>NC_090939.1:919104262-921604262 GCF_040938575.1 Ambystoma mexicanum
TCATTCTAACTTCTTCCAATAAACAAACATTTGGAGAATAATTCAACAAGAGCCAGAGGAAGGTGGGTGATATTTCCATTTGCCAGACTGCTGCGAATTGTGGTCTTTCTAACTCAACCCATTTTCATTTAGACTACCGAAGGTTACATAATGTAGTGATTTGAACCTTTGTGAATGTATTTTCGTTGCATTTCTTGCCTTGCTCTTTTTAAATTTTGTAGGTTTGATCATTATAGACCGAGTGATTGCACTTGCTGACTGGCAGTCTGTAGGTGGAACCAAATCTCCCATGGTGCATCAGTGATCGCGGCTCGATGACGGAGCGAGTGCCCAATTTTTTGAATATTTTGTTTCATTTATTTTCTGACTTGGGTAGGCTTAAAGAATCGTGGTGCCTGGGAGGGCTGAGGGAATAGCTGTCCGTCGTCTATTCACGTTTAGGGAGGTGTGTCTTTTTGGATTGCTTTTCTCCTCCAGTGGCAGTGATCGAAGTGTATTAAAAGAAGTAGTGTAACTATGTTCCCTACTGTCTTGCCTCCGCTCCCCACAAACCCCATCACCATGCTCCCTCCCACGCACAATACAAAGCCCCAAAAACATGTGCCTGCTGTTAAAGGTAACGTTCATTACAATGCACTGAATTTGGCGATTACGTGGGACGCGGAGCCGACCCTTGAGGAGGCATAAACTGAACATGGGCTGCGGTCCTGGAGGATGAACAATGGAAAGGGTGTGAGCCCGCAAAATGAACCAAGGCCCAGAAATGGGTAGGGGGGCTCTGCAGCCGGAAGAGAGGGCAGCCAGTAGGGGGGCTTGCCGCTCTCCAGGTATTAAAAGGCCACCCGCCTTTGCATGACCCTCTTTATCTGCTCCACGGCCACCGAGATCCATGGAGGGCAGCGTTAAGGTGATCAGAAGTTGGAAGGTGCTAGCTGGGGCAGACGGTGTCATACTGGAATAAGGTTCGAATCAAGCTTAAAAGTACAAAAGATGATTGGGTGAAAGTTTATGCGGTGACACTGGCTATCCATTGGAATTGGATTTGACGCCAAGGTTACAGGTTCAAGTCTGCATTTTGGCTCATAATACCCTAAGAGCTACAATGCATAGTAGGTTTGGAGGAAACGGGAATTTTACCGGAAGAAAGGGAGTCACCGGAGGGCACAGCGCTGTCCTTTGTGGATGGAAACTGCATCCCTTACAGCCCAGGTGTCCCGAATGCCAGCACATCGTATGCTGCCCAATCTGCGTCACTGCCGGGTTCCAAACATACTTGCCACCTCCTCGGAGTAATGTAATTTTTCAATTAAACAACAAGGCAATTAGGCGCGTGCATTTTAGGTGAAATTTGAAAGGTGGTGAGGCACATATATCATTCAGGTGAGGTAACTGGGTTTGTACCGCACACCCCTAACCTGTAGGTGAGAGAAGAATAAGCCCCCCTCCACCTCCAATCCACCCTTTATTGCTGTCAATGTATAGAATATCATGGCTAGTTCTGGAGGTATAACATAGCTCGCGAGTGCCGATACATTAGTATTTTGTATTTGCGAGGAGTGGTGCACATTGTAAATCTCTGGCATGTCATGTGGTTTGAGTCGTCCAATGTTAAATGCAGACCGGCATGGCCCAGAAAGTAAAGCAGGGACTGTGATTCATGTGGCTACTGACCAAAATGCGTTCTGCGTATGCTGAATACGGCCAGGCATTTGTAAACGGAACTGTCCACCTTTTTCTAGGGCACCCAAACCCAGTTCTTGGAGAGTTTTTAGATTGGGGGTGTTCCCGGCTAACTCCCAGGAAAAGTGAGAAATGAGAGCCAAGATTAGAACCTTTAGAAACTATGCTGGCTTTGGCGCAGGGTACAGGGAGAAAGGTTGGATAGTCGACCAGCCACAAGTATAGTAATCTTCACGGCTACAGCACTGTATATCAGCACCAGGCATGACCCACTGAAGAAATTGTTAACAACCTCCTGTATCACCGACGCACGGATGCGTGCATAGTTATTTGTTGGGTGTTTATAATGTGCCTATACACAAGAGGTTGCAAGGTGCATACATTGTGATTAACTAGAGGGCAGTGAGGGAGATTTTCGGAGGTCAACAGTTCTGTTTCATTATCACCCAGCTGCATTGTTGGGGACTTTCCTGAAATGTAGGAACAGTTCCATGGTGAGCTTGCTGCACAGTCTGGCGTGTGGTAGAAAGCTAGGGAATTACCCAAGTGGGACGCCAAGCAATCCTTGCATTTAGCCATCTTTGTTATGGGGATTGGAAAGCGCGCTTCGCAGTGCCGGATTTCGAGCCGCAAGCTTTGTGCATACGAGATATGCAGAAGTATGATCACACTGATACCTTTTAACACTGGTTCCACCACACCGGCCCACGGTTGATAATGTCTAAGGGTGTGTCTGGGAACAAGACCCAGAGTAAGAAGAAAGAGACGAGCAACTGCTAGAGGTGACTACAAATGCCAGAATGCAATTTAGTGAGTAAATAATGTTACTTTGCACTGGTTGGCCTTTGCGTGTGCGAGGCACACTGGTTTTACCTTGTTAAGTGAGCAATTGTCGCCCATTTTCAGGATGTTGGGGTGTATTTGCACCTGACCCCACGTATAGCAAAAGTTCTGAACATGATACTGGGGACAAGTGTCATGCATTAAGTTAATGTGGTCAAGAGTTACTTGACAACGAGCATATCGGCCACGTTTTCCAAATAAGGTATTAAGCAAGGTGGTAGGGTGTAGGGGTGGAGCTTGGAGTTTTGGTTTCACAATAACAGGTCGTCGGTCAACTCAGTCTTTCATCTTTCTGAGGTCGAAAAATGAGTATCAATTTGGGTCGTGGATTTGGAATAAAAACACATCATCATTAAATGATGGAAAGGGCTTGGCATGGTATTCTGTGCAACCGGAATGGATGGGTATTTCAGGTTTTTGCTAGTATGTTATGGGGAGTGGTAGAAAAATCAGCAGAGGACTACAGAAAAAGGGAAAAGCCGTTTCCCCAGGGATTAAATAGTGCTCCTACAGCACAGCATCTCCTGCGAGGGCAGGCAGTCTGCTGAGACTTATGGTTGGGGAGCTTTGGCCGGTAGTATATATAAAAGAAGGTGTAAACCCCACATAATATATCCACAGGAATGACCAACACACGGAAATCCGTATATTGCCAACTTTACTTCTTAAAACATATATTTCTTTAACTATAACACTCTTAAAATGATCATGTTACATAAAATTCATAATCCAACACACAAGATATAAAACATATAAAAAGACTATACTTCACAAAACACATGACAATCCCAGAAATCGGGTTGATTCTGCTAATTTTTACATTGGCTCCGTGTGGAGCTCCACACTGGAGAAATTTCTTTTTTATATAGGTATTATTAGTACTTTCTCAATAACCCAACTTGTACAAGTTTCTGTCCTAAAGGCACATATCAATGTGGGACATTCATCAGGGGTAAAATGATATGTGTTTGTATCTCAAAGGTGATGGTATTTCCTTCCTATCACTTTCTTGTAGCCATGGAATTTCTAAAAATTGACACCTGTGGAATAAAAACAACGTATATTACTAGATTGTATGGATGTTTTGTGTCTTGTTAAATAGACTACAAACATCATCACCCTGATCCAAAAAGGGTGTTTGGTATATATCTTTATTTACATACCTTCTAGACTGTGGTAATAACTTCCACAACACATCACCAAATCTTTGATTTTGGTAACAAGCGACTTCCAAATGATTACAGAAGGTCGCTCACAAAACTTCCTCTCGAGTTCTATAAAAAGAAACACATACAGAGAATACATGATCTCATTTTCAACTACAGTGAGGCCCTTACATGGTCCTATTTCTTTTAGCACCCAAACCTTACTTACAGAACTTTCATATAAGCCAGGGTTCTGGGTTAGGATATGCCTCCAACTTGATAGATGATGGATTGAAACGGTGAGGACAAGTCTCCCTATGAAGTCAAAAATATTGGTTTTTGGTCTTAAAATCAATAAACTCCACTTGCTACCTAATGCCACAACCACTTGTTTCTGACAACTTTTTTTCAAAATCCCACTGTATAAGGGTACTTCATTAGGGAGTAGAATTTCACCCTAACCCTCAAAACTCTAGGATTGTGGCAAATAAATAGAATGCATATTTTCTTACAGGCTTTGGCCTACAGAAAGATTAAAGATTGGCAAAGGAGGCCTAAGTAAAAGGAGGAAAGCTCAGCTCAACGGTCATGAATGGCACTCCTCCAGCCCAGGAGCTCCTGCAAGGGGAGGCAGAACGCTGGTTGGGGAGCTTTGACCTACATGAAGATTAAAGATGGAGGTGTTTCCAAAGGGGAAGTAAACATTGGATGGGGGAGCCAAAGAAGGGTGTGGACACTTCTGTGGCATGGCGGTATGCAAGCGACCAGTTGGACTCAAAAGACTATGAAGTGAGCCTGGCAATAACCAGGAGGGGTTTTTGCCTCTCCCGTGGTGAGCCCCCCTCTGAAGCCCAGCGGCGAGGGGGGGAGGCTTTAATAAAGGAATAAAGGTCAGCTTCCCCCGTCAGGAACGGCGCTCCTCCAGCCCAGGATCTCCAGCAAAGGCAGGCAGACCGTTGAGTCTTTTGGGTGGGGAGATTTAGCCTAATAAAATATGAAGATGTCTGATGCATGGTGAGAACACATTTTTTATTTGAAAAATTATGATTTTAATAAATGAATAAAACTCTGCTTTCCCCATTGGGAACAGCGCTCCCCCAGCCTGGTTACTCATGCAAGGGCAGGGAGAGTAATAGAATTTTGGTTGGGGAGCTTTGGCCTAAAAAATATATGGAGCTGAACAATTTGAGGGGGAAATATGATGAGCGTGATTTAGTCGACTGCTTGCCGCTTAAGTAGAAATGTTTTTATTTGAAATATATATTTGGAACCAAGGATTAATAATGTAACCAAGGAGTGATTTTCAGTATGGACCATCGCGAAGTGCAACGGAATAAATTAGATTTTACATATATAATAAAACCTGTGGCCTTTTTGAGACACAAAGAATAAGCTGGGTAGTGACAGTTATTACTGTAAAGGTTATGCCGCAGGTGGTATTAGTAATAGATCATTACCAGAAAAAATCCCCGGGGGTCGGAGGGTTATGAACAAAGAAGTGGCCAAGTCCCATGTCTTTTTTTATTTGTATGTTTTTTTGGGTTTAGGTAGTAAAAATAAACAGGGAGGGGGGGTTGGTGTAACCCCCCCATTTAAAAAAAAGAAAATAAAAAAATTTGAATTTCTTTTTTTCAACATTTTTTTTTTCGACATTTTTGCAGTCTACATTTTCACTATAAACCCGTTTCAACCTCTTGCCACACTTTTTTATTTTAAAATAAATAATTCTGGAATGGTTTACTTTTAATATATAAGTATAGGAACAGTAAAACGTAATTAAAAAAATAATAATAAAGTTGAGGAGCACCACTCATGCCCACTTCGACCACTGTCTAATGGCGATCAACATTCGAACATTTCACCTAGTCATTGCTAAGGCAGGGGGCATGGAGCCACTTTTCCCCAGGAATTAGCTTCTCTTTTCACTGCTGCACAGGACATGGAAATACCTGGGCTGTCAACTTGAATCGCTCTCTGCCTACGTATGTGGAATGAATCGCTCTCTGCCTACGTATGTGGAATGAATCGCTCTCTGCCTACGTATGTGGAATGACTCAGAGGAGAGGTTTGTCATCCTGCCAATTCAGTCTTAAATCGTCAGATGCAATTATTTGGACTCCTCACTTCTCAGATCTTTAATGAAAAACTGTTGCATGTTTTGCCTACTATGGTCAGTACTTGGCATCCCAGTCCTGTGGAATCATACGATCTGTCCAGCAGCTTCTTGGGATACCACTACACCACCTTGTCCTAAAGTGAATTTTGCTGCCCAGTTAAATTTCACTTTGAGGGTGCACGGAAACTAGATTCCAGATTCCAACTATTATTTCCCAATTCTTTTTCTATAGTCAAAAATCTACTTCTCTCCGCCTATCCTTCGGAGTGCCAACCCATCTTGTCCACCTAAAGACCCTTTGTGTTTGTTTTGCTCCAAATGGTCGAAGACTTGTTCAGTCATTTGCCCTTTTCTCTCTCTGAGCTCTTTAACTTCTCTCTCTCTCTCGCCATGCTGGACTCTACTCTGCCTCCTTCAAATCAGCAACTGTTATCCCTACTGAAGAAACCCTCTGCTGACCCAAACATCCCAGCAAATTATAGTCTGGTTTCTCTCCTTATCCATTATTCAAATGTCCTTGAACGAGTGGTCTTTCGACCTGATCATTAAGGATAATGGCCTTGGAGATGCACTTCAATCTAGCTTCCCTAGATCACTCCACTGAGACTGCACTCGTCCATGTCTTCAACGTTGTTTCTAATGCTCACCAGTCCAAACTCTTCTATACTCATCCTTTTGGGCCTTTCTGCTGCTTTTAGACACCGTTGATCAATCCTCTCCTCCTCCTCCTCATTCTCCAGGACCTTGGGTTTCGTAAATCTGCTCTTGCCTTGACCGCCTATCTAGATGTTCCTCTAAAATCATTTGGCTGACAACGGGAGGGGTGTGGTGTGGTCAGACATTTTCGAGTTCCAAGCATCAGTCATTGGACCTCCTGTTTTTTTTTTTACCCCCTATATCTCTGCATTTGGAAGACTTCTCTTATCCTGTGGCTTTCATGATCACCTTTTTGCTGATAACACTCAAATATTGTTCTCCTTTCTCTCCTTCACCCCAGCCATCTCAGAATGGATTACTGCCTAACTGCACTTCGTCACTGGATGGCTCTCATGCGAAACTCTTCAAGAATTGAAGTCCTCTTTATCCCATCCACCATTGCCACGGAATCTCTCCCCTCTCTCCTTCCCACTTAGCCTTTTTGCTAGCTCACCCAATCTGCGTGTCTTCTTTGATAGCGACGTCCAACTGCAAAAATTCATCACGACCACTGCCTCTCAAACGTCAACATTCTGAAAATGTATCCTTTAATTATATCTCGGTTTACTCACCACCTTGTTAGCTCAGATTCTACTCTGCATGCCACCTCATCGTACCATGCCCTTCCTGCGTTTCCTCATTTTTGCTCTTTTTTTTTAGCAGTGTGACCTGGGACTACCCACAACTATCTGGGTCACTGACCGGAAGTGCCTCTTTGAGTCAGTATCGTCCTTCAGGAAAATAATGCTCGCTGGGAGATCACCTCTGAATCGGTGCTTCAAAGATTGTACTGACTTGACAAATGCCCCCTCAACCTGAGAGGTTTTAGTAAAGAGAGGGGTTCCACCACTACAACACAGCATTTTTAATTTCTTCACAGTGGCATTGTGCTGTTTGTTATGCAGAGCCACATTTTTTCAACTTTTTTTTGTTTTATCATTTATTTATTTTTAGACAGCGGTTAAGGAAAATGACATTTGTAGAAGCGCACACATTGCGTTTCCAGCAACCCCTATAGAACGCTCCGAGATGCATAAACGGGAAGTTTGGAGAGTGACAGTGTACCAGAATCCAATAAGCTACCGAGTAATACGGATGCAGCATTTGTTTGCTAGGAGGGCAGCGAGAGGTACACGAGTTACGGGCCAACGCCACGTTTTTTGTAGTAAAAAGCCAAGGTCCCGACGTTGCCATGAAAAATGAATCCAATTGTTCCTTCTGCTCAGAAAGTCAGGCCCTCCCCACCAAACTCTTTCTTCCTTTCATGGGTGTCCGTCACCAGGGTGCACTATGATCACAGCCAGAAGTAAGCACGCACTGTCTGGGTAATTGTGCAGAATTACCTGGCGCACAGCAACATAACATGCCAATGCTGCAATTAAGCTCCTGTCCCAGCGTGCACTTCTCATTTTCCAGTCTCTCTTGGGCTTCTGCTGACAAGCGCACGTCTGGGTTCATTCCCGAGTTGAACGCGCATCTTTCGCCCAAGGCCACCCCTGGTTGCTCTGGTGCGCACTTCTGGGCAAGTCTCCACTTAAATCCTATTCATCTTTGAGTGGAACGTAAGCCAAGCTGGCATGGATCTTTAATAAATTGACTTTTTAATATAATGTTCCCCATCACTAAGCAAATGCGTACTGGTGTTTGTTCAGCCGGTGTTCCCATGAAAGCAGACAGCAGCTGGCCCCTGGCCTCTTTACCTGGACTGCCTGGGGACCTTGGGCTCAACCACCGGGCTGCAGATGGCGCATTCCCAGGTGGTTGGCGTTAAATATACCGCACACGCAGAACACCGAGGACACGGCGCAATGATCAAACGCGCCTGGCTTCTTTTTCCATTATTACAAAAATAAAACTTGAACCAATGTTTGGCTGTCAATAAAGGCCACATCTCAGCCATTCCTCCTTGTTTCTAGCCAATCGTCCCGTGATATTGCTCGCTGTGAGACGAGTAGGGGCAGAGCTCCCAGGTTTTCCGTGTCCATGCATGAGAACCACCAGTAAGCCATGTTTTTCCCCTTTGCATTCTGGGTATTTTCTTCCCCATTAACCTGTTTGCGCATGTCCATTGGAACTCTGACAGCTCTGTAGGCGAAACATGTTTAAAGCCGGTGGTCTACAGGCAGGACAAAACGTGCTGCAGTATGGCTGGTTATGCTCCGATCCGCACTCGCTAAAAGATGCGTTTTTAGTGCCGAATCAAAGTGGTGGTTAAATCTGGAAGCTGCGCTGGCGAAAATGTACTCGTGAATCTGCCAGCCTTAGCCTGGAATGCTCATCATTAAATGAGTTCCAGGAAACTGGGTTTACTACCTCTTAGTTTATACCACCCTAAAAAGCGTAGAGCAGTTGGGGTGAACCTAATTGAATCCTTAGATCTTTATAACACTTCGTTATTTATTCAAATTGCATTTATTAATATCTTTCATTTTTCCAATTTCAGATAAGCATTGAAAACGGAACAGGATGCAAGAAAGGGTTCAAAAGTCCTAACTCGGACCACTTGAAAATAGAATCTAGACAACTCAACTGTGAACAGGTATGCCAACACATTGAATCTTTTTGTAGAAATAAACTTGGTTTGAGTCATATCATGCTTTTTGAGTTTCTAACAGATCACATGTACGAGTAAGGAGCTCGAAATAGTCCGTTGGCTTCAAAAATGTCACCCACGCTGCTTTTTCACAAAGGAGCTCCGTTACAGAAAGTGAAAACCATTATTACAGTTACTCTGTAGCATGATGAGAACAGCATCACTTTTAAATGCAGTTTACAAACCTAATTTTGATGTACGTAGAAAGAATTAAATGTCCTCTTTCTTATAGGCATTTGTTTTTTGTTAAGAAATTCCTAAAGTACAGACAGTTGTTTTATATTTAAAGCCTTGAAAACTAGCCTCGTTAGGCTGAAACGGTGTAGGATGAAAGTGTGGCGAGTGTTGTCAGGACATTACAGTAAAATAGTGGGAAAAGTGTTGCTGGGAACTTTTTAAGTGCAACGTTTTTAAGAGCAAAGAATATTTTTTGAAAGTTCACTTTTGGTCGAAACCGATGTTATAAACCAGTATTCAGATGTACTAGTTTTGTCATTGATTCAATTTATATATAATGCTTCCCATGTTTTACTACAAACTAAAATACTTATATTTTCTGAGGAGCCACACTCGCTCCATTCTCTCCTCTAACTGCGGCCACTCCCTCCCTTCTCTGCCTTTCCTCACTTCACCCCTGACAAGGGTTTGTTTGTTTGTTTATTTATTGTGCGCGCCGGACCCTTAGGTAACAGGGCGCAGGTGAAAAGAGGGCTTACAGCTTAGTTACAGAAGTTACAAGTTAAAAAAATAAAGGTAAAAACGACTTTCTTAGGGACAACAGGATGAAGGTAAGGCAGTATAGTACATGTACAACGGCATATGTAGACATGTCCTCTTTTAACTAATGTTTACATATTGGCAAATCTATATCAGAAGGACATTACATGCAGGCATGCTAGGTTGATACGTTAGGAGAATGTGGCTTACATATCATTCTCAGTGAGCCTTTTTATTGTGTTCTTTCTGAATTTGTTGAACGTTTGGTCAGATCTAAGTGAGTTCCACAAATGAGCTGCCCTAACTGGGAAGCTGTACCCTCCAATAGTGGTCAGTTTAAATCTGGGCACTAGAAGGCAGTTTCTTTCAGGGTTGTTGACAAGTCTGATCTATCAAAACGCTGTCAAAACAGGTTCTTCCCTGTTCTTCCAAAACCATCAAGGACCACATTGACAACCTCGGTCCAGCCTTGGCTGACTTCTGAAACCACTCTTTCACCACTGGAACATTCCCTTCCCCTCTGAAGCACTCTGGTTCACAATCTTCTCAGAAACCCTCAGCCGACCCCTCGCTTCCAGCTAATTTTCGCCTGATCTCCATCACTCCTTTCCTGGGCAAACTCCTGGAAAAACTGGCCATCTACCAGCTTAATCTTCACACTGAATCTGTTGGTTGGCTCCATGACTGTCAGTCTGGCTTCAGAGCAGCCGGAAGCACGGAAACTGCTCTCCTGAACATCCGCGAAGACCTGCTCTCTAACCTCGATACTAATCTCTCCTCCGTCCTCATCCTACTTTATTGCTCTTCTGCCTTTGACACGGTCAACCATGCCATCCTGCTCAAATGGCTCCAGAATAACCTGGCCATCACTGATCAGGTAAAGTAACAACAATTGGGAGTCGAAAGGTGGACACCTCCCGTCTATACCTTTTTAATACTTGTGTCACAAAAATGACAGAAGGATACTTATTAAAAAGTTATTCCTAAAGCTGAGTCCCTAGCAACAACTAAATAGCCCTGTTGGTAAGTAACCTCTTAGCCCATTCCACCATCCCTAGAAAGTGTTGGTGCGCCAACTAGAAATGGGATGTAGAGGTCCTCTCCCTGTCCTCTCTCATTACTTTCCTATTTACTAAAAGTAAGTGCATATGTGGTGGGGGTCGGTCTCCGTCTTTAATGTTGCCGCCTCCAGAACGTATGTCTTATAACATAAAATGCTTTCCCTATGTTCGATAATCAAGGGATGTTAAAATCGTATCTTTCTGTTCGCCTAACTTCAGGTTAGATAGAACTACTGATAGTAATTGCTTCAACTACGCCCCCTATGTCTATATATACTTGGGGTATCGGGGTCTGGATAACCAGTCCAGAACTTCTTAGGGGTAGGTCAACCGGTTTCAGCGGAGGTTTAGTTATTAGCCGCTTTCTTCAGGACAAATACTTCTAATTGTTGTATTCTCTATATGGGCTTCAATTTGATGAAGCTTCTGAGGATGTCTTCGGGTGTCCAGTGGGCTAAATGCATGGATCCCTGAATCCTATGGGATAAAACGACAAGACAGACAAGTGGAACTCTCATCAGTCTAGGAGTATTTATAAGCAGGTTGTTGCTCAGACTTGTGTGGGTTGTTTGTCCCTACAGACTGAGGGTAAGTGTTTTTCTTACCTGTGCTAGGCAGTCTTTTAATGTCGCTGCCTGTTCTGTGGTGAGCTGTTCAAATGTTCAGCTCGGTATATTCCATACTGGAATCTGTGGAGGAATTAGTAAACAATGTTTGTATCTCGTATTTTAAACTACTATTCATATGGAGGAAGTGTGTTCACAACATGGCACAATACTACATCTCATTCACCTGTATCCACTGGTAGGTCTGTGCACAATGGAAGGTTCGATTCTTCTGTCATTGAAGGCGTGCTCCTATGGACAGAAGCACACACAGAGTCCCTTAGGTGGTCGCCTCAAGAGCATATTTCTCAACAGTCTCTATGCAACTCAGCCCGACTATGATTAGTGTGGCCCTTGTGCTCTTTTATATATAGTTAGTGGCCTGTCTCTACATCCTGTACCGGGCTGTATGCATCTCTGTTCTTGTCTTTATTTAGCATCTCCCACATTTTGTCACTCTGTGCACATGTACCACTGATCAGGTTCTGGCCTGGCTGAGTTCTTTCTTCTCGGACCGACCCCCGCAGGTCCAACTTGGGTCTTTCCTCTCCTCTAGCTCTCCACCTATGGTGTTCCCCAAGGGTCTAACCTTTCTCCTTGGTTGTTCAACCAATACCTGGCACCTCTTGCCCACCGCATTGCTGCTCTCTGCTACAACTTTCAGTGCTATGCGGACAACACTCAGCTCGCTTTCAGGCTCCCTTCTGCCACCTCTTCTCCTTCTCTCATCCCGGATTGTCTGTCTGCAATCCAGGAGTGGTGTGCCACCAATGATCGCTGCCTGAATGCCAGTAAGACGGAGATCCTCATCATCGACACACCTGCACCCTTCTTTCCTGCCCCTCTCGGTATGGCCTCCCTTGGCCCTCTTCCTGCTCTCACCTGTGAGGCGAAGAACCTCGGGGTCATCTTCAACTCCACACTTTTCTTCTCTCCTCACAGCGCAGTACAAATATCCTTTAACATTAATATTAACATCTCGGACGTCTCAAGAAGTCAAACTACTAACTGCACCTTCTCAGAGGTATTCTTCTTTTCCTCTCCTTCCCCCCAGAAGCTCTGTCGACAGAGCTCTGGTTCTCTCTAGGCTTGACTACTGCAACAGTTGCCTGCCTTTACTCTCCGTCCTCTGCAACACATCCAGAACAGGACTGAAAGCCCAGGGATTGTATCTCTCCAGCCCTGAAATCTATCCATTGGCTTCCAGTGGCTGCAAGGATCAAGTTCAAGACCCTCTGCATTGTTCACAAGGCCGTCTGGGGCCTAGGACCACAATACCTCCAACTCTCTCCTCGTAAGTATCTTCCGACTCGAGCTCTTCGCTCCTCCACCTCCTTGAGGGTCTGTCGCTTTTCCAAGCAACGCATTGGGGGCAGATTGCTCTCTTTGGCTGCTGCCTCCCTTTTGGAACAGCCTTCCTGCCTCTCTCGACACTTGAGCAGAACCATCTCTGGTTCTGGAAGCATCTCAAGACTTTCCTCTTTGCTTCTGCCTTCTCTCTTGGTATTTATAACGTGCCTATACACAAGTGTTTCAAGGCGTGGCGAGGCAAGGGAGGGGAACGAGGGGGAGGGGGACAAAACAATGATCTTACTTGGCCCAGTGACATTGAGAATGTGCAAGTGCAGAGGAGGGTGAGGGGGAAAGTTCAAGGGGCAGGGGAGGAGTGGAAAGTGCTGAACACGTGATAAAATGACGAAAGGTAGTGCAGCCAGCAGGTAGTAAGTGCAAGAATATGGTGTAGACAACGGGTGTCTAATAAGTGCAGGAAGGGGACTGTATCGTAGCAGATACAGACCCAAGTGCAAGGGTTGCCAGGAGGCAATGCAGGGGAGTGACTAGGTAGGCAGGGACCTGGGCACGAAATCAGAGGGTAACGAGGTGCCCGGTGTAGAAGCACAGATCAGCAGGGGAGAGGAAGAGCAAAGGCAGAAGCAAAGAGGAAGGTCTTGAGGTGCTTCCGGAACCGAAGATGGTTCTCCTCCAGTTTCAGAGAGGCAGGCAGGGTTATCTAGAGGGAGGCTCCAGCCGAGGACAGAGATCGACCCTCAACTCGTTGCTTGGAGAAGCCACTGACCCCGAGGGAGTTGGAGGTGGAGGAGCGAAGAGCTTGAGTAGGAAGGTATTTACAGAGGGAGAGTTGAAGGTATTGTGGACTCAGGCCCCAGAAAGCCTAGTGGACAATACAAACAGTCTTGAATTTAATCCTTGCAGCCACTGTGAGCCAATTAAGAGATTTCAGGTCTGGAGAGATACAATCCCAGGGCTTGAGGCCAAGGACAAGTCTTGCAGTCCTGTTCTGGTTGAGCTGCGGAGGTTGGAGTGTCACACTCACCTGTGTCTCTGCAGGATTGATGGATGAGCCTCCCTTGACCCTGAGTTCTCACTTCCCCTGTTTCACCCGGAGGGATACCTGTTAAATACAAGATGTACCTAAATTAGACCTGAATTCACCTGATTCCCTCGGGCCCTTCCCTTCTCTTCATTGTGTGCTGTGAAGTCCCCTAAGGCCTTACCTTGATTTTTAGTAGGGTGTGCACTCCATCCTGCATTTGCAGGGTCGCGATTCACTCATATGAATGATGCCAATATCTGTTGGCTGATTTCAGATGCCACACGCTGTTATATGCCTTCACAGCGAGGCCGAGTGTTCAAGGCACCAGTTTCTTCACTGGCTAGAAAGTCCTTTCCACAAGTGAACGTTGCGCGGAGGATGTTGAGTGTCCTGAATTGTCCGTATTGTCTTTGTTTGCCAAAGTATTTTGTGGGTGAGTAGCTCTGTCAGCTGCTGGTCGGAATGCGCATCTTCTTAAATTCGAGCGCGCCTGGTAATGTGTCTCCCTTTCCCTTGCAGGAGTGGAGTATGTGGTAATAGCGCCTCGAGCCCGGGTTCAGCGCTACTAGAGACTTAGTGGTCTGGTGAATATGCACAGAGACTTTGGTAAGTACGCAACGCGTTATATGAGAGAGTGCAGCAAACAAGTCTCTGCGTTATTTGGGCGAGCGCAATGAATGTCTCTTCTTTCTTTTGCAGGGGTTTTTGCGCTCATACAACTGACCTGGATCCAGCGTCACCGGAAGATTAGGTGAGTATGCGCAGCGTTACTGAAGTGCGCGTGCTAACGCAGTTCTTCTTTGTTCTTACAGGTGCCGGTGTAGAAGTCCCTTCTTGACCGGAGATAGCTGCGGCATGGAGAAAGCACGGAGGTCCTCCGGATCAGGTAAGCAGAAGCAGAATGACCCAGATCAGGTAAGCAGAGGCAGGAGAATCAAGAGCAGGTAAGCAGTAAGATGATCCAGAGCGGGTAAGCAGAAGCTGGCTGATCCAGAGCACGGCAAGTGTGTTGCTGATGCAGCTCACAGTAAGCTACACGAAGCACTGGAAGAATCTTGGGTGTGGCTTATATAGCCAGCTACACCCAAACACTAGAGAGCTCATGAATGGTTATGCACTTCCTGTTTGGCAACAGGAAGTGGTAACCAGGAAGTTCCTACAAACACTAGGAAGTAATTAAAAGGAGGTATCTGCAATGGGTCTTTTGTGTGCCTATGCCAGGCCTGCCAAGCCTCCACCTAGCTTGCCCCAACTACCTGCCTGGTACCCATGACAGGAGAGTGGTTGCAGGCAGATTTAAAAAAGAGGCTGTTGCAATAGTCCAGCCTAGAGAGAACCAGTGTTCTAGAGACAGTGAGCTTCTGGGGGAAGGAGAGAAAAGGAAGAATACCTCTGAGGAGGTGCAGTTGGTAGTTTGACTTTTTGGCGACATCAGAGATGTGTGGTGAGAAGGAAAGCGTGGAGTCGAAGATGACCCCGAGGTTCTTAGCCTTGCAAGTGGGAGCAGGGAGAGGGCTAAGGGAGGCCAGCCAGAGAACGACAGGAAAGGAAGGGCATTAAGGCAGAGGTCGTTGGTGGCGCTCCACTCCAGGATTACAGACCGAGACGAGAGAGGGAGAAGAGGTGGCAGGTGGGAGCCTGAAAACAAGTTGGGTGTCATCCGCATAGCATTGAAAGTTGGGGCAGAGAGCGGCAATGCAGTGGGCAAGAAGTGCAGGTATTGGTTGAACAACCAGGGGGAAAGGTTAGACCCCTCGGGAACACCACAGGTGGAGAGCGAGATAGAGAAGAGGAAGGCCGCAAGTTGGACCCGAGAGGGTCGGTCAGAGAGTAAAGAAGTCAGCTAGGCCCGAGCCTGATCAGTGATGCCCAGGTTATCACTGAGCCAGTTGAGCAGGATGGCATGCTTGACTGTGTCGAAGGCAGAGAGATCAAGTAGGATGAGGACACAGGGGGTGTTGGAGTCAAGGTTGGAGAGTTCTTCACGGATGTTCAGGAGAGCAGTTCCATTGCTTCTGGCAGCTCTGAAGCCAGACCGATGGTCATGGAGACAACCAACAGCTTAATTGTGAAGTTTAAGCTGGGTGATGGCCAGCTTTTCCAGGAGCTGGCCCAGGAAAGGAGTGATGGAGATTAAGCAATAGTTAGCCAGGCAGTACTGGTCGGCAGAGAGTTTCTTAAGAAGAGGGTGCACAAGGGAGTGCTTCGGGAGGGGAGGGGTTGGAAGAATCCTGTGGTGTAGGAGTGGTTGCAGAAGTCATCCAGAGCAGGAGCTCTGGGGTGTCAATGTAGTCCTTGATGGTTTTGGAGGAACGGGTTGAACCTGTTTATACGAGACTTTCATAGATCGGACTTGTCTAGAAACCTCATCTGGGGCGAACAGGCGAAAGGCAGAGAAGGAGGGAGGAGAGGTGGCCGAAGAAGGGCCAGAGGAAGAGCAGGGAGTAGAGGGAGGAAGGGTGAGAGGAAGAGCGAGAGGGCAGGATGACCTGAGTTTTAGAGAAGAAATGAGAAGCCAGGGCCGTGCAGAGGGTCTGGGAGTTGACAGGAGAGGTAGAGACTGCAGCAGGATTGGCCAGCTCCTTGCAGATTTTAAAGAGTTTGGCTGAGTTGTTAGATGCCGCAAAGACGCGGGCTTGGATGTGGGCTCTCTTCTTGGTGAGACAGAGAGCCGGTATTGCCTTTGGAGCAAGCAGCAGGCCAGTTTGTCAGAGGATTTACGGGAAGCACGCAATTTTCTTGCGTATAAGGATGACCAGGTCTGAGTTGTACCAGGAGTTGCACTTGGCTTTGGGCTTCAAGTGGATCCTCATGACAGGGGCAAGAACATTGACAGTATCGGATATAGCAGAGTGGAGCATGGAAAGGGCTGTATCAGGGTGTGAGTCAGCCAAAGAGGGGGGGGGGGCTGGTGAGAAATTGGCGGCAAAAGCCTCAACTGACACACGCTTCATGGGTCGTAAAAACGAGAAGGTAGGTGGCAGTGCTAAAGTTGGCGTGGCCTGAGGGGTAGAGAGGGTGAGCTGGGAGGAAAGGAGAAAGTGATCACTTCAGGAGAGAGGAGTGGTGAGAGGGAAAGCAAGGGGAAGGTCTGAAGAGATCAGAACATCCAGAGTGTGCCCTGCAGAGTGAGTCTGGCCAGAGGGGAGAATAGAGAGAGAGCGTCGCAGAGGTCACGAAAAAGTCCAGACGAAGGATAGGAAGCATCCAGGTGGATGTTAAATTCTCCAAGAAGGAGGAGTTGAGTGGTCGAGACCAGGAGGGAAGAGGAGAGGTTCGCCCACTCGGAGAGGAAGGTGGAGATCTGACCAGGTGGCCGATAGATGGTAGCCACAGTAAGGGAATGGCTAGGAGAGCGAGAGTCTGCAGATGAGGCATTCGAAAAGAGAGTAGGCCTGCGTAGGAATGATAGAGGCAGGAATCCACTCTGGGAAGTTCATGGCTACACCCCCTCTGGAATGGTTGAATCTGGGCGCAGAGAGGATCTTGTAGCCATCAAGGAGGAGAATGTCAAAGGTCGTGACAGAGCTGGCCAAGAACCAAATCTCGGTGAAACCAAGGGCATCGAGGTCAAGTTCCTCCAGGAGGCGGCAGATGTCAGAGGAGTGTTTGACAGTTGAGCGAGAGTTGAGAGTGGCAATATGGACAAGGTTGCCGTCCTTGAAAGACTTCCAGGGAGGGGTACAAATCGGAGGTACGTCCTGCAGAGGTGTAGAAGGAGCCTGAGGCGGGGCATAAGAGGAAGGAGGAGAGAACAGATGGCCAAGGACGAGACAGCAGGGTGTGGCAAGAAAGCTGTGGGGGGAAGAGAGCGGACAGCAGGAGAGGAAAAGAAATTGATGAGACACGGGAAGTGTATCAAACAGGAGAAGGTTGGCCCAAGGGTCTTGGACCAAGACGGTACCATTCAGGTAAACATTAATGATGACCTTAGAGGAGTGGAAGGTGGCCTAGGAAGGACACAGGGAGAGTTGCAAGCAGACGAGACAAAGAGGGATGAGACAATAGTCGAACAATATGACGAGAGCCAAGACAATAGTGGAGCAGTTTTCTAAATGAGCAATTTGCTAAGAAGACAAAAACCAACACAAGGATAAAGTAGTTGGCGAATGAGAACCTAGAGGAAGGAAGAGTGCAACAGAACACACGGCAGTACAGAATATTACAGGGCAATCAATGAGGCGAATACAAAAACATAAAACCAACACAGGAGAAATCTGTGAAAGCGGACCTACATCAGGGAGGAATATAAGGAGAAATACAGGCAGTGTAAGCAAAAACAACGAAAGCAGACCTAGAAGAGGGAAGGATAAAGGAGAAATGCAGCTAAAGTAAGCAAAACAGGGCAGTCATTGAGGAAAACGGCAATGAAGAGAGATGGCCTAAGTAGGCAAGGACACAGTAGAAACGGGACCGTAGGATAAGCGGTGATCAGGGCAGTCCAGGCAGAGCAGAGAGCGCAAGGGGGCTGTGAGGGGGTGCAAGGAAGTGCGTGGAGGCCACTGTCGGGGAACGCGATTACGTTGCGAGACACGCGGTTAGGGAGTAGCAAAGGAACCGCGCAATGAAGGATTGCTAGGGACCAAGTGGGCATCGCAAGGAAGTTGCGAGGACACGCGATGAGGGAGATGCAAGGAGCCACGCAGTCAAGGATTGAGGGGGACCACGTGGGCAAGAGCGAGGCAGGGCATCACAAGGAAGTTACAAGGATACGTGATAGGGGGAGCTGCGAGAAACCATGCAATCGATGATTGCGAAGCGACAACACAGGCTAGGGTGTATGGCAAGCATGGGTCGCACGGTCAGGGGATCGCGCAGGAAGGGAGTACACTCGGTCAGGGGAGTTGCGAGGAATCTCGCAATCCAGGATTGTGAGGAACCCCGCGTGCTGGGAGCGAGGCAAGTGCAGGTCAGTGGTTAGTGGTCAGTGTAACATGAAAGGGTGACGTGGACACGCATTCAAGGAATTGTGAGGGACCAGGCAGACTACGGCACGTGCACAGAGGCAACAGGCCGTGCACAGGGGGAGTACGAGAGGTCGCGCAGGCGGGGGACAAGAATGCACGCGAAGTGAGGGTGGAAGGTGCTTGAAGAGGGCAAGGCAGTGCAGAGCAGCAAGAAAACTCCTAACTTCTTACCTGGCGGCTGCAGACAGGAGGGTGAAACGTCCGCACTCGGCATGTGCCGCAGACCCCTTAATCGCCAAAGACCTATGTCGGTCAACACTGCAGCCTTGTCCTGATAGGGCTTTGCCGCAGAGAGTCCCGAACCTCATATTACATAGGCTCGGTAGTGTGGATGTAACAAACGTGTTATGTGGAAAGTCAGGCAGCGTCTCCTGTGAGCCTGCGTCGCTCAACACCATGGCCTTGTCCTGCAAGGGCTTTTAGGAAGATGTTACTGTTGTACCATTAAACATAGTCACCTACTGACATTAAACATGAATTTATTTTACTGTTGGTGCCCACCTCAGGACCTGTCTCCTGCCCCCGGTACAGAAAGCTGCCTCCGCCATTGAGCACAGGTGTAACTCTTAGGAGGTGAGAATAGTTGTTAACCAGCTCAGTTTCCACACATCTCAAGTGAGAGCTTGTCCATATATTATATTTTTATAGAACTACTAGCAAAAAGTATCCTTTCTGTGAACGGGTTCCATGGACAGACATGACAACACTCATCAATTGTTGAATATCAATTATATTGTTGGTCACTGTTGTGATCCACTTATCGCTTGATGTGCTTTGCACTCTGAAGTAAACGGCACTGAGAATGGGCACATGTGGCTGGCTGACCTACCCCTAAGGAGACATTTGGGGAGAGAGGGGGCAAGAGTTGGTGTGCCGCTGTGTACTGGCACATACTGTGCTCTCTCCCCAACCATTGCCTCACCCTGGCATGTGAAGTTCATTGTGGTGCAAATGTACAGAAACGGTGTATTCTAGGGTTGAGGACCTGTCCTTCTACGACCACATTGATGTTTTACCGATTTCAGGTGACCGTTTCACGTGTGTAGGTGCTGGAATCCGGGGGAAGGGATCCAAAGGTCATGTAGCCAGTAATGTCCGGAGGGTCCTAACAGATAACTAGGCAAAACTTGGTGGAGATTGGTAAAAAGGTGTGGAATTGTATAAGGAAGAATGCTTCGCCAATCCACAAACCCAAAAACTAATTTTGACTAGAGCTGAAATCCGGGGAAAGCAGTGGGGTTTCCACACGTCATGTAGCCAGTAATGTCTGGAGGGTCCGCACAAGTAACTATGCAAAATGCGTTGCAGATTGGTGAAACAGTGTGGAATTTTATAATAAAACATGGCCAAGCCACAAAACCACACATTTTCACTTTTATAAATATGAATATGCTTTGTATAAACAAGGCAAGAAATAGATGACTACTTTAACAGGTAAGGAAAATGTACACACTTGATACATTGTTGCTTATTTGTTAAATAGCAAGATTTCAAGTGTTCCCAACATTTCAGTAATGTCGTTCCTAGAAGAGAAGATGCAATTAAATGTTCTATCTTGGGCTGTAAAGAGGCCAAGGGCAACCAGTTGTGGCTTTCGTTACCTTTTGAGGAAAGTGTCCAAATACGTTTCTGTTGTTCTGTGGCGTTTATGCCAGAGAAGACCCTTTGGTGTAGAGAATTAGATCCCCAAATGGAGATCCCACCAGATGAAAGAATCACCACCAGCAGGGGAGTGCTGAGGGGATGGGGCACAATGCACTGTCCACAAGAATCCGTTCTGCTGCAGATGTTTTTTCGGTTTCCAGGAGCATCGTTGTTTGGTAACCAACAAAGGTTCCAGCAATGAGGCACATTTGCAGGAGGCACCCCAAGATGATTTGGCAAAGAGGATTATTAAAGATTCAGCATCTCCAGGGTCTAGGGGCCTGAGCCATTGGAACAGAACGCTGAAGAGGTGGAGGTCAGTAGCAGTCAGCGGTGCAGGGCTCATCAGTCATATTCTGGCTCAAGATTCAGCTTTTGAGAATAGGATTGGCTTGAGGAAACTTCAGGGGGGGCATGCTTTGTTTGAGATTTGCACCCAGATGCAATCAGTAGCTTGTGTAAGTGTAGCTTCCTAAATAGAAGATGGGAGGAAAAACGGGCTTGCCTAATATCCTTAATTGAAGAATCTCAGGGCCAGATGGTGGGGAGAGTATTTTGTTCTCTGGTAGCAGAATGGCTCGGTCTGATGCAGGCATCGTCCAGAGCATCAGGGAGACAGCCCTTCAAGTAGGAGCGGGTGGTGGTGGTGGTGGCACATACCCAACTTCAGGAAGCAAAAGAGTACTTTACAAGACCTAGGGGTACACAGTGAGGGATACCGGGGAGTTGGGAGCTAACAGTGGAGTTCAAACTGTTTAGCAGCAAGAAATCTACAAGCAACCAGGTGATGCCAATCGCCTATTCCCGTTATGGGGGAGTGGACATTTTGTGGACATCAATGATGGGTAGGAGCCAATCCTTGAATAGGAGGGTCTTTGGCTACTTCCTGGAATGTAGAAGTGAGTCTCTTATTGACGGGACAAGATTCCAGAGACGGGGTGAGCGGGGTATAGACGGAGAAGGCCTGGTTTCTGTCCTTCCTGCAACATTAAATTCAAGTCTCGCTTATGGGCCTCCAGGGATGAGCTTCTCAGCGAGGTAGCTTGGGACTTGAGGGTGACGGCCTTAAAGATGACACAGCAGGATTTCAAGGAGGTACATGCTTGGAACTAGAACGTATCAATGAGACATGGGCTTATGTGGTCAAATCCGCAGAGTCCTTTTGAGTCATGCTTTAACATGTATGACACATGTCAGGGATGCTAAGGTGCTTGTGGGAAAGCTTACCAAGAGGGCATTGCCACCCTCTATATGGACGAGGATCATGGCTTGAACAGCATAACTGAGGTTATTTCTGACATTAAGATGAATGGCTTGGTTATCAACAGGAAAGCTAGTTGATAACAATTTGTTTGTCTTCCTTGTTGTGTGCTCCATGAAAGAGAGGTGTCTGTCAATGTAGAACCCATGGGTCCTGGCACAGGTGGTCAGTAACCCCTCCAATTTCAGAAGAGCCAGTCTGGATGTCCGGTATTTGGTGGCATTGGTCAAGGGGAATATGCAGTCTTGGAGGAGTTGAGCTTTATGTAAGCACAGGACTAGATCAGTGTGTGGCATAACTTGAGCTGGAGGAGATCTTGAAGTACAGCTGCTTGTCATCTGTGTATTGGTGGATGCAGATTTTGCTAAGAGCTAGAGACTTTTTCTTCATGACTGATAGGAATCGGACTCTTGTTCTTTCTTCATTCTTATCGCAAACCAATGCACTCTCTTCTGGTGTCCCGCAGGGCTCTGCCTTGATCTCCCGCTCTATTCAACATTTATACTCTGTTCTTCCGCCGCTACTCCTATATACTGATGACACAAAAATCATCATCCGGCATGACTTCGGCACAGCACAGCCGGACCCCGCATCCCATCTTAGTGGTTGCTTGGCAGTGGTGGGTAGTTGGGTGGGGAAACAATTGGCTTAAGTTGAATGGAGACAAGACAGAGGTGTTGGCGGTGCCTCCCCTTTCTGATCCCCATTCTGGTTCCCCTTGCCCCGTCCCCTTCCTCGTTCTGGTTGTCTGCTTGTGGCCCTATGGAACTTGGCCCTTGCACCTCACCTGTTCCTTGGGTGAATAAACTCGGGTTCATGTTCTCCGACTCAGTCTGCATCAGACCAGGTTAGTTCAATCTGCAAAACTGGTTATTACCAACTAAGGGTCCTGCGGAAGGTTCTGCCTTTCCTTCTGGCTCATCTCTGTGCACTGGTGGTCTCCTCCCTTATGCTCCTCATTTATACTATTGCGATTCCCTCTTTTTTGATCAACCTCTCTACATCTTTCATAGACTACAGTTATTGCAAAACCTCATGGCCTGCGTTTCCACAGCAACTCCTATGTTTCACATATTTGTCCTGTACTTTGGGAACTCCATTGGTTTCCGGTTCAGAAACTGATCACTTAAAAATCCTTTTGCATAGTTCACCTGACATAGTATGGGCTGCGAGCAGAGTACTTTTAGAATACGTTTCAACCTTATGTGCCTAAAGCCCCCTCCGCTTGTTGAATGCTTGTCTTCTTGTTGTCTCCCAATGCCGACTAACGCATGGATGAGTGGCCGCACATTTTCTATTGCAGCAACTAAGTTATGGAATGCCCCCCCCCCTCCAAACCCCCTCTCTTCAAGCTACAGAAGACCATTTCAGTTTCCGTTGACTCCTGATTAGGCAGCCCCAAATCTGATGTATCCCTCAGCGCCATGATGCCCTCGGCGAACGTGCGCTTTATAAAAGCCAATAACATAACCGGGTCCAATGTAATGTATGAAGATCAAGGTTGTCCAGCACCCCCACTGTGTTGGAAGGGATTTAGAGTGTGAGAGGATGGGTAGAGTACCGCAGTCTGTTTATTCTGGTCACCTATGATATGATATTTTATTTGTATCACACTCATACACAGGCGTTTCAGAGCGCGACTAGGCAAGGGAGGGGAACAGGGGAGAAACAACACAACAATACAATGATCTTACTAGGCCCAGTGACATTGAGAACGTGCAAGTGCATGGGATAGGGAAAAGGGGGAAATAGTACATGGAAGGGGGTGAGTGGAAAGTAAGGAGCAGAGGAGAGCAGATAGATAAATAATAAATAAAATAAATAGAAAATGGAGGCAATAAACAGTGGTAGTGCAGCCAGCAAGTGGCAAGTGTTGTGTTTAAGCTATCAGACTGGGTAAGTCTGCTAATTACAGAAAAAGAAGGAACAAAAAAGGGAGGGCTGTATGGGTACAGATACAATCCCCAGTGCAAGGGGTGGCCAGGAGGCAGTGCAGGAGGGTGGCAGGGTGAGTAGATACCTGGGCCCAGGGGACAGAGGGTGGCCAGGTGCACACTGCCAAGAGAGCAGATCAGCAGGGACCGAGCATCTCCTTCATATTTACAAGAGCATCAAAGGTGCCGGTGCAGAGCTTCGGTCCTACCTCGTGGCAGCAGGCCTTCCAGGATTGCAGGTTCAGGGTTGTAGCAGCATCTAGTGAGTGGTTGATAGGGTCTTCATTTATCCCCATTAGTGGGCAGTGAGTGAACACAGGACCCAATCACATACCATGAAACATTCAGACAGAGGTGGTGAGCCAATGGTTGACCATCTCTCCAAGTGCAACCAGTAATTCAGGAAGGCACTCGCTCTCAGGGAATTCACATTAACGCAGATGGGCATCTGCATTTGCTAGTTATAAGTGGATTCAAGCTGGCTACATTCCCCAGTCCCAGAATACAGGCATCTAGTGACCAAGTATGGTCACTTCCTCCCATTCAAACAAAGAGGGCCAAGGTCCATGCAACGTCTCAAGGGAGTAGTGGGTCAAAATGGGTCCCAGACAAGTATTTCCATAGTCTGGAAGTTATAGTATACAAATCTGCAATATCGCCAATGGAGAGAGGGTACCTTTGGGGGCACCCTTGCTGTGGGAGTCAGAAGGACTCTTCAGATATTCTTTGAATTAAACTTGGCTGAGAAAGAAAGCACTCCAAAATAAAGAGACTGCAACAATTAGTACGACGTGAGGCAAAAACTGGGATTCCTGCCTTGCAGTAATGACGATAAAGAAGTGCTGTACCAAACTCTACCTTTGTAGTAATATTGTGCACATTCTGTTGTACGGTTGTCTCGTTTTCACACAACTGTATAAACCAAAGGCAAGTAGACCTATGCAGATTAATCACTGACAAAATTAGCATTGCCAACAACTTTCTTGGTGAATGCTCTTGGTGGAAGCATTGCAAGTGTGCTCACAGATGAACGGTGGCTGGAGAGGAGCACAAACGCACACACACCCACCATACCCCTCTTTGCATAAAACACTACAAGTTGCATTGGCAATTTCTTTAAAATCTTAGTTTTTCTACAAATTAAGTTTAAAAATTGTCAGTTCGAGGGCTTCTTCCGATTATGAAAGTAGCTTCTTCATCTTTCAGATTTTTGCTTTTATTTTACTAAAGAAATTCAGCAGGTAAATCTGTACATAGTGCTCAGATTCATTTTGTGGTATACTCATTTGTTTTTGTTACCAGAAGTCCACTGTTTGGTTACCCCCAGTACAATACTCTACCTTCCAGACAGCATCTGATGATGCAGCACTAGCGATTGGTGCAAATCATAAAAATAAGATTATCAACCATAATCCCACATCGAGGATCAAACAAACCATTTCTGAGACGAGTTGCCTTAAACCGAGAATGGATTTCCCGTAGTGAATTTGACTTCCTGAAGTAGTTCCAACAAAATACCCAACGTCTGTGCTCGCTCCAAGATTCACAAATCTCCCCATCCAGGGAGATAAATAGTATTCGGATGTGTCTCTATTCTAGAACCTCTGTAAATGTGTAGATATTCTTTTCTAACCGATCAGTCAGACTACAAGATCTTATCTGAAAGAAAATACTCTGGTTATCCACATGTTGACGTGAATAATAAACTCTTTGTCACTACGGACATTCAATCATTATACATTAGGATCCCTCAACAGGAGGTTATAAAATGTATTCGTTTTCATCTCTCAAGTAGCAAAAATGCATGCAAAACTTCTCAAATTTATAGTGAAGCTGATGACCATTGTCCTTGAAAACAACTACTTCCAATTTGATTAAGCTTTCTTCTTACAGATTTATGGGACTGCAATGGGTGCAAGCTTTGCAACCCCTAGCCATTTTGTATATGGCCACATTTGAGGAAGACTTTATCTTTCTGGCCACTAGTCCCTTTGCGAATAACATCCAGATATGGAAAAGATATATTGATGAAATCCTTTTCATTTGGCATGGAGACACCATCCCTCTGGAACTTTTTTTAAATTGGCTTAATTCATCTAATAAGAAGCTCTCTATGGAGTTTAGTAACAACACTATAAACATCCTTGATTTGACAAAACTTAATGAGGGCAAATTGGCCTATACAGAAAACCTACGGATTAACACCCACTTTTCATCCACGCAGCACAAGAGACAATCTTCCATTAGGCCAGTTCTTGCTAATCGGCAGGAGCTGTACCTAGATTACTTTAAATACAATGCATCTATACTTGACACTTGGCTAGGGGTTACCCCAGGAAAATAGTCCACCATTCCTGAAAAAGGACAAGATGGAGCCCGAGGGAAGCCTTGACTACACCTGAATCAGACCACAGGAAATTAATAGAATGACATGTGTGACTACCTTCTGTTTGAATACTTCGGACCTAAAGAAGATTATTCAGAAACATTGACGTTTAGTTAACTTACCCTTGCAAACATGGAGGAGCCTATCTTTGCCTTGAAGAGGTCAAGGAACCTTAAGGATAGCCTGGGTCACTCTCACTTTAGCAAAAACAAGAAAACCTGTACCCTTTGGGACCTGCCCCCCCCTTAGAGGCCACCAACCATGTATTAACTGTTCGGTGTGTAGATTCACAAACAGAATTGAGCATTTCACCATTGGAGACCGAGAATGGAACTTAAATGATGTGACTAATAGCAAAAGCAAATACATTGTATGTTGCATCGAATGCCCCTGTAATCAGCGATACGTGGGTCAAGCAATGCGAGCTATCAACACACGCATCTCTGAACACAGGTCACAAATTAGATGCATAGCTCCAAACACATCACTTGTTCATCATTATTCCTCAATGGACCATTCTCTGGAGGAACTGGTCTGGCCATCTTGAAAAAGTCTCTGGTAGAAGTAACTCCAAATCCACACTTCTCCATAAAGCACGGTGGATTCAGCGGCTCCAGTCACACATTTTGGGTTTAAATGAGGATTTTCAGCTACCACCCTAACCAGCAGTAAGGGGAAATAATTGTAGGTTTGCCACCCTTCTGCTATACCAACATGTCTCATGCTTTTTAATTTCCCCTCTGCATATCTAGGAGTAAATAGTTGGCTGAGATAAGCCCACAGATTTACTGACCCTGTAGAGATATGCTCTCAGGTTTATTATCTGTCCATTACTGCTTTAATATTAACCTTTTTCCTTTTCATTGAACAGCCCAGGCACTTGCACAGCAGAGTTTACCCTGCATTCCCCCCAACTGCCCCCCCCTCACCTCCACATAAAAAATGTGTTTTTGTTTACTCACAGTTAACTCTGGATTGGCTAGTGCTGCCTGGTGCAAATCTTTACAGAACACCCTGAATACAGCAATTGCGCTCTTATTCCACTACACTGCGACTGCTCTGTTCAGAACTTTTCCTCGATTTGCTTTCACAAGCGGCTTCCTTTTTTCTGCCATATGTAACAGTAAGTAAGATTGCCACATCTAACGGCACATGTCTTTTCTTTCCAATCAGTCTTTTATTTCTGGGTTTGGCAACACAAAGCCATGCGACCAAACTGCTCTGTTACTGTACTCTTTACATAGGTCACTAAGACTTTTCGGTCTACAGTGAATAACTGCACCTTCTTGAGGTATGGCCCATCTTATTGTGGTTTTATTGACCATTCAGTACTCTGTTCCATTCATCACAAACATGGACCATGTAGCTTCTCCCATGCATATTGGACATTATTTATGACCGAATACGATCAAGTCAAGGTATGTGTTTCAACACATGAGATATTCTCTTATTTTTCAATCAATCTCTCTGCATATTCAAAGGTTTTTTTACTGGTGCCAAATAGTGACATGACTTTGCTTTACCTGCCTTCTAGGATGCTCTCTTTGACTCCATGGATAAACGCTTCTCTCCGCCTCTCCACTGCTTTGAGCCAGATGGAGTCTAAGATGTCTATAGAGCAGCACTATGTTATTAAACTCGTTCTTTTCTTCACTTTTTGGCTTCATTTTAACTAGCGGTACATATGCACCACATTTTTTAAAAGATGTCTACTTTCGGTTCTCACAGGGTCCTCTTTGTTAGTAACCTGGTCCTGAGGAAGGCACGCAAGTACTTAGCACCAAAAAGGCCTAGACATCGTCCCTCCTTTGCATACTTCTTTCATACCTTCCAGCTGAACTTGCCTCACGTATCTTCACCATAATGCCTTTTTGAGGATAGTGTGTGTTGTTTGCTATGTTGCCAGCCCTTCTCGAGCACCGGGACGCACCATTGCTTTGTAGAGTCTCAGGGAACTATGCAGGATCTGTTTGCCTTTTTCACATGAAATAAATATGCAAAATTGTTTGTTGTATTTATGGTTATCCCATTATTTTGAGGTTGTCCTTTTCAGTTTATTGAATGTTTTCTGCAAAACATACAATTGATAATGCTTTACTGGCATTTGTACTTTGGCTAAAGACCGATTTCATAGGTTTGCCTCCACGAATTTGTTTTTTCTCAATTTACTTATTTAATACATTTGTTTTACTACATTAATGTGTACTAAGTACTGTTTTTGAATGCATGTTGTATGTGGTTTATAGTATGTTGATGAATTGTGCTAATTAATTGTGATCACAACACACTTAAGGATTGAGACTCTGAATATTTCCCACAGGGACACCCTCTTGTAAAGCTCTGTGTTCCTATTGTGTGGGCGGTTCCCTGCCCTCCTGTAGAAGGTGGCGGTTGGTGAAAGCAAATCCCATCTGCTCTCTATGTGGCACTATGTTATGCTTGTAGTGTAAGTAGAATTCAGGTACATTACAATTCGGAAACCAGCACTTTGTTCTTTTTTTTAAATCTTGTATCATTTAACCTTTACTCGTCATTGCTTCCTATTCAGTGATTCCCTTTCAGGAGTTTTCGTCCACCGCTTCTCATTTTCAATCACTATTTTGGAAAGGAAATATTCACTTATGTGATGTCCACTATTGGACTGTGAGTAGACACTATCACAGGTAGCAGTTACTTTTCAATTTTCTCTTGTTATGGAAAAATGTTCACCTATATTTAGTAGTCTTCTGCTGGAGGAAAAACGTTCATTATAATAATGTGTTGATAGCGTCTAGGTGTTGAATTACTCGAGTGTGTATGTTATGTAAGAGATAGAGCGCCTCTACTTGGATAGCTTGCTATTTTTTGGGTTTTCCTTTTGGCTATTCGGTGTGTATGTAACTGCTCATGTATTGTCGTATTAAGTGAAGATAGGCGACAAATGGGATGTGAGGGTACACATAGCCTGTGATTGTTGTTTTGACTTTTTATCCACCCATTGACCATGCATGGGCAGGGTAGTCCCTTCCCCTCCCGACCCAAAACACCCAGATTAAGGTTCTCTGTGAGTTAGCTCTGTGCACCCTTCTGAAAGTTATTGGATTGATTGCTGTTAAAAAGATTCTCCTGGTGTAATACAAATGTCGTAACCAAGTGTGCCTTCAGCCACTTCATTTATAAGTGTTGTGTGGTCTTTCTTCTGTTCCTTTCACTGAATTCCTGTTAAAAACAAGCATTGGCTCAGTCCACGGTTTTCTCTTGAATAGGCATTCAATATCCTTTTTCCAGGCCCTGGCATAATACGGCCTCCTACTAACACCATTTGCGTGCTATTTCCATCGCCTCTGTGTCCGTTCCTCGACAGTAATTACTTTGTGGAAATTGACTATGAAGTAATTACGTAGAAATTTGACTGTGATTGTTTTAGTTTTATTTTGGACAGTTTCCCTTATGCCTGTCCTTCCCCTGCATTACTACCTCTACCCAAAATCCTACTCCCCCGTTTTTTTTACCCTTAATCCATAGAAACCCATGATTTTGAAGTAATTACTTCATACTAAATTAGCATGAAGTCATAACTGTTGATAAAGCAACAGGATACACTTGCCATCTTGTGGCCCGCAACTACCGTTGTAGCAGTGCTAAAAAATGCGGATCCCAACAACAACACAACTGTTGGCTTTGCCAAAGCATGTTTTTAGTGGTTTGTCATCTGTAATAGTTCCACTTTGGAGGCCATTGCCTGGTCTGAGCTTTATATTGGAGCCTTGTCCTTACTGGTCACTTTTAAGGACGCCTGTGGACCAGGGACTGGCTTATAGGCAACTCCGAAGATTTCCTGGTAGGCGCCTGCACCCTGGGCCTCTTTTTTTTGCGTGGCATTTCCAAACTTCCCTGTAGGAAAAGGGTTGGGCTTGCAGAAAATGTGTAATATGGGGCCACTTTGAACATTATTTGCAGGGCCTCTTTTGGTTCCCCTTCCCCCGCCACCCCCCCCCCTCCACACCTGCAGTGGCCACTAAAAAAACTCACGAATGAGCTAGTAAAACAAGTATGTGAATTTGCTGCCCGAAGAATACTGCGGTCTTCACGAGCCATAGAAAAATAGATTTCTTTCAGTTGGGTTTCATTTAAGAATTTCAAACATTTTGTACAGTTTCAGGGCCTCGCCAGGTTTCATTCGTAATGATTGAAATCCCCTCGCATGTGTCATGACCTTTGCTTCACTGTTCAGAGAGCATGTCTGTGTGTTTTGTCAGACATTTGACTGATTTATTTTCCATGGACAAAACCAAATCTTTATGCACATGGCTGAATCCGTCTGACTTACATGGCTTCGGGAATTCCAATTATGCAACAATTATTCAGGAGTTTTTATGTTTTGTAAGTTTCATGAAGCTTTCTCTGTTCTTATCCGGTTCTACATGTTGCGGCTTGTGTTTCGTATGAACAACTTTATTGTCAACCTCACTATTTATTTATTACTGGTCGTTTATGTTTATGAAGTGTTGACTTTTGTTTTCGTTTCTTCTGTAATGCTTTTAATTGCTGTAATAAAAGTGTCCTAGAGTGTTTCATTTTGTAGATAAACAGGGAGGCAGGGTGTCAAAGATTTTGGTCGCAACTGTTTAGATATTCCTTTGATGGAAGCATCTTGCTTCATTTGGGTGCGTCTTGTTATTTGATTAGGGGGCGGGCAGTGAGGCTCTAAAGCGTGCTCGCTTAAGGTTGTGAGCCATTTTCCAACACCTGTGCTATTGTAATCGACTCACCTATAGTGACGGTGCTCTAGCCCTTAATGTTGTGTCACCATGGTTTACATCAAACATCGCTGCCATTTGCATGGTCTCCAGGCCTAAGGTGTGGGGAGGGAGTTGAGGGGGTGTTGAGATGGATTTCAGAACTCTGACCTGGTGGGCAGAGGTTCAGAAGGCCAGCCTACTTTCTCGGAACAGGGGTAATCTTCTGGGCCAGCCAGACCAATCAAGGTAGCATTGGCAGTGGTCAAGACTAGGTCTCGGGAGGGGAGAAGGTGATCGAAAGCCTATAATGAGCGCACACAATAAACAACACTACAAATTACTCTGCCAGGTGTATATCAAAAATACATATACATTTATTAAAGGCAAAGGAAATAGCCACAGTAAATCCTAAACCAACACAAGACTAATATAACACATATATCCAGTTATCAATTGGTCTAAAGGAATGGCACGCAGTAACGGTCCACAACCTATAAGGAAAGGAGCAAACAGTGCAAATATACTTTAGGCAGTTCGTCACTTATCAAACCCTAACTAAGAGGCAGTCCAGTGCCTAAGAAGAATGGAGCCTAACGCTCAAAAGTACTTTCGGCGCAGACACATGCGGTTGTGCGGTAGAGCGAAAACAGGGTCTCTTGCAGGGTCTGTAGCGGCTCAGGAAGGTGGGCGAGGCACTGAAGAATAAGTTCCCACTATTTGAGGAGGGTCTTCCCCAAAGGGCAGAACAGGATCCAAGAGTTGGGAATAGGACGGTAGCAAAGGCTGCCTCGATGAAGGTGAGTGGCCCTCGGGGGACACTCATGTGTAAAATGGGTGAATGCACTAGGGGCCACCAGTAAGGGTTGAAAGTACCCACTGACCTAAGGCGCCCTCCGGACCAAACTTCGGCAGTCGAGTCCACTTCGTTTGCGGGTTCAAATGCTGCAATTGTGCAGTTCTACTGCATTCGGCAGCTGAGTTCCAGGGATGATTCAGTCGCGGGACATTTATGATTTCTCCTCTCCCGGTGAAGAGATTAGCTTGATTTCATTGCAGCTCATCTCAGGGCACAGCAGCAGAGCACCCTTGAAGTTTGTCACAACAGCTGGGCGACACAGTGATGGTGTGCACTCTGGTTCAGGCATACTCTCCCAATTGCAGACCTAGGGCACCTAGGTGTATGAAACTCAGCAGGACAGTGCTTTATACCCAGTGCTTACAATCTCCAAAGTCTCAAAAGTCCACTTGAGACAGTGGCGGTTCCAGAGCAAAGGTCCTGTGCAAGCTGGTCAGTTCACTGGTTGCCCCAGGAACACTTCCGAGAATGCTTGCTTTCAGGTTAAGGTGGAGGTGCCATGAATAGTTGGTCCCACTATTCAAATGGGTCAAAGCACCTTTGCAGACCTAAATTCGATCAGAGGCAGAGGGGTCCAGTGGGACAACAGCAGGCTCAGGGTGCCAAACCTTCCAGCGGGTCGCCAGTGTTTCCACGACTCGGCTTCTTGGTTTCAGGATGCTTGGATCCTATCGTAGATTCATGGAAAACTTAGAGAATTACCTTTTATGGGTGATTGGGCCCTTCTCTTATCCCGAATCTCCTTTGCGTCAAAATGAAGAGGACCCAATGAGAGACCTGCTCACATATAGCCATGCCAGATGTGGAACAATCATGGACTATGGTGGTCCCAGTTATTCCCAGCACACCAGAGACTCTGGCTCCCAGGATGTGTATTGGAACTGTACAGTCCAGCCCACATCCTTGAGGCGCACACACACAAGGCATGCAGATGTCCGTGAAAGCTTGGCGTTTGCGGGAGAATGCATGACCAAATAAGTTTTGGGAGGATAGCTCAAGGGCAATGCGCTCATCTTGGAAGCAAGAAATGGAGCAATGCAGGTTCAATCCCCGGGTCCGTGCTTAGAAACCTTTTGGGCATTAAGCGTGTTATAAATAGCCCATTACAATTACAAAGGACTGTCCCGGGTCTGCTCGACCTGGGGAAGGCAAAGAGACTAGATGGGCAAAGGGACAAGATGGCCGAACGAACAAAGGACCTCGTGGAATAGCCATTTTGGGGCTAAGCAACTGTCCAGGGCCAAACACGCTAAACGCAATATGGACCGAAAGAAAGGGTTACAAATATATGAAAAATAACAGCTGCCACCAGCTCGGTCCAAGGTACATTTGTACTTCTACCGAAAAATCCTTTTATGTTTAGGACCTTAAAAACAAAAAGACCCCAGCGCACTGTACTGTAAGGTACTTTGTGCACTGGTAAAAATGTTGCAAAGAACTTGCAACAAAGTGAATGGCTAAGGGAAACAAAGTCTCCCAGTACTTACTGTCTTTAAGCAGACCCTAAGTGTGACAGCTGCTGTCTCACTTCAATTTCTGTTTCTCAAATGGGATAGAAATGTGTGTTTTGGGTTGCATTTTACAGTGGCAGGACTCTTAAGGGTCAGTCACGGTGAAATGCACAGGGAGCCTGTAGATAATTGTCGGGAGAGCGCTTCCAACACAAACGTATTCAAGGCAGCTAGCCAGCGCATCATTTGCTCTACGGCTCAGCCCTGTGGAAATGCGCAGCTCACTTTTGAGAATAAGGTGGCCTGCTCATTTCCAAAAATGGGTTATCTTAAAACGGCACATTCACTGCTCTAGTTCTAGATGCCCCATTTTTTGATGAACTTGGCCAAAATCTACTGTTTTAAAAAATCTTTAAATGGTCACAATATGTGAGAGAAAGGATAGAGAGGGTGTGAGTGATGGGTAAGCTGTGGAGTGGTAGGCAAGAAAGCAAAGGGAGATCAGAGGGTCAGAGGGGAAGCAGTGGGCAAGAGAGCAGAGCGGATGCAGTGGCCAAGAAATCGGATAGGGAGCGGAGGCACAGAAAGTGGAAGGAGCGTGGGCTCGGGTGGGTAGTAGTGGGCCAAAAGCAGAGAGGGGTTGGACGGAAAGAGGCAGTAAGCTGCAGATTGGGAGCAAGGATGAGGGAAGAGCGCGATAGAATGGGAGAAAGGATGCAAGATGCAGTAGTAACACGCAAGAATAAAAGACGGTATACTGTGGGAGGAATTGGGGAGCGTAAGGTGTGAATTGTGGAGTATGATTTGGAGTTTGGCATACAAGTTGTGATGGGGGATTGGTGAGATGTGTGGGGTGTGTTGGGTGAGACAGGTGTTTGGGGGATTGGAAAACATAGAAGGGGAATATTTTCAGTATTACAACTGATAATGATTAATACCGTTAATAATATTAAATAGGCATGCACATTAAACCAAAAAAGTAGCCAAAACAAACACTGTTCTGGCAAGCCAGAGACATCTAGGACTCTTCCTCTTAAATAGATACAAAAGATACATATAATGACATCTAGCTCTCTTGTAGCCTTGCACACAGCCTCTTTCCTGCAATATACCAATCTTGCACCCTCCAGTCAATATAAATTGTGCTGCAAAAATGCCACCATAAATAAAGGTTTGTGCCGCAAAATTTGTCATTTCATGCCGCAAAATCCTGGAGGGTCTGTTTAAGGGCATGTCAGTGTCCCCATAAAAACGTTAGCGAAAAGACAGCAGAGAGCAGCATAAGGCTCTGCTCCACTGGCAAAAGTCAGACTAGGATGGTCAGACAACAACAAAAAGTTGGGGGTGCGGTTTACAACTGGAGAGAAAATTACACATAAATGGGAATCCTTTGCAACTGGGCTTTTAATTGGGGAGAAAGGGGAGAATGCAAGATTGCACGCTGTAAGGAAGTACTATGTGCAGTGCTGGAAATGGGGGGGGATACTGGGGGAACCCTCTAGTCTTTGTAGTGGTGGGGCTGTGGGGTGGAGGGCAAAGGTCTGAGGGGCTTGGCCCAGGTCCCGCAACACACTATCCCTTCATAGAAACCAATGCAGGCCATTTGCATAAAAGCAAATAGTATAGACATGTGTACCAGTTTGGGCAGCTTCAACAGGTATGTGAGGATTTGGCTGTTTCTGTATTCAGTCTCCTGTTCCGAGTCTTTTGAAAGTAGTCTGCTTGTTGAAAAGTGGTTTGCATGTACATGCAATAACTCGGCTCCAATAACTCGGCTTCAGAACTGATCTGTGAGTGTCCTCCGCTAGCCCTCGTGTCTGGGGACAGGGCAGCATTCTGGCTAGATGACCTATGCCGGAGCCCGATCCGTCTGTTTCCAGCCCATTTCCTGAGCTTTTGTTCTGGCCTATTTGCTGAGCTTACTATGTGCCGGTCTGTTTCTGTAAAGTCTGTGCAAAAGGATGGGTATCCCCTAAACCGGGGACCAGGGGAACTATTTTATGTCAAAAAATAAAACGGGAAGTCACACTGATTAATATAACAATAAATCTATTAGTAATGGACTCTGGTAGGTGTGGGGGAGATGAGAGGTTCAGTCACTAAGCACTTTTTAATGATACCTTACATTTACTATTATACACTGCTTCAGACATACAGTGGGTTATTAATTATATTTAGCAGTGTTCTGTAGGTAGTTTTTAGATTTTCTCTAGATTCTTTTTGATAATTACTTACATTTATATACATTTTAAGATGTTATTATGTGAATGGAAAATATTTATTTATTCTACTGTGATTTTTGTATAACTAATAAAATATGGTGATTCAATTGTTTACCTGATTGAGCCTCCCATCTCCCTCATCTATTTAATAAATAAAATAAATAAATAAATAAAATCCCTCACACCTACCAGAGTCTATTACTAATTGATTTATTGTTGTATTAATCCGTGTGACTACCTGTTTCGTTTGCTTTATAGTCTGTCAAGAGGTGAGATTCAAGGGTCTTTATGCTGGCAAGAGCTCCTTGTAGTTAATGGACAATAAGCAGGGGATACTGGCGACAGCTACTGCAGTGTTGATGTTCACGAGTATGAGAATTTGCAGCAATATTTTTGGGGGCAGTTATTTTGTATAAAAAAGGAATAACATGCATTTACCAAGATATTAACAACTTCAAAAACACTGTTAGTTAATTATTAGTTTATTAGTAGTCGTTGCCTAAACATTTTCAAGCAGATCAGAATGTAGGAAACCAATTGGGACATGCAATGTGAAGGCTGACACTGCATGCTATCCACCAGTGCTAAGCAATCTGCTGTGTAGCTTGAAACAGCAACAGCACACAGAGGCTGTCAGACGGGATCAAGGTTTTGATTTCAGGAATCGCATGTCTGATAAAGGCAGATTCACAGAGCTAGGCAATAACATTATGATAGTGCAGATACCCCCCTTGCCATGGTGTTTGCACCCGACTGCACATCTCACATAGCAGACCTAAATTCAGGGCAGGTTTTAGAATCTCCAACAGACTCAGCCATGGGAATCACTGCACCCTTCACAATTGCACCATCTGTAGAAGTACATTTTGTTTTCCATCAAATAAATAGCAACTTTGAAGGATGCTGCTGGAACAGCGTTTGCATTGCATCGTTTAATTTACCTACCTTTTCATGATCGCAGACGGCTTCCTTTGGGAACATTATTTCCATAAATTGTGTTATTACAAAATGCCTTGGCGTTCCTCTATTTCCCACTGTAACTTGATCACCGTAGATTAAGGATGCACGTTTCCTTTTAACGCTGGAAGAAAAAAATCTGTTTCCCACTCTGGATGGAAATGTTACATCTTTTGCCTTTTGTTGGATGGGGCGTCTGCATCAGTATCCAGGGCTTCAACAAGGGTAGTTAATGTGTTTCTTTTGGAGCTGCAACTGCAAATACAACCTGAGGAGGAGTATTTCAATCAATATTCGGCCTTCTAATACTAGGTTGAAATGGTGCCATTTATGAGCCCTGTTGTTGCGCATAAAAAAGCAGCATATACCACATTCTGCTGTCAAAAAATAAAATTCACTGCCAGTTTAGCATATTCCCATTTCATGCAAATTGCTTACATGCCAGGTCACAGAATTAGGGCAAGGAAAAGTAAGCCAGAACCTAATTTGCTAACTACCCTTGAAAGCTTTTTACGTCAAAATAATTAACAAAATTGAAAATTTAAGCCATGTGATCTAGTTACATGCAAAATAATTCTAAATCACAGGGCTAAAATAACATTGTTTTATAGCGATAACTTGAAACTTGCACAAATCATATAACAACCCAAATAGATAATATATGAATTGTTATATTCACATTTTGAGCAAATTGGTTGTAGCGAGGAGAGACCCATTGATGATGGGTGGTGATCTGCCACCACTCTGCCCTTCATGAAGGAGGTAATATAATGGCGAACTTCTCACAGGATCGCAGAATCTCCCTGCAGGAATCTTGCAGGTCATTCTAGTGCATAACCAATGGGCCATGCCTGGCTTGCACATACAGCTCTCGGTCATATTGAGGGCTCCAGCATCACAAATTTGGTTTAAAATGACAATGATAACCTATTGTTTGCAATGGCATCAATGTGTGTTTTACAGTGGAAGTGCTGCATATCTCACATACTGTAGACCATGCTTCTATTGGAATTTTCCATGTGTTATAGAATTGCTTATTTTATTTAATCATCATTTGTTAGGCGCTTAATACAACAGAATTGTTTCAAAGCACCATGAGGCTAATGGAAAGGGACCAGGGGAGATAATAACATTGGTATAAAAACAAAAGGCAACACGAATATGTTTATGTGGTCATGGTCCTACTAGGCCTTGTGGCATTCGGCCGTGCAAAGATGAAATGTGTGGGGTAGGGTGATGGAAAGAGGGAGCAGAGCAGTGGGCAAGGACTGGAGGACGGCCCAAGAGACGTGCTAAGGGGAGCCAGGAGGAGCACCTCTGACTAAGTGCTGAAGCCAGCAGACATGGGTGCTGTGTGTAATTAACAAACACACCAATGCCATCAATGGGAAGTTCATGGTGATATTAAATCTATGTTCCAGTCCACACAACTGCAAATGAGGGATAGCGTCCATTGTGTCAACATTATTGTATGTTCCCTGATGAAGACATGGTCAAAGTGTGCCAAAAAGTTTAAACCGGTTGGTCCTGTCCAAATGCCTGGAAATGGGATTGCAAAATATTCTAGTCTAGGATATAAGTACACCTGTTAATTGTTGTTTTATGGTTTAGCTCGTGGTGTGTTTGATTGTGAAGAGTGGATGCATATGTGGTTATGCGTGTTGATACTGAGGTATGCTGCCCAGTACAGATGTGAGAGTGAAATACTTTTTTCATTTTCCTCCACTGAATTGTCCTCAATTTATTCATATCATCATTATTTTTGTATTAATTAAATAATTTTGATATTTTTGTAAATCATGTCCTCTGGATTACTCTCTTCTGTTATACAATAAGTGCTAGTAAAAGCAGCTCTCAAGAGTGGTAAGTGGAGCCACCAGGCTGGAGCCCTCAGGGCAATTTCAGGGTGGAGGAGAGAGCTGATGGGTGATTAGCAAGGAAGGGAAAGAGAGGGAAAAAAACAGTTTCTGGAACTTAAGGAGGTATGGCTCACGTCTGAGATGGGCAGGCAGGCCATTCCATAGGGAGGCACCAGTTGCATGGAGAGAGATATCTGTACCCCACCCCCTCTCGACTTAGAGAAACATTAGACAGTAAGAAAGTTAGAATCAGAGGGGCGTAGAGCTCGATCAGGGGAGCATTTAGGGTGGGAGAGTTGGAGATGCCTTGGTCCCAGACCCCAGAAGGCCTTGTAGATGATGCTGTGCGATGTTCCGACCCACTAGGCTCTGCCCTGCAACATCACTGTGTGCTGCTTTCATCAAAAACAGAATGGCCGCCGAAAAGCCCTATGCGCGCTAAAAATCTCTGAGAAGTGTGCAGGGAAACTGGAAAAATAGGCTGCCACATCTACTTTGCCTGTGTCAGTGGTAGAACAGGACACCACAATGCAAAATCTGTCATTGGGCTGCCCACAGAGTGAAATTGAGCTCCCTGAAAAGGCAGTGCTTCATTGCCAGGAAACCCCCGAAGTGCTCTAAAATTCGTTTTTCCTTGGCTGTTAAAATTGCAAAATAATGGTTCCCAAACACCAGAAAAGATCCAACATCCTTGTTGGGTGTTAACCATCACCTTATTTAAGGAATCCCCATAAGCACCATCTCAGGAGAAGCACATTTCATCACAAGAAAATACACATTCAAAAAGGTGCTTGCCTGGGAAAAATGTCAGATATGGGCGCAGTACCGCTCGCCGCCTGTGTCCAAGCTGTCATTACTTGTACTGTTAGTTGAAACTTGTACATTAAGATCAAATTGTGGAAAAGAAGAGACTTGCCATCAAAAACAATATAGGTTGCTACTATGCAATCTCTGTTTTAAAAAAGATTGGAATTAAGAGATCTGTGTGTATATTTGTTGACAATGTAAAGTTTATTTAGAAAAGACAATTTTAAACCAAGTGTTTTAAAGTGAACTGATGGTAGAAAAATGTGTACAGATCTGACACTGGGTACCCAACCAAAAGCGCAAAAAACTGTCAAATTTGAACCAAAACTTTCACTAAGATGGAACTCTGACGGATACGTGCTCTACTAAATCTGTGATGTAAATATGTATTGCTAGCAAGTTGTTGTATTGTGAATATGATTTATGTGAAAAATAGATTTACTGTACAGAAACAAAGGGGAGGTACGCCCTGGATTGTAAAATACTGCATCATCATGAAACCATGTGTTCCTTCTCAAATCAGGAGAGAGGACAGATTCTAACCAATAGGATTCCTAGAGGGTGTGCTTAGTATAATTCATCCTACCCACCCCTTAGGGAAATACATAAATAAGGGCAGTTTAGGACCTAGAGAGACACAGATTCATCCATGAACTGATTTACTGGCAAAGCGCTCTGCAGGAGAAACCCATATCCAAGACTCCAGAACTTTGAAAGCAGAGAGGCCCAATTCCAAAGCTGAACCCTTCTCAGCTGGCCTTTTAAAATCTTGAAACCTGATTTTAACCCCAGACTTCCAAGGGGCACACCAAAAATTGAACAGCCTGGCTGTGCTGTGCTGTTTCTGCTTCTTGCCAAGACCTCTTGCTAGAAACCAGAGATCCAAACCAGTAGAGCAGAGCTGTAACATGTTAGATGCAACCCAGAACCAACCCGCCAGATCCAGTCCAGAGGCCGTGCAGTGTCCAGAGTGCCGTGCTGAGTGCTGAACCGAGCGCCTGAATCCTGTCTGGTGGGCTAGTAGAATTCCAGTCCAAAACCTTTGACCAGAGCTTTGATGGGCCTATTCCAAACAATAGTTTGAGTATCTATAGCATAGAGTTGTCCATAACCAGTATCTTATCCTTAAGTAATCCTATCCAAACTCTTCTATCATATCCAGAACTGCATTGTCGAATCTCTTTTGTTTTTCCTGAATCTTTCCCTTATCCATATAGTCCTTTGATAATTGTAGTGATATCATCTTTGCGCTAATATATTTGCTGAAGAAAGACCAGCGTCTCGGCAGATAGAATCTACCCAGAGGCATCACTGGGTCGGTGGCTGTGCTGTCATGTAGCTTGTGGCTTCGTAGACTCCCTAGTGTAAAGAAATTCCTGTTTGTAATATTCAAAAGCGCATCTTTCATTTGAAAATCTTGACTCTTTCTGAAAATAATTGACCTCTACTAAAACCTTCATAACTTCTGAACAGTGCATGCTAGAAACAAAATTTAAGTGTCAAATTGAAGCCAACATCCTCAGCTTTCCACCTCCGTGTAGTTATTCTGTAATTGCTAGTGCTCTGCTAGTCTGCAGATTGCTAGTGACTCAATTATCATTGCTAGTGTTTACCTGAAACAATAACAAGTGGCTCCCACTAGTTTTGAATCCTATTAAGTAAATTAAATCAATTGTTCAGTGTTTTTCCCATTCATCCCAAGCCACATTCAAAGGCATTTGACCTGTTTTGAAATCATTCCTGTTTCTCTCTATGCTTGCTGGGGGGAATTGGGATTGAAACTGTATTTGTTGAGTGTATTTCCTGAAACCTGTATTCTCTTCTTCCATCTCTTCATCTTGCATATTGGAGGGGATTGAGTAGTGTGCAGGGGGAAAGAGTGACATTGCATTTGACTGAACCCACAAAAGTTTTATTCTGTGCTACATTATTTTTCTTATACCTTCTCCTTCTGATTAAAGAGATTGTTGATTGTAACATCACCCATTGGTGATTATTGTATAAATATTAAATAGTGTGATATATATATATTGTTAAAATCCATAAAATAAATCTTTTAACTTTGCAAAACAACCTGCTTCTTGGTTCAGTGAGACCGGGGGGATTCAAAGAGAGGGGCGTGATATAAGGGTACATCATTCAGAAATAAAAGAACTTATAGACACAAATATATAGTTAAGGGTTCCAGCTGTGCATCACACACTAGGCATTGACTTAGGTGGAGTGCTGGGTTGAAATCACTTACAATGCAGATGGTGTTGAATTTGATCCTTGCAGCCACCGGGAGCCAGTGGGGAGACTTTAAGGCTGGTGATATGCGTTCCCTGGGCTTGAGGCCAAGGATAAGTCTTGCAACCTTATTCTGGATTAGCTGGAGGGTGCGAAGGGAAGAGAGGGGGAGGTTGAGAAAGAATCTGTTACCTGGAAAAAAAGGACCAGAGCTCTGGAGACATTTTATGCTGTTTTTGCTAATTATTTTGCAAAGATGGTGCACATAAATTGCACCATTTAAGCCCATTATGAAAAGGCTGACAATCCCCTGCCAGAATTTGAAAATATGCATACAGGTTCCCCACAGATCTCTGTAGATCTTCCGAATTGCGTACATAGCCAAAGGGGATTAACCCTATTAAATGGTCTACCATCCCATGGCTCTGCTCCATGTTCTTGCACTGTATTCACCAGACTGTTTTGTACACTGCTCTGTTACTTAGTAACTATGTTTAAGCTATATTAATCGAATACATATTACAATATATAGATACAAACCACTGCTCACTTTTTTTACCCAATTACTTCATTCAGACTCTTGATTCGTAAAACATAGGCTGAAACAGAAGTCGTCTTTTAAGTCCTGGCATTTGTAGCACGCCTTTTTACATTCATGTTTAGTTGTATAAATGCAGTGCAGCTAGTGGTTTTCCATATTTACTTAAATTCTCAGCTGTAGCTCTATATTCCCCCTTGTGATTGAAAGCCTATGATTACCAGCATGCAAAGTAATGCTAATGGAAATAAATGTGAAGAAAGACTGTGAGACTGAAAGAAATTACAGCCCCAGCTTTGGTTGACATGGCATGCAGAGTTATGCACCCCTTCACTTTCTAATCAGCCCGCATATGCACCTCTTGGTGATAATGGTCACAACATGCATTTCCCATTTACTTGTGTTATTGTTAGTTAACCCTTTGTTGGCACACTACCACTGGTCCGTGAAGCCGAGACACAGTCCATCCACTTACTGTGCACACAGATTTGGACTGTTTGTTTTGCTGGAAAGGAGAGGGAAGGGGGCAGGGGAAGTAGCCCAGGGACCTCAGGCACCAAAATAAACACAGTGCTAATTTTGATATCTGATATGAGAGCTACTGGGAAGCCTCAGGCAAGCTGCCAATGGCTTGCGATCTACTGGTTGGAGTAGAGGCATGTGTGACAAGACCGGATCCTTGCACGCCTACGCTGTTAGAGTGCACTGGCCTGGTGGTGACATGCAAGTTGGTTGTAGAATTACGTTTGGTGTCCGTAGGGTGGAATTTTCAATTGCTGTGCACAAGTAGCATACATTTATTTGTTTTATAGTATGTTTTGTTGTGTAGGGTGCTGATGATGTGGCAAACCACAAATGCCTTACCTTTTGTTATCTAGTTTTCTTGTTTTTATGAAAACCGCGACTATTTTTTTCTAAATCGGTGGTTAAATTGGGTAACTACACTTTACTGGAGTTATCGAGCCCTGACATTGTGTAACCTGACACCAGGTGGGTATGATTACATCGCAGTTACTAGCATATACCATAATTCGGTCTGTTATTGATCTTGCTTTTAGAATTTTGGGCTTTGATTGCGGTTGTAAGCAGAGTGGGCGGATTTGTAGATGACAATATCGTGCATTTTTAATCTGAACTTGCATTGAATATTTGTATTCTTGAAACCTTTTCCACAGCTTAGTTTCTATTGATCTTAAACGTCCCCTTGCAGAGAAGCTCTTCTTGGCTGTGAATTTGAAAGGCTCCCTCTACACCACCAAACTCGTGCAAGCATTTGCTGATTTTCTCTTTAAAGAGCCACTGCTATCTATGGAGGCTTGCGAGTTTAAGTATGCCTGCTCCCATTTTGCTGATGTGTTTCCTTTCTCCATAGATGGCGCCCTCCTTTCTGTCTAGTTTTAGAAGTAGTACCTGTCTGAAACCGCTAAGAGGCCTGCCAAGTCAGTGCTACTGTGGAGTAATCCAAGCCCATCAGAATGACCTCATCTTGTGCCCCTCCTTCCACTCGTCAGGAGTCTGACTTGGATCCAGGCAGTTTGTGACAACATTCGAAAAAGAGGTGGCTGAAGATGTAGATGCCTAGAGACCTGCCTCACAGTGTGAGGGAGCTTTTGAAAGCCTTTAGTTTGGGCTATTCGGTGTAAGCCGAAACTATTGCATTGGAGTACACATAGGGAGGAATGGAATATGAGGAGGGGGGACACACAGCCTGTAGGAGTTTGTGCCCACCCATTGACTTCTCATGGCCATTCTAATCCGTATGGCCATTCCAAACCAGGTCTTGACCTTCCCCATCCTAAACACCTCCTTATGGCACATTTTTGAGAGGTTACAAGTCTTTATACCAAAATACATTGTAAAGAATGAATATACATCGAATATTTTATAAAGAACGATTTTATAGAGAATTCATTTTTTTTTATTTTTTGCGGTGTGAAGTCCCCACCCTCAACCCCTGTTTGCCACCCCTAAAAACTCACCCTAACCGTATCCCAAAAATATTTAACCCTTTACCCCACCCCTAAATGCATTCTCTATGAAAAACTGTTGGTCTAAAATATTTAATATATGTTCATTCTTTATAAAATAGTCAATATAAAGACTGCATACCTTTTTGAGCTTGCTTTAATCAAACTTTCCAATCAGGTTTTGCACTCAAGTGCCTCCCATTTTTTTTCCACAGCATTCTTCTGAGAGTTAATGACTTAATTGAAGTTGTAAACGCACTACTGGTATCATAAAAATCTCTTATCAGGTCTGCCTCCAGTCACTGGATTGATAAGCACTCTACGTGTCCTTCAGTTATGTCCTGTTAAAACCAAGCATTGGCAAAGCCAACAGTTTTGGCTTGTGTATAAGTATTCAGCATTTGCTAGTCACTGCTATTAAGTGCCCAGGTACTCTCACCATTTTGCACCTGCTACCATCAATGGGCAGTTAATTACACTACGACTGTGCCTTTCCCATGCCCACACAAAAGCCCAAACTGTTGGCCTCACCAATGCTTGTTATTCCATGACACTGACAAACGATGTAGAACAGGACATATCTATTCAGCTTTTATAGATGCATGAGTTTGCACTTCACTGCATGACAAACACATTTTCTAATGGATTCCTTCCTTCCACGGATTCCTCATCTTCTCCAGCATGGGGTCTGGCATGGATTCACATGCTCATGAATATTCCCCGTCGTCAGGCTGGGAATCCTCGGTAAAGAAAAAACCAGTATCAGTTTCGTTTCTGATCTGTCTTTCGTAGTAATAACCAATCACTGGTCTCTGCGTCATACTGACCACAGCCAATGACTGCCCTCTACCTAAGCACCGCCTCTGGCAGCCATCTTCAGATTTTTACCGCACGTTCATGTGTTGGGATCCTCGTGCTATTGCTCTCGAGCGTTAGTGCTATTTTTCGCGCTTTTTTCACAAAAAAACTTCGATTCTTTCGGTCAAAGAGCCTCAAGCTCCACCGATCCTACATCCGATCAACGGGGACCCGTGTCGGATTCATCTGTGCCCCTCAAGGGTGAAGATTCGTCGAGCTACACTTCGGAGGAATCCAGAAGCTTCTCAGGCCCGGTCTCGGAGATGGCCCAGGAGAAGGGAAGCTCGACGCCCGGAAAGCTGTTCAGGGTCTGCCCTGGATGCCAGCTGCAGAACGTCTTCAAGGAGGACGAACACTCTTTCTGCCTTTACTGCCTTCATGAGGACAAGACGCACGTGGAGAAGGACTGTGCGTTTTGCGGCAACATGTCGGAACGGACCATGAAGGACCGCCATCAACGTCTCGCCAACTGGCTGGAGGGTAAGAGCCCGTCTGGCGAGAAGAAGAAGAAATCCGAGCGGTCTTCTAAGACCTTTGAGGGCGCCCCGGCGACGGGGGCCCAACATAAGGCCAAGCACCGCGAGTCCGCTGGCACCGGGAGCGCCGAACGGTCGGGCTCTACGGGCGCCAGGCAGGGCGCACCCTCCCCGGCACCATCAACCACGAGCCAACGCTCTGGGTCGGGTAAGAGGAAGGCCGAGCACCCGGCGAAGCTCCTGGAGAGGCCCCGGTCGAGCTCTAAGGCAGAGGAGGAGCGTGGCAGTGCCCCCTCCCTCAAGGATAAGGCGGTGAGCGCACCTAAGGTGGTGAAGGCCTTGATCCATCCGACCAAGCCCTCTATCGAAACGGTCGCGGCGGCCCTGGCTCAGCCTGTGGTGGCTGCACCAGTGGTGGCGACCTCAGGGCCCAGAATCTCCCTGCCTCCTCGGAGGGAGTCTTCCTTTGTGCCCATTGATAGGACCCCCGTGAAACCCTCCGTGGGGAAGAAGAAGGGGGGGCAGGGCGTCGTCGGAGACTCGGCCTCAACCTCAGAAGAGGAGCTGATCGAGGTCTTAAGCCACGGCCTAGGCGTGGAAGAAGGCCAGCCCGTCGGAATGGACCCCGACGCAGGTGACGACGACGACATCGTCGAGGATACCGACGGGGCCCCTACTCGCCCGTCGGATTCCCCTCTGCCAGCGCCGCAAGACAACTCGGCGGCCATTTTGTTGGCCATACAGTCCTTATGCTCCGAGATAAGGACGAGGCTACCGTTACCGACGGAGGAACCTCTCCCGTCGGGGGATCCAGAACCGGGACCTTCTGGTGTTCCCCTTACCAAGAAAAGAAGGATCCATCCACCACCTCCTTTTCAACCGTCGCGCCCCTTCCAGCCCTCCTCCCCGTCCACCCGAGGGGATGATACGGGGACTGACACGGCAGCGACGGGTACGGACGACGAGGCATACGACGAGGATATTCCGTCGTCGCCTCCCACCAGGGCTTCTCCGCCCGACGAGATCGGATCTTTCCACTCCATGATCTCCAGGGCTTCCGAGCTTTTCCAACTCTGCCCTGAGGAGAAGAAAAAGGAAGGCTTCCTTTATCAGCGGCGCGAGGCCAAGAGGAAGACGGTCCTCTCAGTGCCTCTGTTGGACGACATTTGGGATGAGGGCCTTTCCCTCCTCAAGAACCCTTCCACGACGCCAGCTAGAAGAGACCGGTACGAGAAGAAGTACCGGGTCCCGGACACGGCCCCCCTGTGCCTCCGGGCGCAGCCTACCCCGGACTCTGTCGTCTCCGCGGCAGCCAGGAAGAAAGCGGGGGGGGGGGGTGCGGCCTCCACATCGACTTCCCCGCCGGACGGCGAGGGAAAGAAATTGGATGCTATGGGACGTAGAGTCATCTCGTCGGCAGCGACGACGATTAAAGCGGCCAACGCCTTGGCTATCGTGGCCCGCTATGACAGGGAGCTCTGGTACAAGATAGCTCCCCTACTGGATTTTCTGCCGGACGACAAGAGGGCGGAGGCCCTGGAGATCCTGCAGGAAGGTGAGGTGGCCTCGGACCACGCCATCACCGTGGCGACGGACATCGCCGACACCGGGTTCCGCCAGCTGGGCAACGGCGTTTGCCTTCGACGTCGCGGATGGCTCAAAGCTACGGATTTCCGGCAGGACGTCCAGACCAGAGTCCTGGACATGCCCTTCGACGGGAACAACCTGTTTGGGAAGACAGTGGACGATTCCCTTCAGGCCATCAAGGCGGATACTGAGACGGCCCGGGCCCTTGGAGTCCTGCAACGACGGACGCCCTTTCGGAGCGGCGGAGGCAAGGGCGCCTCCAAAGGTTCCGGCGGCGGTTTCGCTTCCTACAGTCAAGCGGCCCGCTCGTCGTCGCAAGAGGCCTACAGAGGACGAGGCAAGTCTAGCGGACCCCGCTGTCGTCGCCAAGGAGGTCAAGGCGGCAAGGCCGCGTCCAAGCAGGATTGAACCGGCCGTGGGTCGGGCCCCCACCGAAGCACCCCGGTGGGAGGCCGGCTGGCGGGCTTCGTCAGCGTGTGGGAGTCCATCTCCACCGACCGTTGGGTGCTGGACGCCCTGGCCCGGGGCCACGCGCTCGAGTTTCAAAGAAGGTGCCCGCGCGTCCCCCCCGTGGCCAGGAAAGAACTTCACGTCCCTCAACTTCTCCTGGAGGTAAAGGCGATGCTCAGAAAGGGCGCCATCGAACTCGTCCCAAAGAGGCTTCGGGGCTCCGGAGTCTACTCGAGATACTTCCTCGTGAAGAAGAAGACGGGAGGATGGCGCCCCATCCTAGACCTGCGACGTCTGAACAAGTTCATCAAGGCGCAGAAGTTCCGGATGGTCACCCTCCAGCACGTCCTGGGTCAGCTGGAGGAAGGAGACTTCCTATCGTCGTTGGATTTGGAGGATGCCTACTTCCACATTCCCATCCTAAAGGGGCACCGCAAATTCCTCAGATTCGTGGTCCAAGGGCGTCATTACCAGTTCAAAGCCCTTCCCTTCGGACTACGGTCGGCACCCAGGGTATTCACCAAGTGCCTCGCACCGGTGGCGGCGCAGCTGCGCCGCGAGGGGATTCACGTCTACCCCTATCTGGACGACTGGCTCATCCGCGCCAAGACGAGGGAGCTCGCAGTGGTCCACACGGCAAGGACCGTCCAACTCCTCACGGACCTGGGATTCTCCGTGAACTACGCCAAATCCCACCTGGTGCCCGCGCAAGTCGCACTGTTTCTGGGAGCCAGGCTCGACACAGTGTCCCTTCTGGCCTCCCCGTCGGAGGAGAGGACCAGGACCATCTTGGGCAAGGTGCAACGGATGTTGGTGGCCGACGCGGCCAAAGTGAGGTCCATCAAGTCCCTCCTCGGGATGATGTCTTCCTGCATCTACCTCATTCCCATGTGCAGGCTCCGGATGCGCCCGTTGCAAGAATTCCTGGATGCGCGCTGGATCCAGACGACGGGCAGCTTCGAGGAAAGGATCAAGCTCGACGAGAGTTTCCGACGAGCGATACGGTGGTGGGGCACCCGCGCGCATCTGACGGCGGCCATGGACTTCCAGACCCCAGCCCACCAGGAGACTGTGACCACGGATGCCTCCCTGGAAGGGTGGGGAGCGCACACCGAAAATCTGCACGCAAGGGGACTCTGGCTCCCGACGGAGAAGTCCCTGCATATCAACGTCCTGGAGCTCCGTGCAGTGTTTTGGGCCCTCAGGTCCTTCCTTCCGTCCCTCAAGGGCAAGGTGGTGAGGATCTTCACCGACAACACCATCACCATGTTTTACATCAGGAAACAGGGCGGAACCAGGTCCCCAGCGCTGTCCAAGGAGGCGCAGGACCTGTGGCATTGGGCCGTTGCCCAAGGGATTTTTCTGGTGCCGTTTCATCTGGCAGGGATAAAAAACACCATCGCCGACTCACTCAGCAGGGAGCTGCGCTCGTGCCACGAGTGGGAACTACGGCAGGATCTGGTGGATCGCCTCTTCCGACTGTGGGGCACACCCCAGATCGACCTGTTCGCGACGGCGACGAACACCAAGTGCCGGAGGTTCGCCAGCAGGTTTCCCCAGACGAGGAGCATGGGCGATGCTTTCTCGTTCCCCTGGGAGGGCCTGTTCCTCTACGCGTTCCCTCCCTTGCCTCTGCTAATCCGGCTCGTCAACCAGCTCAAGAGGTCACGGTGCAGGATGATCCTCGTCGCACCTGCGTGGCCGAGGCAGATATGGTTCCCGGACCTTCTGGACTTGTCAGCGTCCCCGCCGATCAAGCTGCCGGCGGACGCGGATCTACTCTCCAGGGAAGGAGGCGCCATCCTCCACCACGACCCGAAGTCGCTGAACTTGCAGGCCTGGCTCCTGCAGCGCTAGAGTTTGGAGGATACGACATACCGGCCGATTGCAGAGAGGTTCTTGCAAAGGCCAGGGCGTCCTCGACTCTTAAATGCTACGGACACAAATGGAAGAGGTTCTCTGTCTGGTGCCACGCACAGAAGATTAACCCTCTACGGATTACGGCCCCCCAAGTACTGCCGTACCTGCTGACGCTGGCCAAAGCTGGTCTGGCACACGCGTCCATCAAGATTCATCTTGCTGCGATCTCCCGATACACCAGAACTACGGGGCGGACGTCCTTGTGGTCTCATCGTCTGGTGAAAGAGTTCATGAAGGGACTGTTCAGATCGTTCCCGCCGGTGAAGGCTCCGGCCCCGGCGTGGGAGCTCAACGTAGTGCTGACCAAGCTCATGGGACCTCCGTTCGAGCCTCTGCACTCGGCCCCGTTGAAGTTTCTATCGTGGAAAACAGCTTTTCTTGTGGCCATCACCTCCGCACGACGAGTGGGAGAGATCCAGGCCCTTTCCTGCAAGGCCCCGTACTTGACTTTCCACGACACGAGGGTAGTGCTCAGGACGCACCCCTCCTTCATGCCCAAGGTACCGTCGGACTTCCATCTCAACGAACCCTTGGTGTTACCTGTGTTCTTCCCGTCGCCTTCGTCGCCGGCTGAGAGGACTTTGCACTCGCTGGATGTAGCTAGAGCGCTGAAGTTCTACGTGGACCGCACGAAGGGTTTTCGGAAGACGTCACAACTCTTTGTGAACTTTGGACCTGTCAATCAGGGGAAGGCTCTCTCGAAGGCTTCCATTTCCAGATGGCTCTCCGGCTGTATCATGTACTGTCATCGGTTGGCAAACCGACCGCTGCTTGGCCGTCCGAGAGCCCATTCCACCAGAGCGATCGCAGCTACCACAGCGTTCCTTTCTGGTGTGCCCCTGCTGGACATATGCAGGGCTGCTACGTGGAGGTCGACGCACACCTTCACAAAGTTCTACTGCGTCGATCGGGATTCCAGGGAGGAGTCCAGGGTCGGCCAAGCAGTGCTGCGCAACCTGTTCGCCTGAGGTGAGCCTGGTGAGGAGGTAAGATGCTTAATGTTGAGTTTGATGTAATGCTTAATGTTGAGCCTTTGCCACCTCCCGTGGTTGTGCATGTGTGTACTGCTATGTATTCTTTATTCATGAGCATGTGAATCCATGCCAGACCCCATGCTGGAGAAGGAACAAGTTACTTACCTGTAACTGTTGTTCTCCAGCATGGGTCTGGCCTGGATTCACATGCGAACCCTCCCGCCTACCCCTCTGCGGCTCTTCACTTGGTCATACTGCCACTTCACGTGCTTCCAAATCTGAAGATGGCTGCCAGAGGCGGTGCTTAGGTAGAGGGCAGTCATTGGCTGTGGTCAGTATGACGCAGAGACCAGTGATTGGTTATTACTACGAAAGACAGATCAGAAACAAAACTGATACTGGTTTTTTCTTTACCGAGGATTCCCAGCCTGACGACGGGGAACATTCATGAGCATGTGAATCCATGCCAGACCCATGCTGGAGAACAACAGTTACAGGTAAGTAACTTGTTCCTTCGATGTCCTAGCCACAGCACAGCTGTTCTCTGGAAACCTGTACACCACCAGTGGGTGCAGCATGGCTCCACGTTGGCTCTGTCCGATGCCTCTACCTGCCTTGCACCATCCATGACATCAGGGCCAGTATATATCAAGGTACAGCACCCTGTAACATCAGTTCCTTTTTTCTTTTAAGTCCGTTTGCTCCAGGAACAATTCATTGTCGCCATGCCCAACCCTGTGAAGGCCTCAGGGTTCAAACTGTGTGTGGGCTGCTGCAGAAAGATGTCTGCTTCATATCCACATCAGATTTGCATATACAGTGTGGGCACAACAACCCAGATTTGGGTCATTTCAGTCCATGCACCTAAAGGCCTGTTTGTTCCCAAGGCAAAGGGTGATGTTGGGTGGTCTTGTTTGTGGTCACTCGACGTCGGTCCAAGTATTGTAAAAGAAGAAGCACTGCAAGACATCCCACTCTGAGTGGTTTCTTGCACCAGCATTCTTCCTCATCTTCCAAAAAGAGACATGATCCAGTGGTCCTCCGGAGCCGCATAAAGTATCTTTGGAGCTGCAGAGGAGGATTGTGAACAATTTCACCAAATGATGCTTGACCTCTTTCCCAAGGTGCTGACAGCTTCAGCCTTGCCGCCTTCAACTCCAGCGCCATTGCCTTCAGCCCCTGCGCTAACAGGACTCACTGCTTCTTCCACGACTATCAGGGTACCCACTGTGGACCACTCCTGCAAGCCTATGGGCCCAGGCCTTGCTAAGAAGCGGTAAGAGCTTTCCCTCCAGCTGACTCTGCCTATGGGTGTTGAAATCTAGGTGCCAGACCCAACTTGGTGTCCAAGCTGCCAGTCAGTGCCACGGGCACCAAAGTAACTCTGGATTATGCTTGTCTAACCTACAAACCATACACCAGGTAGCCTTTGGGTTTGAGCCCTTGATCCCCAGGGAAAAGAGGGACTTCACAGAGGAATTCTATGAAGAGGGTGAGGGCGTCTAATAACTGGACTTGGACCTCCAAGAGGCCCGTGGCCTAGACACCTCCCCTGAGTTGGACTTTCTTCCAGTCCCTACCTCCTGGTGAGCCTCACCATTCCTTTTTAGAGACTGATGACAAAGGCGGCCAATACCTTGGGCCTCTAATCCTTGTCCAGGACAAACATTGTTAGAATTAATGGACATCCTAGACGAGGTTCTCAGGAAGGAATCCCTACTACCCATGAATGTGGAAGTAGAAGCCCTCATACTGGAGATATGAGTGAAGCCTGCTTCAGCAGTTGGCAGGGATCTGGCCAGGAAGCATTGCCCTGCTCCCTCTGACCCATTTTTTCTGTCCACTCATACCTCCCTGGAGAGCGTGGTGGTGCATGCTGAGACTGCCAATGTGAAGTCTTCCACATTCCCCTCTTCCGTTTGACGCGGACAATAAAAGACTTGATGCATGGGGGGAAGATATTGTTTGTTGGGCAGCCTCACCCTTCTTGCTGTAAACACTTCTTGAAGTTTGGCAAATTTCTCTTTCAGGCCATGGTCCGCTGTGGTGGATGGGGCTGCGCATATCCCTGAGCGGGAGATGAGGGATGGCTTCTTTTTCTATGGTGGCAAGAGGGCAGGGAAGATTCCCTCTAGATTATGCAATCAGGAGTGGGCACAGCTGACTGTGTGGGCAGGCACGTGGCCACAAGTGCTGTGCTCAAGCGGCACTCTTGGATGCCTGGATGAGAATGTCCTGCTTCACACTTGATGTCCAGGCTAAACTTCTGGACATGCCCTTTATTGGCCAAAATCTTTTTTGGGGCGAAGCTGATGATGCTCTCCAGAAATTCATGGCATCAAAGGCCACAGCAAAGTTATTGGGCCTACCCGTACAGACGCCCTCGGCATCATTGGCAATCCCTCAGGCTCCTATGCCCCATGGTGTTGTGGCCTGGCCGCCCGAGGAAGACTGCAGGGCAGGAGCTTGCTTGGACCAGTACGGGTTTGTGTTGCTTTTTGGTGAAACAAAGCAGCCTTCCTAGCAGAGGCAAATGTCTGTTATGCCCTATTAGTTTCCCTGAAACATTAGTTAACCAATAAATTCATACAGCCTTGAGTGGGAAATGTGGGAGTCGGTAAAGCTTTTGCAATCCACAATGAGCACTTATTTATCATTAAATTGCAGTTTGGCACTGGAACCGTGACCATATGGGACTTGGGTTGCACGTGATTGCTTAGTGGTCACAGATGTAATCAATTGATGGCTCCCGTCAGTGGGGCTGACCTCCGCTAGAAACACCAATGCATTTCTTATTGTTTTGGCCCAGTCAAGTAAGGCGGTGTGCATTATTTATGATTGATTTTAAAAGGCAACTCGTTTCTTTCAGTGCCCCACCTCTCCCCCTTGCTCTTGATGAGTTCCATGCTTTGTGTTGGAGTCTTATTCACTTCAAGGAATACATAGAATGAAAAAACCAATTAAGTTGTCAGTTGTGTAATTTAGCACTGAAAAATGAGCGCACTATTATGTCCTGGTTATGCAGGAATCGGTCGATGCTACATTAGTATTTGCACACCTGTATGAGAGTGTGCGTTGGGAATTGCGCATGATTTAATTTAATGCAAGCATGTGGTTTTCCAAGGACTGTAAAGGAATTGTTTCCTGTTGTATCCAGTACTGGGCAAATTGGCCCTTTCAAGTGAATATCAGTTTAGTTTTGTTCATTTTTTGCGAACTGATAGTTTTATTAATTTGGAGATATTTAAGTCACACTTTTTGCTTTAGTCCTCGGACTGTATATGCACAGTGTTATGTGTTCCCAGCGTGCCTGGCACTAGCTTGCTGCAGGCATCTAATAAAGGGACACGGGCACAAAGAAAAGAGCCGAGACACTGCTAACAGTAACATTCTTTATTAGCGGCCGACTCCCTGAACTCCCTCCACGCCCCCTTAGTCACAGCCCTCAGCACGGGCTCCCTTGCCTCCTGGTCATAAAGCAGCCACGTCCTGGTGGGGACATGACACCTTAACCCCCCTTACAGTCGCACGTCATACCTCCTCAATCCGCGACCCACTCCTATGGCCACAGGGTTCCTGGAAATGTAGTCCGCTGGATTGAGATGATTCCTGTGTCTGTGCACTATGGAGTAGTTGAATTCTTGTAAGAGCATGCCCCACCTCTCAATTCTTGGCAGCATGCAGGATCTGGGGTTTCCAAAAGTGGAGAGCAAAGCCTGGTGGTCCGTTACTAGCGTGGGACGCATGCTGGCTAGGAAGTGGGTGGAAAGCTTGTACGCCCGCACCACCTCAAGGCTTTCTTTTTCTGCTTATGAGTACGATTTTTCCATGGGTGACAGTGCCCGGCTCCCATATGCCACTACAATGATGGGATATGAGCGACGAGGACTCCTTTGAGCCAGAATGTCTCCCAGCCCCACCGGGCTGGTGTCCACCACCAGTTAAGGGTCTTTTGTTGGGTCAAAGTAGGCCTGGTGGTGTGCCTGTGACAGTGCTATCTTAATGGCCCCGACGGCAACGTGACATTCTGACGACCATATGAATGGTGTATCCTGCTTGAGCAGGTTTGCGAAGTAGAATCGTGATGTGGGATATAGCAGGAGCAGTAAATTGCCATGCCCAGGAAGGATCAAAGTTCGGAGATATTTGTTTGCCCCGTCATCTGACAGATGGTGATGACTTTCTCATGGCTTGTTATCATTCCTTGTCTGGAGAACATGTGTCCGAAAAACTTTATTTGCGCCTGGTTGATTGTACCTTTGTCCAGATTGAGGGTAAGCACCTTGGAGAACGCTTGCCCATTGGGGAGTAGGATGTTGTGGACTGTTTCATGGAAAATTTCAACAGCGTAAGAGATACCAAAGTTTAATCCCTTATATCTGAATAGGTCCTGGTGGGTGTCGAAGGTTGTAATGGGTCGAGACTGTGGATGGCGAGGCAGCTGATGTTACCCTTGGTTTACATCTAGCTTTGTGAATCTCACTGCATTTTTCAGGCGAATGATCAAGTCCTCTATTCACTGCCCCCGATGGCGTTTTCTCTCTCTCGATTGCACACACAGCCGTATTCACCCACCTTCCTTAGATACCACAACAACTGGCGATACCCATAGGGTGGCCCCTGTAGCCGGTTCAATAATATTGTCTCGCAACAGTCTTTATACTTCCTCTTTGTCCTTGCCTTGCAAGTGGAATCCTACTCTCCGGGGATGCTGAGGGACGGGGCAGACATTTTTGTTGATGTGGAGTTTGACTGGTGGTCCTCCGAGATTTCCCAGCACTGTGACAATGTGTGGGAACATGGGCTGAATGTCTTCTTTGGTCCTGAGCGAGGTCACCAGCGATTCAGTGGTCATTTTGTACCTAAGGTAAATAAGCCCCAGTCGTGTTGCTGAGGCAAAACATAGCAGGCAATGACTGACCATAGGTGTCCGTAAAGCATAGATGGTGGTCTTCAATGCATTTTATTGATGGCAGAGGCAGTAGCCGAACCTTCCTATGCATGGTAGTGGTTCTGATGCACCCCTTTGAAAGATGCGGACCATGGGTGGCATCAGTCGTGGGAATGGTGTTACCTTGCCTTAGCCCCTGTATCAATTATTAACTCTACCTCCTGCTGGCAAATGTTGAGGTGGATTCTTGGAGAGGGAGCATCCTGCGACTCATCCTTCATGAGTCATATGTATTCGTTATGGGCGATGGCAGTCCGGTCAGCACCTGCCTCGCTGTCTTGGGACTGCTAGTGAAATTATTATTCTAGCCTAACTAGTGAATTAAATTCAGTTAGTATTCATATTTGGTATCATTGATATCCATATTGATTAACCCTCTATAGTCAGGCAGATCTGTCTATTAATTAATTTACAGTTAAATTTCAACCTGTATAATTTGTGCTCCAGCGATATTACAAACTTTTTCATTTTTGTTGAAGCTTGTGATGTTTTCCCCGGCATAGGTTGTTTTCACAAAATTGCTTTCAAAGAAAAAAACTTTCTTTGCACAACTGCGTTTAGTCATTCATTGTTTTTTTTAAATTTTATTTTTATTTTCATTATTGGTATGTGTATTTTTTTTAATTTCAAGAGTGCTTGACTTTCTGTTCTTTTTTGTCACTTATTCATTGACTGTATTTGTTTGGAATCTCTTAGGTCCTCACCTCATTGATTTTACTGCAAATTATTTGCACCTTTTTTATTTCTGTTAATTAGAATAAATAAAAAAAAACAAATAAGTTCTTATTCCCTTTCTTTCTCTCTTCCCGTTTTTCTTCTTACTGTATTTTAACTATAGCCGATTAATCAATATGGCTATCAATGATACCAAATATGAATACTAACTGAATTTAATTCACTAGTTAGGCTATAATAATAATTTCAATAGCAGCTTTTTGGAACTTTACATATGTATATTCTAGACCGTCACCATAGCTGCATCACCAGGGGCAAACCCCTTTTTTTGTTATTCGCTGTCTTGGGGCACCATTGTATAGCCTTCTTCGTCAATTGCTCTCACAAAGTGACGTTGTTCTTCCCTCGTTTCCCCCTGACACAGCGGGACTGCCTCTTATGACTTGATGTTGATGGTCGTGAAGATTATGGGGTCTCTGTCCACAAGTTCCACTCAGAAAGGTACAAATAACTTCCTGAGCGATCCTTGAGGCCACAGGTATTTAAGTGCGGAAGAACGCCAGGAACCAGGAACACCGGTGACCCCTCGACCGCTGTAAAGCAAGCAATGGGTCAGTATAATGGCAAACAATTCACTCAAATAGCAAGGTAACTAATATCAAGGGGCTTACCAAGGTACAAAGGAGTCTGGATACAGAAAGAGCACAGATGAAATGGAGGTGTTCCGTGTGGTTGCAGTGTGGAGCAAGTGGCAGCGGGTAGGCGCAGTACTGGAAGATTGCTGTGGAATTTGGCACTGCAAAACCTGTATAGAGAGGGCACTCCAAAAGGTAACAGAAGAGGAAATCCGAAAACAGTCCGTTAAGAGTTCCAAGTTCAAAAGCCAGCCAAGTTCGTTGAAACCAGGGGTAATCCAAAGGAGTCCAAAAACACAGTCCAAAAGCTCCTGAAACAGCAGAGCAAAACAGTATCCGTGGGCTTGACAGGGAAATCCAAGAAGAGCAGTCCGTAGTCCAGAATCGAGATGCGGAGACAGGAAGACGCCGAACAGTGCATGATTGGGTCAGCTGTGAAGCACTGAATGAGCGTTCCCTCTCCGGTTTTGAAGGGGCCTAGGAGTGTCACATGACCCCATCACGTGACCGATGATGTAGCACGTTTCCTTGTCATATGACCCAAGTTGTCAAAACGCTGCCGGGTCTTCCTAGGGGCGCGATGAAGCAAAGGAAAAAGCCGGCGTCTTCGTCGACTGTCTCCAAGATGCCAGGGCAGCTGCCAACGTTGCAAGGAAAGGAGCGGGTAAGTATGACCATAGCCCGTTTTATGCCCACGTGTGTTCTTGTTGTATAGTATGGTCCGCCGCTGCTGTGCTGCTTGAGGACATGAGGTTAGAAGGGGAAGGCAGATCAGGACCTGAGATGGAGGGTTTAGTGGCTGCACGGGCATTCGTGCGCGTAAGGTGACCAGTGGATGGTGTAACAGAGCCCCCCCCCCCAAGGCCGACGACCCCGTGGGCAAGCAGGAAAATCCAGATGAAACTGGGACACCAAACGAGGGGCATGTACATCCCGGGCAGGAACCCAAGAGCGCTCCTCAGGACCGTAGCCGAGCCAATCCACGAGGTACTGGAGTCGACCCCTGAAGAAACGAGAGCCCAAAATACCCCCAACCTCATAAACATCAGGGTCATCCAGTGACACAGGGGCAGGGTGAGAGACCAGACACGTAGGACCAGGGCATGGTTTCAGGAGGGAAGTATGAAAGACTGGGTGGATCCTCCAGGCTGAAGGAAGAGATAGGCCGTAAGCCACCGGACTCAGGACACCAGACACCCGAAAAGGACCAACAAAGATGGGAAGTAACTTGCGACAGCCAGGCAAGTGTAGATAGTGGGATGACAGCCAAACTCGGTCCCCCACACGATAAACGGGAGTAGCAACCCTTTTGCTATTGGCTGAAGCTTTCATGGCCAACTGGGCTTCCCGCAAATGGGCAAGAGTCAGGGCATGAACCGTGGCCAAGTCGAGAACACAAGACGAGGCAACAGGAGTACAAGAGGATACATAATTGAGGCTGGGCAATGTACGGGGGTGTTGGCCATAGAGGGAGTAGAACGGGGAGAAGCCAGTGGAGGAGGGCAAGGAGTTGTTATGGGCGAATTCAGCGAGGTGTAGCAGGTGTACCCATGATTTCAGATGTTGTAGCGAGAGACAGCGTAAGTATTGTTCCATGGCCTGATTTACTCTTTCAGTCTGGCCGTCGGTTTCTGGATGGTAAGCAGAGGAGAATTGTGCATCAATACCCAGTAATTTAGTGAGCGCTCGCCAAAAATGAGACGTGAATTGTGAACCTCTGTCAGAAACCAAGACTGTGGGGAATAAACAAAAAATTGACTTGAAAAACAGGCTTGCCAATGTAGGTGCAGAGGATATAACAGAACAAGGAATAAAGCGAGCCATCTTCGTGTATGCGTCCACTACAACCCACACCGTATCATAACCCTGTGAACGAGGGAGATCAGTCACAAAATCCATTGTAAGGGTATGCCAGGGTCTGGGGGGAATCGGCATGGGCTGTAGAAGACCCAAGGGGCGGCCCCTACGGGACTTACACTGGGCACACACTGAGCATGTGTTGACATAGTTCTCAACGTCGCGCCGCATCGAAGGCCACCAGCACCATCCGTTTAAGTAGGTCCAGCGTACGCTGTTGCCCTGGGTGGCCATGGATAGCAGCATCATGAGACCATTCCATAGCTAGATTTCGAGTGTCACTTGTGGGTAAGAACAATCTGTTGTGAACAAAAGGCAGGCCATCGTGATAAACGGGATCACATTCTGCTAACTGTTGTGGATGTTGGGAAACCCATGTGCCTATGGCTGACAACAGGGGAGGTGAAGGAGTGCATAAGCTTAATACATGCCCGTGGTCAAGCACCGTTTCTGGGAAGACCGGAAGCGACACCCCTCCAGGAGAGCGGGATAGAGCATCTGCTTTACCATGAGATAGACCAGGGCAGTGTTTCACAACAAAGTCATAGGCTGCGAAGAATAAGTGCCAGCACAGCTGACGACTGTTGGCGCATTTGAGGGATGCAAGGTCTTGCAAATTCCTGTGATCAGTGAAAACCGTGACTTGTTTGGCCCCCATCAAATGGTGCCTCCATACCTGAAATGCGCCTTTGATCGCCAGGAGCTCCTTTTTGTTAACAGTATAATGGGACTCAGTAGATGTAAACTTGCGTGAATGGTATGCTACAGGGTGTAAATGACCAGAGGTTGGGCAGGGTTGCGACAATACTGCTCCCAAGGCAAAGGACGATGCGTCTGCCTCGACAACGAATGGCAACTCCGGGTCCGGGTGTTGTAGGACCGGAGCTGAGGTAAACTCAGATTTTAAGGACTCAAAAGCGGCCTGATGTTCTGGGGTACAGATAAATGGAGCACGTGGGCTGGTCAATGTAGTTAATGGCTCTACTATAGTAGAAAAGCCAGGGATAAAGCACCGATAAAAATTGGCAAAGCCCAGGAAAGACTGTAAGGACTTCAAGTTTACCGGGACCGGCCATTCCAAAACGGCTCGTACCTTAGACTGATTCATAGTCAACCTACCCGGTGAAATGTGGAAACCCAGAAATTCTACTTCTTTGGTATGAAACTGGCACTTCTCAGGCTTGGCAAATAGTGCATTCTTGCGCAGACGGGATAGAACTTCTCGGACGTGAAGGACATGTTCGTCTAAAGAGGAGGAAAAGATCAGAATGTCGTCCAAATAGACCACCACATAATTGTCCAGTATGTCCCCAAAAACCTCATTCATAAATCGCTGGAAGGTGGCAGGGGCGTTGCACAACCCGAAGGGCATCACCAGGTATTTAAATAAACCCTGTCGGGTGCAAAACGCTGTCTTCCACTCATCCCCTTTGCGGACACGTATCAAGTTATATGCTCCCCGGAGATCTAATTTGGTGTAGATGGAGGCGTGTGTTAATCTATCCAAGAGTGGAGAGATGAGAGGTATGGGGTATCTATCCTTGATAGTGACGGCGTTCAAACGTCGGTAGTCTACACAGGGGCGAAGATCCCCCTCTTTCTTTGGAACGAAGAATATAGGGCATGCAGCAGGCGAGGAGGAGGGTCGAATGTGGCCCAAGCGTAACGCCTCCTGCAAGTATTCTTTCAAGGCTTTGTCCTCTACTGGTGATAAGGAATAGATTCGGCCCCTGGGGATCTGAGCGTTAGGGACCAGATCTATGGGGCAATCATAGAGTCTGTGTGGAGGTAAACTCTCTGCGGTGCCCTTGTCGAAGACTGACAGAAACTTGTGATAAACTGGGGGTATATTGGCAAAGACAGCACCAACCATGTGTGAAGTGGAAGAGTGATGTTCATCAGTCACAGGCAGGGTCAGATGTGCTACTGCACCCAATGCTGCAGCAGGTGTATCGACCTCCTCTCTCTCGATAAGACAAAAATGTTGGCATACTTCTGATTCAAAACAGACCTGGCCAGTACCCCAATTGATTAGCGGGTTATGTTTCTTTAACCAAGGGATTCCAAGAATGATGCCAAACTAAGGGGTGGTTATGAGGTCAAAGGCAAGCGTTTCCCTATGTGTGTCCTGAATAACCACTTCCAGGGGAGCAGTCTATTGTCGAATAGGTCCAGAAGCAAGGGAGGTCCCGTCCACAGCCTGTACAGGCTCAGGATATTCCTTGGTAACTAGTGGAAGGTTCAAGCCATAAGCCATTTGTGTGTCGATAAAGCAGCCAGTGGCCCCGGAATCAATGATAATCTGAACGGGGTGCATTGTGTCAGGAGTAGGCTTTAGTAAGGCGTGGACTGTGACTGGTCTAATAGGCCCAAATGCCGGAGGATAGAAAGTGCGGGACTGTGGAGAACTCGTCCTGGCCCCCATATTCAGGGACGAGCAGTCAGAAAACCTGGATTCTTTTGTTTTGGGCGGCGTGGACAATTCTTGACGTAGTGTCCATTAAGTCCACAATAAAAGCAAGTGTTGATGGTTCTCCGCCTTTCCCGTTCCGTCATAGTTATAGGGCTACGTATTCCACCCACTTGCATGGGTTCGCTGGCTACATCAGGTGGAACTGACAACTGTGTACCCGAGAATCTGGCTTCTGCCTTGCGCTCAGTGCGTCGAGCGTCTAACTGGATTGTTAGGTCAACCAGATCGGAGTACTGAGTTGGAAGCGACGGCACCACTGCCAAAGAGTCCTTAATGGAGCCGCTTAGACCTCTGTAAAATACCACAGCCTTTTTGTTTTCGGGCTAGGAGTTTCTGCCGCTAACTGGTTGAATCGTGTTATGTATTCTATAATGGTGCTTTTCCCCTGAGAGAGATCAAGTAATTCCATATCTCTGGATTGAGCTTTGTGTCTGGTGTCAAAAACCTTAGACATTTCAGTCACTAGAAGGTATCCCTTCCAGTGCGGAGGGAATCCTCTTTCCAGCCCATCGTTAAGACCCCCGTGAAGACCCCAGCGGAAAAAGAGAGGGGGGGCGGTGGCCATTACAGACTCGGAATCAGCCTCTGAGGAGGATCTGGTGGAAACCGAGAAGGGCCTCAACGAGAGGTTCATAGGCCTCAACGAGAAGTTCGAGAAGGTTCGATCCCAGGGGACGGTTTCCGCTGATGTGATCGAAGATAGTGACGATGGCGACGAAGAGGGCCCAGTGGAGCGGCCATCCCATCCGTCGCAGCCATTACCCGAGCCCCAGGATAGCTTGGCGGCCATTTTGTTGGTGATCCAATCCTTATGTACTTAGATAAGGACAAGGTTACCACGGACTCCGACGGAGGATCCAGAACCAGGCCCGTCGGGAATAACCCTCCGAACAAGCGGAGGAGAGTCCACCCCGCTCCTCCCTTTGTGCTCGCGAGGCCTGTGGACCCCTCATCCTCCTCGCCGGACCCTAGCGAGGATACGGCGATGGATACAACGACCGGGACGGACGACGTCAGCGGCGATGACACAACGGACATCCCGTTATCACCCCCCCTCGGGCTTCTCCACCCGACGAAATTGGCTCCTTTCACGCCATGATAACCAGGACATCCGAGCTCTTCCAGCTCTGCCCTGAAGAACAGAAAAGGGAAAGGTTTCTTTACCAACAACGAGAGGCCAAGAGGAAGACGGTCCTCGCGGTGCCGTTGCTCGACGACCTCTGGGACGAGGGGCTGGCTATCCTCAAGAACCCTTCCACGACACCCGCCAAGAGGGACAGGTACGAGAAGAAGTACCGAGTCCCCGATGCCACCTCCTTGTGCCTCAGGGCCCAGCCCACGCCGGACTGTCATCTCGGCAGCGGCCAAGAAGAAAGCAGCGGGTGCGGCGGCTTCAACTTCCACTTCCCCGCCGAACAGCGAGGGCAAGAAGTTGGACTACATGGGACGGCGAGTCATCTCATTGGCGGCGACGACGATTAAGGCGGCCAATCCCTTAGCGATCGTGGCCCGCTACGACAGGGAGCTTTGGTTCAAGATAGCTCCCCTGCTAGACTTTCTACCGGACGACAAGAGGGTGGAGGCCCTACAAATTCTGCAGGAAGGAGAGGTGGCGTCGGATCACGCCATAACGGTGGCAACGGACATTGCCGATACAGGATTTCGTCAACTGGGCAACGGGGTTTGCCTCCGACGACGAGGATGGCTGAAGGCGACGGACTTTCGCCAGGACGTCCAGACCAGAGTGTTGGATATGCCGTTTGACGGCAACAACCTTTTTGGGAAGATGGTGGACGAGTCACTCCAGGACATCAAGACCGACTCGGAGACGGATCGGGCCCTAGGGGTACTTCAACAACGACAGCCCTTTCGGAGCTCCGGATGTAGACAGGTTGCCTCCAAGGGATCCAGCGGTGGCTCTTCTACATACCGCCAGGCGGCCCGCTCCTCGTCCCAGGAGGCCTATAGAGGTCGCGGCAAGCAAGGGGGATACCACCGTCGTCGTCAAGGAGGCCAAGGCGGCAAGGCTTCCTCCAAGCAAGACTGAACCGGCCATGGCATCGGGCCCCCACCGAAGCACCCCAGTGGGTGGCCGGCTGACGAAGTTCATCAGCGTGTGGGAGTCCATCTCCACCGACCGTTGGGTGCTGGACACCCTGGCCAACGGGCACTCGCTGGAATTCCAAAAGAAGTGTCCTTGCATTCCTCCCGTGGCCAGGAAGGAGAATCATGTCCCTCAACTGCTGTTGGAGGTAAGAGCGATGCTCAAGAAAGGTGCCTACGAGCTCGTCCCCAGGAGGCTCTGATGCTCCGGGGCTCCGGAGTGTACTCAAGGTACTTCCTCGTCAGAAAGAAGACAGGCGGTTGGCGCCCCATCGTGGACCTGCGTCGGTTAAACAAGTACATCAAGGCGCAGAAATTCAGGATGGTCACCCTCCAGCATGTGCTGGGACAGCTGGAGGAGGGTGACTTCCTATCGTCGTTGGACCTGGAGGATGCTTACTTCCACATCCCCATTCTAAAAGGACACAATGTTTCTCAGGTTCGTGGTTCAGGGACGCCACTACCAACCCAGAGCCCTGCCGTTCGGATTAAAGTCGGCACCCAGGGTATTCACCAAGTGCCTGGCACCGGTGGTGCCTGCAGGGGATCCACGTCTACCCCTATCTGGACGACTGGCTAATCCGGGCAAGGACAAGAGAACTCGCCGTCGAACACACAGCGAGGACCATCCAGCTGCTCACGGAACTGGGATTTGCCATCAACTACCCCAAATCCCACCTGGTTCCGTCGCAAGTAGCACTGTTTCTGGGAGCAAATCTCGATACAGTGGGGCAATTGGCCTCCCCGTCGGAGGAGAGGACGAAGGCCATTCTGGGCAAGGTGCGATGCCTGCTAGCCACGGACGTGGCCAGGGTGAGGTCCATCAAGTCCCTCCACGGGATGATGTCCTCATAGGTGAGGACATCATCCCCTTTACAGACTTGTACCCCTTAGCAGACTTTGGATCTGTCCGCTACATGAGTTCCTCGACGCCCACTGGTTTCAGGTGACGGGCTGCTTCGAAGACAGGATCCCTCTCGACGAGGAGATCCGTCGGGCGATCCTATGGTGGGGTACCCATGCGTACCTCACTACAGGCACGGACTTTCAGACCCCGGTGTTTCAGGAGACGGTGACGACGGACGCCTCTCTGGAGGGTTGGGGGGCCCACACCGGAGATCTCCACGCAAGAGGCCTTTGGCTCCCGGAGGAGAGGGGTCTCCACATCAACATTTTGGAGCTCCGAGCAGTGTTCTGGGCGCTCAAGTCGTTCCTTCCGTCCCCCAAGGACAAAGTGGTGAGGATCTTCACCGACAACACCACCACGATGTTCTACATACAGAAGCAGGGAGGCACCAGATCCCCAGCCCTATCCAAGGAGGCCCAGGATCTGTGGCACTGGGCTGTCGCTCAGGGGATGTTTCTGGTTCCTTTCCACTTGGCAGGAATAAAAAACACCATCGCCGACTCACTCAGCAGGGAGCTGCGCTCGTGCCACGAGTGGGAACTACGTCAGGACCAGGTGGATCGGCTCTTTCGACGATGGGGCAAACCCCGGATCAACCTTTTCGCGACTGCGATGAACTCCAAGTGCCAGCGGTTCGCCAGCAGGTTCCCGCAGCCGAGGAGCATGGGCGATGCTTTCTCGTTCCCTTGGGACGGCCTGTTTCTATACGCGTTCCCTCCATTGCTGTTGCTACTCCGCCTCATCAACCAGCTCAAGAAGTCCAGGTGCAGAATGATCCTCGTCGCACCGGCGTGGCCGAGGCAGATCTGGTTCCCGGACCTTCTGGACTTGTTAACGTCCCCACCAGTGAAGCTGCCAGCGGACGCGGATCTTCTCTCCAGAGAAGGAGGCGCCATTCTTCTTCACGACCTGGAGTCGCTGAACTTGCAGGCCTGGCTCCTGCAGCACTAGAGTTTCGAGGGTACGATATCCCGGCTGACTGCAGAGAGGTTCTTGCAAAAGCCAGGGCATCCTCAACTCTCGTGTTACGATCATAAGTGGAAGAGGTTCTCTGTCTGGTGCCGTGCACAGAAGATTAGCCCTCTGCGGATTACGGCCCCTCAAGTACTGCCATACCTACTGTTGCTGGCCAAAGCTGGACTGGCTCACGCCTCCATCAAAATACATCTGGCTGCCATCTCCCGATATACCAGGACTACGGGACGGGCGTCCTTGTGGTCTCATCGCCTGGTGAAGGAATTTATGAAGGGACTATTCCGATAGTTCCCGCCGGTGAAGGCTCCTGCCCCTGTGTGGGAGCTTAATATGGTGGTGACCAGGCTCATGGGGGGCCCCCATTCGAGCCTATGCATTCGGCACCTTTGAAGTTCCTGTCATGGAAGATAGCGTTCCACGTGGCCATCACCTCCGCACGACGAGTGGGAGAGATCCAGGCCCTATCTTGCAAGCCTCCATACTTGACTTTTCATGACACAAGGGTGGTGCTGAGGACGCACCCCTCCTTCATGCCCAAGGTGCTGTCGGACTTGCACCTCAACGAGCCCTTGGTAATACCAGTTTTCTTCCCGTCGGGTTCGGCGCCGGCCGAGAGGACTTTGCACTCGCTGGATGTAGCTAGAGTGCTGAAGTTCTATGTGGACCGCACAAAATGTTTTCGGAAGACGTCACAGCTGTTTGTGAACTTTCGGTCTGTGAATCAAGGGAAGGCTCTCTCGAACACTTCCATTTCCAGATGGCTCTCCGGCTGCATCATGCACTGTCACCGGTTGGCAAACCGACCGCAGCCCGGCCGTCCGAGAGCCCATTCGACCAGAGCGATCGCTGCTACCACGGGGTTCCTGTCTCGTGTGCCCCTGCTGGACATCTGCAGGGCTGCTACGTGGAGGTCGACGCACACCTTCACAAGATTCTACTGCGTCGATCGGGACTCCAGGGAGGAGTCCAGGGACGGCCAAGCAGTGCTGCGCAACCTGTTCGCCTAAGGTGAGCCTGGTGAGGAGGTAAGAATTGCTTAATGTTGAGTTTTGGATGTAATGCTTAATGTTGAGCCTTTGGTTGTGCATGTGTCTACTGCTATGTATTCTTTTATTCACAAGCATGTGAATCCATGCCAGACCCCATGCTGGAGAAGGAACAAGTTACTTACCTGTAACTGTTGTACTCCAGCATGGGTCTGGCATGGATTCACATGCGAACCCTCCCGCCTACCCCTCTGCGGCTCTTCACTTGGTCATACTGCCACTTTGCGTGCTACCAAATCTGAGGATGGCTGCCAGAGGCAGGGCTTAGGGAGAGGGCAGTCATGGGCTGGGGGCAGTATGACCCAGAGATCAGTGATTGGTTACTACTAAGAAAGACAGATCAGAAACGAAACTGATACTGATTTTTTCTTTACCGAGGATTCCCAGCCCAACGATGGGGAATATTCATGAGCATGTGAATCCATGCCAGACCCATGCTGGAGAACAACAGTTACAGGTAAGTAACTTGTTCCTTACTCGCCAATCAATCTCAGAAGGACAAATCGCTGAATAGCCTTGTCAGCAATTTTCAAATATCTGAAGGGGGATGCTCATCACGTTGAGCTTTAACTGCCTTGAGCAGGCAATCATTCTCTGTGGAAAGTTTAACCCTTCTAGACCGACCCTGCAGAATATTTTTAAGTTATCATTCACTGATGGGAGGTGGGTGGAGGATATCTGTCCTCCCTTTTCCACTTCATATGCTTGCATGGTGCCTGTGATTTCCTTTCCCATTTTCACTATGCCCAGTTCACGCTATTTCTTAGAATGGCAAACACGGATATACGAGTGGATGCACCACCATAAAAAACGGCTTGTGTTAGACAGAAAGCTACCAGTATAATCCAGGAGCAAATTTCCATTGGGTTGTGCTGATATTAATTGCATTTAATGAGTTCTGCTAGACTTCTTCCTAAAGATTTTCCAATGCGTTTTTCACCGCAAGCTTAGATTGTTCGCTTTGTTCAGTGATTACTGCATTTGCTGCACTCTAGTTAAGTTTAGTGTGCCTCTCCCCCATAGGAGTAGGATATCTTCTACATAGTGTTTCCATGCACTGCAGAAATATTGGCCTCCATGAACAGTGCAAGTGCTGCTGCGATAGTGTGTGGTCACATATGAGGTTGATTTGCTATTAGGAGAAACTGTGCCCCTGGTGCCATTACAAGGCAAAGGGACTTGCACTGCACTGAGGCAACTCGCTATGCAATCGCGCCTTCTCATCTTCCCACAATATTAGCACTCAATTCCCAGTCTCTGCTCTCGCCTTATTTGTGACTTCCTTATATGTTCTCCCTCCTAGTCGTTCCCTCATTTTGCTCTGCTCTTTTTTAAAAATCGCCTTTATTGGTTTTAAATGAGACCTGGTTGACAGAGCAAATTGACACATACAGGTGTAAACGGATACACGAAAAGCATGAATGGGCAGAAATCGCATCGAGAACGAACACATAAGCATGTGATCGTTCTACACCGTCTAGAACGCATTGACTATCGACGCTCAAGTTCTTATCCAACTGTCAAAGTAAAGCAAGGTATTTCTGTAGTCTGGGCTTGTGTGCCGCAGGATAAGCGTCTTGTGTGTAGGGAAGCCTGGTTGCAAGGCACATTTCCCAGAGTCCGGAGTTTGCCCCACCACATAGCCAACAGCGACGCGTCTGAAGCTTTCCAATTACGGGCTAGGGAGATCTTGGCTGCGAGAAGGCGATGGGTGAGGAGCCTAGCTTTAAGTCCTGTGTGGCTCTGCTCTTTTTTTACCCTCCTTTTCCTTCTCAGTTCTCTCTCCTTCTGCTTTTTCTTTGACAACTCTCACCTTCGGTAAGGACTGTGCCCTTAATGTCTGGCTCGGTTCTCATGTGGCTTTTGATTTTCAGAGGGTCTTGTGCTGATTTGGCTTGGGCCAGGCTCGAGCTCATTGGCTTGCTCACTTCTTAGTTTCTACATGAGGAGTTGCAGCAACACACATGGCTTGTGCTAGTGCTAGATTGTCCCAACACTGGATGATTTGCCCAGAAAGTGTGCTCTCTTGAGCAACCCTTTTCTCATTGGCTGGTTGGTACGTGGGGCACCCTGTAGCGCATGTGGCGTGCCTACCTGTATAAGTATGGGTTTTTCACCACTGCCTTAGTTGCACTGGTCTTGGTGAATATCACCTGGCCCCCTTTCCATTAAAAGAGAAACCTTTGTATGCAACTTGAATGGTGACCAGTGGGATAACAGAATTATTCTCTGAAAATGTGCCATTTCTACTAACCATTTGCAAGTGATATTTGACTCTTGGTGAGTAAGCAATGGTGTTCTGTGTGACTCTGAGGAATTGAGGGGTCAAGTTACTTTTTATGACTAGATAGTTGTATCCCTGCACTGAAATCCTTAAATGCCTCAAAAATGACTATATTTTTGGGAAGCACTCGGTGCATGGACTTTAGAATAACTGGCATGATTGCTGAAATTTGCTATACGTGGCTCTTCCATTTCTGATCTGAAAAGCACAGATACTGAGTGAATAAGGTTGAAGAAAACGGTCGTACCTTTTGTGGTCGCATTGTTACTGCCTCTATTTATGGAGGTTTGGGAGCAACAGATGCCACATCTGGATGCAGGCCGCGTGATCCTTCTTCCTGGCTAAGATCATGCTTCCTGTTCCTGTTCTTCTGAACTTCCAATGACAAAGGAATAACGACGTAAGAATTGAGCGAGCAATGGTCTCGGGTAGGAAATGTGGACTGTTGACAGGAGCCGTGGGATTTAGCAAAAATGATTGAAATAAAAACATCTATAAATACTTGGATCTGATTTCTAGTTTGCTTACGTATTTCTTCCTTTTCTCTAGCTCCAGTTATCTTGACCAGCGCATTCTTTTCGCTTGTGATATTGCCTCGTTTAATTTTGTTACTTGTATTTTAACGACCACTTCATGGTAAATGATTCATGTTCACACATTTTCAAAATGCACATTTGGACAGTACGTTTAAAAGTTAATATGTGCCAGCCGGTTTTTTTTTTTCTTCTTCTTATCTGGCCCGTCAAATTTAAATGGAGTCTGAAAATAAAACGTCTATGCAATTTCTTAACGGCCCCCATACAACTGATTCGGCCCTTGGTGCACTCAAGAGTTGACTTCTAGGTAACAGTGAGGGACAAAACAGTTTTTTTTTTTGACAGGGCTTCCAAAGTTAGTGGGTGTGGCATGGCGATGCCTTGTTGAACAGTACTATACAATGGATCAGGCATACTACAGACTGCTTTTTACATATTCTGGAAGATATTCTAGTGGTTTCTGGAATGCCGGATTGGGGGGCGGTGGTGGTTAATTAAAGAATTGTATTATAATAACCCCAACTAATGCTTATTTAGCTAGTGCTCTTTTGGCAACAGAACGCATGTCTCTACGACCCTCAGGCAGAGGTATTCAAATGTGTAGGCCACCTTTAGATTCCAACCCAATGTGGCCTAGTAACTTACCTTCTAAAGGCACAGGCACTTGTGGTTACAAATTCCTGGCATACATATAACCTCCGACACTGGAAGCCCTCATCATACTAAAAGATAGTCAAAATATATCTACTATGGCCAACCCTGCAGACTTCATTACTCTCTTGGAATAAAGCTGGGGTAAAAAGTAAAATGGAAGCTCAAACTTGGTTATCTTTTGAAGCAAATTATATTTTATTGTTCCAGGAGACAATCCATGTCAATCTAGTTTTAAACCAGGGTTTGAGAGTTATTTTATCTCGGCAAGGAAAGGTGAGAGAAAGCGACCGACTGGCAAATGAAAGACCTGCTTCAACATTTTGCTTAATGCTTAGTTTTTGCCAACTGCAACAGGCTCTTTAGACTTTCTGATCATGAAGATTGTTACCCTCAAATGTACAGCTAATTATCTTCATTAGTACCCTGGAAAGGGGTGCTGGCCAATCAGGATGCGTGGAACGCGGGCTGTATTGTCTGTTAACAAGCCCGCGTTCCAAACAGCCTGGGTGCTACTAGCCAGCGCCCCCTTCCACACGCCTCCTCCACCCTCACATCCTCACCACTTAACACCCATGTAGTCCCTGTGTGGGTACTAAGACTGTTTATTTATAATTAAAAGAAATATGTACCTTGTGGTGCAGTGCCGCGCAGTGACATAGTCTTCAAAGTCAGTTTCCTGTTGATGATGTCAGTCATTAACATAGACAACATCGGGAACTACGAAGAGTCGCCGTGTAGCACCACACAGTAAGTTTTCATTTGAAAAAATAAACCCACACCATTAGCACCCACGTGGACAACTACACAGATGCTCAGGACATCCTGTTCTCACTCTCCTCCTCTCCCCTCCCCTCCCCTCATCAGCTCTCAGGCCTACCTTGCCCCCCGCTTTCCCCCTTCCCTCCAACTTTCCTCTTTCTCGCCCATAGCACCGGATGAGGTCTCTAGACAAGTCCTTTCTATGAAAGGACCCTCCAAATAGGTGCTCCCCTGTTCCTCCAGAATTATCAATGACAACCTTGCCTCCCTTGCGCCCAGCCTTGACTGATTTCTGTAATCACTCCTTTGCCATTGTCATTCCCGCTACCCCTCAAGCACTCCCTTGTGCATCCTCTCCTCAAAAAGCCCTCTGCCGACCCCTCCTGCCCAGCTAACTACCACCCTATCTCCATTATGCCCTTCCTGGGCAAACTCCTGGAGAGGTTCTCATTTCCCAACTGATCCAACACCCTGAATCTGTTGGCTATCTCCACGAGCACCAGTCTGGCTTCAGAGCAGTCGGAGGCACATAAACTGCTCTACTGAACACCCATGAAGACTTGCTTTCAAATCTCTCATCCGTTCTCATCCATCTGGATCTTCCATCTGCCTTTTGACACGGTCAGTCATGTCACCCTGACACATCTGCTCTGTGACACGCTTGGCATCATGGAGCTGGCACTGGACTGGTTGACCTCATGCCTCTCCAACCAGCATTCCCAGGTTCAACTGGGCCCTTCACTCTCCCCTATCACACTCTCAACCTGCGGCATTTCTCATGGCTCTATTCAAAACAATCTTGGTGTCAACTTTCATTCTGCCATCTCCTCACATTGCAGAACCTGCCAAGAAGGCCCACTATCAGCTGCACCTCAGAAGCATTCTCCCTTTCCTCGAGAAACTCAATGTCTTCAGAGCTCGGGTCCTCTCTAGGCTGGACTACTGCAACAGCCTCTTACTCAATCTTCCTGTATCCTCCTTTAGCCCCCTTCAACTAATCCAGAATAGGACTGCAAGACATATCCTTGGCCTCAAGTCCAGGGACCGCATCTGTATGGCCCTAAAATCTCTCCACTGGCTCCCAGTTGCTACCAGGATCAAGTTCGTTCAAGGCCCCCTGCAACATCCACAAGGCTTTCTGGGTCCTGGGACCCCCTACATCCAACTCTCTCCCTAAATACCTCCCTGCTACAGCCCTTCGGTCTTCTAGCTCCAAATCTCTACAGATCAGATGCTTCTCTAAGCAGAGAGTGGGTGGTAGATCTCGCTCCCCACCAGGAGACTCCCTCTGCAATGGTCTCCCTGCCCCTCTAAGGCTTCAGCCGGATCTCCTTAAGTTCTGCAAGCTCCTCAAGACCCCCCCTTTCCTCTTCTTCCTTCCCTCTCCTGCCAACACGCCGGTCTGCCGCAGTAACTGGCTGCCTGGTGCTCTGAGTTCTACAGGGCACCAGCCCCCACCCAGTCAACCCCCCTCCTTGCACTTGGCATGTGGACCCTCGCACCTTGCACCCCATGCAATCCCTGGCATATGCCCTCTTGCCCTCCCCTTAGCACTCACCAGGCCCATGTAGCCCTCTCCACCCCACCCTTTCACTTGCGCACTCTCCTCTCCCCCCCCCTAGGATTTTACGCAGACCAGCACTTCACCCCTGCCTCTCCCTCACACTTCTTGTTACTGTATATGCACGATCTGAATGTCACAAGGCCTAGTAGGACCGTTAGTTTTATCTTTCTCCCTTATCCCCTCTACCCCTTTTTGTCGTGTTGCGCCTTGAAACACCATTCGTTGTATAGGCGCCTTACAAATATCCAATAAATAAATAAAATAATATTTGTGATATACACCTCAGCGGCAGGCCGGCCCTGTTAGTAATGGCTCTGTGGCCTGCGTTAAGGGAACTTCACTTCATTTGGACCCTTAACTTGGGTGGCGGGCTGTTACCGACAGGGTTAGAGCGCTGCCTTGGTATATATTGCCCCAATATAAACATCAACCACTGTCTCCTAACAAATAAGTGGTTCACAATCGGGCGGGGAAAAGGATAGTGGTTTGGGGTGATGGGGGCTGAGGGGAGATTTTTAATGCCAAATTTGAACCTTACAAACTTACAAGCACTATAAGAGAAGAAAGCTGCTGCATGGGGGATTCCTGAGCTTTCTGCAAAGTCATAGTAGGGGTGTTATGAAGAAATGTGGTGTCCTCTGCCCAACAAAATGTTGTAACAAGCCATTCACCACAGATCAGGATTGTTTTATGATTGATATTGCCAACTGGAGTGCTGCACATAATGTAGTTGTGGGCCCACATACTGAAAGTAACCATGCATCCATAGTATTATCAATCGTCATGGTTTCGGATGATGGTAAACGCACTGGAAGCAGCTGCAGGATTGTACAGATATAGTTCGGTTCAAGGATCCCCATACAATGGGTAAACTTAGACATAGTGCTTCCTATGATTTAACCATTAAATGTACCAGTCTGGGATTGCATAGAGGAAGTTTATAACTAATATATTTCCTTAATTCAACCTATTGTAACTGGCGCCCCTTCTCTTGTGTGGAAATCTTTCACAATCCACTTGGTTTGGCAGCGTGCAAGAAGGATAAACCGGTCTTATTGGAGGCATTTAAATCTCCTTATGAGGATCAAGGCATGGAGGTGGCGCATCTCTGCACAGAATAAAGAATGATGGTTCGAAGGGAAAAAAAACATAAGTGTCTCAAAAGGAGCTCAAATCTACTTCAAGAGGCAGTAAAAGACTGATTTAAGGACATTTTGAAAAATAGTTACCCACAGAGTTTGGTCTACTTCCCTCGAGCCTGGAATGGTATTTCCAGAGAACTTGGGTATCTCATTATAAAGACATGTATTTCATCATCGACCAACACTTCATTAATAAATGGACAGATTTCCAAGTATCCCTCTGGCTTGTCCCAAAAAAAAAAACCCTTGGCAATACCTTAACTCCTTCTGGTTTTTGCTCCTGCTGATAAATCAGCTACTCTGGTTTCACAAAAACAAGGGAAAGCTCCAGGACCAGATGGTCTATCACTGGACATTTTTTGAATAAGCAACTCTTAATTGGGTCCCCTTTTTAACTAAGACTTAAAATAGTATTAATTTAAATAATCAACCTTCTTCCCCGTGGCACTCTGGAGAAATGCGCCCAATTATTCAGAAGTGCAACTGAGGGACCCGACCCTCTATCGGACTTTCTCCCCAATAGATGGCTTAGGAAGGCCTACAGTAAGGTGCTGTGAGCACGTTTCTCCCAATATGTCGAAGAGAATGATATCCTTCTACATTGGCAGTCAGGCTTTAGGAAAGGTCTAAATACAGTGGGCCAAACCTTTCATTTCACATTTTTAATTCAGAAATGCACAGTCCAGAGTGAAGAATCCTTAGATGTTCTGTTTGTACATATTAAGTCGGCTTTCTACGCTGTACAGTATTACCGTGTCTTGAGATGCTCTGCACATAGACGTTCAGCACTTTTAGCAGCTTTTCAATTGTTGTGCATGGATCACCAGGTAACATTAGATTGCGCCAAGACGGAGAACGGACTTGCACATTTGGCATGAATATTGGGGTACAACAGGGTTGTCTCCTGGCCCAGCTTTTAATTAATGACATGTCCCTCTCACATTTGTCATTGCCTGCAGACTGTCATAATTACATTTTACTATTTGTGGATTATGCACTTTTATTGTCTAGGACAAAAATGGGGCTCGTCATGATTTATAAAGGAATTTGTTGGATTGAGCATCACCAAACGGCTAATGTTAAATACCGGAAAGACAAAAGCTGTGGTGGCTCCAGCAAGAAAGGCTTCCAAGATAAATAAGGACCTCCTGAAAGACCCAAAAATCAGTCCGACCTAGAATTGGGAGACCAGTCCAAAAGGTGCCCTGGCGTGATGCTACGATTTGCAAAATATGGAAGGGTTGTCTCACCTACCCCTGAGGTTCATCATGCAGATGTACAATCTGTTTTGTTCTATATATAGTGCAGAACTTTGGGGTTATGATTTGTCATGAAGGGGACACCCACAAGTCCACTAAATTTAGAACTTGGATGCATGGGTATTTCTTATGAAGCTAGACTGCTTACTTTTTGTTTTATTATGTGGGCTAACCCCGTGCTAATAATGTATAGGATGCCACTCTGATATCCTAAGAACAGAGTGTGACTATGCTTGGCACTGGATCAAACGCACAAAAGGTCCTTTCTCTAGCCGGCATGGGATATCTTTGGGATAATCATCAATAAGACAACACTCATTTTGTACACAGGTAAAATAGGTTTATAGATGACATTAGATATTCTGGGGACATCTAGATTTTTGTTGCACAGTTAACTTCTATCAAAGACCTTACTGATTCAAGGCATATCCGCATCGTCTCAAAACCTTGTACACTAAAAACTTGCATTTGAAATTCAGACCCGCAATCCCCTTCTTTAGCAGTTTCTTCCTCTAGTTGGCCTCTGTGCTTTCTATTAGATGCCAATGGGCCACCCCTATGAAGGAAGACTAGTGCCATGTACTTGTGTGTCTAACCTACATTGAAATAAGAAACGTTGTCGTCTTCCACTCTTGTAAAGGCAGACTGTTAATATTTTGCAGGGAGTGCGTCTGCTGTGGAACTCCACAGTCCATAGCTTGTGACCAAGAACACCATCAGAATAGAGCATAGCCAAAAAGGCAACATTTTGTAGGGTTAGTGCCTTAGGCTTTTTATTTCTGCGTTGTTTTAGAGGCTTGATATTTTTCTATATGGTCAGAATATTTGGTACCTTTTTTTAAGTTCAATGCTGCTATTTATGTATATTTTATATTGCACTGTGCAATGTCATTGTGTATGATGGCTTATTATGGAATGCAATTTCCGAAATAAAGCAAGGCTGAAGATGTATATTAACACTTCGTGGGTAGGTATATTTTATTTCTCTTCTGAGAGGATGTGTATCGTCAGTTCCGAAGTTCTGATTGCGCAACTGGTTATGCAACTGTACATTTTGACAGTATTAACCTTTCCACGTTTGTCGTTTCTACCTCAACAGCAGCCGCATTTCAGCCGTTGGGTATCACAAAGCTGCACCCCTCCATCACCTAGACCACTGCACTAACCCACTCATCAGTCTCCCCTTTTTCTCCTTCTCCCCTCTTGACAACGTCCTCAACTTTGTCACAAATACCTTCAACATCTCCCCCACTCCTCCCTTACCTCCAAACAGTGCCTTCATGAACACGGATCCCTCTTCAAATTCGTAATAGTTGTGTTCAAATCTCCATTTGCTGGCATTCCCTCTGTCACGCACCCTACGCTGCAGTACTCTCAACTCTGTCGCCCGCCCTGCCTCTTCTCCCTTCCTTCCCACATCAAAATCTCAACAATTAATCACTCCTTCAAGTATTTCCTAATGCCCCACCTCCTCAACCTTGAAGAAGCCTACCCGTCCTACTCTCAATTCACTGCTTCGTTTGACCTAAAGCCCTACAGCTATTTTGTACAGCTACTCTGTATATACCTAGTCCTCTTGACAGCTACTTGTTATAGATCTATACCATTGTCTATGTCCGATCATTTCCTTATCGCCCACAGGTTAACTATTGTACAGCTCCTGTTCTTGGACTGTCCACTTGTACATTTTATTTTTAAGTTTTCCTGCTCAAGACACATTTAGCCTTCAATATACACAATACAAATACCAATATGCTTAAATCTTGCTGCTTGGTTTAAATCCCCATCGAAAAAGTACTATGCTTTTTCCCCAAGACTTATTACAGAATCTTCCCATTTGGGGCTGAATTCTAGGCGTCTCATCCAGTTTTTGGGGAATTTGTTCTTTGAATTGAGGCATCTCTGGTGATGTCAGTGTAGGAGAATTAGCATGCTGTACTTATTCTAAGATATATTCCTGAAAAATTCAAGTTGCAAGTTACTAGCCAGCCAAAAAAGTCACTCGCCCCATTACTTTTCCCACATAAACAGCACATTATTTCTTTTTTTTTCCAAAACATTTTGTTTTTTTCAAAGCAATATATCCATTACAACAATGCAATAATTATAAATTAATTCACGGTGAAGTGTCTCTCGGAATGTTTGTGGGTTGGGGGATTGTTGCTGGCCTTCTAGCCATTGTCGATGGTCCATCTTGGTCGCGAACGGGTGTCAATCTGGTCTTTGGCGTGCTTTGAATGAGATCCTGCGATCAATACAGTGGGCTACATTGGAGCCATCTGGTGAGTGGGGGTCTCTTTGTGAGGGCTGGGAATTTGGCCGCGTAGTCCATAAATGGGTCCCATATGTTCAGGGTTCTGTTCAGGGAACCTGTTACTATTGCCGTGATTTCCTCAGCTACTGCTATGTCCCAACATTTGGCCCACCATAAGGCTATCGAGGGGCCACCTTCGTCTTTCCATAGTCGGGCCATTGCGATTTTTGCGGCTAGTAGTAGATGATTGCATAGGCGGGGTATTTGTCCTGAGATCGGCAATGCTCTGTCTCCTGTTTCGCCTAGCAGGATAATTCCTGGGTCCCAGGGTATGGAGAGACCGGAGATTTCTTTGATATGTTTTAAGATTTCCTTCCAGTATGCCTCTGCCTTTGGACAGGATCAAAGCAAGTGAAATAGTGATCCGGGGACTGGGCAACCGCGCCAGCAGGTATCTGGGATATCCGGGTTGGCCTTGTGAATTTGAGTTGGGGTGATGTAGTATCTGTAGCAAAGTTTATAACCCCCTTCCCTGTTTGTGATGCATTATGAGCTTTTGTGCAATCTGTCCCATATTTTTCCCCATTCTTCCCCCGCTATTTCTCGCCCTAGGTCCTTTTCCCACTCTAGCATACATCTTTCTTTTTTCGCGGGGTCTGACCAGTCTAGGAGCCGGTAGATAATCGAGGTCCTACCATTGCTGGTTGGTGTTGTTAGCGAGAGCTCCAGCGCAGTTAGTTCTCTAGAGCATTTTTTTCGAGTTATCCTGTGAGACATCCAGTGCCTGATTTGGGTATAGCGGAATCTTTCCCGCTCTCCCACTCCAAATTTTATTTTGCACCTCTCGGACGAGCCCTCTTCTAAAAAGTCCCTAGTTTTACCCAGCCCCCCTTCCGCCCAGGCTTGGAAATCCAGCGGGGGGCTTCCCGGTGAGAATTCAGGGTTATTCCAGACGGGGGCCAGGGGTCCCAAGGCGCTCCGTATGCCCCATTTCCGAGCTGCAGCTTTCCAGCATTGGACCGTTACAGTCGTGGCTGATAGGGGACCGCTATTTGCCTGTGGCTTTGTTTAGTAGGTGTGGGAGAGCAGGAAGTGGGACCGGACACCAGGACTCTTCGATTTGCCTCCATTTCGGGGAAGAATGCGTGTGATAATTGAGCGGCTAGGGTGTATCTGGCTATGTCTGGCACACCCAGCCCCCCCCTGTGGTTTCCCCCTCAGCACAATTCGTTTGTCAATTCGAGGTCCCCCCCCCCCATACAAATTCTAGTATTTTCTTTTGTAGAGCTTTTATGGCTGGGCCCGGGATCTGTATTGTTAGTGCTGCGCAGTGGTATAGCCATCTGGGAATCAGGTTCATTTTGACGCCAGTAATTCGCCCCAACCAAGAGATTTCATGTTGCTTCCACCTTTTTAAGGTCGTTTTGCAGGTTGCAGATTAATCGCGGGATGTTGTTTGAGTACAACCGTGTTGGGTCTTTAGTGATTTGGACCCCAAGATATTAAATTGCACCCTTGGCCCATGGGATTGGTGATAGTGGGGTTAGGGAATCTCTTTCTTGCGTGGAGAGATTGATAGCTAATGCTGAGGACTTGGATAGGTTCACCTTGAATCCTGATAGGGCCCCGAACTCCCTGATTTCCTCCCATAGAGCACCCAGGGATGTTGCTAGGTTTGAAGCAGTGATTAATACGTCGTCTGCGTATAGTGCGATTTTGTATTCTTGGTCTCCCACCGTTCTCCCCTTTATATTCCCATTTTGTCTGATTCTAGCAGCAAAGGGCTCCATGGACAGGGCGAAGACCAGGGGTGATAGTGGGCAACCCTGTCTGGTGCCCCTAGATATGTGTATGTGTCCTGACCTGGTGCCATTGATTCGTAGTTGCGTCGTGGGGACTTGGTAATTAGCCATAACCCATGTGGTAAAGTGGGGCCAAAGCCAAAGTGTTCGAGAACCGCTATGATGTAGCCCCAATCACCCGGTCGAAAGCTTTGTGGCCGTCTAATGAGATCACGGCCATCCCGATCTTCATTTTGTGGGTGCTTTCAATTAAATGTATTGTTCGCCTGATGTTATCATGGGTCCCTCTTCCCGGAATAAACCCCGTCTGATCTTGGTCAATTAAGAACGGGAGGACCGGCCCCAGTCTTCTGGCTAAAACTTTGACGAAAATCTCGGAATCCTTCCCGGGTTTATGTAGCAGGAATGTGATCGACTCAGCCATTGATTTCGTGACTGATCTTGCAGACAGGAAGGAGTTAAATAAGGAGGCCAACTGGGTGGTAAGATTCTGGCAAATTTTTTGTAAAAGTTTGTGGATAGGCCATCTGGTCCAGGAGCGGTGGATTTGAGGGTATTGATGGATTAGATAATTTCTTCAGTATTGATAGGGGCTTCCAGGGATTCAAGCTGGGTTGAACGTTGGGGGGACATAGCACTCGGGTATTCCGGTAGCTTGTCTAGAACCGTGGGATCTCCGGACATTATGGATTTATGATGCTTCATCAGTTCATTGATTTTATCCCTCTCGGAATAGCGCAGCTTTCCATCTTCCCCTCGTAGCTTGAGAATGTTGTTTCGGCTGTGGATCGACCTTAGCTTCTGTGCTAGTATTTTATTTGCTTTGTTCCCTCTGTTGTAGTAGAACTGTTTTGTATATGCTAGTGATTTGGCCATTCGGTCGGCGCAATGCATTTATAGAGCTATTTTCGCCTTCCTCAGGGATCTTTCTATTTTTCTGGTGTAGCGTGTTGTAGTTCAGCTTCTAGTTGGACCACCTCTTTTTCCAGCTTAGTTGTTGCGATGTTTGGTATTCTTCGCTGTTCTGCTCCTGCCCCTATCAGCGAGCCTCTGACTACCGCCTTCATTGCGTCCCAGATGATGTTGATGGGAGAGGACTCTGTGGTGTTCTCTATGAAGGAGTTGATTATTGTGTCCTCCACTTCTGCTCTGATGCTTACATCTAGTAATAGGGAGTCGTTTAATTTCCGATACCTCTGGATAGGATTTCTTTGGCCTGATATGGCTAGGTTCACGGGGACAGGAGCGTGATCGAGATCATGCCGGTATGGATTTCTGTATTGTTAACGCATCGGAACATCATTCCGGAGATTAGACTAAAGTCTATTCTTGAATAGCCCTTATGAACATTGGAGTAGTGCGTATAATCTTGTGAATTGTCATTAACTAGTCTCCAGACATCTACTGTCTCTGTTTCTCTGAACAGTTTGGCCAGGGATAGGGCCTGTGTGAAGTCTGCGTTTGTGGGGGGGGGGGGAGCATTTTGTCCAGCTGCGGGTTTGGCATGGAATTGAAATCCCCACCGATGATCAGGTGGCCTTCGCGAAAGGCTAAGATGGTTGAGAGAAGGTCTGCGATGAAGCTGCTTTGAGATGTATTGGGACTGTAGATTGTGACGATTGTGATGGAAAGCTCTTCGAAGAGGCCTTTGAGTAGGCTATAGCGGCCCTCTGGATCTTTCCTTATTGTGATCTTAGACAGCAGGACTTTGTCACTAAGTAATATTGCTACTCCCCTTTTCTTCTTCCCTGATGTGGCGAAATAAGCTTTCTTGAATCTTATGCAGTGTTCGTCTTCTTGTAATAGGTGGGTTTCTTGAAGTAACACAATGTCTCCGGTCTCCGGATAGTTGACCCAGTCGGTGTTCCACTGATCTGCGCTTTCTTGGTGAGTTCATCCCTTGGATGTTCTAGGATAGGGTTCTTATTTCGTTTGTATCAGCCATCACCTGCTCTTTTGTGTTGAGTATGCCTCATATTTCGTTCCCCCAACCGGTTCTGTAAGGTTAGAAGCAGTTTCTGCAGTTGTTTTGAAGTGGTATTTTTCTTGTTGTTGTTATTGCATGTTGCGGTGTTGTGCGAAAGGACATGACTGGAGATGATTAAAGTCCCTGACTTTGGATTTGTCCTTTTTAGTCTCTCCCCCCTCTCTCCTCCCTCCCCCTCCCAACTTTGAACTGGTAGGAGAAACGTCATCCTACTGCCACACATTATTTCTTATTCGGCAAGAGTAAATTATCACTAGCCAAGGGTTAGTGGCAAGTGCCTGAAATACACAATGGGAAAAATCCCAAATACAGTGCATAGGTGTGGCTAGGGCTCTCTAGCAGTCACACCAATGACTGCCAGGGAACACTTGGGCCCATCAAAGACTCCCCGCCACAAGAACGAAAGACTCATCCATGGGGCAAAGTTACTGCCTTTTATTAGCAAACAGAATGACAGGGATCACACTAGAAAAACAAACCTCCTCTGGAGCTCTAGTCACCCGGTATGATGTCACAAATGCAGGTTCCATCCCAGAAACCTGTAACACCGTTACATGTTCTCGGGAGGATAGCTCAGTGGCAATGTGCTCTCCTTGGAAGCAAGACGAGACAGCTTCATAGGTTCAATCCCGGGTCCACGCTTAGAAACCTCTGGGTATTAAGCAATAACTTATCATATCATAGGTCACTTTGGGTACGCTACATATGGGAGCTATATGGGTTAGTTCTACTATTGGATAGCCATATGAAGTGGCTTCTCCTTGGACCGCCTCTACTAATATCAATCTACAATGTTGCAGGGTCGCAGAGAGACCATTGTTCCTTGCAACAAAATATATTCCCATGTGAAAGGTGAATATAGATTGGGCAGAATGGGTCCTCCCATCCCTGGGACTCTGGACAGTTAACAGACTGAGTACCTTTTCAAGGCAATGGGAATGAACATGGAAGTGCGAAGTGTTCCCTAATGTTGCCATCTCTGATCACCTAGGCCTGGGAGAGTGCATTCAGTTAGCAGCTTGTGGGCAACACTTGTAGCTTTTCCCCTCTGGTTTGATGGTTACAGTCCTTTTCGCATACCTTGGTTAAATTGCCATTCCCCAGTTAGGCTGAGGCACGTGTGTGGAGACCACAAAATGAAACTGTCCTGCTGGTAATGATTTTAGCCTGATCTTCTGCAGGTGGCTCATTGTCTTAGTAACTGGAATTGTCCCATATCCACTTGTCCTTGGCTGGGTGCCTGGTTTCTGCTCGCCTCTAGCTGTGGAGATCATGTCAACCTTTCCATGCCCCCGAAGCCTGTCTCTGCTTTGTCATACATTTCAGAGACCTATGGCTTCCATATCATTACCTATGGCTTCTCTGTTAGTAGCAGGCAAGCATGTACAAGCTAAATATATGAACTCTTTGCATCTTGTGGGATTCAGCTTTGGGGAAGGATATGAATATTTAGAAATATGTATGGGTGCCTGTCCTCTACCTACATTGGTCATAAGCATATGCTTCGTGCAGATATGCAGATATGCAACAAACTAGTACCTGTTTGTGTAATTTCATGAGTGGATGAGTGGATGAATATGCACTTCATGTATAAGTGTGGCTACTTTGTGATGTCAGTGATGATGTCATTAGTGTCTGGTTTTGAAGTTAGTCGACTTGCTCGATCGATGCCATTTCCATGTCGTCCAAATCACCGAGTGGGTATGGTCTAAACGGCTGACTGAGCGAATAACATTTCTCACACCGAAGAAACATTGAGGATCGCAGTGATGGGCCTAAAAGTGAGGCACATCTGTTCTCTGCTTTTGTGTAGAGTCGTGTGGGGGGCATGAGGGTCATGTTTGGCCCCCCGTCTACAACAGCAGGTTGGGCTCAATTATCCTAATGTATATAAAATGAGATTAATACCAACTCAATCACTTTTTAATTTAGCAGATACAATTTTTAGGTGAGCTTTTCACTGTCAAAATAGGTTTTAATTTAACAATCTCATTACAGGTCTTAAATTTACTTAGTCTTGTTTTATTTTTCACTGAGAATGGGTAGAGATTAGGCCATAGAAATGTTCAAAGGTACGTGGTGAGCACATGCAGTGTATGCATTGGGCCAACACTGAGCGCCATGCCATAAAAAATATTTTCAAATGTTGCACGGCTTCTACTGTGATCCTGGGTAATTTTGGAAAATATGTCAGATGTTTGGTCACTCTTCATGGATATTAAACTGCTTTGCCACCTCGTTTAGATTAGCATGCTCTTCACCATTCTTGATAATGTTTCTAGCAATTGGCATCCTATGGAAGATATTCCAAACTATGATTCCCACCACCACTTTGACTCGCAGGTCAAAAATGATGCCCTTCCTGTACTCCTCGCCTTGTTGTGGAGCTTTTGCGGAGCTGGATGTGGTGGCTGCTGAAGCTGCAGTGGCTGACGCACTAAAGAGCACATTGATTCATGACGTTTCTGCTTCTGTATCGCTCTTGGATCAGATGCCTGTACCAGATTCTTCTGTGCCAGATGGAGTGTCCGTTGCAGTGGCTTTAGCAAACACTCCCACAGTGATAAACTGCTGTCAGCAATAAACTGATTGCTTCATATCCCACATCAGGGACCAGATAACTCCAGAACATGGACTGATGCCACTATGGTTTTGTAGCCCTGGTCATTTTTTCACTGGCCAGTCTGCCGCTCACGAATACATGGTCATGATACTCTACGCGCCTTCGGCCCATCTTGATATCTTAAAAACATGCTGCATTCCCTGCCACCCAGATGTTGTAGTGTGCTTGCAACTCTGCATTCACTCTAAACCTGCCAACAGAGTCCACCACCAGGCTTGCTGATTTGGTCAATTCAACATTTGGCTCCAGTCCTAGAGCAGCAATTGGGTGATCCGTCTCACTCTTTCTTCCATCCTTCAGTTTTATCGTGCGCTTGCCATCCTGGCAAACAGACTTCACCACAGCTTTAGGCATAACATTGACTCTCTCTCTGCAGATTTTATCTGTGGCCCATTTACGATATTCAGGCAGAACCTTACCCATGTTCCCAGTCTCTGGAAACATCTGAATCGCTTACAGGCCAGTCAGTCATGCACTTCTTCCTAAAGCACATGCAAGTTCACCTCCAAGAAAGCCACCACCAATGATGATCACACACTTGACTTCTTTGGTAATGTTCTCCAGTGCAATAACATCCCTGACCATTCTGAAGAGTGTTCTTTGATGCACTTCACCAGCTCCTTCAATGGCAGGAAGACTTCTGGGGGAACCACCTGTTGCAATTAAACACTTTTCATAGGATATCTGAGAACCCATCATCAAGCGTTACTTGGGAGGCTGGAAATATATGCTTCGTTCTTGGCCATACCCCTGCTTGTTGAACCATAGAGTTTCTACAATATTTGGATCCTCGGAAAACCACAGCTCCTTAGAGAGAGGCGGGCACATGTATGCAGGATCATCTTCCTCTGATACGTTCAACACCCTTGCACCAGGATCCCTGGCTCATATGGACCTGGCAGCAGCAAAACCTCCCCCCAACCTCCCTTATAAGCAGGAACAGAGAATTGGATGGAATTTCCAGACGTGAACTTGGATCCTGTGGCAATGAAGAGGTTTCTGATTGAGATGGAACTTGAGTTTCTGCTGGTACTTCCTACTTCAAGTTTTCTTTCTCTTGGGATTCTTCAGACTTCAACTGTTCCTTTGTCTTTGTTGTAAGCGTGGATAGTCTATCACTGTATCGATCTTTATCATCATTCAAGGTTTTCAAAATATATACACCTGCTACTATAGCAGAAAGTGCCACAATTATGGTATAAAAAGCACGGTCCCCTATTTTGTCCACAGGTGCACCACCAGAGCTAGCCATTAGTCAGCCTGTATGCTGGTCTATGGGGACAATCTATCGCTTTGCCAAGTTGCCTGTGCCTGGCCTGTTCCGGGGGCTAAGGCAGCGCACGCGTAGAGTGGAGACAAGCAACCTCTGTAGGGACCTGCACCGGAGCATGTGGCTGATTTGTACAATGTCCGTGCGCTGAGATTTTCGCAACGTTAACGATTTTAGGTTACAAGACTAGTTACTTTAGAAGTAAATTCTAGTTGCAAGCTACCAGGCTGTCAGAAATGACATGCTGTGTGCATATTAGGGTGTGAGTGGCATTTTATTAGTCCCCAGTAGGGATTTTTGACTCTCTAGCGGTGAGTGCACACCTTGTTGCCAGAGTTGCAGTACATCCCACAAGATTTGGCACCCAAACCTATCAGGAAAAAAGTCCCTTTTGCAAAACTGGTAGATCTCCAAGCTGTTCTCATCAAACATAAAAACACCCACTTGGATCACAAACCAACCCACGCAACTGGTCACAGCTTCAGCCGCATTATTCCACTGAGCACTGATCAAGCAAATCCAGTCTATCTGCGGTTCCTGGATCTTACCATCCACTTCTCCACTTTAACCTACACAAAGAAGTTAACAACAAACCAATAGGAACATGAATAGCAACACATTCAATTAAACTTGCAAAATGATGTCAAGAAAACTTTCCAGCAAGTATTGAAGGTCTGCTGCTTCACATTTCCTCCACTTGTATTAGAGTACAACAGGACAGGATAACCAAGGGTTGAAGTGCCAACTTCCACTATAGAGGAAATCTGCTGAGGCTTGGCCAGTGGTCCACAATGGAACCCCACACTTTGAATCAGCAGATCGGAACCCATGGAATCAATGCAGAAAATCCAAAATAACTTCTCCGATAGATCCTCATCTCTCTTCAGGTAGAGGACTTAAAAATAGAGCTGCTCTCAAGCAAAAAAAACATTCTGCGGTTCTGATCACACATCTTTTACTGGAAACTCCTTCAAGGAACAGTTTTGAATTTCCCTCCAACCACGGCTCTCTGAATGTTTTGGACTACGACACCCAGGATCCCTCACCATCCACTCTGCTGGTTAGGGCTGATGGGAGATGTAATCCAAAACAATGAGACACAAAAGGTTGCAGCCACCCTCCCCTCGCCCCCTGATTAAACCAATAAAAGATTCTGGACCATCCTGTCTCTTCTCAGAACATTTAAACAGGACTGCCGAATTGTGCTGCAGAATCTTGGTAGACCCCTCTACCAAATCCCAAATCTCACAGCCACTGACCCATTACCTCAATCTAGAAAGACGTCACTGAGATCTAAATCACGCAGCCACTGAAATGTGCAGTGCCAAAAATCAAACGTTTGCCTGTCTGTCGTCTCTGCCACAATCCAGAGATGTTCAAAGGCTACGCCGTGACGTCATTAATCTGCTCCACTCTCCCGAGCTGATAACTTTGGTTCCACATGTGCACAAGCCAAATTCAATTCACACTTAAGGTACAGCACATTGAGGATGCCAAGGTAGTGCAGCATGCGGTTTGTAAGATGCTACAATCATAAAATGGACTGCGGAGAAAATATAATTCAGATTTCAGCTATCATGATTTGTGCACATAATACTTCGAACGTGGCTTCAAGGGTGATTAGGTAATATGAACAAGAAAAATAAGCATAAATCCTAAATTCTTCCTCCAGCATAATTTCTTACGAAAGCTACAATGCATCAGACTGCCAAATGGAACCTCTCTGCTTCTCCTTCTCGAGCTCTTCGCTCTCCCGCCTCCAACTCCCTCAGGGTCAGTCGCTTCTCCAAGCAACAAATTGGTGGTAGATCTTTCTTCGGCTGGGGCCTCCCGCTGGAACAGCCTCCCTACCTCCCTGAAACTTGAGGAGAACCACCTTCGGTTCCGGCAGCACCTTAAAACCAACCTCTTTGCTGCTGCTTTCTCTCCCCCCTTCCTCTGCTGAATTCCTGGCCGATACTGCGATGCTCTGGTTACCTGGCCCCTTCTGATCTCGAGCCCACACCAAGCCAGTTGCACGCCTGCACTGCCTCCCTAGCAATCCCTGCACCTGGGGACTGTTTTCTGTATCCCTAAAGCTCCCCCTCCCCCCAGCAGCACCTGCTTCAGAACTCACCCTGCACTTGCCACCTACTGGCCGCTCTTTTATTTATCTGGTTTATTTATTATCCCTTGTACTGCACTTTCCCCTCCCCCCCCTGCACTTTTCTTCCCCCTCCCTTGCACTAGCGCGATCTGAATGACACCAGGCCTAGTAAGATCGTTGTCAGTCTTCTGTCTGCCCCCCCCGCCTCGTCGCGCCTTGAAACACCTGTGTATAGGCGCGTAATAAATGCCATATATCATATCCAAAAAGGACTGCCCTAACCCTTTCACCAAGTCAGGACCTTCACCCAATTCCATCTGGATATTGCAGGGAACAATACTCGCTGCCAGGCAATTTCGCTCATACCGGGGGATATACTCACCCCAGGCAGAGCCGACGCGCACAGCAAAGCCAACTGGCTGCTATTGAAGACCCCTAAAGTGTTAACTGATTGGCTATCTCATAATTCAAAAAGACTCTCCCAGAACAAGTAGAATACAAATGCAGAAGGCCGGTGGCCTAACAGTTTGCAAGATTTCTCTGCTGCACATTCTGAGTTGGGCCCCTCATTCATCGATTACTTAGCAAGAGAGATCAGGCATGCTCACAGATACAAAGTGCATGTGTGTTTTTGTCTGCAACCATTTGCTAGATCGATGTAGTGAACACCCATAAGCAAAAGGCAAGGTTAACAATTCATGGAAGGTGTACGTGTAAATTTCCACGAATTTGCATTGTGGCCTTGCCTGGATCGTAAATCATTTTCAGCCCGAATGTGCATAGTGTCTGCTTGCTCAGACCAGGTTTCTAAATAATCTTTAGCATTGCGTGTCCACTAACGAGGGGCGTGGTTGGAAAGAAGGGGGCCAAAATGAAATTAAAAACTAGCATTGGCAAAGCCAACAGTTTGTGCTTTTGTGTGGCATGGGATATACATTTACTAGGCCTTGGTACTAATTGACCATAAGATCGCAACAGCTGAAAATTGAGTCATCACCTGGGAATATGATGTCGGGACCTGGCAAATGCCTATCTAATACCTCAAGCCAAAACGATTGGCTTTGTCATTTCTTGTTTTTACAGGACTTCAGTACCTGGAAGAGATATAAATCAAGTTGCTGAAGGCACGCTTGGTTCAAACATTTTTATTACACCAGTAGCCATCTACATCTGGAATTAGGCCATGAACTCTCAGCAGGCTGCTAAGAAAAAACGTTGGCAGGCTGAAGTTTGAGGTTACTGCTTGACATAGCAAAGAGATCCCAGGTGGATGTCTTTTGGGCGACAAGGGCCATGTTAGTGGGTGGGAATGACCATTGACGTTAGCAACTCCAATCCAATAAATCGGTGGGCAATCACCCACAGGCTCATATACCTGTACTTCAATGCAAGTGTTGTCTCATAGATGGCACTTAAGTGCCACCTATTATCTCAGGATAAAAAGTGTTCCTCCACAATCCCTGGTACTTTGCAGGGCATTGGACTCACTGCACCAAGGCCCCTCAAAATTAAGATGTTTTATATAACAAACAAACCCGTTGTTGAAAAACTGGAACTCTTTTACGGCATACATACATGACCAATGGATTCTTCTTGGCCGCACAAATAAAACAGAGTTTGATGGCATAGTCGTCCATTGGTGCTCTTGGATGTGGCGCACCTGCAAAGTCCTACTCCACATTGGCCTTCAGCAACTCCGCAGGGCCTAGGCAAGACATCTGTAGGCTTATGGAGCCAAACTACAACCAACAAAGTGCAGGTTGGATGGTTCATAGGCAATAGGGGTACAGCCACCAATGGGAGCAGTCCACCCGAAACGCTAGGCCAGGTCCCCTCTGCACGGAAACACGAGCAACCGCAGCCATGTTTCAGCCTATGGAGCCACCACCACGGCCATCAATGATCAGGATGAAACTGATGCGTTTGCAGTTTGGAGTCAACCAATTAAGATCTAAAAAAATTGCGAGAAACATTTAACAGGCACCCATTTCTTTGAAAAACGGTAGCTTCATTACGATTTAAAAGCTTGTTTTTTTTAGTTATTTTTTTACAATAATTAACATTATTCTGGGGTCCAAGAAAGGACCACTTCCTAAACTAGAGGATGAGTAATTACACAGGGACCAGAGTTCAGAGATTGAATAGCACTAGACCAAGTGGCATCAGTTAATGGGCTCGAGGTATCCTTCATGGTTGCGCCATTTGCATCCTGTGGAATGGGATGTGTCCCCTCCTAGATCCCTTTGCAGTGCTCTAGTAACACTAGTGTTATCAATAGCCCTGTTGGCAACTGAAACATGTTGCACACCTGTAACCTTAAATATAAAAACATTCATATCAAGTTCTGTTGCCTCTCAAATCTCAGTGACGTTACATTGGCGCGTAGTATCTTAATCAGTTTCAGACAGGAAAGGCATAATGAGCCTCGCTAGCTCCCACTAGAGGTGGATCAACATCACTGTTTGCCCCTTGCAACTGTAACCCCTCAAAGCTACCTGTACATACTTTATCCTTTCCCAGTTTTTAACAGGGTGAGGAAGGAATCTATCAATAACGCTTATTTATCTTGTATTAATACTCAATTTGATTTCTGGTGTGAATCTACTTCTGTGAGGGTGCTAAAGTTGTCAATTTCCCTCACCGGGCCTACCTTGTTGTTGAACCAGACTGTGTTGCTCCAACTGTAAATGTGCTTCAGCTGTAAGGATTGAAAGGGCGGGCGTAGTTGGAACTACATTATCCAGAGCTTTCAAAATGATTGAGGATTCTTTTAGGTAATTTAATTGGGTTCCATGGCATTTCATCGTGGGATGTTTTTTCGCCTTTTTTTTTTTTTTTTTACCGTGGATTTTTTTAAGGAAAAAAACTCATTGAATTTTTTATTTTGGGGGGTTTCCACCACCAAACCTACTGCCCCTTTAATTGTTTTATATATTCCCGAACACCCACACCCCAAATATATATTTTTCTAACCCCCCTAAAAATGTCAATGTTTTTTTCTCGTTAAAAATCCTGCAGTAAAAAACCCTGCGGAAAAAACATCCCGCGATGAAAGGACATTGGACCATTTAATTGCACCACAAAGATAGTGTCACTGGCACAGTTACATTGTCGATCTTCTGTACTGTCTGTTTTTGGTTTACCAGGGGATGAAGCACAGTCCTGTTGCTGATTGTTCTGTGGAAAACTCTGCCCTTTAAGACTGGACACCCAGGGTTCTCCAAGCAGTGCCTTGGGTTCATCAAGCAAAGCATTAGCATTCTTAATAGGAGCCATTTTCACTGATTTGCCGCCCTTCTGGGGAGGGGTGATAACACAATGTGGCTTTACGTTTTGCCATAGTCAACAAAAAATGTGCTAAGCTGTGGGAGATAATGCCCAAATGTCTTGAGGTGGCCTTTTTAATCAGACTCCTGCCCTGCGCCACCATCTTTATGCAAAGTAATATGGACACGACACACATGAAGTGCTGTGACAGAAGTTACAATAAACAAGCATTGGCAATGCAAGTATTATGGACTTTTGTTACCTGCCAAATGCCTAATACTTCTACACTAACCAAAACTATTGGCGTTTGGCAATGTTTGCAACAAGACTCCAGCGAAGGACACGCAGTGCTCATAAACTGAGTGGCTGAAGCAGACCTGGTTTTGACACCAAACAACTACAAATTAAGCCATGAACACTCACATGGCTGCTTTGAAAAACAGTGGCAGGCACTTTGAGCACAACGTTTCATTGTAAGGCCGGATTAAAGTAAGCTCAAAGACTTCCCACAAGGAGGTGCTTTGGGTGGGGAAGGGTAGGAATTGGTGGGAATGGCCATAGGGATTAACAGGCCCAGTCAATGGGTGGGCAAATAAACAACTAAAAGGTTTGTGCCCCTCCTCATATGGCATGTTTCCCTATCTGTACCCTAAACAACACCTATAGACTATGTGTCCCTCCGGATCATAACATGGCACTGTCCATAACTTCAGCAAAGCAGTATTGGTCCATGTCTGGGAGAAATCGGTTCACTTATGCAGAGAGTTCAGGGCGTACACTGTGCCAGATTGAAACTTGGGGTATCTTGTCCCTCTTCTCCCCTGTATGTCACCTGATATGTCTGTGCTGCGAGGGTGTGATGTCACGTGTTGATCAGGCTCATAGAATGTTTTTCACCCAGGGTTTCATGGGTGTGTACCACTTTGAGCTGGGGGCTGGGAGCCGGAGTCTGCATCTCTCAATGTACTTAACATAAATAACAAATAATGAACACACGTTGAAGACTTACTTGCAGACACCTACTTGCTTCCTGTCTACTGGATACCACAAAACTATTGAAAAACCAAGCAGTGCCATAGTGGTATTAACTGGATGTTGATTGCAGCAGGTGCAGCCCAAACTTTAGGCTTTGCCAATGCTTGTGTGTTGAGAGCTGAATTAAAGGATGTCCCAGCATTGTCAGCAAACGCACAACTACTTGTGCTGATTACATTGATTTGGTGGTAAAACTACAACACTGTCTTACCAAAAATGAACATAATGAGGTAATGGACAGTAAACCCATGTTTATATGGTTTAGGGTGTATGCCAGTCAAACAGGTGTTGTACCCAAGCCTATGCAGACGTGAGTTACAGGGATCCCTCACTAAGGAAGAAAGGTGAAGGATGCCCATTAACTTTTGCTGTTGCCACCTTTGTTTGCCAGGTAGCAGGTGCTACCCCTGTCACCCTTCTTGATGCCCTGGTGCCGGGTTTGCAAACCCTAGGTCAGAGGTCACAAAGCATCAGGGAGAGAAGGCAAACAGACTCTGAAAGAAATTGGCTCTCCTACACGCACTGCTCCCTCCAAGGAATGGTATATTAAAATGAAGTGTTGTATTTATTTGTATTCATGTTTACATTTGTATAGTGCACACAAACCTTCAGGCATCGGGGTGCTTGAGCCAAACGAGCTACATGTAGCCCTAAGGCGCATAAGGTACAAAGTCAAAATAAACATTACATACAGTTAAAACGGGGGTTGGTGTTAGGACAGCGCCATAGATATTTCTTATTTTCTAACTGTAAACAGCCCTTTTTTGTGGGCTCTACGAAAGCCCCAATAGGATTCTTCAGGTCTATATGTAGGTGTGAGTGCATTCCATTGCTTGGCGGCAATGACTTGGAATCTAGACCCACCTGGTCTGACACGTTGAAATTTGGGTTGCACCAGTCTGTGTAGGGGGTTCTGGTTAGTCTAGTTGTCAGATTCTTTGTGATTTTTTTTGGGCTAGGTAAGGGGGGGCTGATTTTGGAAATGCATCTGTGTGTGATGGTGAGTACCATCTTGAATAAGATTTGGTCTCTGATGGGGAGCCAGTTTGCAGCTCTTTGGGATCCAGATATATGGTCTGATCTAGGAATGTTCCATGCTGCTCGTAGGGCATTATTTTGGATAGTCTGGAGCTTTTGTATGTTGTGCGTGGGTGTGCCGGCGAAGAGTGCATTGCAGTAGACCAACCTTGCGCCGACTACTGCAAGAGCGATCGTTAGACCTATACATAGAGAAGTAAGGTCTGGCGGCGATGAGAAGTTTGGTGGAGTAGGCCGCTGAAGAGGATATTGCATTAACTTGGCGGGTAAGGGAAAGGGTGGAGTAGAGGTAAACTCCTAGCATTTTCACTGCTTGTGCGACAGGTATGTTTGTGCCATCAATGTTGAAGGAGGAGTATTCTGGGCTTACACTTTTTTAAAACTGCGGGGGCCCCACAATCGGAAGTTCTGTCTTCTCATCGTTAAGTCAGAGGCCTTGGGTCACCATCCAGGCTTGCATGCTCGAGTATGTAGAGCTTAGTATGGTAGCGTCTTTGGTGTAAGTAGCAGAGAGAGGAGGAGAATTTGGGTGTCATCAGCGTAGTTGGTGTAAATTATGCGTTTTGAGTCTAGGAGGTTGAAAAGAAGCTTAGTGAATGTTGTATAGGGTTGGCGAGATGCATGACCCTTGGGACACTCCACAGCTGATGTGGGAGGGTTCAGCACAGGCATTGTCGGAGAATACTTTCATAACTCTGCCTTCTAGGAAGGAGGTGTTCCGTGATGCCGCTTTTGGGAAAAATTATGCTGGTGAGGTGATGGCATAGTAAGCTATAGTCGACCAGATCGAAGGCCGCGGACAGGTCGAGTAACAATAGGCCAGGTTTTCCCTGATTACTGATATAATCCATTTGATTCTTAAGGTCTAGGAATGCTGACTCTGTACCATGGCCTGGGCGGAAGCCAGACTGACGAGCTCCTAGGATATGATTAGATTCAAGATGTTGTTCGATTTGGACATTGACTGCCCTGTGAAATTTATTGTAGGAATGAGACTGTGGTGATGGACCTGTAGTTATTGGGTAGTGTGGAGTCTAGTAAAGGTTTTTTCTGGATGGGTAAGACCCATGTTTCTTTGAGACAGGACGGTCCTATGCCTGTTGAGAAGGAAGAGTTAATGAAGGCCATGATAAACTGGGCCAAGGCTTCTGCACAATCTTTGATGAGGGGGGCTGGGCAGATATCCCCTTTACATCTTGAGGGTCTTAGGCTTTTTAAGATGTGTAAGGTGTCCCGATTGGTGATATCCTTGAAGCTAAATAGTGGGGCTCTTGGGATGCTGGGGCTAGGCGGGTGGGGTCCTTTTGGTGTTCAGGTGCGAGTGTGGAAGGCTGTTTAGTTTGGTGAGTATTTTTGTCTGCAGCATGTGAATTTTGGAAAGCTGCGCTTTCTGTAGGCTGGCACACGATGCTGGGTCTTGATGACGGTGGAGACTTGAGGGACTGGGGCTTACAACTCTCTAAGGATGGTGAAGAACTCTCTAGTGTCTGAGTTAGCATTAGCTATCCTAGTGTTAAAGGTGGTAGCTTCAGCATGGATAATCTCTTGCTTGTATTGAGTGGATAGGTTGATGAATTTCTGTACAAGGGCAGCAGTGGGTGTGTTGTTCCAGCTAGATTCAGCCAACCTTTTTGTGGTTCTCAGGTTGGAGAGATCCTGGTGGTACCAGGAATTGGCATGCGCAGCAGGTTTGGCTTTTTTTGGAGCAAGAGGGGCAGTAGTGTAAACAGCGTTAGTGTAGTGGTGTAAAGATCGGCTCAGATCTTAGGGTCCTAGATGTCCATAGATTGAGGCTATCTAGGTAGGGTAGAAGACTATCTTTAGTTCGTTTCCTGGAACTGTGGGTCAATAACGGCGGTAGCCACTTCGCAGGAGATATTGTTTGCTGGGTGCCAATGCATTGCCTAAAGCCTAGGGTGGTTAGTGAATTTGCTAGGAAGTGGCTAGAAGATTGGAGTGATCATTGAGGCCGAGATTGAGATCACCAGGAGAATCATTTGTGAGTAGGGCTTGGTCTCATGTCCCAGGGAATGTAATAGGTAATCTTCAAATGTCTGAACTGCGCCGGGTCGGCGATAGACGGGGAGTGTGATGGTGTTCATAGGGGAGGTGGTGAGTTTTGGTGAGAGGATGTCACAGGTTTCATTGAGAGAGGTGTTGATTTGTCTTATTCGCAGGTGGTCTTTGGCTAGAAAGGTGACTTCTGCCACCTCTGGAGTTTAACCTGTCACTCCTGAAAATGGAATAGCCTGGAGGGATGGTGTGGCCAGAGGCAGAATGTAACCACGTTTCTGTCATGGTGAGGGCATTGAGATTGTTTACTGTTAGATTGTGGATGTCTAGGGCATGCGCAGGGAGTGAACAGGCATTGACTAAGGCTAGATTGAGAACCTTTTTAGTGGCATCATCCGCACACACAGTAGTTGACTTCACTTTGTTCAGTGCACTATCAGGGCCGGCAGGGGCAACATCTGCATGCACAATGTTTGACTTCACTTTGGTCAATGCAATACCAGGGCGAACAGGGCCAACCTGTGCGTACACCACATTTAAATCCACTTTGGTCGAGCCTGTATCCGCACACGTTGTGGTAGTGTCCGTGCATGCAGTGGTTGGCTTGGCTTTAATCAGAACGGTGGATTGGTATTGATGGGGACGTGTACCATTGTAGTGGAGAGGGCGATAGGGCCAGTCGGACTGTCGATGCAATCTGGGTTTACTCCCCTGAGTGTAGAGTTCAAATCGGTGTTGGTAATGGGCAGTGATATATTAATGTTGCTTAGGCGCGACATTGTTTTGATTGAGGAGTTCGAGCCATCAAGGCTGATGTTGTTGGATGTGTGCATGTTCATGGGCGTGATCATGCAGCGGCGGTTCGGGCAATGGAGAGGAGGCGGTGCTGATATCCTTCCATTGTGTAAGTCTGTAGAAGTGCTTGCTTATGGGTGGGGTGTGGCCGTTTTACTATTTGCAATAGTTGCACGTAGTATGATTGATGGGATTGGTGGCGAGCAGTGCTTGCGGGTCATTCGGCACAAATTCCTATTTCTGGAGAGGATCGCAGGGATACAGGTGTTAAAGAAGGTCTTGAGGCAGACAGAGATGGGCCTTTTGAATGGTGGGGAGATCGCCGTTACATTGTGGATCGGCGGAATGCAACTGACAGCTAGGTGAGCAGAGGGCGGATTGGGTGCCGTCCGGTGTGTCTCCTGCGAACTTTGGCACATCTTTAGAGTGGGCATTGGCATAGCCTGATCTGTATGAAGAACAGCATCGAAGGGAGATAGGGAAGAGGATGGGGGCTGGAAGAGGGATGTTGCTCGCAGCGACGAGGTGGATTACAGTAGTCAGCTGCTGCCGCGTTGAGTGAATGGGTTTAACCCACATGCTTTTGAGAAACGCGGGGCATGGATGTGCCTTACCTTCAGGTTTACGGTACCGTTGTTTTAAAGGGGATTGCGATTGGCGATGCAGGCTAAGGTAGGAAGCATCCTTAAGTGCCGGCATTGGGTGTCGTCCTGCTGTGCCTGCCAGCTGGGGGCTTCTAGGACACTTGTTCCAGCGACTAGCCAATGAGCTGGAGGGCAATACAGTGGAGCTTGCTGGGGGTTCAGGTTCCCTTCTGAAACAATGGCGGCCATCTTCGAGTCCCTGTTCACTTCCATTGCAGGGGGTCAGTGTCCCCAACGGTGCTTGTTGGAATGAGTGTCACATCGAGCTTGCACCCTCCCCTGGCCCTCGCATACTGCAGCTGGCAAACGAATCCAAGATTTTTATATATACTCATGTTTTGTGTGGGTGAAGCGCCACTGAAACGCAGTCACTCAAACTTACTATGCAAGTATGGGGGAACTGTGAATCTGTAGAACGGCATCCAGCCCACACTGATGGATCATTCTTGAAATGTGAAATGTAAAAACATATTTTCTGCTGTGCACTGGGGTTATTTGCAGAGCGAAAAGTGCAGGTATATCGCGATGATTAACGGTGACTCAGAAAACAAAGACACAGGGAATGGGGGAGATTAAAAAATGCCTATCCATTCTGACCCATGCTCCAGGGTCAACAAACAAACACCGGAGAGTTTGTAAATAGTAAAGCGCGTTATAAATTACATCACTTAACCGCATATTTCAGCAAACTGTGTTCCCGAATCCTGAGCTTGTTGACCTCTTCCATGAAACTTGAAGTCTATATTTCACATCACATAATTGATATTGTCACCACAATTTTTAACTTCTTTCCCATCACCAGCTAAGAAAGCTGCCTTACATAAGCCACATAAGTAAATCTACTCCCACATATTGCTCCCTTGTGCTTATGGTACCCGACGGCTCCCTCTCCGGTGTTGCCGTGTAAGCGGAGCGGTCACTGTCCCCCAAGGTGTTGGAGGGAAACTTTTTCACCACCGAAGACCAAGAGTCATGGAAGAGGAGGGACGGGGATTGAAGTTTTGCTGCTTTGCCATCGAAATGGAAGGATCCGGCATAGTCAACAGTCCCTCAAGCACCAGCAACAGTAAGTTAGGTAACGACCCTCACAGGTTAGGTGCCACATCCTCTGAGCCCCACACTCACCGCTCAGACCTGTGGCTTGCTCCAGAAGGGCTCCTGAGGTGCCATCCATGACTTTGACACTGCACCAGCTGGTGACTGCCAGGATGGCGTTGGGCGTCGGGTGATAGGTCCGGTTGTACAGACCCTCTTCATCGCAGCCGTCACAGACCAGGAAAGCTGATGTTCCTCCACCAGATAGTTTGAAAGTTAGTTGGCGCAGCTCTCCAGAATTCCAGACTGTGTAATAAATAAAAGGCAACTAGTAAATGTACGCTTCTTTCTTTGCCTCTCTTTGAATCAGTGCCCATTCATAGGTGTTTAAGTGGGTCAACACCTATGGCCGTTCTTTAGAGCGCACATCAAAAGATATTACTAACGCCAAATTAGTTTCCAGCGGCATATGCTGTAGACTGCCAGTGACTGCCCCTATACGCCCTTATTTTCTCTTCCTCACTGGCACTTGGTTCTTTAAAGGATTCCCTCCTGCTGCTCAGGAAATGCACAGAATGCTGCATTAAAAAAAGACTCAACACGGGTTTTCAGATATGATGTGGATAGTTGGTCACAAAGGGGCTATACTGACAGTGACTGCCCTTCTTAGTCATTAGACGTTCGCACACAAGGGTTACTGAAAACATTAGAAACATAAAAGCATGATTAATACTGTTTCGGCAAAAAGAATGACACCATGGTAAGGTACTTTGCGGTTGATTACTCCGTGGGGGTAAAACAGATGGGTATATGTAGAAGTGTAGGGATGACCCCCCGCCCCATTAAAAGGGGAAAAGGGTGGGGGGGAAGCAACCTATCATAAAGGAACTTACCACGTTGTAATTGTTCATGTAAACTTTCTCTCCAGCAAGATGGTGCCTGGATCAGTGATGACATGGAGCAGGAACCAGGCTGACCCAGGTAAGCTGAAACAGAAATAAATGCTTTATTGTTCTTGGTTAGATAGATGCAGTCATGAAAGGTAGGAGAGAAGGTCACAAGCATCTGTCCTGCTTCCCTGCCATACTCAAGTCCCAACCATCACTCTGTGGAATTCCCATACCCCAAACACTCCACCAAGCGTTCCAAAGGACCTAGTTTGCTTACACACAAAAGATAAAACATAAACTATATAGATCCAAGCAGGAAAATGCTGAGTGGGGGTTTTCAGTGTTCATGTGTAGGATAGACTACAATTCAGAGTCCCGTCCCCAAATAAGATGCCACTAATGGAAAAAAATGCGAGCCATTTGCTAGATCTAAAAATGCTACATGTTCTTTCCATGTGCCCTAGTTGCCACGAAAATTATATTGAGTGGTACAATTTAACAATCTGCTAGGTGTACTTGCAGTAACGATGAAGATGAGAGGGCAATATACTTTTTTTTAATTTATTTTTTTACCCATTTGTGTATAAAGAATGAATCTCTACAAAAAAGAGCTGGCAAAGTATATTTGGTTGGCAAAATCTAAGGAGAACGTTATTCTAGTTATTAAAGTGATCCCTTCATAATTGAGTTTTTCAAGTTTGCTGGTTAGAATTGTGCCATTACTTTTGCAGGCTGCCCATTGTGTGAGCAGAAGGGCATAATCCCCACATAAACTGACATGCTGTTTGGTACATATTTGTGTAAACGGATGATTTATTTTCACTGTTTTAGTAGATTTTATATTTTTTCCACTAATTGTGACAGAAAGCCAGGTGAGAGAGTGTGCAAACTTGGGCCTTTCTGATTTTTTTTTTTCTATGCAAAATAATGGCGGTCTTCTCTCTCAGGAAGGGGACTCTGTTAAACAGGCCCCACTTTTAAAATGCTCAATGCTGAGATGAACAGTGCAATCATGAATACTCAGCTGGCCCCTGCCGACTTGCACACGAGCAGCTGCACTACAATTTGCCAACATTGCAGCTGCGGAATAAGGTATCCCTAAAACAGTCGGCTGGAATCCAATGAATTCCAACATCCTTGGGCTGCCTTTCAAAGTACTAGCGCCCATGTGTTCGAGTAACATGAATCGGATGCAACCATTTCAAGTTCAAGCTCCTAGCCAAGCATAAATAACCTCGCCCCCTCAGTTGTAAACATGTACACAGCACATCATCTGTTGCTCTCCCCCACCAATGGCTAGTGGCAAGCTAACATTTTAAGACCTTCCTTTAACTGCATCTCCTCATTGCCTGGTGGTAGTTATTTTGTTAAAGGTAAGCTATATCGGGTATATATAGCGACATAAGAGGGAAATAGAGATACAATTGTCTAAACCTAATCTGATGTCATTGATATTACCCACTTTGCTTCCACTGTGACCAGCAGCTACAGAGCCATTTGTGTACTGAATCTGGCCAAGAAATTCCACCCAAAGCAAATGGTGGGCATGCCCAGAATGCCCTTTGATTCTCTGTAGCATTGTTACATCCCCGGGACATCACAACATGTATTTTCTAGGGCGTGGGAGGGTGGGAAGGTTTTTTTGATGGGAGCTGAAACCTCCGAGAGCCTTCTCGATCAGTGGTGAAGAAGTCACACCTGGGAGATAATTACTGGAGTCCTTTAGATCTGAGGCCAACTGGGGTGGGCAGAAGGATGGCGTACCTGAGGGAGTATCTCCACAGGGAGGAAAGGTCTAGTCATCTTGGATTTGCAAGGCATCTGCTTTTTTCCTGAAATAACCCCTGTCCCCCACCTTCCTGCAAACATGGCACTCTGGGAGATGACATCACCAGTGATGACCCTTCTATCAGCAAGGTTTGACCCCTTGTGGAATGCTTGGAATAGACAAATCCACGGTAGCAAAGTGACTATATAAAGGGGAGAAAGACCCCTCACCCCAAATCTTGCATGAATCAACTTTGGTACCCCTTTGGGGAATCCTTTTTGCGTCATCTTGAGGAATCCTCTTGGAATCGATGTGAAGAGGATTGCACTGATCCCCGTTGGGTAAAAGCTGCTCAAAGTATGCATCCATTGGAAGAAGTCAAGGAACTCCAAGGAGGGTGCAGACCCTCTCCCTAACCACTTCAGGGGAACATGGAACATTTGAAGCAACCTGCTAGAGAGAGGCCTGACTGCTGCTAGTCACTGGTCCCTAAGATGCTTCCTGCTGAAGTTGTAGACCTGCAAGTGTCCCTTGCAGCCTTACTGGCTGGGAAGGGCTGAAGACTCAATTAGCTTTCCAAAGGGACCCACTGAAGAGCCCATGGCATCACAAGGACCAAAGGAAGGTACATGTAGCCGTCTACTTTGCGCTCTACCGACCAGAACATTGCCTGCCTGTCTCAAGCTTCTTTGAGTCATTGCTGCTTCTCAACCCACACTGCTTTATTAGGGCCTGATGGCTGCTGAAGTCTAGTCTCCACTTTCCTTGCTTCGAGACCCCATAAAGTGTCGTCATATGCCTGTCACAAGCTGCTTCAAGCCTGAGGCTGTTGCTGCTTGTCAAACTGCGCCACAGCTCCCAAACTTGACCCAGACTTGCCACACTGGAAAACCTCCAGAAAGCTGACTCAACACTGTTGAGATCATGAAAGAAGAGAAAAGTTCTTAATCCATGGTTCCGTCTGCCCTTGTTTTATGGGCCGTACTGACATTAACCCCATTTTATGCTTCAAAGACACATTCTTGAACTTGTATGACTTTTCCACTCGACTGTTTACCTGTAGTCTCTGGCTCTTCAAAGCCTGGAGTGCCTTCATCTCCGCCCAAAGTGTTCATTATCGGTGCATCTCATTACAGGGGTGGGCTGTTAATGTTTTTACTTGTTTGCTCTTTTAGTTTAGTGTCATATTCATAGACCCTTGATTCGACATTTCCTCCTCTGGTACTTGCCATAGTGTTCTTTCATAAAAGTGAAACTGGTATGAATGGTACAGCACCTTTGCCTCTGGGATCACTTCTGTTTGAATACTGTGGAGCAGAGTAGTAGTTTAGAAACCACTACTCACCCCTGTGCTCCTGCAGGGCAGTAGTACTTTCGTCAGTCTAATGCAGAGTGTATTTTAAATTACCTTCGATTGATGATCGTATTTAAAAAAACAGAAAGGGGTGGTTACAAGCCCATGGGCAGCATTTCCTGGCACCCTTCTTTTTACAGCGGTCCTCTGCTATTACAGGAGGAAACTGGTGATATGAAATCAAGTCTTGACTCCACCTGCAAAGGAAGTGTTACAGCTCAAATCTCAAGACAATGCCCACGCGTATTGGGAATACAAGCCACAGACATGCATTGGCATCACCATTACAGTGCAGTTTGATCCTATTTTATATAATATTAGCAGCTAATGGGCGCTACTACCAGAAGGTTTGATAGCACTAGAACAATCAGAGTAGTAGTGTGAAGCCATCGAACAAACTGGCAACAGGAATCGAACAGAAAGAGTTTTCAGTCTTTGTAAACTGCAAAAGGGTAGGAATTTCCCCAATAGCCAACGGAAAATGTTTGAGCTTGATGCCAATAGCCATACTAGATCTGCCAAAGGCATTAGACCTGAAGGGCCTATAAAATGAGAGGGTGAAGACCTGAACTCGTGCTAGTGGTCTTGTATACAAGTGAACCTGTAAAATGGCTACTGTATCTCTGATGGTTATTTAATGTTATTCTAAAAACAGGTCAGAAACCCCCTTCTTTGAACATTGCAGAGTTTGTTCCCATTTTTAAAATAGGGGCTCATGGTGATCTGGGGAATGGGCCAAACTCCCTACTTGAGGCCAGGAGCAAGAATTTTGGGAAAATTTAAGAATCAAAATTGGAAAGTTGGTTATTGGAGCATGAGGCTTAATGCCACCTCCAAGCAGGTTTTGCCAAGTGTTGTGAGTACTATGGATCAGCTCCTAAGATTTAACTTGCATGTCACCTTTAAGGGGGGAAACCTGCATCTCCTCTTTGTTGACCTGAGAACTGCCCAGATTAGAATTATGGCAAGCTCGGTTTGATCAGGTAGTCCCTCCCCTTTTGCTGAAAGAAATTATGGACCTGTATGAAGGTTCATCAGCAAAAGTAAGATGGGGACTTTGGGAGGGAGGACCACAAAGAATTTTGTGGTTGAGAAGGGTGCAAGAGAGGGCTGCACACTCACTTTCCCCCTTAGATTTCAATGCTTTTTTTGATGGTTTGTTATGGGAGTTTGCAACTGATGCATCCGTTGCTCCATCGCTTGCGTGTGATGTGTATACTTTTTTATTTTGCGGATGATGTGGTTATTTTGTCATGCACACCGTTGGGTCTGAGGAAGCAGACCACCCATTTTGTTAACTTTCGTAGGGTGAATGGCTTGGCAGTGAATACCAACAAAACTAAGGTAATAAGATGTCATAGGAAACTAGGATGATGGTCACGTCTGGATATTAGAATACGTGTAACAATTGAAGAAGTCAGCTATTTTCACTACTTGGGTAGGGGTTGCTGCGGATGGCTTATGGCAAGAGCGTCCGAGTAAAGCTGACCTGGCACTAGGAAGTAGGGATGGACCAAAAGTCATATCTCAATATTTTTTGTCTGAATGGTGATATACGATATATATCTCAATATTGTTTGGGGGTAAAATGCTCAGTTGTAAGCCAACTACATGTGAGATGCAACAGTACCTATACTTAACAGTAAATGCAAAACACAACACTAACATTGTCAGTTATCCTCGTCCTAAAATTTCAATTCATTCAAAAGGACATAATCTCAACAATAATGGCAATGCTAACGAAGAAATGCAAGTAGGATCCCTGTATGCACTGAAGAAGGCATGAAGTGACATTTTGTTGTGATTTGTGATCTTAATTTAATGAGTGACTATATATATATATATATATATATATATATATCGTTAACGATATTGTCTAATCCTATATCGCTTTTGAAAATATATCGATATATCTCCAAAATTCAATATCTCTTCCAGACCTACTAGGAAGAAAATGTTTGCTTAACCTTTGCAAATAGAGTTGGGAAATATCTTGCTGCCCCAGCGATTGAAATCTACGGAGTGCAGGTATTGACAGGTGCTCTGTATGGTGCAGAAATCTGGTGATAAATAATGTTATGAAAAGGTTATGTTAGGCGGTTATGGGTCTCTAATAGTACACCAAATATACCACTTCATATGGAACTAGGCCAAATCTGTATCACTAATCAAATAGTTCTTAGAACAGTTTTATTCTGGGTACGTATTTGGTCTTCCGATGCCCTTTTGAAGTATCGGGAAGCCCTGATGTGTTTCCTTAAGGTGGTTTGGGCATATTAGGAGGTCCCTCTACCTGTTGAAAATAGAAGATCTTTGGGATAGACCCATCAATGGTGGCAGTAGACCGATCGTTGTTAAGGCTTATACTGATGGGATCTGGGGAGATATGCAACCAAATGCCTGCATCTGTCAATGGGGTAGGATCATTTGCATTTTAAACAAAGGTTTGTATTGAAAAAATGTATTTGTATCTCATTGAAAATACAAGCCAGCGAGCTGTGTTCATGAAGATGCGATTGGGAAATCTGTTTTTGGCGGTGGTCAAAGCTTGTGGTATGCTAAAAACTGACCTGTGTGTGCACATTTTGCCATAGTAAAAGAAGACTTTACAGCATTTTCTGTCAGTCAAACAAGCTTTTATTAGGTATAAAAATACATCTTAAAAAATTCATTCCATCATACAATATATTCATATAAAACTGTGATATAAATGACCTAAACATTTTCAGTTTTTAGAGTAAATTAATAAAAGCATTACTGGTCATAAAATGAGCATTACCCCATCTTTCTCTGGGAGATGTACACTTCCAGCCCCTCTGGCTGCACCCATCTCTAATATATCGGGCTTTTCAGCCTAGGTGTATCTAGATTGGAGCAAATCAAAGTGATATGCCTGTGATTAAATGTACAACTCCTCTGGGGTTGCACCTCCCCTAGCGCTATTTTTCAAAACCTTTGATCTGCAGAGCAACACTCCATGATTGTACCTTTCTGTTGCAAAAACGTGAGATTGGGGCGACTGTTGTGGCCTCACCTACATGGTGAATCCCCCCTTCCCTCAGGACAGGTTTCAATTAACAACATCTGAAGTTCAGGGTGCTGTGGCATATCGGGCAAATAATGGGTTATAATTTCGGTGGTTAACTTGCACATTGGACACAACCCGAGCCATTATCAGACCATGTTCTTGTGAAGAAGGCAGTCTGTAGGATTACCAGTCTGGAACATATAATGAACATTCGTACAGAGGAGATATGAAATCTAGATATGTATGACCACCAGTTTGAGTCTGCATTGCCAGATACTCTGGACCCGTTTTCAGGAGTGCATCTTTAGATTCCAACCTCTCCAGGGCATTTCTTGTTATGGCCTCCTTTAGGCTTGGAGTACTGATACTTACACCAATTGTTGGGGATTCCCAAAAATCAAAAGCTTGCAACCCACAGAGAACGGATTTTGTGTGCATTACCCACTTGAGACGGCTACCTCCGTTCAATGATAATTGGTGCTTTAAAGTGTCTCAATAGATTTCCAAGCCTTCTATTTTCCATAGGCACTCCCCACATGGGGCACGTTTGGAAGCAACTTGGCCGCCTATCGGGGTGATAGTAGGTTCATGTTGTGCTAGAGAAGAGGGAACACTGTTTGGAAGGAAACCTACTAATTTTCTCAAGAACTTATGCTCTGAAACAGTCAATTCCCCTATTTTGGCGTAGCCCCAGAGTTCTGAGCCTTAAGTGGCCGCTGGTATGGCTTGTTTCGTATATAAATCCAGGCCCGGAGATAGTGCACCACTTCCATGTCTAATGGAAAAGGACTGGATGGCCCAAGTGTGTTTCTCCAAGTTATTCCCCACTTTGAACACCTGCTGGGACCATGCCCCCGACTCGTGAAATCTCACACCCAGATAATCAAAGTATCTAACCTGTTCCAGTGCGACTTCATTCTCCTTTAAAAAACGTGAGTGGCTGTTTAGGTGTTGGGCTTGAAGACCATGAGGTGGGTTTTTTGGCATTTAATTCAAGATGCAATCCGTACATTTTGATGTGAAAATGTCCAACGACTTTTTGAAGCCCATAGGGGGGGTAGATGCCAAGATGACTGCATTGTCGGCATACAAAAGAGCTGCACATTTCTGTGCCTCCGCCTTTGGGCAGTCTAAGCAAGGGCACCTGTTATCTCTTGAATATAGATGCAGAAAAGTAGGGGTGCCAAGACGTCTTACCCCTTTATCAACAATAACTGCTTGTCTTCTCACCTCCTATGCCATAACGTACAGTAGCTTGATGTTCAGAATAAAGCAACATTATGGCTGCCAACAACTGGGGCAAAATATTAGGCCTTTAACATGTGCCATAGTTTATTGCTTGAAACTGACTGGAACGCTGTGTTCAGATCTAAAAATATTGCGTAGAGTTTCATTCTGTAAAGTCCTTTATTTTTAGAAAAAAGCAAAAAGCAGTGATCTACAGCATTTTCTTTTTGTGGGCCTGTTCTACTCTGACATCAGGAGGAGGTACTTGAAAAGCTGTCTAATGAACAGAGGAATCCGCACGCTGACTGTAGTAGAAGATGTGTAAAAGGGCAGGCACTGTGGATGTTATTTTTGTAGTTTTAACTTATTTCGCAAGTGCATGGCGAAGGAGAGAAACAATTATGTATTGCAGCATAAGTGGAGAGCTGCTAGATAATATTCGATTTAGGCCTCTGGATACATGAGATCGAGATTTTAATTAAGAATAGATTGTAGTCGTTTAGAGTATGAGTTTGTTTTATCCAGTGTTATTTATAAAACTTGTACCTGCAAATGTTATGTGACTCGTGGTTGTATCTAGAATTTTGTCCATATTTTATCAGTGGCGTTTTTATTTGTGTAGCTTTTATGGTTTGTGCTGAAATAATGTTTTATGATGATAAAATGAGAGCGAAAGCTGAAGGCAAAGATCTAAGAGGTCTGATAGGGCAATGACGGGCAAAGCACGAACACCTATAAAGAGGGGCGGCACCGTACAAAGTCTCATGGATCATTGTTAAAAGTTTGAATTTAATTCTGGCATGAAAAGGGGGCAAGTGGAACTTTCTCAGAACAGGAGTCGTGGTCTTTTTTGCCAACATTTGTCACAATGCTAGCAGCAACGTTTTGCAACAGCTGATAAGATGGTTAAGCCTGCATAAAGACAGTAATCTAATTTGGTCCCAAAGATGGCTCTCCCGGGAGTAACACAATCGGATTCGGATAGCAAAGTTGTTTTAAAATCGTAATGTGGAAATTACTGGAACTAATTAGGCAACTAATCTGCAGTGCCATGGTCATCGAAGGATCCTGGCCAGTGATTTTACCTGATCCGGAACATGTCTAGAGTCTTTCAAAAGATAAAGATGTGCAAACCTGGGTAGCTCTTTGTGCAGTGAATGAGGAAAATGGGGATGAATGGTAGTTTGGTTTTGGCTCGATTAAGACCCAGCCAGTTTGACGATACCCATCTGGAGATTTCCTGAAAGGTAGATAGTTATGAAGGAATCGGCCAAAATTACTGAACTCAAATTACCGACCCCACCAAAAGACCTAAAACACATACCACAAAAAGTTCGAACTACCAAAAGTTCAAACTTTTAGTTGTATGTGTTTAGGTCTTTTAGTGGGGTCGGTCAAATTCTTATTTTTATTTTATTTATTTTTTTTACAAAAAAAGGGCTTGGAGGTACCCCTGCAGCTGACACGACTAAAGTAAAAATATTTGTTTTAAAAAAGGATGCTGCGGCGCTGGTTCCCAATCACAGAGGTGAAAGGGAACTGGAGTCGCAGGGTTGCAGCACCTCAGAATGAAAGGTAATTAGTGGGTTGGGAGTGTGTTGGGGTTGGGGGTGTGTGCGTGTATGGATTTGGGGTTGTTACTTTTTATTATTAGGAAACGTTCGAACATTTCGGTTGAACTGACCTTTTGCATGCAGTCATTTCCGTTGCGGGTTATTTAGCTGCGGGAAAATCACACCGATTCCTTATGAAGGCCACATTATCTTCAAAATGGTCCTTCAGCTGAAAAATAATTAGATTACAGTCCGAGTAATTCTGAAAAGTGACTCTAAGATTGACTGTGATTATGTAGGGGTTTTATATAGAAACTAGAAAAATGTATCTGTACTCTGCACAGGTTCTGCAGGCAGACCTAACACTCATCAAATGTTGTAGGTCGCTGTTCTGTGTTATGCACTGTGAAGTAAACTGCTCTGAGAATGGGCGCGCGTGTCTGGCTGACATCCCGGAGCAGACATGACAGGGAGGCGAGAGTTGGTGTGCTGCAGCATACTGGGACCTGTTGCCTCACCTTGGCATGGTGCATTGTGTTGTAAATATCTCGAACGGTGGGTCCTAGGCGTTGAAACATGGTTTTTGAGGCCTTCGAGTTTTGATCCTCACGTCAAGACGCTTAAAGAGAGCTTTGTCTGGCCTTTCTACGACCACATTGATATTTTGCTGATTTCAGGCAATCATCTCCTGTGTGATGGGGCTGAAATCCAGGGAAAGGGGTGGGATTTCCTAATGCCATGTAGGGTAAATATGCAAAATATGGTGCAGCTTGGTGGAACAGTGTGGAATTGTATGAAGTACAAACTAACAGATTTTCTGCTATATATATATATATATATATATATATATATATATATAGATTAGACTGTAGAGGTGAAATACCGGCTTCCGATGTGGACTTATTAACCTTTACTCTATAGGATCTATTGGAAAGGAACAAATTAAACCAATCTACTGAAGAATCCGCCTCTGCTGCAGAATCCTTCAAATGATCCAAAAGAATAGCATGGTTGGGGGGTATCGAAGCGGCTGATTGAGATGCATCAGCATACCTGTGTGAACTTCATCAGAAATGTTCAGAAGGTTGCCATAACATCCATCAAGGCCATTTTAGTGCTTCAATAACAGAGAAAACCAGACTGGCCATCTTCTAAAGCATGGTTGCACAACATACGGCTCGCCATGCTCTTTTGTCCGCCCCGCGAGGCACAAGGACTTTCCTAATGGAGGGCAGCCCGTGGCCGCCCTCCATTAGGAAAGTTTTTGTTGTCTTCCGGGCCGGACAAAACACTGGCCCTCATTGGCTCAGCACACACACGCACCACGTCGCTCCTACGAGCCACGTAATGCGTGTGTGCTCTACCAATGGAGTTCCAGTACTACGGCTGGCGTGGTCCATAAGGCTTGATGCCGGAAGGCATTTCAGCCTTGGACCACGCCACCCGTAGTACGATTCCAGCGTTCCAGCTTACCTGACGCTTACCTGCCTGCCTTCCAGTTTGTGTGTCGGGTTTGTTTTGCTTTATGTCTGTTTGTGTGTGTATGTTGCGATGGGGGGGGGGGTGTCGAATGTGTATGAATGTTTGGATTTGAATATATTTTGTGTGTATGTTGAGATGCAGGGGTGGGGGGGTGTCGGATGTGTATGAATGTTTGGATTTGAATGTATTTTGGGATGCGGGGGTGGGGGGGTGTCGGATGTGTATGAATGTTTGGATTTGAATGTATTTTGTGTGTATGTTGAGATGTGGGGGTGGGGGGGTGTAGGATGTGTGTGAATTTTTGGATTTGAATGTATTTTGTGTGTATGTTGAGATGCAGGGGTGAGGGGGGTGTCTCGGATGTGTATGAATGTTTGGATTTCAATGTATTTTGTGTGTATGTTGAGTTGCGGGGGTGGGGGGGTGTCGGATGTGTATGAATGTTTGGATTGGAATGTATTTTGTGTGTATGTTGAGATGCGGGGTGGGGGGTGTCGGATGTGTATGAATGTTTGGATTTGAATGTATCTTGTGTGTATGTTGAGATGTGGGGGTGGGAGGGTGTGTCAGATGTGTATGAATGTTTGGATTTGAATGTATTTTGTGTGTATGTTGAGATGCGGGGTGGGGGGGTGTCGGATGTGTATGAATGTTTTGGATTTTAATGTATTTTGTGTGTGTGCTGAGTTGGGGGTGGGGGGTTCGGGTGTGTATGGCTGCATGCTTGAGAGTGTGTGTGCTGAGTTGGGGGGTGGGGGGGTTTGGAGTTGGGGGGGTGGGGAGGTTCGGGTCTTTATGGGTGCATGTTTGTGTGTGCTGAGTTGGGGGTGGGGGTTCGGGTCTGTATGGGTGCTTGTTTGAGAGTGTGCTGAGTTGGGGGGTGGGGGGGTTCGGGTCTGTATGGGTGCATGCTTGAGGGTGTGTGCGCCGAGTTGGGGGGTGGGGGTTCGAGTCTGTATTGGTGCTGGTTTGTGTGTGCTGATTTGGGGGGTGGGGGGTTTGGTTGGGGGTGACGGGGCCATGCGGTGGGGGGTTTGGTTGGGGGTGAGGGGGCAAGGGGGCATAGTGTTTGGTTGGGTGTGAGGGGGCCATGGGGCATAGTGTTTGGTTGGGGTGAGGGGGCCATGGGGCATTGTGTTTGGTTGGGGGTGAGGGACATGGGGCATAGTGTTTGGTTGGGGGTGAGGGGGCAAGGGGGCATAGTGTTTGGTTGGGGGTGAGGGGGCCATGGGGCATAGTGTTTGGTTGGGGTGAGGGGGCCATGGGGCATTGTGTTTGGTTGGGGGTGAGGGACATGGGGCATTGTGTTTGGTTGGGGGTGAGGGACATGGGGCATAGTGTTTGGTTGGGGGTGAGGGGGCCATGGGGCATAGTGTTTGGTTGGGGGTGATGGGGCCATGGGGCATAGTGTTGCACTCCAAGAGTGAACCCAATAATAAAGCTAAAACAGGCACAGTTAGATGTTCATCTTTGGCTTTTTGAGGAAACCTGACTCAACGAAGGCCATACTCCTCTTGGGCAACCCAAATAGCAAACTGTAGCAGTCCAAAATAACAGCATGTCCAATCTAGGGTCAATAAAATATATACAAGTTAAACAGGCGAGATACAATAACTAAATAGAAATAAATTATAACAATGGAAAATGTGTAGTACAAAATGTAAGTTTGAAATGCAAATAAAAATCGTTACCCCTCAAAAACATTCTTTTTCCATGTGTTTAGTACAAATTGGGGGTTTAAAAAAACCTCCTGCCACGCCCCACCACCGCCCCGCCCACATTTACTTTTCGGCCCACTATAGCCCTCATGTAAGGTACTTTCGGCCCTCTGTCAAAATCAGTTGTGCACCCCTCTTCTAAAGGAACCTAGTTTCAAAATGATCTTGCTGTCATTTAGTAGGCTTGTGTGATATTTTTTATCAATAAAATAGGACATTTGAGATGGGTCAGTAATTTGAAGAGTTGCGCTGTTATGGAGAGGTCAATTTTTAAGAGAATGACTTTGACCCGTTTCAAACTGTCTAGGAAGGAAGAGGTTGCAAAAGGATATGTTAATAATTGTGTAATTATTGGTGACAACAGCCGGTTAAATGGCTTAATTATCTCAGAATTCCATGGATTACTGCAGCACTTGGTGGATTTAATTGAGTTTATTAAGTTTTTAGTCTATGGAGCCAAGAGAATGCAAATATTTAACAAGTTTGGACAGCCTGCTGTGCAGTAGGGCACTGTAACGGAGGTAAAAGAAAATCCAGCTGATGAACAACCTTGTGAGTGATGGCCTTATCAATAACAGTAATTAATCTTATAGTAAGCGCTTAATACTGGAGACCAATCTGAAAGGGCGGGATTCTGCCCCGTGTTGCTCCACGATGCCTTGCTTCTAGGATAAACGTGTTGCCCCTGAGCTATCCTCCCGGCCCATACTCGGTACTCGTGCTCCCTTCCGAATCCATGGGGGAAGAGTTGAGATACCGTCGTGAATGCTCTTAATGTTAGAGTTAAAAGGTTGCACCCGTCATCAGAAAGAGTCTTGATTTGATGAGTTAGGGTTTTGCAAGCACTTTAAAAGAGCCTTGGATTATTAATTAGTGGCTTCCGAAATCCTCTCGGAACTAAATGCCGTTTTAGCTCAGAACCCTGTCCGCAGCAAGCTTAGGACCTAAGGTCGAATTTCATATTGTATCTTACCCTGTTTGTGCCAACAGTGGGGGCAACGTTTCAGCACCTCCATGAGGAGACCCAGTGATGACTTGCCTGTGCCTGTTTCTACTCCTCTGTGGAGGCTCCTAAGGACCAACCGTTTAAGATCTAGCGGCTTTGGGAAGCTGCACATTCAGTAATGCAATACAAAAAAGTGTCACTAGTTACAAAGACAACATATGGGTTAGTTACAAGGCCGGATGAGTGGTATGTATTATTATTGACAAACGCGCTGGGGTAATATATTTAAACATTCAGAATATCCTATGTGGGTGTAGGCAAAGGCCCTCGGCCAGCCATGAAGCACCTTCCTTCACTTGATAATCCTGGATATTAAATAGTTGATTAATTGGCCCTTTGACGCAAGACTGGCACATTCTTTGAGTGTGGCATAGAAGGACTTGGAGAAATTTAAGGGGAAAAAAAGCTGCCTTTTATTTTTTTTATTGTTTCAGCAAATGGCACAATAACTTTTCAATTATCTTGAAATGTTGGTGTGCTCTCAGGCCACAGTTAGAGTGGAAAGCAGCAAGTAGAATAGCTTTTACAATCCCTGTCCTCCGAGGGCATTAAATAATCTCGTTTGAAAAGTTAAATGCGTGAAAAACGTCTTTATTCAAAGTTTTTGCAAAACTCTAGCATATCGCCAGATCACCACCGGATTCTGGTTGTGTTGACCACCAGTGAACCCAGGAGATTGTTGGCTGGAGAACCCCCTGCGTTATTTTGAGCTATGATGCTATATGCTTTGCGAAAGGAAATGTACACTCTGACCTCCCTAAACCCTCGTGGCGGCAAGCCGATCCTGTCCAAAATCAACAGAGTACAATGACAGTTGCCGGGGGCAGGAAACCAATCCTTCCTCTGACAACGAGAGGATATTCAAAGCATGTGACCGTTTGACTGAGGATTCGGTTTTGGAAAAATGCCCAGTACACGCTAAAACAAGCCCTTCCTGGCAGAGCCCTAGACTGGTGTTAATAGAGGCTCTGACTTCAGAGGCAGTAAGTAATATTGTATTTCTTTATTTTCCTGAACCCATTTGTGGTACATTTTGTGATAAGTATCACGCAAAACAAATGTAATCCGGTAGTTCTTTCAGTTTAGGGAAATGGTTCATTAATTCTTAGGGATTGATTTAAAAAAAAAAAAAGCGGTTGACGACAACGAATATAGGCACTCGCAACGTCAAATATTTTCCTTTCTGCATTCAAGCGTAACTTGGTAAAATGGAAAGCGTTAATGTTGCACGTGCAGCAAAAACATTATTTTTTTTCCAACTATTGTTATTAAATTGTCGTTATTCCGTTAATAACGGGAATTTATTAAAGGCATGCATTTTTCTTGCTATGGAAACATCGCAACTTGATTTGCCACTCGACATTTCCAGGGCAACTTTTCGCTCTGGAAGGCTCCCCCTTATATCTATAGTGTGATGGCCAAAGAGTAGACTGGATGTGTAGAATATCAAGTGGTGACAACTGACTGTTGGGTAACCTCTTCCGCCATTTGAAGCAACTATAAGAGACCTGAAATATACAAAAACACAAAAATATGAGTGTCTTGCAATAACGAGGAGGATGGTCATTATGCGGCACTGCCGATCACATTGGGCAGCATGCGGCACGATCTGGTAACTATTGTGTTGCGTCGTGTAGCTGATGCTTTGCCATCAAATGCCTCTTCTGTTGGCTGAATTTGTATTAACCACCAGTGTACAGGCCCGTACACGGGCCAAAGTGCAGGTTTTCATTGACAGTCAGACCACTACATATCCTAAGCCTACAACTCCCTCTAGACGCGACAATAGGCAAAGCCATGCAAATTGGCATTGTCTCTATATGTCCTAAGGCAACAGCACCCGCTAACGGTGACAACAGGCGAAGCTACTGCATCGGACAAACGCACAGGATAAATATACATCTGGCCTTTTTATTATATTGTTACATCAGATACGATTAAAATTTAAGATTTGTGATTCATTTGCGAGTTTTGATTGACATCGGGCACAGCCGCTCATGAACCACGAGTTTTGAAAAGGGTAGAACTGTTTGATTTTAGGGGATTTAACTTGTCAAAGTGGAAATCCGCCAAGGCAAGAGTAAACCGAATACGACTCTTCCATCCCGTTTAGTGAGGGCCCAACAATTGAAAAGGGAGAAATCACTATAATTGGGTGCCTATGTGTCCTCAATTTGGTTATACCCACAGCACAAAGTCCCAGGGCAGTTTATTAGAAGTTTACAGCACGGTTCTGTTTCACTGTTGCGCCTCATATGTTTAATAGTCTGATTTCCCCATTACTAAAAGAATGATCACTTCTAATTTAGACCTATTTTGGAGAAGTATCACTTTATGCACACACACAAAAATAAAGCATGAGAGAAAATCTGAAATCATTCTACAGATCCGGAAGTGCGTTGGGCCCCGACAAGTTTGTACAAAGTAGTCGGATAGTGGTAATCTTTGGTGACTTGTATTTAAATGGATTATGCCAACTTCCTTACGCTTGTAACTGACAAATGAACGGAATGTGCAACTTTAGGAAGAAATTAGATAAAAAGCCAAAGTTTGAAGTGGAAGACCTACGATATTGCCATACTTTAGGCGACAGGTCTGCCATGGTACACAAGACTTTCACCATCACAGATCCTTAATGTGCCCATTAAATTTCTTTTTTTTACGCACCCCGATGCACAATCAAAGAACCATTTGTATCGTGTCACTGAAGCAGTGACCGGTCCAGAACAATTTGCCCCGACAACACTTGGAATTATCACCATAAACATATGGCAGTACAAACCGATACCCACTTTAAATATTGTGTAAGATGGAAGGCACATAGTTGTGTAAAGAAATACAATTTAAGTTTCCTGTGTAATTCAGGGTGGTACCACATTTCTTCTATTTCATGCGCAGCCTTGGATACATATAGTGACGCAGTCTGGAGATTTTTTGTCATGCATGGACGGGGGGGGGCTATTTCACCCACCTTGACTATATATACTGCCCAAGCTAAGGTGGCGGCACTGTATGGAGCCGAGATCTGGGGCCATGCCCCAGTTAAAATGCTAGACGTGGTAGAGCGAGGTTTTTTGGCTTACCAACCCCATATTTAGAATTATTTTTAGAACTCGGACTCAATGCAATAGGTGTTGGCGCTGCCCTTAGGCCCGTTTTGTATTGGATAAGGTCATGGACCACACCATAGCTCATGGTGTACCGATTCAGATGGTGGCCACTCCTTGCCCTGGTTTGTACACGTCAAATGGTACCTGACTAGTCTCCATTTGGAATCCTATTGGATAAGCCCATTAGACATAACCGCTAGGTACCGCCAACAGATTAAAGAGCATGGTGCGGGATGCTACAGCACATATGATTAATGTCGAGTGGTGGAGCAGTCTGTGCAGCTTATACTCTGTTCAGCGTCTGCAGTCTTTCTACGCTGGTTTGTGTCAAAGGAGGAGCCTTTAAAAACTTGGAAACACAGCGGAGCGTAGTGGTGTCGAGTTTTGGAGCAGTCTGAGCAGTCCATGCACGTTGGGGCTGAGGGGCGGCGAATTAGAGTGCAAGTACTGTGTGAATTTATCTCGCTTTAACTACACTGGTGAACAGCTACTGCAACTGCAACATCTAGAGGTAAATTCTACAACGGGTTTGCAGAGGTCCCACTGTATTCATGCTGTCCCCCCCCCGTCTCCCGCTTGATCACCAACTGCTTCCGGACACAAGCCATTTTGCTATAGTACCTAAGTTGATTGTGCTTCAATCCGCCCGACATTTGCTTACCCTCCTGAACTGTGTGAACCGCAAGTCCTGGTCTGTGTCACGACTCCCTCCTGGGGTGATTCTGAAGGGGATGGACTGTCCGTCGGCTCGCGCCGACCCGTTCTTTTCCGTTTTGATTTGCAGCGTGCTGATGGGATCATTGTGCCAGTAGCTACGGCCTTCGGGTCTCAGTGGCGCCGCTGGCGGCTCGTCTGTGAGTTCCATGGTCCCATTTGGAGACGTTCTAAGTGCAAGGCTTTTCTGGAGGGAGCCGTCCGGGGGTGATCCTGATGTGTAAGTGAATTGGGAGCCGCTATTACTTTCAGCGCTGACTTTTGATCTCGGCTGGTGCTGTTTAGCTTTTCTCAGACGCCCACCGTTTTTGGGATAAACACCAGGTTGAGAGTGACCTAAACTCAATAAAATTGTGAGCACGATATTCTGGCGATTGCAGGTTTTTAACTTTTGACCCACGTGTTATTTTTCAACTGGAACGTGTGATCTCCAGGTAATAATGTCAAAAATCTATAACTTACAAAGTGCGTCTCAAGATGTTGACACCTTTATCTTAGCCTTTGAGGGTTCGCCGGCCTTAAACATGGTGAACAATTTGGTACAGAAGAGAGAAATTTCCTCCGAGAATCAACGAGGTAAATCCCCGATCAAAACAAGGCCAGCAACGATGCCTAATCCATCAACATTGAATAAATCAAATGAACTTGTGCCGCCAACAATAATGGCTCTTAATTTTGCTTTAACCTCATTGTTTAAAGTCTTTGCAGCTGCACATGAAATTTGAGATTTTCAATCTGGCATTTTGCTGGAAATTACAAGGGATATGGATTTGAGTGACATCACCATGGTGGCAATAAAAACGGCCCTGAATGAGTCACTCTGGGTGAAATGCGCTCAATATCTACTATGCAATCAACTAAACTGTATCAATTAATCGATAGGTGGACGGAGACCAAGGTAGAGATTAAGTCTTTATCTGAGAAAATAGATTCTTCGTTGCAAAAATCCCCTGAAGCCATTAGCACACCTTCAGAGAACATTAGTCCGGTGGATGAGATGCTTGATACTGCCCTATCTGCGTCAGTAATGGAGGAGTTTCTACGTTTAGCACAAGTGATTGAGTCTGAATTACTTAGTGATGCCTTGGATAAAGAGGGGGAACTGAGTCCCACTCTGGACGTTGAGCCAGCGTGGGAGTCCAGTAAAAAGAAATCTAATGGGAAGTCCAAAAAGTGGAAGAAAAAGGCAAATAAGCTTTTATCTGAACCCCTAACCACATTGGTTGACAAATTGAGGAAAACGAAACAGAAGAGCCGATCATCAGACACAAATCGTTTTATTAAAAATCTGAAGGGGAAGATCATACCGGTTACTGGTATTGACGGTTCTAGAGCTCTAAAAGTCCCAAAGGGGAAAAAAAGGTCAAATCTTCCTAAAAAAATTCAGAAACAAAGGGAGGAAGTGCTCTTGGAGGAGGGGGCGAAATGACCGAGTGCAGTTGCTATTCAAACAGATCCAATTATTCCCCAAAGAAAAATGGCCCCCATCTTCCTAAAAGCAACTTCCAAAACCAAGCAGGTTAAATCCATGTTAAAACTTGCCCCTATTTTTTTTTTTTTTTAAAGCTAGGCTAAAATTAAGTTTAATTTATACTTTATTGTGATACAATCCAAAAATTGGATTTTACACAACTCATAAGTATATACACATATATACATCTCAAAATACAGACAGAACATAAACAAAGCATGAATAAATAAGACAAAGCATATCAGCTCATTCATATAGAATACAAGATATAAAAATATAAAAGTATGAGAAAATAAATACATCACATAGCAACCACGTAAAGGAGTTTGATAAGTAGAAAGTAAAAATAGGTGAGTTGCTCTACCAGGTGAGCACCTATAATTGTTGGGAATTCCCCAGCCCAATAAAGTAGTATGAGTTGTATGAACTCAAGCTTGCCAGCTCGGCCGAAAGATGAAGTCAATCTGCTGGAAATGCTCAGCCACTTAAGTTAAACTCTGAAGTCCACTCTGTTCATCCATTGAGTCTCGGGGCGGCGGGTGGTCGGTGCTCTAGAAATCTTGAATCCAACTCTGTTTTGAAAAACAAAGCTATTGACCTCTTGCAGCCAGCTCCAAAAACAGCTGTGCAAAACTTGGAGCTTAAAGTATTTCTTTCAAGAAAATTGTCGAATGATATTGGAAATTCCCCCTGAACCGTTCATTGATTTTAAGGGATATAAAATCTTTTGCCTCTTTGAGATATTTTTCGTCTGCTGACATTCAACTGATGAGCTTCCCATTTAGCCCAAAAATCAATATAGCTGAACTGCAGTTATGCTCAAGATTGGGCAAAGAAATGATCATGGGGTCCAAAGAGGACTGGGATCGGAGGGGTTTAATAATTTCAGGACTATGCCCTCAGATGAACAAATTACAATCATTTGTACCACTTACTCTGGGTTCGAATTTAGCTTCTTTTGGTTCAGCTGTCTTGGTTCTTTCCTCTTTGAATACATGGGATTTGGTCCCAGAACTCATTGCTCAAGTTCTTCTTAAAATGGGTATCCCACAATAATTACTCTAGTTGCCCGCCACCTCAGTTTACTCTCCTGGAACTCTAGGGGTTATAACTCCCTTACCTCAGACCGCAGGAGACCCCAGACCATCCAGAGTTCGGACCTGATTCTTCTTCAGGAAACTTGTTTGACATATGCTGTGGGAATTGATGGTTTCGGAACTTTTCAACAGCTGGCCCAGCAATTGGGGGGCGGGGGCAGCAGGAGGTCTCCTTATTGCCTGCAAAAGTGATGTCTTTGTATTTTCTGAACTGTTATCTATAGAGGGACAGAGAGACAGGGCATCCAGATAGTTAGAGTGAGTTTGTCTGGTGGTAAGGTGGATGGGTTTTGGTTAGTGGTTAATCTGTATTGGAACCCTTTGGTTTCCAATTTATTTGAGTTCCTTCAAGACTTGTCCGATTGTCTTGTCAAATTTGCCTCTTTATTCCCATCTGACCAACTCATAATAGCGGGTGACTTAAATTCTCAATGTGTTGATGCCATGGATAGATCGGGTAAAAGTAAATCTAGCAAAAGGAATTGATAAATATGGTTAAAATTTATGAGGGAATGGGATCTCTGTCTACTTAACAGGAATGTGGTGGGAGACCTTTTGTGCGAACCCACTTGTCATAGGGGAGCATCTTTGTGTACTTTTGATTGTTTTTTTTGTAACTAGAAGGATTTTTGATAGTTGCTTGAAATTTGTAGTCCGTAGAGTGAACACAGATGATCATGACATGTTGATGGCCACACTATCCCGGGAGAGTGTGAATGTACAATCAGTTTATCAATCTGAGGTTTTAGCAAACTCTGCAGGTAACCGTTTAAAAATATTTAATAGAGGGGGGTCTGAGTTTAACAGTCTGTCTGAACAAGTAAAAACAATGTCGGATGGTCGGCGCTCTCCTTGCTGAGTTACAGCCAATTTTAAGGTGTTTCTGTGGGAGTTAAGTCCCCAAACTGTTTATGGTAAAAAAAAACAGATGTCCCATAAGTATTCGTATGATATTCACATCCACGAACAAGAGGTTGAAACGGAATCATAGGGCAAGGTTAAAAAGAATGGGCCTTGATAAAGAGCTTCTTGATGAACATCTTAAAGCTGTGAATAATGTATATAGGAATTGGGTACACTCACATAGACATTTAATATATCAGCAAGATGGGGGAGAAGATGTTGAGGGCTTTAGCTCTTAGAAACTCCAGAAACCTTTGGGCTATAGTAGGTTCCTTGGACAACCAATCAGCAGATAGTCAAGAAATGATACTGCAGGAACAGGTTTCGGTTAGGCACTTTACTGAGATCTACGGAGATTCGGATACTCTGATTCCGAGGACCGAGTTGAGAGGGGCTTGGTCCTTATCTTTTTCATGTGAGACCATTGAAAATGTATTAAGAAGTCCTCTACGTCTAGAGCGGCTGTCCCAAATGGGCTCAGTAACTATATTCTAAAAAGGAACCCTGTCCTCTGGGCGCGGCTCCTAAAATGTCTATTTGATAACATCCTTCTGACCAAGGAATCACCAGAATCTTGGAGATCATCTGTGGTGATTCCAAATTATAAAAGGGGGACCGCTTAGCAGCCTTGAACTACCGTCCCATGTCCCTTTTTGGATGCAGATAGCAAAATCTTTGTAGGTTTGATTTTGGTAGAATTGGAGACTTGGGCTAAGCTAAAAGGCATCATTCCCAAACAACAAACTGGGTTCAGAAGGGGGTTGTCGACTTCCCTTAATGGACTGGTTTTAAGTTGTTTAAGTGCACGATCTGGGGGGAAAGGTGGGTTGCCCCTCTTTGGAACATGGATTGATCTCTCACAGGCGTTCAACACCATCAATAGAAATTTGCTCTGGAAAAAAATGAACGCCTGGGGTGCGCGGGGCCAACGCTCAACCTCCTATCTATTCTCATTGAACTCCATCATAGCACATCTATGCGAGTCAGGTTGTCGAGAGCAGGTGCCCTGTCGGATTCAATTAAGATTAAATGAGGAGTTCATCAGGGGTGCCTGATTGCTCCCTTTCTTGTTATCCTTTTCATGTCAGATCTGATTATATGGTTGGAAGATAACGGCTTAGTTACTCCAAAAATTGGAGACCTGAAAACGAATTGGTTGGCTTATGCCATCGATGTGGTGGGTTTTGACCACACACAAGTGGACCTTCAACGTCCACTCTCGGCATTAGCAGATTATGCCAAATATAATCTAAAAATCAATCCGAAAAAGTCAAAAAATGTTGTTTTCAAACATCCAAGAAAGCTACTTCACCTGGGATTTGGAGAACGGGCCCGTAGAGGTAGTTACTGAGATCACCTACCTAGGGGCCAGTATTGAATACTTCCCATCTATGGGCCATGTTCTAGCAACAATTGAATTTAAGGTCCTCAATTTGGGGGCACAGATGAAAATAATCCATCATAAATTCTGTAAATTCTCTATTCAGCCCCTGGTGTAGTATTATATAGGGTAAGTAGTCCCAATTATCTTGTACGGCTTGGACTCTAACCCCTCACCTTTCAATATTGAGTGGGATAAAATTGAGGATAAATTGTTGAAGCCGTTAAACCTGCCCAATTGTGTGCCAATTAGTTGTCTAAGGTACGAATTAGGTTTGACCTTGCTTAGGGCGATTATGGAGTGGAAATGGGTCTCAATGTTGATATTCATCTTGGATCCGCCCAAAGGTTCATTATACGAAGACGTAGAATTGACAAGACTTGGAGGAGGTACACCTTCCTCAGTAACCTTGATTTAAGGTGCCAAGAAATACTGATAGATTCAGATTGCTCATTGGAATTACTTGTCCATAATCCTATGAAAGTCAAAGTTTGCATGCAGTGAGCGGACTGGACTAGGACAATTGACAAAATGAGGCTGGCAAAGCTTTCAGCATCACATAATCAAACTGATACATTTAGATCTTTTCTGCCGCAATACCTAAAAAGGTCATCTGACTCAGCCATCAGATCTATTTTTCTGAGATTCAGATTAAATTTGCTTCCCATGTGAGAAATCTTGGGAATAAGAAACAGAGAGGAGTTTCCTACTCCTATTTGTAATAAATGTGATGAGCAGGCAAAACGGTGCCTTTACCATCTACTCTCAAAGGGTCCAGGTACGTGATCCTTAAGAGTGTCTAGGCTTCGGAGATTAGTCCATGATGTGACATGATTAAATTCAGATATATTCTGGGATCGATTATCATCCGGCAATGATATATATATTTTTTTTTACATTTGAAGTAATTGCTGTTTTAAAAGAATTGGATCTAGCGGGGAGAGATCTGAAATTAGAAAATAATAGAGGTTTCAATGAAGGGATGAATTCTGGTTTGAAGACATGTTTTCCAGATTAGTTGTACCTTGTTTTAAGTGTTCTCTGTTGTTTTTTTTTTCTCTCTTTTTAGTTTGTGTTAGTATGTAATTGAGGTCTTTCCCTCTTTTAGTTTCTTTTTGAGGATTTCTTTTTCTGATTGAATTATTTATTGTATCATATTTTTTTTGTAATGGGTGTTAATTATCTGTTTTTGTGTCTTTGTATATATGGCTATAACTCTATAATTTAATAAAGAAAACACATATGATTAATGCCTGTGGCAATTTGGTTACAGGGGGTTATTATTTGGAATGCACATTGTGCCTGGGGTTATCTGCAGGTGGTTACACCCCCTTATTCTAGATGCCTGTATACAGAGTTTAGGCTGGGCCAACTTAACCTGGCTTGCTGTACAAGCAAATGAGGAGTAGGGAGAAATTACATCTGCCAGGCCAGTGGCCAAGCCTTAGAGACCTATGCCATTTCCTGTTTTTCTGTGAGCGGTATGCTGGTATGAGGAATAAATACTGAAAAACACTCTGTAATAACTATGGTATAAGTAGAACAAGTGATGCTCTATTATTATTTCACCATTCCCAGAATATCAATGTTGTATACTTTATGGCGTCTTACCTCTTTCAGGCATGACTTGTGAGATCAAGGGCTCTGAACAGTGATGAGCCCTGGCAATGAACTGTTAACCCAGGGATGGCGCAATCGGCCCCATACTCATCATGACCTGGCTTAAAGTCCACCCACAAGTCCATTGTATTTAGGTGGTAACATATTTGACTCTGACATAAAGAGAGCATAAGATAAATACCCAAATTGCACACATCTATATGTTGATTGGACATTGTTCTATGGACTGTGCATAAGCCAACATGTATAGTATCCAAGAGGGAAAATGTTTAATCGTGATGGCTGTATTTTGTTTTTAACATGTCCTGGCCTACAATGTGTTCATTGATTGACTGCATCTATGAAGTTTTAAAATCGCATCGATTTTAAACACATTTCTTGTCTGACAAATTAGTTTATGTAACATTGTGTATTGTTTCTGTATTGTGGCCAATGACGATGTCGAAATAAAAGCCTTATGCTGATGATTATTTCTTCTACAGTACATCTGAGTATTGGTCAAACAATCCAGGGTGCGCAACACCATCGTTGTTCAGGTGCTGATAGTATGATGATTAGTGCGGCGTCCTCCTATGTTTGCTGCTCAGATATGCGATGGTACTCCACATTACTGAGTCCGTTTTAGACTGGTTTTCTGCATATGTTCATGCCAGTTCCAGCATTTCAATCTTGGTTCTAACCTAGTTAAGCACATGGTCCTGCTACATTGCCACCAGCAGTTATGCCCCTTTCACACTTCTGCCAGAAAATACCCTTGCAAGATTCATATCGCCCCCATAAAGTGAGCATGCCATTTTAAGCCATGTCATATTGTCCTCGGAAAATGAGCATGACTGTTTCATGCCACTCACCAAAAATGACCATTGCACAATGCCATGTTGACATTGTCCCCAAATTTGCCCTGCCCTTTTCACTTTGCTTTAGGTTACTTCAGTGCTATGTGTGCAGGTACATCTAGCTCTTTCACTTGTCCACTCTCCCTCACTGGTACCCTGCTGAGTTTTGTGTGGGCTATAAGCCTACCTTATTGCATTAGATCCCAGATAGGGACGAACAGCTTGTAGGTGTTTGCTTATGTGCCTATTGACTCGCCATGGCCCTGCTAATCCCTGTGGCAATTTCCACCCAGTACCTGCCCAAAACCCCTCATCATGGGAACTTTGAGCTCCTTTACTCAAGCCTTTCCATCAAACTTTATACTGAAAGTGCCTGTCTGTGTTTTTTCAAAGCAGTCTTCTGAGAGTTAATGACTTAATTGGAGTTGTAAACCACCTACTAGTGTAAGGTCTTAACCAGGTCTGCCTCCAGCCATTTGATTTATAAGCACTCTGCATGTCCTTCACTGACTTCCTGTTAAAAACAAGCATTGGCAAAGCCAAATGTTTCAGCTTGTGCATAAGTATTAAGGTCTTTGCCAGGCACTACTATTATATGTCCTGGTAACCACACTATTGTGTACCTGCAATGGCCAGTTAATACCACTACAGCTGTGCCTGGCAAGTGCCTTTCCAATGCTTACACAAACGCCCCACCTGTTGGCATTGGCAATGCGTGTTTCTTTTACTCTGGTTCCTGGATCCTGTGTGCACCAACGCCACGTGAGGGGGCAGGCAATACGTGGATCGTGCCCTACTTGGGAGAAGAGAATGGCATCACTGGCTTCATGCATATGGCCCTATCCCTGCTTGTGTATTTAGTTGGGTTTAGAGAAAGTGAGCTGACCTCTACTTAATCCAGACATGAAGAGGGTTGGGTAAAGTCGGGGAGATCCCTTCCAGCATCAATCGACCAACTGGCAATGGTTATTTAGCTTATTTATTTCTTAGATTCTACATTTTATTTCAAGTAAATTCAACATTTGGGGGCCCTGATGCATAGAAGCTGGCTGCAAGAACCCTTCGTATTCGCATCGGATGTACCACTCGTGCGCTTGCATTGCCTTCAAAGTGACTGTGCAGCTAAGTGCAGAAAAAGCGTCTCTTTCCAGAATCATGAGAGTATTAGCCTGTAACGCTCTCAAGTGCGCTGGGGTGATGCATGATGGGCGATTGCCCTCCACGCTAGTGCAGCGCCAGGTACTTTTTTTAATTTCATTTATTTGACATTTATGTAGCGCACATAATCCAGAAGCATCTAGGCGCTTTAACTTGAGTTCGTTACAGAATGTGCCTGTAGCAACAGTTTACAGTCGTTGCATGAACGGATCACTTGGGAGGGGGGGGTTGCAGTTTATAGAATTACAGCGTGATCTTACGTTAGTTACAGGTCATTTGCAGCGCTATGAGATACAGGCCCCACCTGAATCAAGTGAATAATTTATGGATTACCGAAGATAAAGACAGGATTGCATAGGTAACAACTGTTGGCTGTCTGCAAAACCACCCGCCTCCCACATCTGATGAAACCTTGCAGCATGTTCGAGTGGCCTAGTTGGCTAGGGGGGCAACGCCACCATTGAGTCTGAATAGGCGAGGCGCTGTCCCCTGCCAGGCAAGCCTATAGAAAATAAATACAGAGATCAGCACCCTCTCCCTCATGGGGAGAGGGTGCTGATCTCTACAAAAGGCTGCCTGGCAGGGGTGCCAGTAGCCCATTGAGCTGGGGATTGTTGGGGGGCATGGCCTAATGGGCCAGCAGGACCCCTACCGTTAGCCCACGCCCCCTTGATGAGCCCCGGCTCATTTTGTAGTGCCACTTAATGCACTGCCCGCATGTCAATCTTCCCTTTAACAAGGAGGGTGCTACAAGCCTAGGCAACGTGTCGCCCATACTGGACCAGACAATGGCCCATGGCAGATGATTTGCCCGTTTCAGTTTTGGTGAAGTGAGTGAATGGCCATCAGTGGTCCTGCATTCTGCATCAGTCGTGTTGGCATTTATGATGGATAGAAAAATGGCCACGCATCGATTCCCGATTGCAGCATTGGTTGTCAGCGTGTGCACGTAGTTCAGCCGTGTAGCTAAGTAAATGGCCACTTATTTCAACCGTCAGCCAACCAAACTTGCCTGATGTACTTATAGAAATTATGTATCGGTCAGAGTTTTAATTTTCAATGCTATTCTTTTCTTTCATCATGTTTCATGTTATCAGAACCCATAGAGTGCCCCCATCCAACCTGCCGGGGGGGGGGGGGGGGGGGGGGGTGTGTCAATGGACTTGGCAAATATTTGATGAATAATAATGTTTTCTTGTAGCAGCTTTAGAGCCTGTAAACTTGGAGAGGTCATGCCAACCTTTAAGTGACCAGTGGAATACATCTATTAGAGTCGGTGATAACTTTGTCTCTTTGATGAAGACTTGGGAATGACATCTCCTTGTGATCAGAAGTTCACTTTCTTTGCCCTGCCCATCATTTCCTTATATTGAGAGTTTTTGTGCAAACAAAGTATCTCAACATTGGAGTCCAAAATTGCATTCATAGCGCTCCTGAACCCTGCACGGATATTGCTGTAATTATATACTTTGCATTTAATTCTGGAAGTAAATGTGTTGTGTCAATGTGAATCTCCATTGTATACTAGTTAATTATGTCAACGCATCGAAACAAATGCAAATTGAGGTAATGGTGATTCACTTTTTACAAAAGCAACGAAAAAGCAAAGGTGGCCCATAGTAAAAAGTGCTTTTCGCAGCATGCACATTTTAAGTATGCATTCGACAAATTGAGGCAAATTATATGTTCGCCTTTCATCTGTTAAATTTGACAGCTTGGTCCATTTTTTTAAAAATGTATTCATTGGGTATTAATAATGCGCCTATACAGCAGATGGTGTTTCAAGGCACAACTACCTTACCAGAACAAAGTTGCACCCAGCTTAAAGAATCAAAATGCATTGGAGGATGCAGATATGTCAGACACGCCATCATTTCATAAAGCATTGCGCTCTGCACGCATTGCACCTTCACTACAGCAAATCATGGATTTCCTTAAGATTTGCCAGGGTTTACATTTCCCCTGACTGGAGGACTCACTGGCTCAAATCGGCTTTGAGCTTAAGCAAGCCTGATGAGCATGTACATCCTTTGGGACAGTGGATTCAGCAGTTCATTTGTTCGCTGTTTTCCATAACAGAGTTTCCGATGTGGCAGAATCCAACCAATGCAGGAGAAATCCGATCTGTTTTTCCAGGATGGGTCATGAGGGAAAAGCCTATAGGTACTAAGAGTGTCTCTATAAATGGAAAAGTGCATTCTTTTCTCTTAATAATCTAAGCAAATGGTGAGAGGAAGGGGATAAATCAGTAACTTTCATGAATCCTGGTCTGCCACTGGAACTCTTATCTACTTGCCTTTCCTGCCCTCACATCTCTTGACAGACCCCAAATAGTCTTCGGGATATAGTGCCTAGCATGATTTTTGACAATCCACATTTACGGGGATATAGCGCCCAGCCCACTTCTTTCCAGTTCCCAGGGGTGTATGGTGCCCAGCTAATTTAAGAGCAGTCTTCCTAGTCTTGGAACTCCTTCCAGGCTTCCCATCTCTTTTCTTCTTCTTCTTCTTCTTATTATTATTATTATATTTATTGACCACAGACCTGGCTTTGAGAAGCAATGGAGCGCTTTACAGATGTATACAACATTACAGATGCAGAACTGAGCACTTTTCAGTGGTAACAGAAAAGATACACAGCATACGTTGGATACAGAGTGGTACAGATGTACCGGGTGGCGGGGAGAAGGGTGGGCAGCATCTAGCGAGTCAGGTTGTGCGTGGGTTGACATGATGGCCCAGGTGTTGAGGAGGAGAACTTCCTGAAGAGCTGGGTCTTGAGTTCTTTTCTGAATTGTCGGAGAGTGACGGCGAGTCTGATGCCGACTGGGAAGAAGTTCCATAGTCTTTGGGCGTATGCAGGTATTGTAGCTTTTTAAGGCCTCTCAGCTCTTGGGCCATCCGCTCTTGCACACCCTTCTTTGCTTTCTCAGGTTTCCCAGCACTTTTAGGATCAGCACTTGCACCTATGGCAGCTGGCACGACTTGCAAAGGTCAGCTCCCTGGACCAGCCGAGTTCTCTTGCTCCTGCTTGTTCCACCTTAGGCTCTCCTCCTGCTGTGGTTAACTGATGCATTCTCATGAACAGTGTGAGGGGCACTACAGAATTCACTCTGAAACCTTCAAGGGATTGAAGGTTTCTTATTTTAATGACCATAGAATCTATTCAATGTTTCTTCATAGTCTGGTTGACACACAGGCAATATCTTTGGTTCTAGGTACTGATCGGTAAAACTGGTCTTGAAGTTTGCTTTAGCTCCATCCCTCGCTCTCATCTCTTCTGGCCCAGTCATCTGTAACTGCTTGTTAATGCCACCGAATGGTAACTCCTACTGTCTGTTACTTTTATCTTAGACTAAAGATGCTCTCCCTAAATGCCGGCATACTAACTACCTCTGGGACTTTCTGGCTGTGTCTACTACAGCCCAGCTTGGAATTCTATAGGACACTGTGCATTGAATTTGTTTCATTGGAAATCCAGGAGAATCATGCTCAGTCTCACATCACCCTTCTTCCCTACCTCCTTCTCCTCTCCTCTTCTCACCCCATCCCACTGTGTCTCGCTGAGGTTTCCCTCCTCCTTTCTACCTTCATCCCTTGATTTTAACCCCTTACCTTCTTTCCTTTCTCTTGATCTCACTGTCTCCTCCTCTTATTATCCTACTACTCACCTTTCTACTGTAACTGTTCTCCCCCCTATTGCCACTACTCTCGTTTTACGACTATCCACCTCACTAAAACTGTATCCTCCCTCCCCTCACTACTACTGCTCCCCTCCCACCACTACCAATCTCCTCTTAAAACTACCACCATTTTCTCCGTGCTGCCACCTCTCCTCTCCTCTCACTGCTGCTGCCTCTCCTCGCCACCTCTCCTCTCACTGCTGCTGCTGCCTCTACCCACCACCTCTCCTCTCACGGCTCCCCTCTTTTCTCATGGCTGACGCCACCTTCTCTTACTACCACCACCTCTGTCCACCAGGGGAGTTGCTAGGTCTGGAAAAGACCCGGGGCTACGCTGATGTCGGAACTGTTGGGACTGGGGGCTAGCTAGTCTTTTGGCTGTAGCGCCTGAGATTCTATCCGGGGCTACAACCAAAAGATCAGGGGCTGTAGCCCCCCCCCTAGCAACGCCCCTGCTGTCCACCAACACACATTCACTCTGCAGTATCCCTGCACTCACTCCACAATACCTCCCCTTTCTTCAAGATGCTTCTATAATCTTTAGTTCCTTCCTCCTGCTGTTGTTTGTCCTCCCCCACACAACTACTGACCTCACCCTCACTTCTGTTTCCTGCCTAAATCATCCCTCTTTTGTTCTGGGGTGGTTAGCTTCATCTGACCAATCTAACATACCTATTTGTTTTTAATATGTGGACGTGAAGGTGAGAAACTTCATATGGGGCCCAAGCCTCGCCCCTTTTTCCTGCTTAGGATTGCCGTGGATCTGCAGTGGTTGGTTTGTCGGATCATCCTTTCTGTTTGGCTGCATAATCCTCTCCAGGCTGGGATTTGAGGTACAAGGTTCTGGGTAGAGATGGTAAAACCGCTCTGTTGTGCCCTGGCTATCCCGGCCACAATGTTTCAGTGATGGTACCCCACGGCCCAAGCCGAAGAACGGCTCCTGCCTCCACAACATAGCTGTGGCTCCTCTGCCACCCTCTGTCTGCGCTCTGGTCTGCAACAGAGGTCCAATCAAGGGATCCCCTCTCGTCTCTCCTCACAGGGTCAGACCATCAGCATTGCTTTGCCTAGGCGGTGGTCTGGGCTTACTCGAACCCAAAGGTCCCAGCCGCCTGAAATTGTGGCCGTTCCTGATGTCTCCTCCTCCAATTGCAGCCCCACGTTCGCGGTGGCTTTGACGATCCAGGTGAGCTTGATGCTAACATATGGTTCAAAATGCAGGGATACATTTACTACACAGGTTGGCACCAAAAGAAAGGGTAAGGCTCTGGTTCCCCCCTCCTGACGAGGTAAGGAAATTGGCCTTCTCACAACAGTTGAGACCTTTTTATTGGTCTCACTTTTGTCAGGTACGTGTCACGTGGCTTGCACAGAGTTGCACCTTCTCCTGGACCTTCTGATTGAAATTTGATATTTTTTTATTTCTATCGCGTTCATGCACAAGTGTTTCAGAGCGCAAAATGATTGGTTCATTTGCCTGAGTAAGTAATCAACAGCTCGCTTTTCATGTCCTTGCGATGCGTCAAATGCTCCAGTGGCCCTCTTGGAATCAGACTGAAGTGTTTGCCTCCTGTTTACATCCCTGCATTTGCTCCTCGTAGTCCCCTTGCAACTTTCACAGCAGCGTGCAGATTCCCCTCCATGCCCCGGTAAGTGAGATTGTATGACTGCATTGTTTTCTATATCAAAGGTCTGTTCAGCCTCTGCATACACAGCAAGCCTGATGTCCCCGTTGTTGAAGCTCCGCAAGGTCTCTGCTTTCACTTTTCTTATGATGGCTATGATTTTGATGCAACCCACTAGCTCACTGTCTCCAGAGCTCTGGTTCTCTCTAGGATGGACTATTGCAACAGCCTCTTTCTAAATCTGCCTGCTTCTACTCTCCGCCCTCTGCAACTCATCCGGAACAGGACTGCAAGATTTGTCCTTGGCCTTAAGCCCAGGGTTTGTATCTCTCCAGGACTGAAATCTCTGCACTGGCTCGCAGTGGCTGCGAGGATTAAGTTCAAAATCCTCTGCATTGTCCACAAGGCCTTCTGTGGATGGACCCTCAATACCTTCAACTCTCTTCCTAAATATCTTCCTTCTCGACCTCTTCGCTCATCCGCCTCCAACTCAGGGTCAGTCGCCTCTCCAACCAACGAGTTGGTGGCAGATCTTTCTTCGGCTGGGGCCTCCCTCTGGAACAACCTCCTTGCCTCCCTGAAACTTAAGAATCATCATCTTTGGTTCCGGAAACACCTCAAAACCTTTCTCTTTGCTTCTGCCTTTTCTCCTCCTCTCCCCTGCTGACTTCCTGGCTGAAACTGAAACAGCACTGGTTACCTGGCCACCCTCTAATCTCGGGCTCAGGTCCCCTCCCCAGCCAGTCGCACACCTACACTGCCTTCCTGGCAACCCCCACACTTGTGGACTGTTTTCTGTATCCCTACAGTCCCACTAACAGCACTTGACACCTGATGTCTGCACTTCCCTTGCACTTGCCACCCGCTGGCTGTACTTTTACTTATTGTTATTTATTCTATTATCCCATGTACTGCACTGTCCCTTCCCCCTCCCCCGCACCATCCCCTTTCCACCTTCCAATGCACTTGCGCGATCTGAATGACACCTGGCCTAGTAGGATTGTTGTCTCTGTCTTCCCTCTGTCACCCCTTCCTTGCCTCGTTGCGCCTTGAAACACAAGACGAATAGACACGTTATAAATGCCATATCATATCCTATCCAATCGTTATCACCCACCAGTGGCCCATGGCACTGCCCTGTGGCCCCGGGTAGGCTGGCTTTATTGGTGCCTGGACATGTCCTCTGCTCTTAAGACATGGTCTGTGCACTGGATTTGTTGCATTTTCCAATTTTCCAGCAAATTCATACTGAAAGCCTAATAGTGAGATTATGAAAGCTGTCTAAATGCCCAACCTGATGCAGCTAAAGAAAAAAAAATACTGAACAGTTCTCACTGTTTTATAGTATCGGTTTGACAATTTAGGAATGTTGCAGGTCTACACAACAAGAAACGGAGGGCCATCTCCCAGAGTTTCTCTGATTACAGGCTACAACCAATGCCCTAGTTTCTGAAACACAACTCTTAATAATAAATTCCAACCACCTCTATTAACTGCGAGAAAACCGACTCCACGCAGCATTAGGGAATGAAAAACCTTGGTTGACAAACCTACTGCATCACATACATGGGACATGTTCCAAATCACATTCACCTGCCCGGGAAAAAAGGCAATGCATCGCCAAGTACCAACAAAAATCTCCCGGCATGTAAATATTTAAAGATTAAAATGTACGATTTTTTTTTTATCATAACGGACTGTTCTAGTAAAAGGCCCAAAACCAGCTCGACTTAATAGATTTTTTGGCTTTAATTCATTCTGTTAAGTCAATCAATGAAGTACGTTAGAAAAAATGCGTCTGTTAATGGATCATTTGAAACTTTCCGTTCCAAGAACAGCGCTGCATAATTTACACTTTGGCGTCATGATCCCTTATGAAAGCAGAGGATGGATTAGCCTGTGCCCCGGGCTCCTTTTTCTGAGCTATTTCAGAAAGGCTGGCAGCCCGAGTGCTGGGAACAATGGGGGATGCTGCTAGTTGTCTTTGGCTCAGGTGCTGCATAATGTTCTCAAACTAAAATGTGCAAACCGAGAATTGTTTGTGTAACTTGGCCTTTCAATATGAAGCCACCTGCCGGAACACCCACGATTTTTCATATCTCCAGTATAACCTCAAAGAAAACCTGGAAACCGATCTCCATTTCCCAAAATACTAGAATTGTGGGGCTTCCAAGGTGAGCAGACTAGTGTCTCTAAAATATGTTTGGGTTATAGTGAAGGACTTTGCCAAGTAACGCAAAGATGGCTCAACGGGGCATAGGTTTCCAATTGAAATGTACGTAGTCATTTTTTTTCAGAAGCGTGAACTCAAAAAAGGCTGAGTGGCAGACATATCACCAATGTGGCGTGCCTGTGAGGGCTGGTAGTGCTGCTTTTGATATCATGGCAAGGACAGCCGGCAGAGCAAAAACAAAGGGGTGATGGCTGGAATGTTTAGAATTATTCTTAACCTCTGGCATTGATCTGGGCAACCCTCCGGACCATCGTTTTCTGCCTGCCAAGCCATTAGAAAAGGGGAAAGCCCATATGCAAATCGGGCTCGGACCTACTCCAAAAGGGGCAGTCCAGCCGGAACTGCTAGGTCACATCCCTTCTGCACGAGAGCACACACATACTCAGACCTGTTTCGGCCTTGTTGGGCCTCATCCGTGAGGAGTAGCTTGGGTCTCTAGGTCCAGCAGACACGGGACCCACGTCCCACTCGGGCTGACAAAGCAAAAACAAAGAGGTGATGGCTGGAAGGACAGCTGGCAGTACAGTCAGACTGCTGGGCATCTCCGCTAGTGTTGCCTGCGTTGAAGCCAAGCTGATATTTGGTTCGCTGGTGTCTGATTTAGGCGTAACCCACTCTAATGGGGCTCATGCAGCTGGGTGAATTCAGGCCATGCATATCCCATGCAACTCGCATCCTCCAATGTTGTCTCAGCTCCCTGGAGGAGGTTGACCCTAACCTACTACGTTTTCCCATCCAACGGACTTAACTGGGTTGCTTGACATTTAGGGATGATGTGTCAATGAAAGGTGGACAGGTATGGCTTCAGACCTGCATGCCAGGATGGGTGAAGGTGAGGTGTCTGATTGCCCTGGTGTGGATCCTGAACTCTCCTCTCCAATTTAAAATGGTGTCCGTGTCCCAGGCCTTAGAAACATCTTCCTGTCTCCCTAAGGTGGAGTTTCAACACTGCCTGAAAATGCATGAGTCTAGAATTACCCAAAGCAGCCCTTGGACAATTGTGCTGGGAGAATTCAAGGAATGGCTTGAATAATGTAACTGGAAGATGGCATTTTTGATTGAAGGTAGGTTGGCTATTTTGAATGTTATAAACTACTATATTCGACGTGGCTTAACGACTACAAAATATCTCAAACTGGAATATTGGCTAGTTCTGAGGCCACATCTACATGAGGATGAAGGCTGATTAGAGAGGACGTAGCTAATTTCATCACCTCCCAGAGGTTGCACTATCTTTAATAAGTATTGCGGCAAACAATTATGTGATGTGAGGTAGCAAGGCTATTAAATAGTTTGTGTGATTGAGGGGGTAGCCATAATGGACATCTAGCTATCTAGTGCTCCAGTGTAAAATGTAAACATGAATATATCATCTGGGGCCTAGATTGAAAAGCGGTGTTACATCATCAGTGGTCCGATAGGGAGTTTCCTGAGTAGCATGAGGAAGACCTTAATATGAATTGTAGAAAATGCATGCGTTTCTCCAGCAGCAGCAGTAGTTGTGTGAGTAGAAACATTTGTGGAATGTGACAAGCATTGACAAAGCCGATAGTTTGAGCTCTTGTATAGGAATTTCACGGAACGTTCCTGGGCATTCACCCTTTATCGGCTATATTGCAATTATATGCTAAAGTACCCATTTGCTCAAGTGCACCCATAATTGACTGGTATTGCCACAATATGCCAGTTATTGCTATTTATCACTGGAGTGCTTGTACCTTTGTGAGACACCATTGCACCCATGTTCAATGATTCAGTCTTGCAGCACTGTGTATGCAAATGAAAATCTGTGTGGAGAACTTGATATCTGAGACGTCCACTCTTGGACAGCTGAAGCAATGAACTGTTAAATGTTTCACACATCTTTATTCCATTTGGAACAAACATTAAATCATCGCCACGATGATTCTTCCCAAACATTTAGGGGAATGCACTTTGATATCACATTTAAAGACGCTATTTACATGACAAGTCTTTTACGAATCTTCTACCCAATGCACAATCTGTGTACTGAAGGGTTGAGAAATTCTGCTTCCTTGAGTGCATGTCGACAAACCTATTATGCTAAGGATTGTGCATTTTTATTTTATTGGACATTTGTATGGCGCCTATACACAGGTGTTTCCAGGTGCCACAAGACAAGATGTAGAACATAAAAGTGGTTATATTGGCCTTTTGACAAACCTGCCGCGCAAGTGCATGAAAAGGTAGTTAGTACAAGGGGGAGGGGGGAGTGGGAGACATACAGGAGTGGGGTACCCCCAAGGGTGGGGATAGGCAAGTGCTGGGCGGGTGAAGGCGGCAAGTGCCTGGGGAAAGGGGGGGGATGAATGTGGTGGACTGGGAGAACCAACTTGGGATAGTCTGGGGAAGGGAGCCCGAGGGCAAGTGCTGGCAAAGGATGCTGTGGGGACTGGTAGGGGGTAGTCTGGCCCCATTATGACTCTGAAGGGACCAGGCCCCAGTCGCAGCGGCAGATGGAGAGTTGGCAAGGTAAGAGGAGTGGTATGGAAGAGGAGAAAAGGAAAGTCTTGTCAAGTTTCTGGAACCTAAGAATATCCGGCTGAAGTCTGTGGGGTTTTGTCCTGGGTATCAGGCAGGTAGTTGGGGCAAGCTGGGTGGAGGCTTGGCAAGCCTGGCATAGGCACACAAAGAACCCATAGCAAATCCCTCCTTTTAATTCCTTCCTAGTGTTTGTAGTAACTTCCTGGTTACCACTTCCTGTTGCCAATCAGGAAGTGCATGATGATTCATGAGCTCTCTAGTGTTTAGGTGTGGCTGGCTATATAAGCCACACCCAAGATTCTTCCAGTGCTTTGTGTTGCTTACTGTGAGCTGTATCAGCAACACACTTGCCGCGCTCCGGATCATCCTGCTTCTGCTTACCTGCTCCGGATCATCCTGCTTCTGCTTACCCGCTCCGGATCATTCTTCTTCAGCTTACCTGCTCTGGAAGAACCTCTGTTCTTACTCCATGCCGCAGCTATCTCCAGTCAAGAGGGGACTTTTACACCGGCTCTGTAAGAACAAAGAAGCACTGCATTATCACGTGCACATCAGTAACGCTGCGCATACTCACTAAATCTTCCCGCGACGCTGCCATCCAGGTCAGTTGTACGAGTGCAGAAACCCCTGCAAAAGAAAAGAGACATTATTCATTGCGCTTGCCCCAATAACGCAGACACTTATTTCACTGCGCTCGTGGTGCATACTTACCAAAAGCCTCCGTGTATACTTACCCAACCACCAAGTCTCCCGTAGCGCTAAACCCAGACTCGAGGCGCTAATACCACTTAATTTCTCCTGCAAGGAAAAGGGAGAGACGTTACCAGGAGCGCTCGAATTGAAGGCGTTGCGCAAACCTACCAGCAGCTAGCTTCTACATGCAGCGCTACTCACCCACAGAAATACTGGCAAACAAAGACAATATGGACAATTTTGGACACAACATTCTCCGCGCAACGTTCACTTGTGGGAAGGACTTTCTAGCCAGTGAAGAAACTGGCGCCTTGAACACTCAGCCTCGCTGTGATAGCATTAAACAGCATTTGGCATCTGAACTCAGCCTTCATACATTGGCACCAATCACATGAGTGAATCGCGCCCCTGCGAATGCAGGATGGAGTGCCCACCCTACTAAAGATCAAGGTATTCCTCTGGGTGAAACAGGGGAAGTGAAGACTCAGGGTCAAGGGAGGCTTGTCCATCGCTCCTGCAGAGACACAGATGAGTGTGACAGGTTTGGGAGGCCGTACCACAGAGAGGAGCCAGCCGAGGAAAGGGATATACCTCCCACTCTCTGCTTGGAGAATCGTTTGACCTGGAGAGAGTTGGAGCCAGAAGACTGAAGGACCCTGGCTGGGAGGTATTTAGGGAGGAAAAGCTGGATTTAAAGAGGTCCCAGGCAACCTTGTGGATGATGCAAAGGGTCTTGAATTTGATCCTTACAGTCACCGGGAGCCAGTGGAGAGATTTTTAGGGCTGGAGAGATGCAGTCCCTGGGCTTGAGGCCAAGGATAAGGCTCTCAGTCCTATTCTGGATTAGTTGAAGGGGTGAAGGGAGGTAAGAAGCAGGTTGAAGTAGTCCAGCCTTGAGAGAACCAGGGCTCTGGAGACGTTGAACTTCTGGGGGAAGGTGAGGAAAGGTAGAATGCCCTTGAGGAGATGCAGGTGACTTCTTGGCAACGTCCATGATGTGTGGAGCGAAAGAGAGAGAGAGGAGTCAAAGATGATCCCAAGGTGTATTGCTTCACATGTGGGTGAGGGGAGAAGATCTATGGAGTCTGGCCAGAGAGTTGGGGGGGGGGGGGATTTGAGGGGATCGGAGCAAGGAGCAGGTGAAGTATATCTCTTACTGTCTTACTGGCATTAATGCAGAGATCATTGGCAGCGCACCATGCTTGAATAGCAGTCAGCTGTGAGGGGGGAGGAGGAGGTAAAGGAAGGCAGCTTGAAAGAGAGCTGCGTCATCTGCGTAATACTGGAAATGAGAGGGGGTAGTGTAGATCAGGTGGGCCAGGTAGAAAGAGCCAAGCGAGGGATGCCACTGGTCGAGTGTGTGGTGAGGAGAGAAAAGGGCCCATTTGCACACTAGACCCATGGTAAAGCCTCACTCAATAACACATTCAAAATATTGCCTTATCTATCTCTATGGAGTTCAGAAGGCTGTGCAGTCAGTGTTCTCCTACCATAAGCATTTAATTACTGAAATTGGCGTGAAAGACCCCTTTCTTGCTACCATATCCTACAAAGGTTGCATGGATCATGTGATCACAAGCCTAAATAAAATACTATACTCCGGTGTATTTACTCCTTGGGTAACTTCAGTCTAAATTGCGTTGCACTGTTTTTCTGTAAGAGCTTTTCAAACAGCACATGTGTCCATCACACCCTGGCCGGAATTTTTCAGGTACTCCACCTTTTCCAGGGATTACCATCAAATGCTCAGGCACTTGATAACTGACCACCAAGTATAGAGAAGTAGGGGTGAGAACTTGAAACACACATTCAGTTGCAACACTTAACATGGCTTTCTAGTGTTGGAACCTCCCTTCCTTTGTGTCGAGGATGTTTCTCTTTGCACCTTCCGTCATTTACTTTATTGGGAGAACCAGCATATCTGTCTTGGGTTGAGAGACTGGTTTTTGGGGTGTCTCTTTTTAGCTTCACTTATCTACTCAAATGATGTATTTTGGGATTCACTGGTTTGCCCCTTTTGTTACCAGTGTGGAAAACTCTTCCATTTGCTTTCGCAGCTCTTCACTTTTGAAAGGCGGAACAAGCCACTTTGGGTGGAATGCCATAGGCACACTATATCCCATTTTCTTTTCTGTAAGGTGACTTTTTGTTACATTGTAAATGTGTCCCGAAACGACTGGTTGCAGTGAAGCAATTTTTACTCTTCATTTTGTGTGTCCTTTTTTTCCCCTCGCGTGCAATTTATCTTGCACCTTGGTTGCAATCGCGATCATACCTTTTGAGTACCATGTAGAGAATCGTGGCTCTGTCTTGTAGTTTGTCCTATTCATGGCTGACCTTCATTAGCTTCCACTCTGCCCTCTCAGTTCAGATATGATCCTTAGAAGGGCAACCAATTCTGACTGCAATTCTTGCAAGGAGCCTGCAAGGGCGTCCTTGATACCTTGTAGGGCCCGTGCTGGCAGAAAGAGTTGAGAGGGGCTGTCCATCCGCTGTCAACATTCACGCCAGGGTGAAGCCTTTTTGCTGGGCAGATGATGGGTAGCTGGCCGTCTACTATTGGACAGCCCCTGCCTTTTTGAAGGGTGCATTGTGGCACCCTAGCTTGAACATACGATAAAAGGAGAGTACATTGTGACTTTTCTTAGTTGACCATAATCCATCTTGAGTTGACAGAACACCAAAGGAGTATAGGAGAACCATTCATGTGTCGGCATTGGCAAAGCCAATTACTGCTCCATGAAGCCCTGCCTTTTTTGCACTTGGGAGACCTGACCTAGGTGGCTATGTCCCTTCTATTGGTGCGAGTGAAGCACTGCTCCTCACTTCCCACGTCACTCAGTCTGAAACTGGCCTTCATCGTCCTGAGACTGGACTGCCTTGCTGCCTGGACATTGTCTAGCCGGAGAGCTGGAAACGCTGCTGGCGTTCTCTGCTCGGCTGGGATCTGACCCTCCTGCTGATATCCTTCTCCTCAAAGAGCCTGTCTGGAACCCAAGTCTTTCTGCTTAGGGCCTCCAGAACAAGTCTGGGGTCCCCACAACATCAGCTCCTACCAGCTCTGAAGGGGCCCTGGAAATCAAGATGCAGGGTTTCTATCCAGTGACCTTCCACGATACTTGAATCCCTAGCAAACGACCAATAAGAGTTAAAACAAAAAAAAGTCTAAGGTAGATTGCACCCTTTTTTTCAAATTGAATATGGAATTTTAGATTGGGTAATAGTGGTATCTGGTTATTGCATCGAAAGCAATACCATCGAATGCCTTTCCATTAAAAAAAAGTCATTGAAAAAAAGCATCGAATGCATGTAAAGGTAAAGGGTTTACTTTAATGGGTTTTAAAAGGTAAAAAACAGGGGGTTGGAGGGAACCCCCATAAAAAAGAAAAAAAAATGCATTCATTGCCAATTTTTTCAATGCTTTTTTTAAGATGGAATGGTATGTCGATGGTAATAATTCGATGCAATGACCATAAACCGGTAACAGCTATCCTCCCATTTCTCTAGTGCGTGCTGCACACCCATTGTTATTGATCAGTGAAACAACTTTGACTATGGCATTCTTCATTTACAAAACAAACAAAAGCCCACACATCGCTTTCCTTTCTTTCGCATGTGAATGGGTGCAACCACGGCCTTTGGGGTATAGCACTGCTATTAGCTTCTACTCAACAAAATCATTATCCAACACGAGCCAACAAGAGCACTGAGAATTATAAATATCTTGTGAAATTAGGAAGAGACTTTCTCCTGTATCTATAGACCGAAAAAGTACAGTTCTCTAATATGCTGACAGATTGTTACATTGTATTAGACTGTCAAACTGCACTTCACAAAGGGAACCTGAATCCCGAAACACTTTGTGCTGATGATATCAAACATAAAGAAAATGTCATCTACTGGACCATTGTCGAATTGATTTATCATCATTTTACTGATACACCAATGGATATATTACAGATATTTTGAAAGTAAATGGTGTACTTTACTAATCTTGGCTGATGTTTCCAGCACCAAGGACTGCAGGGGACGATATTATCCGATACTTTCGGATACTTTTTCAGTCTCTCTTGTATTTCCAACTTCGTGTTAAGGGTGCGTTACCTCCTCTGCACCCACATTTTCATCAACAAACTTGAATTGCATTTCTGAACAAACCTCATATAGAAGGTGTGCACTCACACCACATTCCCTATATACTATATTGAACCACCCATGTCACCTTTTGCGAGAGACACAGGCTTAATGCTGTGTTCCTGGAAAAATGGTGAAAGTACCAAAGTATCCATAAGACGCAGAGAACAGCAGTGTCTTAGCTTCTGAAAGCCAAACATTAATACATACTTGTACCAACCAGAGAGTTGAGAAGATATGTGGTCAAGTGCTTAAATCACTTACTGTGCTCAAACACTGTCTTCACTACTGGAATTATTGAAGTTTTGAAAATTATATCACACTGTGCCTCATTTGAGAGGATTAAATGGGGGTACGGGTGGGGGGGGGGATAAAAATACACAACTGGAGAGAACTCGATCAACGATTAGACTGCATTGGGGATCCAAATATGATCATCAGTAAGTACTCCAACATTGCATAGCAAGGTATCTGTCTCTTGACTTACTCATGACCACCTCTTACAATTTAACTTCCCATGATGCCTACGAGTATCAGAAATTGATGTCACACTTTTGTGATGAAACTTCATGTGTATGTAAATTGGAGGGGGTGAGGGGGTTCCACGTGCCTTTGGCCACATAGGGCCTGCAAACGCCTATTTTTTTTTTTTTCAAGGAAAGCAGAAGGTTGCTTTACTGTTTGACAAACATGCTTTGAAGGCTCAAATGCCGCCATCTCTGCAGGCCAGGCATAATAAAGTACATCTATCCTCAGCGTGTGGCCAATGGATGATATGATGCAGGCAGGTGAACTCTTGCGGGAAACCTTAATGGTGCTTCAGATCTCGTATGCCTGCGATTGCCTCTGGAAAGGATTGCTTTGTCCCTAGATTTTGTTTTTTTAAGTGGCAATGGGCCTCATTACGAGTCACCCGGTATGGAAATAACGGTGGTGGTAAATCCGCCGCCACCGTTGTTTCCATACCGGGTGATCTCGTGTCCTGCAGGCGGAGGTGTCATTCCTGCCAGGTCTGACCTGGCGGATTTAACACCACCCGCCTGCAGGTGGACGTGGAAACACCGGCACCATCACGAGATGGTGCCGGTGTTTCCATAGTCCCCATTCCCATTGAGTCCTATGGGACTCAATGGGAATGGGGATTTACCGAATTCCGCCTTCGGAATTACCGGGTCACCGGGGTTGTAATGCCCTGGTAATTCCGGGAATCACGGAGGCGGAATGGTAATACGAGTCCGGCGGTAACCGAGCTGGAAAAACCGGCAGGTTACCACCGGACTCGTAATGAGGCCCAGATGAAAGCTTTATGTGACTATAGGCGTGCATTCCCAATTTCCACATTTGCTTTTGCCTAATTGATGGTTTTCTTTAGGGTCTGAACTTCAGCAGTGTGTCAGTGCGAAGGATGTCTTGTGCTGTAGAATGACCACCTTCTGTGCAAAATTTCTCATTTTGCTATTCTCTTCATTTAGGTGAGACTCTTTACTAGGTTTTGTCACATCTTAGCAAGTGTTCGCCTGTGCCGAGTAGTGAATTCATTGGAATATTTTTGCCATTTAGACATTTTCTGGGACAAGCGCAGGCATATTTGGCACCCTGCTGATTATGTTTAGCAAAGTGTTTTTTGCTTTTTAAGGCACAATTCTGTATATTGCATTCATACGCTTTAATTGACCACGATGCCCTTGGGCTGCTTGTGCGCTATACAAATGTAATAAATAAATAAAGAAATTGGAGCCCTCGTGGCCACAGTTTCAACCGGACTGTGTGCAGTACTTTCACAATGAGGCAAAGCATGAAAGTTTGTCGAATTCGAGAGTGGCATGCGGCTGTGGAACGTGTTATTTTTGGTGGGATGGATTAGTAAACCTTACCAGCATCTTCACAAAATATTTTTGCGCTACTGAAACGTCCGTGCAGTTATTTTTTAAATGCCACATCGCAGGGCCCAATAACCGAAGTGTTCTAAGCACAGTTGCTTAAAGAAATTAACAGAATCATACGATAAATAGCAAAGCATTCAAATCCCGACGGAGACCCTTTAGTTGGCAAGTCCCTCAGTCCACCCTCAAACCATGTTAAAGAGTAGGGAAGGACATCACTAGATCAATTTATACAAAGATGGCTGCACTTAGCTCTCCCGGAGCAGAGAGAAGACAACCCTGTATCGGCCTTACTTTCATGGGCCAACTGAGAGTTCAGCACGTCACGCAGGATGTCACTTTCATGCAAACCAATCGCATTGCAGATCGGCTCAATTGTAGCAACCCCTGACTCTAGAAGAAATTGTAATTTTAGTTTCACTGTTTCTTTTCTGTCTTCTTGAAATGTAATAGCCTGCGGCCTATCAGTTCTTTAGTTCACTTAAGGGCGATCAAATAATCAGTGCTGGTTTACATAAGGCAAAGCAGATTATGCCACTCATTTGTATTTACTTACGGGTGCGATTTTCATTCCTGGGATGTTTTGTTAAATTCTTCTGGGTCAATGGTCAATTCCGGACTGTTGCTTCCTGTGCCTTCCTGGCCCCTTGACTGCTCATGACCCGGCAGCAGGCCAGATCAGCAGTTGATCATCACTTCCAACTGTCCCCACTTTGTGTTGGAGGGCCGCCACATTACCGTACGGCCTGCCGTAAAGGCCCACATTTGATCGCATGGTGTTTAGACCTTTGCCAACTAACATTATATTTCTTGGTAGCTGGTCGTTATTTGCATGTGATCGCCCAGGAACTCAGCCTGTGACAGATCTTGCATTATTTTAACTCTTTATTTTCAGAGCCTAGTATATAGTTGCGTGGGCGGGATGGTTGCTGCAATGTGGTGGAAGTGAGATGGCTTCTGGTGCCGGCAGTTATGAACTGGCTTCTTTGTCCCTCCCCGATGCAGGCATCCCTCTTGGGGCCGTTGGCAGCAAGGAAAGATCTGCTTGCTCCAAATAAGGTGCGTAGCCCCTTGAATGAGGAGCCCACTATGTGTTAATCTCGGGGCCACCCTGACCTGGCCAACACAAAGTAGACGTCCAGTTCACGAATATGTCGACTGTCCCATGCAAAACGCATATATCATTGGAGTAGCTTTTTAGCACTGTGCACTTTGCAGTCCCACCATGATGCTGATGTAAAGGAGCGGCAGGGGCTCCCTAGCAGTTACCATGATTACCAGTAAAAGGATACTTGGGGCCCCAACAAAATCCCTGCCGCAAAAACGGAAGACAACCATAGGGCAAAATGTACTGTCTTTATTATCCAACAAAAATAGGGATCACATTAGAACAGCTTATCGTTTCCAGATCTCTCGTCCTCCAAAAGTGTCTCACACCGTTTTAACCATGAGTGACGTCACAAAAACAGGTTACGTCCCCTCAAGGATGTGGATTGGTCAGCTTGGGGAACCTACATACACGATATATAGGGGTTACTTTGATTATTGGATTGCCATATCTGGTGGCTCCTCCCAGGACCACCTCAACATATAACAAATACAAAGTTGCAGGAAAGTACAGAAGCTATTGGTCACTGCAACATAATGTCTTAACGTGAAAGGTAACTAAGGATTGGACAGAATGTGTCTTCCCAGCATTGAGACCTTGGAAAGCTACCAGACTGATTGGACTTTTTCGAGGCGATGGGAATGAGCACAGAGGTGCTGTGTTCCATCATGTTGCCATCTCTGATCGCCTTAGCCTGAGAGTACATTCAGTTATTAACCTACACAGCAACGGTATCTTTCCACTTCTGGTTCCATGGGTACAGCTTCCCTCCATCTACCTTGAGTGAATTGGCATTGTCCTGCTCCTCCAGGTCGTGTAGAGCACACAAATTCCGGGTAGTCCTGATTGGAGCTCTCCTGCTTGTAATTATGAGCATTTTAAACTGAATTCCTTGCAGGTGCCTTTATCGTCCTGGAAACTTTGATGGTGTTCGTCCTTGGCTAGGGTGTGCACCGTGTCTGCGCTCAAATGTCTGCCTTTAGCTGAATTAGACTGTCAGCCCCCCATATTCAACCTCTGTCTCTCCCATTCTCTATCCACTTAAGTGCACCTATAGCTTCCAACTTTGATTTTGTGGTTTTCCACGTTAGTTGTAATTAAGCATGCAAGCTGGAAATATGTATTCTTGGCAATTTGCTGTTTCTGCTTTACAAATGATATATACCCGTCATCTGCGTGAGTCATAAGCATTTGTTTTGTGTCTAACTGCAATAATTTAATGCATGTTCGCCTAGCTCCGTACATGGATGCCTATGTACTTCATGTCTACGTGTACCTATGTCATGATGTCAGCAATGACATTGTTAAGTTCTCGAGTTCTAGTTGGTCGACTTGTTTGATTGATGACAACTCTATCTCCTCCATATCGTGAGTCCGGTATGGTTTGAATGGCTGTCTGAGATAGTAACGTTTGTCACATCGCCGATAGACGATGGCGACGAAGGGCTGAAGAACTAAGTGCATCTGTCATTTTTCTGTCTTTGGCCTGCGAGTCGGGTAGGGGTCACGAGGGCCACACTTGGACCTCAGTCTTCACTGAGCTTTCAAGTGTCCTCATTCATTAGACAAGTAAGTCTGGGATTCTCGGTTGCATTATGGGACTGGTAGTCCTGATTTTAAAATGGGGAAAAATGTAACTTGAGTCCCAGGAAAAAATGTGTAAAGCCAGGCCTCGATGACGTACTTGCGCATAGCATTGGGAAATTTGAGACCACTGCATCATACGTGCAATTACACAGTGGGCAGCACATTTTAGCGAAAGAGTTCACAATGTAGGACCTTAATAATGGTAGTTAGTCTGCACTGTTTTTTTGATGAACCCATAAGATAATATCATGTTTTTTCTGTAGCGCTTCATGCCAGATTCCCCATGCTTCTAAGTGCTATGATAATAGCTTTTATTATTGCCGATCTTAATGTTTAGATGGTGCAACTGCAATAATGCCCTCCTACTGGTGTGTTGAAATGCGTTCACTGCTAGGCTTGATATATGATATGCGTTATTTATAACGTCACCTGTACACAAGTGTTTCAGTATGAAGCATGGCTACAGACTGATTTATGGGCTTCATAGGCCTATAACGTTTAGTAGTCACATAATGGCGCTGGTGCTTTGGTTTTGCCACCTGTTTAGTTTGTACTTGTTTTTCTTTGGTTCCCTGGGTATTCTCTGCACATTGTTCGTTAGCCAGTGCTGTTCATACTGACCCGAAACACCTAGTCATGGTCCACAGAATTGTCATCCCTGCTAACATGGCAATTCTGTATCCTACAAAAGACGGACATACACCGGAATCTGAAGAATGGCACACTGTTGCAGGAAAAGGTAACTTTTGTTTTAAAAAAAAAAACAAGTTGTTTAAATGCTTACTTTTATTAACCCGGGCATTTTTCTTTTTCTCTTGATTTATCATCGTTGCCTTTAATGGAAACCACTGTGTCTTCAGGTTTTATTGTCTGGGTTCTGTAGAATCTGTTTATAAAAGGGGCTTTGCTTCTTCAGGGCACACAAACGGTTCCTTACTTGTGGTTGCTCGAAAGGAAACAACTCTATATGAGGAGACCTAGTTGTGTGTACTGGAAGATGTGTTTACACAAACATCTACTCCTTGAAAAGATGGCCGCCGCTGCAGTAAAGCTTGATTCAAGGCCTTGCTGGCCCGTTGTCCCGCCTCCACAGAAGCACGACTGGCCGCATCAGGCCTCATCTACTATTGGTCTGGGGGGCCGGCAGGCGATGTTGACCTTCCCCTCTCGCCCCACCCTCCCCCTCCAAGCACCCACCGTAAGGACTTGGAGTAGTCCTGTCTGGCACGAAGACACACAAGGGGGTGCCTATAGTTACCAGGGTTTATTCCATGCGGCAAAGTTATAACACAAAAGTTGGAAACTAACCCAAGTTAATGAATGTTAGTAACAGGGTCACATTTAGTCGTGGAAGTCCTTAAGAAGAGCGACACCACGTACAGGTGATGGGAGAATCCCTAATAAGTACAAGTGCATACATAGAAGACAGAAGGACCGGGATGAATTCTATCTAACACTGCCTGTAAATCCTCTACTTCCCAGGAGGCGCTGGTGGGACGCTTATCTAAAAGATAATAGGATACGGCAAGGAAAAAACTACCCGTTTTTAGTATGCACTTGTCTATTCCTGTAATTGGGGGGAAACAAGGGGGAAAACTCCTGTGGCCCAATGAAAGTCTGACAGACCATTTATTAACTGCAAGGTGTGAAATGACTTGGCAGTAAAAAGAAGCCTAGTGGCTTCGGCACACAACGATAGTCCACTTATGGCAGGGCTTTAAGTGGGGTAAGAAATCGAGGGGGGTCCTCATTTGGGGGCGTGGCTTGTGGGAGGGCGTGGCCTAAAAAGTACGCAAATCATGGGGTATACACACAAATATATATAAATGTTATATATTTGTGTGCGTACCTTACTATGTTTTGTGTACTATGCAAGCCATCTTTCCTAAACATAGAAATATGTAACATATTTCTACTTTTATAAAAGATGGCTTACAAAGTACACAAACCATAGTAAGGTAGGCACACAAATATATAACATTTTATATATATTTGTGTGCATACTCTACGGTTTGCCTAGTTTTCAGGCCATCTTTTTTTAACATTTCAGGTTTATAAAAGATGGCTTTGAAAGTACACAATTCAAGCCATCTTTTATAAAGCTTTGACTCTGTACAAAATTGTCCGTCGGCAAAGCTTTATAAAAGATGGCTTTTCAAGCCATCTTTTATAAACCTCGAAATATGCCGAGGAATCCCCAGGTTCGCCGAAGGTTGAAGACACCTCGGCCACCTAGGGAAACAAAGGGACAGTAACTCAGTGTTGCCAACTCCTCAGTGAAGAAAGTAGCTATTGGCTCCCCTAGAAGTCGCCAGAAGTAGCTAGATGACGTCACTGCCTAATTTACATAATTACCTCTCTCCCCCTACGATTTATGGCTTTTACTGTGGCCCCCCTCCCCCTTTTACCTTTTTCTTTAGGTCCATCCCTTTAACATACAGTTCCCGTAGAGCGTTTCTGGGGGCGGGCTAGCTTCTTTAAGAGCAATAAAATGCCTCTGATTAACAGTAAACACCTCCCTTTTAAGTTCAGTGTCTTTTTACATTACTCCCGTTAGAAAACGGGCGAATGACCACACTTTTTTCAATTCGTTTGGAAACGTGCATATATGAGCAAGTCTCCAAACCAATTGAAAAAAGTAGCTAGATTTCTCGCTAGCCGCTTTTTAATGAAAAAGTCGCTGGGGGGGAGGGGTGTAGTTTCTCGCTAAATATAGCGAGAAAGTCGCTAAGTTGGCAACACTGCAGTAACTGACTCTGGTGACCTCTCGCGCGAGGGGTCACCAGATGCAGTTACTATGGCTGCCACTTCTGTAAGCTTGCTTGACTTCATTGCAGGCGCATCTCCCGTCCCGGCTGCGGCCGCGACGGGATAATGCATCCCGCCAATGTTGCGGTAGGACGGGGGGCCCAGCAGGGCCCCGGCTCAGGCCAACTTTTTGGAGACTGCCGGGGCCAGTCCCCGGCAGGCCCCGGCCCACTTTAAGCACTTATGGTGAAAAACACATTTTAATGGCCTATATACTAGAGTCGGTGTGTGAATGTGTTAATAAGATACAAAATTTATCTGTCTAGTAAAAACCGGGTTGTTTGTTCACCCAAACTGTACATGTGAATCCATATATTGTACACATGTCTTGTCTCGATGGTGAGATAATGGAAGACGAGAAAAGGTAGCACACGGGAAGAAGTGTGAAGGCAAAATCGGGTAATTTCTTACTATTCAGGGTCTACCGGCTTCAGTGGTATTTAATCATATTTACCCATCTTCTCCAGGACAGTCTTCTCATTCTACCAGTTATCTCGGGAATGAAACACGGGGGTGGTAATGTGCTTACAACCTCTTCGTAAATACTGCCATGCAGGCCGTGATGTGAATAAATGGCCCTGTAAAGAGACCAAACAATACCAGTGTGATATTTATTGCTACTAAACCGAACTGAATTAGAATAAACAATATCCAATATTGCCTATATATAAATTACACACTAAAGATGCACTGTAAGCCATGCCCCATTGCTACTGACACTACTGATGGCATTCTGCAAGTGCCAAAAAGGTCTTATTGTTGAAATGATCTCATAAGTGCCTGTGCTTGTATTCCTATGCATTTATCCCATATGGACAAAGCTATGAGCATAGTTCTACATTGCAATGCATTTATCCCATATGGACAAAGCTTTGAGCATAGTTCTACATTGCTATGCATTTATCCCATATGGACAAAGCTATGAGCATAGTTCTACATTGCTATGCATTTATCCCATATGGACAAAGCTATGAGCATAGTTCTACATTGCATTAGATCTAATGTCCTCGAAAATGCCCAGCCAGAGATTTCAATGCCTACTGGTAGTTTTCACGTGTTTATGGTGAAACAAAAGAGTTTGACATCATCGTACGTGTAGTCTACCAGCCGGTAGTCCTGCTGTTGATGTCAGCCGTGCAGGTTAGGCCACCCCGTATCTAGAAAGAAGGGGGCAATCTATGTCAGTGTGACCAGTAAGATTTTATGCCGGATTGGTGAAAGTCTGATCACGACATAGCGGGATTATTACCATAGATTTAAAGGCATTTTTGCGAGGGCGCATCAGCAGAGGGTTCTGTGGCTCCGAGTGGATGCTGGATTCGTGCCTGACAGAATGGCGCGTGGCTTGTGTAAACTTTGTTGGATGTGCGTATCAACATGGAGGTATTTGTCTCCAACGGAATGCTCGACTCGTGCCTAAGAGAGTGGAGGGTCGGCATACATGAGTGCTATAGGCTAAAATGAAAAATCTGCATTGGTGGGAGTTGGCTGACTCGTTGGTAAAAGAAAGGTTTATTACCTTTTGTATCGCAGCCGTCTCTCAGGATGTATCTGAGAGCCGCAAACTGAAAAGTTCTTCTGTCATTCCGATGCAGCGATGATATGTGAATGGTATTGTAATGAGCTGACTGCAAGGGCATGCATGCTGACGTTTCTTTGTCCCAACGTTAGTGGTCAGGTGCTCATACCGTATGTTTCAGCTATGTGCCACCTGGTGGTGGTAAAGATGTGGTATAGGACCAATAAGTTTGTTCATGACAGAATAGATAACCGGCTCTGTTTTTCCCAATGTGAATTTTTATTAGCTCTCTGTATATGATATATGATAGGTTATTTATAACGCGCTTAATACCCGGAGGTTTCTAAGCGCGGACCCGGGGATCGAACCTGTGGTGCTCCGTTTAGTCTTGCTTCCAAGGCGAGCATGTTGCCCCTGAGCTATCCTCCTGGGACAACATATAGCAATCCAATCGGGTCACAAGGATATAGAAAGCTGCTGGGAGCGGCACAAAACAAGGCCAAGGTGGCGGCCTTTGTATGTTGTTATGGGACCTATAATATAATAAATAGGCACCATGGTGTAGACTGGAAATTCGCCCCTAGATAGTAGGGTGTAAAGTCTGGGCCTTCAGACTTCAAGGACAATGGAACCAGCGACATGATTAATTAAGCATGGCCAGTGTCTGCCATACTATTGAATCATTCAGTCCTACTTTATCTGTTTTGAGAAGAAAAATCCACTCCTGTTCACGTTTTAAGAGAAGACCTTGCATGTCACCCCCTCTCCAAGGACATGGTACCTTCTCAATAATGGACCACCTAAGATCTGCGGGGTCATGACCAAGAGCACTAAAATGTGCAACCAGGGGTGTATTTTTCCTCTGTTGTCTAATACAGGACAAATCTTCCTGGATGCGCTTTTTGACCGGTCTGCTGCTCATGCCAATCTATTTAATTTGGCAAGGGCATTCAATCATATAAACCACATTGAAGGAGTTACAGTTGGTAAAACTCATCTGTTGCCAAGGTATGTGTAGGCCAAGATCTAGTTCTTTGGTCCTTTTTGTAAATATACAGATGTTATATTGGCCACACAGTGCATGTCCGACCGGCAATGCAGCATCCCAAAGGTGACCTTGTTGGCCGAGGGTGTCGGGTGGTTCTTACGACTGTATAAAAATGTCCCACAGATTCTTCCTTTTCTTTATTGCAAAGTGAGGAGGAGGTAACAGTGTCTCATGTGTTGAGAAGGGGCCATAAGAATCTCTCTTAAATCTGTTAGCATCATCCGAGTAGCTCAGGTTTGTTGTGAGATGGGGTTTGGTGTGTGATGCACCGTGATTTTGCGAGGAATATTATGAGCACATTTCTTAGCCTCCTTTATGATTTTCTTCGGATAGCCTCTTTTGTGTAGGCGGTCAGGTAGGATCTCTGCTTGTTTGTCATACTCCAGTGTTAGGAAAGATTTGGTAATTGTAGATAATTTTCCTTCCATGTGGCAACCCCTAAACTTTGTTGCTGTTGTTTTTCACCTTCTTCTCGACTTTGCCAGAAAAGTGCAGCCTTCTGCCGCACTCCTCTGGGCTTTCGCTCCTTTCTTACGGGGAAACTGACATGCCATTAAGACAGTCAGTACCGGGAAACGCTGTTTTCCGTAGTTTCTTTTATCATGTTGCGGCTTTCGTGCAACATGACACAAGAGGGCACTGTAAGCTAAGTTACTGCTCTCTTGGGTCTCTAGCCTTCTACGGGCCCTAGATAGATTGTAACTGATCGGTGCAAGTGATTCACGGACGGGAATGGTGGCAGCGATCGTTTCTTGTGTTTTGAGCTCCTTTTGGCGTTTTAAGCGCGTTTCTTGCGCTTAGCCCAAAATGGTGGCCTGGCTCCCAAAATGGCCAGACCACGAGGCTCCTTTGTCCTGTCCGCTGACCGTCTTGCTCCCTTCACCTTTCCCAGGTCGAGCCGACCCGGGGCCTTCCTTATTTGGGCATGTACTTTCCCGCGAAACACAGATGCTTTCGCAGGCTTCTACATGCCTGGTGTGTGCCTCCAGGATGTGGCTGGGATGTCTGGTCCCAATGCACATCCTCGGTGCCAGAGAGTCTAGGGTGGTGTGAATGCCTGGGACCACCGTGGTCCGTGATAGGTCCACAAATGGTGTGAGGGTTGATGAGCGGATCTCCCATTGGGTCCCCTCCGTTTTGGCACGAAGGGAACCGTGGATAAGAGTGGGCTGGAAACACCACTACCATGTCGATCTCCTGAGTTCTCACGAACGAAGGAATACAGGAGCCAAGTATCCTGCAACCAAGAGGCTGAACCGAGGAATCGCTGGTGACCCGCTGAAGGACTGCTCCTCTGCACTGCTGTCGCCTTGTGAAACCCTTTTCACCTTTGATCGAGCCAGAAGGCCTGTACTGGTACTTCGACCCTTAGAATAGCGGGAACAGCTATTCTCGGCATCTTCACCATCTCCTGCTCGTAAGCCTTCGGAAGCGTCTCTGGGCCATCCAGCAGACTGACCAGCCTACACAGGAGTCGTGCTCTGTAACTTCCGCCAGGTTGTGTAGTATTTCGAGTCCTTGTCACTCTCATACGATTCGTACACTTGGCATTCCCAGGTCTGAAGTGAGTAGTTTTCCATGCGGCAAAATTATAACACCAAAGGTGGAAACTAACCCAAGCTAATGAATGTTAGTAACAGGGTCACATTTAGTCGTGGAAGTCCTTAAGAAGAGCGACGCCACGTAAGGGTGATGGGAGAATCCCTAAGAAGTACAAGTGCATACATAGAAGACAGAAGGATAGGGATGAATTCTATCTAACAGTGCCTGTAAATCCTCTACTTCCCAGGAGGCGCTGGTGGGACCATACAATAGCCCACTGGAATGTTTTTTGTGTATGCGGCTCTGACTAGTATGCCATACTGTGCCAACACTTAAACACATAAAGTAATCAAAGAAGTTGCCACAAATTGTACATCCACTAGGCCAAACAACCTTTCTACACCCGCACACCATCATTTTCGCTAGCTGCAGGACAGAATTAAAAAGAGATGCTAAGGCCAGCTCTGTTAGGTAAAGCATTGGTCTTCTCTTATTTTGCAGAAATAACCCCTGAGGCCTGTGAAATGGTGAAGATGTAGTGGCTGAGGAACTGTGAAGAGTTTACCATGCATTAGCCGGTAATCTATAAAACGATTCATCAGTTTACTACTAGTCAGGCTAATTTTTTAAGGGGTACAATCCTTTCTGTGCATTCATTCTGTACATTGTTTATTGGGTATCACTTGTAGGGTATCCTTTCCTGTCTATAGATATAATTCCCTGTATTGGGGGCTGGGCATACTCGCACTGAGACCCAGCCCCTCCTCTCCAGAAACGTGAAGGAAAAGAGCTCTTGTACCCCAATTGAGTGGCTGATATTGCAGCCATTGTATACTCTCATCCGTAAAATGACCAAATGAGTATGTATGGTTCATGGTTAAAAACATTTAACTTTAGGGTGAGTGTTGTGGACAGTGATGTGAGCACCAAGCCATGTGTCTGTTATGTATTTAGAGGTTGACACATACACCCTTTTATCACTGACTTGTTTATCAAATATATAGATCTCTGGTCACTCTTAAATTCCTGAAATGCTCTGTCATTTAATGCCAAGGAGACAGGAACACTCATTGGAGCTATTGTCCCCGGCTCCCACTTTCTTAGAGGTATTTTGAAAGAGTACAATAGGGGTGTACCAGACTGTCCATCTTGGAATGATAACCTTCTCTTGGAAAATAATAGATTTGGTTAGTCGAGTATTGCCCTTTATGAAATACAGGTGAGGTGGTACGAACAGAATGCCTGCAACACACGGCCAGTGGGCCCTCAGACCCTGGCATGCTGGTCACACTGCAGTGTGGCAGCATGAGCAGTTTGAAACTGCATTCAGGCAAGGCCTTCCGTAAGAGTAGGTGACTGAGAACCATTTACTTGTGCAGCAACAGCTGTTTTTCACGTTAGATTTCTTCTGTAGAGAACTTGATTTACAAAATAATGAAACCAGTATCATTTGTATAGCAATGATTTATTTATATTGAGTTATTTTTGTATTTCTTGTTACGGTCAAATAATTCAACCTTTCACAAAAAAACATAAATAAGATACAATACACAAACCCCAACATACAATAGATATTTAACACTTAACGAATTTCATGCTACAATGCTTAAAGTACCTGTAAGTATCATCACTCCTTTATGTATCCACCAAATTACTCATTTATAGTTTTACACAAAATAATTCGAAATACAGAAAAGAAAATCCTATCTAATACCGTCCAAGATTACTCAGACATTTTCCCTTAAAATGTTAACTTCTAGAATTACTAATTTGTGTGGCCCTCATTTAATCCATGCCTGAAATCCTCTGTACACAACCAGTCTGCTTTATTAATAAACCGTTCTAAAAGGGATGCGCACATATCTTTAAGAGCGGTGCAGACAATCATGAAATGTTGTTTTAATGATTGTAATTCTTTTGCCTCTGGACAGTAATGGCACAAACCCTCGTTCGCCTGCTGTCCAAAGCCAGCTGCAATGACTTGATTGGCATGAAGTAAGTTTAAGCAGAATCTCAGAAATGGATTGCGGGAGTAGGCATTTGGAAATCTTATTGGGTATCTTGGAAGCAGGTGAAGACGTTTATCGCTTAGAGAAAAAGTGGCATCTATCGCATAACTAATCGATGGTAGTTACCCAATCGCTCAAATGAAGCTTTTTTTTTTTTTTACAGATGCTGAATTTGATATTAGATCTTCCAAGGACCTGACGCATGCAGTCATCCTTGAATCTGCTATGATTTTAAGTTTCAACAAGGCCTTTGATTTACCAAACATCATATGCTTTTTCAAATCGAGGTTCAAAGAAGAAGAATTTACCATACAATGCTAAAATCCTACAGTTCAATCTAGCATGCAAGGACATCAAGCCCAATTCGAAGCAAATACTTTTTTCCAAATTCTTCCCTAAAGTCGTATCCAATCTAGATTATATGATGGGAAATCAATCTCCTTGCCATAAATCACATAAGGGACAACTTTAGCCGTATAATAATCAACATTTTGACAGAAAATTAACAGTTTTTATATAAAATCTTGTGCACCTGATGCGAAAATGTATACAATTTTCCTTGTAGTCTTGCTAGAATCGAATGTTGACGAGGAGATGCAGTGGAGGGGTTTTGTCGCACGTCAGAGGTGTAGTTTGGGGATTGTGTGCCAGTGGGTGGTGCGGGTGGCACATTCTAGTTTTTCGCCCTGGGCACCAAGTTGGCTAGAAACTGCCCTGCTTGCAAGTGCCTTTCCAATGCCTACACAAAAGCCCAAACTGTTGGCATTTCCAATGCTTGTTAGTTTGGGCTATTAGGTGTCACTTGGAACACCCTAATAGCCTAAACACTGATTCATGTGTACATGGGGATGAGGGCTTCTGACAAGGGGCATACGTGAATGACATTTGAGGAGGAATACACAGTGTATTAGGTGGTGTTTGGTTATTGATCCCTCCTATTCCCTGTCCCTAGCCATGCTAATCCATATGGCTAATCCCACTGCCCATCTCTGGAACTCTTGGAGCCCTGAGCTCTTCCATGGAGGCAGCCATATTGGATGACTGTCTCCAAGGAAGCACTCTGGAAACAAGTCAGAACTAGCGGCCATGTTTGAATGTGAAAGATACCGCGCATACTATTTTTTTTTTTCATTGGTAGGCATCTCCGAAATAAGAAATAGTTGACTTAAATCACAGGTACGAGATGTTTTGCATGCTGGGCCACATGCACTGAAATATAAATGTTTTGGCAATTGTATGTGAACCTGTTATTATTTTATCAATTAATTCTTGAGAGCGAATGATTAATGTTGATATTGATGAGCTGACACCTACAACTGAGTTGCTCGCACTGCACGTTCAGCGTATGAGTGGCTGCTGCACGGTCACAGACGTGACTGATGACCGGTGAGCGTGCGTTTGAAGGTGGCAGTACCCTCTGCCCCGCCCGTTCGCATGTTCAGCGCTCCCCACGGTGTATGGCACAGGTCTGCCATGGCAGGCGTTGGCCTGCGAGCCTGGTACACAACTGGGCCGCGGAGGCAAGGCTCTATTAGCCTTCCTCACCTTTGGATTCTTGACCTGCGTCTCCTCAACATGCCAGATCCTTCATGGACCAGCCACTGACTCTGCAGCAGCTGCATGCCAATGTGATCACATGCTACCCCTGTTTGTTTACACCTAGTGCCCCAGCCGTCACTGGCAGCCTGGGTGGAGACAGTGACAGGGCCACATTGCTAGGCTTCCACTCTGCCACTGCCTTGTGTAAAGCTTGTGCGCTGCCAAGGGGCACATTATGCAGTTGTATGCAAAATCCTCTCCCCATTGACCCCCACCCCTTCTGTGCACACCTTTCACCGCCAGGCAGTTACTGTCAGCTAGGCAGCGGTGCTGGGTGCCCGATCCCCATGTATAGTGCTTCCACCTTGGTGCGGGCATCGTATATTCTAAATGGGGCTGTCATCACTGACCTGTGCGCTTCTCAGCCCACAGAAACCCATGGCGGCCAGTTATAAAGTTTTTCACTGGATCCGGCTGTGCGCACATGAGTATTTTTTCATTTAAGCAGCTGCCCCATGTCCTGAGGATCCAGCCACGAGTATACATGGATGAGGGTCCATCCAGTTAAGCCAGACAGATAATACCACTCAATGTGTATTGAAAGTGGTTCCAATCTAATTGCAACTAGTGGCACTATAACCATACCTATGCGTCAGACCACACTCTACGGAGGAACGTGCCAGTAGCTGGAGAAAGAACCCTCTAACGTCTTTCGAATGGCGTCAGGTGGGGGCAGACATTCGATGCCTGTTAACTTGAAGCATATTTCACTGCACACCGAGACATTTATCTCGACTGCCCATAGACCGAGCAGCTGGAACTTCAGAATCCAGCTCTGCCCCTCCCTTAACCTTATATGAGAGAGCCGCTCCGCTGTGACACACACTGCTGGCTGGAATATGCTTCACTGCTGGGCTGCGCCCATTGAGACGCCCTCTGAGCCCCAGGGGCCACGCTTGGAAAGAGTTATACGGCTAGTGCGCAGTTTAGAAGTCTCCCGAAGGATTTTTTGGGGAAAACATGCAGGTTGAAACGTGCCTCTTAATATGGCGGTACTTCCGAGCCCAACGTTGTTTCGCTTGCCAGTTGCCCACAGACACACTCCTGTCAACAACTGTCATGTTTTTATCCCCGCTTTGTTAGGTTAGTGCTTAGCATTACACATACCTCTTTTCCCAGTTCGCTTTATTAAAACGGGTGAAGCAGCATGATTGCATATACAGGAACCACGTGCGCAGTAAGCATATCAGGGCTGTAGTTACCCAAGAGGCTGGGAGGATTAGCTGGTCGCTAGAGTACTGCCTAATGGGAAAATATCTTGGGTTCGCCTTTTTGTGATTTTATGCGGATGCACTCCTATTCCCGGCATTCTCCGTTCCATGGTTGTTGCTCCACACAATTCAAATGTGTATCCCTTTTGTGTTTAATGGTGGGTAAATTAATAAACTGGTCGGAAACATTTTTATGTGTAGTTAATAAAAAAAACACGTACAACTGGAGAATAAGTGAGCTGTACTGAAGAAAACTGCGAAAGACAAATCAAGCTGATCTAAAAAAAATGAGGCCAAGGTGTTTTAAAAAAATAAAATTTAAAATCAAACCCGGTTTTCATGCTTTCTGTGGTTTTTTTTCCCCCTTCAAATATGGCTTTGCGGCAAGTGTGTAGCTGCTGTGTTATCGTACTATGCTAACCTGTGAAATACAAAATATCCCTATAGGTTTTCTACTGGTTTGCATAGCAAGAGGAAGAAAACCTCGGAGATGTAGGGAAAAGTGGTCTATACGCTGGGGGCTCACCCATAGCTTAAAAAATTAGGGCGCCCCCCTCTCATATAAGATATCTATTTGCCTTACATTTGACAGCTTTGTCAAAAGCGGTCAATCCTGGCTTGTGTTTATTGGAGAAGGTAGTTTTGTAAGAATGCAGAGATGGGGGTGGAGAGTGACGTCAATACTACACTATATTGTATATAGTTAGATGGTCATGTTGGTGATTGTAAGAGTAGTAAAACTTTTATAACCAAAAAAAATCATACCCAATCACGTTGCATCTCCCGTCTACACAAAAAAAAAACATGGACCCCTTCAACATTTATGTACCAATAACAAAGTAAAAGCCCACAAAGGAACTGGTGTTAATATAAACCATTTTTCACAAATATCTAAAAATGGATAGGGAAATAGGGTAGCGCTAATGATCTAAAAACCCAGATTAACATCATTTTAAAAAGGATGTTGGTTTTGACTTTTATCAGGCTCATTGATCCATACTTTAATATCTTTGTAATACCTCATGGAGTGTATCGATGCTCCAAGCCAGGTGTTCATTGACGAGAAGCCAGACCTAGCAGTTGAGTGCTTTTAGCCAATATGGGCTATCGCAATGGGTGAAGAGACTACTAGAACACAGGTTGACTGCCCTGGTGTCAAGTCTTCACTCAGTGTGTTGCAGTCAAAACACACACTTGTTTCCCACAATGAAAACTCCACACAAACATGATCACAAAGAAAAAGGCCAAAGAGCTCCTTCAAAGGAAGGTGAGGGGGAGGCCCCTTTTCTATTTCAATTATTTAGTTGCTGGAACATCAGTGGCTCAGCACTGGCTTGGGTATCCAAGACGAAGAGCAGTGAGGACTACGGGTGTATCGAGTCGTTTAAATTGCACACTCTGGGATCGTATCAACGGTTAAAGCCCTCAATGTAAGCAAACCCATGGTGTCTCACAAACCTCCCTGGCGTTGACCTTTTTTAAAAATTTTAACGAGCTACTTCAAGTAAGGGTAATTCCCTCTGACGTGCATACATCACCCATGATCCTTCTGTGGAAACCATGGAAGTTTTAGTAATCTGTATACTGCCACCATATATGTCATTAATTTTGATCATTAACACGGCTGAGCTTTTCAAAATCTGCAAGAAACTTGCCAAACCTACTGCAGTCTGCAATTCGCTGCCCTCTCACTTCATTCTAAAACTCAAGACATCTTGTCATAACTCTCCTCTACTCCACACCCTTCTCCCTCACCCATTATCAGGCCTCCCTTGTCCCCCCTCTCCACTCCCCTCCTACTCTCCTCTTCCTCTCCCATAACACCTCATGAGGTTTCTAGACAAGTCTGCTCTAAAAGTCTCATCCAAACAGGTGATTCCCTGCTCCTCCAGAACTATCGAGGACAACATCGTCTCCCTTGCTCCAACCTTGGCCGATTTCTGCAATACCTCCTTTGCCACTGGATCCTTCCCGTCACTCCACAAGCACTCCCTTGTGCACCCTCTCCTCAAAAAGCCTTCTGCCAACCCCTCCATTACCCCCTTCTTGGGAAAACCCTTGGAGAAGCTGGCCATCTCCCAGCTTATCCACCACACTGAATCTGTTGGTTGTCTCCACAACCACCAGTCTGGATTCAGAGCTGCCAGAGGCACGGAAAAAGCTCTCCTGAACACCCATGAAGGCTTGCTCTATCTCGATTCCAGCTCTCCTTCAGTTCTCATACTTCTTGACCTTGCCTCTGCCTTTGATGAGGTCAATCATGCCACCCTGATAAATCGGCTCTGTGATATCTTTGGCATTATGGACTGTTAAAATGGATTTCTGAACTCTGTCCTGGAGGGGAAGAGGTTCGGAAGGCCAGCCTAGTTTCTTGGAACAGGGTAACCTCTGGACAAGCCAGACCAATCAGGGTAGTGATGGCGGCGGTTAACACTAGGTCTCAAGAGGGCTGAGGGTGACTGAAAGCCCGCAATGAGCACACAAAGCAAGGACGCTTACAAATTACTCCAGACAGGTGTTATATTAAAAATATAGACACATTTATTACAAGGCCTTTGTAACATTGACCATAGTAAATAATCACGGTAAAACTCCAATAAACCAACACATCACAAGCAATACAATATATATATATACAACACCAAGGGGTCTAAAGAGTTAGAAGCACAAAATATGCAGACCACCTAGATGGGGAGGAAAACGGGCAGTGCAAGTAATCATTAAACCCAGTTCGACATCAGAGGCCACCTAACTAGAAGGAAGTCCGAGCCCTACGAAGAGTGGAGGCTTGTGCTCAAAAGTACCTGCACACGCGGGTGCCAACGAGTAAAGGAGAGTCTCTTCAGGGAGATCAGGCAGTTCAGAGAGGTGAACAAAACGATGAACAGTTCCCCGCTACTCAAGCGCGGCCTCCACTTGTGGGCAGAAGCAGGGCGCGAGTCGGAAAAGGGTTGCTGTTTACGACAGCGGTGGAGAGCCACAGGCTCCTGCGGGAGGGCAACCGGTTAGGGTATTAACTACTCACCGGTTCCCGATGCAGGCAGACCCAGGCTTCTCCGGTTCCGTTTCGGTACTGGCAAGTTCAGATGCGATCAGCAGGATGTCTCGACGCCGTGTAGGTTCAGCGACAGCAGGAGTCTGGGTCGAGGGTGTCCCAGATGCAGTGAACACGCACAGGTTTGTTACCACAGCAAGGCAACTTGGCAACCGCATGTATTCCAGTCCCAAAGCACACGTCTCCAGACCTGGGAATGCCAAGTGTACGAATCGTGTGAGAGTGCAGAGGACACGGGATTAGCAGTAAGCCAGGCGGCGGTGACAGAGAAAGGTTCCTGTGTAGGCTGGTCAGTCCACTGGATGGCCCAGGGATGCTTCCGAAGGCTTACGTACAGGATTTGGTGAAAATGCCGAGAATAGTTGTTCCCACTATTCTAAAGGGTCGAAGCGCCAGTACAGGCCTTCTCGTTCGATCACAGGCAGAGGGGTCTCATAGGACGACAGCAGTGCAGGGTGCCAAACTTTCAGCGGGTCACCAGCGATTCCTCGACTCAGCTTCTTAGTTGCAGGATACTTGGCTCCTTATCCTTTGTTCGTGAGAACTCGGGAGATCGACATGGTAGTGGTGTTTCCAGCCTCCTCTTATCCAGTGTTCCCTTCGCGCCAAAACGGAGAGGACCCAATGGGAGATCTGCTCACAAAACACTCACACCATACGTGGACCTATCACGGACCACAGTGGTCCCAGGCATTCAAGACACTCTAGAGTCTAGACACTCTGGAACCCAGGATGTTTATTGGGAACAGACATCCCAGCCCACATCCTGGAGGCAAACAAGGCATGCAGAAGACCGCGAAAGCGTTGTTTCGCAGAATAGTGCATGACCAAATAAGGACTGCCCCGGGTCGGCTCGACCTGGGCGAAGGTGAAGGGGCAAGACGGTCAGCGGACAGGACAAAGAACCTCGTGGCATGGCCATTTTGGAGGCCAGGCCACCCATTTGGGCCAAACGCGGAAAGTGCGGTTAATATGGCAAAAAAGGGTTCAAAACACAAAGAAACGATAGCTGCCACCAGTCCCGTCCGTGACACACTTGCACATTTCATGATAAGTCCAGCGAGAGTTTCTAGGGCCATTGGAATGACTAGACACCCAAGATTGCGGTAATGTAAGCTACGGTGCACTCTTGTTCATGTTGCTCAAAAGCTGCAACATGAGGAAAGGACTAAGGGAAACAAAGTCTCCCGGTACTGACTGTCTTAAGGGCATGTCAGTTTCCCCGTAAAAATGGAGCGAAAGCCCAGAGGAGTGCGGCGGAAGACTGCGCTTCTCTGGCAAAGTCTAGATCAGGGTGTAAAACAACAGCAAAAGGTTTGGGGGTTGCCACATGGAAGGAAAATTAACTACAATTATGAAATCTTTCCTAACACAGACCTGTCTCCAGACTGGCTGACCTCCTTCCTCTCGGAATGACCTTCCAAGGTTCAACTGAGCCCTTTTCTCTCCAGCATCTTACTCTCCACCTGCAGTGTCCCTCAGGGCTCTATACTCTCGCCTTGGCTTTTCAACATCTACCTGGCTCCTATAGCCCATTTGATCTCCACCTTCTCTCCCAACTTCCAATGTTATGCGGAGGACGCGCAGCTCTACTTAAAGCTTCCCTCTTCTACGGCTTGCTCTTCCTCTCTCATTCCTGACTGCCTGTCAGCTATTCAAGCATGGTGCACTGCTAACAATCTCTGCCTTAATGCCAATAAAACAGAGATCCTTCCCATTGGGACCCTTGCTCCCTCTTTCCTTCCCACACTCTGGCCGTCATCCAGGGGCCCCTCCTCTACCCCCTCCCGCTCCTGTGACGCAAAAAACCTTGGCGTCTTCGACTCCTGTCTCCTTCTCTCCTCACATCACAGACCTTTGATAAGAAGGCCCACTTTCAGCTGCACCTCCTTAGAGGCATTCTCCCTTTCCTTACCTTCCCCCAGAAACTTAATGTTTCCAGTGCTCTAGTCCTGTACAGGCTGGACTACTGCAACATCTTCTTCCTCAATCTTCCTCTATCCTCCCTTTGCCCCTGTCAACTAATCCAGAAGAGAACTGCAAGGCTTATCCTTGGCCTCAAGCTCAGGGACCGCATATCTCCAGCCCTAAAATCTCTTCACTGGCTCCGGGTTTCTGCAAGGATCAAGTTCAAGACCCTCTGCATCACCACAAGTCTTTCTGGAGCTTGGGACCCCGCTACATCCAACTCTTTCCCCTAAACACCTCCCTGCTAGAGCCATTTGGTCATCTAGCTCCAACTCTCTGCGGATCAGACACTTTTCCAAATAGAGAGTGGGGGGGTAGATCTCTCCTCCGTAGGTGCCTCCCTCTGGAATGGGCTCGCTGCCCCTCTCAGACTCAAGCTGGATCACATTATGGTCCGGAAGTTCTTCTTTCTTCCCTCTCACCCTCCCCGGTAATTTCCCTGTCTGCCTCTTGACTGGCTGTCTGGTTCATTCAGATACTTACAGGGCACCAGGCCCCCCAATCAGTCTACCCCTGCACTTTGTCTCCTCTGACGCCCCCCCCCCCCCCAACCTGCACTTGCCCTTCCAGGCCCATCACTCCACACTAGCCTGGCTGGGCCTGCGCACTTTTAGCCTTTCCAGACACTTACCTTGCATGTGGACCTTCCTTCCCCTGCACTCTCTGCTTTTCCCTTACACTGTCCACTTGTCGTTCCCTGCCACTCGCATTTCTCTCTGGCCCTTCCGCCCTGACCAGCTCCCCCATTACCCCTCCCCTGGAATTCTCGTTACTTCACTTTTGCCACTAGCAGTTTCCCAACTTCTGTTAAGCACTCCCTTTTGCACACTCTACTTAAGAAACCCTCTTCTGACCCCTCCATTCCGCAAACTACCGCCCTATCTCTATGACCTCTTTCTTGGGCAAACGTCTGGAGAAGCTGGCTATCTCTCAGCTCACCCTCCACACTGAAACTGCTGGTTGCTTCCACGACCATCAGTCTGGCTTTAGAGCATCCAGAGGCACGGAAACTGCTCTTCTGAACACCTGTGAAGAACTGCTCTCAAATCTCGACACCAACACTTCTTCTGTCCTCATTCTTCTTGACCTCTCCTCTGCCTTTGACACGGTAAACCACAACGTCATGATTGCACGTCTGCATGACACCCTGGAAATCACAGGTCAGGTTCTGGCATGGTTAACCCCCTTCCTTTCCGACTGCCCATCCCAGGTGGAACTTGGATCCTTTCTCTCTCCTATCACTCTTTCAACCTGCGGCATTCCCCAGGGGTTTAACCTATCCCCCTGGTTCTTCATTGTCTACATGGCTGCCCTTGCATGTGTGATTCCCACTTTCATCTGTAACTTCCTGTGTTATGCGGATGACAAGTAATTCTCCTTCATGCTATCCTCAGCCACCTACTCTACCTCGCTCATATCGGACTCCCTGTCGCAATTCAGTCATGGTGTGCTGCAAACGACCTCTGCCTCAGCGCCAGTAATACTGAGATCATTTGCATTGGGACTCCTGCTCCCGCTTTCCCACTCACTCTGGCCGGCCTCCCTTGGCCCAGCGCCCACACCCACCTGCGAGGCAAAAAACCTTTGGGTAATCTTCGACTCCACTCTTTCCTTCTACACTCATATTTCGGACATCTCTAAAAAGTCCAACTACCAGCTCCACCTCCTCAGAGGTACTCTTCCCTTTCTCACCTTCCCCATTGGCTAACTGTATCCAGAGCCCAGGTTCTCTCATGGCTGGACTACCGCAACAGCCTCTTTCTCAATCTCCCTGCCTGTGCTCTGCACCCTCTGCAACTCATCCAGAACAGAACTGCAAGACTTATCCTTGTCCTCAAGCCAGGGACCTCTTCTCTCTGACAATGAAATTCCTCTACTGACTCCCTGTGGCTGCAAGGATCAAGTTCAAAACCCTCTGCATTGTCCACAAGGTTTTCTGGGGCCTGGGACCTACCTATCTGCAATGTTGCCTATCAAAATACTGTCCTTCCTGACCCTCACGCTCATCTACGTCCAACCCTCTGAGAGTGAGCCAGTTCTCCAAGCAGAGATTTGGAGGGAGATCTTTATCCTCTGTAGGGGCCACCCTCTGAAATAGCCTCCCTGCCACACTCCGTTTTGAGCCTGATCTCCTAAATTCCAGAAACTCCTCAAGACCTTCCTCTTCCCCTCTTCCTTCTCTCTCCCTGCTAAACTGTTTCTCCGCTCTATCCCTCTCCTTTTCCACACAGCCTGCTGCCTGGCTGCCTGGTGTGCCTCCGAGTCTCACAGGTCACTGGGACCCTCGCCAGTCCTCTAGCACTTTCCTCTGGGCCTTGCACTTGCATCATCATTACTGCACTTTGCCAATGACACATGAGAGTGGCATCTCTCAGCACTTACCCCACCTTCTGACTGACTGGGTGCACTTGCCCCCATCCTACACCTGTCTGTGCCCTTGCACAATTTGAATGCACCATGCCTTGAAGATAGTCTGTTTTTCCCTTGTCTCCACTTCTTGCATGGTGGCACCTCAATGCACTTGAGAAAACTGCAGAATAGTCATCGGACCTATTTGCTGTTATCTCCACTGATAATTGTATTATACACACTTTTTCCATGCACCCGCTCTGCTCGTCCAGACTTGTATCGTTTGGAAATTCATGGACTCCGAATGACTGTTTTTCCCCCCTGTTCCCTCCCTCCTTGAGCACTTTGAAACACTTGCTTTGTGTATAGTCGCTTTACAAATAAACAATACCACACCACACCTCCTGCAACATCCGAATGTCACAAGGCCTAGTAAGTTTGTTTTTTGTTTTGTCCTCCCTGTTCCCTATTCCTCTTGTTTTGTTGTGCCTCGAAACGCATTGTGCATAGGTGCATTATAAATACCTAATAAATAAAAAATGTGGCTTAGTCAGGCAAATGGATATGGTGCAGAACGCAGCATGTACTGCAAGTTCAAAACGCCTTCCTGCACCTCTCACCTGGATCCTTCTACAGTAGCTGCAGGGGTTACCAAAGGTTTGGCAAGGATGGAAAGAAGGATGGTGATGGGTGGCGCTGTGAAGTTTAATCTTGGAGCAGCATAGCATTATAGTACCCATTACACAAATGAAATTGGTGTACATTTTAGTGCAGTGGATTCTTGAGTGAAAAGGACCAGGCTGGTGAGGCAGCAGTGTGTGTTTAGTCATAGGCCGAAGTGGTGTGGGGCCCCACCAGGAAAGGACACTCCCCTCTACAAGATATTTTCTCCTGATTGCGTTGGTGGCCAAGGATTGGTGCGTCGGAGGAGCAGTGGCTAAAAAGTCTCTAAGTGACGGGACGGGCCACTTAGGAAGGAGGAGTACTGCAGGGAGCGAATGACCCATTGGGTAGACTTCCCACCAGCTCGCGGGCTATGCTATGGTGCAAGGCAGAGGGTGGTCCCGTGGATGGACTCATGAAGACCGCTCAGGACCCTCATCTCCATGGTATGGGCAGGATCACTGGCCTCAGGTTAACCTCTTTGGTGAAACTTACCTAGTTAGAGAAATGAGGTCGCAAAACACATAGAACCCAAAGAAAATTCAGCAAGTCTGCATCTGAGAAAGAACACCTTCAACCGCCTTACCCTCTAGTGGCTGTTTACACTTGAGCAGATCAATTTCTTGGCATAATCCAGACCTGTTGCCGAAAGGGGAACTGTGGCCATGCCATTACCCATTCTAAACACGTGTACACCTATACTTAAACATTTCTTACACGGCAGGGGGTGTTGCTCTTGTACCCTTGCTATCACCTGCAGCCCACCACTCTTTTGCACCATCCACTAAATAAAAAATGTTGAAACGATATGGCTGAGGGATATGAACATACCACAGGGGAACCTGTGAAAAAAGGAAGACTATTTGGGGCTATAAACCTCATATGCTATGTCAAATTATAATCATTTCAAGCAAAAACTTACAATGCCAGTTAATGTTCCAAGAATCAACAACCCCTTTCACAAACAAAACCATTTCAGCGTATGCCATCTAAAAACATTGAGTTATAAATAATTTATGAAAACCACCAATAAATCAGATGCAGATTAACTACTATTTATTCGACAGACACCACATCTCCGGTTCATTTGTGAGACGGCTATCACTTTGATACATCTAATAATGTACTAGTGACTTTTGATATTGCAGGATTATATACTAATGAAGACGGAGGTCCAAGTGTGGCCCTCCTAGCCCCCACTCGACTTGCAGCCCGAAGGCACAGAAATGAGATATGTACAACACTCCTGGGCCCTTCTTCACCATTGTCGATGTATCGCAGATATGAGAAACGTTACTCGCTCAGACAGCCATTCAAACTGTACACAACTGTCAATATGGAGGAGAGAGTGTTTTGATCTAGTTAGTCAATTTGCTCGAACTTCGAAAGATGATGACATCACTATTGACATCACAACATAGATGCATTTAGACATGAAGCATATAGAGTTTATTGCAGATAGACATGAAACAAGTGCTTATGACTCATGGTAGTTAGAAGACTGATAAACTTACACCAGTAAATAGTAAGCTAAGCGGAAAACAGAGAGATGCCAAGAATGCATATATCTAGCTTGCATGTGCCTAACTGCGACTAACATGGACGCCCATAAGAGCAAAGATGGAACCCATAGGTGTATTGAAGTGAATGGGGAAGGCAAGAGAGACTTCAAATACATGGGGAAGTTGTCAGACAGAGCGAGTTTCCAGCACAGACACAGTGCACATCCTAGCCAAGGACAAGCAGAAACAGAAAGTTTCCAGTTTACTAAGGCGTTCAAACACCTGCAAGGAATATATCTTAAAATCCTCATAATTACAAGTAGGAGAGCTCCTTTTCTTGGACCACATGCAAGACCTGAAAGTCTAGGACAGTGCCTATTAACTCGAGGCAGCTCGAAGGAAAGCTGCTCCCATCGAACCAGAGGTGGAAAGATCCAATCGCTCCATTACAAATGGTAGCAGAGGAATGGTCACAAAGACCTTTTGGCACTAATCCTGCCTCGTCCCGCCGAATGCCGTAAGGGCTGCGCAGCGACCCGTGTGGATCGGACCCAAAGACCAAGCAGGGGAATAATTGAAGAGGTCATCAGGAGCCGCCTTGTAGGAATTCCTGCCTGCTTCTCGTGGGACACTTAGCAGACCGGATGGCAGAGTGACAGATTCTGGGAGAGTCGGTGTCTGAGAGGCTTCAGCGGATCACGGAGTGGAAGTATAGACTAAACTGTACAGCAAATATAGCGGAAGGAAAAGTTCCACTTAGTGTTGTGTTTGTGTTTCTTTTGAAGGTTACCCGTTCTTTAGGTGGTCAACTTAGACAGTCCACTTATAGATGAAAAATTATAAAAATACTATTAAAATGTTACCTGTACTCGAGGCATTAGCTTGGTTTATGGATGAAAAATATTAAACTTTAAAAAAAGTAATACCTGTAGGTTAGGCACTTTAGCTTGGTTTATGGATGATTATGTATGGTGACCTGTGTATAGGTAATAGCAAGCGAAGCTAGCTTATACCATGCAAGGTGATTTCTTAATTAATCTCATTGAGATGTATTACTATATGCAGCGGTATAGAAGGACCACATGATTTTTTGGGATACCCTGTGTCTAAGTGAGGCAGGAAGGTTGGCCATATGTTATGCTTGTTACTGTGTCCGTGCTGTCAAAAGCAAAGACATATATCAAAGTATGAGGGGTTTTTCTCTGGACAGTTGGTGACGTCACATGTGAGGTTTATGTAAATAGGACTTGTGGTGCTTAGAAGGTGGTGGATTCTGTTTTGTTGAACTGGTGGAATTGATGAAAAGTGTTAGGCCATTTGGGCAGAACTCGAGGAAGAAACATTGATGAAGTCGCAGTTTGGGCTTTAAGGGCAGAAAACGCAGTGTGAGTGGTGCGCGGAGCACGCTCTTGTTGATGGTGGTGGGCCAGAGCGGCTGTTGAAAAGTTTTGTTAATTTGTTATGGTGTTAAGAAGTTGATCAATGAGTGATGTTAATTATGTAAACTGTGAATTGACATAGGTACATTAAACATGATGAAATCTTGATTTGAGATCAAGTAAGTATTGGCGATTACAAAGTAACATGTCAAAATCAGGGATACACCCATTCAACATTTATGCAGGTCCCGGCCACGATATCAAGACAAGATACGCAAGTATAGCGCCACATGGACTTGCGATACATGCAGCAAATTGGCAAAGCCATGGCCATCAGACGGAAGCTTTTCCATATGTGTGCAGCAACATATTACCACATACTTACATGCAGCTTATAAGGGGAAGACATTAAGTAATACATTGGCAATATTAGAGCTATGGAAAATGTTTCAGAACGAGGAAGGGGACTCAACCCAAAAGCAATAAATGTTGAGTCAATGCGATGCGGGAGGCGAATCGCCTTCGGCTTTCCCTCCTCCTCAAACTGCAGACGTAGATCGAACAGCAGAAGGTCAGGGATTTTACCCCTTAAGAGAATTGAAAACAGCAGCAGGATACACCAATCCTATTTTTGCACCTCCAGCATATAACCGCAAAGGCACACTTAGCAGCGCGAAGCAGGTAATTTCTGCTTTCTTATTCATCAGTGACAAACCTAAGGAGCAAGCGAATTGTAAGCAAAATGAAGAAGAGGAGATGATGGACGGACAGGACATTGTGGAAATCATGAGGCGATAGTCCCAACAAATGAATGGGTAGGTGGACAGATATTTCTTAAACTGAACGGGAAAACCACAAGCAAGCTAGGGCACACGGGAGAGGAAGCTCCAAATCCTAAAGATTGGCAGAAGAAGCTTAAGAGTGGACAGATAGAATGCAGGAAGTACAGAGAAGAGAAAGGGAAGAGGATGAATGTGACAGGTGAGAAGAGAACGAGAAATAGCAGAGGAAAGGGAAAGAGAGGCAAAAGAAAAGAAAAGGCAGAGAGAGCTAGAGGAGACAGTTATGCGGAAGGAAGAAGAAAAGGAGAGACAGTTGCAAATAGAGAAGGTTGGAAATCAAGAGACTTGTTAGAGCGTCTATGCAGAGAAGAAATGGAGGATACAAGATGTGAGCGGGAAAGAGACAAAAGCAAAGAGAGACATTCTAAGGAAACAGTGGACACCATGACAGACTTGATGCATCTAAATGACGATGAGAGAGGGGGACACGAAGAAGCATTTGGAACCCTATAGGAGCAGAAGAGACAGATTGGTTGCCCCAAAGGTGAGCACGAGTACAACGTTAGCCTCGTTGTGGGGCGGGGGGTGATTTTTGAGATAGAATGAAGTGGAAACAACAGGAGAAACCTATGTTAAGGAGGCTCAGCTTTGAGGACGAAAGAGAAGGAGGCAGTGACGATACTATTGGGAACATGGGATCAGATGACGATTGACGAGAAATTGGCAAAGATGAGAGGGAGAGGCCTCACTGCCGCTTCAGGGAAATAAGCCCGGACAGAGAGGCAGTGTGGGGAGAAGGGTAAGACACAGGAAGAGATGAGAGAGAACCCATGGGATGACTGGAGCGTCCCAGGGATAGATCACATAGTGCAGACAGAATTACCCCATATGTGCAGAGGCTCGAAGCCCTGCCAGGATGGACACAGGCAGAGATAAGGAGGACACTCACAGCCGCTAAATACATTGGGAGACATGACCGAGGAGGGAGGCTAACAGTTTCTGTTACCAAAGAAGGGTGGCGGGCAACCACATTATATCCCATGGCAACAGATGGATAAGGATAATTTGGGGTGTAAGCACCCTTGTTTACTGCAGTGGATGGCAAATGGATTTATGAGATGTAAAGGCTGACAGCAGGGACGACACTGGCAGTAGGCAACATGAAGAGCCTACACTCAGCCATTCTTGGGGAGTTAGCGGAAGACATTTGGAAAAGAGCAGTATACCCCAGAGTGACAGCACAGAACATGGTGCACAATGGTTCAATAAGTACAGAGCAGCCGTATGGCAACCTCTAAGGGTACAGTACCCGGACACATCTGATATAAGCATGATTATGGCGCGCAAAATGCTTGAAAACTAAGACCTGCTTATATTCAGGAGATTGAAGAGCGCTGGTCTCTTGAGATGAGAGAACCGTGGGATAAAACAGTGGGGTTATTTTATCATATATTATGTCAAGGGTTTCCAGAAAAGGTACAGAAACACCTGAAGAAATTGGTGGGGATGGAGGTTAAACCATGGTCGGAGATCCAACTAACTATAGTAAACTATTGTCGGTTAATGCAGCGGAAAGCAAGAAAAAAGCATTGGGAGAGAAAGCAGGAAAAGGCGAAGTTAGTGCAGAAAAAACAAAGTACACAATGGAAGGGACAGTGTTGACAAGCGGAGAGGGAATAGTTACCCAGAGTATACAAAATTGACCGAAGACAGTAGGAGGAGGGTTCATAGGAAGGGATGTTGGAAACCACTGGTCAAGGGGACTGGGAGGAGTGCCTGGGGCAAGAAGCTTCAGATACCCGGTGCAACAGGGTGGAGATGGATTTAATGGGGGACAATCAAGACCAATGGATGGGTCCAATACAATGCTGGCTTTGTGGAAGGATAGGTCACATGGCGTGAATGTGCAGAAGCAGGGGTGGAATACAACAGAACGGAGGAAGCGGAAGCAGACATACCAGACAGAGCAAGCCAACAATTATGCCAGGATCACACACACGCACATGCATATGTGCCACAACCGGTGCAGACATAGAGCATGCCAATGCAACCATACCAGCCCATGGCGCATGCAACGCAACCAAAGGAACATGCACAGCTACATCAACCACCAAAGCAAGCACAGATGCAGCAGAACATTGTAGCGACGACCCACACAGACTCCACGGTGCAGATTCCCATACAGAAATTGGTAGGGGGGGACTGTAGTTGGAGGCAATCCTTATATCGGGACAGGAATGTCATTATATTCACAATAGAACAGCCCACTGACAAACAGGATGTGTTCGATCCTATCTGTTACACCCAAACCAAAGGAGGAATTGCGTATAGGAGTGACAGTAGGTGACAAGACGTTCTCTTTTCTTGTGGAGATGGGGTGACTCAATCATGTGTTAGGGAAGGGAAATACCCAATGTCAGGCATTGCCATGTATGCACAGGGATTCTCTGGGGATACAGATTTTGTTCCTTTTACTGACAAACGATCCATTGTTATATTCCCGACAGACACCCTTAAACATAATGGGTAGGGACATGATGAGCCGACTTAACATGACCATTTCATTCATTTACCAGGGGATAGCGTGCTTGACATCACTACGTGTTCGTGAGGGAACTTATCCAGGAATATTACTGAAAGACTGTACAGAGGGGGGGTGCAGAGAGGGGTTCCAGCGAATCTCAAGCTTTTCCAATATGGAGTGGAGGTGCTGATAGCATAGCTTCCAGAGATACAAGACAAATTGCTACGTATACCCAATGAGTTCTTGTTCAGACCAGAGGGTCCCGTAGATGAGGAGGACAGGTGATGCCAGTAGAACTGTAGGCGTTTATAGTAAAGGACAAGAGGGTAGTATTGCATGGGAATGATGCCACAGGACGAGCATGGATGACAGTCATTGTGGTGGGAGAAAGGCACAGACTGACTGATCATGAGACAGTGTTTTCTATGAGCATTACCCATTGGGTGAGGATCCATTATAGGGAAGTACCACAGAGAATGGTTTTGCTGAAAAACAGGCACTACCACCATTTTTCGAGGAAGACCTGGCACGAGTACCCACTGTTCGATGAACTAGCAGTCCATATGACGTGGGCCTGTTAAAGGAGATGCGAGCTGTCAAAATAAAGCTCAAGCCAGGGGCTATTTTATAGAGGGCAAGACCATACCCCCTATCTAGAGATGCAGACCAAGGCATTTATGAGACGATCACTGCTTTAGTAACGCAAGGCATTCTAGTCCCTTCGGAGTCAGTGTAATAACGCTGGGTACCCGGTGAAGACAGTGCAAGGGGGATCATGGCATTTTATCCAAGATTTACATCATTTGAACCAAATTGTTGAGGTAGAATTTCCGTTAGTTCCCAGTCCCGTGACAATTCTATGTAGCGTTCAGCCGGAAGCTACCGATTTCACAGTAACGGATTTGAAGAACGCAATCTTTTCCATAACTGCAGGAGTCGTCGCAGGACTGGACTTCCTTCCTATCTAGAAACTGGAGGTGGAAATACATGGAGATTAATACAGGGGTACTTTGTGTAACCTCTCTTTAATAGGGGCATCCAAATGGACCTTGGAAAAATACCGATGGAGAGTACCATCATTCTGTACGCAGACAACATTTTGATCTGCAGCAGTTCCGAAGAGCAGTGTCGAAATTACTCGGTGCACTTGTTGACTGTATTGGCAGAAAAGGGTTACACGGTAGATGAGGCAAAATTACAGTATTGCCAGATGGAAGTGTTGTACATTGGACAGTTGACATCACAAGAATGTCGAAAAGTAACTCCATAAAGGGCGGAGGTGATCCTCAGAATGCTGCCACCAAAGACAGCGAGGGAGATGCAGCAATTCCTGGGTTTCTAATTATTGCAGTGTGGGTATTCAACTACAGCACATACATGAGAACCCTATTAAGCAGGCTTTGTGAGGCACAGAGAGGGGGTGGTAACCTATTGTGGACTCACAAAATGACAGAAGCATTTAAGGAGCTAAAGACAATTTGCACTGCTTCAGTGTTAGGAATTCCCAATTACAAGGACACGTTCTATTTGTTCTCACTCTCCAATAGAGTAGTGATACAATAGACAACCTTAGGACACGAACCAATGGCCTACTACAGTAGACGTTTAGACCCAGTGATGAGAGGACATTACCCTTGCAAACAAGCTTTGGCTGCTACTGCGTATTCAGTGAAAAATTCTAGCGAGTATCATGATGGGGTGCAGCACCACACTTAATGTGGAGCATGCCCTCTTTGCGATACTTGAATAGTCCAAAAGCACATTGACTACCCAGAGAGCATCTGGATATGAGGTGATTATCTTGAATCCAGCGATAAAAGTAGTGAAATGCAGAATTGTAAACGCAGCAACATGAACCAGTGGAGGAGGGAGACTATGTGCATGACTGTACTACGTACAAGGAACAATGCCATTCCTAAAGTGGGGGAGGGGAATGCCCTTGAGGGGGGATGGTGAGATTTATTGACGTGTCTTCAACTATAGACCAGATGACTGGAGAAAGGCATACTGGGACAGCAGTGGTGAATATTAAATCAGACGGGACAGCCAAAGAGGAAGCAAGCAGAAGATTGCCTTCACATTTTTCAGTGCAGGCAGCAGAATGAGTGGCTCTCATAATGGCATTAGAAGTGCGCAAGGACAAGCAGCTTAGTGTGTTCCAATTCAGCCTATGTGACATCCTCAGTACACGCTGGACTGCCACAATGGCAGAGGAGAGGCTTCAGACGTGCTGAAGGTACACTGATGCAGCACGCTCCCTTATTGGGCAAACTTAAAAACGCGCTACAAATCCCATCAGCCATGGCAGTCATGAAGTGCCAAGCACAAATATGGCAGAGCATATAGCTGCATTTATGGAAAATTGTTCTATCTGTAAAAAGATTAATGTAGGCCATACTTTGCGAGTAGTGCAGTAGCAATACCCTGCCCAATTGGGCCTTTCCAACATCTCCAAGTTGATTATTTAGACATAATCTAGGTCTGCAAAGTCTATCACTACATGATAGTAATTGTATGCCCTTTTTCCTGGTGGATCGGAGCTGGTCCGTGCTCAAACCTGATGCCCTCCGAGCCGTAAAATTCCTTGTTGGAGAGGTTTTCCTGTGATGGGGGTGTGCAAGGACCTGCAGTCTGACAACAGACCTCATTTTGTAAATGGGACCGTCGAGCATAAAACAAGCTCTACTGGGGATTAAGCACATGTTTTCCTGCGTGTATCACCTGCACATGAATTGAATATTTGAGTGACTCAATGGCCTACTAAAAGAGAAAATAGCTCAAATCAAAGCCACGCTTAAAAAGGGGTGCCTTCATTGCCTGTTACAATCAGCCTGGATACGACCACCACTTAACTCCTCATATGGTGGTGACAGTGCAATGCATGGGACATTCACTTGGTCCTCCCACTAGAGTTCTGACAGATGCCCATAGTTATACTTTTGTCTTATGAGATGCATGCTTACCTAGCTTCATTGATGGCTAGTGCCACTTTTATCTCTCAACAGCTTCAATCCCAGCAGGAGAGGTCGAAGAAGATTGAGGAAGACAACACACCGGAAAGGTCTGAGCTGGATCACCCTGCCCATCTTTCACCATCCAATCATTGAATTCTCTTAGGACCATCCTAGAGAGAATTTTTCCCGGTGCGTCCAACAGTGCAATCGGTCGATAGCTTTTAGGGTCCTTACGGCCACCTTTTTTATATATCGGCACAACCAAGGATGTTCGCCATGAAACAGGTATTACTTTGGTTTGCATGATATGATGAAAATAATTATTTAGGATACTCGCCCACTCATTTGGGTTTTGTTTAAACCTATAATTTGTAAGGCCATCATGGCCCGCTGCTCTTGAAGAGGACGATTTCTTAATAAAATCCTCAACAATTGATTCTGAACAAATGCCAACAGTTAACCAAGCTCCTATTATACTTGTAACTATTCATCTTGTCATCAGCATAAAGTTTGGTAAAATGGTTAACCCATTGAGCTTCTTTGACTCCATTAAGTTGAGAATTAACTTGAGGGACAGCATTACATTTATTTAATAACTCCCACACCTGGGCAGAGTTCTTATTATCCAGTATATAGATCAGTTGTTTTCATGCATTCTGCCAGCAGATATATGGTGCCAATGCAGAATGCAAGACAGTTTAAATCCTGTCATTAAGTGGGATGAGCTGACAGAGGTAGCAAGCAAAAGGTGGAAGACTGGGGAATTATCTGAAGAAATTGTAGCTCTTCCAGCACTGTTGATAACACGTATCCAGCAAGAGGTTCCCCGCAAGCAAATTAATTGGGATAAACTGACTGCTTGCAGTCAGTTGAAATATATTTTGCAAGAAAGGAAGACGTTTTTACCTCGTTCAGTGGAATGGCTATGGCAGAGGGACAGAGATCCTTTTGTTCACACTTTGTAGAGGGATTGTTGCCTCACCTAAAGAATGATAGACAGGCCCATGAGTCCACCCGGCCAACTCAAAGTTCTGCCCAGATTTTGACTAGGTATTATGCAAACCGCCATGCTAAAGAGAAGGGGGAGAATGAAAAGAAAATGAAGGAATTAAAAGCCAGGGTGCTAATGCAATAGCCTTTTACAGAACAATGTTGAGGTAGTGTGTATACAAAGGTATGTATAGAGGAGCAAGAGGTGGTAGTGCCCCACCAAGTAATGGAGCAGCCATGATGGACAATGGGTGTCATTTATGTAAAGCAGAAGACCACTGGAGGGAGTGTCCATTGCGCCAGAGAGGGTGCTGGCGCTCGTATGGGCGAGAAATGACAAGAGGAACATTTATAAGGACGAAGGCCAGGAACAACATTATAACAAAAGTGGGACATCAGAAGAGAATAATGAGCAACAGCATAATTATTTTGACCCTTAGCAAGGTCAGCAATATTCAGCTAGGGATTATTATGAGGATGATTACAGTACAATGAACTACATAGCATAGGTCTGCCCTGTAGAGGGAAAGGGGTGCAGAAGTATTCCTGTAGATTCAAAGGGGCAATTTGTAAATCAATGTAACTAGATACCTAGCCTTATTGCTGAAGATTGCGCTAAACCGGACCAACACCACTGCGCTTGCGCCAAAAAGGCTGCAATTCTCCCATGTAATCATTTGTAAATGTATGTATGAACGTAACCATAAGCATTTTTGTAACAAGAATGTGCCATAAGATATACTTGCACTGTAACCGTAAGTAACTTATGTTTCTTATCTGCCACCATTATGCTTGTAACCAGCGCCTAGATGTCTAAGGGCTCAGCGTTCTTAACAAATGTCAAAATAAATAAAAGCTACAGTGCAAGGCAAATGGGCGATATTCCTCCTTGACACAGGTGCGCCCAATACATCTGAACTGAAGGGCCTGGTCACCATCCTCCATCAAACACCAGGCATCCATGAACATTCCTCGGAGACAGACGAGAGAAAATCGGGCGCATGGAAGGTTCTCAGCAGTCTTTATTAGCTGCGGTTATCATTGGCTGGCTTATCTGGTGTACACTAAACCCACATTAGCATAGCTGGAATCCACAATTTTCTCTGACGCACAAAACTGATAAGCTTATTTTAGACTTAGCTGGACACATTTATGACCGTTCTCAACTTCTGCCAAAAACACCTTCATCACATCAATGTCTACACTTTATCTGATTTTCAAGGTCCTGCCAAGTTAGTTAGTACCTTATACTATGGATAAATAGATGAACTATGTTATATGGTGCAAAATAATAGAGAGGCCTCTCAAAATGGTCTGCATGAAGCACTTTGTGCCCTTCTCATTAAGAACATAGATAAATGTATCAAAGTTTGCCTTGATTTTTTCCAGTTTAATCATTAATCTTGTCTGATTTTCCTGCCAAGTTCCATTTTTAACCTATCAAACCCAATTATCTCACTGCAAGATGCTGCCAAAGACTGTCTCTAATGCATCAGCCTCTGTTGCTTGTCTGAAAACTCTTGGCATGAGTAATAGTTTTTCACACCTGGTTTACAAATGGACACCATTGAGTTATCCATTTTGAAATATATCTTTGTCTGACATTGGATTAACTCTTCAGGGAGCTATTATTTATTTAAGCAGCTCTCACTTTGTATCTTTTAATCATGATATATCCTTATACACTTACGGTATGTATGTGATATTTTAAGCATCCTTCATGTCCTCGGTCATCCTAAACTAAATATGCGCTGTGTCACGTGCCCTTTTTACCCTAAATAAAGGCACTATAATCCTGATTCCTGGAACAATAGAACCATTTGATCTGCCTATCATGTTATCTATACTCAGTTGAGAGGGGCACTCCCTATAAACATCAATTTCCCACAAACTAGTGCCCCATATTACCCTCTCTGGAAAAGTAAATGCATCAGTGATATTCTCTAATAATTCGGTCCAAAGTCTAATATCGGAACCTCTACAGTTTACTATAGGTCTTATATCTTGCATGGCTCTGCTTGTTAATGATAAAATGTGCTTTAAATCTGTTGGGAATGGATTTGCTGAAACATTTGCATGCAAATATATATTGCTCCCCTGATGGAGTGTACCTAACATGTAATGCAGAGTCTTTTTCAAAATGTTTTGCTGCTACTACCAATGATTTGCCATTTGAACTTAAAGGACTTGAGCCTATGATATGGGCCCCGGGATCTAATAATATAAGATGTATGGTAGTTGACACAGTGAAAATATGGGTGAAGACTGCTGCAGTATTACCATGAATTCCTCAGTATAAAATACCCAACAAAGCATTAGAAGGAATTAAGCCGTAATACAGGATTTACTAGGTGAAGGGATTTTAAAAGAAATTGTGGGGAGTCCCAGCAACAGCCTAATTCTTCCTCTGCAAAAACAAATTGATGGGAAGCCTTGTGTTCCAGCACAATGAGACTGATTATTGAGCTCCAAACAATAAATACAACTGTAGAAACACAGTATCAAATGGTCCCGGACATGGCTTCCCTGTTCACCATGATGCCACCTTCAGCCCAATATTTCACTGTTATGGACCTCAAAAATGGTTTCTTTGGCATTCCAATCCATGAAGACAGTCCGTACCTATTGGCCTTTTATGGCAAAGAGCGGTCATACACCTTCTGTATTGCCCCCCCCCCCCCCCAACAAGGTTAAAATGAAAACCCAAGTATTTGCAGCAAGCATTGAAAACATAGCTAGACATGTTTACACTGACTGCAAATACCATACTGCTCCAATACATTGATTTGTTGATAGCTGCAGATACCCACGAACAATGCATGGATTGCACTGTGCGGTTATTACACATTCTAGCACCACTGGGACATAAAGTGTCATTAAAAAAACAGTTTTGTAAGTTCCAGGTTACCCATTCAGGACATGTTTTTTCAAAAGGAGAGCATAGATTACACACTCACCGCATAAAGCCTATGAAGAAAATAGCTGTCCCTATCACGCAGAAAGATGCCAGGATTTATACGGATGATTTCATTTTGCATTCAGCGGATTCCCAATGTTTTGCTTTTAGCAAACCACTGTTGGAACTAAAACTGAGTAGCACTCCACTGCTGCTCAGCAAGAGAGTTTTGATGTTTTAAAATCTGCATTGTGTAATTCACCTATTTCGGGCACTCTTGATTATGCTAAACCCTTTACGTTGTTGGTGCATGAAAAGCAAGACTGTGTGTGATCTGTACTTGCTCAACAGCAAGGGGGTAAAAACAGACTGTGTGTATATTTTTCTTCTACATTGGACCCAGTGGCAAAAGCACTTTGCCAAATTGTTTAAGGGGTGTTGCAGCTGCTAGGAACACCCCTCGGGGCTATGGAAGGAGGTGTTTGCGCCAAGATCGGGCTTTCTTGCTGTGCATTCACATCCGCCCATGATGAAGAGAATGGGGCCCTGACAGATGCTAACACTCAACTATCGGACATGCACATCAAAATGGAGGCAGGGTCAAATGCTGTAGGAAAGGTTGATGACTGGTTATCATACATCTTTTCCTGGATACCATCATGGATGGCCAACTGATTGAAATTACTGATAGCTGCATTGATACTGGTGCTATTCGCCTTCTGTGTCATCAGAGTATCAATATCACAAAGCAGGAAGACTACTGAAAAGACCATAGGGATGAAAGTATTACTGGGCGTAGAGACCGAAGAAGACGAGGACATGAAAATACATAATGCACTGAAGTCACAACTGAGGCAGTGTCCTCAGTTTCTGAAAGGTACAACTCTCACGACTATTGGGGAAAATGTGTATGGTGCGCCCCAGACAGATTGCAGCTACAAGACCTGGAGTTTGGATGTGCCCCAGACAGATTGCAGCTACATGACCTGGAGTTTGCACGATCATGTGAAATATCATGGACATCTAGGAGGAGTAAGAAAGGTTTGTGTCCCGAAACTATACGTGACTAGGGAGGGTCATTTGGGGAGTGTGGTCAACTTGTCAACCAGAGGGGCGGATTGATGACAGAGGTTCAAGTGTGGCCCTCATGAACCCCACTCGACTTGTATCCCAAAGGCAGAGAGATGAGATGTACATCACTCCTGGGCCCTTCTTCACCATTGTCGATGTATCACATATGAGAGAAATGTTACTCTCTCAGACAGCCATTCAAACCGTACCCGACTGTCAAAATGAAAGCTGATTATGTTACTTTTGACATCACGACGTAGATGCATTTAGACATGAAGTATATAGACATCCATGCAGAAAAACTACATAAACACTTTTAGTTTATTGCAAGTAGACACAAATCAAATGCTTATGACTTGTGATAATTGGAAGACTGATACACTTACACCAGTAAATCTTAAGCTAAGCGCAAACAGCAAGATGCCAAAAATACATATATCTAGCTTGCAAGTGCTTAACTGTGACTAACATGGACGGCCATAAGATGGAAGCCATAGGTGCACTAAAGTGAATGGGGAAGGCAAGGCAGACTTCGAATACATGGGGATGATGACAGCCTGGTTCAACAGAAGGCAGACAGGCCGAGCTTCCAGCACAGACACAGTGCACATCCTAGCCAAGGACAAGCAGAGATGGAATGTTTTCAGTTTACCAAGGCGATAAAACATCTGCAAGGAATATAGCTTAAATCCTCATAATTACAAGCAGGAGAGCTCCATTTCGTAGTCCACACAGGTGACCTGGAAGACTAGAACAGTGCCTATTAATTCGAGGAAGATGGAGGAAAGCTGTTCCCATCGAATCAGAGGTGGAAAGATACAATAGCTACACAGGTTCCAAGCTGGATATACGTTCTCAGGGCTTAGGCGATCAGAGATGGCAACATACAGAACCTTTATGATTGCTCCCATTGCCTTTAATAGTTTCACTCAGCCTGGTAGCTTTCCAAGGTCCCACGACTGGGAAGACATGTTCTTTCCAATCCTTAGCTACCTTTCACATTCAGGTACACTATGTTGCAGTGGCCACTCATTTCCCTGTTAACCTGCAACTTTGTATTTGCTACATTTAGAAGTGGTCCTAGGAGGAGCTATCAGATATGGATACCAAATGGTTATACTAACCCCTATGTATTACATATATAGTTTTCCTAAACTGACAAATGCCCTTCCCTGATACGTTTTGGGGAATGCAATGTGTTTTTGTGATGTCACTAGTGGTAAAAAACGTATGGCACATGTTTGGAGGACGTGAATCTGTGGACTGCTGTGCCGTGCTGTTCTAGTGTGATCCCTGACACTTTGATAACAAAGACAGTAAATGTTGCCTTACGGTCAAGTCTTCTGTTTTTACGGTGGGGATTTTGTTTGGGCCCAACTGCCCTCTTGCTGGTAATCTGGGTAGCTGCTAAGAGTTACCCTGCTGCTCCTTTCCACTAACATTCTGCAATCAGAAGCAATCAAGTGTATTAACTATCTTATTTCTTATGTTAGTGTAAAATGCTGGATAATTGGGATTAAGGAGGATGCCAAGATCAGGTGTTCAAAGTTAAAGATGTTTATTAGAAACTGTTTACATGGATAGGTCAACTTAAAAATAAATCTGATTTCCCCAAGAAATGACAGTATACAAATGAGGCTACCAGTAATAATGTATTCATAACATTTATGCATGCATTTAAACCAATATTTGAATCTGATGTTGTTTGGATCACGCAAACACAAACCACCATTTTCATTTGTGGATCTTATCAAAATATTATTTATTTTCTTTATTTATAAAAGTAATGAACAAGCGACAATTATAGTGCACAATTGACTTGCAAACATTTTTTTAGCCTTGCATTCGTTTTCTTAGAAACAAAACGAGTTTGAAGGGAAATATGAAGAGAATGAAAAGACAAAAGGATAGACTCCCCAGTTGCCTATGTGACTTGAATCAAAAGAAAAGAAATTGCGCTGTTCTTCCTCCACAAGTGCTTTATACAATCTTTTCCACTCTTAGGCTGAGACGTTAGGCTTTCCAGTCTCTGCCCTTGTGGTCCCAAAGTTCCAGAACTTTTAGCTTGCGCTTCTCTGATACAGGTTCAAGGACTGGCATAATCTTGGAAAAAGTAGTTGCTACACAGTTACTCGCCAGACTCTCACTATTTTACTTTCTAAATGGCTATTGGTCAGGGCTCGGCTCTAAGCGTAGCATCGAGACAGCAGCCACCATCCCTGTAGTGGATGCTGCCTTCCAGTTCTTGGATATGGGCAATTCATGCCTCCTTGACCTCTCGGCTGCATTCAACACTGTCAACCACTGCATCCTCCTCTCCGTCCTTGCTGACAGGATGGGACTCTCTGGCAGTGTCCTGAATTGGCTTACCTACTACTTCTCGGGAAGCCACCAGGCCATCCACATGAACACATTGCGTTTTACCCGACTCCCAGTCTCCTACATAATCCCCCAAGACTCCATCCTTTCACAGATCCTTTTTAAAGTTTACATGGATCCTCTGGGCACACCCCTCAAAGATCCTGATATAGCCATCCACAAAGATGCAGACGATGCTCAGTTTTACATGAGTAAAAAGCCACAGGACATTTGTGGTCTCTGTGATTACCTAGCCATCATCCATTCCTGGATGTCGACTACCTACCTCATGATAGCCCATTGTTCTCCCTGCTAAACAACAACTTGTCCGACAATGGCTGAATGCTACGCACCTAGAAGGATTTGAGCCACAACACTTGGATACATCAAAATCGTTAGGCTTCACCATTGACAGTAGCCAATCCTTCCAGAAACACATAGCCATGGAGGCCCAAAACTGGCTTGAAATCGCCACCCTTCACAAAAGCAAATCCTTCATCCTGCAGAAGCACATCTGGACCATGGTGCAGGCCATCACCCATCCATGGGGGAAATTCCCCTTGATGGTGTCGCAGCTGCCCACTTAATTCACCCAAAAGCAGTCCACCATGCTGCAGCATGTTTTACTACGGGTGTGCAGAAATTGGACCGAATTGCCCCCATCCTACGGAAACTACATTGGCTTCCTCTGTGGGCCAGGATACTTTCAAGATTACATGTATCATCTACAAAGCAGCGTACATGGTGGCTAAGCTCCACTTATTTGGTGGCACATTCTCCTGGTGCAGCAAATCGTCCAACCTTCTTAAATCACAACTTGTCTGCAAAAAGAGGACCTGCAAACATCCTTTTTTCAAGCACCCACCCTCTGGAACTCAATCAGACTATTGGCTCGGAATTCCCCCATCATTCCCTATTGTAAATCTCTCAATGATTAATCCCAATGGCGCACTTTCCAATGCACAGACTTTAACTTAGAGTGCTGCGCCCCTGTTAACAAAGATGCCAGCCCAAGTGCTGACTACCTCCACTCTGTACAGCGCTCTGCCTCTCTCATGCTAGGTCTGCACTATAAACAATAAAATAAAAGAAGTCTGGGCTTCTTCTGATCCTTTGAGTGCGGACCCTGCAAAGCCCAAAACTAGGTTCAAAGTCTAAATCAGTCCTTGATGTCCTGAAGGGCCCTGAAGGGAAGCAGAACCTTCTGTCACTTGTCTCCACCACCTCTCCAAACTACCACTATGCTCCCTAACACCCTCTGTAACCTCATCTGTTGGAACTGGCCAAAACCTGATCTGGCCCTCTGAAACTTCCTACTCCTACGTGACTCATGCTTTCAGCCTTTCAACTCTGAATATTTATCTGATAACGTTTCCATCTCTGTCCTTTGTTGCTCCCCCCCCCCTCTAACTCTCAGACACATGGCCCTTCTCGCCCTCACCTGAAGAAGCCTTTTCTAATCTTGTCTTAATAACCCCCTTTTCCTGGTTCTCCACAGTATCCTTACTATCACCTTGACCTGACCCTGCTGTCTCATCCTGCTCTCTTGATCTTACTGCCCCCTTCCCCTCTGGTCTGGCCTCCGTCTCATCAACATTCTACACATTACCTCGTACCTCCAATCCTCTATTTAATGTAGCCCCCATTCAGTCCACTCCAGATTGTATTTCCTCCCTTCAGTTTCCTGGTGTTTCTCCTCCTTTTTTAAATTCCTCCCTATGTTTTACCTTCCAAATCTGAGTTAAGTCCCTTCTCTCCTGTAGATGTGTTATCTTCCCTTTCTGCCACCTCTCATCTGAAGCACTCAGTCAAGCATTTGGTCCTTCGAAAGATGCTCTTGCTTGCAAAGCCAGGTGGCCGTATGAGGTACTGAAAAAACTGTATTCAGTACATTTATTTAATGGATTCATAGAGCACATCAGAAGTTATAACATACAGGAATGCTTTTAAGAAACATAGGAATTGTAAAAGACACAAAGAGTTAAACCAATTTTAAAACGGATTAAAAAAAAATAATCTCCAGGATATATAGTGCTTTTGAAATATGACAAATTCCAGGAGATTTAAAAGTAAAGGAAGCTTAATAATAAACCAATTGTTTCATTACCTCAGGAAGCATCGGTTCCAGGCCAGATAACTTGTTATGGTTTTTTAAATGTTATTTTAGGAATTGAGTGCGCTTTTAAAAAAAAAAAATAAAAAAGATAAATCTTTAACAAAGTCAAGCAGGTGGAGATCTTCTATAGAACAAATCAGTTATTTTCCCACCATCCTTATCCGAAAGAGTCTCTGGTAATGCTTAATTTGCGATGGTGTGTGCCACTTATTGTTTGCCTTTTTTTGTTTATGATGTGGTGTTGTTGCAACTTTACATTTTATCTGTCAGTCAGTAGTAGCCATGCAACAAGTAACACCAGTGTGCACTGGCCACGCGTCGCTGCATCTTGGGCTGGCTCATTGTAGTTCATGATCCTGATGACCCACGCTTATGGGGCAGTGCTAGTTATCCATTTTGTTTCATTACAATGAGTTGGAAGATGAGTGGCCATGGTGGTTGCTTATGCAGTTCATGCCCACACGCATGCAGGCAGTCTTTATGGCATTGATGCAGCTCCGCTACTGCAGTAACTGCAAGCCCTGCCACAGCTGGGTGGGTTAGCAAACCGACAGCCAGGAGCACTACATAGAGGCAATGCCATAGAGTAGGCCATTGATGAGGAGTGCTTGTCCAGAGTGCCAGTGCACACAGGAAGCTCTTTCTGCTGTGTTTGACAGGAAAGTTAATCTATTCAGTAAGGATTTTGCCTGCATGTGTAAATTAATTTTTCATAACGTGCTTAATACCAGAGGTTTCTAAACGCGAAACCGGGGATTGAGCCTGTGTGGCTCTGCGTCCTCGTGTTTCCATGGCGAGCGCGTTGCGCCTTGAGCTATCCTCCAGAGTCAGACGGAAACATGTTTGCTCTGGTTTCTGTAGTTGGACAGTGAGTAAGTTCCACTTGGCAGCTAAATAACCACAGCAAAATTATGATTGTGTTTAAGGAAGCACTTAAACAATTGCCTCATTTCAAGACACAACAAGTATGGTTTATGTTGATTAGTATTGGTAAATCGCCGATTTGCTTTAGTCTGTGCACCAATCAAACGTAATGAGCCTGTGGGGGACAGCCGTGGTTGATGGAAACAGTAGCAGAGAGCTGCCAGCTCCGATGTGTCGCAAGCACACTAGAAACTATTTGTATGCACTGCACTGCAGCTTTGGTTTTCCAGATTTTACACGTCCGAAGGACAACAATTTACGTCTGGACCGAAAGTCCTTAAAAAGCAACCTCATCTCTCTTAGTAATTGTGATTCGGTTAAAGACGTTGCCAAAGCATAGCAGTGGAAGTCCTAGTATTCTAGGCATTCTATGGCTAGATGGAATCACTTTAGCCACTTTGCTTCTGAAAGTAATCCAGTAAGGCCACAGTAGTCCTTTTATGTCCTCTTCAAAACTGGTGCCAATTCTCGAAATATTTTCAAAATTACTACCTTAAACAACCTCCAGGAGAATTACCTTATCCTCAGGATTAAAGGCTGCTTCCACTAACGGGAGTGATTAAACTAGATTTCGTTACAATCCAGATAACCTGCATTTATTATTATTTTTTTTAAACATTTTATAACGCGCCTCACACCGTACCCGAGTGCGGATCCGGGATTCGAGCTTTTCTTGCTGTGTGTGTTCTTGCTTCCAAGACCAACGTGTTGCTCCTGTGCTATCCTCCATTCACTCTATTTATTCACTTGGGAATATCAGATGTACGAGCAGCTAAATTAAAACAAGATGTTAGAATTGGCCACTATTCAAATTCAATGGAAAGAGGTTGCTGGTCGCTCTGATTTTTGGCAAGGCAAAGCAGGGCAGTTTGCCTCAAGAGGATAGCTCTGGGGCAAAACGCCTTGGGAAGCAAGACAACACAGAGCAGCACAGGTTCGATTCCCCAGGTCAGCGCTTGGAAACCTCTGAGTATTAAGCGTGTTATAAATAACTAATTATAATTATTTAAGCATTTGCTTGTGGGTGTATTGAGAGTTGGCATGACACCACCCTGCTATTAGAATAATCCAGCAAGCTGTGCCCATCGAAAGTAATTTTGCTATACCCTTTATGTATAAGGGTTTTTGGATAGTCTCTGTGCGGATATACAATGGCAAATGTCATTTTTAAACTTTGTTACTGTGATAATTCTATATATTTTTAACAATGAAATGCATGCAGAAGTTCACCATCTCAGAGTGGGACAGCATGTGAATTTAGCTAGTGTGAAAGTATTATTAAGATACATGCCTAATAAAATGTGTATGTGACAACTTTTGTACAATTTGTTTATGGAGACATGTGTCAACTTTGGCGGTTTCTGGTTAATTTAAGCAATTTTTAAAGTATTAAATTCCATGCCATGTTCTCAGAAGTCTTAGAGGAGGGGAACTTTACCTATGTTGTCCTCTCTAATCCCAAATTGTATAGTGTTAAGGTGGATTTCCAAAATTATCCCTGGTGGGAGGATATTTGGAGTTCACCCTATTATGGTGAATAGGAAAGACACAGAGGTTAGTCGAACCCAATCAAGGTGAGGTAGAAGAGTGACAAGGCTTAGTCCCAGGAATGTTGTGAGTGTCATCTAGGGCTTCAATGAGTACACACAGAGAAACACAAGTATTTCCAGTTAGAACGGTAGGTATAAATTAATTTATTCATCAGGCCTTTAGTTTATGTACTAAGCATATAACAAACAAAAGTAAATAGTGTCACACAAAACCCTTACAAAACAGATCTATACATTCAACCTTGGGAGACCTAGAATAACATTTGATTCAATGACTGGTGAAACACAGGTAAGTACTTGGATGCATAGAAATAGAACTCCTTGGGAAGCAACACAAAACAGCATGCCTCAATCTTATAAAGTGCAACCCTAAAAGGGTTTTGGGCCTCGTACCCAAAAGGTGTCAGTTTCAAAGGATATACTTCTTTAGGTAGGTTTATATAGAAATGTTCAGTGCCAGTTTTTATGATTAACAGTCATACAAAGTTAGATAAAGTTCAGATCAGGCCTCAACTCAATCTTAACTCACTACGATAGATCTTGGGAGGTCAGGGGCGGTCATTAACCCAAGTTCCACCACCATAGGTTAGGTCCGATTGAGGTATAGTAAGGACTTTACACCCTTGTTACCTATGGGAGATAGAGCAGAGGGGGTGGTAGAAACCGGTATGTAGACCTAACCGGACTCGAGTTCTCCGGATACCACTAGTGGAGGTTCCATACTTCGTTGCAGGCTTGTTTTTCTGTCTTTGCTCCTTAAGTGATGGTCGTCTCAACGTCTAAATAGAAGAGCTATGTTGTTTCGTAGGATTTAGTTTCGGTTGGTCGAGGTACCTAGGAATCTTTTCCCGACAACTTCCAGTTTAAGACCCAAACAAAGACAGAATGAAGGCTTCTGTGGGACAGACTACTACGGGACACCTCTGGGACACGACGACAAGATCCAACAAAAGTCTCCATGGTCCAGAGTGACAGGTGATGGTCCAGTGGTGAACACAGGAGCAGGTCCAGCACGTTTTCCCGTGGTGTGAGATGGATAAAAATTCAGGAGCCAAGTAACTGCAAAGTTCCAAGGCTCTGCTCGAATGGTGACTGCTACAGCAAGGTAGTGTAGAAGAGAGCTGAAGACTCAACAGGCACAAATCCTTGAGCAGGGGTTGATACTGGTTGTTCCTACCGGTCCTGGGGTCACACACCAACTAAGGCTTTCTTGAGACCCACACTGGGCTTCACCGGGACAACAATGGTGTTGATGCTGGTCACCTGCAGGCGTCCTCATCGGCTGCTCTTCTTTGTAGAAATATTGGTTCCAACGATGATCTGATGAATAGCTGCAGGAGCACTCCTTTCATCCAAGATTCAGAACATGAGCAGCCCACCAACGTTAAGGATCTGCACCATTCAAACAACCAGTGGTGATCTGGGATTGGATAGACACTAATCACCTGATCTGCCCAGCAACAGACATTCCAGCACCAGACATGTGGATTGGGACTAGACAGTACACGCCCCCATCTCTGGCATACACACAACACCCCTTAGCTCATGAATGCCTCTGCTTTAATCTGAAAGGGGTTCCATATATAAGGCATTTCCTGACCTGAAAAGGCAGGAAAACGGTCAAATAACAATATGGCCAAAGAACAATCGAAAAACCTTGTGGCGTGGCCATCTTGGGGTAAGCGCCACCTTTAGTTAGCCATTCTATGTAAATCCAACAGTGCATAAGTAAAATAACACAAAAACATCAAAAATATCACAGCTGCCACTAGCTTTTCTTAAGCACATTGTAAAAGTAAAACATCCATGATATAAAAGAAATGGAAGGATACAAAGTATCATAACTGCACTTCACTCTAAGGTGATGTCTGCAATTGTAACAATGCAAGAAATCATAAAGAGAGACCTCGTCTTTTGGTGCTGACCGTTTTAGGGACTAGTCATTTTCCCCATGAGAATGAGCAAAACGGCCAAGGGAAGTAAAGCAGGAGGCTTGACTTGCCTCCACAAAGTCAGGATGGGGCTCAAAACAAGCAAAAGGAAAGGGTGTGCCATTGAAATCTATGGAGGGCAAGTTGCAAAAAGAAAATCTCTCCCAATATGTAGAACAGCAAACGTAGACGCACTGCATCTTTGTCCAACTTTCTTAACCTATAATGTTCAGACTACAGAATTCCCAGAGAACCCACAGTGCTTGGAGGCCACAACATCGCACTGGCTTTACAAATGTCACATAAGCTTGCGTAAAAACATACCCAAAGGACTTCTCTCAAGAATCTTGTCTGTCGCCCCCATTCAGCTAAATGCTTTTTTCGTGACTGCATTTCCACTTTAAGAGATTTAGATATACCTTGATGTCCAGATGGTGAAGGAAACCATTTACTGGTGTGCTGTAGTTGGGATAGATGAAAAATTCGAACACCTGCCAGGTGTTTACATTCTCACCAGTTTCACCGGGGTGGCAGTATTGGGGTCATCAGTCTGTTGTAGGGTTGCCCCTCAACAAAAGACATACTTCTGGTTTGTCTACAGCCCTCCTGTTTGCCTCACCAAAAATATGTTCGTTTTTAATTAAACACTTTATGCTCCTAGAAGAATGTTTTAATGTTTTTTTTTTTTTTTTTTTAACTCTTCACAAACTTTTAGTTGGTGTTTTCATGGTCTGCTTTTTCTCTGTTCTGTAGCTACGGAATTGTTAGTTACCTCTTTAAAAACATTGGGCCTTAGAAGTTTGCTGGTCCGGAAACAAGGGTGCCAGTAAGCTCACTGGCACCCTTGTTTCCTGAGTGTGCCTGCTGTGCCCGACAGGTCCAACCCTGCTGGGCACTGCTGCTACGGTAGACCTGTTCACGGAAACACCAGCACCCTTGGTAACAGTGCTGCTGCTTCCGTGACCTCACTCGATAGCACTCTATGGGAATGGGGACTAACAATTTTCCAGCGCCTGACTACCGGAGCAGCCATGTGGCACCGGGAAGTCGTGCGCCGGTAAATTATTACAGGTCCAGCGGCAACCCGCCAGTAGCACAGGTAGGTTTACCACCAGACCCGTAATGAGGCCCATTGACTCTGATTTAAAATGTACAAGTGCCCTTATCTTTAGAATAAATACATATTTAAAAAAAGAATTCCCACAAGCACTGGATGACGTGCGCCAAAATGAGGACTCGAAGTATTCCGTCATTGTTCAAATGGCGCGATATTCACGTCTCCATGCACACAACCGGATTCACCAGACGATTCAACCATCTAGAAAGCAATGACATACTCGCTCGGCGAAACGCAGATCAGCAGAATGTTTTGGCATCCATGTCGTTTTTTTGTTTATTGTTTCGACTACACGGCATTCCAACCACCTTGTGACTGAGCTGTACTTATGTGTTTTCTTGCAGCTGCAGCACTGAACAAGCCCGCATTACATCATGCGCTCGCGTTGGCAGCTGCAAGGTCATTGCTCTTTTGATTGACAGCGACGACGGTAAACCTGATTTCTCTTATTCTAATGCATGTTATTCCCAGAATGTATGTACTGTGACCTCCATTAAGGCTAGGCAACCTTAAATGTCAGATTGTTTCGTGGATATCATTTGCTTGTTCCTTGCATGTAAATCCATTTGAAAGGGTGTTGATGTCTGTGCAGTTTCGATGTTTAAAGGACACGTACACCACCAGCCCTGTTTCTTGGCGCTAACAAGAGAGTCCTCTGTTACAGGTGCTAACGTGATCCAGTGTAATCTGTAGGTGCGTATCCAGTCCTATTTCCCTTTGTATTCTTGCACTTGCAGTCCTGCTTTTCCCATTCTAAAACCTAGACTACAAGTCCAACAATGCAAAAAAAAAACAGGACTGGATAAGCATCTACAAATTAGACTGGACCATGTTTGCAACTATGCTGTGAAGTGTCTATACTTAACCGTGCAATACCCAGGGTGTATTATGGAAGTAGGATCGGCCGTGACAGGAAAGGATCAACATGATCTCCGGTCTGAGAACATTTCCATTTTGTGATTGGCCATCTCGTTTTTTTTACATCGTACTTATTCGCTCGGTCACAGTCGGAGCAGCATAACAGAGAGATAATTACGTAAGTGTTGAGGAACATTTCCAGTTCTCCAAATTTTAAGGTAAAAAGTGAGGAGGCATTTAAAAATGCACTGCTGTAAAGTGAGACGAAGGCAAGCATGTTCTGCATTGGAAAACATTGTAGCAATCGCAATTCTTTTTGTACAAGTTAATTGTGGTGCAAACATAGGAAAACAACTTTGGAACTGCATGTTCTTGCCTTGAACTTACAATTGTTTTCACTCGAAGAGAAGTTGGCCCGCATAACGTAATTTCTCGCTCTGGTGGAGGATTTGACACATTCATTAGTCAGAAAACAGTTTACGCTCGACATCCCCTCACCGCCTCGTCCATATTCCCTGTCCAATGAGGCATTCAGCCCTTAGACTTGCAGCCAGCTGCTCCTTATAAACACTTTTTTAAAACCCTCTTAAACATCCTTGATAATGGGAGGGGTACAGAGACAACTAACCCCGAACTGCCTTCTGTTTTTCCTTTCTGCAAGGCAGAAGGGTTCGGAAGTGTTCGGTTGCTCCCTCGATGTGGGTTGGATACATTTGTATTGCTTCTTCATGTCTCTTCTAAATTATGTGGACCTGCGGTCTTGTTTCTGACCTGACCCGCGCCTCCCAATGGTCGACATACATGAGTTGTCCTGATTGGTAGGCATAGTGTTCAGTTCGCGTAACAATGGTGCAGGTGGATCATAGGCCCGATTGCTTTGCTTCTCTGGCCCTCACTGGTGGTCTCTGCTGATCAATTGAAGCCTAGTGTGGCTATGATCAACATGGATGTAGATTTCAGGCATCCCACCGCCCCTAACCTCTGAGCTGAACTCATCCACCATGTGTGTGTGTACTTCTAACCAGACGACTCTCCATAAGGGGGATTCTGTCTGGCACACAGGCAGCACGTTTTGGAACAAAAGTGCCCGATTACGTGGCCATTTCTATTAACTTAACCGTGGTCCCGTTGACATTTGGAGGCCAGGTCCGTTAGAGGTTGCCTCCACTTCTTATGCTTGCAGTCATTCGAAAGCAAATCCTACATCTTGATGGCCATTCATCCAGAGAGCCCAAAGCATTCTAAGAGAATGACAAGAACTGGAGAAGGTTGCTAGTCCTAGAAGATTTCCTGAGCTGGATCCTCTCCACAGCGGTATTGATCATTTATTTCTATCGCGCTCGTAAACAAGTATGTCAGAGCCCGGCAAGGGAGGGGAACGGAGGAGAACAAATCAACGATCTTAGTAGGCCCAGTGACATTGAGAACGCGCAAGTGCATGGGAGAGGGGGAGGGAAAAGTGAATGGAAGGGGGGGAGAAGTGGAAAGTGTGAAGTAGAGGAGAAACAGATAAATAAAAATAAATAATAAAGGCAGAAGGGTAAAGTACAGAATTGTTGACTGGGGATGCTATCCTTCCCTGCTTTGCAATCCATGCACCTCAGTGGCCACGGAGGATGGGAGGATGGGACGCCAATGGACCACATCAATTAGAGTGTCATGGCTGTGCTAAAAGAGCTCACAGTGCATTTTCGTTTGCCTAAAATCCTGCCGTCTGTGCAGCTGGCATCGCTCAGTTTCTTCTGGAAGACCTTCATGCCCTTATCAGTCTTCTGTAAGAAGGGACAGATTATGCGTACCACTTGGACATCAGAGAACAGAGGATTATGCGGTCATCTGATCTTTTGACTGGATATGGACCATTTCCTTGCACAATATTTCCGGGCTTCCTTCCAAAAGACACTCCAGCCTAAGAAATGTAATCTCATTGGTATGACTGAGAGGCCGCCCACTTCCATGCTCAGAGGCAGAAGTTGCTTGGACCTGAAATCAGTGAACTGGCAAAACAAATGGCTGAGGAAAATGAAAGATCCTTGTCAATCTAGCCCAGTGCTTTTTCTGGAAAAGGAGGGCATAGGTATGGACCAGCGGAGCATTCCTTTCCGACCAGGAGAGGGGTAGATGTTGGGGCTGTGATACCTTTTCAGGGCAAGTCTATCACCCCCAGTCATCCTTCCAGATTAATGGCCAGGGGTATCCCATCATTTTGCATCTCAGGAAAGGTCAGCTTGAACAGTTCATGCTTATCAGTTTCTCCATGGGGCATAGTCCAAGGAGCGTATTTTTTCGATTGAATTCTGGTTCCGCATGGCTTGGGGCTAGATTTGACTCCTTAGCCCAGAGGCTCATTGAAGAAAGCATTGCTTGAGTATTTAGAAACTACTAGTGAGGAGTGCACTTACTGAGGTTACATCGAGGGCAGTTGGGGCAGGAAGTAAGTTTCATTGTGTTCTTTGTCCCAAAATCATCAGGACATGGCAACATGGCATCGATTTAAAATGCAACAACCTGTTTATCACGAGCATCATTTAAAAATGGAGACTCTCAATTCCATCATTGTCTCTCACCCCCAGGCCATTTCATAGCATCTGTAGAACTAGAGGATGTGTAATTTCATGTTGCAATCCTACCTTCTCTCCAGGGATTTTTAAAGGTTGTCCAATTACAGTTACAGATGCAATTCAGTTATTCTGTCTAGTCACAATGTAGCCCTAAGGGTCGTCAAAGGATGAATACCCTGGTGGAGATTATCCATGGGCAGGGGGTCCAGTTTCTTCTCTACCTGAGTGACTGGTTAATTTGTGCATGGTCCATTGCATAGGTGGCGATGGGCATTAATTGTGTATCATCTATCTATAAAATGTGCTCTAGGCCTTAAATCCACAGCAATAGCTATTTAGTTCATTAAAAAAACATCAAATCTATGCTATGCTGTGGTGAAATCCATACAGTATTAAGTTTCCTATAGCCTTACTTACACCATTTTAGTGGACGTGTGTATCATTTAAATGCAAATTAATAACATGCATCATTTTGTGATCCATACATTCCATCATATATTGCAATCCAGATAATATTTTACTAAATATAAAACAATCGGTTTGTGCTCAAATTAATGTTTCAATTTTCAAAATACATATTATCGTAATATATAGAGTATATCCTAACCCAATAGTAAATGATATAGTATTCACTCAATTCTTCTTTAAAGTGCAAACATGCCGTCTTATACACCACACACAGATCAACCTCCTTCAATTCATCATGTATCATAAATTAAAACCTCACATAGAAAGTAATTATTATAATTCTGGAAATTACTATATACAAGTTAAAAGGAAATGTCTCCCCAAGGTCATGTGTAATTAATCAAGACTTCTCTCAATTATGTCTCAGACTTCACAGATGGCAAACTATCCCTTCTATATGTTTACCCAAAATGTACCAGTTTCTTTTTTCTCGCTTTTTGCTTGCACGTTCATGAGGTCATGTGTTTTTCTTTCTCTAACCACTTCTGAAAATTAGATCCACAGTGCTTCCTGGTGGTGATAATCCTACACATCTTATTCTTGATCAACATATCCAGACTATTTTCACTTGAATCTGTAATTACCAAACGCTGCACAAGTCTATCACTATGATACACATCGCCACGTTGAATGTCCACTGGGTTAGGGATTAGATTCTTTACCTAAAAATCAAATAATGGACTCCAATTGTATTATAGTTTACTAGCCATATCAGTAATATTATAATGTATGAGAGCTTTCCATTTATATTTTTAGACTTTAAAATTCCTTTCACAATCATTGCTTCTTAGAATAAATATATTGAGTTATCCATACGGTTTTCTGTTTTCAGTGTTCGTTTTTCTAGTTCTAGTGTTTTTTCATGGTTTTCAAAAAACGTTCAGAGGTGTTTTTCAGTGCTTATCCACTGGTTTCCCCAAACACATTGTAGGCAACTGTGCTTTTCCAGTTTAGACGAAAAACATATTTTTTATTGTGTCTATATTATGGCTAATTGTTTTGAAGCAAAGAAGCAAAGAAAATCAGATTATGCTAATGAAGCCCTTTTTTTTAATCTCAGTGCGTTCGTGGATTTATAGTCCTGAGTTGGAGTTGGAAAAGGAAACCACAAATATAAAAAGGCAAAGAACCAAATAAAGACCTACAGGGCTCCTATTGCCTGATAGGTGGGGCAAGATGAAAGCTTGAAATATCTTCGCAGCGAACCCTAAAATAGCACTCGACAAAGTTACTCCCCAAAGTTAACATAAATCATGGTGCACAGGAAGGGGAAGGCACATGGGGACAGTTTTTTTTTCTCCAGAATATTCACTTTCAATGCTGCTTGCAGAACAAAGAATTTAAAACCCTTATTTTGATGAACCACTTGTGAGGAACTGAGCTTCTCACCAAACAGATTAAAATGACGCCCTTGTTAAAAAATATAAAGTTTGGCTATTTATGAAATGGGCCGTTAAATAGATCTGGCCCCATTAAAAAAAAAAAAAAAAAAAAGCTGGATATTTAATTCATTGGGAATTAAGGATTTCAAATCTGACCAAATGTATCCATCCAATAACCGAACTGTACAATCAAATTTTGCTGAAAACATTGCATTGCATTATCGGAGTTGAAGCAAACTTTCATTGGCCCATTTTAGTAATAGAACTTGAACTGACCAGTGTTTGATGGAGGAATATTGTATACAGACACTCTTTGATCAAGTAAGAATAACTTGAGTACAGGCACTTTATAAATGCCATATCATATCAAGTTGGTCATTTGCACCTTCTCTGACAAATACGTTTTTCAGCACTGTAGATTTGGGAATTGAAAAATTAATTCCAAATTGCTTGTTTTTAAAAATACATAGTCTGTACAATAATTAAGCGGAACATTGGCATATTTCAGTTTGGATCATATTTAGTTTGAACATGTTCACTAAGATTCCATTGCTGAACTTTCATGTACTTTGCATCTTAATACTCGAAACCATGTAAATCCAGTTCCATTTTCTGATAAACCTCTAAGATGGAACATTATTTCCGGGGAGCACAAATCTGATTCATTCGGTTTTCACTGAAATCAAAAAAGCCTAGTTATCCATCATCCCTTCATTTGCTATTCTGTTATGTCTTTCTCAGACCTTTCTACTAAAATATAATTGAATCAAAACATTTTTTTAAAATGATTAGGCTCTTCTTGAGTCACATATATCTAAAAGCTTATCATTTGAACTACTAACACGCTAACATTTCGTGTTCGTGTAACACGCTAGAGGAGAGTTAACATTTCCTTGAGTCCTATTGTTGCACTCATGCTACCAATTATCTGTGAAATCGCTGGCTTATGGTGATCTCCATTTATGGAGATTCCATGGGTTTTTGCAAGACTGCCCACATGTCTAATAGTGAACTACAAGACTACTGGGCCTAGTTTTAATTTACTAGGACTCCATATGGTGTAATATTTTATTGAATCCGATTGAAATTTGGTGTGCTAAACTTTTAGTCTGGGATAATTTATTTGTTGCTGCTTAATTCAATAATTATTCTAGAGCCACATAGATGCGGTATGAATCTTTCGTACACTAGAATCACCATTAAAAATAACTCGCAACATCTAAAATAAACTTTAGTCATGGTCGTATAAATATTACACCTACTTGGTCTTTAGTAAATAACAATTGTCTGATGTTTTCTTGAAATTTGTGATTAGTTTTATGAAGTTATTTATGACTCCCAGAAATCAATATGGTGAATAACTAATTATTTCCACAGGTAAAGATTTTGAGATAGACTTCAGGTATGTCTGTGGACATGACATCACCTCCTCAGAATATAGAGGTCAATGGAACTGGTGTGGAGTGAATATTTGTTTTGAAACCAAAAAATATTGCTTTAGAAAGACAGCTTTTAGACCGCTCAAAGCAGTCTTTTTAAACTAAACTGTCATGTTGCCACACACGCGTGCGCGCAAGAGCATAGAGGTGCTGCCCAGCGGAAGACAAAGGTCGAGAGTGCATTAGGTTATTGTGTGTCTGTTGATGGGAGATGTTTGTAATGTGGGCATGATGGGGGGGCTGGGGAGAAGGTAGGTGTAACTGTGTTTGTGTGGGGGTCAAAGAGGAGGGTATCCAGTGATGATGAAAACATTTTAGAGGGATGTTTTACTGAGAAAAAAAACACCAAAAGAATCACTTTTTTAAAAGTATATATTGGTGGTGGGGTAAGGGGGTTACAAAGGTGGAGAGGGTTAGGGTGAGGTTAAAAATATTAAGGAAACAGGGAGCGTGATTGGGGGCAGGGGGAACGCCCCAATAGAAAACACAAACAAAATCAGTGATTTTGTCAGTGTCTTTTTTCTGGTAAAACATCCCTCTCCGAAATTGTTTTCGTAAAGTCACATAGAACCAAAGAGGACTGTTTGTTGGGTGGAACGGAGGGAAAGAGGGGGTTGGGGTTTAAGTGTCTAGGATGGGGGTCGGGTAGGAATATTTATGGTGGGGCACAGAAGCAGAGGAGTTCGGGGGTGAACCCACCTGAAATAGTGATCGTTTGGAATATTGTAGGCCGCACTGAATCTTCGGAAAAGAGATCTTATTTTGTGTGCAGCCTTCAATGTTTGGAAATCACAGTGAACCGATGAACTATCTTAGCTGCCGATCAATCTAGCATGTGATTTCACCTTTTTCTCAGAGTTAGGCTTTTCATTCTACGTTTTCGTTCAAACCTACTCTGTCACTGATAAAAAAATCAAAAATGCATTCATATAACATGAATAGGTTCCAAATTTTTCATAGGTCTCCACCTTGTACCTGTTGTAGCGATAACCATCATAACTGATATGGTTTTTGATTGCTCTGGAGAAAGGTTTTTACCATTGGGGATGTTAATTTATGTTTTTCTCTTTTTGTACAATGTTTGTTCTATCATCCTGGTGTTAATTGATCTCTTTTTCCAATATAGCTCAATCCACACGGACCTGTAATAAATGTTTTGAGGCTTGCTAATCTGCTTCCATTCACAAGCTACACATATACCAACATCTAGTGGTTGGTGCAATAGTTGCATCTTGTTTTGTTTCGAGTTGGAAAAAGGCATGACGGGCATCCCTGTAACACTATCCATAACCTACATGTACAGTTAACCATGCTCCGACATGTGCCAAAGTCTTCTGATTGTTTCCCCCCCACCTTCAGGTTTCTTACACGTGGAATTAGATATACATATCGATTGCTCAGCTCCCAGTTTATATTTGCAGAGATGCCAGTCAAGCTCAACACTGAGTAGCCTCGGTGTCAATTCCAACCACTATTCAATGTTGACAGCGAAAAAAACAGCCGGAGAAAGACTTCTCTGCAACTTCTATGCTGAAAGGCTTATGAATGGGGGTCGAGAGATATTTCCATTCACAAACAGTAGGTACTTTGTAGAAGTCCTCCACAATCCAATGTTTTTATATGACTGTCCTCTTGACATATAGCACCAGGGGAGAATATTCCTTTTAAGTTAGGTCTCTTCTGAAATACTAAATATGCAACAGTTGTCTTACACAAAACTCTACATAGAAGGATCGGGATTGCCAGCTCTACAAGCCCAAGACACTTGATGCAGAACAAAGAGATGGTCACCATGGGTGATGCAGATGCAAAACATCCTTCAGCAGAGGACTTCAAAGCCGAAGAAGGAAGTTCTGCTTCAAAAGAAAATCCTATAAACTCATTTCTGAGCAAATACTAATTTCCTTGCATGAGATACTCCAGCTCTGTATGGCAGACATTCTCGTTGTGGAGATAACACGTCTGACACAAAGGCTGAGCATATAAAATTGAACAAGGAACAGGCTAGATGCGTCCAAAGTCGAGAGCAGATGTTTCGAATCATAAACAATCTAAGATGGACGACACCCATACAAAAATATCTTGGTCCCATTCAGCGCCTAAACAAAAGTGTGACATGGGCACATATAAGCGCTTGCATGATGAAACATAGAATTTCAACTTCGAGCAAATCCACAACTGCAAAAACACACAAGCAGTAGTCTTCATCTCAATCAGTAGTTATGTCTGAAGGTGAGGGATCTCTATTGGAGACCATGCATAAAAATATCTGATTCACATTTTCGATTGAGATGAGGAACAGAAATTGAAGGTCCCACATACATCTTCAAACAATAAATGGATCAATGGAAGGCACTAATAAACTATGGACACAGTGTCTTTTATGGAGCTCTTAGAAAAACATCCATTAGCGAAAAAGACAGTCGTTAGTCTGAAGTGCATACAACAGGAATATTATCTTCACCACATGTAGTTCAGCCCCCAAGAACTACTTCTCCCACGGGTACATGCACTAATGAAATGTTGAGGACAAATAATATATTTGTTATTGAAACGAATGAATCGGGAGAAGACCCTGATTTTGTTGGTAATCTTGCAGAAGAAATGGATAGCACAACATATGCCCCTTTTGAAGTCTAGCAAGAAAATAACACCTTAACTGGTGAACCCATTTCTCAGGAAAGCTGTCAAAAATACAGGCCTGCTCCCAGTGATCCATGTACATTAAGGGTCAGTTAACTCCAGAGTCATTGGTTATTACAACACGCAAAACATTGTGGAATGACATTGTCAACAAACTAATATCCCACCAGTCAAGGAGAGCAAGATAATGTATGCTCCCACAACCAAAGTGTCCACCTCCTCTGATGATCAACTATGCATTGTGGGATCAGATGAGCAATTTTGTAAAACGTTCCAGAGCATTCTCTTCATCCATGATTAGTCATAAATGAGGGGAAACGAAAAGAATGCAGTTATTCAAAATTCCATAACCTCAGACGAAACTGCCGGCAGACATTAAAAGGCATGCATGGTTAGAGTTCTGGATTCAGGGCAGAAATGCAGGCAACTCTTAGACATGCACATAGAGACACTCAGCTTTTTGGAATGGCAGTGTATGAAGCACTAAGCACAAAAAGAATATGAGGCTGTTAGAATTCTCTGTCAACTTGTGCGCAAATTGTTCCAACGGAGGGGATCCACCCCAAATCCTAAGACTTTTCGAACGCACCAATTTTCCAGTCTACATCTCAATCCACGTACCCAGCAGGTACTGGTACATGGCATTGCAGTCAGAGCTCACAGTATGCAGTTGCTCTGGAGTATGTAGGGTATATTTATAGGATAACAATTAATGCAGGTAGTTTGTTCTGCCTCACCCCCAATCAAAGGTGCCACACCAATGTACCTTTTTCTATGATTTACTATCTCCCTGTCTAGGAACCATGTCATACAAAGTAGATCTCTCAACCCTGTGCCATAGTTAAGCCAAGAATCAAGCCGGTGTGTAGAAAAATAATATATATTTATTAATGAATAGGAAAATGAATATTTGCATACATTTCAAGACATGCTACCTCACTCTGTAGCGCAACTGCTTTTCTCTCCTAACCATTCATTTTTTGCCCAAATCGGAAACATCAGTTGGTTTAGAATCGCACACATCACATACTCTTTAACACCACAACATGTACAGTTTTCCTTCTTTGGTTATTTCCACCATGGTTACATAGAAACACAGGTCTATAGAGCACTTTGATACCTGGGCCCCTCACAAACTACTCTAAATGTACAGAATTATGCAGCACCCTCGACATGACCGAACAATTTAACTTCATAAGATAACTTTGCATGGGTTTACTTTAAATAACATGCAATACTTTTCTGTTGGCAGGATCTGGGGAATGGGAGCAGTTGGGAATTTAATTTCTAGGCATCCCTCCCTTTAGGGAGTTTTGGGGTTGGCAAAAAGGAATAGGAGTACCCAATAACAGACTATATTTTTATCCACACTTGGAAGCAAGGTTGTTGAATGCAAATTTCAGCAAAATCACCCTGTGTCAGTTGGCTGTAGAGGAAGTAATTATAAATAGTTAATTGGTTAAAATACTAAGGATCTGCTAGGTCTGCCCACCCAATCAATAGGGAAGATATTAAATCAAACTGATCCCGACAAGACTTGGTTTGGTTGGACAGGTTACTTGCATAGAATATCCCTGGGTTTTGTGCTCGGGAAAGTCTGAATCATCTCATGGGCCGCCTACGCACTTGGCAAGATGGCCTCTCCAGGTTGTCATGGATACCTCCAGAATCCATCCCTTTATTTTCCTCTCCGGGTTTCCACCAGATGTTAGTCTTCCTCCTGGTCTAAGCCACCGCCCATGCAATTTTGCATCTCCAGTAATTATTAGTAGTCCTACTCAGATCAAATCGGACAGCTCTTCCCTTTTCCCACTGTGCATCTCCTATACATCTTTAACCACTCCCAAAATTATCTAAATTATGAGGTGCCAGCTTCTTGGCTCTTGATTTTGATTGGACATCTAGAGTCCTTCTCTTTTCTTTCACAAACGATATGTTCCCAAAATGGTCTAATTATGTGCAACCTAATAAAATGTGGCTCATTTCAGCACGATGTAGATTTTTATGATGTATTCAAACAGGAGAAATGTCATTCATAACGATTTATATACAGGTATCTAGTTCAACAAGCTGTCGTCTCCCTGAATCTCCGCCTCGTGACATTTTCAGAGAAGCTATCGTCACATTTCAGCTTATATCTTTTATTCCAAGGTTACATTTCTATCCGTTGTCTCAACAGATAAGTCTTCCCATGAGCTGTTTAATGATATTTGAACCCTTATTTTGCAAATTATAGTTCCCAAAATAATCGACAAGCATGATTTTCCCATAGCACCTATGTAAAAATAAGGCCATGCAAATGTTTCCCTTCAATTAGCTGGCAAATTTGTGTTCCCAAGATCTGTATGTAGGTCTGGCCTCTGGACTTTGTTGATCCAATCCTTTGATAAAAGCACTTAACATCTCTTTTCTCTGGGCTAATGGACCATCTTTGCAATTATCTTTGAGAGCAGAGAGGTAAACTCCCCCCTCCTTTCATCACGTGATGGTCATATGTTACTTATCAGACCCTGGGCTTCACCAAGAATTGAATTTGAATTTGCTGTATTAAGATATCACCATCATTAGCTAGATATTCTGTTTTCACAAGCGTCATCTGTTCACCTCATAAAACTTTTAGTCATGTACAAACCATCTTCCTTTCTTGGCTCTGTGGTCTTCAAAGAGATTTTTCTTAGATAAAGAGAAGAGCAGAGTTTGTCATTTTCTTCTGATGGGGGAAGATGAGCAGTTCTTGGCTTTCCAGTCTCATTAAAGTCTTTTGGGCTAAGCACCGCTTTTCTTCATGCACAGAAAACTGGTATTTTTGAATGTTGCAACTCCTTTACATATTGGCCTGCTTTAAAAAAAACGTTTTTGTTTGGTGCACATGCACCATTACAAATATGAAGAAAACAAAACAATACAAAGCAGAGTTATGATGACCAAAGACAAACATTCAATATTACATCGATATTATCAAATAAGAGAAAAAGAAAAAGATAGACATAAGAGGAAAAGAGATTAGGGAAACATAAAAAATGAATACAATAAAGGCTAGGATTGTGAAAAAAGCTGAAGAATCTAGTTTAACAATCTTAAAACAAATTTACATTTCCCAGACTACTGTTGGTTAAACTGACATCATGAGATGCAAATAATATCATGCATCATAAAAGGTACAAAAACAGAAATGGCTTAATTGTCAGTTGGCAGGAAAACAACATACATGTGATCACAAAAGATAACCTGTATGTCACCATAATAGAATAGATGTAACGAATGGTGACCGCATAGTGTGAATGATGAAAGGCGATGCAAACTAGTGGGAAGGTGTCACCACCTTGTAAACCTATTAGTACCAATGACACATATGCTTTGCTTCCATATTTGAACAATGCAGGGATAAAGTTTGATGTAAATTCTCATTCATTTACACTTAGTTGCCCCACAATATAACGTACAAGACGAACAGTTGAAAATACTATAGCATTACTACGACCCCACATGCAGCTCACCCAAGTGAGGTTACGAGAAGCTATTGAGGTTGACTTCTCTGTATGTCAAAGTAGGGACAGAAGAGAAAAAGGTATTTTAATGTTTCCTGCGCATCATTGATGCCACAAACGACAATGCCCATCCGTGATGTCAGAATGTTTATTTTTCCAATTTTTAGTTCGGTGCCCAGCGTTTATCAAGTCCATTCAAGTCCATATTGTCCTGCTTTATTATCTCGCACCATGCCATGTCCAACTTCAATTTCAATATACATTTGAATGGTTCGGGCCAGGGAGTTTTCTTTAACAGTTCCTTTCAACCCAAACTGCAAAATGTGGGAAGAATGCATTTCAGTGTCTCAATATCCTTTAATGGAACATAGGCCTCATTTCTTTTCTGCTTTGTTGTTTGCACACATGATTTTATTCCTGTTTCTGACAACACTGTTGGTATATTTGGCAGTGTTGAATTTTCCATGCTGGCTTTTTGGTCTGCCAGTCAACAGTGTGCTTTCCAATTACCAGAAAGTATTTCTGTACTTTTAGGCCCAACGTGGCCAGGGGCAGTTAATTTGTGTCTTAGGAATGTATTTAAACTCCACAAGATCAATATAAATGTGGCAGAGGCTATGGTCGAGCCCTCACCCAAGAACGGCAGCCTCGTCCACAAAACAATGATTTGGCACAAACAGTTCCATCCCATTTCTCCCTGGTTGGGGGAGCTGATTAACGTATACGCAGGCATGGGAGAGAACAACCATGGGCAAGTGGGATCTATCCACAGTCAAAGAGGGATATTGCATCAGTTACCACAGTATCATCTACGACTACCACATTAGTTGATTCAATCCTTGTTGGTAAATGGAGCAATTGAAGATGTGCCTCCAAACCCGGTACAAAAGAATGTATTCTGTAGAATTCCTGGTTCCCAAGAAAGACGAGACAAAAAGCTGGTTCTAGACCGAACACCAGCAAGAAAATATCAAACCACAAAGGTTCAGGATGAGGACATGCCAGTAGGTAATTCCCCTTTTACAAAAGAGGTTTTTATATGGCTATTTTTGATATGAAAGATGCATACTTTCATATTTCAATATTCCCAGGTCATCAAAAGTATCTACGCTTCAAGATAGACATGAGACGCTTTCTATTCAAAGTACTCCCTTTTGGAGCTGCCTCAGTACTTTGTGTGTTCACCAAGGTGTTCCCAGTAGCCCACCTGTGTCGGAAAGGAAACCCGTTTTACCCATATATAGATAACTTTCTAATAACTGGCTGCGGAGAGCGCAAAATAGTGTCAAATGCCCTCTCAGGAAACAGTCAATCTCCCACATGAGTTGGGATTTTCCATCAACGAAATGAAATTGTTTCATTCCAAATCAAAACAATTTCTAGGACAATGCGATACACAAAATTGAAAGATTATAGGCTCTAATTGCTCAAATACAGCATGTTCCAGGGGAGCCCAAGTCTCTTGCAGAAGGCCCAAGCAAGGGTCTTTGTGTAGGATTACAAGTGGGAAGTAATAACCAGCATACACACATTTTTGCATTATTGGGTCAACTGTAGAAAATGCAAAATGCCCACACTTTACATCCAGATGCCCACATTATGGGCCTTTAGGCAATGCATTATGGATGATCTGGCCAGGTATTTTTGCATACACACTCCCCTGTCCCACCCTCCACTCCCCATCCAACCTGACTCAACTGTTGTGGAAAGTAGTTCACAATTTGGACCAGGAACACATGACAATGATAATCAATGCCACAGTGTGGGCATGACAACCATGGTACTCACACCTGCTAAATATGTCACTATGACCCCCAAAAATATGGACCCCTCAACCTGCTCACACACCAAAATCAACCTATCGTACACCTGGCACCTCACTGAACCAAAATTGCAGCTTGGCTCCTGAAGTCCCAGTACAGCCATCTTTTTTTTTTTTTTTTTATTAAGTGTATTTGGTTTATTACAAACCTTTCACAATCAGTAAAACATTTCATTTTACAAAGAGATTTGTCACAACGAGTCAACATCGAGCAAATATAGGGCCACGGTCAACTTACGAAAAACTAGAAAGTCTAGGATAGGCTAAACTAAATCTAAGAGGCCATTCACTTTCAGGTTGTTACTTAAAATAAGTTTTGTCTCTCAGAAAAATCATAAGAATAAAATTGAATTATTAATTCACAATAAAATGTTCAATAAAATGTACAACAACACTGCACGGTGCGTCCTTTTAACCATTCAGTTCACGATTTACGATGCATATCCTTCATCGATATGGTCTAGCCTTTTCAGGGTGTTTTCTAGAAATTTGACCGTTGCAAAATTTATTTTTGGAGATTGGCAGGCGTAGATTTTACTCCACCATTTCTCTGCATCTAGGCCACATAAGTCAGTGATATTACTAGTTAAGTACAAATTTCGCAGATCTCTCAGTTCTGTGCAAAATAACACTAAGTGGTTTAATGATTCTTCACTTCTTTTGCACAATCTGCACTTTGTGCATATTTTTTCTTTAGTGTATCTTGCCTTTGTTGTTTTGTTTTGCAAAGTATTTAATCTGAAGCGTAATAACAGATCTCTTTGTTTGGGATTCGGAAACTTTCTCAGATAGTCTGGTATGATAGTCATCACTCCATAGTTGATTTCAGGAGTGTGTGGGTTTTTGACCGAGCTCTTTCCATTTCAGTGTTCGACCAGTCCTCAGCCCAAAGTGCTCTTTTTATAGCTGTTGGATTTTCTACTAGTGTTTGGGATTTGAGGGCAAATTCTGTCAGAGTTTGTTCATTTTCTCGTTTCCAATCTTCTACCACTTTTTAGCCATCTTTACATTTACCAAAATGCTATATGAAAATACTAATGGAGGAACGAATACCAAACCTACCAGAGCTATTTCGATAAATGGAAAAGGTTTGTCATCTGTTGTACTAAATATTAGTCCCATTGACTGACTACAAACATACTTGTGTACCTCCTTCATCTACTACACTACGGTCTAGTATATAGTTCATGTGGCAACATTGTCAACTAGAAATCACAACACAAGCTTTTTTGGAGGAGAAATCTAGTAATCCAAGCATTTAAGGAAGGGGTCGAACACATTTTACCCACCGGTGGCACATCTACCATCAGGCTGGGATTCAAACAGTGTTATGTACACTTATGGGACAAGACAACCTTTTGAACCTATTGTAAGTTTCTGGGGTAGTAATTGTTATCCATTTTAAATGTGAGACACATGGGTAGCCCGGTCTGTGCAAAGTCAGCATGCCTGAACCGTCCCTGAACACTCCATCATGCATTCCCAACATGACAGTACGCTCCTACCTAACTTCAGTCCACTCTCTACTTCTAGTATTGTCTATAGAGTCTGTCAAATCGGGGATGGTTTCTTCTTGTTTATTGGTTCATTCTGGACAAGCAATTATCAACTACTGTGTTCAGAGGTCAATTCACTTTTGGAGTCCCATGCCGGAGATAATCCCAGAATAATGTTGCCCAGAATGGGCTCAGACCCGAGGTGTTAATGCAACCTTGGGAGGATAGCTCAGGGGCAACATGCTCCCCTTGGAAGCAAGACGACACGGAACAACACAGGTTCGATCCGCGGGTCCGCACTTAGAAACCTCTGGGTATTAAGGGCGTTATAAATAACCTATCATGTCATGTCATATATCTTCTCACGGGGGCTGGCCTACAGAATCTGGGCTGATCAAAAATGTCAGCTTTTCCCTTTGTGCCAGCAGTGGTGTATTTAGGGGTTGTGCTTCCCTAGGTCTTAAAAGTGCATGCACCCAATCTTCAAAACACCCCTTTCCATGCTGCACCCAAAATATCTTGAAGACCTAGATGGATGTATATATTACAAATTGCAGTGGATAAAACATTTGATCACATTCACTGTTCACCACTGTGTTCAGAAAGTTTTGACTTTTCTTTTTTCTTATTCAATTGCTTCGGTTTCGCAAATGCAGAGTTCACCTGGATTTTGAAAGGAAACACATGCCAATCAACCTCCCTGGGTCCTTCTGTTCCCTATGTGAGCAGTAAACTCAGAAAAAGGCTTCAACGGCGTTACTAGACAGTTCCAGATCCGTCATGTCTCAATTCCCTTCATAGTTACATGATGCAATGTTTTCATAGAAGTTGTTTCTAACAACGATTACATGCGTTTCCCCATTAATGGACACTTTAGTTAAGTGCTAAAGCCGGGATTTGAGCTCGTCGGCAATTTCAGCATTGTGTCTTCACCACATTAATTCCCTATTCTTGCAGCAAGGGGCAATTATGTCATAAAGTTTCACTTTTTAGAATTGAAATGGTACTGTTTTGTAGACATGGCTTTTAAAATGCCCAGATCACATAACCAAATAACCAAAGAGTGCACTGTTCGTAACTTATGCTGCATTCTGGAAAATGCCATCAAAGTAAGTGTCCAAAGGAGATTTTTGAGAAAGATACACCTGATGCTGAATTCTGGGAGAAATGGGAAACCTAAGAAAAAGTGCCAGGGTATCCATAAGTCTTTCCGTGAAAGGAAACACCTGATGCCGCAGGCTCTAAAATATTGAAAACAGCAACTGGAGTAATGACTCTGTGAGAGGGAGGGCAGTCAAAATACCAAGACAGTGCATTCTGGAAAATGGAATGAATTTCCCAAAGGAGCAACAAGAAAATCTCTGACCAGAAATGTTACCCTGACAATACTGCTGGAAAGCCTTTCCTCCTCTTCTTGACCCCCACAAATCTGTTGACTCCATATAAAATTGCCCTTCCCATGTCCCTGCAGGGGTCTGGAGATCCATCTAAATGGAATTCTGTAAACAAAAAAATGGACTTCTCTCTGGATGATGACTACCTGAAAGCCCAGAGACCGCTCTGGTTACCAACTCTGTGCCTTCGCTCAAGAGAGTGAAACTGTGTTACGTAATATAGCCACACCACAGTTGTATTTCATTCATGTATGCTTGTTGGCACGCATAAAAAGGGATTGCCTGTTTTGTAGAAATTCAAATTTGTAGGCTGTCTGCATAAACAATGACTATGTGCAGGCACGCAACCTTGTACTCTGCAGGTTGTGCATACTTTCACAGCTCTGGTACAAATATGTATTGGTCAGTTTGGTTTAGTATGTGATTTGTGTACTTTTCAAGTCATTAAAACAGTGTTGAGTTAGCTCTTGAAAGCCAAAGATTAATACATATGTGTATCCAGAGCGGAGAGGATATGCAGCCAAGTTCCACGAACTTGGACAGGAACCCTGGGTCCCCAGTCACCCTAGTCAAGTCATTCTATCTCACTGTGCCTTATCTGGGAGGCCTCAATATGGAAACTCCTAAACAATGTTCACAGTTTATGCTATTACAAAAACTCAATCATTGATAAATATTCTGTGGTTGAGGTCCATTTAAAATAATCACTGTGAATATTCATGTTTCATGTCTGGCATTTGTCTCTTGGCAATGTCTTGTCATGTAACTTCCCATGATTCCCAACAAAAAATAAAGTCACTTACTGTGAGGCCCCTTCCAGTGATGTCAGTGCGCATGCAAATGAATGGGCCCCCTGTGTCATTTGCCGCACGGGGCCTCGTAAAATCCAGAACCAGTCCTGGCCCCAGCACAGAGTGCATGTTTTGATGTGGAATTATTTTAAATTGGTAAAAGCACGAAATCATATGCCGAAGACTATTAAAATAAAAGTACATTGCTGGGCAACCAACACAACTAAATCGTGCAGAGAGTGCTTTTCAAGTTCTGAGAGGAACTGCGGGGGAGGGAGAGAGGGGGGCGGGGCAGGAGATCACTACGGCAAAGCCACACTGCAAGTCAGAACCGTTTCTCTGGCAGGAAATCGGCTGAGCTTTGCAGAGCCCATCCAGCACACCCTGCAGAAGCCGAACTCCGATTGAGCTGAGGGAAGGTGGAAAGCAACTCTATCCATGAATTTAAACGCAACAAGTGACCCACCTACACAAGGTTCAGAGCCAGCTAGAAATGGGGACTTTGCACTTTCCTAAACCGAACCTCATCAGTGTTCACGTGTCGGTGAAGCAAGTTGTATTTTTGTCAGGGAATGCGGGGAGTGGCCGGGGCTGTCTATGCTTTTACATCTAATTTTCAATTGACTGCAAATGCCTGGCTTTAACAAGGCCTTAAACAGCGACTGATGCATAGCCTGCTGGCCAAGGGTGCTATACACACGGACCAAAAAAACTTCGCAGAAAAGAAACCCATTAAAGAATGAGCCCTTGAAAAGTCCACCCTTCCTTTTAAAAGATACGATTTGCATGAATTCCAAATCAGTAATATGAAACTTAAACAACTTTACGGCTCAGGAAATGGTGTATGGTCTGACTTAACCCCCCCGCCCCCACCCCGTCACTCCTGCAGACGTAGTCTTCCTCTTCCTCCGCAGTCGGGGAGAAAGGCAGCCCAGGCCTGAGCAGAGGCCTAGATGGCCTTATTGAAAATGGCACTGTGCGCCAGTACGGCCTAACTCAACGGGTTGCCCCTGAGGAGCTCTGGCGGCTTCTTGAAGAAACCAGGTGCTATATGCTATTTTGGCCTGGCACCTGGCCCCCCCCAATCATTAACCAATGACATTTACCAGCCCTTGTAACAGTTCTTATCCTTTCCTTCAAGGGAGCATGTTTTTGGTAGTGGTAGCTGCTTTCCTCGACCCCGGGGTGCCTCATTCCACTCTGCCTGTGGAACTACTGCTCTGAGCCCGCTCTTCCTGGTGTACTCTTTGCTCTCCTGAGTAGGTGGTCACATTGTCTCATTATTATCTGGATAGATCAGGACATTTTGTTCACGGTTCTCAAGTCTCAACTCATCCACTGAAATGTTAAGGCCACAAGAAAGCAATTGATCAGAGCCGGGCCGAGGCATGTGCAGTGTGAGCGGTGGCGGATGGCCCTGCTCTCAGGGGGTGCCCCTCCCCCCCATCCTCCCGGCAAGCCCCAGTGCCTTCCTCGACTATAGCAGGTCACATTATTTTTAAAGAGTGGCAGTGCTGCTTCTTTGGACGATTCGCGTTTTTTCCAAGTGAGAACACGATGTCGCCTCCCAAGCCATTTATTTATTCATTGTGATGTTCTTAAAACAAATGCCCCCTCCCAGGAGCCCATCAGATGCTGCAGGCCCCATAATTACTGCTAATCACTTTCTTTGCTCTAGCCTAGCTGTTAAACAGCGATATTCCTGTCATTGCTCATTTAAGAGAGCATTGTTTTGGGCAAGGTGTTTCTGTGTGAAGAAGTGTGCTAAGGGTGCTTTCTATTCTAAAAGCACACACAAAGCACCAGTTTGCTGCCTGCATTTACACACTCCCCCAGGCCACTTAGAATTATAATGAATAGATAATCTGCCACTCAAGAATTGCGCCACACTTGTTAGTTCAATATTTTCAAAAGAACATTTCTTTTTATTCCTTATTTGCCCTTTAAATTCTTGTTAAATACAAAACAATATAAGTGATAAAAGAACAGTAAAAGATAAAAAATAATAATGGATAATAAATAAAATAACAAACAAACAGAAAAAATATATTGTTTTAGAATAATTCCTCATTCATAAATCCACATTTTATATTTATGGTTTCAATATTAAACACAAATTCTCATTTGTATTATTTCTATAATGATTCTATCATGTATTATAGTCTACAGTATCGTTCCCTCTAATGGGTTGCAGTAAATCTACATTCGACACACAGTGATAAATCCATATTTGAGCGCAATACATAGAACAGTAAAGATCTCTTACCCGTTAATTCCATAAGTCCCGGGTAAATCCCTATAGTAAAAATAATGCAGAAAGAAATATTTCCAATCCAATTGTTATTGGCACACAGAAATCGAATCTATTAATTCTCCAAAGGTTTTGGTTAGACTCAACCTTTCGTATGACCATGAATTCTAACCTTCCACTTGAAAGTCCATCACATCTACCTCGCCACTCCACACCTTAATTTATCAACAATTTCGGTTTGTCTTATTCGGTTTCACAGTCTCCCCGTTAGCAAAAGGCCCCCGATCAGAATGAACTCCCATATGGGTATTTGGATCGGCATTATCAAATAAAACTCCAGTGATCCCAACCATGTATTTTTTACCTAAAATACATAAACTGTTTGACAAGATTCCTGAGGGTAGGCCAATACTTAGTGGTATTGGATGGCTAACGGAGAGAATTTCTGAGTATATTGATAACATGTTAAGACCACGTGTACTAAAACTAAAGGCGTTTATTAAAGATACTACAGATACTATCAAGGCAATCAGTAGAATAACTTGGAAACCATCATATCGACTTGCAACCTGGGATGTCCGCGCACTATATACTATCATTGAACATCCAGCGGCTATACAAACCATAGATTTTGAATTCAGACAAGACTCGGCATCGCACTACCAATACATACAAATGTTGAAGGAGATGTTGGCAGTAACATTAGAGAATAATATTTTCTTGTTTGATAACAAATATTATCAGCAGAAGAAAGGGATTGCTATGGGCACTAAGTATGCACCAGCATTGGCTAACCTTTTTATGGGTATGTTTGAGGAGAAATCAGTATACACGGAGGAGGCATTCAAACAACATATGATTCTATGGGTCCGGTTTATTGATGATGTCCTCATAATCTGGGATGGAACAAGCTTGGATTTGAATGAATTTAAAATCAAATTAAATGACAATGATCTGGGCATTGAATTTGTAGGCTATGATGACAAGTGGTCCATAAATTTTCTTGATTTGACCATCATTGTACAGAACAATAGATTGGTAACACAAACTTTTCGCAAGGAAACGGAGGTGAATTCAACCCTCCATGCCGGTAGCTGCCACCACAAACCGGTAAAATGGAATGTCCCGAAAGGGGAATTTATTAGAGCGCGGAGAAACTGTACAAACACTATTGATTTTAAGACAGAATGTGAGCTACTGCAGGATCGTTTTGAACAGAGAGGTTATTCAAAGAAATGCATTGAAGCAGCAAAACAAAAGGTAGCTAAAGTAACCTGGGATCAGACTCTGATGCCTAAAGAAAGAAGGACAAATACTGAGCACAGGATGATTAATTTCATTACAACATATAGCTCCAATATTGGAGTACTCAAGAAAACGTTAAACAAAAATTGGCATCTTTTACAACTTGATCCTCACCTAACGGAGTATATTGGAGAAAGACCAAAAATAACATATCGTAAGGCTAAAACTTTGAAAATGACCTTGAGCCCTTCTCTTCTACCAGATGTAAAACCTGAACCTAGCAGAACATGGTTGGACCCAAAGACGTCAGGTTTCCGAAAATTTGGTACCTGTACTATGTGTGATTTTGCACATGACATGACGATGGAATTTGTGGACTCGAGAGGGACGAAAATGAAAATCAAAGAAAATATAAATTGTCGCTCAAAATATACAATATATGCAATAATATGTCCATGCAAGATGATCTATATTGGAAGCACGATTAGGGAAACGAGGTTTCGTATAAGAGAACATTTCTCATCCATTGGAAGCCAGGATGCAACATTACCGCTGGCACAACATTGGCAGCTCCAACATCAAATGGAAAACAAAAAAACTCTGAGGTTTATTGGACTGCAGAAGATACGAATGGGGAAAAGAGGTGGAAACATAGAGGAGAAACTAAGACAGATGGAAGCCAGATTGATATGCAAATTTAGATCGATTGAGTTTGGTCTCAATCATGATAATGAGATGGGACATTTCCTCTGATTTGATAATGCTCATACATGTCATGAAATGAAAGGACACTGTTAGGGCATGATATTTTATTTCTGGTAGAAGGAAACAAATGGATACTGAAATGGATGTTATTCTTTATGGTTTGAAACCTTGATTTTACATGTAAAATGTATAAAAATGATAAACAATTTGATATGCAAAGGTAGTTTGTAATGCCGAGTCCTTTCAAATAACATTTATTTGTATCAAGATTAATTGAGAAATAATGTTATGTAAGGGTGGTTAGTGGCTAATCACATTCGACACAAACTGAGTCGAAACACTATTTGGATAATAACAAGAATTTAATTTCTAGGGGCCAACAAAAATTTGTTTCATATATATATTTCCAAATTGGCCTACAATAAAGGGTAGATGTCCGTTCAGAAATATATTCATTTATTTCAATATGTGAATGGGAGATGGGGAATATGACACACCATCATGATACAAACAATGATTAAGTGAATGGATGATATGTGCATTCTTAACCTTTCCAATATGGCCGCTCTGTAAAACGATGTTAGAAAGAGAAGAAGGAGGATTCGTGTAACTTTGGTGATGCTATACATTGCATGGTGGATCCCCGCGGCGGCTCATTTCTGTTCGAGGCCGACGCGAGGAGACGGATTGTTACTAAGCTGCAGGTAAGCCATCAGGGGTGGGTCCCCGAACGAAAGGGAAAAGAGATGTTTTTGCACGCCCGCAGTCGGGCGATCCAAATACCCATATGGGAGTTCATTCTGATCGGGGGCCTTTTGCTAACGGGGAGACTGTGAAACCGAATAAGACAAACTGAAATTGTTGATAAATTAAGGTGTGGAGTGGCGAGGTAGATGTGATGGACTTTCAAGTGGAAGGTTAGAATTCATGGTCATACGAAAGGTTGAGTCTAACCAAAACCTTTGGAGAATTAATAGATTCGATTTCTGTGTGCCAATAACAATTGGATTGGAAATATTTCTTTCTGCATTATTTTTACTATAGGGATTTACCCGGGACTTATGGAATTAACGGGTAAGAGATCTTTACTGTTCTATGTATTGCGCTCAAATATGGATTTATCACTGTGTCGAATGTAGATTTACTGCAACCCATTAGAGGGAACGATACTGTAGACTATAATACATGATAGAATCATTATAGAAATAATACAAATGAGAATTTGTGTTTAATATTGAAACCATAAATATAAAATGTGGATTTATGAATGAGGAATTATTCTAAAACAATATATTTTTTCTGTTTCTCTGTTTGTTATTTTATTTATTATCCATTATTATTTTTTATCTTTTACTGTTCTTTTATCACTTATATTGTTTTGTATTTAACAAGAATTTAAAGGGCAAATAAGGAATAAAAAGAAATGTTCTTTTGAAAATATTGAACTAACAAGTGTGGCGCAATTCTTGAGTGGCAGATTATCTATTCATATTAGTAACCAAGGAGGTCGGGGATTGGTTCCTCCAACGAGTGCCACATAGGATGCGACACGGCTGAGAGGCCAAATCAAACCCATCTTGGTCGCCAACAGGAGAAGTTGTACCGACAAATATCCCAAAACACAAATCTGTAGAATTATAATGACCTCACTGAGCAGTTTTAAACTAACTACATTATTTTTTGATGTTCATATTTAACACACCAACAATAGTTTATTTTTGGTAGTATGTAATATTTTCATCACACCATATATAAGCCTGTATTTGTCAAACATTGAAACACAAACAGGTAAGTAACCTTTTCTCACAATAGTTTAAGTCTTGAAAGTACATTTTCAAAACTCAAAGGCCATGTTTTGCCCTCTGCTGAATCGCATTCTGGTATTTGCCTCCCATTCAAGAGGAGGAGAATAATTCCACAATTGAACCATTTTTGCATAAAAGGTTTCTAAAAGGATTTATAGATTTGTGTGAATACCTTTCTATGGTTTGTGTACTTTTTAAGTCGTATTTATAAAAAGAGTACTGTTCAATGCCAAACTTGGGGGTGGGTAAGGGCAAACAATGAGCAGGCAAGCAAGTCCTTTTTATATGCCCAGAGGTTGCAATCGTGGAAATGTTATTTTCCCTTGCTATGGCCGTGAGTGGTTTTTTAGGACATAAGTAGAGTATACATGTGGGTGGGCACACTTTTTTCAGAGGCCGGCTGCTACACACTTGTTGTTCGTGTATTCATAGGTACCAGCTTTTGATTTTTGCGATGTGGTCAGAAGTTCCCACACCTAGTGATGCAAGGAAGCCGTATCCATCCCTTAGTCGAAACACCACATTGTACAGCCCATTTTGCAGCAGCAGTGGGGTAAAAAGCCATATGATTTACAGGAAGATATAAACATAACATCTCAGCAACAGTCACCTAACCTGCTCAGATAACATTGCAACATTCTGTTGCGGGATTCCCTGCTTCCCCTTTCCATTGCTGCACCCCACCGAAGAGTTGTGTTCTGCTCACCCCTCCAATGAAGCCGCAGGGGGTGCATTCATGAGGCTCACTTCTCATTTTGTCTGGAACTACAACCTAAAGCTTCACTCCTGATATTGCCACATAGGTAAATGTTAAGAGTGACAAATCATATACTGGACGTCACATTGTATTGATCTCCTGCCTTACTCATGGCAACCTGTTTTTAATGTAACTGCTGAAGATATTTTGCATATTAAAGACTCAAACTGTGAAATAATTTTCTGTAACATCACGGGTCACCATATATGCACATAAGGGGGCCCGCACATCTTATGCCGCCCAGGGCCCCGCAACTCCTAGTACTTGCCATGTAATTGATGCATCTGTGGACTTATGAGGCCGGAATCGTAATGGGCTTTCTGTTCACCATGTTCTGTGATGAACCGCAGGGGCAGGCGCTCAGGGATACATAGTGATAGACCCAGTGACAAAACCTAAAAAAAGATCCACGGTGAAGCACACACAGGCACAAACACAAGCACATTGATAGAGCTATGCTATGCAGTGCAAAACATGGCACAGGTCTCAAGTGATATATATATAAATGGCGGTCTGGCCTCGCTCAAATATTACTCTGTTTATTCAACAACTATTATCCTATGCAACAATCATCCAACCCTAACCCCTTTGAAGGGCATCACAAAAGACTGCCATCTCACCCTTTTTGGGTCTGCCGCTAGTTACTGAATTGCCTTTTACCTGCATGTGCGTTTTGATCCGCAGTCCGTGCATAAACCAGTTAAGCTATCCAACTAATTGGTGTTAACTGTTTACTAAAATACTGTTAACCTGGATAGCACTCAAAGTAAATCCTAGACCTGAGGAATTTGCCCTTCTGTATTTTGAACAAAGGTCAGTGTTTGAGGAGGAGGCTTGCCAATTAAGTGACATCTTCGGCGAGTCTTTTAAATACAGAATGGAAGGGTGGGTTGTCTAGTGGGGAAATGACTGCGGGTGAAGTGCCTACCTGCGAAGTGGCCCACCCTCATGCACGAGTCTCCTTATTCTGGACTTTTTGCCAACAGCACTTTGCTTGTTGTGACGTCCAGGCCCGTACTAGTAACTGGAAAAACAAAACTCAACTACACGTCCCGAAATGTAGTTATGTTAAAATAGGGAAACTGCACTGTCTATAAGTGACGCACATACATCCTCGAACCATTTGGCAGTTGTGCCTTATTGTTGCTAATGTGCATTCACTAACTTGCCAGAATTGATGACGTATGCATTGGTGTAACATCTCTCTAGGCACGCGTATGTAGGGAGCGGAAGAGCACACATGGCAGCTGCACGCTTAGTCTGAAGCAATCTGGGGGCCACGAGAGGAACATGCGTAACGTGGTGGTGGCCGCTTTGAATCTGGATGAGATGGGACAGTGCATTCGTTTGCATAGTTTGCATGCACTGGCCGAGGTCTGTGTGTAACCAGCGGGTCGAAGGTTTGAATCAAGGCACAGTCACATGACACTACCCTTTCATTCTTCCACCGGCGATCAACTAATATGGGTAAAACGTAGTTATGAAATGTTAAGAAATACAAATATTAAGTTTTTATATAGTGCTTAATACCGGATTCTTCCCACCTGCAGGTGCTGTGGTACATTCTATTCAAATAATACTCAATTGATCGAAAACGTGTGTGTGAAGGGTTGAGTCAGCCCTGCAAGGTTTACAACTTGCAAACTGTATTCTCGCCCACTGTTGGTTGAGTGCTTAATTCGTTAGCAAACCTATTGGACGCTGCACTGTATTGATCCTAAACGTGTGTGTTCCCTAACAATGATGTCGGTGTCTGGCATTGGATGGAAGTGCCTGGGTATTTTACGGCAATAGCTGGCAACTGGTGTGTGTGTGTGTGTGCGCGCGCGCGTACTCTCACGGGTGACGTTTGAGGGCAAAAGAGAGCTTCTGATTTGGCTTTGCAATTCTATTTGCCTAGTATGTTGTAAGCACTTTTTGAATTTGATTGGCTGCAGGGCTTGTGGTTTGAGTGCTTGCCAAGGGATTTCAATACGCGCAGTATGCTTCTGGAAACATGACTATGCATGGTAACACAAAGACAAGTTCCCTAAACGAAAGCCACAATTGTTTGGTTTGAAAACACTTGTTTTTCTTGCCTTCAAAATGCAGTTCTGTCAAGGAAAGCTTTAAAATACTCTGCACCTGGTTTTCTCTCTGACTGGATCAGAACCACCTCTGGAATTTGTAATGTAAATACGCGTTCCCCCTTTTCTGTGAGTACCTTTTGAACACATTTTTTTTTCTCCAATCTGCGCACATTGGAAGGAACGAGAACACCAACCGGCAATTCTAATTGCCCTCACTTAATGGGGCCGTTCTGGAGACAGAGCAGACAAGGACTTTCCACAACATAGAAATAATGGTTGTCTTGCAGGGGGCCTCGCAGTATCTCGCATTCTGTGCCCTGAACACAGAGCTGTTGTTCCAAAGAAGCCTTAGGATCGCTCTAACCCATATGCTGATGTCCAAGCGATGAGGTGTTGAGGCATATGCTTACCGGCACCTACATCCGGACTTGTAAGAAGCAAAGCAGGACCTGCAATACTGGCTTCCGCAGGCGACCTCTTAATTAAGGTGTCTTTTCTTAAGCCTGATATGCATTTATCTTCTATTTATAATTGTACTAGTGAAAAGCCTGTGTACATGGGCTAATGTGTGTCAAGGAAGACATTTTCAGAGTGTAGAGATATGATGTGGTGTATTTTAACGTAATTTATGTTAAAAGAAGAAAACTCAATTGTAAAGGATCTTCTTGCTCCTTTTACGTGCAGGAGTAGTAACCTCAAACAAAATCAGTTGAATGTTCAACATAGTACAGATGGCCAATTGTATCTGGTCCTCATTGCCTGGGATTCCTCTTACAGGTTTTGGACTCAAATGTATAGGTATCGGGTAATAATGTCCCCACACATAATGTCCCCATGCCTAACGTCTCCTGGAAAAGCCATTGGCGACATTATGTAGGGTGACATTATGTATCGGGACGGGTTGCAAAAAAGTCCCCTGCTCCCATTGTAAAAAAAAAAAAGAAAATCCAAAATAAATCCAGGGTTGCAGGGGTGTCACCCGCATGTTCAATGTAATAATGTCTCTGCAAAAAACAGCGACTTCTTTGTCATGGAACATTTTCTCAGGGACATTATTACATGGAACCAATATTGGGGATGTTGGAGTAATACAATTCACGTACAGCATGATTCGAAGTAGACATGAGATCATAAAATTGAAGTTAAATAGTTTAAAACTTACATGAAGAATATTAGTGATATAATAATACATACCAAGACATTTTCCAATGAATAATTACATAATACAGAAGTACATTTAAAAAAGTAATTTATTTTGTTAGAGAAATAGTGCTTATTCAAATGAATTTCTGTATATGTTTTTTTAAATGTATATATTTTTTCAGTGTATGCAACTTTGAAATATGCTGTTAAAGTGGTATCCGTGTCTTGGCCCTTTTCTGTAACTAATTGTATGTTATTGTTGAAATATGCATTTTGTTTGCCTGGAAGATGAACTTGAAGCGTTATTGTTGTATGTGTAAGGCAACAGCTCCATCTAGCGGTGATAACAAGTGAAGTGGGCAGGACGGCTATGGACAAACATACATCTGGCCTTTTTATTATATAGTATATGATGTTGCCAATTCCCTTGGTTGAGCATCATAATATGTAACAGTTGATGAACTTTCTGTTGTCTTCTTTGTTATTACTTCTGCTATTTTACATTTCTTTTTGAAGATGTTATAAAATAGATTGCAGCATATAGAAATTTGTGTCAAAATGTGTGTTTTTAATCATTCGGTCTGGTGCTTTCAACCTGTAGATTTCTAGCGGTTTTGGACTATGACTTCTGAAAATTGAATACACTGGCCAGGGTCTGCTGGGAGTTGTATTACAAAACATTTGGAGGGCCAAATGTTGCAAACCCCTGTCGTAACCATCCGATTTGGACAAATGCGTGTAGGATATTGCCATACTTATTCACAATGCTGTAAGAGGATTCAATTCAACACTACAGCTAAGTCAATGCCTAGTCTGGGATACTGAATGGAAACCCTTATTGATATATCCTTTCTGTCCAGTTCATGAGTTCTGGATGACTACCCCTATATAACACCCCTCTCTTGGAATCCCCCTGACCCCACTGAGCCAAGAAGTAGTTCTGTTTTGCAAGTTAAAAGGTTTATTTGAGAATTTAAACAATATATATATATATCACACTTTATAATAAATTAATAATTGAATATCACACTTAATCTGAGCAGTAATCAATAATGGATAGTCTGGCACTAGCACACTTCTTTATAATCAATGATGAGTGGTTATAGGATGGATAAGATAGCAACAATACTTTTATGGTTTCAAATGGATGCAAGGTGGAATGAAAATGCAGTACAGAAAATAACTTGATAGGGTTTCAGCAAAAGACAATGTAATCACTTTCTTGGACAATTCACCCCCCCTTTTATGCAATGTAAGGAGATGAAGATGAAGATGACACAGTTCTTAGGAATGCAATCAAATAGAATTCAGTTCAATTCCCCCCCCAGCAGCTTATACAACAGATAGGAGTTTTGAAACACAGGCAAAATGCTTTGAATATGGTGACAATGCAGTGAGAAATATGCTGAAAATGCTTTTAATTCCCTTCAGGAGGTTCAGGGTGAGTGGTATCCAGTTAATATGAGTTCAGGCTCACTCTAGCAATGATTCAGGGATGGTTCTTAAGAGGCAAACGAAATTTAGCAGTTCAGGCAAAAGCAGCTATCTTTTTACAAGTAAAGAAATCGGGCCAAATCGCGGCAAAATTCGTGAGTGCGAGAATCGTGATTGCGGAGAAAGTATAAGGAGTAGAAGTCGGATCTAGGCTTGTTGGAAAGGTAATATTCTAAGCTTCCAGAGGAAAGTTAAACCAAGTTCCTAGCCCAAACGGTTACGGAGTTATGAACGATTTTGTGAAGGTTGTTTTTTTTGGACTTGAAATTTTAAAAGTTCAAAGCGACAGGTTACAGCTTGCAGCTAGAAAATGACAGGTGACAGCTTTGCAAATGACAGGTGACAGTTAGGAGGCAGTTCTGGTTAGATTAAAATAGATTGAATTATATTCTTTTAACTAAGAGATTGGTTCTGCACAGTTCTGCTAGGTACTCACAATATAATTTGAAATAGGCCTCCCCACAGATCTGGTCAGGTTTTGGACTGGACTCCGGTTCTGGTCTCGGCACTTCACAGTGATCTGGGTCAGCTCTCTGGTTCTGCTAACAGCGGTCTGGGTCACTCTGGATCTCTGGCCTCTGGTTCTGGATACTGCTCTGCTTTCTCTGGGTACAGCACTGCTTCTGGATCTTTCTGCACAGCTTTCTCTGGACCCAGCGCTGATCTGCACGGCTCCTGGATGCTGCTACCGCTGTTAGGTTTGCTGGATGCTGAGGCCTACTCAGAAGAGTTCTCAGTTTGTGGGTTTAGGCCCTTGCTTTGAGTTCTGAATCAAGTTCTTTGGAGTTTTAAAGTCTAAGTGTTGAATCTGGTATCTTCTGTATGTTGTATGGTCCGGCAGAGCGCGTTGCGGCAACTGGATTTGAATGTCCTCTCTAGCTTCCAGTGGCTCTTTTTATGTCTTTTGAAAGTGGGTGTGTGCAGCATCACTAGCCAGCCCCTCTTTCAACTGCCCATTGGTCAAGCTTTCCGCACTGCTTTGATTGGGGGAAGGAAGTGTGTGTTATGGTGATGCTGTAGGTTTTATGGGTCAGAGGATCCTCCCCTTGTCAGTTTGCCCACAAATCTATATTTGACCTAAAGACATATTTCATATATACACAGTGGTTTGAAATTACATGCACCCTTCACGTATCACATGAGGTATACTCTGTTCAAACTCTGATGTTTCTAAGAGCTTGCATTCAGAAACGGCAACATTTTGCGTTTTTTAACTGGTTTTGCAATATTGGTTTTTCATTAAAAATTATACACATATACACGGCCTGTCCATACATACTCCAGTAAATTCCCATGTCTCTAGCTTAAACACAGAGTCTGTAGTATACATAAATAGCAGGGTTTTGCCCCAGAACATCACACAAATTGGAATTTGGGCTTGAATCGAAGGTACATTTTTTAAATGAAGGCTTGCAAAGTTATACATTCCTGTCATTTGATTACAAAGAGTTATCAGTGTTTCTGTAAAATATATATTTTGCTTTCAATTCAGTTCTGAGAGTGTTGGAGTCCGCCTCCAAGACTTGGGTGGGTCAGTGATCACATGTGTCTTCTGGCAGGCAGGCCTTTGTTGACAGGAAACAGTCAAAATCAACATATTCTATTCAAGTGCCAGAGCCTATTGTGTGGTCTCCAGGAAGCTCCCAGCCAGTCTGCCTTCTATCAATCAAGAGGTCATGTGAGATTCTAACTCCTGGTGTGAATCTCTGGAGGTGAGAGGTTTCCCAGCCTTTGGCCTGTTAATTAAATCAGATTGTCTTCTGGGAACAGCATGTGGTTAAGATTTTAATTAACTCCCAGCCTTTGATGTAAAGGCCTCTCCTGCAACTCCTGACATGCAGTTTCCCTGTCAGAGTTTAGACCGCTAGCGCCGCCCTCAGTCAAAAGCGGGTACTGCATGCAATTTTTTTTGGATCAGTCTTGAATTCAAGCATTTCAAACAAGAGATATTACATGGAAGTATATTGTCCAGGTTCAACAAATGGCATTGGTGTAGTTCTGCAGTAAAATAATTTTGTGCCCATAAATTAGCCATGTTTGACCTGAAGAAAACCAATTCCCACCAGTTATGGGTTGCTTTTGGCAATCGCATTGCCCCTTTTACAATGGTTTTAGGCTCTGTGCCCTTCTGTGCTCACAACATAGGCAAAAATAGGTGGCAGCCTATTCTTCATGCATTTCCCTGTGCATTTTCTGGGAAGTTCTGGCCATCATGATGTTTTCCATGCCAGTACTGCACAGTTTTTGTGGTAGGGCTCGGATGCATGGGTAAAAACATCCCACAATGCTATAATCATTCATGTGTGGTAGTTATAATAATTCTTCAGTTAGGTAAACATTTCCAAGATTTTGCCTCAAACATAGCAGAGGGGGTAATGTTTAAGGTTTGTTACTATTTGTGCAATAATAATAGCTACACATATAAATCTCCAGGATCTGAGTGGTGTGGGAGGATTACAGAAATGCTTCTCCAGTCACTTGCATTTCATACCTTACAAAGTCTCAAATGTGATCTGCCAGCCCACACCAACATTTAAAATGTATACAGATAACAGAAATGTCCTACATTTGCTTTAGACTGTTTATTATACCCATGAGCAGGAGTTGAGTTGCTTTGCAGGAATCCTGAAAAGCTGAGTTAAAAATCCTGTCTTAGTCGGGGTCTGTATGTGGCCCGAGCAAAGTAATTGCAGTAGGAATATCGAATACCACCATCATACAACAGGTGATGGAACAATTCTCCGTGACATTGGGCCCCATTACCGATCAACATCCATTTCTTTTAAGTCCCACTTCACCTGTGAATTTGTCGGCAAGAGATTTGCTGTGCAAAGTGAGATGCACCATATACTGCACTCCAGGTGTTTTATAAGTGTGCTTGCGGATGCCTGTGATAATGATGGCCTCACTAAGGAAAGAGACAGAAGGAGTTATGGAGATAGAGGAGCAATGGTCAGAGTGCATTCAGGAGTTAATTGATTCAATACTGGCGTGTTTTTTAATGGGCACCCATGACAATGAAGTAGGATATATACACACAGCTGAACCACTAAGGATAAAAGTAGAGCCTTTTAAACGGTTGCTTCGTACACCCCAGTATCCCTTGAAACCTGAGGTCAAGGATGAATTACCCCAGTGATCAAATCCTTTTTCATTTCTGGGATCATCGTTCCAACCAGCAGTATATGTAATACTCCTATTTTTCCTGTGAAGAAACTCGTGAAGGATGTATATCGTTTAGTACAGGACCTACATGCTATTAATGCTGTGCTGATAGCTTCCTTTCCAGCTGTACCGAATCCAGTGACCATATGGTGTATTCCACCAGACACAATGCATTTTATGGTGGTTGCCTTAAGTTCTGCTCTCTTTTCAGTTCCCATACATTAGGACAGTCAGTATTTATTTGCATTTTCGCACAGGTGTTCCAGTATACGTAGACCCATTTTCCCCAGGGGTTTACAGAGTCCCCAACCCTCTTCTCACAACAGTTAAAGAAATATTTAGATGACATAAACTTATCAGGAAAATCTGTGGTCATACAATATGTTGATTTGTTAATCGACTCTCCCCTCATATGAGGCTTGTAAAGAAGATACTAAGGTCCTGCTAACAGCATTTGCAGAGAAAGGGTATAAGTCCTTGATTTATTTATTGATTAGATATACATATAGCCAATTAGCTTTGTATAACACATTAACAAAACAACATAAATACACACAATCTAAAAACATATTACATTTTCACATCTGCTATACAATACAGTTTAAAATTGCCACAATTTTCAAATAAGTCCTTGAATAAGAAGTTAGTGATGCGCTTTTAGGGTGCACTATTTGGGACATGACATTATGAAGGGATGACGAATGATATCCGCTTCCCAGAAACAGACCGTTTACAACCTACCAACGACACAGAACATAACGCCAAATGCAAGCTTTCTTCAGGTCAATGGGTTACTGTTAGTTGTGGATCTCTGGATTCTCTGAGATAGCAATGGACCCCAGAAGCTTTCACAAGAATAAAACGGTTATTAGCTGAAGCCTGTACATTAAGTCTACCAAATTACAAAAAGGTATTTACATTGTATTGCTATAAAAGAAAAGGATTAGGTTTAACTGCCCTTAAGCAGAAACAAAGGATTTATCATAGACCTGTGGCATACTATAGTAAAGAATTGGAACCAGTTGCAGCAGGAATGTCGCCTTCGATCAGTAGCTTCAGCAGCTCGGGTAGTGGAACAAAGTGAAAATATTGTGTTAGGGTTGCCGTTAGAGGTGGCTGCCCTGCACGTGGTAGTATCAATATTATTGAAAACAATTACAAAATGCTGTTAAATTCTTCAAATATCACTTTGATTCAATGTTTCAGTTATAAATCCAGCATCACTGTTACCAACTTCTTTAGAGGGGGAAGCCACACAATTCCACCCTCACACGATTTTGTGTCGGTAACATATTGTCTAGTAATGCCTCAGGCAGACCTTTCTGACTCACTATTGCCAGACCCAGATATCGAGGATTTCGTTGACGGGTTGAGTTTCATAAATCAGAATGGCCAAGTGGTCTCAGTTTACTCAGTATGTGCACCTGGAGAAGAAGTGTAGAGTGGGTAATTCCTGCAAATAACATCAGCTCAGGTGGCTGAATGAGTGGGCTGTAAGAAAGCCTGTCGAGTGGCGGCTCAGCAATCTGTCATATTTATACACCTTCAAGATACGCATTTGACGAATGCCCACGACTTTGGTTAACTCTGAAAATAGAGAGGATTGAAGTAATTATGTTAGCTTTCTTGGACACTATAATGTTGCCCGAGCGGATTGCTGTCATTAAGTGTGCTGCCCACCAGGGACGGGATGATCCTATTAATGGCAGAAATAATTTTGCTGATCGAATTGCCGGTGCACGCTGTACAAGAGGGGGACATCTTATAAAACGGTTTCATGTAATTTCATTGCGGGATGTTTTTCACAGGGTTTTTTACTGCAGATTTATTTACGAAAAAACTCATTCGAATTTATAATTATTTTTGGAGGGGGTTCCATCCCCAATGTTCCCATCCGCTTGAATTTTTTTTATATATTCCCGAGCACCTACACCCAATTTATGTTTCTAACCCCCCCCAAAGAAATGTGATTAGTTTTTTTGGCATAATATTTGTGGTAAAAAACCCTGTGAAAAAACATCCCGCGATGAAAGGAGGTCATACCATATGAAACATTTCAGGACATTGTGCTAATGCAAGAGAATGCACTTACAGATGAAAAAGACAAATGTATAAGAAAGGGGTGCTGGTTGGATGAGGACTCTCTGCGGTGAGACGAACAGGGTCCTGTACTTTTCACCTTCTCATAGGTTATCGACCACCCACATCAAGCCTGACTAAGTTTGAGAAAGTATTTTTCCCAGGTATTTCGGCACTACCCCTAGCACATAATCTGTGTGCTAAGTGACTATAATTTCTGGTAGGGGTCTACTGATTGTAAGGTGGCGACCTCTATATTAGCCTGTACAGAAAGTCTATCATTAATTAAGTTTATTGTGAAACTGACACAAGGTAAGCGCCATATCCTTTATTTAATTTATTCACCATATGCATTGGTTCACCTGAGCACAAGTCAAATTTTCCACTGGACTTAACGACATCTCCTTATCGTCTTCTGCTGCCGGCTTCCGGTAAAAGTGCAGCACAATCTAAATTATTAGCATCAGGTTAGCTATTCAGTGCTTTTGCAACAGGTTACATCTGTCTGCTGCAAAAGAATGGCACCTGCACTTTTACCATTGACACAATTGGCTACTGCTTGTTCAATTGGGACCTTTATACCTAGTAAGGAGCGCGCGTTCTTCTGCTGTTTGGTTCTCCTCCAAACTATGTGCGTTCAGAGTGAAGGGTCATCGAGCTGAGCACCAGTGGTGGTCTAAGCCTGACAAATCTTGTTATAAAACAATACTAATTTACCATGTGGCTATTCAATCTGCAAAATATTTGTTTTTCGAGGAAATCAATATGCGGTTAACACTCAAAAAACATTATTCCAGACAGTAAAAGAACAGCTATTTTCTAACCCATGTACAGCAGCTTCTGCTTCCCAGATATTGTGTAACGATTTGGCCAATTTTTTTGTGGAAAATATTGAGACTATTCGAACAAGCATCAGCCATACACCTTTGTCAATTGCTGTTGAGCCGCTCACGTCATCTATATGTTGGAAATGTTTTGAAAATGTACCAAGCATGTTTATTTTGGACTCTTGTCGACTTTTATTTATCCTCTTGAAGTTATAAGAATATATCAACAATGAAGCCTGCAACACCTATGGATGTAATGCCACTTTTCAGTTTAAAGCAATGGTGAGAGATGCTGGTGAAATATTTGCAGAAGCTCTAAATTCATCTCTCGTTTTCAGACTGATAACTGCAAATCTTAAGCATGCTTTGATTGTGCCATTGCTAAAAGAAATAACATAGATGCAGCAATTCTCTCTAACTACCATCCCATATCGTTACCTTTTTTTCATGAAAGTGTTGGAAGCTTGGGCAACTCTCCAACTTCGAGATTTGCTGGAGGACAATCAGATTCTGGAACCTGAACAGCTTGGTTTTTTCCCACTTATGGGTACCGAATCCACAATGATCTCAGTGTTTGATGATTTGGTTAAGATTTTGGATGAGGGCACTGTGGCTGGTCTGATTTTGTTAGACCTCTACTCCACCTTCGATACCATTGACTATTCACTTCTCTTTTCAATATTACAAAATATTGGTATTTGTGGCAATGCCTATGACAGGTTTGAATCCTTCCTTGATTCCACAAAACAAACTTTTTCCTTATCCCCTTTTAGATCCTTAGCCACAACTGTGACGTGTACCCCAGGGTTCAGTGCTTTCCCCACTCCTTTATAATATTGATGTCCAACCTTTCGCTCGTCTTATCCGCTCTTTTGATTTTCATTTCTTTTGCTGTGCGGTTGATACAGACTATTTTTAGGCTGGACATCGTGCATGCTGCTACGGCTGCTCGCTTAAAAGCCTGCTTAGGTGCAGTTGGCAATTGGATGGGCCAAAACTGGCTCAAACTAAAACGGGAAAAAACAAAGATAATAGTGGTAGGCCCCTTTCTACATTCTTGGACATTAGCTCATTGGCCGTAGTGAAGAAATCTTAGGGAGACATTTTCTTCTTCATTAACTATGGAGGCTCAAGTTGGAGCCGTCTCTAGTAGTGGCTTCATGAAGTTAAAATAACTGAAGAAGTTTCTGCACTTTATTCCTGCTGATTTCCATGCTGAAGTCATTGCAGCAACTATAAATCCACCCATGTTAGCAGAATGCAGGCTGGACTTATTTAGCATACGTTTCTTCATCTCGAGCTCGCGATGTCACTTATCTTTGATGCTTGCTTGATGCCTTATAGACTATCTTCACCTTCGTGTCTCTGCATCTCTTCAAAGTGCGTCATTTTTACTTTGCATGATGTCACCATTCTGCTCTTTTGCTCTCTTTTCATGCTTCTTCTGGGATCTCATTCAAATGGCCATCATACTTTCTTGTATGCAAGTATGGCTTTCTTAATGGGAACTTTGCTTCCAGGATTCTTCTTGGTATGGGTATTTTTGCTGGTACTGCACGTGTTTCACACTCTGGTTCCCAACATATAGGCAATATGGGTGAGATTCTTGAGGTGGGGGTACTTGGCTCCTTCTCTACATCTGAGTAGTACAGCAACAAGAGGACATTTTGGAAGGATGGCAGAAAATGGAAGTATGTGATCAAATGTGGTATGAGGCTAATACTGCACTTGCAACATTGGGGGATATACAAGGGTTGATTAGATTGACTAGAGAAGTTCACCATGCTCATTTAGGCGGCAGAGCTTACAGGCAGCGCAACACAAAATGGTGAGCTCCATGTTATCGGGACCTTCAGTCGGCTTACTTAGGGGGCCCACTGAAAACTGATGGATGGCTTGCTAGAAGTTGGACGGAATCTGGAATGGGACATGGCATGCAAAGAGGTGCAAAATTATCTGAACTTTCAATTGATATTGATTCTTGACGATGTGTAACAAAACAGTTTACCAAGATTGTTGAAGAATGATTCTGGCATACAAGAGCACTTCTGGTAGGGAATCAACTTCTGGTATTACGAGGACGATGAATGCTAATTTGTGATGCATAGGCCATTACTCGGCACTGGCCAGCAGCATCCTGCCTGGACCATGTGCATGGTGTACCTGGGAATCGGTGACATACCTTGAAGTATGGAAAATAAAGCTACTCAACAATGCCTCTCGATATCTCATTTCTGCCCTGGGACTGACTCCCTCCCTATCTGTCGTTTAGCATTGGATCGAATTGAGAGTTATGGCCTTGACAGCCCCCACCGCTGCAAACTTAATGAAATTAACCAAAGGACAGCTAGTGTTGATTGGGGACAGGGTGTGTTAGGAAGATGAAGGTGTTGGGTATAGTTTGGTAGGAAGATTTTGAGGAAAGGATCGATGTGTATTTAGTCGCACCGCCAGAGTTTGATTTGCATTTCACTATTCACACTAGTTCTAAGCAATGTACTGTTTTTTGGCCAGCTGTAGGAAAAGGAAGATAAAGGTGCATGCTGAAATTTTAAAGGGTTTGCCAAAGTTAGTGCCACAAAGGTTTCAGGATTTGGAAGGAGTAGAAGAAGCAGTACGAAATGTGACCAATATGACAAAGAGCTTGCAGGTGTTTGACACTATGTATAGAAAGGAAAAGAAAGCGTTTGAAGTGGCTTATCGCACAGCCACAATTTGTATGTATTGAGATATCTTACGTGCTATAAAAAAGGAAGTATTTGAGCAACCTTACATTACCACCATGGTATGGTTCCTCATTTTTTTCTTCACTTAGCATGGGGCATTTGTTGCTGCACGCGTTGTTGTCGCCATTCTGGAGCAGTGGTAATACAGAACCGGCCCTCGAGCTCGCCTTCTCTTTGTACTGTCCTCGATGCCCACCCCTCTTTCGCTCTGATAGAAATACAGCAAGAAAGTATGATGCTGCAACAGGAGCTGGGGACATTATTACAAATACATAATGATGTATGTATTGTAGATATAGTGTGGTAAAAGTAGATGGTTCACCTGCACAAACGAAAAGCAGGAATGGGTCATAGTAATGGTAGGTTTAGTATACAATTCCCTGTGCAAACGAAAAACAGATGTATTAGGGATATCATAGGGGTATTAAATCAGCTAGGTTAGTTGTGCAAAAGGGAGGACTGTTAATGCTGGTGGCCCCTGAGGGAGGGGGAATGTGATCTGTACAGTAAAATGTTGCCATCAAGCTATTGGATGACTATGATCATAATGGGTACATAAACCATGATATGGGAGAACCCCAGGAGCAGTATTCTATACCTAAAGTATTATAATTATGCATATTGGGGAGGGAGGATAGCTCAGGAGCAACGCGTTTGTCTTGGAAGCAGGACAATGCAGTGCCACACAGGTTCAAATCCTGATACCACGCTTAGAAACCACCCGCTGTTATTAAGTGCGTTATAAATGAAAAATAAAGTGAAAATATACAGAGATTTTTTTTCCTTTTTTCTAATCAAACATTGAAGAACATCCATGCCTATTGGCTGTTGGTAATACTTGCACTGAGTGCATCTTCTAAAATGGACATGCGTTAATGGACTGCTGAGGCAGTGCTTTTGGAAGCACTTGGGTGCACTGAGTGATGGCCACCTGTACCTCCGTCATTGATTGGACTGGCCTAAAACTGGAAAATGGAGTACTATTATTGACCGGATGTGTGTCGTGGGGCATCAGCCACACACCCCCCACCTGAGGAAGACGACACTGGTTGTCCTTGGATTAGAGTGACTGACCCGGAATCATAGTCCTCCTTTAGTTTCAGCCTACCCTCCTGGGACCGTGCCCAGGAGGATAGGCTGAAACTTAAGGAGGACTATGATTGTTTACAATGTGTTCTATTGTTATAAAAGGGGGGCAGGGATAGCTAAACAGATGTATGACAAATGTAAGGGGACAAGACTGTGAGGCGATATAAAGGAAGGCAAACTGGAGGCACGTTGGGTTATTAATATGGGTTGGAGGCTGATAGGATGCTATCTGTTTATTGCCTGGGTGAAACCATTATAAACGTAGTCTTGCTTTGTCTTGCTTTGTCCACGTCCAATAAGACTCCTGAGTACCTTTGTCTGATTTTTACATTAATAACAGTGACAACCTTAAGAAGTGCTCCATGAAAACTAAACAACCAGTGTCAAAACTTTGATGGAGGCATTGCAAATACTCTGACGAGTAAGGGGTGGTATGGTATAGACACTGCAAAATCAAGTTGCGTGATGCTACCTGTAGATGAAAGGGCAGGCCGAGGGAGTGTGGTGTAATGCATGCACATGGCAGGACAAAGAATACTAAACTAAAATGTTTTTATAGTGGTTAAGGAGATGTACGAAATCCCATACGTTGGCAACAGAATTCCTTTAACTATTTGGAAACGTGACACTAGAATTTCCAACATGCCAAGAATGAGTATGCTCGTACTTTTTGCATAGACTTGCATAATATCCTGGCACTTAAGGGGTTACACAAAATGAGACTGCAGAGTATTGCAAGTGGTTCCAAGTCAGGCGCGAGTCATTCATGATAATTTATCTTCCAATTGACATCTGATAAATTGTTTGTTCTGGCTCCAGTTGTAACAGAAAGGTTTGAACAATTGAATTCCCCAGATGAAATAAAATCACCTCTGGGCCATGATTGGAACTAGAATTGTACAGGCACCTATTGGTGAACGACTGTATCTAGTACAAGCCATTTCGATATGCTCAACTGGAATTTATACAAGGGCACTGTTCCTTCAGGTGAAAAGCATGAGCCAGCAAAGACTAATTACAGCTATTAGGGTATTGCCACTGGTATCTACTGTATCCAGTTGCTGACATACACTTTGACAATCGTGTAACCTATTCCAATTGCAGAAAATAAATGGACACCCTTTTTATACATCACAAAAGAATATCATGCAAAATATAACATTCCTGTTTAATGAATGAAGTATGATTCATACTTCATTAATGAAACATATAACATCCATATGGTTATCACGTGGGAAGTGGGGCAGCTTGTTTATAATCGAAGATTCTGAACATGAAATATTGCTTGATCCTGGGAAAGTAACCTTTTTTCATTGAGATGTGAATAACGTTAAGAATAAGAGTGCTGGCCACTGAAATAGCTCGTCAAACATAGGCCGGACGCTCAAGTAAAACCCACCAAAAGGACATAGAAAGGAAAGGTCCAGGAAAGGGAATTCTTTGATAGCTGGGACTAGGTGGAGGGTAGGGCAAAGGGCCATTGTGGATAGAGTTGTAAATCTGAACTGGGTTTGGAGATGGGAGGGTTGTCTGGGAAAGTAATCAGTGGATAAGGTTTGATGGAATAAACCTGCGGGAGCTTTCTTTTGTTAGCATGCAGGTAAGGTAAGGAATGAGCATGGTTGCTGTCGAGCTGGGGGATATGAACATAGTCCCTTTGCATTTCTAGGTAGTGATATGGTTCGACGCATACCTTTCAACGCACCCGCTTTTGGCAGGTGTCGACCACCACAAAATCCGTTCAGTCACTTGCCAATCTTCTTGCTGGTCCATAGGCATCAATGCAGCTCCCCAGAAAAAACAAAATCCTCTTCCTTCACCCACCTGAACAACAGAAAAGGTTTACAGGTATATAGACTAATTGGACAGCAGTGAACCTGAAAGGCACCATGCCTTTAATCTCGGATATACATTGTTGTGTAATCCATTAGCAGCATCTTGCCCATGCGCGAGGCAAAACTGGCTCATATCCTATCCTGCTAATTAGTTGTGTGGCTTTAGATTTCCAATTTGTTTTCCATGCGCTTTTGGATTGATCTTCTTTCCATTTCAGGTCTTTTACTTTTTGGCAGAGAGGGGCTAATGCCATTTTTCTGGTTTCCCCTCATGGATTGCAAACTGTTGCATTGTCACCCCAACAATGCGAGAGGCTACGTGTCTTCCATTTTCTTCCAATGTTGAATTTAAGTGACTTGGTGAACTAAGGAGTTTGGGGACATCTATCATATTTGTTTGGACCATTCAGATGGCTGCGGGCTGTCCAGGGCCAGGCTGTTTGGTCATGTCCCTGGCAAAATGACCACTGACCATGCTCAGTGGCCACATTGAGTGCCATGTGGGTGTCCTGGAATGGCCAGAGGGCAAGATCCCACTGGGCATGCTGCAACCATGGATAATTGCCACTGCAGGTAGGGGAAGGAAGGAATGAGCATGGTTGTTGTGATTCATAAAATCTGTTATAATTCGGAGACACGTATTTGTTTAAAGTGACATTGATATTCTGGTTGCTGTGCAAATACACCCACAAATTGACCGGTTCTGGCTCCTGAACTATAAATGTGTCACTGACTTGCAGTGCTCGGAACACCACTCAGGCCAGCACAAATGGCTCACACTGGGCGGGGAGACTTTAAACGTAAGGACAGATGCTCAAATTATTTTTTCAGGTCACTCACCACCAGGAGAATGTACATGGTGGTCGTTGTAATACGAGGCTTTTATTATGGTGATGGCGGTGATGGCAGAGTTGTGGTTCCTTGAAAGACCAGTAACTGGTGAATTTTTGTAGTAGTTTTTATGCTGCAACCTTAACACCTCTTAAAGGGGAAGTTCACTCAAAAATGTTATTGTTTCAAAAGCCATGATCAAAAATATGTTAAAATATTTTTAATGAAAGTTCCTATGTAAAATATTTGGGAAGTGAGACTCAACGTTTTGACATGGGGGCATCCATTTTGTGAAATGAAGCAGACCCCTCTGTTCATGTTAAGCTCTGCTCTCGCTGTAATAATCAAGCAAACACCCCCTACTGGGAGCTTTTGCTTAATGCTGCCAGAGAGCAGGGTTTAACACGAAGAGAGGAGGCTTCCACAGTATTTACAATTGCAGTGAATTACCTTTTATGGTTCCTGTGCTCTCCGGGTCCAGTGGAGCTCAGAAAACATAAAATGAAAGGCACAACAATTATAAATAGTCCGCCGGCTGAGTCTTCATAATTGCTACAACTTTCTTTTCAAGTTTCCTGAGCACGGGAAACTGAAAATTAAAGTTGCAGCAATTATGAAAACTCTGCCAACAGCCGGTGAAGTATCCGTAATTGCTGCATCTTTCGTTTTAAGTCTCCCACGCTCCCCCGAGCCGGAGGAGCCTGGGAGACTTAAAACAAAAGGCACGACAATTATAAATACAACGTTGTTGTGTTTATAATTGCCTGTACTTTTGCTTTAAGTCTCCTAACCTCTCCCAGCTTGGGGGAGCTTGGGAGACTTAAAATAAAAAGCAATTATAAATGGGAGGCTGCATGCCAATCGTGGCATGCAGCGAGGTTATTATAATTGCAAGGAATTGCTTTTTAAGTCTCGTGGTCTCCCCCGCCTCGGGGGAGCCCAGGAAAGCAGGACAAAACAGAAACTCTCACCAGCATCACAGGACAGGAAGGAGCCTGACAGCATTCTCTGCTCTCTGGGTGTAATAAGCAAAAGCTCCCAGTAGGGGGCTTTTGCTTCAGCATTGCCGCAGGAGCAGAGTTTAAAATAAGCACAGGAGGCTCATTCATTTCACAAAATGAATGCCTCCTAGTGCTTGAAATGTTTGACTTTGCGCCTCACTTACTCAATATTTTACATAGGAACTTTATTTAAAAATATTTTTTATATATATTATTTCTGTTTGTTAATCTGCTTAGAATCACATGCTGTGCATAGTCCGACACCCAGTGGTCACGGGGACGTCAACATAGGCGTGTCTGTAACACTATCCATATAGTGACGTGTAGTGTACCCAAACTCCCTCACGTGTCGAGGTCCCTCAGATTGTTTTTTTCCACCCAGAATACTGGTCGCCTTAAGCGGAGCTCATAAGAGACATTGCCATTTACTGAACCCTTGGTCGATTTGTCAGTTATTGTTAACTTATCTCACCTCCAGCCCTCTTTCGACGGCCATTCAACTTCCCCGCCGAGTCAAGATCTTTCGACGGCGGTGGTTTCGACGGAGGTGATCCTATCGGCGCTGCCGAACACGTGGCCCGGCCTCGCCGGCCTACACAGTAGGGAGAGTGGGGGTCGGGGTGGACATATTTGCTTCTTATAGAATGCCTTTCCCTCCCCCCACCCCTTTCCTTCCGGTTCCTTATCACTGGTTACATCCTGAGCTATGGAGAGGACTCGTTTTAGATTTTGCCCACGTTGTAAGGGCACATTTCCATGGAAGGACAAGCATAAGCGGTGTAACCGTTGCTTATCTCTCGACCACAACGAGGCCAGGTGTTTGGCCTGTAAGCTCCTTCAACCTAAAACTTTGAAGGAATGCAGGGTCAAAAGGTGGCCAGCTGCCGCCGCCGAGTGTGACGAGGGGGATAGTGATAACTCTACCTCCATAATGGAGGTTGTTGACCTCTCATTGGAGCGCTCCCGCACCATCGCGCCTGTCCCCGGCCCCGAAAAGCTCGGCTCCGGCTCTACATATGGGGATGTACACCCCGGCGATGCCGACGCACATGGAAAAGTCACTAAACACACAACTCACGTCCATTCATCGAGTAAATCGAAGGGGGCCTCAGCGCCACCGGAGACGCCGAATCAAGCGGCTGCCTCCGCCGACCGTAAGGGCCGGCAGCCCTGCCCGCAGCTGCATGCGTGCCTAGCAACTGGGCTGTCTACAACTAAGGTGTCCGTCGACGCTAAAGTTCCGGCTCTGCCGAAAACTATTCATGACCAGCCCTCGACGGAGAAGTTAGTCCTGGAATGCATAGCTAGAATAGTCTCCAAAGACTTGCAGAAACGGCTGGTGAAGGAGTCACCGAAGCCCGCTCAAAAGGTCAGGGAGACGCCAAAATCTATGGAGGGTACGCCGGAACCTCCCCCCACATCGAAGGGAAGACCCAGAGATACGACCCCATTGTCGGGCCCACGGGAAGGTTTCTCAGAGGGCGACAGGGATATATCCTCCACTTTATGGGAGAGATCTCGACGCCTAGAGGCGGAGGAGCAAGCCTTCTGCCACTAGACCGTTCTGGGGCATCCCAGTGGGCTAGGGAAAGATTTGAATCATGTATGGACAGGCTAGATAGGTTTGTGTCCACTTCTGAACACATTTCACCCAAAAGGCCAAGGGAGGTGCACCCTCAAGACCCTAGAGCCAAATTCCCAAAACTCTTTGACCCACTTGAGGAAGAAATAGATACATATGCCCTCACTGAAGTGGAACCCCACTTTCAGGAAGAGGAAGAATTCTTAAATACTGAAGATTTACAAGACCCTGTAGGGGACTTTGAAGAAGACCCCGACATATGTGAACCACAGCCCTGGCAGTCCCCAGGGGCATCAACAGACCCTGATGTTTTAGATCTGGCCACTCCTCGAACCACGCCTGTCGCAGACCCTTCGCCTGTGGACGATAAACCCACATTTAATGCAATGCTACACAAGGCGGCAGCACATTTTCAAATTGATATGGGGGAGACTACCCCAGAAGTAGATTTTGTTGAAAAAATAATCAAGGAAAAGCCACCTGCTAGCCAAGCCATGCCCCTCCTTGCCTCAATCAAGAGATGCCTCGTTCCCTCTTTATCTACACCTGCATTAGTTAGAGATGTCAATCCAAGAATTAAGAAGCTTTTTAGCCCCTCACCTTCTGATCCCTTATATTTAGGGGTCATTCCATACCAGATTCCCTGGTAGTAACAACCATGAGAAAAAGGGCGGGGTTTCTGCTATCTACTAGCGAAGCACCTCCGGACAAAGAGGGGATGAAGCTCTATGCCTTAGGAAAGAGGATTACATCCTCGGCAGCTTTCGCCACGCGTATTGCCAACAATACAACTCTGTTGGCTAATTACGCCTATGCCCAATGGGGACTGTTGCGCGAAGGCCTGCAAGAAGTCCCTGAGCCCTTGCGAACCTTCTTATTAGCCACTGTGACAGAAGGTGCTCAGGTGAACCAAAGCATCATCAAGAACACCTTAGATGCTGCAGAAACGGCTGGCTGTTCCCTAGTCCAGGGTGTACTCCTTAAGAGACATGCTTGGCTCAAACTCAGGTTTCAAGCCAGAAACACAGGCGTCCCTCATCAACAAAACCCTTGAAGACTCAAACTTGTTTGGTAAGGTGGTTGATGACGCACTCGGAAACAGCTAAAAAGGAACACAAAACATTAAAAACCCTGGACCAAATCACAAGACCCCCTAATAAGCATGGTTATGGCAACAGCTGCGTTTTTCGTGGCCATCGACAAACTCAACAACAATACACCTCAGCCAGCAACTGGCCGTCCCCTCAGAGAACCAGTGGACAGTATGCTCAAGGACAACGTTGTGGCAAGGGAAGAGGTCGGCGCCCCACTCCTAGAGGCTCCCTGGCTACCACCACCAAATGACCCATGCATCTCCGGTCGGGGCCAGTTAACATCATTTCTGCAAGCGTGGGAGGGAATTACCACAGACCGTTGGGTACTGTCAACAATAGCCCACCGTTACTGTATCAAATTCAGTCGGTCCCCAACATTCAGACCCCCCAGGGGAAGACGTCCATCACCAGAACACCTCTCCATCCTTCTTCAGGAAGTCAAATTGCTGCTGGAAAAAGGAGCCATAGAGGTCGTGCCTCTATCACAGGTAAAGGAGGGTTTTTATTCAATGTACTTCCTTGTACCCAAAAAGGATCTAACCATGCGCCCTGTATTAGATCTGCGCCCAGCGAACATAAAACCACAAAAGTTTCGGATGGTGACTCTACAGGAAGTAACCCCCCCTGCTCGCACAGGAGGATTACAGGGCAACACTGTACATGAAAGATGGATACTTTCATATTTCAATGTTGCCAGCGCACCGGAAATATCGCAGGTTCATGATAGAAGGCAAACACTATCAGTTCAAAGTGATACCCTTCGGCATACCCTCAGCGCCAAGGGTATTCACGAAGGTACTGGCAGTGGCAGCGGCACTCCTGCGCAGGTGGTCCATTCCAGTCTGTCCTTACCTCAACGACTGGCTCATAACAGTGGATTCTTACGAAACATGCTTCATGAACACCCAAAAGACTATAGACCTCCTGTTCCACCTGGGCTTCTCCATCAACAAAAAGAAGTCCAGTCTAGACCCCAGCCAAGTCAAGCAATTCCTAGGGGCTCTAATTCGAACAAAGAATGGCTTTGTCTTCCCCTCCAACGAGAGGGCCCAAAATATGCTGTTTCAAATCCCCTAATATGTAGCCGGTCAAAAGGTGACGGTACGCAAAGCCATGCGATTGCTAGGAATGATGGCGTTGTGTATTTATTTGGTCCCTCACGTGCACCTGCGCATGCGCCCAATGCAAGAGTGGCTCAACAGCCAGTGGTGTCAGGCCAGCGGACAATGGGACGATCTAGTGGTGATCTCGCAAGCCTTGGTTCTCTCGCTGCGGTGGTGGTCGAAGGAAAACCTCGTGTTGGGGAAACCTTTCGCCACCCCCACAGTGGAAGCCATTCTAACCACAACGCATCCCTCACAGAGTGGGGGGCTCACCTATGCCATCAGACTGCACACAGAGTTTGGATTCCAAATGTGGCGTCCAAACACACAAACCTGCTGGAATTATTGGCGGTCTTCAAAGCACTGAAGGCTTTCAAGAAAAACCTGCAAGGGAAGACTGTGCTGATTCTTACAGACCGCACCACGGCCATGTATTACCTGAACAAGCAAGGGGGCACTCACTCTCCAGGACTATCCAAGCTGTCCCAGAACATCTGGAAATGGGCTCTCAAACACATGTTCCTGTTATCACAACATGTACCAGGGGAACTCAATCTTCTGGCAGACGGACTCAGCAGAGACTTCCCTCTACCAGCAGAGTACGAATGGCGATTACACGAAGACATTGTCTCCAATGTTTTCGCAGAATGGGGCTTCCCAGAGATCGACCTGTTCGCAACTCTGGAAAACACACAATGCCAAGATTACGCCTCCAGGTACCCCCAGAACGGCTCCAAGGGGAACGGCCTCTGGATAACATGGTCAGGGAAATGTGTCTATGCTTCCCCCCCCCACTACCCTTCTCAACAAGATGGTGCACAAGATGCACCAGGAACCAGTTACCATGATACTGGTGGCCCCCATGTGGGCCCGTCAACCCTGGTTCGGTCATCTGATGGAGATGTCACTATCTCCTCCAGTGAAACTGCCCTGCCCGTACAACATGTCACAGGACAGGGGCCGAACGCTGCATCCATGCCCACAGACCCTGAACTTGGTAGCCTGGCTACTGAGGTCATAGAGTTTGGACATTTACAGCTCCCTCAGAGATGCATGGACATTTCAGAGAGGCTAGGAAACCGAACACTCGTTACTGCTACTCTAGTAAGTGGAAACGGTTTGTCATCTGGTGTAACTCAAAGAGCATCAACCCAGTTGACTTCTCTCTCACTCATATTGTTTTATACCTGACTCACTTGCTGGACTCGGGGTTAGTCTTTAATTCTATTAAAGTTCACCTAGCTGCGCTCTCCGTCTATACTACGTCTCAACATAAGGTGTCATGGTGGAAGGTTCCAGTTATTAAGGCCTTCATGGAGGGAGTGAAAAGAATTCACCCTCCTATATCTAACCCAGCTCCCGGATGGGACCTAAACGTTGTGTTAACCAGGCTAATGGGCTCCCCCTTCGAACCCATGCATAAAGCAACCTTTAAGGATCTCACTCTTCAGACTGCTTTCTTGATAGCTATCACCTCCATTAGGAGAGTGAGTGAACTACAAGCGCTCTCTATCTTAGATCCCTTTGTAACAGTTCACAAAGATAAGGTGGTTCTACGCACACACCCTAGGTTTGCACCGAAATTCATTTCTAAGTGTCATGTCAACCAGTCTATAGAATTACCAACGTTCTTTCAAAATCCTGCAAACTTGTGGGGAAAAGAGCCTACACACACTAGATGTGCGCAGGGCAGTCAAGAACTCGTCCACTAAGAAAGACTAATCAGTTCTTTGTCTCAGTGGCGGCAGGAATAGAAGGGGATGCAGTCTCCAAATCCACATTCTCTAGATGGATTGTCCGCTGCATCACTCTGTTACACTCTTGCTAAGAGAGAACTACCCTTCAAGCCTAGAGCACACTCTACTCGAGGCACTGGGGCATCCATAGCGTTCATTGCAAATGTTTTCCCCCTAGAGTCCTTTCGCAAAGTGGCAACCTGGAGTTTTGTACACACCTTTACAAAGCACTATTGTCTAGATGCTCACTCTAGGTCTGATTATCAGGTGGGACAAGCAGTACTAAGACACCTTTTTTCTACTATTCCTTCTCACAACCCACCTCTAACTCTGGGTACTGCTCACTAGTCTATGCACAGCATGTGATTCTAAGCAGATTAACAAACATCAAAAGACATGCATTACTTACCGTGAAAGCATTTCTGATGGTTGTATCTGCTTAGATTCACATGCACCCACTCTTGCTCCCCGCTCGGATGGAAGGAACATAGACGTCTTATTACTTTCTCTTTTCTGTACTCCCTCACATTAGTCATAAGGCTCCTCATGGCAGCAAAAATACAAACAGAAGGACTGAGACGCATGAGGGTTTTTTGGTACACTACACGTCACTATAGGGATAGTGTTACAGACACGCCTATGTCGACGTCCTCTTTTCGACTTTCGAAGATGCAATACTCCACAGTGACCACTGGATGTTGGACTATGCACAGCATGTGAATCTAAGCAGATACAATCATCAGAAATGCTTTTATGGTAACTAATGCTTGTCTTATTATGCCCCATCTTTTGAGACTATACCACTTTGGAGTGAACTTCCCCTTTAACAATATTCTTTTCACTGAATTGGTGTTTTTTAAATTTAAGGTTTTGAGGTATTGTCCCTTTAACCAAAGGTTTTTTTTTTTTTTCTAAATGAATTTGTACATAAACTGTATTATCCACTTTCTCATCGGTATGTAGGATTTTTAATAAAGAATGCCATTCTAGATGTAACATCTTTACATGATTATCTTTGAAATGACATTGAACAAACCTAGAAAATATAATTGTTTTTCCGATTCCAACAGGGACAATGTTAACCTTTTCATCTTCATATGGTTTAGTTCACTGAAGAACACTTTTGGAATTATTTGTCTTTCTAAATCATTCTCACAGTGCATAGTTTAGATCGTTTAATACAGCTCTATCATGTATGTATTTTCTTTTCAAAACACCCGAAGTGGAACTTGATTCCTTTTGGCCCAGGAAGGAAAGTTTGCGTCAGTGGTATGCCCCTGGAGCCGCGCTGCACCATTCCTCCACACACCCCAGGCAAAAGGGTGGAGTCAGTGATGGTGTGGCGCTTAGACCCTGCTTCTTTCACTCTCTCCACCTGTTCATGATAATGGGATGTGGTGGAGTGGTGCAGATGGGTGTTTCTCCCAACAGACCCCAGAGCGAATGGGGTGTTTGGGAACTTTAACAGTGTCGCTGAAATGCTTGTTGGTGCAAACAAGGCTTTCTTTCTCCTCCCTTTGACGTAAACGAATACAAGGGGTCCCAGGGAATTCAGCTGGGATGGGAGGGATTGCACAAGGAAGTATGTAAATACTTCTTTAATTTCCAAAATAGTGTTTTAATTCCCGTCACGATTGTGATGGCTCTGCTCTACTGTGGCCAGGGCCTACTTGCTAATTCTAAGCGCCTGTAACTAGTTTTGGTCATATGTCACTCCTAGTCTGGTGAACTGCATCTTTTAAAAATGGAGTACTGCCCCTTGCTAACTGTATATTAATTAGTACATGCACCTTCCTGCTCTTATTGTAATTAATTATTAATTTAACATTTGCTTTTTATTTTGAAAGATGAACATCTTGTGTTCTTTCAAGCCACCTTAGTGAACCTGTTTTCTAATTAGCGAGATTGTAATCTAGATACTTCGTGTTGCTGATTCAATTTACCAGATGTATCTAGAATTGTTCATTTAAAGAGGCCTTTCTGTGCGTTCCATATTGGTAGTTGCGGAGGTCATCCATAACATTGTTTACCTTTTGCTTAAACTTCAAGATCGCGAAAGACGAACCAGTACTGGTTGGCCCTTCAAGTTGTTTTATTGTAACCAGTTTTTTAGCTCTACTTTAAACTGCAGTAACCTCTGGGTGATCTAATCTACTCCTGGATCAGAGACGTGCTACTTTTCTGGCCCGCAATCCATTTTTCCATTTGTTAGTGAGAATCGACAACGGATAAAGATATGCTGCGCACATACTAAAGAATCGTGCGAAGGCTGACCAAGCAAGCGCGATAGTGGGGACGACAATGGCAACTTAACCATCTATACGCCACAGCCGGGAAGTGCTCACAGCGCAACCCAAACCGAGGAGTCTGGTTGCCATGCAGTCTTTGGCCCTGATTAATGGAATTATTTGCATGTAAAATGGGGATTTGCGTGCCTAATCCATGTTTGACGAATGGGGATTTGCGGGCAGAATGGCATGAAAATCCCTGTTTTTTTCACGAATCGGGGCCTTTGTGTTTTCATGTTTGAAGAGCAAGTCTTTAAGGGCAGTTTTGATGTGTTTGCCCTGAAGATGCAATGTGAGAGCATTCTGCTAGAGAAGCTGCCCGGAAGAGAAAAGGACCCTGCTCTGAAGTTGTTATATGGGATATTAGTATTAATAAGGCATCCTTTGATTGGTAAGTGGTGGAGGTGCTAAGGGTTCTGCAGAGCGGGGTGGGTTAATTGGAGTCGAGCCTTGGACTGATCTGAATGCCATGGTAAGGTTTTTCTATGGTGCCTGCTTGATTGCTCCGTTTCACCTTCCTTAGGGGCCAGACTTGCTGCTGGTTCCTCACACAGGTCTGCACTGCTGTCTCCCACAAGCGCCACTGTGCCAGGTTTTTCTTTTGTTCAAAGCGGGCCCGTTTTTCGAGGGTCAGTTTGAGTACATTTATTGAACAAATACGCCTCAAAATGCAGTGTTTGCAACACATTTTACCAAACCATTCTCGCTTGGGTACTAATAAAACCATTATCAAACAAGGATTGGCAAAGCCAACAGTTTGTGCATTTGTGTAGACATGGGAAAGGCACTTGATAGGCACTGCAGTAGTGTATTATCTGACTATTGTTGGTAGCAGGTGCCAAATGGTGCGAGTACCTGCGCATCTAATAGCAGTGCCTGACAAATGTTGAATACTTAGACACATGCCAAAACTGTTCACTTTGCCAATGCTTGATTTAACAGGATTTCTGTTAAGGACCCACATAGTTCTTAGATATAGATTGGCTGCAGGCAGACCTGGTTAAGGCATTTTTATTACTCCAGTAGCTTGTTTACAACTCCAATTAAGTCATTGACTCTCAGAAGTCTGCTTTGAGAAAACACTGATGGGCATTTCGAGTGCAACGTTTGATGGTAAGGATGGATTAAAGTGGGCTGAAAGAGTTCCCATGAGGAGGTGTTTTGGGCAGGAACTGGATCGGAATGGCCATAAGGATTAGCATGGCCATACACAACCAATGGGTGGGTAAATGACTGAACAACACCTACAAGCTTTGTGTCTCTTCTCATATGCCATTTCTCCCTGTCTTTACTCTATTGCAATAGTTTTCTTAAAGGTGTCCTAAAACGACCCCTAATAGTTCAAACTAAAAAGGAACAATTTGCCATTTGTGAGTGTGGGGCACATTTCTTTGGTGCCCGAGCCAGATTGTTTCCCCCCAGTTCAACCCTGCTTCACTATGAAATGAGGAGCAGAAAAGATAGGTGGTGTTTGGATTCCTCAAAGTACGTAACTTTGGTCTGAATGAATGCTGACACTGAAAGAAAGGGGGCTTGTGTTTACGTGATAACCCAGGGATCTTACCTCTTTCCCTGGCTGTTCAACAAATACCTGGCACTTCATGCCCACCACATTGCCAGTCTTTGCCCAAACTTTCCGTGCTGTGTGGACAACACTCACCTCATTGTCAGGCTCCCTTCCACCACCTCTTCTCCTCACATTTCTGACTGTCTGCTATCCAGGAGTGGTGTGCCGCAAATGATCTCTGCCTTAATGCCAGTAAGACTGAGATTCTCCTCATCGGCCCACCCGCTGCCTCTTTCCTAGCAATCTCTGGCCAGCCTCTCTTGGCCCTCTTCCTTCTCCCACCTGTGAGGCTAAAAATCTCAGGGTCATCTTCAAATCCACACACTCCTTCTCGCCTCACATCTCTGACCACTACCAGCTGCACCTCCTCGGAGGTATTCTTCCTTTCCTCTCCTTCCCACAGAAGCCCACTGACTCCTGAACTCTGGTTCTCTCAACAGCCTCTTTCTAACTGTGCCTGCTTCTAGTCTGCGCCCTCTGCAACTCATCCAGAACAGGACTGCGAGAATTGTCCTTGGCTTCAAGACCAGGGATCGTATCTCTCCAGGACTGAAATCTCTACAATGGCTCCCAGTGGCTGCGAGGATAAGGTTCAAAACCCTCTGCATTGTCCATAGAGCCTTCTGGGGCCTCAATACCTTCAACTCTCTCTTGCTAAATATCTTCCTTCTCGAGCTCTTTGCTCATTCGCCTCCAACTCCCTCAGGGTCAGTCGCTTCTACAAGCAACGAGTTGGTGGTAGATCTTTCTTCGACTGGGGCCTACCTCTGAAACAGCCTCCCTGAAACTTGAGGAGAACCATCTACGTGTCCGGAAGGACCTAAAGAACTTCCTCTTTGCTTCTGCATTCTCTCCTCCTTTCCCCTGCTGAACTCTTGACTGAAACTGCACTGGTCACCTGGCTACCCTCTGATCTCGGGCCCAGGACCCCTCCCCCGCCAGCTGAACATCTGCACTGCCTCCCAGGCAACCCCTGCATTTGGGAGCTGTTGCTGTATCCCTACAGTTCTCACCAGCTCCTGCCACTTGATAACTTCCCACCAACCCCGTGCACTTGTGCAATCTCAATTTCACCTGGCCTAGTAAGATTGTTGTCTCTGTCTTCCCTCTTTTCCCCCTCCCTTGCCTCATCGTGCCTTGAAACACTTGTGTATAGGCGCGTTCTAAATACCATATCATATAATATATGATATGGTGTTTTATAATGTGCCCGTACAGAAGTGTTTCTACATGCCACAAGACAACGGAGGGATGGCAGAGGGAAGACAAACAATCCTACTAGGCCTTGTGTCATTCGGATTATTGAAGTGCACCAACGAGAAGTACAGGGGGGAAGGGAGAGGGGTGGGGGGAGTGCGATCAGGGCAGTATGGCTCCAAGTAAGTGCAGCCACAGGACAGTGTGGCTCTCTGGGAAAGTGCAAGGAGGCAGGTGGGCTGTAGAGGTTAGTTATAGCCCCAAGGAGGCAATCCCAGGATGACTGGTCATGGAGCATCCTGGTACACAGTGAGACTCTGAGGGTACCAAGCAACCAGTTGGCACAGGGGAAGGTTGAGGGGGTGGGAGAGAGAGGGAGAGAGGGGGAGAGGGGGAGAGGGGGAGAGGGGGAGAGAGGGGGAAAGAGGGAGAGGTGGAGAGGGGAAGAGAAAAAAAACAACAAAAAAACACAGGCTTTCTGGTCTATTGCTTGCCAAGGATCTCTGGCAAGGTTTCTTAAATTTTGTGCCACACCTTAATGACGAAAGCATGGGCAAACCCCAGGAAACAAAATGAAAACACAAATGTAAACTCCGTTTTTTGAAGGGCAACAGGAAGAGACTCAAAAAAGGTCTTGGAGCCCCTCTACCAACAATTAACCTGTTCTATGGGAAGGTGCCCACTTGGGAGGATCTACAACCACGTTTTAGCTCACTGTACCTTTCACAGAGGAGAAATAACCATTTGCATATCCGTCTGGCCCCACCACTTGGGCAGTGGAGCACCAACGTACTAGGCAGTTCTCCTCTGAACAAGTGTACGAAAAGCAACAACTTTACCAGTAGACCAGTCTAGTCTGATCACCACCTTGTCTCCCAACTGATAGTCAATCAGTTGACCCAATACCCCTTTAGCTTCTGTTTTTAGGACTCCCTATTGAAACGTCATGCTGTTCTTCTCCCCTTTGCTGCACTGGCTGGCCCACTACTAGTGGGTTTCCAGTGAAACTAACAGCGAGTTCCCCCTAGCTCAAAGGGGAACCAGCACACTGCTTGAAGACCTATTGAGCGCTGAGTCTGGAGTGGAAAAAGTAGTGCTGATGTGTCTTCGAAGGAGGAAGAAACTGTTTTATTTTTTCAACAAACCTCTAGGAAGTGGATTTTCTTCAAGAAACAGTATTCATTAATCCTTGACATAATATCAAAGCCAGGAACAATATCCTGCTGTGAAAAAAGAAATTTGAAGACGAAGAACAAGTCAAGGGTAAACTGGGCCATACAGAAGCCTTGCTGAGGCGAGTGTACAACATCTCCCCTTTTGCCTTTTTAATTAGGCGTTTTATAAAGTGGTAGGGTCAGTTAGTTGGATAGGATTCAGATTAAAGGACTTTATTTTAGACTTAAACATACATCCTTAGTTTTTGTTTTCCTAGGTAGGGAACCTCCCATATAGAAATAAGGCAATTTAGGCATTTTGTACTTTTTATTTGAATAAAACCCATGAATTATGAGTCGCAATCGTCTTGAGTCCTTCTTCTGGTTTGCTACAGTTCCCATCTGAAGTGCCTTCCGCAGATTTGTCACTTCAATACCTCGGAATCTCAGATCTGAGGGCGAGTGGGTAGGGGGTCCAATTATAAGCCAACAAAGCCATGTAAGATCGATTCATAATGTAAACTGAGCAGTTTTACAGGTGCAGCGCCCTAGCAACATCCCACTCACCATCTAAGGTTTCCAAGTACTTTCTAGATTTGCTAGTGACATCAGGACTCTAACAATTTAGCGGTTCAATGATTAAATGCTTTCTTGCGTCACTATGGGCATTCCTACATATTCCCAAAATTCAAGGTTGAAATGGCTTCTCGTTTTGCTATGGATTTCAACCAGTTGTTTTCCACACAGCATTTCAATGTTCAAATGCGTTCTTGCTTCACTGCAGGCTTTAGTACACAATTTCTAATTATAAAGATTTTGAAAGATTAAATGCTTTCTTACTTCATTCACTATGAGCATTCGTAATGTTTTGTTAACGATTCAGCATTTCAGAGTTCAAATGCTTTCTTGTTTCACTATGGATATTGGTATTGTAAAAATATATATATTCTTTTTCATGTTAATATCATATTCTCACAGGGTCACCAAACAAATTTCATGTACCGAATAAACAGTCCCACCCCACAATTCTTGGTTAAACAGAACTGATAGTGATTTTTCAAACACAAAGTATTTAAAGAATCAAAGTCCAATTCAAATAAAGGTTGTCTCCAGCTTTATACCAGAGAGGTCACCACAGTGTTATCGGTACCAAAATAATTGGTTCGTAAAACAAAGGATTACCTGCCTACATGCACCTCTCTCATGTCAATACTCTATACCATAATCTTTACTATATATTATATTCTAAATACAAATCATGATTGCCTTATCCATGACTTCACAAAAGCATTTCAGCATATTAATGTCAAAATAGTCTTATTTTTTGCCAATACCCCCTACCATTTATAGATAAGAATACTTCATATTAAATGTGGTGCAGTGGATTCTTGCATATATATGCAATCTTCTCTGAACATGTTTGTGCAACTTTGGATGAACATGCGTGTACAGCTTTCCATCCATTTCTTATTCATTTGCTTTCAGATTTACATGTTCTGAGTTGGATGTGCAATATTTTCAAGTAAAAGTAAACCGATTAGATCACCCGTTCCCTGTTATATTACACATTCCTGTGCATTTCAGGATAAGGTATGGCATGGGATTTTATACTTTGCACAATTTTTTAAATAAATAATAGGGAAACCTTGTGCTGATTTCTGTTTCGTAAGCATCTGATTTATGACTAGGCTCCTATCTTATTAGAGCTTTATTTGGACAGTTTTACTGGTGGTTAAAGGTGACACACTGGCAATTCAAAATATAAAACTCCATCAAAAAGAACAACAATTTATTTTCCAAACACAGTGATCTGCATGGCTTGAATGATGCCATGGAGTGGCACAAACTTAAATAATTGGGGCTACAACTATATTGACAGCGCTAAAAGAAAAAACATTTTCTATGATCCTTTAGGAGCTATTCATCGAATATGAACCCCGGTTAACTTTTTCACCCGATTTGGAATGAGTTCGCCGAATCATTTTGTTGAAGATCTTTTCGCTTTTTAAAAAATTAAGGTATACACAGCTTTTCATGCAGTAAGTGCTGTATTTTGCTTGTTCCATTGGAGAGCGTTAACCTTGTAGATCTGTGTTCGTGAGTAGACACTAATAAGGGACTTAGATGCAGAGTGAATTACATCCCCAGCAGTTGCTATCCTGTTTCAAGATGGCACCCGCTGTTTGACACTCGCAAAGCCTCTTGGTTTCTCCCAGAGGTTGTGAAACGAGTTCTCATATATATCGGGCGTGTGCGGACAGTCGTAGTTCAACAAGATGCTGAGAGTTTCAGTGGTGATTTGAGGGACGAGAATATTTTCTTGATTACTCGCAGCCGCGGGCACTTGCATACGCGTTCGAAAAGTTTTGTCATTAAGGTAATTGTTTTAGTTTCTGCGGCATCTGATATGTGTTGTGTACATCGTATACTGCAGTTTAAGTAACCAGAGCGTGAGGCTCTATCTGCAGGTGAATGATATTGAGAATGTCCCTCTTACTTTCCCCCTCCCCGGACAAGGATTAGGATAGGTTTATCCCGAGAGGATGAAGATGTCACCTTAGAACCTGTGACTTCTTTGGATGCATTTTTTTTATATCCGCTACTGAAATAGAGAGGCATTTAGATATATCCTTTTTACGGCTTCATTAAGAATGATTCTAAATGAATGGCATTTGAGTTTTAGACTCTCTAAATAGGCCAAGTGACTGTGGTAATCATATAAGCCCTAGTAGCAGTGGCTATGGACTTTTTAGCACATTGTTGGAAAGGTGAACCTGATTGTGAATTACTCTATGGCATTGGTGTGTTTTAGAGCAATACAGACAGATTTATAGGTTGCTACAAGTACTTTAATACAATTAACATGTATCCATACAGATAAATGAACCATTGAAGGGCAAAGTATTTTTCGAAGACGGCATTGAAATCCAGATTCTTCCTAAACTACAACCACTCCCACGTTAGGTAAAGATGCTTTTCTCTTCCTTCCCCGAGATACAGATTTAGTCTGTTAATCCTGCAGTGCCTGTTTGGTTTACAGTGTGTTTTTATATTTGTTTCAGCAACACTCCCATGGTTCAAGCGCTTTTGGAAGATGTTGGTGTATTTAGGCTAATTTATAAAGAGAAAGTGACGGATTACAATATCCTCCTGAAGAAAGTTCAAGATGAACTGAAACATGTCAAGGCAGAATATCAGTAATTTGTTTTACTTGATTGTGTATCTGGGTCTTTATTTACCATATTCTATCTTCTATGTGTTAAACTAATGCTGCAGAGGAGACTATCCTAGATTATTAATATATCGGGAATTAATTGTTACAACTTATTTGCTAGCGTTTCACTTGGTGTCACTTGCACTTTATTCTTAAATATGTTTTAATATGTATATGTATTTTATGATGCATTTTATTGATTATGAATAAAATGTATACGTTTTGATATACAGCCCGTTGGTAGTGCTGCTGAATATTACTCTACCTTGTATTTTTCTATATATAGGCTCCTATCCACCACAAATGTGCATACCACCTCATCAGGCAATAGTATTTCATGTGATACAATGGCCTATTTGAGTCCCTGCCAGCAGGATCCATGGATTCTATTTTAAATGGTGCTTAGTTTTACAAAAAAACTGTTTAATTTGCACCAAAATGCTTTCAGTTTTAAACTGTGCCTCCTTTTGGGCTTTTTGGAAATAAAATCTCACTTGCAGTCTGTTTCAAATAAGACACAGGGTATTTTAACACTGACCCTCTGTCTTTGTCAAATTAGAATCTGCTTGGCTCCTAGCCTTCTATGTTCCCTGTACTTTACTATGGATGGAACAGGCAATCTGGGGGTTCTGTGCTTAAATGTTGCTGCTTATTTTCGAGAATCAGCTTGGATCCTCTGTTTGGAAATTAGTCTCCAATATATGGCTTGTTCATCTATCTTTCTCAAAGGCTCCTTTCTCCTGCATGCCTTGAAACCAGTTATTTCGATTGGTCTCATTTTCCCAGCCATCTCCTTGTAATTATTAATTATATTTGTTCATTTATATTGCGCTTAATACCAACTATGGGTTTCTAAGCGTGGGATCAAGACTCAAACCTGTGTTGCGCTGTGTTGTCTTGCTTCCAAGACAAATGCATTGCCCCTCAGCTATCCTTCCTCCTTCCATTTTTATATGTAAATATTCTTCAATATTGATTTTCCAATTCCCTGTTCAATTTTATAATTGACTGCTCACCTCAATTTGTTGGTTTTCCACCACTCTCATGGCATGGAAATGAGGGGCAACTCCTAAACTTAGGCAGAGGTATTACTTTTTAACGGTTTAACTTTGGATGTGAATGTGCAAGTTTAATAAATTAAGGATCATTATATTATGTAGATCAGAACACAACATTCAAGACCCTGAATATCCCTGAAAGATGTGTATTTACAGAGAAATATTATTTTTCCTACTTTTTACATTTTCCCCATAATGCACTAGGAGAATTTTATAAAAGTTGGTAGATATCATTTTAATCTATCAACGGAAAATTGTTTCAAGTTGATGGGAGCTTTCACTAGAAAGATATATTTTTTTAAACTAATATATATATTTGCCTTAAAATGCAACATGTAACTTCAGTTAATAAATGAAGAAATGCTGGTTTTGACCTACAGAGGTCATTGTCAGTACATCACATGTACATTCTTGATTATATTAATACATGTTGAGGCGTCTTGCTTTCTTTTTCACAGAGCTATGAGGTCCTTTGGTGGACCTCATAGTTGATCTTCAAATCAAATATTCCCACTTGATCGTGCTGGGTGACTTGAATTTGAAATTTAACTCCCATAGGGCTCCTGCCTTGGACATATTTTTTAATGGCTTATCTGATCTTGATCTCCATCAGCAGGTGGTAGGGCCCACCCATAGGTTGGAGAATACTCTGGATGTGGTGTTGGCAAATAAAACTATACTCGACCTTTCAATCTGCTGAGCCCATACTATGGACTGATCACTACCTGGTGACCTGCTCACTTTTACCAGTCTTTGTACAGTCTAGGAGGACTCCTGGTAGAATTTGGCAGCGCTGTTGGCGCTCGGCCAATCTACATGGCCTTGTATCTTCGGTCAGAGCAAAGTGTGTGGCGGCTACAGCCCCTTCTTTTACTTCCGGCTGCTGCTCTCCAGGTAGCAGCTGATGAAGTAGCTCCACTACAGCATTTTCAACCTCGGAGGCTTCCTTCGGAGCCGTGGTTATGGAAACAGTTGAAATCCGTCCGACTGGAACTTAGACAGTCTGACCGTAAATGGCGCATCAACTATGACCCTACTCTCATGACCCAGTATAAGGTGTGTTTAGCGGTCTATTCAGCCTCTATTTTAGCAGCAATAAAATCCTATTTTGGCCAGAAAATTGAAACCACCTTGTGTCAGCCAAAGGATCTCTTTACAGTTGTTAAATCTTTATCTTCCCTGAGTAAATGTGTCCCTTGCGTTAAGCTGACTCGGGAGCTTTGCGACTCTCTATCCCAGTTTTTTATTAAGAAGATCGAGACCATTCGCACCAATATTTCTGAGAGTTTTGCTCCTGTGGCTCCTACTTCTACCTCTGGGAACCTGTCCCCTATTGATGACCTGCGCTTTACTCGGTCGGGCTGGTCCTCCTTGCCTCTCTTTTTCGAAGAGGTGGTATGCAACATATCAAGTTGAGTGCTCCATCTGATGTGGTGCCCCTGGGAGTTATCAGGGGGATCTCATCTGTCCTTCTAGAGGAGATCACGGCAGCCGTGAACTCATCCTACCAGTCTGGGTTCATCCCTCCCGAGTTAAAGGGTGCCACAGTAATCCCCCTTTTGAAAAAACCTTGCTGGGTTCCTCTCTTCCATCTAATTTCCAGCCTATTTATCTTCTACCTTTCCTGATGAAATATTTGCAATCACTGGCCTCTCCTCTTTTGTCTTCTTTCCTTGAGTCATCTGATCTCCTTGACCCGGACCAGTCAGGCTTTTGGCCTGGCAGGGGCATGGAGAGTGTCCTGGTTTCTGTCCAAGACGACATGGCCAAACTGGTGGATACAGGGGTTGTCGGTGCCCTGATTTTATTAGACCTGTCAGCGGCTTTTGACACTGTGGACCATCCTTCCCTGCTCGCCCGCCTGGCGGAGATCGGAATATCGGGTCAATTGCTGGCCTGGTTTTCTTCCTTCCTGGCAGACCGATCCTAGCTCTTTCTCTCCCACCTTTTATATCTAATTCCTGCAAACCTAGCTTCGTGGTGCCACAGGGCTCTGCCTTGTCCCCTATTCTCTTCAATATTTACATCTACATACGGCTGTGTCTCATCCGCTCCTTAAGCGCCAGGTGCTATTCCTAACCCAACGACACCCAGATCCTGATCCATTTAGATCCCGACCGGGCTGAGGTGTTGTTGAGCTTTCATAAGTGCCTGATGGCTGTGGGGGAGTGGATGGGCCAGAACTGGTTGAAGTTGAACGGGGACAAAACGGAGGTGTTGGTGGTGGGTTCCCCCCGTGATCCCTCACTGTGGATTGCTTAGTTCTGGACTTCTTCGTTGGGTTCTCTACGGGTTCCCTCAGCAAAGGTGAAAAACCTAGGGGTAATCATGACGGCTACCCTGTCTATGGATGCCCAAGTTCCGGCTGTATGCCGGACTGGGTATTTCCACCTCAAAGTTTTAAAAAAGGTGCTCCTCATGATACCGGTACCACTTTGTCTGCCGGTTGTTGCTGCCATGATTTTGATCTGATTGGATTACTTTAACTGGTGCAGCCCAAGGGTTTGGTCCACTGACTTCAACGTATCCAAAATCTGGCAGCATGTGTGGCAACTGGGACACCCTATGGGAGCCCATAACTCCCCAGTTTTATGCTCCCTGGACTGGCTCCTGGTGGCTGAGAGTATATGATTCAAAGCGCTGTGTATCGTCCATCGGGCTTTGCACGACCAGAGGGAAAAGTAACTCTGCACTAAGTCTGTGCTACTTACCCAAGCACTCTTTGCGCTCAGCTTCAGCAGGTCTGCTAGGTGAACCCTCCTTCCGTCTCTCCCGTATTGGGGGATGTGTGTTTTCCATTGCTGCGGCTAAGCTGTGGAATCATATTCCGCTGCAATGAAAAACATTTCTTACCATCTGGCCTTCGGGAAAGCCTTAAAAACACACCTATTTGGATCTCTGCAGTCGATGGCCTTTTGCCTTTGTTGCCCTGGTAATTAGTTACTTGCCCCTCAAGCGCCATGATGCCTTCTGGCGACCGTGCGCTATATAAGAATTCATAACATAACACAACAGAGATCAGTTAAGGTGCCTCCAGGCTTTTTGCTAAATGGATTTTTTGAGTGGTCTGGATTTGATGGATGCGACCGGTCATTATGTACTGTACTTTACCCATTAGCCAGCATCTGGCAATTCTTATGGGGCAAGACTAGTTCGAACATGATGAATCAGGCCCTTACTCGAAGTCCTCATGTCTTGTGATGTGGCTGTGCTGCATTGAGGGAAATCCTAGGTTAACTGCAGTGAACACCAAGCTACAGACACTTGTATGTTTGGGCATGTCTCATTTCAGTGTTCTTTAAAATTGATAGAATTGTATGGCAAAATACAGTAACTTTTTTCTTCATTAAACTTTGTATTTTAGTTTAAATGAAACATAATACAATAACAATTGAAAATGAATATACATGAAAGAAATAGCACTTCTAAAGTGTGCATTTATTCTAGCTCAAATAAATATTCTGGGGCCTGCTGAATTCTTTTGAATGTGTCAAACACTATCTTTTTACATGTGGCACAGTTGAAAATTCCATGCATTATCCTACATATCTTCACATATTGATCAGGCAATTGTTGAATAAGTACACCAATTACATTGTTGGCCTCAAAGCATTAAATCCGGCCTTTTTGCCCAATGTTCACAGGGACACCCTTTTTCATCATGGCAGTGTAAGATGTGTAATCCAGCAGGTAGCATATTTATGTGAACGGTGCATCTTGCCCTCTTTCAGAAAAACGTTCTTTTGTCAGTACACTTTAAGACAACTATCTGCTGTACATTTTCTTCTTCAGTACTCCATTCCCAATAATTTAGAAGTTGAACATTCAAAATGTTTATAATGGTTCCTGCCATGATGTCTGGCTATTCTTGTCAGCTATACCCCTTGGGTATATTTCAGTTGTCTGCGCTGGTTCCCATTCTTGGACATGTTTGCTATTCTGTGTGCTCCTATTCTATGCTTGCTCTGCACTTTGTGTGGCTCGGCCTCTTGGTTTCTGCTTCTCCTCATGATCTAGCGTCTGCAAAATGAAAAGGGATTCTGTGGACTTTGGATTCTCTGCTCAGCATTGTGTTAAATGTCAATTCTTTAGGTAGCTTTCATCCCAGTGGGTCTTTTTTCACAAGACACCTGTTCCCCTACTCACTTGAGACTGGCATAATCACACTGTCCACAGCCTGTCCTCTTATTCAGTTGACCCTAGTCTCTTTGGTAGCTGGTTTGCAAAATGAGCTTCCAGCCTTTACTTCTGCAGCTTGTACCTCGGCGCCAAGAAGCCTAATCACTGGATGTACAACACAAGTTGAGACTACTACAAATACTGTCCTCCCAACATTTTGAACCCAAGCTTAGCCGGCAGCTCGGACAATGGTTCAAGAAGATGCGATACTGACTCAGGATGTACATCTCTGCATTCCTGTATGGAATAAGATTCATCAGTCTTGGAGGATGTAAAAATATTTTTAGGTAGAGCATGGTGACAGTTGTAGCTGGTATTTGCAGTGTCTTCGTGCGTAATACCTACTGTCAACTTCTGGGCTTCAAAATATCAAGTCTCCATATAGGATTTGGTTCTGATATGCTCTTCATATTCACTAGTTGTTTGGTACCTTTTTGCTGATAGAAACGCAGCAGTAGCACGGACATGAGGGGCTAGGATACGCCCAGAGGAACTAAATTGCATGAGTCCGAAATACTGTTCTTAGTCATGATACCTGCATGAGAACATGCCCCTGTGAATCGTACCAAGTCCCCTGAATTTTTTAAATGTGCCCTCTCGTGGTTTACCCCTCCCACGTACCCTCCCAGTTGAGTACCTATCCAGGTCCTCACATATGCTGTAACTCTGTGCGTTTGTCCCTAGAACTCCCTAAGACTCAACAGTTAGTGTGTCCAAATGGGACCCTGCAGTCATTCCCACCCACCCCCAAATAGGTTGCACTGTCTAGTTCACTAGCTTGGGGCAGCCCTCTGTATTTTGGAAGACTGCACACGTATACAGCTTTTTTGTGATCAGGTAACAGTCTTGTACTTTTCAGGTGCCCATTAAAATGGGAACTGGTAGGTAGAGAAGAAACTTCACAAAGGAAGATGAAGGCTCAGCACCTGAAACTACAATCATACAGTGAAGTACTGCTTGGATATGCACACTCCAGGCCTCGCTCCACTTAGTGAGAGAAAACCAAACTAGTGATACTTTCTCGTGACTTGGTAGATAGCCAAATTACCTACCTCCATGTCCCATTGAACAGCACTTCCTATTCCCAGCATGGGTGACCTTGTCTCTGGGACCCTGACTCACCTGCAAATGCCTGGCAGGGGACAGTGTGACAGTGTGCGACTCACTGCTGCCCACAACTTCATATTACCTACTTTGAACTGCTGGGCCACTGTGTAAAGAACTGTGGTCAACATGACAGCCATCTCAGCTGCAGGAGCAGCTGCACTGTTCCCAGAATCTTTTTTTCATTCTTGGCTCCAGAAAGGCCACGCAAGGCCAATGTGTCATCCTCTTGGCCTCAGATCATCTCCTGCACACCATGCACATCTCTTGCTGAGCCACAGCTGAGGCTTTTTACTTGCATTTGTCACATTGATTGGCATTTGGCCACATGAAACCATGGGGCTCGAGATAAGCTCAACCACAGCTTGTGTTGACTACCTAAGCGTTGACGCCTCTTCTTTCTTATAAGTGTAGAGCTCTTTTAGTGACTGACTCCTTGACCTTTCAATGCAAGTCGACAGCACAAAGGCTATCCCTAAAAAGCTACTCACCTGTAGTATACTGCATTTGCATTTTTACTGAAGCTGCACAAGGAGTATATTTTGCATCGTATATTAAGTGCACATTCCATTATTGCTCTTACCATACTTTTCCCTCTTGAGTATATAGCCCTACATGTTCTGCTACTTCTTCCCTTTGGAGAGTCGACATACACAGAAGCCTCACAACCGAAGTGTGGATGGATCTTCCTATACCCTAATCCTAAAATCTAGGAAAATCCTAATCGAAAGGTAGGTGAAATGCTGCACCAGCAAATTAGCTCATTCAGCAGTGGCTGTTCCTTCAAGTTAGATGGAGCGAGAGGACAAATATTGCAAGACTATCCATAGACTCAATGTTATGGACATAGTTAAGCTTTAGATAACATGAGGAACACAATGTGAGTGAGAGAAGTGAACAGGTGTGCTTTTGAAGCAAGCCCCTTGAAAGAGGTCCTCAGAATTTGGCGACATTCGACATGTCGGATGCACACAAATCAGAAGCGGTGCCTAAAAGGCACTATGATAAAATAGCCTCTGAACTCAAGTAAAGATTTTGTTTTATGGATTAAACTGAACTTGACTCTTCCGTCTGTTTGAAATGAATGTTAACTGTGGAATACTTAATAAATCCCTGACATTAACGCCATAAAAAATAGCATGAATCCAACTTTCCATCACTAAACTTAAATGGAGTTACACGGCACCATGAGTTTCATGGCTCCAGCTAGAACAACCTAAGCAGTCTGGTGGCTAGATACTCCTTCGTATCAAATTCTTCTACTGATCAGGCCTAATGAAAAGCATAGATGGAGTACACAGACTGCCTGCTTGATTTACTTTTGCTATGTTCACCGCCACAAACTGAATTGCATCTCTTTTATTAGCACCTATTATGGGGTGCTGGCCAATCAGGACGCTCCTAACATGGGCTGTATCGTTGGTGCAAGCCTACATTCCGAGAAGCCTCGGTAACCAGTGCCCACTTTGCTTACCTTCCCAGCTCTCCCTACCCCCTCTACTCTTAGAACCCGCGTAATTTCGTATGTGGGTGAGAAGAGTGTGTTTCTTTGAAAACAAATAAACATATCTTTTCTTTATGCTTTGCTTCTCGGCGCTTTGCTGTCGTCTTCGAAATCTATTTTCAGTGTTGAAGACAACAGCACTGCACTGTGTAGAGGGCTGCGCAGCAAAGGGAAGTTTCTTTAGACACCATTAGACCTCTGTGTAGATAATAACTACATGGGTGCTAATGGCGTTATTACCCTTGGCAGTTTTAGTCTCTTACCATCAATAGATTGTGAATAACCTTGTCTACTAATTTGGAAATAACAGATACTTTAAAAGAATTAAACTAAAAACTAAAATGTTCTTTAAAAATCTTGTATCAAAATTGCAATCTCTTCACCATCCCATAACTTGACCCATACACAGCAATTTAGAACAATCCTCACATGACCACTTGTCAATTAAAGAATACTTTATATGTATATCAAAGGGTCACCAAATTGGCTGCTCTGCATAGTGGTCACAACTTGGAGCCATATTCTCTAACATTTGCACTGGTGCTAAAGCTTGAGCAAATGCTTCGATAATAAATCAAACCGAATTTGTCACTATTCATATTCTCTAAAAATGTATACACTAGGACAAAAAAGGAATCGGACTGTTTTTTTGCAGTATGCTTGCATGACATACACAAAAGGTGTGTACTACATTTCTTTTCATGTTACACAGCTAACCTACTAAATTAAACACTCTGCTCCAATTTTAACCAAATGAAAACATTTGCAGATAATAGATTGGGGCTAAACCTGTTTGCTCCATTCTGTTTTCTAAGAAGCAAAATTGGTGCTAAATTAACTCCCTCCACCTTTTGCAGAATTCATAGCTTTGATAATCTGTCCCCAGGTAACTTTCACAGCACAAAGTACTGCTGCTACCTATCACGGGAAGCATTTCATGCATTGTTCTGTCCTATAATGCGGCAAAGGAACAACCTTCACAAATATGAATCTTCAAAAATATGCTGTACTTAATCATGAAAACAAAACCACTCATACATTGTTTTTGTACCAAGGGATTGCTCCATTATGCCCATAGTCGAGTGGCGTATAAAAATATGCCGTAAACAATATTAGGGAAAATATTTCTATTTGATGACTTTCAAGGTTAAGATAGCAACCTTTTTGTTTTCAGGGGCCCACTAACCTCACTCACTTGGTATAAGTCAGTACAGGGTTTACTCCCCCTTTTTGATTTGTCACTGTGCCTCTCATTGCAAGCTTTCAAGGTTTCCTGCACCCTGATTCTCTGTTCTCCCATTGCTTGCTAAAGATATTTTCTGCACCCTTGTGCTCGGATGTTTCAATACTCTGCTCTTCTTTAATTGGCACCAGTAGGCCTGCCAAACACTTTTGGATTTCTATCACGATTTCTTGTTTTAGGTGGAACTTAACGGTCAGTCCCAAATTCGGCAAGAGGAGGGCAGCATCGCTTAAGCTCCACTTTGAGCAATGTGTACAGCCTTTTCAACTCCCTCTGCTAGGGTGCTATTTTTTTTAGCCTTTGGTTCACCTTTACCTGTTTAGTTTCTGACCGTCCCCAATACCACGCCCCCTTGAGCCTTCCCACTCATCGACCAGCCTTGGGCTTATTGTATCCTCTGGAACCTGCCTATACTGTGTAACTGTTTCTTCCTGTTGGATCTCTCCTGCCACCTCCACAGGAACTGCTAATAGCTCATCTTGCTGCTTATCAACCTCCCTGTTTTGCCTTTCTGCCCACCACCTGATTTCTCAAACATATACCTTGCTTTTGATGTGCTCCCACCGCCTCCATCTCCCCTGCCACTCCATTCCGGTGTTTCCCAGCCTTCTAATGCCATCTCCTTATTTCCTTCTTGTGCATAGCCTCCTGCAAATGCCTTCCTAAAAGTTCACCAGCACATTACAACCTCCTGACACAAACTGCACCAAATAACTGCACTTGCAGATTGACCCCTTGACTCCAATTCTTTGAAATTCATTCACCCTCCCTTCTGCTGTACAGCTTCCTTGGCTGCTCAGCCTGTGGATTGAGACTCGCAAACACTGTAAGTGTGTATCTCTCCTGCATATGAAAGAAATGCATGTGTCATTTTAGATGAGTGAAAATATTGTACAAAGGCCAATACATTGGAAACGTATCACGCGCATCTGGGGAAAATTGTTTTCCCCCCTTTGAAATTGAAACTTGGTTTTACTCATGTGTGGAGATGCTCACAGTAAATACTGGTTTTGAAACTCTTTCCTGCGTGGATGGGAGTTTCCTCAGAGAAAGCTTATTTGGACATGTATGGGTTTATGTGTACCCTAGTGTCCTAGGCTGTTACTTTCCCCTATGTTTGATGTATGTCTTGTTCTTAAAACTGAATGCTGATGAGTCTGTGCTTTCACTTTCCTTGGGAGATTTGGGTTTGGCCAGTGGGAGATTTAGGCTCTCTTCTGTAAGGCAGTTGTCTGTATAGATCTCTTCTAGAGCACACAGGAGGATTGGCCCTAATTCCAGTATGGGTTTGTGAAGGGCCTGAATCCTGGTTGGCCCTTAAGGACCAGTGGAAGGCTCAGTGTGGGGACCTTTGACTGCCACTGTGTCTGTACCCTGTCGGATAGCTGGAACTAAGTGAGGGTGACTTGTGATACCCATTATATAGCTGCTACAGGCCCATAGTACTCTGACTTGGGGAGTCACCCCATCCCCCTTGCTCACCCAACCAAATGTCCCTGAAACAGACACGTGATCGCATCACAGACCATAACTGCCCATAATGTAAACTGATCCAAACGCAGGATTTGAAAAGTAAAGGGTCAAACTTGGTCTATTTACACACATTAAGTGGCTTGGATATACACCCACAGGGATTAGAGGTTTATCTACAAATAAATGGACATTGCGTCCCTGCGACAGGTCTAAATTAAGGGTTGAGTTGGGTCAAATAATGGCTATCGGGGTTTTCTCATGGGGACACTTTCTAAATAACTGCCTCATGGATCTGGGTTGGTATAATTTTGTCTACAATAAACATGCAGATTGCCTTGTTGGGACTGGTCCGAATTGGGTGTCGGGATGGGGTAAATACAAGCGAGGGATTTCCTGCAACAGGCATAGTTGTCCTGACCAGCTTATTCAAATACAAGTCTCTGGATTATAGCTGCACATTGTAAATAAGGTTTCAAACATGTCATGCAAATTTGATTTCTTTTCCAGTGATGGAATTGTGCTTGCTTCCCGGACTGGTCAAGTATGTCTGTGCATTTATAACTTCCCAAGATGCCCCATGCCTCCTTGTTTCACACAAAAATACTGTAAAGGCAGACATCCCTATTCAGCGTGCTGTTTTTTTGTTTTGTTTATCATTGGCTATGATTCTTGTGTAGAATGTTGACTTTGTAATCCTATTTGCGCTGGGATAATAACGAACGTTTTGGATCCAGCATTCATTTTTGTAGGGTTGTGGGTGTATTGCTACCGTTTTCTGGGCTAGCAAGGTAAATTTTGGCAACAGTCAGCTGGACTTTCCCAACTGAATGGCCAACTCTGTTAAAGTTCACTTAATACATTGAGCAAGGCAAACTTCACATTCAAACAGAGCTGCAGTCGCTGGACTAGAGAGCAATGTCACAAGAGGTGTATAGACAACCGGGTTTAACATTTCTTGGCACTATTTAGCTACCGAGTATCTCCTAGGAGAGCCGCGTTACTATGACAACAGCTCCTAAGGGGCGCTTTCAGCTCCTATATCTATCTACCTGTCATTAACTCTGAGCCTGGGAATGTTTATGAAAGGTGCATTAGGAAACCTTGTCGAGACAGTCAAAGCTGATGGGTCTTCTGTGACCGCAGCGTTCTAGTTTGCATCCCATGGGAAAGTTAGATTTGTGTCACGCTATGCATTTGTCTCCTTCTCTGAAAGTTGGGATCCAATAAGAGGTGGCACCAGAGATAAAAATGTGATGGCAAAAGACCTAGATGCAATAACGGAAACCAATCGTGGCAGACCTATGGGATCTACTTGATGACCGCAAATTTATAATTATGAAAATGTCCGCCCCAACCCCACATGTCACGCAATTATATCAGGGGAGGCCCCCCCACGGCCACCCCATAGAGCCCTCATGTTTATTACCCTAACCCCTCAACCACATATAATTGCGGTTAAATGCTCAGTAAAAAGTCGGTATTTCCAGCAGTAATGGGGTGATATTGACTTATGGGAAATGACTAAATGATTGCACAAAGGGGGAAGAAGTGGCAGGAATGAAATGTGAAAAAGGATAGGAATGCAAAGAGGAACTGAAAGTGGAAAAAATGTAAAGCAATATGGTAAGAGACCAAGAGGAGTCAAATGAAATGACGCGATAGAGCGAAAGATAAGCAACTTATGGTGTCTAAATTTTGGGTGCATGCTACAGTTTAGGAAAAGAAGTTTGTATTTAAGGAACCCTGCAGTGGCTATTCTGAGGTGTGCATCTCTGATTGTTGAATCACTCTACAAAAGTAGTATTTGCTGTCTTTCGTTTGATCTTCCGTTGTGCTAATTTGTTTTGCTGTCAATTAACCATGCACTGTCCCGAGAACTCATTAATGCGGCTTTAATAGCTTCTGGTTTCGGAGTAGCTCCTGGTTCTAGGAAAATCCAGATGCCAAGGAGCTACTTCCAGCCCCTCGGCTATGAATTCCAATTATTTCTACCCCTGAACAATTATGTAATGATAATTCAGCCAGGACGTGTTCTGAATCGTGTCACCTGAAATATGTACCCCAGTGCAGCTACCTAGAGGAATGCTATTGACATCAGTGGGCAGCAGTGAAGCTGCTGACAGGTGAATGATGGAATTCATGTCATCTTTCCCCACATCCACTCCTGTTAAGGCATTTCTTAAGCGATGCTTGCTCTGCACCTGGTGAGTTGTCTGCAGTGTCTGAGAGCATACAGGCACGGTTTCGAGAGCGTCCAGGAAGAAAAAGTGAAACGTTTGTGTAGGGGATGTGAATCAGTTGGCACTCTGCAAACTTTAAAATATCTAATAATTATCTGCCCTGCTTTTTGAACAGAAGGGGGTTGATCTATTCTTCAGTTTTGTATATGATCCTACAAAGATTCGCTGAAGCTTTCTGGCACCGGTTTTTACTTTGCCAACAGATTTCACGTACAATACATTGAATTCATTTTTGTAAATATATTTTTTACTTTCTGAATGAAAAATTATTAAAAAACTGGTTAGATTATTACTAAAACGAATAATTGTGATGCTTTTTAAACTTGATTTGTCAAAATTCTTTGGATACATACAAAACCTATCGAGGGAAGGGATTGGTTAAGGGAACATATCTATTTATAGAACATATAAGGATTAGTGGATCATTGGTTACCCCTTACCTGTAGGGCACGCCTTGATCGACCTCTAAATATGCATAGTTCTGATTATAGCCGACTAAACAGTGGGTTGGTCTATACAACATTGTAAGTTAGCTTGTCACCAAACCCCACTGATTGGTTGGCATACTATCCCAACCTTGGACTTTTTGCTCCTTAGCAGCACGTACCTGAAATTAAACTTAGGTGTTTGAATCCCGTCAGACTACTCCCTGTTTTCCCAATTAGTCCATCATCGTTAAGTAGGCCATAAGCCAAAGCCTTCCGTTTGTAGTTGACCTTGGTGCCTGCTCACTGTCCTGGAACATTCAAGGGAGTGTAAGCACATCACTATCTTAGCTTGAAGCTCTAATGAACATCCCTTGTTTTCGACTTCTGAGTCACGTGTGAAGAGGCAAAGAATTTGTCAATTTCAGCGTTCTATTTTCTGATATTTGATTTAGTTATGCAGGATGCTGTTGCTCCTCTTGGCCTCTAGAGACCTGCTCTCTCAATCTCATATGAACTTTGTATACTTTTAATTGACCAATAGTTTTGCTCTTAAAGTTGTTTTCTTTTTATTAAATTTGAGGAATGTCCCACATTTATTTATTTAAATTTGTATAACACGCCAGATGCCCGGGGGCCTCACAGCATACAAAGAACAAGACAAAAACAGACCACATGAAGCAAAAGCATCAAAGAAAATGGGAAGGTCAGAGGGGAGATGAGTCGGATCAGAGGGGCGCAGCCAAGAGGAGAGTTAAAAAGAAAGGTCACTTGTGATTTAGATTTTTCTCAAATCTGGTGGGAGAGCATTCCAGATAGCAGGGGCTTGGGTCCCAAAGCCTGCACCTCAAATTTAGCAAGCCTGAATCTAGGCTGTGAGAGTCTGAGTTGATCCTGAGATCTGAGTTTGCGGGTGGGCAGGTATGTTCTCAAACGGTCATTGAGATATTTTGGCGCCTCACGGTCAGGCACTTGTGAATCAGGATTTTATGGGTGATCGGATGTTTCACACACAACCAGTACAGCTTCCTCCTTACGTTGGTGATATGAACATGTCTTGAAAGGCCAAGGGTAGCTTGCACAACCCCGTTTAGGGTGACTTGCAACGCTGAGATGTTAGATTTGGAAGTAACAATCAACAGACTGTTGCAATAATACAATTGAGAGTTTACAAGGGTAGAAGTTAGAAGGGAGGAGTTCTTGTGAGAAAGAAATGGGTGGATTTGATGGAGCAATTTATTAATGAAACCACAATGCGATGTGTTGTCTCATTGTCAACGCAGCGTCCAAAATGATGCCCAGAGTCTTCACGTTCTTTGCCACCAGGATGGTACTATTCTTGATGGTAAATTTTGTATACTCTGGGGAACATTTTTTAAGCTTGGGCCAGAAGCAAAAATAAGAAGCTCGGGCTTCTCTGTATTGAGGGCAAAAAGTAGCTGCCATCCAGGCCTGAATGGTGCTATAGAGGGTATTGATGGGCATAGAATCTTGTGAGTGGATGCCCAAGAGTTTCATGGCAACCTGGCTATCATCCGCATAGTTGGTGTAGAGGATGCCCAGGTTGTCAAGGAGCCTCAAGAGGCAGAATATAGATGTTGAATAAAGTGGGTGAAATGCAAGAGCCTGGGACCCCGCAGATGATGAACGCCGATGAGGAACTTGCTTTATCAGTGGCCACTCTGGCATTGCGGGGGCCCAAAAAAGAGGCCAACCCATTCTACTGCCAACCCAGAGCAGCCCATCAGTGACTCAAACCTGGTCACCAGTAATGCGTGGTCGGCCAGGTTAAAAGAAGTGGACACATCAAGTAGCATCAAAAGGGCTCGCTGGCGTTGATCCAAAATGCTGGAAAGACTGGATTTCAGGTACAGCATGGTGGTCTGGTTCTGAAACCATATTGCTGTGCTCCTAGGATGTGATCTTCAATTAATTTCTGGAACTGACGATACGCCACCCTGTCCATGATCTTAAGGAGAAAGGACACTTTGGTTATTGGGCGGTAGTTTTTAGTAAGCATGGGGTTGCGGTTATCTTTCTTCAACAAGGGAGTAATCCACGCCTCCTTGAGAAGAGGCGGGTCAAGCCCTTTGGCGAAGGAAATATTGACTACCTTTGTCACCCAGGGGCTTAAAACATCCAGACAACCTATCAGTAGCCTGGATGGGCTGATATCACCCCAACAAGAGGTCGGTTTCAAGCTATGTTCAGGGAAATTTCGTGTTCAGTGCTTTGGGAAAAATGGAAGGCCGGTCTATCCTTTATCTGGGGCTGGGTAAGCTGAGAAGCCCCCTTCACTGTGTCCCCTACAAGACTGGAAGAAATCCTAAGATCATTAATAGTTTGTTGATGCAAGGCTACTTTGGAGACAAAGGGGAGTTATGGATTACTTGGCACCATGTGGTGTCTTTTGTAGGCGCAGCCATATTACAGGCCTCCCCTTGCATTCTCTCAGCATAGTAAAGAGCTCCTTGGTGCTAGATTTGGCCTGTGCAATCCTAGTGTTATAGAAGGAAGATTTAGCCTGAATGATAGCAGCCTTGAGCTTTTTTACCGAGAGTTTATAGGAAGCCAGAGTAACAGGTGAGGGTGCTTTTACACCATTCTCGTTCAGCCGACCTCTTGTTATAGATTTCAGGTTTCATACACCTGCTTATGAGGGGGGGGCTAAGGTATTAATGGCCTCCTTCAATGTATCCGGGAGGTGTGAGGCCAAGTCAGAGGTGCTGTTCTAATCATTCAGGAGACCAAGTCTGGAGCCAAGAACACCAGACAACTTAAGAGGTGTGACATTTTTCCCATTTCTGGTTGTTTTAGTAGGTCTGTGGCTGGCATCCAGTCTGAGAGGCGATGCAGGGGGAATGGTTTAGAAGGTTAGCAAATGATGATCAGACCATGAACATGAGTTACACGGATTAGTAATCGGAAGCTGGTGGGATAAAACCTAATCGAGCGTATACCCCTCCCCCCCCCAAACCCCTCTGACATGGGTAGACACTTCCACCCATTGAGAGATCCCTATGGCATTCAGGGCAGCGAGTAGGGACAAGGCAAGATTATCTGCAGGCACGTCGGCCCAGTAGTTAAAGTCCACCATCAAAATGATGGGGGAGTTGGTTTTAGTGATTTTAGTCTTACAATTCAAAACTTTTCTTTAAAAAGGGGTAAAGCTCTTGGTGGGGGTCTGTAGATGACAGTAGTGAGGGAGACGTTGTCTGTGACTTGAAGTTTTGCCACTAAAATTTTGCAGTCATTGGAAGATTCATAGGATGAGAGGTGGCAACGCAGCTAGCTTTCAAATCGTAAGGCTACCCTCCCACCTTTTTGATTAGCACGGTCGGCCTGGAAGATTGGGTAATTGGGTGGGATGGTAAGCCTGGCCTCAAATGAGATGGCTTAATTGAGCCAGGACTAAGTCACGGCAAAAAAAGTCAGGAAGGGAATCATGTAGATCCTAGATTTCAACCCCATGCTGCACAAGGGAGAGAGTGTTGATAAGAGAGAAACATAGTGGAGAACCACAAAAAGATGGTGTCAGGGCATTTTTGTATTTAATCAAAATGTTGGGGGGTGCCTCTTGTTTGACATTCCCGACCAGCCAAGTGTCCATAGGCCCCTGACTCAAGATCTCAGTGGGCATGGGCAAAATGGTATCAACAGGAACCTGTCCCGATTTCCCCCCCCCCCCACACTTACCGAGCTGGTGATGGGGACGCAATGAAACCATGTTGAAAGTGTTGCTTGAGTTAGTCATGCATGGGGGTATAGGACTTGGGCTGGAGCAAACACAGCTATTTACTGACAAGGGTTCTAAATGACTATTTTGCCATGATGGCCGCAAGTTTGCGCTGCAAAGTGTCAGTATTATGAATTGAGCACATAGTTGTGCTCTGAGCGTAGCTCGCCGATTAGATAGTGGAAATAGGAAGAAGACACAATACCTGAAATCAGATGGAAGTAGAGAGAAGGAAAAACCACTGGAAACAATTTGGACGTAAAACCGTGACAGCCGGACACTTAAATGCGCTGGCGCCAATGCGCCGTCAATATGATAAAGAGGACCAGTGTTGCCAGGAAATGTAGTTCCCTGGAACTACTGTTCTCTGCAGGCAGGACTTCCCGGGGGGAGAAGCTAATCAGCATGTGATGCAGCAGAAGCAGACCGACTGAAAGGAAATCGGCAGTTTCGTGTGAGCCAGCACAGAGCTCAATCAAACGTAAGCTAAAAACAGGTGGCTGAGATCTTAGTCGGAAATTCAGTCCTTATTTCAAATAAAGCAAATATTTCAAATCAAGAGACAAAATGAGCTTATCCATGTAACTCGCTTTGTGCTTATCCCTTAAAATAGCATCCTTAATTCTGGGCCAACCTTGACGCACATGGAGCTGTTTTTCCACGTCTATTGGTTCTACAGCCTCTGAGGTTCGGACTGTCTCTGAGGTTAGGTTCAATGTGAGCCAAAGTCCATTTTCTTGTTATGGCCGTCCTTGCCAAGTTATATATTTCCTTGTGTTACTGTGTATTTACAGTTATTTGTCAGTAAGTTCCTTTATCTTCTTTATTTCCATAACTACTTTAACTTTAGGTACATGTTTCTGCTGGAGCTTCAGTTACATGATTCATTCTTGAGTATTTTCATATCCTTTCAGCATAGGTTCATATACCTTCTTTATGACATCACTCTGTCCTCGTCAGATTTTACTTAACGTACGTCCATGATGTCCACAGTGTGTTCTGACATCCTTGCATGCAACATCCTTCCTTACTCCATCCTTCCACACTTTCATTGTAAGGGTACATCCTGTATTGGTGTCTGAGTGCATAACAGATGTCATATGCTCGATGCTGTTCTGGAGGGTCATCATCCTGATGGCTTTCAGCTCTTCTTTGATTGCATTAAATCCTTTTATTGTTGCATTGATCAGCAGCAACAGCTTCCATCTTGTAATCTGCAGCCACTTGGCGTTCACTGCATCTTGATGTCCTGGCAAGAATATGGAGGTCATTATCATTGCTGTCTTGCTGAACAGTTTATGCTCATCTTGAATATTGTCATAGGCCTCCATTGATTTTGCTGAGAAATTATTCTCTCTTCCGTCTGTGGAAGTTAAGCGAGCTCTTCTTCCTCAGGTGCTCATCCATTGTTGGAAATACATCAATATGAAGGTCAGTCTGGGGGATCACCAATGCTGGTACATGTAACATGACCATAGAGCATATTTGTCCCCAAGTCTTAGGCAACTGCATGTAGGCTCTGGATCCACAGGCCCAATATTGGTCCGTCAAAACTGCAGCTCTTCTATTCTTTCGTGGAATTACAATTATCTGTCCAAATCCTCTATTTTCTCCAACCAGGACCAGAACATAATTCCTGAAGCATGTTGCATTGCTTAATGTTATTATAGATACAGGTCCTGCTTCATTGTCGAACCATGTGAGTAACTTTGAGTACTTGGCCCACGATCCTAGTCATTTGTTACTCACTATCTGCACTATGCTTGCTGATTCTTTCTTCAGTAGATGAGCAGGGCAAGCCAATAGTCCTTCTTCCCATCCAGTACTGGTGAAAACATGTCCATATATCACTAGCGGAGGTATCTCTTCGCATCTTGTCTCTCCTAGTTTTTCAGGCATTTCTAAGCAATTCAGCTTCTTCATCTGGACAATCTTTATTTGTTCTTCAATCTGGGTGGATAGATACGTTTCTTGCTTGTACATCCCAGTCCATTGTCCATCCTTCTTGTTTTCACATAGGTGTCTTCATATGGTAATGCTACTTTTGATTGCCAATCGTAACATAGCCCGTTTCCCTTTGACTTGTCCTCTGGTTGTGCATGCTGCTACATGACTGAGGCACTTTGCATCATGTGTAGACATTTATTTTGGAATAAATGTTCTTACAGTATTAGGGAAAAAACAGAAGTTTTCATCTGACATTCTTTCGCCGACCTCCTTCATATGCTGGTACAATAGGTTATTTTTCAAATTAATCGAATTATCAAGATATGTATTTATACCTTCATGGTTCTCCTCAACATCCCTTATAAATCGAAATAGACCCTTGGTTAAGTTGTAAAACAGGCTCGCTGTTCCTTTAGTGGGGTCAATGATAGATGTCGCATTGACACCCCCCATATCTATACCACTTTTTGCAACATATCAAAATGCCATAATAATGAGAAAAACACAAATTATAATACTACATGATATCAATATTCCATGAAAACCTATCGAGTTTCTAGATGGTAGTGAATCACTGAAATGTTGAAGCCTCTCCATTGTGTGTTTACTTTGATATGCAATTGTGTTATCTCCTTTTGAATCACTTTTATATCTGAAACTGTAATATTGTGATGATCACTCACCAGACAATAGATATTCTTGGGGTTCTTCCAGAAATGTAATGTTAATTCCTCTTCGTATTAGAGATATGTTATGATAATTTATTTATATAGAGCCTATACACAATGTGTTTCAAAGAGCTTCAAGGCAAGGGAGTGAACAAGAGAAAATACAACCACATTCTTACAAGCCATGAACAGTAAGGATGTGAAGTTAACTAACGTACTCGGCCTGATGACATTTCAGATATTGCAAGAGCTAAGACATAGATAAGGAAGGGAGGGGGAGAGTGGGAAGGAAATGGAAACAGACAGGCAACTACCGTACTATACCTGGAGTCCGCCTGTATAAGATGTGTTGAGGTCCGTTGTTCCTGTTCCATCATTGTGAGTTTGTGGACACTTTGGGTATCATCTACATAGGTAATGCAGGTGAGCCCCTGTGTTACTGATGAGCCCAGGGGGCGGGGAGTGGAGTAGGGTGAATTGGGGGGGGGAAGCAGCAAGAGGTGTAGGTTGAGGTGGAATGAGTGCACTATTTGTGTTTGCGTTGTTCTTTAGCATTTTCCAGATCGGGCAGAGCATGGATTCTCTTCCCTTCATTTAGCCTGAATCTCTATTGGGGTTCATGGAGAAGGTTGTTTGTCTCTTTATTTTCACAAAGCTTTAGATGGATGACTTATTCCAGGAATGTGCTGATGAAGGCAGTAGGTGGCTGGGTCACTTACGTCTAGTGTGTTTTTCTTTTTTTGTGTGAGGAATAGTGTAACCCTGGCGGTTTTGAAAGCAAGAGGAGGTGGGTCCTTGTTTGACGGCGGCGCTGTTGCAGAAATGTGTATGCAAAAGGCAGGCGTTTGGGGATGTGTTGTAGATAGTGAGAAGGGATGGGTGTAATTGGGAGCCTGCTGGGTTTGCTGAAGTTGGTTGGGGAAAGCATTGTTTCAATGGAGAAAAGGCAGGAATCGCACTGCTGCTTGGAGGTGCTGCAGTTCGCCTCCATAGGTGTCTTTGCCTGTTGAAGTCATGTTATGTTTGTGGAATGTTATTAGTGTGTTGCGCTGGAATCACGCGGGTAGCGTCGGTATGTATGGCAGTTTCATGTTGTGGGATTCTCTTATTGATGGATGAGGTCTGCCTCCCATATGCTTTAATTAGTGGATGTTGTCAAGGTGCGTTCCAAAGGTTTAATTCTTCTTTCTTCCTCGTTTTGCTGTCCTCCTTTTCTTGGCATGATTTGTTGGTTTGCTTGCTTTGTGATAGTGGGCAGTTGTTGCTATGGTTCTATGGGGGAAGCTCTTTGTAGTTTCCTGGGCGTTGTGGTTCCACCACTTGTGACGTACGCCCTGGTTATGTGTCAAGGGTATGGCAGTGAAGGAAGAGCTGGCTATGTCGCATGGTATCGACTGTGCTGTCAAGTCCGATTTTATTATGGTAGAATTACATGATAGAAAGTGAGTAGTAAAAGCTTATCGGTAAAGTGACATAGTTTTGCTGATAGAAAATAGATTCACCTGTCTTACTAAAATATAAGCTTTTCTGACCGTGAACACATTAAATCAACTGTGCAACTCGATTAGACGTAATCCAGATTGAGAATTCCAGTTGCCTGGTTTAGTTAATCTAACAGGAAATAAATTAATTCAACTATTCTCAGATTGCAAAATAAATCTGCATATGCAATGAATTATCTGGTCACAGAATAGATTAAAGTGGTTGGGTTTTATGTGCACCAAATAAATCAAGTCATACCGAGAACATTTGTGGTAGCAGCATGCCTTCTCTAGCTATGCAACATGTGACCGCCAAGTGTTGATCTAGCTATGACATAACATTTTGGTGATCAATGGATGCTATATCATTTGGTAGTGGTCTGGTTAATTGGACTGGTGGTGCAATACAATTGTTGGACATAGAATTTCCGAGTGATATCATTTATTCTATTTTATCTAGCCATTCATTTTCCCCGAAGAAGAAATGCATGAACATACCTATGCCATAAGATTCCTTAATGGCAAAATAAATCTGGCTATGCAGTGGGATAAGTGTTAGCAAATAAGTAAATCTAGCTGTGTAATAATTTCTGGTAGCCAGATACATATCCGATAACTTGAACTAGCTATGCAGTGTGACTCAGATTTATTTGAGGTCATAGATTTTCTTATTTGCCCGTCAAACTGTTTATGTAATGAGCTGTCTAATGGTAATATAAATCCATCCAGCTGTGTAATACGAATTTATGATGGTAGAATAAGTTCATCGAATTATGCACTAATATTCCCCGATTGAAGATAAATCTGTCTTGCTATACAATGAGCTATCGCTAAGCGTAATAATTAATCTAACTGTGCAATAGAAGGAAAGAGTGAATTAATGTAGTGATGCAGTGATCTTTAAAAAAAATTAATTTGTCGTCTATACTAGTCATGCAAGTAAAATGTTGACCGCGATATGAGTTGATCTAATTTATACAGTGGTGTTATGGCAACAAGGTTTATTTTATTGTAGCTTTACACTAAGATTATCTCACCGTGGGACATCAATCTGGTAATTTCATCAAATGTCTGGTAGCTCAGTAAGTTTAGCTGTACAATGAGGTTTGCAAGGTTAATCAGTTTAGCGAAGCACTAGGGCTTTCAGACATCAAGAAACGTTAATCTAACTATGCAAAGGTGTTTCTGGTATAGGAGTTAATCTAGCAATGAGATATTCGTTCACTCATCGACTCCCGATGAGGACAGAAGTACCCCCTCTACCCACTCACTTTGCTGGAAGGGCACCTGCACTCCTGGAAGGCCTGCTGCTCGATAAAGGGCCTGAGCTCAGCACCTCTCCAGAAGCAACCAGCTGCAGCTCTCCTTCCCCCTGATGCGTTAGTAGCAACTAACTTGCTAGCACGGCCGGATCCAGACGCGGGAACACCTTGGCTGCTGGGATCCTGAAGACTGAAGTCTTGTTAGGAAAACAGATCGGCTCGAGTGAAATCTCCTCCCGCCCCGGTCCTGGGTATCTTCATCCCAGGACATCAGTCAAGTGCCCTAGTTCCCCCAACCCCCCCCCCCCCACCCTCATTTGGGAAGCTTCCAGGGACCTGTGCTGCCCTTTGTCCTACAACTGTAGCACTGGACTCATTTGGAAAATCTTTAGCAGTCGTCCTTCCCATAGGTCTTCTCTAGTGGGTCTCATCCTCGTGAAGCTGAATCCCGAGCTAGGGGACGATGGAGGAACACCAACTGCAGCTTCTTCACCTTCAGCTCCTCTGGCTTGGATCTTTGACTTGCGATCAATTGAATCTTCAATTACTTTCTTCCCACTGTAGTGCTATTAGTGGTGTCCTCAGTGGTCACAAACAACGTGCACATTTTCCGCCACTGGAAACCACCTGCTGCCGACCCAGCGTATTGCTCTCCTGACTTTCCGGGGTTGCTGGTGGCTGTCGTCTTTGGCTGGATCTCCATCTGTGGGTCTTCTCTTTCACTCCAAGGATCTTCTGTGCTTTGAATTCTGCAAGAACTCCAGTAATTGCTCCTTTGGTCATTTTTGAAAGTTCTTTTCTGCAAAAGACTGCCCAGGTCAGCAGAGCTGGTTTCCCTTGTTCACTGGATGAAAAACATTCTACTTACCAGTGAAAGCATTTTTCATTTCTTCTGAAGCCTCTTTATTGAACTCTTGGTAACGTGCTAGTGTTTCACGTTTGTATTATGAAATTTACTTAATGGTTACTGTGGTTTTCTGTTGTATTTTACTATATAAGAATATATCTTTATAAAGTGCACTAACATTCTACCACTTGGTACGTGTGAGAAATGTGTACTGTAACCAGGCATAAGAGTTTCATGTTGCAAGCTACTAGCCAATCATAACCGTTACTTGCCACCTCAATTCTATATATGCATACAGCACACCATGGGCTTCATTACGAGTCTGGCGGTAAACAAGCCGGAAAAACCGTCAGGTTACTGCCAGACTCGATTTACCATTCTGCCTCTGTGATTCCCGTAATTACCAGGACATTACGACCCTGGTGACCCGGGAATTCCAGAGGTGGAATTGTTTTAAGTCTCCATTCCCATGTAGTCCCATTGGACTCCATGGGAATGGGGACAATGGAAACACTGGTTCCATCTATGACGGAGCCAGTGTTTCCATTTCCGCCTGCAGGCGGGTGGTGTTAAACCCGCCAGGTCCGACCTGGCGGGAGTGACACCTCCCGCCTGCAGGACTCTTAATCAGCCGGTCCGGAAAGAACGGTGGTGGCGGTTTTAGCACCACCGTTCTTTCCATACCGGCAGGGTCATAATGAGGCCCCTTGTCTTACTCGCCAAGAGACAATTATCTGTAGCTAGTGCAAATGTTGCGCTCGATGTAATTGTTAACCACCGCTCACCTCCTGGACTGCTCTGCCACACTAATAGAGCCTTGTGGAACTTGACGGAATCAGTGTTACCGAAGTGGAGCAGCCCTATCTAAGGACCTGCCCATTAGAAACTTGAACACTGTCTGTTTACTTTACCTAAAGACCTTGACAACACGGTTTAAGGAGCATTTTACTAATTTCGTTCAAAAGAGCCAAGACCACAGGAAGTGACATCGGGGCATAAAGTCACAGCATGGCAATGCCAACTCTTTATGGTAAATGGGGGATTTGTCTGGCCCCTTGGCATTCATTCACTTGATTGGCACATACTGGATTTTAGCTCATACGTTTTTAATGGCGGTGCAAACCCAGGGCTGCCTGAACAGCTAGCACATGACTAGGTGCAGCCAAAGATCTCTTTACATACTCCTACTTACTTAAACACATTTCGAAAGAGTCCGTGAAATAGCTACCTGTTTGTAGTCATTCTTTAACCCAGGCATGCGGCTTGATTTTATATAATGCAATTAAATCCGTGGTCAACAAAAAACAAATGCGGCTCTTATTCGCCGAACAATCGGTCCTCATGGAAATGGTGTAGGCCGCTTTGAAAAGTTTTTCTATTAAGATTTTGTTTTTCTTAAATGGTGGAAGATCTTGAGCAGCAGACTGTGGTGGGTTATGTGAGGTTTTCACTTTCACAAGAAGAGATGACTAAACGGAACTCCAAACCGTGACAGAATGTTAATGATTGAAATAATAGCGAAGCCGCGCGTGTAATCCGAAAGACCCAGGGCAGTGAGTTGAACCTGGCGATTGCCCTTTTTTTTATGGTAGGCGGTACCATAACGAAATTAAGATCCTTAATGTAAGCAGAAAACGCTGCCTAGAAAGGTGTACAGACAGAGAAATGTTATTTGGTGTATGAAGATTTTTTTTTATTTGTAAGTGTTTGTGATTTGAGTCATTTATTGTCTGTTGATACGGTGAGAGTAACTGTAGCGCATTAGCATTTAAATGGTGAAAACGGAATCAAATATATTCCTAATAATTACAGCCTAAATGAGGCTGTGTGGGGTGGGATGACAGGCTCGGCAAACTCTCACTCGAATGGAACACTGCACTTTCTCCATTGGCTGGTGGGGGGTACAAATAGTGCAGCATTCCATCAGTTTGTGTGTACTTTCGCCCTGAAAAGGAAGTTGTACGTGCGATGGAAGGCGCCACCAACACCATCAGGTATCGGAGGAAACTTTGAGAGCAGCAGTCGGGCTGGCTATGTTGATATGTTCACTTTTTGATACAAAACGACAGCATCAAGTCTCCGTGAAGGTCTCGCCTGTGGTCCAGCATCTGTGGAAACAGGAACTATGGTTGACAAAACCTTGAAAGAAACTGGATTGGTGATGGTTGAATGAAGAAAAGGGCATGGAAAAATAAGGACCTGCAGCAAAAATATTTATTTCCAAAAAAAGGGTGTCTCTACAGAAGCAAGTGGGCAGCCATTGCACATGTTCTAATCTCTGCAAAGTTGGGAGCACCCAGTTCACTATACCAAAGCAAGATCAAGTTTCCGGTTTGTCCCACAGGAGTGATAAAAGTGAGGATATCAGGTAAAACAGACAAACGTCACGAAATCTGGTCCATACTTTGTATTTTGTCCAGCCGGCAAGATTTGGTTTACAGGACCTGACAGATTTACATGCTCAGACGGCCCTAAAGGACAATAGGGCAAGGTATTTAGTTCAGTCCAGCATGCTAAGGTGGGCTAGTATTTATTGGTCAAAGTGGCAATGTTTTTCCGCCATAATGATTCAGTGGTAAGTTATTTCACTGTGCAGCTAGCAGTTTTGACCGGTGCTGCTGAACAAGTGTTTTTTTAAAATGCATAATTTTCCGCATATTATACCCCCTAAAAAACTCCCCTATGCATACTACTCAGTGTCACAAAAGGAATGAACTGACATTTGTGACATTGGGGCCACTTTTTAATTGGTGCCCAAGTCAATTTCCTGCTCCAGATTTAGAGGACAGTTGATCATGCAAGGTGTACATATGACTGATGCCCCAGCACTAGCTTGCATCTCTCTTCAGGAAATGTTTTCATATGTCGGATGTGAAATACCAGAGGGTGTTTCACTGCCTAGACCCTGGAGATCCCTTACTCAGGTGGCCAGGGCACGGCCATCGCCTTTGGATCATAGACCCTGGGGGTGGACAAGTGCAGGAGGATCACCTGGGTGAGGGGTCATCAGGCGGTGGGGGGACGAACCCCCGATGGCAAGACATGGTATCCCTCCTTTCCAAATACCCCTGTCCCATCCTAGTTTATAGGATATTCCAACTTCCCAGGCCCCCTCTGCCCCCTTCCTACACAAACACTGAGCCGAGGAGGTCTGAGGCTAAATGTAACACTCATGCAATACTTTGGACATGACCAACTAAAAAGATCAGACAGTGTCAGGCACTTGATCTTAATTACATACACCTTGTACCTATTAGCTCTCCTCACATGGTTAAAAGGTTGAACACTGACACACACTCTGAGTAAGGCGATGCATGCACAGGAGCAGTTCTTCCAGGGCAACGGCAAACCAGATGGACCAGAGCGACAAGCCGAAGTACGGACATCCGGTGAGAGATCGTTACCTACGAAGGACCATGAAGGTTGGTCAAGGAAGCCCAACTAGAGAGAAAAACAAACCTCTTTTGTGTTTCAAAGATGCCAGCAACCCTCCCTGGTGAACAGCCAAGTTGGGGAAAGTCTAGTCTGTGTTCAATGAAACTTGACTGCAACAGTATCTGACAAATGAAGGTTTGTGCGGTTACCAGTCAAATGGTCGAAAACATTTGGTCGACAGACAATTTGGTCGACACCATTTGGTCGAATGCCAAATGGTCGAATTTTTTTTTATTTTTTTTTTTACCCATTTTTTGGTTTTTTTTGGGGGGGTCCCCCCCCAACCCCCTTTTTTTTCTTTTTTATTTTTTTTCCCCACACGAAAACCCACAAAACACATATATATATATATAAAAAAAAAAAAATTCGACCATTTGGCATTCGACCAAATTGCGTCGACCAAATTGCGTCGACCAAATTGCAGTCGACCAAATTGCAGTCGACCAGTTGACTGGACACCGGTTTGTGCGTGTGCTGATAAGATGCGATAGAAAGCAAAGCGTTGTAAAGAACTGTAAATTAAAGATGCAAAGTAAACAGAGTGAGTGGTCCAGTGATAGAAGATTGTCCAATCAAAAGTCTCCGTGGTGTCTGATGCCGTAGAAGAAGCTGGAAGAGAAAGAAACAGAGATGTCTTTGAACTGTTAGGTTTGATCCTGGCAGAGGGGAAACCTGGATGTGAGAGAGATCTTTGAACTTTGAAATAAGTACTGAAGAGGCCTTGGTGTAGGAAAAAAAAGGTGTAGGTGGTCATGCCGAGGTAAGGGCAAAAGCCTCACAGTTTCAAAAGTCTTAGACAACAGAAGGAAATTGAAAGGAGGCTTAAGCCTATGAAGGTGCGATTGAAGCTAGGGGACCCCCCAAAAATTGTGATTGATAGGTTTGAGCCCGGTGGAGGGAAACCTGTACAGAACTGTGGTAACCAGAAGGAAACGCTTTTGTTGAACTTTCTTAAAAGCTAAAATGTGATCTGAGCTTTAGTGAGATAAAGCCGAGAAGTTCAGCGGATAAACTAGTGACTTTTCATTGAAGGCCAAGAGTGCACTGGTCCACGAAACAAACCGCATCCTTGGGTCTGAAGCCAGAGTGCTGCAAGGTCCAAGCGTGCCACCTTACCATGTGCTACAAAACATGGGGAAGGGAGTTTACTCAGCCATACTGACATTTCTTTTGAACACTGATTTCCCTTTTTGCATTACCCATTCCCTTTACACATTTATTGTATTAGAAAGAGGGCAGGCATTATTTTTGTATAGCCATTTTGTTGTGACCAAGGACTGACTAGTACTGCATTTTCTTTGTGTTTGATGGTCGTGAATACTCCCATCTTAGGTGTAGGGCAAATAGGAGTTTTCCAACCCCTTTTAAAACATCAATAAAGGTTTTGAAACTTGAAGCTCTTGTGTCAGTGTCTACTTGTGATACCATGCCTCCCTCGCAGAGAGTACTGTTTACTCTCTATGCGCAGTCTTAAACGTCCGGATTACAGCCTTATTGATGCAAAAAATTTGCCACAGCTGCCACAATTAGCACACTTTCATATTAACCTGTGTATTGCTTAAACTAGACTTGCTGGATCCACTGTAAGCGCAACCCACTTTGTACATTCAATATGAAATTACACATGGATACCAAGGGAATAACCAGCAAAGAAAAAAGCTATTCCATAAGGTACCATGAATCCATTAATGTTGTACATTCTGCACACCTGAGGTCTAGGGGGCTCTTTCAAAGCACCTCTGTTGACGTCTCCGGATCTGTTAGTGGCACGTGGGGCCTAGATCATGTGAACGCTGGTGTAACAGAGGCCCCTACAGCCCATGTTCTGGGAGGGGGCCCCACTTGGAGAAAAAGGAACTTGAGAAAAAATGTCAATTTTTTTTTTGATATTTCTTTTTGAATTCACTGTATTCATGAAGAAATTATTTCTGTAAAAGAAATAATTTCTTTATGAAGGCTACCCTCCACCCCATGACATGGAAGGCCCTAGGCTGGAGACCTCCCTGGGGGGGGAGCCCTATGACTTCAAAAAGAAATAGTTTATTTTTGAAGTCACTCTGCCTTCATAAATAAATTATTTCCGTTATGGTTCGGTCTTTAATGGAAATCATTTCTTTATGAAGTCGGAGTGACTTAAAAAAGAAACCATTTCTTTTTGAAGTAATAGGGCTTTCCTCAACCCCATGACATGTGCGTGTGTGAGTGTATGGTAAAGGGTCAGCACTCCCCCCGCTCCCAAGCTTGCAGATGTCGCAGCTGTACCCGAGTCTTCAGAAAGGGGAATAGGCCAGGCCTTAGATTCCCTGTGTGTGTGGGGCTGGAGCAAGTCTTATACAGCTTATACAGTGCAGTCACCTACAGTGCAATATGAAAAATACATTTGGGAAATAAAGCCATACAATACATTGAAAATGCAATGAGTTCTATATATGAGAAACACGGGTAAAGGCTGTCAGGGGTCCACCCCTAAAGACTGCCATTTCCACAGTACCACTCTGATACTTGCTAGTGCACCAGTGTTTTGCGCAGTGGCATCTGATGTCAGTCTGCAGAACAGCACCTGAACTGTTGTCTCTTGTTCTGTACTGTGGGCAAATAATTGTTACTGTAAGCTTCTGCAATATAAGGATTGTACTCGTTCATATCTGATCAGCTATCTCAACTCCCCCAAAGCCCTTTTTTATTAATGAGGCGGTAGGGTCCTGTACAATGGGCCACCTGCCCCCAAAAACATAGTTGGTTAGTTAGGGAGTAGGGGCCATCACTGAGGGACGCCTGCCCCCATTGAACCATTTATTCAGTACAAAATTGGGAGGTAGGTGGCCACAATAACTGAGAACAAATATATTACAATGACTGAAGGGCAGTGGCATGCTCTGCTGCTGCAGGTGTATGAGGAATGGTCTGAAGATGTCGGGAGGCATATCCATGATTGACTGCTGCTTCACCCAGAGTGCTACAGGAGCTTTATGATCAGGAATGAGTTAGCCAAAAGGAGTTTTGGCGGTGTAAGCAGCAATATGGACTACGCCTAGAAAGGCCTCAGGGCAAGGTGGATAGCGTTGGCCCATTAAGGACATTTGTGCAAAAGGAAAAAAGTGTAGCCTAACAGAAACTGATTGGTTACCTGTCTAGGGAAGGCATGGTATCACAAGTATGACACTGATACAATGGATACAATTTGAAAACCTTTATTGAAAATGTTGGGTTCAGAGAAACTCCTATTTGGCCCTATAAAATGGGCATAGTCTCGACCATCAAACAATAAACAAGATTCCTAGTGGAGTCTGTCTAATCAAAATGGCCTATGCTAACAAAACCCTAACTCCTGCCCTATCTCTTGTACAAAAAGTGTAAAAAGGAGAAATGTGTGCAGAGGAAAAATCAGTGTTCCAAAGAATAAAGGTAGTTGAAGCAGGTCTCGTCCTCACATTAAATCTCAGAGTAAGGCTATTCTTGTAGGCAGGATGACACACTCTGGCTCTGTTTTTAACACTCTAGAACCATGGATTGAGGCACGCCAGACCTTCCATGTTAAAGTCTCTTTCTTGACTTTCAAAATTGTATTCCAACGTAACGCTCACAAAGGGTCACCCTGTGCTGGATTCAGACCTCACGTCACAGTTCAACACAGATGTGCCAGGGGGGGGGTCCCTTTCCCAAGCGTATTGTACTTCGGGTCTCCCTCAATCAGAATTGGACCCCTTTCGAATATTGATGTTTCTTGAATGTGCGTGGCTCTTTTTACAGACCACCGCAGGACCATGTCGACTCAAAGGTCATGTTTACTCTTGCTTAATTAACTTTTGCTTCCTTTCGTTGGAATACTCCGTTACTTAGTATCGCTGATCTCACAGCTGCCTTTTACTTCAAAGTTCATTCATAGGTCTGCCTTTCTTCGCGTCTCATCCACACGCGTGCAGCCTTCACTTGTGATATAATTTTGCTACTTGATTCCCTTTAACACACACTGGTTTCTCAGGTTGCATGCCAAATCACTGGCTGAGTGCGCTTCTTTCTTGTTTTGCTATTTTCAATTCACAAGTCCAGGTTAGTACCACAGGCTTGGCCTCGCCTCCCTAACTCTACTGCTCACCCGGGAGGGATGCTGGCTTCTTTGAAACACAATGCAATCTTCGCTTGTGAGATCTGGCTTTCTCCATGTGTCTTTCGTGCTGTCAGAGGCAATGACCTCCAGTAGGGAACCCTTGGGGGTTTTCGGCCTGCTTCTCTCGTCTCTTGGTCCGTTTCTCTGTTCCCGTAGGTGTGCCTTCATCCTGTAAGTTCTACTCGTACCTGTGTTTCGCCTTGCTTAAAGATTGTCTTTAGGTGTTGCCTTTTATTCGTGTGAGGAGAGCTAACTGGTATCAGGTGTATTCAGGGGGGGGGAGTTGGGACTTCGGAAATTCCTACAAAATAGGATTGGGTATATGAACAAGAAAGGGGGGAATACCGCATCTTCCATCAGTTGTCTCACCCTCACTCCCAGAAGACCCCTTTCGCAGGTGATTCTCCCGCACTGGTCCACCCCCAGGGTATGGATAGGCGATGGCCGTGTCCTTGCCACCTGAGAGAGAGAGAGAGATCAACAGGGACTAGCGAGTGAGACACCCTCTCGTTTCTCACTCCCGCTGTGGATGCTGAAATGTTAGTCCTGGTTCATTCATGAGTGCCATGTGCTAGAAGCATTAAGTGTTTGGTTAGGAATACTCCTGTCTCGATTCCTGTATGGGTGCCAGTGAAGGTATGTTCTAAGGTAAAATTAGATTTGATTGGACATCTTGATGTTCTTGGACTGGACAGGAGGTGCACAGTTTTGTTGGTCAACTACACCTTTATATGTTTTGACGAGGAGTGTGTTCTGGAGGTCATCAAGGAAAGTGATAACGTTTCTACAGTCAGTATTCAATCATGAGAGGTTGCCAGACGAAGTTTTTAGTGATAATGGTCTTCAGCTCCTATTGGTGATAATGGACTTCAGCTCACATCAACAATCATGAGTCTACAATCATGAGGCAATTCCTTGCTGATTGTGAGGTAAGGGCACTGAACATGGTACTGCATAGAAACAGGAATAAGGGTCGAGTTGACGGAATATGCCACCTTGTTAAAGATGATATTCAGTTGTCCTTGGGCAGTTGCCACTACCGGTACCTGTTCTTAGAAGCATGATGGTGGCTTACAGGGATATTACACACGTGGTGACCACGGTGTCACTGTACGTCATGAAGTGTGGGTGAAAAGTTCAAAACAACCCGAACATCCCCACTAACTTTAGTTGTATCACCACAGTACCTTTTTCTTTTTTATTACTAAAAATCATTGATCGGAATGCAATTATCTTTTAGGCCTAAGACAATCAGGATTCAGACCAGGCCATGGAACGGAAACTGCCCTTCTAGACTTGAAAACACAAATGGACCATTATAGAGATAAAGTTGACCTCTGTATTGTTGTCCTGCTAGACCTCTCCGCTGCGCTTGATTTGGTCAATCATGATATTCTGTGCCACCACCTTGAAACAGCTGCCCACTTCATCCTGAAGCCATAACATGGATCAAATCCTTTCTTTCTAATCGGACCAAGAGGGTTTTCTCTGATACCTCAGCAGCCCCCCTGCACTGGTGCCCTGTGGTGTACCGCAATGGTCCTACGGGTCGTCCACCCTATACAATGCATTTACAAAGCTCCTATTCGATAAGGTAGACAAAATGGGTATCACGTATACAAATTATGCGGATGATACACAAATACTCAGACCAATTAGTGGATGTTACGATACAGACTCCAAAAACCTAAATAAAATCTACTTGGCCATCCAAAACAGAGTTAATCCTAATCGGCAACAAATCTAAGTTTAGCAATCTCCCACAAGATTTCAAATCGTTCAAAATCGACAGCAATATAATTACGGTCGCCAACGAAATAAAAACCCTTGGGGTCTACATTGACTAATCTCTCACCTTAAATAGACAGGTCAACGCTATAGTCTCCTCTGCTGCCTATGCGACTAAACTGATGAGAGCTAGCAGATCCTTCCACTTTACGGATAACTCCATCACCTTGGCTAGAGCCTTGATACTCTCCAGGATTGATTATTGTATTTCTCCATTTCTGGAACCAGAAATATTAAAACACTTCAAACTGTACAAAACAATGCCATCAGAGCTGCACTGAGTGTTCCTTACAATTAACACATTTTGTCTATCAGACAAAGCATCCACTGGCTCCCAGTCCAGGACTGGAGCAATTTTAAAATTCTTATGCTCGCACACAAATGTATCTCGAATAATGCACCAGCTTATCTTAGCAACCTGATCAGCAAAACTCAATTGAACTGACCCACTTGCTCATCCTACACACACTTGCTTATCACACCTAGATATAGCAGACAGAAAGCAGGAGGTTCAAGTTTTCCAGTGATAGCGGCCAAATTATGGAATGCCTTCCCTACACAACTAAAACATGATGCATGCCTCTGGTCTTTCAGAAAAAATCCTTAAAACTCTTAATCTGCTTAGAATCACTTGCTGTGCATATGGTCTGACATCCAGTGGTAACTGCGGAGTATTGCATCTTGTCTTTCGAGAATCGAAAGGGGACGTCGACATGGGCGTGCCTGTAACACTATCTCTACGTGACGTGTAGTGTACCCAAGATCCCTAATGCGTTGAGCTCCCTCAGATTGTTTCTTTCCGCCCAAATGAGCTCATCAAAGTCATTGCCTAGTGCCCCCTCGACCTTTGGTCGAATAGTTATATAAAATAATCAGATCACCCTATCCGTCCCTTAATTCGACTGCTGTTCCAGAACTCTGCCGAAAACCTTCAGCCTTCCGCCGGCTTAGACAGTGGGGAGAGGGGGGTTGGGGTGGACATTTCTATATAAACTGAGAATGCCTTTCTCTTTCCCTTTTGGTCTTCGTCACTCTACCCATCCTCAGCTATGGCGATGACTCCATTTAGGTCTTGCCCTATCTGTAAAAGTAAATTCAGTTGGAAAGATAAGCACGGATGGTGTAATCGCTGCTTGCCACCCGATCACCAGGAAGAAGGATGCGTGGCTTGTAAGCTCCTCCGTCCTAAGCCATTAAAGGAGCATAGAGTCAAACTGTTGGCGGCCTACAGTATGTCGAGGGCCGAATTTTCTCCCGCTGCCGCAGCCATCAAATGTGACAACGGCGAGAGTGACGATCAGATCTCCGAATCAGAGGTTGTTGACCTGTCGACGGAACGCTCTCGTTCCGCATCGTCTAGGCACGGTTTAGGCACTGCTATGGGGAATGCACACCCCGGCGACAAAGACGAACATGTACACAGCACAAAACACACAAACACAAGTCAATCTTCGGCCAGGTCGAAGAAGACTTCAGCGCCAACGGGTAAACCTGAACTTCCTGCAGCACCCGCTGACCGTCAGGATCGGCAGCCCTCCCCGCAGCCGCATATGCGCCTAGCACCGGGCCATCGAAAACAAAGGGCGCTACCCCCAATGTACCAGGTTCCGTCGAGACGCATCGCAAGAAGGCGTCCGGCGACGATAGGATTCCGGTTCCGCCGAAAACGGCTCTGCTGAAAAAGGCTCCATCGCAATCGCTGGCTGAAGCTACGCGCCTCCCCACTGCGGAGGACGTCGCCGACAGCTTAGCGAGGATCGTTTCTGCAGATTCTCAGAAACGGCAGTCCAGGGATACTCTGAGGCCTATGGAAAAGGCCAAGGATCTACCGAGGTCCAAAGATGGCCTAAGGGAGGTACCGGAACCCACCCATAGGTCGAAAGAGAGGCACAGAGACGTTACCTCTGTCGGTCCCTCAGGAGGAATTCTCTGAGGGCGAAGAAGGGTTGTCTTTGACATTGAGACTAAAACCTCAATGTTTTTTGACGGATGAATGTATTCAGGACCCTTTTCCACCTCCTAGACCATTCTAGGTCTTCGGTTTGGACTAGAGAGAAATTTGAGAACTGCATGGAAAGGCTAGACAGGTTTGTTTCCCGTTCAGAACAACCCACACCAATGAGGCCAAGGGATGAGAGCCCTGTGGACCCCAAAGCAAAATTTCCAAGGCTTTTTGACCCCTCTTTAGAAGAGGATATATACAACTACGACTTAACTGCAGGAATGTCTTCTTCAGACACTTAGGTTGAGGATTTCATCAACCCTGAAGACATGCATGATCCCATAGAGGGCTGGGAGAAGAACCCAGATGTGGGTAACCCTCAACCATGGCAATCTCCAGATCATCAAGATCCCGATTCCCTGTCTCTGGATTCTCCCCAGTCCACCCCCACTAGGCAACAACCCTCGCCAGTGGATGATCAATTGACTTTCACTGTCATGTACCATAAAGCAGCTGATCACTTTAAGATTGCTACAGAAGAAGCTGTCCCCGAAGCGGACTTCGTTGAGGACATTCTCAAGGAGAAGCCGCCTGTTAGCCAGGCTATTCCCCTCCTTAATTCAATTAAGAAATGTCTGGCGCCCTCCTTGTTGACACCTGCTCTCACAAGAGGTGTCAACCCACAAATAGAAAAACTCTTTCGTCCTTCTCCCTCTGACCCTCTTTATATCAGAGGTCACTCCACCCCAGACTCTCTGGTGATGACTACTACACAAAAGAGGGCAGTGGGATCCCTTTGTCAACCGGCAAGGAACCCCCTGATAAGGAAGGTAAACAACTCTACACCCTTGGGAAGAGGATCACGGTCGCGGCAGCGTTTTCAACATGTATTGCTAACAACACGACCTTGTCGGCCAGCTACGTCTAAGCCCAGTGGGCCTTACTACAGGAAGGCATGCAGGAGGTTCCCAAACCTCTATGTACTTGTCTCCTCACCACTGTCAATGAGGGTAAACGAGTGAACCAAAGCATACTTAACACTTTGGATTCTGCTGAAACGGCTGGTCGATCCCTGGCTCAGGGTACGCTACTGAAGAGACATGCGTGAATATGGAACTCTGGATTCAAGCTAGAGACGCAAGCGTCACCGATAAATAAACCTGTATAAGATTCTGTTTGCGAAGGCGGTCGATAAGGCCCTCGAGACCGCAAAAAAGGAGCATGACACCCTGAAAACACTGGATCAAATTACACAAAGACCCTCTACAAGACGAGGATCTGATTCCAAACGGCTTTTTCATGGCCAACGCTTCCCTCAACAAAAATATTCCTCAGGAAACAATTGGAACTCTCCACACGGAAATAGCAGATACACCGCCCTGTGTCCCCAAAGGGGTCAGTGTTGTGGGAAAGGAAGAGGCCGGAACTATACCCCTAGAGGCTCCCCGGCCTCAGGTTCAAAATGACCCGAAGATTCGGGTCTCCTCTCATGCCTCCCCGGTCGGGGGCCAGCTAACATCGTTCCTTCAGGCATGAGAGGGGATAACTACAGGCCAGTGGGTGCTAAAGACCTTGGGCCAAGGGTACTGTATAGAGTTCAACCGGTCCCCAACATTCAGACCTCCACGAGCAAGACTGACACCAGACCATCTTCGCCTACTTCTTCAGAAAGTCGAGATACTACAAGAGAAAGGAACCATAGAAATCGTACCTCTGTCACAGATAAAAGAAGGTATTTATTCAGTGTACTTCCTTGTACCCAAAAAGGGTCTAACCATGCACCCTGTTTTAGATCTGCGCCCAGCAAACAAATTTGTAAAGCCACAAATGTTCTGCATGGTCACTCTGCAGGAAGTAATTCCACTGCTATCACAGGGGGATTACATGGCAACACTGGACATGAAAGATGCATACTTTCATATTTCAATGTTGTTAGCGCACAGAAAATACCTCACATTTATGATAAACGACAAGCATCATCAGTTCCAGGTACTATCCTTAGGCATAGCATCTGCACCAAGGGTATTTACAAAGGTACTAGTGGTGGCAGCAGCACATCTGCACAGGCAATCCATCCTGGTCTATCCTTACCTCGACGACTGGCTCATAACAGGTGACTCTTACGAAACATGTCTGTCAAAAACCCAAAAGACGATATATCTTTTATTCAGTCTGGGATTCTCTATCAATGAGAAGAATTCCAGCCTAGACCCCAGTCAGGTCAAACAGTTTCTAGGGGCTCTAATTCGAACAAAGGACGGCCTTGTCTTCCCCTCCAACGAGAGGGTTGAAAATATGTTTCAAATCCCTCAGTATGTACCCAGTCGAGAGGTGACGGTACGCAAAGCTATGCAATTGCTAGGAATGATGGTGTCCTGTATCTACTTGGTTACTCGCGTGCGCCTGCGCATGCGCCCAATGTAAAAGTGGCTCAACAGCCAGTGGTGTCAGGCCAGCGGACAGTGGGACAATCTAGTGGTTGTCTCACTGGCCCTCGTTCTCTCGCTGCAGTGGTGGTCACGGGACAACCTTTTGAAGGGGAAATCCTTCACCCCCCCCCCCGCAGTGGAAGCCACTCTAACCACAGATGCGTCTCTTACAGGGTGGGGAGTTCACCTGCTTGAACAAACAGCGCACAGAGTTTGGTGGTCAGACATAGCATCCAACTACATAGAGCTGTTGAAACGGTTGGCGGTGCTCAAAGCACTAAAAGCTTTCCAGACACAACTACAGGGGAAGACGATCCTGATCCTCACAAACCGCACCACGGCCATGTACTATCTGAACAAACAAGGGGGCACTTATTCTCCAGGGCTGTCCAAACTGTCCCAGAACATTTGGAAGTGGGCTCTCAAAAACATGTTCCTGTGACCACAACATGTTCCAGGGGAATTCAATCTTCTGGCAGACGTACTCGGCAGAGATTTTCCATTGCCCATGGAGTACGAATGGCGATTACACTGAGACATTGGCTCCAACATTTTCGCAGAATGGGGCTTCCCAGAGATCGATTTTGTTTGCAACTCTGGAGAACGCTCAATGCCAAGATTACGCCTCCAGGTACCCACAGAACCGCTCCAAGGGGAACAGACTTTGGATAACATGGTCAGGGAAATTTGTCTACGCTTTTCCCCCCGACTCCCCTTCTCAAAAAGCTTGTGCACAAGAAGCCCCAGGAACCAGTCACAATGATACTGGTGGCCCCCATGTGGGCCTGCCAACCCTGGTTCGCTCATCTGATGGAGATGTCACTAATCCCCTCCAGTCAAACTTCCTTGCCCATACAACATGTTGTCGCAAGACAGAGGGGAGACGCTTCACTCATGCCCGCAGACATTGAACTTCGCGGCCTGGCTCCTGAGGTCATAGAGTTTGGGCACCTGAAACTCCCTCAGAGATGTATGCACATTCTCAGGGAGGCAAGAAAACCGAACACGAGGTATTGCTATTCCATTCAAAATGGTTTGTCATCTGGTGCAACTCAAAGAGCAATAACCCGATTAACTGCTCTCCCACACACATTGTTTTATACCTATCTCATTAACTTGACTCAGGCCTGGTCTTTAACTCCATAAAGGTGCGCTTAGCTGCGCTTTCAGCCTACACTACATCACAACAGAAAGTGTCATGGTGGAAGATACCAGTTATTAAAGCAAATGGAGGGAGTGAAGAGAATTCACCCTCCCATTTCTAACCCAGCTCCCGGATGGGACCTAAACGTGGTGTTGACTAGGCTTATGGGGGCTCCTTTCGAGCCCATGTACAAAACAAGTCTTAAAGACCTCACCTATAAGACTGCTTTTTTAATAGCTATTACCTCCATTAGGAGAGTAAGTGAACTACAGGCGCTCTCAATCCTAGATCCCTTTGTAACAGTTCACAAAGACAAGGTGGTTCTGCGCACCCACCCTAGGTTTGTGCCTAAATTCATTTCCAAGTTCCATGTGAACCAGTCGATAGAACTACCAATGTTCTTTCAAAATCCTTCAAGCCTGGGAGAAAGAACCCTGCACACACTGGATGTACGCAGAGCTGTCATGTTCTACATGGAAAGAACTCGACCACTAAGAAAGACTAATCAGTTTTTCGTTTCGGTGGCGGCAGGAAGAGGAGGAGATGCAGTCTCCAAATCCACTATCTTTAGATGGATTGTCAAATGCATCACACTCTGCTACAGTCTTGCTAAGAGAGAGCTGCCCTTCAAGCCTCAAGAACGTTCTACTCGAGGCACTGGGGCATCCATAGCATTCATTGCAAATGTTCCCCTTGAGTCCATTTGCAAAGCGGCAACCTGGAGTTCTGTACACACCTTTACAAAACACTATTGCCTAGACACTCATTCTAGGTCTGATTCTCAGGTGGGACAGGCAGTACTAAGACATCTTTTCACTACTGTTCCTTCTCACAACCCACCTCCAACTCCGGGGGCTGCTCGCTAGTCTATGCACAGCATGTGATTCTAAGCAGATTAACAAACATCAGAAGATATGCATTACTTAACGTAAAAGCATTTCTGATGGTTGTAGCTGCTTAGATTCACATGCGCCCACCCTTCCTCCCCGCTCGGATGGAAGGAACATAGACGTTTTACCACTTTCTCCCTTTTCTGTACTCACTCACGATAGCCATAAGGCTCCCTCTAGGCAGAAAAAATACAATCGGAGGGACCTCGACGCGTGAGGGATCTTGGGTACACTACATGTCACGTAAGGATAGTGTTACAGGCCCACCCATGTCGACGTCCCCTTCCTATCCTGCTCATTACGGCCAATGTTATGTTGATTGGATGATGCACTGATGTTATAGATCTCCTATTGTTTTTCTATTGTTAATGCAATACACTTAATTTTGTCAACCTTTGACATAGCACACCAAAATGGATTTCAGTATTGCTATTTTAGATGGTTTAATTCGTTTTCTTTGAAGTAAATATTCATAGATTTGTGTACTTGATTGTGAAAATGTGTTGATTTGTAAAACGTTTATAATGAACTACACAAACATTAAAATATTTAGAAAAGAAACTCATTAACAAAATTATATAGTTGCCACAACTTTCATTATTAAGCACTAAAAACTACTTTTTAAGATGTCATTCAAAATAAACAGTTAATAAAAGGAAAGTCCAGAAGAAAGAATTGCTAAAAAAAGAAAACAAGCACAGACCTTGATTACCATCTCATTTTGATCAGCTCTATTTTACTTAAAATATTTAAAACTTCTAACATTGGTGCTGTTTCATGTCCTATGTTCAGCCTATCCCAAAACTCTTCTGTGTTCAGACATTCCACCTTATTCATAAATCTACCCAATTTCACTCGAATATCGTTTAGCGTCATACATCCAATCAGAACATGCTTTAAAGTTTGGATCTCCTTACTCCCAGACCATCGATTACAATGTTCAAAGTTCTCCTTGTCTTTAGAGCACAAAGAAAGTACTTCCTTTGTAGGTAACACATTCAAACTGAGACATAAAAATTGATTTTGCGAATACGAATTGGGGAATTTGCGGCGATACATGCGCATGGCTTCCAGAAGCTTATCAAATTTCATAAGGAGCAATGCACTATATATTTCCACATTTTCCTAATAGTTTGTATCCAGCCATTTTGGAACAGTGATTTATTAGTTGGTATAGGATTCGATTTTAAACTTTTGATCATCTGGCCGCAGTCGGTTAGGATTAATTCAGCCAAATGTTTAAAAGTTATTAAAACTGGTGATTTTCTAGTACTTAAAATATCACTTAAGTCCAAATAAATATGAGCCAAAGAGGAAAGCAATTTGCTATAAAAGGTTAAAAGCTTCCTAAGGAACCAGCCCTTAAGTGAGAGCAAACCCAATTAGTATCTTAAGGAGTCCATCGGAAAACCTGGAGGAAAATGAAAAACCTTTTTCTAAATCTGACAATCGATGAGGGTCCAATTTAGATCTCTTATCTGGGGTCCAATTTCCATACCATATAATATTGAGGGTACCACTTTTGCTTTGTAGAATTCAATTAAGGGTTTGATTGAGGACCTGCAAATATTTATTCTAGATTTTCTGCATTTGCAATGAGAATTGATCTGCTTTGCCGTTCAATCTCCCTAAAATCAGATTCTTATTTGGAGTGGCACTGATTTCAAACCCAAAGTATGTAACCTTTCCATTAGAGCTAAAAATGTATTAGTAATTCTCCAAGTAAACCCAAGCGGCCTATTTAGGATTTTTGTTAAAACAAATTAGTCATTTGCTGCAGCACAATCTACAGTTGCATTTATTAGATGCTGTAATCCGAGCGGTGTGTGGTCCACAAGGACCACATCGTCCACATAGGCCATCCAAGTTACCTGCAGTGAAAAGATTTTTGGGCTAACAAAGGCTACCTTTTCTAAATTTCCACCAGTGTCTGACAGAGGTTGAACAGACACAGCGCCAGTATACAACCTTGGCAATAGCTCCTGAATTTATCAAAGGGCTTCGTTAGGCAGCTTTGTCCGTTCACATAAAAGTACAATGCCCTCTAGCCATGTATGCCAAATTTCAAAAAAAACAATCTTCAATAATTGGATGTGAAACAAAATGTCTTTGTTCTCATGTGTATTGTTGTTCAAAAGATTTAACATATATCGCCTAAAACAATGTTTGCAGTGCTAGTTTGCAATGCAAATTTAACACTTCTGGCCTACCATTTAACCACACCTGCTACTCTCACACCACTCATACATACAACAAACATACATAACATTACCAATCAAAAGACAAATTAAAATCATATAGAATCATACATAACAAAACAGACTGGATAGATTGAACCAAGGGGCTATCTTCCAGTGATCAAATTGTACACTATTTTGGTATCACTGTGTAATGATTGTATAACAGTTACTTATGTTGTTACAAAGTCTCTATATCTTAGAGATACATGTATCCAGTGTCTTCGACGCAAGTTTCGGCTTGAACCAAGGGTCCTCAGGATGATTTATACTGAAACAAGATAGTTGCTGGCAATCCTTCACGGATAACACGGTTTATGGGCTGTTTAATGGGCAGCCTGTGTTAGCCACTATGGGGTCCAATGGTGTAACGGAGCGCCAAATGCACTGTCTCTGTATTTGTTGAGCGGTGTGTCAAAATGTGCTGTCAATGAGTTAGTCTGCCAGGTTGCTGTTGTTGTTACCGTCACTGTTACTGTCCTGCTGCACCATACCGGCCCTGTGATGCACTAGTGGAATGTGATTTATGTTCTACTAGCATGACATCACAGTAATAGAATACAGCATTTAGAATGATCAGTTGCTATGTCTTCCAATAGAAGCCATACTCAGCTGTACAAATCTTACTAAGGACTTGTTTTATTTGTGGAAAGCCCAATCGGTCTGCAAGTTAGTGGCACGTACTGATTTTCCTGATAGTGTAGAAACGCACTGGGTGATACTTCAGTTTCAACACAATTGGTGAGTTGCCACAACTAGATCAATATATTTATAGTAATGTTCTTGGGAATTGTGGAAGGCATAGTAGGCCCTGTGGGATTTCAAAACTCTGAGCTATGCATATGTCAGAGTTACATAGATAGTGGGAGAGAACAAACTTTGAATGACCTGAAATCACAGTTTCATGTGCCATATTAAGCAATTAAATGTCTTGCTTGCTCATGCTATGTTGGTACTATATAGAGAGGAGCCAATAGCTAAACACACTATTTAAATGCCATATTTGTATTAGTTTCCACGACAGGCTGTTGTCAGTTTGCATATTTGTGAACCTCTTCTACATTGTGGCAGAACCAGAAACGATTTCCCTGTTGAAAAGGTCGAAAGGTGATCAGCTTGTATCTGTCATGAGTTACTGAGCCCCCCATTTTATGTCAACTACGTGCCTCACACTCCCATTTCCATTTCTTGAAGACAAGGAGGCGCTAGATCGTGTTCCATTGTCTGGCTTTTTCACGAGGGGGCACAATAAGTACTTGGGAGGTGAAGGGTGGTGAGCCACAGAAGGCTATATATTGCTTAAAATGAGTAGGACTAGCCATCTGATTCTTTACTCTCCAATAAACCCGCAATACCCCCCCTGCTACTTAACGTTGGTTATGTATGGTAATATGCTTGCCAGGAGAATTAAGGTGGGAATGGAATGTTAGTGTGAAATGGTGGACAGAGCATTGAGTGTTGTTTCTGAGTGTGTCAGTTGGAAGGGAGTTGGCTGGTGTGTGCATGGGCCAGTGGTCGGGCATTACATCTTATCTCATGAGTGTACTAAGGAAATGGAGTAAATACACCTATAGAACTTACCTTGGAATCCAGCGTGGAACTTCTTCACTAGAACCAGGTTGCTTAATTTGGCGACGAGGTGGTCGCAACAAAGCCGTTCAAGTGGAAGTGGCACAAGATGTGAGGCCGCTGTGTGAGGGCAAGCGCTGTCACAAGGAGTATGAGTGCGACTACAATCATGGTGAACGATGATCTAGAGGGACACTGGGTTATGGGGTATGAAGGGAAGAGAAGGCGTACTGAAGGAGGTCCCCCACATTTTCACCTGGCAGGTTGAACTCCAAGCGCAGCAGTCTGCCAAAGATTTAATAGAATTTTCAGAAATCTGAAGGAACTGGATCCTGAACTTTGGGCTGTTTCCTAGATGATTGGGAACTTGAGCATACATGAGGAGGAATGATTTATGGACAGTGGGGTGAGGCCTATGTTTTAGGTAGAAGGTTGTTTGTATTTGTGGTGGTCTCAATGTTTGTTTTGGGTCAGTTCTCTCCCTACGGACAGAGGGGGGTGATGTTAGGTTTGGAGGCCTGTTTATATTGCTGTTTATGTTGAGGCCTCATGTCAGGATGGTACTAATATTTATTTATTTTTTACATTTATAAAGCGCACAAGTAAAAACGCACAAAGCAGCCCTCGGGCATCGTGGTGCTGTTACAAGCAAGGCATACTTAGTTACAAGAAGCAGGGAGGTCTGCTTGCATTCATTTGGACATGAGGGTGCAGGGTGCTCCGCTAGCGCCCAGTGTTACTGGATTTTGTTAATGTTAAGGGTTTTTGGGGAAATTGGTCATGAGGATGCACGGGGGGAGGGGTTGCTTCATGGATTTACTTTGTGATAGGTGGGTGCGGGGATGCATCATGTGTCATTTTGGATTATTTCCGCTCTTATCTGTGTTGTGTCTGCACTTATGTTCTTGGTGTTTGTTAGAGATGCATTGAATTTTTTGGTGTGTGCTGGCTGAACATTTCTGTATGAAGGCTGTCATTTTTCTGAGAGCTAGGTGGACTCCGCTGGTCATGTATGGTGGTGGTGTGGCTTAGGTTGGGCACCTGTTGGTTACAGTCTGCCATGTGTCAGATTATTTAGTTATGACTGTTGGTTACAATTGTTTTGGGGTTATGCGAGCACATGGTAGGGTTCAGTGCCATTTGGAGCTTTGAGCTTGGGATGGTGTGGATGTTGGTTACAGTCTGCCATTGGTGAAATGTTGTCTGGTTATTGGGGTTATTCAGGGTGCCACGTGGAGCGCTAATGCTTGGGTTGCAGGTTGTTTGTGCATTTTGGTTAATTGTTGGTTACAGTTGCCATTTTGGGAAGATTAGTGGTTTTGTTGCTAAGGCTGCATGGTGGTAAATTGTTAGTTGCTATGGGAACACTCAAGGTTTTATTAAGGTTGCATATCAGTTTCCTTTTGGTTAAAGCTGTCATGGTAACAGCCATCTCTTTCGCTGTTAAGGAGCATGGTGGTGGTTTGGTTGTCATGTGTGCTTGTGGCGATAGTGTGGTTTTGTTGAGGGTTTTTTGCTCTACTATGTGGAGATTGGAAACATCTTGCATTTACTACAAATATATGGGTGAGGTTCTGTTTGCAAGGATGTACAGGTAGTGATCATTTCCTGTCGTTTATGGTGGCCGGTTGGTGTTCCATGGAATGTTAGGACCTACTAGTAGTGTCTATCACTGGTTGTATTATTTTGTGTTGGCGGTTGTGTTCATGCTCCAGGGTGGTTTATTATTGGACCACATACATTTTCCAGGGGGTGGAGGGAGTGTCCGGGGGGGGGGTGTGTGTGTGTGTGTGTGTGTGTGTGTGTGTGTGGGGGGGGGGTTGGTGGTTGTCCAGGGTGGTTTATTATTAGACCACATACATTTTCTAGGGGTTGTGGGGGGGCGGGTTGTTGTGTGTGGGGGTTGTCCAGGGTGGTTAATTATTGGACCGCATACATTTTCCGGTGGGGGGGGAGTGTGTGTGTGTGTGTGTGTGTGTGTGTGTGAGAGAGAGAGGGGGTTGGTGGTTGTCCAGGGTGGTTTATTATTGGACCACATACATTTTCCAGGGGGGTGTGGGTGGGGCTGTGTGTTTGGGGGGGGGTTGGTGGTTGTCCAGGGTGGTTTATTATTGGACCGCATACATTTTCCGGCGGTGGGGGGTGTGTGTGTGTGTGTGTGTGTGTGTGTGTGTGTGTGTGTGTGTGTGTGTGTGTGTGGGGGGGGGGGGGTTGGTGGTTGTTCGTTTTTAGCTCCCTGGCAGTTTTGTTGAACTGATCATTGGTGGGTTGTGTATGTACGAAGGGGGAGGTGTTAACATATGTTACATTTGTCTATGAACTGAGGGAGCGATGTGGAATGTGCTTGCCAGGAGAATGAAAGTGTGAATGGAATGTGAGTGTGGAATGTTGGATGGAGAATTGAGTGGCTGTTGTTAGTGTGTCATTTGGAAGGGAGCTGGCTTGTGTGTGGATGGGCTAGTGGTCGTGTTACATCCTATTTTATAAGTTTATGAAGGAACTGGAATAAATGCACCTGTATAACTTTTCTTGGAATCCAGAGTGGAACTTCTTCACTAGAACCAGGTTACTTCATTATGTTATCCTCTCGTCTTCAGTTATTAGTCTGATTTTGTTTTTAAATGTGTAGGTGATCTCAATCCACCCTCATCAATCTTCCCATATTGTCTCCATTCTTACTCATAGCTTTCACTCTGCTCCCTAGGACGGCCTTGTTACACCTGACCTGCCCTACCCCTACAAAGCTTGCTGTGTCCCATTAGTTTTTTTATGCTACTTCTTTGGATTGCTTTGCCTCTTAACAACACCTCCCACTTCCCTCTCTAGGTACAGTCCTGTATGTCATGAGGTGACACCCAACCTACTCCCTCCCAGACAGGAACACCATTGCTAGTTCATTTAGAAAATCAATCTCTTGATGGTATTTGGTCCCTCAACCCCCTCTGAGTTAAATTAAACTACCTTGCATGCCACAGGGGCCTCCAATTCTGTACTATCAATTGGGAAAGGTACTTCGTATCCAGTGGTCTTTCTGTGCACCTTTCCTGGCACTTTTCAGGTAAGTATACCAGCTAATGTTGTTTCCTTTCCTTATTTTGCCATGTATCGACCTCTTCAGGGACTTGGGGGGGGGGGGGGGGGGGTGGAGGGGGGCATTGCAGGTGTGGGGGTGAGTGTGTCAAGAACTTTTGTTCAACATAATGTTGCAAGCCAGGATACAAGATGAAGATGGGAACAGCACGATTCAGGGCCACCATGAGTACAAGATGCAAAGGAAGTCCATCATGAGAGTTGAGAAAGGGTGATGCACCATTAATCAATTAAGTCCATAAAAGTCAAATCCAGCATTGGCCATAAGACTGATGGTGAAACCAGAATGTATCAGGATGGACTCCTGCAGAAGTAGGCTGGACGGGAGAGAGGGTAAGCAGGGTCGAAGAATAGAGCAAAATGGGCAACACCTGTGTGCGAGAAGGGAACATCACAAGTGGACCAGATCGGGCGGGGATGGCCTGTGGTGACATGTTGGTGCATCCTGACCTGCTGTCTAAGCAGGAGGTCGGGCCCTGGGTCCTCCTGGTCCAAACAGGAATTGCCCTTTTCTTTGTCTGCCCTTTTGGCCGCCTGGGCGAGAGACGCCCTTGATCTAAGAGTTAAGAGCAGGAAGGAAGAGGCAGCGGTAAGAAGGTGGGTGGTGCTTAGGCCAGGTGACCTAGATCCACTTGCAGCTACTCCCCAGCAGATTGTATGCCCCGATTCCTGCAGCTTAGATCAGTACTTAACCATACCTACCACTTTAGCTGAAGCATTTGGAAGGGATGAAACACCTGTCACAGCTGTGGAATTTACAGTTAAGTCACCAGAAGGCTGCCTCCTTCCATACAACTAAAATCACAGATAGGTTCATAAAGCATACAAAAAATGAACTATAATCTGCATAACCAAAGCTATGTATTAATGCAAGTTCATATATAATTCCCTTGAGATACGGTAATAAGCCCATTTCTATGATTCCCAAAAGCCAGTTCATTGGTTCAGTTCATTCAAATCCTTTTCTAGCTGCGCTGACACATTTTCCCAACATGGGGCTGTGACCAGAATCAAGGAAATTTGATCTCCGCTTCATTTCTTTAATCCATTTACAAACCTCACAAAATACCTTATCCTGTCATTAGTCAGCCTTTCACATAAACGTGCTTTGAAGTCTCAATCCACAAAAAACACTTGTACTTCTTTCCTTGGCAGCTTCCCTTGTGACACCTAGTCTGTCTAAGCAGTGGAGGCCATTTAACTGCAACATGAAAATGTGATATTTCTTTGGGAAATGTGTATATATTGCGTGATTTCCAAATACCCAGGTACTGCTGTTATCTATTTGACCAACAATTCTTTTTTTTTTTCTTCATTAAGCTTCTGTGCTCGATCCCATTCTAAGGAGTTTCTTTATCTGAAGCATCCTTGAATACAAATCAAGTTAAAGTGCAATAAGTAGTTACTAAAAACCTTTAGCTTTGCTCGACAAAACGTTTCATAAAGCTGTTGTATTCTAACTGGTCTCAAGTTCCAATCTCAATGTATGAAAAGTAGTACCCTGAGAGGTGTCTAAAATCCTGAGCATAACGCCTACTTTGATTATTGACGCTGAAACTTAATATGCCAAGTTTAATTCTAGCAGTATTTCTGCTGTTGGGTAATTGTGAGGTTGTTCATGTCATTCCTTCTATTTGTTGCAGTGAACTGATTTTCTTTCTCTTATTCTGGGAGACTTGGCCTATGAAGCGCAATTACTTAGTCATCTGTTTTCACCGTGGGTGTGTGTGCCTTGTAATTGGTTGCTAGCTTCAGGAACTAGAGATGCCCCAGTGAGAACCGTTGAATAGCAGACTTTTCCGCTATTGGATTCTACGATACATGCAGGCGCCATCTTGGCATTGTTTTGTGAGCAGATTATGTGTCTGTTCAACTCCATACATCAACATGGAGTCTTTTTTTCAATACGCTTGCCTCATTCGAAGCAGTGTGAAACAACCATGTTGCTTGCCAAAATGTTTCCAATTGGACGCTACTGGCATTTCTTTTTTTAACAACTGTTGAGGCCTCTTCTATGATAATGAATTAAGTTACATTAAATCCCAAGTAGCAATATTCTTCTTCCTCCACAGGACATTCTTCCAAATTTCAATTATATTTTAATGGTTGTCTCTTTTTTTTTATACACTTTATTTTGGTTTTACTGTTATTTCCCAATTGGTTGGATTTCTGTGCATATCTATTGAGTGTCTTTACGCTTCGTACATGACCCACTTGGGTGTGATCGAACAATGACATTCACCAGAGCAAGCCAACTCCTATTAGTATTTATCTTGATCAGAAAATTAATTCCTTCAAAGGTGGTGTCTAAATCTTTCAGATACAGGTTTAAAAGGCTAGACTATAAGACTGATGCGCCTGACCGGTTTCGTTTTGCCTTTCGGTTTCCAACGGCTAATACAGATAATGACTCGTACGCATTAACATCTTGTGAATTACTTAATTGAGAGTTTATGGAGATTTGGAAACTCGACTCAACCAGAAGCGACACTACAACAAACCAAGGACAGAAGTCTGTGCCGCATCTGGCTATATTTGGTTTCATCTAGTTCCCAGATCCAATTCACTTGTGATCTACTATTGCATGGCCGGATTATGACTTCCTGGACTTTGTAGACAGGCATCCTGAGCCCTTGCCTTTTTAGCGGTTGAGATCATAACGAATTCTCAAGAATGTGTGTATGGGAATGCCACGTCCTGATGAAGATGGACATCATCTGCAATCCAGTTAGATGTTTTTTCCATCAAAACTACTCTCTTTTGTTTTGGTGTCATGCTTATTACATTGTCTATATGTATTTATGTGAATTTGTGCATGCTACTTTAGTAGTTGACGTATAGCATCCTATGTCAGATTTTTTAGTGCATGGTTTTAGGATTGTGAGTTTTTGCAGTGCTAATACACAATTGGACTGCCTTATTTGGGATCAAATTATTGTTCCTTTTTTCTTTGCCTATGTGACAGGTTGAGCTAATCAAATTACTAATTTAAGCAAATTGTTATATCCATCTATGTCCAGTTGACCTGGCTCCTGTTGTCTGAGAGATTGTTTCTTTCCCCAATGGAGAATGTTGTTCGGGCAATTGAATATCTATTTGAGGGATTTTTGCCATTCTTCCCCTGTATGGTTATCTGGCATTGAATTGTTTGCAGTATCCGTTTGTGACCAGCACTTCTTATCACACATTGTATTTTACATTTTTGTATGTCCATTTCTAGTGTGAACTCTAAATGATTTAATATTTTCTTAATGAAATTTGATTAAAATAATAAAAATGTACCTTTTTATAATTCTTTTTGTGGTCTGTATGGGGTGATCTGTGGGGTCAGCTGGAGGTTACTGCCCCTATGTTATTGATGGAACTATGTCTTTTTAAGTGAACTTAGCTTTATACCCGTTGGCTTGACCATTGTTTGCTATTTAGATTACAATGCACAGACTTGCTTCAAGACTCTGCTTCTACTTATGTTATCAGAGGGGTGATACAAACTATGCAACCTTATTGAAACTTGTGTATTGGTGTGGAGGACTATAATTAGATGTAGTAAGCCCTGGTCTATCCCCACGCATTCAATTTGGAATGTAATTGTATTCTGTTGACTATGTTAAACGCTGCAGAAAGGTAGATGTATGCAATATATAGGGGATGATTGCCCTTCCCAAGGGTATCATGTTGTAATCGGGTTATAGTACAATAAGATTATAACCTCGAAGTCGACATTGAAATTCTGGTAATTTCCATAGTCTGCCCATCTCTGAAGTACGTTTAAGGTCACCATTGTGAATACTTTGATGTCTAATAATGCAATTAGTCAGTCATTGTGGGAATCCTGTGGTCCCATCTTTTTCAAACCGGTGTCGGCAAAGAACGTATAGAAGTAGTGAGGAGTGTGCAAGTTCGTCTAATCATTTCCACTAGTTCTGCAATGATGCAGGACCACTCAACAGTTTGTGACTTATGCATGAAGTGGGAATCTGGTCCAGCAACACACATTTCTTTTAATGATTTAATAACATTTAGGATACTTTTAAGTTAAGTTTCCATTCCATAATTTCTGTTTTAACTACAGAGTTGATAAACTATAATAATGAGCGATGCTATATTTATTCTAAACTGTTATTGTTTAATTGTGATTACACACTATAAGGAGATGCATATTTAAAATAATTTTCTGGAATTTAGTGTCCTTTGCTATTACTTGCCATGTTTGTCTACATTGTCTGAATTTTCTGAAATCTGTGCCACGTCATCCACATTTTAGAATTGTTTCCTTTTACATTTGGCATACTTCCCCACCAATGTTATGTTCTCTCTATTCCTAAGTGATCTTTGTATGTATTCATCTTTTTTGGCATCTACTCACCTTAATGTGGGCATTGACCATCCTATGTAATTCTTGAGCAAGGTTTTTATTAGATTTGATTTACTACATACCATTCATAATGGTATCTGAAAAATGCTTTTGCTCAATCATCTTGCTCTATCTCTGGTGACTTGACAACCTTTCTTACAAACATCATTTATTTCTCTATAAGCCAAATGTTATTTAACAACCACCCAAGAAAATCTGTAACTCAATTTGATTACCAATAAACATATTGCCTGGTTTTCATTTGTTACCTCAGTTTAATACTAAGGATAACATAGCATGGTCAGACGAGTTACTCATTTGGACATTTAGACTTCTTTTTTGCTCAAATAGATGAGCAGGTATACAAATATGTTCAAAGTGGTTTAGGTCCAAAATGTCAAGTTATATTTTTCAAAGTGTCTCCTGCAGCTCTACAGTTAACTGCAAGGCTCCATTCCAGTAACGTTCCAGCCTATCAACACCCCTTGGAGTCAAAGCATCAGAGATTTCTATGGTGTTTAATAGTTATGAGTAGTTATTGTTTCAGAGATCGGGGTACAGGCATTGGAGTCCCCACCCAGTATTATATTGTTTTCAAACAAAGCTGCCATTTTGTAAGAACGTTAACTTCTCTATATGTGGCACTACTTTACAACTTATGTTTGGGATGGGCGGGTTGTAGAAATGTTCTATTGGCTGTTTGGAGTCACCCAGGCCTGCATCCAGTTTTAAACTACTTGCTAAAACGTTATCAGTGGTTGGGTTCTGTCTATTAATAGCAAATAACCTTCACTTGGGTTGTCTGTGAGCCCCTTTCCTAGGTGGAAATATATGGATTGGAGATTCTTCTAGCATGCTCCGAGTAGAAAAAAACTGTATCTAGGCATAGATATTAAAGGTGTGTGTAGAGTCGACGAAAATCAACCTACTTTAATTGGAGATTGAATTAACCCTATTTCCCCCTATTCCACAAGCGAGCTCCATAAACAAACATTTCTAGGTCTCCTCTAAAAATACACGGGAGGAAGGAATTACCAATAGAGACATGTCTGCTGATCGAAGAGTGTGCTGGTTATCCAAAAATCTTTTCCTCTAAGTAGGGTGGTGCAAGAACATTGATGCATTGAAAAACTAGACCTACAGTTATAAAGGGAGGGGAAGGATAGCTTTGGGGTAACGCGTTTGTCTTGGAAGCAACACAGCGCAACACAGGTTTGAATCTCGATCCCCCGCTTAGAAACCACGCGTTTTAAAAGAAATTATATATCATTATAATGATATAAAGTCGATCCTCTGCCTTTCTGGAAGCCTGTCAAGAGACGGTTGTGATTCAGAAATCTAGGCAAACTTAGATAGCTGAAAATAGGTCTAGCCAATGTGTTTTGTGCACACAGTAGATGGTGAAACTGTTTCAATGGGCTGCCAGACTAAAATTGTTTTGGCATAATACAATCTGGAATTAACCAGAGAGCCAACCACTGCAGGATGATCAGAAGAGGCAGTGAAAGGTTGGGCGTAACGCAGAAGGTGTAATGTATGATAACTGTCCAAATCTGTTATTGCGGCAACCATTTTGAGTATTAGGGGAGGTATAATAAGGAGCATGGCTCATATCTAAAGAAAAGATCATAACCTAGTGATCAGAAAAGGACACTAGATGTGTATGAGAAACATTAATTCCAAACCCAGCAAAAAAGATCACATTGAGACAGTGACCTGGAGGGAGTCCTGGTCATGGATGGAGTTAACACATAGACATAAGTGGGTGTATCTAGTAGCCATAGTTCCTGGGACATAACGATATATGTTTTCATCAGTAATATGCTCTGACCCATCTTTGCTGTAATGCTTTGATGCCCTTGTGTATTCCATGATCGTATGTTGAAATTAGGCTGCCTGCTGTTTGGTATATTACATTAGTTTTGGCTGGAGTACAAACAGTAGCCATGCCCCTTTTTCATCCTTCCTTTAAGTAAAGCTTTTCTTAGTTGTAACCTACCTAAACTATTGTTGTACAGTTAATTCAACTGATAATCAACCCTCACGTTCTGTTCTATATTTTATTTAACTCCTCCAAACCTAATTTCATTTGTTTGTCTGCAAGGATTTGAGTTATTTCAATCCAATATTGGCCACACATCAACTCCCAATATTTGCAAATCAGCTTCTAAAAGTAGTTTGCATAGGATTAACATTTTTAAATGAAGTTTCATGAAGGAAACTATTTACAGAAGCAAATTCCACCTGTACAATATCCCTGGACTTCAACACAGTCTGCATGGAAGCTCTAGGAACCATGAGAAAATCTGCCCGCAATTTCAGTGAATAAAGATTCTTATCTACAGATTGCTCCTTTAAACCCACTGGGAATGATGAGCTTTCTACTCCAGGTGGAGTGGTTCACCTCTTCCGTTATCATTAATTGACTGAGGTTATCATGTCCAGGTTGAGGTCAAGGTGTGTATGGAGTGTCCGGTTTCCTCTTGCTTTGGAAAGCACAAACTGAAATTACTAGACCAGTCAAGTAGGGCGAATGTCTTGCCTCATTTGCTGTGATTGTTTCTTTCTGTTGCCTCTTTTAATATCCTCTCACAAACGTCATTGTGTCATTGAGAAAAATTACTCCTCCTCTGATTCAACAACTTTCATGTTGGTAGATCTGCTTATAGTGATTTCTGCTCCTTTAGGGATAAATTAGGGCATTGTCTGACGGGATCCACCTCTTTAGAAGGCCCTCAATGGCGATGATTAGTTGCACGGGTGTTATCCCCTGCTAAATGCTTGTTTTGGCGACTCTTCTGCCTCTTGTGCCTGTACTGTTGCTTTTATCCCCGCTTTGCACTTTAATTCCTTGCATAGCACTCACTTTAGATATATGCGTTGTGGTAATTAGTACCATAGACCACTTTTAGTGGCATATTGCACTCAACACTCAAAAAACAGGGAACCCAATACATGCACTGAATGATCTGCCATATACCAACATTTATTTAGAAGTGCAGGAGATGTTCAAATTCCACGGCCACTGATCGTTATCTACTCATTTGTATACAAATTGCACTTCAATTTAATACATGTCACACCCCACCCGCAGGGTTGCAGTTAGATAATATACATCCTCCCCACCAAATTGAAACACTGGGTTGATTCCTGTCCACATCACAATAAATTATAACTTGTGAAAAGTTCAAATGCAACAACCTAACTAATTCTTGTATTAATCACAGTTGTAGAACATTTTATAGCTAATATAAATGAGGCCTAGAATAAATAAAATAAGAGAGGTCTGGGCAGAGCAAGGGAAGAGCTATGCACCGACTTTGGTATTTTCTGGAGATGTTTGCTGTACTGGTTTTTGCTTTTCTGCTTAAAAGGGACACCTAGTGCACCCACATTTTATAAATAGAGTGAAAAGGCCATTTGGACAGTCTTTATTTCAAAGAATGAACCATGCTACATTTAAACGGCAGGCCCAGAGCTAATTTAGTTATGTTTCAGGGAATATTGCCGGCCATGTGTGATGGGCCTAAATGATCCAGCGTAGGAAATTGAAATTTACATTTGTGTTACATTGGAGGTCAAATGAGGAGGGTGACTGACATTCAGATACCCGGAACCAGACATTTTCCTTGGACTAAAATTAAAGGTTATAAACAAAATATGCACAGCTAAAGAAATGTGCTTTCAATAACATGGAGATGGAATGTTTAGGCACTGTGTTCTCACTGCCCTCCATGGGTGTTTGCAGGAAAGAAGAAACAAATGCATTTACATAAGAAAATCCAACATTAAAATGTGTAATCATGAAATTGGTCGGTGCATCACCTTGCAGCATCCAATTGATTTGAAATTTAGACCGTTTGTAAGTAAGAGTAGTACCAATCAAATTATGTCAAATAAATTGGGGCTCTTCATTTTTTTGATTACCGAAAAATTGTGAATGTGTCATTTCATTGCACAAGGTCAAGTAATAGGATATTTGCCCTGACTTAAGAATCAGTAAATATGTTTTCAACAAGGTAGCACATATGGGTCAAAAGATGCCATGTTTATTAAAGAGAGCATGTTTTCCCTCCCTTGTTTGTAATTGGGTTACTGGAAAACAACTCCTCTGTGACAAGGCATGGGTGGAGTTGGAGGGGAATATAATGGCATACATATATAGTACAGCGGTAAGTTTAGACTTAAGACATAGAGATCGAGAAGGGAAACAAACCGGAGATTAGAGAGCAGGAAGACTAATTTACCCAAAGGGAAGATCTGTCAATTGCAAGAGGCCAGCCCAGAGAAAGACCTCCATTCTGCGCATTGGGGATTGATTTCCAAATAATCCACCTGTATTTAGGGATTGCTACAGGAATGACGTCCAGTTGACTGGGTCCCCTGCTAGTGCTTCAAAAATCAGAAGTTGTATCTTAAAAGGTAATTTAAAAGAAACCCCTCCCATTTCCCTAAATTGTCCAACTTAATAAGTGTGAAATCTGGAAAGGTAACGGGACCGGGAATGCTGGGAGGTGCAATTTCAAAAACAGGGAGACTGATGCTAATATCCCAATCAAGGCGTGAATAAATTTTCAAAAATGGTGTTAATAAAGATTTTCTTGGTTAGCAGACTAACTTATTTGTTTACCAATGTTGTATTAACATATTTGGTATCACCGTTATCTAGTTGTATTCAAGGCATAAAATGTGCAACAATACAGCATTTCTTTGTACCTCTGAACTAAGACATTCGTGAGATGAGCATCTGTAAAATGTAAGGGTTTGTGCATGAATGAAGTCAAATAGTTATGATGACAAGGCTCTAAAACTAGTTTTTGGTGCAAGCATCCTTGCAGTTGGTCTTACGGAGGGCAGTGTCCTGTATAGTGTATGCTTGCCCCATCATTTGATATGTAAGATGTTCCGAAGTTTCATAAATCAAAAAGTTCCTATTGTTAAAGGAAAGTCATAGTTGGAGAGTAAGTATGTATTATGGTGTTGCGGCAAGCAGGGTAATTGGCAAGTTCAAGACCAGATGGTCCTTGCTTGTCATTGTTAAGTGTTATTAATATAGCGTTAAATACCACTTTTGGGGAAGGGCAGGGCTGGTAACTGCTGTTGAACCTGAGCCAGATAGAACTAACCACAGCATTCCCTCCCTGGACGCCCACAGAAGTGGTATTTCTCATTATTGGCACTCCGAGCCACCATCTGAGGTGATACTTGTTTGTTTTTAAGGGAACAGGTTTCTATGAAATTCATGCTTCCCTTAAAGAGATTACACATATGTGATTGGAATTGCTATTTCCAGGGCCCCGGAGGTGTGCAGGTGACTCAGCATGGGGTACAACCACCAATGAGTGGGTGAATGGTGGACAGAGGTGCAGCCAAGAGGCCTGAAATGTGGGCGTCTACTTGTGAATTCTGCTTGTATTCCTGACTTTCCAGACAGGCAAGTTCTCTCCCAGAAGTGCTAATTTGTAATGCAACGATGATGATCATTGAGCAAAGAGAGCTCTGCAAGCTAACTATAGGAAATTATATTGCAGTGGGCCTGGAAATCTGCTGAGTGGATGGAACTATTGAAACTAGTTTGTGTAAACATCTAGTTAGCTTTGTGTAGTCATTATGTAAGGAAAGAAAGTAAGAGACTAAGCAGAGTGGATATGGCGGAGTAGGCAGAAAAGTTGACAAACCAGGTTGAAAACTGCAGTTTGCGGACATCTCCCTTGCAGAGTAGCTGGTAGGAGGCAGCAGGGTGATAAGATGGAACGTCGAAAGCATTTAGCCATGTGATCATGGACACTTTCATGTGTTCATTCACCAAAATGATTCACGTTCCTCCTACAAAATGAAATGCAGTGGACACTGAGATTTAGAGGCACTAACATACACTTTCATGAAAAACAGGGAGACCATGCAGGATTTTACAGTAGCAATACTGTAATTATTCATTATGTAACAAATGTTTAGGAATGGAATTGCAGCACTATCTTATACAAAAATAAAGTTACCACATACTGGTCTTTGCCAAACAGAATATAGTTATCTTCATAAAAGTATCATCATGATTACTTCTGGTTTTCAATAATTTGAAAAAGAAAGAACCAGGACTCCCACATAGGCCTTTATCACTTCGCAATTTTTAGAGTGCAGATGATTACTGCCACACCCTCTCTCTTCCTAAGCTCTTTTGAACTTGCAATGAACAGAGAGAACCCTGATGGCAAGAGACGAATGCATGATGGCTGTGTTTTCATGGAACAGGGTAATTTAACTCCGCTGTGCTACAAGTGTCAATTTCATTGGCTAAGCGACACAATTATCTAGCAAACATCTATATGACACTGCTTATGTTATGCCTTGCCATTATTGTTTTATATATGTATATATATCTGGTCATTGTCACTGGTGGCATCACATAAGATGTTACATCAATATACAATCAAAAAATAGTCCATAGGCGCCCCTCTGCGAGAATGAACACAGCTAAATGAACTGTTCTTTGGGAAGGTAGCCACTCGAGAGTCTGCAGCCACATTTTAGCTCACTGCACCTTTCACAGAATGGAAATATACATTTGCATATCAGTCTTTGTCCCGCCCACCTGGACAGTCCAGCACTGAAATGCTATGGCAATTCTCTTCTGAACAAGAGTACCAACCCCAACCCCATACACGTGTTTCAGCCTTGTTGGGCCTCATCAGTGAGGTGGAGCTGTGCCTCTCTCAGCACAGTGAGCAAGGAGTCCACGTCTGGATGACCCTAGGAAACTTAGGGTGACTAAACATAAGTCCCTTAAACAATCAAAAAATAGTCCCCTGTTCTTAGAGAGGCACAGCTCCACCTCACTGATGAGGCCCGACTAGGCCGAAACACGTGTCTGGGGTTGCTGTTGGTACTCTGAATTGCCTAACATTTCGGTGCTGGACTGCCCCTGAGCAGGACAAAGGCTGATATGCAGGGACATTTCTCCTCTGGAAAAGGGACAGTGAGCTAAATCTTAAAATTCAGTTCTACATTTTCACAATAATTCTGAGGGGAGGACGAATCAATGTATGAGCTCATGATATAAAGCATAGAGTACAATAGAAATAAAAAGTAATCAAGACCAAGTACATAGACAAAAATGTGTTTCTGCAGTACAATACAGCCAAATTCACCATTCGTTCTGAGGGAAGGACTTGTTAATGTGCAAACTAGTGGTACGATAGATATAAAGTGCGCAGCACATTGGGTTGTGAAGGATCAGGAGTCGGTACCAAGAAAAAAATTCATTCAGCAATACAATTGCGCCCGTAAAAGGCTCTGGATGAACTGAAAAATCAATTGTACGGTCACCCGTACTAGCATGGGAATACACTTGCTTTAGACCTTAGTGCCTCCACAGAACAAGGAACTTACCCCGTGAGTGATGGTAAAACATTTCAGTGCATCACAAATAATCGAACTGGAACAAATTACTTTGCTACCTGGAAAAAAAGACTAAGATTTATGCAGGTAGCAATCATAAATTGAGCCATACGTTTTTCAGCATCTGGATCATTTAGAGAGCTGCAAAGATTAAGTGGCTCTAATATATTACGGATACCTTTGCCTTTCAACAGAGGTTTCAGCCAGTGAAATCTTAATGAATTATACAATGGGCAGATAAAAGGGGAATTGTGTTAGTGTTTCATCTTGTAAAGAACAATAACATTTGACTGATTGAAAAGTTCCCCATTTATAGGTCATTGTGTTAAGTGGCAATATTCCCATGGGATGCATCTTTTCCTTGGACCAAGGTGCTTGCGGACCCTGCTCTCTATGATGGCAGGTTCTGGATTTGACCCATGGAAGGGAGAGGCCTCTCAACAAGCAATACTCATTTTTATGGAAGAAGTGTTTGAGTCAAGATGGTGGACCCCCCCAATCAGAAAAACCACTAGACCTTTCCTCAACAGAGGTTCATCCTTAGATGGGAGCATCTTTCAGAGGAGGGCCTAGAGGGAGGGAAACCCCACTAAAGGGATAGTGAAAGCCTTCTGTTCTATGTTTCAGCTCCGTTTGGGTCGCCCCATGTACTTCACAACATCCTTGTTCAACAGGCCTGTTTGAGTGCTGCGTCAGGATATTTCTGGATGTTTGGAAATTGGATTTTGGTCCTCTCTGATGCCCCTTGAGGTGGTTCAAAATAAACTTCCTCTCTCCTCCCCCAAGATTTCGGATCAATCCTTTTTGTGAGGGGGGTGAGGGAGAGAAGAGGGTTGACAGAACAGTTGACGACAAAGTTGAAGTAGAACATTAAAATGTGATTCAGTTGAGTGAAGGGGAGAAAACTGAAATTGCTTAGGCCATCTTTTTGTTATTACTAAAACATCTGTCACCATCATGCACGACTTGACGGCATGCGACTTTTCTTGTCAGAGGACAATAATATCCAGTTACTAATTTGCGACGGGTAATAATAGATTGCATTCGATGTACAAAACTGTCATCTTTTTGAGGTGGTACAAAATGCTATGGAGCTAGGCTTACATTTTTGGGAGGCAGAAGGAGAATCTATTCACTGACTGAAGGTCCATAACCTGACTTGTTATGGCCAAACAAAATAATTGTTGCTTGTTGGGAATACAAACAATAAATATTCTTTGGAGGTATGTGAATTCAGTGACTATGAATGCCATGTTCTTGTGGCTTCAAGAGATGGACCGTTTTGAGTGACGACACGTCTGAAGAACCTAAAGAACCAGAGGGTTGAGGAAAGCATGAGGAGGAGGTTCAACCCCCACTGCCTCTGGAGCTGAAGGGATAGGGGGCATGGCAATTGCACATTGTACCTTCTGATGATCTGGAAGAAAGTGTTTAGGTTCAGGATGCGGAATGTTCCTGACAGCTTCTCCACAATCACCTGATGAGACTGACAATAGAAATGGGAGCTAAGATAAATGGCACCCATCCAATGTCAGGCCACAGAAAATAATTTTGAAAACAAATGATCGCAAGGATAAGGAGACAATATGGGGAAAGCCAAAACTACCTTCACCTTTTTGTACAGAGCCTTTAAAACACATTCTGTCTGATCTAAAGTGCAAAATATTAATGTGTCGCCACCAGAACATCGGCCACCACTGCCTTTGTGGCCAGGTGAGCATAGGAGGACATACCGTCTGGGCCCAGCAAGAAAGTCTAAATTTTGAATGCTCGAGATACCTGAGGAGAAAGAATTATAGTATGCGGCCATATGCAGTGTGTGCAATAACTGTGCACCAGTGAAAGGCTGGACCTAGCTAGGTTCAAAATGTTTGTGGTGACGGAGGATGCAACACCTCACACAGAGCTGGGATGAACCCAGAAGACCTTAGCTGCAACTCTTTCATCAATAACCAGATCCCATACCATACCCAGTCCAGTGTCGTCTCTGAAAATATAGCTGCAGTGCCATAGCTCCATAGTGCAGTGATGGTTGATGACTACAATAGTTATATGCGCCATTTGTGTTTCTGCTATGATTGATGAGTCCTAGAGTCCTGTGCCTGCTTTTTTACAACCACAGTAATGCACAGCGAGCCACACTGCAACTGGGTAGACTGTAGCACCCCCCTCCTGGCTTGGTTTGAACAGCCTGATGTAGCACTGGACCATATAAATCAGTTAACTCTTTCTATGACATACCTGTGGGAAAAGATTGGAAATGGCTCTCAAAAGGAAAGCAGACACTGCACATAGCCTCGTAATTTATGGTGACTTCATATATTAAACTAAGCTGCTTTACTAACTCCTTGGTTATCCATTACAAGCAGAGAGACTGACTCTGAGAACTCTGAAATGATCGCTAATTCAGGCACTTTATTTTATGTTGCCCCTTACATTGAAAGTAAACGTTGCTTTTTAGTTCATATTTCATTTAATCTCAGATTATAAACGAACAAAAAACATTGAAACCTAAATTGCAGGATAAATTGAAAAAAGTACTGTTAAGAAAAACATCAGTCAATTTAACGAAGTGAATCAAAGGGAAGGTGGGGTATGGAGTAGGACAGTAAGGAGAAAGGGGCAGTGAAAGGAGAGGAAAAGACGAGATAGAGGGGGGGAAAGGAAGGGAAGGGTTTCGAAACCGGCACAATTGCCAATACAAGTTGAATGAAACCTGCATTTTCACATAGTCTTCAATATTCTCTCCTTTGGAGGAATACCTTCTCTCTTGCAGAAAGAATGGCTAGTCTGTGTAACCAATCTACAAAAGAGGGTCTAGTGTCATTTTTGCAATGCTTTAATATCTGTTTCTTCGCCACAATCAGAACTCGGAGTCCATTTTAATTTCTTGCTGGTGATGTTGTGGAGCTGTTATACGAGCCCCAAAATGCAGAGAATTGGCGAGCGTGGAATCAAATAATTAAAGAACTGGTCCATCCTTTGAATAATCTCCACCTAATAGCCCTTAACGCTGCTACATGACAGTTGCATGTGGAGGGTTGTCCATATTTCGCTTTTGAAAAACCAACAGACATTAGTCGAAAGCATACATGGCCCTATTCTCCATGGCGACTAACACAGATATCAAACTATTCTTTGCTGCGTGAAGCCTAGATTAAAATCCGACTTCCAGTGGAAAGGTCCAGAGCAAATCTGATTCTATTCCTTTGCTGTTGTTGCCTGCTTCAAATCAGCATAGACGTTTATATTTCTGCCTTATCGAGAGAACTTGGTGTAGGCCAACCTTATTACATTTATTTGTATTAATTGTAGAGCATAGATATGTGTGGCAAGTTTAATATTGCATTATACAGAATATACAAAAAAAAAAAAAAATATTGCATTATACATATGTGCCAAGACTTTGTCAGAGATGATTCAATTATGTAAACTCATGCCAGAAATAATGTATGCATTTTTAAGTCTTTCATGCTTGCATATGGCATTTTAGATGTCGATGGTTTTAGAAATCATTATTCAGACTTGTATCTATGATTATTTAGAATGTTTGATTTTGAAGTGTTTCCAGCTTGTTCTTACAGTATGGTTAAGTCATACCTTCTCTCCGACAGCATTATCAACTTTACATTCAAATGCGTTTCAACTGCAATAAAATGCTGTGGTCGATGTTCATGTTATACTTAACTGCTTTCTGGTCTTTTTCCAAAATTGCACACATCTAAAATGCTTCTTTAAACATTGCTGACAGTCTTTGAGAATTTACCTTGTACAATACACATTGGCCTTCTTCACTCTTGACGGAATATTGAATAACGTTAGAGCCAGATACCCAGCTGGCAGTGTTTTGCATCCTGTGGGCATAACCTTTAGGAATGTTATGTTCAACATTTATTTTGTGCCCATCACCAATTTAGTGGTATTACAACACCTGGCCTTATCCGAAAGGTGGCATATTGTCACCCGCCAGGGTGTCGGCAGACCTTAGTCTGTGAAAAGGAAGGGGGAGGTTGTGGAAGTAGGTGATGGGGAAGAAAAAATTGACAATCAAATTACAAAAATCGGACAGGAAAAACAATTGGGATGAGTTGGAGGGGATAGGGTTGTCAAAGTAGGGATGCATGTTTTATTGTGATGGCAATATCTAGAACCCACAAAGCATAGTATTAGATATAATTATTTGGTGAGTGGTTGTGTGATGGACTTGAGAGGTGCTAAAGCGAGCACTAATAGTAGATATACTATAAATCTTTGGCTTTCTGCCATCAGAAGGCTTTCACTAGTTTGCAAATCTGTGCCATTACTGATGTGTCATAATGTCCCCTGCCCCGACAAAAACTTGAAAATGGAGGCCTCTGCTTTCCTTGCCACCTTTGCAAGGTCAGTTAGTGTCCTCAGTTTCTTTCTCCTCCTGAGCAATATGCTAGCAGGGAGCACTTCTCTTTTTTCCTCCACCTGTACCTCTCCCGTCTCCACAAGCACTATGTGTGCCTCACTGCGGGGTTATTTCCATCTCTCCAGCTCCAAAGTTAATGAAGCCATTGTTCAGCAAAAAAAGTCTTAATTTCCTGTACAGAGTGATGTTGCCAAAGCGTGTGCAAAACCAAAACCCAGTATGTTCAAAATGAGAATTTGCAAAGAAGCAAAATGTTGAGGTTAAGATAAAGGACGATGTTCTTTTAGATGCAGACCAAAAGGATAAAAAGAGATTAAATAGAGCAAGGCATTTGATTATAATATTTAGGGTCTTGAAGTTAGTGAATGAAAAGGAGACTGATGTGTGGAGCCAGAAAATAGAAGCAGACAGAGAGGAGTCATGTTTGTGGCTACAAACATTTATTAAAGCAAATGGAGGTTGGCAAAATGGCCCTCTATCCCTAATTTAGGAGGTATTTTCCCCACTTCAACCAAAACTAATGGGTCCATCTGTTGTCAAGATGGACAAACAAAATGTATGTCCTGTGTATGTAATACTTTTCTGGCCCTCACACTCTAAAACTAAGGTGTAAAGGTTGCTGTCTCTTGGTTTCTCAAAGTGCTCAAATCCAACGCAAAAGTTCAAATCTAACAAAAAGATTTCCAATGGACAACATTCACAATTCCATGGAATGGCTCCCTTCCCGAGATTCCTTGCACCAATACAATAAGTAAAAAAATTAAGAATAATTAAATTCCTCAGAATCCAAGAGAATCACTTTCTCCCCTTAGTGTGTTCACAGTTCTCAGGGAAACTGCTCCCTTCCTCAGGTTTTCTCTTCACCTTTAATATTCTGCAACTTTTAAAGTGCAGGTTCCAAACTCACAAGTTATTTGATAACTTCATTTCCAGACTTTTCTCACACATTTAGAATAGTTCATAATCTTAAGGGCAAGGGTCTTTGAGATTCTCTTTCCACCTTTAACAGTTCATACCACAGTTCACCACACTCTCAAGGCCATGGACCTTCCTTGAGCTTCTCTTTACATTATAATTTGCACACACACTTGTCTTCACCTGGTGTATTCTCCTGCCAAGACTTTATCAAAGAAAACACTTTAACTTTGACACTAGCCCATCGCTCGTTCACAAAACCTTGTTTCATACTGTTCTCTTAATTTACACATTTTCTTTTCCTCAAAAGGGTCATTTGGCCCTTGTCCAAGCACCTGCCACATTTGTTTGCTTTCTCCTTCAAGGTCGGGGTTCAATAAGCCATTAGTAGTCCGCTTTATATTTACTTTCATTTCTTTAATGGGGTCCCTTTTGGTCTCTTGCTGCTTTACATGAAGTGATACACTTCGTTAAACAACACGGTAACCCACTTGTGTTCTTTTGGCTTATCGGTTGTTTCAGGCCTCTCCTCGTGTCAGAACTCAGAACCCTTCTCTCTGTGTTACTCCTATGGAGCATCAGATGCTGGTAGGCAAACCAGTAACCCACTAATTTTCCATGGGTTTAGCGGTTGCTTTCAGCATTTCTTCACTTGCATCTGCTTCAATTTGTTGGCTCTGTCTGTGCCCCGGTAAGCGTTGCACTCCCTCTCTGCATTCCCTTTCATGGTGCACGTTTCCTGCTGCTGTTTCGTTGAGCAGTGAACTGCCCGCATCTGGGCTTCTCCTTTCCAGTGTATGGGTTTGCCTCCACGCCGTCTGCCACAGCATGTTTCCCCTCAGTATGGTGCTTGCCGCTGATGCAGTTAAAATGCAGCCCAGCGCCTGCAGCTCTCTCCTCTCCGTCTCTCCATCAGCGAGTTGGGCACGCATTTAAACTTCCCGTCCTGATTATACTTTTTTCAACAACTTGACCGCTGCATTGATCGCCAGGTATTAGTGATCTTTATTGCTCCGTTGTTCTTTCTCGTATCTCCCTGAAAGGAAAGTGGGGAGGATATGTGGTTTCCTCCAATGATTCCATGTCATCCTCTCGAGGTTCAACTCGCCCCAGGTGGTCCTCCCTGTTATAGCCGCCACCAGGGTCAGAATCGGGTAGCGGCCGCCGTACTCTGGCCACATAGGGGAAGGCCACCTTAGTGAAAGAAGTGTGGACATCGCCAGATTCATCACACTGAGCCTAGGGTAATTTCTGAACTCCAAGTAGAAAATTAGATTGAGACCTGAGCAGGTTGATGGAGACATAAGAGACGAGAAGTAAGATGGGGCAATCCATCAGTACACTTTAAAACAATAGAGAAAGTAAAAGATGGTAGTCCAAAGGGATTCGGGAAAAGACTGCCTGAGGGGCACAGATGGAGTCATGATGAGAAAAGAACAAATTGAAAATTTAACAAAGAGGCGCAGGTTTATTAACAAGATCATTGAGGGGAGCAGTGGAATATTTTAGACTAGAAAAACTTAGAAAGGCTACAAGAAGTAGAAGAAAGGAAGGGATGAGTTTTGCAAATGTTATAAAGATGGACACAATGCGTCAAGGCCACGCACTCCCCATACTCTTCACCTTTTCTGCCACTTAATTTTTATTGGTAAACGTTTTGTGATGGTATAGTAAGGGTAAAAAAAGTTGAATAAGACCTGTACAAACACTGATAAGAGCGGCACATATGGATGCACAATAATGATCATATAATACTTTTGTAATTACAAATAAAAAAAACACTATACTCCTCCAAAGTTCAACAGATCACCTATGTGTTCTATGCCTTCCCTTTACACCTGCAAAGAGAAAGTAAAAGAGAGCTGGTCCTTTTATACCCACCTCTCCCCCAAAAACGCAACATATTGAATCTCCAGAGCATGCTGAATTTCACCAGATGATTCAGTCGGTCTGAAAGACCAAAAGAATTAGGCTTACTACAAAGAAATGGAAATAGCCAGTCACAAGGTCAAAGAACAACGGTTATTACAGTCATATGACTGGGTCTCAGTACCCCACGATGCATGCGTACAAACACCCTGGCGGGAGAGAGCCCTGAGTCACCAGAGACAGGTTCATATATACATTTAGGAATAACATACGATACACTTGTCCAGCCCCCTAATGTGATAGGGACCACAGGGTTCATGAACTTTTCACGTAGATGGTATTACCAAGAAAACGTACTTGCATTTTTCCCCGTCCTCCTACAGACAATTTACTGTCTGGGAGCAGGGCACAGCAGTGCGTGGTGGCATATTGTGTTCTCTGGTACAAGGTAACATTTGCTGTACAGCTTATCTATGTTGCCCCTGGAGCCTAAGGTCAGTCTGCTCTAAAGCTTGGGATTAGGGTTTCTCTAGAGGAGCACGGTTCAGATGCACATTATTACAATTAATGGTTCAGTGGAGAAAACATGGTTGAGACAAGAGGGCACCTAACTTGTAGATTAGCTATGCTCCGGCAAGGACTTCAAGGTTCTATAGTGTAAGACAAACACGCTCAGCAAAATGCGCATTCCTGTCTCGTAAGGGTCGGAAAGTTCACGCAGCGGTCTTCTACCACGTTCAGAGCGAAAATCGCAGAATGATCAGGGAACTGAACATTGCATCCAAGATGGCGAATAAAACAAAATGGCAATGTTACCATCATTATTGCAGCAATAGAATTGTGATGCGAATGTGCTTAGGCCAATATGCATAACTTATGCATAAACCGAATATATATTTAACTGAATGTATTTTCACAGTTCTGATTGGCCTGTCAAAATGCCATGTGGCATTAAAGTTCTGATTATGGAAGAACTGTTGGCCCTAGTCCACAGGCTGAGTGAGCACAGGAAAAGGGTACATCTTCTTTTTCTTTTTTTTGGTCCCCAAAACATCAAACCCATACCACCCCATTATAGACTGGAAGTGGGAACCATCATGAATGCCATTTATTTCCACTGACGATGTAGACTCTCCAAAGCATCATACCTCTGGTGAGAAGATGATATCCCAGCATGTTTCTATGTTTAAAATCCACCCATTTCCCCAGCACTACGTTTTCTTTCTGACACCAAAGGATCATTAAAAGTTCCAGGTTCCACCCTTTGGGCCAAAGTCTCTATTGGTTGCCAACCACCCTTTTTGAGGGACTTGGTGGTACACTTATGTCTATATGATTGACTTATCCATGCCCAATCCCTTCTGCAAGCCCAACAGAATATCCACATGGTTTGTCTCCTCCTGGATTGCTTTGACTCTTCAGAATTCCTCAAATTCAGTGATCTCCTAGAACCAAAAGAACTTACTATTGGGATGTCATTGGGTCCTCCTTGAGATAACACCCTTCTGGGAGGAGGGGCCATGCTTAGTCCTCAACAAGCACAAGGTTGCTGGGCAAGCACCGAACAATGACATTCCTCCAGCTGGAGGAAACTTTGTGGTCATGAGAGAGATTTAATGGTTTAAAATTAACTGAGAACTTTACCATGTTGTCCAGATAGACAACAGTGTTTCAGAAGATTCCATCAATAGTCATGTGAGCACAAGTCTGCTCTGGTACCTTCTGTGACTTGCCAGATTATAGGCTGTTAGGAGGAAAATCTTCTAGTGATATAGTCATCTTCAATTTGAGGTATGGAAGACTCGAAGGAAGGTGCTTTGTGTGATTTCCTGTTCCAAGAGACTGGTTTCTACCCGCCCGCTTAAAATATTTGCAGCTGATCTGCCAAACTGTCATGGTGCATCTTTGATCTCTGATGGCATGGGGCACTGACATTTTTATTTATTTTACATTTATAAAGTGCCCAAACCTCTGGGGGATCTAGGTGCTCGTTACAGAGTTACAATAAATGGTGGGAGTAGGGAGTATAATAGGGCAGGTAATTGAAGAGCCAGCTTTTGAGCTGTTTCTTGAAGGCATGGTAGGATAGTTCAAAACAAAGAGGGAGTGGCATAGAGTTCCAGATGTTTCGGCAAAAACTGGAAAGTGTAATTCTCCAGCCTCCCTGGCCTCTGGGACTTCATTTTGACTTCCCTCCCTTTCCCCGTCTGTCATGAGTTCTTCTGAAGGTAGAAAAAAATTTAGCATCTGGTTTCCAGACTAGTGGAGCAAATGGAACCAGAAAGTACCGATTTCCACTTATTCTACAAATGTCCACGTCTCAGCATCTGCCTCTTAAACTGCTTAGCTTTTCTTTGCTTGCTGCTCCTCTCCTTCCTCTTCCTGGGCACATGCGGTTGATGGCCTGGTGACTGAAAGGAGAGGATTCATTTTAATGATGTCTCTACATACAGCAGAGGAGGTCCAAAGGGCCTGTGGAGGTACGCCTTTAAATAGTAACCCAGACACTTGGATTACTTGAGGAAATTGTGCTGGAGCAAAGCTCTCCAGCCATATCCAGTGATCAAAATGAAGACTTGATTACCAGGAGCTAAAAACAATGACCAGGAGCTACCGTTTGGGAACAAGGAGCTAGTACACAGCGTTACAGGAATCTAACTTCCATATACAATGCAATTTGTTCAATACTTCCATTATATATGACTTCTTATGCTTTTGACGCTGTTTAGATGTGTATTAATTTTTCTTTATAGATTGTCCCAAATTCACAGAGTTAAATTCACATAGGTGCGTTTGTTCTGTATCAGTTGTCCTGGGGAGCCAAAAGTAGCTGCTGGTGTGAAGCTAATCCGGCTCCTCTAGGCTACAAGCAGGAGCTAAATTTCCCCCAATTTCAAACCCTGATATCCTTTAACCCTCTGTCCATCCTTTATTCCCGAGAAGGGGGTTCAGATAGTAGTGGTAGTTCCAACTCTACCTTGCCCACTTGTGGGTATTTGAGCCTTCATGGACCTCATTGGGGGGGGGGGGGCAGGAATTGAACAGCGTATAGTCTTACACTTCTCGGCCTCTGAAGAGTTTTGGGATTGACTTAACCAGGATGTGTTCACCTTTCCCTACCAGGGATCGGCCCCTTGCACTGCACTGTTGGAAAGGTTCTCCTTTCAAGCCTCTACAGGAGGTACAACTCGGCTTCCTTCCATTGTGGTATGTGAGACAGGCATGGTGACAAGAGAGAGACAGACTCAGAAAATAAGATTCCAAAACCTTTATTTAGAGTTTCAGGGTTGGTGTAATACCTAACTAGACCTAGCTCTAAAGGGATGCTTCCCTGAAATGATGCTTCTACGGGCCGTCGTTGCCTGAAAGTCCAAATAAAAAGTCTGTCCGTGTCTAAACCTATGCTTGCCCTCACTCGATACAAAAATGTGTAAGGGGATCTTTTGTCTAAAATGAAAGTAGTGGTTCAGCAGAAAAATAAGGAAACCTGTGTTAGTTTCCAGTGTCTTCCTTGACAGGTGTGTTTTGAAGTTTATCGAAGTGAGGTCAATCAAATTGTCTGCTGCAAGACCTTCACCACAGGTTCCTTGCAACAAACTCCAATACCTTCAGTGTCTTTAAGTCTTTAAGTTCCTTGGGGTTCCTTTCCCCAAGATTCAGTCTGTTCAGTACCAAACCAGTAAGTTTTCCAACTTAGCTGAGCCTCTCAGGGTCCCTTCCCCAAGCACATGCCCCTTCCAGCTTTCAAACACAAAACAGAATATAGCACAGTTCTTGTTTAGTTTTCCCCGGGCACCCTTCCCCCAAGCTTAGGCCCCTCTAATTCCAAACACAAAAGTCAGTTGATCAGGATGTGCCCTTTTCTTGATTACAATTTTTCTCACACACAATTGCCCAATGGGGTATAATCAGATGCTTTTGAAATAGCCAGGTTATTTGCTTTTCCTCAGTGCAATCACTCTGACCCCCTGCCCTCCACCCCCCATGTGTTCCTTACTGGCACTTTCCTTAGGACCTTTTATTCTCTGGTCTTCCTTTGTGCATGCTTGTCTCTCCTCTTCCTGCTTTCACTTTGGGCTGCACACTTGCACTGTTCTTTTTGCACTCTGTGCTCCTTCTGTGCCTCTTGTACCTTCCTGCATTAGTGGTCTTCTTCTGCCCTTCTGTTTTAATCTTCTGTGTTTGGCTGTGCCCACTGACACTTTTCATTCCCCTCTGTCCTTGCACAGTTAATATTGTCACTTCCCTTCTCCATGCTCACTTGCAGATTTTCTTTATTTCCGGGCTGCTTGCCCTCTCTTGACTTACTTTCCTTGCCGTGCGTCTTTGCACTTTTAATATACTTTCCTTCTCCGTGATCCACTTGCACCTTCTTTTCACTTTGCTTCTGTTCTCTCTTAACTTTGCGTTCGGGCTGCTTGCCCTTTCCCTTAAATCTGCTTTCTTTCTGTCAATTATTTCTGCGCCGCTCTCATGCACCATTTACTTGGTTTCTTTCTTATTTCTTCTTGCTTTCCACTTTGTGCCGTTTTTCCAATCTTGCCTTCCTTTTCCCTTTCCTGCCATCTGCATGCTCCTGAGTTTCTCTCTGTCATGTGAAACTCACTAGGTAGCGCAGCGCTGACTAACGTTTTCTCCGGGACTCTTTGGGTCAAGGTCAGGGTCTCACCACCTGCCCCTCAGACGCCCTTGTACCCGGCACACGGCCCAGGGGACTGAGCATTTGCACAGACTCTGCCAGCAGAGTCTCAGCTGCTTTGCTCTGGCTCGTGGAAGCCACGGCTCCCCAAACACACTGCAGCCCTGGTCACACACCAGGCCAGCGTTGCGGCATTCTGCTGCTCTCCTCTGGATCCTCCTTCCTGCAGCTCCCAGCTTCATGGCTTCTCTTGTCCAACATGCTTCTCCAGCTCGCTCATCCACGTGTTAAACCACAGCTTTTATAGTGCAAAAGCCAGTTAAGTGAAGTCAGGTGTAAATGGTCACTATAAACTGCCTGACCCTATTAGTGGGACAGCTGAAGTTCTTTCTAAGGTAAGTTGCCCTTTTTTCCCCATGTTATTTTTATGGGTAATCTGTACTGATCTTAGTTGCCTCTTCTCAGTATTTGTTAGAAATGGGGAGGGGAGATAGGGTGTGATACCCCATGAAGGCTGAGGGAGAATAAGTTGGGGTGTTTTTGGCACTGGCAGAATACCATGTGTCGTCCTTCGGCGGCATCCTCCCAATCTCTCATGACCCTCCACTCAGGTGATCCTCCCTCACTTGTCCACCCCTTGGTCGGGATCCAAAAATGATGGCCCCTCCCTGGCCACCCAAATGACAGATCCCGAGGGAGTGGTTGGAAGAATACAGTCGGGGTTTCTCACAGGTAGCAGTCACTTCTACCCAATAACCAAGCAAGTTTGAGTGTTTGGCCGAGATCCTTCCCATCATGGTACATCTGTCATCTGAACCTATACCGAAGTTTCTCTCAGATTTCCATATCAGCCCAGATCTTATCCGGATTCTCACCTAGGGATCCGAGTAGGGGACCCACTCATCATACAGCAGATGTAGGGAGGATAGTGGGGGTTCTATCTAGACCAGGGGTGCACAACTGATTTTGACAGAGGGCCGAAAGTACCCTACATGATGGCTATAGTGGGCCGAAAAGTAAATGTGGGTGGGACGGTAGGCGTGGCGTGGCACAAGGCTTTTTCAACCCCTAATTTTTATTAAACACTATGCCCCATAGCCCCCACCCCTCAAGCAAACACTATGCCCCATGGCTCCCACCCCTCAAGCAAACACTATGCCCCATGGCTCCCACCCCTCATGCAAACACTATGCCTCAAGGCCCCCACCCCTCAAGCAAACACTATGCCCCATGGCCCCGACCCCTCATGCAAACACTATGCCCCAAGACACCCCCCCCTCAAGCAAACACTATGTCCCATGACACCCCCTCATGCAAACACTATGCCCCAAGGCCCCCACCCCTCAAGCAAACACTATGCCCCAAGACACCCCCCTCAAGCAAACACTATGCCTCATGACACCCCCCCTCATGCAAACACTATGCCCCATGGCCCCCACTCCCCAACCAAACACTATGCCCCATGGCCCCCACCCCTCATGCAAACACTAGGCCCCAAGACACCCACCCCTCATGCAAACACTGTCCCATGGCCCCCACCCCTCATGCAAACACTATGCCCCAAGACACCCCCCTCAAGCAAACACTATGCCCCATGACACCCCCCCTCATGCAAACACTATGCCCCATGGCCCCCACCGCTCATGCAAACACTATGCCCCAATACACCCACCCCTCATGCAAACACTATGCCCCATGACACCTACCCCTCATGCAAACACTATGCCCCAAGACACCCACCCCTCATGCAAACACTATGCCCCAAGACACCCACCCCTCAAGCAAACGCTATGCCCCATGCCACCAAGCATGTACCATGCATACATACTCATACAGACCCCAACCACCCCACCCCTGCATACAAACTAACAAGCATACACCATGCACCCATACAGACCCGAACCCCCCCACACCCAACTCACCATACAAACTCACAAGTATACACCATGCACCCATACAGACCCGAACCCCCCACCCCCAACTTAGCACACAAACCCACAAGCATACACCATGCACCCATACAGACCCGAACCCCCCCCTCCCCCAACTCACCATACAAACTCACAAGTATACACCATGCACCCATACAGACCCGAACCCCCCACCCCCAATTTAGCACACAAACCCACAAGCATACACCATGCACCCATACAGACCCGAACCCCCCACCCCCAATTTAGCACACAAACCCACAAGCATACACCATGCACCCATACAGACCCGAACCCCCCCACCCCCAACTCACCATACAAACTCACAAGTATACACCATGCACCCATACAGACCCGAACCCCCCACCCCCCAACTCACCAAACAAACTCACAAGCATGCATGCATACAGACCCGGACCCCCCACCCCCACATCTCAACATACACTTCACTTGCACACCAACACATTCAGGCAGAACCGACACACACCCCACCCCCACATCTCAACACACACTGCACTTGCACACCAACACATTCAAGCAGACCCGACACACACCCCACCCCCGCATCTCAACATACACTGAACTTGCACACAAACACATTCAGGCAGACCCGACCCCCACACCCCCTACGCATCTCAAAACACACTGTACTTGCACACAAACACATTCAAGCAGACCCGACACACACCCCACCCCCGCATCTCAACAAACACTGAACTTGAACACAAACACATTCAGGCAGACCCGACACACACACACCCCCTCTGCATCTCAACACACACTGCACTTGCACACAAACACATTCAAGCAGACCTGATACACCCCCCGCATCTCATCATACACTGCAGACATACAAAAACAAACACACCCATACACACCCGACGCACCCCCCCCACCTCCGCATCTCAACATACATACAAAAACAAAAACCACAGTCAGGACAGACCCGAGACAGACAGACACACACACACACAAAAACATGTACTTACCCAGACGTGCTGGAACGCTGGTGAGGCTTCTGGCACTACGGCTGGCGTGGCAAGCAAGGCTGAAATGCCTTCCGGCATCAAGCCTTACTGGCCACGCCAGCCGTAGTTCTGGCCCTCCATTGGTGCAGCAGACACGCACTACGTGGCTCGTAGGAGCTGCGTGGTTCGTGTGCACTGAACCAATGAGGGCCAGTGTTTTGTCCGGCCCGAAAGACAACAAAGACTTTCCTAATGGAGGGCGGACAAAACGGCATGGTGGGCCGCAACTGGCCCGCGGGCCGTATGTTGTGCACCCATGATCTAGACAATATATCTAGTATCTGCCAGTACGACTCACGTGCTTTTCGGTTCTGAAAAAGAAAGGATGCAATCCTCTAATGGTAGCATAAGTGCATAGATTCACCATCTCCCCCTTCCACGTGTCTTGCCTGCCCCCACTCCTCTATTTGAACACAGAGTAGCTCTAGTTTTGGACTTTTCTGCTTTATTGGAGGCTGATGACGGGGAATCAATGAGGACCACTGTAGAGCGGTTTCCTGGGTTTGAGCCATTGGAAACTCTTCCTTTCGATTCACTGTTTGAAAGTGGGCCCTCTTTCTTGTTCATGAGGGGGGCAAACATGGCATGTTTACTTGGTATAGCCTCATGATACTTTGAAGAGCCAGGAATGTGACGCGTGCACAGAGGACTCATATTTTGGTTATAAACTTTTATTCAAAGTAAAAGGGGGTTGGAAAATGCCTCACTGTCCCTACTCTAGGCAGTAGTTCCCTACCTAAACCAAAACGAAGGGTCTGTGCTGTGTAAAGATGTCCAAAGCAAAAACATCTTGTGTCCGAAATCCTATTCTAGCCCTCACATTCTAAAAGTAACTCCAAGGTGTAAAGGGAAATGTCTTTGGCTTTGGGAGTGTATAAATGTTCAAAGAAAGATGTAATTACAACACAAATTTTCTCATGAATAACGCTCACAGTTCCAGGGTATGGCTCCCTTCGCTAGGTCTCTCTTCATCAACACAACAGTTGAACAAAAGTTCTTTATAGCCCCCAGAGGATATCTCCCTCCTCTTGGCATTGCAGTTAATGTTTGAGGAAATATACTTCCTTCCCCAAGTTTGTTCAAGAAACTTCTAAGGACATGACTCATCCTTGCCGTTTGGTCAACAAACAATTTGAATATAATGCAACTTGGATGTACCCCCCTGCCAGGTTCTTCTCCACATTCCCTGTGACTTAATTCAAAGACTTGGCTTGGCCTGGTGTACTCTTTTGCCAGGGCTTTTCTTGTATATTTTTCACTTTATGCACGTAATTCGCAAACCTGACTTTGCCTGCTATACTCTGCTGCCAGGATTTTTCATACAGTTCAAATTCTATACTTGAGTCACAAAAATACTTAGCTGTGAGTTCAAAACTTAACATTCACCTATTTCCGTTAAAATGAGTGGCTCCCCTCTTTGCCAAGCTTGGTTGTGCTTTATCTGGTTTGTTTGCTCCGCAGGGGTCCCTTGACCCATTATTGTTTGCCCAGGGTTTCTGGTGACCACTCGGACCAACAGCACCCATTGCTCGGGGAGAGGGGTTTTGGCTTCCTTCTGCGGTTGGCAGGTTCTTTGCCACTTGCTTCACACTCTGCTTCTGGGTTCTCGGGTCTAGCTGTCTCTGCCCTTTTGCTTCTCACTCGACTCTCCACCTGCGACTGGATTCTCGGGGCCTGCTGTCTCTTTCCTTGGTCGGGGCATATTGTTCCCTCCCCACAAACAAGCCAGAGCTTGGTCAGAAGGTTGCTTTGGGCAGCGTGTCCAAGAGATGGTCCTCCTTAGATCTCCCTCTCGCTTGCCTTCTCTCTAGGCGTTCTCAGCTTCACGGGAATCCTCCAGGCAGCGTCCTTCACAGCCACGCTGGATGGGGTTTTTAAAGGTCCTGGCATCTTTAAAATGCTCATAAACGAGAGCATGTCTTGCTCTTTTCACATTCATGATCTTCATTGCTCCATTCAGCCTCCTCGTCTCAGTATTTCCATACATAAAGGGAGGACAGGAAGTTGTTGGTGTTTTTACTCATGACATTTAGTAGGTGTTGTGGGTAGTGCAAGGGAACTATCATAGTAAGCCATAAAGGCTTGAGGTATGGACGGAATATCCCTAAAAGGGTAAGGGGTATATGTGTTCCTATCAGATGATTTCATGTCACCCCCACTGAGTGTCACCTCCCTCCATGTGGTCCTCCCTCATATAGCCACTCACAGGTTAAGGATCAGGTTGCGGCTGCTGTACCCCGGCCACATGGGGAGAGGTTACCTTGGCAAAGGGGTGATGACATTGTCATTGACATTGTCAGGGGTGATGATACATCACAATACAAAGGGACATCATTTCACCAAAATGCCAGGTGTATCAGAAATGACATCACACACCTGACGACATCACAGGAAGTGTTGTCACATGACATCTGACCCGGATGGCATCAGTTCCTCTTTAACCATGGTGACGCCACCGGGCGCGGCTTGCAGGTGTAAAAAAAAGTACATAAACGTGCAATTTTTTAAATGCTAAAATACTAATAAAATAAACACAATACAATAAAATACCAATACAGTATCCAAAAATCCAATAGCTGCAAGACACCAATAGTGCACAGGAGCATTAATGCTTTCATTATACTGTTTTGTTATTTATCTAGCACTTTCATCAAAGCGCTATACATAGCACATATTTTCATTTAATTATCATCCCAACCAAAGTTGGTACTAATTTATCAACCATGGAAGAATGAAAGGTTTTTTTTGGCCTTGCCGGGATTCGAGCCTGCGACCTGCAGATTACCCAGATCTCAGCAGTGTGCGCTCAACCCGCTGAGCTATCTTACTGCTTTGCTATTAAAAATGCAATGCCACAATAGGAAAACATGTCAAAACTGGCTGCACAATGTGGCCAGACATGTAATACACTTAAGTGTGCTGTAGGCCTTATGATGCACAGTGTAAAATGCTATGCCACAACTAGCTGCACCAAAATGCCAATCTAACCATGTTATAACACTTACCATGCTTACTTTATCATAAATACCCAGAAAAATATGCCATGACACAATAGGAAAAGGCTAGACTGGCTTCACACATATACCATCTAGATAGGTAATAACATTCCTTTTTAATTTATTATGCCACAGTAAGAAATGTTTAGACTGACTGAACCAAAATGCCAGTCTAGCCACTAATAACACTCATCATGCCTGCTTTATCATGGATGAGCATTACGTTTTACCGCACCCCATGGATTTAAGTGGGCTGGGGCTAGGCAGTCTACAAAAAGGACTCCACCCCCCAAATTAGCCCCAGATATGCCAACCACCAGCAGGCAGTCCATTTAGCCAAAGAGCTGCGCGTGGGTAACGGGCTGCCTGTAGGTGTCACACTTCTGATTAGGAAAAAGGGGAGCTGCTTCTCCTTTTTCCTAAGTAGATGCGCAGACACCTGAAGGCAGACCTTTAACCATTTGCAGCTCTTTGGCTAAAATGAATGTTTAGTGGGTGGTCGACTGCTCTCATTAAGGAACACAAGGAGAGGTTGGGGTGCACTGGTATTATACCTTTGGTGCTCCCGGCCCCTCCCTTTGATACTTAATTAGGGGCTCTGACCCCCCCCCCCCACCCACATGAAGCCTGTCAGCAGGGCTTGGAGCCCGTGATTTGGAACAAAGAGGATGGGCTGGGCGCACAAAAGGTATAATACCAGTCTGCCGTAGCTCTCCAGCATTTGCCAGTTCCCCACACTCCATAGGCGTGGGGGGGGCTGTAGTTAGGGGGCATGGCCTAAGTACTGTTGAATGGGATCCACCACTCCTATCTAGGCCACACATTGTAACTAGCCCCCCCCCCTTGATTCTGAGACCCACTTAAAGCACTTGTGCGCCCCCTCCTGCCCCCCCTTCCCCTCTGCCTCCCCTTCTCCAACCCCCAAAAATCAGCTCGTCAGCCAGCATTCCCTCCACTTCCTCTTCCTCGTCCCAGTATGAGGCAAGGTGCTTCATAGAAAAGTACTGAGAAGAGGAAGAGTAAGACTAGAAATAATGAAGATTACGGTAGGTTATCCAGACATTGCACTCTCATTCACAAATATATATATATATATTTTACTTTTCCTCTGAGGAACTACTCATCAGGCAGGCCTCTGACTCCCATGTTCCACGCATGCATGCGTAGAGCAGAGGTGTCGGATGTCTGTCTTGGGGTCAGAGGGGTGGGAATCATCAAATCCGCCCCACAGGAGATGAGCCAGCGGTGGCAGCTGAGTGCAGAGGGGCCACTCATCTGATTCCTTTACTTTTGGTTTCTCTGCCTCTGCAACCGCTAACCAGGGGTCGCACGGGAGTTGAGAGGGGGTGCAGTTTCGACCCCTAAATAACATCCCTAATGATACTCAAGGCTAAAGAGGAAGAGGGATGCATGGGTACTGCCCAGCTTTACTTGCAAGTGATTCCCACCACACTGAGTCCTACTTTCTTGTCACGTCCCCACATGGGTGAAGATGTTGATTCTTGCTGCCTCGCTTGGAAACTGAGGAGGCACTGAAGAGTTGGATATTTAAACCCTCCCTAATGGGAAGAAACCAGAAACCCTGTAGAGAAAAAAAAAGAAAAAAAACTAGCAACAGAATGCCTGTCTCCTGGGGAGTGAGGGAGGCGCGGGTCACCTCGTTGTCATGGGAGGAATTGTGTGCCATGACCATGTTGGGCACCAGAAGGCCAGGTGGGGGTTTCTCGTGCATTAGTCATCAAAGGCAATGAACTAGTTCGGAATCGCACTGGAAGGACTTGAGGGATAGGCGAGTATCGCCCCTGGATAACCTGTAGTGTTGGCCTCGGATGGTAAATCCACTAGCTGATTGGGCATGCATACAGAATGCAGCATAGACCTACGACTAATTCGGGCACGCTGCACACACAGCACTCTAGCACTCACGCAATCTCTTGACTCCTCTCAGCACCCATCCACTTGACTGACCGTATTCTTGCATGTGCCTCTTCTTTCTGGCTCTTAGATGTGTTATTTCATCTAGCTAATGTTTTTCTCTCTCCATGTTCATTTATTGGCTAACGCTTTTACGTATGCTCTTAATACATTCAATTAAGTTTAATCAAATGAAAACGAAATGTTCTCCCTCTCATTCCGTGACACAGAGAAGCAGGGACCTCGTGAGAACGGGTCTTTGAGCTCTGCAGGTCTTGTTTGAAACTACTCTGAAGTGTGTCTTTACTCTGGCGTTCATGCGTTACCTGGAGCGGAACATTTCATTCTCACGGGATGTTTGTTTTAGCAGTGCGAGTTCAGTTCAAAGGTTAGAAGTGTCCCGTTTTATGAACTTCATGTCTCCTGTTTTTTTTTTCTTTTTTCTTCACATTAGAAAATATTGTCTGCAAATCGTCTTTGGCGTGCGATAGACCACGTTTGATGGCAACAGATACGCATTATGAACACGGCGAATTTCTCTGGATGTGCCCTGTGTCGTGGTTTTGGAAGGGAAGGGTGAAAGTAGTCCTCGCCCGCTGGTGCCAAGAAACCGAAAAAGTGATTGCAGGTAAGCGGGGCCTATGCCTGTAAATATTCCATGGCTGGTACGGTGAATACGCTCTCCTGATTTAGATTCGTGCGCCCATGTTTGTTTGTGTATTGTTTAGGGCTGCGTCATGCTTTGCACCTGCGTGGATGTGCTTGCCCTTAATTGCGTCTGGGCAGCAGGAGCTACATCCAAAAGACTCGCTAGCCCCCAATCCCAACAGTTCCGACATCAGCTTAGCCCCGGGTCTTTTCCAGACCTAGCAACTCCCCTGGCAGCAGGTGTTCTATATTTAGAAAATGTAGCGCCAGCTTTGCTGCTTGTGCAATGCGGAAAGGCGCCAAAAGCTTCATCGAATCCATTTTGCGTAAGGATACTTCAAAATGGCAGAAATGAAGTGGGCGTATTTTTGTACTATGTTCGCTCCATTGCATAAGGAAAGATTTAGCCTCAAACAAAAACCCACCCCATCCTTCTCATAGGAAAAGTGGAGTAACATTTTGTTGTCCCTTATTGCCTAAACGGGGAAACATGATAAGCCTTATCTGCTTTATTCCATTTCAGACTGACAGAAGAAAAATGCCGAAATCCCTTCACTCTGTTGAACATATTTTGTGTGGAATTAAGATTGCGAAAAACAAACCGTTGTTTCCAATCCCTTTACTACAAGCAGCAACACGGCTTCTGAGAGCATTTGTTGAATCTGGCCCCAGGACTGTGCTGTGAAGTTTAAAGGTTTGGAGCCCCATTGAGCTTTGTCTACGAGCCGCTCTTGTGTTAGCAGGAGACTGACCAGTGTCCGCCAATCACTGGGGCTCAGTACTAGTGGGGAGAGAGATTGTACTAGTCTGGCCAGTTCAGGGACACGGCTACCTTTGTGTTTCCTCACATTCAAAAATCGGGAGCCCTTAATGTTGTGTCGGGACCCTCCCATGTGTATTGCCCCTTTAAGGGCGGGAATGTGTCCCTCCCACGTGTATTGCCCTTTTAAGATGAGCATATATGGTAGGTCAAGCTCAATGTTTTTTGTTTTCGGGGGGAGGGGTCGTGTTATAATGGAGCAAAGACAATATACAAAGTGAGAAACACGGACTACTACCCCTGTCTCCTGTTTTTTAACACAATATGAACCAACCTTATGACTCACATAGTTTGTATAAATAAATTTATATCATGTATGCCATACCCAGACTCAGAACTCTTAAACTGCTATCAAGTACACGTGTTGGTTAATTTATTTTTCAACAATGGTTTTCTTGTTGCAAATTTCATATAAAACATAATAATCACAATTAAAAACATTTTCCAAGTGTTATATGTAGACTGGCTTTCTTAATATGCCATCTGGTAAAAAGTTATACAATTTTGTACGGAGAATTACATCCCCCTCCAACACCCCTCCAAGTACAAAACAGTTGTTCGAAATAACGTGTCATCAGGATGATGTGTCAATGCGTTTCGGCCTATTTTCATGGAATTAACCCCATCCTTAGATAGGTTCTTCTGTGTTGTTCAGGAGGCCTTCGTGAGGACAGATGGTAGTAATGTCATTGTTTGAATGCTTCCCTCTGAATGCGATACCTTGCTAAAACGACCAGTTTTCGCTTGTAGCAAAGAAATGACAATTATTTGATGGCTTCCCTCTGAATGAGATACCTAGTCTTCGCAATTGAAGCCCCGATGCGATACAGCTTCTGTGAGAACTTGAAACTCACTCAGTTTTTGGCAGACGAGAACAGGGAAACAAGACTCCTATTACGGAGGAAGACTAGGTATCTTGTTCAATGTTTGTTTCTGTCGGAACATGGGCACTGTGCGCTAGGGGTTAATTAGAATCTATTGCCCTGTTTAAGAACCAATTCATTTCTGACAAACATTCTTTGCTGAGAGTCGCTGCATGAAAATGTCAGATTTCATCGTTGCTAATTTGACAGCTACACACATATGCTTAAGGTGTAGACTCTGGTCGCGCTGAACTCTGGACCGACCTAGACTACCACAACCAGAATTACCTCCACATCCCTCTTCCTTGTCCCAGTGCTTATGTATGAGGCCCCTTGCCTCATAGGTAAGTACAGGGGTGAGGAAGAGTGAGACTAGGAGTAACGAAGATTACAGGTTACTAAGCCCGGCATTACCTCCATGTCCCTCTACCTCATCCCAGTACACAAGTACTGGGACGAGGAAGAGTAGGGCTAGGAGTAAGATTACCAATAAGTAATCCAGGCATTAAACACAAGCACACGCACCATTCACCATACACACATACCTGGGCAAGTCAACTGTTTTAAGTTAATAAATTCATTATATTTCAGGATGTCAGAATGAGACCACATAGAAAGGGGATCATGCTTAGTAAATGTATCCAATGGGATGGGGGGGGGGGGGGATTTGAAAGCACGACTCCGGTAGTGCCAGCACCCAACAAAGACTCAATCTGGTGTCAAGGAATTCAAGATGAGTTCAAATCCAAAATTGCTAAATATAAGCAATCCCTCCTTGATCAAATGGGGACGCATATCCCCACTATGGGTACCCCCCCCGTGCCCCCCCTCCGAATCCTCCCCGGTCCACTACTACATCTAAGGCAACAGAGTTTATATTTACCCCCTTTACTGAGGTAGAAATGGTTAAGATCATAGCAGCCATGAAACCCATCGCATGTCGTGGTGGCATCCGCCCTTCCAGTATCTTAAAGACTGCTTGGACACTCTAGCTCCGTGAGTGACAAAATTAGTGAACTTCTCAGCTCTTTAAAGAAGCGTGGATCACCCACTCTTGAAAACAAACAATCTGGACCCTTCCATTGCAAAGAACTTTTGCCCAACCACTAATGTGCCTTTCGTGCTAAAAATCCTGGATCGAGTGGCTTATCTTCAACTCCAGAGATTTATTGAGAGCAACAACATTCTTGGTCCACGACAGCCCGCTTTTAAAACTAGGTTAACAGATTGGGTACTCCCTATTTTTTGTTATCGGGGGGCAGGGGGGGAGGTTGATCTTGAGAAAAGGGAGAATTGAACAATAGAACAAAAGGCCTCAAGATTGACTACCCCTCTCTAGTGTCCCCAAGTGTACAACAGGACAAAGACACGTGTACCTACTTTTTGATTCTGTGGATTTTTCAACTATCATCATTCACTTTTTTAATCAATTTTCACAATTTTATGACATTTACTTTCTAAAAACACATTTAAAAAACCTCTATAAAAACATGTGATCACCTGTAGTATACACATGAGCTATAAAACAAAACCCGATGCGTTCTTGCATACAACAATCAATTTTACATACATTCACAAAAAGACCTTAATCTAAGAAAGTGAGAACCTTTTTAGGAAAGTACAGAGTGACTTTCAAACATGTCATTGTTTTGTGAATTAACTTCATACAAAAGAATTAAGGTCAATTCTATTCATTCTTACCTCCAATCTGCTTGATCCACAGTTGTTTGGTAATAGTCGCATATAATACAGTTGTGAGAACCAATGGTTCTTTTTTTTTAACAATTTTTATTATTTGAAACAAACACACCAAACATTACAACCTTTTAGGACGTTCATAATCAATATCAAAACATCACATTATACAGTGTTATTCTCCGTCCTCCCCCCTCCCTCCCCACAAACTCGAGCCGTCTCATCCGTGCCATCTACATGAGCATTTTCAGGAATCTCAGTGCTTGTCGACTCGTCTGAGTATTCTGTCTCATGATTGACCTGGTGGGGGTTTGCCATTAAGGTCACCAGTTGCCTCCTGGCTATCAGGGGGCCCACTTCCCCCCCCCCCTAGTGACAGCTTCAAACCATACCGCAGTTTCTGCTTCTGCCCATCTCAAGAGGTCCGCCCACCATATCTCCACTCTAGGTCTATGGGCCGCTTTCCAACAAATTGAAATTCTACGCTTGGCCAAGATATAGGCCAGGTCCTTCATCTTGCTGATATGCTTTGAATTACGTGGCCTGGGAAAACTCCCAAGCATGCATGCCCAAGGCAGACCTAACTTCAAGCACCACCCCCCCACTGGCCTTTCTCTTCTTTATTTCTTCCCAGAATCTCTGCACTTCAGGGCAAGCCCAGAACATGTGCAGCAGCCCTGCCTCCTCCTGCCCGCACCTGTGGCATTTCTGTATAGCCGAGCCTCCAAACCTGGCTATTCTTCCGGGGGTCAAAAAAGCTCTGTGGGTGACATACAACTGGATCTGCTGGAGTCTCGCATTCCGGGACACCTTTTTATGGTACCTTTCAGCTCTATCCCACTGTCCCTCTGTCATGGGTTCTCCTACCTCCTCCTCCCAGTCATGCCTCAGTTGGAGCAGCTCCTTCCCTGCCTTCACACTCAGGAGCTCATATATCCTAGATATTTCATGCCCACCCTCCGAGACAGCATACATCATTTCCAGGGTGGCATCAGGTTCTTCCGCTAGCACCGTCTCAGGCCACCTCTCCCTCACCCGTTTCATGAGCCTGGTATAAGTGATGTATTGGCCTCTATGCACCCCTGTCTCCTCCTGCAGCCTTGGAAATTCCAATGCCTCCCCTTCCTGCCATATATCTCCTAGGGGTAGCTAGGCCCACCGGTTCCCAGTATCTGCAGACCCCTTTGAACAGTTGGGAGTCGTCCCCGCATAGCACCACCAGCGGGACCTGCTGAGAAAGCGGATCTGGGTCGCCCACAGTTCTCCATGCTCTGCGCCAAACTTCCCAGCCCAACTCCAAAAGTCTCCCCATCCCCGCCATTTTAGTTTTATGCAGCCACACTTTCTCTCTTAGAAAGTATGGAGCTGAATCACCTTGCAAAAGCCTAGCTTCTGCCGAGTCCTCTGCAGACAGCCACCTGGCCACATACAACAGCTGTCCTGCCAATTGATACAATTAAAAATTTGGCAGGTTTATGCCCCGCTTATCACATGTGTTCTGTAGTTTCCACAGGGCCACCCTATTCCTGGAGTTGCCCCATATGAAGCCCCTGCACATGCCATGAAGTCTCACAAAAAAGTGTCTGGAAATGAAGTACGGGACATTCACAAAAAAATGCAAGAGTCTGGGCAAAACCACCATTTTAAGCAGAACTGCTCTCCCCATCATGGCTAGGGGTAATATAGAACAGAACGCCATGCTATTTTTAATTCCCTCAATTGCTTTCTCTGTATTGTTTGTGCTCTGTCTCTATCTTATGGTAAATGTTTACGCCCAGATACTTGAATGTCACGGTCTGCCAGGGTATCTGCAGGATGGGTAGCCTCTCCAATGGGGTACTCTTATACCTTCCAAAGGGGAACAAACTAGACTTCGCGGGGTTCACCGATATGCCCGAGAGGGTGGCATAACGATCCGTGAGAACCAATGTTGTGTTCTACACGAGAAATAGGAAACAAGATATTGAATGTTTCCATTCGAGTCGACATATGCTTTGGCCTTTATAAGGTGTACTGCACCATCTGAAGTGCTGCCAAACTAACAATTGTTCAGGCCATCTTCAGGACAGACAATTTTTATTGGAAATCAATTAATCTCCCATTGGGTAGGTCTTCAGTTTTGATCTATAAACAAAAATACATAATTCCCTTTTATAATATTAACACAATTAAAAAAGTATACAAAGGTTTTGAGGTGATGTCTAAGGTATCAGCAAAAATACCAACACTTTCACTGACCTGGAGTTCAAACCACCAAATTGGGGACTTGAGAATTTTGAGAATAGACGACTTTCAGCTGGAAGCCCATGTCTACCTGTTGGAACAACAATTGATCCTATTTTAAAATCTTCTTTTAATTTAAATTTGAGGATTATTGTAACATGTAAGTTGTTTATGTGGTTATTCACCCGTTTGTGGAGAATCCCTTTTATGTTGTCTTCATTCCATACATTTCAGGGTTCTCACTGACCACAGTGTGTTTTCTGGCGGATTCCGCTAGTCGCTGGAATTTCCTCTCTTTATAGGTGGTCTCAAGGGATGTCTGCCTGAACAAATAGATATTTTTCAGGATACAATGTGTGATTTTTATTTCTGCTATTAACCAGTACATTGTTCTTTGTCTGTCGAAATTGCCAAACAAATGGAACATTGTTCTTTCGAATTATTATATTTTTTTTCAACAATTGAAAAAATATGTTCCATTTGTATTAAAGTCCCCGGCCTCGATGATTTTACTCTTAGGAAATCGGGCCAACCATTCGCTTAGGCAGTCCTTGACCGCCCTAATTAGTTTCAATGTGCAGCTGTGATCAGGGGTATCATAAAGACTGATTAAAAGCGAGGGGCGCATAATATATAAGGGGGGGAACAAGGACCCACAGAGAAGATTAGGGTGGGACAAGCCACCCAAAAAGGTTTCAAACCGAAAGCAGTCTTAGCCCCCATACACAGACCACCCTAGGGCGACCCGCAATAGGGGTCTTAGAAAGACTGAACAAAGGGTGTACCCATCCAGGTCAAAGCTTCAGGTCAACCAGGTCTCCTGCAACAGGCAAATATTAGACTTCCTTAACTTGGCTGTCCTCTAAGGCTTAACCAGAAAGGAACTGTATCCTTGTGTATTACAGGAAATCGTATTAAAGGTGTCACACTGTTGGGACTTAAGTCATTGCTTAGTGGAAGAAATATACTGCCAAATTCCCAGCACACATCCTTGTCTAGGCACCTTTTTGGAGGCAAAACGTTGGCAACCACTCTGGTAGCTCGTTGGTCTTGGATTACAAATGCCAAGCAGGTCGTTAATTGGTTGGAAAGTCACCACTTCAAATCCCAGCCCAACCAGCTCCTCTGCATGGCTGCAGATCGATTCACCAGTCTCCGGAGTGGCCATCGTTGCTAACTCCCAATTGGTGACACTTCCAATCTATGGTAGCTCCAAGGAAGCTAGATCAGAAAATGTTAGCTTTGCTAATTCAGTAATAAGGCCCAACAACTGGAGAAGCCATGTGCAACTGAGAAAGGGGCTTGAGTCTGTAGGTGGTGGTTCCACTATTTTTACAAACCTCGCACCGGACACAAAATTGTCAGGTTGTTTAGCTTGCACTGCTGCCGCTTTGCGCTGTTGGCAGTGTTCTACATGAGCCAACTAGCGCTGAGAACTATTATCGATGCTGTTATTAAAATGCACCTATAAAGGTCCTGTGGCTGAGATTTATGTTTAAGCAGCTGGAATTGCTGATCGAAGCTCATCCCCCTCCTTTTGTCTTCCAACCAATCGGCCTCAGAAGAGTGCATCTGTCTAGCCCAGCTAGTCAATGCTTGGCTAGGGTCTTTGTATGGGACCAATTCTCCGCCCTCACTATTCAGTTTATTTGATGTTAAGTTGAGTAGCATGGGTCTCCATGTACGTGGTTTTACCACAATTTTCTGTTTTTGCCTTTATTATGTAACATTTTCTCAATCGGCCTTTGCAGCTGATTTCCCTTGTCATCCCCTTTTGTTACCATGGCCCATCCATCAAGGGGAACCTCGTAGCCGAACTTGCCTTGGTGATCCTCTGCCATGATCCATTACAGGCTTTTATGATGGTAGAAAAGCCTGTAACTGATGGTTGGAGAGATGGAGGATTCAGGCCATTCATGAGGGCAGGAGATTGTAGGCTAGGCAGCGGATGTCCCAATCGGTTTATGGTCATAATACCGAATTTACAAATCTCGAAAAAATAAATCTCGAAAAAAAAGGCAGAAAAAAAAAGGTTGTTTTTTTTTATGACGTTTTTTATTCGAAATGGGGGGTTTCCCCCCACCCCCTTTTTTTTTTGTTTTTTACCATTTTTTTTTTTAATCCCGGACCCCAATATAAATATATAATTTATATTTAATCTTTTTTTTTCGACCTTATTGTTATTCGAGATTATTTTTTCGAGATTTTGACTGACCACCGTCCCAATCATGTAAAAGAAGTGGGGGAATGTCTGTTGCGGTCATTGATGTGGATCAGGTCTAGCCATTTCAGTGCATAATGCTTCGAGGGTGTGGTCCTCACAACGGGCCACAACATTCACTGTGTCCTTGCCACTATTTGCCATTGCAGGGAGATGACATGGTTTGGGCCCCCTAGGTTTTAGCAACAGACCGCTGGTTTTAGAAGGTGGTGTGCTCAGAGGTTTAGTTCTAGCAAAGGCTTGACTACCCATTTTAGTAGGTTCCAGGCTCTGTTTCTCTAGTGATTGTTTACTAGCAATGATCCGCTGCATAATTATTTCAAGGAGCAAGGTTGTATTTGATTGGTTATCAGCCAACTTAGTAACTAATAGCAATAAAATATTCCAGTTTAGCTTCCATGGAGTGCATGGTCTGAGAACATCGTCCTCGTCCTTACCTAGGTCCCACACCTCACTGACTGATGTAAACGAGCCAAATTCTGTGTCTTCATTAACATTACTAAGAGTAGTTCCAAACTTATCCAGGTCTGGAGTTTCCGGCAGGTTAGTAACTTGAATGATTGCTTGTGCCTGGACTTCCAAACCCAATGATTTCCTTCAAATATTTTCACAAAGGTTTAAAAGGGAACCAATTGTGTCTATTGTGACGGAGGTAACCAAGGAGACTGTTTGGGTTACTACCTCAATAGGGACCCTTTTTTGGGCCACCGGCTGGTGACAAGACATTCAAAGTATCTTTGGATGCTGCAGGAGTAGCCTGTACTTTGGAGAAGTAGCCTTTAATTTTATTGTTTTCCCATCCCCATTATGTCCTTTTCCCCTTCTTTGCACGTGGTGGTCCAAGTTTTAACTGTGCTTTTAGGGGTAGGTTGTGTCCCCTCTTCCCTCTAAGCACCAGTGTGCTTCTCAAGCAATATTTGTTTTTTTCTTGAGGCCATCCAAGTTCACAGGGGGGGGGGGAGGGCTACACAAGAGGAAAATGGAGGCGTTCAGTAGTAGTTGGTATAGTGCAAGAGAGAATAAAAGGCACAGGGCAATCTCCGTATTTAAATGCAGAGAAATGTAGCTCAAACAATCTGAAAACACGTGCACACACTCTTTTTAGAGAGCGGGACACAATCCATGTGCCGGCCACTCAATCGAGTGGACAACTGGAGGTGGTGGGCGGGAGTGTAATCACAACTCGCACGCCCAACACTCTGACCCTTTGAGCCATTCCTTCCACTCACCTGCACACTGGGCTTCAGCAGGATCTCCGGTGGAAAAGAAATAGGGATGCGCCCTTCTCTGCCTCTAACTGCTCCAACTGCAGTGACTCTGCAGACTCTGCTCTGCTCTGCACAGGGTCAGAGTTTTTGTCTGCTCCTCTTCCTTTCCAAAGGCAGCAAAGGAAGACTGCCCAGAGCACCAATGTCCAGACTGCTGCTCCAACTGCAGTGACGCTGCTGACTTGGATTATTCGAACTTCACCTCACTCTGCATTCTGATCTCCATCTGACTGTTCTACTCTCTGTGCGCCCTGAGACCTACGGGTTTGTGGCACGTTATACAAATTGAAATAAATACCATTGGTATGATCTCAAAGCGCTGTGGGTTGAACGTCCTGTGGGACCGTAAACCAGGTCAGTGGAGAGAGTGGGATAGTAAACGGTGCTTGGTCGAAATCAGTATGTGTGGAGCCAGTGCAGTGTGTAGCTACATTCTGATGGTGGGCATGGTGCGGTGGTTGTGTGAGGTCAGGAGAATGTGCAGCATGCCGTTGACCTGAGGGTCTGCATTCTGGCAGTGGTGGTGCTGTTGTATGATAGTATGTGTGCAGCTATGCTAATTTTTTGTGGGGTATAGCAACATACTAATGACTGTTGAGGTGTTCATGGAGGTGAGTGGGTATATGTACAAGTAGGCTGAATTGATCGAGTAGTATAGTTGCATTCTACTGGCTGTTGGTGTAGAGGAAAGAGTGAGCATATTGGTATGTGTGAGTTTCCGGGCAGATTGTTTGGAAACACCAGTTTCTGAAGTCCCTTCCAGTGTTCACTGCGCTGACCGTATCTGTTCTAGAGGAGCATTGGTTCTCAGGGAGATTCTTGGTCAGATTCTTCACCTGCTTCAGAGCGTCTTCACATGAGGTGTGGCAGAGTTAGTCTATTTCAGAAGTTTGGTTATAAGTGCTGGTGGGCCCATTTTCCGGGTCCTAGGTAATAGTTTGTGGCAGGTTTGAATTGGGTTTGAATTGTGGGATTGAATCGCATTATTGTCCCTTCTGGGAGCTGCAAATGCTTGAGAGTTCCTCGGATCGATGGGTGAAATGCATATCTGCAGGCGACTGGGCATGTTTACCCAAGCGTGGTTGATACTGCCCCCCGGGTGAAGGAGTTTTTGCATCAGTTCCTAGGCAGATCCTAGTAATCTGGCTTGATCAAAGACCACCTTGTATGCCTGAAGCATGATTTGATGTGGCTCAGTCGTAATTTTTGAGCATAAGTGCTGTTAGGTTCGAGAATTGTAGTTCTGTGCATTGATTTCCAGATGAGTAAGATACACCAAGAGCAAGCCTGATCTGATTATTTGGGGCAAAATCCCTCACAGGAAAAGGTTGCTGTGTTGACCAATGCAGGTGCGCAGGAGACGCTGTCCATCGATACGTAGCATGTTGCGCTAGGTTCCACACTTCTAACCGAGGATCGTACACTCTGCGGCAAAGCCCTTGCAGGACAAGGCCGCTGTGTTTGGCGACGAAGGAGTAGGAACGCAAAGTGTGAGCATATAGTGCAGGCATCAACCAGCAGCATCTGCAAGGTAAGACACTGCGCGCGGGGGGCACTGCCATTACTGCGTCAATGCGGTTCTCACCCTGCACACTCTATGAAACCATTAGGCTGTCCGTGCCTTGGCTTGCCATACTTTGTTTTCTGTGTCTCTGAAACAGTTTCTCTGCATCCCTTCCCTTCTAAGTGAATGTTTTTGGCCTCCATCACTATTCTCTGCATTCCCCTGCATTTTTCCTGCTAGGTGACTGTATTGCCCTCTATCATTTTTGTCTGCATTTTTCCTACACTCGTTGCATTTTTCCTCTAGGCGAGTGTTCCTGGGTGTGCTTGCACATGGCTTGCTGTGTCCACTAGGCCTTTCTTCTCTTCTCTAGGTTCCCTCTTTCTCTGTGATCACTACTGTTAGACATGGCTTGCTGTTGCCACTAGGCCCGTTTCCTCTTTTCTAGGTTCCCACTTACTCTTTGATCACTGTCGCCCTCCAGACCTTTCGGGTTGAGCAGAGCCTGGCTGTCTCCCACTGCTGGCCTTGCACTGCCTGTTGCAGCCCTTGTTTACTTGTCTCCATCTGCGCTTTGTTGTTGGCCTTTGTTGCCTCCATTTAGCCCCCTCCTTTCATTCCCCAAGCCCCTCCTGTGCACCCTGTGTGGCATAGCTCAGTACCCTTCTCTTCCTCTAGCTTGCTATTTCTTTCCTCTATTCTTCCCACTATGGTGCTCTCAGTTCCCCCCATCTTCTCTAAATGCTTTTCTATCTCCTATCCTACTCTTCTCACTAATACTGGAAGGAAGAAGCTCAAGAAGGACACCTTGGTCTCCAAGCCAGGCCTTCCCATCGCTGACACGTGCTTCCTCCAGACACTCTCACCGACATCCTCTTTGTCGTTCCTTCTCCCGACCCATGGACCCTTCATATGGTCTCACGTCTCTCTCTTTCCTCCTCTTCTGCCATTAATGGTGGCACCCGGTGGGAGGTCCTCCTGGCCTTGTACCAGTCCTCCAGTCACTGTCATGGTTCAAGGCGCTCATCCCAATCGCCTACTATTTGATAGGCACCTACCTCACCTCATCAACTTCTTCCTTCTCCTGCTACACCTTCTACCACTATTACGGTTCCATTGTCACCTCCTTCTACTGCTCTGGCTCCTATGCCATCTACTACCTCCCTGGCCCCTCAGCCACCTCCATCCTTCACCTCGCTGGCATCTGTGCCATCTACTACCTCTCTAGCCCCTCAGCCACCTCTGCCATTCACCACTCCGGCTTCCTTGCCATCTACCTCCCCACTGGCTACTTTGCCAGCTACCTCTCTCCTGGCTCCCTTGCCACCTCCCTGCTCCACCTCTGTGGCTCCATTGCCATCCACTACCTCTCTGACACCACTGCTGCCTCCTTCTTCCACCTTTCTGACCCCTCTTCTACTTCTGTTTGGTGCTCCTCTCCCCAATACCCCTCCCCGGAAATCTTTCAAAAGTGGCAAGCTGCTCCATGTGGCTACTCTCAACCCTTGCTCTGCCATTAAACAATCCTCTGACATTTGCCACCTCCTTGAACTCCTGGACCTGTATGTTCTCGCTCTTGCCAAGACTAGGTTCAAGGCCAGCTCTGTCACAAGTTTTGACACACTCCTCCCTCAGGGCTACAAGATCCTCTCTGAGCCCAGGCCCAATAGTTCCAGAGGCGGAGTGGCTCTGATCTTTCTTGAGTGGATCCCTGCTTCCATCATCCCCACTCAGACACCTATTCCTACTTTGAATGCCTGGTATGCAGGTTCTCTGTCTCTCCTGGCCTCTCTGACCTTGGCCACCATCTACAGGCCACCTGGCCAGGTGACCCTCCTCTTCTCTGAATGGCCTAACCTCAGTTTCTCTCTGCTTTCTTCAACCTCCCAACTTCTCCTCCTTGGGGATCTCAACATCCACCTAGACTCCCCAGACTCCTCTGGGCTTTTCCACAACCTATGCAACTCTTTCCCTCTCCATTCTAACTGCAGATCCGACTCACTCTGCCAGACACACCTTGGATGTTCTCATCTCTTCAGACACCCCCTCTCTAATCCTCTCACTACTCCTCTCTCCTGGACTGACCACTTCCCTCTTTCTTATCACTTGAAGATTCCTCTCCCCTTGGCAAAGCCCACCCAGCAGTGCCACCTTCCTTCGCGGTCATTCACTCTATGAAGCGAGTGCCAGTGGCCACCTTTGCCTCTGCTTTCTCTCACTTACCTACTCCTGTGGCTCGCTCCCATCCTGACGCAGCCCTTTCAAACCTCCAGCTTTCCATCTCTAACACTCTGGTTATCCTTGCCCCTGTCATGAGGATCCGCCTGAAGCCTGCCACCAAGTGCAACACTTGGTATGATGTCACTCTGGCTGCTCTGAAACGCAAGTGTAGAGTAGCTGAACGGAAGTGGGGAGCATCGGGCGCACCCTCTGACAAACTGGCCTGCTGCCTTCTCCAAAGGCAATACAGACTCTTCATCTTCTCCAAGAAGAGGGTCCATATTCAAGCCTGCATCTCTGCAGCCTCTAACACGGCTGAACTGACCATACTACTGCAGTAGCTAGTAGTAGTAGTAATAGATCCTCTGCATGGCTCTGGCTTCTCATTTCACCACCAAAAACCCGGACATCCTGTCTACACTCTCCTCCTCTTCCCTTCTCTCTCCCTCTACCAGGTCCTCCTCGGACACCTCCCCCTTCTGTGCCCCCTCCGTCTCCTTCCTCTCTCCTGTAACACCTGATTTTTCTAGATCAATCTGGTCTATGAAAGTCTCATCCAAACAGATGACCCCCTGTTCCTCCAGAACCATTAAGGACAACACTGGTTTTCTCTCTCCAGCCATGGCTGATTTCTGTAATCACTCTTTCGCCACTGGATCTTTCCCCTTTCTTTTCAAGCACTCTTGTGCACCCCCTACTAAAGTCTTCTGACGACCCCTCCATTCTGGCAAACTATCACCCGATCTCAGTCACTCCTTTCCTGGGCAAACCCCTGGTCAAGTTGGCTACCTCCCAGCGAACCCTCCACACTGAATCTGTTGGTTGTCACCATGACCATCAGTCTGTCTTCCGATCCGCCAGCGGCACGGAAACTACACTCCTGCCTGAACACCTGTGAAGATCTGCTCTCTAACGTTGACTCTAGCTCTCCCTCTGTCCTCATTCTTCTCAATCTTTCCTCTGCATTTGACAGGGTCAACCACAACATCCTGATTGCTGGTCTCCGCGAGACCCTGGGCATCAGGGATCAAGTTCTGATGTGGCCGACCTCCTTCCTCCTGGATAGACCTTCCCAGTTTTAGCTTGGGTCCTTTCTCTCCGCCACCTCACTCTCCACATGTGGTCTTCCCCAGGGCTCTATCCTCTCCCCCTGGCGCTGCAATGTCTTCCTGGCCCCTTTGGCCCTGCTGATCCCTACCTCTTTCTCTAACTTTCATTGTTATGAGGATGACATGTAACTCTCCTTCAGGCTAACCTTTGGCTCCTCCTCGCACATCCCTGACTGTCTATCTGCTATTCAGGCATGGTGCGCCTCTAACCATCTTTGCCTTAATGCCAGTACGACTGAGATCCTTCTCATTGGAACCCCTGCTCCTGCTTTTCCCCCTCACTCGGGCCGCACATCTTGGGCCCTCCACCCTCCCCCTCTTGTGAGGCAAAAAACCTTGGGGTCATCTTCGCCTCCACCCTCTCCTTCTCTCCTCACATCACATACCTTGCCAAGAAGGCTCATTTCCAGCTGCCCTTCCTCAGAGGTATTCTCGCTTTCCTCACCTTCCCCCAGAGGCTCATTGTCTCCAGAGCACTGGTTCTCCGTAGGCTGGACTGCTGCAACATCCTCTTTCTCAACCTGCATAGCTCTACTCTTCACCCTCTTCAACTCATCCAGAGCAGGACCGTAAGACTTATCCTTGGCCTCAAGCCAAGGGGCCGCATCTCGCTGGCCCTGAAATCCCTGCACTGGCTCCCGGTGGCAGCAAGGATCGAGTTTAAGACCCTCTGCATAATCCACAGGATGATGGCCCTCACTACCTTCAACCCTCTTCCTAAGTACCTTCCTTGTTGAGCCCTCCGCTCGTCTACATATAATTCTCTGCGAGTGGGTCACTTCTCCAAGCAGAGATTGAGGGGTAGTGTGAGAAACCTGAAGGTGTCTCACCCGCTAGTCCTCGGGGATCTGTCATCCAGGAGGCCAGGACATGACCATTGCTTTTGGATCGAGTTCCTGGGGGTGGACTAGTACAGGAGGATCACCTGGATGAGGGGCCCTTGGGGACTGGAAGTGGGACCCCGAAGGTTGAGACACAGTATCCCCTTCCTAATAACACCTTTTCCCTATTCTACCAAATGGGATACCTAGGAACTCACCCCGCACCCTTTCCGACATGAACAGCCCAACAAGACAGAAAATGATCTAACACCTGAGCCGTATACCTGACCTGTCCCAACACAAGAGTCAGGCAGAGTAAGGCAATTACTGACAATTACACACACCTGACTTCCATCACACTTCCCCACACAGATTAAAGGCGGAGCACAAAAACACACTGAGCAAGCCAAAATAACCAAGGAAGCAGTAGGTCCGAGATGGTGGTTTAATATGAGGAGAAAGACGGCGACACCAGAAAAGGTTACAAGGAGTGAATTGCCCTTGGCCTTTTCATCGAGAAAGGGAGAATGTTAATTTCAAGAATCCTCAAGGATAAGATACGCACGACCGGCAACTAACGCTATATAAAGGTGCATTGTGCGTCAAAGGTACACAGAGCTCCCCCACAGGTGGGGAAGAGAGATTGCCGCTGTGGTACTGTCCTTGGCTCCTACAACAAAGCCGCTGCACTAAAGTCAGCACAGCAGGTGAGTCGGGGGAGACCAATAGCAGACCAGTCTCTGTTAGACCGATGGTCGCAGGCGATAACATTGTACGAAGAAATCTGTAAAGAAAAAAAGCAGAGGTTTCTGTGAATAAAGACGCAAATATAATTGCATATCCAGGTAGTGAGTGAACATTTGAAAGCAAGACGAAAACCGAACAGAGTGGTCCTGCACCATGTGGGTGCTCATTCGAAGGTCTCTATTGGGTATCCACCTGAGAGTGCAAAAGGTTATGAACTGTGAATGAAAAAGGCAAGTGTGAACCCGACAGAGCGATGCCGGGATTGTGAAGTATAAAGTTGAAGTGGTCCTGCAATGGGTCAAGCCAAATCCTGTGCACATTCGGAAGTCTTCAATAGCAAAAGTAAAGTTGAGATTTATCAGAGTCCGGCGGAGGGAGACTAATCACCCAAGAGGATCTGAGCCAGATGGAGGGGGGGAAATCCAGGGTGAACTGTGAGTCACCTGAGAGAAGATTGTAGTGAAAAGGGGATCTGAGCCCAGCTGAGGGGGTTCCAAGGGTAAAGAGTGAATCTCCCTACTTATGAAGGAACCTTTTTTGTTTAAATGCTTGTGAAGCAACTTTTCATTTGTTTAATACATCAGGCCCTCTGAGTCTTTTTGGTTACCTAAGACTTGGACATAGAAGGCCCTGATATTTGTATTGGAACTGTGTCCTTGTGCCGAAGAAGCCCAAGAGTGTGCTATGCTCAAGTGAACCGCCATGTCCCGTGGGGAAGAGAGAACCACGGTCTGAACATCCTGACTTATTCTTTGTGAACACTTCTTCTCTATTTTTTCTTGAACATTACCCACACTATTTGTGAATTAGCAGTAAGGATTGGTAACGGGTTTTTTAGTAAAGTCCCTTTTATTTTGACACTACACCACTAGGACTGTTATTATTTTTTTTATGGTCGTAGCTTGCTCACATCTTAGGTTTAGATAGGGGTTTATCACTCTCTTGTTAAAAGTTCAATAAACACCCTTGAACTGTGGTCACATGTGTCGGTCCTGCTTCGATACCATGCCTTCCATAACAGTAGATGTATCTCCTCTGCAGGTGCATCCCTCTGGAATGGCCTCCCTGCCTTGAGCCGGATCTCCGGAAGTTCTGGAAGCTCCTCAAGACCTTCCTTTTCTCCTCTTCTCCTCTTCTCTTCTTTGCTCCCTCTCTCCTGCTAACCTACCCTTGCTCCTTCTGCTGGCTGGCTGTTCCATATCCTCGGAGTCTTACAGGACACCAGTCTCCCCCCACCCCCTGATCAGTCCCCCTGCACTTGCCACCTGGCACAGCTTGCACTGCCGCCTGGTTTACCTTGCAGTACCGGGCTGAGATTGCTGCCTGTACTCCCAGCCTGCCTTGCACTTAACTCGGGTCCTGCTGCTCTGGGTGCACTACTCCCTGTACCCCCACTCCCCTGCACTTCTCCCTGTACTTCCTCCCCTACACTTCTTGTTGCGCATTTGCACAATCTAAATAACACTAGGCATAGTAGTTTGTCGTGCCCTCCCTTCGTTTCCTCCCCTCCTGGTTGTACCTTGGAACACTTGTGTATAGGCGCATAATAAATATCAAATCAATCAATAATTGCAATAGCGTTCTGGGTTTGTGATTCTGTGCATTGATTTACAGATCGTAAGATTGACAGAGGTTGGCATCTCTTAGACTGATATGCAGTGTATACCCAGAAGAAGATAATGATCAAGCTCAGTCCAGCTGAAGAACATAAGTTCTATGGATGATCTTGCAGGCTCCCCAGTTAATCTCCAGCCTCGGATAAGGTGGAAAAAAACTGGTACAGTCTAGGAGCAATCAACAGAGGTACAACCAATGAAAGACTAAAGTTCATGGTCCTGGTTCCCTGAGTAATTGCAGAGCCTGGCCTAAAGGAGTGGGTTCCAGTATAATAAGGAGCAGAGATCTGCAAAGAAGGAACACTTAGTAGTCCGCAAGTCATGTTAATTGTCATTCAGAGATGGCTCCCATTATGTTAATATAGTTGGGTCAAAAGGCCTCTTTGGTCCTCATTCCACAGCAGACCCAGATATGCTTATTCAAAAACAAGGGGGTTCTGTGAGTTCCTCTACTACCGGCCTATATCTCGGGTTAGAGTCTCAACCAGAGTCTTTAGCTCACCATCCTTTCACAGAAGATACATTTCCACTACATATCAGTCTTTGTGCTGCCCAAGGGCAGTCCAGCACCGAAATGCCTGGCAATTCTCTTCTGAACAAGGGTGCCAACAGCAACCCCAGACACGTGTTTCGGCCTGGTTGGGCCTCGTCAGTGAGGTGGAGCTGTGCCTCTCTAAGAACAGTGAGCAAGGGTTCCACGTCTGGATTACCCTAGTAACTTAGGGTGAAAACCTAAAGCTACTTAATATTCAAAAACAAGGGGGTTCTGGGAGTTTCTCTACAACCGGCCTATATCCTGGGTTAGAGTCTCAACCAGAGTCTTTAGCTCACCATCCTTTCACAGAAGAGAAATTTCCACTACATATCAGTGTTTGTCCTGCCCAAGGGCAGTCCAGCACTGAAATGCCTGGCAATTCTCTTCTGAACCAATTCTCTTCTGTACCAACAGCAACCCCAGGCACGTGTTTCGGCCTGGTTCAGCCTCGTCAGTGAGGTGGAGCTGTGCCTCTCTAAGAACAGTGAGCAAGGGTTCCACGTCTGGATTACCCTAGTAACTTAGGGTGAAAACCCAAAGCTACTTAATGTGCAAACCTCACCCTTCTGATGAGGTTCAACCAGACCGAAACACGTGTCTGGGGTTGCTGTTGGTACTCTTGTTCAGAGGAGAATTGCCTAGCATTTCGGTGCTGGACTGCCCCAAGGCAGGACAAAGACTGATATGTTTAGGATATTTCTCCTCTGTGAAAGCTAGTGAGCTAAAGACTCTGGGTAAGGCTCTTGTAACCAGGACTCATGTCTGGCAGAGAGTCTCCCAGGACCCCCCTTGTTATTTCCAGATATCCCTGTGCCTGACTGAAAGAAAAAAAAATGATGTAAAAAGCGAATTTGTAGTTTCACGCCTCACATATCCCAAACACTGGTGTAGGCAAAGCTGGTATTGGAGAGGATTGGCTTGAGAAGCAACACAATGCAGCCCTTGCCCTCACAAGACAACTTGTGAACCTGGTTCAGGCAGAGCCCGGCACACCTCCAGAAACTATGCTTACGAAACTGGAAGAAAACTGAGGACTTGGCAATGCAGAGTGCCGCTGAATGCTGCAACGGACTGTCCAATTTCAAAATGTTGCCATGACTTCAAATAACCCTGGTGAGCAGAACCATATTTCCCCCTGCTCAAACACTATTAACAAATGAGAGATTTGCAGTTCCCTGATGTCTACGTCAAACATTGCTCCCTCCCATGATTCAGCCACCTAACAACACTTGCTCAACTAAGCGATCCCCATGGTGTCCCAATCGAGGATAAAAGGGTTAGAAGCAAGGAGTGTGGGTGTTGGGATTAAAGAGTAGAATGCAGAGATTAGTGACGGGTGGAACAGTGAGGAGGGAAGGTTTATATATGTGTTTAAAGCTGTAAAGACCAGTGAGCTGGAGGTGGTTAGAAAGTTGAGAGGAGTGGAAGGAGCCATCAAGAGATTTTCAGGAGGCATACAAAGGGAATGTGCTAGAGGTAGGAGGGGAATAAATATGAAGTGGAAAGAACATCTATAACAAACTTAGTGGTAAGAAAAAAGAATAAAAACTAGGAGAAATAGAAAGCGAGAAAAAGAGTTGGGCAATAAAAGCCTAGTGTGTGGCAGAACACCAAGCAGGAAAAGATGAAAGACAACCGGAAGGGGAGAGGAGCAAAAGAGGCTGAGGAGCAGGAGGAGGAGCAGGAATTTGTTTGATACTTTCTTGGTGAGGCTCATCACATGGTGGAGACACAGCCCCCAGGATGGCCCTGTCAACTTGCAGAAGGGGCTAAGCTTAAGAACCACATGGGCCCAATATGAGCGTAGGAGCTAGCCTTCTGAAATACTTGGGCCAGGAGGGTCCTGATAAGGCCAGAGTACATTCGCTTAGCTAATAAGGTAATGAGGGGCAATGGCACTTTGTCTTGAGGTGCTAGGATCATTAGTAAGAATGCCAATTGGATGTGTTACAGGTTGTGAAGGGCTTACAGATGGCCCTTCTCGACATTAAGTATGTGTGGGAGCCAAAGGGCTGTGTGACTTAGATGTCACATCCCCAAGCCACCAATACGCTTTGGTTTCTTACTAGGTCCTAGTCTGGTGATGCAGGCTATCTTGGGGAAAGTGGAGGGCCACTGGGTTCTTCCATTTACTTCCTCCATGCAGCTCCCCTAACATTCATGGGCATACCTGGTCCCCGGAGCCTCTCAACAAGCTAAAGGACGGTCACAACCTGTCTCTTGGTCACTATAGGTAAAACCGAACCCTCCATAAAGGCCAGAGGAGCCTGACCTGAAAACGGGGACGTGTTGATGATCTTCAATATAGCATGGCAACATAGTGATGAAATTCCTTTAGTGCGTAAAGGCTTCTGGGGGACCTGCCTCATGTGCCAGCAACCGGTGAATCCATCTAATCTAAAGTGAGAGGTGTGAAAGCTCAGTGTAGAATGAGGATGAAGAGGTGTTGTTATAGTAGCTTGAAGCATAGGGATTGCATGATGTGTTGGCAGATAACAGTTTTCTTATGACCAATTTAGCTGTCCAATTGCAGAGCTCTAACAAAGGGGGAATACAAAGACAAAGCAATGGGGGCAGACCGTGAACTGCCTATACTACAGACTTCCTGTCTGACATTATGTGTGGAGTTCATTTGGCCTGCAAACGTATTATTTTTACCTGGAAGAATAAAAGCAAGTGGATTTGTCAGTATTCCATAGCTGCTAGAGGTAGATAATATGCCATCCCCCACCACCATTCTTGATTCTTAACTTGAGAATTGTTAACAGTAGGATGAACAACTTTGCTATGGGAAGACTTTTTAGCTGACAGATCGCCCAGGGATTACCTGATCAAGGACAGCTTATGTCCATGTGACTAACTGTAGGGTACAGAACAGTGACATCCTCACGCTTAAAGAAAGGGTTTGGGTCCAAAGAGGATTTTAAACTGCCAGGGGTTTTGAATTATACATTGAATAAGAGGAGGGTGAAGAGAGGGATGAAAGGGTTGACAGCAGGACACTTGAAGGCGTGGTCTAAGTAGAAAGAAAATAAATACACTGTAATGTATGAAGAGAGAATGGAGTAGTTCTGAATACACACACGATCCAGAGGGCTGAGAAGATTAGCCACAAGAAGAGGAGTACTCTGTTCAAACATTGAATTCCACTAAGAACATGAAGGTACCAGAGAAGGATGCCATTTGGACAGAAAGATCATCATGATCTGATAGTCCAGAGTAAAATATGCAGACCATATGGCAGGGATTCATGGGAAAGTGGGAAGCAGCCCTAACTAAACCTTTTGGGGGGAGTCCTGAGCCAAATCGTACATTTCAAAATTCAACATAAGAATTCAGCATAGCAGAGCATTTCATGAAATGTAAATGTATAATAGCCGTTCTAAAAATGTAACGTTCAAAAGGGCCTGTGACAAATTATGGAGGAAGTATAGATGTGCTTCATGTGTGATGGACCTACCAAATGCTAAAATCTTGTGAAAGGAAATCTCCAAGCAATATCAAAGAGGCTATAGGATTTCCTATACCAAACAACCTCTGGCTCAGGGACTTATGTTGGAAAAGAAATTAGGTATTAGAAAATAGCTTCTTTTAAGCATAACCAATGAATAGAGAGGGGGCTTTTTGGATGTAGTGTGTGAAATGAGGGTGACATTATAGGTAGCATACTCTATTTAATCTGCTCCTAAGATTTCCATTAAGACCATCAAGACCTGGAAACCGACCCTGGACTATTTCACTAAAGAGCCCATTAATCTATTGCCCATACAGATGCTGGTTGTTGAACCCATTCCGCCAAGGAGGTTGGCATAAAAGCAAACATGCTGACCGGAGTTCTTTTGAAATGGGAGAGGAGCAAACTGTCGAGATCCTTGTCTTTAGGTTGTTTAATGCCATCACCTTTCTGAATCCGGTTGTGATCATTCGCGAACAGGCATGAATCATTTACATGTTTTTGAATCTGCACAACTGTAGTGCTTTATTGAAGACTAGCAAAAAGTACTCGTTCTCCAAACTGGTTCTGTAGACCGACATGACAACACTTATCAATTGTTGAAAATCAATGACCCTGTAGGTCGCGGTTTCAATTTGCTTATCGCTTGATGTGCCCTGCTCTCTGAAGTAAACTGCACTGAGAATGGGCATGTGTGTATGGCTGTCATAGCCCGGAGCAGATGTTGGGGGGGTAGGTAAAAGTTGATGTGCTGCTGCGTACTGGGACTTACTGTGCTCTCTCCCCACCTGTTGTCTCACCCTAGTGTGGTACAGTTCGTTACGGTGCAAATATTCCAGAAACCGTGCATTTTAGGGTTGAGGTCCACCGGTCCTTCTGCGACCACATTGATGTTTCACCAATTTCTGGCAACCGGCTGAAGTGTGAAGAAGGTGCTGAAATCCGGGGAACGGGTTGGGGTGTCCAAATGTCCTGTAGCCAGTCATGTCCGGAGGGTCCCAACAGGTAACTGCAAAATTTGGTGCAGATTGATGAAACCGTGTGTGGAAATATATAAGGAACAACGTTTTGCCAAACCACAAACCCATGTTCACTTGTCCTGAAATCCAGGGAACATGGTGGGTGTCCAAATGTCATGTAGGCAGTATTGTCCGGAGGGTCCTAACAGTTAACTGTGCAACATTTGGTGCAGATTGGTGAAAAGGTGTGGAATTGTATAAGGAACAACCATTCGCCACAAACCCACAAATGTTAACTTTTTTTAATATAGAAGATTGTGGATGGGGATTTTATGCCAGGGATGTTTTAAGATGGGATCTAATTTTGTACATATACATTTTTACCCTAACATACACACATCTGCTCAAGACTTTCCTTTTGGGATATTGAAGCTTGAGCATGCAGTGGTTTGGGATACGAAAGAAGCGTGCCAGAGAGAAGAAAGGCCATTAGTCAGTTCCCAGCATCTATTTGAGAAGTCCAAAAAATAATTTTCATGCCAACAAGTCGGACTTGACGTAAACAATAGCTTGATTATGTGCATCAACATTTAGTAGCAGTTCAAACCTCTTGAAGATTGTTTGTTTATTGCTGAAAATTGCAACACTTACTGAACTCAAATAATTTCACAACCTCACACTTCTTGCAATGTCACTATACTAACGGATCCGAAAAGCATGCTTAAACTAGAAAATACACTGGGTGCTGAAAACGACATAATTCTTCCTTTTAAGATTCTAAGATACAGTGCAGCAAGGCAGTTTTAAGGAGCATTCATTGCCAACACTTATGTCAAGAGGAGCTTGCATTGCCATAGGGTTCAGTATACCCTACATTTTACCTTTTATAATGCACATTTAGAGATTAATCTGAGCAACAATGTTTACTTTGTTAATGCTACAAAAGGAGTGGGTGGGCAAAATCTTAGCATCCCTGGGCATGTTTACAGTAAGGGCAGTTGAGGTATAACAAGAATGTTTACAATGAATCATTAGTGCAGACCAGGTCCAATTGTATGGGGCAGTAAAACATTACCAAAACACACAAGAACACAAGAATGGGTGGAGGCAGCATAGCTTTGGATTAATCTGTGGCCTTCAATACTATCAATCATATCTTACAGTCATGGCTGACTGGTTGTGGGTTTGAGCTTTTGGCCTCAAGCAATGTTGTCTCTTTTCTAGAAGGAAGAACTACAGTTGTACAGTTGGAGAGGGATTTCATTGTGACATACCTCTACTAGTTGGGTAACCCTGCACTCCCTGTTTTTACCTATTCTGTTAAACATCTATACATTTCTGTGACAGAATGGCAATCTGTGAGTGCAGTTTTGCCTGAGTAGTTTGGGTTTTTTATTTGATCAAATGATGCAGTTAATTCAGACACTGAAGGAGAGTTCTGCTAATCAGACTTAATTGCTCCATGCCCAAAATAATAGTGTATACATGTGACCCTGTTAGGGACAACGCCCGTAGCATCATTGCTGTGGCAGCAGAGTAGTTTGAATCACAAGTCCCTTAGTGGGTGCCTCCTGTTGCAGCCCAAAGCAAAATTCCAAGGAGACATGGATCACCTTTGTGGTCAAAGACAGCCCCTCTCCCATAGTCATAAAAGTGTGTGTTAAGCGATTGGTGGCGCATTAAACTTTAAGTACAAGCCAGATCTGCTTTTGACAAGGGGGCTTCGGGGACTACAGTTATACAGCCACAAGCAATTTGATGTCATAATTCCGATGATCAGCAGCTCGTCCATGGCAGGGCTTTGTGAATTTGGTTTTTCTGGCCTGGGTCCCATCTAGGTTCCACCTCGTTGGAGACCAGGAAGCTTCCCCTTTGCTGCTCCAGGGAAAGGGTGTCACCTCCTCCCGAGTACAAGACATCTCTCTGGCTTGGAACCATGTTTTCAAAGAAAGGCCTGCCACTGTACCAGGATACAATAGAACGTCCTAAACAGGGTTCGGATTACCAGAGATGCTTTGAAGTTAGAGTAAGGGGTGAAAGTAAAGAAGCCTAGTAGAGCTGTGTTGCCCACAGACCGGTTCCACCATCTTGGATCTTGCTGAGGTTACCTCCACTTCCTGTATACAGAGCACTCTAGTATGATGTCACAGAGTAAAGGGTTTTTCACAGCAGCCCAGATGGGTGCCCTTAAGCAAGTCTAGAAAGAAAGGAACCAACCGCCTGTGGCATTCTGCCCATGAAAAGCGTTTGGAGAGACCTCCCCTTAGTTGATTCAACCTAGGGCTTTGGAAAAAGAATTCATCTGAAATCTGTTGTGGGTACTGTCTGATTCAAACTCCTCTGCTATGGAAGTGAAAACTGAGCACCCAAGGAATATTGGGGTGACCTGTGTGGGATATATTGACCCACTCAACAGCATTGCCTTACATCACTGAGCTGTCTGTGTGCAAGAAACAGTAATCTGGCTGCGTTGGCTCCTGTGCACACCAGGACCTCAAAACTGCTTTTGGCAGTAGCAACAGAAAAATGACTGCACCATTTTGCCTCACACACTTTGGGCAAAATGGAACAAGGGGACACACTGAAAAATATGCCAGTGTGTTCTGAAAAATATATGGAATCAAGTGAAAAGGAAAACTTGCCACTGCTGCAAAAGCCAAGATTCCCTTTAAAATGAAACCGTTTTCACCCTTTCAAAATGCTGCTTTGATGCCAATTTCATCTCTCATTCTGAAACCGCTGTGATTGAAAAGGCCCGGCCATGCCCAGGAGAAGTAATTGTGCATTAGCAAAACCATGTCTAGTTCCTGAATGACAGGCCCAGTCATCTTAGCTTGGAAAGAAATCAACCAGGGGCTTTGTTTTCAGTTTACACAGGAAACACATCTATTTGCTTTGCAAAAGTATCTAAAAATCAGATGTTCAGAGAAAGACTCGAAATAGCTGAGCCATGCCTGTTTAAATGTATCCATGCTGCAGAACAACTCCAGCATTCAAGAGAATAACCATAGCTGCGTGGCAGTGTGTGAATTTGCTGGAGATGAAATCGAATTTAGAAGACAGAAATGTTAGCAGTTTTTAAACACATGTGGTAAAATGGGCTTTGCTGACTAAAGAAAAATGCCTATTTCAAAGTAAATTGTTGACTGAAGGCCTGCTTACTTAGCAATGTAAGGGGATTATGTGGCTGGTGATAATACATACATAGGCTATTTTGATTCCCCGGGTTTGTTTAATTCAAGACTTAAAAGGAGCGAATAAAGGTTAAAACACATAAGCTGGGTTTGCAAGCTCTCAAGAAATACCAGTTGTTAAGGTTCCCGCCCTGTAACTTCCTTCAGAAAGAGAGGCACACCATAAACTTTCAGGACACCAAAAGTTCTAATTGCCAGCTTCAAAAACTTTTTATGGCACAGGACAATGGGAGTTCACAAGCTCATCAGACATGTGTCTGTGCTCCAGGCTGGGACATTAGCAGTCCTAGGACACTCAACTGTCAAGTGTGAAGGGCAATAAAACCTTCAATTAAGAGAGAAGCCCCCCATCCTGCTTGGAAGAAACTGCCAGTTGGTGTTAGCTGGGAAGAAAAAAATGACAATGACTCCCATTTGTCTTAAGACTATTTTATAAAGAACTTTAAGAAGACTTGTATCTCAGCTGTCAAAATTGGTAAAAATCTTTCACAGCGTAAAAGTGGAATTGTGGGCTGTGTTTGAAAACGTGGTAGAATGTTGTGACACACTCTGGACAGAAATGGTAATCTATGTTGTATTACCAGAAAAGCATCCATGTTGCAAAATGTCAAATTTTGTACATACTTCCATGGGGATAACTCGCATCTGTGTATAAAATTGGGGAATTTTAGGCCAAATGTTTCATGTTTAAAATTACCAAAATGTATCAGAAAGGCGAAGCAAGGTCCCACAGAATTGAGGATTTGACTGATCAGTGCAGCACACAATATGTAACCTGTGTATCTGACTTACTAAGAGGTTGCATTCGCAGACGTATGTGTTTTTGGCAAAATCGGATTTTCAGTAAAGTAAATGTGGGAGTTTTCTGATCTCCAACCAATTGTGAGCAAGGTGTAGACTATGCCCTTGCCCAATCCTATTGTCGGGGGCGTGGGTAGTGAATCCTATCCCTGTCATATACTGTAATGATGTCATCTGGCATTATAAATAAGGGCCCCTGATTAGCACTCAGAACACACACTGATTCCTGAGTCCAACGCCGGCGTCCTGTTCCTGTCTTCATCTTGCATCTATTCATCTAAATTCCAGATCCCAACCACAAGGCCAAGCAATTGCTGATCCTGCTTCAGCTAGGCTTCAATTCTAAAATAATCCCCATAACCAAGGGAAGCGCTGTGTTGTTTTGGGGAAGCATCCTGAATTTACCTAGCTTGCTGCTCACTGCATACTGCTGCTATCCTGATGCCCTATAGTATCCAGTAACCGGAACTTCCAGTCAAGAAGAACTATCCTTTGGTATCCAGTCCCTGCTCGGCTGACCCTGTCCCCCTGAGTTTGTTCTACTGCCCTGTCTTAGACCAGATCCGTGTGGTGATCCAGAGCGCTGACTGTCCAAAATCCAAATTAAAAGTGGACTGTGAGTATCAATAGGAACCATAGAATCATAGTAAACCTTGCCTTGTTCCGTCCCAATCTCCAAGTCATCCAAGCCTTATCCTGATAACTGCAATATTGTCACAATCATTCTTGAAACCCTGCCTTTGATTCCTTGTGCTAGCACCAATTTCTTTATTTATTTTGTCTTGTGAAATCCTAAGCCCTTAGTTCTCCCTGGGGTGATCGGACTGGGTCCGCCAGGGCTGGCGCAGAGGTGGGAGGGTTGATTCTGTGGATGAACTCCGGAGCTTACTGTGTCTCAAGCTGGTAGCCTAGCCTGAATGCCCTAGCGTAAAGTAAAACTGTCATTGTCAAAATTGATTTCTATTCCTTTTTCGCACCTTTATTCTTCCAAAAACGCACCTCATTCTATCTGGCATAACTCACTCAATTTAACAGCTAGAGACCTCATTTCACTTTCATATTGTACCTAGGACCCATAGCTCCCCCCACCCCAACCCAAGAATTTGCATTCAGATTTACAATATTTCACCCGTTTTTATTAAAAACCGTTTTGGTAAATTCAGGCGGGATTTGCAAAAGTGTGCAATTTTACACCGTGTCATTTTGGTTATAAACGGTTTTCAATCATCCATTCAATTTCGATTGTATGCTTTTGCTCAATACATTGCTTGTGATTGCTAGTATCTGTCCAGTGTTGCTCCACTAAAGAATTGTTTTTGTTTCAAGAGTTTTAGACATATTCATTGATTATCCATCCATTTCCGAGTGTCATTTTAGCATTCCCATGGTTTAATCCATTTTTCTCTCTTGTTTGGGGAGAGAAAGTCTGATTTCTATTCTCTCTCTTATTTATCATTCCTGATTACCTGCTGCTTCTGTTTATCCACCTAGAATTGATTATTTGTGGGCTGAGGGAACTTTGCAGGGGCAAATTCTAACTCCAGTGCTATCTTACCTAAAATCAAAAGTGCTCCTATTCCCTGATGTTTTTGTAGTTGTGTCAATAGAAGGTTAAACTAAGTGCATTGCTTACATTCATATTTTTCTTATCACCCCATTGGTGATTGCTGCCCCATATATTAAAAAGTGTGTGATTTTCTTGAATTTCTAAATAAATATTACCTTTACCCACCAGCCTGGTTCCTGGTCCATTGTTACCCGGGGTATTTCAAAAGGGTGTGTAATAATAGTGGTGTATCTCTCAAATAGTTAACCTATATATGACAAAATAAGCATTTCAGTTGTGCTCTGCATACTAGGCTGAGACCAGGGTGTATCGCCTGATTGAAATCCTTAACACCAGCAGGCTGGACGTGGCCTACTGCAACTGAGGCACTGGCACTCGGGACCTGCTCAGTGGAAGCATCAGAGCCCTACAAGTGACCGCTACAAACCTTCCTTGCTGCAAAGCACAGACTAGGACTCACCTTGCCTTCAGAGACCATGGAATGAGTCTCCCATCTCACCAGAAGCAACAAGAGCCTGTTTTCTGCTTCAAGGCACTTTTCGAGCCAACTGAACCATGCTTTACAGACTGGGCTGATACAGGACCCTCAGGGCTGCCTTGAGCACTCCAAACACTTTGATGCTCTTACCTGCACTTGCAAGCTGTCTCGACCCATCTCATTCCATAGCTCGTTTCACCACCTGGCCGGACCCCAAAGAAGCAGTAGACTTGTCACACCTCGACCACCAGCATCATCCAGCGGAGGCAAACGTCCTGCTTGTCTCGATGCTGACTCAAACCACTGAAAGCGATCATCTTGATTAGTCCTGATGAGGATTCAAATCCATTGGCATCCCATATTCAGTCTAGACCACGATATGCCATTGAAAAGACATGCAGTGCAACATCCAAAAGCCCATCTTGATGCCGGTTAGCTCCAGGAAAGCTTATGAAGGTAATGCAAGTGGTTCTGCTGTGTGAGGGGCCAGAATAAGGAGACTGACAGTGTTGGTTAGTTTTACAAAGCTTTTATTAAAATCCTAAAATGGATTGGAAAAAATGCCTTACTAGCCCTACCTCTGAGGGGTTTCCCTGCCTCAATAAAATGAACTAATGGACCAGTCGTCGTGAGAATGTCCAAAATAATATTTCTGCTGTCCTGTGTCCAAAAACCTATTCTGACCCTCACACTCGTACCACAAAAATACTCCAAGGTAAAATAAGAATGTACTTGGCTTCTTTTGTGCAGCCTTCTGGTGCTGCTTGCACCCACTGTTTGGGAAGTTGATTTTATAATGCCAGAGGGACAATCCCCATCTCTAGTCTTTCCCTGTGTTTTGGAGTTTACAATAATATCAAAATTATCATAAATAGAGGTAGTTGAAGATTTGACAGCTCAAAGAGACATACTGTGGTTAGGAAAAAATTATACATCACTTTATTATTAACAAGACATAGTACGATTCACAATTTAAAACATCAATTATTACATGTAAATTGTCATAAACTATTGTAAATAAATATTGTTGTAAGTGACCATAAAATTCCTATTTGATAGTCTCTTATAGTTTGTAACTATTTTCACAACTATCCCTTATATAAATTTATAGAGGATTTTTCTCAACATTTTTCAGTTCAGAGTCTATAGATGTTGAACATTCTTCAGGAGGTATAATTGTAGTCACTGTTCTATTCCAGGGTTTGAATAGGTTCTCCCCTTGCTTATCTATAGTTGAACTGAGTATCTTTGAACTGTCAATCTAAAAACAACAGTATTAGCTATACATGCCTATTTACTATATATGTCTTTTTAGACCCTTAACCTATAACTTAGTAAATAATTACCAGGGTAGGTCTGTGGGAGCGGCACCTAAAAGTAGAGGAAGACTTGTAATTAGTCGTTTCCTCCAGTGGCATCTACATGAAAGACAAAAATAAAGTGCTTTAGCTGCATAATAGCCCCGTGTATCTCTTAACTCTCTCAATTTCATATTCCGTTTTTTTGGTTATGATTAAAAGCAAATAACCCACCTGCTTCTGCGGGTTTATCAGGTGCTTCAACCAGATCTCTACTGTGTTGAACTTTAGTTATTCTCCCAGGTGCCGTTGATATGGAGATTAACTTCAGTTATCAGAACGTGGTTTGTTTTGGGTGTCCGATTGGTCTCTTTTGATTCTAAAAAGAATAGCTTTAAGTGTTAGACCATTCTCTATTATGCATCTATTCGCATAAAGTAGTCGGAGCATGCTATGCGTAGTTTGCACTTATTACGGTATAGCTGCCGTTTAAATGCTACCAGCCCTTCACCGGCTGTTTCCATGCTTTAGTTTATCCCTGGACTTGGACTTTAAATCTGAACTGTAAGCGGAGAAATACTTCCCGTTTAGTCTATCTGACATTATTTCAATGTGGCTGTCCACAGTGTGTTATCCACCATATAATAAACCGTTCCACCCTTTCACTTGCAGTTCGACTGTAGTTTACAATGCCAGAGGGACAATCCACTTCCCTGGCTTTGCCTTTCTATTTTAATGTATATTCATTTTCCCGTGCAGTTTGAATCGGTTTGAGGCACAGATGCCTCACTATGTTTAGTTGACCTACAACTTTGTTATGCATAAGCAATTGGTGTGTTCACCTGTCCAATTATTCCTACTGGTACTGCACCGAGGAAGAGTTAATACAGTTGATCATTGGTTTGCATTTTCGATGTGTCTCTTTATAGTCCGGGTCTTTTTGGCAGATTGGGAATACCCCACTGATAGCTCACTGGCTCTCTTGATATTCCCCGACCTTGGTGTATTTTCTAACCAATATCATAGTTTCAGTACTCCCTCCCAACCAGCACCCCACAGGCTCTTACCTTCTCTTGAGAGCTCCTTCTGGGGTCTGACTGGTTCCATGACATTTCATTTCTCCCTGTCTCCTGGCCTTCATGGTTGTGGCTCCAAGACTTCCTTTTGCGGCAGTGCGAGCAGTGAACTAGTGCTGCATGGTGCTTCCTCTGTCTGCAGGTACTCCGCCTCGGCTCTCGACTGTCCTAATGCCAGTGGATCAGTCCTCTGTGGGGCCACTGTTGGTAACTCTGCGTTTGTGGAAGTTATCCTCGTAGCCACTTTTAGTCATCTCAGTGACAAGCACATCAGCCACTCCTTCCCAGAGTCCGTTTCCTAGGTCATCTGCTGCCTCCACGGAAACTAGTCCAAGGGCTGTTGCTACTCCCAAACCCTTCACCCGCACGGGCTGACAAAGGTCTGTTCCCCAAGCCTCTCCTTCACTCTGGGGTTGCGGCTGCTGAAGGCAAGTTGACTTGTTGGGACACTGATCCCTCCTTCAAGTACCTCACCTCCGCTATACGTGGTGGCGGGTTAGGTATTTTACTAATAAGCTCTTGCCACGCTCTGCCGGCAACCATTCGGCTTCTTGCAATATTGCTGCCCCTTGTTCTCTGGGCTGCAGCTAACTATGCAAATAAAATGATCTCTGTTCAAGAGAGACGGCCGGTGTCCCCTTCATTCAATCGGGCACTTTGCTGCTTGTCCGCAAGTGGAAGTTTGATTCTTCCCTCGTTTTTTTGCCATCACTGCCTCCACCGTTTGTCCAGAGCACCGCCTGCTTTCTTTCTGTTCTCTACTTTCCCCATTCTCTTGCCTGCCTCAATACCTCTTCTTCTTTCGGTCTCTGCAGCTCCCACCTCCCAATCCACTGCTGCTGTTGCCACGACCACTACTGCTACAACCTCCCCTACTACTTCTCCCGCTAAGTGGTCCCTCTCTCCTATGGGGAGAATATTTCTTTGATTTCAACAACCACTACAATGCTGCTGCTTTTCAGCTGCATCTATGCATTGCTTCTTCATCCCAGTTAAAGTACCATTTAAAAGGGGTAATATGTTGAGCCTCCCTTGTCTGCTTCTGGCTTTAATGTTTGGGGTAGTGTTCCCTTGTTGTAAAATAGGGACGTACCCTCTAGGTTCATCAGTCTCCTTGGCCTGACTTTGAGTGCCCTAGGGACTGATAAGATGCCACTCTAGCTTTTTCAAAAGATTTTTTTTTTATTATTACATTACTGCTGAAATTGCCTTTGCTGCTCCTTTCTGCAAGATCCAGAGTGTCCGATTGTATGTGATTTTTACTGACGGAAAATTCTGAGAGGTACATTTCATTGCAACCAAAATACAGAAAAAACACCAAATATTTTTTTTATATGTAGGTGTTCCACTACTAGCCCTGCAATGTTTTTTTTTCATCCTTATAATGCCACTCCAACCTCATCCTGACCCATTTTAACTCCTTACCCCACTACACAATATATATTTAATATTTTCGTGTTTTTTTGGTATTATTGTTCGCGATGAAATTTACCACTCTGAAATGTTTTCGGTAAATTGACTGGGTACCAAGTGCCCTTTTCACGTCAAACTCTGCATTCTTTGTGCTCTCTCCAATGGGAGTGATTACTGTTTATAATTAGTTGTGTGCATTTTTTGTTTTATTAAAGGTTCTATATTTGTAGAACTTTGATTGAACATTCTCATATTTTGGATTCATTGTACCAATGCTGCTTGGGTTGCTACTGTTAACAATTTACCCCTCTTCTAGGACTATATATATCCTGCCCTGGGCCTATGTTACCAAAAAAAGCGACCGTGTTAGATCATGGAGTTGTGCGTCGTTTACCATTAGGATTGGGATCAATGTTCATTTTGTATAAGTTCCTGGTGAGATGTCTCGTGTATTCTCAACACGAACACCATTGGCTCCCGTGCAGGCATTACCCAACTGGGAATCCCTCACCTGCACTGCTGTTCTCCAGGTTCCTTCCCCTTCCATCCCTGGCATGGGGGGAGGGGGCAGTGGAGGTTGCAGATCTTAAGGAACAACGCACTACTAGTCAGCCACTCAGCCAATGAGGGGGCTTGGATCAGGGTAATAACCAGCAGCAATCCCCCGCTCTGAACCTCCACATGACTGGAGGCCGTCATCTTTCCCCTCAGGGCAATGAGGTAAGTGTTGCTCACCTCCCTCCTCCCCAATGCACAGAATTCCCTCCCCGCCCCTCTAACCCCACTTAGCTTCTTTTCTGTCCGTTTCGGGAGCAGATGCGCTGGGAACACTTCTGTCCCAGTGCGTCCGCTCCCAATCCGCGACGGGCCGTCATGGAAAGGAAGAAGGCATGATGGCCATTTATTTTGCATGATGGCCATTTATTTTGTTTACATTTTTCCTTATGCTTTGAATGTTGGTAAAGGATAGGGAGAAGCCTTCGCCCTTTCCATGGTGGCCATTTTGTTTACCTTTTCACACTTATTTTCAATGGCCACCATGGAAAGGGAAAACAGACTTCGTTTTCCCTTCCCCGAGGTCCAGAGCCTTTTGGAACAGCAAACAAATGGTTTTAGTGTTACGGGCCGGGGTACTATAGCAATAGGCCCCTGGCAGGTAGGGGGGCATTACCACTTCAAGTAATGAATCGGGGCCTTCGTTAACACCCTCTCTTCGCTCTGGGCTGTAACTATGGGCCCTGGGGCATTGCCTGAAGTGGTAATGCCCCCCCTGCTTGGGGCCTATTGCTTAAGTAGTGTAAGCAATTTAGTCACTACTCATCCCTGTACTCCTTTAGAGCAGCAGTCATTTTGTCACAATTTCATCTGATAGAATCCTTCAGTGTGGCCTGCCATTCCTATGCCCCTTTTATGTTATGTTACTTGGCATTTATATAGCGCTCAATGTATCATTGGTATGACCTCAAAGCGCCGGTAGGTTAAATGCCCTCGGAAACCGTAGTTCTGGTCAGTAGAGAGAAATAGTGTCATAGGGTGCGTGGGTGCACCGCATGTGTGCAGCCGATGTAATTGCCGGATGGTAGCTGCATCCTAGCTTTAGGTGTGGTGCTGAAGATATCAGTTGGATGTGTGCAGTCTGGTGGGTGGACACCCAGACTGGGCTTTGGCTGCGATAGGCCTGAAGGACGCATATCTGAGCAACTAGGCCGGAATGTGCTCGGCTAGCTGCGTTTTATTAGGGTGATGAGGTGTTCATGGGGTCGTATTCGTATGTGTGAACAGGTAGGCTGAATTAATCGGGGGGGGTATAGCTGTGTTCTAGTTGAATGATGGTGTATAGTAGAGAGTAAGCGTAGTCATGTGATGTGATGGTTATCTTTAAAGCGCCCGTGACCAGGCACGTGAACAGGATGGCAGGGAACAGAGCGACAAATGGATACATAGAGACAGGGCTCGGCTTACAGCGACAGGAGGGGGATACAGATATATAGCAACAACATGGGGAACAGGAGAGCAGAGTACACAGGATACACGTGTGAGGCATGTTAACATTTACATTTGCATGTCTATACGGATGTGGCTCAGGCTAATGTTCACAGCTCCACCCAAGTGTGCGACATGCCAACACTTGCCCTTCCATCTAGAAGCGACTCAGGCCAACGTTCACAATCCTGTCGGGGTCTGGTGCAGGCTAATGTTCACAATTCTAACCAAGAGCAGCATTGCTAACATTCACAATCTAGTATGGGTCTGGTGCAGGCTAATGTTCACAATTCTAACCAAGAGCAGCATTGCTAACATTCACAATCTAGTATGGGTCTGTGGCAGGCTAATGTTCACAATTCTAACTAAGTGCGAAAGTGTGGCATTGCTAATATTCAGAATCCCATCTGGGTCTGGCGCAGGCCAATGTTCACGAGTCTGCTAAGTACGGCATTGCTAACATTCACAATCCTATCTAGAAGTGACGCAGGATACTGTTTACAAATCTAACCAAATGCAGCATTGCTAACATTCACAATGTAGTATGGGTCTGGGCAGGCTAATGTTCTAACTAAGTGCGGCAATGCAAACATTCACAATCCTGCCTGCGTCTGGCGTATGCTAATGTTAACAAATCTAATAGTGCGGCATTGCTAGCATTCACAATCCTATCAAGGAGTGACGCAGGCTACTGCTTTCATGTCTAGCTAGGTGTGGCATTGCTAACCTTCACAATCCTGACTGGGTCTGGCATAGGCCAATGTTCACAATTCCAACCAAGTGCAGCAATGCTAACATTCACAATCCTGCCTGGGTCTAGTGTATGCTAATGTTCACAAATCGAATAGTTCGGCATTGCTAGCATTCACAATCCTATCAAGGAGTGACGCAGGCTACTGCTTACAAGTCTAGCTAGGTGTGGCATTGCTAACATTCACAATCCTGACTGGGTCTGGCATAGAACAGTTGTATTAAAAGGATTGAAAAGGATATGCTTTTGAAAATGAAGCTCAAGACAAATGAGGCACGCTCAATTCTTTGTCCACTCATAGTCCAGTATATAAACGTGAACAGGGTTTTGCTGAACCTTCTAGTGTCTGCAGAACCCGGGAAGAATGTTGCACAAGTTGGCCCTGGTATCAAGACTGCTCCTCGCACTCAGCACCAGAAGGTCCTACTGGGTGGATCGGTCACTAGCAGGAGTGTGCAGTCAAGGACCATGAACTGCCATTTTCCTCTTCTATCTTTCATCGCTGCAGACAGCACCCTCTCTGCTGGGGTGGAACACTTAGTGAGTAGTATCACTTGGAGGTAATCGAAAATAGCAATACTGATTTTTTTATTTTTTTTTTGGTAGCATGATGTATTGTGAATTGCAGATTTCTTTCCAGGTGCACTAAGGAAACCGCCCACTATATCTCGGATTAACTTTTCGTTCTGGTAACGGATACTGGCCCTGCGATTTACTCACGCCACTAATTAACGCTGGCGAGGAGGCGCTTTCACAGCAAGCACTGCCCCATCTCTGCTTGACTTTGCACAGCTGCGCCTTATTTAAACAAGCGTTTTGTTTTCATTGCTCAGACAAGGTGTATTTTCACTGTTAACATCGCTTGTGTGTGGGAAACTCCTTTCGACTTTCAATAACAGCCGATTGACCAGCATTCGCTTTGCAGTAGTGTGTCAGGCAAAGGCAGTTGTATTCAGTATATTGCAATAATCCAGTTTCATTCTGCTCTGATGACTTCAGACCTTCTATATCCCTGATGAATTTCCACAAAAAAAGTTTAATAATTAAGATGGAAAGAAACATGTTGGACTTTTGATTATTGTCATGAACAGTGATGAATTAATGTGACAAGTCAAGTTTTCGAGTTATTGGAAATTTTATATTTAGCAGTACTTTGTTGTTTGTTACTGGCTAGAATATGTTAATTTTGTTAATTTTTGTGGTTTAAATTTTACATTTGTGTTTTTTTGACAATTATTGTAATCAAGGTGTGTTGAGTTTGGTGAATTTGAACGAGTGTAGTATGGATGGAGTAGTCAGTGATGCGAGTGGTTTTGAGTTTGTTGCATTATGCATTGTGAATGTTATGAATTATTATGCACTTTGAATGTTAATATGAATCATTAAGTGTATTGTATCTTGTGTTTTATGCATTTATTCTAATTTTGATACATATTATGAGATTTTTACAATCCATATGGGAGTTTTTAGAACTAATACATTTATTTTACAAACATGTTTGTGGATGTGAATTGAATTTTTCACACCTCCAATTGTGAGATGTGCGAACTGATCAATGTTGATAACCGTATGTATTAAATACAAATTTCTGTCTTGCCTTTCACCTAAAGAAGCTTGCTTATCCCGGCCCCTTAGTTGTCCTATATATATATTTGTGCTTTCCAGGTATAGCCGTGGACAGACTTGACCTGGAGTGACCTTGACGTGGACCATTTTAGTGTTTTTGCACTAAGGAAACCATGCAGTTGTGACTGGGTGGTGAATAGTGAAAGCGAGAACAAATGTGGGGAACATAAAAATTGATAGTCGCAGAATAAATGGCCCATAGAATACATTTTCACAACTCCATCAGGAGAGAGTTCATATTAACTGAATCATGGCCAAAAATGAGGAAATAAATGAAGACACAACTGAACAGGAAATGAAACTTAGGATGAACATGTTTATTCAACATAATAAAATGCCTTTAAAAATGCAGGCGATTAGGCCTAGACCCTTCATGAGTCCTAACTAGGTCAGGTCTGTACCAGACTTTGATCTACTACTAAAAATGATAGATTAGAACATGCGTCATTGAAGGTGTTGCCAATTTTGCTCCGAGGTGTGCAGTTGATGGTAAAACACAGCGAAAACAAGGACGTCTGTTTTTAGAAAGCATCGCCATTCTTTCAAGGTCATAACAGAACAGATGCTGCAGAAACGTTTAGTTAAATAGCAGTTCCGGCGCTGGTGTAAAGGCATAGCAGACTGAATATCAGGCCCGGCTCCAGAAATTTTCATCTGGGTGGGCCAGGGTTGTGACCAGGGGGCCCACATTGCATTGGGTGTGGGTCTAGGAGTACCCTATTCAAAGTGCTGGCATTGATCCATATTTCGCAGATCTGCAAAAATACATTTGCACCCCTCTATAAAAAAGGACATAGCAAAAGAGAAGCAAGAAAAAGTGTTGCAACATCAATTTACGTGTCTTCCCTTCCCATCTGCTCTCCCCTTTCTGTTATATCTGATCCTCCTTCACCTTTCACCGCCCAGACACGTTCCTTCAGCTACCCTAATCACTGTTCCCATTTACCTACCCTTTCACCTGTTTACACCAGCACCCAGCATGCATTTCCTGGCCTGGCTTAAGATAATTGAGGGTGATGCCTCCTCCTCTTCCTCTGAGAGGGCTGAGCAGATGGCGTCTGCTCAACAATACCATCCTGAGCACTGTGACTACTCCCAGCTTCCCCCGGAGGGGATGCTTGTGCTCCCTCCATCCTGCTGTGAAAGATTAGACCCCCCACAATACCGAAGCAAGGAATAGGAGATTTTGTTTCCTACTAAATTAATTTTTTTTTGAACTTTTTATTTCAAGACCAGACCATACTATGCCCAATAAATACAGGTAGTCCTGTTGATCTTAACAATATTTAGAGCACAACAACATATCCTCCAATAACATACACATGTATACAATCCTCCCTTTACCCACTCATTCCACAAACGCCCCCTCCTTTCCAACTGAACCCCTACAGTAGTCCCATTCTGAATGTCTCCCATCAATGGTTCATGTCCAAAATTACATTTTAATGTTATTTTTTGTTGCATTTTTGCAGAACATGTTAATTGAGTTGAGAGTGCAAGGCTGTGCTAGGGTTGTAAGGGCTGCATCAGGAGGCGGACGGTGCTGGTTGAGGGGTTTCCAGCCTCCTGGTATAGCTGCTGGTGGGCTATGGCATGAAGGAGTGGGTAAGTGGTAAAGTCATAATTTCAGCATAGCCTGAAATTTAGATACTTGACCACACATCTGCAGAGCTCAAGTTGGTACAAATGTGTTGAAGTTTGGCTTTCAATAACTAAAATAATACTAAATTTTATACAGATGACTTAAAAAAATGCACAAGTCACATGATAAACAAACTTAACAATGTATTCATCATTGTAGAAAAATGTTGATGAAAAGATTAAGGTGGGGCATTTTGTTTTGAATCGTAAACTGCATAGAGCAGAATTCTCCTGTTTGCACTTTTTTGCAAAAGGGGCATCTGAGACATGTTAAACAGATACAACCTCAATGGTAGGGCCTGTTCAGCCCTGATGTTTGCATGTGGGGGTGAGGGTAGAGCAGGGGAGGGGCATTGGCATTTGTCCCTTGTCTAAATGTTAAATCCACCTCTGATTGCACTCCTTAGAAAATATTGAAATACTGCTTTTTAGTTATAAAAGATGTACACCTTTTATACTTTGCCCGCAACATTATAGAAAACGCTCTTCTTTTTGGTTATTTTACGGGTGTTAATGTTTCATTTCTGGCACTGCCTAAACATCCAGCACCCAGGATTTAAATCATACTTTGCAAACTCGGTAAAGTTACTCAAACAGATTGAGGTTATGAAATCAGTACTTATCAGTTTGAATCATGAAACGTTCTGCAGGGTAGACAAGGCTTCCAAACAAAGATACATTCTATTTAGGTGGGAACCCCACTGGTAAGTATGCATGTGAAGATCTGAAACTGGTCAATACTTGCCAACCTAGCCTAATCATTTTCAGGTAGGCCCTTGTTGGACCAGCTCAGCGCAGCTTGATTCCCAAGGCGTAGCCAGCACGACACCCACATCTGGGCATATACACATTCACTTAGGGAGACAAACGGAAGCCACATGCATTGACAGAGCCAAAGGCTTGGGCTTTAAATTAGGCATGGGTAGGCATTTACCAGACACTGCCATAAGGGTACCACATAAGGGGACCACCTGGTCATAAGATGGGAGCAGCTGGAAAATGGTGCCATTAACTGGGCATATGAAGACCGGACTTCAGTGCAAGCCACAGAGGCATTGACACATATATTGCTTATAAAATCAACTGGCTGAAGACACACATTAAGATAATTTCATTACAACAAGAGCTTATTTACAGAGGCAATTAACTTTGATATAACATTGGCAGGCCCTATACAGCAACACGTTTGGTGTTACTTTGTGATAGAGCTTGCTCAAAGAGTTCTAGAAAGGTTAGGTTTTGCTGGTGAGGTATTAACCCAGCCATGGCTAGTCATAAGGTGGGTAAATGACAAGGCATACCCATAGGATGTGTGCTTCTTCCCACATTTTATCACCATCCTATCTGTGTTCCACTGCATGCGTTCTGGTCGTACCTAATAGGTAAAAAGTCTATGAATCAATTAGAATCACCGTCATTGCTCTGGCCAGCGTCCATACCATTTTTTGCATATCAGCCTTGGCCCTGTCACTAATATCAGAAGCCGGTCCCAAACTTCTAGACCACAGGGCCTAAAAATCCATGTGGTTACTTGTGTTCCAGTGAAGACGGTCTAGCAATTGAGACTGAACTGGTGGCAGCACCAAAAGTCATTTGCTAATGGCTTGTCCCCTTCTCTAATGGTACAGACATACTGCTAAATTATGTCATGGAATGTTGCGCATAGCAACGGTCGTGGTAATGTTTAATTCAAAGCCTTGCATCTATCACTTTTTGATTGTACTTCACTCTCCCCTCCAGAATTACACTTTTGTTACTGCCAACCTTATCTTTTCACTTATACTCAAGTAGTTAATGAAGCAGAATATATACTTTGAATGTAATTTGTAAGGACCCCCAGTCAGTTGACGCACCTTGCGCAGAAATCTGTGGTCAAGCAATTTACCTGTCATTTATATTATTTGATATAGTTAACCATTTTATTAAGCATGATGTGAAAAACCACTATATTCCCACAAAAAATAAACGCACTTTAAAATACAGAAACCAAAATTGTGAAAGTAGGTTTGAGAAAATAGTTGTAGGCTGCCTGCTTGAATACATGTGCTACCTCACTTAGAGGTGTGAATGGCCCTCCATCTCTCTGGTTATTTGTTCTTTCATGGCTGTGGCGCATAAATCATTGTCTAGGGCAATAAAACAAATCCTGTAATTCGGCCTCTCAGAATTATGTCTCTGATGTTGCTGATGAATGTTTAGAGTGCCCCCCAAACCCCCCACTCCCTTGGTTACTAGTGATGTATAAAACCACTGACATGGCCTCCTTTCTAGGGGGGCCAGAGGCTGGCACTGGGGGGGCCTTGCCCCCCTGCTGGAGCCGGGCCTGCTAAATATATCAGGGAACCAACTAAAGGAAAAGGGCCAGATAACACATCAAGGAGGGTGCAAAAGGATTTGTGTTTATTTTAAGTAATAGTTAAATGGGTCTCGGTGGACTTGCCCAAATTGCAGGTTTTGTGCTGGACACATTTATGAGAATGGAGAGGCAATAGTGGGAGCCTTCGTTGGTGTTGATGTAGTCATGTAGAAGACTCTGCAGTGTAGTGAAACCAAGGACGAGAGCCTGCACACCATGCAACCGTTCTCCACCTACCTCCTAACTCACACTACGTCATTTCGCTTTCCTTGAGCACGTCACTTCCCACTGCTTCACTGGGAGGTAATGGACATATGAGGGGTCAGGAGACCCCCCGCACCTATCCCCACTTGGAATACTCCACCTGGAGTATAACTTGAGAATGAAGAGTTTCTCGTGACTTTTAAACCATCTCGTCCTGCCGTTACCAATGATCCCTGGGTGTCTTGTGGTCAGAGGTTTGGGATCAAAAGCGGCTGTTGCTTTTTGTGTTTTAGACTGCTTTACTAGAACATGTTTAACTTCTAGTGGCGATTGTCTCTCCCCATGATGTCTCTGCATAAGTCTTCATTTTCTTGGTGTCCAGTCATTAATTCGAAAACAAAAGGATCGAATGCAATACATTCGAGTCAGAAGGACCGAAAAAAAGACTGAATTAATTTTTTTTTTGTGGTTTTGGTATAGGTAAAAATGTTTTTTGGCCAAAAAACGGGGTTTTGGGTGGGGACCCCTCCAAAACAAAAAGAAATTAGATTTATTTATTTTTTCGGTCCTTTTGGTTTGAGAGTATTGTTATTTGAACCTTTGTATTCGACCCTTTCACCTGCAACCCATTTTCTTTTTACTAATAGTGCGTTGTTCCTTAAGATCTGAAAGCATCTCCACATCGGTCAATCCACCAGGGGTGTGAGGCACCGTTTTATGAATATTTCTGTTGCACATAAGTTCGGAGGGATATTTGACAGTGGTGCTGTGCAGAGTATTACAAAAGTCCCTTCATAGACGACAACGCCTGCGTTGGTGACTCGTTTTCAATGTCCTCTTGAGATTTCACATAACCAGTTTGAGAGTTCGATTAGGCGTTTGCCGCAGGGGTAACTCTGCAATGACAAAAACCTTAATAGTTAGCAAACATGGTACAATTCTAACCACTTAATGGGGAAAAGCTGTCCCACTTTCGCACCTTGGAAATGCCATAGGCTTCAAACATGGAATGACAGTGTTGGTGGCCGTGGATGCAAATACTTGTAGGTCAGGGTAGCATGACATTTCAGCCATTGCCAATAAGACATAAGTGCCATTTTATAAAGGTTTGAATATTTCACCTGCAACTTCTTCCCAAACAGCGAGGGGAGCCTGATCACTTGTAAAGGTTCTGGAAAAGTAAAGGGAGCTAGGCCCATAAAAATGGAGTTCTTGAATGCAGATTCCACCAGCAAGGCTTTTGTGGAACCGTACCTTTTGGCGCAATGCTCCCTTCCGTGAAACAATTCCACACTGGCCTTTGTGCACTAGTGGAGCTACGTTCCCTGTAATGACAGGGGAATGACTATTTCGACTCAGTTATAGTTCATGAGGATGGTTTGGCAGTTTGTCTTTGAGTAGAGCAAATGCCTTTAACGCGCTAGTGTAAACACGGAGTGTCGGCTAGGTTAAAACCGTTATCATGCTACCTTCTAGAGAAAATGCATGTCATAGCTAAGGTCAGTCTACTGTCCTAGGATCTTGTCATACTTATTTTTTCCATGGATATTGGTTATGGATGCGCATGGTTAACCACGTAATTCATGTATTCCGCCTTCAGTATCTGTTGTGGGTAGTGGATGATTTGAAACTCTGCTGGATTTTCCTCCTTTCCATGTTCATGGATCATATCGAACTAATTTCCATCATGCAATGCATAGAAGCATTTTGGCATTCTTTGCCATAGACTGTCGTGAGTGTCCGATGGCCGGTAAGGACCGTTAAAAGATTTTTATATACAAGAACAGATGGTAGTAGTCACAGTCCCACTCCACAACCAGACTCTCCTGTTCAGCCTTTGAGTAGGCCTATTTGGCTGTGGGTAGGCTCTTGTTTTCATAGGAGACAATTAGCCGGTGAGATAACGAGCCTGGTTTAAAACTGACTAGTACAACACCTAGATCAACCAATCTAGCAACAACAGTTCATTCCATGGACAAGTCTGAATCAGAATAGGCTGCACGTGTGTCGGAGGTAATGTGTTCCAATATTGATGAAAAGCAGTTTGACATTGAGGACCAGATGAAGTCTTAGCCTTGTTTATTAGGCAAACTTAGTGGTGTTCTTATGCAAGCAAAGTCTTTGAAGTAAAACGTGCAGTAAAATGCCATGTCCATAAACTTTTGTAGTGCCAAAGATGTGTAGTACTGTAGGGGGAGATTAACAGAAATGCAGATTGGTTGAATCGAAAGTGATTCCTTCATTCACATGTTATGTTTTTCTTCAATTACCATGAAAAGGATGTACCTGAGGGATATCACCTGACACACTGCTTGGATTTTGCTACAAACTGACCCTTAACAAGTTACTAAGGACTGGCCCATCATCAACTTTAAACTTACAGCAAGAAATAGTAAAAGAACCTTTTGCAAAATAAAACTTTACATGCTCATCTGAAAAATTGTACCTTGCTGCATTCATGTAAGGTACTTTACATAACTCCATAAAAGAAGGGAATTTGAGGCTACAAAATGCAAAACCGCTCTGCACCTAATCACTAACATCATTACTTCCTGTGAATAGTTGTGAGCAGACTGCAATAAAGCCACAGATTTTTGCAACAGTTTCGACATTACTGGGTAAACATTAAACTTGCAAACGGCTCAATGCATTCATCTGCACTTTCAAATAAATATACATATTATTCCAACCGTACTTAAAATCTAATTGATAATTCTATTAAGACTGTCAGAAAATACTGTGATACACTTGTACATGCAAACAGAAGCCTATTGTGACTACAATAGGGAATACCTACTGTTTAAATCTGAACAGCCACATATGGTATTCTTATTCAGTTTTTCCAATGCTGATTTTCAACATAATCTGACACCAGCTCTCTTTGTGTTTTCCGTGCATGTATGGTTAAATGGGGGTTCAGTTGAAATTCCGGGAGATTGTGGCCATCTAAAGACAAACCTGACATATCTTATATCCGGGAAATCCATTAAACTCCCTATAATAAAAACCATCTGTTCAAGGCTCCTTGTTAATGAAAGGAATCCCACTCACATTAACCCATCTCAAGTTAATTATTCTTAAGGGAAAATATATTTAACATTCCAAATAGGTCTCAAATTCAGTACTCTGTGCTGATACAATCTAAACTATTTACATGGCACCTGATGTGTGAAAACCAGACCCAGCTTCAAAGAAAGACTTTTGTGCTTGGGTCTGAAATTTGAATCGGCTCTCCCAATAGCATTTTCCAGCTAGAGTCGTGACTGTCTTTGTAAACAAAAGAACCCCTTGTAGGCGGATCCAGGTCAATCATTAGCTACAGTCAAACTCATTCATGTTGTCCCATCTCCAATTTGAATGCAAAGGTTTTTAAATGAGATTTCAGATAAAAAACTGTTCTACTGAACTTCATAAGGATAGGACGCAGTATCAAAAGAATAGGTGTTGCAACCATGAGATTATATGCTACAAAATGAGACCCAATTTGACATACTATTTATTAATAGATACGATTATAAAAATTCCCTCTGTTACTCACCACTCCTAATAGGCCGAAGATGCAGAGAAAATGACCTTGGAGATGTTGGTGGTATAAGATTCCAAATTCAGCCTTCCATCCCAGCTCCCCTGAGTACAAGACTCAGGCTTCCTCAAAGAGGGGCTTTTTTCCACAATGTACCTCTCTGCTGTTTCAGTTAGAACAGACAGAGGTGTCAATTGAGTAAAAGAGCGGGGAGAACACACACCGCCAATACCAATGCTGCAAAAGAATACCAAGATATTAGACAGTGTTGATATTATACAAGTGATTAGAACAGTTGAAATGATTGGACAACTACCTAGATAGATATTGGAGTGGAGTTGAGTTTCCCCGGGATGATCTGAATAAAGATAAATGGAGTAAGAGGAGTCCAGGATTCTGAAGACAACGACAGGAGAAAATAACAAACAGGGAAGTTAGTATAGGTAAGTAACCCCGAACGGCACGAGGGACGCACTAGTGCCGGGTTGGTGCAGTTCAGAAGGGCGTTCATATGCACTTAAGAGCAATCTCACAGAAAAGTCACTCAATGTCCCAAATAAGGATTCGTGTAGGGAGACACGAAGAGGAAACGGACGAAACCGCGTGTAGCTGGTAACGCTAATTAGCAGCAACGAGCCCCTTGGAAGACGGTGGTTTTATAGTCGTAAGAGGGCGTGGCTTGCTGTACGTCTTCCACGTACAAGACGTGTCAGGTGACCTGGAATGCGTCGACGTTTGTACAGACGCCATGGTAGCTTGTACCTGGACCACAGAGGAGCCTGTAAAGAAGTTGTATTCTGCAACGATGCTCGTGGGGAAGCCTGAAGTGTAACACCCTCAAAAATAATTCAACATATTCACACCACATAACTGTTTTGCCAAAAATCTGTATTTCATCACTCTCATGTTACTAGAGTGAGAGATGGAATAAAACATGATTTTGAATTAAAATGTGTACAGAACATAGAGACTCTCCATGTCATATGTCTAGAAAATATGACCAACCTATGAAAATTAAAGAATGTATTCTCTTGAGAGTATTTGCTTGTTAAGCAAGCCACTGGAATGACTCGGCCTATTAAAAGGTTTGATGTCAGATATCTGGGTGGGAACAATTATCCAAAGTAGAAACATGTGGATTGGGGTGAGCACTCTTCAACTGAAGCCGTCAGAGGAGAACACCTGTTCCAAATGGATGAGTGCAGAGCGTGCATATTATCTGGAGGTGATTTGGCCTTATGCAAGGAAAAATGTGTACATAGGGCACACCTGCTTTCATAGAGGATAGAGAAAGGGAGCAGAATATGCTAGCTAACTGGGAGTTGGTTTGACATTTCTTGAGGGTCACACATGGCTCTGTACTGTAAATTATTCAAAAGTGAAGATGGAAATGATGCAATGTTATTAGACATAGACCCTCTTGAATGATATTTTAGCAAAGCCAGACAAGTGGCTGGAATGGGAGGGACTTCGATAGGCACAGCTTATTCCAAATATATTGCTTGAGCATGTAAAGCAGGCAGTGCACTTTCCTTTCACACTATATTCAAAACCAAACAAGATTTATTTTACATGGGAAAACATAGACTTTCTGCACAGATAAAGAGTAGTTCTTGTAAATTCAAAGCCAACCAAATGAATCCCTGCAGATTTTTGCAGGTGTAGTCCCACATCTGATTTGTGGGAGCATGCACATTTCCACATCTCAAGGACCGATTGATAATTTGTTAAAACCATTGATATTTAAAAAAGACATTGGGGATGAAAGGAAGCTTAACTGTGTCATTGCCACAGAAAGTGATGCCAAAGTAAAATTCATTAACGCCTCACTAGCATCGCAGAGTCGGGGGGAGGACCCTTTACCAGTGAGACCCGATCTGGAAAGTAAAGTGGGAGGGATATTTGTGTTAGAAAACCATAAAATTATATTCCAATGAAAACCCATATACTGTGCATTCTCAATTCATAGCACAGTGTCCCTAACCACATGTGAACATCTGATGCAACGTTCATATGATCGCAACTAACAGCACCACATTTACATGTAGGGAAAATTCAGTCAAATGTGTTTAACATTAATTTTGTTCTATTCAACCATTCTCCAATACCTAAACTTGCAATTGATACAGAAGAAAAAAAGTGTTTTAATTTGCCATGTCACATACTTTAATACACTGGGCAATAAGTGGCAATATAATTATGGCCTTCAATTGGGAGATTTAGAAATGTCATTGTCCTCTATGAATTGGACTCAGAAATATAACTGATCTATTGTTTGACTCTATGTGCACACGGTTTTAGTGATTGTCACAAAAGGTTGTCCGTTCTTGTTTCTGTAAACCGGTTACAAATCTACCAACATTTCATTGTGGCAACTTTGCTAGCATAAAGTTAGTGGACCAGCTTTCAAGCGATGTTTATTACAATAAAACTAAACAATTGGATTCTCAATGCCGTCCTTTTCTTGTCCCAGAATTGGGGGTTGGGATTATATACTAGGTAGTGTTAAATTAGGGATACCTACCTAGTGATGAACAACTCTAATAAACACATGCCTTGATAGTCCGTGGTGTTGAGACAAGTGCCCGCACATTATCAGGACAGTCTTTCAATAGAAAATGTGTCCAAAGAACTTTAAAGTTGATTTGCAGGATTCACATTTATCTGCATTGAGGACAAGATGTGTATTCTCTAGAGCCATGTATACCCCATTAGAGTAGCATCAATTGCTTCTTCAGTGGTTACAAAACTAAAATGTCAGTACTAATTAGGGCAGTGTGCAATATGCTCAATTATTTCAAATCTCTGCACCTGACGAGACGCTGAAGCTTATGCAGCTATAGCTGAAAAAGCTTGGATGTGATGCAAATGTTATGACGCATTAGGAAGAGGGCGATGAGCATTGGTTTAGAGTTGGTGGTCATGTACAGAGAATGCATCATGTCATTCATCCTGGGAGCTACTCAACAATCTCTAGGCTGCTTTATAAGGAGTGTGCGTTTTGACCAATACATTGCATTGCTGGGTTCGAAATTGAGGGGAGCGGAGAGCTATTTAGCCCTGGCTACCTTGAGAACAAGGATTAGCAGGAGCTACCTTTGGCTCCCCAGGACACATTAACTTTTTGTATTTGAGAATGATAATAAAGAAGCATTAGGACACTTTTAAACATAATGAATCATACATAATGGACAATAAGTTAATTGTGCATTTCATGCAGAAGTTCAATTTGTGGTTGCCTGGGTACTTGCTCCTGGTTCCCCAGCCTACTAGGTTATGCCTGCCGCACAGGAGCAGGTTTTAGCTCCTGCTGATTGAATTGTATTTTCTACCCCTGCACTGTGCTTTTCAAACCCTTTTTTGAACACAGTTAAAATTGGTGATCTCCATGGCATATGGCCCTTGCCAAGTTCAATAATGCCCTGATCCAATAAAGCTTTTATTTTGTCTTTTACTGCAGTTGTAAATTTAGGAGAATACCTCGATAACGTTGGGAAACAGGTTTCAATGTTTCATCAATGGGTAATTGAATTTGTTGTTTAGCTTGCCCAGACCCTGAAAGTGATATAGCTTGATGGTCATGTCTTTTACAATTGAGTTGGAGGCTGTCATGAGCCACTACAGTAAATAGAGGAGACCCATCTGTATCGCAGACTTGAAACTATAGATGCACCCTCCTGGGACAATTGCTCCAGTGACGTAATTTGAGTTGCACAGCTTTTCCTTTGTATGGCCAGGAATCGGTGAACACACCTATGCGTGTAACGGCAGATGTGGATCCATAGGGATAGTGGGCTGTTAATACCACATGTAGTTTAGGTACTCTGGGGAGTGATGCATATTCTTTCTCACAAATTACATTCACTGTAGTACCTGTGAAGATGTGGACTTAAAGTGGATTTTCCTTCAGCTGTGTTCTATGGTTTTGGGGATACCAAGTTTGAACACAAGCCCCCTTTTTTGTTCGCAGGAAGACCACTCCGATTCATGGACCGACCGTGGCTGGGATTTCAGATAGCGTTGATTCGGATGTGATTGTCAGGCTCGAACTCCACCAGGAGAGGGACGGGCCTGTTGGGTGAAGCCGCTTGCATTCAGTAGTCGTCTAGATCTCATTGGCGGAGACAATCCATGCCTCAACATTCAAGCATCGTTCATGCATTGACGAATGTCCTGCATACTGCCCTGAAATGGTTTTCTTGACCACATGCATCTGTCACCCATGGCTTGGCACACCATCATGAGGGAAATCATATGTGGACCTGTAACAAAAGCGTTTAGTTTATCGAACAGATTGTGGTGTCACACTTGACATATGGGCACTAAAGAGGATTGGGTCACTCATCTTGCCCATAGAATCTGCCTGGACGTCTATCGCCATTTCAGAGTCACTGTTAGAATATCCTCTAGAGTCAGTTTTCTGTAAATGTTTATTGCATAACATGCATGAGGACCCACACCCAGCATTCGCCTGTAATCTTAGTCTCTCTTCTTTGGGACTATTTTTTTTCAAAAGGACAGCTTTTGCATTGTGTGCCCTTTGAACATATGACATTACATAGTGTCAACGTTTGCCTGTGTTGCAATATGTAATCGCACTGCTAGGTCAACATAGTGCATCAGAATGCCCCTTGTGCATCTCATATAGTAGACCCATGGCGCCCATAAAGACATCAAAATCCTTCATCCAACAAGTCCACTGGGGACACAAGTTGCTACAGCCAGCGATGTCAAAGTAATAATGGCCTGCAGTTGTAGCGCCTCGCAGGTGGTCCCACCTTGACATGAAGGAGAATCCTGATTTCTTGATGAAATAACGGTGTCTGAGATTATGGCTGAAAGGGCACCTGGTCACGGTGTGCCGGCTCTGCCGGTGGAGAACAGGACTTCAGTGTATGCCACAGCGATCCCACCTGTGCTCTCCAGCCCCAGCAGGGACCTGAAAGAAAGGGACTATGCAGCGGCTTCGCCGGCGTCACACGTACCCGGAGGGAACAAGACACCAGGGAAAACATGACACGCACCGCAAACCCCACCCCCCCACCACACCGACACAAACCAAAGTCCCGGGAGGATGGCGCAGAGGCAACGTGTTCGCCTTGGAAGCAAGACGACACGAAGCAACACAGGTTCAATCCCCGGGTCTGCACTTAGAAACCTCTGGGTATTTAAGCATGTTATAAATGCGCAACTAAGAAAGAAAAAAAAAACCTATTGCGCAACTAAAAAACAAGCAATTCCTGTAACAGCGCCTGTTACCCACTTGGATGGGCCAATAAGGAGGACGCGCACACGGAGTGGAAACAGACAACTCTTTATTCCAACCGATGTCTAACAGGAACTGGCGCTCTCGCGCCTTGCCCAGAACTCCCCTATTCTCCTCCCGCTCCCCGCTACAATAACTCTGCCTTCCCAACGGCGGGGGCCGCACTCGTTAACCCTCGAGTGCCTGGCAACACCACCCCCGAACAAATATGTCCAAACATCAGAGTCAGCATTCTTCAACTAATCTCACCGGCTTCTTGACGACTCTCCGAGGTCTCTCGTCAAGGGTACCTGGCCCGGGTGATTCCGGAGTTCCTTCTTCCTGACTCATTCTTCCCGGGCCTCTTCCTGGGGGAATCCACAAGTCATCCCACGACTCTCGCGGCTCTGGAGAGACCGACCTTTGGGGCGGTTCCACTCCCTCCCGTCTGCTGTAGTGTCTGAATTGTTGACAGTTCCTGGTGACCGCTCTGTTCTGGTCCTCGGCTGTCACCATTGTGCCTTTTACTGCGGTTACCCTCATGGGGCTCGGAGCAAACCGCGGATCTGTCTTCCTGGGTGTTGGTTGCTGAACGAGCACTTCATCCCCTATGTGAAAATCCGGTATATCAGCGTGGCGGTGGGAATCGGTGTCCCATCTTGCTTTCTCTTTTGCCTCTGCGTCCCTTTGGAGTACATCCATGTTGGGCGGCTCCTCATCTGATGAGTTGTGAGGTATGCGGGTTCTCACATTGTAACGGAGCATTAATTCCGCGGGCGTCTTGTTTGTGGCTTCATGGGGGGTGTTTCTATAGTCCCGTAGGAGTCGGCACAACGCCTGGTGAGGGTCGACTGCCTCTACTCTGGCTCTTTGTCTCGTCTTCTTGATTGACGCCATGAAGCGTTCGGCCATGCCATTCGCTTGCGGGTGGCGAGGAGTCACCTTCATGTGTTCAAACCCCAAGTGTTCCGCTAGTGTCCTGAATTCGTGCCCGCAGAACGGTGGCCCATTGTCGGATTTGACTGTATTAGGGATCCCCCACTCACTAAACACTTCCTCTATCGCGGCCGCTACTTGCGGGAATGCGGTGGTGGTGACTGTTTTGACGATGGGGAATCTTGAGTGCTCGTCTATGAAAAGCAGGAGGTAGTCACCAACTTCCGTCTGCCCATAGAAGTCCATTGCCACGCGCTCCCACAAACGTTCTGGAATCTGTGTGTGTTGCAGTGGGGGTGGATGCTCTGGAGGGGCTGTGCACTGGCATGCATGACAGTTCCTCACCCATTCCTCCACTGCCGCGTCTAAAAATCGGAACCAGACGTGGCACCGCAGCTGCTTCTTTGTGTTGTCGGCTCCTCTGTGTCCCTCATGGGCTATGTTGACGACCTCGTTCCTTAGTGTGGCAGGGATGACGATTTTGCACCCTCTGAGGAGGATGTTGTTGTCTTTGACGGCTAGTTCCCTATGTATCCTGGTCAGCCTCTCGATCTCCTGTTTGCACACCCCCGGGTGCGCCAGCATTGCTCTGCGATGGTCGTTCCACTTGTTGGTGGACGTGAGGCTGATGGCGAGGGCCGTGGTAGGGTCAGCGGCTGAGGCGGCGGCAACCCTCTCAAGGGATAACGCAGGTGGTAGTGAGTTGGCTGATATGTACTGTACATAGGCGACGTCTCCCTTCCGGGTCAGTGGCGCCCCGACAGGATGTCGTGATAGTCAGCGGGGTTAAGGTCACCCCTAGGGCGGTGTTCAATATCATAGTTGTATTCCTGCAGGCGGATGCCCCACCTCTCAATCCTGGGGGGCATTTTGGTGTGTGGGTTCCCAAATAGGGACAGCAGGGCCTGATGGTCCGTGATTAACGTAAACTTTTTCCCGATGATGAAGTTATGGAAATGCTCACAGGCCCAGACAGCGGCCAAGCTCTCCTTCTCCGCCTGGGAGTAGGCGAGTTCCGGGGTGGACAGGGCCCTACTCGCGTAGGCGATCACGTGTCTTGGGTGGACATCTTCACCGCTGGTCTGGGCCAGGATGGCGCCAAGGCCCACCGGGCTCGCATCCACGACAATTTCAGTGTGCCACGACGGGTTGAAGTATGCGAGGCGGTGCGCCTCCGTAAGGGCTCGCTTGATGTCTGCGAACGCTTGACGACAGGCAGGGGTCCACTCGAAGATTGACTCCTTTTGTAGAAGTTTCCTCAGCGGGTCGGTGAGGGACGCATAGTGGGGTATGTATCTCGCACAGTACCCCGCCATGCCGAGGAATGAGCGGACCTCGGCTACCTGTTGCGGCTCACCCAGGTTGGTAATCGTGTCGACCTTGTCAGGGTCTGGGAGCATCCCTTCGCGGGAGAAGATGTGTCCGAAAAATTTCAGCTTTGACTTGCTAAACCGACACTCGGTGATGTTGAGCGTGAGGCCCGCTTCCTGAAGTGCGCGCACGTGGCAAGCAGGGCCTTGTCATGGGACTCCTTTGTCGATCCAAAAACGAGGATATCGTCGCTGTAGTTTAGCGTGCCTTTAATAGGTCTGATCACCTGCCGTATGGCCTCCTGAAAAATTTCTGCAGCGGATGAGATCCCGAAGTTTAGCCGCCGGTATCTATAGAGTCAGTCATGGGTGGCGAACGTTGTGATGGGCCTGGACTCCGGGTGTAACTCCAACTGATGGTATCCTTGAATGAGGTCGAGCTTGGAGAACATCTGTGCGTTGTTTAGTTGGACGATCATGTCTTCGATGCACGTTCCCGGATGTCTCTCACGCTGAATAGCGGTGTTTGCCACCCTCATATCCACGCACAGCCGGATCTTGCCCCCTTCCTTGGGCACGACCACAAGGGGGGATACCCATGGCGTCGGCCCCGTGGCAGGTTCGATGATGCCATCGGACAGTAATTGTTGGAGTGCCTCCGACACTGCTGTTTGTAGGTGAAATCCAACTCTCCGAGGGTGTTGTGGTACTGGCGTCACCGAGGGGTCGATGTGCAGTCGGATGGGGGGGGCCTTGAGCTTGCCCAGGCCTTTGCATAGGTTAGGGAAGTCTCTTGCAATGTCAGCTTGTGTGATCACGTTTTGTGATTGATAGCACGTTACGGTGCCGACTGAGTCTCTCAGATTTGGGCCATTCGAGGTTGCCGCGATGATGTCTCCCGATTTCACATGTATTTCAATTAGCCCCAAGCGAGACGCCGTATGGTAGCTGAGTAGGCATCGGCTTCTGGCGAGTGACCGGATGATGTGTATCGTCGTGTCAATCTGCCGGCCGTTCAAGAGGAGACGTTGCATGAAACCACTGTCTGTAGGGGGGTTGCAGCACCCCACTGGAAGATCCTCGAGCGAGAGAGTTCGAGTGCAGGTGGGTTTGGTATTCTGGCGTAGTCCTGCTCACCCATAATGTTGACGGTTGCGCCTGAATCAATCATGAATTGGAACTGGTAGTTACCCATTTTGACAGGGATTTTGGGGGCCTCTCTGGCCTCTTCAGTGTCAAGTATAAGATTGACAAATTCGTCCTGGTCATATGTATCATAAGGCAAATCGTATGCCCCTTCCTGTTCATCGTGGTAGGCAGTCTCGTATCTGAAGTCCATCGGTGGGTGGTCATATTCGTCGGTGAGAAGCCTGGGTTGATCTGCCTGGTCAGGCTGCATCGAGTATCCCTGGGGTTGGTACTCATCAATGGCTCTGATGTATCGCCTTTGTCCCAGCCCTTGTTGGTTGTGTCTGGGTTGATTGTATTGTGGAGGCGGCGGTCGGAACGGCGTCCTGGTCTGTGTTGGAGGCCTCATCGGCGGAAATGGTATGCCTTCTCGGCATACAGAGTGAAAATGGCCCTCTCTTCCACAGTTCGTGCACCGTTGGGATAGCGCTGGGCACGACCCAGCATGGGGAAATGACATCCCACAACGATAGCATTGCCGCTGTTGGCGGGGGACTTGCGTGGGTTGCGTCCTGTATGGATGTGAGCCTCTGTCCCCTGGGCGAGATGGCTGCATGGCCGCAACGAGCTCGGCTGTCTCTTGTTTGGGGTTGCCCGGATTGCCCATGGATGTGGCTTGGGCGTCGACCCTTTCATGTATGCGGGCGAGTTCGCTCACCTCTTGGATGGTGAGAGGTTTCTTCAAGAGCTGTTTCTTGAGGGCGGGGGACAGACATCCTTCGATGACTCTCAGTCTTATGGCTTCCTCTAGTGAAAATGCGTCAAATTGGCAGCTTGCGCCTTTCACCCGTAGGCGGGTTATGAACTCATCTACAGTTTCTTGTGGCATTTGGGTGCACTTATTTAACAGGTAGCGTTCATAGTCACGATTGACTTCTATTATGAGGAGTTTATCCAGCGCCGTGATCAAGTTTTTGAATGTGTTCTGTTCTGCTGCGGGGATCGTCTTCACTACGGTTTTTATCCCCCCCCCCCCCCCTACCAGGTTGAGAAAAATATCCCTGATGTTGGGAGAGTCACCATCTCCAGACCCCCTTAGGTAATGTTGGAAATCCTCCATCCAGTCAGTCCATCTCGGTCCCTTCGTGGATTGTGGGGTCATGGTGAAAGGCGGGGGTAGCCGTAGTTGAATTGGCTGCGTCGCGCGGACTTGTTGAGGCGAGCTGGGCCCGGACCCAGAAGTGGAACCCCTTCTGCTCATGATGGCTGGTGATGGTAGCTCGTGGAGGCGTGGGCGGGATCACCAACACGCGGATGCGGGAAAATCAGGCGGGCTGTCAGGGCCCGACCGCGCACTGCCTCGTGCTTCTGCTCTCACTGGGGCAGGCGGCCCTCTCCCGGTGGAGGGGCGGGAGGACGGTTGGTGGCGCGTGAATGCGCGTGACGGCGGCGTGCCACCGTCGCCAGGACAGGAGGAGGCCCGGATGTGGGCGGACGTGCGTGCGGCGGATAGCCGGTAGGACTGCCGGGCGCGAGTGTGGCAGACTGCCAAGGAAGGAGTTCGGAGGCACGGAGGTGGCGGATTGCCAAGGAGGAGGAGGACTCCGTCGTGCGCATGGGATGGCCTCGTCGCCAGTGTTACCCACTTGGATGGGCCAATAAGGAGGACGCGCACACGGAGTGGAAACAGACAACTCTTTATTCCAGTTTTACAAAGGTAGCGGGCGCCCCTCTCTCGCAAGAACAGACATGATAACCTGTTCAGTGGTTATTAACCACTTGAGAGTTCGCAGCCACTGCTTTTACTCACTGTGCCTTTCACAGATGGGAAATATCCATTTGCATATCAGTCTTTGTCCTGCCCAGGGGCAGTCCAGCACCGAAATACAATGGCAATTCCAATCTGAACGAGAGTACCACCAGCAACCCCATACACATGTTTCACCCTTGTTGGGGATCATCAGTGAGGTGAAGCTGATGCCTCTCTAAGCACAGTGAGAGGGAGAGTGGCTGCGAACTCTCAAGTGGTTAATAACCACTGAACAGGTTATCATGTCTGTTCTTGCGAGAGAGGGGCGCCCGCTACCTTTGTAAAACTAACTCTTTATTCCAACCGATGTCTAACAGGAACTGGCGCTCTCGCGCCTTACCCAGAACTCCCCTATTCTCCTCCCGCTCCCCGCTACAATAACTCCGCCTTCCCAACGGCGGGGGCCGCACTCGTTAACCCTCGAGTGCCTGGCAACAGCGCCTCGATGCCCACGGGCTGTGAGCGCTTTAAAAATGCAAATAAATAAAATAAAATATAACACCAAAAGCACAGTGGAACTCCAGGCACCATCATGGTAGCGTCCTCTCAACCGTTGTCTATTGGAGGAGGAGCTTTGAGAGGTGAAGCAGGAAAGTGCAAATACCTGCAAACAGATTGGTTGGGAAGAAACCTAACGCCCACTAAGGCGGGAGGTCAGGTGGTATGTGCTTACGAAATAACACTATCAGAGAGAAAGGACGGATACGAAAGGGAGGGAAAGCCTAGCCGAGTTTGTTACACGCTTCATGTCACTGCTGCAAGATGAAGCAGAGATGATGTAGTACATCTGGGTATATTGACGGAGAGTCTGAGAACATAAAAACCCTGAAGAACAAAGACGGAGAAAGACACCATTTTGAGAGGGGGGGGGTATCTGCAATGCTGTCATTGTTGCAGACCCTACTCATGTATTAAACAAGCTCCAAGTAGCGAAAGATGTGTGGACTGATGATTCCTGACCCAGAAGCGTGACAGTCCTGGAACCACAAAAAGCAAAAAAGCAAGTGAACATGTAATACGAGCTACTACATTGCCTCCGATTTGCAGGGAGCGGCAAGGGGCCCATTCCCACAATTTTAAAAATAGCTGCACGGTGACAAATGCCTTGGAAGAGTAATCATTTAAAGCCCTGTCCTTCGGAGAGCACAGCATAGTCTTTCTCGCAAGTGACAAAGCGCATCACAATCGCAGAGTGATATAGGGCAGGCGGGAGCCGTTCTAGGGACAGAGACCAACGATTTAACCTTGAGATGCAAATGTCTCCACAAAACAAACTTAGAAAAAAATAATAATAAAGTGGAGGAGTGCAATGAAGCGTAAAAAGACGTTCCACGTGAGAAAATTGCATTTTGGTGAAAAAAGGAAAGGGCGGAAGGCCCTATGGGGAGGGTTAGGTGGCTCAAACAGGAAGCATTTGGCCAATCGCGTTTACAAGGAAAGGGAAATCCGTCCAAGCTGATTAGATTACTGAAAGGATTCTTGGAAAAACAAAGGAAGATGTATTTGGTATCCTGGAATGACTTACAAGTGAGCAGTTCTGTACACCGCAGGCCACTTAGTGTGATGCTTTTAACTCATTTGTGCAGCTATTGCACTCTGACTGCAGACAACCACGAATTGACAGAAAAATGTCAATACATAAGTTGAGAGCGTGTTATGTGATATTTGTAGAGCACCTCTCAACCAACTTTCTGGCCTCGAAGCACTTAAATCTGTCTGGTAATCCACAGAAGTGTGTCTGATGATACATGGTAAACAGTACACTGCATTGCTATAAAAGCATTACATTATTGTATATATTTACGATTTCGTGCAAATGACTGTTTTTTGGTAGAGATGATTAGTATGGTTAATGTTTACCAGTTTCTTGTGCTAGGTGCCTGGGTGATTTGCTATGTCGATGAATACTTTCTTGCTGACACGAGACCCACCTGTGGTGTGTGCTCAGATGACTAATGTGGTGATACTGCAGTAGGTTGTCAAAGAGGCCTCTATAGAACAAAACGATCTCTACTCCAACGAGAAAGTTGTCCACACAGTGATCTCTTTTCGCAACTTGTCTGACCTGCATCATCTAAAAGCAAGACAGTGCGCAACCTGGCGATGCACAAAAATCGAATGACTTGTGACTGATAAATTGCCCTAAGTGGGTATGCGCTAATGCCGAAACCCAAGGACCCACTCTCGCCCCTTCCCCCCCACTTCATGTATGGGAGTTAAAGTTTTCATGGCATAGATATTGCTGTTCTTAAGAGACATGTGTGTTCCGGCAGTGTCAAGATACTCTAGAAAATCCATCATATATGGCTTCCAAGTAGCTCTTCAAAAAGCTTGTTGACATGGCCGGTCCTAAGATTTAATTTACGCACAGTTGGCCAATGAAATGTGACCATCACAGAAAGGAGATTGAGCATACAGGGAAAGAACACATGCCATGTTGAGCTAACTACCATAGGGAGTAGACACTCCCAATACTGAATGGGGGGAAAAACGCACCTTCGATAGTTACGCCACACTAAGGAGCGGACCCTCGCACCTTTTGAAGACGAAGCGGTCAGTACTCGAACACTGCAGGGAGAAGTCCAACTATCTGAAAGAGTCAACCTGAGTGTAGAGAGAGAAGACTGAAGGGGAGTGATATTACTAAGCTACACCTTTCTAATGTCAACACAACTGTTACACAGTGTGCACTAATAACATTTGAAGTAAACCCATTCAGTTTCATTTTAAAGTCCAACTGTCAATCTATCACTCTTCAATAGATCAGAACAGCCAGTAGGGACTAGAGTACATTTTGTCAAACCTGTCCAGAGAACCAACAGAATAAATGGGGTGAAATGTGGCAAACGGGTATGCAATTTGATTGGAGCTGTAAAGAAAAGGATGGCGAGTGCCCAGGGAAGCACTGCCATAAAACCATTCTATTTAGTAGCAGGATACATGGATGAGATCGACTGACGCTTAAAAAAAGAAAAAGTGCAGATATAAAGTCCTCTCTTAGTTGGGGGGCAGTGGGATGTGAGCTAAGTGTCAAGGTGTTTTGGGTGTTAACAATGGGAGATGGGAACTACTTGCCGCCCGTTCATTTTAATTGGTTACACGTATTTGGAGAAAAACATGTAAATAGTGTGAGGCTTCGAATGCAAACGCTGTAGTAATAACAATGTCCCTCAATATTTCAAATATCTATTTTAGAGGGCCATAAAGGTCTAGGGGTTCCCCTTCCTCGATGCACTTCAAGACAAAGGTCGTAGAGCAAAAACAAGTTAGCATCAGAGTGCAAAGAGTAATGGGGACAACTAGAAGTCAAATCTAATGTACGATTACAAAACTGTTTCGGCAACATCTTTTAGCTAGATCATAGGAACAATTATGTAGGACACTGGATTGCTTTTGATTTGCCGTACAAAAACTTTAAAGAAATGTGTGACCGGTGAGCCAAAGTCCCCTTTGTGAGATCACAACTGAACATGAAGAGCGGCTTGTGGTTGCCGCATATGCCATCACTGCGGATGCTGACACTAGTCTTATGGAATGTGGCTGCAGTACTTTTTTTTAGATTCTGTGTGTGGAGCATACAGATAAGTCTGTCACGGACGTCTAAAAGGGACCTTGATTACGAGATGGCTGCCGGTCTTCTTCTTGCAGATAGCTGTTATCCATCAGCATTGATTTTTGGATACTGAGGCTTGAGCCTCATAACTCCATCTTCTCGGTTGAGTATGTGGTCATGGGTTAGGATTCTTCTCGGTCTGTGTGGACCTTTTCCTTTTGTATGGGAGGGCTCCCTCTAATTCCGCGTTTTTGTAATGGAATTTATCATTTAATGAGTCTCATAAACCATGCTATTCAGGGATTTCTTCATCAATGGGTTTCCAAGTGCAGGTCTCTGAGTATCTCTGAACAAGTTGTTTCAAGTTTGGGAGGTCTGGCATCCATGGCGGCGGCAGATTTTCGTAACATTTGCAGAAAATCCTAAGGGGCCACCTGCATTATACATGTTTTATAGTCAGTGGTGAATTATGTTTTTTCCTTTGGAAGGGCGCTGTTATTGCCCCTGAATTAGTAAGAGAACCTGTAGAGAGGTATCCCAAAGCAACAGGGCGGTTATTTACGTGACAGTCCAGTTCCATCTCTTAGTCTCATTTCGGCTGCACTTTTAAAAGTTCAATGTGCCACATCCTCTACAAATGAAATGTGTGTCCTAATTCTGCACATTGAGATTTTGTTTTAAACAGAAACTTTGTTTTTCTGTTCTTTCTTTTGCTCTCTAACTTTTTCCTGATGGATAATCCATTTTACATATGAATATTTAATAAAAGGGTGTTCTTGCTGTATTATATAGATCTATGCTTAAAAGTAACATTTTGAAAAACACGTCCTCTACTTTTGCGCTGCTTTGCTCTTTAGGGATTTCACCAAGCTTGTTATTTATTTGTTTTAACGCCCTCCCTAATGTTGTACTCCACTTTTAGATCGATACCATTTGTCTCTGATTTTGTAATTTTTTAATTGTTTGACATTTTCATTATTAGGCATACAGCAAAAAAAACAACAACCCACTTCTCCTCTTTCTATCCTCTTGCCCCAGATGACATCAGAGGAATCAAACCAAAAACAATTGCAGTTCCTGTCAACGTCATAGCCATAGGGGTCCTACATTATGTCCAGAATTCGTATTTTGTGGGGGCACCAATGAATCATAAAGTCACTCTGAAGAAAAGAAAGGATAAATCCCCAATCTTTTTTAAATGCAGCTTGATCCGCCTGCAAAGTATAAGTGGCCCACTGCATCGCCAGGAAATGCCAAACCTTTTGAAGGCAATCAAATTCTGTCAGTGGCTCCTTTTGTTTACATTTTGTAGCAATAACAAGCCATGCTGCAATGGGAAGGGTCCTCAACTCCTTCTTGTGGGTTGTTGACAGTTTCAATTCCAGATCCATGAGTCCCAAGAGACATTCTCTGTGGTCCAACTCTGTTGGATTTAAATAGACCAATCAGATGGGCTGTGGTAACATCCAAAAGTGGGGATGCATTGGGATAGATTGTGTGCCACTGCAGCATAATTGTATACAAGGCTTCCCTAACCTGTATCGCCCAGGTCAGTCTGGGGATGCTACCACACAGGTGTTCCTAGTGTTTCTTCGGAATATCACCTTCAAAGGTCAATGCCTAGGTCTTTGTATATGACCACTGTGAGTGCGGCCCACCCATAACCAACACCAACTGCCAGGGCACGAGCCATGGCTCTGCCCACTGTACATGTTCCCCCAATATATTTCTTTTGGACCCACTAGGTGGCCACGGCCTTCAGCGTGACCACTATGCATGTCTTTCAAGTCCGCTAGCCAGGGCCTTTGGCAGTGCCCACTGTATATTTTAAAACACACGGCTTTCTGCCATGGGCACTGGCCACGGCCTTCGGCTGCTTCCACTGTACCACTGCTTCCACTGCACCTGTTAACCCGATATGTTTCTTTTGGACCCAATGGGTGGCCACGGCCTATGGCCGTGACCACCATACATGTTTTTCAGCCTCACTAGCCAGGCCTTCGCTCCTGGTCAGTGAGCTCACCCGTACCCACTGTTTATTTTAAAACATTACCAGGCCAGTAGCCATGGCCTTCAGTGTTACAATCGTTGATGCCATATGATGTAATTAGCGATGTCACCAGTGATGTAATCTGATGTCATCCTTGTGGTCATACGCTGTACAACAGGGGGTGCAAAGTTAACGTGGCTTTGCTTGAATTTCTGCTGAATTTTTTTTTTACAATGTACTTCTCACCTTAAAATCCCTGCGACTGAGCATTTTTCACTGAATTTTAAGGGTTTTCTATGAATAGTGTTTTACGGCCGTGTTCACTCTACATGTAACCCCCCCCCCCCGTATGTTTCTTTTGGACCCACTAGGTGGCCACGGCCCTCGACCACTATACATGTCTTTTGAGCCAACTAGCCAGGCCCTTGAGTCATGGCCAGTGGACAGAGCCTTCTCTACATGTTCACTCTATATGTTTCTTTTGGACCCACTGGGGGGACACAGCCTTCAGCCATGACCACCATACATGTCTTTCCGGCTAGTGAGCAACATTTCTATTTCAAAGAGCAGAAATAAAATGAATCGTCCGAAAAGACCGTAACGTATGGCATATTTGACTGAGATTTGGCTAGATGAACATCTCGTATAGCCTAAAAATTCGAACAAATATGCCGTACAAAACAGGACAGTGAAGAAGGGCAGCAGGGGCTTTGGGTCTGTCCCCCACACCCTTCTTCACTGTAATGTGAGCAGGGGTTTCAGGTGTTTCCCCCGCTCCCGACTGAATAAAATATTTGAAAACAAGAATAGCGGACCCTGTGGCGCCGGTTCTCATACATGCAAGTGAAAGGAACCGGTGTCACAGAGGGATGCTGGTGACGGCGGAACACAAGGAGGTGTGCCACCCTCAGGTAAGTAGTGGTGTGGGGCAAGGGTAAAGTCTGAAATGTTCAAGGGAGAGAAGACCAAAAGTTATTATCCAAATAAAATGCTACTTCCAATTTACATTTACAGTGCTCCCTTCCTCTGCTGCACACAAAACATCCAACTTGTGTGCTCAAATGTATTAGCCTTTTACGCGCAACTGAACGACACTGCAACCTACACTTTTTCATATGTTCTAAACTACAACAAAAATAACCCCTCACCATGACAGCTGAAGCTGTTAGAAATGTGGCACCAAAACATCTCTCAAAATATACTTGCACAACGCTACACACCCTCATTAGACTGCTGTAAGTAACCTATATAAAAGCAAAAAGCACCTACTAACACCACGTGCTCTTTTCATATCCTCAGGTCTGCTAGTGACAGTAACCGAACAGCAACAAAAAGAAGCATAATGAATGTCACCAATTTTCAATTACCATTAGCCATGGCAGATGCATTTCCCAATCAAATTTCACATGATTACTGACCATTCACATTGCTGAGAAACACTTTGTAGAAGCACACGTGCTGCACAGTATAACATTTCTCAGAAAACACATTTCTAACATTCAAAAAGCAAGATGTAATATTTTTGTTCCTTTTACCCAACAGGCAGTCCCTAAAATATATAACTATTAACAAAGCAAAACATGTAGCCCTCACTGTCAACTTCTCAAAAAGAACAGATGTTCACATGAGCCAAAAATACACCATCAGCACAGTACAGTTCCTGCAAGCAGAATGGCAATTGAAAACAAAATGATGCCTATGAAACGTTTAATAGGACTATACTTATCAAACTACCAAAATGGCTGACACGTTTTCACTTCAACCCATCACACACAAGATCCCAGTCAAAACAATCAAACCTACTAATTGCAAACACATAAATACTGACATCCATGCACCACTGAAAGTAATACTTGAATTACAAATGAACATTAATATTAAAGAAAACCGTCACAGTGACGGCATCATCATCATCATAGCTGGAGCTAAAACTGTGTGGTTAGTTGGAGATTGCTGCTTGTTTTGGTTAATGATTTTGTGCCAAAGCCTACATATTAACATAGACCTGGGTTGACCAGATTTTAGAGTTAAATGGCCTGGATTGCGATGAAGCCAGATTTTTCCTAAACTGTTGTCCGAGAAGCACAGAGCAACCAGATGTCATACTCATTAATGGCAGAGGCAATGATTTGGGGAATGTACGATACATGTCTGTCTTTGATTATGAAACAAGATTGGGAAAAATTCATGACATTTATTCCTCACACCAGTCATTTTTTACAACATAATTCAGCAGCAAAAATGGAAGTGGACCGCCAGATTTAATTCTAAAATTGAGAAATCTTGCATAAATGTGAATAAAGTAGTTTGTGCATTTATCAGAGATCACAAACCTATCAGTATATCCAACACCACCACCAAGTTTTACATATCTAATCTTTATGGACAGGATGGAGTACATCTAACTAATGAAGGAAATGCACTCTTCCTGCACACCCTTAAATTAATGCCAAAATTATAATTACAAAATGTATTTTTATTGCAACAACCCCTCCACTTCTCCATTTCCACTACTACATTCCTCCAAATAATTAAAACATTTCTCTGTGCTCTTCCCTTAGGCTGCTTATTCATTTTCTTTTCTCAAAAGGAAAATATCCTGTGCTCTCTGTCAAAATTACTTGACTGCAGCTTGACCACATCCCTCCTTTTTTTGCATGCTCTTTCTAAAGTAATGTTATAAATCCAAATAAATGTGGTTAGCCCAAGCGTTTGATAGATGTCACCTATATCCTATGTCACCTATAGCCTCCACTTCACTATTAAGCCCATTCTCAAAATTATATATTCCTCCACAATCTTCTGAACGATCTGACAACCCACTGAATGAGTTATCAGAATATGATTCTGAAACTGTCTCAATTCTTCCACCTCCAACAAATAATTTTAAAATGTCCTCCAATAACTATGCATGCACACTTCAAGTCGACATCTGCTAATAACACACCTCTCCCCGAAAATGCACAATAAATACCACCTTCCAATGCCATAACATCTTGCAAAATGTACCTTGAAACAACCCAATCACACATTTTTCTGAAACTCTTTCTCATAACTTTTCACCTTTAGCTGTATAGCCGTGGTTATAACGGAGCCAGATACGATCTTATAAATGCGGCTGTCAAACCAGCCAGTATAGCGGTGGATATCGCAGCCTCCAAAATACACAACATCCTATTGGCTTCCTAACCATAACAGTGGCTACGTTAAACAAGGTTTACCTGCGGCTATACTACCCGCACAAAACAAAGCTGAAAATAAACATTTTCAAAGAAACAATCCAAGGGCAAACCACAATCAACAACTCATTGAAATCATAAGAAACATTTTCTTGCTATTATACATGTTTATTTTTCTGTTTACACAGCCCATATACGTGGCTATTCATGGGGCATTATAGATGCAGATATCAACGCACGCCAAATCACCTGATGTCCATTGGCTGATAAAATAAGCGCGGCTATTCCTGCGCCTACACTGCTACACGTCCGATAACCGCAGCATCTGGGCAGGATTACCCAGCCATTTTGAGACAAGACTTAAAAAGGTATTTTTTCGTAAAGCAACCATATGCTACACTACAATCAATAGTTTCAGCCCCATTAACACCGCTAGAACAGTTGAAATCATAAACGTTCAGGCCTTTTTTTTGTGAAAAAGGATTTGTTTCCGTAACTGCGGTTACGTAGCCACGCACACCATGTAAACACAATATCGCCTACTGTGGCTACCCAACGTTGCTTCTGATTGGTTCTCTGGGATAACCGCGGTTATTCTACCACACCCACAGGACACTTGTATCATTCTCTAATTGCTTTTTGGTGCTGCTGAGAGATACAGCTCTGTTGGCCCAGAAAGAGCTTTTTTCTGCAGAAAACTCCTTTTCCTATCCCTATTTACCATACCTTGTTCCTAAACCACTCTCCCTTGCATTATCATCTGTAAATCGTGTCTATTCTTTAGTTTAGCTTTTTCAAAAAATTCTTTTAGGTGCTTTGTCTTGTTTGTCTTGTCTTTTTTTTCCTTACTTTATACATTTTACTCTCGGTCTGACATACAACACCAGGACCGGACAGGAAAGTGACAGCAGTCGCCTCCAGCAACAACTGGTGGGGCTGCAGCACCTTCCACTAGTGAGGCAACGGTGGACATTCCACATGCGACCAAACCTACTGTTCTACACCCAGCGGAGAACCAAAGCGAGTGCCTGATTCTGTGCCTCGTATGCCACAATAGGATTTCCATGGCAGGTGCCACCCTAGAAGAGTAGGCAGTTGCTATTTCAAACAACCAGCAACACTGCCAACACTATGCTTTGTTTTTTTTCTTTCAGTTTTCAATTTTTATACCCGTTGTTAAATGTTCCCAACCCTAATGTTCTTCCACCCACCTTTTTAGAACCAACCTTCAAGTGATAAAAATAGAAACAAAAGACTGTTTAAATGAATCAATAACCCTTACTTGATCAATTTTCTACAGTATGTGAATAGAGGCCAATTTTTGCACTTATTTTCCATTAACCACTGTTAGGAAAATGCACCAAAATGCTCTATTTTCATAACATGGTTACTTGCAGAAAATTGCAGATGTGCCTTTTTTCAGTGGTTGACCCTCCCACATGTCCTTTAATGCCCCCAGTTACCATCCACGCACCTAAAAACACCCCCTCCCTCCTTATGCCCCAGCTCTCCCTGTTCCTATATACTGAATGACTGCTGTGACAGAGTTGCATTGCGCACATATTTGACGTAATGGGTGGATAGCCATGCTTATACACGCGATTATAGGCGTGGCTATAGTAAAATTCCTTTGTGGCAATATTATTTCCTAGCGAGTGCCCCCTACCGCCCTGATGTCCTTTAACTTTTTATTCATGGCCATGTCTGTATATTTGCGGAAATACACGTTATTATAGCTGTGGTTATCGTAAAATTCCTTTGTGGCAATATCATTATTTCCTAAGACCTAGACTCCACAATTTCACAGAGCATTCTCTTTACCCCTGCCTCATCTCTAGCCAATAATTTCATGCTATTCCACCTTACAATGCCATTTATTTTCACTTTTTGTTCTCGGCTATCCACAGCTATAGCAGCAATTATGATATTTCCCAAACAAAAGATCTGTCACAGGCCCTCCCCACCCCAACCCATCTCCCAGTCCAGACATTTTGGAAAAGATTTGTTAAAAAATGAAAAAATTAAGAAAGCCTCCTCCAATTCATTGACCCATGGAAGGGTCAAATTTTGGGTCAGTCAAAGTGCAAAAATTACCTTGCAAATTTGGACCAAATAAATAACTTGAGCATGAAGCGTTGAATCTGTTTGCAGGGCTGGTTTGGGCTAATTCTGTCCATGAGTTTTAAAACTATCTGATGGAGAGGGTGTCCCCTGCTCCCAAAAGAATACCCATATCTCCCATGGTGCTTTGCAGCATCAGAAACAAATATCGGCCATTTTTTATAATTTTTTTTGCTTGTGTGTGAGCATTGCTTGCGAGAATGCCGGGGGAATGCACAAAGGAAAAGTGCTCAAAAAGCTATTTGGAGGAGGAAAAAGGACGCAATCTTATCAGGCTAGGGGGAAAAGAGGACACCGTGGAAAGTTGGAGGTGGTCTGGGAAGGCAGTTACAATTCAGAAATTTTAGCATTATAGGGGAAATACTGGGGGAATCTTGCGTCCAGCAGCTTCAATGCAAAACGCACACGAAGAAGAAAATGCATCACACAAACCAAACTATGATAGGGGGTAGTGGGAAAAAGGCCACAGAGGGAAAAAGAAACTGCTGTGAAAGAGCGGACCATGGAAAGAAGGGGGTACTTGGTGAGTTCCTGTGAGGACAGGGAAGATTTATTTGGGCCTTATCGGTGGAATACTGCAGGCATGGGTAGTTCATTGCTGCTGTATATGTAGTTTGTTGCCATTATTGGGGGAATCTGTGCTCATGGCCAAAGGCCATGGCTGGTGTGCCCCTAAAACGTATTGGTGCAACATGTACAGTGTGTATGGCTGAAGGCCTTGTCTAGTGGGACCCAAAGAAACCTATTGGTGCAACATCTACAGGCTTTGCTATTTGATCAGGCCAAATCGTTGTCACTTCTTCCTTTTTCCTCTTCTTCTCTTCCACTTTCATGTGGTGTTCCTCAGGGGTCTGCCTTGTCCCCTACTTTTTTCAACATAAATATCCAGCCTTTGGTTATGCTCATCCACTCCCATGGCGTCCGGTCCTACTTGTGTGCTGATACCCAGATAATCTTTCAGCTGGACCTGTCTTCTTCTGGTCTCGCCTCTCAGCTGTGCGGGTGCCTGGAGGCTGTGGGTCAGTGAATGAGAGACAATTGGCTAAAGTTGAACGGTGACAAATAAGAGGTTTTGGTGGTGGCCCTCTCCCTCCCCCTCTGGACACCTTCCTTTTGGCCCTCATCCTTGGATGTTTTCCCAACGCTTGTTGTTTGTCAGGAATTTAGGCGTTAGGCTTTCTTCTTCCTTGTCTCTCGAGGCACAAATTGCATCGGTATGTAAATCAGGACATCGTAAGCTCAAGATTCTGCGGAAAGTGCTGCCTTTTCTTCCCTCTATACTTCATGCCCCTGCAGTAGTTGATTGTGCTAAGCTACTTAGTGCTTAGCACAATCGACTACTGTAACTCTCTCCATTTGGTTCAGCCACTCTACCTGGTGTGCCTGCTCCAGCTAATGCAAAATGCTGCAGGTAGGCTGGTAACCCATACTCCTTTTTGGAATCATTTCTCCTGTCCTGAAAAGTTTTCACTGGCTCCCTGTTGCTCAGAGGGTCCACTTTAAAGCTATATGTATAGTTCATTGGGATTCCTATGGCTCTGGGCAGGAATATTTACAGCTGAAATTCCACCCTTATGTGCCTAATCGCCATTTGCGATCCCAAACTGCCTTGTCATTCAAGTGCCTCGCTTCCAGCTTACAACGGTGGATGGTCGTGCTTTTTCTGTGACTGTGGCTAAGCAGTGGAATGTTCTCCCTCTGATGCTACGTGCCACCAAGGGGTATCTTTCTTTTTGTTGTCTTCTGAATTATATTTAATTAACCTCTCTTCTGTAGCAGTTGCTGCAGTGCCATGATGCCTCTGGGTGTATGATGCACCATACAAGTGTCACTAGGATAGGTGGCCATGGCCGAAGGGTCCCATAGAAACTAAAGTATAACAAAGCCCTGGAAAATGTGTGTGAAAACTTTAGTTGGGCGAGAGTTAAGGTGATCAGATTTAACGTGGTCTTGCTTGAAATGCGAGTGCTGAATTTCAGGCGTTTTGTTGCATTAAATCTTAACACCTTAACTCTCTTAACCAAGGTTTTTTCACTGATACATATATTCACTACATGTATTCACCGAAAAAACTTAGTTAAAGTTTAGCTACGGTGCCCAAATTCATTGCAACAAAAAGACTGAAATTAAGCACATTTGGGAAATCAAGACTGGCTTAACTCTGAACGCTCCTGTTGATATCCCCCATAATGCCTTGTCTGCCATAATGCAACTTTGTATGTCATTGCACATTTCTTCTCTTAGAATATCTGTGCTCATGGGCTTTGCAATGGGATGCACTGAATTAAACCTATCATGACTTCACAAATGCGCTGAATTGCAGTTTTTTTTTTTTGTGATGACATTGAGCACCTTAACTAAACTTTAGATAAAGTTTGTTCAGTGAATCTCAAGGGTTTTGTTATACCATCTTTTGTCTGCGCAACTGGCCATGGCCATTGGCCGTGGCCATTGTATATTTTACAACATTGCCAATCCACTAACCACAGCCTTTGGCCATGTCCACTAGGGGTGTCACGGTATTCGTTTTATGGCGGTATGATAACCTTCTTGCCAAATAACGGTATATCATGGTTATCGCGGTATAGCAGGTGGCGTTAACTAATCTTAACAAATATTTTCTTAAAAAGGTCATCAATTGTCAGATTTATCCACACAAACAAAACCAGGCACCCAAGGCCAGAATTGGGCTTTTCAACATACTTTCTACTGAAATGCCACTCCTTGCTTCCACCAAACACACGTGTGGGGAGGAGGAGGGAGGTGGTGGAGCCCTGCTGCGACTGGCAAAGCAAACTTAATAGCTTTTCTTAAATGGTCATTTAGGCTTTTAGCTCCCCCACTGGCTACTGGTGAAAATGAACATGTTGCCATCTTGATAATCTGCATGCCACAGATCAATGGAGGATGATGGTAGTATGCACATTCACACACTGCACACGCACTCTCTTTAAGTTACAGCCTTTAGTTTACTTGCGTGCCAAAAGGTGTTCAGTAATCATGGACATGTTACCCTTTGATATGGCAGCAGGAAATACCCGCAGAGAGGAGTGAATTTCGCTGTGTGACTTATTATATGTAAATTCAATGATAGAACCAGGGAAATCCCTGATTGTCATATGTTTAGAAAACATTATCCATTATAAATATATAAACCCCCAAACCCGCCAACCCAAAGTAAATCCTTTTCCTTCTTGGCACTGTATTTATTCTTCCTATTGCTAACATATTGATTTTGTGTCAGGCACATGTGGTTTACGGAATGGCATTAAAATCTGCTCCAACTGAAACTACTTGTACCAAAAAAAGAACTTTTTTTTTATTACATTGCCTTTTTGCATTTGAAGTTCTTTAACTTACCATTAAGTCAATGCTTTTTAGTTAACTTACGAATACGCAGACAGGATTATCCAGCTGTAGCAAGGTACAATTTTGAGACTTGTCTCTGCACATATTTAGCTGATCCTCCAGGAATCGAAGGCGGCTGCAGAATTGTTCTTTCATGGCGCTCACCCGTTGATCGCCTTGAATACAAGAGTGACTAGTGGAAGTGTTATAATGCACATTTTGAGCAATGAGCTTGATTGCTCAGTCCCAGTTCATCACTTTGAAAATTGGCCTTGACTTGCATTTTTTTGTAACCACATGGCATGGGCATCATGACACCTCGATGCGACAAGTTTGTTTTGACAACTCTTTATCCCATTAAAGGGAGAGCAAGTCACTTGTGTGCGGTCTGAAAGCCCATTTCATTGTGTTTCTTTTGTCAAAATGTCATCGCCAACACAGACGCAAAGAAAGGTTGCATAGTGTTCTAATCACTTTAGCGTGTTTACCATCATCTGCCTGGTGTTTTATGAAAGGCTGATGTCGGAGTCACCACTGACCATGTTATCCTAATGGGACAGCGTTCATTGGGCGCTGTTGATTTCTTTCTTGATTCGTGCAATACATGTTCATTTACCTTCTTAAAGTAGTGTAAAAAAAAAACAATTTGAAAATGACAAAGTTAAAATACATATCGGTAGAAAATAATGCCTAGACCACCACCTCACCATGGCCCCATCATTACCGTTTTCCCCAGGTTGAGTGCATTAGGACCTTGGTGATGCGAGTTCAGAGGGGGGAATGCTTTCATGGGTGGTGTCACAAATTGAGAATAAACCGAAGTAATTTTTCGCCCCCATTGCTCTGGATACTTCAAATTGAATGTAGAATCTGTCCTGCCTGCTTGAGTCCAGGGCCACATGCAGAAGACTGGTAGGTGAAGGATCAAGCGAAGCAACAACTCTAGTGCCAATGTGCAAATCTACAGAGAGGACAGTGGGGGGCAGTTTATTTACTAGCATAAAGCACTGATAGGCCCAGTGTTCACACAGTCTACAGCAGGGTCGGAATGGGGCATAAAATTGTCTCGGGCACCAACATAAAAGTGGCCCACAGTTGCAAATGGAAATTAATTCCTTTTGGAACACTGTTTGAATAGTACCCAAAGGGGAGATTTTTGATAAAATGTGATGCAAATTGGACATTTAAAAGAATATTTATTCAGCAACAGTAGTCGAAACTATTAGCCGTATAGTTCAGTCACTCATCAAACTTGCCCACTTTGACCCAAAAAAACCTGGCCCACACAAGCATTTCGCGTTTTTGGTTTGGCCATGGGCCTATTGCCCTGAAGGCCAGTTCATGCCTGGTCTACAGAGCTAAAGGTGTTTGTGGACATGCATCAGAAGGCGTAAAGGAGGGTGAGTCCCATTTTTTTGTTGAAGGGGTACAACAAAGTTAAAAAAACAGGTCCCCTGTTTTTTCACAGTGTTTCAAGTGCTGCATAGAATGAGAGTATAAAATTTGTGTTGGTGCCTGGTCTGAACAAAGACACGATTAAAAACTCTTTTGGTAAAGATTCATGTGTTTAGGGCACTTTTGTTACCCCCTTCTTTTCCCTTATTCACTGACCTTTGTATTCACTTATGGTTGGACTTAAGATTAGTTTCTTTAATGAAGAGAATAGGAAGTCACTTCCTTTTCGTGGGTTGCGTTACGCAACAGTCTGTTTGTATTCTGCTTTTACAGTTGGCCAACGTCTTAAGGAAGCCGTTGTGTGATTGTCGTGTCAGCTCATCGTTACCAGCTTTGCATGGTTTAGGCACTGAAACAAAAGGAAGTAGAACTGCTATCTTCCAGGTTCATACCCAATTTTAGTCAATAAATGGAACAAATGGAAATCGGGGAGCCTGGTATAGTTGTACTAATGGATTAAATCCCTAAGTTAGTAACCCAAAAGGTTTGTCCAGAAAGAAGAAAGATCGAATAAGGAAACTCACACGTGTCAAAGGTTGTGAACATAAAAGGTTTGTATTAAAACAAAAAAACATCAAAAAAACACATTTGAAAACAATATGTATGAGACAAATTTCAATAATCTAGACAACGAATAACTTGGTGGGGTACATAAGAACATCAAAAAAGAAAAAAAGCATTTGAAAGCAATATGTATGAGACGAATTTCAATAATCTAGACAACAATGAATTGATGAGGTACATGAAAGAAATGCCCATTCAGGCCTTTTAGTGCTTGCTGAATGGAGAGTATTTAAGCGTGACCCAAAGGGGAAAATATTCACAAATAGTTCTGGGTTTAGAACATGCTCCATGTAAAATACATGTAGGAGTCGAAAAGGTTTATTAGACCTGTAGCCCTCTAGGTCCTGGAGTTGCTTCTATACAAGGAAGCAACTCATCTTGCAGGTGCCAACGTGACAGGGGGAACTGGGTCAGCTTGTGGAATACAATTGCTGGCCTGAGGATGTTTGTTAAATAAGTACTAATCGGACATATGGATCAATACAGCCCCCTTGCACATAGTACACGTTTCGGCGGAAGAATTATCCCATTTGGAAATGCTTCTGAGGGATACATTTTGTTCTACGTGAACCGCCTTCATCAGGGCGAGTGGGTGGCCCCTGTAGCAAGAAGATAAAAATAAAGAAAAAACAAAAGGAGAAAATCAATGTCAAGTCCTTATGTATCGGGACCCTAATTTTTTCTGGACATAACTGGGTTAAATTAGTAACAACAATTAAATTGTACAACGAACCGAGTGTTCGAATTCATAAGAAACCTAAGTTTAGTAGGTGGGCAAGCCTGAGAATAAATTACGTGAGTGCAAGAATTTGCAACTGTAATCTGTCTGTGGTGGTTGGAAGGCATGCCTAACTCACCACAGAAACCTTGAGGTGAATCTCACTGTGAGGCAGGCACTCCTTGTGGGCCGGACCAGTCAAGCCGCACTGTAGGTTGCTTGATTGAAGAGGAAGTGGCTGAATTCAGTCCACAAAAATGGATACTGCAGGGAACATCATTCTGTGCAGAGAAAGCAAGAGACAAAACAGTGTCATAGCACTTATCAATTGCGTGTGCAAAGAAGGCTAAATGGGTTCTGTCGGGTGTACTGGGTTGGAAGAATCCACCAAGGATGGAGCAAAAAATAGAAAGGGGTTTTGTTTGTTATGGTGGTGTAGTGTCTGTTCGTCCCATGCAGGAACGTCACGCATATGAACATGGGCGGTACCTGGGCTGGAGGTGGCTAATTCCCTAGGTGTGTGGATGTCGCTCATGTGGATGGGCGAGGCGGGACTTCATTTGTGCCAGCATCCGGCCTGGAGCAGACTATGGCCGCTCCAGGCCGGTTGCTAGTAGCTCCTATGCGTGTGGGCGAAAAGAGCCCTTGGCGCCCGATACGAATTTTGTGGTCGTGTGGTGAGCTAACAACTAACGCTCCGAATTTTGATAAATACCTGTTGAGTGATGCTGGAGGCACTTCCAACTTGGTGCCGTCTGGACGTAAGTCTCCAGATGTCCCAGGCGGTGCTGGAGTGTGCGCTCAAGCGTGCGATGCTTGTGGTCTGGCGAGCTGCTGCAGACTGAAAGCATTTGTCTTGTTGGCGTGTTTGTAATGTCCTGGAGGTGTGTGGGAGCTGGCCAATCAGCTCGCAGAACGTGTTGTGTCCTGATTGGTGGATGCATCAGGAATGCGGAACCGACTCTAGAAAGTCCGCTGTGTGAACGGGCGGAGTTGCCTTCTGGGGCCGGTGCTGGGAGTTCGAGAGAAGAAAGACAGAGAGTGGTGTGGAGTCCAAATCGGGACTTAATGGGAACGCCCTGTGAGGTCACTGTGCTGCGTGGAGGAAGGTACAGAGAGAGGGCGCATAGGCGTCCATTATTGCAGAAATAACTCGGATGGGTCGGAGTGGGCCGGTTGTCCAATGATTGACTGCCCGTGTCACATTAACTGATCGGGGGGCGCTGCATGTGGGTGCACCCTGTTGTTGAAAAGCTAGACGGTGTAGTCAAAAAGTGTCATACCCAGTGGGAGAGCTAATGGTGGAACAGGGTATGGAGTGGAGTTTTTTGTAAAGGAAATAGTAGTAATAAAGACACGTCGGTGTCTGCTAACTATGCGCTGGTGAGTTGCCAGCATGACATAGTTGGTGAATTCGTAGATCAAATATCTTCATCTATGTCTCTGATGAGTGTTTCTCTGAGAAATGCACGTGTAAAGAGTGCAAGGCGGACCGTTCTCTCCCTTTTAATATGGGAAGATTTGCTGTTCATTGAGGCCATGTTGTACCGAGTCCAGTCTGTGGATCCACCTACATTCAAGGTCTAAAAGTCTGCCTTGGATGTTGGGGCCATGACGCACTCTTTCAAGAACCCACCATTTGATGTCTTGGGTGGTGTGCTTTTTGTCCATGTAGTGTTGTACCAAAGGTGATATGAGATTTTTGCACCTGATCCGTGACCGGTGTTCAGAAATCCGTGTGCCAATATTGCGCATGGTTTGCCCGACATAACGTAACTTGCAAGGACATTCTATGCAATAGACCACTTGGTTGGTTTTGCAATTAGAAATGTCTTTAAGAGTCCAGGTTTTTTGTCCCACTTGGAAATGTTGTATTTTGGACGTAAATTGACAAACCGAGCAGGACCCACATGGGTAGTGTCCTTTTAGTGGTCTTAGGTTCCACAGATTGCTTTGAGATGGTCTCTTAATGTACATAGAGTGCACTAAGTGCTCTCTGATGTTCCGTGCTCTCTTGAATGCAAATCGGGGTGTTTGTTGGTCAGGGAGACATAGTCTGGCAATGGGCCAGTACTTGTGGATGATCTGTTTGACCTGGAAAGCATGCTGGCCGTGTGTTATCACGCATGTGATTTGGTCTTGAGATTCCTCTCTAATTTTAGGGGTAAGGAGTGAATCCCGGCAGGTGAAGCGTGCCCTCTTCAAAGATCTGGACACCAGCTTCCTGGGGTAGCCCCTTTCAAGGAGTCTATTGCTTAGTAACTCAGCATCATGGTAGAAGTCATCTAGGGCTGTGCAATTCCTACGCAAACGAAGGAATTGTCCGTATGGTAAGTTTTCTTTAATGTGCTTGGGGTGGTCACTCTGGAAATGGAGGAGGGTGTTACGATCAGTTGGTTTGCGAAAAGTGTTGCAAATTAATCTACCCTGATTGTATCCAATCGTCAGGTCCAAAAAATTGATCCTGGTATGACTGTGTTCCATTGTAAATTGTATGTCTGTGCTGCAGGTGTTCAGCCAGACAAAAAAGTTTTGTAATGTGTCCTCTGTTCCTTCCCATAAACAAATAACGTCATCAATGTATCGGCGCCATTGTTTGATATTGTCTTTCCAAGGGTTGATCGTATTGTAAATAAAATTCTTTTCAAATTTGGCCATAAATAAGATAGCTAAACTAGGGGCAAATGCCGCCCCCATGGCTGTCCCCTTAATTTGCAAGTAAAACTGTTTGGAGAGACGTGTTCGGCGCAGCTCCGCTCGATACGATTATGGATCCGCCGCCAACTATCGCTTAACTTGACTGCAGTCACCTGAAAACCGAACACAGGTCGTGTGAAAGTGTGTTCCGCCTGCTGTCGAAGTTTGGGAACCTCTCGTCCCTCTGTTGGCCCGCACCATCGAAAAGAAGCAGAACGCCATGCAGAGGCAGGAAATGGCGGCCATGATGATCCCCGGCCCAGCGCTGTAGCGGAGCCCTGTGACCGACCCCAGAGGTGCCCACCAGGGATCAGCCTTAGTGGAACTCGAACTGAAGCGGCAGCGGTGGCCTAAGCTGAGATTCACGCTCCTGCGTCCCGAAGAAGAGCAGTAAGGAGTCGGAGGGGGGGGGCACCTGGGGTGGCCTTAACTGCACCCCCGCCAGGCCCGGAGCGAAGAGCCTTATAGCAGGATTGTGCATGACCGCCCTGCCGAGCGGCCCACTGACATTGCCCGGCGGGTGGACGACGCACAACCCCCCCTCACGAAGCATCTCCCGCACGGCGCCAGTGGACATAGACTGTATAGTGCCCGCCGAGGCCGAGCGGATCCCGCGGATAGGACATGACCACTAAGGGCGCCCGAAGCAAACACCGCCAAACCACCATTGAGTCCTTCGCGGCCGCTGGAGCGACCGGACCCGGGGAGGCTCTAGCCCCTGGGGAGGCGTCGGGCGCCGAGAGGCCTGAGCCAGCCAACTCCCAACTGCTAGAGGCCATCAAGACACTCCAGAAAACCATGGAAGACAAAATAGACGCAGTCGCCATCGACCTGAACTTATTGAGGCAGGATGTGCGCTCTATCACCGGCAGAACGGACGCTCTTGAGATCCAAGTCCAAGACAACACCGATGCCAAAACCCAGCTCTTAAAGGATGTGGACATTTTGGCGCAAAGAGTGAAGAATCTGGAAGACAGGGCTGAGGAGGCCGAAGGAAGGGCCCGCAGGAACAACATCAGAATTATCGGCCTGCCAGAGGGCATCGAGGGCAGCGACCCCACTAATTACATCGAGAACCTGCTCATACAGGAAATTGGGGCTGGGAAACTGTCGCAGGGCTTCACCATAGAAAGAGCCCATCGCTCCCTAGCCAGGAGGCCGCCACCGGGGAGCCCACCCAGACCCATAATAGCCAAAGTCCTCAACTACAGGGACAGGGAAACCATTTTGGCCTTTACCAGGATGGGCGGTTCCATACAGAGGGACGCCGCGAAGATCGCAATATACCCCGACTACACCTTGCAGGTTCAAAGGAGCAGGGCCCAGTTCCACCACACCAAGGCAAGACTCAAAGAAGCAGGCCTGCGCTACCTACTCCTCTACCCGGCCAGACTGTCCTGCACAACAATAAGGCACACTTATTTGACACTCCCGCAGAGGCCTGTGAATGGATGGACAGAGAACAGATCCCAGACATTGAACGGAGGCAGCGAAGGCCCTAGCCGCCTGTAACAAAGGGACTTCTCCTCACTACCTACTGGCTGCAGTAGCCGATCGCACATCAATATGCCAGTAAGAGTGGCGACACTGATGGTACCGGAGCCGCGCCGGTCGTGGCGCACCTCCTGATAACACCCTCGGAGGCAGCCCCTCTCCTATCCCCAGGATAATTTGGGTGAGCTCACCCGCCCGTAGGGCACCGGAAGACCCTGGTCTGATGGGGAAGAAACGGGGATGTCAGAGCAAGGGCAACCTCGCTAGACGTGTTGTGTTTGAAGTTGTGTTTGTAGTTAAGTTAGACGTTGTTGTTCATGGGGGTCTGAACCCCAAGTTGGGATCACAGTTTGAATCGGACATAAACCGGACCGGGACCAAGCGCAGCGGAATCGCCACCAGGATGACCAAGTTCGCCGAACACCTCAACCTCAGGCTTCCCACAGCCACACGACCACACCCAGACTATGGCCGAGAGGATCAGAGTCATGTCCTGGAACGTCAGGGGACTAAACAGCTACATCAAACAGCGCCGCATTCACGCCTACATGAAGCGCCACAAAGTCGGAATCGCTCTCCTTCAGGAGACCCACTTATGTGGCCCCAAGCTTGCAGCGCTGGCTAAGGTTTGGCGAGGTACCCTAGTGGGTTCCTCCTACTCCACCTACTCCAGAGGAGTCTTGATATGGATTGCCCCCTCTGTCCCAGTCAAGCTGATCCACACCAAAACGGACAACGAAGGTAGGATGGCCCTAATTCAGGGCACCATAGAGGGGCGTGACGTTCGCCTGATTAGCACCTATGCCCCGAATCATGATGCCACTGTTTTCTTTCGTTCGTTGTACGCCCGGCTGTCCCCGAGTAACGAATGCATAACGATATGGGGAGGCGACAACAACTGTACCTTAAACCCTCGCATAGATAGATCGGATGGTAAGCATGGTGACCCCTCCCCACCCGCCAAGATACTGAACGCCCTTACGCAGCAATATGCCCTGAAAGACCTGTGGAGAGCGCAAAACCCCGAAATCAGAGGCTACTCCTTTTACTCCCCCCCCACATAAGGTCCACACCAGGATAGACTGCCTGTTCATTAGCGAAGAGCACGTGGCCAGATTTGAGGACACGCAGTATCTAGCCAGGGTACTTTCAGACCACTCCCCACTGATGACCTCGTGGGTGACCACAGCTCCCAGGCCCCCCATCCCGACGTGGAAATTGAGAAGCGAAGCTCTATTAGACAAAGCCTTCAATGAACAAATCAGGGAGGGTTCCACACACTACTGGCAAACCAACATTGATAGCGTCAGATACTTAGGCACATCATGGGAAGCCTACAAGGTGGTAACTAGAGGGGAAATGATAGCTGCGGCCTGAGGGGCCCTGAAATCCGTCACGTCCCTGCTAGCGCACGCTGAGACCGAACTCCAAGACCTCGAAGCCACCCCATCCCCTGATCCCGCCCACCTGCAGAAAATGATTGAACTTAAACAAACATGCTTAACACACTGGGAGACGCTGGGGAGGCTAAGCTATACCAAATTCACAGAAAGGAATCACGCCCTGGGCGACAAACCCGGGAAACTTCTTGCATGGCTTTATGAACGAGAAACCCCCAGACACCCCATTTGCTCCATCCGTAACACAGACGGCTTGACCCTCCACACGCAAGTGGGTATCAACGCAGTGTTTAAGCAATATTACCAAACCCTTTACTCCGAGCCAGCCCCGCCCCCAGACCACGCGATCGAAGACGCCCTGGACGCCATCAGGCTCCCCCGCCTGGAGGACCACTTGGCAGATCCCCTCGGAGGCCCCGTCACCCCAGATGAGGTCACAGCCACCATTAGGTCACTGCCCTCTGGTAAAACACCGGGACCGGACGGTCTAACGGGCGAATTTTATAAGACCTATGAGGACATACTGGCCCCCCTAGTGTCCAAAGTATACAACGAGGCGTATGAAATAGGCCACCTCCCCGACTCCATGACTGAAGCCACCATCATCCCCTTACTTAAGCCCGACAAGGAAAGCTCTGACTGCGGCTCATACCGCCCCTTATCCATGCTGAATGTAGATAACAAGATCCTCACCGCACTACTGGCCAGAAGGCTGCATGCAGCCGTCCTGTACCTTATACACCAAGATCAGACAGGCTACGTGCAGGGCCGCTCCATGTCTGAGAACCTGCGAAGGCTGCATCATGTGATACACAGCACAAACGGCATGCCCGGTAAATATGCAGTTGTCCCTTGACGCCTCTAAGGCCTTCGATTCGGTCCGATGGACATGGCTCTACGCCACCCTTGCCAAGATGGGGATCGGAACGGCTTTTTTGAATTGGGTCAAACTCATTTACACTAATCCCACAGCCAGAGTGCGAACCAACAACACCTTTTCGGAAAAATGGAGCCTGGCCAGGGGCACTCGGCAAGGGTGCCCCCTATCCCCTTTGCTCTACATCTTGGCGATTGAACCAGTGGCGGCATACCTTAGGCAGGAGTATGGAGACGGGGGGATAGTGGTAAATGGAGTGAACCACCTTGTCTCCATGTATGCGGACGACATGCTCCTCTACCTAAGGGATCCCGAACATCTTCTCCCCTACATTCTCGAAACCCTAGATGGGTTCCACAGATGCACCGGGATCCAGATTAACCACGGCAAGTCTTGCCTATTCCCCCTGGCTGCACTTAGTGGAACCAAGAAAGAACACCTCCCCCCTCTGGCCCTTAAATGGGAACCCACCACGTTCAAATATTTGGGTGTCGCGATCCACCGGGACCCCGAAGCCGAACATGCACTAAACACGGGCAGGGCTAAGGAGGGACTGGCTAAATCAATTGACCTATGGTGTAAATTGCCCCTTTCGATGGCTGGCAGGGCGGGACTCCTTAAAATGGTCGCACTCCCGCGTCTTCTACATTTCTTCACTAACGTCCCCTACAACATCCCCCAACGTTTCTTCAAAGACTTGAGCAAACTATGTAGGAAACTCCTATGGCGGGAGGGGAGGCACAGAGTTGCCCTAGACATAACTCAAAGACCGTATGAGAAGGGAGGCCTGAAAACCCCTAACTTTGAGCTCTACTACATTGCGGCCCAGCTTAAGCACGTGATCCAGTAGATGGCCGATGATGCCACGACGGACACACGCCTATTGCAGCCCCCAGACGCACCCTGGTTGCTTAGGGACCTCCTCTGGATCAGACCAATACCTAAAACTCTGGATGCACACCTCATCCGCCTAGGCACTCAGATCTGGAGTCGGGCCTGCAAATCGGTCAGGCTGACCGACCCTTACTCCCCACAAATCCCTATAGCCGCCATCATGTCCACTAGACCGGAGGACCGGAAGGCGATCCAGAACATGTGGGAACCCTCCGGTGTTGCCACCCTGGGCGATCTGATGGACGACCAGGGCACTCACACATTCCCCGAACTGCACAAGTTGACTGGGGTCCCACTGGGTCAGTTCCTTTTGCACGGGGCGGTGCTGGATAAGCTTAGGAAGCGATGGCCGGAAGCAGAATCCCAATGCGCCGGACACGAGACCATTGAGAACTTGGTGGGCGTTGCAGAGGGGGGACACGAAACCTCTAGGCTTTATGAGATCCTAATTGACAACACCACACATAACGAACTCACATGCAAGGGTAAATGGGAAGCCGAGCTAAACACGCAATTCGGAGACACGGAGTGGGAAACAATAACACACTACCATAAAAAAGTCTCCAGGAATGCCCGATTCCAGCTTATCCAATTTTACATCATCCACAGGGCCTACCTTACCCCAGCTGTCATCTCGAGATTCAATGGCGCCTGCGTAGTGCCGTGCCCCAAGTGCCAAGAACCCGCGGCTTCACTGACCCACATGTTTTGGGCCTGCCCGGATATACAAACCTTCTGGTCGCAAATTCAGACCAGGATAGCGGAGGAGGACATAACGCTAGACGTGCAATCCCCTAAGGTATGTCTATTGGGCTCATATCCGCGAGGCAAAAAAAACAAACCCCTCAATAGGCTCAAGGATTTGATGTACATCCTCGCAAAAAGGCGCATCGCAATGGCCTGGAAGTGCCCCAGGGCCCCTAGACTTGTGACATGGTGGGAAGACCTCCGTAGGTGGTCTGTGGCTGAAACCGGGGCCTGGGAGCTGGCGCAGCGACAGCAGAAAATAGGTGACTCGGAAGACCTCTTGCAATGGATAGCCCTCACGACAGCCCTGTTCAGTCCTAAAGAGGTCAGCACCTCAGGCGAGGACCTGGACAGCCCAGGCTCACCCTAACACCAATGGCAGACCGCGCAACCCCGGTCAGGGTTCGCAGGGGGGAGGGGGGAATGGGAAGTTATTGTGGATATATAACTGATTGCTATGTTGATGATGCTGGTTGTATAGTTTGTCTTGAAAAATCAATAAATATATTTAAAAAAAAAAAAAAAATTCAAAAAAATTCTTACAGAGGGCAAGTGTCATTAGTTCAATGATGAATTCGGGTGGAGCCTTAGTCTCTCTATTAGTTTCAACGAGATATTCATATACGCAATCAATCGCGGCTTGTTGAGGAATGCTGGTATATAACGACTTGATGTCAAAAGTCACTAACGGGGGTTGGAAGGGTGGTGGGGGATAGTTGTATGGTTGGACTTGGCCAAATGGGTTAAATGGGTATGGGTTATAGTTAGGGTTGGAGTTCCCACTGGATGAACTACTACTTGATCCGGTATATTAGGCCCAGTAGGATCAAAAATGGCAGTAGGCGCATATAATGGCAGAAAGTGCCACTCTAAGCTATACAGAAGAACAGACATCAGACCTATTATCAGGACCATCTTTTATTGATCCTACTGGGCCCAATATACCTGGGCCCCCCACAAGCACAGGAGACGATCTCCTGAAACTTAAAAAAAGGTGTTTAGGACTGAATTACACGGACACTTCCTGAAGGAGTATTTACGAGCTAGTATCATCCCTACGGGACTAGTTGTTAGGAATGAACCTTGCTTGTTTCTTGAGGATAAAGAATACACTACGAACTTTAGCTACATTGCAACCAAGTGTAGCAGGGACCTAATGGTCCTAACAATCACAACAGCACAAAGAGTCAGTCTGGAACTACAAAAGACACTGGACGACGAAGAGAGAAAATTTGCAAATAACGCACTCATTACTGACGCCAAAAATCAAATAGAAACAATTAACAAACAATTTGCCATTTTTAAAATAACTACTGTGAATAAAAAAACTAACAAACTACAGAAAGACATTCAAGAATTTAAAACAGAATTAATGTATCCTTATGCCACAGAAGGATATTGTAAAAAATTGAATCAATTAGGAGGAACACAGTCAGGCAATCAGAAAGCCAAAAGAAGGGGGGTATCTTTCTCCGGATCAAGTAGTAGTTCATCCAGTGGGAACTCCAACCCTAACTATAACCCATACCCATTTAACCCATTTGGCCAAGTCCAATCATACAACTATCCCCCACCACCCTTCCAACCCCCTTTTTTAGGACGAGGAGGGGTAAGATGGGGTCCTCCACCTTGGAACCCAGGTTTCCAAGGCCAATACAGACGTCTGAGACGACGGAGGAGATAAACCATACGGCCAACCAGGACCTACCCATTTTCAATTTAGCTAATGCCCAACTAACTGCCACACAAATTTCAGTTCTTACGAAGGGTTTATCATTTGTACCATCCGGAAACACAGATTGGTATAACACCGAGATGGAGATACGTCGGTTCTTGCGGACCGTCAGATTACGAACCTTTTTTAACGAACATGAAACAAATGAAGATCCAAATGACACAGGGCTACATCCCAAGTCTTCTTTCTCACCCTCTGAGAACCAAGTCCCTTCGGATCTTCTTACCTTTGAAAGATGCGTATTGCGTGACCTCAGAAGCCTGAGCAAAAGAAATCATAACCACAGACAACAAAATATTACACGAGCAGAAAGAGAAGCCCTATATGCACTAGCTAAAAAATTGAGTTAGTTATCAAACCCGCCGACAAAGGGGGCGGAATTGTTATAATGAACTCTGAACAATATTTCCACATGGTTACGGACCTTCTCAATGATACACAAAGCTACAAACTTTTAAAAAAGATCCTACGAAGGACCTGACGGTTGAAATTGCTGAGATGGTCTCCTTTACTCTTGAAAGAGATTGGATTACGGAGAAGGAATCTGACTTTCTGATCATTACAGGAGGCAGAACTCCCTGCCTATACGCACTACCCAAGATCCACAAAAATTCCACCAACCCTCCCGGTAGACCCATTGTGTCAGGATGCGGATCCATTTTAGAGCCACTATGCAAGTTTGTGGACTATTTCCTCAAACCTATCAGCATCACCACAGAATCTTACATTAGAGACACGATGCATACAATTCAGATGTTTTAAAATTTAGAATTTGACCCTCAAAAAAATTTGTTAGTGACTCTTGACATCAAGTCGTTATATACCAGCATTCCTCAACAAGCCGCGATTGATTGCGTATATGAATATCTCGTTGAAACTAATAGAGAGACTAAGGCTCCACCCGAATTCATCATTGAACTAATGAGACTTGCCCTCTGTAAGAATTTTTTTGAATTTGACAAACAGTTTTACTTGCAAATTAAGGGGACAGCCATGGGGGCGGCATTTGCCCCTAGTTTAGCTATCTTATTTATGGCCAAATTTGAAAAGAATTTTATTTACAATACGATCAACCCTTGGAAAGACAATATCAAACAATGGCGCTGATACATTGATGACGTTATTTGTTTATGGGAAGGAACAGAGGACACATTACAAAACTTTTTTTTCTGGCTGAACACCTGCAGCACAGACATACAATTTACAATGGAACACAGTCATACCAGGATCAATTTTTTGGACCTGACGATTGGATACAATCAGGGTAGATTAATTTGCAACACTTTTCGCAAACCAACTGATCGTAACACCCTCCTCCATTTCCAGAGTGACCACCCCAAGCACATTAAAGAAAACTTACCATACGGACAATTCCTTCGTTTGCGTAGGAATTGCACAGCCCTAGATGACTTCTACCATGATGCTGAGTTACTAAGCAATAGACTGCTTGAAAGGGGCTACCCCAGGAAGCTGGTGTCCAGATCTTTGAAGAGGGCACGCTTCACCTGCCGGGATTCACTCCTTACCCCTAAAATTAGAGAGGAATCTCAAGACCAAATCACATGCGTGATAACACACGGCCAGCATGCTTTCCAGGTCAAACAGATCATCCACAAGTACTGGCCCATTGCCAGACTATGTCTCCCTGAGCAACAAACACCCCGATTTGCATTCAAGAGAGCACGGAACATCAGAGAGCACTTAGTGCACTCTATGTACATTAAGAGACCATCTCGAAGCAATCTGTGGAACCTAAGACCAGTAAAAGGACACTACCCATGTGGGTCCTGCTCGGTTTGTCAATTTACGTCCAAAATACAACATTTCCAAGTGGGACAAAAAACCTGGACTCTTAAAGACATTTCTAATTGCAAAACCAACCAAGTGGTCTATTGCATAGAATGTCCTTGCAAGTTACGTTATGTCGGGCAAACCATGCGCAATATTGGCACACGGATTTCTGAACACCGGTCACGGATCAGGTGCAAAAATCTCATATCACCTTTGGTACAACACTACATGGACAAAAAGCACACCACCCAAGACATCAAATGGTGGGTTCTTGAAAGAGTGCGTCATGGCCCCAACATCCAAGGCAGACTTTTAGACCTTGAATGTAGGTGGATCCACAGACTGGACTCGGTACAACATGGCCTCAATGAACAGCAAATCTTCCCATATTAATAGGGAGAGAACGGTCCGCCTTGCACTCTTTACACGTGCATTTCTCAGAGAAACACTCATCAGAGACATAGATGAAGATATTTGATCTACGAATTCACCAACTATGTCATGCTGGCAACTCACCAGCGCATAGTTAGCAGACACTGACGTGTCTCTATTACTACTATTTCCTTTACAAAAAACTCCACTCCATACCCTGTTCCACCACTAGCTCTCCCCCTGGGTATGACACTTTTTGACTACACCGTCTAGCTTTTCAACAACAGGGTGCACCCACATGCAGCGCCCCCCGATCAGTTAATGTGACACGGGCAGTCAATCAGGTGGACTTAGGCCTGCCTCGATTAGACAACCGGCCCACTCCGACCCATCCGAGTTATTTCTGCAATAATGGACGCCTATGCGCCCTCTCTCTGTACCTTCCTCCACGCAGCACAGTGACCTCACAGGGCATTCCCATTAAGTCCCGATTTGGACTCCACACCACTCTGTCTTTCTTCTCTCGAACTCCCAGCACCGGCCCCAGAAGGCAACTCCGCCCGTTCACACAGCGGACTTTCTAGAGTCGGTTCCGCATTCCTGATGCATCCACCAATCAGGACACAACACGTTCTGCGAGCTGATTGGCCAGCTCCCACACACCTCCAGGACATTACAAACACGCCAACAAGACGAATGCTTTCAGTCTGCAGCAGCTCGCCAGACCACAAGCATCGCACGCTTGAGCGCACACTCCAGCACCGCCTGGGACATCTGGAGACTTACGTCCAGACGGCACCAAGTTGGAAGTGCCTCCAGCATCACTCAACAGGTATTTATCAAAATTCGGAGCGTTAGTTGTTAGCTCACCACACGACCACAAAATTCGTATCAGGCGCCAAGGGCTCTTTTCGCCCACACGCATAGGAGCTACTAGCAACCGGCCTGGAGCGGCCATAGTCTGCTCCAGGCCGGATGCTGGCACAAATGAAGTCCCGCCTCGCCCATCCACATGAGCGACATCCACACACCTAGGGAATTAGCCACCTCCAGCCCAGGTACCGCCCATGTTCATATGCGTGACGTTCCTGCATGGGACGAACAGACACTACACCACCATAACAAACAAAACCCCTTTCTATTTTTTGCTCCATCCTTGGTGGATTCTTCCAACCCAGTACACCCTACAGAACCCATTTAGCCTTCTTTGCACAAGCAATTGATAAGTGCTATGACACTGTTTTGTCTCTTGCTTTCTCTGCACAGAATGATGTTCCCTGCAGTATCCATTTTTGTGGACTGAATTCAGCCACTACCTCTTCAATCAAGCAACCTACAGTGCGGCTTGACTGGTCCGGCCCACAAGGAGTGCCTGCCTCACAGTGAGATTCACCTCAAGGTTTCTGTGGTGAGTTAGGCATGCCTTCCAACCACCACAGATAGATTACAGTTGCAAATTCTTGCACTCACGTAATTTATTCTCAGGCTTGCCCACCTACTAAACTTAGGTTTCTTATGAATTCGAACACTCGGTTCGTTGTACAATTTAATTGTTGTTACTAATTTAACCCAGTTATGTCCAGAAAGAATTAGGGTCCCGATACATAAGGACTTGACATTGATTTTCTCCTTTTGTTTTTTCTTTATTTTTATCTTCTTGCTACAGGGGCCACCCACTCGCCCTGATGAAGGCGGTTCACGTAGAACAAAATGTATCCCTCAGAAGCATTTCCAAATGGGATAATTCTTTCGCCGAAACGTGTACTATGTGCAAGGGGGCTGTATTGATCCATATGTCCGATTAGTACTTATTTAACAAACATCCTCAGGCCAGCAATTGTATTCCACAAGCTGACCCAGTTCCCCCTGTCACGTTGGCACCTGCAAGTTGAGTTGCTTCCTTGTATAGAAGCAACTCCAGGACCTAGAGGGCTACAGGTCTAATAAACCTTTTCGACTCCTACATGTATTTTACATGGAGCATGTTCTAAACCCAGAACTATTTGTGAATATTTTCCCCTTTGGTTCACGCTTAAATACTCTCCATTCAGCAAGCACTAAAAGGCCTGAATGGGCATTTCTTTCATGTACCTCATCAATTCATTGTTGTCTAGATTATTGAAATTCGTCTCATACATATTGCTTTCAAATGCTTTTTTTCTTTTTTGATGTTCTTATGTACCCCACCAAGTTATTAGTTGTCTAGATTATTGAAATTTGTCTCATACATATTGTTTTCAAATGTGTTTTTTTGATGTTTTTTTGTTTTAATACAAACCTTTTATGTTCACAACCTTTGACACGTGTGAGTTTCCTTATTCGATCTTTCTTCTTTCTGGACAAACCTTTTGGGTTACTAACTTAGGGATTTAATCCATTAGTACAACTATACCAGGCTCCCCGATTTCCATTTGTTCCATTTATTGACTAAAATTGGGTATGAACCTGGAAGGTAGCAGTTCTACTTCCTTTTGTTTTTGTATCTTTGATGCCTGAGTCTGCTACTTGTCACCCTGGGCACACCGAAGCCCTCAGAATATATATTGGTTCAGGCACTGGGCAGCTTTCAACACAATTTTTGCACAGTCGGCTGATCTTTGACCTGACTACTGATCAGAGAAAGAGCGGTCACAGCAGAAAAGCTGCCTTTACTAATGCGGCATCACTTTCCCTATGCTCTTGTCTGCCAAACAAGGCCCCCTTGGCAGACGGCATATCCAAGAGTGCAAGACCAAGACTGTGCAGCACTTGCTTAATGCAGCCTTTCCAAATCAGATTGAAAAGCACACTTAACAGTATAAACGGTATACCGGTATAAACAACGTGACGGTTATTATTATTCAATTAAGTTGTTCACGGTATCTTTAACGGTATACCGTTACACCGTTACATCCCTAATGTCCACTATATATTTTACAAGACTACAAAGCCAGTGGCCATGGCTTTTGCCTCTGTGCACTGTATATTTTACAGCAATACCAGGCCACTAGCCATGGTCTTTGGCCACAACCTTGGGGTGGAGCAACTATACACGTATACACAGGTACATCATTGTCTGCAGAATTTCAGTCAGATTCATAGTATGAGTCAAAAGTGATTAGCAATTCATTTTTTCGAATTCCTACAGTAGTGCTGTGGTTCCTACGGTAACCGCAGCACTATAATATATATAACTATAATATATATACGTGTTTGTTTGTGTGTGTGTTTTGTTTCACAACTCAACCAGCATGAGTGTCAATGTAATTTCGGGAAGTCCCACCACAAACTTAATTGCTTTTGCATCCAAAAGCATACACTCTTACGTTTAGAGGCCATGAAGTCTGTGGCAGATATCAAGGATATCTTTAAATACATTGTTTTTAATAAACAAATGCACAAACTTGAATGTAAAACAGACAGATACAACCTCTACAATAATGTTTTTAGTATAAAGTGTGGTGGAGACTGAGAGGTGGTAAATGCTGCTTCCCAATAGGGTTGTGCAGCAACAGCGAAGAAAGAGACGCAGGTGAAGATAATATTAAGCAGACTATGCACAACAGTGTCTTTAAGAGGTGGACAAGCTGCAATGTTTTAAAGCATGTTTAAATTAGTTCCCTTGCCTCAATGGCCTAAGATTTGTTCTGATTAATTTCTGGTTTATTGTTAAAAAGAGAAAATGTTTGGAGGTACAAAATGATGAACACAATTGGACACCAATTTAGCAAACAAAATCACACAATGACCTAAAGTAATAGCTCATTAAATGCATCAAATGAGCATGAAATTGACATTAGCATCAATAGATCACTGCCGCCACCCTAATTGCTTTGAAATTGATGCACAGTTACCAATGCCACAGCACACTGCTCACGTACACCACTCAGTGTCACAAAACAATTGCATTATCAAAACGGAGCCATGCCCATCACGCAAGGACAAGATGGTATTAGATGCTAAAGCTCTTAACGCAGTGTGTTGCGTGTGGAATGAAAACATCCCTAGGATTCATACTTGGGTTTCAAAAACTAACTTGGCTCTCTCCAGCAGTCGATGACTTCAGGGATATTACTTCCTCTGCAGACAAGCCAAAAGATGACACCCTTTTAGTGGGTAATCAAAGTGGGAAGAGAACTGAGATTTGGATTATGCATGCCAAAGTGGTGATCTGGTAACCCAATAGCGAGTAGACCTTGTCAGTGACAATAGGAGAGACAGCTACTATGTTGCATCGTGCAGCAAGCCACGACATAAAAACCCTGAAAGGAATCTGACTCTTAACAAGGAGGGAAGGCCACCAACATTACACTTAGGCCAATACCATTTCACTAATCAAAAAATAAGGGAAAGAATTACATATGTGGAACGATCAAAGATTGAAGCCCCATGAAATCCACGTCTGGGTCAAGATATCCCACATCCAGAAAACCTATGCCAAAAGGGCGATATGAAGCGTCAGCAGAGAATCCTTATGAACTTTCCCTCGAAGACCCTCAATGGAATCCCAAGTTCAGCTGAAAACCGGCACAACTCTTAAAACATGAAAATTGAAAGAAATGGCACATTTACAAGAGCCAGCTTGAATTTTGAGGAAAATGCTTGACACAGCGAAGTAAAACATGCCAAGGAGATTATACCTGGAAGAGGCCAACTGCAACAATATTGTGGAAAACTATTACCTTGCAGGCAGAAATGTACTAAATCTTTAAAAGCCTGTAAGGGAAAATTCTTTAATACAATATTTTATAGCATATAAACCTTTGAATATACTGGTAACTGAGGCGCTTCGACACAAAAACAAAAGTATGTGTTGCATATCCCTCTTAAAGACGGGGCCTGAATAAAGTTAGGAGTCACAGGCTATTCGGTTGAGCTAGTTGGCATACTTTAAAACAAGATGTCACGTAACTAGGCTAAGCCCAGACTTCGCTGGTTTAGTGAAGCACCCTATGATAGTATTCATGTGCCCCTGAGAATGGTCTAAAAAGAAACATACAGAACAATAACTGGTCAGCTGAGCTCCCAAAATCAGCGGCTACATAATAGCGCAGCTAGTGAGGGTGTCCTTTCCAGCTCCTTATTCTCCAGTGTCACACTGAGAAATATGATAACAGAACTGCAGGGAGGCCCCCGAGCCACCCATGTGCCTTAGGTGCATGAAGAAAGTAAAGTATAAGGCAAGCCAGAAAAGGTGTGTCATAACGGTGCAGGTACAAGTGGGTGGTTGCAGCACAACTTACACAGTATATATCTTATGCAGTGTGCCTTAATTTGCAGAGGGATAAAGCAGCTACACAGATGTTTACTATATTAGTCGCCTATCTTTATAGTCAGGGGTGTTTTGACTATTACCCAATGTCTGCGCACATGGCAAGCATCCAACAAATCATGAATACAGTTTTGGCCTTTCTCCACTAATTCACAATCATTTTCATCCCCTCTGCACTTTGATCCTCCGTCCCAGAGCCTGAGCAATGAAGCACTTGAGCTGTGTTCGACCGGCTGCCTGCACCACTCCAAGCGCCCATTTTACCCAAAGATGTGTGTGTCCCCCTCGCCCATACCCCATTTCTGTGTCGCTAGGTTGTCACACCTCTTCAGCCAGCTAAGCCAGATGTGCTAATCCTCTCCTGTCCAGTATTAATTGCACACTGGTACTTTGGATGAACATGTTTGTATGAGCGCCTTAAGGGTGATTCTATAGAAGGTGGTTGAAGAGGGTAAGGGGCTATCAGGAGTTAGGTTGACTTTGAACGCACCCCATGGGCTGATTCTACACCGTTGTAAAAACTGGCTGTTAGGGCATTTGGCCTCCTGAAAAAAAGGCATAAAATATATAAAATTGCAGAAACAAACGGCTTCTAAATTTAACATCTAGGATTTCTTCTTCTATCATCTCAAAATAAAAAGATTTCAGATGTCTCAATTATTCGCAAATAAGTCGGCAATGAGCTCTGGGATGATCTGATTCTTTTGTTTAGATTGAAGGACAGCAGTCTGGTAATAGCCCGTAGCATGGCAAGCACTCCTGCAGGGTGAAGGTGGGCAACCACACCGCAGCAGTTTCTTATTAAAAATATTAAAGAACTTCTAAATGGTGCCCTTGGACGATGGCCTATTTAGGTATGTGGACTTGTGGATAGAGCACCTTGTGGCAGAGAAGTAATTAGACATGCTTTACAAAACAGGGGAAAAAGTAAGATGTTTGCAAAAGGATTGAGTGACCTCTGGGGATTATAGATCGTGTCAGGAGGGGGAGGAGTGAATGTAAGGCAAACTGTAGAAAAGCTCTTGATGGGGAAATCAGGGTCTCCTATATGTTGTCCCATGGTTGCAAGATCTAGGTCGAGATCTTCTTGCTTTTCCATGTCCGCTCCTACCCTACCTTGACAATCTTTAACAGTGGCAGCTGGTGAATTTGTAAAGTGGAGGGGTGTAAAAGATTTTCCCTAAATTTGCAGACCAGGGGCACCTGAATGAATCCACTAACGTTGAGGATGGTTCTTCCTCTTAGGCATTTTTAAAACTATGGGTTAAAATCATGGATTTTGAAGCACAAATTTCAAATCAAATGTTTAACAATCCAAATAATTTACTCTATTGCAGGGCAACTCGTGAAACACCAACAGATACCAGGTCCCAGCTGTCCCCAAAGAGAAAAATGCAAGTCTCTGTGTATTCCAGCAATTACCAGTTTTCAAGCAGGTTCTGTCCAAACCAGAACATGATTTAGGCCCCCTTTCGTTATGGCTGTGTCCAAAGAAAAAAATGAGGCTGTCTCAACTAAGCATGCTAGCATTTGTAGGAGGGTAAACCCAAAACCTGATATGAAAAACAACTCCAAAAAGAGTGAATGTACGTTGTCGGAAAAGTGAGTTTAATTACATACAAACGGCTGGAAGGCGTTAGTCAGCTTCGTGAACTGAAAACTAACAAGTCCTTCCTGTGCCCAACAAAGTTACAGCTTTTGTACACAAAATTAGATAATTTACATAATTACACATACCAGTTAAACGTCATCCCACAATCCCCATTGGCTACCCATACAAAGAAATCTGATTATCGCCCCTCCCCCACCACTCACATGGTGCTCTCTATCCCCCTCTAACTGCTACTCTATCACCTATTCTATCTCTCTCTCAAAGTCTGGAGGAAAAAAGCTAATCAAAGCTCTCCTGCCCTCTAAACTAGGCCTGCCTATTGCTGACAGCTATGCCAGTGCCACTTCCAGGCAGACTATGTCTGATATCTTCTTTTTTGTCCCCTCCCTAGACCTATGGACTCCGCACTTGGTCCCTACTCTCTCCCCTTTCTACTCTTTGCCCATTAATGGTGGCACTAGAGATATTCCTATCTCTAGCCCGGTCACCACCCCCTCTCCTGGTCTGACCAGTAGGCCCCACCTCCTACTTGGGGCCCCTTAGCCCTCTGTCCAAGACGCCTCCTGCACTGCCAGCCTCCTTCGCATCATGCGACCAATGAAGCGAGAGTCAGTCGCTGCCTTTGCCTCAACTTTCATCCCCCTACGACCCATGTTTCTCACTCTTTCCTCACTAACCTTTACCTCTCCATCTCCAACACCCTTCACAGCCTTGCCCCTGTCATGAGGATCCACCTGAAGCCTGCCTCCAAGTGCAGAGTTGCTGAACGGAAGTGGCAGACCTCAGACTCATCCTCTGACATACTGGCAATATCGTTTTTCTATCCACTCCAAGAAGATGGTCCACATCCAAGTCTGCATCTCTGGAGCCACTAACAACACGGCTGAACTTCTTAAAATCTGCAAGGAACTCAACAACATAACTGCAGTCTCCTCCTCTCTCCTTCCTATCCAGGCTCTCTGCACCGCTTTGTCCTCCCATTTCACTTCTAAAACCCAGGACATCCTGTCCTCACTCTCCACCACCTCCATCTCCACTCCTGCCCCCCTGCTTCCCCTCCCGTGTGAGACTCGAAACTGGGCAAGATTTTTGCTCTGCCCCAGCGCATCCTGTCTCTGACAGTAGTGCTGTTTCGATCTATGGAAAGTGCTTACGGCATGGTGGTACTAGAGGCTATTGGTCCTCGTGGCAACATGCATCCTCTATTTTACACATGCAAGGTTGAAGATGAGGTGCCTGCAGTTCCACCTGAGCAGCTCATGGTCGTACGCTACGGGCAAACAGTCACAGTGCATCCCTGCACCAGCCTGTCTGGAACAGGATCTTCAATGGTGGGCGGATCAGCACAATGTTTTGCCGGGTGTTCCCTTGAAGGAACCTCTGACTGATGTTATCACCACAGACTCATCCCTCAGAGGTTGGGGTTCCACTTTGGAAGCCCCCAAAGAAGATAGACTGTGGTACAAATAGGAGAAGATGTAACACATAAATTCCCCGGAACTCGCTCATGCACTGGCAATGTTCTATATAAACAAACAAGGGGGCACAACCCCCCACACCCTGGCTATGTTGGCTTGCTATCTCTACCTGGGAATGTGCCCTGTTCGAAAAAATCCTCTTTGGGGTGATCCATGTGTCCGGCGTGCTGAATGAATAGGGAAGCAGAACTCAACAGACTTTACAAGTCCAACCACGAGTGGGAGATTAATCCACCAGTGCTGTGCCCATCTTCCAAGACTGGGGTCTCTCCAAGACCAATTTGTTCATAACACTTCAGAATAAAAAGTGTCTGCGTAACACCTCTTGGCGAGATGGGGGGGATAGAGAAGCTGCGTGCTGAGTCTTTGGGACACATGTGAAACCTCCCCTGGACAGGGTAGTTCCTCTACGCCTTTCCGCTGATCCACGTGGAATTAGCCAGGTAGCCAGGTTGAAGAAATCAGCAGACTAGGGATAGGTCCAGTTCCTCTTCCACAAATGCGCAACCTCCCGGTCCAAGAGCATGGGAAGATTCTTTATTTAACCTCTCAATTACTCAACTTGGTGGCCTGGTTCCTGAGGACTTATCGATAGGTCACTTAGGGCTGTTCTCTGAGAACATGAAGATCATTCAGGCTGCCACAAATCAATCAACATGATCCTAATACAAGAGCAAGTGGGTTAGGTTGTATCATTGGACTTTGGAAAAAGAGCATCAATCCTCTGACCACCAGCTTGGACGACGTGCTATCCTTGGTTTTGCACCAAGCGTCTGCGGGCGTCTGTAAACTCCTGCCACACTTACCTATTGGTACTTACCAGAATGTTGTTGAGTCTACCTTCTCCATAGCAAATCTGGCAGTCCAGAGATATCTGGAGGGCCTCCTTCAGCTTTATCCACCGATTAAAAGACCTCTACCTGTGTGGAATCTGAACCTTCTTTTGTTTTAGCTCACTTACAAGCCTTTAAGGCTTTGGCTACCACAGATCTTATGTTCCTCTCTTTAGAGGTGGCCATGTTGGTTACCCTCATGTCTGCCAGGAGACTGAGCTAGATCCAGGCCTTCTCGGCATCAGAACCTTATGCTTTCTTTCCCAAGAACAAATTTGTCCTGCATATGCACCTGGGCTTCCTGCCCAAAGTGGTTTCCGCCTTCCATATTAATGAATGTTTTTTGTGGACCCCCAGTCATCTGCACACTCTGTCCTGCATTCACTCTTTAGATGTCCGCACAGCACTCAAATTTTACCTACACTCTACCAGACAGTTTAGAAAAACTGATGCCCTCTTTGTCACTTTTGGAAGACCTAGCCCAGGAACCCCAGCATCCAGGTCACAATTGCTAACTATTGCTATCCCTCACAGAAATGTGACTCCCCCTAACGGTATACATGTGTATGCAGTGAGGGCTAAGGCTACTGTGGTGGCTTTCCAAAGTCAAGTCCCATGGAACGTCATCAGCAGGGCAACTACGTGGTCAACGTAGTCAGTCTTCTGCAAGCACTATTGTCAGGATACCGGATCCAGGGCTGACACCAGTTTTGGTCAACCAGTCTAGCGTTTGGTCCTAGTAAGACCACCTTCACGCGTGTGTATTCATGCAAAAAACTCTCCCATTAGTATGGAGGAAAGAGAAAGGTGACGCTACTCCTGTTCTCCTAGTTCATAGTCCCCTTTCCTCCATATCATCCATACCTCCCACCCTCCCATTCCCAGCAAAATTGGTTGTTCTACGATAGTGGCAGACAAGCAGGAAATGGAGTGTTTAGTGAAGCATGCTGGCAGAGTAAGTGTGGGCCGGCATGCCATGTGTGCATTAAATTAAAGGGAATTATTTTTTAATTGCAGTGTAAAAAAGGCTCCAGTTCCATCAGTATGGGGACTATGAATTTAGGAGTAAAGTAGTGACTACGGTGAGTAACTGTCTTTTGACCAACTACATGTATTAGACCCTGTGAACTGGCATTCTATGTCGGGACTCGTAAAGATCAAAATCGCTGCCGCTTGTTGAAGAGAACATGCAAAATAGTTGTACTGTTTCACAGACATTATTGTCCTTCGTGTAACGATATTCTTTCTCTTCACAACCCCATTTACACCTTTAACATTGTAGGAATTGAGCATTGGTGCTTTCCTATGCATCTACATGACTCCATTTGACAATACGTTCTAACCCTCTACCCCAACATCTTGCAACCCTTTGCCAGAGTGCAGTACTTATCAGGTGTGCATGCTCTAGAAAAAAGATTTAACTTACAAACTTCCCAATAACTAACCATGCTGAACCGGGACAGCCGACCCATCCCATTAAGACGAGATAGCAATACCTTGAGATGAATGGAGATGCAAAAGTTACTCAAACATCAATAATCAAAACAACTCAGGAAGTTTCAAAGTTAACTGTTTTATTATCAATTATTTAAAACAGGGAGTACAACGGACGTGAATGGACATCTCATAGCATGGTCTCTGAATGCATCTAACAAAAAACATCATACTTCTAGTAAAATCTCGTCATTAATTATGTTAACTTACGCACTTACTAACGTCATCCTGTGTGGCAAACTACAAAAACCTAGTGGAAAATGTGATAGGCTTAGAGGGAACATCTAGGTATACGTTGCATACTAGTCTAGGAAACGATAGGTTCTTCAACATCAGGTGGGACTACTAAGCCCATCCTTCAAACAAGTCACTATGAACATTACTAAATACACGATGCCCTATTGGTTATCCAAATTATAGGGCTCTTAATTTCACAGTCCCCTACAATTGGTTGGCACTCTTACATCCGTCAGTACTTTTCCACCCACGTTAGCAGCACGCAGGCTGGACTTCCAGGTGCTAGTGAGCTGGTCATAACCATAGCTTCCCAACAATTAGCATATCATCAACTCAGTAGTCTGCACGTCAATTAAGTCTTTGAACTTGTCCTTGGGAATGTTCTTCGCTCATCACGGGTGATGGGATGCCTGCGGGGTATGGTCATGGGTGTTGGGTGTACCCTGTGGTGTGGGCTGCTTGCGGGGCATGGTCATGTGTGTTGGGGGTCCCCTGTGGTGTGGGCTGCCTGAGGAGCACGGTGATGGGTGAATATGCACTCACGTACACCTGCGCCAGTCAAATCGAGTGAAAAATGACTTGAGTACCCCCTGAAATCACGCACCCCACTTGCGTCAGCCAAATGACATGAAAACTGGCTTGCATACCCCTGCATCAGCGATGTGTAAATGCCCTCGCATACACCCACGCCAGCCAAATCGCATGAAGACTGGATCGCGTACCCCCCGAAACCACACACCCCGCTTGCGCCAGCCAAATAGCGTGAAAACTGGCTTGCGTACCCCCCGAAATCGTGCACCCCGCTCACGCCAGCAAAATCGCGTGTTAACACCATCACGTACACACGTGCCAGCCAGATCGCGTGAAAACTGTCTCGCGTACCCCGTGAAATCGCATATCCTGTTCGCAAATTGTGTGAAAAGGCTGTTGTCCTGACATCAGCTGCGAACACGCCCTAGAGCCAGCCTACATCACAGGGGACACCCCCAACACCCTTGACCATGCCCCGCAGGCAGCCCATCACACGTGACCAAACCCTGCAGGCAGCCCATCGCACATGACCATACCCTGCAGGCAGCCCACACCACAAGGAACCCTTCCAACGCCTGTCACCACACGTGCAGCCCTTTCCACATGATTTGACTGGTGCAATCGGGGAACGCAATTTTGCAGGGGTATACAAGGCACTTTACATACGATTAGACTGGCGCGAGCGGGGTATGCTCTGATTTTTCACACGATTCCGATGGAGGGGGGCTGTGTGCTGGGCCAAAGGTAGCGCGGGGCCTTTGCGCCGTATTGGACATTTCACTGGCCTTTTCTTGCGCAAGGGGCAGTGTTTGGGACGTAACTGGTGATGCTGGATGTTCACTGCGCCACGGCTGGTAATGGCTCGGAAAATCCATGAATACTCGGTGCGTGAAAAAGCTGATTTTGCGCTGCGCCTGGAGCACGCTTCCTCTCTGCGTAAGGCGCGTGTAACATCTGAGGCAATTTAATTAAAGCACTCCTGTTGAGGAGTGTATGTGTCCATTGCTAATAAGGAAAGATTATTAAATCTGTCAGAACCGACCTATATACTCTTGCCAGTTAGCCTCACTCCGATTGCTTCTGGGCGGTCGTCTGATTCACTCCAAATATATAAGGACACTGTGTTAACCCAGAAGTTGCTATTACGATGAAGGACCCGCCATTTTGCAAGGGGGAATGAATTACAAAGATATACTAGATATTCGACTGTGCAATGCCAAATCTGTATTCTGTTCTTTTTGTTCGTGTTAAAATGCATGTAAGCATATTTGTTAATTATTAAAAATAAAGGTATGGCCTATGCAATGAGTTTAGCTGATGTATTACTCCCAATCGCCTCTACATACTGCAGAATGATCTCAGTAAACTAATCATTCAGACTTGCTTGGATCTGATGTTTTCCAACTAACATACTAAAACAGAAAACGCATCGTATTCCACCAAGATGAACAAGCACAATAATCATGCAGCATGTATTGTACATTTACAATTTAATTTGTGCATCTCCGAGTAGACTGGAATACGTGGTAACTGTTCCCAGACTGAGATGAGTGGTAACTGTTCCCAGATAGTTAATTGCTATTATAATGGGCTTATTGCCTGTGGACAGCCAAATTATATTGTCTATAAATAGACATCTGATGCGGCAGGTGCAGCCTATTACGTCCTCCTGCATCAACTAATGGACAAGAAAATCTGATTCTCAGACGATGATATACAATGAATTCTGAATAAAGACAGTGATGTTCAGCAATAATGTTAGAAAAACATAATTTCTTGTGAATTGAGATACCCACTGTAACGTAACACGGCAAACTCATGATCTGTATTCAATCCATGAACAGTCCTATATTTGCATATTAGACGTGCTTCTAATTGCCCTAGTTTGAGTTTGCTGTTGCCACCTCTTGGTGGGAGGGTAACTTGCAACAGCCCCACGAATGGTAGTTCTTAGACATTATCCAATTGGTGATGACGCTGACAGTGCGTTGCCAGCGGATATTTGGCCTCCTCACTTCAGAACACAGATTGTGCTGCCAATGTATCCGTGCTTTAAAAGTGAGCATATATGCAACATGAACGAAAAGGGAAGTGTTGCCACGTAGTCAAGTTAATATTGGTGGAAAATGATGTGTTTTCTGTTTTAGTATGTAAATTGGGAAACATCAGAGCCAAACATGTCTGAATAATTAATCGTGCAGTATGTAAAGATGATTCCGAGTATTACATCGGCTAAACTGTTTGCATAGGTCATACTTTCTTTTAAATAATTAACAAATATGCTTACATGCAGTTCAACATGAACGAATATTTGATGAGGGAACATTGAGCATATTCGCTCAAATGTACAGTGATGTATCCTCCAAAACACGGCCGACTGCTTTCTCCACCATCCCCAAATGTTGACTTTGCAGTTTTTCTGTGTCTTGAAGTGAACATGCCATACAGGCATTGATGCATTCTTCCAGATTACCGCCTGCAGGGGTACATAAGTGACACCCACGTCTTGAATTGTTGTCTGCAATGAATTTGCCGCTAGAATGTTGGTGTCACAACGTGCCTGTAATAAGGCAATACCTACAAGTTCCTGCATAATTTCACCATATCCGGTTACTTCTAATGCCAGAATTTGCTCCACTTAAAGAAGTTGCGTTGGTGAAATAACTCGGGTCATGCATCCCTGATGTTTCATCAGAGGAAGTTCGTTCAATGCTGGTCATTGGGCTGGCTCTCGGTGGATCCAAGATCCGGCACCAGATGTGTAACCGGATCTAGGCGGCTCTCGGCGGATCTGAGATCCGGCACCAGATGTGTAGCCGGATCTCGGGATCTGGCCAGAGTCACCCGCCCAAGCCCTTGAACTGCGCTGTAATACTTTAAAAAAAAAAAAAACGTCCAGCAGCATTGCCGTTTACCGCCGGCTTTGGCATTGGTGTGTAATGCACAATGCTCGCTACATGTACAACTGAAAGCAATCAGTTGTGCATGTAGCGAGCATTGTGCATTACACCAATGCAGACGGTAAAAGGCAATGCTGCCGTCGCGGCGCTTTTATTTTTTTTTAAGTATTCATTCATCGGATGGCCACCACCAACCTTGCCCCTTCTAGACCACGCTCTTCTGCACCGCCCCCCACACTCTCCCTCCACCCCGGCCCTTGTGGGATCCTCCACCATATTTTTTCCATTTCCACCACTGAGTATGTTCTAATATAAGTTTTGGAATTTATAATAGACGTTTAGCACGAATACACGTCGCTCTGAAATGACCCTTGCCCCTGGCCCTCACTGGCAAGTCAGCCTTCCAGTTAGGGTCAGGTCAAAGGCCTTAAAACCTCATCCAAGACTCCCTTGGAGTCAGTCCTGGCGCCTTTGGCGCCAGGCTCATAACCATCATGAAGACCAACAATAGAATGGGACAATTTACTTGGGACCATTTAACTTGGGCGGGGTTCAGCCAACTTGAAGGCACACACATAGCTCAGTTACAAGGGACTGAGCTATGCGGTCTAGTCTTTTGGGTGTGGCAGGCCTGGGGCTACTTTACCTGGACTACTTTGGGTGTGTCAGGCCTGGGACTATTTTACCTGGACTACTTTACCTGAGACTAGTTAAACCACACGTAAACAGCAGAACATGCTTTGCGTTATTCTGCTGTGGGCAGTGTAACGCTCACCGTGTCCAGTTCTTTGATGCCATCTTACCTGAAACCAAGGACCTGCAGAGAGAGAAAGAACACTACGAAACTTACCTGGAACAGTATCCTGTCTTCAATCCATCGCTCACTTCAGTTCCACTCACCTGAAGGTACGAACTCCATCATCCGGCACCGCATGCATCCTGGAATACTATAACCTGGAAAGAGGAGAAAGAAAGACAGCATTAGTAAGTGTTTACTCAAGTTTCCTCCCGAATGAAGAAAGCCACACAATTCTTACCTGTGTAGTCCTCTCCTGGTCAGTATCATTGTTGGAACATTACGGCGCTCGCGAGGAACATCGCAACCTGCAAGGAGAGAAAAGACACAGGTTAGCAATATAAAAGGCGAAACAGCACCGCAAATCGTGCATTACTCACCAGACAGCATCGCGCACACCACGCTTTCGCCTACCGGCCCATACTCATCTTCAAACTGCATGACAACACCAAAATACCTTTCGATACCTAAAAGGAAAGAAGCAAGACATTATTATTTGAACTAAGAGGAACCTACGGAGTCGCAGCAGGCCTGGATTCCCTCAGGGGGGCTTGCACCAGTGAAGTAACTTGGTCGCTGCTCACCCCCCACATCGACACACCCCTGCCATGAGGAGCAGGACGGAAAATCCACCTTTTACAGTATTAAGGTGAGGAGAAGGCCCAAGGGGGAGGAAGGAGTTGAGGCCAAGGGAGGTGGGAAAACATAAAGACAATCTGGTATTGAATCCAGCTCTCCTATATTGCAGACCCATCTTTAACCAGAGGCCTTACCAAGGGAGGGTTCGAGAGTGCAAGTCATCCAACCAGGGCTGAGTGGCGTCCCCGTGGATACCAGGTGGGCGTAACACCCTCCATCCAGTCACATAATTGTAAGAGTTCTCAAAGGTTATCTGCTTGTGCTCACACATGCAGCACCAGATTCTTCATCTGTTTTATAGCGACAATCGGGCAGGCTGCCAGCGGTGCACCTCACAACTGCTTCTTTGCAGCACTCTGTTTTAAATTCCTGGACCCAGCACTGATGTTAAATAGTCTAAATCGGTACATTAGCAGGGGATCTTTGCAGCATGATGTAATGGTTTGAGAGTCCACCCTCGACACAGGGAGTTCCTTCCCTCCCCAAGCAAGGTGTCGCCCAACGAACTGTTTAATGTTGGTTCTTTTTATTCAGTCCTATCTCCAATTAATCTAATACCCATTGGATCCCTCCCACTGAGCTACCAATGAACCAAGAACCAGACAGGTTTAAGGAAATATATTTATATTTATTTGAATTTCGATGTTACAAAACTCGCACTGACATGTCAAACACCACTTTATCTGTGGCACAGCACAATAAACTTCTCTCAACATAAATACATCACACAAGTGATTTGAAAAGAGTACATCACAATTCTTTACTTTCCACAAAATTTCCATTCAAGAAATTATTAGCACTGGTCAGTGAACACAATTTACAAATGTAGTGCTGTGCAATTTCGATTTTCCTGCATGCTAGAAAGGCTAGCAATTTGGCTTTTCAGATTTGGACAAATTCTAAATAAATGCAGGGTGATTTAGCAGTTTGTTTTTAGCCCCCTCCCCGACCACCCCCCTTTGGTCTGTGTTGGGGAAGTCGGACAGAAAAATTGGAATGATTTGAGAATTTGTGATTTCAGAGCCCCCTCAACTTAAAGGCCTATGTTGGGGAAGCAGGATGGTAAAAATTGGGATGATTTGAGAATTTAGGATTTTCAGCCCCCCACTTAAAGGCCTGTGTTCAGGGAAGTTGAACAGAAAGATTGGACTGATGTAAGAACAAAGACACCCCTCTTCCTTAAAGAAATCTGGGTCAACAGGACAAAAAGGATTACCCAATTATAGGGTATTGTTTTTCAGCGCACACTGGGAAGTGAGCTTTTAAAATTTAGAATTTTAAGCAAAATCACCCATAGTGTTCTGCCAAGGGGTATTAATTAAATTAATATTTTTAGTCAAATAGGCTAAGGATCTTCATAGTTTGCCCCCCCCGTACCTGCGATAAAGGGGAAGGATTTAAGGCCATCAGACTTCCCCATCTTTTGGTTTCACAAGGCTCAGTTCTACTTACATAGAAAGCCTTTGTTTAAAGTTCAGGAAAGCCAGCTGCATGTCGGGACCCTCTGGAAAGATAGGGCGGGGTCTGGTCACTCCACACTCAAGTATGAGCTCCCCACCATAATTCAGGTTTTAGGCCTTCCCAGAAATAGACAGCTCCGCCCAGATGCACTCTCTGCAATCTACTCTGGTGTTTCCTTGTAGCTGTCAGATGGTAAGTTTCACCAGCTCCTCCCAATGTCTCTTCCTCGTAGTGCATTCCACTTTACATAGCAGCAATGACACCAAGTTTATTTGTATTTATTGTTTATATAGTGCTTTATGCCAAAGTGCTTTACATTATAACAACAAGAATACAAAGACTAATAAAAATGGAAGCATAATTACAAACATGAGACAAACCAATGAAACAGTATGTAGAACAATTTACCTAGGTCAGTAGACAGGTGAAGGGATGGGCAGGAGTAAGGGAAGAGAAGAGGGAGTCAAGACAGGGAATATAGATGAAGGTTCAAGGGGGATCGGAGGAGGCATAAGAGGGACTGGAGAGAATAGGGAAGGTGGGTAGGAGGGAAAATGAGGGAAGTGAGAGAGAAGTGAAGGTAATGAAAGAGGTCAGGGTGGGGAATGGAGAAGAGATTTCAAGGAGGCGCGGAAGGAGGAGTAGGTGGGGATGGAGTGGATAGAAAGGTAGAGCGTTCCAGTGTGGGGGTGCCAGGTCCTGAAAGGAACGGAAACGCTAAAAAACGCATGGGGACGGGGGAACAGTGACTAGGAAGAGATCAGTAGATCAGAGGGAACGGGAGGGAGTGTAGATTGAGAGGAGAGAAGAAAGATGGGGGGTCGAGGTCATGGAGAGATTTAAAAGCGAAACAGAGGAATTGGAATTTAAGTTGGGAGTAAAGGGAAGCCAGCCAAGGTATGAAAGCGAGGAGGAAATGGTGTCATGAGGAGCAAGGAGACAAAGGGTACGGATAGCGGAATGGTAGAGGGATTTGAAGGGAGCAAGATGAGAGGCAGGGAGTCCAAAGAGGAGAGTAGAGCAATAGAAAAGACGAGAGAAGATGAGGGAAGTGATTAAGAGTTTAGTGGCATGGAAAGTGAGAGAGGAACGGATCTTACGAATATTGAAGAGATGGTAGTGACAGGCAAGAGAGGTAAGAGAAATATGGTGGGAAAAGGAGAGGGAGGAGTTGAAGTGGAGACCTAGATTGCGAGCATGAGCAGAGATGGGGAAGTGGATAAAAGGAGGGGGGTGGAGACCCTTGGGGTACCCTGCAAGAGTACTCGCTAATAGGATTGGACAGTCACCCTTCTCTCTCTTCCTGACTCCCGCCTCTGTATACAGATTGGTCAAAGAGTCTGAAGCAGACATATGACAGCTTAATTTGCAATCCCCATTTGTTCTCATGTCAAATTTTGGCAAAAAATTACATAATTTTACTTGCAACTGCCATAATATATATATTTTACGATTCAGCTATTCATGGGGAATTAAATAAAACACCCGGGGTCTGCACAATTTTGCACATCCATTAGTCAATTTTCCACCATTTTTACAAAAAGCATAAGTTAGGAACTTGCAATGTATTATCCATATTCCTAAATTCAACCTCCAACCGTTCACCGACTCTCAAATTTGGCACATTTTCACATCAGCCAGAAACCCAATTTAGATGGCCATTAATGGTTCCTTGAGTCATAGGTGGATTCATTTTATGTCGCCCAAAATCACCCGGAAATGACCTAACAAATGACACATAAAAACATAAAATTCAACTTATGGTTGCTGAGAAATAGGCAACATATAATAGTCCTTTTAAATAAATAGTAAATCTTCATGTTGGACAAATGGCAACTCCCCTTTCTCCAGGCCATTTATTCTCACTGGGTTCGAGTTTCAGCCTCCCTTAATTGTAGCCCCCATTTTCACACCTCCTGTCTAAATTCCGGGGTTGCACCAGCCAGAGCCATTTGTCTCTGCACAGAGACCTTTCAAAGACACAGAGGGCCTGATTCACAAAGTTTTCCTATGGGATTTGCGCCATTATAAAACGCTTCTATGAATCAGGCGCTAAGTCTAGAGAAAGTCCGTTTTCCACACCACTTAGCAGCCACACTTTATTTTAGTTGTAAAATAGCTGGGGGATGTAAACCAGGCTTTCTCTGGGGCATTCTTTGTGACATTTGCCCCAAAGCAAGCAAACAGGGTCTGCCTTGGGCCTGAGGAACATTTTCATGGAAACAAGGTGGACTTTGCTTTTTCAAATGTTTGCTGGTATTCTGCATGAAAAACATAATATACATAATTTGTCAACATGCACCATGTCTTTTCCTTGACCTTTTTATGTTAGCTGGGGTACATTTTTTACATTTAAACTGCAAACATCCAAGCAAACCCGTTTTTGTGCCTGTTTTTAAAAATCCTGTTTTTCATGTGAAAGGGACCCTTGAATTTCTTCATTTGGGAATTAAAAAATTCTGCTTTTCCTTTGTTAATGACAGGTATGCCTTTTCCACATGGTCCTTCCGTTCTGTTAGATTGAGGCCTTTGATTACACAGTGACATTGCTTCAAGATACAGCATGCATAGGTGCAGCACAGGAAATGGGCTGGAACAAGATGTAGTGGTGCTCTGGCAAGACTTGCCTTGCCGTAATGCTGCCCTGTCCCCAGACCCAGTGTCTTTCCCACAACACTGATGGATCTTCGGTGAAGCCGTGTTATCGCATGGATGTGCAGCCGCGGTGCAACAAGCAGGCATCTTTCTGAAGACGCTGTAGTGGTGCAGAGTCTTCTGAAAGTCACCTGCTCGCTAAAGCGCGGGTTGCTCGTGCGTGTGATAACTCAACTTTGGAACAGGATTCTCCCAGCGAGATCTGTCCTGAAGCCGAATTATCAGATGCTCGAGCAACCCACGTTTCAACAAGCAGACAGGTTCAGTAGACTCAGCACAGGAAATGGAATACAAAAAGAGCCAACGCCACACATACTTGTTGCAGCTGTCCAAAATGGAATTCATGTACATACATTTTTTTCTACGGTTGAGTAGTTTGACCAATCAAAACTGCAGAGACCATCTTCATTTATTCACTCAAAAATGTTTCTTGGTGAATAACTTTTAAGACATGTTTCAAATGTAAAATTGTGAACATTCTTATGTTCCCATAATGCTCTTTTTTTTTTGTATGCAAGTTGCCAGGATTGGGTTCTATGAAAAAACACTGTATTGCATGGCATGGCCTGGGCCCATGGCCCTTCCCCTGCCTCCTCACTGCCCTGCCCCTCCAAGGATGAGAGGGTTCCCACAGTAAATGTTTTCTATTTCCAGCACTGATAGGCCACTTCATTTATCTACATCTGGAGAGTAGGCTTGGTTCCTTAAGTTAACATATGTCGCACATTGGTCTGAGATTGAACTGAAGCTTAAACAGCGTATTATTTGGGGCATAACCCACTTAAGGGCATCTCAATCACATTATAGTTCTTTGTTTTACCAGCAAAGAATATGCATTTGCACCTCAGTTTGTCCGATAAACAAGTTAATTCCAAAACACCAGGAAGTCTACTCTAAGCAAAAGTACCAACAAGAATCCCAGGCATCTTTTGGGGACCAGGCCTCGCGCGATGTCAGGCCGCCAACTCTCGTGAGATCCAAGCAGACATGCACGCGCTGAGTTCCCAGCATTGCACCATTCAGAGCGCAGGGTGTGCAAGAAGCAACTGCACCACCGTGCTTCTCTTGAGATGGCATTGTAATGATTCAGACCCTGTATATGATGATGATTAGATGAGAACTCTTATTATGATTGCAGAAGCGTTGTCGGAGTGAAGCAACTGTGTTCAGCATAGAGTCCAATTTGAGGTTCATAAAGACATTAACCTTAACATGACCTGGAGTGATTATTCAGGCCACAACAGATCTGTTCCTGCCTCAAGAGGCCAACTTTATTTGCATAAATATTAACAGTTCTATAAGTCAATGAAATCCACGTGAGATGTGGCCACACCATGGAGTGCTCAGAGTATTTGTTGGTGGCAGCCGAAAAGAATATCTAATGCAGCCTCGTGCAAGTCCCAGCCCCTCCATTCCCGCCCACTTGCTTTGCCTCCTATTCTTTTTCCTCTGTGCTGGAGACTGGGAGTTTTTTTCTGTGCCTGTGCCCAACATCCTCTGACCTTGTTTGACCCCCCCGCTCCCTCCTGCTCGTCCTATCCTGCTAGTAGTTGACTGCTGCGACCTCACTCGATGTTGCTGCTCAGTCACCACCTCTCTGCAGCGAGTCTGGATTCAGTCATCACTGGCCCCTTCTGCTCCTCTTTCTGGATTACGGAAACACTGTGCACTCTAATCAATGGTCTGCTTTCTGCTCAGGCTGACTGCTTTCAGTGTTGGAATGTGGCAAACTCTGCGACTGATCCCGGGAGGTTAACTCAGTGGCAACATGCTTGCCTTGGAAACAACCCAAAGCAACACAGGTTCGATCCCCGTGTCCCTGCTTAGAAACCTCTGGGTATTAAGCGCGTTATAAATACACAACTAAGACATATTGCTGTAACGGCTCCTTGATGCTCCTGGGCTGTGTGAGCACTTTAAAAATGCAAATAAATAAATTAAAAAAGCCACTGTCCAAAAATGGAGTATACCGAGGGGCTCCCGAATCCAAGGGTTTAGAACTGTAGGCCTCATAAGGCTTCTGGTTCTCTGATGCCACAAATACGCCAGCCAGCCAATTTCATTGCAGATTGGTAGAATTGAGAGTGTAAAGGTTGTATAAAAATTGCATTACAGTTTAAATTGCTGATAGCATATATCTTAAGGCAGCAGCAGTCACAGGAGCAACCGCTTGTTACGGAAAAATGGAGCTAGCATTTTTTTCCTATATGGCTGCATGTGGGCTTTAAGGAATATTTTAATTAGAATAAATCCATAAAAATACTAGTTGCAAATTACCTTTTTATCTGATAAAAAAGTAAATGTGGATCAATACAGAAAAAAAGACCAAAAAATGGCAGGAAAATAAATAGCATAAAACTAGAAGCTTTACTTGTGACCAAGACAAGTGACCTGCACAGCAGCGCTGAACATACATACCCAGTGCAGCCCGACAGTTCTTGTTGAAATCAAAGCCAAGTGCCTGAGGTCAATCTGGTTTTCAAACTGACAAGATGTATTTTACTTTCAGACAGCTACTTTCCATACTTAAAATGGTGCCTTCTGATTTCCATCTTTATTTCCATCCAAATCCACACACACAATTTGAGGCTTCCTATCCATAGCCCATGGGGAAGAAAATAATTCTACCGTAGGAAATGGAGGCCTTTCTTGGCTCCCTTCTTATCTTGGCAAAAGACTAAGGGCCTCATCACGAGCTGGGTGGTATCCCCGGCGGTATTACCGCTGGGCCTATTAACGTTACCGCCAAACCCCCAGGCACTATTAGCGCTGCATCACGGCTTTGGCTGAACAGTCGGTCCCCATACCTCGTTGGGCCCATGCAGGAATTCCCCATTCCTCATTGAGGAATTTTCGCCGCTACTAGCACCGAAAATCAGCAAAATCGCTGCAGATTTGCCCCCAGCTTAGAGCTGGGGGTAATTCCTGCCACAGCCCTGATTTGGTGGACCCTTAAATGTGGCGGTAATAGCGTTACCGCCACATTTAAGGGTTACCGACAAACTAGTGATGCCGCAGCAAGTATGCTGAGCTCTTGTGCTCTACCTAATTTCATTATCAATTTCAACCACCTCATTCATTAACGGTTTTATTAAATTAATACCGTTGCAAAAGTGGTTTGTGTTGTCCTCACATTGTTCCCCCCTCGCATTTTGAAACAGTCTTTCAAAATAGATCATTTGTTTTGTGGAAAGCTAACCATTTTTTTTTTTTTTTTTGTATGCAGCTTTGGTGTCTGCTTTCTCGTTTCCTGTCGGAAACACAGAGGGAAGGAAGCGGGCAGCTACGTCTTATAATTACCAGCGAAAGCAGTGAAGTTGCCAACGGCTTAAATAATTCAGAATGGCTGAGCCTGGTTTGTTTCATTAAAAAGTGAAACCATTCGTTCACCACGACAATAATGTGAGCTCTGAATTGCCAAACTGAAAACCAGACCTTTTGAAAACAATTGGCTTGGCACAGCTGTAAAATTGGGAAGCTTTCCACCTTCGTATACATTTCAACCGTCAAATCCCTTTCTCAAGGATTGGTTTTAAAATTTAAAAAAAATATGTTACAATTTAACTAGGGCTAGTCGCAGGATTCGGACAGTACCCCATTTTGGTGCAAGGTCTACATACGCAAAGAAATTGGTGATATGCATTTTATTCTTTCAGATATGGTCACGATTTGATAGCCTCATATATTAGCCTCCATTATGTTAACCAAGTTCCATATGTGCTTTTTAGCCAAGGAGCTTTGTGGTTTACTGGCACATCATGCCCACAGTGTGTTTTTGCTTGCATTATTAAAGCCAGAAAGTGGTTCGGATAAATGCCTGATATTAATTTAAAATGTAAAAGGGTGTTAATATCTTGGAACAAGCTAAACGAAACGTATCAGGACTGCATGCAGCAGCAGGACTGAGAACCCCAACACCTTCTAGTTCAACCAATTAGTCCTCGGCACAAAATTAAAAGTCCAGTCGTGGTCAATGCATAGAGGGAGTTGGGGCACAGCCCTTCCCCTTATGTATAGTTGTCTCATTCTGCCATACATACTGCTCCATTTCAGGAGTTCAGAACATGACAGAAAAATGGATGTGGGTTGTTTGACTGAAGTTTAAAGATTTGTAGCGGAATTGACTGTCAGTAATTTTGCCACAGATCATGCCCACTCCAAACTTACCTTATTTCTCCCCACTGCCCATCCTGCACCCCTGCTGCATCGGACCCGTTCCTTTAACACGTGTTGGATCCGATGCAACAGAGTCCCTTTTTCTTTTTCTTTAAATCTTAGAGCGGTCGAATGCGGAGGACACCCCTGCAACCCTTGCTGACATTATAGTGAACAAGGGTGAACAAGAGTGCGGGGGGGACAACCCGCGTCCCTGCTCCCCTTTTTACTATAATGCTGTTCCAATGGGAGATTTGATCGCAATGATAGTATTCGATCAAATCTCGCATTCAAACAATGTTTTTCTGTCAGATTGGGTACTACCCAGAAAAATTACTGCCTACAGGACAGAGTCTCTGTAGGTCCTCTTTTGGAGTATGACCAATACACACCCGTGAGAATCTATTTGGACACTTTGCTCATGTTTTCCTGTGGACCATGCAGGACAGGGAGGGGGAGAGAGATTCATGTATCAATTCCCCTTCCTGCTTCAACATGGGCCAGCTGGGCTAATGTTAGAAAGTGAGCTAAGCTGATGGACAAGGCACTGAACGTTTGTCAAGCCGACGTATGATAAAAATATGCATGTGTGAATATAAGTGCATGTTTGTATGGGTGTGTATGCATTAGTGTGTATATGTCCATGGGGAGCTGGTGAATGCATAGCTGCGATTTTTGATATGTGATATTTAAATAGTAATGTGTGTAGGTTTTAGGAATTGGGGGGCAAAGTAATTGATTTCAGTGCAATATTGGCATATAGTGGCACAACCAGCAGGAGCAGGTATTCTTAAAGCGGTAAACTATTATGCAAGTACAAAATAATTGCATCCTTACAGTGATAAATTTGGTATATGTTGACCCAGCCAGCAAAACCTGTCCTTATTAGGGCAGCAATACTGGCATTATTGGGTAAAGCCAACATGAGTGTTTTACAGTGTCATTGATGCCATAGCCAGTAGAAGCATGTATTCCTATATAGGAAACACCACAATATATAGCCTGCATGAAAATGTCTTTGTACAGTGGCAATATTAACACAGCCAGTAGGAGTATGTATTTTTATTTAGGCAGTACTGGCATATAGTGGCACTGGCTCTGTGAAAATAGTCTTAACAGTGGTACACAACTGCCATATATTTTGAGCAAATGTATTGTGGAAATTCTTTGGAAACCTCTTCTACCTCCTGGGTAGTTGTTGGCGAGGAATCTATAGGATTATTTGTATGCTTTATCTCTTTTTGTCAATATGTTAACCTATCCTTCCTCTTACCTTGTATGGGAAGTTTGTCTTCTGAACTTTCTCTTGGCTAAGCACGTTACATTTACTACTGCCATTTGTATATCCTGTTGCATAAGCTCAATAATCTTCATTAACATGTGTTCAACCAAAAATGGGTGCTTGATGTTTGCACTGCGTCGACGCTGCTTGTGTTTCGGAGGGGCTGCGACTTGGGAAATGGGTAGTGCTTGATCCTCCAAGCCCAGCTGATTGTATATTTGCTTCAGAAGAATCAAAATGGGTCCAGGACGCTTTTTGTGGTACTTTGAACCAAGGGTACCAATTTTCAAAAGCAAATGAACCAGTGGTATGATGTTATGACACTTCTACCTCTGTGTATACTGGCCGATTAATTCACATGTAAATGGTTGACAGCCGTTATCCAACATTCTGCATTTGTGTAGGCCACCTAGTCAATTTGCATATTGCCCAGTGTTTGATCATGCACATATATGAAAAGTAAACTTGCTAGCATTGTGTCACGTCATACCGTTCCAGCCTATTGACCTTGAATGGGACTGAATGTGAAAAAAGTAAATTGCAAAAGAGATTGAATGAATGGGTTTGTAGTCATTTGTTTTCGTTTTGTGTTTCAGGTCTGATAAGTCATGAGAAAGTTCCTGTTGGCGCTCATCTTTTGTGCTGTCATTTTACACTTCTTTCTTCATTATATTGTTCAAATGTCAAAAAACAACTGGTGAGTTGAATTTCTGAAACTTTGCCTCTACTGATGTATAGGTTACATGTAACCTAAAGTGGTCTTTGGTGACATCTTGGTTGGCTATGAAGCATCTGATGTTTGCTTAGCTCTCTATGTATCGGAGATTCAATCGTTGATAAAAACTCTGTTTTTGTGGATTATCTGTGCAAAATGTTACCCAGAATACAACTGCAAATGTGACACGTGGTAATGCATATGAAGATTCATTTTTTTAAATGGTCCATTTATAAAGTGTACATAGAAATAAGAAATATTTTATGTTCCTGGGGGCACCTTGTAAATACATATTTTTAGTTGCTTTGACATTTTATTTGCATATTTCTGAGGCTTGTGAATCTGCTCGGATTCACAGCATTGGTTGGCTCGGAGTATAAAATCTTGTTTTTCAAAGTATAAAATAGTGCATTGACTGGGGCGTTCCTGTCACGCCAGCTCTATCCTACATGCACAGGGACCCATGATCCTTCATGCATCAACGCCCTCATGTTTTTTTCCACCATGTGTTGCATTGTTCGGCATCCGATCACTTTCGAGGCTGAGTAAGAACTGATTGGTTGAACACCACCGTCTAGTCGTGCAGTAGGAAAAGTGGGAGATCGCTTTTCCCTATGGTTGGACCCTCATTTTCCTTCCTGCCCCTTTTCCAAGGTTGCAGTCAATTCCCAATACCTTAATGGGGAACACCCCTTTTAAATTCTGTGCTCGGTGCAACTTTGTTTGCTCCGAACAGAATTTGTAGCGTGTAGCAATTGCCTTCCAAGGGATAATGCTGAGGATCGGTGCTGGGCACGCCAATAGTACTGTCCCAAAACCCTTAAGGAGGTCCATCAAAAGAGTTGGGCGACATACGCCTTGCAGTTGGAATTGACCCAGGCTTTGGCTGAGGCTCTCAAAATCGGGATTTCAGGTGCCAGAGGTTAACAGACACCAAAGAGCCCTGTGTAGCAGTGCCAGCAACAAGGCCTCAAACACTTGTGTATTGGCGCGTTATAAATGCCATATCATATATCATATCGAAGCCAGCCCCCAGCAGTGTAGGCATCACATTGTGCTATGCAGACGTCCTCTGGCTACTGAGAGACTCTGTGCCTCCATAGGTTCAAACAGTTCTATGTTCATTTTTGACAGTCATTTTTTCGATGGGTTTTTTGTCAGTTTTCTTTTCCCGAAAAAAAAAACATTGACAGTTTTCTTTTTTTAGGTGTGGGGGGAGTACCCCCATCTATTTCCCTTATTTAACTCTATTGCCGAAACCTCCACCCCTAATATACCCTTCCCCACCGCCCCCGTGTTTTCAATGGTTTGTTTTGAGAGAAAAAAATCAGCAAAAAAACAATGAAAAAATGACTGCTGAAAAATTAACATTTTACCGTCCAAACAGACACTGGCATGAAAGCAACCGCTCAAAGAAGACTGATAACCTGGGTATGCTCTGAGGACGAAGTAGTCAGACTGGGGTCTGGTGTGTAGTGCAGAAGGCGCTGACGTCTACGAACATAAACCCATTTAACCATCTTCATACCACAGACGAGGGGAACCAGTAAAGAGGGTCTCTAAGAAAATTGCATTAACCCCACAAGTCAAACAAATGGAAGAGAGCACCTGCACCAATGGAGGGTCTACACTTCTCGAGGTTATGCAAAAGGCCAGTTAGAATTCCCAATCAGAGGTGGATTGAGGGGATGAGAATGCGGTTGAGGTCGAACCTCCCACTCAAGCACCCGCGGCTTCAGAGCTGACAACTCTAGCCTAAAAAGGGTGGGCTATGAAGGATTTGAAATTGACTATTGCTGAAACAGTTTTAAACTCATGGAGGATAATGAACGTAGGGGACAAAAAAGATGACAGAAACATTCAGTGAGGAGTTGCAGGCGAAAGGGAGAGAGTATCCCTGCCTCGTCCATCTCCTTTCTGAGAAACCATGCCAGAAGTTCCAGTGCCATTGATCTCCTGGACAGTGGGGATCGGAAGTCTGAAGCGGCCGTGGTAGGCGTGCGGCTAGGCGTCCTCCCCTCCCCTGTGTAGGGTGCCTTTCTCTGAAGCAGTCACGGTGGCGAGGGCTGCGGCTGCAGTGGACCGCAGCAATGTGTGGAACGCTGCTGGGAGCTGTGCCAATCCCTCAGAACTGCAGCTCTCTGCCGAACAGCTTGCCGTCTGGATGGTAAACCGACAACAGCCTGCAGTGGGTAGTTGCATGGATACCGTTGCACGCCCTGAAAACTTTTGTCTTCCTGAGCCGTCCGTATAAGTACACAAGCGTTCCCGGCTTGGTGCTGGAATTACGGGTAAGCTTTTAATGCCAGTGTGTTTCTCACAGGTGTACAGCTACGGCTTGGTATTTTGAACTGAGTAGTCTTTTCTTTTCCATTTTTCCAGTCCTTTCCTTCTCAAGTCATGCCGGTTACCAGGCTACAGTCCGGGGTAGGGACATGCACGAATAAGGGTAATGTTTTGCCCATTGGAGGGGACATATGCTTGATACAGAGACAGGGTCCTGCTAGTCCCCTGCCCACTGTTTTGGGCAGAATGGTGCCACTGATGCAGTCAACAGCACGGACACCCCACACGAGTAACAATTGTTTGTCTGACGTTTTAGCAATGAGTGTTAAGCGCAGATTGAAGCTGCAACAAGATCAGCTTGTCTGCTCTGAACTCCTGAACATCAGCAAAGACTTCCAGAACAAGTCTATTTCGGAAGAATATGTTGTTGTCCCTTTGATATTAATGCCCAGGCTCACACAGCCCTTCACAGCTAAGGCTCTGGAGCCCCTGGCGTATTCTCCAAGAACAGTGGATGCGGAAGCTTAGGGCTTGTTTTAACATTTTGAATTTCCAGAGATGGGTGCCATTGGTGGGCTCCAATGGTTTCTCCTCCAATTTGCCTGTCCCAGCGAAGTCCAATATGGTGGAAAATGATAGTAAGGAAAACTCTACACAAACTTCCCCCTCCTCCGGGAATTACCAGCAAAAGGGCTGTCAAACATACCCTATTGAGTCCAGTTATGCAGGTGTGCCTTTGCAGGTGAAGACTTTCCCCCACAGCAATTGGCCAAGGGGAAACCTATCACGAGCGGTCCCTTTAGCAATGAATAAGTCAGCTCTGCCGGTTGCATCACTATTTGGTAAGGACCTTCGACTAAGGAAAGTTAAAATGGTCAGCATCACAGTTTCCATATTAAGGAATTTCATCTCGGATCCGGGAAATGTGATTATCACCAATGTTCCCAAGCACAATCCACACGAATCTGGGGAAGCCCTGAAAATTAAAACCTTGACATGGTTTAATTCCAAACTAGGGACTAACTGTGTAAGAACACAAGACCTAAAAGTCCTGCGTAGAATTCAAATCGCGAACTGGTGTTCGAGTGAAAACACTGACTGCATCATTTTGGGTTGTGGGTTTAGCAGTCTGCCGATGTACTTAAATAGAATTTTCCTTTCACAGCAAGTAGGTTCATCTACGGTCCTGAGAATTGCATTGTACTGAACTAGTGGTTTAATTGTTTTGCTCTTTATAGTCGCACTATATTCTCTTAGCGATACTGTTCTTTGATCCGCCCCCCCAGTTGGGCCTGTGCTACTATGTCATTGTAATGTAGTGTTTTTCTACTTGTTTCTATTGTCTGTTTCTATTATGTTTTGGTTTTTGTCAGATGTATGTTTTTGTTGTGCGCCCTGATGCCTACGGTCTTTCGGCGCTATATAAATGTACAAATGAATAAATAAAAAAGACTAAAACGGTGCAAGACCCTTAATTTGATAAACTTGAAGATCCATACATTGACATCGGAGAGGAGGATATACATCAAGGCGATTAGACCCCCCACCCCCAATGGGGCTAAATTCATAGATCCCGATGAGTACCAAATCTCGCCATCTGTGGAGACCCACCTGTAATTTCCTCTCCAACATGGGCTCACTTCCAACACACCGCCCTCCTTAAAAAAGAGAAGATGAAGGCTTTGGAATCGAAGCACAAGAGTTTGAGGGTATAGATTTTATAGACTGTCTTTGATGAAAATAAGCAAATTAATCATTGCATCCCATTGCTGAAATTTGTCAAATAGCACCATCTCTAATTAAGCCAGTCATAATCAAGCCGGTTAAACCTCGGATTGAGGAAAAGAGAAACGCATTTGCTGTGTGACCCAGTGTACATATGATATGGCATTTATAACGCGCCTATACACAAGTGTTTCAAGGCGCGGCATACTTGGCCGTCCAGGACCCTCCTCACTACCGGTAACAGCAGCCTGTCAAAGGGCCAATTACATATCTCTAATACAGAACTCACCCCCTGAAAGAGTAGGAGCGGGTATTCTTTTGTCTAAAAGATTGCCTCATCAGCAGCTATTAGCATTTGCTTAGATACCGCTAATGCTTTTCTGGCCATGTATATTACAGCTAAGTTGGATGATATGGAAGGTCTGTGGAAAGAGATACCAGTATAACTACAGCCTGTTTTCTAAAAGATCCTCCAAGCAGGGAAACAAACTACTAACGCAGTAATTAGGAATGCCCTGGACACAGCAAAAACGGCAGACCGCCAGGTAGTGTTGTGTGTGGAGGGGGTTGTCAACTGTCATCAAATCTTGCGCTTGGTTAAGGGGAGTGGGTTTCAAGGTGGAAATGAAAGACGCCCTTCTGGATAAACCAGAAGAGGAATCGGTAATTTTTGGCAAAGACCTAGATGACCCCCTCAAGAGGGCGAAAACAAGACCAAAAAAAGACTGAGACCTAGAACATCATCTGACCGATGTCAGGCAAAACATGCTAACAGAAAGATACCTCTGCTATCATTTAGATTGTCCAATGAGAATATCCTTTGAATATTCCAAGGGTTATAGGTAACCATGAAGTCCTAGACAAAGGTCTATCGGGCATATGGGCCCTGGCGATAGAGTTAAAAGTCCCGGCCTTTAACTAGCTCTTCAGAGTCCATAACTCCCAGTACATCGCCTGGGCGTGATCTACAAAGCTTAATTATAGAAAACTCGCAGAACACGCTTCTGCTTTTATGTTTGTTTTATTATAAGATTTTTGTTTGCAAGACACCTAGCATTCTCCTTTTCTTTGTAATGATGGTAATTTCTTTTGCTTCTTGATCCATGACCCTGGCTTCCTTATATCCGTGTAATGCCAAAGCGTGACCCTATAAAACTGTCTGCTTCATGTACGCTACCTCATACCTGCCAAACAGTGTCCACATCTGGTGGGTAGCCTATAACAATGTCTGACCAGACTAGAGCAGCAGAAATGCAAAAAAGGAAAAACAAACTTGCATTCTTGGTCGATGCCCCAGGCTGTAGAGTTCTTTATCCATCAACATCACCACCACTCTCCTGGAATTCAGGAACAAAATCAAGAGCTTACACGGTGCTGCCTTCACACCCTATAAGATACACCCACTCCACCACACCAAGCATAGTCTTCCTCCTGAGGACCACCCTTCACTGATCACCCCCAGCACTGTTCCCTGTAAGTGTTAACTGTTCCCTGCTAGAATTAATGGGGTACCAGTCAGAACTGCTGTGTTTGAAAGACTGTTCGCTCTTTAATAATCTAATGTATGATTGTAACTCCAACTACTGTACAGCTCTGTTGATTCCCGAATCTGTGCTTAAGAAAATCAATAATTACTGCTGTTTGCCAATGGCAAGTGGATTTAGTAAAAGATTGTTGTATTGTTTAAAATAAACGTTGAGAGACAATTTAGGCGCTCTACATGTTAACAATTATGAAAATGATGATGAAGGAAGTATCTGTACCCCAAAATTAGACTTCAAATGCAAAAAGGCCAACAATATATTTTTTAATAGCTAAAGAAATAGCTTTGACATAAGTATGCTTTAAATTCCAGTCCATACCAAGAAACTATATTGCTTGGGAGAATCCACATAATGGATGCATGAGTCAATAATGCTGATCAGTAGAAGTGATGATGAAATGGGAAGGTCTCTGGTTAAAATAAGTGCAAAGAATACTCTCCAGGGCACAATGGGTTCGTTGTGTAGGTGCGGTACGTATGGACAGTGTCTGGACCTGGACTGGTCAGATATTTGGATTACGCATGGTATATTCTGCTGTGCAGTAGACCCATCACCATGGGCCCCGGGTGGCTCCAGTGATTTACGGTGGTACCTGGAACAATGCTGCAAATTGAAGCCATCCCTCTGGAGTGTCAGAATCACTAATTGGGAGTGCATTCTAATAGTAGACCTATCAAATTCCTGGAATTACGGGCTGATCATAGCCCAGGGGGAGATGCCAAAGGTTGTGTGATGCTGGGCCCCGAGACAATCAGGAGAAAATCCCCTGGCCAACCATAGCGAGCGACTAACTGGAGGCTTGGGCTTGCCATATTTTGCCAACGGGTGCTGTATTCTGTCCATGAAAGCGCCAAGAGTTTTAAGCCCATTCGTAAGTGTCATTTGTAAGAATGGCATATCACTGCCTCATCAGGAGGGCATGGAGGAAATTAACATAAATGCAACCAGTCCAAAATCCTAATGCCATGAACATACTTGAGAGTGGAAAAGTCAGTTTGCACCCAGTCTGAGCAGATTGTTCTCATCCATGAGTGCCACACAAGGATGTCATTATCGGCTTGCACTGCAGAGCAACAGTAGTAAGGTGCAGGGATCACAGAGAACGGGTGGGTGGCTAACATAGAAAAACACATGTCTGAGACCTGTTAGCAGGAGGGTGGCTAGAGTTGCTGCACACCCAGAACCCCCTTATAAGGAGAAACATTTCCCTCTAAGTGTGGCTGTTTGGAGAAGAAGCAGATGGTTTTGAATGCCATTAGAGGAGGATGCAGGAAAGGATAAAAGTGAGTATGTTAATGTTAAAGGATATTTCTACTGCACACTATCACCACCGTAGTAGTCCTCTGGCACTCTGGCGGATCTGAAAGGAAAAAGGGTAGGATGGGTTAGTAGGATTGAGCGGGAAGAGTGCAAGAGAGCTGCGATGTGCTGTTGGCAGCTTCAGTTCGGTTAACACTATTCGCTGAGCGTAGGTGTACTTTTCGGTTGGTGGCCATCATGTGCTGTTGTGCAAGGCTATTTGTGGTCTGTTTTGTTGTTGCAGTGTAGTGAGATGCATGCGGTTTGCTGTGCTTTAGAGGTATGGTTGTGAGAGGTGTATGCAGAGGGGTGAGATTTATTTTAGTAGGGTTGGTTAGTGGCAACACTATCTAGATAAGATGCACGATTGGCTTAACAATTTTGTCAAGATGTGACGCATACTAATTGCCACAATTCTGTCTGTATGTGACACAAATCTAATCTTCACAGTTCTATCTAGATGTGATGCGTGCTGATCTCCACAATTCTGTCCAGATGTGACGTATGGTAATCTCCACAATTCTGTCTAGATGCGACACATGTTTATCTACACAATTCTATCCCTTTCCTACTTGCTCACAGGCTCTGGCTGAATAACACAATTGGCATGATGCAAAGTGTGGTTACCTTACATAATGAAGCTGATTTCAAGATGGCTACCTTGTGTAAGTGAGGTAAATGCTGACTATGGCGGATAGGCATAGGTAGGCTGAGTGCCTAGGGGAGTAGGATCATTTGTTAATGAGACAGGTGGGGTAATTAAGGAGTTATCCAAAATGGCTACCTAACATATTGACTTAAGTGCCAGATATGGCCGCCATATCCTCGTGGGCTCTGTGCAAACTGTTGTGCAGTAAGAGAGGTGGGGTAGTTAAGAAGTGATGTGAGAAGTGGCTAGCTAACACAATTTAACTATATGTGATGAATGGTTAAGCAGCACTGTATGCCTGGATAGGAAGCTGACATAGTGTTGTACCTGAGAGGTGCTCTTGCCATATCACAGTGGGTGCATGCATCAGACTATAATATTTAAAATATTTTTTGTGATCTATAAATTAGAAATTAGAGAGGGTAGGTGGTTTAGTGGGTTGCAGTGATGGCTACACTTCCTGTCTGCATGATAGTTTTGGGGAGGATGAACAAGTAGGAAAGCGGATAATTAAATGCAGGGGGAAAGAGGTGATTGAAGGTCTGGGGAGGGCACACAGGAAACACCAAGAAGTGGAAATAGGGTAGCAAGAAGCCAAAGGAGCAGAAGTGGATCATCCAGAGTTGGAAAGAGGACGGTGAGAAGAAAGAGTAGCAGGCGGATGAAAGGGGCACCAGGAGGCCTAGTGCGAGTGGGGCACATTCAGCTGTTGTGGAAAATCAACCACACATTCTTCAGGTGGATTGGTGAACATATTTAACGGTAGTTAGCAAAGCTAGCATACACATGACAACAGCAACCCCCAAGAATGAACGAGACTCTGCTCAGCCACCCTCCTCCCCCCACCTTCGAGACACAGAGCTTTTATAGAGGAGTCCACACATGCATTTCAATGGAAAGAGAGGTTCAGACATAGTTGCAACAATGTTGCATGTGAATGTTCGTCTCAGCATACAAGTCTTAGGCAGTGGCTACCTTCTGACGCTTGGGAAGACACAATCTAGATGTCGGCAGAAGACCTATTATGCTGCAATACAATTCTTGCAGTGCAAGCTACTTCTTCGGTTCTCACACATTTTGGGGCATGCTTTCATCTGCTAAAGCCTCCTTGCCTAGAAAGGTGTCTCGCTAAAACATGCTTCTAGATGCCAAAAAGATGGCAGTTGTTAATTAAGAAATGTAAGCCCTCAGTTTTTATACATACAGCTTTTAAGGGCACCAAAGTGATGGAGGGGATAGAGCCAAGCCCCAAGACTGAAAGGGGAAGTCCCGGTTGGGTGGATGAACAAACACTTTGTGGAGCATTACGGAGGTGCATTTAAAACCTAGTGCAGAGAGAGAGAATGGAGTAAAAGAAGGCACCATATGTACGATAAAGTATTGGAGCATTGAGGGTGTGAGAGGTGGAAGTTATAGACTAGAGAACCAGGACCCTTGGAAAGGGAGGTGGTGTGAGACCTAGGAAGAAAACCACTGGAAACCTAAGGTTAGCCTCCTGTTCACCTAGGACTCTTGTTGCTTTTTAAAGACATACTCTGACCCAGCATTTTGGCACAGGTCAACCAAGTGAGTCCTGCTCACAACCAGAAGTACTGTGAGATCATCTCCCCATTGTATTACAGCCAACTACAGATGGCTCCGATAAAACTTGAAGACTAAGACACTCACCGCTCAGGTTTGAGTCACTGAGTGTGGTTCCAAGAAATCCCCAGGGGGTTGTGGTGAGGAGGACGACACAAGAGAAGGTTTACTTTAAATGTCTTCTTTTGGTTTTTCATGTTGGCCCAATCCTGTAAATTTTCCCTATTAACCTTTCTTGCTGTACTTCTTGTGTTGTGCCTTTTTGTGGGAAACTCTGCTTCGTAACTGACCTTAGTGGGAAAGGCTGGGCAAATGAACAGTGTTACTGTTCCTACACTCTAAACCTTCTTAACTATTGGAGATTGAATGCCTGAGGAAGTATGTGTGCGCGTATGTCGGTGGCGAGTGGGTGTAGAGGGGGAGGGGCATGAGTACCCATATTACTGCAACCTCTCTTTATCCATACAACAGTCACCATAAGTCAGTACATCGGATAGGCATACAGTCTTGTGGAACATAGGAAAGATTGGACACACACTTCATGCCACTCACTAACATTAAAATACATTTCTGTTATGGCCCAAATAAGTAGAAGGTTATTGTGCAGTTTTGCAGGTCCATTCCTTGTCTTTACGTCTTTACCCAGCTTCTACACTTAAAGCATTTTTACATAATATTTAGAAAAAGAGAAAAAAAAAACTTGACCTTGGACTAATTTTATTAAGTCTTCCTCCTTCAATAAGCAATGTGCTGCGGAAGGGGAGATGTAAAAGAAAGAAAGGGGAAGAGCCATATAGCAATAAATATGCAGAGTGGGAGTTCAGGATTAAGAACCAGGCTTACGAACCTTTCAGAATATTTACTTGCACATTTCATAAGGCTTTCTCCTTTTTCTGCCCTTGTTCTGGTTTCTGGTGTGAAACTTTGGAATTTGAATCTGTAGATGTATTTGGTCGTATAGTGGCTTAAGGCTATATGTTAGGGCTCCAGTCGTAGGGAGTTTGTTTCTCACCTGCCCATTTAGTCCTTGGAAACCGCTATGTCGAATTGAAGAACAAATAGGCCAGCCAGGACTACTGTTCCCAGTACGCCAGCAGCAGCATTTTCTGTCAAAGTAGACTGCGGACGTCCACACAGCCAGTAGACCTGGAAACAAAGAGCAGTGTTCAGAAGCTGTCCCGCTTCTCAATCCATCCCTGTCTGATAGGTAGCTTATTTTTGTAAGTCAGCTTGGTGTATTTGGTTTTTCACACTGGAATGCTTATTAAACATGTGCTGGTGTTCTCCTTACCTCCTGCTTATTGGAGCTTTTATGGTGATTGGACTTGGACTTCATTTTGCTAAACTTTTCATCGGATTGCCTCATCTGGACATAGGTTTTTTTGAGAACTTTCCTACAAATGCCATAATTTTTCAGTGGATTTGCCCATTATTCAGGCTCCCCCTAAATGTTCACCCTGTGAGACTAGGCAGGTAAGCCCTCTACACAGTACCCTCCATAAGGGTGGAGACAAATGGGACCTCACTGCGAGGGACTCCCCCTTTGGGGACAATGACTCCCGTTCCCAGGAGGCAGTCCCTAGAGAATATGGCATACTACCATATTTTAACCTTCCTGGTGATATCTGTGAAGAGGTCGTCAAAATATGTTATTGCCAGCATGACATTGAAACCTCCTTTTAAGCTCCAATTCTACTAGGACAAAGAAGAGAATATGTGGAGAAGAGAGTTCACAACTGAAAGAGAAAAGGGAACATCTACTTGCACAGGGGAAGCCTTATGGCTGTGTCAATCTAGAAAGTGTAGGATCCTGGGGAAATAAACAGGGAACCTGCAAGTTTCAAAGAGAGAAACACACAGGATCCATAGAGCAGCAGAGAAACGGTGGGACAGCCTCTTGCAGTCGGAGGAGACTGAGAGCTGACAGGCATGCTAGTGTTGGTAGCAAGAGGGACAGGTGAGCTGAGGCTAGACACATGGCATACCGAAGCAAAGCAGGAGAAAGATGCCGAGATGGTGGCTCGGCCACAGGGTCCTTGTGGTGGTCCTCGTAACAATCCTGAAACCACTCTGCCACAGCAGATTAAAGATAAACTGGTACCCGGGATACTGAAATGCCATCCATGATAATCGAAGGTAGAGGAAGTGGATGAGAAGACGGAGAACGAGGAAAGGAAGCTGATCCTCACCAAACGAGAACCCTAAACACTAAAGGTACAGGGAGAACCAGAGGAAGATATAAGAATCATTATTGGAATGCTCATACTCGTCAGTCTAGAGAGAGAAAACATAATGAGTATAGTTATTGAAAGGCACATAATCGTCCCAGTCAAAACAGAGAAAACATAAGGAGAGTGAATGAGAATAGTTATTGGAAGGCTAATACTCATCACAGTTTAGAAGGAAGCATTGTACAGCTAGTTAAAAGAGAAGTGGAAGAGATATATTTTGGAAAGGATCCAACTAGTAATGATTCAAACCAAGAAGGTCGAAGTGAAATAACAGGGCAGGATATAAAAAAGTAACCTGAGAACAAGCTGGACTTTGTACAAACATATCCATTAAAAGGGAAAAAGAACATGAATGACTATGAATTATTTAGAAAAGTAAGAACTAACCCAGAAGGAAAAGATAACTGTTGGATAAAGTCATCATAGAAAGAGAGAAGGATCCCTTGCTATAGAAGCGAAGAAGAGATGAGACAAAAATCTAAAATGGTAACGAATGAACAGTACAAAATGATAAGGGATCACTAGAGATTACCTAAATATCCTCTGTTGAAAAGTGGCTTAACAATATGCCAACACATCAAGAGAAGGGAGACATTCCAAAGACTGAGTTGTTAAAGATAGTGGTAGGGTCAAATAGGTTGGAGATGATGGCAGACTGTTTCATTCATAGACATTCACTGATAACTACCTTAGGTAGGGACGCCTAGTACACTTGGGAAAGACTGGCTTTATTCATAGTCTTTAAGAAATAAACCACTGAAATGTCGAACTAGAGTCTGTCCTTCTGACCTCTGACCTACCACGCTAAGTACGCTGGACTATCTCACAAAAAAGTCTATGGGTCCAAAACAAAGCAGCTAGACTACTACTCAGACTCAACAGGGACAAACACATAGCACTGCTGGCTCTCAGAGCACTCCACTGACTACTGAGCAAAATGTATCCAGCTCAAGGCCTTCTCCATTACCCACAGAGCCCTTGGAGGAGAAGAATGCCTACAAAACCAATCCTCACTGTTCCAAAAAACTAGATACCCATGTTAAGGAAACGGACTATTAAAAACAAGGAGATTTTGAAGAGAGCGACAAAGACTGCTACCAAGGGAGATCCACACCCTACAGGACCACTTGAAATATAAGAAAAGTTTAAAAGCTTGCCTCTTCAATGCATGACTGAATTCCATCAAGCTGCGGAAGCAACACTCCTCAAAACTGACTTTCATCCATACACACAACCCCAGGGCAACGCCATCCTGACTCCAACAGTCTGCCTAGACACGAAGGAAACTATAACCATTAGAAGACATCACATCAAGGCACCACCAAAACCATAAGTGGCCTCCTTCCCCGTCTCCCAGAATTAAACCTCAACACAGGACAACTTCACGCATCTATCACTAAAACCAAACACCTCTCACCATAGCGCAACCAACAGCAAGCCCAATGATTTTAAATCATTACGGAAACCCCAAGAACTTTTTGACTAACCCTCAATTTCTCTCCACCTTACTCACCAAACACAAACACGCTCCCTCACCCGTGACTTTTAAGAAGAAGAAAAACATACCCTCTCTCTAAACTTTGAACATTGTATACGTACCCTTCTAACTCCACTCAAAATGCTCGCCCCCTGGCCAACACATGCCCACGCTATAGGATCAAAGCTGCCCCTCTAGAAACAAACCCTTCAAAGCCTCCCATGCTATTTTCCTTGAAAGCTTGCAGAGTTCTGGGTTCTCCGATCTGTGACCTGAACACAATGGAATGCAATCTTGCCTTTCCTTCTCTTCTCCCAAATAACCAAACCCTCTTTAGAGCGCTTGGAGACTATGCAAATGGAAGCAGTGTGTGATACAAATCCCTAATGACATAAAATGAAGTCTTAAGGTCTACTTATCTACGAAACTGTGGATAGTGGTTGGAGAGGAAATGTACTTTTACATTGGAGCACTGGAAAGCAGGTCTTGCTGCACCTTACAATCAACAAATGCTTCGAGCGTGCATGATGGCACACTGCCATTTATGCAGCTGACAGTTCTTGCATTTTTATTTGCACATATTTCACTAATGGATGTTATGGAATGCATATCCACACAAAATAATTTGAGCTTGCTTGAGAAGGTTAATCAGTCTCCTTAGCACTGGCCAGATTCAAACTTCACTCAACAGAATATCTTCAATGGAAGGGGAAACAAAATCCTTCTTGGGTCTGAAAGCTTTTACACCAATAATGAAAGCAGCTGGCGTGCCAGCAGTGGGTCTAGCACAAATGTAGCAAATGGGAGCCTTATTGCCATACATTTGTGCAAATACCCCATTTTGAAGAAACTAACAGCAAGCCCAGACGATGGGCCCCATTCTGACTAGCCTGGTATCCTGGCTGTAGAGCCGCCAGGATATGGGCATCTGGTACTTACTTTTACCGGCACTGCCACCGTATTACGAGTACCGGCAGTACAGTGTAAATTCCCATTCATGGAATCCCATATGATTCCATGAGGGGATTTAGCTGGAGGTAACCCAGGTGCCCCACCGGCAATCCCGTAACCTAAATGTCAGGCACCTCTGCCTCAATCCAGTTAAGATTGACCCTAATTCTGCGGCTCCAGTTAGGTGATCAAGGCACCTTAGATATTACCATAAATCCTTGGTACAGCCCAGCTCCTAGTCACTAAAGTCAGAAAACACTGCCATCTTATATCTGCAACTTTCCTTTTCTCAACAAATATCCACATTAGCGCTCCAGTGTCCAGACATGTTCATCCCCTCTCCCTAAGGGGGGAGTCCACCCTCTTTTGGGACTAGGAAGGTGAGCCTGCTAAGCTTAACACCCGTTATGGGAAGGGGCATGTGTGATGCAACTGGGAGTGCACCTCCCCCCCTTAGAAGGAAGGTAAACCCTAAACAGGGGATGTGCATTGTAGTCCCTCGTCTCATAACATCTTTGTTGGCTACATGGGGATTGCAAGAGACAACTGTGTGAATGGCCTAGAGAAGTGGCTGGTGTGGTGTCTGACCTTTTGATGTTCTCTGGGTGAACACTACGAACACCTAATTACAGATTGGTTTAAAGTATTGATTTGCAAGACAATTGGGTTGGTGTTGAATTTTTCAAGGGAAATTCAAGGTGCGGGGGAGAAAAACACAGCCTTGGTATCTAGACTGGCGGAAGTAGACAAAACAAGAGAGGTTCCCTATTAGGAAACCTGCGTCCCCTGCACACAATCTATGGCCAAAGCCTTTGGGTGTTCAAAAACCAATTACCTGCCCTATGGTAAAGGGTGGTAGCTAAGGCTTCAAGGTATTTCATGTATTTGTTACACATTTACCAGTTGTTACAATTATGGGAATATATATATGTAATTAAACATTCAATTTGACAGTACAGTTCAAGGTAAACAAGATTTATTACACAATTTTACAAGTAGCCCAACGAGTTTCGAGTTATTACTCTTCATCATGGGCAAACAATTATTTCAACAAATTCTACAGGGAAGAATAATAAAGAAATCCGTTTTGTACATTTAGTACAGTCATTTCTTTTTATACACAATACTCGCATGTGAATACAGTAGACATGATATTTGCCTTATTAAGGTTACTTAAGTGTAATCACATGTTGTAGTACTCATTTACACACATATATGCACTTCAATTCATAGTGATGTCAATCCTCAGACCCTCATTTCATTGCATTCGAACCTACTTTGTCAATCTGTCTTGCTATATATATATATATATGAAGAATAAAGTGACAGTTGCTTAATCAGAAGACACCTATGAAGAAAGGGGTATCTAATGGGTATACCTTTAAAAAAAAAAAAAAAGAATTTGCTCAGCTTCGGCTACTTGTCTGTCATGTGGTGGTAGCGGTAGCTTCACCTATTAGGCTACAAATAAACACCTATTCCAGATTGCGTTGTAAAACCTCCAATCTATTGCTTATGTTACTGAGCATAGTGTCTATGTTCCTGTCAATCAATAGACATCTACCTAGCCGTGCAGTGTCTGTCTATAGAGACTGTTAGTACATGGTTGTATAAATTCTATGGCAGTACAGACTTTTCTATTTCTTTCCGAAATTTTGCAGTAGTCTGTTTTTCATGTAAGTGTCAGCTATTGTAGAATTTTCTGATCACGTGTCTAATGGTAAGGATATCTTTTGTCTGAAGACCCTCCTCTCTGGGTAGTTTACTAAGTCTGGTGAACGTGTAATATGCCCCTATTAAAAGTAGAGTAATAATTGGAAATCTGTCCTCCATACAAAAGTACGATGGAAATGTGAAAGTTGAGCAAAGATCTTACCAAGAAAGAGGGGGGGGTGATAATGCAACACTTGAGAATTAAAGCAAAAACAATTAATGTTGCATGTACAGTCACTGAGACTATTTAGGGAATGAATGTAGATGACACTGAAAACCACTACTCTCCCAGCATGTGCCATAGTTGATGCCATATCGATACTTGCGGATCTCCTCGGGCACCACAGCTTTGCCCCACCGACACACAATTCTCAATTCCTTTCTAACTTCCCAAAATGGCCTTTCCTTCACACCCGACTCACCTTTTCTGGGCCGATAACTTTGAATATACATTTTCACTTTTGACAACAATTCATCATTATCTACTTCTCTCACCCATTCCTCCTTACATACCACATTATCAGTGTTGGCAAAAACCATTTCTATTTCCTCATCTTGAGTCTCTTTATTCTCCTTCGTCGCTAATCTGGACAAACAATCCGGAAATACATTTTCCTTTCATGATATGACCGCCACCTCAAAGCTATGACACTGTAATCTGGTAACTCATACCGCAACTCTCTGGGATACCTCATCTAATCCTTTGTTTCCAAAAATCAACTTTAATGGCCTGTGGTTGGTTATAATCATAAAATGTGTGCCCCATACGAAACGTTTGAACTTCTCAATTGCCCATAAACAACCTAAGGCCTCCTTTTCCAGGACTGAGTACCTCAACTCCACTCCTCTGAATGCTCTGGAGGCATGCGCTATAAATTCTTCAACTCCCTCAGCCTTAATTTGGGACAAAACCGCCCCTAAACCCACATCGCTCACATCAACAATGAGCACAAACTTTTTTCTTGTGTCAAATTTCTTTAAAGGTTCAGCCAGATTTATTTCCTCAATCTTTTAAAATTCCATCTGGCATGCATTGTTCCACACAAACTCTTCACTTTTCCTCATTAACTTTCTCATCTCAGTGACCTTTTCTGTATAATTTTTTATACATTTTTGTTAAAAATCTAACATTCCCAGGATAGATCTAATTCCCCTTTGTTCTTGGGATCTGCAACCTCTTTGATAGCAGTCAGTAACCATTGAGTCTTTCAGCTGTATACCTGGGCAGATATTACATATCCCAGATACTCTACCTTGTCTCCACAAATTACACACTTTTCTTTCCTTGGAGTTATGCCACTCTCACTCAAAATGTTCAACACTTCACTTAACCTCTCATGCTTCTCCACATTCTCTCCAGATACTAGAATGTCATCTTGAAAGCAAAATGCACCACCTATTTTGCCAAACAACCTATCCATAATTTTATGAAAAACCGAGGATGCAGATACCAGCCCAAATGGCATACGCTTGTACTGAAATAGCCCTTCATGAGTGATGAAAGCCGTTAACTTTTTGGACTTCTCTTCAAGTTCAACCTGATGGTACGCAAACACCATATCAAGTTTGGAAAAGATTTTTCCCTGCCCAACCATTGATAACATTTTGCTCATATTGGGCAATGGATGTCTATCAACCATAATCGCTTTATTTACCTCCCTTAAATCCACACACAATCTCAAATCTCCAGATGGCTTTTTTACAATCACTAGTGGAGAAATTCATTCCACACCACCAGCTCTTTCAATCACACCCATTTTCGTTGATTTCTCCAGTTCTTTCTTTACTTCCTCTCTCAAAGCGAAAACAACAGATCTCAACTTGGCTCTCACGGGAACACATCCCTTCTTCACTACAATCTGATGCGGAATACCTCTCACTTTACCCATCTCTTCTCTAAACACTTTTTCATACTTATCTTCCACACACTGAGAAGTATTTATCTGCATCACCTGTTCATTTTGATTGGGATCCAATCTTACCATTAGTCTTTTCTGGTCCCTCCAACCAAAGTTTTCCCCTTTTTAGTGATTTAAACCTTTCCATTGGCATACCTTCCCTTAAATTCTCAAAATGTGCGATGAAGTATCCTAACAGTTCAATCAAGTCCTCGTTATACCCGCCATGATAAATGTTTGGCTTGAGTACATTTCTAACATCCCGATTCATTTCCTCTTCAAACACCTTCTTGGCCATCAATGAAATTTTAGATCCCGAATCTGACATCCTAACATCACACCCATTATTTCACCATAGCATATGGATGCTCGCAATCCATTTCATCATTTATCACATTAACCATAATCTTTTCTACATTTTTATTTTCCTCTTTCTCTGAATATCCAATGCTCTCCTCATCATTTACTACCAAAACACTTCTTTGGAAAGATTGGTAATTTCTACAACAGTTTGCAAAATGCCCCCATCTTTTACACTTTGCATTTTGCACATATTGCCCTCCTTCCAGGACATGCTAATGCTGCCGCAAAATGTGAATTACTCGCACATCTGAAACATAGACGCTCCTTTTCTTCCCTTCTTTCCCCTTTCCATGCTTCCTTTTTGAATTCAGGCTTCTCCTTTTTATACAAATGTTTCCTTTACCTTTTTATTCTGTTTTGACTCTACTACATTGAGTAATTCAATTTTTCCTTCATTGCCATCCTTTTCTGACAACTTTGCAACACATGCCAAGGAGTGTTCTACTCTTTTTGCTATGTTGAGCACCTCATCCAATGAAGGTTCATCTCACAACCATAGTTCTTCACAGATTTTGTTACTTCCACAGTTGATCATAAATGGATCCTTTATCTGCTCATCAAATGAGTCTCTCAATTTACATGACAAAGCTAGATGTCTCAACGCTTTTACAAATTCCTCTATGCTTTCACTGGGTTCTTGAACCCTCACCCCAAATTTGTTTCTTTCAAGAATAGTAATGCAATAGACAACTCTGTCATGTCATCTCCGTCTCCCGCTCCTGTTATACCTGGTAGCGTGTCATATATCCTATGCCCCTCATAACCTAAAAAATACATGAACAGTGCTACCTTTCTTTCCATTGAGTATGAGTTACTGCATGCAGCCCTAATGTAGTGTTGAAACCCTTTTTTCCATTGAGGCCACTTCACCTTTGGGTTTCCTGGGCATGCCATAAACAGTGAAGGTCCTGGCACACCTGTCATGGCCATGTTCTCCTCTGCACTTGTTTAGTTGCTCTGTATACATAGGTAAAACTTCTATTTAGTTCTTTGACTTTGTGTTTCGCAGTACGTTTTGCTTGCTGACATTTCTTACTTTTTTTTTTTAAAACATATTTTTATTAGTTTATAAGTGATACAAAAGGTAAACAATCCCTCAACTCCCCGTCCCGCCTCCCCCACCCACCCTCTTCCGGAAGTATAGTCATTGTTCCATTGTACTCGTGGCCGATTAAGAGGTGAATAAGTCCGTTATTTTTATGGAGTGCGGGCACCACTGTGCCATGTAGTCTGACTGGAGATATTCTAACACTCCTCCCCATTCTTTTATGAAGGAGCTATGTGTTCCGTGGAGATTGTGTGTGATTTTTTCCGTGGTCATTTGGGACCAGACCTTATGTAACCATGTGAACAGCATCGGTGGGTCTCTTTTTTTCCATCCCTGTGCGATTGTTGCCCAGGCCGCTATGAGTAGGCTCATGAAGCTTTTTCGCTGCGCCTTGGTGAGTGTGTTGTCATAGTGCTCTGTGAATCCACAGAGCCAGGTTTTCTCCGTGTAACGATCCACGTCTGGGAAGATCTTCTTCAGTTCGGCTATTACTTCTGTCCAGAAGAGTTTGACCTTAGGGCAGTCCCACCAGATGTGTCTCCACGTGCCTGCATCTGTACAGCCTCTCCAGCAGCGATTAGGTGTATGTGGGTACATGCTATTTAGCCTCTCCGGGGTGTAGTGCCATTGCGTGATGATCTTAATCCACATTTCTTTGGTTTGAACTGCTCTGGTCAGTTTGTGGATATCGGCCCATAGCGACTGCCACTGCTGTGTGGTGATGACTACCCCCAGCGTCTTTTCCCATCTTTTCATGTATGCCCACTTGATGTCTTCTCCCTGAGTATTCATGAACCTATAGAGATTGGAGACTAGTTTTCTGTCTCCTGAGTTGGTGAGGAGAAACTTTTCAAAGGCGGTAAGCTCTCTTGTCGCAGCTCGGGTGATCTCAGGCGTGGTCAGCCAGTGTCTGAGCTGTTCATATTTGTACCTGTCCACGTTTGTGAGGTTCCAGAGTGATTTGCAGTCGGCAAAAGATCTCATCTCCCCGTCTACGAACATCTCCCCTATTTTCCTGCATCCAGCTTCCTCCCAGTTCCCATAAGCCCCTTGCTCAGTCCCCGGAGGGAATTGCCGGTTTCTACAGATTGGGGTGAACGGGGCAGTAGCCGTGGTGATGTTCTCTCTCCGTGTCTGCTCGTCCCAGGCGTTCAGCGTGGTCCTCATGATCTCACTAATGCGCAGATTTGGATGCCTGTGCTGCTTTGGTGTCCATAATAGGTCTTCCAGTGGCGTTCTAACGACTGCCCTGTCCTGTGTCACCCATATCGTTCGTTGATTATCCCCTAGCCATTCTTTCAGGATCCTGAGTTGTGCCGCTTGGTAGTAGTTCTTAAAGTGTGGGAGTGCCAAGCCCCCTTCCCTAATGTTGGATGTGAGGATAGTTCTGGATACTCTGGAGGGTTTCCTGTTCCATATGAAGGATGAGACCGACTTGGCTACGGCTCTGAAAAAGGAGTCAGGGACCCCAACCGGCAGGGATTGGAAGTAATACAGCGCTTTAGGGAGGATGTTCATTTTTATCGATTGAATTCTCCCCCACCAAGAAATATTTAGGGGATTCCACCTCTCTAAATCTTTTTGAATCCTGGCAAGGAGTGGGGGATAGTTCTTTTTATACAATGTCTCTACCTTGTGAGTGAGTGTTATGCCCAAATATTTTATGCCCTCCTCCGCGACCTTCATGTCTAAATGGTCTGCCTCCCTTCCCAGTGTTTCACTGCTCCCGGCTAATATAAGCATTTCTGATTTTTTTTATTTATTCTTAAGCCAGATATGTTCCCAAATAGCTCTAGTAGGTGGAACGCCGCTGGGGCTGAGTGGGTTGGGTCCTCCAGTGCCAATGGCATGTCATCCGCATAGGCTATAACCTTATGTTGTCTCCCCGCCATCTCGATCCCCCTGATTTGGTCTGTTTCCCTAATTTTAATAAGTAGGGGTTCTAGGAATAGCGCATACAAGAGTGGTGAAAGCGGGCAGCCCTGTTTCGTTCCCCTGGAGATTTCCACCCTCTCCGTTATCTCTCCATTTACCGCTATCCTAGCAGAGGGGGAGGAGTAATTGGCTTTGATCATGTTAATATATTGGTTCCCAAATCCCATGTGCGCCAGGGTTTTAAAGAGCATTGACCATTCTACACGGTCGAACGCCTTTTCGGCATCTAAAAAAAGTAGTACTGCAGGGGTGCGGGAGAATTTAATTTTCTCTATAAGGTGGGCTAGCCTTCTGGTGTTGTCATGTGTCTGTCTTCCCGGAATGAATCCCGATTGATCTGGGTTAATTAAGGAGGGGAGCAGTGGGGAGAGCCTGGCCGCCAGGATTTTGGTGTAGATTTTTGAGTCTAGGTTAATTAGGGCAATAGGTCTGTATGAGCCCGGGAGAGAGGGATCCTTCCCTTGTTTATGGAAAACCAAAATTTTTGCCTCGTTCATAGATGGGGTAACATTCCCACTATCTTTGAAGGTGTTTAGTAGTCTAGTGAGGAATGGGGCGAGGATGTCTACATATTTTTTGTAGAATGGGGCTGTGAAGCCGTCCGGGCCGGGTGCTTTGTTGAGTGGGAGGCTCATTATCGCCTTCTTCACTTCACTTTCGGTTATCTGGGCCTCCAGGTCTACTCTGGCTTCTTCTGATATTTTCTGAAAGGGGATCGATGTCAGGAATCTGTTTTGGTCAGCTTCATTCGGGTTCTCTGTGGAGTACAGGTTCTGATAGAATTCCCTGAATGTGTTCCCTATATCCTCGGAGTTCGTTAGCGTATCCCCGTGCGCATTTTTGACATTCCTGATGGTCGTTACGTTCCGCTTCGACGAGAGCAGTCGGGCGAGATGCTGGTCTGCCTTGTTGGCTTTTATGTAGTATTTCTGTTTGAGGTATAGGAGAGATCTCTGGGCTTGTTTGCTACGGAGATGTTCGAGTTGACCCTCGGTGTGTTTGAGTGTCTTTTTTAAGTCTCTTGTGGGGTTTGCCATTAATTCTTCCCGGATATCTGACAGCTTCTTTTCCAGTTCTGATTCCCACTGCCGTGTTTGTTTATCCCTTGTCGCTTTGAGGGCTATTAAGTGGCCCCTGATTACAGCCTTGCACGCCTCCCATACGGTGCTCAGGGAGACCTCCCCCGTGTCGTTATGATCAAAGAATTCTTCTATTTTTTCCCTTATGGATTCTCCCATCACTGGGTCAGATAGTATTTCTTGTGGGAGTGTCCATCTCCATATTCTCTTTTCGTTCCTTGGAGTCGACAGATCCAACCAGAGGGGTGCATGGTCCGACAGAGAAATGGGGCCCAGTTCCAGGTCTTGTATTTTACCCAGGATCCCCACTGACACCCAGAAGTAGTCTATTCTAGACATTGTGTTGTGAACGTGTGAAAAGTAGGTGTATCCCTTGGTTTGACCTTTATGTTCCCTCCATGCATCCCACATGGCCATACCTTCCATCTGTTTTCTCAGACGCTGAGAGGGGGCGCTCTGGTGGAGGGGTCCGCTCGCGCTACGGTCAGAGTGGGGGTACCAGGCCATATTAAGGTCTCCTCCTATAATCATTTCCCCCTTCGCGTACCCCTCCAGCCTCCCCATAGTGTCCCTCAGAAAGCCATCTTGGCCCGAGTTTGGGGCATAAATGGAAGCCAGTGTCAGAAGGGCGTTGTGTAGTTTGATATTGGCAAAGACATACCTTCCATCCTTGTCTGAAGTTTTGTCGATCACCTTTACTTCTATACTCCCTTTCACAGCAATCAACACTCCTGCCTTTTTTTCCGCTGCATTGGATTGTGCTATTATCTCGTAGCCTCTCAGGCGTATTTTCCCCCTATCTTGAGCTTTAATGTGGGTCTCCTGGAACAATAGCACATCCGCCTTTTCTCTTCTCAACATGATCTCCACTTTTTTCCGCTTCACCGGGGAGTTCAGGCCCCTTACATTTAAAGTTACAAATCGTATCTTCCCCATTTCAGATAGTCAGGTTGTACATATGTTAAGCCCGAGTTAAGTTTCCCCTTCTCTCTTCCGGAAGATCTTCCCTCCCCCCCCAAACTGTAAATAAGTCCCTCAACCATAAACTTTGTTCCAACTTTACCCCCGAGGAGGGCACGGGTACCTAAGGTAGCTTTGGCGTTCCGCCTGTCGCTCCCAGCCCTCTGTAGGCTCGAGGTTAACTTAGTGGGGAGTCCTAAACCCCGCATCATTCCTTGACCTTAATGTGGGTTGTTCCGGCTCCATGCCGGGCCAACTATGTCTGTCGTTTGCGAATTCCATCATTGGGTGCCGTTCCTTAAGATGCCTTCAGCTATAGAGCCCCAGGTCTCATGTTCTTTTATATTTGCATCCTCTACTTTATTTCGCTTGACCCATCCCTTCCCCCTCCGCGCCGTTTTCTTTTCTGTCGGACCATTTCCCATCCCCCCAGTCTGTTTTGTAGTTCCCCCTTTTTTCTATCCTTTCTGGTCAAGGACTCCCCTGACTGGATGTCCAATATGGTTAGCCCCTCTTCCATGGAGGTCACCCTCCTTTGTTTCCCATCCCAGTCGAACAGCAGACCGAAAGGGAATGTCCATTTATATTTTATCTCTCTTGTGACCAGTTCCCTCGTGAGTGGGGCCATCTCTCTTCTCTTTAGGAGTGTAACGGCTGATAAGTCCTGAAACAGCTGAATGTCTGCCCCGTTCATCCTGATTTGATCCATCTGCCTTGCTCTTCGTAGAATAAGCTCTTTTTGTGGATAGGAGGACAGAGCCGCCAGGACGTCTCTGGGTCTCTCTCTTGGTGACCCCGTGCGTCTCGGGCCTACTCTATGTATGCGATCGATCCCCACTGCCTCCGGGTCCTGAGCATCGATGATATCCCCGAAGACCTCCTGTACCGCCTTCTTTAGATCCCTGTCCAGGACCGATTCTGGCATATTTTTGATGCGAATATTCGATCTGCGAGACCTGTTCTCTAGGTCTTCGCACTGTATTTCCAGATTATGGGTCAGGCGCACTAGGTGCTCTTGTGTTTCGGCGCTCTGAAGAGCCTCTTCTTCTGCGTTTTGTACTATCTTTTCTAGGGTGTTCGTCCTTTCTTCTAGGTTGGCAATGTCATGTTGAACTCCTTGTATTGCCTGTTGCATATCCTGCTTGATTGCTGCGAACTGGTCCTGGACAGTTGACATTAGTTTATCTTGTAGTTCTTTAAACCAGGAGTGCATATCGTCTTTTGTCGGGGGTTGGGAGCCAGAGGCCATGTCCTTCGCCTCGGACGAGTTTGCGGTCTGCAGGGAAGAGTCCTCCTGTACTCTGCTCCTAGTTGTCACTGGGGTGTCCACTGCCCACATTTGTATCAGGCTGGAGTCTTGTTTGGGGGGCTGCTGTATCTGTAGGGATCCCCCCCTCCCCTTCGCTTTAGACATATCTTCCTCTGAGTTCTTGCCTTAGTTTCCCCCCGGACGAGCCTTCCCCCTCTCCTGTTTCTATGGTCGGGGAAATGCCTCTTGAAAGGTAGGCCTTGGCGCGTCCTGCTGCTAGTTTCGTGTCCCTTCTTGAGTTGCTGGTGGTTGTAGGGGGTGGCTTCGAGGGGTTACTGGGAAGGAAGGGGGGAGGATAACCCTCTTAGCTGTGCCGCCTGCTGTATGGTCCCCACGTGCGCTGCAGTGTTGGGGCTCCGGACAGTGCTTCCCTCGGTGATTGCGCCGTCCGCCTACTCTTTGAGTCTCAGGGAGGGCCTGGCAGCGGTGCTCCGGTTTTTGGCCGCCTTCACGTACCCCTCAAATGTGGGGGGGTATGGTCCCTCTCCGGCTGAGTTGGGCCTTCTTGCGAATCTAGCCGCCAGTGTGGGGGGGGGGGCAGGCCCTCCAAGTTCGCGGGGCTCCAGGGGGGGCGCGGGGAGCACCAGGGAGGGCGCCTCACCTTATAGTCCACCGGACTGGGGACCGCCGTTGGTGTCCGACGCCACGGGGCGACTGTTTGTGTGCGGCGCAACTCCCGGCTCCCTCCCGCGCCTCCTGCGGGGTCCGCTGCTGACGGGGGGCGCCGGGCCCGTCCCTCGATGCCGCCGGATGAAAGCCCGGCCCCCGGGCGCCGCAACGCTGGGGCTCCGGTCAGTGGCGCCTCGCCGCCCGCGCCGACGGCCTCCACTCCGCGTCTCTGGGGGGGCCTGTGTCGCGCTTTCGCGGTGCGAGGACCGCGCCTCGTCCCGATGGGGGAGGGGGAGCACCGCTCCTCGGCGCGGGTGGGGACCGAGGCGTCTTCCTCCTGCAGCCAGTGCCGTGAGCCGCACTCGGAGCTGTGTGTGCGGAACGGCCGCCCTCCGGTTCGCGGCTTCTATGGTGCTAATGAGTGGCCCGGCGGGAGCGAGACTCGCGCGCGTCTCCTCGCTCCGGCGGCCATCTTGGAATCGACATTTCTTACTTTTTGTGCATTTCTCCTTAAAGGTAAGTGCTGTCTACTTGGCACCTGTTTAATTTATTTTGTATATGTAAATGAAGTGATCATTCAGTTCTTTCTCCTTGTTTCCACAGTATTTGTTTTGCTTGCTGATGCGTTTAGTGTATACTTAATATTGTGATTTTTGCAGCCCAATATCGTTGTGTTCGGTAAATGCAAACGTACTTGAGCCTTTCAATTCACTAATATGCCCAATGTCACTGTTGCTATACTTGCCCAATGTTGGCAGCTACAAATGCCTTAATTAGGGACTATAAGGCAAAGAGGCTTGTCACTTTTCTCAGTCTGAAGGTGAATATGTCGAGGCAAGTCACTCCTTGTAGCACCCACGTCAGCCGCTGCAAATGGCGGACCGGCTTGAAGGTTGTAACTGCAGAGCAAATAGGTTGCTAATCCATTAGTCTGCAGTGCCGGGGGTCTGTCAGAAGATCCTCATCGCCAATGAAGAATAGTCCCACGCAGGTTCCAGTGAGATAAAATAACCTTTATTATAGGTCATAAAGTACAGACCCCTAGCTCAACCTTACACCTGGCTGGGTAGTGCAAATAGTAATAGAAGCAGCATTAAGAGCAAACATTCTCTGGCCACAGGCAGGCTATGACACCCTGCTCAGAACTATATTACTCTGTGACATTCCACATACAACTATGCTACATCATACACAGTGAACACCCTGCTCTCTATGAATAGCAAGCATGGCCATAACTATTTACATACAGTGAGACAACTTCATAACACTAGCGATTCACAGAGTCTCAACTCGGGACTGCAGTGTTCCTGTGCTATATCTTGGGTTTGAGATGGTCAATTCACTGGATAGCCCAGGAACACTCCCGAAGAGGCTTTTTGCGAGGGCAAGTAGGAGAAGCCGAGAGTAGTTGTTTCCACTACTCCAAAGGGGCGAAGCGCCCTTGCAGGGCTTCTTGGTGCGATGAAGAGACAGAGGTTGGAGGGGACATCGGGTTCAGGGTGCCAAACCTTCCGAGCATGTCACTGGTGGTTCCTCGAGTCTGCTTTCTTCTCAAGGATACTTGGTTCCTTCTGCTATCTGTACCCTCTATCTTCTCTCTCCTCCCGATTCCATTTCTTCCTCGCGCTCTGTTCTTGGCTGGCTTCCCTCCCACTCTCAACTTAAATTTAACTTCCTTTGTCTCGTCTTTAAATCTCTTCATGATCTTGCCCCCCTACCTTTCCTCTTTTCTCATTCTACACTCCCTCTCACCCCCTCCGATCTGCTGATCTCTTCCTACTCTCTGTTCCCCTGCCACCCTGTGCCCCTTCTCGTTCCCGATCATTTCAGCTCCTTGCCACCCTACACTGGAATTCTCTACCTCTCTCTATCCGCTCCATTTCCTCATACTCCTCCTTCCGTTCTTCCTTGAAATCTCATCTTCTCCATTTCCCGTCCTGTTCACCTCATTTCTTTCCTCTTACTCTGATATGCTTCTCTTTTACAGTACTAGGCAAATTGTTCTACTTAATGTTTTTGATGGTTTGTCTCATGTTTACAATTATGCTTCCATTTTATTCTAATGAATTTTTGTTGTTGCTATGTAAAGCGCTTTGGCTTAAAGCGCTCTATAAATTTAATAAATACAAATAAATACAAAATGAGGTTGGTGTGAACCTCAGTAGATGACCTGGAATGGATGCATAGTCCCTTCTGTTATCCAAGATTCGGTTCACGCTCAAATCTGATAGCCAGTGGAAGATCTGCTCTCTTGTATGCAGGCCAGACGTAGGCCAATCATGGCCCACAGTGGTTCCAGCTATCCGTGGCTACCAGACATACTGGCACCAGTAGTGTAGATTGGGACCAGACAGTCCCATCCCTCTTCCTGGGCATTGGCACACGTGACATGCAGGAGACCGTGAGTTGCAGTTTTTTGCGGGAGGCTGCAAAAAAGAAATACCGGGTCTCTCGACCTGGGCGAAGGCAAAGGGACCGAATGGGCAAAGGACAGAATTAAAAGACTTTGTGGTACAGCCATTTTTGGCACTGACCGCAGTCTTGGGCCAAACGCTTGAAAACGCGAAATAGCCCATAGAAATAAAGTAAAAATACTTTAAAAGTAAACTGCTGCCACCAGTTTGTGCTAGGCACACTCGTACAAACATCAAAAAATCCTTAAAGGGTGGCTTGGCCCATAAAAAGAAAGCACCCCTATGCGCGTTACTGCAAGGTGCTTGGCACATAGATAAAAAAGTTAACCAAGAAATGGCAAGAAAATCAAAAAAATTGGGGTATCGTAGTTCTTCCCAAAACTGACAGCCCGAAGGACGTGTCAGATTCTCCATAACAAGTGAGCGAAAGCCCAGAGGAGTGCAGCTGAAGGCTGTGCTCCACTGGAAAACGTCAGGTTAGGTACTACAAACAAAAGCAAAATGTTTTGGGGGGGGTTCACAAATGGAGGGAAAATGTCATCTAAGGGAAATCCTTCCTAACAAGCGAGTACAGTGCAACTGCTCTAGACTGTTGCTTCATACAGGCATGTTCCTTCCTTTTAGTTGAAGGACTTCGCATTGGAGGAAGGGAGGAAAGTGACAATTCACCACTAACCTTGGAGTTCGCCATGAACCTCGGCATGCGGTACGGCTGTAATCAATGCTAGCTCTGACTTAATTGGCCCCGTTTAGTTCAACCTCAAAAACTGGCGAGTGCAGCTATTTGCTTCCTAAATGAAAGTGAGGGCATGCTGTGCAGTGACATGCTTGGGGATCAGCAGGAATGCTTTCGAGTACCAGGGCTACACTACCAGCAGATGTTACAAACAGCCTATAACTACTACAAGGAATATGAGACGCTTATAACCACAATAATGGTATGCTTCTTCCCCATTAGCAGCAACAAAAGCCAAAGGCTGGCCCCTCTAGATTAAAAAAACAGGTTACGGCTCGATTGATCAGCATATATGATACGGGAAAAGAAAGTTTAAGAAGAAACATATGGCAGACTAGAAGAGCACAGGGCGACCGCATGAAGACTATTAGGAAATGTAATGAAATTACTATCTTAAATGATTGAGATGACACAGAAATGAACGAAAACTTGAAAATTGGAGAGCTCTCCTAAGGTCTCTAAAATGTGATTCAAGAGCTTTTTGGAACATAACAATAATTTGCTAGTAGGAGCCTCAGAAGAGTCATTGGTATAATTCATTAAGAATACATTAGATAAAGCTGATGGGCAGCCTCCAGAGTGACCCTGTTCAGCTGCTAAATGGATATTTAATTATAATACTGATCTAATAGCTAAGCTGATAAGTAACAGTAAGGGGTCAAGGGCACCTGGACAGGGTGGCATCCGGACTGCTCTCTAAAAATAGAATCCTGAGAGATGGAGTGAAGTTCTCTATCAACTATTCAAGGTTATTAGAAAAACAGGTAGCGTTCCATAATCCTGGGTGAAAAGTATTACGGTCTGGGTTTATGAACGTGGACCGCAGTCTAAGCTCAAAAGCTAACGGATCCTGGTGATGCTGGATGCACCCGCAAACATTTTTGCTAGGGTGTTCATGGTTGACCTCAAACTATGGACGGAAATGAACCAACGCCTGCCTTTTAATAAGTTAGGATTTTGAAAGCACTTCTCCACTGTGGACAATTTGTGATGCTCCTGACTACTATAGTGGAGCACGCGTTACCATTTGTAATTTGGTGGTCTACAATGCGTATGTGGAATTTAGTGCCGCGGTCAACACTGCAAATGGAGCCACATTATGGAAGAAACTGTATATATGGGTTATTCCATGAGCACTACATAATTTTATCAGCACTTTGTATACTGAGACAACTGCAAGAGTGAACATTAACAGCAAGGGCAACCTTACTCCATCCATCAATACCTCAACGGGGTTGGAGCAAGGTTGTGTGTTAGCACCCCTCCTCTTTAATTCATACATGGCCCATCTCTCATTAACACTTGTAAGGAAAATTACGTTTCCTCCTGAGCTAGGAATAACCCTATTTCCTGGGTTGGGCTACGCAGATAATCAAGTGCTGCGGAATCTCACGCAAAGGACTGTAGGATGTCCTGGACTTATGTTATCTGCAAATGACCATGACTTGAGCATCCATCTAAGCAAAACAAAAATAATTGCCTTTCGAGACTATAAAAGCAAATGCAAGAATAAATACTGCGGGTCACTACAGGGGAAGACCATCTGGGAAGTAAGGAACGGGTTGGGCTGATGAAGCGGTCTTCATGGGGTTTGTGCTAAGTTGTATGTGAATACAGAAATGTATATCAGTCAAGTCAAGATTCATTTTTTTTTTTTACTAAAAACAAATTCCATAAAACATAACACTAAACGGAAAGAACCTACTTACCGCCATTTACATCTAACACCAGAAACATCACCTGCGGCATACCACAAGGATCTAGCACAAGGATCTAGCCTCTCCCCACTCCTCTACATGACTCCCCCCCCTAATGAAACGCCTTCAAAGACAGACTGACGGCCTACAACTACGTAGATGATATGCAACTCATCTTCAACATAACCCCATCCCAAGATCCACGCAACACCCTCAACAAACGCCTCACAGACATATACAACTAGGTGACAATCCACAATCTCAAACTAAACCCGACCAAAACAGAAATAATGCTCTCCCCACAGTGGATAACGCAACACATATACACCTGAACTGCATGGGAATGCAACCGGAGGCATCCGGAAGGGTTTTAAAAAAAACTTGGAATGCTCATGGACAACGGACTATCACTAGAACTACAAGTCAACGCAATAACAAAAAAATGCTTCTACCTCCTGCGACTAATCAGAGGGATTCTCCCCTACCTCTCCTTCCCACACAGAGCCCTCGCAATCATCTCCTTGGTTCTGTCAAGAATAGACTATGCAAACAGCCCCTACCTTAGAATGCCAGAACGTTTCACAAATAACCACACTGCAGCAAGACTACTCATGAGACTAAACGGAAGAAACCACATCACACCGCCGCTGAGAAGCATACACTGGCTTCCAGTTAAAAAAAGCACATTAACTTCAAAGCGCTTTGCATCGCTCACAAATCCCTACACGGACAAGGAGCTGAATTCCTCCAAGCCAAAATCAACCACTACCAACCAGGAAGAAACCTTGGATCGGGCAATGACCTCCAAATCGAAATGAAAAAACACGAGAAAAGGATATTCGGAGGAGCCCCATTTTTCTATGGAACTCAATCCCGAAGGAAATAAGAATGACAGAAGATACCCTAACCTTCAGAATATTACTGAAGACCTGGCTATTCAACTCACAAGCCTATCATAAAAACAGGCACCTTCCACAACTCTTACATAAAGCCCAAGGTAATTAGGGGAGAGTGTGGATCCTGCAACCAACAATAAAACAACCACACTGTACTAACTTCTCACCATCCCTGCTACCCGCTACTTACCAGCATACCTACCACATACCACACATGACCTAATGGGTCAGCCTTTACTACACACATCACAACCCACACATCTGCCAAAAGAACAGACTGCCCCAAACAAACAACTCAGACACTGGACGTTGCTGCTCCGGACACAATAATCCCAGTACACACAATCCCAGCACACTCATAAAGCTGACATGCACAGATGCCATTTTTTCCTGGTTCTGCAAGCATCAACAGAAGATCACAACCTCTATCTTATCCTCTTCCCTCACTAACTTGCCCCACCTACTTTCTTACAGAGCCATGTTTGCATCTGGAGACCATGCATGGTAGCATTGCATGGTATAAATCAACATAACATGTATAATTACAAAAATTCCCATTCAAAACACCTTACGGGACAATTCAACTTCAAATCTCAAAGTATCATAACCTAAAACTAATTGGATATTGCTTTATGTTACTAAAAATCATTCACTTACATGAATAAGTCTCACAGGTTCTCATCTGTACCATCTACCAGTGCAATAATCGTATGAAAGTGCTGTGCACCCTACAAAGTGCATGTTCAGAATTGGATTTAGCTATATTAAAGTACAAGTATATTTTCCAAAATTAATTTTTATAAAGAGGAATACTTCTGAACCTAAATTTTGCATCTAATTCTTGATGCTTTTTACATAGATTGCCAGTCTGTGTAAATTGTACTGATCTTCCAACACTAAGGGGTTATGCGGGGACACTGTATAATTGAAGCAAGTTACTACAGTGGAATAGGAGCACTCTACTGCTTCCTAAAATAGTGATAACAGGTGCAATATTGTAAAAAGGGGGCAGGTTGCCACCCCCAAGCCACACAGGTACACTGTTCATTGTGTTTTTGTGTTTCCAGCGAGTCACATTTTCTAACAAATGGCACTGTTATGATCTTAGCTGGATAATCAATTTTCTTTGGACGTGAGATCTGCTATCAATTCTAGATAAGGAAAGTTCCCACCTTGAACCATTGCTTGCAGATCCCTGATCAATGATGGTTTTAGTCTGGCGGCACACCCGTGTTTCTTCCGTTTATCCGGCAACACAGTCGTTTTGAAAATGTAACTGTGAGACCGGATGTACTTTGGATTGTGAAATCATTTCCCTTCTAACTGCACACATTTCTCTCGTGTCAGGATTGCTGATGGATCTCTCAGACCACCTTCAATACAAAAAGGAAGGGGTGATAAGGAGAGATACCCAATCCTTCAAGTAAAAGAAAGGTAAGGAGGAAGTGAATGACCCAGACTTTAACACTCAATGCTGCTATAAAAAACACAATTTGGTTAGCACAATGTATACCCAGACGTTGGTTATATCATGCAATATGTGTGAGCTGGTTACCTGAAAGTGGACCACAAAAGGCCCCTCTAAAAGAGGAAGATGTCCACGAAGGTGGTAGAGAGAAAAACCATGTGACCTTAGAATCCCAGTAGCAGCACTGCATATTGATCCAGTGGTGCAAGGATGCCAGAGGATATCCCAGTTGTAAAGTTTGCAAGAGTAAGTTATAAATACAAGCAAAAGCAAAGGGACGAGTCAAATGCAGTCTAGGGGATTGGGGAGGGGGGCAGACAAAGCCAGAGGACAGTAGCTCTGACCAAAAGTAGCAAATCCAAAGGGTTGAGAAAAAAAATAGCATCTGTAGGAAAGGTTTGAATGGACTACAAGAAGTCAATCCGAAAAAGGCAATGTCTAGCTTGTCGAGAAGAGGGGGAAAGTTCACAGATGGAAAGAACTTTGAGGCACAAACGGGGGCTAAAGAAAAATCAGGAGAAAGGCAGGTGAGAAGAACAGAAAGAGGCAGGGCTTACAAGGGATTAGAGGGGGCATAAACCATATGACCGGCTACTCAGAAGGAAAGGAAGACTCATTCATGGGCACATTCACCAAAGACACACTGGCTGTCGGTAAGGGGTGAGTGGGAATAGGTTTCTGACATCATATGTATTTCTGCTAAGCAATCTTATTCATCTGGTAACGGGGCAACGAGTCCTTACTCCTTGCCAAATTTTCACCCATGCGCTTTACCCCCACTTTTTCACAATCTAACGAATATCCAGTACACACTGAATTTGTTATTAGAATATATATATATATTTCTGAGGCTTGTGGAATCTGCTTAGATCACATGCTGTGCATAGGCCAACATCTAGTGGATGCTGCGGAGTATTACAGTTGTTGTTTTTCAAAACTCAAAAAGGGACGTCGACAGGACGTGCCAGTAATACTATCCCTAGTGTGACGTCCACTGTACCCATGATCCCTCCCGCATCGAGGTCCCTCAGGTTGTTTTTTTCTGCCATTCTTTTCTTTCGGCTTATAGCCATTTACTATTTTTCAATTACCGATAGTTTATTCTTACTATCCTCACCGACTATCAATACATCAGACGCCAGTGAAGAAAAGAAAAACAACCGTCGGAAGACTCCCGCGACTGATCTTCTTCGGCCCACACAGTAGGGAGAGAAGGGGGAGGTCATTGTAGAATGTATATGTCCCCTTCCTTACACTACATTCACCTACCTGCCGTGTCATTCAGTTATGGACAAGACCCCGTTTAAATTTTGCCCCAAGTGCAATAGCAAATTTCTGTGCGTCGTGTAACACCAAGGGCCTCATTACACGGATGGCGGTAATGATTTACCGGTAAAATACCGGTACCGGTAAATCCTTACCGCCTCACTACGAGGTCCCTTTGCGGGTTGGGGGATTTAACGCCTGCTTTTTGCAGGCGTTAAAAACCAACCCGCAAAGGGACCCAGGGTGCTAATTACGGTACCGCAATTTGCGGTACCGTAATTAGCGCCTTCCCCATTCCCATTGAGCCCTATGGGGCAAAAATGGGAATGGGGAAGGGCAATGGTGGAAGGGGGAATTACCGCCCCACCAACCTTGGAATGGGGCTGTAATTCCCCTTTCCGCCAAGGCGGTGCCGGTATTTTACCAGCATGAACCATGGCGCTAATAGCGCCATGGTTCTCCGCCATCCGTGTAATGAGGCCCCAAGTCTGTAACTTTTGTTTCCCATGAGACCACGTAGTGCGTTCTTGTCGAGCGTGCAGGCTGTTGAAGCCCAAGACTTTGAAGGACCAATCTACTAAATGCTGGGCCCACTACGCCAGGCAGCTCGAGGCAATGGAAGTAGAGGGTGCATTCAGCGACGGCAGCAATGCCGCGTTATCAGATGGCGAAGGAGACTGGGTAGCTCTGGTTACCCAAGCGCAGACCCCTGACCCCAGACGACAGGCTGGCAGCCTTGCTATGGGGACAACCCCCGGCGGCAGAAGCGCTATCACTTTATCCACCACTAAGCACACAACCCAAGGCCGAGAATCGACACACGTGTGGAGCGGACGGCAACGCACGACGTCCAGAGAAAAGTCAGTGGAATCTCTGTCCTCTGGGCACTCTCGTTCGAGATCGGTGCATGACAGGTCCCAGACGTCGACACCTACGTTGCGTGAAAAACTCCCACTGAGGGCTGATCAACCGCTGACGAGGCTTCGGTTCAGCCTGCACCTGAAATTCAACGTTCTGCGTCAAGTCAGGTACTAGGCCCCAAAAAGTCGGGGAAACGCGATTCAGGGGGCCAGGTTAAGGAGAAAGAGTCCAAAGAGAAGTCCTCTAAGACCCCTCATTGGGATAAGACCCCTCATTGGGATAAGACCCCTCATTGGGATAAGACCCCTCATTGGGATAAGACCCCTCATTGGGAGAAATCTCAGGAGGCTTGGCCCAACCCTCATAGGGAGAAATCTCAAGAGGCTAGGCCCAAAGAACCTCTATTACTTCCTCCAAAAGATGAAGATTTAGGATTACTTATCAACCATTAGTAATCCCTAGTTCTGCACAATGGGCGGCTAAGGATATAGACAGGGTGATGAGGAGGATATCCTTCATAGAAGTTGGCCATGAAAAGGACCCTGCCTATTTCAAATGTTTCCAGTCTACCCGCCACTTCAGCACCCTCTGGGTCACACATCCCTGCTCAACCCCCTGCTAAGAGGTCTCGTCGCGAGAATCCAGTGCAAGACAGTCACTGACCTCTATGACCCAGACTCCAACCGTGAAGACCTCTCTATACAAGAGGCAGCAGACCCTTATTACTGGGATGATGCAGCAGACCCTTGTTACGGGGATGATGAAGACCCTGAGGTTGACCCTAAAGCAAATATGTATCCCAGGGACTCACCTGTTGATCAGGATCCCCTGTTCATGGACTCGCCCATTGACAACCAACCCCTACTAAATGAAGTGCTTGTCAAGGCGGCAGAGCATTTTCAGATAGAGACTCGGGAAGTACAACAAGATAAGGATTTTGTGGAAGAAATCCTAGGAGATAAGACGGCTGTTGCACAGTTTATCCCTCTCAAGTCCATCCAGCGAAAAATACAGCCATCGCTGGAGACCCCAAATCTCACGCGGGCAGTGAACCCCTGCATGGAGAAACTGTTTAGACCTGCCCCTTCTGATCCGCTATATAGCAGAGGGCAACTGAAGCCCGATTCATTATTTGTCACTACGACAAGGAAGAGGGCTTGTAATCCCCTAACTTCCTGTGACACCCCGCCTGACAAGGAAAGCAAGAGACTTTACACGATGGGCAGAAAGGTAGTCTCCTCCGTGGGATTCCAGACTAGGATTGCTAACAATTCTACCCTGTTGGCAAGTTACAACTGCCACAAATGGGATGAGGTCTCGGCCTTACTGTCTTCGGCCCTAGAACCATTTAAGTCTCAGCTTGCCCAGGTGGCCGCAGAAGGCAGAGCAGTGTCAAACTGCTTATTAAAAACCAATCTTGACGCCACGGACAACGCAGGCAGGATAATAGCAGAAGGGACTATTATCGAGCATCACGCTTGGTTGCGCCAATCGGGTTTTAAACCAGAGACGCAAGCAACCCTTATCAACATGTCCATTGAGCCCAATGTGCTCTTCGGCAAGGATGTCTAGGACGCCTTAAAGACGGCCAAAGAAGAATACGATACTCTTGTGTCATTGGGCCAACTGACCGATAAACCTACTGACCAGAGGGAAAACGGGAGTTTTCGTCGCTCACGTGGCCAAAATTCAGAGGGGTTCCACTTATACCAAAGCCAAGGTACTAACATAGGAAACAATCGGGGTCAGTCCTCCCAGAATTACCCAAGAGGAGCGTGCAGATCCCGCGGACCCGGTAGAGGCAACTCCTCCCAAAGGGACACTCCACCTCAAAATCAGTCAGTATCCGCTCCAGGTGCCCTCCCATGCCTCTTCAGTAGGAGGGTGCATATTCAGCTTCACCCACGCATGGGAGGGGATCACCACAGACAGATGGGTGCTGTCCACTGTAACAGGCGGATACTGTATAGAACTCCTCGAACAACCCCAGAACCATCTGCCGCAACAAAAGACCCATTCATAGGAACACCAGCGCATTCTCCTCGAGGAGTTCACCACGCCTCTTCTAAAGGACACCATCGAGGTTGTCCCAGCCAACCATGTCAACAAGGGTATTTATTCAACCTACTTCCTTGTGCCAAAGAAAGATCTAACAATGCACCCAGTATTATATTTGCAGCCTGCAAACAAATATGTCAAGCCACAAATGTTCTGCATGACTACGCTACAAGAGGTAATCCCCCCCCCTACTAAAAAAGGGGATTACATGGCAACACTGGATATGAAAGGTGCCTATTTTCATATTTCAATGTTCCCAGCTCACAGAAGGTTCTTGCGTTTCAAGATAGCGAACCAACACTACCAGTTCAAAGTGCTGCCCGTTCGAATAGCATCTGCTCCAAGGGTATTCATGAAGGTACTGGCGGTGGTGACCGCACACCTGCGCAAGGAGGCAATCCCAGTGTACCCTTATTTGGATGACTGGCTGATTACAAAGGAGTCTCCCCTAATTTGCAGACAAAACATTCAAATATCTATCAACCTTCTCTTTCAATTGGGCTTCTCCATCAAGAAAAAGTCAAGCCTAGTGCTAAGCGCAACCAAACAGTTTCTAGGAGCCGTCATAAACGCTCAAGAGGGGTTGGTCTTTCCATCAGAGGAAAGAGTCAAAAGCATGGTACTGCAAATACCACATTATCAGGCCGGTCGCCAGATAAGGGTGTGCAAAGCTATGAGTTTGCTAGGCATGATGGCATCTTGCTTTTACCTGGTACCTCACGCGCACCTGCGTCCCAGATAAGGGTGAGCAAAGCTGTGCGTTTGCTAGGCATGATGGCATCTTGCATTTACCTGGTACCTCATGCGTGCCTGCGACCCATGCAGGAGTGTTTGGCCAAACAGTGGTCTCAGGCAAGTGGTCAGTGGGACAATCTAGTGGTTGTTTCGCCAACACAAGTACAAAAGCTTCGCTGGTGGACAAGAGAAAATCTGTTGAAGGGGAAACCCTACTGTGATCTGGAAGTACAAGCGATTGTCACGACTGACACCTCACTCGCTGGGTGGGGGGCTGACTACCATCACCACACAGCTCAGCATCTGTGGTCTCGCGCGGCAGCACAGAACCACATCAATCTGCTAGAATTACTGGATTTATTCAAAGCCCTTCAAGCGTTCGAATCTCACCTAGCGAACCAATCTGTGCAAATCCTGACAGACGCCACTACAGCAATGTTTTACATCAACAAACAGGGGGGCACATGTTCTCCAAATCTGTCCAGGTATGCGCAACAAATTTGAAAATGGACACTCAAACAGAAAATATTCCTATCGTCACAGCACGTTCCAGGGGAACTCAACTCTTTCGCAGGCTCATTGAGCAGAGATCCCCTAGAAGAACACGAGTGGCAACTACACGCAGGAGTAGTAGAACACCTCTTCTCTCAATGGGGTTTCCCCACAATAGATTTGTTTGCTACAAGCAAAAACAGACAATGCCCAGACTTTGCATCCAGGTTCCCTCAGCCAGGTTCCAATGGGAACACCCTATGCATGAACTGGTCAGGGAAATTTGCTTACGCTTCCCAACCCCCCCACCCCCCCAACACCTCTAATGGGGAAGGTGGCGAACAAGATCTACAAGGAACAGGTGACGCTCATCCTAGTTGCTCATATGTGGGCCAGACAACCCTGGTATCCACATCTGTGCAAACTGGCGATGTGCAATCCCATCAAACTCCCGTGCCCGTAAAATCTGATCACTCGGCACGGGGTACTAACAGTGCACCCTCAACCTCACTCAATGAATTTGACAGCATGGCTCCTGAGGTCATAGAGTTTGGACATCTTAATATGCCACAAAGATGTATGGATATCTTAAGACTCAAGAAAGCGACAAGTGGAGGAGATTTGTAATTTGGTGCCAGTCTAAACAAATTAACCCCATAGAATGTACTCCTTCCCACATTCTAACTTATATGCTCCACTTGCTAGATGCAGGGTTAGTATTCAACCCCTTAAAGGCCACCTGGCAGCTTTTTCAGCCCTGTACCACTTCCCATAATAAGGTCTCATGGTGGAAGGTACCTGTCATCAAAGCATTCATGGAGGGAGTAAAGAGACTCCACCCTCGAATTTCGAACCTGCCGCCAGGATGGGATCTCAATGTTGTACCCGCTAAGCTCATGGGACCCCCTTTCGAGCCCATGCATAAGTCTAGTCTCAAACACCTGACTTATAAAACTGCCTTCTTAGTGCCCATCACTTCCATAAGAAGAGTTGGTGAAATACAAGCATTGTTAGTGCAGGATTCTTTCTTTGTTGTACACAAGGACAAGCTGGTTTTACGTACTCGCCCTAGGTTCTCCACTAAATTAATCTCTAAATTTCACGTAAACCAGTGTATTGAGCTACCGACTTTCTTCCAGGAACCCACCAGCTCAGCTGAGGTAAAACTCCACACACTAGATGTGAGGAGAGCGGTCCTCTACTATGTAGACAAGACCAGACCACCAAGAAAAACAGATCGACTGTTTGTCTCCATAGCGTCAGGCAGAGAAGGTGAACGCATTTCAAAGAGTGCCATCTCTAGGTGGATAATCAGATGTATACAATTCTGTTATTCCCTATCAAACACAACACTGCCTTTTACGCCCAGAGCGCACTCCACAAGGAGCCACTCTGGCTTTCATTACAAATGTCCCTCTAGACAGCATTTGCAAAGAAAGCAGCTACATGGAGTTCAATACACACTTTCACACAGCATTACTGCATTGGCACTCATTGCAAGACAGATACACAGGTGGGACAAGCGGTTCTAAGACATCTGTTCGCACATGAACCTTCTCACATCCCACCACCTTCTTCTAACACTGCTTGCTAATCTATGCACAGCATGCGATCTAAGCAGATTCTGCAAGCCTCAGAAGGGATACATTACTCACCGTAATCGTATTTCTGATGCTTGTATCTGCTTAGATTCACATGCGCCCACCCTTCCTCCCCTCGGAGAGAAGGTGCATGGATGATTATGAGCTTGTCTGATACGTATCTGCTTGGATACAACTGTACTCGCGCTACACCTCATGCTACCTCATGTCAGAAAAATTACCATCTGGGGGACCTCGACGCGTGAGGGATCATGGGTACAGTGGATGTCCAACTAGCGATAATATTACTGGCACGCCCTGTCGGTGTCCCTTTTTCGAGTTTCGAAAACAACAACTGTAATACTCTGCAGCTTCCACTAGATGTCGTCCTATGCACAGCATGTGAATCTAAGCAGATACAAGCATCAGAAATACGAGTACGGTGAGTAATGTATCCCATATATTTGAAAATGGACTTGTTGACTTTGAGGAGAAATACATTTCAACAGATTCACACACAGTCATACCCACAGTTTCCTTCTTACCCAAAGTTCAGAAATTCATAACCATAGAAGAGCCATTGTGGCCTCCAAGGGTACTCCCTTGGAAAACACATTGATTTTAATTGACAAGTTCTTGTTCCCCTATGTAAATAGTCTTCCCCTATACATGAGGAGACACAACTGATTTGCTCAATAAAATACATGATCTACCATGAAACACCTATGCTTTGGTGACTGAAGATTCTTTTTTCGTTCCATATATATCCTGCATGGTCTGAATGCTTGTAAACATTATCACAGAGTGAGACCATTGGTATGTCGTGATCACTCCCACAATCCAGATGTTGGCCTTTTGTAGGGCCCGCCTTTTTTTCTTGCTTAACAACATACTTTTCTACCAAATGAAAGCAACGGCTGTGTGTGCAAACCTTTCATCAAAAGATGCTGACCTTGTGATGGGACAATCAGTCCTGAATCCCATGACCATCATGAAGAAATATTCTCAAGTGGGTCAGATTTATAGATCTGTTTATCATTTGGGATGGGGAGAAGTTGACTGGAAGAAACTTGCACAGAAATGTAATGAAAATTAATTGAATTTTAAAGTCCACAGACGCATAACAAGGAAACAATCTAATTGGACCTATTTAGGAACTTTGAAACTGACCCCTTGTATTGTATTGTGTTGTCTTTGGTTATTTATATAGCTCCCTTTCCCAACTTGTGTGGCCTCAATGCACTTTTTCTTGGTTTAACACCCTTGGTGACCGTAGTCTATGTGGTTGGAGATTCTGGGGAGTTTAGTTTAGGAGAGGCATGTGTGCATGATTGCCGTTCTAAAACTTATGTGGCTGGCAAGGCTCCACTAAGCAGCCCAAGAGATGTCTGGCACATGGGTGGGTGCTGTTGAGGTTTAGAGATAGATTGTTATTGTTGAGAGAGTCTCTATGCGGCCAGGTATACCGGGTTCCTTTCCGGTGGTGGTTGCTGTATGCTAGTGCCCATGGTTGTTGAGGTACGTCAGGTGTTTCATTCGGATGGCTCTGTGCAAACTAGACCGGATGTGCTTAGCCATAGCTGTATTCTATCGTGCATGGCCATGCCTGTGTCCACACTAGTGGTGTGAGATATATGTACCATAGGCTGTGAGATTGCTCGGCTGGGGCAATAGATGTCCAGGTCTATGGTTGAGAATCCTTTTACCAATGGGCCTAGGTTTCATACTGTAGCCGGTATCCGCGTATATCAAACGAGGATGGAGGTTACATCTAGATTTGAGAGTCATCCATAAAAAGGAAATTGGCACTAATGTTGGGTTTCATGCAATAAGCTGTAATCAAACCAACCTTTAATTGACTATTCTGCTGAGGGGAGTTGCTAACAGTAAAACGAAATGTTTCCAGTGATCAATCATGCCTAATAAAATATTACAAAGCAGCTCTAATATTTGTGTATCCTACTCTGATTATCAGTAATGCTTTCCAAAAAGCATGTGAATATAAACAGGATGAATTATTGATCATCACCAAAAAAGATCAAAAGTCTTTCAGTGTATAGGAATGTGGATATTAAGTATTCCATTCATTGCATGTGACAAGGCCAATAATCTGGCCTTGTCGGGGGCATGGGGCCTACCCCTAAGGTGGACGGTACCACTCCTACCGCTGAGTTGGACGGTGGCAACAGAGAAGGGCCCAGTTCCTGCCCCACCCTTATGGCAAGATGAATGTTTGCATACCGTTTTTCTCTCCAGCCTTGCCTCCTTACTTGCCAGTACCAAAGCAGAATACAAGCACATCAAACATATAAAAACAGGAAAAGAAAAACAAATTGATACATGTTCTATATACAATAAAAGGTTGTCTAAAAGCAGCAGCAGTATCCATTGGATAAAATCAGTGTGCAGGCATAACGATAAGATCGCTTTAAGTTTTGCCCGGATCCTCCATGCCTTGTTTAAATAACTGAACACTGCAAGTGTTGCATCGTTATATTTGGTCGTTTTCTATAAGGTGTGCATGGCGGTTGAAGAGCATGTGTATTTGAAAGAGCTGGGATAAAGCCATTGCTTTGTCATATCGGCATAGGTTGGGAAAATAAAAGAAAACCCCTGTCAGATTCAGCTTCTGTTGTGCAAAATGGAGAGGAATTGTGGGGCCATTTGTGGGTGAGCTCTGCAAAATGTTGAAAACGCAGTCTACATTTTATTTAAAAAGTCTCTCTTCAGGCTCTGGAACATGTTGTTGAGGTATGATTCAGGGGCCTTGTCGATCTTAAATAATAGCCTGGGAAAGTACTCAAGTTGACATAATCAAGGATTAAAGTCTCCTGGCATAAAAGTTTAGACCTGTCCCTTCTCACAGCTTCATCTGTAATTTCGTCTGTCAGCGAGGTTTAGCATCCCTATTTAGTCCAGTAGGTTGCATAAATGTGCATACCATTTCCATGATTTCTCATTAGTGGAATCGACTAAGTCATCAAGTTATTTATTTGTATTCAAACAAAGCCAGTGGTATAGTGGTTTGCTTAACGCCACAAATCTGAGGGCTCTGACACCAGTTTCCATCAGTTGGGCAACCATTAGTGTGCTGATGGGCAGGTTAAGTAGTTTCCTTATGAATGAGTTCTCCGCCATCGCCAGGGGCGATGTATCATCATGTCCCCATACCTCGCAGCCACGCATAGCAGCTGACTGGGCCTGGGCTGAGTACACGTGCAAAACAGTTAAAGTTAAGGGGAAATGGTGAGCGGGTTGGGAATTTGATGTATGGATCGCTACAGAGCGTCTCTTGAGGTTAAGGTTGCTCTTCGCTATTTGGGTGATCCATTTGACGTGGTCTTGGAACCTTATCCTTGGGTAATTCTAAATATTCACCTGCTGGATGCGTTCCCCCTTTAATAGAAATATTTGTTTACATTTTGCATGTAGCTTTGCACACCATTACAACTGTTTTGGAACGATTACTTAAAAGCACTCTCTCTTTACAAGAATCTCGTGCTGCTGTGTTAGGATGCCCATGTTTGCCCTTGAACTTGGAGCTTCGTCATCCACGCACATCAACATACTGACTTTGCGTTTGGCACTACTAGGAGCGTCTGTGTTTGGATTTGAAGTTCTTTAGATCAAATCATTCACGTAAATTAAAAAGACCAGGCGTGCGAGGAGACAACCCTGGTAGACTCAGTTTGTCACTGGAAAATGTTCTTGTTCTTTCCCCGCCTTATCCGCATTTTACTGTTGCTGTGTTATTTCCGTAAAGTTTCTGTTTAGGGGCTGAATTTTGAGTCCATTTAGAACGTCTCATAGTTTTGTTTGATCGACTGAGTCAAATGCGGAGTAAAACTCCACAAAAGACTAGTAATGATGTTTCCTTTTTAATGGGAGACATACTTACTTTAAATTGCAAAAAGCACAGAGAGCCTGATCGATTGTGCCCAGGCCACTCGTGAAGCCAGCCTGTGGCTCCGAGAGAATACCCCCATCCTCTATCCAACTCTCGAGATGGGACAAAAGCATTTTCCCATATACCTGGGAGAGGCCGTACATCAGGCCAATGGATCTATAATTTGATGGTAGATGCCAGTCTCCTTTTTTAAAAAAAATAGGCACCGTTCCAGCCTGCTGCCAGCTGTAAGGAACAAACTTGATGCTGTTTCAATCAAGAAAGTATGGGGGCTCACATTTTATTGTCTTTAAAAATATTGATGAGGATCCTGTCAACACTAGAGGTCTTACCCTTCCTCTGGGAACTGAGAGCCTTGCCTTTTTCTTCCATGGGAAGAGCCACAGAAGCATTACTGTAGGTATACACCTGAGATGCCAGTGATGTGAACCAAGGAGAGGGAGTGATGCAGCGTCCATGTGCGGCGCTTGCAGAGCTGCTGGAACATGCAGGTAAGCCTGCACACCAACTCAAAGGCACCGAAGACAACTGGGTACCAAGAGAGAATGATCTGCCCTCCCCTGGAAGATTTGTCAGGGAGACCCATGGAGAAAGGACCTGAAACACAAACATGCACATTGGACTTCCAGGGGCACCAGCCCCAAGACACTGCAACAAAGCAGAGCTCCCAAACCGGTCCAGTAGACCACCAGGGACAGAAAGGAGGGATGGAAACGCCATCTCCGAACAGACTTACCAGGAAGGAGACCCAATGGAAGAAGGTCTCAGAAAACGAAAATAAACATTGGCCTTCCTGGGCCACCATCTTTGCTATGCGTTAGGCAGTGTAGTGAAAGTGGGTGGGGCTTGCCTACTTTTGAATTTTTGATCCACACACCCACCCAGGCAAGAAAAGGAGAATTGATTCATTGGGTAAGGCAGGAATTAATAATGAAAGGTGGGAGTCACGGTTTGGAGAGGACGCGGAGTGGCAGTTTGTCCTCCAAACTGCCACTCCGCGTGGAGGCAGAGCTGTGGTTTGGAGCGGAGGAGTGGGAGTGGCAGTTTGGATTGAGGACTAGTGGAAGGAGGATTAACATCTAATGGTGGAGGTAAGGGATAGGAGAGTTGTGGGCAGAGTGGGCAAGAGGAAAGAGTACAAAAGGGATAGATGAAAATTAGCGTTTTAGAAGAAGTCTGTCTATTTGTAAGGCACCTACCCAAATCAGAGTAGATTACAAACAACTGGACTGTCAGTATAGTTGGAAAGTTCCTGAAGGGTGTTTTAGTTATCTGGCTTTTAAAACCTCTCTGACACAAGCAGGTATTTAGAGATTCGGGGTCAGCATTCAGTAGCACTAACCAGGGGTTACGGATTCCCCAGTTAGGGAGTAAGGCCATGAAAAGATGAGCGACACACGGATGGCCCTAGAACCCACAATTGGGAAAAATTAAAACCCTTGAACCATCACTGTGACTTCGTAAGTTTTGTGCCCTCTGTGACACAACATATAATAACAAAGCTTGTGAAATAAGAAATATCTTGTGCAACCACTTCGAAATCTTGAGACTGGATGTAGAACTCAAAGGTACTACATGCAGGGACGAATCATCCATAATGATCGAAGGGGCGATGAGGGAGCACTCCTGTGCTGGCTTGAATTGTCAAAGGGAAATCTGGTTTCCCTTTGACAGTTTGTATCCCAGCTTGCATGCATTTTGCTTCCCTAACCTTAAAAGGCCCATTGGGATACTACAGTTCTGAATGTTCAAGGAAATGCTCCTGTACCTCCCAGAACATTCAGAGCTACTGGGGAATACTCCAGGGGTTTCCCCGGCTCCTGTGCGCAGGAACCAGGATGCTCTCCCGGAGTCCTGGTTACTGTGGCGCTGGAGCCGAAGTGCAGTTGCGGTTGCTGTCCTAATGCCAGCAGAGAGAATTCTGGGCCGGGCCTGCTGTAAGAAAGAAAATGTCAACGTGTGTGTAGCTGCGTGTGCAGGAATGAGTGTATGTTTGGCTGCATGCATGAAGACGTGTTGTTTTGTGTGGGTGCACTTGTGATTGAGTGTGTATGTTATGGGTACATGGTGAAAGAGGCATGAATGCTGTTAATATGGGTGCGTGTATGAATGCTGAATGTATGCCTGTGGGGGGAGGGGTGGATGTGTGGCCACAAGATGGGCACTTAGAGGACTCCTCGCCTCATCAGCACCTAATCCCCCAAAAATGATACTCCTTAAGCACAGAGTGATGGTGGGAGCAGAGAACTTGTTAGAGGGCAACACGCTGACCCCATTGTACGGAGAGTCAGGGACAGAAATCACTGCCCAAAAAGTCTCAGGGCTGCTCGTAATGAGTGCGGGGCAAGGAAAAACCAGCATGCGCCGTGGAGTGGCCTCCAACTGCCTAAACTGTGGTCAGATTGGTGCACTCCAGTGGACAGAGAGCAGAAGAAGCAACGGACAGGCGGATAAGAGAAGCACACGTTGGGTCATTCTTAAGCCCAAGGGCTGGCACCCTAACCGTGGGGGAAGAGGAGGGACAGCAGAAACGGACCAGCCAAGCCACGGAGGTATGCACAGCTCCTGTAAGGTACTGAAACACTGCGAAAACCATGGGGAGTGCCAGTCACCAACACAGAAGTAACAAGAGAAATGGGGAGTACACCCAGGTGGCTATATTGGAGGAGGAAAATTCCCAATAGAAATGTGATGTACACAGCATCCTGGAAAGAACTAAGAAGGATACACTGACATGTAAAGCCAAGCCAGGAAGATGCAAAACATTTAAAAAAAGGTAGCAGGCGCTCCTCTCCAGAAAGAACATGGCATGATAACCTGTTCTGAGATGAGTTTGCAGCACACGCTTTTTGCTCACTGTACCTTTCACAGATGGGAAATATCCATTTGCATATCAGTCTTTGTCCCACCCACATGGGCAGTCCAGCACCGAAATGCTATGGCAATTCCTCTCTGAACAAGAGTACCACAGCAACCCAACACACGTGTTTCAGCCTTGTTGGGCCTCATCAGTGAGGTGAAGCTGCACCTCTCTGAGCACAGTGAGCAGGGAGTCCACGTCTGGTTGCCCCCAGGTAACTTGGGGTGACCAACCCCAAGTTCCTTGCAAATACTTCAAGAAAAAGGTGCAAAACATAAATTGTTGCGCAACAAAGGGGGTATATAAAGCAGCGAGCACAAGTCCAAAAAAAGGAACAAGGAGCTATGATGGCTCAATGAGAAGCTGGGTTAAGTACAGCAATCTGTTCAACTATTCTACATGAGAGGCGGCTGGAGGAGACTCGAGAGAGCACAAATAGCTCAAACAACATTTCCCTCTGAAAATGGTGGAGAACTAGTTGCAAGACAGAAACGGCCAGTGCCAGCTACGCTTATTTGGACTCCCAGTGAAAATAGGAAATGACCGAATTGCATTCCTAAACAAGCATTGGCAATGCCAATCGTTTGGGCTTTTGTGTAGGCATGGGGAAGTCACTTTCTCGGCACTGTCTTAGTTGTATTAACTGGCCGAAAATGTAAGTACCTCGGCATCTAATAGCAGCGCCTGGCAAAAGCCTAATAGTTGTACACAAGCCAAAACTGTTGGACATGCATAGTGCTTATAAATCAAGTGGCTGAAGGCAGACCTGGTTTTATTAAAACAGTGGCGAGTTTAACAGCTCCAATTAAGCCATTAACATTGGCAGGCACTTCAAGTGCAACGTTTGGTGTTAAGGTTTAAGTAAAGCGAGCTCAGAGTTACCACTAGGAGGTGTTTTATGTGGGGAGGAGCAGGAACTGGGTGGGAATGTCTATGGGGAGTAGCATGGCCATGGGCAATCAAACAAACCCTACAAGCTTTGTGTCCATCCTCATATGCCATTTCTCCCTATCTATACTCTAATGCAATAGTTTGGGTTTATAAGTGGCACAAGCACCACCTTATAGTCCAAATTATAAAGAACTAGTGACATCTCCATCTAAGCCTTTATCCACACATCTTCTCATCAAGAAGGCATCAAACTGGGAGGGTAGCTCCACTGCAGCGTGTTTGCCGTAGGAACCGGGCAATGCAGTGTGCCATGGGTGCAACACAGTGATCTGTTCAACGGACCCCCAGGCCCAATAGGCCAATAAATAGAGTTCCACATTGAGGGTAATAATGACGGCAATGAGTAATTTTAGTTACCAAGCGCTATATAATTGGAATCCCAGAGTAGTTTGAATTATCAAGCTTGACAATTTTTTTGTGATATTCTGAAATGGACATAAGCATGACCCTCTCCACACATGTCTGGTCGATGCTTTCAAATTTTGGTGTGTGTCGAAATACAGCAAGCCATATTTGGAGGTGTCAATCCAGGCCTGCCGACTCTACGCTGCAACACGATATGGGTAGGTACACGGGTAGGCAAAGTCAGGTTGAAAGATGAACCGAGGGTGAACTAGTGTAGTGCTACAATAGTATGCATTATGCCTGTTTATGCTCCTATACCATTTTCATAATGTTTGGCCTTCATTTCCCCTCCCATATATCAATCTTCAGAGTCTTAAAGGTGTAATGGCCTGAGCTCAGCATACAGTGAGGGAAGCAAACTTTAGCCGATTGAGGAGCAGGCTGTGTAATTGGATTACCATCTATACCTACATCCCATTAGCTGTCCACACATCTACATCACTTGTGTTACACCAGGGGGGTAATATTTTACATGCACACCCCATGTCTTCCTCATACAAAATTAAAATACATGATCTATCCTTTTGCTCCTAGGTCCACCCCATATTTAAAAAGGGTATTGAGCCCTTTCTAGAACAGCTTTACTGTGGGAAATAATTTTTTTCTGTTGCATGCTATTTGGTTTACAGCAGTTTATACTGCCATAGATGCTGTTTTATGAAGTTAGACTCATAGTGGATCTCTTTCTGCATCATTTAGGATCTACATCCTCACAAAAGACTCCTACCCGTGACGAAAGTACCATACCGGAGTTTGAGTGCTGAAACATGAAGGGGATCTACATTGCTTGTTAATAGATTGAATGGAACAAGGGGGTTTATAGTCTTTCAAAATGTGAGTTTTGTGTGATGAAGCAGATGAATACGTCATAACCACCTTCTGCGCCGGCCCCACCCCATTATTGCAAGGCTGAGAGACGTTACAAACTGAGACGGCCTTACCACCCCATGAATCTAGGCGTGGTTGACAATGAGTTAAACTGAGCTCCATGAAACAATATGCTTAACTAAAGTTAATGTACATGCAATCTGCCGTAAAGGATCCTAGGATTGTATGACACAAGTAAGGACTAAAAGTAGTTTGTAGAATGCACAAATGGTTTGCTGTATAAATAGTGCAATACAGAATAAAAGGACAGGCGTTCCTGTGCACCAAGTGAGGGACTCACTACACTAATATGGCAGTTGGACTATAGGTAGATAAGATGCTGAATACACGGGCAGGAACACCATTGTATGGCAGACATACAAGCTAATTAGATGTGGCTATAGGTCGCCAATATGGAAACAGGAAGACAGAAGTGCAGCCATGTATTCTAGCAACTCGTTCAGAGCCGAGACAGTAGCTCAAGGCCTGAGCCAAGGTCAGGAACAAGGAAGGGAGTAATAGATGAAAGGAACGCAGGCACAAGATAACGGTTCCCAGGACAGGACAGAAAGCGATAGACTCCCAAGTAAATCAATTTTAATTAGAGCACAAGCACCCATTGATGTCCAGGTGCACGAGATCAGTAGAACCACAGACTTTATAGACAGTAATTGACTAGTGCCCCAAGAGGCCACAAAGAACACAACATGCTCGTCGAAATTAGCTAAAACCTTAATAATTAGAAGGAAATCCACTCTCAAACACAGTACCCTAAAATTATCCAGATATGAAGAACACTGGCTATTCATCATGAGCAAAATTCAGATAGACACCTGCAGAACTCCCTTGGTGTGTATGCGCGCGCGCACACGCACACACACACACACACGCGCACTGGCACACACAGACACTGACACACACACACTGTCACTGGCGCACACACACACACACACACTGGCGCACACACATGCACACACACTGGCACACAAGGCCAAGTACAAATAAAAGGCAAAGTCTCATTGTCTGGGGATGACCAGGAGTATTCTTTAATTGGAATTATGGTAGACTACAGAATTCCCTTCTCCCACTTACGTGCCGCTCATATCTTGATGTCTTGTCAAAGTGGTCAGTGTTGGGGAGCTTAATGCCTACCAATAGAATGTTCCCATATCACACCGCCCATGATAGATAATGGCAACCAATTAGCTGTCCCTGTAATGAGTAGAAGTAGTATCTATAGTGGGATGGGTCCAGGTGGAGCCATCAGATAAGTATATACCAATAGAGTAACTAACCCCAATGCATCCTATATGTAGTTTGAGCTATTAACCAAACCAACTTTCTCATAGGTTTTGTAGACTGATCGTGTAATATGATGTCACTGTTGCATAGTTTTGGTACAAAACATGCCTGCAATCGTTGAAATTGTTGAGAGCTATGAGAATGAGATGCTTGTATGCTGTCCCGGCTAGGATTCATTGTTTGTACTAGTTTGACTAATTGTTTGATCTTGGGTGCACCTTTACATTTGCACTCTTACTGTTTTTGGTATGGGCATTGTGTATTTTTTGATTTTCTATGTGATGTTTAACTATGAATGTAAACACAATGTGTTTGTTTTAGACAGGATGAGAGGGGTGACTGCATTGTTTGAGACCGTTACTATGAACAAGTGAATAATAAAAATGTCATAAATACTATCATACTAATTTGTGTTTGTTAGTGATTGAAAATCCTCTACAGCCGGCTGTTTTTAGTAGAATAGTTACTCATGCAGTAGTATGTCCAAGACTACAGGGCGCACATTCAATAGATAGTAAAGTCTTGTGCCAAGTTGACTTTGGTATATCCCTCCCCCCGCATCCCACTACCTTTCTTGGCTCTTCAGCTTCTTCCCAATGGCTGCCTAAGGGATCAGGCCAGCCACTGCTGAAAAATGTCAGGTCACCCCAGAGTTTGAGAGGCCAGCCAAAGGACCTGGGCTGGTGTTGGTAGAGATTCAGCAGAAGAGCTAGCTAATCTAATCTCTCCTCACAATCCTGCAAGAGCACGCTTCCGTCCCGACATGATCCTGCTTGATCCTCCACCACACCTTGAAATACAGTTCTTTTGGAGGCAAAAATAAATTGGCACACAGTGAAGAATGAGACTTCCTATCCAAGTGTCTCTAGGATAACAATAATCAGCTTAGTGTTGTCTTAGAGAGGCTGCTGAAAAGCTGTCTCTTGTCTCAAGCTTTTCTGTAATTGTGCCCTCCCCGCTCTCCGCCATTTCAGTTAATCTTGCGAGGTGCCTTTAAACTTTTGACTATATGATGCACCTTATAAATATCTAAAATATGAAAAAAAGAAAAGCGCATCCATTTGCTTGTGTTCTAACCTAGACAACATGCTCTTAATTTATAAAACATGTATGCAGGCTAATTCAATTAAATCTTTGGCTAATTGATCAAATATTTGGGTATGAATCCGTGGTCACCTTGAGGACTTTTGTTTGTCTAAATTATTTGGCTGAAACATTCAGAAGTGATAGCACGCACGTGAAAGAACTCCACAATCTTCAACCGAATGTTTGTTATTTAAGAATTATTTACGCCATTTCACAACCTTGTGGTGCTGCCGACCATCTCCTGTGATCACGGAATTCCTGAGCCTTTGGCATATAGTCCAGTTGTGAGTACGATATACTGAAAGTGGCTGCTCTTTTTGATTTAAGCCTGATTCTCTGTGCCATCTTCTTTGCTGGTCGCCTTCCTGCCACCCTGAACTGGGTTTGGGACAGTCTTAGGTCCACAGTTCAGTCTGAGTGTCCTGTTACTGGGCAGATCCGGTGTTGCTGGCTGTCCACTCCATTACTAACCTACTCCCCTCTTAAATATCCATACCCCCTTACAGAGTACTTACTTAAGCCCCATGTTGCCACCACAGGCATTTGTTTGCATATCAACATGAATTGAGCTACCACGAAACGTACAGTTTAGAATGTATAGCACTGTCCCATACAACATTGGCTAACCTAAGCCGAGAGGGCTGTTCTAAATTGGATTGGCCATCCCACTACACATTTCCAAGTGTTGCAGCCAAACAGACCCACTCTGGAACGGGATACCTAGGACCTACACCGATCAACACAGAGGTTTTTACATCTGCCTTTCCCCAACCCACACTTTTTTAGGGCCATTTGCAGTGATGGCCACCAGAGTGGCAGAACAGCACTATAGAAGACCACTTTGCGTTGTATTACATTGACCGGTGTTATGGAGAGGCCCTAGTCCTGGCAGGGGAAAAGAGACCTAGTGGCCTTTCCCATCATCTTCCTGTTTGCTTTATGATAGTTTGATCCTGGCATTGGCTTTGATACCTAATGGTCTTCCCCTCACCTTCCAGTACAGATTTGATGAGTGTATATATAAAATATATTTGTGTGTGGTTGGTTTCTTGTCTGGCAGTGTCCGATGTGGGCCTTGGGTTCCATTGGGGTCCCCCAGCACCTCAAAGGAGTGTGGTGGTGTGCAAGTCAGGTGGGAGTACATCTCAGTATGTAAAATGACTCTGAAGTGTTGTCTTGACAGAGGCCCCTTAATGTCTCTTGCACCACTTGGTGCTTCCTGGACCAGCAGATTGTGCAGTCCTGTCACAAATTGGGCCAAAAGATGTCTGTTTGATGTCTGAATTGTGACTGCAGACCATGTCCCAAAAACGGCCATCTCGCTAGCTTTGTACTCCTTCCTGGCTGCAGTTAAGGTGTTTCTTTGAAACGGCCCTTTATTGAGGGCCAATGGGAGCTCTAACACTTCACTAGAAGCGAAATGACCTCCACACCCACGTTCAGGCTGTTTGATGTGTCAGGCTAAAGCTCGACACTACTCTGCAATGCTTGGTAGCAGAATCGAACATAGCACTTGAAATTGAATCGAAAAAGAGGCAAAACAACACTGAGTAATGACTGCTGGAAAGATGGGTATGATCCGCCCCACTAAGCTTCGGCTCGAGACAATGGCCCTCATTACGACCCTGGCGGATTTCGCGGTGCAAAATGCACCGCGGAGCATGGCGGAAAGCCGCCGATAGCGCCATGGGGGTTGGCGGATTTACCACCCCATGCCGACCTTGGCGGAGCGGTAAATCCCCAATCCCCATTTTACCCTTCCCCATTCCCATTCTTGCCCCATAGGGTATAATGGGAGTGGGGAAGGAGTTAATTACGCCGCCGTAAAGTACGGCGGCGTAATTAACATCAAGGTCCCTTAGCGCCATGGTTTTCTCCGCCCGGTAAAACCAGGCGGAGAAAACCTCCATGGCGCTAAGGGAACTCGTAGTACGGCGGACGGGTCCGCCGCGATTACCGCTGGCGGTATCCCACTCCGCCAGGGTCGTAATGAGGGCCAATGGAATTGGATTTGGCACCATTTGCCAATGATTCCCATGGAGAGGGCAGGTAGGAGCTTGGTGGTAAGGAATCTCATAGAGGACAAAGTACCTTCATGGCAGTTGAATGGATTTCAAAGTGAGGCACGAATGAAGCTCAGCAGCACTCAATAATGGATTGCATTGAAAGGACCGCGTTGCTCTCGAATGGCCACGAACAAGCTCAGGTAAATATGTGAAGCACTTGTCTGCCCCCTTTCCAAATGGTATTAGGAACCCACAGTTCAAATATCTTGAACTGCACCTGGACTTTCTACTGGACATTATTGAAAGAGTAGGCACTAGCGATGCAAAATTTCAGGTTGAAAGCGGTTTATAGTCATTAAATCGAAAGCAATAATGTCGAAAGTCAAAATATAGAAAAAATGTATTTTTTTTTTATTTTATCCTTTTTTTTACTGACTAAACCCATAAAATACATATAAATAAAAAAATAAAACATTTGACTTTTTTTTTGATATTTTTTTTCAACATTTTTTACATTCGACTTCATTGTTTCGACTTTTTGACTGCACACCGTTGAACGCTACTAGCCACACACATCCCTCTCCCCCACTCCTTAACACAGGTTCAACTTGCCTAGTATCAACTGTGGCAAGTTCATATTTAATTCATAAAAAAATGGAAATGGTGTTGCATCCTTTAAAGGGAATCGAGGACAGTAATGGCAACCATTTTAAACCGGGGCACAATAAAGATACATGGGCAGCAGAGTTGACATTGCGTTTGCTTACTCTGGCTGTAGTAACGTTATTTTGTGTGAACCTGATGGACGAGAAGCAGAATTTGGAATCCGGATGAGAAGACCTGGGTTCCAATTCTGGTTTCCTCATCACTGAAATACTGTGATCCTGGACAAATCACCTTATCTCATTTGTGCCTCTGTCCCCTTGTGGCAAAACAGAGTGCATAACACAGTGACCAGTAAGTGGTATGTATAGGATTTTAAAAAAAGAGAGCTTGGGCGATGTATTATGCCCAAAATTTTTCTCTTGACCTGCAAAGTTCACCTAGCTTCCATTCTTGTCCAAACTGTGTGCTACTGGGCAAATTACTGTCTCACTGTGCCTTATTTTCATTAGCTGATCAAATTAGGACCACCTCCTAGAAGCTTGCATTGTTGGGCTATATTGAAGTCCCCTGACTACGTAGTAGGTCACTGTTTAGGGCTGGACCCTCCCCACAAGCACAACTCTTTTATCCCGCTCAAACACGTAACAAAACAATGTTTACTGCTGATAGAAAACTGATGAACTAGGAAACCTGCAATCCAAATGGCTGCTTCCTCATTAGCTCCAATTATGTGATCCTGGCGAAACCACATTCACACTGTGCCTTGACTTTTGATAGTTACTAGAATTGGGGTCCCTCCTGAAAGTGTGCATTGTTTTTTTTGTAACTTTTTTTGTTTTGCAGTAACAATTAATTCGTAAACAGTAACCACTATACTGCAGTTGTAATGTCTGCTCATCAGGGCAAATGCCCTACATAGCATACAGTATAACAGTCAGGATCATGAAATAAATTGCTCCCTGCTCACCACCCAATATAAGAATCACAAAGGCCCATTGGGGAAGTATATATCGAACAACATTACAGGGTCATTCGGCACTACCCCAATTGTCCAAGATCTTAACAAATGTATGAGGGCTTTCTCGGGACCTGTATATTCGCTCTTTCATTGCCATGTATTTGTCCATGTCTAACACCCACTTAGACATCCTGTTCCCCTCTTGTGATCCACATAATATGGCAATATTTCTTTTTGCTACAAAGCATTGGCAATAAATAGTTTTGCATATAGTTAAGTTAAAGGATATTTATACCGTGCACTATCACCACCGGAGTGGTCCCCTGGCGTTCTGTGAATTACATCGCCTCACTCCCAACAAAAGCAATTTCGGGTCAACCTGGATCGGTTGAGAAGCCACTGCGGACACTCTATGCAGTATCCCAGACCAGAAACGCTGGCTTTTTGGACATGACCATATTGTATGATAAAACGTTCCCTCCTCAGTATAACATCTAACACAGTTAGGATCCGCCACCCAACTGTATTTTAACAGCAGTTGCCTGGTATAATATGTCCTATACAGGATTTTTAATTGGATGATTTACCTCTCTCTCTCTCCCCCGCAGGTCAAGCCGACTCCAGCACTGCCACCTACCTTCTTAGTCATCCGACCCATGAACCGTGTGTCAGTTGAGGCTTGCGCAACTACATTCTCTCTTGGACCTTTGGCTGACTCACACCCTGACACAGCCCTCTTTAACCTTCATCTCTCTGTCTCTAACACTCTGGATGTCCTTGCCCCTGTCATGAGGATCTGCTTGAAGCCCAAATTCAAGTGAAATTCTTGATACGATTCCGACCTCACCACCCTTAAACTGAAGTGTACGGTAGCAGAGAGGAAGTGGAGGGTATCGGGCACACCACCTGACAAACTGGCCTGCCGCCTGCTCCAAAGGCAATACAGACTCTTTCCTCTCTAAGAAGAGAGCCTACATCCAAGCCTGCATCTCTGCAGCATCTAACAACTTGGCCGAACTTTTCAAAATCTGCAGGGAGCTGGCCAATCCTGCTGCAACCTCTACCTCTCCTGTTCCCTTCCAGGCCATCTGCACGGCTTTGGCCTCTCATTTCACTACTAAAACGCATGACATCCTGTCCACCATCCCTTCTTCTTCCTCCTCTTTATCCTCCTCTACCACTCCTGGCCCTTCTGAGGCTGTCTCTCCTCCGCCTTTCTCCTGTTCGCCCCTGATGGTGTTTCTAGACAATTCTGATCTATGAAAGTCTCGTCACAGAAGGTTCTCCCATGCTCATCCAGAACCATCAAGGACCACATTGATACCCTTGCTCCAGCATTGGCCTATTTTTTGCAATCCATCATTTGCCACTGGAACTTTCCCCTCCCCTTAAACCACTTCCTTGTGCACCCCCTTCTAAAGAAGCCCTCTGACAATCTCTGCTCTCCAGCTAACTATCGCCCAATCTCCATCACTCCATTCCTGGGCAAACTCTTGGAAAAGCTGGCCATCTCCCAGCTTAATCTACATACTGAATCTTTTGGTTGACTCCATGACCACCAGTCTGGCTTCAGAGCTGTCAGAAGCACGGAAACTGCTCTTCTGAACACCCGTGAAGACTTGCTCTCCAATCTTGACTCTAATCTCCCTTCTGCCCTCATTCTCCTCGATTTAGCCCCTGCTTCTTACACAGTTAGCTGCTCTGAACTCGAGCCCAGGCTCCTGCATATCCAGTTGCCCTTGCACGGTCTCTGGGCTCCCCAGCACTTAAGGGTCTCTATCTGCAACCCTATAGTCCCTTCTCTCTGGACTTATGAGACACCCGCTGGCTGTACTTGTGAGTTAGCTGCACTTCCCCTTTCCCCTCCCCCTAGAACTTCTCCCCTTCCCTCTACCCCACACTTGCGCGATCTGAATTACACAAGGCCTAGTAAGGTCGTTTTGTCCTCCCTTTTTTTTCCCCTCCTTGTCTTGTCGCGCCTAGAAACTCTTGTGTACAGACGCGTTATAAATGCCACATCATATCATATATATCATAGTGGGCCGGACTAGCTAATCTCACTACTTGCTGCAAAATTTGGGGCTGTCGACAACTTTGGTCTTCCCATGAAGTGCCTGTAAAGGATCCATGCCTGTCATTCTGCTCCAGTTGAAAATGTGGACAGGCCGGAACCCCCAACAATTACTCACTTGCCACTGAAATTTGCAAAGCCCAATAATACTTGCTGAGGTCTGGCATTCCTATCCCACCCTCCCACACTGAACCACACAGATTGCACAATACCATCCTGGGCTAAGAGTACCTCCATAGAGTTCTTTCGATCACTTGAAATTCCTGATCCGTGACCCTAACCAGGGTGTTATGGAGCACATACACGAATCTAGGCATCAACATCATTTTAAACATCGCTGCCCTCCCCATCAGAGATACAGTCCATTAAGTATCTTAAGCCGATCTATTAAAGGCATCAGATTGCCTTGCAGAAAAGTTGTGTATTCCGGACAGCTTTGAATGCCCAAATAGTGCAACAATCTGACCGTCACTCTAAGCGGACAGTTGTTTGGGAGTGCCAGAGGGCCCTTGTGCCAGGAATAGAATGGATTTGTTCCAGTTAACCCAGAGACCACTCTATTGTCCATACATACGTAAAATCTCCATTATTCTGGCGATCAACCTTTGGATTCTCCCACATTCAGTCTCGGGACGATAGCTCAGGGGCAACGCGCTCACCTTGCAAGCAACACAACGCAGAGCAACACACGTTCGATCCTCGGGTCCGCACTTAGAAACCTCTGGATATTAAGTGCATTATATGTGAACAAATATGATTCCATAGATAGTCTGCATATAGCAACAGCCGATCTTCCTGCCCCGATGGCCACACATCCCTTCATGAGGTGGTCTCCCTGGAGCCACGCTGCCAGGGTTCAGCCGATGATCGCGAGAAAGCCTCTCGTTAGCGGAAAGGGCTAAGATGTCCTACCGTTAACCTGGACATTAAAAGCTTGCATTGTTGATTAAAATGAGTCTACTGACTTACATAAAGACTGTGCTTTGGGGACAGCGCACACAGTTTTCTTCCCTTTCAAAGCACTGCTGATACACTTCAGAAAATAACTATTATGCATCCTTCAATGGCATGCTATAACAAGCAGCTTCAAAAGAAAGCCAGTAGTTCGAGTGTATTATGCTGTTTTTTCCACCATATTTTAGATTGTGCTTGCCGCAGATAGTCAATCAGAAAGTTATGTTCTGGAAATGTGTTCGCTTGTGAGGAATATGCACACAAATGACTAGAACCTCTTCTGAAACTATGCTTTGAAATGTGCCTGTCTCTGGGGGAGCGGGGGGGGGGGGGGGGGGGAGGGCGGGTATTAAGGGGATGCAGTTACCTGGAAAATGAACATGAATAGGCTGAGATGACTACGGGCTGCATATGTGAAACACTGTGGACTTAAATAATTACTTTTCCCCTTTCTTTTCACCCTCATACCCTTCAGACATTTGGATCTGCTTCGTTCTCTTCCACCTTAGCCCCAGCACTTTGTAACATTAAACCATTAGGAGTAAAAAGACAATGTTTCTTTTAGCTTTCATTTACTAAAGTAAGTATATAGGGTTGTTTCTCTTAAAGTAAAGTTTTCCTTTTACTCGGCACTGTCAGTGAGACTTGGGGGCACCGGGCCAGATAATGCATTATCCCGCCTGGAGCACTGTCAGCAAGCTTTCCGGTAAGCCCCAAATTGACTTTCATCCTCTAACATTCCTCCTTGCCAATCTCGAGTGACGAGTGTAAAATTTGTGCCCTGCCCCACCAAACATAGGTTTCACTGGCTAAATGTAGCCTGCTTGGCTAATGCACTGCCTGTCACTGTAAACAAACTCACCCCGGCTTTGGCATCCTCAACGCGTGGGCCTTTTGGACTAGTTTTGCTGCTAACACATTAACTTTAAACTAAGGTATGCTCTTCCTAGTTCATTTGGTGCGCACCTACCATTACTGAAACTTATCTTGTTGGCTCAGAAAAGTGAACATTTTCTTGTTTACACAAGTTGCTGGAAGCCACTCCATGGAAGGATTGGGAAAGGGGGGGGGGGGAACGCACTCCATTCACTAGAACACACCTTTCTTGGTCTAGAATTTCTTTTGCTAAAACAAAATTGGGAACAGCTGCTGAAGTCCAGATTTTTAATGGGCGTTAACCAACACTGAAACTCCAAGAGTCCATTAGTATTATGGTTACAGAAAAGCCATACATGGGAAAAGCCACATTTGAGTGGGTTGGAGTCTTCCAGTCATTCTATGCTTGCCCCACTTAATCACTGGGCCTCGAGCAGCCACAAACCCAGTCAATACTTGTTTGTGAATTTAATTGCATCTGTTATCGAGTGCTCACTTTAAAGAGCATGCACAGCAATATGACCCATTGGCACTTTGCTGTCACCCAGTCATCAGGTTTTAAGAAGGCCCAGCCTTGTGTTGCCCATTGGCATGCTGAGTGTTGTGCTCCCATTCAAGGCATACTTGATCTTCGAAGGAGATGCTCAGCGGCATGGCTCGGTCCTTCATCCATGCTGCGCGGCCATCTCTGAGGAGGAGACCACAGCATCATCCGTTGTTGGCTGAGGAAAGCCCTGTTTTACAGACAGAGGCTGGAAGGTGGTCCATCACAGTCCTACTACAGGGACATGTTGGTAAGCACCCCTACTTGACTCCACCATACACTTACACATTAGGCTGTGTGGAATCCTAGATCTCTTGTATCCCCTTAGCCACACAAGTGTAGGCTCCTTTAAGCAGCTAAAGAGAAGGTGATACAAGAATTCCACTGAATTACAACGCTGGGCCTCTGACTTCACTGGAATTGAAGGAGGGCCCTTATCTTCTGTGAACCACAGCCCTGTGGAGGCTCTGGGGTCCTTTGTGTGGGCTGCAAGTTCCTGTTAAGAGTCTGCATGAACAACGGCATCACTGGGCTAGGAGCTTGTGTGCAAAGTTTTTCCCAAGCAGGGGGATGCCACAGACCCCTCCTGAAGATGACGTCTGACCTCACCGAAGACTGAGCGCTTCTGGCTTGGTAGAGTCAATCTTCATTGGTTTCAGAGCACCCTGTGTTTTCAGGAAAATGGAGCCACTCGCCACTCCAGGCAACCATCATTTCCACTGGTGAAGTCGTGTGGATCTCCTAAATAGGAGATCCTTAATGCAGCATGAGGCAAAGGGCCAGCCAATTAGTGGCACGTGCTGTCCAGTCCCTTTTGTGACATGGGCCACCAAAGTTGTTTGCTTTGAGGAAGTCTTTTCTGGGCCCTCCTAGACATATATTTAATGAAGCTATATGTCCATTTGTGATGCACCAAACAATTACCAGATGTGTTTTTATTAGCAGTGAACTTGTTAGTTTTAGCTCATGGTGGCTTTTTAGCATCGCTTCTTGTGCACCAAAATAAAATGTGGTGTTGGGAGTACGGCATTCGCAGATGGCCGGAAATCCCCAGTGTTTTGGACATGACACATTGGCCCCCTCCACGCAACGCTTATGCCATTGGATTGTTGTATGAGGCTGCAATTGCTCTTGGGTCAATTGGAAGCAGCTTCAGAAGTCTTGAGGGGAAGGCTGCAGTGCTGCACTTTCCTCTTGTGGACCTTGAATTAGTGTTATTTTGCAAGGTGCTTGTCGTATGGCAGCCTCTCAAAGGCCTGCTCCACTTGCTTAATTGCTCAATTAACTTCTCACATCATGCAAGCAAGCTGCATTGCTGTGATCCGCTCATCTAACATTTAGTGGAACAGTCCAGAGCAAAACCACTTCCATAATGTGACAAGTCACCTCATGAGGCTGGAGGCGCGAGCAGTCACTCTGCGCTCCTCTAAGAGCAGAGGCTTCAATCGGCTGCATCATATGACATGGTAGAAACATCCTTGCTCTGCTCAGTGTTGCACTAGTGCAGAGTGAAGCATCACTCCTCCGGCCTCACAAGCCATCTCCCCCCTCCTATGTCAACAGAAAAATCTGTTTTGCCAGTGCTGGTGTTCGCCTGTAGTATATCAGTAAATTATGGAGTTAACAGGGAAGGTGATCAGTCTGTGTGAGGGAGTGACTGGAACTATACACCAGGAAGGAAATTGGAGCAACTGTGCCTAGGGAAGAAAGAAGACTGTTATGCTAGGATGTGAATATAGAATGACATTAAGGTACTGTGCGAGGCAGGATCTGAAAAGTGCCACAAGATGCATGTGAGATTGGGTTAAGTATTTCCTGTATTATTTGTGTGCACATTACTTTGAAGAGTTGGCGAATTTAGGGTTCTTGGTGAATATGTTGCAGCACATCGACACTTGGCCGGCGCGCCTGCCAGTAACCACGGTATGACTATGAAGTTGTATTCCGATTGCTGAAGATAAATGCACGTCTCGTAGTACCACATTTACTGCTTAAATGAAGCCTCATTTGATGTATACCGAAAGGCCCAGTGGATGATTAAGACCTTATCGCCATAAGCTTGGAGGGGATGACCATTTTTGGATATTATTTGTATAATAAAGTATTTTATATATGTTTCATGAAACCATAACTGGTGATAACGGGGTCCATTATTTCAGGACTGTCTGTTAACTTGGACAAAAGTGGAGAATGGCCATTTCAGGAGCCTTCCTTTTTTTGATATTTAATAGATTCTATTACGGATCAACATAGGTTCAAATCCCAGACCCGCTCTTAGAAACGGAACTTAGGTATGGTATTAGACGAGTTATAAAAAAAACAAACAAATAAATGCCCAGTAGGTAGGAAGGCAATATATACCCTGGTCTACAGCTGGGTTCACCGTTTGACTTGTGTGTTGGAAATGATTATCGACATTTGTTGTTGCACCTGTTTATAGATTCTTATTTCTGTTTTCAAGTTCCTACTAATCCGATTTTCCTTATTTGTGTTTTGCATAGGGTGCCGGTTGCAGATAGAAAAGACGACCATTTTGCTGATTCTTGCTTCAATCAAAACTTTAAGTCTCTACTACAGTAAGAATAGTGAACACTGTTCACCAGGGTGGGGGGGGAGGGCGGAACTGGGTAGTTTTATTTTGCTTCATTTTAATTCTGCATTAAACTGTCATTTTTCACTACAGTTGGATGTCGAGACTGGTTATGTGTTTGGGAAGATCTTTTGATGTGGTGTAAGATTACCTTTGCCATTGTCTGTCATTTTTTTTTTGAAAAAGTTTCATTAACATTTTTGGGTTATTACATCATGTCTGACGTTTCAACAAAATACGTTTCTGATGAACATTTCAACAATAACCCTTGTCCCCTCCCCCCCCTTCAGCCATTGATCGCCATTGATCGAGCATTAGTGTCTGATTTGTCCAACAGACCCGCAGAGAACTTTCCTATAGCCAGACTGTCAAATAGTTTTGTGCACCCTTGTCTTGGGCTCAGCTTGTTGGTGCCCCATTGGAAAGGTCATCTGATCTTTAACTCATGTCTATGGGGCCTCAATCCCATTGTTCCCTAATGGTTGGGTAGGTCCACATGTTTGGATTTCTCCCTTTAGGTCGGGCGCTCATATTTATCAAAAAATGGGAGCCAGAGCTCTTCCATATTGGCTCTTGATTCATCGAGGACATGTGTTAGGAACTCCATGTCATAGATGGCCCGAACCTTAGTGACGCATTCCTTCTCCTCCAGCATGTGTGGGTTCTTCCACCTTTGGGCCAAGCAGCACCTGGCCGCCACCATCATGACCTGTAACATGTGGCCCCGGGTATCCTCGTGGTTATCGCCCACCTCAATCCCAAAAAGGAGCAGCCAAGGGCACAAGGGTCTGCTCACTCCATCCACCCCCCTGATCCAGGATAGGACCTCTCCCCAATATGACTGTACCCTAGGGCATGTCCACCATATGTGTATGTAGTCACCTTTCGTTTTGCAGCATTTCCAACAATGTGGGTCGTAGCCTGGGCTCATTCTGGCAATCCTCTGTGGGGGGTAGTGCCACCTGTGTAATACTTTTAAGGGTTGGTGTCGATATTGAGGCGAGGTCGTTGAGCGATGGGCTCGGATGCACATCTTTGTCCACCTTTTATCGTCTATTGACACTCCCAGGTCTTTCTCCCATTGTGTCTGTGCTGGTGGTGGTTCCCTCGGGATTGAGAACATGAGGAGCTTGTATAGGCGGGATATGACCCCCTTGGAGCCCCGGGTGGAGATGATCATTTTCTCAAAGTTTGTTAGATCCCTCCTGAGGGTGTCACCCCATGTGGGCTCAGTAAAGACTCCATTAAACTGGAGGTAGCGGAATGGTGACAATTTTCTCAGCCCCAGGGCCTCCTCAAGATCCAATAGGGGCATAAAGGACCCCCCCACCCACAGGTGGCCCGCCCCGGTTAGACCCGCCTCATACCACTGGTGATAGGCAGCTGGTTTGGCCACTTTGTCTATAAACAGGGAGGCCCAGATACAGCTCAGCGGGGAGGGCCATGTGGTGAGCCATCTATAGTAACCTCCTTCCTTCCAAATAGACTAGAACACTCCCAGCACCGGGTGGTTCAAGACCCATCTGGGAACCCGCGATCTCCGGACCCACAACCACTCTTCAAGCGTGGCCGGGGCAAGTACTCTATTGTCCAATGCGACCCATTGCTTTTTTGTCCCGGGATTGAAGTGATCCACGAGGATCCTCACCTGGGCCACCTTGTAGTATGTTTCGAGATCTGGGAATCCCACCCCTCCATCCTCCTTGGGCCTTGTTAGTACGTCATAGGAGATCCTGTGTTTCTTGCCCGCCCAGAGGAACCTGAGCAGGGTGCGTTTTATTGCGAGTAAGAAGGTCTTGGGTACCTGGACGGGGAGAATCTGGAAGAGAAACAGGAACTTGGGGAGGGCTACCATTTTGATCAGATTAAGGCGTGCCATCCAAGAAAACCCTGAGCTTGCCCATCTCTCTATGTCCCTCTTGATTTCTGTCCACAGTGGAGTGAAGTTTCTAGGGAAGAGGTCGCTCGAGTTAACCGTGATCTGGACTCCCAAGTGTCGGAACCCATCTCTCCGAAGCCGGAGGGGGAGTTCCTCCACATATTTTGTCTCGGCTTCCGATAGATGACCTCCTATAAATGCCACCGATTTGCCCAGATTAATTTTGAACCCCAAAATATCCCCCTAGCACGCCAAGCCCTGGAGCACACGGGGAACCGTTTGTGAGGGTTTAGTGACGTAGAGGAGAGCGTCGTAGGCAAAAAGGCTGATCTTGCAGTGGGTATCACCTATCCACACTCTGTTAATCGCTTCGTCATTTCGCACGGAGATCGCCCAGGGCTCCATGACCAGGTCATAAATCAGGGGGGGATAGTGGGCAGCCCTGTCTTGTACCTCTCTAGTGGGAAGGTCCCCGATTCCATCCCATTCGCAACTACCATGGCCAGGGGGGCAGAGTACAATGCTGACATCGATCCCAGCCATCTCTGACCCATCCCCACCGCGGAGAAGACCTCTCCCATGAATGTCCAGCTAACCCTATCAAAGGCCTTCTCTGCATCGAGAGCCAACAATAAAACCCTCTCGTCTCGGGTCACCCTTGAGTTTAACACGTGGAGCGTTTTACGACACATGCTATCTAAGGCCTGCCTGTTAAGAATGAAGCCCGCCTGATCCGGGTGGACCAGACGTGGTAGGCATTTCTCTAGGCGACTTGCCAGAACTCTGACGAAGATCTTGGCATCGAGGTTAAGGAGAGAGATGGGTCTGTACGATCCACACTCTGCCAGGTCTCTACCTGGCTTGGGGATTACCGTGATGAGAGCCTGTAGGAAAGTGGGCGGGATTGTGTCTTGATTTCTAATTTGGTTAAACAATTTAGTTAGGGGCTCCGTTAGTGTGGGTTGGAATTATTTGTAATAGTCAGCTCTATACCCATCTCCGCTGGGGGCTTTTCCCACTTTTAATCTCTTAATGGCTGCCTCTACCTCCTCTGCCGTTATATCCTCCTCCAGCTCGTGCAGTTCCAACACAGTCAGCCGGGGTAATGGGTGTTCCCCCCAGGTATGCCCGGATCTTCTCCAACGCTTCCCCCGCCTGCTTTGTGTAGAGTTCCCTGTAGTAGTCGGCGACGGAGTCTACTATGTCTTCCTTCGTGTTGCGTGCATTGCCCCCCTGTCCTTAGTAGGCCCAACCCTCCTCTCCATTCTACATCCCCTGGCCCTGCGCGCCAGTAGAGTCCCCACCCTGTCCCCTCTTTCATAATACCTCTGCCGCATGTATCTTAATTTCTTAACCACCTCCCCTATGAGGACTGTATGCAGTGCTTGTCTGTTCTCTCGCATTTCCACCAGAAGGGCTTCCCTGTCCTCCCCATCCTGGTTAAACCTGGCCGTTGGGCCTTCAATTCGACTTGTATCTTATTTTCAATGAGCCCTCTCTCCCGTTTACGCCTGGAACCCTCAGATATAAGGAGTCCCCGGAAGGTGGCCTTTGCTGCCTCCCACACTGTCACCATATCCGTCTTCCCGTTGTCATTTGTTTCAAAGTAAGCCATCATTTCGTTTTTTAGGAAATCCCTGAACACTGGGTCTCTCAAAAGTGTGTCGTTACAACGCCAGCGTGATGATCTCGGGGACAGGGGCATCGACCAACTTGCCACCAATAGCTCGTGGTCAGACCATGTTATTGCTTCCACCTTTGGGATCATAGCCATCCTGCCCCCCTCCTCTGAGGTCTAAAGCAAGTCAATTCTCGTGTAGGTATAGTGTGGGGGAGAGAAGAAGGTGTATCCCCCCCAGGCACGGAGATGCCGCACGCCAAACGTCTACCCAGTAATGATCTTTTAGGAGGGTCTGCAGCGCTAGGTTATCCTTGGTGATCCCTTTTGCCTCCACCCCTCTCGCTGTCCACCAGTCTAGTTTGGGGTCCATTATAAGGTTAAAATCACTACCCAGTATCATGGCTCCCTCTGCCCATTCGTCCATCACCCCGAAGATCTGGGTCAGAAACCGTGTCTGGCCTGAATTGGGTGCATATAGGGTGGCAAGGGTGACACGTTCGCCTTCACAGGTGCCCTTGATCCCCAGGAAGCGCCCCCCAAAGCCTCTCTTAGTTTCTATGTTTGTGAGATGGAATGTCTTATTCAGGAGAATACCCAGCCCTTCCTTCTTTGAGCTTCTATGGGAGGCCCAGAAGTTGGACCCGATTTCCTTTCCTCTGATGGGCGATTCTTTCCCTTGTTTATAATGAGTTTCCTGTAAGAAGAGTACCATTAGATGTTTGCAGAACATATTGCTAGTCCAGTGATCTTTTGTTTTGGGAGTTTAGGCCTTTGACATTAAGTGTGCCTATCCTTCCTTCAACCATTGTCGTCCTTCGTATCGTTCTCTTTTTGCTCCTCAGTATGGTTCTGATATGGAGCCCGCTGGAAAACATGGAGCACTGGATCAATCAGGCTGCTCCCCCCCCCTTCTACCCTTTTTAGTGACTCTTTCTTATCCCTTTCATTGGTCTTTCCCCGCCCTCCCCCCCTGTCCCGACCCCTCCCTCACCCCAACCCCTGTTCCCTCCCTCCCTCTCCCATTCCCCTTCATTTTAAGGCGTTTGTCTTCGTCCCCCAACGCTCGTCATGTTTGGTCAACGAACCACCAAGGACTCTACCCCAGCCCCGGGTAGTTCAAGTGCTCGGGATTCCCCTTTCCATCTTTCTGTGTGGGATGATCCCCTGCTAGCCTCGGAACGAATGTCCGAGGTGGGATCTTTCCACCATGACCCCCTGCTTCTGCCTATGCCATCAAACTCGGACCCCCTATGTGGATCTATTTAGCAATTTTGTTACCCCTTGGAAAACTTCAACTAGCCCTGTAACCTTGCGGACCAAACATGGCGCCAACGTGGCGCGTGGTCATAATGCCTCAAGGCTCCAGCCCTCGACTCCACTAGTGTCTCCACCTGATGTTAATCATAAGAGGGCCTCGTCCCCATCAGAAGTGGTCTTGTCGTCACTTCAGGTGGCCCTCAGAGGTCGTAGATGGGTGTCTGGTTTTTTGAAACTTAAGGGCCCCTTTTGCCTTAGCTTTGCCACTAGACTTTTCCGGTCTGTCAGGGGGTGATGGGGGGGGGTCCCGGGCTTCCCCTTCTCGGCCCCTGGAGTAGCCGGCTCGGTCGCCCACTTGGTCATCCGTGACCCTTGGGATATCCTCCTCAGACACCAGGTGGTGTCTCTCCCTCGACATTCGAATGACAGGTAAACGGGATGGCCACAGCGATATCTGACCCCCTTTCCCTGAAGCCATCTGGTGAGGTTGCCGCATCACTTTTTCCTCATCAGCAGGGTGAGGGCCGAGAGGTCCTGAAAGATAGCCACCCCTGTAGTCTCCATATTGTACATTACCAAGGTTCCTCGCTTTTTCCAGGATCTTGGCTTTGTCCTTGTAATTATGTAGGCGAGCCAGCACTGAGCGTGGGCCCCTGCCCCCCCCCCACCCACACGGTGGACCCTGTCAAATTTGATCTCGCCGTCAGCTTACGCCCCCATGACAATCCTTATGATGTCATGTACTTTGCCCTCAAGGCCTTGTGGGCTTTCACCCTCGGCTTCTACTAAGCCAAAAATGCGCAGGTTATTTCTCCTCTCCCTGTTTTCCATGTTGTCCCCCTTGAGCCATAGTTCTTCTTCACGACGTTGCATTTCTTGGAACCTAGCTTCCATTTGGGTTTCCAGGAGCGCTGTGGAGAGTTGGTTGTTTTCTACTCCCTCCAAGCGGTCCTCCAAGGTGGTGACTTTAGTTGTAAGGTCCGCCAGTTTGGCACCCATGTCAGTCCTTATCCCACGAATCTCCTACAGGATCATTTGGATATTGTTCTGAATGGCGCCCAGGTCAGGAGGCGAAGTGGATGGACCCCCGGCGGCCATGTTTTCCTTGTCGGCCACAAATTGGTATTTAGAGAGGGCCTCCTTCCAGCTCATGGGGTGCCCGTGCCGGACGAATGTCAGACTTGTCCACTATATAACCTGTAATTGTATTGGAGCTTGTGGGGGGGTGGTGTGATCTTCGCAGGTGTTGGCTCCAGTGGTGAATCAAATCCGCTGAGGGCGTGCAGACCCCCCTGGGGTGGTGGTCTTTGGGTGCGTGGGCGAGGTCGCTTTGGGCTTAAGATGGTGGTAGCAGCGTGGATTCGCCCCCCGGGGGTAAAGACTCGTGGGGGGGGTTGGTGTGATCTTCGCAGGCGTTGGCTCCAGGGGTGAATCAAATCAAACCCACCACCCAGGCCTTTGGTCGCCCCAGCCACCCTCACTAGAAATAAAAAGAACATTATGACAGAAAAAATACTCCCCCTTATCCTTCCCACACTAAATAACGCTCCTGACACTTGCTCAGACCCCACCAACCTAGCCGACATGTATAACCAGTCACTGCTTGCAGCCATCAACTCTATCGCCCCGCTCAAACTGAGGAAACCCAAACAACGAGCACACCTTAACTCATGGTTTACTCCCCAGCTTAGAGTGTTACGCAAATAGAAACGCTCAGCAGAGTCACGCTGGAGAAGTCACCACTCCGACGCCCACAAGGACAGTCTTCTGATAGCCACCCTTAACTATAAAGAAGCTGTACTCCAGGCAAAAAAAGATTGTTATAATAACCGCATTATGTCAGCCCTTTCCAATACTAAGGAACTCTTTAATATCCTTAAGGAACTCTAGACACCTGCAGCCCCCCTGACTCTTGCTCCAAAGACAACACTTGGTGCACCAATATTCAGTCAGCACTCCTGGGTAAAATTGTTACCCTCCAATCTAAAATCAGGGACAAACAGAAATCCCTACAGCTTGACCAACCACCGACCACACCTACACTTAATACACATTTAACCTATCCGCATAAACCTTTCTCCTTCTCCCCACTCACTACTCTCGAAGTAGAAAACATCATAAACAATTTAAAACCTTCCAATTGCCAAGGTGACCCCTGCCCAGCACCTATTATCAAAGAAGCATCTCATGAGCTAGCCCCGTTCATTACAGCATTCATAAATGCCTCTTTCAAGACGGGTATTGTCCCCGACAACTTAAAGGATGCATGGGTTATCCCACTCCTCAAAAAACCCTCCCTTGACCCTAATATCCCAACTAACTTCAGACCTATCACTACGGTCCCATTCCTGCTCAAGATCCTGGACCGCGCAGCCTGCCTGCAGATTCAGGATTACCTCGAACTAAACAATCTCCTGGGCTTAAGACAATCAGGGTTCCGCCCTAAACATGGCACGGAGTCAGCTCTGATCGACTTGAAAACTCAGATGGAGTCACTGAAGGACAATGGGAAGCTAGCTCTTCTCCTTCTCCTCGATCTCTCTGCGGCTTTTGATCTGGTCAACCACCAAATACTCTGCCAGCATCTCAAATCCGCAGCCCACTTCTCCGACTCTGCCAATGCCTGGATCCACTCATTCCTGAGCAATAGATCCATGAGGGTCTTCTCACCGCTGGCATCAGCGGATCCCTCCCCCATTCACTGTGGCGTTCCTCAAGGCTCGTGTGTATCCCCTACGTTGTATAATGTATTCACCAAGCCCCTCTTCGATGTGCTTGACTATCTGGGTGTCTCCTACACTAACTATGCGGACGACACCCAGATACTCGTCCCTATCACAGGAGACTACACAGCTGACACCAAAGCCCTTAACGATGTTTACTCGGTCATCCAGGCCTGGATGGCACAGCACGAACTCTGCCTTAACGATGATAAGACTGAGCTCTTACTTTTAGGATCAAATCATCGGCTCAACAAACTAGACCAAACCTACAAGTCCTTCATTATTGACGGCAATGACATTAAGGTCTCCAAAGATACTAAGACGCTGTGGGTCTATCTTGACTCCTCGCTTTCTCTGAACAGACAAATAAATGCAGTTAGGTCAGCTTCGACCTATACCTGCAAACTTATCACTGCCTGTAGACCCTTCCTAAACTCCACCAACTGTATCACACTCGCCAGAACTCTTGTTATGGCCAAAATCGACTACTGTAGTGCTCTCTACGTAGGGACCAGTCAGTCTAACCTTAATAAATTGCAAACTGTACAAAATAATGCCTTAAGGGCAGCCTTAAACATCCCGAGACACTCTCATAACTCCTCTGTCAGATTGGATTTACGCTGGCTCCCGGTAAAACAGAGAATTGCCCTGAAAACCCTAGCTTTGACTCACAAATGTCTGAACAACAACGCCCCACCTTACCTGTCCACTTGCTTCTCACGCCACACCTCCACTCGACCTACCAGAGCAGCCCAAACTCACAGCCTCATCGTGCCTAGATGCAAACTCCAAAAAGCTGGTGGGGTGAGCTTCCCCGTCCTGGCCTCCAAACTCTGGAACACCTTGCCCACACCTATCAGAATTGAACCATCATTCCACTCCTTCAAGAACAATGCTAAAACATGGCTGCTCTCCCAAGTCTCATGAGACCTTGACACAGTCCAGACTCCATGTGGGGTACAGAACTGAATATACATTTTCTCTCTGCTCTGTCCCTGTATTATACGCTGTTAATGGTACCCTTCGGTACATGTATATTTGCTGTATATTTTTGTAACTCACTGTAACTACTGCGTTTTGTAACATGTTTAAGAGTATGCGCCCGGTTGCCCCTGGGCCTGGTTTTTTGCGCTTTATAAATAAATAAATAAATCAAATCAAAGGGGAGCGCTGAGTAGCTGACCGTGGCTTGAACGTGGCGCGTGACACGGTGTCCTGTATGGTGCTCTTTGGGGCAAGGCCTCTCTCCAAATGGCGCTGCCCTGGGGGCCCTGTTCGTGAGGGGTGGTGTTAGGGGTCTTGGCCCAGGGGGGCCTCTCACCTGTAGCGTGCGTCCTTGTGTGACCCCCAGTCTATTGGATTGTGGGCGCGCTCCCGCGATGGCCCGGACTGGGTGGGGACCCCAAATGTGGAGGCAGGTGAGGCCTCTGTGGCTCCTTTTGTTGTGGTATCTCCGTAAAGTTGGGGGCCCGCTCTGGTCGGACCTGAGGATGAATGGTGTGGTGTGATACCTCAGGCCTTCTCAATGCGGTGGATAGTCCGCCTCTGATGCATCAGGCGCCCCCCTGCCAGTGTTCATAGCAACGGGGTCGGGGGCACGCTCCCGCATCGGCCCCGTGCCGCTCATTACTGCCTGGCAATGAGGGTGGTTGCGACTACATGGCGATGGAGGCTCGCTCTGGTCCCGCCTATGAATGATGCAGTCCCTCAGGCCTTCCCGGGGTAATGGAGGGTCCGCCTCAGGTGCCCCAGGCATCCCCCTTTCAATGTACAAAGTGGTCGGAGGGGGCACGCTCCCGCGTCGGCTCCGTGTAGCCACTCACTGCCTAGAACAGAGGGCCAGGCGATTCCCTCTCGTTGGCAGCCCCTTGCGTGGCTTGCATGTTTGGCTCGGGGGAGGGCGGGTTGCTCCTGGGAAGTGGGGCCGCGTTGGTGTGCCCCCAAGGTGCTCGCCCGGGGTGAAGTGACGTGGGGCTCCAGCGCCCCTGCTGCCAGTGGTTGCTCCTTCGTGATGTGAGGCCGCATCCTCCTCCTTTCTCGGGGCGGGTGCTCACCTCGGCCCGCAGATGAGTCCCCCGGGGCCCATGTGGAACGCGGCTACGGCGGTCTTGATCCGCGCCTTGCTCGTGGCTGTGGGGGAGGGGCCCTGGTGCTTTCATTCGATCAAACTCAGCACAGGAGTATCGTAGGAACTCCCAGGTTGGACCCTGCGGGGGGCCACAGGTTCCCACGACTTTATCTTCAGCTCTTTAGCAGGATGGGTCCCTATCTCCGTCTGAACTCCGCTATTCCCCCGGGGCTGGGTGCAGAGCTATCGGCTCAGGCGGCCATCTTGCCTGCGCCCCCGGTGGCCTCCGTCTGTTCATTTTTTAATTGTGAGCCAGCTGAATTTGTAAAACAGTTAATCTCCCCTTGATACATAGTGAGTGGAGATGTTGATGGAAAGGGTGTTCAGGTGGGAGGGAGTTATTCAGGGACACAGAGATAAAGAATATTGAAACCCACAGGTTCCATGTCCTGGTCTCCAATGTTTGCAGTGATTGTAGCCAACTAAATACTTAAGGGGTCAGTGAATATGATAAAAAGTGAAAACCTCAGAATCAGCTGAAGATCGCAAGGTGGAAGGATAAACCTTTGGAATAGAGATCACAAGGTCGAAGGGAGAACCCTCGGAATCAGCTGGAGACCGCAAGGTGGATGGAAGAACCCTCGGAATCAGCCAGAGACCACAAAATGGAAGACAGTACCAGACCAGAGAACGATGGAGGAAAAATGGTCAAGAGAAGGGCGGCATGTGGTTCAACTGAGGCAATGTCACCCTGGTGGTGTTTAAATGACCACATGTACTAACTGAGACCTTAAATGGGACTCTGCAAAGCCTAGAAAGAAGTAGTCAGAGAAATTAATTGGTTTACACCTGGTAGCAAAAGAGGAATGAGACCTTCTGAATTACGTTGCAAAGAAAATATTGATTAGTGTCCAGTGCAGTAATTCAGGGCCTACGTTGCTGTATAGCTGCCAATTCTAATACCAGGACTGCTACGCCTCATGGCACAGTTTTCAGTGTCCATACCAAAAGGCATAACCTCTGCTTGGGAAGCATTGACCACCTCAAGAGAAAATTATCTATAAGACAAACCCACTTCGAGGCATCGGTCCTGGAGAGAAATTAACAAGTGCGTTCAGACCCTTCTGACTTGATTTTGGTAATAACTTAAGGAGGTGATTGAAATGGGGAAGAGTGAAATAAGTTGCCTGTTTCATGGGAAGGTTAGACCATCTATTTTCCTGGGTAGAAAGGCTTAGTTGTCCTGTGAGGCAAACTGGTCTCTCTTAAGCCATTGACCTGGATAGGCAAATACTTACTAGGAACGTGAATAAGGAGAATTTATACAATGATTGACGGATGCCCACATGTTCTACCTCCTCTGAATGTTTGAGGTTATAAAGAACAGAAGCATATTCTGTCTTTAGTATCTGAACTAGCAGCAGCAGTTCATAGAAGGTGTCCCACAGCCCTCCCCCGGTCTGTTGATATAGGCATTCAATACCTTGTACATTCAAACAGGACTAGTTCCTTTAACAGGTGTGTGATAAAAATATGCAACTCCTCGAAACATTGTGTCCAATTACCTCCAATATGATTGCTTTTAGAATTCCTGTTGCCACCAATTGTTTTGAAGTGAGACCAAAGTTTCTCCCCAGCCCACTGGACTCGAACTGGTGATGATGATCAGCAGATCCTGGGATTGTGTATTCCTTTCAAATGATGTGCAGACTACTTCTCTGTCTGATAGTATTTGATTGGAAGTATGAGCATGGATGAGCAATTGTCTGTTAGGATAAAACATCAAACCTTGACCCAAGAGTCGCAGAGTGGGCTGTAGGCCTTGGTAAACAAGGTCTGAATGGCCTTTAGAACAAAGTAGAGGCTCTAAAACCAAAAAGGCTGATCAGCAACTGCAAGGCAAAATAATTTCCTGCACTTTTAGGCTGCAATGGGCATGTGTGTACCCGATGGGCAAATATAAACTGAATAAGCGAGGATAAGCTCTCACTTGTCTGGTGTGCCAATTTGTTGATAAGGCTCTCTGCAATGCAAGGGTGGGGCATTTCTGACCATCAGCAGCCTGTTTCATAAACTCTCATTACTTGGCCACAAATAGCTTCTGACTCCGTTATGGTAGATATATTGTATTGTATTTGTCATTTTTGTAGCACCCTTTCCCCATGTGAATGGCCTCAATGTGTTTTGTGGTTGGAACACTCTCTGTGACCGCAGTCCATGTGCAGGAGGTTCTAAAGTTCAAATTAAAAGATGCTTGTGTGCATTTTTGCCGGGTTAGGATTTAGGTGGGCTGGCTAGGCTCCAGTAATCAGCCCGGAGGTCAGGCATGTGGGTGGGTGCTGTCTGTGGTTTAGAATGGAGTTCTAGTGCTGAAGATTCGATGTGTGCCCAACTAGACATTTATTTAGTTGGTTGTCACTGTATACTAATTGCAGAGGTGTTGAGGTACGTCAGGGGTTTCAGTGTGGACGGCTTTGTGTGTTGCTAGACCTGAATAGCAGAGCCATGGCTGCATTCTAGGATGTACGGTTGGGTGGCTGTGGCTGTCGCCTGTGTCCACAGACGTGGTGTATGGTATACGTACCATAGGCTTGGCTGGAGTTTGACTGTAGTGTTCTTTTTCTTGGTCCAGTGCAGGGGCCCACAGGGATGAGGGGTGAGGGATGAGGAGAGGATGATAGTTTGTTACGGTGTGCCCATGTGAACGCTGCTGGCAACCAAGTGTAGAGTGGTGGGGGGGGTTCAAGAGGAGGGAGGGAAAAACAAGGTTTTGAGAGCCTTTCTGATACCATGTGATTGTCAATATTGTGAATGCGCAGGGGTAGGGAGTTCCAGATGATAGGCGCTTAGACAGAGAAAGAGGATCCGCAGAGTCTGAATTAGTGGTACTGTGGGACTACTAGGAGAGATGCTGTATCGGATCTGAGAGCCCTTGAGGGGGTGATAGCCTGGTGCACTTACAGTGATCTCTGCCTCAATGCCAGCAAAACAGAAATGCTTCCTCACAGGTGTGTTTCAGTGCCATGACTTTAAAAATGTAACTGCGACTTTGCTGGCAGTAAATTACATTGGCCCCATTCATTTGATCTTATGTCGACCATGCTAAAAAGTCGCAATGCACACATTCTGTCAGACGCAGCGACATGTTAACTTCCCAATGAAATGGGAGTAGATTGGGTGTTAGTTGAAAATGTTCATGGGTTGTGTTTATACAGTTCTATGGATAAATATCACTGGCTTTCAAGTTCCTCTTTCCTAATGAAACGATCAGAGTAAAACATCATAATTTTTGCCAATCCCTTTTCTCTACTTGCTGCAATATTTAAAGAACATAACCTTCTGTTTGCTTAATTTTAGGATGCCAAACGTTCGCCCTTTCATCTGCCCTGAATACGCGAAACAGGCGACAGAGGAAGGCAGCAAAAAGCTAGATTTACCCTATGGAATCCGAAATGGAGGTGTGTATGGTCGTCATTTTATGCACAATTGGTACATTTTATGATCTCAAATGCTCTCTGCTACTGTGTGAATGTTTGCCAAAAAATAATCGCTCTGCATCAGGGTGCCAAGTGGTGGGATTTATTTGATTTAAATAAGTAGAAGCAAAATACAATAAAATGAGAGTTGGGATCAGGGTGAGGTGTGGTGATACAAAAGAGTATGCAAAATGTTAATCTGTGTGTATATATTTTCAAGGAAAAAACTTTAGTTGAAGTGCAATTAAGGTGAGTAACACAACTAAGCCCTTGAAATTCAGCGCATTGGGAAACACCGGACAGGCTTTACTCGCCGCGTTCCCGTTGACATCCCCCATAATGCCATTTTGTATGACATTGAGAATTCCTTCTCTCTTGATATATATGTGCTTTGGGGCTTTGCAACGGGAACGCTGTGAGGCCTTCGGCCATGGCCACTTTATATTTTACAACACTACCAGGCCTTCAGCCATTTAAAATGCTACCAAGCCAGGCCATGGCCAGTGATTTTTCACGCCCAATGTCACTTTATCTGTGAAATACATAATTTATTTTTGTTTTTCTTTTTTTCTATAATCATGGGTACATTACAATGAACTACAGATAACCTTGGTCATACACTTGGTTATTTGTAGTAATTACACCTGTGGTTATTGGGGGGAAATGCATCTAAGAATAAAATGCTTCCCTGTCCTCCAGACCTCACCAAGCCCCCCCGCCCCCCCATGTGTGCTTGCTCCCCCAACTCCCCTGATGGCCTCCTTACATCCCCTGCCCTCTCCCATTCCCCCCATAACACTTGTTTCTGTGACAGGTTCAGTTGAAATGTTGGGTAGCCGTGGTTATACCTGACTGTATGTGAAAAATGTGAGTCTTGTGGTGCAAACTTGGTCCCTAGCACCTCTCCAACTCCAAAATTTCACTTGGTGTCCCCTTGCCTCCCCCACCTCTAGTCTGATGGCATTTGCATGTCTTTTGACCTGCAAATGGCTTTTTTCTGTGTTGTTTTCAGATGCCCTCGGGATATAACCTGGGGTATAAATGCGGCTATCACTCGAGGTCAGATAAAAAAAGATGGTGGCTATTTCATTTAACACAACCTAGCCAATTGGATACTCAATGTATACAGGCAGATATAACTATTTATTTTTGAGGAGGGAGCACCCCCTTTTTCCTCAAATAATAAAGATTTAAGATGATCATCTCTCCCCACATCCACTGAATTTCAAGGGGTTTGCTGCGTAAAAGTGTGATCACCTTACTTTCTCTTGACTAAAAACATTTCGGTTATTTTCAAAGTTTTTGTTGTACCATAGTTTATTCAGAGTCACTAGCTATGGCCTTGGGCTGTGGCCCGTGTGCATGTTCCACTTATAGGTTTCCTTATGGCCCACTAGCCATTGCCTTCACACATGGCCAGTGGCTACGGCCTTCAGTCGTGCCCACTGCGCATGTTCCACTGTAGGTTTCCTTAGAGGCCACTAGCCATGGCCAATTTACATGTTCCACCATTAGGTTTCCTTTTGGGCCCACTAGCCATGGCCTTCGGCCGTGCCGACTCTGCATGTTGCACCAATAGGTGTCTTTAGGGCCCAAGTGGCCACAGTCACTTTTTTTTTTGTTATTCTTTTCCCATTTCCACAGTACCTTTTTTAAAATGTCCCTTTCTAAAGCACTTCCACACCCTCACAGGCACTCACTAAGTGCCCCCTCCTCTTCCCATGGCCCCCCGTTCTGCTCAGATGTTTTTTTCCCTTCCGCCTCCTCTCCTGTTACCTTCTATCACTCTTTGTTTTGTGTGACGCACTTTCATTCCCGCTTGCAGGTAATGCAAAAACCATTGAACTGTAACTCTGTCCCCTGAGCACCTCCAGCTCCCCAATTTCATATGGTGTCCTCTTTCCCCCTCTCCACCTCTCGCCTGATGCCATTGCATCCCTTTTCCTCCTCCAAGTGGCTTTTTTTGCACTTTTCGTTTTTGGCTTGCGCAGGTTATAACCACGCTGCTTTTGCATCGAGCAAATAAAAAAATAAAAAATGGCGGCTTTTTCTTTTCTGAAAAGCCTTGCTGATGCATTGTGGGACACATACATAGCTGTAATTGTGAGAGAAGGGGGCACCCCCTTCTCCGTCAAATATTTTAACATTAACTGGACTGAATAAAACAAGACCCCTCTGGGAAATCTAGTCAACGCTTCGTTCACAAGTTGTTTTGTATCTGTTCCAATTCCATCCAGGGCTTTTTGCTGTGTGCTGCGCAGAAATGTGGACATTTTTCTCTATGGGGAAAGAAATGGGAGTGGGCCGAAAATTTTTTTTTGCTTTCTCAGTAAATGTTTTCATTTTTTAACTAACATTTCCCCAACTATTCAGTTTGGGGGCTTGGGGGAGGGGGGCTATTTGTTTGTTGTGAGGTTCATGTGGCGGCCTCCCTCAATAATACGCGGGACACAGGACTCGTAAAGATACGTCCTCTTTATTTCAAACACAACTCGAACTGCCAGTTTCCCTCTGTGCCCCTCCCTAACCCAACGTCACTTTCCTCCACATGAGGCCGCAACAGCGGACCTCCCACCAGTATGGGGGTTGGTTGGGGGGCTATTGGTTTGTTACCCTCAATTATTCATTATTCATTATTTAGTTGTAGAACTGCTTTTTGTAGATAAGGTGTTAAGCTTCTCCACAAAATTTTCTAGGGCCAGTGTTTCTAAGACTTCCTTACCGAAGTGGTAAGGTGTTGTGTACTTGGGCTCCTAGTTATATTGGGGTTTCCCTGGTGCTAGTTTAATATCCCCCAAAAAAATTTTTTTGTCTCCAAAATATCATCCAAATCCGTCCTTCAAGTCATAGGTTTTTAGCAATTCGATGCTCTGGTTTCCTATGGAACTTGATACAAAACGTAACTATAGTGCGGCAACCGCTGCACTATATATTCTGGCAAAGGGCAGTGTTTCACTGTTCTTTTTGCACTTGCTGGATGGGACAGAAGAACCTGGCTCCTGTTCTTTTTTGTATGGACCACATCTGTACTGGGCTTGATTTTAGTCTTTTTGGGTTTGCGATTATTATGTGCAATCCTAATATTTCCACACGTGTGGCATGGTATGGCATGCAAGCTCCTGGGATTTCAGATCTGCCAACGTTTTCAGAATCCTTATTAATAAGGCCTGGTTTCACTCGCTGTAATGGTCGGCCATTGAGTTGCAGCCTGTTTGCCTTCACGTTGCAGGCAACTATGTTCGAATTGCCTTCCATGATCAAGGTATGCCCTAGGTAACAACACACACGCGAGCATCTCGACTTTCTCCTAAAACAGCCCTGTTCTACTGCAGGTAATGGGGGCCGAAAGTACGTGCAGCATCAGACGGGGGACCCAGTGTGGTTTGGGATTTGTGCAGAATTTTCCTTCACCTGGGAGATACTTCACAAGGTACTACTTCTGGCTGTGCCAGTGTCTCCCACATTGGTTCTACTACTCATGCGCTCTTCCTGCTCTGTTGCCCAGAGAAGCGACAGAGCAGGTTGCCCGCTTAGAACAACGAAGACTAACTGCAATTATGAAATAGAAGTTGAACCTCTCACATCAGTTTAATGTATCTATTTATTTTGACATTTATATAGCGCTCTAGTCTCGTGGGCATCAAGGCACTTGATGCAAACAATAGCTCAGTTTGACATGAAAAATCATTGACAGTTCTTAGGTGGTACAGGATACAGTCTTGTGGGGTAAGATCAGAAATGCTTTGAGGAAGAGGGATGTTTTATGCAGTCAAAGCCCAGAGGGGAGTTATGCCTACATCAGACAATTTGCTAAACAAGACCTGGTGGTCTCCTCTGACGGAATGCGCTTTATGAAAAGCATTCTTAATGTAGAAAAATATCCGCCAAGAGATTGGCACAAAAGGTATGGCGACAGGGGCGTAGGATACCCATAAAATCTAGGGGGTACAGGGGACACCTTGGGACTTTTCTTTTTTTATTTGTTTATTGTTTTTTAGTCGATGAACTCGACTTTTCACAAAATTAAAATAGCAGTACATATTAAATAACATATATCATCACAGGATAAAACAAGAGAAAAGAAAAAAGAAAACAGAAGAAAATGAAAAGCAGTTCAGTCAGAGTGCAAAATACTTTTATTTGGAGTCTCACTTCAGAAGGCTCAGTTCACGTAAAAATGTTACCACTTCCCACGTCAAAAGGCTTTCATGGCCTGCGCATAGCTTGTCCCAGAAAGATTGGGTGTCCCACCATTCCTGGCTTGTCCCCAAAGCTCACAAACTGTACAACCCTCTTAACGGGGGCTTTGCTGCCGATACAGGAGTACTTTAGCAGCACCCACAGCCTTCAGCCAGAACTGCCCAACAGCACATCAGATCAGGGGTGGACTGGGAACCAAAAAGGCCCTGGAAATAATTTTCAAAGTGGCCCTATATTACACATTTTCAGCAGGCTCAACCCTTTTCCTACAATAAAATTAGAAAATTCATTAGGTTCCCACACAAAAGAGGCCCAGGGTGCAGAGGCCTGCCAGGAAATCTCTAGAGTTTCCGATAGGCCAGTCAACCCCTCCTGCATCAGATCCTGTGGCCAACAGTTCCACTTTTTCTGTTATACCGATGATTTTTTTTTTTAAGTGATAGTATGCAAAGGTTTGCTGAAAGGAGTGGCTAACAGTGAGTTGGCGATGGGTTAATGCTAAGCTCAGTTTATACTTTTTGGGAGGCTAAAAGCCGAAGTGTGGTTTTATGAAACTGTGTGAAAAGTTCCACTTCAAATTTTGTTGCAAGGTTTAAAATGATGCTGTTCCATTCAACTATATGAAGGATTTTTGCTTTGTCTGATCGCAAACAAACACCTCTGGGTGGATTTGCACCAACCACGTGCTTTGCATCCTATTGTGGCAACCCATTCAAGCGGTTTTGTATTTAAACAAAAAGGTTGGTTAAAACCTGATCTGTCAGGATGACATTTTGGTTTTTATCATGCACTAAAAATACAAATTGAAAAGGGTGTACATCTTTACCCCAGAGATGTCAAGTGCATGCCATTGCCCCCCAAGGGTTGGACGAGGCCCTTTTCATGGTTGGTTGTATCCAGTGTTTTACGTGGGATAGGAGATGCGTTGTGATACAATATTTGTGGGTGGGGGCCTAAAAAGAGTCTTGCGCTGCTTCAAATTCCAAGTAACTAATAAAGCTTTAAGAGGGGAGTGGCTTGTGTAATTAAAGGACTGGCCTAACAAAGCCAATGGAGTTCACATATGTGCAATAAAAGGGCAAACATTCTGCTTTAAAAGATGTATTTAAATATGGTTAATTGGTGTAAAACTTTTCAGCAAAATATGTATTGTCAGATATGAAACATCAAAAGGGGTCATGCAATCCCACAGTTCTTCTGAAAATAATCCATTGTTCATACATACTAATCAAAGGCATGTTAATCATAATACTTTTATACAATGGCAAAAATCATTTTGTGGCAAAAAGCAAACAATGTATTCTCTTATAATTTCCTTTTCGAAACGTAGCTCATTTCAAATGTCTTCAACTGATGTGATTCTAAATATTGCTGAAGGTGCCCTATACTGGCAAAGAGCAGTATTGCCACTCATATGTTTAAAGAAATTTAGTGACGGAGGTCAGATAGGAGAGCACTGTCAGAGCCCTGGCTTTTGGGCAATTTTGAGAGACTGCTAGGGCTGAGCCCTGGCTAGCCCTTGCCCACTTAAAGCTCTGTAGCCTCATTCCCCCAACCCTTCACTCTTTCCCTTTTCCTTTCTGGTGCAGTTTACAATGTGGATACCCCGGGAGGGGGCACAATATAGCAACTGCCATACACGCCTGCCACCAATGCTTGCTGCGCCCCGCCAGCATCGCAGTCCGGCCTGCACTCAGGGGGGCCAGGCCAGCCCACGTTAACTTACCTTGAAGTCACTGTCTCGTCGAGTCTCTGCCTCTCAGGGGGGTTGTCGCTGGCTTCGGAGTCGAGTCACACTCTCAGCATGCTTTGCTGCTTGCTGCTGGCCGTGGCTTCTCGAAGGTGAGGGGGAGGAGGCTGCGCAGCTGTGCACTGTGTACTCAGGGTTGGCACGTGCAGTATGTTCTCGGGACCCCGGGCCTGGCCTGGGCACAATTGATGAGCCAATGGGCAGGTGCAGGGGGATGCACAAGTTCTTGTTGTTGAAGATTCTAATATTGTTACAAGAATCTTCCGCTGCTGCTGCTGCTGAAGCAGCTGAACTGTGTGCAAAGTGAACTTGGAGTCAGGTTTGCACGCATCACTCTACACACACACATGGGGAAACTGGGGGGATAAATGTCATTGTATCCCCCTCACTTAAAATTGTGGGTGGGATTTGTCCCTGTTCCCCCCGCCCATGTACTACGCCCATGTATGGCAGAAGTTCACCTTCACCGAGTAATCGCCAGTGATGGGAATGAGTATCTGGGTGTCATCAGCGTAATTAGTGTAGGTGACACCCAGATAATCAAGCACATCGAACAAGGGTTTGGCAAGCACATTATAGAGGGTGAGGGATACACATGACCCTTGAGTGACTCCGCAGGGGACTTGTGCTGGGTCAGCTGAGGAGGTTGGGGAGAATACTCTCATGTGTCTGTTGTCTAGGAATGACCTAATCCAGTTGGTGGCATTGTCAGAAAAGTAAGCTGCAGATTTTAGATGTTGACAGAGGATTTCGTGGTTTACCAGATCGAATGCAGCAGATAAGTCCAATAGGGGTAGTAATGCCAGTTTGCCATTATCTTTTAAGTCCTCAATTTGGGTTTTAAGGTCTAAGAGGGCAGTTTCGTCCCGTGTTTGGGCCTAAAACCGGATTGTCTTGTGCCTAGAAGATTGCAGTTTCCAGATAGTTCTGTATCTGTAAGTAAGCTGCTCTGTCTAGAATTTTTAGAAGAAATGGGACTGTGGTGATAGGCCTGTAGTTGGTAGGAGTCTCCGGATCTAGGGTCGGTTTTTTTAGTAGGGGGATGACCCAAGCATCCTTCAGATTGTTGGGGATCACTCCAGATTGAAAAGAAGAATTGATGAAGGTGGTTATGAAGGGAGCGAGGTCACCTTGACAGTTTGAGGGTTTTAGGTTGCTAATGATTTTTTCAACCTCGGGGATGGTGAGTGGCGTAAAGCTAAATGACTTGTGAGAAAATGGGGTAGTCGTTATGGGTGGGAGAGTTTTAGTTAGGGGGGAGGTGAGGAGGGAGTTTTGTTTGGCATTAATTTTGGATTGCAAGGTCGTAATTTTGTTGAGAAGCGCGTTTTGGATGTTGTTGCACCAGATGCTGTCTTTGACGCAGGAGTAAGGGGTAGGTGAGGGGGATTCCAATTCTTTGAGAATTGTAAATAACTCCTTTGTGTTGGATTTGGCTTGAGATATACATTGGTTGTACGTCTCTTTTTTTGCTTGGAAGATGGCTTCCTTATAGTTAAGTGAGGTGATGAGAAGGGAGTCTTTGTTATCCATGCTAGGATTACTTTTCCAGCGGGCTTCAGCCTTCCGCTTTTCTCTACGCAGAACTCTAAGCTGCGGTGTGAACCATGAGTTCAAATGGGAACGTTGTTTTGATTTGCGTATTTTAAGTGGGGCTATAGTCTCAATAGCTTTGAGTAGAGTACTATTGAAGGTGTCTACTGGGACGGTGGGGTCCTTGTACTGAGTGGCGCAATTGTTGAGGATAGGGAGAATGAGCGGGAGCAATTTGTCCCTAGTAATGTCCTTTTTGTTCCTAGTGGGTATAGCAGGGGCTATGGTCGGTTTGGGCTGGGGGTTGGTGACCGGTACGAGGAAGGTGATGATATGATGGTCAGACCAGGCACAAGCAGAGTTAAATATGATTGTAGTATTACAATTGAGGTCGGATATCCAGTCAAGCGTTCTACCCTTGTTGTGGGTAGGTGCGAGAATGCGTTGTTGGAAGTCTAGGTTAGCAAGGGAGGTGGCAACCTCGAAGACCATATGGTCCTTAGGGTCGGAAAGGCCGAGGTTGAGGTCGCCTAGTAGCAACACCTGGGAGTTAGGCTTAGGGTTGGCCGACAACATAGATGTAATATCATCTGTGAATGAGCCCAGTGGTCCTGGGGGTCTATAGATAAGGTGTAGTGTTGCTGTGTTGGTCGGTGAGAGGGATAGTTTCGCTGACAGGGATTTTGCAGAACTGAGTTGGGAGTTGGTGATAGTTCTCAAGGTAATATTGTCTCTGTGTATAAATGCGACTCCTCCTCCTTTGGACATGTAGGATATGATGATATGATATGGCATTTGTAACGCGCCTATACACGAGTGTTTCAAGGCGCGACGAGGCAGGGAGAGGGGAACAAGGGGAGACGGAAGGCAGTGCAGGGGAGAGTGGCTGGGCCAAGGACCGAGATTGGTGAGTGGCCCAGTTGCTGATTCAGTACAGTTTCAGTGATTTAGCAGGGGAGAGGGGGAGAGAAAGCAGAAGCAAAGAGGAAGGTTTTGAGGTGCTTCCGGAACCAGAGATGGTTCTCAAGTCTCAGGGAGGCAGGAAGGCTGTTCCAGAGGGAGGCCCCTGCTGCGGAGAGAGATCTCCCCCCAACTAGTTGCTTGGAGAAGCGGCTGACCCTGAGGGAGTTGGAGGCGGATGAACGAAGTGCTCGAGAAGGAAGATATTTAGGAAGGGACAGTTGAAGGTATTTTGGCCCCAGGCCCCAGAAGGCCTTGTGGACAATGCAGAGGGTTTTGAACTTAATCCTCGCAGCAACAGGGAGCCAGTGTAGCGATTTCAGTCCTGGAGAGATACGGTCCCAGGGCTTGAGGCCAAGGACAAGTCTCGCAGTCCTGTTCTGGATGAGTTGCAGAGGGAGTGGCAATCATTTCTAATCATGGAGTAATCGTTTGGTAAGGCTAGGGCGAGTAGAGGGCCAGAGGCAGCGTGTAACCAGGTTTCAGTGATGGCTAAGAAATCAAGGTTTTGGTCTGTGATGAGGTCAGCAATGTCGAGGGCATGGGCCTTGATGGATCTGGCGTTGATGAGAGCTCCCTTGAGCGCTGTGATGGGAGTGGAAGAAGAGATGGGAGTGGGTGTCGGTATACCGGGCTGTATATGTTCGGTGTGGCTACGTTGTGTGCAGGGTGCAGGGTGCACGGGGATGTCTGGATCTAAGTCTGGCGTTCCTAGATTGTAGTGTGCATGGATGATTAGGTGTGGGTTTTGTAGCGAAGTGCTTGAGCCACAGGGCTGGGTTGTTAAGGTACGGATTAGTTGGGTGGGCTGTGCAATGGTACATGGTGAGGGAGTGTGTGGAAAGTTGGTTGTGGATGTGAGTGTAATGTACCTTAGCAGGGCTCGTGGAGGGGGTGCCAAAGGTAGAGGTTATGTACCCTACGATGGCCAGGTAGGTAAGGTAAAGACAGGCAGATGGCCACAGCAGCATGACGCAGACAGGTGGTTCGTGTAACCAATATGGTAGGGTGTCAGGTGTTGGATGTCTGAAGAGGTATTTATCAGGGGGATAGCACACGGTTGGGGTGCCCTCCCCAGGTCACAAACAGTGTGGTCAATAGCAAGGCTCGAGATAGCAACAGGGCAGGTACATGTGCAAAATCACAAACAGTGTGGTCAATAGCAAGGCTCGAGATAGCAACAGGGCAGGTACATGTGCAAAATCACAAACAGTGTGGTCAAGGCGTGGCTTAGTATAGCTGACTGGGCACGCCAAATAGCAGGTAAATATAGCCAGACGTAGCAGTGTGAGCAGTATGGGCAAGAGCGCAACAGGCAAGTGGGGAGAATCAATAGGGTTGATAACGTTCCGGGTATTCAATGTGGATGTTCACCAAAGTAAGGACAGACCAAATGCATTCATGCGCATGTGCAGTAAGATAGCCAGATGATCGGCTGATGAGCAAAGCGGCAGAGTTCAGTCACTGCAACAGGTATGTGTGCGTGAAATGGAAAGTTAGCCCTGTAAGTAAGTTCAATAGGGATGTTGGGGTCGTTGCAGTCTAGGGTGCATGGTCATGAAGGTGGTCAAAAGCTCAGTGGAGTTCAGCAACGTTAATAATGTTGGTGGGCTTACCGGAATGACGCCGATGAGGATGGCTTCTCTGAGGGTGGTGCCGGTGTGGGCGGGGCAGTTGCGGAGCAGAGTCCAGCGCTGTAGAGCAGGTGCGGACAGGGGCAGACAGGAAGGGTCTTTTCTTCGTAGACTTTCAAGCATTTAACCAAGCAGAGCTTAGGTTGATCTCTAAAGGCGGTTTAGGAAATCACCCTGGAATTGCACTTTGTTCTTCTATGAATATGGAATACAATGCCATCAGGAGAAAAGGCTCTGCCTGCTTGATCTAGAGCTCTGATTTCCGAGACTCTCCTGCAGGATACCAAGCAGAGTAGAGTAGTGAGTTTGCCAGATAGGGCTGTACGTGATAGTTCTTCGTTACTAGGCCATGACAGAAAAAGGTTCAGTACTTTATTAACGTCCCAAAGCTTGTCATAGCGAGCTGGAGGTGGGACGGTAAGCCTTACACCCTTGAGCCACCTGCAGACGAGGTGGTGTTCTCCTGCTGGTACTCCTTGGATAAGGTCATGACCTGCAGAAGTTGCTGAACGGTAGGCGTTCACAGACCTGTAGGCGAGCCCTTTTTCTGCTAGGGATGCTAGAAAATTCAAAATCTCTTCTACAGGTGCTGACATTGGATGCAGTCCTTTCTCGTGGCACCAGGAGCTCCAGATGCTCCAAGAGTTGGAATATCTCTTCCGGGTACAAGGAGCACATCTCTTAGATAAAGTTGATCGCTTTGTGAGACATGCCTGGGACTCTCCATCTTGACCTGAAATCCTCCGGGCCGCTAAGGTCAGAGATCTGCTGAGGAGGAGAGGATGACGCTGACCTGATGGATCTAATAGGAGATCCGGAAACTGGGGTAGTAGGATTGGAGAATCCGAAGAAAGTTCCAGAAGAACTGGATACCAGGTCTGAGATGTCCAGACCGGCGCTATAAGGATCAGGTTTGCATGCTCCTGACGGGCCTTCGCCAGGGTCCTCGCTATCGTAGTGAAAGGAGGAAAGGCATACAGTATTCCCTGGGACCATTACTGTAGGAATGCATCTGTTGCAGCTGCTGCTGGGTCTGGCCTCCAGCTGTAGAAAGTTGGTAGTTGGGAGTTGAGTCTGGAAGCAAAGAGGTCTATGGACATTGGACCCCAGATCTCCTGAAGGCGGAGGAAAAACTCTGTTGATTCTCCAATCGCTGTAATCCGTCGAGTGGCGGGAGTACCTGTCTGCTACTGCATTTGAGAGGCCAGGAAGGTCCTCCGCTGTAGCTGAAATCTGGTGATCCAGACAGAAATGCCAGAAGTCCTTGGCTAATTCTGCTAGGGGTCTTGACTTGGTGCCGCCCAGATGGTTGATGTATCTTACCGCTGAGATGATGTCCATCTTTAGTAAAATACAGCAACTCGCTTTGTCTTTGGCAAAAGAGCGCACTGCAAAGGAACCTGCAAGAAGCTCTAGACAATTGATATGAGGGTCCAGCTCCTGAGTGGACCAAGTCCCTCATGTGGCTATGGAACCACATCTCGCTCCCCAACCGGAGCGACTGGCATCCGACTCGATAAGAATATCTGGAGCGGAGCCAAAGATGGCTCTGCTGTTCCAGGCTTCCATGTGAGTGAGCCACCAGTTGAGCTCTGTCCTCGCTTGAGGAGACAGTGTCAGGAGTTGAGAATAAGAAAGGCTTCTCCTTAAGTGTTGGCCTTTTAGTCTTTGCAGCTCTCGATAGTGAAGAGGGCCGGGAAATATTGCTTGAATGGAAGATGAAAGTAGCCCTATCACTCTTGCTAGTTCTCGAAGAGAGAACATGTTCTTCTGTAAGAGTCTGTGTATCTCTCTTTTGGTAGAGTGAATCTTGGCTGATGGGAGTCAAAGCTGCGAATTCTTTGTATCCACTATGAATCCCAGAAATTCTATATTTTTGGATGGAAGTAGAACTGACTTCTCCCAGTTTATAAGAAAACCGAGGCTGTGTAGCAAGTTTATTGCCAGTTCGGTTTGTTTCTGAACTAACTCCTGTGAGTGGGCCATGAAAATAATGTTGTCGAGATAAATTATCAGATGGACACCTTGCTCTCTTAAATGAGCTACTACAGGTCTTAAGAGTTTGGTGAAGACCCAAGGCGCCGAAGAGAGTCCGAAGGGGAGACTTGTGAATTCACAATCTCGATTTCTCCAGGAGAATCTAAGGTAACTGATGTGTGCTTGATGAATCAGCACTGCGAGATACGCGTCTTTTAAGTCTAGGCTCATAAGCCAGTCGTTCAGTCTCAGAAGATCTCTGAGCATGTGTATACCTTCCATTTTGAAATGGCGGTAAAGGATGAATTTGTTGAGTGCTCTGAGGTTTATGACTGGGTGCACTTTTTGCTTCCTGTGTACCAGAAATATGAGACTGAATAAGCCTCCCTGACTTGTGCAGGGGCAAATCGCTTGCTTCTGATGGAGACTGAGTATTTCGCTGTCTAAGGCGGTTTGATCTGATAGACACATTACTATGGGAGTGGGGCGACATGACTGAATGGTCTGCGTGAAAAACTCTAGGCGTAGACCCTGAGCTGTGTCCCTTACCCAGGCATCTCCTGATAAGGTATCCCAAGCATTTGCAAACATCCTTAACCTCCCTCCTATAGGTGTTAGTGGGGCTGGCGCAGTTATCAGTACACTGACCTGAGGGTTGTTGCTGGGCAGGGTATCTAGCCGCTCTCCTCCAGGGACGCCCTCTTCCACGACCTCTCGAGGGGAAGAAAATGTCGGGGCATTCTTGCCAGGAATTATACTGACCTCTGGATTGTTGAGGTCTCTTGTCAAAGAAGTAATGGCCGGAAGAACGACCTCTTCCTCGTCCGGCCCTGGAGAAAACCTTGGTTGCAAATACTCTTTTTATTGAAGCCTGTGCTTTGTCCAACGCCGTGAATGTCCTGACAAATTTTGTCATCTCCTTTATAAAGGGATCTCCGAAAAGCTGGCCTTGCACAGTTGGGCCGGATTCTGTGTCTGCAAGTTCGGTTAATTTGGCAACTATTTTGTATAGGATGCCTTTCCATCGCTCTGTTGAGATGGCGCAACCGGCGTTGCCCAAAAGGCAAATAGCCCACTGGACCCAACCGGACAGTATCACTGGGTCGATGGGGTCCGATGAGGTGATGGCTGCATTCGCAAGATCAGAGATTTTTGCTAGTGCACCTGCTATGTCCAGTACCTTATCCTGGCAGGCCTTCCAGGCGTGATCATTACCCTTCCTGGGGTCTTTAACGTTTTTACCCAGAAAGCTAATCATTTTAGAATCAAGCTCTGGAGTCAGAGCTACTTTATCCGCAATGTCTGGTCGTGGACATTCAGCACGAAGTCTGGCCCGAACTTCTTTATCGAGTGGCTTGCGCAGCCTAAGGTGGATGTAACTCGATGTCTTGGAAGATGGTTCCCAGTCGGTGGACCTGGGGTGTATTAAGTCTTCTGGGGTAAATGTATCTTCAGTAGAAGGTTTGGTCCCGGTTGTGTCTTTAGGGATGGGGTCTTCCGCAATCCCTGATGCAGAGGGTTTGAATCCTCAAAATGAAATTCCTCATCTGAAGAGGAGTGAGAAAGATCAGCGTCGTAGACGTTCTTATTATGATCATCTTCTTCCGAGCCCTGTCCATATCCCTCTGGGCTTGAGGGTCTATTTCCCCAGATTTCCTCCTCGGGGTAAGAGGGTTAATGGGAAGGGGTTACCTTCCTATTCATGAAGGCTTGTTTCAGCCTTGAGAAGACGTCCGTTACGGCAGCTGTGGCATTAGATGGCTGGCTTGCGGGGGGGGGGTCGTAGAGATTTTACTCTTGCGAGCCAGTGTGCGTCCCCCTTCGGTATGGTGCTTCCTTTTCTGTGCTCTCTTCCTCCCAAGAGGGGAGATCCCTCTGAAAGGCTCCTCCATAGTGTCTAGGCGATTTTGTATGGGAATGAGCATATCCGTTACAGCTTTCTTAACACTGGTCTCCACAGAGGATCCCAGAACCTTCTGTAAACTATTAGCCATTGTCACTTCATCTATGTAACAGTGATCGCCCTCAGCCTCAGACCAAGCCTGATCTGATTGAGGCGAGTACTGTTCTGCCATTATAAAATAAATGCTCCTTACTCACTTTTTTTTTTCTGGGCTTCTGAACACCTTCTCTCACTGCCCAGTAATCTTATTTCAGTTCAGCTTTGTAATTGTTCTTAATATGCTGAATAGGAGATTTCTTTGATATATCCGCGGTGAAAAAAAACCCACGAGAAGGAACACTTGTTCTTGTCTGAGGAAAGATTCCAGCGCTCGAGCTGCAAGAACCGTTATATTATAACAGGCATGCGCGCTCAAGCGCCGGAATGTAGAGGAAAGGACCAGGAGAGCAGGAGCTCCCCTGGCGGCCTGCAGGCGGTGCAGCGTGCTCTGGCTAGGCCACGCCGGACTCCCAGTGCTTCAGGAGTGCAACAAAGCTGCGGAGAAGCCGGCGCACGTATGTCGACAAGCGGATTAAATAACGGCTGAACAGCTGTGACCGTGTGAAGCGGAGCTTCACATTAAGCGGTCTCCGAGGCCAGAGGCCTGGCGTCGGAGCTCAACATAAAAGTACGAATTATTATAATTTTTTTTAAAATAAATATTGAAAGTAAAATTCGTATTAGTCTATAACCATGCAGTAAACATATATTATGACATTTTGCAACGTTATCTTTTAAATTATAAAATCATGACGTAAGCAGTGCTAAACATGAAGTACTTATCTCTTGCTGTGAGCAGCAAAGAGGAAGTGTCATCATGTTTAGGACTGTTTATGCAGGGGATCTGAACTACTATTGGTGGACAAGGTCACGTGTTGATGGCCTCTAAATGAACTGGAGCTAAGCTCCCTGGGAAATGTAGTTTCTTCAGAGACTCTTACCTTTTATGTTATGATGTTACTGTTATATTGCTATGCTTATTATATATATTTAGTGCACCTGTTTTCTGCACATTACTCGTTTGGTGCACAAATATCTTGCTGTTGAGCTTTTTCTTTATTGTCGAATAAAAGAAAGAGAAGCATAATGGGAGCCTCCAGTCTTGACACAGAATCCCTTCTAAACTTCGCTTTCTAAGTATAAATTGTGTTAATATCACTGAATGAAAAGTACTGTTGTGGTTCTTCTTGCCTAAGGTACCTATTATGTTAATGTTTATTTTTTTCGTTTCATAGAGAGGTACCTCAGATTGGTGTTCTCTAAACTGAAAAACTGTAACCTCCCTTCAGAAATAAAGTAAGTTCTTTTTTATTTATTTGTTTACCTTTGTACCGAAATGTAAAATCAAAATCAGATTTGTTGGTTGAAGAATTAAAGGACCTCTCCCTTTACCTGTTTTTCCTATCTCACAAATAGTCATACCCGGAAAATAATTGATTTTTAATTTGGTATTGATTGATACAGTCTTTCACAGGTTAGCCCCATTAAATTTGCTAATTTTTCTGTTCAATCGCTCTTATTTCACACTCACTTCTTCACTGGCCTGTTTTTATCCTACCCCCCTGACCGTATTGGCTCATCCTCTGACAAAATGGCCTGCCGCCTGCTCCAAAGGCAATACCGGCTCTCCGTTCTCACTAAGAAGAGAGCCCTTATCCAAGCCCGCATCTCTGCGGCATCTAACAATTCTGCCGAACTCTTCAAAATCTGCAAGAGAGCTGGCCAACCCTGCAGCAGTCTCCACCTCTCCTGTCCCCTCCCTGGCCCTCTGCACAGCACTAGCCTCTCACTTCTTTTAAAACACTCAAGACATCCTATCCTCACTCTCTTCCTATCACCTCCCCTCCCCTATTCCCTGCTCTCCCTCTGGCCTTTCGGCAGCCACCCCTCCTCCCTCCTTCTCTGCCTTTCCCCTTTTTTCTGCAGACGAGGTTTCGAGACAAGTCCGATCTATGAAAGTCTCGTCAAAACAGGTCCACCCCTGTTCCTGTAAAACTATCAGGCACCACATCGACTTCCTGGCGCCTGCCTTGGCTGACTTCTGCAATCACTCCTTCGCCTCTGGAGTCTTCCCATCCCCCCTCAAGCACTCCCTTGTGCACCCCCTTCTTAAGAAACCCTCCTCCGACCCCTCCTGCCCAGCTAACTATCGCCCAATCTCTATCACTCCCTTCCTGGGCAAGCTCCTGGAGGAACTGGCCATCTCCCAGCTTAATCTCCATGCTGAATCTGTTGGTAGTCTTCATGACCATCAGTCTGGATTCAGAGCTGCCAGAAGCACGGAAACTGCTCTCCTGAACATCCATGAGGACCTGCTCTCAAACCTTGACTCTAATACCCCTTGTGTTCTCATCTTGCTCGACCTCTCCTCTGCCTTTGACACTGCTAACCACACCACCCTGCTCCACAGTCTCCTTGATAACCTGGGTATCACTGGTCAAGCTCTGGCGTGGCTGTCCTCCTTCCTCTCCAATCGACCCTCCCAGGTCCAACTGGCTTCCTTCCTCTCTGACATCTTTTTCTCTACCTGTGGTGTCGCCCAGGGATCTAACCTCTCCCCCTGGCTGTTCAATCAGTATCTTGCACTTCTTGCTCACCGCATAGCCGCTCTCTGTCCCAACTTTCAGTGTTACGCGGATGATACCCAGCTCATTTTCAGGCTACCCTCGGCCTTCTCTTCCACTTCCCTCATCTCTGACTGTCTTTGTGCTATCCAGGAATGGTGTGCCGCCAACGATCTCTGCCTTAATGCCAGTAAGACTGAGATTCTACTTATCGGCACACCCACTCCCTCCTTCCCTGCAGCTCTCTGGCCGGCCTCCCTTGGCTCTCTTCCTGCTCCTACCTGCACTTCAAAAAACCTCTGGGTCATCTTCGACTCCACACTCTCCTTCTCTCCTCACATCTCTGACGTCTCTAAGAAGTCACACTACTAGCTACACCTCCTCAGAGGTATCCTTCCTTTTCTCTCCTTCCCCCAGAAGTTCACTGTCTCCAGAGCTCTGGTTCTCTCTAGGCTGGACTACTGTAACAGCCTCTATCTAAATCTTCCTGCCTCTACTCTCTGCCCTTTGCAACTCATCCAGAACAGGACTGCGAGACTTGTCCTTGGCCTCAAGCCCAGGGACCGTATCTCTCCAGGACTGAAATCACTACACTGGCTCCCAGTGACTGCAAGGATTAAGTTCAAAACCCTCTGCATTGTCCACAAGGCCTTCTGGGGCATTGGGGCGACATACCTTCAACTCCCTCTTCCTAAATATCTTCCTTCTCGAGCCCTTCGCTCATCCACCTCCAACTACCTCAGGGTCAGCCGCTTCTCCAAGCAACAAGCTGGTGGTAGATCTCTCGCCGCAGCAGGGGCCTCCCTCTGGAACAGCTTTCCTGCCTCCCTGAAACTTGAGGAGAACCATCTCCGGTTCCGGAAGCACCTCAAAACCTTGCTCTTTGCCTCCGCTTTCTCTCCCTCTCTCCCCTGCTAAAATCACTGAACCTGCACTAAATCTGCAACTGGGCCACTCACCGATCTCATATCCTGGCCCAGCCACTCTTCCTTGCACTGCCTACATGCACTACGGGACTGTCTCTGTATCCCACAGCCCCTTCTCCCGGCACTTACCTTGCACTTGCCACCAGCTGGCCCTATTATTTATCTCGTATTCTATTAACCATGTACCACACTTTCCTTGCACTTGCCACCAGCTGACCCTATTATTTATCTTGTATTCTACTAACCATGTACTTTACTTCCCCTCTCCCCTTCCCCTGCACTTTTTCCCAGTCCCCCTACCCTTGCACTTGCGCGATCTGAATGACACCTGGCCTAGTAGGATCGTTGTCTGTCTCCCTCTGTCCCCCCCCGCCTCGTCGCGCCTTGAAACACTTGTGTATAGGCGCGTTACAAATGCCATATCATATCATATATCATTGAGGGATATTTAGGGCAGTGAAAAATAACTTAACCTCGTCCTAAAAGACAGCCTGCCACACTCGAGTGCTGAAGCATGCTTGTCTCTACCTCATCCCTGCTGCCACATCTACTCTCACCAGTCTGCGCAGTAGCTTTGCCACTGTGAGCCACCACCCTGGCAGCCTTCTAAACTTGCCAAATAATATGAATAAGCCCCTTTGCTAGATTAAACAGTCGTACACCCCCTCTACATTACTGCTTGCTTTTGTAATAAGGATGTGCCCAAAAGCAATTATTACCAGTAAACTGAAGTGTGCTTCTCCAAAGCATTTACTCATGCAGAGAATAATACAAAAAAAGATAGGATCATATCCATAGAACACAATTGATCAGGATCACTGAAGTGTGAAATGTGACAAATGAATGACTTTTAGAAAAGTCTTCTACCACAACAATCACATGAGTGGTCAAAAATATCCGATTTCATCATATTTATTTCATGAGTACGCAAGGGGAAGGGACTACATATTAGATTACAGAGTTTTTTGTGGGGGATCTGTGTTGGTACAACCTCTTCTGTTGGCGACTTTATATTAAAAAAACTAAGGCTTTTCAACCGTGTCGCATCTGTGTGGCAATTGTTGGAGGAACCAATCCCCTACCTCCTTGTTTAAATAACAGATCAGAATGGTCTGCCACTCAAAGATTGCGCCACACGTAAGTTCTTTCAAAAACACAAAAGCCCTTTATACCTGGTTTACACGTGTTTCGGCTGCTCAAGAGCCTTTCTCAAAACAAATAGGGCATTGACAAAAGACCAATCATATTCCGTCTTTTTTCCTCTTATTAGTCCCGGGTAAATCCCTCGAGCGCTTTAGTTCCAGTCTCCTCACGTCGGCCTTGCACAGTAAGTCAATGCCCCATTTGTTTTGAGAAATGCTCTTGAGCAGCTAAAACACGTGTAAACCAGGAATAAAGGGCTTTTGTGTTTTTGAAAGAACTTGCGTGTGGCGCAATCTTTGAGTGGCAGACCATTCTGATCCTACATATTAGATTAGTTGAATACAAAGAATTACGAAAAGTCCAAGAAAGGAATGTCTGATTTACAAACACATGTATAAATACCTAATTAATGGTATTGTGTTAGCTTTACAAAACATTGTAATTCACATTGGACAGACTATATATAGGAATAAAAAAATGTCAACACGTTTTTGGCCTATGTTATGTTAAAGGTTCTTATGCCGCGCACTGTCGCCACTTGCCTTGTTCCTTGGCGCTCTGTTAGCGCATTGTATAACATAACATTGTATGTTGCTCACTTTTTGCTTTATGGCTTTTTATAGGACAAAACAAGTGATACAAAACCTCTGCTACTGGGTTCTTGTGTCACCTAAGTGCTTCATCATGATATTTATGCTCTCCGGGTCTCTTTATGTTGTCATCTTGGCTTTTTTCTATTGTGTCCCCCAGGCTGTACAAGTTTCCCTATAGTGCTTCTTTTATGTCACTGTTTTACACGGATGCATACATTTCATAGCTTATTTTCACAAGTGCCTCGACTGTTAACTTGTCTTTGCTTGCTAACCCATACAGTTTCCTCACGTTTTATCTTAGAAGGATAGCTCATTAGTGTTCCAACCCCTGCAAGGATCGCTTGAACCATCATCCTTCTGAGGTCCATAAGTTGAGTTCTTTAAATTCTGTAGGGACAGCAATTCCAATGTTTTGAAGCACTAACATCAATATTATTATTGAGACATTTGTTGAAAAACCTGTCTGAAACATGCAGCACATTATCGAGCTATATTTGCAAAAAAGAGTTAAAGCCATTTCTAGAGGACACACCTGTATTTCAACACTTCAAGGTCTCATCGCATCCAGCAGCAACAGCACATTTTATCACTTCAAAAACTCCAATCATAATTGTATGCCCACCAAGATAACGCTAGTTCTCAATTATTTTGCAACAAATGTAATGCTCAGTGTTTCCTTGCAGATATTGTTGATAAGAGATTTCTAACAATAAAGGAATTACTTTATTTTGACAAGCATGAGCAACTCCACATAAATCCTTATCACAAATAGTAAAATAGAATAGGCTTGCTAAAATGTACTTATATTCAATCATTTGGTAAAAAAGAAAACCATTACATAAACGTATAAACTATCTATAATTAAATCCTAAACCCCGTTGATAAGACAAATATGACACATCTCTCCCGCATGGTCGTATTGTGAGTGGTTTACCATGTATAATAAAACATCTACATTCAGCAACACAAGAGCATATATTAACGGGCCTATAAAATAAATAAATATGTAATAATTGGTGTGTTGCTATCTTGCTACAGACGGGGGTTTCACATGGTCTGGGCAAAGAAATCAATCTTGTTTAATGACTATAAAGTGGAGAAATGATGTGCCCAGTACTGGTCTTCAATTGTATTTTCTGTACCTTTTACGGCCCACTGAAAATTGGGCCTTGATTTTGCCAAAATCTCGTCTTTCTGTCCTGAGGCCGCCTGGAAGGCTTGCCACGAAGTACATTTTTTCCTGACCGCCCATTTGTAGGCAGGACTAGCAGCTTATCACATTTCTCAATAAATGAGTATTTTTCAGGGTTGGAGGTAGTTTGCTTTTGGCAAGTTTGCATTCTTCGTTAAACCGACCCTCCTTTTTTAGAAGGAACACATGTTTTCAGAAAGTTAAGACAGGAGTCTGATAAGGATGATGTTAACTTTGCATGTATTATCACAATTGTTTAGGATTTCAGGGTCCAAGTGAAGTAAGACATGAATTGGGGAATTAGTGATCAGGGGCACTCACTGCCGTAGTAATAGGTATGTATTGTTTGTTGCACAGCTTTTGTTGTAAGTCCAAGCGCCCTGATGCCCTTGGGCTACCGGCGCTATACAAAAATAAAATACATACATACATACAAATACATACATCAAAATAGCTAAAGTTGAGTTTAATTCGATTCTCATAGATAGTGGCAATATAAAACTTCTTCCATCTCCACATCCTATGGACACTACACACCTCAACCAATGCTGAATGGTGCAAGGTGTTCATTGATTTGGTATCCCCCTGCCACAATGTTTGGAGAGCTAGTGGATGGTGGTCAGTAATGATTTCGACAATGTGAAAGTCCATTATTAAAGGTCATGCTTTGACTGCGATATACAAGTAATCAATGGTACAGGCCACACAAGAGATTCTACAAGTAAGTTTCCCCAGAATATCCATACTAATTCTCCCATTGGTAGACCTTAGGCCCCCACTCCCAAAGCCAGGATTTGAATCGGAAGCCATTGGAGCCAGAGTGTGGTGTCTGTTATGCCCAAGATAGAATTTTCATGATTGTCAATTAATTTAGGTGGTGGGCTGGGCTAGTACCTATTTTCAAGTTACAATCCTTCCTAGAAGTATCCAATCATGTGCACCTTCTACCTTAAAAAGTTTAAAAAGAGAAAGACTGGATGTATTGTTGAGCATTTGAGAGGAATTATTAAACGAGTTGCTCAGATTGGTTCGGCTGTGGGGGAGGGTTCCTATATTCCGGGGTTGCACACTAACCTGTAGGCAAATGAATTGAGACCTGGGTACAATTTAGTGAAGTCCTGCTTAGAAATGCGAGCCCACCAACATGTTTATTCCGATCATTCTTCGATGCCAAGATTTGGTGAGTCTTATATCTATCATTTATGATTTCATGGATTGCTCTGGTTTCTTGAACAGGATAATATAGGTTGAATAAGAATTTAATATGGTGTTATCATTTAATTTGTTTACCATACCGGCTGTGTTCCAGGAAAGAAATAAGGTCCGGGCTAATGTGCACACCTGTGTTGTCACTCCCCGAATTTGAGTTGTGCGTTACTGCCACCAGTGGGCATACTGCACTAGCTCTAGTAGGACTAGTAAGCCATTTAGATGGAAACAGGTGGTTATTCGGGAGGAGAGGTATTAAAGCCACCCCTTGTAGGGGGAACACCATTTCAAATCTATTTTTATCAATAGTACAGCCCACCATATCACATTTTTCACATGCCCTTGAAATGCCATTTGCGGCTAATTGGTTCACTAGAGATTATCCTTTGATTAGTATTTGAATTATTACCTAACAGATTGGAGTTAGGAGAGGTCAAGGGTAAAATAAGGCCATTAGGGTTGGCAAAAACTTGGGCTCACCCCCTTTTGTGAATGGTTGATAAAAAAAAACTGGTCCATTACTCCCTTTCTGGGCAAACTCCTGCTAAAGTTGCCCATCTCGAAGCTTAACCTTCATTCCAATTCTGTTGGCTGTCTCCATAACCACCAGTCTGGCTTCAGAGCTGCCAGAAGCAAGGAAACTGCTCTCCTGAACATCCGTGAAGATCTGTTCTCCAACCTTGACTCTAACATTCCCTCTGTCCTCATCCTCCTCGATCTATCTTCTACCTTCGACACAGTCAACCATACCATCCTGCTCAACCGTCTCTGTGATAACCTGGGTATCACTGATCAGGCTCTGGCCTGGCTGACATCTTTCCTCTGATCGACCCTCCCAGGTCCAACTTGGGTCCTTCCTATCATCTATCTTCCTCTCTACCTGTGGTGTTCCCCAGGGATCAAACCTCTCACCCTGGCTTTTCAACCAATACCTGGCAACTCTCGCCCACTGCATTGCCATTTTCTGCTCAAATTTCAAGTGTTATGCTGACAACACTCGACTCATTTTCAGGCTGCCCTCGGCCAACTCCTCTCCCTCTCTCATCTCTGATTGCCTAACTGCCATTCAAAATTGGTGTGCAGCCAATGATCTTTGTCTGAATTGCGGCAAGATGGAGATCCTCCTCATTGGCACACCTTCACCATCCTTTCCCCTCACTCTCTGGCCGGCTTCCCTTGGCCCCCATCCTACTCCCACCTGTAAGGCTAAGAACCTCAGGCTCATCTTTGTCTCCACACTTTCCTTCTCTGCCCACATCTCTGATGTCTCTAAAAAGTCAAACTTCCTACTGCACATCTTCAGAGGTACTCTGCCTTTCCTTCCCCGAGAAGCTCATGATCTCCCAAGCTCTGGTTCTCTCTAGGTTGGGATATTGTAACTGCCTCTTCCTAAATCTACCTTCCCCTACTCTCCGCCCTCTGCAACTAATCCAGAACAGGACTGCAAGACTTGTCCTTGGCCTCAAGCCCTGGGATCGTATCTCTCCAACTCTGAAATCTCTCTATTGGCTTCCAGTGGATGCAAGGATTAAATTCAAAACCCTCTGCAATGTCTACAAGGCTTTCTGGGGCCTGGGTCCAAATCCCTCCGCAAATACCTCCCCTCTTGAGCTCTTCGCTCCTCTACCTCTAACTCCCTCAGGGTCAGTCGTTTTTCAAAGAAACGAGCTGGGAGTAGATCTGTTTTAGGCTGGGGCCTGGAACAGCCTCCCTGCAACTCTAAAACTTGAGGAGAACCATCTCCGGTTCCGGAAGCACCTCAAAACCTTCCCCTTTGCTTCTGCCTTCACTCCCCCTCTCTCCTGCTGATCTGTTCTCTCTTGGCACCATGCACCTGGCCTCCTTCTGTCCCCTGGGCCCAGGTACCTGCTCAACCTGCCACCCTCCCGTACTGCCTCCAGGCCACCCCTTGCACTGGGGTCTATATCTGCACCCATACAGTCCCCCACCCCTTTTTCTTCCTGCACTTATCAGACCTACCCTGTCTGCTGCCTTAAACCCAGCACTTGCCAATTGCTGGCTGCACTACCACTGTTTGTTACCTTTTATTTATTATTATTTATCTGTTCCTCCTTTGCTCCACACTTTCCACTTCTCCCCTCTTCCATGCACGTTCCCCCTCCTCCTCTCCCATGCACTTGCACATTCTTAATGTCACTGGGCCTAGTAAGATTGTTTTGTTCTCCCCTGTTCCCCTCCCTTGGCTTGTTGTGCTCTGAAACACGTGTGTAGGAGTGCGATAGAAATAAAATATCAATATCAATACAATAGTTACCCTGTACTTCTTTTGGTGACGTTCTCACCTAGTCCGCACTTCTGGACGTTTTGATGCATTGTGGATTCATATTTGGCCTGATAATACTAGCGTTGAGCCAATGGGGTCGTTCACCTGATTAGAGAGTCAATTCATTATATCTAGGATGGAGCGAGTTGACGCCCTCAGTCACGTGCAAACTCATCACAGCCTGCCGTCCATTCGTTACCACCCCTAATTGCATTACCCTTGCCAGAACCCTTATGTCAAAACTCGACTACTGTAATGCACTTTACTTAGGGACGCGTCAACAAAATCTGGGCAAGCTGCATGTCACCCAAAACAACGTTATCAGGGCAGCACTAAATATTCCCAGGAATCAGCACATATCAGACATTAGACGCAGCCTACATTGGCTCTCTGTAGCCCAAAGAGTCGCCTTCAAATCACTTGCTCTTACGCACAAATGTCTTGCCAACCAGGCTCCATACTATCTGGTGCGCCGGTTCACACCTCACACCGTCACCGCTCTCAAAGGGCTGCCCAAGCTCACTGTCTATCCCTACCCAGATTCCATCTTCAGAAAGCTGGTGGGACTAGTTTCCTGGTCCTTGCCTCCAAACTTTGGAACTCTCTTCCCAACCCTCTCAGAGCAGAACCCTCCTTCCATTCCTTCAAAAGTAAAGTCAAATTGTGGCTTATTGATCAAGACATGCAAACTTCTGGTCTCAGCCATTATCCTTCCACCTAATGACCCTCATACTCTTCTACTTGTATCACAATTGTACATTTGAAAGTACTCTCTTATTGTAAGTTTGTAATGCGCCTGTAAATTATGCTCCATTATGTATATCCTGTTTCTGCTGCTTGACTCTTTCCTTTGTTGTATGTTATATCTCTGTAACACTTTGTAACCTAAGATATGCGCCCAGATGACTTTGGGGCAGGCACGCTATACAAATAAACTAAATACAAATACACCCACCAAAGCTAAGGCAGTAGCGGTTAAATCCAAAATATTACAAAGTAAATAATCTGTCTTCCTAGCGCCATGGGGTAAACATGTATCTGTATCACTGTTATGGCGAACTAATGCTGGAATCCCTTGGAGGAGCCCAACCTTTCCTGACCAATAATCACGTCTACGTTGGGGAGTATAGGGAGTTAGATATAAAGTTCCGGTGCTCTGGTCGAATTAGATTGGGTTGTTAAATCAATAACAGAGCTCAGGGCCGCAGTGAATGGTTTTTGAGCATTAAACTAAACCTCTTTCTCAATGTCTCAGTGTATCGTCCATAATGGCTAAAGAATTAAAAAACTACGTTTTAAAAATGTGTTAAGAACATCATTGTCAGTTTAAGCTCATCTTGTTTTAATCGCGGTACTCAGTAGTTAATTTCCATACTGGTCATTGTTATTAGAAAAGACAGTCTTTGTTATCCTCTGCTCCAGGGGTCAGTTCACAATAAGTCGAATTGGTTGCTAATGAAGTACTTGAGAGAGGAAGAGCCGCTGGGTTCATGAGAGCAACAACGTGTACATGTGTAAAAGGCTCTGGGAGATTGGTACCCAAAGCTTGCTCAGCAGATTGCTGATTGTTGGATAAAGTATTCAACGTTACTAGGCTGGATGAGTAGTTCAAATATGCCGGTAAGGGAGCCACGACAAACTTGAAACTCAATGTCGTCACAGGCAATTTAAAGAGGTTCAGGAGCAAATCAGAAGGGGTAAAGACATGTTTGGCTACCTCGATCTTTTTTTCGAGTGCCCCTTCATTTCCTTAAGATAAGTGCCCAAAAACGTCTGTGCGTTAGTTGGGATGACCATTGCTTATATTCAGAGCCAAATTGATGTGATTATATAACAGGATGTTACAACCAATTTCCAGTGACTTTCATCTATACCCCAACAATGTCCATGCATTTTAGGGTGTACAGTTCATATATTCCATGGTGGTGTGCAGGTATGCCCAGGTGCTGCCTGTGTCCAGGTAGCATACAATCAGCACCCGTTGACTTATTTGATTTCTTTCATAACATACAAACTTCTGAGAAGATTGTAAGGCGTTGGGTCACAATGAACACACCAATTGATACACAATCCTCACAAACGGCTTGTTTATTTGGGTGTGGTGCAGCGATCTTTTCATGAACTGAATGCAGCAGGCAATGGGAAGGCCGCTTGAGTTACACACTGATGGGCAACCATGTCATCTTGCATACTATCGAAGGACTAGTAGGTCTCTTGATTAGAATCGGTATCTTCAACACTTGTGCCAGGGATAAAATTCGAGCAGAGCACATTTTGAGACTCTGTGACACCACTTCTCAAAATATAGAAGACTCCTAGTAGAGGCAGAGTGCTGAAACTGCACAGTAAACCTAGCCACAGGATTAGTTACAGAAAGATGCCCTTAACCGTGCCACCGTGTGGTAAGGATCTTAACGGGTTTTCTTAAAATTCCCACTTTCCACCGTACAACCTTAACTAGAAATGTGTATGCTTGTGCTAGCTGTATTTAGTCCTAGCTTTTTAAGTGACTATTATTTCGAGTGTCTGTTTGCTTTATGTGACGCATGTGTGTTTATGCAAATGCTTTCCATGGACGTTTTTGTGTTTGTGCTTTTTATTTTTGGTATGGCAAGCCTATTTGACGTGAAATGTGATATATATTTCTTGAAAGCTTGTATGGTTTCTTTTGAAATCAGAAACACAAAGACATGACCATTAGGAGTGCAGATCAAGACTTCATGGCAGATATTTAATGGTGAGAGAAGTCAGATTGTCAACTGCAACAATAATATCCATTTAAAGACTGACAGAATATTATACATGTATCTTTTAATGTGTTGTGTACATAATTTTGCATGATCATTCACTCTTGTTTTTCTTCTTTTAAAATAGTGTGCCATGCAGGAAGTGTGTTGTTGTTGGAAATGGAGGAGTACTTCGAAACAAAACTTTGGGGAGCAAAATTGACTCTTACGATGTGATAATAAGGTAAGCTTTAGACATGATTAGTTATCCCCATTTGTGCGGGGAAGCAACACTTCTGGTTTTCACTAGCCTTTTTATGATCTTGCCCTATATCTCTACAAATGGACATTAATGATGTGACTGGCATTTTTCCTGTCCTTAGAAGGTTGAACCATGTCGACATTCTGCATTACCGCAGGCCTCCCATCCCCGGGCATACTTTGTGTGACGGTTTTCGAATCTGAAACTGGGGTTTTGTGTCAATCCAGGATTGTTTCTGGTGGTAGTCGTGGATACGTTCTCCATGAATTGACAACCTCTAAAGTATGCTTAATTTCTATATAGAAGCATTTGCGCTTGTTGGACTTTTGACAGTAAATGTGGCCAAGTAGCTATGTTGAGGATTAACGCCAATCAAACAATGCACCAATGAGTACTCAAGTCAGTCTACGTATCTGTGATATCAGTTGTCAATTTTAGCATGGATCCTTAGTGTGCACTGAAGGAACAATTTTCCCATTGTAAATCTTTCTTTGTAAAGAGACTTTTTGGGGGAGTGTCACGTTGCGAGATATTGTGCCCCCCTTGACCTCAACCCCACACTGTGTTTGAACCACTAAATGAATAAGGGATAATTGGTTCCCATCAGCCTGAGATGACTACAGTGCCCAGAATTCCTTGCACTGATGGAGGTGGTGTTAAATATGTGCACCTGGAATACCTCTTGGATGAATCCGTGAGACAAGAAAATGTTTGGAGCAGAACATCACTGTGCAATGGAGTGAATAGAGCTGAGAAGCAGTGTGCGTCCCTCGTCCAGAAAAATATATTCAGTGTTCACAGGTGATGCTAATCTTAGAATATAAACTTTTGGAGGCCTATAATCTTTGCTAGAATTCAGATCCCTCCAATACCCTCACTGTGTTCTCCCCCTGATGATTGTGAAGCGCTCTGTTGCTTCCCAAAGCTAGGTCTGTGTTCAATAAATACCCTAATAATACCCTAATAATAATAATACACGTGTGCCATGATTCCACTGTAGAATCCTAGATGGTTCGGAAACCGAATATCGGGTAGAGGAAATGCTCAAAAGCAAATAGGGTTGTTACATATTAAAGAAGAACTTTGCAGTTGCTGAAAAGCATGAGGATCTCAAGTGTACCGGCCTATAGATTTTCTTGACATTGACCTTTTGAGCATTCTTATGCGCAGAATGGGATTACCATAATAAATTATCTCAGACTCATTTATTAAGCCTTGAACAGAAGGCTTCTTCTTTGTAGTTGACCTAGCTGGATGTTCTTTTCTCTGGAACTTTAAAGCGAGTTAAGGTACATTGTTATCTTCGTCTGGGGCTTATGAATAGGCCTTGTTTTCTAGCCTTGCACCACGTGTGAGGAGACCATGATTTTTTCTCTTACCTTTCTATTTGATTCAATTAGACTGGGTGCCATTACTCTCTTGGGTCTGGAGACTTGGTTGCTCCATCTTTCATATGCTTTTTGCATCTTTAATTGTACAATACTTGGCATTCGCAAATGTTTGCTCATTTACTTTATCTAAGGGAAATATGTCCTGCATACATTGCTTCTCCTCGTTGACTCCCTTTGTACCTTGCAATTGCTTCTTGCTGTGGCATCCTTGATCCTTGACCAAAAGGTTATCCTTTGTTCGTGCATGAATTCATATCCCAGCATCAGTCAGCTCTGCAGCCTTGGTCCCTCTCCTTCGAGCTTTTCACATACTATTATTCAGAGCCGACGTCCATCTTTTCAACATGGTCGCCTTACCCTTGTTATATTTTCTTCTCTTTGCGTCTCCGTTACCTCTCCATTCTTTAAGTATTCTCATATCGTTTCATGTGTCTTCTCTTCATGACGTCACTTTGAACCTGCCAGATTTTACTCATAGGCCTTCTAGCTCCATTGAGGTCTGCAGACTTCCTTTTACCACTTCAGTTCTTAGATGCATTTGATACGGTTTTCTGAGAGCATAACATCTCTCATATCTTCAATGTGATATTGGAATAATACCGGAGGTCAAGCATAGTGTCTTCTTGTAATTCCAATATGACAGAGGTGAGGGGTTAGGTCTAATGACATGTACAGCTGCTTCTCTACAACATACATAGTTTAATGTATTACTTGTATTGCGCACCAGACCCGAAGGTATCAGGGCTCATTGCAGAAGGAAACTCACAGCTTAGTTACACAGTAACATCATATCATCACATTTACATATTGGTTACATAATGATATTACTGTGTCAGATAATAGTAAAATTGAGATTACATAATGGCTAAAAGTGTCAGATGATAGTACAATTGAGATTGCATAATGGCTAAAGTGTCTTGGTATCATACCAATTAAGATAACATGGTGTTTACATATCAAAGAGGTAGTAAATAATATATATATATATATATATCTCAGAATGGTTCGTTTGTCTCTCAAGGGAGGGGATAAGGGTAAGCCTTATTTTCCTGAGTCCTCGAGGCAAGTTATCATATTTTGGCGGAATTTAGAGTATGTTTGATCCTCTCTCAAGAGTGGGGGTAGTGAGTTCCAAAGTACGGCAGCTTTGACCTGGAAGCAACGTCCTCCCACTCTAGACAATTCGAATCTTGGGACTGAAAGGCTGTTAGTACTAGCAGACCTAGTATGTCTGATGGGGATCGTTTTAACAAATCTCTCCGCGAGATAGCATGGTGTGGCATTATTTAGGCATTTGAATGGAAGTGAAGCCACTTTTAGCTTGATTTTTTCATGTGGAGAGCCAGTTGTTTAATTTTCTGGTTTCAGATATGTGCTCTCTTCTAGAGATTCCCAGAGCCGCTCTCAAGGCGTTATTCTGTAGAAGCTGGATTATTTAGATAGTAGCTTTGTTGGCGCTGATGTACAGTGCATTACAGGAATCCAGTCTCGACAGAACAAGCGCTCTTGTCAAGGTAATGCAACTGTTGTTTGATAGGAAGGGTTTACCTGCTCTGATTGATTTGCAAGTATATGCAGTAGTAGACGCCATCATATTGATTTGCTTGTTGAAAGAGAGGGTTGAGTCCAAATAGACTCCCAAGGTTTTCACTTTCGTTAGCAGTGATGACAAGGTTGTTGTCTATACTGAACAAGGAGTATCTGGGTCCCAGTTTTTTCAGGGTGGGGGCAGTGCCCAAAATGATTATTTCTGTCTTGTCATCATTCAGGCATAGTCTGAGTGGCCATCCATGCCTGGATGATGAGATGCACACTGTTCACCAAGGCCAAATCCTTTTCATAATCCCCAATAAATTGTCGGAGAATCTGGGTATCATCTGCATAGTTAGTGTAGGTATTACCAAGATGGTCCAGATCATCGAAAAGGGGCTTCGTGAAGATGTTGTATAGCGTGGCCGATACCAGTGAGCCCTGGGGCACTCCACATCGGGTCAGCAGCTGCTGTAGGGGAGAAGACTCTCATGGTCCTGTTATTGAGAAAAGATTGGATCCATACCACACCTTCATCAGAGAAATGGGCAGCCAAGACCAAGTGACTGCAGAGGATCATGTGGTCCACAAGGCCGACTGCTGCCGATAAGTCCAGTAGGAGGAGTAGGGCTGACTTTCCCAAGTCCCTGAGCTCATAAATTTGGGCTTTTAGGTCAATTAAAGCTGTTTCAGTTCCGAGCTGAGGGCGAAAGCCAGACTGACGAGCTCCTAGAAGGTGTGTGACTCCAGGTATTTTTGTATTTGGGAATAGTCATTTTATCTATGATTTTTAAAAGAAACAGCACTGTAGTGATTGGGCGGTAGTTGGTAGATATAGTGGGGTCAAGTGTCTGTTTTTTAAGTAAAGGTCATACCCAAGATTCTTTAAGGTTGCTTGGTATGGTACCTGTGGAGAATTATACGTTGACAAGCTTGGTGATAAAAGGGGCCAAGTCTCTAGCTGTGTCCTTTATGAATTGAGCAGGGCATAGATCTCCCTTACAGTTCGAAGGTTTGAGCAATAGAATCGTGTTTTCAGTCTCGCTAATAGAGTCTTTGGAGAACTTGAAACGCATATGGCCTGGGCATTTTTTGGAGGTTAAAATGGATGAGGAGTTATTATCTGAAAGGATGGTAGTAAGAGACGCTTTTTTCTTGGCAATTTTAACTTGTAGGGTCGTGACCCTGTTGGCCAATGCTTTCTGTATGTTTGTACACCAAGGTTTGTCTTTTACACAGTTGTCAGGTACTGGGGTGGGGGTTTCTAATTCCTTCAAAATAGTGAAAAGTTCTTTTGTGCTAGAGTTAGCTTGGGAAATTCTGGTATTATAAGTATCTCATTTGGCCTGTATTCTTTTATTTTTGTAAAGAGCAGTTATGTTGCTTAGATTAGTTTATTTTCATCAAAAGGTAGTAGTCTCCACGATACCTTGCATTGTCTTTTTTTAGTGCGTAAAGTTTTTTGGTGTGGTGTAAACCATGAGTTAAGGTGAGCTTTAGGCTTACCTTGCCTCAATTTCAGGAGTGCGATTAAGTCCAGGGAAGTAGACATAATTGTATTGTACTCGTTCACCAAGGATTCTGGGGTCGACGTGTCTGGTAAGGAGTTAAGTTTAGCGAGAATGAGCGGGAGTAGGTTGTCAGGAGTGATGTTCTTTTCATTTCTCATTAGGATAGGCGGGCCATTTGAGTAGGAGTAGGTCTTTTCGTTGCTAGAGAAAATACCACCAAGGAGTGGTCGGTCCAAATTTGAGGGGCGCGATAGACAAGATGGAGGCATTGCAATTATAGTCTGCCACCCAATCCAGTATCCTGCCTTTATTATGCATAGAGTGAAGTACTCTTTGGGTGAAACCAAGTTCAGTGAGAATATTGGCAGTACTGGTTGTGTGCAGGTCTTTAGGGTCATTGAAGCCTAAGTTAAAGTCACCCAGTAAGATAACTTGTGAGATGTTTTTTAAATTGTTTGACAAAATATTGGATAGGTCTTCCTCAAAGGTTCCCAAAGGGCCTGGAGGACGGTAAATCAGATGGATGGTGAGAGTCTGAGAGTTGTTAATGGACAATTTAACTGTAAGACTTTCACAAGAAGTAATGTCATGGGACAGAGCTAGTCTAATAGAGAGGTTAGATTCAGCAATAAGGACTAAGCCACCTCCACACACTTTACTTCTATCCAATCTTAGAATGGTATAATCATTTGGTATGGCTAGCATAAGGGCAGGGCCTGCTGCATTATGCAACCAGTATTCCCTGATAGCCAGGAAGGTCAAGGTTATCATTTTGAATAAGGTCAGCTATCTCCATAGCATGAGCTACCATCGATCTGGCATTGATTAAGGCTCCCTTAAGGTAAGGGTTAGCCGGTAATGGGGTGGCTGGAGCTTCTAGTGAGATGATCTTGTTCTTGGGGGTAGGATATGTCCTTGTTGCAGATACTTTACGGGGACTGAGCAGTTTTTTGGTTCTGGTGTTATTTTTGTAGTTCTGGCTAAAGGTTCAAATAACTTTGTTCATCTATAGCGCAGTTTTTTATTTCTGTCAACCGTGTTAGAGAGTTGTGTGATATAGGTGGGAGACTGCTGTGATCTTGACCTTATGTTAATGTTGGCGTGTAGTTGGGAGACTGTCTGTGTAGACTGGGACATTGTTATGGTATGGTCTGGATAGTGGCACGACAGACACGACTCTGTGCAAGTCTTATATGTGCAGACTAGAGCTATTAATAATGTTACAGAAAATGGAAAGAACTTTACCACGTACATTTATTGATGGCACGATAATAGGATAAAACGCTTATAGTTCTATGTCAAGTACATGTTTCCCAAAAGCCAGAGAGATTGACTGAGGTAGTGCCAATGCTAAGCTAATTGGTCCCAAACATGCATGGGTGTTTGCCACACGCTGCATGCTACCCATGCTTGCACCACACATTTTCTATTTTGCTGCTGACCCTGTGGATTGTAATGTTGTTTGTGTTATTACATGGCTTCGCAGTTCAATGCCTCATTTGTCTGTTTTCCTTACCATGGCTGAGGGGCTTGTGAATTGCCTGCTGTCCCTCTACTGCCTGTTAATGCTATACAGACATATCGTAATATCGAGAGTGACTATCCAGTTGGAGTAAAACCACACATCTGACCCATCAAGATTCTTGTGAATGTTTATAATTCTTTTTTTTGTGGGCACCTTTCGTTTCACTTTTTGTTTATGGATCACACAATCCATTCGAAGCCATATCACGAGAATCAGCACGATATTAAATAACGTAGTCCTCTGAATCCATAGATCCAACTTCTCATTGCAGAGGTCAGCGTAACCGCTTATCGGTGGAGATACAGTACTCCAGTTTGAATTTGCAACATCCCTGTGTGTTGGGCTACTTTTGTGTGAATGTGATCTTAACGCCATGGCTGAGGCTAATGCCAAAGTGCCAGGACCAATTTCATGAATCTGCAGAACTTCAGTTGTCTCCATTGCTTCCGGTGGCTAGGATTTGTTTGCCCTCATCACTGCTCTCTTGAGGTACTCCCATCTCTGTGTTCGCCTGAGCCGACTTGAATCTGAGCAGCTGGTAGCAAAGGAGTCTATTTACAGAACCTTGCAATGCCGGGCTTGTGGTAGCAAATTTTCTCTGTAGAGAATCCCAGCCACCATTTGGAGCTCTGAGTCTCTTTCCATAGAAGACCAGAAGGGTTGAGGTGGTGTGATATACATTCACTGTTCTAAACCATCCCTTCAAACCGTCAATTTTGTATATATAAATTGCATGCCTTTTACCGGCCTCAACCCTGGCACGGATTTCTCCACAGTTGCTTACACCCTGATGTTTGCAGGATCACCACTACCGAACATGCGTTTCTACCCAGTCAAGCAGAGCGTTGCTAGGGGGGTTGAGGGGGCTGTAGCCCAGGGTCTTTTGGTTGTAGCCCTGGATAGAAGCTCAGGAGCTACAACTAAAAGACTAGCTAGCCCTGAGTCTCGATAGTCCCGAAATTAGTGTAGCCCCGGATCTTTTCCAGACCTAGCAACACCCATGCAGTCAAGAATGTTAATGGAACAACTGCAACTGTTCATTTTGCAGTTTAATCTCCGAAAGCTGCCTCTGGTGGAAATTGGTCACATTGAGTGACAAGGGGCATTCTAAAACATTTTAATTTTAAACTCAGCTGGTTGATGTTTTTTAAAAAAGTGCTTAATGCTGAGGCGAAGGAAGACCTGCAGGTTAAGCATATAATGTCCCCTTATAAATTCTGAACTTGTTAGTATTATCCATAACCCCAACAAGGAAAGGTTTGAACTGCATTATGTGGACAGATCCGTAATCTGTCGTTATCAGGTCACTAAGCAGTGATGGAAGTACAAAACACAACCTTGAGCCCAAGGAGGGCAACTTTGTGGACCTTGGTGTCAAATCGAAGGTGTGTAAATGAGAACCCTTGTGCCCCTTCTGCATGTAGATACGTGCTTCTGCTGAAACATTCATTGCTGGACAATGGTCCTCGAACAACTTAACATTCGCTGTCAGACTTCCACTCCCCATGGATATAGGGGAATAGTTTGATCAAGTACATGGAGAATTAACCCATTCCTGCCTCTCCGGTAACACCCTCTGACCCCTGCACTAGCCCCCTGACACTATTGTATTGGATAATCTATTTTAGAAACATCCCAGTATTCTCCCCTGCTGCCACCCTCCCAACTGTTATGGCATTCACTTACAAGTGTTTTCAAACTGATCGCAGGGGAGACCATAGCCACATACCCTCCTCATGTTCGTATATAAACAGGAAACATCCCTTCCTCCTCCTGCCAAAGACTTGAAAAACATTTTAATTGTGTATGAAAAAACCCATTATCCGCAACCAGCAGTCCATGACACCATTTCCTCTGGCTCCAATTGGGAGAAAAATGCTACTACTGTCTTGCCAGGTGCTTCTTGATTCTCCTACAAAACACAACAAAACGTTTTAGAGATGTATAATGTGTGTAGTGCACATCATAGCAATTGAGTACTTGATTAGGTTAAAGGTACGCTCTCCTTCAAAGTGTGCCATCATAGAGGCAGTCGAGACAATAGTTGTTTGAGGGAAAATTGGTGTTGATCAAGATATGAGACACAGGTTGTGTGAGTGTCCATTATGTCTATTGTCTTAGCAGTTATATGAGACACATATTTTGTGTGTCTAAAATGGGAACTGTTAGAAGTTTGAGGGACATATTGTGCGAGTGTCGACAATTGGAGTGAGCTTAGCTGTATGTGAGGCACATACTGTGTGAGTGCCCAGAAATTGAAGAAATTTTTAGCCGTAACTTGGCACATATTATCTGAGTGTCCATGATGTATATTGGACTTGTAAACATATTGTCCACTAAGGAGTACGATTACATTTTCAGGACAATCACATTTTTGATATTCAAGTGACGTCCAGTATTTACAGTTGAGGTTAAGAAGATATGTCAGTTGTTGAGACACTAGAGGACGATAAGTGTGAGAGCAGGTTTGGCACACAAGAAGCCAGTGTCATTTGCTATTGGTGCTTAATTGGTGACCCAGATGAGGTGGTCATGAGGTAGTGAGTACCATTACTAGGTTTGTGATATAGTGGACATACAGGAAATTACTGGTCACATGGTAGATATTAGGATGTTCTCCCCGAAATGTTGACACTGGTAATAACTATACATGTCTTCATTTAAATGTTTTAAATATATCCACAGTACATCGTTTACTCTATAGTGTTTGCGTGGTGCTCTGTGCACTACTCCCTTGTAGATGCGTTCTGTTTTTGTGTGCTCCTTGTTTTGTACATTTCTTTTCTATCTACATTCCATCCTTTCCATGTGTTTTCTTTCAGGAGAAGGGATAGTTGATGGTGTCATCACATTGGTCATGTTTCAAGATGTTTATGTTGAAGGGCTGCCTTAGGATTTCTGTTGTGGGCAGTGAGATTGCTCACTTGTCTGGAGCTCGGTAGTTCACAGGGGTGTCAGACCTGAGGCTCGGAGGTGTTAGTTCCTAGCATAAGGAGTATTTGTTCCCTGTGATGGCTGTGAGTAGATTTGTCTTTTGCTCACTGTGAAGAAGCTGGTGCTCGGGAGTGGCAGTCCTGAGACCCTGGAGTCCCGGGTAGAAGGACATACTGTTTAATTTTAGACTGTCGTTGATCCTGGCATGCATAGGTTTGGTGTATTTGTCAGACCTTTTAGATTGTATATTTCTAAGGAAGGAGATGTGTTGTAGCTAAGGCATCTGTTTTGGCAATGTGACTGAGCTGGGAGGCCTGATGGAATTTGGATGGAATGATGTATGTGGCACTTGGGCCAGGCTCGGAGTTCCAGGGATGACGGTTGAAGAATTGGAGGGAGAGAAGGAACCGGAGAGGATGCTTGTACCCTGACCTCTTGCCTTCCTACTGTAATTGTAAGTAGGAGAATGAAGAAGCATTTCCTTTTCATGCATACCTTGCTCAGTCTGGTTCTTGCTTCAAGTTCATCACTTACCTGGCCGAGGTACATTATAATGATTTGTCATATGAGTGGTATCATTGAAAACGTTCAGAATTTTGTTACAAGTACAATTTTGTTGCCATTATTTTTTTGGCTCCACAGAATGAATGATGCCCCAGTTGTGGGATACGAAGAGGATGTCGGAAGAAAAACAACATTTCGTTTCTGCTATCCAGAATCTATATTTTCGGATCCGCAGCACTATGACGAGAACACGACTATTGTACTTCTTGCTTTCAAGCCACATGACGTAAAGTGGCTGTCGGAGTTATTATTGCACAAACGAGCAGTAAGTGCCTTATATTCATGTAGCTGGCTTGCAATGTTTTGAATATACTTTTTTTTTAAATCTGATTTCCGCTAATTATTTAAAAACGAGATTGTAGGTCTTGTACAGCTTTTTGTTTCCAATTAGAAGGAATCCAGAGTCCATCAAAAAGTCTATCTGCTAAGTGAGGTTTTTGTATGTGCATAAACTGAACCGCAAAATGGCCTAAATGGGAATAGCATAATGGATGCTAGGAAAGATACCAGTCTGTGAGAGATACATAAGCTTTATTTCTCTATACAGAGTGTTTCTCCACATTAACAATTACTCTGCCATGGTGTTTGTACACTAAAGCGCCATTTTTCTTTTTTTTTAAAGAATGATACCATGTCCTTATTAAATCACGTTTATCTCTGATTGCCATGCAAGGTCCTCAAACTCCCTATGTAATTTTTATGGATGTACCTGATGTACTTTTTTGTGCAACTAATTCTAAACGTGAGTATTGGTTGCAATTCACTATATGAAGGGAAATGCAATATCTGTGTCAGTAAATTATGGTAGAATCACTGGGTTTTTTTTTTCTTTCAACAATACCAACTTCACCCTAGCAAAACAATACATTTTCGGAATCTGTGCATAGTGAGGGCTGATGTGGTTAGTGTCAGTAATTCCATCTGGGGATTGTGCCAGGAGAACCTGCAGAAGATGGGATTTACTATTTTATTTTTGTTATGTTTAAAGCATGGACCTAGCTAGGGCAGCAGGCTGTGGGTAGCCAGCATTTGGAACTGTGAGTTACGGTCTGTGTGCTCATTGGGATAAGTCCTTTGTAAGGCGTTGTTGAAAAAGCCACGTTTTGAGTGATTTGCGAAATTGGAGAATTGTGGGGGATTCTGAGCCGATACTGGGATTGAGTTCCAGAATGTGGATGTGTGACAAGAGAAGGATTGTTTGTCACTAAGTACTTTATTTGGCCTAAATACCATTAAGGACAGAAAACAGAATCCTACAAAATGCAAAGATTATAAAAAAATTATTTAATTGCTGAATACAGCATGCTAAAAAAAAAATCATATTAAAACATAAGACACTATAAGGGAGAGAAAACTTGCAGCCCCAAATTCGTACGTATCCTAGATATGAAAACATTTGATTGATTGTTTGAAAACATTTTCCACCACAGAACTCTCTATGGACCTACTTCACTATTGTTATTGTCTACCAATTTCCTCATTTTCATTCTACGCTGCCAGGCCTAATGAATGTAGCGGGCCACACTATACAGAACTGGGGGGTCTGTAGACCCTCTACAGAATGTAAAAGCCTCCGCGGTTGATCGAATACCCACAGTCCTGAAAAGAGGTCTAAGATACCAAACTCTCAATGGACCAAACACCTCGCAAATAAACAATTGATGATAGTTTCATTTCCCAGGCCACATAAAGCGCATGCTCCTAACCCATTTGAGCCACAAGAATTTATAAAAAAGGCAATTTGTAGCGTCCCTACTCTAAATCAGACAAAAAGAGTTCCTTCATAAGGTGGAGTATCAGGGTATCTTTCATGGCCAAACTCTGATTTACATGAAAGCTATTCTGGGCCCAATTTCAGCCTGTTGGCCGCTTCTGCCATATTTTCCCTGGCCCTAACAATTGCTGCTCTCTTGATATATAGAGCTGTTTTATCTGCACCATATGGGTTCTACCAAAGCCCATCCACATTCAGAGCAATTAAAGATTTCTTCATGTGCACAGCACATGGGATACTTTTGCCCCTTTCCAAGCTGAAACGGTGCTTCAGTGCGTCTCAATAACTCCCTAAGCCGTCAGTGCTCCATAGCATAACCCAATACAGTACAGGTTTAAGAGAGGCTAACTCTTCTATTGGACATACGTCCAGCATTAGGTGGGCCTCGGGGTATCAATAGAAGGTGTTTATAAAATGTATGTTCTATCTTCTCTAAGGTCTTTGTGTTTCTCCTCTGCTTTCTCTCTCTCCCCTGCTGACCACCTGTCTGCGGTGCTGACTGGTTGCTTGGCTACCCTTGCTGTCTCACAGGGTACCAGGCTCCTCCATGATCAGTCTCCCCTGCACTGCCTCCACGTCTACTGCACACTTAGGGGCTCTAGCTGTAACCTCGGCAGTACCCTGCCTCCTTGCACTTAACCTGAGCCGTGCTGCCCTAGCTGCACTTACTCAGAGCATTGCTACCCTGATTGCACGTCCCCTTCCCTCTCCCTGACACTCCCAACTCTTCCTACCCCCTGCACTTAGCATTGTTGTGAAAGACCACAAAATGAGGCTTAGTACAAAGAAATGGAAATAGCCAGTCACAAGGTCAAAGAACAGTATTTATTAGAGTCCAGACTGGGGTCTCAGCGCCCCACAATGCATGCGTACAGACACTGTGGCAGGAGAGAGCCCCAAACAGCCAGGATGTCTAACATATATACATTCAGGAATAACATACGATAGCCTTGTCCAGCCCCCTCATGTGATAGGGTCCATAGGGTTTATGACCTTTCCACGCAGGTGATATTACTGAGACAATGTTTGTGCATTCTTCCCCGTCGTCCTATTGACAATGTACTGTCTGGGAGTTGGGTAAAGCCGTGCGTGGGGGCATATCGTGTTCCCTGGTAACATTTGCTGTATAGTTTATCTATGTTGCTCTTGAAGCCTGAGCTCAGTCTGCTCTAAAGCTTGGAAAACAGGATTTTCTCCAGAGGAGCACATTGCAGCTGCACATTTATTACAATTAATGGTCCAATGGAGAAACGTGGTTGAGACAGCCGGGTGCCCAATTTACAGATTAGCTATGCTTCTGCAAGGACTTCAAGGTTCTACAGTGTAAGACAAACAACATGCTCAGCAGAATGTGCATTCCTGTCTTGTAAATAACAGAAAGTTCATGCTGAGGTCTTCTACCACGTTTAGTGAGAAAGGCAAAATGAGCAAGGAACTGCACTGAACATTGCATCCAAGATGGCGAATAAAACAAAATGGCAACGTGACCACCATTATTGTGGCAATAGGTTTGTAGTGTGATGCAAATGTGCTTAGGCCCATATGCATACCTATAGGACACTAAATTAAATATATTTTCACAAACCCTCCTTTTGGCCTAAGCCAAGAGCTTCATCCAAAAATGGCATAAGGCTGATTTTTCTTCATTTTCGTACCATTATTTAATGTAATTTCCAGGCGATTGTAGAGATTTAAAAGAATCATCTACCTGTGACTCAGGGAACTATAATGGCCAGTTAAACTAGGTTTATGGCTGATCTGAACATGTACCAAATGTGAGAGTTGGTGAGTGAGTGGAGAATGAAATTAGGGATATGGTTAATAGCTTACATATTCATAACTGTTGCGCTTTTTATGGAAAAAGCTGAAATGTGCCACATGGCCATGCTACATCGCACAGAGCTTATCTAATTCCCCATGATTAGCTGAATCCAAAAAGATGTATATTATGGCAGTTGCTAGTAAAATTATGAAGTTGTGATACATAACTAGTTTTTGGTTGGTTAGTTTAAAAGGAGAACAAATGACAATTACAACTGGAAATTGCCATATGTTGCTGCAGACCCATAACTAGACTTGGAGGCTGGGTTTGGGAGGTGAGAGAAGGGCAACTGCCCAATCCTAGTTACAGGCATTATTGCAGGGCACTTCCCAAGATTGTAAAATTGGGGGTGTCATCGCTGCTATATAAGCGGGACTGCACTAGGAGGAGGGAGAGACAGACGCACCGAAATACACAGACAGAAAGACAGAGGGCTGCTGAAACTTCCCATCGGACAGCTGTAAGGAAGCACCAGTGGAGATTGCTGAGAGTTCATCTGGGTGGAGCTGCCTATTTCGAGGAAGGCCTCAAAGAAGACTGGATCCTATGGTGGAGAGCGGGAGGCCATCTTTGAGAGTGAAGTGACCAGACCCCAGCCCTATCTTTCCATAATGTCCTAAGATGCAGCTGGCTTTTCTGAACTTTAAACAGAGGCTTTCTATGTAAGTAGAACTGAGCCCTGGGAAATCGTAAGGTGGGGGAATCTGCTTTCTTTGAATCCTTTCCCTTTATAGAGGGCAGGGCGGGGCCAAACTGTGTAGGTCCTTAGCCTATTTAACGAATTCCCCATCTGGCAGAACACTATGGGGTGAATGATTTTAAAATTTTAAATTAACAAAGCTCACGTTCCAGTCTGCACTGAAAACTATAGCCCTATACATTAATTGGGTAATCCTTGTTGTCCTGCTAACCCCGACTTCTTTAAGGAAGAGGGGTGTCTTTGTTCTTCAATGAGTCCAACCTTTTTATCCAGCTTCCCCAACACAGCCTTTCAGTGGAGGGGGGGGTTCTGAAATCCAAAGCTCCCCAAATAATTCACATTTTTCTGCCGGCTTCCTCAAAAAGTGAAGTGCTTCAAGGCAGGAAGGGAACAAGGGGATATCATCGTCATTCTTAGGCCTTGAAGATTCCGAATGATCCAACAACAATAACAAGACTACTAGGTCAGAGCGTTTCTGCTAGAGTGAGTGTGAAACAAAGAAATGGGGGAGAAGTGTGGGGGGGTGGGAGAGGAGCATACAAGATAAAAGTTTTTTTTGTCAATGCACCTAGGCATGCAGACATAACAAAGATGAGGAGGGGAGAAAGCGGAAGACAGGACAGCTAACATGCTAGGCCTAGTACATTCAGGGTTGTGCAATTGAGCAAACCGAAGTGCGATGGAGAGGGATAAGTGCGCCCAGTCCAGCAATGACCAGGGTTAAGTGCATAGTGGGTGCCATTTTCATGGAACCATTTTGAAAGTGCAGTAATGCAGGCGGATTGCGTAGACAAGTGCAGGAATGGTGGGGGAGCCACGCACCTGTGAGGCTTGGATGTACACCAGGTGACTAGTCAGCTGACTGAAAAGGTTGGGGATGAGAACGAGGAGGGAATCGGGAGAGAAGAGAAAGAAAGTCAGTAGGGCAGAGGGAGAGAGAAAAAGGAGAAGAGGAATGTCTTAAGGAGTTTCCATAACTTAAGGAGATCTGGCTTAAGACTGAGAGAGGCAGGTAGGCTGTTCCAGAGGGAGGCACCTGCAGAGGATAAGGATCTGCCCCCAAATCTCTGTTTGGAAAAGCGGCTCACCCGTAGAGAGTTGGAGGAAGCCAAACGGAGAGCTCTGGAAGGAGAGTACTTGGGAAAAGTGTTTTAGATAGTAAGGGCCCAGCCCCAGAAAGCCTTGTGGAATATGCAGAGGGACTTGAACTGAGGGTCTGAAAAGCAAACCGCTAAATCACCCTGTGCTTATTTGAAACCAAAAGTGTGGGCAAAATCATAATTGCCATATGTATTTGTACCAATCTTGAAATCCTACTGCTAGCCTGTTAAGCCCGCAGGAAAATCAAAATCTACATAATTGCTTTCGTTCTTGATCAGTGTAATTATTTCTTGAAGTGAAATTTGCAGAAATTGAAGAATTGCGTTTGTGTTCTTTTAAACTCATTTTTGTGATTTATTTATGCTGAGAGAAGTTGATTATGTTGTGCCACGGATAAAGTAGTGTTTGACATTTTCATGCTAATTTCTATTACTTTTATTTAAATAAATACCAATATATTTCCCGAACACCGGCGAGGTCCTTGGCTCATTGTTCGCTCAGGGGAGAGATATCTAAGGGGCATGATATGTGTCTGAGATAGAGCTAAAGAAAATAATCTGTTAAATAGTTTGTTGCATCACACATTAAGTTGGCAAAGAAAGAAATCCCTGTGGTCAGGGTGGCTTCTCAATAAACTGTTACAGGACATGCCTTGTTCACACTGCCAACCCAAACGCAATACCAGCATTCTCTACGCTCCCGCCTGCAACTGTACTCACTGCGTGCTTCCTCTGCACATAACGAAAATCCTCATCACTCTGGACATCAATTATTGAAGTTGGTGACATAATAGACTATGCATTTGGGGATGTTACTTGTGATGCAGTGTGTGGCCTCAAGAGCATTGCATTATGAAGAGGTCTAGTTATGGCTACTGCACTAGGCTAAAAGAAGCTGGACCCAATCCCTCACCACACCTTTATGGCAGTGCATGACCCTGAGGTGAAGCCCACCAGAAGCCAACTGCATCAGGGTGTCTATCAATTCATGTACGCCACAGCACATTTCAGGCAGCATTTGAAGATTGTGGAATGGTCTACTCTAATGCTGCAACTCTGTGCCATGACGGAGGGGAGCAACCCATGTGCATATCAGTTTGGTCATTCCAGCTCAGAAGAGCAAGGCAATTTCGATTGCGACCCAAGACCCTGACACGTTTTCCTAGCATGTTGGGTATCGTCAGTAAAGCGTGGCAGTGGTGCAGCAAGAGCTCTGTGCACAGTGAGCCAAGGAGTCCAAGGCTATACTACCCTTACTAGCTTATAAATTATAATGAAACCCCAAGCTAACATTCCAGACAGAGATCAGCGGCACCAGGCAATTAAAATGGCTGATGTAATGCTCTGGCAATCCCACATACCATAACTTCCTCCGTACGGGGGCGAGGCTGAGTGTGTTGCAAAGCAGCCTTGGAATTCTCTGCATGGGCACACCCTGCCATGCCCTGCACTTTACAGTCTCTGCGAGCACCCCCCTCACTCCCACCCGTCGGCCCCTTTCTCAGTGTCGGGCAGAGCTTCGAGCGAGCAGCTGTGCTGTTTGCGCATAAGGACAGCTTCTACCTCCCTGAAAAAAAAGAATACACATACTATTCTACGGTCCAGGATGCAATGTCAAGTATAGACCTTTGGCTGATCTCTGCGAAATGGATGTACAGACTGCGAGGCAGCAAGATCTTGCTGCGCACCCTGTCAGACCACTCCCCACTAATAATAAGTATCTCGCTGAACATGATGCCGAGACCCAGTCCACAATGGAGAATGTCAGCGGCGGCCCTATCAGACGCCACCCTGGTGGAATCACTCAGAGAAGAAATAGAAATGATCTTCGAAACAAATGAGGGGACGGTCTCGCAATATGCAACCATATGGGAAACATTCACTGTATGGCTACGGGGCACGGGTATATCAATCACATCAGGGATCTTAAAAAACACCAGAAGGGAGCTCAGTGAATTGGAGAGGGAAATACATAGGCTAGAAAATGAATATGGTACAACTGGGGATAGGGCTCTATTTGACATAATCAAAAAGAACCTGTCAGGATTCTGCGAGATGGCGGATTGGGAGCTACACCTCATGACGAAACTGGTACATGCCCGTAGATATGGAGAGGAAGACCGACCGGAACTATATCTGGCAGGAGTGGTAAGAGGGGAAGAGACTCACAGCTATTGAAGCTGAAGAGGGGCAGCTAGTAACAAAAACAGAGGCGATTAATGCAGTCTTTGAAAAATACTATAAGAAACTGTATGCCAGGCCGGACACCAGCACCGAGGAAGAAGTGAACCTATACTTGGAATAGCTTTCCCAAAATTGGGCGACAAGGACCGTGGGGCGCTCGATATCCTAGTGTCACTGGAATTAATAGAAGAGGCCATAGCCACACTAACATCGGGCAAATATCCGGGCCCAAATGTTTTGGTTATGGAACTATTCACGACATATAAGGAAGTCCTCATCCCACGCTTACTAAAGGTGTGGGAGGAGTTTTGAGCAAGTGGTCATCTCCCACCATCTGTGACCAAGGCGGTTATAACGGTGCTGCTGAAACTGGGCAGACCACTGAAAGACGTTGCTTCATACCGCCCACTATCGTTAATAAACACAGATGCAAACATATTGGCCATGGTATTGGCAAATTGGCTCCTCCCACACATGCCCACCCAGATACACCCCGATCAATCAGGCTTCATTCCAGGAAGGTCCACGGCTTCGAACTTACAATGCTTATTAGTGATCATCTCACAAATAGATCACCACGCATTTGTAGTTGCGGCTTCATTAGACGCAGAAAAAGCTTTCGACTCTGCCAGATACACCCCGATCAATCAGGCTTCATTCCAGGAAGGTCCACGGCTTCGAATTTACAATGCTTATTTGTGATCATCTCACAAATAGATCACCACGCATTTGTAGTTGCGGCTTCATTAGACGCAGAAAAAGCTTTCGACTCTGTGTCTTGGGATTTCCTGTTTGGCGTGCTTAAAAGATTTGGCATGGGAAGTAATTTTAGTAGATATGTGAGATTACTTTATACCAACACTACGCCAAGAGTTTGCACTTATGGGACGATATCAGGACCAATCTCACTTGCCAGAGGAACATGACACGGATGCCCTTTCTCCCCCCTCCTGTTCGCGTTAACAATAGAACCAACCACTAGCACAACAGATGAGGGTTCAGCATGGGCACAGAGGTATACATATAGCAGGACCCCCACAGATGATCTCCCTGTACGCAGATGATGCATTATTATATATACAAAACACATAGACTTAAATGAAACCAGTCATGGAAGAGGTAGCTAAATTCACACATCATTCAGGATACAAGATAAATACCATAAAATCGGAACTATTCCCATTAACTGAAGATACCAATATACCAAAAGATCTATGTAGTTTCCGTTGATCCCCATCCTGCTTAAAATACCTGTGGGTAATGGTATCCCGAACACAGAAACAGCTATACGAATTGAACCACAAAGTGTATCTCCACGCATTGACAGTGAAACTTAATATATGGTCAAAGTTCCCGATGTCACTATACAGCAGGGTCTCACTGCTTAAGATGATAGTGGCACTCAAGCTATTATACTATTTTAACACCATGCCGATATGACCAGGGTGAAAGTTCTTCATGAAACTCCGATCATTAGCCACACAAATTGCTTGGGAAAGTGGTACGGCCCATATGAAGTGGGAAGCCCTCACTAAACCATGTGACCAGGGGGAATTGGCGGCATCAGACTTTGAACGGACTGTTTAGTAGCACAGACTCACTATGCATGACCCTGGTACTTGATGGAAGTTGGCTCTGGACAGCGAGCTCTTGAGTGCTAGGGTGCCTCCGCAACAGACCTTAAAATGGTAATCTTAGACGATCACTATATAGACTCGTGCACTTTTGACCCATTTGGTACAACAGTGAGCGCATGGCACCGCATATTCAAAGGCTTAGTCGTTTCCTCCTCCCACAGTAGCAACATCCCCTTATGGGACTGCCCAGGCCTCCCCCAACATTCGATTCAGATATCCAAACATCATGAGACCCAGGGAAGGTAATGAAGCTGGTAGATCTATACCCAGAGAGTCGATCTGTAACCGAGGAGGAATACAAAATCAAAATGGGAGATAACTCAGTTAAAATGCTACAGTGCCAAAGAATGTGAGCAGTGGTTAGGAAAAAATGGCCATCGTACCCCCACGAGCCGGACCCATGTGATTGCTTAGAGGCCATATTAACGGGAGATGAATGAAGGAGGTTGAATTCAAGACTATTTGGGATATTTTTTTGTTTTAAATTTATTTATGATATATGGTTATACAATTGACAAACTTTTCTCACATTCTTCAATTTAAGAACATTTTTCCAAAGTTTGCTTTTTCTGTTAAGACAAAGTTTACAAGTCTTCAAACACTGACAGTTGCTTCTGTATAGCAATGGAGAACTTAACTACAGCCAAGGTTATTGCCGTTTTTTCTCCTGATTGCAGCATCTTCCACCATAAATCTTGCGATCTGTATCCATATTTTGTAATGATGGGAATTATAAAAGTGTTCCTTTGCGCTGATAAAGTTGGACAATCCATCATCAAATGATACACATTTTCTATTGACTCAGGATTTTTGCATAATCTGCAAGTCGGGGAGCCGGCTGCCTGGTTCCACAACCAGATAGTTTCTCTTGTTTTAATTAGGTTGAGCTGAAATGTGAGAAATTGATCTCTAAAGTACCAATGAGGAAACAATTTTAAATAGCTAGGCAGAGAATTTGGTTTTTTGTTATCCTCCCACGGTTTAGTGCATGTCTTACATGTTAACCATTCTTTTTCAGTTCTAAACCAATCGCACAAGTAGAGCTTTTTATTTTACCTTATCCGGGTTGTTAATCAGAGTTTCAGCTGGCTCTCCTGTAGTTGCAAGCAGGCTCCAGCACTCTGTTTGCCATTGGGTCAATATCGGATCTTGTTCTTCCATAAGTGCTTTTTTGATGCATTGAAAGCCACCTTTGGGGTTTCCTTCTATATACTCTTCCTGTAGAATCAGTGTGTTTTCCACTCTACCATGACTAGCATGGAAGTTAAACCCAACTCTCTGCGTATTGCTTGTATTGGCATGGCTTTAGGTAGACGGAGCATGTTTTTCCAAAAATGACCTTCTAGAGCTGCCTGATTTTTGATTTTGAAGTTGAAGGAAGTTTCGGCACCGTAGGTGACAATCTGAACCGCCTTTGCTTTATAAAATTTAATTAGTGGAATTAAGCTGAAGCCACAGTCGCGTCTCAAGATTATTTTTCCTAGGCCTGTCAAATTTATTACTTTCTTTTTTAGTATTTGAAGGCGGGCTGCAACAACCTTACTTAGGTTGACACATACCCCGAGGTATAGAAACGATTGTACTACGGAGATCTCCATTCCCAATAGTGACCAGCGCATTGTTTTCGTTTGCAGTTGACTCTTTTGAACACCAAGGGGTATTATGGCAGATTTTTTTGGATTGATTGTAAGGCCGTTCTGTTCCACATAGAATTGTAAAGCTTTTAACTGTCTTTGTAGACCTATTGGAGTTTGGTCTATGAGGACTACGTCGTCGGCATAGACTAGACGACTTACTTGGATGTTTGCTATTGATGGAGGAAAGCATCTTATGTTATTAGCTGCCGCATCTATGTCAGAGATGAACAGATTGAATATTTCCGAAGCCATTGGGCAGCCTTGCTTGACGCCTTTGTTGGTTGGAATTGGTGCAGTTAATAAGCCTGTTTTGTGCAACCGGACTAAGGGTGGTATCTTGATGAAATTATTTGATGGGATCAATAATGGAAGCAAGACAATTCCACTCACTCAATTTGGACCATAGCCGTGGCCGTGAGATGCTGTCAAATGCTTAAGTCAATAAAGGCAATATACATTTTTGAGTCTTTCTTTCTCTCTGTGCGGCTTTTCAGCAAATTTAGAATGAAGATGTTATGTGATGTTCCGATACCTCGCACAAAGCCCGATTGCCATACATCAAAATGGCCAGAAGATGTTTCCCAGGTTGGCAAAGCTCGAAGTACAAGGGTGCCAAAGACTTTGCCCATAGAGTCCAGCAATGCTATCGGGCGGTAGTTGGCTGGCATTTGGCGATTGCCCTTTTTATGAATGGGTATGATTATCGATTCTTTCCATGAAGTTTGTATCTTTTGGGTGTTCGTAATATAATTGAATAGAATTGATAAGAGTTTGGCCCATTGTTGTGGATTTTCTTTAAGGGTGGCGTTACTTATCCCGTCGGGTCCATGTGCATTTGATTTTAACAGCTTCATGATGACATTCTCAATGGTCTCTGCTGAGGTGTCTATTAAATGCCATTTAGCGTTCTTCGATAGAGATGACACGTTGTCATGTTCTTGGTTGAAGATTCTTTTAAAGTTGGATATCCAAACTGCCAGAAGGATGGGTGTGGTTATCGATGAATTTTGATCCATCTGTAACTGGTTGATCTGTCTGCACATTTCTGCAGTATTGGATGATTTAATAATGTGGAGCATTTTTTTCCCCATCATTGCGGTCCAGTACCTTCTTGTGTCGCCGTAGCCAATTACAATGTTGCCAAATTTGTTTCCTTTTAAGTATTGCTAGTGCAGATTTATCTCATTTTTGACTGTTTAAACTCTGCCTTAGAAATTTCTTTTGAAGGGATTTGGTATAATACAGAACAGTAAAGTGCAAAGCAACACAGTGAAGGGTAAATGGGAGATACCACAGCGAGTAGAGATGAGGCCAAGTGGTGAAAACACTGTGAACTAACCAAGGACGTCTCACTCGATGCCCGATTGCAGCTCATAGAATTCAAAGAATTAAAGAGGTTACATTACTCTCCTGCCAAGGTGGCACGATTTTCCCAGGACGCCTCAGACAAATGCACAAAATTTGGAGCGGACGGAGCATACACAGTCCTTATGTTCTGGCGTTGCCCAAACGTGATATAATTCTGGAGGGAGGTTTCTGGGGCACTTTGTGGTATGAATAAGATCCCTCGTACCCCTTAAATATTTGTCGGGATATCGCAAAAGTTAATATTAAAACATGTAGACTGTTAAACACGGGATGTATAATCGCAAACAAATGTATATTACTGCACTGGAAATCTAAGACTGCGCCTATACTATACGAATGGTTAAGAGAACTAACCTACGTGCATGAAAGGGAAGAGGGGGTATACCGGAATGGTAATAGTCGGTAGGCCGAAAGATATATGGGGACCATTCCGGGAATATGTGAAAGAATCACCTACGTAAATTGTAAATCAAAACAATCAAACAATTGAATTGTAAATGTGTTGGATACCTATAAGCAAGTAAACGATTGTAAGAATGTGAAAGATTGAACGTCTTGTATTACATGTTTGCCTGATACCTAAATAAAGTTGTTGGGTTTTTTTTAAGTATGTTTGTGACCGATCAATTGGAAGATATGTAGTCAAGTGCTTATATCACAACATGGGTAAAATACTGATTTCTCCACTTTAACACAATGTGTGATCCTGGGCAAATCATTTAATCTCATTGTGCTTGATCTGCTGACATTGGGTGTTGCTAGAAGTGATTTAGTTTGCAATTTCTGCTATGAAGAAAAACCCTCCTGGTTTACTAAACTATTGGGTCTTTGTATATTTAAAATGGTGAATATTTATATATTGCACAACATATCATTCTCTTGTCTTGCACGTGAAAACTTCTTTTAATGCCTTTACCAAAGGTATCCTAGAGTATTGTAGACTGATGCCACTGCTTGTGATTTTGTTTACTGTGATGTCGGTACTGATCATGTCAATCCATATTGTGCAAGTTAGGGTTCTGCATATCTTTTGCTGGATAGATCAGGAAGACAAATTAGTGCACATCAGTGTGTGGGGAGCACATGCAGCTGCCCCTACTTTGGTTGTCTTACTACACAGCAACATGTTTCTTCATGCTATTAAATGTGGCTTGTGTCCATGTTGCAGGTTGCCCCTTTCTAGCTGCTGTCACCTTAACTCAGTGTCAATCAAGCCTTTCATACCCAGCGTCCCCCACCCTCCAGTAAAAAAAGTCTGAGGCCCCCTTCCTATGTGTTTGTCTCCCCTAGGGGAACCAAAGGATTTCCAGGAGGGCCCAGGTTCTTTAACACCTTAACTGCTGAGGGTTTTCTCTCCAGTGATTAACCTCTTTTTTGGACATTTCGTTGTGTCGCATTAAATTCCTTGTGACATTTTTGTTGCAAGGGATATCCCGGACAAATTTGCACTCTTTTCTTCCCACATGTAGGCGGTTATACTGTCACCAAGGATTCTTAGGGTGGTGTGAGAAAGTAACCAAAAGTGACAACATTTTGTGTTTTTTCAGAAAATTCAGACACCCACCCTGGTCTCTTTTCTAAAAGGGCTCCTCGCCCCTAGTGCCAGTCCAAGCTAGTAGGCTAAAAATCTCTCACACAGTGCCATCAAGTTCATACAAGAAATGACTCCTGTCCCACTTTACTTTGTGTCCTGGGTCTCTCACCCTACTTTGGATTTTTAGATCTCACCCCATCTTCGGGTTTCACTTCTCTTGCTCGACCTTGGGGTCTGGTATTGTTCACCGAACTTGGGGACTTATTGGGCCTCGCCTCCCCTTTCCTGCTTGCCCCAGGGGACCGCGTACGTTTAGTCTTGCTGCTGTGCTTCTCAGAAGAATCAGCCAGGTGAGTCCAGGTAGCAGCATGTCTCCCTGCACTTTGCTTCAAGGTAAGCTTGCCCTTCTTTCCTTCTGTCCTCCGGCAGGTCTCCGGTGTGTGGCTGTGAGCGCACCTGTTGTTGGGCGGCTGTAGCCCTTGCTGCTCCACTAGGCCCTGGTGGTTTGAGTTTCTGCTCTGCCAGGTCGGTTGGTGTTCCTCAATCTCGTTCAGGGCCTCCGAGCCCCACGCAGGCTCTCTGTAGTCTGCCAATACTCCTAGGTGGAGGGTGTCCTCTGTTTCCAGCTCTGCAGCAATCTCTCTTTACTCCACCAGTGATCAAGGTTTTATCCTTCTTTTAGCCGGGCGTTAGGTCTTTCCACTGTGTTCTTGTTCCCGGTGAGCCAGATGCAACTAGAGGGTGAGAAACCCCACGAACCATTCTTTCAGAATGCTTGTAATCATATAGGTTACCCCTCCTCCCCCACACACTCCTTCGTAGCCAGCACGGATACTAGAGTTTTGAACAAAGGTAGGATTATTCACAGCCCTTTCTAGGGAGCTCCAAAGGAGGGGGGAGGTAACCTCCCCCCACTGGGATCTCACTTGCCCTGTCCTCTACAGGGTGTTAAACTGAAGTGGGCTCACCTCACTCGACCCAAAGGGGGGTGGCTCCTTCTTGGGAAGAGGGGACAAATTCTGTGAATTTGTCACATTCTACATTCCCATTGAGCTTTAAGGGTATACTGTGTGTTGGTTACCACAGTGTGGGGGCATTCATCAGTCCGTGTGAGGGGCTGCATTCAGTTTCAGCAGCGCACTCTGCCTGGGGTGTCCAGTGTGAGCTGCAATTGTCATTGAACGTAGGAGATGGAATTAGTTGCAAGCATGCCATGCACTCTGGTTCAAGTGAAGGGCACAGGCATAATGAATATGCATTATTAACACATTTTCTTTCTCGCAAACTGAAGACTTTATCATGAAATATTTACGAGGGGTGTTCGATGCAATATTAATCATGTATTAAAGCTTTTGTACTGGTATATATTATGTGGATTAGCGGAGTATGTGGCTAGTTGCCATGTTACAGGACACTAATCGTATGGGGCAAACCGCAATTATAGCCTGTTTCAAGGTTGCACTTAATGCGTTTTTGGTCACACTTTGACATTGATTCCTTCTTTTGTGAGTGGGCTAAGTGTTTTCTTTCTACTTTGTGTAATCTTTCAGTGCCTTTAATGCCCGCTGAACATTTTCTGTTGAAGAACGATGGGTTTCTGGTCATTCCTTTTTAGACAGATGTTGGTAATCCTTTTAATCACATTGTTGTGTTGACCAGGATATGTGCTTTACTGTTAATTTCTGGAAGAGACTGGTCTGCTGTGACGTTTTGGTTGCTTGTGCTGGTTGATGGTAGTGGGGCGTGCGTTGCATTGGTGCTGAATGCATTTTCGTTCCTCTTATTGAGTGAGATGTGGTGTCTTGGTTTCCTGTCTTTGTATCAGAGCCGGCCTTAGAGCAGGGTAGGCCGAGTGGCCGCCGGGGGTGAGGAGGGGGGTGTAGTCTTTCAAGGTTTCCCCCTGAAATTAAATGCGCTTCGTTCTCGGGAGCATAGCATATTTAATAACGATAGGGCGTCTGCCGTGCCTATTGAAACATGTAGGCCCCCCGCTGCATGCCTAGCAGCGCGCGGGGGGAGGACAGGGGCACTAAATGTTTGATTTGGTGCCTGGAGCGCTGCAGCGTCTAAGGCCAGCACTGGTTTGGATGTACATTTTCCAGTATAATAAGCAGGGAGGGGGGGGGGGCGGTTGCATGTGAATGTGCACGTCTGCTGTGTATGATAGATGAAATGTAGGGATGTGTTAGTTCCTGTGATGGGGTTCTGCAGTTTCATTGTGAGAGGGGCTAAACTTGCCTGGTGACATGCAATCGCTCGTGAGAAGGTCTGCGCAACACAGCCTTGGCTTCTCATTTCCTCTGTGTCCCCTCCTTCCTTTCTACATTTTTGCTGAGTAATCGACCACCCCCTCGGACTGTCCTTGCAGCAGAGCCGCCTATTACGAAAACAAGCTGTGATCTGTATGACTGCTTAATCTTTCAGCAGCAGGCGGCGAGGTAGGGGCGTTGACTCTTGGTTTTCCTGGCAGAAGGTGGGGTGGCGCCAGCAAAAAAAAAAAAAAGGTCCCATTGCAGCGTATGGGGACTTTAGCGAAATTGGCGTTTCCTGGAGGGTGAGGGAGACTTGGGGCGCCCGGAGGACCAGAGTAATCACCCCCACCCTCCTTCTGTGAGGGACAGGTGCAGATTGCAGAAGCTGGAAAATAGACAATGTGACATCACAGGGTGGCTGTTACAATCAACTAGCCATTTCATTCATGTGAAAAATTACCCCTGCCATAAGTGCACATTGCACATCAGCAAAGAGTTTCATAACCAAATAGAGGACCCATTTCAAAAGCATTGTTACTTTAAAGGCCATGCAACTCCAAGAGGACTTGCGATATCCGTTTTACATATCATAAGGGATATTTTCTTTCTTTTACTACAAGCCTGCATGAGACTTCCTCTTGTTTTTTTTCGCTTATTCGAATGCCAGAGATACAAAATCAATATAGAATCTGTGGATGGAAAAAATACTAATATGAAGCTTGTAATGTGTTGCAACAAAATAGTTTAAGAAATGTAGTGCAATTAATTTAAGAGCTTTTCTGTGGTTTAAAATAAATGACACCATGGAGACGGATGCTTTTGCTCCGGGTTTAAAGTAATGATACATCAAACTGTTGCGTATCAAGTACGGGGGCTGCAACGTGCCAAAGCTAGTCGCAGTTTTAATTACGTTCTCCAGTGGCAGCTGGAATTCTGCTCTGTGCAGATTGGAGCATGAGGCATTTTGTCATAGCAACCCAACTGTATTAAGTTATTACTAGGTTAGGAAATGGACCCAAACAAGGCGGAGCGGAGCTTCGGTTATGTTTGCCTTGCCGGAGCTCTGCGTGGTCCTGAGGCCCAGGGAATAGCCCTGGGAACATGCCGGTCTGTGCTAAACTCTCACACACGAGCAGGCTGTTATTCTGAAGACGGGCATGCGCGCCTGAATGCAGAAACTTCCAAAGCTTCCCTCCTCTTCAGAACCTGAAGAAATTGGTATACATGTCTGATAATGTATAGATTTTCTTCGTTGGGGTGAATACTTAGACCAATAAAAAGAACAGAGTTCACCTTTTATTACCCACTTAAAAGGGTTTCTTGTCTGATTTACTAACGCAGACCTGTTTCAAATGTATAATTGTTGCCAGTTATGCTATATGCTTTTATGCTAATCGCCAGGCTTGGGCCCATGAAGAAATACTGTGTTGTGTGACCTGAGCTGGCGCCACACCCGTTGGCCCTGCCCTTTCACGCCCCGCCCCCCGTCCCACAGTAATTTCCCCCCCTATTTCCAGCACTGGTTCTTACACTTGTATTCATACAATTTCATTATTCCAGCTGAATAGTGTTGTCACGACTCGACTGTAATAATGATATTTACAAGCTTTTATTGAGGTATTGCAGACTTCCATATATTTTGTATAAATGAGCGGGACATTAAGGACGGGCGGTGAGCTGGCACAGTATAAAGCTAATAGTATTATTGGATAAATTATAAGCAATAATGCAAGTCACAGAGAAGTTGTGTGAGCATTTAGAAGCACACGGCCATATCCTCAGCAATGAGATTCCTTTAGGCTTTTTAAAAATGCCTTTGGAATGTGATGGGATGCTGCCTGCTCGCAGGCAGCCCCTGCAGTTTGTGAAGACTTCCGAGGGCAGAGGCTGACTTGCCACTGGGATGACGGACAAAAGTCGACCAGGCCCTGCTGTTTCTGTCACTGACACATTCCCATCTCATCACACCAGCCACAACACACACGCAATCAGGCACATTGGAAGAAGCAGCTTTAGCGCTCGCTTATAGTGCCCAGCTAAACATTTAGGGCTCGTGGGGGCACATTTCAATATGATTGGGACCCCCTTGGCTACAGTTAGGAGGGGTGGACACAGTCTGTGGCTAAAATAATGGACACAAAGGAATGCCCTTTAATCTCATAGGGCAGGCAGCCATTGGCGAGCTGAAACACTAAACTGCCACTGAAAAGTTAGTAATTGCTCTATCAGCAAGGTACTAATGCAGATGAAACCAGAGTAAAAGAGAAAGAGGTGTTAACACTGCTGGGTGCTATCAAAGGAAATCTGTAACCTGCTGCCAAGCACACATTAAAATTCTTAGGCAGTGGTCTTCAAACGAGGTGGCCCGAAGGATGTCTTGGGGGTAGAGGGGAGGGGTGAGACGCTTGAAAATAAGATTGTTTTTAATATAAGAAGAGATTAAGACTGCTTTTTCTAGAAAATATAAGCAGTGGAAAATCTGCTTAGATTTTTACCCCTTGAGTGCTGAGGATGCAGTATCTCGTCCTCCGCGCTACGTTCACAGTGCGGAGGACGAGATACCTTGTTCTTTGCACTACTTACCTCGGAGGGGGGGGGGGCGGATCGCCTCCACTGCAGCAGAACTGCTGTCCCTGACCCCCAGGCTGTGAAGGGAAAGACCGACCTCCCTTTCCCTGCCTGGGGGTCGGGTTGCAGTAGTGATGTCGGCGCACGGTACATCATCAGGAAATGAAATTGCACAGAAATACTTTTGCATGTTACAAGGGTATTTTTTGCCCGATTTCCTTCAGTGAGGTCTTGTTGGATTTCAGACGAGCCCGAACTCAAGGGAATTTTGAGGTGGGGCCCCACCACCAGGCCAAACCGACCCCCACCAAAAAATTAAAATGGCGCAATGTTTTGCCTCTTTGGGGGCAGATGGGTGCTGTTTTGCACCCAATCCCCCCTCAACCCCCCCAGCAAAGTAAAAAATACTTTTTTATTTGAGGCAGATTTGGAGACATCTGGGGGCTGGACCCATGCCTATGGGCCAGCCCCCCTCAGCAAACCCCCCACCCCCAAGGGGGGCAGATCCTTTCTGCTACCCCCAGGGGCAAAAGTGAGGGTCTGTCCCCATTTTGCCACCCCTGTGAAGCAGAAAGGAGGACTAGACCACTAGGGAAATGATTTTGGGAGTGTCCAGGCCCAACTACCCCACACACCCCAAAAAAGCCACAAAGATGGCACAATGTTGTTTCGCCGCCTTTGGGGCAGATGGGTGCTGTTTTGCAAAACAACATTGCGCACGTTTTTTTCATTGAAAGAGTGCACTAGATAACTGATCCAGAAAATAAAATAGTAAAGAAATAACCAATAAATTGAACTTGATTGGTTATTAGAAATGAGTCAAAAAATGTTGCTTTAAGCATTGTTTGGTTTATCGCGGTTTATTATGCAGTCACTCGCAACTCGGGGGGTGGGGGAGTGTGGAGGGGTTCCTTCCTCCCCCACCCCCCAAGCAAGGTGGCACACAATAAAGCACTTTTTATTTCAGGATAAATTTGGTGAGGCACCCAACCCGTTTTGCACCCAAGCCCAACAAATACTCTGGGTCTCCAGTGGACTAGCAGCCAGGCCGGTGTGTAGTAAGTATATCTATTAATGTTATTTAAGGTTGGACAAACAGGCTAACATCAGCCACCCATATAACTTTGTAATTCTGATTTAAAATTAATGGGGAATTTCGTTTTTGCACCCTCCACAATGACTTGAAAGGTGGTGTTTTGTGGATTACTTCTTTTTGGGATTAAGGTCACTCCACCCCAGCCCATTTCTATGTGGAAGTCAAGGAATTCAGAAACAGTCAACCAGGTAATTATGGCTGCTGATAGTACCAGAAGTGGGGAGATATGTATGATGTAGGCTGAGGGAGGAGAATAGATACGTCATTTCAAATTGACAAGGACTTGTGCATCTTTTGTTCAGAAAAATCTCACACTATAATAACTCCCCTGGTCTTTCAAATAACCCCATGATGATATATATATACATTCTATATTTTACAGCGAATCAGGCCATACTAATTTAACTTTGACGTGCCCTTCCTGAGCGGAGGTACCATTTTTTGTGGTTTTCTGCTGCTTCGAAATAGCTAAATTTGGGACCATTTTCAATTTAACCTTATTTTCATGATCTACGCCTGTGCCAACTTTCCCATTTCCCAGGTATATGAAAATGGCAAAAATCATACCTTTCCACATAACTTAAATTATGTACATCACAAAAATGTCGTTTTTACAGGGTCCCAATGGGCTTTTTCTCCTGTTTAGTTTGAACCTGCGGTGAGGATAGGACACACACTGCTCTTTTATTAAGGAAAAACTGTATTTAATGTTTAATCAATGGCAGGGCATAACATGGTCCCAGTAAGTTTCATTTCTCTCGACATGTGACCAGCCATCTGATTTATCTGAACATATCCTTCTGCTGAGCTTCAAAGCCTTGCTGAGTGCTTAATGTACAGTTTATGGGAAGCTTGACTTCAGAGTTACTTCTGCAGGAAGTTTTACAAAGGTAGCGGGCGCCCCTCTCTCGCAAGAACAGACATGATAACCTGTTCAGTGCTTATTAACCACTTGAGAGTTCGCAGCCACTGCTTTTACTCACTGTGCCTTTCACAGATGGGAAATATCCATTTGCATATCAGTCTTTGTCCTGCCCAGGGGCAGTCCAGCACCGAAATACAATGGCAATTCCAATCTGAACGAGAGTACCACCAGCAACCCCATTCACGTGTTTCACCCTTGTTGGGGATCATCAGTGAGGTGAAGCTGATGCCTCTCTAAGCACAGTGAGAGGGAGACCATGTCTGGTTGCCCCCAGGAGACCTAGGGTTACCAATCCCAGGTTCCTTAACAAATAGTTTTACAAAGGTAGCGGGCGCCCCTCTCTCGCAAGAACAGACATGATAACCTGTTCAGTGGTTATTAACCACTTGAGAGTTCGCAGCCACTGCTTTTACTCACTGTGCCTTTCACAGATGGGAAATATCCATTTGCATATCAGTCTTTGTCCTGCCCAGGGGCAGTCCAGCACCGAAATACAATGGCAATTCCAATCTGAACGAGAGTACCACCAGCAACCCCATACACGTGTTTCACCCTTGTTGGGGATCATCAGTGAGGTGAAGCTGATGCCTCTCTAAGCACAGTGAGAGGGAGACCACGTCTGGTTGCCCCCAGGAGACCTAGGGTTACCAATCCCAGGTTCCTTAACAAATAGTTTTACAAAGGTAGCGGGCGCCCCTCTCTCGCAAGAACAGACATGATAACCTGTTCAGTGGTTATTAACCACTTGAGAGTTCGCAGCCACTGCTTTTACTCACTGTGCCTTTCACAGATGGGAAATATCCATTTGCATATCAGTCTTTGTCCTGCCCAGGGGCAGTCCAGCACCGAAATACAATGGCAATTCCAATCTGAACGAGAGTACCACCAGCAACCCCATACACGTGTTTCACCCTTGTTGGGGATCATCAGTGAGGTGAAGCTGATGCCTCTCTAAGCACAGTGAGAGGGAGACCACGTCTGGTTGCCCCCAGGAGACCTAGGGTTACCAATCCCAGGTTCCTTAACAAATAGTTTTACAAAGGTAGCGGGCGCCCCTCTCTCGCAAGAACAGACATGATAACCTGTTCAGTGGTTATTAACCACTTGAGAGTTCGCAGCCACTGCTTTTACTCACTGTGCCTTTCACAGATGGGAAATATCCATTTGCATATCAGTCTTTGTCCTGCCCAGGGGCAGTCCAGCACCGAAATACAATGGCAATTCCAATCTGAACGAGAGTACCACCAGCAACCCCATACACGTGTTTCACCCTTGTTGGGGATCATCAGTGAGGTGAAGCTGATGCCTCTCTAAGCACAGTGAGAGGGAGACCACGTCTGGTTGCCCCCAGGAGACCTAGGGTTACCAATCCCAGGTTCCTTAACAAATAGTTTTACAAAGGTAGCGGGCGCCCCTCTCTCGCAAGAACAGACATGATAACCTGTTCAGTGGTTATTAACCACTTGAGAGTTCGCAGCCACTGCTTTTACTCACTGTGCCTTTCACAGATGGGAAATATCCATTTGCATATCCGTCTTTGTCCTGCCCAGGGGCAGTCCAGCACCGAAATACAATGGCAATTCCAATCTGAACGAGAGTACCACCAGCAACCCCATACACGTGTTTCACCCTTGTTGGGGATCATCAGTGAGGTGAAGCTGATGCCTCTCTAAGCACAGTGAGAGGGAGACCACGTCTGGTTGCCCCCAGGAGACCTAGGGTTACCAATCCCAGGTTCCTTAACAAATAGTTTTACAAAGGTAGCGGGCGCCCCTCTCTCGCAAGAACAGACATGATAACCTGTTCAGTGGTTATTAACCACTTGAGAGTTCGCAGCCACTGCTTTTACTCACTGTGCCTTTCACAGATGGGAAATATCCATTTGCATATCAGTCTTTGTCCTGCCCAGGGGCAGTCCAGCACCGAAATACAATGGCAATTCCAATCTGAACGAGAGTACCACCAGCAACCCATACACGTGTTTCACCCTTGTTGGGGATCATCAGTGAGGTGAAGCTGATGCCTCTCTAAGCACAGTGAGAGGGAGACCACGTCTGGTTGCCCCCAGGAGACCTAGGGTTACCAATCCCAGGTTCCTTAACAAATAGTTTTACAAAGGTAGCGGGCGCCCCTCTCTCGCAAGAACAGACATGATAACCTGTTCAGTGGTTATTAACCACTTGAGAGTTCGCAGCCACTGCTTTTACTCACTGTGCCTTTCACAGATGGGAAATATCCATTTGCATATCAGTCTTTGTCCTGCCCAGGGGCAGTCCAGCACCGAAATACAATGGCAATTCCAATCTGAACGAGAGTACCACCAGCAACCCCATACACGTGTTTCACCCTTGTTGGGGATCATCAGTGAGGTGAAGCTGATGCCTCTCTAAGCACAGTGAGAGGGAGACCACGTCTGGTTGCCCCCAGGAGACCTAGGGCTACCAATCCCAGGTTCCTTAACAAATAGTTTTACAAAGGTAGCGGGCGCCCCTCTCTCGCAAGAACAGACATGATAACCTGTTCAGTGGTTATTAACCACTTGAGAGTTCGCAGCCACTGCTTTTACTCACTGTGCCTTTCACAGATGGGAAATATCCATTTGCATATCAGTCTTTGTCCTGCCCAGGGGCAGTCCAGCACCGAAATACAATGGCAATTCCAATCTGAACGAGAGTACCACCAGCAACCCCATACACGTGTTTCACCCTTGTTGGGGATCATCAGTGAGGTGAAGCTGATCAAATATTTGGCATTTTTTCTGATACTGTGAGGTGGAATGATTTTATCATGTATATGACTATGTGATGTGTATATGTTTTTTAAACAATTGTCTGTATTACTTGTGCTGAAAAGAGATTAATATATTAAAAATTATATTTTTTGGTAACATTGTTTTTTGATGATCATTTAGAACACAGAATGCAGCCCATATTTGCTAAGTGGCTGTTTTGAGAAACTGCTATCTGAGGGTATATTTACTGTTTGTTATTGATTGTTGTGTGTTCCTTCCTTTTGTTGAAATACACATTATATATCCTCACTTAGTAGGAGGGAATATCACCTGAGTGTGGGGTTACCCCTGTAGAATATTATCTTTATTGCAAAGCTAACATTAGGAGTGTTCTTATGTGAACATTCTGAGCTCCGTTAGTGCATCAAGAATGAACATATTTTCCTAGTGGCAGGACGTTCTTTTACGGGTATTATGGGCAAGGCCAACATGGGTGTCTTAAATGGCCACCCTGGTCTACATTGATGCAGCAAGTATGTACATGATTTCATTCAGTGGCATGGAGTTTCTTTTGGAATCAAAGCCAACAAGGAGATATGTTCTTGTGTGGGATACTGGCCTATATTGGCAGAGCAAGCATTATCATGGGACAAGAAAACTGGACTTATGTGGCAATACTGACACACATGTTTGAAGCCAGCATGGATATGTCTGGGCCCACCCAGCATGAAAACATCTTTTATCCTGGCATATAATGTGGACAAAGGCATCATGCAGTGCTCCTGCACACTATTTGTGACTGTTTTTTCCCTGCAAAACTGACAGTAAACTGTGTGATTGTGTGTCCATATTTCACAGAAAGTGTCCTTTTAAATGTTTTTACCCATTGAATTGGGTGAACAAGCTCCCCTGCAATCCCTAATGGTTGGTTCAGGTTTTGTGTCAGTCGCACTTACATATTCATAAGAAATGTTTATACCCTTTCAATTAAGCATCACCAACTACCACTAAGTTTATAGCAGTGGACCAATGTTCCATGCCCATCATTGCAGAAATGATCAACTGTGTTAAGGGAGCTGACATGTCCCATATATTAAATTGGTCCAGGTCATGTTGCCCAATTTCCCTGACAGAAGACCGCAAAACACCTTGCGTCATTTACTACACCCTTAAATCATTATTCTGCCATTTGGATTAGTTTCAGTGGCTGCAGCTTTTCGAAGAATGAGGTCACCCTTTTGTTAAGTTACGTCTGGCACACTGGTCGACCAGTATGATAGTTTAACCTTATAGACAAATGTGGGAGTTGTCAAGGGTCATAATTCCAAGCAATAATCACCCCTCTCGATGTTTGTAAGGCTTTTAGCATGTAGCAGTAGTAGCAATACATGTTTTTGTCTTGAAGTTAAAATGTTACTTTTAATTGTAAGTAATGTAAATAGACAAACTTCGTAAATTAAATGTGGCTTTTTTGTAGTATTTAAATGAGGTTATCTTCATAGGTTAAGCAGTAAAATTGTAAACTTGGTTATACTGGAACAAGTTTAAGATGAGCATTGTGAAGGCATCATGAAGTGAGACACAGAAAACAGATTTTCTTTTCTACAAAATGTATTTTTCTTCTTAAATGTCAGGATGGAGGTAAGCCTAGCTTGCCCTTTTCTAAGGTGGGATGTCCTTATCTAAAGAAACTAAGAATAGTCTATTAAGTTCAACTCAAGTCTCTCTGTGTCCATCCCCTACACTTGCCCTCACAACTAAAGATGTACAATGTGTAGGGATGTCAGCAATAAAGGAAATCGTGTTCCAGCATAAAGTTCTGAGCTTCTTCCAGCTCCTGTCTTGCTTTTCAGCTTCCCCAAGTTCCAAAAGGTCTTGAGAGTTCCCTTCCCCAAGTTTAACACAATTCACAAAGTCTCTGGGTTCCCTTTCCCAAGAAGGCAGCTCCCCCACCTTTAAAGCCTGTCAATTCAAATCTCTCAGCTTTCAATAATAATTCCAGTTCAACTTTGTAACCATTCAGGTTTTTCAATAGTTTACGCAGATTGTTCCTTTCTTCAATCACTTCAGCGCTTATTATACAAAACAGCTTCTGTTTCTTGACTTTTCCTTGAATCTTTCCAATAGGGGTTACTTGGCCTAGGTGCAGTTGTCAGACCACACGGCCCACCGATTATAAGTCATGCAACCAATAACGCTTGGCACTTTGTTATTCTCTTGAATATCCTTGGCTCTTTTCCAAAAGGGGGTTACTCGGTGTAGGCTAATTTTTCGGACCACACGGTCCACCCATTAAAGGTCACGTACCGACAACCTTTGATATTTTCAGCACTCAATCTTACTTCTCTTTAACAGTCTCTTGACTTTGCCACAATGTGCATACCTTAGGTATCTCTGGGCTCACACTTATTTCAGATTCTTCTTCATATAACTTATATCTCATACAGTCTTTCAGGCCTTCTTGCAAACACAGGTTTCCTCTCTTAAACTGGTGTTCTTAATTCGTTTGGCAGTCTTTTGACTCTGTTAGAAACATGTATTTCACACAACCTTTCCTGTGGTGTTCCTCCTTTTCCACAACCTTACTTTCACATTGTCCATTAGTGCTTATCACTTGTTTTCCCCTTAATTCAGAAGTGCTCATTACTGGCTTTCACTTTGTTCATATTTTCACATTGTCCATCAATGCTTATTACTTGTTCTCTCTGCGTTCATGAATGCACATCACTTTCTTTTCACTCCTGCAGTATTTTCATATACTTTTCGTACCTTTCTTTAGCTCGGTATTTAATAGTACTTGTTGCATTTCAAAAGTACTTTGCAGCTGGTTCGGTATTCAAAACTCTTCCTTTCGGTCTTCAAACCCAATTATTATACGTTTCCGTTCGATCAGCATTTCCATCAGCCCAATTCCAGCCCCTCGAGTGCCCCGATATTTCTGTTCCATTTCTTTCACTCACCAACCTCCAGCGGGTTTGCTCTCCTCTCTGGCTTTCCCTTGCTTCTCTTGTGCTTGTCGGGAGCTCTGGCAAACAGCACTCACCACCTGCAAACCTTGCTGCAGTGGTATGCAGAAATCTGGAGTCTTCTGTGTCCCACAACACTGGCTGTGGACACATGGCACAGGGGACATCGGGTGTCTCGACCCTCTTGTGGTTCGTTCTGGCCTTCCGTCCCTCTCACACCTCTGCAACATACAGCGTCCTTGTTGCCGGCCCCTCTCCAGCCTGCTCCACGTCGGGTCACTGCATCGGTCTCACCAGGCGGGTTTCTTTCTTCCTTCTGCCAGCTTCTCCTTTTATGCACCTGTAGCCTCTTAATTGGTTACAGGTGCAAGTCCTTTGTCTGACAATAGTTTAATCTGTTAGTGGGACATGCCTGGCCATTGGAATAGTATTACTCCATAGTCCTCTTAGTACCAAAGTGGTGTCCATGAATGGGAGTGTGCATAACTCCCAGTTGACTCCTCCTCGTCCCAGTTTTAAAGGAATATGATTGTGGGACAGTTTGTCTGTGAAATAGGAAAAGATTGAGCAGAGGGGTGCATAATTCCTATTTGTTTCTTCCATAGCTTGTTATGGCTCTGATCTTTCTCTGTATTAACAAGAGGAGGTTGTTGTGGGTTTAACTGGCCTATATAAGGAAGTGTCCTCCTTGTTGTTGTCTTCATTGTCGCTCTATAATGATGGTATTTCCAAGGGTCATTTAGGAAGGAAGGAAAGGGGACAGGTTGAAAGTACCCTTTAAAGGCTTCTGGGACCAAAGGTACATTGGGAAAAGGTAATGAGGGATAGTGTCTTACCGAAGGACATTTTCCCTCCATTCCCCAAATCTCCCCCACGCTCCCCTACCTCTCATATCCTCTAGGATTTAAAAGCTATGGCCTTGTCCATTTGTCCATGAACAGAGGATGTTGGGGTGAGGACGCCCTTGGGTTTCTCACAGCATGCATTAAATGGCATGTAAGAGTACACGATTTCTGGATAAGAGTTGAAGCATTTCCCCATGTTTAACTTTCTTTTTGTTGTATTTAATAAGACATTGCAGCAAAAAAGCTCCTCAGAGTGGAGGTGTCTTGCTGAATAACATTTTGCCTGGAAATTGTATTGTTTCACAGTTCCCATTTGAAGTCATAATGTTCAGAATGCTGTCAATACCGGTAGTTATTAACTGCGCTCTGAACATTCTGATTGGCTGAGGGACGGTCAATAACAATCTCCACGTTATAATTAATTTACCACAAAGCAGAGAGCAAGATTAGGCACATGAGTATGACTTTTGAGTTGGCACAGTGCAGGTTTCAAGCCACAGAAGTTGACTACTTAGGTCATCCTATTGATAGCAAGGACGTTAGACCCAAGGGAGATCTTATGCTGGCCATCAGTGAGACTACCATGCATTAAATCAAGGATGAGGTTTGCTATTCTCTTGGCATGGCCACATTCTATAGTGAGTTTGTAAAGCGGTTTACAGAATTCTTCTACCCTTTACCAATGCTAATGAAAAAGAATGTAACATTAGAATGGCCGGATCAGTGTGAGAGAGCGACATAGAGATTAAGAGTGGCTATGTCAAACCCACAGGTAGGGAGGTTTTGACTTGCAATTAGCAGTGTTATTCACTGCTGTTGCTAACAAAGTGTTGGGTCCCATATTGTCTCGTCCTGTGAGAGAAAGCAAAAGAATTAATGAAGGTAGCTAATGACTTGTATGTGTTGGGAATGGAGTGTTTCCACAAGTGCATATATGGTGGAAGCTGGTTACAGTACACACATATAATATGCCTATGGTGGACAGTCAAAAGATTGGCAAGCTTTCTGACTTATTGCCCTCTTATGTTTGAGACTCAATGGCTACTGGGTGCAATATGTGTTAGGAGCACGGAACATCATCATAGACAATCTCTCGTGGATGCTGCAAGGGAGGAAGGGTCCGTATCCCCCCCCTGTACATTCCGCATGGAATAAGTATTTACTCATCCCATTGCGGGGAGACGTCCCCTTACCTTTCGCTGACAGAAGAAGGAAGCCATTGGATGACACACTTGGACTCCATTTTATGCCACCTCAGACTCCATTTTTTGTACTAGGCCACACAATGATCTCTAAAAAGCTCTCTCTCTCTCCCTTCACCCAGTGCCACGCATAGTCTGCCCCGACAGCCCCCACCACCTCCTCCCCTGTCTGCAGTGCACCAGTCCTGTTCTCATGGAAGCCTAGGCACACATTTTTGCAATTTAAAAACTGTATTCTTTCTCTTCCTCTAAGCTCACTGCCCTGTGTGTGACCGGTGCAAATCTTGACTTGTGTATTCAATTGTCTCCGCAAACCTGCTCCTGCTCCTCCAACCCCCACCTTTAGAAAGTATTGCCTGTGCAATCTTTCGCCCCTCTACTCCTTTCATGTAGCAGTTTGTGAGACCCTTCCCCACTGACCACCCTGGATTGCCCCCATATAACTAATCTTGTGTGATCATATATTCCCCATGGGTTAACACCTATCAATTCATTTGTTTCAACCATGAGGCAACAGGGTGAATACATCTGATTGAAACCCTCAGATAAGCCACCTGGCAAAAAGGACCACCGCGCCCTGCCCCACAAAGGCCTGGGTTAAGAATGTGTTTGTGTTTGCTTACAATTTATAGACCACCCTGCATTCTGGTAGTTTTATGTGTTACTTATTAATAGCATGTCAAAGATTACTGTGTAGGTTAGATTAGTTGGAATCCTCACACACTGCGGACTGACGTCCAGCCAACCCATGTGCTGCGAGGAGCAACAACTCTGCACCAACCAATCAAGTTGCACCATCCTCCTATTCACTATACAGTATTGTCACAATGTACCAATGGGCTTGTACTATTCATCCCTTATATTATTTGTCACTGATGACCAAATGTGTGTATAAAGATATGTTGTTTCCGTATTATGGGTGGAGTGCTCTCAGAGCAGCAGAGTCCTCTGCATGCATCATTTTACTTTATAAACTTTTACTTGCAATCTGTCTCCTGTTCTCATTCCCTACTGGGGTGTGTCCTTTTATTCTGAGTTTGGGCTTTGCATTTGGGGAATGACCACCTTCAATGCCATTGCCATCATTTGACAATGACCAGGGAGTGTAGTAGCGAGTGTAGCTGTATCTGAGTTCATAATTACTAAGGAACAATGAGTACATGAATTAAAACAAATTCCGAGTCATCCAAAGTGAAGAGTGGGTGTGGGAAGGATGGCCAACCCAGCACTCAATGGGCTCGGAGTTAGCTGCATTGTGGGAAGTGAAAGAGGAGCCATCGCTTGAAGGGGAGGTTCTGCTGATGAGGCACACGATTATCCCAACACCGTTTGAAGGAGAGAATTGTACATTCAGCAAAAGAAGGGCATCCAAAAATAATGGGATCAAAATAAAAACTTGCGAGAACTTCTGTTGGTATTGCCTGAATTCAGACAAGTGTTAGATTGTGTACACAACTGCTCAGTCCCCTTTGGCGTCCCGAAGGGGGCGTGGAGATAGTTAGGAATTGACAAGGCTTTAGAGAACACATTTGAGAGGTTATCAAGAAGATATTCTGAGCAATAATGCACATCAATTCAGAAGCGCTGAGCTGGCAGGTTATGCTGAATAGAAGGGCATCAAATAGAAATTCACAGCTGTTTACCATCCCTAGAGCATTGGATTTTCAAGGGGTTCAGCAGTGTAGTAGCAGAAACAGTGCACTTGACTTCTAGAAAAAGACTGAATGACACGAAGGCACTAGATGAGATGCTTTGGAGCACCAGGAACACCCCCAATGCTGTGACTTGGGTATCGCACTCTGGTTAATGTGTGTGGCAGGTGAACACTAAACTGAACCTAGGATGGGCCAGTGCAGGATCCATGAGGGAGGGGATGGGTGCGGATGAAGTGAGAAGGTGCATGGTGAGGGCTCAAGAGCAATGCAGGAATAAATATGATAAGAACATGGGTAGCCAGTGAGCAGTGAGTTACAAGGTAGGGATGAAGGGAAAGTAAAGAATGGCATTGTGGGTTGCAAGGGCACATTGAAATTCTCTTCTCTCATGAAAGTAATCGAGGCATTTGTGAGTGCTGTAAGGGAAGAGAAGGGGACCGGACCAAATAGAATCTGAAAATGGTAGAGGGGTGGGAGGTAACTCAGCGCAACATGATTTCTTATGAAGGCTGGAAAGTACAGCGAGCTGATGCCTGAATCATAGGTGACACTTTGGATCAGTGAGGCAACAGACAGGGTTTGGTTGTGGGACCAATGTTTTAAGAACACTGTGTCTGGTACCACTTCTAGCAAAGCTAGACATCAGTCCCTGTCATAAATTGGGAAAATGACAGCCAGGTTTCCTGATTCATGAGATTACGAGGTATATGGTGTTCAGGGCAGGTCATAAAGGACTTTGAGTCTCAAACATGGTTTGCCTCTTTATGTTCACTCTCAAGTTGAAGTGTGTGGTCTGTAGTTTTGCACTCTTGCCCACACTGTCCATGGGTACATTCCAGGTTGTAACATGGCCGCCAGCTGGCTCTGGGTTGTTCCAGGAGTGAAGATTTCTCAAGAGAGGTTGAGCGGTTGGTGTCCAGGCAGGGCCCAGAGCTGCCACAGTGCTTTTATTATGAAGAATTCATCTATTCAGGACTTTCTGCCACCTTTTTTGCCTCCCCATAACAGTAACCCGTTTTCTAAAAAGTCTCAATATCACTGGCCTTTCCTGTTTCACGAATGTTAAACATTGATTCACATCTGCTAGTTTCCTCATCCTTGCTCAAGACCACATACAATTTCAGATGGGCATTTCAGTACATGCATTGGTGAGCAGCCATTTATAGATGGGATCGCTGCAAGAGTATTGTTGCTGCAGCAGGAATCGTAGATGGCAAGTGGCCTCGTGAAACCATGAGGTAACACACAAAACACTTGTCCCACCACACACGTCGTCCTTCTTTTTAAAGATCTGTATGACAAATACCGTTTGTCATATAGGACAACAATTTGTATGAATAAATACAGTTTGGGACAGAATGAAATGGCTGATGTGGCCTGTTATTTCATGAGTCAGCGTCGATAACAAGTGAATATTTGCATGGTGTGTAGTAGATAATATTAACCGTACAACACATGGAAACAGAGCAAATAACACAAGAATCAACACAAGGTGGGTTACCAACAAAATAAATCCATTTTCTTTCAGACATAACTGACTGAATCCTTTGGCAATGCAATTGCTGCTTCTTCAGTCGGGCAATCATTTTTGAGCTGTTGAGTACCCACGCACGCTCACTACTCAGACATTCTCGGTGGAAGCTTCATTTGATTTTGTGTCCTCAGTCTGGAAGACACATCCCCTGAAAGACAAAGAGATTTACCACGGACTTGTGGTTTAACAACAGACCTCAGAAGGAAAACCGCCAGACACGAGTGCACAGGAGAGATGGGAGTAGACACATTTTTAGTTTGCTTTATTGTTAATTTATGCACTTAATACCAGCGAGTGGATTCTAAGAGATCGGGATTCGAACCTGTGTTGCACAGAGTGGTTATGCTACCAATACGAAAGCGTTCCCCTATCCTTCCTCCTCATTCACATTCTTAACTAAAATTAAAACATCAACGGTTTTTCAGTAGAAGACTAATACAAGATCTATAGTTCATGACCGAAAAGGAAAGGAGTACAATTGGAAAATCCGTTTTGTGAGCAAGGGCTATGTTCTATTATCTGGGAATTGTATAGTGCACCTCTGGCATTTAAACAGCATCCACGTTTTTAATACACTTTCGAGTGAGCAAGGAATTCCTGAACAATGGGGGGGCATGCTGGCAGGATATCAAAAACCCTTTTTCCTTTCCAATCACCTTCCAGTCCAGTGCTGGTTCTATTTGAAGGACAGAACGCCTAACGGTCATCTCCTTAACCTTCCAGTCCAGCTCTGGATGGGGTGTGGGGTTATTACTCCGTTCTATTTTTAGCCGGTGGTGTTTGATAGTCGTCTAGGATGCTATCAGAGTGGGGCAATGCAGCATGCTGATAAAGGAGAGAGGTTTGTTATGTATGTAGTCTATGCATGGTGCAATTGTGTGGTGTGTGTTGTGCTGTTTTAAGTATGGTGGGTGGGGAGATATTCAAGAAAGGTTTAGTGGGTGGGATGGTGTACAGAGGTATGAGAACAGGATGGATGGATGAGCAAGAGCCATACAGAGGAAGTGTGGAGGGGCTGAACACAGCGACACAGCGCATGACCTGTTCTTGGGTGAATAACCCCTGGGAGAGACTCTACCAAGTCTTTATCTCACTGTCCCTTTCACAGAGAAGAAATGTCCCTGCTTATCAGTCTTTGTCCTGCCCAGGGGAAGTCCAGCACCGAAATGCTAGGCAATTCTTCTCTGAACAAGAGTACCAACAGCAACCCCATAAACGTGTTTCAGCCTTGTTGGGCATCATCAGTGAATATTAAGTTACTTTGGGTCTCACCCTATGTTACCAGGGGACTCCAGACGTGGACCCCTTGCTCACTGTTCATAGAGAGGCACAACTGCACCTCAATGATGATGCCCAACAAGGCTGAAACACGTGTATGGGGTTGCTGTTGGTACTCTTGTTCAGAGGAGAATTGCCTAGCATTTCGGTGCTGGACTGTCCCTGGGCAGGACAGAGACTGATATGCAGGGACATTTCTCCTCTGTGAAAGGGACATTGAGTTAAAGAATTGGTAGAGTCTCTCCCAGGGGCCATCCACCTGAGAACAGGTCCATGGGCTGTGTTCGTGCTGGCAGAGGGATTCCCAGAACCCCCCTTGTTTTGCTCATCTACTGTTAGTCTCGGTTTCTAAATGGCCCCTATATGACACACATGATGCCTTCCCCAGAAGCAAGGCAGCTATGGTTACTTGTCAGCCACATGCGCCTGTTGCGATTATAACTGTTTCTTTTATATATTCAAGCGGAGACTTTTTTCCCACACACATTCTGCAAGCGTCGATCCCCAAATAGAAGCTCTAGACTGGATCTCCTGTTTCGACAGGCAGTTTCCCTGATTCGATTCTTATATAAAAAAGGCTGACCTTTGCGGATTCGAATATTCAATTTGTTTAATTTGAAATTGTTTACACACATTGAGTGTGGATGGAGGTGGCTGTACGAGGGCGAAACAGTGACTCACTAGCATAGTAATGCCTCCACTGTATCACTATGCAGTATCCACTCACCCTCTCTCCCCTTTGGCCATTTAAAATTCAACTACGATTGGCTGGCTGTGAATGAACTGCTGTTTCAATTGATGGCCATGGCTTACTGTTCTTGCAGGTTTCACTAGATTCCATCCCCCACCCTTGGAAAGAATGAAGGGAGCCAAGGGATCCTTTTCAAAACACTGGCCATTGCACACAAATGCATCCATGGACTGGCACCTACCTACTTAGCTCAGAGGATCACCAAACAAAAACACCCTCTAGACCAGGCAGGTTTGCTTATGCCAATCGCCTCATTGTTCCTCATACACGAAGAGTTAGAGCCGGTGCCTCCAGTTTCCCTTCCTTGGCTGCAACTCACTGGAACACCCTCCCTGCCCAACTCAGGATGATCGAATCACACACACCTTCCGTAAAGCCCTGAAGACTAATCTTTTTGTCTGACTTGCCTCCCCCTATCGCCTCATTTGATGACTGTCTCTGCTTACTGCACCTGACTTGTAACCTACTGTAATCGATGTAACTGTATTATCCGATGAAACTGTATTATCCATTGTACTGGGCCGCTATCTTGTAACCCTTAAGCAAGCCTGCAAACATATTCTTCTCAGCGCCTCTATGCCCTTGGGTTGCAGTGCGATATACAAATACTAAAATAAAATAAATAAAATAAGGTGCCCGACTGCAAAAGCTCCAGTGCTCCAGTTGATATTTTTGATGTGGGAGTAGTTTTCTCTGTTTTATGACATTGTGGGTAAAATTGTTTCTTTCGGAAATGCGAGTAATTCTGATTCCCAATGGGGTATTTTGTTAGGTGAGTAAAATATATATTTTAACTCTAAAAGTGATCGTTTTTCAGAATCCATATTTCATTGAACCTAGTAATTCATGCAAGTATTAGAGCTCCTTCATTTGGCACCGACCTGCTAGCTCCGCTGATCCATACATATCCATGGAGGTGTGTGCGCATGGAGGCAAGGGTCAGGCTCCTGTATATTAGTTTCTTATGTTTTGTTGTGAATGTATTTACTTACTCCCTATTATTTATTTTTATCTTAACCTGTATTTATTCATTACAATTCTCTGGTAGGCTGCATATTTGTAGGGCTCAGTTCTGTGCATACGAGTATTTGAGTACTCTTTGACAGATGCCTGGGTAACTAGGTCGTTCGACTGGGCGGATGTTAAAGAGTATTGGGAAGATTAAGCATGTATTTGGAATTTATTGGCGAAATGGACTATGTGCCTACAAAGAACAGTTTGTAACATGTTAGTCTTCAGCACTTTGCAACACTATATGCCATTGTTTGTTTGAATGTGGAATTTCAACTATCATACAGGGATAATGTCAACATACCACATAACTCCTACTGGAAACTAGATGTAGCAACATTTTGCTTGTAATGCATCTTTAATCCTATTGTCAATGAAATAATATATTTTTTAGCGCTTCCTGACAGATTCCTAGCTTTTTTCTACGCAGTGATAGGTTTTAGTATTTCCCAATGTAATGTTACTCGTGAAACCCTTAACCAAATATTTTACAACTATCATCCACTCTTTCTGTTTTCTCCTCTTTCAAAGAATCTTTTTTGTTTGCTTCCTATATTATTTTTTAAATGTGTTGCGAAAAAGGAATCTAATTGGTTTTTATATTTTTTCCAGAGCACTTTTGGTTTTTGGAGGAAACCTGCCTTGAAGATGATGTATGATTTGGAACAAATCCGGATACTTAATCCTACTCTTGTTAGAAAAGTAGCACATGGATTATTACATTTTCCAAAACGTTTTCCTAAAAAAGAAGTAAGTACTTTCATTTTGGGGTATTATATAAATGGTATTTATTGCGCATGGACCTAGCTTCGGGATGCAACGGAGCACTTTACAATCATAGGGGAAGAACACAGTGAGGGAAGCAGAGAAAAAGGGAGTGAGGAGCTAACCGGCAGGGGGAGGGTGGGCAATTGGCAGCAAGGGATGTACAAGCAACTAGGGGAGGAGACAGTGAGGAGCAGATCAGAATCTCAGGTAGGGTGGCGAGTGCAGGGTGTGTGGACCTAGTTGTTGGGGAAGAGCCATTCCTGGAAGAGGAAGGTCTTGAGAGTTTTCTTTAACTGTAGAAGCCGAAGGTGCAACTCTGATGTTGACAGGGAGGAGGTTCCAGAGTTTTGGAGTGTAGACCGAGAAGGCCTGTCTGTTGGTGCTTTCCTTCCTGCACTGTCGGAGTTAGTCAAGTCTGCACATTTCCTTACTTATGGTGGATTTCAGGCCTGCAGAGATGCTGAGTTTCTCATTGAGGTAGCTTGGACACTTGAGGGTAACCGCCTTGTATATGATGCAACGGGATTTGAAGATGATACTGGCTTGCCAAGTACTTTCTGTCAGTAGAGTTACCATATATCAAGTTCAATGTTAATTTTGTTTTGCAAATTCACCATTAGCAGGGAACCTCAAGACTGCATTTTTTAAAGCACGGTATGACTGGTTTTGAATACAGTACTTCCAATCTTTCCATTTGTAAGTGCCCGGTTTTGTATACCTGAAATATCAATCCTGTGGATAGTATAACTCATACACCTGGAGCACTTAATTCTTGATGCTCTTCATTAGCATAAACTTGTGGTATCAGAAAATGTGCAAAAACTTTGAGTAGGGGTTTGCCAAAATGCACACAGGATTCCTTTGTTTGGGCCATGGTCCCAGATGCTTCCATCTTGACTTCCATTAAAGTCATTAGGGAATCTACCTGTACTATGCTGTGGTCTCCCTTCTGGGATCTAAGTTTGAATTTCACAAATGTAAGAGCAACCATGTGTGTGGCTGCTCTCACAAGGCTGCATCCTGCTCCTGCAAGGTAGCTTTCACTCATCTCCCCCCTTCTGCTGTTCCTTTTTGGGGGTGGGCTGGTGCTGCACTCTCCATCTCCCCTCAGCAATCTCCCCACTTCATGCCAAACTACCTTCAACCCCATTCACTGCCAGCCTCAAGTACCTCTCCCCTACCTTCTACCTGCAGCAGTGCACCACAGAGAAGCATGTCCATTAGTCTCTGCATAGCATGCTTTTGTGGGTTGTGCTTCTGCTTGGTGCCGTAGAGCCCTCAATCGCTTTTCTGGGACCTTGCAGTGTTTACACTGTTTCACATGCTGTGTAGTGCTACCATTGACAGCTGTTTCATAAAATCACCCACAACCTGGCGATAACCCAGAAGATACACTTGAACCAAGTATTAATTGTGTAAAAATGTAACTATTCTAATGTTTACTTAGGCCTAAATAAATATCCAATGCACCACTAATCCAAAACCAAGCGACCAGATTAATATTGGGTCTAAAATTCCCGGACACCATTACTCATGTGCTGAACACTGTTGGCTACCGATTTTTCACTCAATGTTGTGCTTGACCCATGAAGGTTCTATAAAGTTCAGCCGCTCAAAAAACTCACTAAACTAACTCTCTCTCCAAACTGCACCATCAACCTCCTTATCACGTACAGTTCACCGGGGTCTCCACCTGACTACCAAAAGCACCTCCTCCATACCATAGGGAACAACCTTAAAAACTCTGCCAAAACCTTACTACTTGGTGATCTCAACTCAGGCCTTCATCACCCTAAGGACAAAGCAGTTACATCACTTGCCAACAAACTCACTAACATTGGGTTTGTCCATAAAATCACGGAACCACAACCCACTACAAAGGCCGTTCCATGGATCGCGGACCACAACTGCTCCTCATCCATCACTAATATCACAGCCCTTCCTTGGACTGACCACCACTGTATTCACTTTCCCATCCCAACCACCCTGTCGCACAAAGTGCTCACCTATGTCCCACCTGCCAAAGTCAGAAGCTCAAACAAACTTTCTAAAATCAACCTCACACCTCTTCTGGACATCCCAGAACTTAAATCTCCTTTTACCAACGACCCCTTCTCTCTGACCAACACCTATGCCCACACACTCACCCATGCCATAGAGTCCATAGCTCCCCTAGAAAACCAAAAAGAAAACAAATCTATGCAATCCAACTCTTGGTTCTCGGAAGAGCTATCAATCTTGCTCACCAGTAAACGCAAAGCCCTTGCAAAGTGGCAATCCTTGCTTAATTAATCCTCTCTAAAGGAATTCAAAGATATCTCATTGTCCTATAAAAAAAAGCCATCTTTCTAGCTAAATCAGGATCTTTCAACCACAGAATCTCCAATGCCAACTCTAAAACTAGGGAAATGTTCTTGATCTTTAAAGATCTCATCGCTCCAGCCACCAGCCCTGACGAAATCACCAAAGACGAAACCTGGTGTTCCAGGATCCAGGCCACTCATATCAATAAAGTCAGGCTGCTCCAAGAAAAAATACTAACACAACGCAAAGCCCTTCCCAATCAGAACACCCCTCCCACACCTGCCTCTCCTAATCCTCCCACTCAAATACCTCTCTTCATCTTCAGGGACGTCGCAGAGGAGGAAGTTATGGGCTTACTCAAGCACATCAAACCCTCCACCTGCAAAGGAGACATCTGTCCCCCAACCATCATTAAAGAATGCGCCGACTCACTGACCCCTATCATTATAGCATTCATTAATGCTTCTTTTTCCTCAGGAATTGTACCACATAGCCTAAAAGAGGCATGGGTTTGCCCACTCATATAAAACCCACATTAGACCCGGCTTGCCCCAACAACTATCGCCCCATCACAACCGTCCCCTTACTCCTTAAAATCTTAGACAAAGCCGCCCACAACCAAATCCAACACTACCTGGAATCTAATGCAATCTTAGGCAGAAAACAATACGGCTTCCGCAAAGGACATGGCACTGAGACTGCCCTTTTGAATTTAAAAAACCAAATCACCCCAAAATAATGGACAACGGCAACCCAGCCCTCCTGCTCCTCCTTGATCTCTCCGCTGCGTTTGATCTCGTCGACCACAACATACTCGCAACCCACCTATCTAATGCATCCCACTTTTGAGACAAAGCCACCTCCTGGATAAAATCATTCCTTGGAGGAAGGGCCATGAAAGTGTACTCTGAACAGGCCAATGCTGCCCCACCACCATTGACTGTGGAGTCCCCCAGGGATCATGTACGGCCCCTACTCTCTCTATAACCTGTTTACCAAACCTCTTTGACATGCTGGATGCGCTCGGCACAGCCTACACGAACTATGCCGACGATGCCCAAGTCCTCCTCCCTCTCACATGCAATTATGACCAAGACTCAGAAGCTCTCCCCCACATTTATGCCACCATCCAAACCTGGATGGCAATCAATGTTCTTTGCCTAAACGGGGATAAAACTGATAATCATCATTCTAGGCCCCAAGGAAACTCTCTCCGAACTCAACCCTAAATTCTCTCATTTCACCATCGACAACACAAGCATACTTGTCTCCACATCAGTAAAGGCCTTGGGAGTCTACTTAGACGCCACACTCGCAATGTCAAGACAAGTTAGCGCCATCTCTTCTGTCTTGCCCCTCACCACCAAACTGGTTTACGCAATAAAACCTTTTCTAACCACTCAAAACTGCCTTTCCACAGCAAGAGCAACCATAGAAGCCAGCCGTGACTACTGCAATGCCCTTCTGGCTGGCACCTCTACTAAAAACATCAATAGACTCCAAACTATACAAAATAATGCACTCCGCGCTGCCCTCCACATCCCCAAACATGACCACATAACACAGGCAAGACGGGACGCACACTGGCTCCCAGTTAAGGAAAGGATCAACTTCAAAATCCTCGCTCACAAATGCATCTATCTCTCCGCCCCGTCCTACTTATCTGAAACCATTTCCAGGAACATCTCGGACCGCCCCAAAAGAAGCCACTACGCTAACCAACTCCGCGTACCCGCCATAAAAATAGCCAACGCTGGCAGAATTAGCTTCCCGCACGTAGCGGCCAAACTATGTAACACCCTTCCCAACGCACTCCGAGCGTAACACTCCCTATACTCCTTTCGCAAATCCCTCAAAACCATGCATTCCCTGCGAAGCTCCTCCCTTCACAGCTAATGCAAATTCTATGTAACCCTTGACTAAGCTCAATGCAATCTTATGTAACCATGAAGCTTTCCTCACAATGTAATCTTATGTAACCATGAAGTTTTCCTCCCAATGTAACCAGCAATGCATATCTGTAAAACCGCCACGATGCCCACGGGCTGTTGTGCGCTTTAAAAATACAAATAAATATTGCAAGCAACCGAAGTTCCTCTCGTTGCTCCTCAAACCTTACCACCCAGTCAGGAACATATGACCACCAGGAGAGGACCTCCTAACTCATTCAAGAGTCAATGGCACGGTGGCAGATTGACATGATGCTAGCCTGTGTGACATTACACACAATGACGTCCTGTGCCACCTCCATATATCACTGCATATCTTGATGCATATTTTCCAGCTCAACGTGTGGCGTATGCTGTGCATGCCCTATGTTGAATTAGCCAAGTTCTGTATAGTGAGACGTTTTACAATGGCTGCACATTTTAACGAAGTGCCACGATGCACAATAGTAACCAACAGGAAACCACATTAGAACTGTATGGCTGCTGACTCTGGTAGCGTGTTTGCAGCAAAAAAGGGATGAAGTAGGCAAGCTCCCTATAAAAGAATGCCAGGCCATCCGATCAGGACATTATGTAAACTTCCCTGAAGACCACATGAGGTCAACAGGCAAAGATATGACATTCCAACCTTTAAAATTCCTTACTGTGTACAAAGGTTAACCATGCCCAACTAGCAGTGAAAAAGAAAGTTTACATTTTTAATCTCACAAACTGCCATATTGACACCAGAATAATTGTGTAAGCCAAACCGAGAGGTGGGGAGATGGGACTACATTTTTTCAGATCGCGTGAGCACCACTGCATGAAGGCCAGAGAGCAGGCGACCAGGAAGAGAAGATGAGGTCAAAGTAGTTATCCTTGCACTCTCCCTTTACCAAGAGTAAGAATGGCACTTGCTAAACTGCATTGCGACTGGGCCTGAGGCGTAGTGGTAAGGGCAGAAAATGTGTGCTTCTTTTAAGTGGTTTGCATTCAACCGAGAAAACCTTTTTTTTTTTTTTCCAACCACAATGATTATCTTTTGTGATTTTTCTATTGGGGTTGAGTTTATACTTCGGTCTGCTTTTATGATGCACGCATATGCTTGGGGACTATCCTGGACACATTAAATTACGTTCTTTATTCTCTTAACCCATGACATTTAGTCATGCTTGACAGAAGCTTGTCAAACCATCAGAAAATTGACAGGTCAGCACTTTACAAGCTGATTGCTGGAGAGCACTGCCACAGGGATAAGATCAAGGGTGGCAGTGGAACTCGGGCGGTGCCAAGCATCATTCGTGAGGACTATAAGTCAATACTTTTTAGTGGGTGTCGTGTGATAGCAGTCTGTCAGTGAAGATGATGTGGTGAAGATCCTGGGACACAAAAGAGGCAGGAACATAGGGATAACAGCACAACATTCAAAAGAAACTCAGTCCAATGTAGAAGATATCCCAAACAAAACCATGCCTTTGCTTGTTTACTATATATTTGATTTCCTGTTTCTGAAACAAAATTCCACCTTGATTAATTTCAGGTCTGCTATTTTGGTTATTCCAATATGATCCACCTTTGAACATACTTTTGCAGAAGCACCAGTGACCAGACAAGGTGCTCTGCTCCTTCCTACAATGTTTGCAACCACAGTAGATTTGCCCTTTTCCAAAGTAGTGCCCACTCTAACCCAGCACCTCTGCCAAGGAAACCTGTGCTTCTACAGAGATCTAAGGCCCCTACCTGATCACCGGTACCATACACTTGAAACTCACTTGAAGGGCGAGGCCACACGGGGCAGATTCAGAGGTGACGTGGGCACTCTTGTTTCTTGTCACTTTGTGTGTGGTAACGGACATCCCCAGGTGTCACGAAGACCCTACAAGTGGTTAAGTCTAAACGAGGCTCACCAGAGACCTTCGTCAGGTTTCCGGTCGTGCCCTGAGTGCGGAGTCACGCTCTTAGATTTTGCGCTCTGCTCTACTTTTTTGATTTCTCTGTCCGATTTAATTAAGCTCATAGTTCAAAGCCTCTTGACTTGCGTATCCAGTCCCTAACACCGATAAAGGGCCGGTGCAAGCACTAGGCGAGGTCGGCATTCGGCTAGAGCGCAACAATGAGGGGGTCGGTGTTAAGCCCTTTTTACATATTGTGTATTGATCAAATCAATGACGTACTTTACATCTATGGCCTGCATTGCTGTGTTCTCTTTGGACTACTACGGTGTCTCTGTCTGGCGAACTTCGGGCCGCAGTTAGCACCGCACACCTGAGACGGTCTGCAGAGCACAAACACGAATGGAAAATCAAACTGTTACTGCAGGCTTGGAAGCAGCTGTTCACGTTAATGAAAAAAAAATGACTCGAACTCTGCATTTAATTGCACGGTAATGGTAACCGTTAAATTATTCCAGCCAGCAAAGCCCCCAGGGTGACTGCTATATGCCATGGCCTGCGCCTCGTCTCGGGAAAGGGAGAAAGTATTAAGAGTTGGAGCCCGGGTGCTGCTGGCAGAACTTGAGGTCCACGCCCTACAGGCAGTGCTGATCGTTTGAGCATGCGCTCATGTGCCGGCTCGCGGTGCCTTGTGCTGCGAACGGACAGTCCTTGCACAGAGGGGCCAGCCCGTGCTTAATGATGGCCGTTCCATCCTTGTAATTCGCCCTCCCGTTTTCCACTCTTCTCATTGTGTCTAAGTTTGTCTCTCTGGCTCTTCCGTCTTGCTGTCCCTTCGTTCCACTGTCATAGCGCTGCCTCTGTCCTTGAATTTCTGCACCCATCTAAAGCACGGATTCCTCGCGCCAGTCCTGCATCTCTACCGACGATGTCCACCTCCTTGTACTTATGTTCGGTTACAGGCTTACAGCCATTACTTTAGCAAAAATGTGCCCCTCAATATTTACATAGTTTAACGTTTTTTTGGACTGCTTGCTGTATTGTCAAATGAAACTGAATACTCATTTAACAAAGTGTCAGGTTAGGCGACGCTGTAATCAGCTAACCACCCCGCCCCCTACACTCCCTCCCCCCGCCCAGCCCCCTGTTCACCCCCAAATATATTTAATTTGTAATGCATTTCCTCTTATCTTCAGTATGCAGTTTATTATGTAAGACATTTAATGATCGGTAGCATTTTCCCCAGGTTTGTCCTCGAAATATATCAACACATTCCAGGATTTCTAGGCCTATGCTTGTAATGAGATTATGAGAAAAACAAAGCTGCAGGTTCCAGAAAACAAAGGTGTTACTGTAGGTTAGGTGAACAGTCAGGAGTCGCTGAAGATGTATGCAGTGTCACAAGCTAAACCCTGCCAGTGTTCTGGTGTACAGTGCATATGCCTTTTGGAGGCTGCATCACACAATTTGGTGTAAAGATCTCAATACTGGCAGTACGCTTCTGAAGTTGCCAAAAGACTGTAGTTCAGCAAGCCTATACAAAACAGGACAAAATATGCTCAAAATGCATGCTACATTTGTGCACACCATGCTTCCCTGCAGTACGAGGCACGGCCCAGCTCCGGGATGATATGATGTATGTTATTTATAACGCGCTTAATACCCAGAGGTTTCTATGCGCGGATCCGGGTATTGAACATGTGGGTCATCTTGGTTCCAAGGCGAGCACGCTGCCGCTGAGCTATCCTCCCGAGACACATGCATGCATGCGTGATGTGAGGTCCACCGGCCAGACTCTGGACTGCACCAGGACGAGATCCGATTCCTGAAGGGGCACTGGCTGAAGGAAGAGCAACACCAACCTGCAAGGTCACGCACACAGCACAGTTTCGGGTGACCAGCCGCCCGATATCTTGGGGGAATGCCCTGATGTGATGGGCAGTGCCCCGCTGCAAAGCACATCTGGTCCATGATGGGGAAACGTCCCGACTTTGCTTCGTGTGTGATATTTGATATTGATGAAGCCGGTAAAATGGCTCTTTGGGTTGAGCGCTTGCTGCTGCATTCCATGTGGAATTGCAGGTTCGAATCCCGGCGAGCCTAAGTCAGCCTTTCATCTTTCTGTGGTTGATGAATGATTGCGAACTTTGGTTGGGAGATAATTGTATGTACACATGTTCTATGTGCAGCACTTTACTGAAAGCACTATATTAATAGCACATCTTTATAATTTCCCCCTGCCATGTGTGAAAGTGCTTCTTAATATCTCGCGCTGCGTCACCACTGCCTTGGAGGTTGATGCCCGCACACAGTGGACATGGAGGACGGAGGTGGACTGTCCCACTTTAAGAGATGCGAATGGTGGGGTTAAGAAACGGGACAGGCGCATAAGGTGGTTGCATGCTGTGTGACATGACTGCAGCTTAAAACTCAAAGGATTTGTCTAGGGTCACAAAACCTGCATAATGATACCGCAATACTTCATTCAGAATGGGGGAAATCAAGCTAAAATCATTCTCTATGCGCCTCATTTTTCTACAGCAATTTGTATTTTGTCAGGTTTATATGTAATGTGTGTGCCTTTTTAAGACATGCTATAAAGCGAAGTATATAATTAAAGCTCATGAAACCCAAACCGTAACAATAATGAAATCAACAAAACCTGGGAAGATGTGTGGTTAAATGCCTGAATCACAAACTGGGCCCACATTGCTGACTAACCAAGGTGTGTGATCCTGAGCGCAAACTCTTACATCTCTGTGTCTTATGCGAGTCCATAGAAGTGGTTCACTTTGCAGCTCTTGCTATTTGAAAAGCGTCACTCATGGTTTACTAGACTATACAGCTGTACCATATATAATAATATTGGTCATTCATATATGGCCTACCACAAACTTGTCCATGGTTGCCCTTTCTGCTGTTTCGTTGTGGGAAGTTAGTATTTCTCATAGTCTTTGTGCTTGTGTGGTGTAAAATGATAATCATGTTGTTTTTTGGCCATTAAACCTGGTTATGCCGTTTTCTGGCATTTCATAAATGATATCCCTCATAGACCAACCTGATTATAGTGCCAGAAGGCACCTTTTCCTTGTTTTGTTGCATCTTGTGACCCTAATCCATGTATGTTAACTTCAATATCATACGTCCCCCTTGCCCACCTAGTATCCAGACGGGTTGTGAACAACCTATTAAAAGTTGTAGGGGCTTACACAGAGAATGTATCGAGGTTCATTGTAGGTAGTGGGCATGGTGGTCTGGCTTGGTAGGGTTATGCCACTTTGGACTGAGCCATTTCTGTTTGTGGGCAAACATTTATTTAGCAGAAGGTTGTTGCTGTCCCAAACGAGGAGAAGGTGGGATTCACTGTGGGCTATTGGTTTATGCTTCAACTCACCCCTTCCCTGTGAAAGAGTGGCATCGGCAATCAGCACAGGCAGCAAATCAGGTTGAAGACCCTGTGTTTAAAACAAAGCCCCCCTGATGTACAAGCCGCCAGGCTCCTTTATCAAAAAGGAGAGTAGAAAATGAGCTTCTACATGGATGCATTCTTGAGTCATCCAAGTTCTCCGACACTCCCCTGGGGAAGCATGAGAGTTCTTCCTTAGCTTTTTGCATTGGGTCATGTGGGATGCACAGGCAGGACACAGTGCAAGCCCACATCACAGGGAGGGCCCGCGGTTCATTTCAGCTCGCCGACTGTTGTAGACTGCCACATCTGAAACAACCTCTTTTTGAGAAAATTCCACCTGCCTATACATTTGACCACGTGAATTTCCCCAGCCTCGTTAAACCTGTGGTTCTCATTTGCCCTTGTCCTTGTTCCACAAGTCATTTCTCTTGTCACCCTCTCTTGGAAACTTACCGTTGATACATAGCGGTCCTGCCTTTAAAGACAACATTGTGCTCCTCAGCACAATTTTCATCCTCTTTACCCAATTGTATTATGCAGTGAGACGTGTGCTCCGCCTGCTTGGCAATTTCATTGGCATGTTCCAGATTGGGGTCTCTTTTCGGATTTGATTGTCCGTACACTTGATCATGACCTGATCTCTGTGCTCTTCAAAGCAATGTCCAAACCGGGACTTAATAGCTTTTAATAGCTACACCCCTCAAGGCAGTTACAAACTCCTCTATGGACTCCCCTTTTTTTCTGTTCTCTGATGCCGAAATGATACCTGGCTTACATTGTATTCTCTTTAATCTCAAAATGTTTGTCAAATGTGCCTATACTAATGTCAGAACTGTTACAAATTGTGTCATCAACAGGTTGTGCAACCTTTTATATATCTCCTGCCCAGAATGACCCACACAGCGGTATAATAACGCATCTTTCTGTGTGATTGAATAGTTGGAACCACATACTGCTAGGACAAATTTCATAAAGTCTCTCTTCCAGTCATTGCATCTCACTTTGGGTTGTCCAGGTTGTTGAATTAATAACTGCGGACCTGGAATATTTGCCATGGACCTGTTTCCTTGTGTGCTATCAGCTCTCCTGTAATGATTCAATATGCCTCAGCAATTTGAAAATATAATTGAGTTGCGTCACCAGTCTGATCAAGATAATTAAAATGACAGTAAGTCACAGTACCTTGACAAGTTGGAGTAGGCAGCACCACTGATGATCAGCTTTTACCACTGCACAACATAGTAAATCAAACGTCAAGTACTGCAAGGAAGATGATGATGATGATGTATTGATGCAACCATAAGTATACATGAATCAACACCTGCCAAAATGTCTGCTCACACCCAGGGCATTCCCAAAATACACCACCTGATGCTGCTTGCAAGCCCCTGCACTACTCCTGATGCTGCTTGTAAGCCTCTGCCCTCTGGACAGTCAAGCCCAACGTCAGTGCAAAAGAGAGACACCTCCCCTCTCGCTGCTAACCGTTCCAAAGCTCTGCCCTCACCAGACAAGACCAATGCTGCAGCAGGTCCACCACCTTGTCAAAGAAGCCAAAATGTGGATTTCCGTCCAGTCGGCTGTTTGCTCTCCACTGCAGTCAGAACATCATTCCATACTCGCCAGTATTATGAAGTGAACACCCACAATTGGGCAAGTAAAGAGATCGTAAGCATAAGGTAATGGCTGCCTTTCCTCTCCAAGTCCTCTCTCTCTCTGCCTGTTCAGAATCCCCACACTCCAATCATCACAAATCCATTGCTAAGAAAACTGTTCCAATTAAGAATACAACAGTACAAAGGAAAAAAGAGAGAGGATTCTCTAACATGAGAATAGTGCACTTTACAATACTGCCAGCGTCAGGGGTGTCCCTTCATGCAGGGAGTGAGGGACCCTCAGCAATCAAGAAGATCGGAGCAGGTGTATAAACACTTATTTTTTATCTCCGTCCCTCTCCAAATTATTTAGTCACCACACCACTTCCTGCACTGTCATATCGATGGGGGGGATAACAATGTAAATTTTACCCTTTTCTGGTTTAATAAATCAGTAATTTTGACACGGTTTTTAATTAGACTCTTCTGAAACAGAACACTGTGAATGCATGCAAGACTGAAGATTGTGGAACCTGATCTACAGCAGAAGACATGAATAATAAGTGATATGATGGGTTATTTATAACGTACCTAATACCCAGAGGTTTCGAAGCGCGGACCCGGGGATCGAACCTGTGTTGCTCTGTCGTCTTGCTTCCAAGGTGAGCAGGTTGCCCCTGAGGTATCCTCCTGAGACTGGTGCTGGTGGTGACAATCTGCAACAAAAGGGAGAAGGGTTAGGTGTCTGGCGGGCGTCAACATCCAATGGGGGGGTCAATCTGACTGTGCGCCTCGGCAGTTAAATTTGCTTGCACCGGCCCTGTGATATCCCCTCCAGCTGTGGTAAGATCAATGCTCAATTACAGAATGTAACTATTATCATAGATGTCTGTGGTGAAATATGCATTTCCTCCGTAACCTGGATCCCATCTGCATAACTCTGCAAGGAGTGACAAAGTAAAACAAAGATGTGATGGCTGGAAGGTTTAGAATGAATCTTAAACCTCTGGCAATTGCTCAGGGCAACCCTCCAGACCAGTTAATCACCTGCCAAGCCATTACAGAAAGGGGAAAGACAGGTTTGGAGATGCTTGTGGTCTCGTGCAGAAGGGATGTGGCCAAGCAGTTCGGGCTGGACTGCCCCTTTTGGGGTGGTACCAAGCCTGATTTTAAAATGGTCTTTCCCCTTTTGTAAGTAGTGGCTTGGCAGGCAAAGAATAGTCTGGAGGGTTGCCCAGAGCATTGCCAGAGGTTTGACCCTCCCAAGTGCAACTGGGCCTTTTGCTTTCCTCCATCTCACTCTCTACCTATGGCGTCCCTCAGGGCTCTATCCTATCGCCATGGCACTTCAACATCAATTTTGCCCCCCCTGGCCCACTTGCTCTCCACCCTTTCAGTATTATGATGATGACACTCGGCTTTCCTTTAAGCTTCCACCCTCTACCACCTCCTCTTCCTCGCTCATTCCTGACAGCTATTCAGGTATGGTGCTCTGCTAACGATCTCTGCCTTAATGCCAGTGAGACAGAGATCCTTCTCATTGGTACACCTGCTCCCTGCCCTCTTCCCCCCCCCTCACTCTCTGGTCACCCTCCTTGGTCCCCCTCCCCTCACCCTCTTGTGAGGCTAAACATCTTGCGGTCAACTTGAAACACTTGTGTATAGGCGTGTTTTAAATGCAATATCATATCATCTTTGACTCCTCTCTCTTCTTCTCTCTGCACATCACGGACCTTGCCAAACAGTCCAACTTTCAGCTACACCTCCTCAGAGGTATTCTCCCTTTCCTGCCCTTCCCCCAGAAGCTCAATGTGTCCAGAGCTCTGGTTCTATAGGCTGGAGTTACTGCAACAGCCACTTCCTCAATCTGCCTCTTTTCCATTCGCCCTCTTAAACTAATCCAGAATAGGGTTGCAAGACTTATCCTTGGTCTCAAGCCCAGGGACCGCATCTATCAGCCGTAAAATCTCTCCACTGGCTTCCGGTGAGCACAAGGATCAAATTCAAGACCCTTTGCATCATCCACAAGACTGTTTGGGGCCTGGGGCCTCTCTACATCCAGCGTTCTCTCCCTAAATACCTGCCTGCTAGAGTTCTTTGGTCCCCTAGTTCCAATTCTCTGCAGGTCAGACGCTTCTCCAAGCAGAGAGCGGGTGGTAGATCCCTTTCCTCGGCAGGAGCCTCCCTCTGGAATGGCCTCCCTGCCTCCCTCAGAATTGAGGCAGATCTCCTTAAATTCCAGAAACTCCTCAAAACATTCCTCTTCCTTCATTACCCCTCCTCCTGTGCTAATGTTCCCGTGCTGCTGTGACTGGTTTCGGACCCTTATGTGTATTACAGGGGCCAGGCCCTCCTTGACCAGTCCCCCCCCTACCCCCCAAGCATCCCTACCAGCACTTGCCCTTGGGCACCCTTCCCATACTAGCCTGAATCTGGTCCACCTGCATTCACACTTATCCCTTTTCCACCTCCCCTTGCCCTCCGTGTCTCCCCTCAGCATTTGCCCAACCCTGAGCACCCCACTCCTGCATTCAGCCCCCCTGTCCTCTGGCCAACTATGCCCCTTATTTCCCCTTCCCTCACTCTTCTTGTCTCTGCACTTGCACAGTAAGAATGTCACAAGGCCTAGTACGACCGTTACTGTTTTACTATGTGCCCCCACCCTTTTTTTTTGTCTTGTGGCGCCTGGAAACACTTGTGTATAACCGCCATACAAATGACCAATACATATATAAAAAGCAGTGTTGAGATCTAGTCAGGAACAATGGGAGGGCATGGTCCATTTTCAGTCTGAGATTATCAAGGACCACCATGAGTATGTGCTCTATTCCTCTTCTCAGGCAGGAACCAGCCTGAAAGTTTGAAGGAGTTAACCAGGTTTTGGGATTCAAAACAGAGCGTGGAAGTAAAAAAGGGTTCTAATATTTGGGCGTGGCCAGGAGCAGATAAATCGGGCGGCATGGATGGACCGATAGAAGGTTTATCCAAAAGCTAGGTAATGATAGTCTTAGGCCTTAGAAACAGTGCAAGTTAAGAGAGGGCAAAAACTCTCAATGAAATAATGGCAAGGGAAGTGCCAACTATTACACAGGTTCGTCCTGCTTCCCCCAAGACTAGTGCTCATCCTGCTCCCTCACACCGTCTCAGGCATTCCAGGCACTCGGACACAATAATACACAAAGCCAGAAGTTTGGGTGTAAACGTCCTGTAATTCTCTCTCTCGCTCTCTCGCTCTCTCGCTCTCTCGCTCTCTCGCTCTCTCGCTCTCTCGCTCTCTCGCTCTCTCGCTCTCTCTCACACACACTTACACACGGTAACTACCATTTTCAATATATTGGGCGGGTCAGGGGGATTTGCGTGCTGTGGTAATGTCACACTATTTAATGAGGGCACATAAGAGATGTACATTTGAGATTGTTCTTAAAGGTTATAACTTGTGCTGCCCTTGGCATTTTGGCGGTCGGGGGACAAAATGTGGTATATAGCTGGAAGGTGTGCTGAAATAATTGGGCTGCGGCAGCATGTTGCTGTTTTTCAGAGACCATAAATCAAGTGCTCTGGGATTAAGTAACTTTTATATTTTTAGTTGATGTTTAACTACCAAGTGAGTATTAAGCAAAGGACAGCTTAGAGCAGTGCGGGCAAAAGCGAGTCAGAGTTCTGCGTGAGTTGGCAATCTGGTGGAGTGCTATGTTATCTGACAAATCTTGTACTGTTTTTCAGGAAAAATGCCTAGCGAAATGTTTAGATGGGGGGGGGGGGGAAAGTCTAGTGTTTAATAAATGGTTTATAGTCATTTTTTCGAATACAAAAATGTTGTTTTACCCATTATTCTTATTCCCGGACCCCAAAATAAATATTTATTTTAAAAAAAAAAGATTTCGACTTTTTTTTCCGATATTTTTTCGACATTTTTGTCTTTCGACATTTTTTTTCTCCGAAATTATAACCGACCACCCTAATAAATATTCTCATAATTTCAGGTTTCTTCAGAAATTCGTCTTCCATAAAACATTTACCGAGCAAAAAAACAAGTTACACGTACATATCGCTGCATAGGGGGCTAAAAGGGTAGATTTAAAAAAAATGCAGAGTAAGGTGCCCAGATTCTTTGAGACAGGATTTCGAATAATAGGAATAAAGAGTTCAACATGATACTTGAGGGACTCGTGAACAATTGCTTGTAATGCTACAAATTAATTCCACCTATGCCTTGCGTGCTTGGAAAACATCAGACAAAATCTAACAATAAACAAAAGTAAGGTCCCAACATTGTATAAAATGAGATTTCTAGAAGACTTAACAAGAAAGAATACAAATGATTTTTTAATTCAGGTGCAAGATTGCTTAAAGTGCTAGAAGTAGATTCCGCCTGTAGCAGGCTTGATTCAAATACATCGAACTCAGCTTAGGAGAGTCTGCCCACAATAGAGTAATACATTAAGCATTGAAAATGCTGACTAGCTCAAGGGCGGAATATGTGAAATTATCTGGTTCCTGGATGTGGAGGGTGTGGCGCTGTATGCCAAATTGGGTAAAACGAATTGCACACAGCCTGTTCACAGACGGGCTTGCATTTGTGCGAGTGCATTGTTTGCTGTGTGTTTATGTTGTATTTGCTTTGAGGACAGGGATGTCAATTTCATTAACAAGAAGTGGTGTGCCAGTTTGAGGGTCTGAACAAACTGGAGCCATAGACCAGGGACAAGACAGACAAACAAACATGTAAGCAACCAGTGACTTACAAAGATAACCTGGGGGGAAAGGGGGGGGGAAATGCTTCAAACTAAATAGGAGTAATGTACAATTATACAAAATTACATTGCTAAATTTCTTTTGCGGCACTGGAGGAAGACGTGGGGTCAGGTAGGGAGGATGGGGTAGAGGACAGGGAGGCTCTACCTCTTTTGCAAATAAGGAAAGTGTAAGCCGAGCTTGGAAGAGATTCGGTCGGGCTGGCTTTGATTGTGATGGGCATCGGGTTCCAATAGAGCAGGGCAAATAGGGAGAAAGAGAAGCTGCCACAAGGGCATGGGATAGTAAGGATGGGTGCAGAGTAGCAGCAGAGACAATAAAATGGTGAGTAAACCGAGCTAGTCAGATATGCACTGTGAAGCAAGACCATTCTTTGTTTTGTAGACCAAGTGAAGGAACTTGAAAAGGGAGTGGTTGTGCATAGGGAGCCAGCCAGCATGGTATGTCGGTATGTAGAAGTGGGGGGAGAACCTGTGTGTGTTGTACAGTGCAGATGATGAAGTTGAAGACTTTGTCTATCTAGAAAGTGGAAGGAGAAGAGGAAGGCCAAGAAGTATGCATGGGCAGTGGTAGTTTGCTGAGCACCAGGGTGGATATGAGAGGTTTTGCATAGTGGGGAGTAAGCAATCGACACATTTTGTGAATGTTGAGGTGGTTACTAAACATAGCAGAGGTGGAAATAGTGTTGAATTGCTGCAGTTGGAGGGCTCTATCAATGAGGACCCTGGCACATGACTGATGCTCCAGTCCCTCAAGGCAAATCCTCACCAGAAAAGCAAAATAGTTAAAAGAACCAAATGAGGAGGCCAGTCAACCTTGCACTACTGAGCCCTACAAGGAAAGCAACACATTAAATTACTATGAGACATGAAAGAAGGGTGACAATGTTTTAAGAGGACAGCCAGTGGTGACTAGCACCATCTGACAAATGTAACGCAGATGTTTTCAATGTTTGTTTGAGACACTATTGTCTATGGGGTCTGTATGGTACAGAGTGAACTTTGTTCCCTTAAAAGGAATATGGTCGGCCTGTGTTGCCATTCCCTGCATATCCGAGGCACTAACATTCAAGGGTAGTGTAAACATTGCATCACTAGTACCTTTCAATTGCATGTGCCCTGGTCCAGAAGAAAAGTCTCTTAAAGAGACAGCACCTTTTTTTTCCAGTGTGACAGACCCCACCTTTAGAGGGATCGGAGTGGGGGTGACCAGGAGATTCCCATTACACCACCTCCAGGGCCATCATCCTCAAGCTTGTGGAGGTACCTGCCCCCCTTTGCTGTCCCACAAGAAGTCCCCAGAACGAGACCGGGGGCTTTGTCACATAGTATATTAAAATAATTCACCACTGCGGGCATATGGTACCTTACAGCATTATTTGGGAACACACGGTGCTGACTGCCACCATGGGACATGAACATTCACATTTTAGGAGGTCATCATTTTGGACCAGGTGCCACATACATTTCAAAGAAAGAGGTTCAAACAAAGTATTGCCTAGTTATAAAATGCTTTGCCTTTTTGAAGCAAATATAGATTGTCATCCAGGACATGCACCAATCAAGAACAGAAAGAAGTCATGATGGGTAAAGACATGAAAGTTAAGGGCACACTGGAATTGTCACTAATGGTCTAGCTGTTCAAATCTTCTCTGTTTGACTCAAAAAGAGATGAAAACAGTTACCTTTTTCAAGAGATTGTACGAGTCCCTGTATATGAACTAGTTAAAACCAATTTGTCTTCAGCTCATTCTGCTACAGAACATAAACCCTAGTAAAATTCCCTCACCTAGGTATACGGGACTGGAATTTTGCAGATTCCCCTGCACACAAGGTGAAGCAGTAGGAGTCCTGATTCAATAGAAATATGTACTTGTGGCAGATATGCTGAATAACTTAAATTGTCTCTCCAATAAATAATATAATTAGAAATATTCTTCTTGAATTGCAAATTACAGAATTTCCTGTTACTTAATGTATGTTGCAATCATGTATACCTCTGTGGCGTTCAACATAGGGTCATGATCCATGACCTAATTCTCACTCACAAGAGAGAATTAGGTCAGGCTGTACAGTCACAAGCAGGACTGTTCCAGCGTACACCTTTGTTCCAGTCTCGAGATTTTCTCAAATGTGAACAAAGTTGGTTTCTCGCTACTGCAATTCAAGCAGGACTAGCTTAGTTTGGCTAGGTCATGCTCAAACACAATCTCAAGTGATAAAAGCAAAACGAAAAGTACCCCCAAAAAATCCTTTTTCTGATGTGTCTTTGGCCTTTTATCTTGTGTCTTTGAAGGCAAAATGAAGCTGGGGTTATTAGTTCTAAAGGCAACCTAAACTAAACAAATTGGTATTGCCAATTTAAACATTGAAAACTTAATATAAAATATTGAGAATCTTTATTTTTAAAACTGGACTTTTATTTTAAAACACCTAACTGTTTAGTTATTTTAAAAATATATTAGAACATTGAACAGTTTTTTTAAAATGAATAAAGGTGTGTATTAATAGAAAATGTGTAAAACCTCTGAATTTAAGTAAATTGTTTATTATTAAAAGCATGACTTAAAAATCAGATGGTTTGTGAGTGCAAAATGTTTAAACATTTATAGTATAAAAAGAGAATGGCAGACAATTGCAGGAGATTGGTTATCAGTTATCTATTTGCTCTTTCTGCTGATGAATGCGACATTCTCCCGCGTTGTCCTTCTGGTCAAGTAAATGATTACCCACTTTGGGACAGTGGGTGTCAATGGTGGTCTTGCTGATTATCCTCCTATAATTAATATGGCACAATTTGTGGCAGCACTACAACAGTCGAACCATAGATTATTGATTTGGACCACACACAAACTGAGTTAATTGAGTGAAGACATTTCTTGGGGCCCTGGAATGGTGAGGAGCCTTGGTGCTTGCTGTGAATGCCCCTAACCAAAGTAGGTGTAGATGTTAAATGCACTTTGTTTTGAGAAACACATTGACCAATACAAAGGCCAATGGGTAAGAGATGAGCAATTGTTTCTCCATCATGTACATCTGCACCCAAACTCACACAGGTCGACAGCACATGGACATGGACATGTACTTGAAACAAGTAGTTGGCCAACTAGAAGCTCAGATTAATGCAGCAGACCTGAATGCAAGTGGTTCCTTATTGGAGGCTAAAAACAACCCTTCTAATGTATTGGAGCCTAATTTAGTCTGCAGTGAAACCACTGTCGCCCATGGTGACTTGACTATTACTGAGGTAGTACCCTCTGAACGGTCTGGAACCATCTCAACAAAGAAAGTAGGGGTAAAACCTAGGAAGGGCCCAGACTAAAACCAGAAACAAAATGCATTGTTTAAGATTTTTCCATAACGGAAAATGGGGTTGAACGAACTGTACGTTCTGGGAAAGAGGCAGTGAAGGTCTACTGTGAAGATGAGAAAAAATAAAAGGGCAGGACATGACACTAAATCCCTAGGTATCTGCCAAAGAAATCTGACCTACAGAACCAGGGTATGGTACTAAAGCAAAGAAAATATATAACTGGTTCTGGCCCACAGGATTTGACAGCTAATTTTGGAAAATGAGGCTGGGAATAAATGGACTGCCTTTGTCACAGAAGTGCTAAAAAAAGTAATCCTGCACTAGGAACACAATAATGTTAGTAAGGGAAGGTGTTCCACTAAAGATGCTGATAGTTAAATATCTGGACTTCATAATCTCCTTGGTGTAATGTCTGTGTTTGAGAGAATTGCCACAATCTAAAGTGCAATCAAAGGGTTTTAAGATGTTCAATCCTCAAATAAACCCGCAGGTCCCATAAATATTTAATACATATTATTCAATACAGAAGATATATCCCAGAAAGAAAAATGTGGAACTAAAGATAAGAGTAACCAAAACAGTTAATCAGTAAGCTTTAAGTGAAGTTTAGTACGATCAATTGCATCACCCTGTACTCCAAGCGCCAACATTAATTAAGAGGACAAGGATGAACCGACCAACAAATATTACCTTGATCGAAGAGACTACAGAAGGAGCCACCACTGGTAAAATAATCTTGCTAAAATTATATCAATTGAATTAATCCCAGCAGTTGTATCAGTGCAAGTACTAGTGTTAGTGGAGCGGGCTAGGCGGAAACATCTCGGATTAATACGGTTAACCACTGGTTAAACACCAAATGAGAGGCCCTCTAACTGATCCATGAATAGTTGTAACGGTGTGAAGAACTACATGAATTGGAAGACAAGATCACAAAGCAATTTAGACTAGCAGCCAAGGAACTGGAAAAAACTGGTTTGATTTTGTCCAAGTGTAAAGCAACATAACCGATTGAGCCCATGGCGGCGAAGGAGGAAATTGGTTGACGGAAATGTGAGACGATGTCAGGGGCCCCTATTTTACAGAAAACAATGATGTCAAATAACAGGGCCGTTTTACCGAATTAGAGGCCTAAAGTCCTAAACCTTACTTCCAATTACCGGGGTGCATCTTGAGCATGTCTAATCCTGCTGCACCGATAAAGCACAGAAATAAAGCAATACAATCAGCCAATGAAATCCAAGACTGTGATTCACAAAACCTGCTAGTAAGGTTTGTCAAGGAATGTACTAGACCTGCCTAATGGTCCCAAGGAGGTTACCGTATTAATAATGGTTGATCATTGTGATGTGGGTTTACTGCAAGGGACATTTATACCCTTTCACTACAGTGCCAATTTACCCATTTTTAAAGCTGTCCACTGAACATTTTAAAGGGAGAAACTCTGGTAGACAGTCTTAATAATTAATTTGAGCATCTTCAAGAACATTGATGAACTCTTGTGAAATAGGTATTAAAGTTATTCACCTTAAATGATGGTGTTTTATAATAGAAGAAAGTGAGGGACTTTTGGATATAATGGATACCAGTTTTGAGTATTTTTAGTTTTGTTTAAAAATGCATACCGATAATTGTAATAAGAGTGGATTTCAACTAAAAAATAAATTGATGGTTACTTTGCAATATGACAGTTACCTGTCCCAGAAATGCAGTATGATATATTGTATAGTGGGGGAGGGGCGTGTGGAAGGGTCCTGTCTAATTGCTTAGTAGTATGGGGTATGCATAAATTGCAGAATAAAGCCTGATATACTCGCTCAAGTGATCTTTAAAGGTCATAATGGAAACGCCACAATTGACTACTTTGTTCATCTTTGTCCGTACCTTTGTGGCAAGAAAGAAATTTCAGGCAATATCGCTTAGTGTGTGTGTCTATATATCTATCATGGCCTACAGTCGCGGCCATGTGGTTATGTTGCTGACTCCTAGAAAGAGCAGTTTTTGCGCATTTTATAACTTTGGCACCGTTTGATCAATCCTTACCAAACTCTGCAAACAAATGTAATGGGTACCTCGGAATGATTATCTGAAGTTTGTTGTGGTTTCGTCTGGGGGGGCAAAGTTATAAAGGGGTCCCAAAACATTTAAAATCCTCATAGATATAATGGAAAAACATTTTGCTCGCGCCTACAGCCCAAACTGCTGGACGGATTTCACACCAAACCTGGTTGAGGAGCGGCGGCGGCTTGGTCCCGAAAGTGTGCTTTTGAAAATTTGGTGTAAATCCATCCAGTTGTTTTTTTTAGAAAATTGCCAAAAAGTAAGTAAAAAAGAAATTGATGATATCTGCCTCCATTTCGCTGATTCGAATACTTATTCAGAGTCCACGGATGCCTCTGAACCAATCTGGGTGGCTTGCTGTCAGCGGACATCAAAGGCACTCGCTGATTGGATGTTGAAAAACGTGAGGTGCATCATCATTTTTGAGACTGTCGCAATTTTGGATCTGTGGACCATGGCCTTTGTCTGCATACAGCGCAGTGAGAAAAAGGGATGGGAAATACATGCGGGCTTAATTTGTGATGGAAAGAGTGGCTGGAAAGAGGAGGGGAGTGGAAAAGATTTAAGATGGAGCTGTTTTTCTAGGTGAAAAAAAGCTGTGCAGGTGCCACCGAGCCCGCGGTCAATTTTCCTGTTCGCAGACAGACTTATGTCCACTAACGTCATTGGGACTGGGGGGCTGTGGGTGAGTATTGTTATTTGAAGATGTATTGTACATACTTGTTATATGGTTTCATTCTATTGTGGTGGTTGTGGCCACATTCATGGGGGCATGACCGTAGTCCATGACACCAAGAATATAGCCACTGGTCATAAATGCTATAGTAATATGTGTGTAGTAATTATAGGTACTGTAGGGGAGTGTACATTATTTGTAATATGGTGGAATGATATAATTGAAGTATATATGTTATTTATGAACGTAGTACAATTGAGGATAGTGCTTATGGAATCTAGTTTCTTTGTGAAGAAAACAAATAGGATAATATTGGGTATAGTTACTTACTTGCATATGGTAATAAAGCTCGAATCTCTGGTTCTTTTTCTGTGAAAAGGATAGTATACATTTTTTGACAAGATAGTTTAAAACCTCTAATTGGATACAATTGCACATAGAGATGTACTTTTTTTTACTCTAATAAATAGTACATTGCATGTACTATGTTTGGTACAAAATGTGTGTGTAGACACTGTTGTTGTATTAACATGAATTAATTATTGGGGGAAAAAATCCATAGTGGATTCAAAAAACCCTACTATGTGTAAATAGTGTTTGGCATTGATATGGATTTAAAGAATATACATGTTACAGAATACATGGATATGTTTTGCGAGTGTAAGTATGATAGGACATTTGTTTTGAAGTGTGTTGTAATTAAGGGTATGTTTAGTTAGATACCCGTTGGCGTATTCTAACTATATTGTATTTTACAAAAGGTATTGTAGAAGTATGGATGTGTAGTACAATAATAACTGTGATGGCATATTTGAACTGTATGTAATGAAGGGTATTTTTAAAGTAGTTAAAATCTGTTGGCGTATTCTAACTGTGTATTGAACTATACTTTAGTGAGTAAATTTGGGTTGAAGAAAAATTAAGTAGACATTTGCTAAATTTGCTGGTAACCTATGTTTTGGAGTAATTGAAGTGTCATTACATTCAAATCAACCACATCTTTTTTTTTTACATATTGCAGTATTGTGGCCTGAAGCCGTTGTGGCACCAGTGTGGTAGATTATTCCTACTGTTGTGAAGGTTTTTCTTGCCAAGAGATACTTGGCCGTGTGTGAGGCTAGTAAGCTTACTGTTATTTTTGGTACCATCTGCATTGTACCTTAGAAGCATTAGTATCACATATTGGCCCTATGAGTTTATTTGTATGCTGGAACGATTGTGTGAATTTTAAAAAAAAAGGGCATATGTCATGATTTGCATTCTGGAGAAGCTGGTGAAATGGAATGGATTCATAATTTTGTATGGATGCATAGACAACTCATTCATTAGGGGGAATGTGCTATTGTGAAACATGGTTGCAGAGAGTGCATGTAGGTTTCCACTCGTATGAAATCTGGAAGATTTAATTTATAGGGATTATGTTTGGTTTCTAGTACTTGTAGTAAGTACATTAGGAATTTGTGTGGATCTTCCTGTGTGTTTATGCTGAATTGTACCATTCCTGTACTGTAGTCCAATTATTGCCTTATACATTAGGCACTGTAAGTGAGTGCTGTCAGGATTATTTGTGGCATTTCTATGAAGGACGAGCATTTGCAAACATAACTGGTCCTGGCCATTTAAGTAAATGTTGGAAACAATTGGCAGCCATTGGAAGAGAAGATTGAGAGCTACATTTGCATAGCAATTTACTCTAAATGTGTTGTTGAATTTAAATGCACCAGAGATGTGTGGTTCTGTATCCTTTGATTAGCCTGCAGTTGTTTTATGAGTAGAAACATTTGTCTCTTTGTCTTCTGATAGGCTAGATAGAGGGTTTCGTGGATGCATTATTTGATGGAGCAGCAGTTGTTTGTTTTTTAGTGGTATTACAGGGATCTCTGGTATAGTTTGTTTGTATTAGTTTTCTTTTTAAAGGTTTTCTTTTTTCAGATAAAGGGTACTTATCTAGATGGGGGTGTGCAGTGCACATAGCTGGTTGTATTCCAAGATGCAAGGAATGTCTGCATTGACTTTGTTTGCATGAAAGTTAACTAGGAATAGACCATTGAATGTACTGAGACATGAACGTGCTATACAACTCATACCTTCTTTGAAGACTGTGCCTCCAATGTCATTGGATGCGTGATCTAGGGTTAGGATTTGTGAATGGTGACAGCATATTCAAGAGATGGAGACAATTGTTCTCCCTTTGAAAAGAAGGAAATGTGCTACTCTGCAGCCTATTTGTTTAACTTATGCAATTCTTTCAAAGTGGATGTTGACAAACTGAATGTTGTCATGTGGATATGTTTGAAAGCCAACAACTGTACCAATTTCTTCGTTGACTAAAACTTGTTCTACGGCAAGCTTACGTTTCAGGATTACTCTGCAGTTTAGACGCATAGTTAAGTTTTTCTAATCCACCTGTGTTGGAGATACATTTTTCTAAGCTATTTAGTCATGCTGTTGCTTGTGGACACACAGGGAGTATCAAGCAATGTGCTTCTAGTTTGTGTGTGGATCTGATATAGAATATAGATTCCATTACTTTTTTCAACATTGTATCATTGAATTGACTACAGCTTGCAAGGGTTGGCATTAAGGACATGCATTTTATACTTTGTTGAGTTAATTGTTCCTTGACATCAGGGGCAGATGTCTTTTGCCCATATAGCTCATGGATTAGTCTAGTTTTTAACATGGATTTTACATCTTTACTAAGCAGACCAATTCTAATGTTTTTTAAAATGTTAGCATACGTGACATCTGCAGACTGATGCATGTTTTGAGTTGGTTCTCTGTAGCAAAAATGTTGCCCGAGATTTACATTTCCAATGCTGCCGAGTGTGTTACGGCATTGTTTGTGTCCTAATGTTTTGAAAATAGGTTAACCTCTCACTGGTGTTTACTCTAGGAAGTCTCCAAAAACAATAACGTGTTTTCCTCCAAACAGTTCATTCTAGTCGGTTGGTAGAACTTCTCGCATTCTGAGATGAATTAAAGCCAACCTGAGTTTGGAAACCATGTTTACTTCATCTGTCAGGATGACCTCCATTTGTTTGCGAATTCTGCGAACTCCCGTAGCAGCTTCTATTGATAATTTGTAGTATTATAATTTGTTTTGATGTTCTACTGGGAGGAGCAGTAGTTGGTGTAAAGTTACACTTCCAATGCTGTAGGCAGCTACACCTGTGGAGGCTGTTGCAACAGCTGAAAGATTGTTGTTTAAGTCTTGTTGAAATTCACAGATTATTTTAATTAAGAACTTTTTGCCAGAACCAGCTTCAAGACTTAAATACAGGAGCAGAGGTTTATAATTTTTGCAGCTACAAGTTTGTTTCATGTTTGTTTCATGTTTAAAACCATGTTCAATGTTTTCAGTGACTTCTAGATAAATGCTGAGTTGTTAATCATTGGGCTGTGATTTGTGCACAGATTGTTTAGATTGATGCATGCTATTTTCTGCCTCGGTCATGGCTATTTCTGCTTCACTTAGAATGAGTGGTTCTCCAAGTGGTTCTTGGCTTCCTGTAAGAAAGAGGTTGACTGCCTTCAAGAGTGTCTTTATCTAGTAGATGTTCAATTTCTTCCTTTTGTTGGTGTTTATTGTCCAACATTTGTTTGTATTGTATAAAATTGACATTTGTTATACTACCTTAATTTCCAATGAATGCAGCTTCAAATGAGTCATGGTCAACTCATGACCCATGTAATAAAGTTCTCTGTGTGGCAGAGATTTAAATGATAACTTTATATGATTAATTAGGCTAGTTTGTGTAAGTTTTACTATGCTTCCTTCGCAAGTGGAGACTGAATATTTGCCAGTTATCTCGTCTGGTGTGACATTGTATTTGGAGGAGTCATTTTGGGCTATGTCGTACAGGCATACGCTTTCCAAAGCAGTACTTCTGTTTGGGTAGTATGTGTCAATGATATTGTTTTTTAAAATTTTCCAACTGTTGGGATCATTGGTGGCTATCGTTTCTGTTTCTTGGTAGGATTTTAGTACCCTTTTTAGTGATGAAGCTGGACCGGTGTTTAGCCAGACCATTTTTTCCGATTTCTCATTTAAGGGTGTACCTGTTAAACGGTCTGCAGCTTCGTAGCACCTCATTCTCTATGGGAGAGACTGTTTATCCCGAAGCTGTACAATTTTTGGGACAGTGTTTTGTCAGATATTATGAAATCCAAGATGTCTTTTAGCTCTGTCTTCCCAGCCCCTGCAGTAGAATTTTCTGCAGTGTATTGTATGTCTATATTTCCATTCCAAAAGAGAGCAATGATTGCATTGTAATCATTGATGTACTTGGATGTTTCATCCCTTTTTAATGTTGTATGTGTTCTTTGGGTTCTCCCTTTTACACTGCATCTAACAGAAGACATCAAGATATTTACTAGGCCTTTTGTGCAAACTGGTGTAGGGAAGCCAAAGCGACATTTGGTGTAGTGTTTACCTTGTTTTTATATCGATGTCGGCAGTGTTTTCTACACTTATGTTTTTGGAAGTGTAAGATTTGTGTACGTATGTCACTGTGGTTTCTGAAGGGATGTCTCGGGAAATGTATTTTTCAATAAATTGAAAAACAGTAGCATCACTATCCTGGCCAAACCAGGGAGCATCATTATCCACTAAAGCATGTTGAAGTGTGGTGCTCCTCTGGATTGATATTATGGTCTCCAAAAGAAGTGTTTCACTTCTCAGAGTGGAGGGGTAGTTTTATTGCATATGAAATGCAGCAGAGCAATGTAGAGATGGTAAAAGTACCAAAATACATCGACCGGGTCAAGAGAACAGAGTTCACCTGGTGTGTTTATATCTATTCTGTCTTTATTTTGGTTTGCAGTGCGTAAGAAGTCATGCAACTCATCCCATGCATATTCTGCACAACTTAAAGTAACAAACTGTTGGTCGGCCTAGGTTCCTTAGCATAGAACGTACATCCGTGTGACGTCGGAGCCAGTATTCTTTTGTACCACGCATGTTTTCCAAGAGATTTGTGATACTTGACTGCAAAACTTCACCTTCGTCTTTTATCTTTTGACGCTATTGGGTAGCGGACATGTTTGAGAAGTTAGAGCCTGTTTTTAATGTGGTGTGCAACTCAATAACATAGAGTTAATAGTTTGCTTTCGAAGAAGAGGTGGAAAATGTATTCTACATTTCATCTGAATCTTGGGTCTTCAGATTAAAGTCGTAAAGAGCGATATTCTGATGCACTAATTTGTGTGGATCTTTCATCATATCTTCTCCTTTTCCTGTAAGAGTAAAGGAAAAGAACGTGCTTCCACACTTTTTTCCCATATGTTCATTGGGGATCCTTTGGCTTGATGCATTTGATATGGTTTCTAATGCATCATCTATGGTGTCTTTGGAGTGTAGTGGGTGAATTGTATACTGTTCTAAAATGTTGGCTGCAGTAACTGGATCTACACGTTCAAATTGGCCAGTTTGAGGTCAATCTTGAATTATTTGGGTGGTTTCTCTTAGGTTTTACTCTGTGTATATCTCTGTAGTATGAATTGTTTTGTTTGAGATATTGTAAGGCTAGTCCAACTTTTCTTAAGTCGACTACTTGTTGCCAAATTATGTTGTCTTTTGTTGGTACACCATTAACTAGTACAATGAAAGATTGATCTATTGGCCGTTGTACTCCTAGAGTTTCTACATTTTCTTTAAGATCGAATGGCAAATATACTACTTCGCCACAAATGCCTTTTAGTAACTCAGATGGAGGCAATTTGGCCGTTTTCGGTTGAAGATGTGTTATAACTTGAGATGGGTGTACTGTTTGGATTATAATGCTCTCATACAAGTTAAGATTTTTAAGTTATTAGTGATAGCACGTGATGGCATTTGGTTATTGTCAAGCTTTGTACTGCAGTGCGTGCATGGGTTCAGTTATTTTGTATTTATTTTCTGCTGTTAGATATAAATCTAATTAGAACCATTGGGATTCCTCATTGTCTTGGATTTTGTAGGCCATATGTACTATTTTTGGGCCCTTTTTTATGAAAAGTTCTGCGACAACAGACGCATACATTGTCTGGTATTTCAGCAGATGTGTTTTGCAATTTAGCAATTTCTTTTTTGTATGTGTTTGTAAGAAGGTTGGTGTTTGTGAGGTTTTCGCTAATGTTTTCTAAAGTTACAGAATTTTCTAAATCAAATTCAGTTACAAAATATTTACTTTGGATGTGCTCAATTTATTGAAGGAGTTTTGAGTGTTCCATGTAGGAGAATGTTATTTACATTTTGCAGTTCTATTTTTTTTCTCCCTGATTAACCCCCTGATCAGAGGTTACGGAGAATTGAACACACACTACAGAAGCACACCCAACCACGTTATTTGGCAAAGCATCATGATACCCACAGCACAGCTGCTTAAGCACACCCCAGTCCCAAACCTCTTCTGTCTCTTATCCAACAATCGGAGGCATCTGTCTGGGGTCTCCTTCATGATCATCCAGTGAGGGCAGACTGTCTTTCTTTATAGTTTTCTCAAAAACCCTCACCATTCCACTTCCCTAGAAGTCCTCAGGTTGTGGTTGGCAGTTGTGATATTCTCCATCTCCTATATTTCGCTCACATTTAAGGCCCATTCTGTCTCTCTTGGCAGAAGCAACCTTTTCAACCCTATTACCATACATGCTTTTGCCTCTAGAAGGCATAATACACCACATGTGAGAGGTACCTCCACCCACCTTTCACTTTTTCCAAACCAGACAGCACCAACATCGGGTCAAGATACGTCCCAGTCCCCTAAAGATCTCTAATCTACCCAAGCACCTCCTTCCAAAAACTTGGTGCCTTCCTACATCCCCACAGCATATGCCAGTATGTAGCCCGTCCCCACATTCTCTCAAACAACCAGGATTCACTGCAGGGAACATCCTGAACTGGCAAAGCGGTTCATATTGCCGCCTATACAGCAGTTTAAGGCCATGTCATTTGTATTGACAGGCTAACAAAGTTTTATGCGAACCAATGCATAACCTTTCCCTTAACTGCTCATCCAGTTCCCATATCACTTTCACAGCTATCTCTTAAATTCCCTGCCTCTTACCCTTTAGCTAATATCGGCGATCGATAGAGGTTGGATATTAAGCCGCTGGCTGAATGATAAATATTGAGACACTTTTGGTCTTATCAGCTCTTTGAAGTTTAGATTTCCACTGATTTATCATGAGTACTCCCTTTAACTGTAAATACATAAAAACAGAGAGTCGTTCAATGTTTAAGATACTATGTAGTTCCGACAATTAAATAAAATCACCCTTCAGTAATTACCCTACACACTCCAAACCTGCCTCAAACCATAGCTGGAAGTGAAGAGGTTCCACAATGGCATGCCTAAGCCTACATTTTTAAGCTGGCATTCTTAGAGTGAAAATATGCATCCGGACCACTGATGTTTCCAAGCTGTAAATGCCCCTAACATAATACTGCCTTCAGACTATTGGCAACTTTCGAAAGTGAAGCATATGTTACTCATCTTTTAATCCAATAAGAATCAGGCCAGCAGTCCAACAAACAAGAAAGCCAAAATGTTTTTCAGAGAGGGAAGGCCTATATACAGGCACATCAATTCACCATAACTCCAGGGGTAGCAGAATTGACATCATTACCGATGACCTTACACATGACCTTGACCCTGGCAATATCACAGGAATAATGCATATGACCTCTTGCTCTAGTGGCATCAGTGACATTGCTTAAGCAAACAAAAACCTAAAATAAGTTTGATTAATAAAATAAATAGTATTAAAGCAGACAAAAAGGCTATTTTAGTTTTCAAACGTATAGTAGCTACACTGTTGTCCCAATATGTAATGTGTTCAGTCATGATATGCCCTGTCGTGCCCAGCAGAATCAACCTGGGCCACAATCAATATTTTCTTATGCTAGTTATGCCTCAAATGGGCAGTGGCTGCCATCTTATCTGTTAAATCCTCACATGCCAGGTACAGCCATAATATTCTAAATACTGCCTCACAAGTCAGGCATTACTATACAATTTTAAATGCTTCCTTGTATACCATATATTGCTATCTTATACGAAGATATGTCAGTACACCACAAACACCATGTATAGTCCTAATTTGGAAACTACTGCCTCACGAGCCCAGGTGCTGTGTTATTTGGCAAGTACAGACTCAATCACACAAGTACTGTAATTTCATGCCCGGTAAATACTGAAATGCTAGATATGTGATTCTGCGTGTACGTTTTCTTAGTGCAAACTGAATCCCTTTTTGTGATCTTGTTTTGAGAAGTTGAGGAGAACGCTGACGATTCGATGCAGTATAAAAGCATGTTTTCAAAACATATTGATTTGCCCAGGATAACTCATGTCGTTCAGGTGGAGAAGTTGGGATTTGTGCCTATTTTACCATCTTCAATTTACCCAGTAGACCACATTTCCCATCCCATCTTTAAGATGTTTTCATTTTGATCTTTCATTGGCAGACATAGTTGTTTGTTTTGAATTCAGCGGATATGTGAACCACCAAACTACAATGCAAATAATTTGTAAACTATGAAATAAATGATGGGTAAAACAAGTATGATTTCTTGTGATGGGGAGGTGGAGCAACAGAACAAACAGTAGTTACTTAATTCACTGAGCTATCCCCATCCATTTCTACTGCAGGAAAACGCTACATTCCTAAATGTACAAAAGTAAGTAGAAATAACAGCTTTGCACAGTTTACAATGAAGTGGCACATGTAAAACATAAAACACACTTAAACGGAGATGTCACGCACACACTGTAGAGGAGAGGCAGGGGCTCTCTAGCAGTCAACTTGATTACTAGCAGAGAGATCCTCGGGCCCATCAAAACTCCTGCCGCAGGAACTGAAGACACATCCATAGGGCAAAGTTTACTGTTTTTATTATCTAAAACAATGACAGGGATCGCATGAGAAAAACATACATTCTCCAGAGCTCTCGTCTTCTGAGTGTCACCCTTTTTTATCCAGGAGTGGCGTCACAAACCTAAGTTCCATCCACGAAACCTATCTGGCATGCAGATTGGTCAGTTTAAGCAAAACATATATGTATTATATGTATTCTATATGGGTTAGTTCTATTATTGGGTAGTCATATCTGGTGGCTCCTCCTGGGACCACCTCTACATGTAACAAATACAAAGTTGTAGGGTCATGGGGAAACTATTGGCTCCTGCAACATATGTCTTCACGTGAAAGGTGACTCTGGATTGGGCAGACTGTGTCCTCTCAGCCCTGGGACCTTAGACAGTTACCAGGCTGAGTGTAGCTTATCTAGGCGATGGGGATGAGCATAGAGGTGCTCTGTGTTCCCTTATGTTGCCATCTCTGATCGCCTGTGCCTGAGAGCATGCATTCAGTTAATTCTTGAGCAACACTTGTATCTGTCCACGTCTGGTTCGATGGGAACAGCTCCTCTGTCTACCTTGAGTGAATAGGCATTGTCCTGCTCTTCGAGGTCACATGTGTCGGGACCATGAAACAGAGCTCTCCTGCTTGCAATTATGAGGATTTTAGTCTGGATTTCTTGCAGGTGGCTTATTGTCCTGGTCACTGGGAGTGTACTGTGTCTGTGCTGGAGGCTATTGTCCGCTTGCCTCTGGCTGCAGCGATCTGTCGGCCCTTCCGCGTACTCGAAGTCTGTCTCCTCTTCCCCATTTATTCCAAATTTGTCTTTATGGCTTTCCATGTTAGCAGCAGTCAAGCATGTACATGTTAGGTATACGTATACTTGGGGTCTTGCGGTTTCAGTTTTGGTGAGCAATATAGAAATATGTAAGTGTATCTGTCATCTACCTGCGTGAGTCATAAGCATTTGTTTCCTGTCTATATGCAGCAAGCTAATGCATGTTCGTGAAACTTTGTGAGTGGATGCCTATGTACTTCATGTCTACAGGCACCTCCGATTACATCATTGACTTCTTGATTTGCGGTCAGCCGACTTGTTCGATTGCCGAATTCTCCATCTCCTCCATATCATCGATTGGGTATGGTTAGAATGGCTGTCTGTGGGGTAACGTTTCTCACATCTGCGATACATTGATGATGGCGATGAGGGGCCTAAGAGTGAGGTGCATCTGCATCTGTTTTTTCTCGGTCTTCGGGCCGAGAGTTGTGTGGGGGACATGAGGGCCATGCTTGGACCTCAGTCTTCAACACATACACAGAAAACCTATAGATAGGAATGTAGCTACCCTCCACAATCACAATTCTGAAGATGCCAAGTGCTATTGGTGAAAGAAAATGTTTAGGGTCCTTTATGCAAAAGAAAAAGCATACACTCCTGTCAGGGTAATTTCTGGGGCTGGCAGAGCCGTGCCAAGGCCCTGCGTACTCCTACTCACGGAGTCCCCTAACCCCCATCCATGGTCCCAAGAAGTCAAGGCCCACACAAGGAGCAAGGAGTTACTGTGGTTTATTAGTCAAACGCACAGGGATCACATGCTACTACAAGGTTCATGCACATCTCGCCACAGTCTTGCTCGCGTGGCAGTTTTGTGTCCTTGTGATGCAATTACCTTCATCACCTGGCGGACTCCCTCACAAACCTATCGGGCCCGGGGATTGGCCTGCTGACTGATATGTCCACTATAGGACCCTACAGGATGGGTTACTATTGGACAGGTCTGTGTCAGGTGGTATACTTTGATCATCCCCGAAATTTGCTACACTAAGTGTTACAGTGAGAAAGTCTGTTGATTGGTTGGCACCTCTTGTCATCTTCCCCCAAAACCTTTGGTTCTAATTGGTCAGGCTGCAGGCCCCCAAGCCTGGAACAAGCGTTGTTGCCATCCCGTTTAACACCTGTTCCCAGTGCATGTCTACTATGTTTCCATAATTGCAACTATGTGTTTGCGCATAACAATAGTGTGAGGACGACTACTGCCATGAGAGCGCTCCAATCCCATTGTAGACGGTGTTTGGAAAGTATCAAGTATGTTGCAAGTCGCTGTCCAGTCCTGGACCTGCTGCTCGTTCTCAGCCTCTGAGTCTTGGCTTATTCACACCTTGGCCAGAGACCATTCTTGTGGGCTCAATTGCCTCGAATTAGTGTGTATTTTACAGGGAACAATTGCTGCTGCCGCCACCGATGCCACCTTGGCTCAGGAGATGGAATGTCACTTTGCAACATGATGTCCTTGGCAGTCTGTGGCTCACACCCTAGGCGTTTCTGCTAGTGTAGCACCTTTCAGTTTGGGATTTCTCTGCGATCGCCGCGGCCTACTGTTTCCTCCTGAGGCCTGCTTTGGCTTCCAGTATGGAGTCGGCATAGTCCATGTGTTAGTATGAGCTTTAAGGTTGGTCAGGTCCCTTGGGCGCTCCTGTCCTTCCATACTGTTAGCTGCGTGGAAGCATCAGCAAGTGTATACAAGCTCTGTTTGCTTCTTGCATTTCTGTGGTGCTATAGCGAGCCCAATGATAAAATAACAAACGTGCTACTGTGTTGCCGTCACAGTCCTCTATCTAATGAACTGTACATGTTCATGTTGATTGGTGTGCGTTTGTTGAGATCCGTAGATTGCACGCATGCTTCGTGTCTAACAGAACTACGTCGTCAGGATGTCTCTAATGACCTGCATCATACTAGCCTTGAATACAGTGTCTTTAGCAGAGTCGGTCCATGCGGCTTTCTCCAACTCAGTCGTGTATCTCTTCATCCGTTCTTGGCAGGGTTCGTGTTACTGTGGGAACATATGGCCAACTGGTTGGGTACCGCTCACAGTAGTTGTTCTTGGTTGGAGCAGTAGGGATGGGCATAAGTTCATATGACTGGCGGCCATGTTGTTGGTGCTACTTTCGGTTGGGGGAGTCGTCTAGGACTGTACAGACTTATTGCTGATAGCAAAATGATGTATATCAGACCAACAGTGTTCTTTCACTGAGCAATAAATTACTCCGCAACACTGAAGTGTGACCGCTTTTAAGCCAGGGGTACCAAGGAAATTGCCAGGGGTAGCAGCTGGTTTCCCTAGCTACCCCCAAATTGCACCCATGCTTATATGGCTTCTCATGAAGTGGCCTGACAACAGAATTCGTCCGAATCAGACCAACTTTCTTTTTGGTCCTCTTCCATGCCTGGAGTATAGTGTGAGGATCTATGAGGTTTCCTGGACTTTGTTGGCTGAATTCCATTTAGCATTTTTCTTTTTTATTTACATTTGTTTGTTTTTGTACTGCAAAATTCTGAGGGAGATCCCCCACATCCCTCATCACCTATTCGCTCACCAACTCTTTCTGCATACCTAATCCAAACCCAATCATCTATTTTATGGGGAAAAAAGCAATAAAAATGTGTCAAAATGTAATTCGGCCAAAGGCTTTTGGAATACCTAACGTGAACTCTTGGACGTTTTCTTTGACTCCACCTCAGGCTACTCCGTTCACATGATCCGCAAGTAAGACCACTAGCATCTCCTGATCATCGGGTGCATGGCGGGCTCGACTAAATGGTTAGAAGGGTCTCCGGGATGGACAGATTCATGCATTTCCTTAGTTCAACAGGCTAGACAAAGGCTGTACTGAAATGAAAGAAAACCTTCTCAAACAATGGCTTCAGGAAGAGGACTGTTTTTGGAGCTGTTTTTTTTGTAAAGGTCACCTTTTTTTTATTTTATTTTTATTAGTGAAGGTTGGATGAATTTGACCTTTTCAAGTGATCGCATTTTGCCTGTGGGTATGCCCGTGGGTATGCTGAATAGGTCAGCATTGCTTTATTGATTTTCACTTGGAGATATGAGGTTTGTTTCATGGTCCATAGTCACAGTTCAGATCTGCATTTTTTAAGGTTCTAATGATATTTACAGTCAACAGCACTGCCTTGTTCTACTTATTCAAGAAGGAAGTTCTTAAACTCTGGGAATGGGCCAAAAGCCATGCAGCTCATCGCCAGATTCCAACCATCTGATGGTGGACAAAGAATGAATAGGTGCATACTCATTACAGTGTTATCTCCCAGGAATGGAAAATGTGCCTGACCCAGAGGATCTCCAACACTTTGGGTTGTCTTGAATTTTCCTCTTGTCTCAGTGGATGGGTCCAGGTGTAAGTAGCAATTTGCCATGAATGTTGAGGCTCTTTAGAGTATGCTTCAGAGACGTGCTCATTGAGGAAGTTTAAATATTTAATTTCTTCTCAATGATTCGCAAAATCAATTTGCAGTAACATCTTCACAGTAATTCTGATGGTCTCTGTGTGGTATTGCAAAAAATGAGGGGGGTGTCCTAGGAGTCCCTCTGATGGAAATTAGTCCCGGTTATGAGGGCCTTACCCAGATTATTTAGCTCACTATCTTAATCAGAGGAGAAATATCCAAAGCAGATCAGTCTTTGTCCTGCCCTGAGGCAGTTCAGCACTAACATGCTAGGCAATTTTCCTACGAACAAGAGTACAAACAGCAATCCCAGACACGTATTGCCACATAAGTGATGCGGATCAGCAGACCAATATATGTTTGAAGCAGTTCATTATTTACGGGAACTGCACAGGCAGGTGGGCGGAACTAACAAAGGTTTGGTAGGTGTGAGAAACCTGAGGGTATCCTCACACCTACTTTCCTTGGATCATCTGCTCAGGTGGCCAGGGAAAGGCCATCTCTTTTTGAACTTGACTGTGGATCCCGACCTTTGGATCCTTATCCTGACCTTGGGTGTGGAGATGCAAGAGAGGATCACCTCGGTGGAGGGGGATTGGGGAGAGGATAGCAGAAGACGAGACATGGCATCCCCCCTTTTCTGATGAGAACCAACTTCACCCTCCCACTGCCTTTATAGGCTTTTGTAAATCATCTCTCATAATTTTCACCCATTCACACCATCATAGTACTGGGATGAGGAAGAGATGACTAGGAGCATTGCACACTAACATGTTATTTTACCACTCTGGTACTGAGACGAAGAGGAAGCCTGAGGACTGTTGTGAGGGGCAGGCATGTCACACAAGCTAAGGACAGACGATTACAATTAAGGATTTTCACCTGTGACCTGTTAAAGGGTTGCATGTGTATAAAAGAGGAAGAAAGCAGCAGAGCAGGGAACCCAGGCAGGCAGGAGAGCATGACAAGCCGAGTTGGGGCAGGCGGAGCACAGGCCAGTGAAAAGGGGACCGACCGCAGAGTAGCCAGAAGGACACTGAGGCTGGAGTGGGCCGCGAGAGGGTCCAGATCTGAGCAGAGCCCATTGCTGTGTGTTTCTGCTTGGGAGTGGGGAACACAAAGAAGCATCCAAACAATGCTGGAAGGTCTGGGGAAGAAGAGTGCTGCTCACCGGAGATCAGCGGTAGAGAGAGCAGAGCCAGCAAGAGCCAGAGAGCGAGACCAGGGCACCCGGAGGAGTGGCCGCACACCGGTGAGTGAAAGGGATGCAGCACTCAGGCTGGGGTGCTCCAGGGGCGTGGTGTGTGCAACGGTTTATGCAGGTAAAGTCAAAATCTATGCAAAAGGGATCAAGGGACCCAAGCAAAAATTACTGAATACCGAACAAGTTGTCAAGCATGAAATGAGCTTTGAATGATGTGGAAAGGGGGTCTGGAGACCTAATATAAAATATTGAATACCGAACAAAGTTGTCAAGAGCGTGATGAGTTCAATGCTCAGCAAAGGAAAACATATGATAAAAACCCGCAAATTAAACAGAAAAGGATATACATTTTCAAACAAAGTGAATTTAAAGAAACAGCATTTGCGAATAAAGTAAAATGAGAAAGCAGAAAAACACTATTGAATAGTGTGGCAGCAAGGTGTAACCAGGAGAAAATACCACAAAGGAAGGTGTGTGAGAATCGTATGTTGGTAAAGGCAAGAAGCTCCTAAAGTAAACTTGAAGTATATTTGGACTTATGACATAGGTACAGACAGGAAATCTGTATTGTCTAAATCCTGCGAAAAGGTATGAACGGTTGTAAAGTGCCAAGGGTCATCGGTTGCGCGACCTGTGATAGGTGGAACGTGTGGTCGGACAACTGCGCCTATACCGAAGAGCCCTTACTTGGAGTAAACCAAGAGCAGTCTAGAGGCATTTTTTGGGAACTTTCGTGAACTTGGGGTAGGGAGCTATGAGCCAGTCAGCAGCTGGAAGAAGCTCAGAACTTTAGTTTGAACACTGTTTCTTTGGTTGCTGTTATCCCTACACATCTTTTAGCTTTAGTTGTGAAGGCAAGTATAGGATTTGGACACAGACATATTTTTAAGTTGAACTTACTGACTCAGTTCATTTAGGTAGGGAAATCCCACCTTAGTATAGGGCAAGTTAGGCTTTACACCATCCTGACATTTGAGTTATTAGAGATCTTTTGTTTGAACCTTGAATCTGTTGTCTGTCTTGCTTCATGATGCCTTCACATAGGGTATTGACTGAAACTGGGGCAGTCGGAGATCTGTGGATACACGACTGTGAGAAAGTGTCTGGGGCGGCTGTGGTGGAATAAAATGAGTGCTTAAAGGTTCTTTCTGTTCTTAATTTGTCAAGTCATGGGACTTCACTAGCAGGGCAACACAATCAGGAGACCTATGCCCTTGCCCTGCACCTCTCTGCCTTTTGGACTTCCCACACCCTCCTTCTCAGTGTTCTTGCTTAAGGGTTTACTGCACCCCCTTCTCTAGATCATTATCTTTGGGCTTCTTCCTTTTCCTCAGTGGCTCCTTGATTGAGTTTCCCACATTTGCCCATTTCCTACTCTGACTTTCCGAAAACTCTAATCTCTACCATCCTTCTCAGCAAATTAAGCTAATTCTTGTGCCTGTACCTCGAGCTTTCTCACTACTCATCCCTCCCTCCAGACAAAGTCCTCAACTTTGCTCCCTACACTCTCTACAATCCCAGATCCTCCACCACTTCTACAACTGAAGCAATGCTGGTTGCCTCCCCATGTGCATCCATGCCCTTTTCAAGTGCCTTATAGACTACAAAGACATGAATGGTATTGCTCTTTATGACCTGTCTTGACAGTATCTCAGTCTGCTCCCCATATCATTACATCTGCTTATGCTGAATCTCACTGTCCCATCCCTTGCTGTGCCTTCTCTCACTTCTGCTTTTTCTTCCTACTCGCCGTGCTCCATTCGAACGTGCTACTGTTAGGGAATTTGAGCGGTGCAGTATTTTCAGTCTGTCGTTGAACATTTGGCAATAATACTTAGAATAGGGCCATAAATATAGTGGGTTAGATTTGCTTGGGCCATAAAAATAGTGGTGTAGCAGCAAAGCGCAGAAACATTGGCAAATTCAGAAAACTAAGCAGAGTTAAAAGCTGAAAGGAAAGGAGAGATTCATGATGTGCACAGCAATGTGACAGCGCAATGGGCCTTGAAAATGGAACACTCTTTGTGCAAAGCAGGAAAGGGATGGAAGGATAATTGATAAGAAATTCTGCTATGCAGAATACGGCTCGAAGGTCACAAAGGGGGCGAGATGCGTGCTGGATGGTTCCGGCATGTGATATGGCCTGAGGTGACATCACGAAAAAAGGCTAGGAAATATTAAAGAGAATGTACAGAATCATTTAGAGGATAAGGTGTTGAATGAGGGTTTGAAATGGAGGGAGAGAAAAGGGGAGGTCGGACTTCCTGTAGAGAGAGGGTTGTCCTGTGTGGCTGGAGCTTTGCCGTGGATCGTCTGCTGGGCCGCTGATGGTAGCTTGGAGTGGGACCTGCGCAGGTAGTTCTTTGAAGGCAGTGGTTCGACTCAGTGGCAGTGTTCTGGCAGAGACGCACTGAGGCATACCTAGCTGCAGGAAGGGAGATTGAGGGCAAAAGGAGAGACTGTTTTCTGAGAGACCGTGTACTCATTTGGATGACAAGTATAACTAGACAGACAAATAAGCGGGAACCCTCTGCAGGGTAATTGGCAGTGTGTCAGACTGAGCACTGGAACCTAAAAGATGTCATCATGTTTTGGTAACTTTGAGGTTAGAAAAGAAAAATGCTTACATTTAAAATGTCTTCCTGAAGTAAAATGTGTTGTTGCATTTGTCTAATGATACATGCTTATTATAAGTGTATTCATGTCTAACAAATGGCCTAAATGAGTTGTCTGTCTCTTGCTGATAAAATTGATGAGATAAAATCCCTAACCGCAAGAAAAGGGTGTTTGAATTTATTGCGTACAGTGGGTAAATCAGTGTTTAGCAGGGGGGGTAAAGTGTAAAGCCTGGAGGTTCACTAGTTTAGGTCCAGAGGTATAAAAAGTGGCAAGAAGGAAGTATCCGGATTTCTTCCAACAACACCCATCAAAATCAAAGCTAGTCCAACTGTGGCTTTCGTCAAATCTTGATTTTAAGCTATACTTACTTGCCAAAAAGCGAGTTCCTCCTCCCCCTCTTTCCTCATTACATCTACCTGACCCCACCACCATTCCCTCAAGTGCTGCCTGTTTTTTCTGGTCTTGTCCCTGGCTTGCTCACACCCTCATAAACTAGCTCAGCTCTCGTCTTTGAGGTGTTGTACAGGCACCAATTTGGGTAATGCATCCACCATCTGTAAATGCTAGTGTAAGGCATTTCTCTTCTTAATTGGCATCCCGTTTTCAAATAAACGAAATTGAAAATAAATGAAATTCAGCCTTTTCAGTGTGTTTGGGCATATTCTTTCCCATCTTGTAGATTTTGTTGGGTCTCCTCGATGAGCTGGAATTCGTGCTCTACTGGAAACAAGAGCCATTTGGTGTTAGTTTTCTCAGGGCTTAAGAGATTCCCCTCTCCTTTCGATGTCTTGGTTCTTGGGGAAAAGCTGGCTTACTGGCACTAGGCTGAGCCATGGAGTAGGCCTTTCCAGATCTAAAGAAGTAGAGTTTCCTGGGCCTCTCTCTCCCTTCCCCCTAGGGTCTCTGACCCGTAACCCCCCATTGCCTCTCTGATCCTCACATAGCCTCCATGCCTCACTTTTCTCCCTTCCTTCTCCCGTCTTTAACACCTACCTTGAGCCCAACCTGGCCCTCTTGAACCTTCCAGACTTGCCTGCCTGCCTGTTTAAGTGCACTTCCCACTCTGTCTTAATTATCTCTGTCCTCTTCAGACTCTCGTGCCACCTCCTGGTGTTCCCCCTACTCCCCTTGTCATGCTCTCCAGTTACCTCCATACCATCCACAATCGCCTCCCAATGTCCATCAACCACCTTCTGACGTTGTTCACCAGCTTTTTCCTCACTGCCACTAATCCCTTACTGATATTTCCAAACCTCCCCACGCCCCTTACTATCACCAACAGCCTCAAACATGTCTGTCCTCTAAACACCACTACTGTTTGCGGTTTTGGAATACACTTCCCCTCTTTTGACTGAAGAGCACTGCCGGAGAAAGGAACATCTTCTCTGCCCCTTCAGCATGTGAAACCAATGTTGATAAATCCTATAAGCGCGTGTTTAATCCTGTGTGTGAAATGATTGCTTGTCCTCTGGAGATGTGCTGCATTGTATCACTTGCAAGTGGAAAATCGGTGCGACAATGGATTGGCAACACTGAATGCGCATGCGTCCCAGCAAACACTTCCCTGGGCCTATGACGTGAGGATTTCTCTGCCACAGGGCTCTCTGCAACAGAGCAGTCACAAATTAAGAGTTTCTTTTTTGCAAAGCAACATTTTAAGCAGTCTTGTCTAAATGGCTTTACTCGCTGAGACTTTAGATCTGGCTTGTGGAAGTTTAAAGCACCTTTTTAGTATGAGGAAGAGGATATGCTTGTCTTGTTGCCAAACACTATAATATTGCATAGAAGGGGTGGTGGGTACCTTGCTTGTCCATGAGGGAACAGGAGTTGTGGTGATTAGCGGATACAGTTTTTGGTCACTACAGTGGTATCTTTTAAATAGCCAGTGCATGGAAGTTGCTCTTGTGAGAGTCACCTACGGTACAATGGGAGCTATGGGAGGGTGAGGAGGCATTCTTCTGTTTCACCCCTTTAGAGGTTCCTATAACCAGGCAACAGACTTCATCACTGTATATTCAAATTATTCTCGCTATCTGTTCCTTTACTAGGGGCATGATTATGTATCTTCTCCATCCTCTTAAAAAAATTGCTGAGAAACTGGCAATGGGCGTACATCAATTTTCATTTTTGAATTTTAAGAACTGCATTTAACTTGTTAGTGGGACTTTCACTCTCCGAAGTCTTAGTGGTGGTGAGAAAGCACACCACCAGATAACAATACAGCAATGAGTGGCTCTATTTCATGTCTGTATTTGGGAAGTGTTTAACCCCTTTCCAATTAAACAGTTTAAAATGTTGCCCCATCAATTGCTTATGCAGTAATCCAGTGTATCTACAAGTGCTGTTAGCTTGTACTTGAATTTAAGTGTATGATTTGGAAGCTGAACTTCGACGTCATGGTGCCTGTATACTTCTATAAACCATGGTTGCAACTTTCCTCTATCAATACACCATTGATAGAACACCTGAACATATGCAAATTAAGTTATTCGCCTAGCATCAAGTGAAAAGTCAGAATTATATATGGGATACTAATAATGAAATGTAATACCAGAGTAGCGATTATTATCTTTAAAATATGCACACAAAACCTTTCCTCCACTCTCACAGTCCTTCGGAGTGAGGGCTACGCTAACAGTAATCCCCTTCTTATGACACTGACCTCTCTCAATTACTCTTTGGTGCTATTTGGTCCTCTGTGGGGGACTGTAGAACATCCCCTGGCCTCTTGATGGTGCAATATGTAAATGAAGCTTAGTTTTTCCTAAAACGTGAAGGCAGCCCTGACTTTAAATCTTCAAATAGATTATCAAAAGTAAACACTGGATACATCCAAACTGGACATTTCGCAGAGTCCAGGGGTAGGGAAGGCCACCTACACACTACCTTATCTAGTTTATAGCAAATTCCTCCATGCCCAGTCCCCACCAGCAACCCTTGCCACCGTGATTCATTCTCTAGCATTTACAGGATACGTGCTATGCTTTTCAAAAGGCATTGGATTGAAAAGAAAAATGGCAAACGCCTACTCTTGTAGTTGCTAATTTGGAGAAACACCTCCTACCATGCGTTTCGAATTCAGTTGATTTGTTTCTTTCTTTTTTTTAACTTCAGGCATTCACATGATTTTCAATGTCTTATTTGTTACGATTGTTTGCTTAGTTCTAGGTCAACGATTACCCATTGGTAGAATAGATTGTAAATATCTTCCTTTTTTGTGAAACTCCTTTTGCTTGGTGTCTTACATTTGTGATGTTTTAAGGAATTGCTGCAAGAAATTGATTGTTTTTGTAATGTTGCTTGTACACAGCTTTTATGGTTCGATATCAACAGAAATAAAGCTGTATGCTACTGCGACTACCTCGTGCCATGCTCAGTTGTATCTTCATAGTTTATCATGTTGAGACATCCTCTTTGAATTCTTTTCCAACCTCTCACATATGTGTCTTTGTGCCTGCCCATCATACGGCACATGTAAACAAAGTGTCCTCCTTCATCCCTCTGGATGTGTCTTTGATCCATTTTGGCTTCTGTCTCACGTGAATCCAAAATGAAATGTAGTCATTGCTTCGTAATGGGGGTTTGCGATCGTCTTGCCTGCCTTTTTTTCTTGTTGACTTCCGGTGCGCTTCCACCATTTACACAATGATGGTCCCACTTCATTCCAAACCCTGGTTTATGGCTCTTTCATTCCACCCTTCCATCTTCTCTGCTAGGAGTGCTCCTTATCCAGCAAAAGTTTTTCAAAATAAACTAAACTTATTGAGTCGTCTCTTTGTGGATTGAAAGTAATGCTTTGTGTTTCATCATAGGTGTGAACTAAAATGGATATCTGTACTTCTATGTGGTTGATATCAAAAATTGCAAATGTACTTTTTTGTGTTCCAGAAACCCAAGCACCCAACAACTGGAATAATTGGCATCACATTTGCACTTCACATTTGCAACGAAGTCCACATAGCAGGCTTCAAATACAACCTGACGTCTCAGAACAGTTCATTGCACTATTACGGGAACGACACCATGTTTTCGATGACTAAGGTACTCCAGATTTACCTTCAATAGATAATGTTATTAACCTCAATGTACTAGTTTTACTGCAATTATGCTTGTTGTTTTCAAGTGATAAATCTTTTTGGTCTTTTGGTTGGAGCTAGGCAAAAAAACTGAACAGTCCAACACTCCTCTGCTATTTGTGTTCTAGCTCTGAGTCCTAGGGCAGTCACTTCACCATGTATGACCTTTTTGTATCTTCACCTACATGAAGGTGGGGTGGTGCTGGAACATGGGCCTCTTTGGGACATCCTCCACTGCCATGGGCTCCAGACCCCTCTCAACTAAGTCATTTTGTAATGCAGGCAGTAATTGCCTTCATGCCACATCCATCAGTTGGCCTTCCCTTGTCCTTGCAAATACCACACCCACAATGCTACTACCACCATGCTGCTGCTCTGGTAGGTGGCAACCTGGCATTGCTGGTGGATGGTGCCACTGGCGAAGTATACCCAGAGGGTCTAGAGGTGCTTGGGCACGCTCACAGGACTGTGGGCTGCTTGTGCCCGACACATGCAGATCTGCGCTTGTGAGTGGAACCTACAGACCGTCCTTTATTTCCAGTGTGGAAGAGGGTGGGAGGTGTTGGAAGTTGAGGTGGGAACTCTGTAGTCTGGAGCATGCCATTGGCAAATGTGGTTGTATATTGCTTGTATAGCATGACTGACAAGCATCTTGCTTACGTTGCATTTCACAATACGTTCCCCTTTAGTCTTCATTCACAGCAAGCTTGAGTCTCCCAATTGCATTACACATTGAGCAGTATCATTAGTGGTGATGTCCTCTTTCCCACTTTAAAGGGATGCATGTGTCTGCGGTGTCTGCCCTGCAAAGACAGGCAAAGGGCAAGGGTCTCCACCTCTTCTTCCTCCTGCGCCCTCTACTGGGGAAACTTGCTGAATCTCTGCCCCTGTGGCCCTTCATTCTTCTGTTGCAACACCACCTGCATCTCTCTTTGTGTGTCTCAAGGGTCAACCAGACCGAGGCCCCACCATTTCCCTGTTACCGCCGCCGCCACCACCACCACCTCCTTTCCAACGGTGAAGAGACATTGTCCAGCATGACTTGTAGTGTTTCTGCTGCTACTACAATCACTGGATTACCAGTTTACTTACAATTTCCCAGACACCTTGGCAGCTCCTTCCACCACCTCACGCAAGGATTCCCTATACTAGCATAGCCCCACCTGACACTCCTGCAGTCTCCACAACTGCCATCTCCCACAGCAGATGCAAACATTCCTTTGTCAGCCCTGAATCCTCTCCTCTCACTGAGCTCTTCCCCACTGACACGCCAACACAGGCAACAACTATCATGGCTATGGCTGACTCGAGGTATTGCATACCCCCACAAGTACAAGAAGCCCAACCTCCTCCTTCTACTAGACCTGCAAAAAACCTCATCCCAGGTGACATGAACCACCTCTTCTGGCTCCTTCGCACTCCCTGGCTGCAATACCTAGTTGTGCTTCATGCTTTCAATTACTTTCTGTAAGGACTCGAGCAACAAAGACAAATGACTAGATCATAAATATGGTTTCATATAAGGCTCACAAAGACAAGCGGAAAGTATTCTCAGACCTACAGGCTTCTCGTTCTCACACATTTAGGACATTTTCTTTAGGCTTCACATTCAAGTGCAACCATTTTTAAGGAGAGGGGTAAAAGGTAAGGTAAACAAATGGGAGAAGTTAACAGATAGTATGCATATCATAGACAAACGGCCAAGTGGGATACAAACTAAAATGTGCCAAGGGAAAGGAAACATTTTGTTGGTATTATTTCATGTTAATTTTGATTGAAATTAATGGTAAAAAAATGAGAGTGGTAACAAACCAAACACAGACTGACGAAAGGGGCCACATAAGTATAAACATGTACTAAAAACTCCTAAACCTAAAGGAAAAGACCACAAAACTCAATCAAAACTCCTCTAAAGCACATTTTGAGTTTGGCCTCTACACTCCTATTCATACAGCCACAGAAGCACCTCTGACAATGCAGGGCTCTGATCGTCCTCTTGAATCTCCCAGAGAGATTTAGCGTGAAGAGAGCGACCTAAATGTAGCCCTCGTTGCACCAGATCCGCCCTCATCTGAATGCCACAGAAATGAAAGGTGTACATTGTTCCTGGCCCCTTCCTCCCCATCATCAATGCACCGCAGATGTGAGAAACACTATTCACTCAGACAGCCATATGAACCCTATCCTGATGACATTTTTGAAGAGATACGTTTGCAATCGATGTAGCAAGTAGACTGACTATAACCACGAAGAAAAGCTGAGGATGTCACGACTAAAACTATGACATAGATGCGTTAGACATGAAGCGCACACGCATTCCTGCACAGTTAGGCAGACACTTGGGCCACGCCGCACTTAGACACGAACATGCTTATGACTCACTTAGCTAGAGGACAGACACACCTTTGCTATGCAGTAACCGCAAGTTGCCCAAGAATTCATATGAACTGCTTGCTGATGCTTAAATGCAACTAATATGAACGGTCATGTAAATAAAGGTGGAAGCCACAGCCACATTGAAATGAATGGAAGACCCTGGAAGAGGTTGAGAATACATAGAGGCTTGACATACTGACCTTGCTGAGGAGCGTACACCAGGCTGTCAGTGCAGCTATTGTGCACAGCTTTGCCAAGGACACTGATGGAGGGAAAGCTTCGTTAATAAGAGATACAACTGCAAGAGCAAAATCCAAAGATCCAAGCAGGAAAATTAAGGTTTTGGTCCCTACACATGTGACTTGAAACTTGTAAAACAGAGCCTATTCATTCGAGCCAGACTGAGACTGTTGTTCCCTTCCAACTGAAGGCAATATGATACAAAGGTAATACCAGGATGAAATCTTAATGTTCTGTCTCACGGGCCTAGAGGATCAGAGATGGTAACTTGATAGGAACAGGCAGCCCCTCTGTGGCTATTTACACCACCTGAATAATTGCTCATGGATTGGCAACCTACCAAGACCCTTGCTGACCAATCCCTATCCACCTTCCACGCTAGCTCACACTTTGTTGCGAGGCCCAAAGACAGCACGCTAACTTGGCATACCTGTAGTTGCAACATTTAGGAGGTGGTCCCAGGAGAGCCACCAGGTAGGGCCTAGCCAACAGGGTTACTAACATTGTATGTATTTCATATGTAGTTTACCTCACTAACCAGTCTCATGTTCCCTTACGTTTTTTGCAAAGTATCTTGTATTTTATGATGTCACAGGCCCTTAAAGGAGCCGAAGGATGACTATAAACTATAGGGGAATTGCTTGTTGAACATAATTTCAACCCTGTACCGAAAGCTTTCAATAAACAGTGACTTTTTCACACTTTTGGACTTTTCCGTTTTTTGGTGCTTGGGATGGGAGCCCAGTTAATCTTGCTTGTAATTTGGGAGAGTAACAAATCCCTTGCCGGATTTAAAGTGTTTCTGCTTGGCCTGCTTACGTTGGGCCTGTCTTACCGAAGTCGCACCAAGTGTGCTTCCTACTTTAGCCGTCAGGTGGTCTTGCACGTTCTGAGCATGGTTTCTCACTCCATCCTTGGGGCAGGCTTATTGCTTGCAGGGCAGGCACATGACTGGCACAGACTCCCCATACTTACTGGAAATTGGAATGACCATAAGGCTCCCACACCCTAATCATAAGGTTCTATCCTTACACACATTCTCATGGCCAATTAATCAGCGATTGTTAGAACAATCCTCTTTTGTAGCGTTCTTCCTGGGCAGACTCTAAGAATGTGGATTTACCACGATTCAATCAAGACTACCGTTGTGCCAACTGCAGCAGCCAGGTGTCCTTGAGGATTGGAAATCCCCCAATCCTTAGCGAGACAGAGAGGCTGGGAAATCCTGCATCCAATAACGGAAGGTAATTGACAAAGGCTGTTTTATTAATAATTATTGTAAAACGGGGTCAGCAATAAAACAGCAAAGGTCTCCAGGCTCTTGCCCTGACAACAGTTTAAATGAAGAAAGTATGCCACAATTGACGTCTCATTACAATCTTGATCACCAATCCCATCTCCCTGTAGGTTTTTGTAAAGGGATTTGTCTATATATAGTATTTTTAGGTGTTAGTTTATTCATTTGGTCACAACTTATCTAGTGGCCCCTCCTTGGACCAGGTCTAAGCTGATAAAGTAAGAAAGACCTCATAATATCAGGTTATTCGTTGATGTAACAGTTGCAAAATGGCATCATTGGAGAACATTAATTGGTTGGCACTGGCTTTACCAATCTTGGCTAGTTGGCAGGTCATCAGCACATGAGCAAAAATAGTGGTAGGGGGCGTGACATCAAGGATTTGCTTTCCCATTTAATAAGACACCATCCCAGATTTCCTAGGCCACAGGCCAGGACGTTTAGCTTTGAAGTTGGTCTTGTCTGGCATCTCTGTTCTGAGAACGTTTGGGGAGTTCAGGCAAGTGCATTTTTCTGTCTTGCGCTAATGAATGGACACTTTTCTAGTTATGAGTCACACGTGTTGAATTATTCTGCTCAAATTCTACTAGGATTTTAGCTCTTTTTGATATTGTGCTATCACTCTCCCCAGCCTCTAGAGATTTCGTCATGCTACTCTGCATGCATTTTTAATCTTTTTATTAGCTGGCACCTGGCACTTGAAGGTGATTTGTTCTTTACTTAATCTAAGAGAAATATGCCTTGCGCTTGATTATTATCTGTTCTTCCTTAGAGCTCTTCAAACCTCCCTTTTCTTCAGTAAGCTTGGAAGGGCGCTGTGTAGCCACGGTCTGGCCTGTGCAGGTCTGTGTTTCAGCTTATTTGGCTAATCGAATCTCCTTGAAGCTTCGGGACATCTTCAGGTTCTCCACTCAGTGGCTGTGCCCTCCATTTTCTCCAAAATGGCTATTTGTTACCGTTACATTTCTACGTAAAGCAAGTTTTATATGTATTCTCGTGTGTCACGCTCTTCAGCTGATAGATTGTTATGTTTCTAGTGTCTATTGAGGTCAGGTAACATTCTGTATGTCTAAATGCGCGTTTGACCTGGTGTCTGTATATCTTCATGGTGAGTGCATATCTGCTTCACCATGAAGCAGATATGCACACGTGTCAGCTTGGAAGTGATCTCATTTGTTCTCGTCATCTTTAGTTGCACTATGTTCAGTTCATCTTGAGTTTGCAGATCATCTCTTCTTCGATTGTTCCAGGATAAGGTTGGTAGGGTTGTCTTACTGAGTAGTGCGTCTCATGCTTGCAGTATTTAGGCGGGTAAAGGACTGACACTATAAATGACTTATTTGTCTTAATTTCTACGGTTTTGAGGTGGGTCAGGGACAGAAGTTATGAATGATGTATTCATCAGCCTCTCGACAAAGGTTTGGCTTTGACTTGCGCTGCTCTCAAAAGGCACAGTAGGCAATTTCTAACCAAACTTGGCTACATTTGTGCAGTGCATACACTACCCATTGGACTAATTTCTTACTGCAGTGGCTTCCCACTGGATATTAAAATAAAGGGCTGTTGGGTTCATCTGCAGAACACACCAGGGATTAGTTCTGCCGCACACCCCAAAAAAAGATGAAAACTGCATGAATGAGAGGAGATTCCTCAGTCACGTTAATTTACTCAACAAGAGAAGAATGGGATACAGCCTCCTCACAATCATTATCCTTTACATGGAACCTCTGGGAACTCTCCTCCCTCTGGGAACTCTCCTCAAAGATCCCAATATAGCTATCCACCAATACACAGATGATACTCAGTTGTACATGAAAATAAATAGCACGCAGGACGTCATTCGTCTCCACGATTACCTAGCCACCATCCAGTCCTGGATGTCAACTGCCACCTCAAACTAAACCCATCCAAGACTGAATTCATCCTCAACAGTTTGCTCGCTAACAAACTTGTCCAACAATGGCTCAATGATATGCGCCTAGAAGGATTTGATCCACAACTCCGACTCAGCAAAATCCTTAGGCTTCACCATTGACAGCAACCTGTCCTTCCTAAACACATAGCCAAGAAGGCCCAAATAGTCTGGCTCAGAATCTCTCCCCTTTGAAAAATCAAACCCTCCATCACACTGCAGGACTTCCGTACCGTAGTGCCATCATTGTGGTCTTGCACCTCGATGGGGGGGGGGGAATACTCCCCTGATAGGGTTCCCAGCTACTCACTTGGCTCTCCTAAAAGCAGTCCACCGTGCTGCAGCACATTTTATTACGGGAGCACAGAAACGTAACCAAATTACCCACATCCTACATGAACTACATTGGCTTCTACTCCAAGCCAGGATACTGTTCAAGACTTCATGTGCCATCTACAAAGCATTTACGAGTAGCACACCAGTGTACCTGGTGGGTGTGCTCCACATATCTGGTGGCACATGCTCCTCAAACAGAAAATCGTAGAGTGCTCCGCTGCTCTCATGCTAGGTCTGCGCTTTGAACAATAAAAAATAAAATGGTGTAATCCCAGCTGCTATAGCGACCTTGAACCTATGGTGCACAAAGACTACAATTTAGGAGCTCTGGAGACTAGGGATCCTCAAGCGTAAAGGTCAAAACCAAAAATAGATCAGGAAGGTGAACTGAAAAACGGTAGGGATGCATCTTGGGACTTTCAATCTGGTAAGTATGCTATACAAAGTTTCAAGTAGCAGGCTGTGAATTTTCAGCTTACTCAAATGGAGCATCCGCTCTGAACCAGATCACCAAAACAAGAACCACAGTCTTGGATACAGAGCATGCTGTTGTCTAGGGGAAAATTAAGAGAGCAATAATTCTGGGAACTAAGAAGCTGCCTTGGGTCTCAGTGATGTGCATGCACACACTTTGAAAGCAGAACAACTTGAATAACGATGGTCAATTGGGCAATGAAATTCAAGAAATATTTGCGTAGGGAGAGAGACAGTATGAGACATCAAACCTGGACGGCTGTCAAAAGGCTTTTCTACAGATAGTACTGGAAGCGCAGGGCTCTGTTCAGATTTGGATAATGTGAGAACCAAGTAAAGCAGAAATTGGTAGGGACCTATGGTGTGACCGGCCACTCTGCTTTTCTGAAATCTTTGGTGCTAAGAGAAAATGTAGCTCAAGTAAACAGGTGAATATAACCAGGGAAGAGTGCTCAAACACCAGAACTTTCAAAAGACGTTTTAGCAAGAAGCAATGTTGAAGCCCGCTTGCGAATGATCTACTATAAAGGAAGTCAAATCAAAATGCCAAACGGGTCAAAGTAGAAAAACACCAACCATGGGCAACTGCTCCCTGCATCATCTTCTCCTAGCACCCCTAGTATGAAAACTAACCCTTCTATCAAATGATGCACAATCTGTAACTTGCATGGTGTCTTGACTGGCGCGAGATCATAAAACACACTGCTTTGAATGGAAGGCAAAAAGTAATTCTGACAAAGCGTTTCATGCTCCATTTTAGACTATTTTCATGCACTATTATGTTTCTGTAAAATTATTTGTATATATCATTTGGGCAAAATTCTGTCCAAGGAAGCTTAAACATCTGCTTCCAAACAAGAATGCAACTCAACATAAATATATATCAATTGTGGGCATTTCCCGGTATTGGGCAAAGCTCAGAGTGATAATTTAGCATGCAGAAATCCCATTGTCACACTTTGAGACAAGGGGATCACATTACATACTACTTGGTAATGTTCATTCTAATGGATTTGTCTTTCCTCCCACTGATTATATTTTATCTCCAGTACCAGAAATTGATTTGCCGCCATGGGACACAATGCAGTTCTGCCTGGTTCCATTGTGTGCCCCACTGCGGTAATGACATTGGGGCCAGTATATATGGAGTGGCTGCATGGCCTTATTTCCTCATTCTTCCCTAGCACTCAGCTGCTGAGAGAAGCTCCCACCCATAAAGGTGAGCACCCTACCTCTTCATGTGCGTTTCCGTGACCAAAGTTAGCTGGGCTCAGGATCGCCAAAGCATTGCCGCTCTCAGCAAGTTGTTTCTCAGGTTCCATCACACCGGAGACCCTGTTCTGAAGTAGTGGACTGATATTATGTACAACCGAGTCTTTGGCACCACCTGACGGCAGGAGACCATAAGGTACAGAAAGTCAGGGAATGGAAGACATGCACCAACTACAGGATGTTTGCAACACGATCCTTGCGTGAAAAAATTCCTGCTTAGGTGGGTGTTCAAGGCCACTCACATGAACTAGAGGGACTGGTATAGGGATACATGGGACTTCCTGATGTTCATGGTGAAGCCCAAACTTTTCAGTAGACTGCAGATTTGGTACAGATGTTCAGAAACCAGTTCCAGGGTGTGGCCTCGAATGAGCCAACTGTCCAAATAAGGCAAGACCTGGATTCCTTCCCTACTGAGATGAGCCATTACCAGTGCCAACAGGCTGGTGAATACCCTGGATGCTGAGAAAAAGCTGAATGGTAGGGCTTAAACTGGGTAGTGCGCAGCACCAACCACAATCAGCAAATACTTCCTGTGCTTAGGATGGATAGGCACATGGAGGTCTAGAAAGATTGCATGAACCTCAATCTTTGTGAAACACTCTGCAATGTAAAATTAGTTAATGTTGCTTGAATACATTTCTGACTCATGTCATTCTCTAAGATTTAAGAATTTGAGATATTTGACCCTGAATGCTGATAAATATAACCGTATCTGTGAGGGCAGGCCTGGTGGTAATATACCCTGTATTTCAAATGCATTGTGTCCTCCAACATATTCCACATCTTTGACATGTAATGTCCACAGCTGTGCACTTCGGAAACTTTTTCGGCAGAGGGCTTCACGCATCGATGATGTCGGGTCAATGTCCCTCAAATGCCTCCGTCGAGGGCGACGTCACCGGATGTTATAAATAGGACGCACGGCGCCCGTAGTCTCAGTTCCATTTTTTCTGTGTTTGCTTCGAGAACTCGGCGTGCCTCGTGTGTTTCATCGTAGTGATTTCTTCTTCTTCGATCCCCCCCTCCCCGACTCCGCAGTCTTGCTTCAAGGCTTGCAGGGAGTGCAAGTCTAAAATGTTGATCCCCGACCTGCATCGCATTTGTTTGTGGTGCTTGGGAGAGAGTTCCGAAATCGACGACCGTTCGAAATGCCGGCCTTGCAGGAGCGTAAGGGGAAGCTTCAGGTGGGTAGGGGTTCTAAACCCAGTAAGTCCCGAAAATCTAAATTGTCCAAAGGGGTTTCCACCGACGACTCGAGAGGTGACTCTCTGCGTTGGGAGGAGGCCCGGGCATCTCGGTCCCAGAGTGGTTCACACCATTCTCCTTCCTCATCCCGGCATTCTAGGAAGCACCGTCACCTTCCCCGTCTTCCTCGGAGTAGGGTGCCTCGAGGAAATTGGCATGCCTGATGAAGACCTCGACTACAGAGGAATGGGCTGCTTTTAAGGAGCAGATGTTGGCGATATTCCAATTGCAGGGCACGGTTGCGGTCGCGCCTTCTAACGAAGCCGGCAGGGAACGGTCTCGTACTGTGGCTCACACGCCTTTGGGCTCGGGTCCTCGACACAACTCTCACCAGGAACCTTTGAGGTCCCGTTCGGACAAGGCTCAGGATAGTCGCAAGAGACATGCCTCCAGGTCTCGGTCCTCATCCCCAGCGAGACCAGAGAAGCCCGCGGACCTCAGTCAGTGCTGTCTGTCAGAATCAGACATCGATGATTTGCCTTCTTATCAGCCATTGGCGCTCTCAACGGCGAAGCCTTCGGTGCTCTAGACGCCTTTGGGGATTTTTGCCAGTAATTTACCATTGGAGTACCCTGATCTGGTGGATCCTCCAAGGAAGGCTCCTGCTACGTCTGTGAGGCCAATGGGGGACTCAAGACCTTCTTCTGTCCCCCGACCAGGTTTTTACCTTCCTCTGGATGACATATATGAGGAGGAAGAAAGGTCTGAGTTTGAGGACCCTGTTGAGCAGGATGTGGCTCTTGTCTTTTCTGGAGACAGTCAATTGGAGGAATTAAGGAAAACTCTCCATGATGCCAGTGGGTTGGACACTTCTCCGGAAGTGGAATTTGGCAGGCCTGAGCCTGGGGCTCATGCAGAGTAGTCATACAGGCGGCTCATGTCTAGGGTCACGGAGTATCTGGGCTGGTCCAGTCCTCCTGAAGATTTTGTACAAGATGATCTTACGGACATCTTACACCAAGGTCCCTCCTCTGATCCGGTGTTACCTTTTCATCTCACTTTACAGAATAGGGTGGCAGCTGCTTTGCAGTCACTGGCATCTCTTCCGACTGTTAATAAATCGTTGACAAAGAAGTACTGCCCTTCCGTTAGCGACCCCAGCTATTTATCCACTCACCCCACTCCCGAGAGTTTGGTTGTTCAGACAGCTATGGCCACCTCGAGGCAGGCGGCGTACCCTACCATCCCTCCAGAAAGGGACGACAAATGCTTCGACGGTTGCACTCAAAAGGTATTTTCTGCGGTGAGCATGGCATTGAAATCCGCCAACGCCACTTGTGCCGTAGCAAGGTTTTCACACGCTGTGGAACTGTTTTGTTAGCGGCTGAGCATATTCCCAAGGCGGAAGAAAGGGATGGGCTCCTTGCTCTCGTGCAAGATGGCAAGGATGCCAAGTGCAAATCCCTTCAGTCGGGTTTGGATACGCAGATAGTGTTAGCCGGTCCATGGCTGCAAGCACCATTTTACGCGGATGTGCAAGCCAGTCTTTTGAACATGCCCTTTGATGGCGCACATTTGTTTGGCAACGCGGCTGACGAAAGCCTTGAGAGGTTGCAGACCTCGAAAGCTGCTCAACATTTTTTAAGCGCAGCTGTGCGTCAACCTCTGCCTTTTCGTCCTAGGGGACAGCAGTGGAGGGAGGTTCTTTTTGTTACTACTCCTCCTTTGGTGGAACGAGAGGGGCCACCAGTCAAAGGGGCCAGCGAAAAAGTACCCTTGATGGTCGGGGAAATGGAGGTGCCAAAGCCGCTCAGGCAGCTGCCTCTTTGCCTACAGACACTGCCGCAGCCGCTCCAAAATAGTCATGAGGCCATGTCCCATGGTTAGCCAGTTGGGGCAGGCTGTCTCAGCATCTCGAAGTGTTGCGAGCCATTACTTCAGATGCGTGGTTTCTGTATACAATAGCCCACAGCTACATCCTTCCCTTTCTAAAGCGGCCTCACGACAATCCATCGGGGAAACTCTTTGAAGCTTCCAGATCCACTCCTTGTGCAGGAAATCTTGACACTGCTGGAGAAAGGCGCTATAGAACTGGTGCCAGTAGCGGAGAGGAACAAGGGTTGGTACTCGCCTTATTTTTTGATCCCAAAGAAAGACGGGGGCTTGAGACCCATCCTGGACTTGCGTTGGTTGAACAAACTTCTCAGAAAGGACAAGTTCAAGATGGTTACTCTTTCTCAAGTCCTCCAGGCCCTTCAACTTCATGATTGGCTGGTGTCTCTGGACCTACAGGATGCTTACTTTCATGTGCCGATTCAACCCAAGCACAGAAAGTACCTGAGGTTAACGGCTGGTAACTCGCACTTTCAGTTTCGGGTCCGCCGTTTGGATTGACCTCCGCCCCGAGGGTCTTCACCAAGCTCATGGTGGTGGTAGCAGCGTATCTCAGGCGAGTGGGGATTCACGTCTACCCCTACCTGGACGACTGGCTGATCAGTGCGCACTCTACCAAGCAAGCAATGGCTCACCTCTGTCTCACCTGCCGCTCCCTCCACAAGCTGGGCTTCTCCCTCAATTTCAAGAAGTCGCATTTGACACCTTCCCAACAGCTCCAATACATAGGGGCTGTGTTGGACATGTCCTTGGGGAAGTACTCGCTTCCCAAAGTGAGGGCTCATCACATTGTGCAGATGGTGGACAAGTTTCAACATGCCTCGTCTCTCCCAGCTTTTGACTTCTTAAGGTTGCTCGGCCTCATAGCATCCTGCATTTTTCTGGTTCCAGAGGCCAGACTGCGGATGAGTTCCCTGCATTGTACCCTCGAGATGCAGTAGTCTCAGTTCTCAGGCAAGATGTCGGATCCCATTAAGATTCCTCTCTCGGTCTCCCAGGATCTTCTGTGGTGGTTCAGCAAAGGGAACCTGATGAATCACTTTTGGCAACCACGGCTGGAGGTGACTGTAGTGACGGATGCTTGCCACACAGGATGGGGCGTTCATGCCAATGCCTGGACCTCCAGCGGCCATTGGTCTCCGTCGGAGTCCAGACTCCACATCAAACTGTTAGAGCTGAGGGGTGTCAGGCCAGCCCTGAAGGCTTCTCTGGCATCTGTGCGGGGAAAAAGTGTCCTGATCATGATGGACAACACATTGTCCATGCATTACCTCAACAAAAAAGGGGGGTAGGGTCACTCCCGTTGTGCAGAGAGGCAATGCAGCTCTGGTTCTAGGCCATCCAGCAGAGATTTTCGATCTCGGCAGTTCATCTGGCCGGAGACAAATGTGGTGGCGGACGCTCTGAGCAGGCAGAGCATGGTCTCTCACGAGTGGGAGTTGGCTCAGGAAGTCCTTCAGGAGTTCTTAGACCTTTGGGGAACCCCGCAAGTGGATCTCTTCGCCATCAGTGCCAACCGGACGTGCAAGAGATTCTGCTCAAGGGAATTTCCTCTGAGGGGAGCCTTAGGAGACACATTTGTGGTGGATTGGTCAGTCCCACTGCTGTATGCATTTCCTCCAGTCCCAGTCATTCCTCAAGTGTTACGGAGGTTACAGAGGTTCGGGTCCCACATGATCCTCATTGCTTCAGATTGGGCCAGGAGAGCGTGGTAACAAGGACCGTCTCGAAATGTCCATCTTCCCTCCACGCCTTCTTTCCTTATGAGAGGATCTGCTATCACGAGGGGGGAGGGGTCAGGTTCTCCATCCAGAGGTCAGGACTCTCAAGCTTGGTATCTGAAAGATTGAGATATAAGGATTGGGACCTCCTGGGTGATGTGCTGGAGGTGTTGCTTTCGGCCAGAAGGCCAGCAACAAAATCCCTGTACCATTGCCGTTGGTGTAAGATTTGTGACTGGTGCAGAGGACAAAATGTTGCTCCTTTTCAGTGCTCCATTCCTATACTTTTGTCTTTCTTACTTTCTTTGGCCCACAGGGGCCTTCATGTAGGTACCATTAAAGGTTACCTGGTGGCCCTGTCTATATTTAAGCGCTCGTCTTAAGAATACTCTTACTTTAAGATAAGATTCCTTTGATTTCTCAATTTCTTAAAGGACTGACTAATGTATTCCCACCGTCCGCTTTCCAGGTGCCGGTTTGGGATTTGAACTTTCTCATGGGTGCTCTGTTTGAACCTTTGCACTCTTGTCCTTTGAGATTATTGTCCTTCAAGACTGTGTTTTTGGTTGCGGTTATTTCCGCTTGCAGAGTGAGTGAATTGCAGGCACTTTCATCTAAGCCACCCTTTACTGTGTTCCACAAGGACAGGGTTGTACTCCTGGTACGTCCTTCCTTTCTATCTAAGTTAGTGTCTGAATTTCATTTGAGTCAGAAAGTGGTTCTTCTTTCTTTCCTTCCTCCTTCTCATCCTGGTAAGGAGGAGGAGCGACTCCATAGGTTGGATCCTAGGAGAGCTCTGAGCTTTTATATTTCTAGGATGTCCAGGGTCAGAGTGGCCAATCAACTCTTTGTGGGATATGCTGGACACCGTTTAGGCCAGGCTGTTAACAAACAGACCTTGTCCAGGTGGATTATCCTCACCATTATTGAGTGTTACCGATTGGCGGGCAAGGACCCTCCGGAAGGGTTGCAAGCTCACTCTACTAGGGACGTGGCCACTTCCACCGCCCTCCAAGGGGGAGTTCCTATTAGGAATATTTGTGAAGCAGCCGCATGGGCTTCTATCCATACTTTTGTTAAACATTACTCCCTAGATACGATCCATAGTCGAGATATGGCCTTTGGTAAGGCGGTTCTTTATTCCGCCATCTAATAGGGTAATCTAAATTATTTTCCCTCCTCCATTTTCTGGTACTGCTTTGGGAGTCTGTCAAAGATGCGGAATATGTTGGAGGACACAATCCATTCGAAGAAGAAGTTACTTACCAACTTGTAACGTTCTTTCAACTGGATGTTCCTCCAATGTATTCCACATCACCCTCCCAGCCTGCCCCTCTGGAGAATTTCCTATGCAATTGCAGCTTATGTTTCCGCAAGGCTATGTGCAGTCCAGCAGGCATTGGACTGGTGCCACAAGTTCTGGGGGAAAAAACATAAACTGATGCTACAGGCGCCGTGCGTCCCATTTATAACATCCGGTGACGTTTCCCTCGACGGCGGCCTTCGAGGGACATCGACCCGACGTCATCGACTCAGGACGCCCTCTGCCAAAAAAGTGTCCGAAGTGCACAGCTGTGGACATTACATGTCAAAGATGTGGAATACGTTGGAGGAACATCCAGTCGAAAGAACATTACCAGTTGGTAAGTAACTTGTTTTTCTGCATAATGTACATATTTCAATATAGGCGTGCTGACTGGCGTGATCATATTAACAGTTTGGCTACTAATTTTGCTCAGGCAAATGGTTCAGTTATTAACTATGGTAGAGATATGGGTGGCTTAATTTATGTCTCTGTATTTCCCATCTATCAGGCTGGGTCTATCGCAATTAGTGTGTATGGGACTTCAGTGGGGGATGGAGGTGGAGGTTTCCCCTGTGCCATCAATCCAAATCAAAGAAAATAACTTCCTACAATATCCCTTTGGAGCTGCAAAAAGGGCCTCTCGAAATTGTTACATCAGGAAGCCGGTTTGGATTATATTAGTTATCTAATCAGTTCTTATACTAATACTTTTTTGGCTTACACTTTGGTCAAAGCCACACTTAACACACAACATCATAAAATAAATATTGGTTTCTGATATATACACAAAAATCCCCTGATTTAATCAATTGAAAAGAAAGGGAATTTAACCCCCTTGCCCACCTTAGTTTATTTATCCCCTTTTCTAATACACTGAAAATATTATGTAATCTTGGTTCAAATGATATGTATGGAACAGAGAAGAAATCGGTGACATTATATGGAGTTAAGAAAGAACTGAGTTTCCCATTATTTTGCGCATGACTGTCATGATGTAGAGGTTAAATATGTACGCTGATTCTTGAGCCCGCGTAAGAGTAATGCATTATTCAATTTAAGAACTAATCAACTACTCGTACCCACTGTGCTGAGCCATTGTATAGACATTAACGGTCATCATACGAGTGCCCTTTGTCCTTGTAAGAATAAACCCTAGGGTGATCTCTTGCATTTTCTATTTCTCCAGCATGGGGTCTGGCATGGATTCACATGCTCATGAATATTCCCCGTCGTCAGGCTGGGAATCCTCGGTAAAGAAAAAAAAACAGTATCAGTTTCGTTTCTGATCTGTGTTTCTTAGTAGTAACCAATCACTGATCTCTGGGTCATACTGCCCCCAGCCAATGACTGCCCTCTCCCTAACCCCCGCCTCTGGCAGCCATCCTCAGATTTTTACCGCATGCTCAAGTGTTGGGAGTCCTTGTGCTTTAGCTCTCGAGTTTTTGCTGCGTTTTCGCGCTTTTTTCAGGAGATTTTTTCATTTTTTCGGTTTAATCGAGCCTCAAGCTCCACCGTTTCTACTTCCGATAACTAGGACCCGTTTCGGAATTCTTCTACGACCCTCAAGGGTGAAGTTTTCGTCGAGTTTACGCTTCTTGGAGGATTCCGGAAGATCTGCGGCCTACCTCAACGGACATGGCCCAGGACAAGGGAGGCTCGACGCCTGGATCCAAGCTGTTCAGGTGCTGCCCTGGATGCAGATTACAAAACGTTTTCAAGGAGGACGAGCATTCGCAATGTCTCTACTGCCTTCATGAGGACTAGACGCACGTGGAGAAGGACTGTGCGTTCTGCAAGAACCTTTCGGAACGGACCAAACAAGATCGTTGTTCCCGCCTCGCCGCCTGGCTGGAGAAGGGCACAGCAGGTGAGAAGGCAAAGAGAAAGTCTGAGCAGGCTTCTAAGTCCTGTGAGGGCGCCCCGGCAACTGGGGCCGAACAGAAGGCCAAGCATTGCGAGTCCGCGGGCACCGGGAGTGCCGAAAGGTCGGGCTCTTCGGCTGCCAGGCAGGGCGCGACTTCCCCGGCACGTTCAACCACGAGCCAGCGCTCTGGTTCGGGGAAGAGGAAGTCCGAGAACCCGGGTAAGCTGCTGGAGCGGCCCCAGTCGATCTCAAAAGGGGAGCGAGGCACTGACCCTCCCCCCAAGGCAAAGGCCCAGGACGCACCTAAGGTGGTGAGGGCTTTGATCCAGCCGCCAAAGGCCTCTATCGAAGTGGTCGCTGCGACCCTGGTGAAGCCGTCTGAGACTACGCCAGTGGAAACGGCCTCTGGGCCCAGAGTATCCCTGCCACCGCGGAGGGAATCCTCTTTCCAGCCCATCGTTAAGACCCCCGTGAAGTCCCCGGCGGAAAAAGAGGCGGGGGGGTGGTGTCCATTACAGACTCAAAATCAGCCTCTGAGGAGGAGCTGGTGGAAACCGATAAGGGCCTCAACGAGAGGTTCATAGGGCTCAACGAGAGGTTCGAGAAGGTTCGATACCAGGGGACGGTCCCCGCTGACGTGATCAAAGATAGTGGCGATGGCGACGAAGAGGGCTCAGTGGAGCGGCCATCCCGTCCGTCGCAGCCATTACCCGAGCCCCAGGATAGCTCGGCGGCCATTTTGTTGGCGATCCAATCCTTATGTACCGAGATAAGGACGAGATTACCACGGACCCCGACGGAGGATCCAGAACCAGGCCCATCGGGAAACCCACCAAACAAGCGGAGGAGAGTCCACCCCTCTCTGCCCTTATTGCCCGCAAGGCCTGTGGACCCCTCTTCCCCCTCTCCGGACCCTAGAGAGGATACGACGACGGCTACAGCGATTGGGACGGATGACGACGGCAGCGATGACACAGTGGACATCCGTCATCACCCCGCCGCAGGTTTCTCCAGCCAACCAAATTGGCTCCTTCCACGCCATGATAACCAGGGCATACAAGCTCTTCCAGCTCTGCCCTGAAGAACAAAAAAAGGAAGGGTTTCTTTACCAACGATTAGAGGCCAAGATGAAGACAGTCCTCGCGGTGCCTTCGCTCGACGACATCTGGGATGAGGGGCTTGCTGTCCTCAAGAACCCTTCCACGACACCCGCCAAGAGGGACAGGTATGAGAAGAAGTACCGAGTCCCCGATGCCGCCCCCTTGTGCCTCAGGGCCCAGCTCACGCCGGACTCTGTCGTCTCGGCAGTGGCTAAGAAGAAAGCAGCGGGTGCGGCAGCTTCAACTTCCCCTTCCCTGCCGGACAGCGAGGGCAAGAAGTTTGACTCCATGGAACGACGAGTCATCACGTTGGCGGCGACGACAATTAAGGGTGCCAATGCCTTAGCGATCGTGGCCCGTTATGACAGGGAGCTCTGGTTCAAGATAGCTCCCCTGCTAGACTTCCTACCTGACGACAAGAGGGCGGAGGCCCTAGAAATTCTGCAGGAAGGTGAGGTGGCGTTGGATCACACCATAACGGTGGCAACGGACATTGCTGATAAAGGATTTCGCCAACTGGGCAACGGAGTTGCCTCCGACAACGAGGATGGCTCAAGGCGACAGACTTTTGCCAGGACGTCCAGACCAGAGTGTTGGACATGCCCTTTGACGGCAACAACCTTTTTGGTAAGGCGGTGGACGAGTCTCTACAGGCCATCAAGACCGACTCGGAGACGGCCCGGGCCCTAGGGGTACTTCAACAGTGACGGCCCTTTTGGAGCTCTGCAGGCAGACAGGGTGCCTCCAAAGGATCCAGCGGTGGCTCCTCCACTTACCGCCAGGCGGCCCGCTCCTCTTCCCAGGAGGCCTACAGAGGTCGCGGCAAGCAAGGGGGATCCCGCCGTCATCGCCAAGGCGGCAAGGCCGCCTCCAAGCAAGACTGACCCGGCCGTGTTGTCGGGCCCCCACCGAAGCACCCCGGTTGGAGGCCGGCTGACGAAGTTCGTCAGCATGTGGGAGTCCATCTCCATCGACCGTTGGGTGTTGGACACCCTGGCCAACAGGCACTCGCTGGAATTCCAAAAGAAGTGCGCTCGCATTCCTCCCGTGGCCAGGAAGGAGAATCACGTCCCTCAACTGCTGTTGGAGGTAAGGGCGATGCTCAAGAAAGGTGCCATCGAGCTCGTCCCCAGGAGGCTCCGGGGCTTCGGAGTGTACTCAAGGTACTTCCTCGTCAGAAAGAAGACAGGCGGTTGGCGCCCCATCCTGGACCTGCGTCGGTTAAACAAATACATCAAGGCGCAGAAATTTAGGATGGTCACCCTCCAGCACGTGCTGGGACAGCTGGAGGAGGGTGACTTCCTACCGTCGTTGGACCTGGAAGATGCTTACTTCCACACCCCCATTCTAAAAGGGCACAGGAAGTTTCTCAGGTTCATGGTTCAGGGACGCCACTACCAATTCAGAGCCCTACCGTTCGGATTAAAGTTGGCACCCAGGGTATTCACTAAGTGCCTGGCACCAGTGGTGGCGCGGCTGCGCCTGCAGGGGATCCACGTCTACTCCTACCTGGACGACTGGCTAATCCAGGCAAGGACAAGGGAACTCGCATTCGAACACACAGCGAGGACCGTCCAGTTGCTCACGGAACTGGGGTTCGCCATCAACTACCCCAATTCCCACCTGGTTCCATCGCAAGTAGCACTGTTTCTGGGAGCGAAGCTCGATAAAGTGGGGCAATTGGCCTCCCCTGGTCAGAGGAGAGGACCAAGACCATCCTGGGCAAGGTGCAGCGCCTGCTAGCCACGGACGTGGCCAGGGTGATGTCCATCAAGTCCCTTCTCGGGATGATGGCCTCATGCATCCATCTTGTACCCCTTTGCATACTTCGGATGCGTCCGCTACAGGAGTTCCTCGATGCCCGCTGGTTTCAGGCGACGGGATGCTTCGAGGACAGGATCCCTCTCGACGAGGAGTTCCCTCGGGCGATCCTATGGTGGGGTGCCCGTACTCACCTCACTACAGGCACGGACTTTCAAACCCTGCCGTTTCAGGAGACAGTGACGACGGACGCCTCTCTGGAGGGTTGGGGGGCCCACACCGGAGATCTCCACGCAAGAGGCCTTTGGCTCCCGGAGGAGAGGTCTCTCCACATCAACATTCTGGAGCTCCGAGCTGTGTTCTGGGTGCTCAAGTCGTTCCTTCCGTCCCTCAAGGACAAAGTGGTGAGGATCTTCACTGACAACACCACCACGATGTTATACATACGGAAGCGGGGGGCACCAGATCCCCAGCCCTATCCAAGGAGGCCCAGGATCTGTGGCACTGGGCTGTCACCCAGTGGATGTTTCTGGTTCCCTTCCACTTGGCAGGAATAAAAAACACCATCGCCGACTCACTCAGCAGGGAGCTGCGCTCGTGCCACGAGTGGGAATTGCGTCAGGACCAGGTGGATCGGCTCTTTCGACGATGGGGCAAACCCCGGATCGACCTTTTCGCGACAGCGACGAACTCCAAGTGCCAGAGGTTCGCCAGCAGGTTCCCGCAGCCGAGGAGCATGGGCGATGCTTTCTCGCTCCCCTGGAACGGCCTGTTTCTATACGCGTTCCATCCGTTGCCGTTTCTGCTCCGCCTCATCAACCAGCTCAAGAAGTCCAGGTGCAGAATGATCCTCGTCACACCGGCGTGGCCGAGGCAGATCTGGTTAGGACCTTCTGGAGTCAACGTCCCCACCAGTCAAGCTGCCGGCAGACGCGGATCTTCTCTCCAGAGAAGGGGGCGCCATTCTCCATCACGACCCACAGTCGCTGAACTTGCAGGCCTGGCTCCTGCAGCACTAGAGTTTGGAGGGTACGATATCCCAGCTGACTGCAGAGAGGTTCTTGCAAAAGCCAGGGCATCCTCAACTCCTTAAGTGTTACGGTTATAAGTGGAAGAGGTTCTCTGTCTGGTGCCGTGCACAGAAGATGAACCCTCTGCGGACTACGGCCCCTCAAGTACTGCCGTACCTACTGTCGCTGGCCAAAGCTGGGCTGGCTCATGCCTCCATCAAAATACATCTGGCTGCCATCTCCCGATATACCAGGACTACGGGACGGGCGTCCTTGTGGTCTCATCGCCTGGTGAAGGAATTTATGAAGGGACTATTCCGATCGTTCCTGCCGGTGAAGGCTCCTGCCCCAGCGTGGGAGCTTAATATGGTGCTGACCAGGCTCATGGGGGGGCCCCATTTGAGCCTATGCATTTGGCGCCCCTGAAGTTCCTGTCATGGAAGACAGCGTTCCTCATGGCCATCACCTCCGCACGATGAGTGGGAGAGATCCAGGCCCTATCTTGCAAACCTCCATATTTGACTTTTCATGACACGAGGGTGGTGCTGAGGATGCACCCCTCCTTCATGGTCAAGGTGCCATCGGACTTTCACCTCAACGAGCCCTTGGTGTTACCCGTTTTCTTCCCGTCGCCTTCGACGCCGGCCAAGAGGACTTTGCACTCGCTGGATGTAGCTAGAGCGCTGAAGTTCTACGTGGACCGCACAAAGAGTTTTCGGAAGACCTCACAACTGTTTGTGAACTTTGGGTCTGTGAATCAAGGAAAGGCTCCCTCGAAGACTTCCATTTCCAGATGGCTCTCCGGCTGCATCATGCACTGTCACCGGTTGGCAAACCGACCGCTGCCCGGCCGTCCGAGAGCCCATTCGACCAGAGCGATCGCTGCTACTACGGCGTTCCTGTCTGGTGTGCCCCTGCTGGACATCTGCAGGGCTGCTACATGGAGGTCTACGCACACCTTCACAAGATTCTACTGCGTCGATCGGGACTCCAGGGAGGAGTCCAGGGTCGGCCAAGCAGTGCTGCGCAACCTGTTCGCCTAAGGTGAGCCTGGTGAGGAGGTAAGAATTGCTTATTGTTGAGTTTTGGATGTAATGCTTAATGTTGAGCCTTTGCCAGCTCCTGTGGTTGTGCATGTGTTCTTTTATTCATGAGCATGTTAATCCATGCCAGACCCCATGCTGGAGAAGGAACAAGTTACTTACCTGTAACTGTTGTTCTCCAGCATGGGTCTGGCATGGATTCACATGCGAAACCTCCCGCCTACCCCTCTGCGGCTCTTCACTTGGTCATACTGCCACTTTGCATGCTACCAAATCTGAGGATGGCTGCCAGAGGCGGGCTTATGGAGAGGGCAGTCATTGGCTGGGGGCAGTATGACCCAGAGATCAGTGATTGGTTACTACTAAGAAAGACAGATCAGAAACGAAACTGATACGGATTTTTTTTCTTTACCGAGGATTCCCAGCCTGACGACGGGGAATATTCATGAGCATGTGAATCCATGCCAGACCCATGCTGGAGAACAACAGTTACAGGTAAGTAACTTGTTCATTTTCTTCTCATTATCACATAATCAGAGGTCAAGGCTCTTAATTCCACTATTAAAAGAGAGAGGCTGTAGAAAAAGCTCTGGAAAATATTTAAAGGTCATAATACGTGATTTGTGCCCTGAGAACAGTGGTCGAAGTGTACGAAAAGAAGTAGTGGAACTATGGTCCCTGCTGGCCTGCCCCGCCATCCACAATCCCCATCACCACGCCCCTCCCACACACAATACCCCCCCCCAAACACTTGCACCTGCTGTTTAAGGGAACGTTCAGTCCAGTGCACTGAAAGTGAAGGTTTCAACTACTTTCTACACTTTTATTTTAAAACAAAACCATTCCAGAACGGTTTCTTTTGAAAATAAAAGTATAGGAGCTGTAAAAGGTAATTTTAAAAAGTATAGGAGCACTGCTCCCGACTGCTCCCGCTCACTTCGACCACTGCCTGAGAACCATAGGTCCAAAGGGTGGTGAATACACTACAATACCTGAGGATTTACTGGAGAGTACTTTCAACTAGGTGGCTTTGAGGATCACATCCTGCCTGGAGGCCGTTTTTATCTTTTTGTGGCAGTGCATCACAGCTGTAGCTTTGACGAACCTACTGTACATCTCTTCTTGAAATGCAATGGTGATGCTTTGCAGATGTACATTCTTTTAACAGAAGTGTATGTGTGACATGGGTGTAGCCATATGTGGGAATCCTCTGCCTAGACTTTTTCAGATGCATTGCATGTTATGATGACTGGGGTTGTCTAGAAACTTGAGGAATTCCACATACATAAAGTTTGCCCGAGAAGAAGCCAGTGCAAGTTTAATGTGGTAGCCACTACTGGTTGGCTGGCCACCAGAATGTTTGAATAGATCACTCTGTGATTTGAGTTGGTTATACCCCAATTTCACATGAATTTAGAATATTAGTCCAGGCCAAGGAGTGATATTGCAGCTAAATGAGGATTCCTGAGAACAAATGTAACAAACCGCTTTCAAATTCTGACATCTATAGCTGGAAACCCAAGATAAGTCTATTTAACTAGTGCCTTCACGTCCCTGAATAATTTTCCACCATTTGGTCTTGCCTGCATCTCATCTGGCAGCACAACCATGAGTTGTTTCTGCCATACCAGGAGATCTGCAAACATCATCCGCCTCATGCAGAAGCCCTTCATGGCCCTCTGCCACTCCAACGTTCATTGGTCCATCTGCAGGTGAACCTGACTCCAGAGTCTACAAAATCCTGCATAATTACACATTAACATTGCTTCACCATAATGGAGATGGGTGCTTGATTATACCCGATTAGAAAACACTTAAGAACCCCTAACCATGAGACATACGCCCAAAGATCAAAAAGCTGGGATCCGAGTGCAACCAAGAAGACTTGACTGTGAAGGACCTTCCCCTTTGGTGTTATTTGTGGCATGAACTCTGCTACTTTGTGTTTAAATACTAGACCCATGAACAATGCATGCAGTAGATAAGAAACTGCTACATACCTCACTGGTGACTCTCAAAATGCAGCCTGGGTTTCCTATAATTTGTGGCATTACATGTATGCTTTAAGAGGTGATTGGCTTGATGCCAACTTGAGTTCCTATATGCTTAGTGATCTTGTAGAGTTATCGGCCCCTTCTCTGTATGGATTTTCCTTATGTCTGCCTTGATCCTATTATTTATTGATAATTATAATGTACCTATGCAGCAAATGGTGTTTCAAGGCGCAGCAAGACAAAGAAGTGGGGGGTGAACGGGGATGAAAAAAAATAAAAACGGTCCCACTGGGCATTCAGTTTGTGCATGTGCAGTAACAAGAACTGCAGTGGAGAGGGGAGGGGCGGAAATGCCGGTCAGAGCGGAATGCGCGAATGCTAAGGAGGGAAGGAAGTGCAGGTCGGAGTGGCGAGCGTGCAATTGCTGGGCGGGGCGGGGGCGCCATGGGTAAGGCGAGTGCTAACAGGGGGGCCAGGTGGACCATCTCAGGGGAAGACTGTCCACGTGCTAAGTGTGAAGAATTATGCTCAACAGTGCCTCCACCTTGACCATTAAGGCAGGCAGGAACCCCCATACACATATTGTAATACATGCTAAATAAACCCTTATCACAGTGCTATTAAACACTCAGAGCACTAAATAACTCCAACACAAAAATCTTTTATTTCTCTGAATGTTTTAATACTGTCATTCAACATTGTATTCAAATGCTTAGTCCTTTTTTCCAATATTAAATTTAGCAGCCATTCATTTACCACGCATATGCTAGCCAGTCTAGTCACTCGCAATAGTGTTACATTATGTCATCTCTCTAAATCCTCTTTGTCTGACTTTGGACTGAGATCAAATCTGCTGTTGAGCAAAGAGCCATAACACTGTCGGCTAATTCAAGGGAGTCTCTGTGGGAGATTTAATCCGCCCTTGACACCACCTACCTTTAGCTAAAGTATCCCAGATTACTTATGGGGCGGGGGAATACCAGCAACCTACCAAACGTTGTGCTCAGGGACATGCTAATCTGCCACCTGTTCAAGACATGCACAATCAAATGCAGGGACCATTTTAGATGCACAAGCAGATTAGTTTTGGAATGGTTTGAGTTAGTTTCCCCTGCCACATATAGATCCTGATTTAAGATCACACCAGACGGGCACTAGGTACTACATAGCCACCTTTGGAGCCCGTTTGGGGTATGTTAGCAGGCTGGCCAACAGACAGTAATACTTGAACACTTTCTTACTTTTGTTACTTATTCTGGACTTTGTCGCATCTATCATCCATCTGGTCATTCTGTCCCTGAAATACAATAGCACAAGAGCTTTATCCAGTGGCTCAAATGCCACTTGGTTTTGCCCGTCACTATCTGAGGATGCTCCATGGTGGCTCAAGCTGAACCTTTTGTTCAGGAAGCAAGATTGTGGGCCTCCTTCCCCTTCTCTGTGCTAGTACATGGGGCTTGGGAACTTCATAAAGAGTGGTCCAGCAGATATATCCTCATGATCCTCTTATTATGGCTATTCCACCTCATCAACTCTACTTCCAGCTTGCACTCTCTCCAGCTCTCTGCAGAAAAGGAAACCTGTTTGTCCTAGGTGCTAGCCCTTATTGTGCTCTCGTTCATGTACAACCCCAAGACATGGTCGAATCTCCCCAGAACTCCCTTATAATATCTGTAGGCTCAGTCTTCCGTAGGCTCAGTCGTCCGTAGGCTCAGTCATCCGATTTGGATTAATGAGGGGAGCCCACAGAAGAGTTGCAATGTCCACATCTGTTGTGAGTTCAGATGAGATCAGAAAGCCTGTATGCAAATTTGAGCATTATGCAAGGATTTTACAGTTAGCCATAGTGACATCCGCTTCAGGTATTCTCTTGTGGATTCTGGTGAGTACTTAGGCTGAAAATGAGTTTGGGATCCTAGATAAAAGAACCAGCAACTTTGTTTTCTTTTTTGGGTTTTGTTTGATTGCAGGACATGGAAAATAGAATTCATATTTCTAGGGGATTGTGTTTTTGTAAGTTGAAAACTGTTTTTTAGCTGGACACATTCTTAATCTTGAAGGTTTACTTTGCAAGCCATTTTTTTCTGTTGGTGAAACCTTTGCTATTTTAGTGAAGAAAGCTTAATTCTTTCTTTTATTTCTATTTTGTTTACTGGAAGCTTTTCTTGGGGGTGAGGGGTGGCAGGAATAGAAGGGGAGGAATCTGATTTTGATGCTGTCTCTGCAGAGGGAGTATAGCAATATGGATCCAGTGGGAGTGGATCCCTTATGCTCCTTCTTGGAATCAGAAGAGGGGGTGCCACATTTCGAGCATTTTCAGTGAAGCCAACAGACAAACCTGCCTTCTTCAGTAGATTTTGCTGCTGTAGAAATAGTTGGTGGGATTCTACTGAGGGTGATGGTGGAAAATGGTGATTTCACTGACAAAGATGGGGGTGGAGCCTGAGCTGGTGGCACAGCTTATTTTATTTCTTGAACATGTGTATGGTACCTATACATCAGAAAGTCTTTCCAAGCACCACAAGACAAAAGGGTGTGGACAGAGGAAAAAATAACAGTAACAGTGCCACTAGGTCTTGTGACAATCAGATCGTGCAAGTGCAATAACAGGAATTGCAGGGGGAGATGTGCAGGAGAGAGGGGTCAGTGGGCTGGGCAAGAGCAGGGGAGGCCCAGGAGGGCAAGTGCTCGGGGGAGGGGGAAAGGGAAGGTGTTGAATAGTGAGAAGGGAGGGGGGGCTGGACCAGATTAGTAAGCTAGTCTGGGAAGGGTGCCCAAGGGCAAGTGCTGGCAGGGGTTAAGGGGGGGCTGGTCAGAGTAGGGCCTGGACTCAGTAAGGCTCATGAGGGAGATAGACAACCAGACAAAGAGGCAGGTGGAACTAGCAGGGGAGGTAGGAGGAGAAGAGGAAGGTGTAGAGTAGGAGCCAAGTATCGCTACCGGATGTCCCGCCCCCATTCTGCCTATATGTTGGCAGCCAGAAATTGTGACATGCGCAAAGCCAATAATGGTACCTATACCACGCGTTAAGTCCTTGAAACAAGGTATCCATTAAGAAAACCCTATATGTATCCGCGAAGAAATGACGGTCTTCTGAAGAAAGTTCCGGAAGAAGTATGAAGATGAATGAAAGAGAAGACTAGTGGTGAGGTCACATGAAGCAGAAATGATGCATCCAGAAGAGAGATGCCAATGAAGAAAAATATAGACCTTATGGAATCTGATGGCCAAGTAAAGAATTGAGCAACGTTTCATGTGCGGAATGAAGATGCACGGGCAGAGAAGCACTGAAGAAAATGCAAAACCATTTCATAAATGTAGAGATGCAGTAATACCAGTAGACGAAGAAATTGCAAGGCTGGCTATACATAGTGAATAGAATGCACGCGGTGCCGCCAATATATTCAGTGAAAAAACTTTGTCAAAGGGACGTTATGGTTCCAAGTAAAACCGAAAAACCCTTGAAATTTGCCAGTTATGGTAAGCTAAGCAACCATAACTCGCGCCACCACCGTGCACTGCTAAGACTAACACCCAGGACATCAAAGATAACATCACAAATGTAATTGATGACATCACTGATGACATCACATGTGTATGTACTTTTCATGAAATATGTGTACAAGGGATTCTTATTATAATGTTGCGAAACAAGTGTCAAGAATCCTTGCAATAAATATCATACCCTAATTAGTGCATTGAACGATGCATTGATATAAATAGCATTCTATTATGGGGTTCTATCTAGTATACTAAGCTACTCATACAGAAACATAACATTGTGTGCAGTGTACAAGATGAAGGTATAATATTCGTAATGTTAATATGTTGAATAATTAAATAATTGTTTTCTTAATAGATTTTTGTGTACTGTGAAATATGTAATAAGTAGCTAATAAAACACATGTATTACATAATTGCATTACTATAGAAAAAACACAAAGACACAAGAACACATACCAATATGGGTATATACAGGGAAAGTGAAGTTAGCAAAAAAACACAAGTAGTAGCAGAAACAATTCATAATTTAACTGATTATTTTCATGCAAATAAATGATTGCTCTGTTTCAAAGCTGCTATTTACTCTATGTATATGTATCACTTGATGTGATTGGGCCCTAAGGAAAGTAGTGTGAGTACAATGTATACAAATATGACCATATACAGGGAAAGTACAGCCATAAAAAAAACAGAACTATCAGAAAGTGCTCATAAGTCTATTGATTATCTTAATGCACAAAAAGGATTGCTGTCTTTCAAGATTGTGTCTTCCCGTATGTATATGTTTCATATGATGTGACTGGACTCTAAGGGAATTATTGTAAGAACCTACTTGAAGGATACGTCTACAAATAAAATAAAATGTTTAGTTTCTGACTGTTATTGAAGAAAACCATGTGGCCTAGATATGTCAGCAAAAGAAAAAAGAGTGAGCCAGGCATGTGATGTCATCTTTGATGTCCTGGGTGTTAGTCTTAGCAGTGCACGGTGGTGGCGCGAGTTATGGTTGCTTAGCTTACCATAACTGGCGAATTTCAAGGGTTTTTCGGTTTTACTTGGAACCATAACGTCCCTTTGACAAAGTTTTTTCATTGAATTTCATAGATTTTTATTAGTGCAACTTAACCATAACGTCCCTGTAACATTTTTTTTTTTACTAAATTTTAAATGTTATTATTAGTGCAACGTCACCATAACATCCTTTTCAATAGATGAAGACCACTAACATCTTATGTCCTCAAAGTGGGAACGCCGGGTGGTTAAAAAAAAACAAAGATTTTCCTTCCTACACCGGGACGCCTGCAGCGTCCCGGTGTTGGAAGGAAAATCTTTTACCAAGATGGCCACCATGGAAAGGGAAGGCGGGCTGTATAAAGAACACAACAGGGCATGAGCGGGGGGTGGGAGGGAACAGGGGAGACACATGGGCATGAGTGGGGGGTGAGAGGGAACAGGGTACAAAACGGGGCATGAGCAGGGGGGAAGGAAACACAGGGCATGAGCGGTGGTGGGGGGAACACGAGAGAGACGGGGCATGAGCAGCGGGTGGGGAGGAACATGAGGGAGACACGGGGTATGAGCGGGGGGTGGGGAGGAACATGAGGGAGACACGGGTATGAGCGGGGGGTGGGGAGGAACACGAGGGAGACACGGGGTATGAGCGGGGGGGTACAGGGCACACACGGGACATGAGCGGGGGTGGGGGGGAAAGGAGAGAGACAAGGGGCATGAGTGGGGGTGGGGGGAACACAAGGGAGACACGGGGCATGAGCGGGGGGGTAGGGGGTAACCCGAGGGAAACACGGGGCATGAGTGGGGGGGTGGGGCCAACAGGAGAGACACACGGGGCTTGAGCGGGGGGGTGGGGAGAACAGGAGACAGACACGGGGCATGAGCGGGGGGGTGGGGAGAACAGGAGACAGACACGGGGCATGAGCGGGGGATGGGGGGGAACAGGAGACAGATCCAGGGCATGAGCGGGGGTGGGGAGAACAGGAGACAGACACAGGGCATGACCGGGGGTGTGGGGGGCAACAGGAGAGAGACACGGGGCATGAGCGCGGAGTGGGGGGTACAGGAGAGAGACACGGGGCATGGGTGGGGAGAACAGGAGACAGACACGGGGCATGAGCTGGGATGGGGGGGAACAGGAGACAGACAAGGGGCATGAGCTGGGATGGGGGGAACAGGAGACATATACAGGGCATGAGCGGGGTGGAGAGAACAGGAGACAGACACGGGGCATGAGCAGGGGCGTGGGGGGCAACAGGAGAGAGACACGGGGCATGAGCGTGGAGTGGGGGGTACAGGAGAGAGACACAGGGCATGAGCGGGGGGTGGGGGCAACAGGAGAGAGACACGGGGCATGAGCAGGGGGTGGGGGGAACAACAGACAGACACGGGGCATGAGCGGGGGTGGGGGGGCAACAGGAAACAGACACGGGGCATGAGCGGGGGGTGGGGGGAACAGGAGACAGACACAGGGCATGAGCGGGGGGCGGGGAGAACAGACACGGGGCATGAGCGGGGGGGTGGGGGCAACAGGAGACAGACACGGGGCATGAGCGGGGGGGTGGGAGGGCAACAGGAGACAGACACGGGGCATGAGCGGGGGGGTGGGAGGGCAACAGGAGACAGACACGGGGCATGAGCGGGGGGGTGGGAGGGCAACAGGAGACAGACACGGGGCATGAGCGGGTGGGGGGGAGGGGAAACAGGACACAGACACGGGGCATGAGCAGGGGGCATGGGGGGCAACAGGAGACACACGGGGCATGAGCGGGGGGGTGGGGGGGAACAGGACACAGACACGAGGCATGAGCAGGGGGTGGGGGGAACAGGACACAGACACGGGGCATGAGCGGGGGGTGGGGGGGCAACAGGAGACAGACACGGGGCATGAGCGGGTGGGGGGAACAGGAGACAGACACGGGGCATGGGCGGGGGGAACAGGAGACAGACACGGGGCATGGGCGGGGGGAACAGGAGACAGACACGGGGCATGGGCGGGGGGTGGGGGGGCAACAGGAGACAGACACGGGGCATGAGTGGGGCGTGGGGGGAACAGGACACAGACACGGGGCATGAGCGGGGGCATGGGGGGGCAACAGGAGACAGACGCAGGGCATGAGCGGGAGGTGGGGAGAACAAGAGACAGACGCGGGGCATGAGTGGGGGATGGGGGAAGGGGAGAGAGACACACGGGGCAAGAGCGGGGGGTGGGCGGGAGGGAGAGAGACACGGGCCATGAGCAGGGGGTGGGCGGTAGGGGAAGAGACACACGGGGCATGAGCGGGGGATGGGGGGAAGGGGAGAGAGACACACGGGGCATGAGCGGGGGGTGGGCGGTAGGGGGAGAGACACGGGGCATGGGCGGGGGGTGGGGGGAAGTGGAGTGAGACACACGGGGCATGAGCGGGGGGTGGGGGGGAGGGAGAGAGAGACACGGCGTTTGTGTGCAGGCTCGGCCCTCCGCTGGCCACCGTGTGCCGATGGCGTGAGCGGGGGGCTGGAGGAACAGGGGAGACACGGAGCATGAGTGGGGGTGGGGGGGACAAGGACACACTGGGCATGAGCGGGGGTGGGAGGAACAGGAGACGGACACAAGACTTACTGTGCAGGCGGCGAGGAACAAAGATGGCGGGCGTCTCTGAAGCTAGACGCACTGCATGCTTTCACCGCATCCAATGAGAGAGCACGTCAGATGTCCGCGGACATCACGCAAGCTGCTTGCCCAATCACCGTCCTGTTCGCGGAGCGAACAGGGAAGTGTGTCCGCGAAGCGAACACAGATATCACTAATTATTTTCACTTACATTTTTGTCTTTTTTTTTAAAAACTACTGGACGGATTTACACCAAATAAAGCAAAGCACGCTTTCGGGACCAAGCCGCCGCTCCTGCTGCAAATTTGGTGTAAATCCGTCCAGCGGTTTGGGCTGTAGGCGTGAGCAAAGTTTTTTTCCCATTATGTCTATGGGGGAAAAAAAAGTTTTGGGACCCCCCCCTATAACTTTGCCGCCCCCCCCCACCATGGACGAATCCTCACCAAACTTTGCAAAAAAAAATCTGTGTGACCCAAATACTTTTTTTGCAAAGTTTGGTGAGGATTCGTCCAGGGAGAGCGAAGTTATAAGCCACCCAAAAAGTGCTCTTCCTATGGAAACACCAGCTTAACTATATATATATATATATATATATATATATTGTGTGTGTATAGAATCTGGATGTTCAACAATGCATTTGGGCAAACCTGGACCCGTGAATGAAAGGGCTGGAAGTGTGGCGCAGCAGAATAGAATAGCTGACAGCGTAGGAAGATTCGAGAAGGCTGGCCCAGTGTCGAGAGCCTGGTTATCTACTCGAGAAGATACAATGTATGTGAGAAGCGAGCCAAGCTCCTGTTTGAGGTGTAACGGAAACACACTAGAAGTGCCAGGTTTTCCTCATTTAAAAGTATTCAATGCAACGAAGGAACTCAAGATGTGGTCTCTAGTCACATGGTCAGATAAAAATAGACTTTGGGGTGAGCTACACCGATACCAGAAGATAAGGCCATGCCTTCACTCCCTTTTATTCTCGGGCACAGTAAGCCTTCGCAAGGCGTAGTTCAAAGTCTTATTGACTGGCAGACAGCAGGAGTGATGATGGATGTTGGGCTGATTGGGTGGAGAGGCATGACCAGGCCAACCCCCAGCACCTGGGGTACCAGCTTGCGTGCTGCTAGCGAGTGGAATATTCCAGAAGGGTACAAGCGTGCCAACAAATTGTAGAGGGCCATGTAGCAAGGAGCCCTATAGTTTGAGAAGCCAATGCAAGTAGTGTTTTTGCCAAACTTCCTGAGTCGGTCTGATTATTGATGTATGAGTAAGATCTGCATCCCCATCCATCTCAGATACTGTTACCTCGTCTTAAAGGACCTCCGGGTTGAAAGGTCGTGAGAAGCTTCCAGAATTTAAGGAGGTCCAGCTCCTGTTGAAGAGAGAGATCTACCCCCACTCTCTGCTTGGAAAAGTGTTTGACTTGCAGAGAGTTAGAGGACCGGAGATCTCTAGCAGGGAGGTATTTAGGCAGAGAGAGTTGAATGTAGTGAGGTCCCAGGCCCCAGAAAGCCTTGTGGATAATGCAAGGGTCTTGAATTTGATCCTTGCATCCACAGGGAGCCAATGGAGAAATGTCAAGGCTGAGGAGATGCAATCCCTGGGTTTGAGGCCAAGGAGAAGTCTTGCAGTTCTATTCTGGATTAGTTGAAGGAGGCAGAGGGAGGAAAGAGGTAGATTGAGGAGGCTGTTACAGTAGTCAAACCTGGAGAAAACCAGAGCTCTGGAGACATTGACTTTCTGGGGGAAGGTAAGGAAAGGGAGAATGCCTCTGAGGCGGTGACGCTGAAAGTGAGATTTCTTGACAAGATCAGCAATGTGAGGTGAGGGAGAGGAGTCAAAGATGACACCCAGGTGCCCAAGGAAGGTGGCCAGAGCGTAGGAGAAGAGGGGGCAGGAGTCGCAATGTGAAGGATCCCAGGCTTACTGGCATTGAGGCAGAGATCGTTGGCACACCATGCATGAATAGTAGTCAGACAGTCGGGAATGAGAGGAGGAAGAGGAGGGAATCTTAAAGGAGAGCTGTGTGTCATCAGCATAGCCTTGAAAATGGGCCGAGAAGGTGGAGATCAAGTGGGCGAGGGGGGCAAGGTAACTTTTTAAGAGCCACGATTAGACGATAGAGCCCTAACGGATGCCGCAGGTGGAGAGTGAGATAGCGGAGAGAAACAGACCCAGTTGCACTTGGGAGGGTCTGTTAAAGAGGAAGGAGGTCCACCAATCCAGTGCCCAGTTAGTGATTCCAAGGATATCACGTAGTCGATTTATGAGGGTGGACTGATTGACTGTATTGAAGGCGGAGGACAGATTGAGGAGAATAAGAACAGAAGGGGAATTGGAATCCAGGTTAGAGAGCAGGTCATCACTGGGTGTTCAGGAGAGAAATTTCCGTGCCTCTTGCGACTCTGGAGCCAGACTGGTGGTCATGGAGACAGTCCACAGATTCTGTGTGGTGTATTAGTTGGGAGATGGCCACCTTCTCCAAAAGGTTGCTCAAGAAGGGAGTAGTGGAGATAGGGCAGTAGTTAACTGGGCAGAAAGGTTCCGCAGACAGCTTTTTTTATGAAGGGGTCCACAGGGGAGTGCTTGAGGGGTGAAGGAAAGGAGCCTGTGGCGAAATAATGGTTACAGAATGTCCTGAGTTTTGGTAGTGACGTGGGTAGTCAAGGCTGTGCAGGGGGCCTGGGAAGGAAGAGGAGAAGTAGAGACCGGGGTAGGATTGGCAAGTTCCTTGTAGATTTTGAAAAGTTGAGCCGCGTTGTTAGTGGCCCCAGAGATGCAAGCTTGGATGTGGGCCCATTTCTAGGAGCGGCTGGATAATCTGTATTGCCTCTAGAGCAGGTGACAGGCCAGTTTGTCAGAGGATGTGCAAGTAGCCAACCATTTTCGTTCAGCGACTTTGTACTTGTGCTTTAGCGAGGCTAGTTCAGAGTCATACCAGCTATTGCACTTGGAAGCAGGCTTCAAGCGAATACTCATGGCAGGGGCAAGGATATCAAGAGTGTTGGAGATGGAGAGGTGAAGGTTAAAATATTATCAGAATGTGTCAATAACAGGTGTGGGGGGGATGAAGGAGGTGGCAAAAGCAGCTATTGAAACTCGCTTCATCAGTCTGATGATGGAAAAGGGGACTGGCAGTGAAGGCAGAGGCTTAGCCGCGGAGCCAGGGAGCTCAAGAAGGGAAGAGAGGACAGCATGGTCAGACCAGGAGAGAGGGGTAATGAGAGGGTTAGCGAGAGAGATATCCGGTGTGAAGAGCGCATCCAGGGTGTGCCCATCTTACGGGGCTGGGCCAGAGGGAAGAATGGTGCGGAAAAGAGATTGAAAGGTAGAGTGGCTGCATCAGAAGAGTCTAGGTGGATTTTGAAGTCTCCAAGGAGGTGAAGCTTAGAGGTCGAAGTAAGAAGAGAAGAGGCAAGGTCGGTCCATTCTGAGAGGAAGAGGGAGATCATCACCGGGGTCCAGTAAATGGTTGCAAGAGTGGAGTAGAGGGAAGGAGAGACAAAGAGATTACAAACAAGACATTCAAAGGAGGAATACAATTGAGTCGGTATGATGGAAGCAGGGACCCATTCAGGACAGACAAGAGCCACTCAACCTTCAGACTGATTGGACCTGGATTTGGAGAGGATCTTATAGCCCTCAGGAATGAGAGTGTCAAAAGCAGTGACAGAGATGGCATTGAACCACGTCTCAGTGAGTGAGACGACGTCGAGGTCAAGGTCTTCAAGACGATGACCGATATCAGAGGAGTGTTTGACAGAAGAGCCAGAGTTGAGGGTAACGAGGTGAAGGAGGTTGACACCTTTAAAGTTCTTCCGAGGTGGGCTACACAGCCTTGGTACAACCTTCAGTGGGGATGGAGAGGACTGGGGGGGTAGAAGAAAAAGGAGTGGCAGGAGGAGGGTGGAAGTTAATGAGAGTGGGAAGACACCGATCAAGAAGGAGGTTGGGTCGAGAGCACCGGGCCATGATAGTGCCATTCTGGTAGACATGAATGATGCACCTAGATGGGGGCGGGGGGTGCTGTTGCGGTGCACGCAAGATGGCCGCCAACTAAAATAGCTCAGTCAGAGGCCCGTATATATGGAATAATATTCTGCATCCCGCAGTGGTTGCTGCCCTGGAACCTAAAGTGGCAACGAAGCAGAACATCTACTGATCCCTGGGGTGCAACTCCAGTCCCACGAGAGCCACCCGATCCCGAGATAAATTCCTTAAACCCTTGAGCCATCAATACGAAGGATCCAGAGAATGATGCGGGAAGCCCATCCCCCACTGTTTCCCTCTGTGCTTCCGCACGGACCAAAATCTGCACCAGACTGGGATCACCCCTACACGGCACCTACTACTCCTTATATCCCTCCCCCTCCCGTAGGGGTCCTAAACTTTCTGGACTCTGCCAGATCCATCGCGGGAACCCAGGAGGGGTCCGGAGTGCCAAGGCTGTTGCACTCGCTGAGGCCCAGCAGCATCCCGCTCCGGGCAGCAGCGCTCCCAGCGTACCTGGCGCCACCTACAAACTTGCAGCTCCCAACGCTGCGGATTGAGCCGGGGGCCTCACTGCACCGTTCCATCCCCTGCCGTGCGGCGAGGCAAAGAAAACCGCAGTGCCTGGGACTGGACTCTACCCCACAGAGCTGTTCACACCATTGGAGCCCCAGGCCCCGGCTTGACAACAGAAACGGCGTCCATAAGAAGTTGCCAGACCAGCCGGAAGTCTTGAATCCGCCCAGGCATGAATAAGTAACGCTGCGGACCAAACACTTACAGCCGCTGCCTGCCCAAGCCTGTCTAGGGGGGCTGCCCAGCATTGGAGCCAGATATACAGCCTCAGAACCCTCCTATCCATAAACCGGTCTGGATGTCCCTGGCCTCCCCACAAAGTCCTCTGCTGAACGGACCTGCTAATGCACGCCTAGGGTATCTGCAGCCTGTAAAAGGCCCCCGGCTTTCCTCCCTCACAGAAGTCAACCTGCTGCCTCGACCTTGGGGACACTCACAAACGCATCCCCTGGACTGCAGGGATAATACAAACCGAGACCCACAAGTCCTGCCCACACCTGGCAACACCTCTCCACGGGACAGCACCTACCCCCTCGCCCTCAAGAGGGCTATATGTCTCTGCACTCTTAGGAACAAATCCGGCAAGAACCATAACGAGACAACTCACATCTACACTGCTCCCACGTCACGCAAAGACACCCCACACCGCCTGCAATACCACGGGAGGCTGGCGACACCCTGGTGACCCCCGTGGAATGAGATGACTTGGCGATTCAAATAGACAAGCTGTGTGGCAGAATATCTGAGGCGGAACACAGAATCGGGGAAGGGGAGGACAAAATAGGAGTGCTACAGCATGAAGTCACCTCCCTGAAACAAACCGTGCAAAATTTTGTGGCCAAAAATGAGTATCTCGAAGGGAGGTCTTGGTGAAATAATGTAAGGATTACGGGAGTCCCAGAGACCACCCCAATAGACAACATGGAACAATTTGTCCAAAAACTCCTGCGCGAAGTCCTTGACAATCCCCCGGTCATGAACCTTTTCATGGTAGAATGTGCCCCACCGATCACTGGCAACCAGAACTCCCCCGGGGGCCCCTGAGAGGGCCATCATTGCCCGCATCTTCAACTAGCGGGATCGGGATATTCTGCTTAGGGCGGCGAGAGAGAAAAAGACCCAGAGGAGGGGTTCAGCGACGATACGCTTGTTCCCCGACTTCAGTCAACAGGTTAAGGACCAGAAGAAGCCCTTCCAAACTGCAAAAACCATCCTCAGGAAGAAGGGGATTAGATACGCAATGCTTTACCCAGCCAAACTCTGGGTCATTCACGATGGCAAGACATTGTTCTTCACCTATGTTCACTGGCATCTGTCGGAATACAGTAGTGGTAGAGATAAAGAAAGTATACATTTGTCTGTAAAAGGAACCAAATCTGTCGCCTCAGAGAATCCCTGTGCATTCATGGCGTTGCCTGACAATGGCTATCTTCCCAACTTGATACAGGACCTAGTCAACCCTGTGTCCATGAGAAAGGAAAAAGTCTTGTCACCTATCGTCGCCCCTATGTGTGGTTCCTCTGCCGGATTGGGTGTAATCAATAGGATAGAAAACATCAGATCCATCTGTGGGCTAACTTATTGTGGGTATAATGGCATCCCATTCCCCATGAATGGATTGCCCCCACTACAGTCACCCCCCATTTCCGAATGCCGCTTGTGGTGACTGCATGTGACTCTGCATCTGCGGTGCAGGTGGTGCTAGTTTGTATAGCCGTGCAGGCCTTTGCACCTGGGATGTCTGTGCCATAGGCTGGTACGCTTTGGTGTGAATATCTTGAGTCTGTACCTGCCAATGTGTTTGGTCTTGGGCATAATAGTCAGTCGGCGCTCCCTGATATGTGGGCTGGTATTGCATTCCCCCGCTCTGTTGCACTCCCCCCTCTGCTTCTACACACTCGAGAGCTGTGCCTTATCTGTCCACACACCCAACATTGAGGTGGTCCTCCTGTCGGTCTCTGATAGCCCCTTGAAAACCCTCTTGGCCCCGCTGCATCTGATTTCTCTACCCTCTTCCCCTAGGTGCCCCTCCTCTCCCTCTAAACCTGTGGTGCAGGTTGCCCCACTCCATTAAACCTCCTCCAATGGGTGGCTGGCTGTACTGCGCATGCAGTTCACCTATTCCTTCTGCGCTTGTTAACATCGCCTCTTTCATAGTATATTTTGACAATTTCTTCTGCACTAACTTCGCCTCTTCCTGCTTTCTCTCCTCACTGCTCTTCTCGCATTCTCTTGCATTAGTATACAATAGTGTACTATAGTGATTTGAATTTCGGACCAAGGTTGGGCCTCCATCCCCACTAACTTCTTGAGCGGTCTTTGCACCTACTCTGAAAACCCCTGACATAATATATGACAGAATAATCCCACTATTTTATCCCATGGTTCCCACGTTTCAAGTCTCCATTTCTTTTGAATAGCCTGAATATATTGAAGGGGGGTCTTCGTCGTCCCACTTTTTGCATGCCATAATCCCACTAATGTCTGACGAGTCTGAGTATTGTATCCTTAGAGCGCAACACAAGGCCGCTCAGCAATTATTGAATGGCGAACCATTGTGCGCTGTGTTCTGTGCAGTAACTCCTGGGTAGCCAGCCCTTTTCCACACATCATCTGCAACCTCCCCAATAATGGCTGAAAGTAAGCTGCTCTTGTCCCTCACCGCTAACGTTGTCCCTGCTGTCAAACTTTCTATCTCATATATCCACTTCCCAGCACCCACGGTCAACTATGGTAACTTACACCTCAATTTGTCCTTGTAGATCTGTTGCTATGTTATATATTGAGGTTGTCCTTCTCTTATAGTGGGCACTGTGTCAGTCCTACCCCTCCACTTTGTCTCCCTGTGTCTTTGGTGGCGGTGAACGCCTGGTCATTTCTTCCTTCCTTTATCCTAGAAGATCGCAGAGCCTTTGCATGTATGGGGTAACGCTGTCTACGCTGCGTGATATATCCCTGGAACACTGCGGTCTTTCCCCTCAGTCCTCCCTTAGTCCGTCCATACTTTTAACATCTCTCCACATTGTGTCTCTGTCTGCGCTCTTCACTCGGGATCAGTGGTAGGGTCTCCTTCCCCTCATCCTCACTCCCCAATAAGTCATTATTGGATCCTGTGTCCCCCTCAGTGCTGTCGAAGTTCTTCTGGAAACTAAGCCTTCTCAACACTGTGCCTTCCTGCTGCCTCTCTCCTAAGTGACTGATGCTTCCGCACTACCCTTTCACTGATGAAGCGATCTCGTCTCTATCCATCCGCGGGGTAGCCCTGCTGCGTTCCCCCCTTGGTCTCGCTCTACACTCCCTTGCGCGCCTCTGTCGTCATTGTCACTAATACATGCTAAACCCATCTTTACGTGCCTGCCCTCTTCTCTGCCCCGTTGCTCTCTAAGGAGTCAGTCTACCTCCAAATTCCTCTTGTCCTTCTTTTTTGCACTTGCCTTTCCCTCTCTTCTTCTGCCCTTCTCCTGGCCATGTCCTCAAGCTCTTTGTCTACGCGCTTCCCACTCCTCTCGCGCCTCTGCTTTCTGATTCTCCTTATCCACTCTTTCGTTCTCTTCCTTCTTCTCTCTCTCCCATTACCCATTCTCTCGCGTCGTCTATTTCCTTACATCCCACAGCTTCTTTGTTATTGCCTCCTGTCTCTCCCGTTACCTTCCCATCTAGTTTAAACAATATCTGTCCTCCTACCCAGTCGTTTGGAACTATGGGCTCCTGTCCCTCCATGCTTCCCCCTTTCCCTGTGTCATTTTCTTTCAGTCTTGTCTGAATCTCTGCGCTCCTTGCTTTCACCACCTGTGCTTTGTACTCCCCTAATCACTTGTTTGGTCTCGTCTTGCCCCTCGCTTTTGCCATATGCTGGAGGTGCAAATATGGGATTGGTATAACCTACTGCTGCTCTTAATTCCCTCGCTAGATATAATCCCTGGGCCTACGCTGCTGTGCTTTCGATTTCGCAGTCAGGAGGGGGAAGAGGGGCTGAGGGTTTTTCGTCTCTGGCCTCTTGTTGACTCAGCATCCAGTGTAGCTGCGCCAAGCCGCAGTCACCGTCCTGAAACTTTTTCCATAACTCAAATATAGCCATTTGTTTGCCCAACTTCTTCCCTTGTAAGCCTTGTGTATATGTGCATGTAATGGTTGCTGCATATATTTGAGAGTCTCCCCTCTTTTGGCCATGGCTTTGGCAGTTTGCCCATTGTACTGCATATCGATTCTGGGCATTATTTACAAATCTTGTCCTTATAGCGTGGGAGAGACTTGCACATATTTTGCTGGGGTCTATCCCCCGTACTATCTATCTGTCTATATGTTTTTTTATATTGCGCCACAAGCCCAAAGGCCTCAAGGCGATCACAAGACAGACCAACAGAAAACAGGTAATGGACTGAAAGGATAATGTATAATTTATCGCAGGGATCTTGTACTCATTAATCTATCGCTCTATCAAACAGTAGCATTTTCTATTGTTTTTTAAATTGGGTTGTATTTGCACAGATCCTACGATCTAGAGGGAGGGAATTCCAGATGGTGGGTGCCCAGGCATTAAAGCCAGCACCACCAATACTTTTTAGAGACACCCATGGTTGGTAGAACATCATGCTATAGTTTGAATGGAGGATCTGCCTGAAAGCAGCTCTTTTTATTCTCGACGCAAGATAGAAAGGGGCCTCACCCGAGAGACATTAGAACACCGAAACAGAGCCCTTAAATTGAATTCATTGTTCAACTGGGAGCCAACGCAGCTTCTTGCGAGATGCAGAAATCTCGGATAGGAGACCCAGTCCACATACTGCACGGACAGCTCTGTTCTGTGCCGGATGGAGCCTTTTTATGTTGGCCTTAGAAGTGCCCACCAAAATACTGTTGCAGTAGTCCAGCTTTTACAATAGCAGCAGCAATCAGAGCTTTATTGGCCTCTAATAAATATGCACGGATCTGCCACAGAAGTTACTATAGTAAGAGCAGGACGACTTGAGGTATGAAACTTGTTTCTTGAAGGACAGGTGAGATTCAATAAAGACTCCTAACGTTGATGGAGATAAACATGATTTCTGAGGGACACAACAGTTTAAAAGGTATCTTTGTGAATGGGCATTACCCTTGGCCACTGTAGCCGTCCTTGGTCCTAAAAATTACTTGAACCAACTTGCATCCAGGGGGGTGCATTTCCCAACATCAGTCTGTCTATTCACCAGCAGTGCATGGTCGACCAAATCAAACGCTGATGAAAGATCTAACATTAAAAGTAAGGCTGCATTACCTCCCTCGATAATACCTGTAATATTGGATTTTAAATCTAGGAGGTGAGTCTCTGTCCGATGATTCGTACAAAAACCAATCATTTTGTTCCACACAATTTTGATATTGAGTACAAGCAATTTTATCAATTATCTTTAGTATACATTGAATTTTTGTAATAGGTCTTTAGTTACCTGGGACTGTGTTGGATCAAGGTACTCTTTCTTTATCAATGGGGTTATCCATGCCTCCTTGATATTTTCTGAAACATAAGCCTCTTGAAAAGAACAGTTAACAAAATGTGTAACCCATGGAGCAAGCGTTTTGGCAAACTCCTTAGAGCGTTCCCGGAAAAATGTCCCCCTTACAAGGTGTAGGCTTCATGCTTTGTATTGTCTCCATTACCTCCTTCTCAGGTACCTCTTTAAATGAAAAAAACAGTGTTTGAATTAGTTGAGGTATTGGAGGATATTAAGAGAGGATCAACGTCAATGAACTAACAATTTGACCTGATCCTGAAAGCAATGTTGATGTTGAGCTGTTTTTGGATAAAGCCTTCGTATATACATTGACACCAATCATTGCCTTCAGGAATCGATACCTTGACCACAGTACCTTTTAATTCCTGTAACACAGTAAACATTTTTTCAGGTTTTGATTTAGCCTGTTCTATTCTCGCATTTAAATAGTTTGCTTTGGCTTTGAACACTTCTTCCTTGAAAGATCTGGCTGCAAGTTTATAGATTGCAGCCGTCTCATTAGATGGGTGTTTCCGCCAGCTGCGTTCTGCCTTAAGTGTTGCCCCTCTGGCATGCAGAACTTCTGCAGTAAACCACTATTTGAAGCTAACCACTTATGTTAAATTTTACTGATTTTTGTGGCACAAGAGAGTCAAAAGCTTGGTTTGTCGCTGTTCTAAAGGAGGATAAGAAAACATCAAGGGAAAGGTTGTCTTCCAAGGAAGGTAATAAAGGTAGTATTCAAGAATCAAAAGCCTCACTAGACACCTTTTTACAATTAAGAGTTAAAATAGAAGGTCTGACAACTTTTAGAGGTTTAGCAGGAAAAAGAGGGGAGAAAACCTCAAAGAACACGTGGGAATGATCCGACCATGTACATTCTTCCACAGATGTTACCAGTATCTTTTGGTTTTTGGATAAAATGCAATCCAAGATATTTCCCCCAATATGTGTTTGTGAAGAGACATGTTGATAAAAACCAACGGATTAAAAAGTTTTCAACACTGACAAAACCTCCTATGTGGAAAGTGGGGCTGGGTGGTAGGTTGGGTGTAGAGAGAGTGGGGGTAGGATGGGTTGGTGGGTTAGGGTAGAGGTGCTGATCATGGTATGGTTGGTGGGTGGTATGTAGAGATAAGGGGTTGGGGTTGGGTAAGGTAGGTGTGGGTAGAGGGTGTGTGTGGGAGAAGGAGTGGGGTCGGATGGTGGATGAGGGTTGAGATTGGCTGTAGAGAGTGGGGTTAAGGTAGGTGGGATAGAGTGGGGGTAGGGTAGGTGGGGGTTAGAGAGTGAGGATGAGGGTAGGGGTAGAGTGAGTCTGGGTAGGGTGGCTGGCTTTAGAGAGAGGATGTAGATAGGGCAGAGAGTGGGGGTAGGGTAGTTGAGTGGGGTTGGAGAGAGTGGGGGTAGAGTTGGGTTAGGGTGTACGGGTGGGGGTAGAGAGGGTGTGAGTGGGGTAGAGATGGGTTAGGATGGGTCAGGGGTACAGAGGGTAGGTGGGGGTAAGGAGAGTAGGGGTTGGGTGGGTGGGGTCAGAGTGAGGGTACGGTGGGTAGGCTGGTGTTTCGGAGTATGGAGAGTGTGGGTCACGTGGTGGGGCAGATTGGTGTCAGGTTGGTCGGGGCAGAGTGTGTATGTGTGTACAATGAGAGTAGGGGTAGGGTAGATGGGGGGGTAAGGTGGGTGTGGCTAGAGAGTGGGTCTTTGCTAGAGAGTGGGCCTGTGGTAGAGCGTGGAGGTAGGGTGGATGAGTGGGAGTTAGAGAGTGGCGGTAGTGTTGGTGATAGGGTAAAGATTGGGTGTGTTCGGGTGGGAGGGTGTAGCGAGTGGGGGTTGGGTGGGTTGGGGTAGAGAGAATAGGGGTTGGGTTGTGGGGATTGTGTTGGTGGGTGTTGAGTGGATGGTGGTATTTGATTGGGGGAAAACATGAAGAACAATGCAGCCTTGGGAGGACTTGTCAAAAGTGGCCCAAAATAGCCTAAACAACACCCAGTCAGAGCACGTAATAGTGGTGGGGTGGGTGATTGGAGTGGGAGTGGTGTAGGTGGGGGTAGAGAGAGTGAGTGTGGGGTGGATATAGAAAGGCTACCTCAGGAGGACGAAAAAAACAGACTTGCCATCAAACATAGCTCACAAATAACCCAATTGCCCCTGAAATAGCCCAATATGAAATCACTGCACATCTGAGAAATGGAAAGCCAGGCACCTTATTTGCTTCTTAGAAAGCTGCTGATTGGAGAAAATAGTTCTCATTGGGTAGTACTGCGGTGGAGCTTGGAAAAAGAGATTTTAGTTATTTGGCAGGTTTATGCTGTGGCAATGCTGGTTTCTATGCCAACCAGATATTCTCAGTTCAGAACCCCCATTTCCTCTCTTTTGTGTAACAATGTCAGCAAGTGCCACAACATTTCACCAAAACCAAAAACGTGTCGTCGTGCTTTGGGTCAAATATTGCATCTCCTTTTCACCACCATTAGTACTACAGGAAAAATACACACAGCTGGAAAAAGAGCATCATTATTCCTATATGCAAACACAGTGAAAAAATATAAGCCCACTAACTCTTGGATGTTGGTGATGTTGGATGCACCTGCAAAAGTATTTGCTCGTATTATACTAAAGGAGCTTAACATATGGATGGGCTATAACCATATATTACCACCGTAACAAATGCGGTCCAGAAAAGCTTCTGGTGCACTAGTCAACATACTAAGTTTAACATCAGTAGTGGAGAAAATAACACACACAATGGTCCACTTTATGTTGCTTATTTAGATTTAAGTGATGCATTTGATAAAGTGGATAGATATCTTCATTGGCGTAAATTGCAACTCTGGGATCTCGAGTGGATTATTGGCAATGATTATTGCCTTGCGTATGGACACTACAATGACGGTGCAAATAGTTGGGCAGGGACTGCTTAGCAACCCAATTTCTACTTTTACAGGTAAGAAGTAAGGGTGCGTTTTCGCCCGGACACTTTTCAACCAATATTTTTCCGGTATGACGAATGATAAATGTCGAAAGTGTATAACCCGCCTAGAATAATTCCACACAAAATACAGTGGCTGAGCTATGCTGACATTGTTATTTAAGATCTCCCCCTATTAAGGCTGCAAAATCAACTTAATGCTTTTTTGGACTATGCTGAAGCCCAATGGTTGGTTATCAACAACACAAACACTAAAGTCATGATATTATAAACATCAAATACAGAAAGCAGAAAGTATCGGTGGGATATCGACAAGCTTAGGTTAGAAATAATAGAAGCCTACAAATATCTTGGATGTTGATTGATAATAAACTGTCTTGGAAAGATCATCTGGACATGACAACTTGCATTATAAAACATGTGGTTGCTTTTGAGACCTTTAAGCGGAAACAATGGGTATACTCTTATACCTATAATTGAGTACTATAAACTTAATTGGTCCCCATCATGGTATATGGAGCGGAAATGTGGGGCTATTGCCAGATAAAGCTAGGCATATTGAATAATTACTGTCAAATGATTGTTAGGCCAACTTTGATAGCAGAGACATTGTGCAAGGGAGACTGGATGTGAAGGACGCGTACTTACACGTCCCGATCTGGCAGCCCCATCATTCCTTTCTACGATTCAGGATCATGGGCTACCATTTCCAATACAAGATGCTTCCTTTCGGCCTCAACTCGGCCTCCAGGGTCTTTACCAGGCTGATGAACACAGTGGCGACCCTCCTCAGGTCGCAGGGCCACCACATCTACTTTTACCTCGTCAACCTCTCCGGAAGCAGTGCACCATACTTCCCACGCTCTCATGAACACACTGCACGAGCTGGGTTTTTCACTCAACCTCAAGAAGTCGCAGCTGCAACCCACACAGGAACTGACCTTCTTGGGTCTCATTTGGGACACTGGCTCAGAGTTTTTTTCACCTGGAGGACAAGATCACGGCCCTCAAGAGGGCCACCGCGCACTTCCTCAGCAGAGAAGTGACCTCGGCCTGGTGATACCAACACCTACTGGGTCTCATAGCAGCAGTCCTCTTGACCGTCCCCCACACGAGACTCAGGATAAGGAGGCTATAGCTGCACTTGGCAGCCTCTTGGAACCAAGAGCGAGGCTCTCAGTCAGAGATGAACGTTCCTCTTTCACTTCACCCGGACCTCACATGGTGGTCCAGGGACGACAACCTGCGGCTGGGCAAGCTTTTTGGCAACCTAACCCACAGGTCACCATCACCACATACTCCTATCTTGAGGCTTGGGGGGGCCACCCTGGACAACCACTGCGTCCACGGCACCTGAACCCAGCAGGAGCAGGAATACCACATCAATTGGCTGGAACCGAATGCAATCTGGCTGCCTCTCGGGCCTTCCTTCCGGTTATTGTGGGCAAGGTCATCCTCATTCAGACAGACAACTCAACCAGCATGTTCTATGTCAACAAGCAGGGATGTACCAGATCCCCCCTGATGTGCAGGCTTGCAGTAAGCATGTGGGAATGGGCCCTGGAGAACAACATCTACCTCGCGGCTGTCCACCTGCCGGGGAATCCAACCTGGAGGCAGACTGGCTCAGCAGACTGGGTGCGGACAACTACGAGTGGCAGTTGAACGACCTAGTGCTGCAGTAAATCTTCTGCAAATGGGCACACTCCCAGGTGGACCTCTTTGCCTCCCAGGACAACAGGAAGTGCCAGCTGTTCGTATCCTGACAAGGTCAGGGCTCCCTGGGTGACGCATTCCAGATTCAGTGGGACGTAATGACAGCATACGCCTTCCCAACCACACCACTGATGCATAGGGTGATATGCAAGATCAAGGAATTGTACCACCTAAGCGTCTTCTCACAGCATCGTAGTGGCCGACCAGGCCATGGTTCTCGGATCTGTTCAGCCTCTCGGAGAGGCCGCCCATTCACCTCCCGACAGGTCCAGCACATCTTCTGGCGCAGCAGGGGGGCAGTATCATCTACCCGCTCCACAGAATCTAGCCCTCATAGCATTTCCTGAACAGGTCACGCTAGGTCACCTCAGCCTTTCCCAGGCTAACCTAGAAATCATTCAGAATGCCAGGAGCAAGTCTACCAGGGCCCTCTATAAGAGCAAGTGGATCAGGTTCTGCCACTGGGCAGACTCCAAGGGTATCAATCCCCTTGCATGTACCTTGGATGACGTGCTCTCCTTCTCGGCGCACCTCGCCCATTCAGGCGTACAGGTGGACATTTGCCACACTTACTTGGCAGCCATCGGGGCGTACAGAAACTCAGAAGAGGAGATTTTTTTCCTCTTCCAACCCGATAGTCAGGAAACATTTGACAGGACTCGCAAGTCTCTACCCGCCCATCAAGAGGCCACACCCCGTGTGGGACCTCAACATAGTTCTGGGTGCCCTGGCGCACAAACCATGTGAACCAATGGCGTCCGCGGGCATCAGGCTGGTCACCATTAAGACGGCCTTGATAGTCTGCCTCACCTCGGCTCGCAGAATCTGTGAAATCCAGGCGTTGGTCGCCTCAGAGCCATATACTACGTTTCACAGGGATGAGTAGTCCTGCGGGGACACACAGTATTCTTGCCCAAGGTGCCTTCCGCATTCCATCTGAACCAAGAAATGGTGCTACCTACGTTTTTTGCTGAGCCCAAAGACGAGGCACAGAGATTTCTGCACTGCCTTGATGTCAGGCGTGCCCTGAAATTCTACTTGGACAGGACCAAGGGCTTCCGCAAGTCGGACACGCTTTTTTTCACCTTTGGCCGGGGTGTCTGGCCTCCAAGGCCTCCATAGCCCGTTGGATGGTCTCGGCCATCAAAGAAGCTCACGAGGGACAGCACAAGCCACTGCCAGCCAACATACATGCCCAGCTGGTCAGAGCCAAGGCAATGGCCATCCCTTTTCAGCGGCATGTCCCCTGGCAAGTCATAAGCAGGGCGGCCACATGGGCCTCCCCTTCGGCTTTCTGCAAGCACTACTGTTTGGATGCCGGTTCTAGATCAGATGCTATTTTCGGTCAAGCAGTTCTTAGAAACCTGTTTGCTTAAGGAGGGTCTCCTCTCCACCCTGGGGCTACACTCAGTACGCCCATGCAGTATTGAGTAAAGGGGACGGGACGTAAGAGTAATTATAAGTTACTCACGTAGTGACTAACATACTCTTAGTCCTTAGTCCCCTTTCCTCCATACTCCCACCAACCTCCCCCCTAATAAAACGGGTGTCATTAGGCACTGTTAATCTATTATCGACGCATTTATGGGGACTGAGGTGTGGCGCCTGAGGGCAGAGTCGGGGGGCAGCACATGCTCCCAGGGCCGCACCCCCGCAAGCCTCTAAATTGAAAGGGGATGAAGGTTTTTTCTGGTGAAAAAGGTTCTGCCTCCTTTCCCTTGGAGGGGACGCCCATGCAATATGGAGGAAAAGGGACTAAGTTAGTCACTAATTTTTTTCGACGTCTACTTGACAACCAACGTTTGCAGTGACAGTACTAGCTCCGTAGACTGTTCCCACTACAGTAATCTTCAACGAAGTTTAATCTGTGCAGTTGGGTTTAGCTCATGATGGAATCCACGAGGAAGAGCCTGTTCAAGGCCTGTGCCCGCTGTGGACTGAAGAATGTCTGTGGATGATCACCACAACGACTGCATCTACTGCCTTCATCCTCACCATTTCATCCAGCACTGCGAAATCTGTCAGTTATTCTCCAACAAGACGCTGATGGATCATCACCATCTTGGGAGGATAGCTCAAGGGCAACATGCTCCCCTTTGAAACAAGACGATGCAGAGCAACACACATTTCGATCCCCGAGTCCGCGCTTAGAAACCTCTAGTTATTAAGCACGTTGTAAATAACCAATTACAATTACCGTCGCCTCATCACGTGGCTCGAGGATGCCGGCAGGGCCTCTGACGCTGCTTCAGTACGGAGTCATGCCTCATTAGGGTGGGGCAGGACAGCCAAGCGAACCACCTCTAGTAAGAGGTCTAAGTCGCATGAAGTCCTGGCCACCAGCAAGAAGAGGCATAAAGTCACCTCTGGCGACGAGCCCAGATCCTTGCACAATGACCGGACTTCACCAAAGGTCAGTGCCCAAGGGGTGTTGGCAGGGGAGGAAAGCGAAGCCCCTTTCCATCACCCTAGGGAGACGTCATCTTCTAAGTCCACGTCGAATTTTATTGCCACTCTTCGCCTTCCCTGTCGAAAACTGGCTCATCATTTAAATCAGCGACGTGGCTGTCATTATCGACGACCAAGCCTCCCTCCAGGTTCTCTACCCCAATGACATTGACGCCGTCCAGCAGCACGACCATCAAAGAAGCTGCCAACGGCCACAACTACCTCATCATCGACCACTGTGTCATCAGCAAAAATGTCAACGGCCACGAAGATCTTGTCCACGGCGTCTATGTCCACGGCTGTGATACCCTCGTCGATGACACAATCAATGACCAAAATTGGTTCCTTCAATGCCATTGTTGCCACTGCCATTGTCACTGTCATCTCAGACACCCACACATTTTCTGCATCGACAGCCCATGCACGGTGATCCCCTAACCTTGGGGTGGCCTTGCTGCCAGGAGGTATTGCTGCGTCGGAGCAGAGTCTCTCCCCATCAGAGGATGTGGAGGAAGCGGAGGAGGAGGCCATCATGTCACTGCCGCCGTCGCCAGCAGGCAGGACATTGCTGCCCAGAAGTTCACCACAGGGTGAGGCAAGCCTGATCAGGCTACCACCTTTATCCCCTCTGCATTCAGCTCAAGCCATCAGTCTAGAAGAGCCATAGCTGCCTCCACAAAGAGACATGTCACTGGACATGTTATCTACTTTAACCACTCTGGTGGGAATCTTACAACAACGGCTGCCTGCACCAGCCCTGGTTGTGGAGCCTATTACGCGACCTCGCACAGATTCCCGGGCCTTTCAGGGGAATGGATGACATCCTGTGTCCCCCCAGAAGGGGTAAGCATCATTCAGTGCTGCAGAGGCTGTCGGATACTGAGACAGACACAGACCCTGATGACGTGGTCTCCACACACTCGACCCAAACTGATGAATCTGATGATTTCATCACAACTGATGGGGAACAGGATGACATTCCAATCAGGGACTCACTGCCCACGCACTCATGTCCAGGGCAGCCACCATGTTCGGCCTTGAGTCAGAGGAGCAGTGAGAGTGTGCTGTACCAGCTCAGAGAGCACTGCAGGAAATCTGTCTTGTCTTTCCTGCTGTTGGAAGACATCTGGGAGGATGGCCTGATCACCTTAGCGCATCACGCGACTACCCCGGCTAAGAAAGACCGGTTCGAAAATAAGTACAGAGCCCCAGAGAGCGCTGCCGCCTGCCTCCGCACTCAACCCACACCAGACTCCGTGGCTAACCCATAGTCATCCTGCTCTATGCCCCCAGACAAGGAAGGCAAATGCCTTAATGCTTTTGGTAAGAAGATCATTACCACAGCAGCCACTACTATCAGGGGGGCTAATGCAATGGCCATACTCGCACATTACAATCGCGAGCTGTGGTACCAGTTGGGTCCCCTGCTAGAATTCCTGCTGGATGACAAGAAGATGGAGGCCTTTACATCTTCCAGTAATCAAGTATTGTGCCGACTCCCTCTCCCCTCTCCTTACGGCTTTCATTAATTCTTCCTTCAAAATGGGCATCGTTCCTGCAAGTCTTAAAGAAGCATGGGTACGCCCCCTCCGAGAGAAAAAAACACTCTAGACCCTGCCCAATAATTACCGGCCCATAACCACTGCGTCCCATTCCTCCTCAAAATTTGGGATAAAGCGGCCCACAGCCAGATTCAACACTTTTTAGAAGCTAATTCTATCCTAGGGAAAAGACAATCTGGCCTCCGCAAAGGGCATGGTACAGAAACTGCCCTGGTAGACTTAAAAAACCAAATCACACAAATCATGGACAAAGGCAAGCCAGCACTTCACCTTACTCCTGGACCTCTCGGCTGCTTTCGATCTTGTAGATCATAAGACACTCACTTCACACCTCACCCACTCAGCCAAATTCTTCAAAGAAGCAGCCTCATGGATTACCTCCTTCCTTGAAGGCAGAGCGATGAAGGTATTCTCTAATATAGCCATTGTGTTCCCCACCAGCATCCACTGCGGAGTTCCTCAGGTCTCATGCAGTGGGATGACCGAATTGTTCTGACATTGGTTTACAAACAGCATTCACTGGTTGTCAGTGAGAGAACATCTGGTGCAGGGCACCCCTTCAGGTTCCCGGACTATCAGGCCACCGCCATGAGAGATGCTTCGCTGGAGGGCTGGGGCGCCCACTGTCAAGATGAACCCACCAGGGACCTTTGGTCGGAGGAGGAAAAAGAGCGAGCTCATCAACCTGCTGGAGCTAAGAGCAATTTTTTGGGCCCTGAACTCCTTTCTTCCCCTCCTGAGGGGAAAGCTGGTTCAGATTTACACCGACAACACAACCGATGTTTTATGTCCACAAGCAAGGAGAAGCAAGCTCCCCACAGCTTTCCAATGAGGCCCAAGCCCTGTGGCACTGGGCTCTACAGCACGACATGTTTCTCACTCCCCTTCATCTACCGGGGATTCAGAACAATCTGGCGAACCCCCTCAGCAGGGAGTTGCGCTCTTGCCATGAGTGGGAACTGCACAACAACCAGCTTTACTTGCTGTTGCAAACGTGGGGCACTCCAGAGATTGACCTCTTTGCCACCCACGACAACAGTCACTGCAAGACCTTTGCCAGCCGCTTCCCCCATCCGGATTGCTTGGTGGACGCCTTTACATTTCCATGGGAAGGGAAGTGTCTGTATGCATTTCCCACAATTCCTCTGGCGCCTCGAGTCCCACACAATCAGACTGTATCGTTGCAACAGACTGTATTGTTGCAACTGATATTAGTGGCCCCTTCATGGCAGCGACAGTTTTGGTACTCCGACCTCCTTGCCCTCTTGTCAGCAACACTGATCAAGCTGCACCCACACCAGTCGCTCCTGTCCAGGAATCAGGAAGCAGTACTACACCATAACCCTGCCTCTCTCAATCTGACGGCCTGGCTCCTGTGTTCTTAGAGTTTGGGGCTCTGTCACTTCCGCAAGATTGCCAGGTGATCCTTGCCAGGGCTAGAGCTCTGTCCACCTCTGTCCACCTTGAAATGCTACAAGAGTAAGTGGAAGCATTTTCAAGTATGGTGCCGAAACCAGCAGCTGCAACCTCAGACCATCGGCCGGAGGATCTGTTGACCTATCTGTTGTCACAGACTCAATCTGTTTTAACGCATTGTTCCATTAAGGTGCACCTAGTTGCGATCTCCAGGTGCTACTGCGTTGAAGGGGTGCCATCCCTGTGGTCTCACCAGCTAGTGAAGGAGTTTTTGCGTGGGCTGTTCCAGTCTTTTCCACCTGTCATCGCCCAGCACGAGCATGGGAGCTCAATGTGCTGCTCACAAGACTTATGAACCCGCCTTTTGAGCACCAAGCATCTATTAAATATCTTTCCTGTACATTCTTCATGGCCATAACTTCAGCTAGGCGAGTGGGTGAAATCCAGGCGTTTTCTGCAAAACAACCCTATTTGATGTTTCACAAGGACAAAGCTGTTCTATGTACTAACCCGACCTTTGTGCCACAGGTGCCATCTGCTTGCCATCTAAATTGGAAGGTCGGTTTTGCCTGTATTCTTTGGCACACCCACGTCTCCAGTGGGGCAAACACTGCACACGCTGGATGTGGTGCACGCCCTCAAATACTATGTGGCGCGTACGAAGTTATTCTGTACAACAGATGAACTGGTTGTTTCATTTGGATCATCTGGGCCCAGGAAGGCTCCCTCAAATGCCTCTATCGCAAGATAAATTGCTGCCTGCATCTCATTCTGCCATCAGCAAGCCGGAATGCCACTTCCTGGTAGGCCCCGAGCTCACTCTACCAGAGCAGTGGTGGCAACCACTGCTTTTCTCTCCGGAATTACGCTGCCTGACGTCTGCCGTGCAGCCACCTCGAGGCCAGTGCATACAATCACCAGGTTCTACTGTGTCAACAGATTCCGCAGAAGAGTCTGTAGTCGGCCAGTCTGTTTTGTGGAACCTTTTTGCATAAGGTGGCTAAGTCTCCAGTGGTAAGTTATGCTGAGGGCTTGCCTCTGCCCATGGTTATTGTTGTAATACTGCTTTGTAATCTACTCGCAGCATTTGAATCTATGAAAGATCCAATGTTGGAGAAGCAATACGTTACTTACCTGTAACTCTGGTACTCCAGCATTGGTATCTTTGATAGATTTGCATGCAACCCTTCCACCTACCCCGCATGGCTAGTCTTTTGGCTCTTACTGCTACTTACGTGCACTGCCAAAATTGAAGATGGCCGGCATGGGAGGAGTTGAGGGAGGTGTTCCTATTGGCTGTGAGCAGTATGACCCAAAATGACTAAGATAGAGCACAACATTGAGTGAAAGTTTTAAGTATAAACTGCTCCATGTTATTGAGGATTCCCAGCCACACGACAGGGAATATTCACAGCATGTGAATTTATGAAAGATACCCATGCTGGAGAACCAGAGTTACAGGTAAGTAACTTATTCCTTATCCCTTTCTGGAATGTGATTAATTATTTGCTGACTAAATAAGAAATATGCTGCAAATGGATATTATTTATTGATGTATTTTTTTAATCATGTTCTGGTCTTGTATGATTTTATTGTGACGGTTTGTATGAATTAAAAGCAATATAATTATGGCTGTTGTATACTAATCAAACACATTCAGCTGTGTGTGTGTGTGTGTGAACGTATGTTAAAGCAGCACCAGTGCATATATGCAAAGTAGAATGTTGTTTCCAAGAAATCCCAAGGGCTAGACTTCCTTTCTGTGAAATGCATATTGATTTTCAGTGTTCTTTGCAAAAATAAGAAATAGTTATATTCTGTTGGGCGCTGCTTAAGATCACTCTACCAAAGTTCTCTCCTACAATATTAAATGTACAGCATCTTTCTCCCTCTTGGCCACGAAACTCTGGAATTCTCTTCCTCCTGATATCCCTTCTTCCTGCCTCCACATTTTTCTCTCTTGCCTCAAGGCTCCTCTTTCAATTCTATTCTCCTCTTCCTAAACTATTGTCTTTCTACATGACCACTTAATTGTACCGTTCTGTTACTATGTAAAGTGCCTTAGCTAAGGTGCTCTATAAATGCTAATAAATACAAATACAATGAGATTCTTTTTAAAAATCCAAAAAGGAAAAAGACCTACCTAAAATGAATGTTGCTGTTTGAGTGATGGAGTATTTTACACACACCTAAACCTTCCTTTCCGTTTCTCTCTCCCTATAAATGTTATTTGCCCAAAAAGCCCTACCTAGAAAAGAAAGATAAATGCCTGCAAATAGCAAGAGACACCAGACCCACACCACCCTCTTCCCTCTCTGAAATATTCTTAGTGACTGATGAAGAGCTATATCAGTTTCCCTATATATAGCTAGGTGAATTCGCTTGCCTGAAATGATTTAGCCAAATCTCTTAAAAGTTGGGTAAGGTTGGCGGGTTCCAAGTATGGTAAAATGTGTTTGATTTGGGATTCAGACAAATAATTCGGCCCAGCCTTACTTCTCGCCTGCCTGGTTGTTACTGATGAAAATGTACACATTTAGAGCTTAACTTGCATATTTTAATCCGGTCCTCATATTTGTTGCACAACATGCAAGCCTACTGAATCATTTTTATTTATCATGTTAGTTCCATATTATCTCTCAGGATCTGCATCAACTCCCTCACAGCCAATGAACAACCACTAGACTTGTATAGCTAACTTGTTTGGCTATTCTGAGTTTTCAGCCCAAACTGAGATTGAGAGAGCATCCTGTTAATTCTTGGTAAATTGGTCCTCACAAAATGTCACTGGCACAGAACCAGTGATGGGATAAAGAATTGACATTACAATCCCACAAACATCTTGTCCCCGAAAGCAGCAGCTTTGGGGGATTCTGTTTCCGTCCAACCACATGCAACATCTCAAACTAGCAGTTGGAAAAGGTGTACAAGGGCACAGGAGGTGCAGCGCAGGGTTCTGATGGACAACCGATCTGCACTGAACATGTGCGCCCCCAAACTTTGTGCTCAACTTGTTGTTGCCAAAGATTATAATTTTTTTTTTTTGGTTTATTGCAAACCTTTAATTTACAATTCACAAATTAAACCTATCCTTTAAAAAAAAAAGTGAGAAAATAATATCCTGGGGCAAGAAAACGAATGATGATCAGCACAAAAATAAGATCATTAAAACGAAATATGAACGAAGTATGAAAGGGAAAGGCAGGAGAACACCGCCTACAACTATCAGGTCCAGCATTCCCAAGTGTTCCACACTGTTATTCACACAAATCCAACAAAATTCCTATCTTTCTACGAATCACTCCAATCCTTCCCCCGTTATCGCACATACACCCAACCTAAAAAAAAAGCAGGCCAAATATCCTACACCCTCCCTTTGTATTAAACCGGACAACAAAATGTATTGTCCTTTGTCCTGTTCCTGATCATCATTCTTATCTTCCTTCAAGTCCTCAAGAAATTTTACCAAAGCAAATGCCAAGGGTAGGTGGGTTCCCTGCAGGAGTCTCTGCCACCATTCTTCCCTAGACAATGAAGGCACCAGTGCTATTTTGCCCCCCAAAAAATTGGGTGTGTCTAGCAGTCATGCCTGTACATGAAGTTAACAGATGTTTGAAAGACTCCAAGTCTATGAACTCCAAGCAAGGAAATACATGTTATTTGAAACCTAATACATTCAAGAAAGTGATTGTGTAACTGTTGTAGTACATCAAGTCCTTTGTGATCTTCTTGAATGTGTCTGGCAATGTATTGCTTTCGGAGGCACTACATTCATTACATATCTAAGGCTTTGGACTGTTTTTGCAGCTTGTATTTTGTATGCTTTGCTAAGCTGTTCTAACATTCTTCCTTTCTCTCACTAGACGGAATATCATAATATCACTGCGGAACAAATGCTTCTGAAGGGCTTTATAGAAAAAAATACAATTGTGAACTTGACACCAGACTGACCTAGGAGTTCGCCGGCATGGTGTGCTAACATTTGACATTTTAAATTTTTTTTATAAATGAGTTTTTCTAAGTGCAATACCCGACTACCGAAGACCCAGGACGAACATGAATGCATCTGTTGAGGTGTATTAGTCTGCCGCCACCTTCTTGTAGTCTATGTAATGTGACCACTTCAAAGAGACCACAAAACACTGAAATAAGTGCTTGGCATCCCTGCAGATTTTGCGCTTCTCATGTTAAATTGCTGATGGCTGCGTAAACTCCCTGAGAAACTGAAAGTACATTCGAAAGACTTGTATTGGAAGTTCAAAAAAATCATCACCTCTCATCGGCATTCTTCCACTCCACGCATGGCATCTTCTAACCACATGCTGTCATTGATACGCCATATGAAATTGTTGGACTTAATAGCCTTCTATTTTTATAGTTGACATAAGTTCATGAACAGAATGTACTTCAAGGTGACTTAGCTTATTGAAAAAAATATGCATTGCTTTTTTACAAGGCCGCTGTATATGCTATGGTAATGTTTGCCAATCCATGTGTCTTGCTTTAATCAAAACACAAGCATTGCTTTGCAAGAAGGCAAAGCACTGCAACAAAACTCTGAAGTGTGAAGGAGGAATCCATGACTGCTGAATGCCAGCCGGTACCTCTTTGACCACTCTGGCCTTCTTCCTTTTACATTCCAAGCCGTGCCTTTTGTGTGTAAATTTACACTGTGTTGGTCTGAGCATATGCATCCTGCGGAGTGGAAGATTTTCAGGGGAACTTGGCATTCGTCTTCTCAAACGGGGTGAAGAATTGTTCCATTCATCGAAATGGAATGGACCTGCGTCATCGCTTTGATTATCTGTGGTAAATACCAGCAGAACAATGTTTGTAAGCATCGAAACATTGGGTAAAACTCGTTATGCGTTGAAAAAGACAGTATTATATTTTATTGCAAACGGTGGGAGTGTTCTGAGTAGTTTAGTCAGTACCGTAGCACCGTATTTATTTTATGTTGAAAAACTTACAACATTATCAAAGATAATGTTGGTTTGATTGAGGCTGCTCTCCTGTGACGTTGAAGAATCTGGACAAATCTCGTGCCTTACATTGTGCATTTCTGTTTTCATTCTGAGTATTGTGATGAAGTCGTAATCCCGACATGTACTACAATGTTCAAGTTTACTGAATCTTCCCCCTGACACGGTGGAGCCCAGGGTATTCTTTGAAATAGTCTCCATGTACAGTAAAGCACACTGTGGATTATGTAGCTGTGTGAATGCATGTGCATTGCTCTTTCAGGTTGAGAATTGTTGCTGCAATTTCAAGTGTCTTAAAATGATGATTCGCCATAAAAAGGCAAAAAACTTTTATGTTTGTATACTCTATACCTTGCTTTGTTACGTGGCTTCTACAGACCGGCTTAGTTCTTTGAATTTATTTAGTTGCTAGAACACATTTATAAAGGTATGGATCTGAGAGCATAAAGGGCATAACTTTTAATTAATGAAGAAACACTGTGTTCAATATTAGTTATTTATGATTGTGTTGCTAAATAAATAATCAATCATTGAATGCCTGATGCGGTTGCATTTTAGCTATTTTTTCACTATGTTGTCCTGTAAAGAGAAATTAAAAAGTAAAATGCATGTTTTTCTAATATTGGTCTATATCTTGTTTGCATTTTGCTTTTTATACACATTGTGAAAACAAAGGACACGTGAAGTCTATGAAGACATATTTATAGCACATGATTTTTAAAGTTGGATAAATGGCTACAGTTTTGGAGTAGGGACGTGCTGATCTGAAGACCTGTAAAGATGGAACAAAATTCAGAGTTTTGATATTTGTATAACGGCATTGCCGACTCATTCGCAAACCTTTATCAGTAACCAATTACTGTAATTTGGTTACCAGTCTGACCATTGTTCGGGTGCTACGAGCTCATTCTAAATCAGTCCTCACCCATCATTTATCAGCATGTCCGATGGTGCCATTCCTCTAGCCCATAACATCAGTCACACACTTCCATGTCATAGGCTTGTTTCCTCAACATGGCCAAGAACATAACCATCATCCTGATTACCATTTGCCTTCCTGCCACCTGGGGACACAAGGTGCCCCCTACACAATTCTTTAACTTCTCCCTCTTACCAGCTTCTCCCACTCCACCCTTGTGCTTGACACCTCCCCACAAGTGACTCACTAGTCTCTTTAACTACGCCCAGTCCAACCCCATCTACCCTTCTCACATCATCCTCATTCTCTTCCCCCTGCTGAACTTACTCTGGGATTCTGGATGTAATTGCACATAGTAAGATGTTGTTGAGACAATACTGTTCCCAAGGCTAAAGTTGAGGCATCTGCTTTCATGAAAAATGATTGATCTATGTTCAAGTGCCCAAAAAAGAGCTTGTCCTGAACTGATACATAAGGTTAAAAGTGCTATCTGCCTTTGCTGTCCATTCAAAATGCATTCCCTTCTTCAGTAATCTCATGATTGATGTGACTGTGTGGAAAATCGTGAAGAAACCGATAGTACAAATTAGAAAAGTCAAAGGAAGCTCTGCATATCTTTCACACATGTGGCAGGTGACCAATCTTGTACTGCTTGAACCTTACGTGCATTAATCTTCAAACTCTTTGGGGCGGTCAGGAAACCTAAAAACTCCACATCCTCCATATGTAATTGGCTTTTTTCAAGTTTGGAGAATTGATGGTTCTCTGGAGGTCTCTTCAAACCCCATTTGACATGTTCCTCATGTTGCTTTGCATCTCATGAAAAAATCAATATATCTTTGATAAAGACTACCACAAAAAGTCTACAAATTCCCTAAGCACTTCATTGATGAAAAATTGAAAGGTTGAGGGAGCGTTACGCAAGCCAAATGGCATAACCAAATATTCAATTAGCCAAATCTTATTAGAAGAGCGGTCTTCCATTCATCCCATTCTTGGATCTGCATCAGATGATAGGCTGCAGGTAAATCTAGCTTTGTAAATATAGTCGCCGCCTGGATCCGGTGCAACATAACTGATATTAACAGAAGGGGATAACGATTCTTCACTGGTACCCTGTTCAGTGCTCTGTAGACTATACAAGTGCATAGGCATTCAGTCTTTCTTGGGTACAAAAAACAATGGTGATGCTTCTGGGGCTAGAGAGTGTCTAATAAAGCCCTGTGCTAAATGCGCTTCCAAATATTTCTTTTCATTCCCATTTCCTTTGCTCATTTACGTCCCATGGAAATGCCCAAGACATTACAAATTCCCAATGCAAATTGACCTCATGGCCCCAGATTCAAACGCTCCATCTTAATTTTCCACCCCAAAACAAGGATGCATTCCATGAAATGTGATGGAGAATTGCCTGAAGAATGTTTGAAACTAATTCTATATTCCCTGCAGGTGATGAAAATGTTCTAGGTGTACGCAAACAATTACTGAAGAGTCCACTTGCTCCTCAGACTTACATTTCTTTCGTCTTCTATCTCCTCCTTAGTTAATAGACATCATGCTTGTGCCTCTGCTCCTGGAGGTATTGTATCCTGCCCTATTAACTGCCCCTGATCTCTGACCATAGCCAGGGTCTGACCTCTGTAATTCCCTTTTTTTGTTCCAAGTAGCATGAATCCATACTGCTTGCATTCCACTTGTCCCTCTCCACAATGTTCTGAAATTTGCACCCATACCCTCTTAAATCTCTTAAGTTCATTAACCACATCTATTCACTGCTACCATGCGGGCTGACTCCATCTCGTGCTATTCTTGCACTTTCCGATGTATAGGCCTTCTCACCATTATCGTCCCCCGCTCACTCAGGGTTATGTGGTTGTATCTGCATAGACCCTTGATGCGGCGTGCAGCCACATGGAAGACACTTCTCAGCGGCACAAGGGAGGATGACAGGAGGCCTTTGAGGAGTGCATTGCCCCCATCCAGGTGCGATGGGACCAGTGTTTGAGCAGTGGATCTAAAGCTGTCCGTCAGGAGGAAGGGCTTGACTTTCCGCAGAAGGGAGAACTGATACCAAGCGGTCTGAGCTTTTTTTTAGTGTGTGTCTTGAAGAAGAGGTGTTTGTCGAAGTGGGACCTGAGGGACTTGACAAAGGAGGTGAGCTTGGTGTGAAGCCCTCAGAGTTCATGGTTGATTGGCAGGTCTGTACGTCTAAGTGTTTGGTGTTGGTGAGGAGTAAGAATTCTGTATTGGAGGGGTTGAGCTTCAAGTATGCACTGGACATCCAAGACTGGATCATCTAGAGGCAGGTTTGGAGCCTATGGATGTCCTTGATGGAGTCAATCTACACTCTGCTTGCTTCAGGAACACCACTTCGTCCATGTTTTTCATTTGGACCACACCAAATCCCATGAAGTGCTCGCGATTCAAATCTTGCATCGGCTTCATACATCAGAGGTTGGTGTGCCATGCCAGTCAATGATATAAGTCATTTAGAATGTGCCTGTACACAAGTGTTTCTAGGCGCGACAAGACAAGGAAGGGTATACAGAGGGAGGACAAAAGAAACAATCTTACTAGGCCTTGTGTCATTCAGATAGGAGGAGGGACGACAAGTGCCAAGGATGTGGGGGGAGAGTGCAGTGGTAAAAACGCAGTATGTGCTGCCAGGCTGGTGGTACAAGAAAGTGCAGGGAGGCAGGGGACTGTAGGGTTGCAGATACAGTCCCTAAGTGTGTGGAAGGCCCGAAAGCAGTGCAAGGGGCAACTGGTAGTGCAGGAGGCTGGTGCCCGTTAGGTTTAGTGAGTGGCCATGTAACCAGTTAGAGCAGCGGACAGGAGCATCAGCAGGGGAGAGAGAAACCTGAAGCGAAGAAGGTCTTGAGTTGCTTCCGGAACCTTAGGTGGTCCTGCTCAAATTTGAGAGGGGCAGGGAGGCTGTTCCAGAGGGAGGCCCCAGCCAAGGACAGAGATCTACCCCCCACTCTCTGCCTAGAGAAGCATCTGACCCTCATTTGAAGGTGGATGTGCAGACGGCTCATCAAGGAAGATGCTTAGGAAGAATAAGTTGGATGTAGTGTGGTCCCGAACCCCAGAAAGCCTTGTGGGTGATGCAGAGGGTCTTGAACTTGATATTTGCAACCACTGGGAGCCAATGGAGAGATTTCAGTGCTGGAGAGATACGATCCCTGGGCTTGAGGCAAAGGATAAGTCTTGCAGTCCTGTTCTGGATTAGTTGCGAAGGACGAAGAGTAGAGGTGGGCAGGTTTAGAAAGGGGCTGTTGCAGTAATCTAGCCTAGAGAGAACTAGGCATCTGGAGACAGTGAGCTTCCGGGGGAAAGTGAGAAAAGGAAGAATACCTCTGAGGAGGTGCATCTGGTAGTTTGACGACTTATAGATGTCAGAGACGTGATGCAAGGAGGAGAAGAGAGTGTAGTCTAAAATGCCCCCAAGGTTCTTCGCCTCACAGGAAGGTGCGGGTAGAGGGCCTAGGGTGGGCAGCCAGAGAGAAAGCAGGAGCAGTGGTCCCAATGAGAAGGATCTGCTTACTGGCATTAAGGCAGAGATAATTGGAGGCACACCATTCCTGAATCGCGTATAGACAGTCCTGTATGAGCGAGAGAGCAGAGGCTGAGGGGAGCCTGAAGAAGAGCTCCATGCCATCTGCATAATACTGAAAGTTAGAGCAGAAGGTAGAGATGAGGTGGGCCAGGGGTGCCAAGTAATGGTTGAAGAGCCAGGGTGAGAGGTTAGAACCCTGGGAAATACCACGTGTAAAGAGAGAGGTGGTAGAGAGAAAGGACTCAAATTGGATCTGGGAGGGTCGATCAGAGAGAAAGGAGGTCAACCAGGCTAGGACCTGACCTGTGATGCCCAGGTTGTCATGCAGATGTCTGATCAATGCACCTGCGGACTGGGAGCATGCCACAATACTATTTTTCCTTTTCCACAAGGAAAAGGATGTCAGAAGGAACCTGTTCAAGGTCAGTGGGTGTAGAAAGGAAATAAGAAGACCAGTCTCGAGCCCAGGAAGAGAACAAGCATGAGTTCCCAGCTTCACGCCACTCTTCTTCTTTGAGGAAAAAGTAATCACCAATCCAGAGTCAATTCCCAAGAAACGGCACGGCAGGTACTATTTACAACATACTCTTACACCCAGGAGAAATGAGACATTGAGGCTAAAAATGCAGACATCTTTGCCTTGGCCTAGCACCTTTGCACAGCCAGTGCCACTGTGCTTGGACAAGTGAGTAAGGACCTTGTGAGAGACAACAATCAGTTGCCTGGGAGCTCTGCCCCAGCTACCTTGGTGAAGACCCATGGGGGCACTGAGCAGCTAAGCCTTCTGACATTGAGCGACCAGTGCCGTCTCCTTCCTCTATGGTACTGTAGATGCTAAAGTTCCTTAAGTGTATGCACCACTTCCTATGGGGGCATGCATGTCAAACATTGGATTCCTCTTAGATGAAGACACGGATCCTATCCATTTTAAGCTGGAACCACTATACCCTCGGGTAGTGAAGTATTTCCCTGAGTAATGTTATGGGGAAAGTGAGGAGCTATTGGACCTGGCCTCTTGCAAATGCCAACTCTGGGCAGACTCCAGGTTTCCATCCAGTGCCAAATGGCAAAGGTGGGGGAGATAGTGGGTTTATTAGCCCCATCCAGACCCAGGCTTTAGTTTGAACTAACAGACGTTTTGGATGAAGATCTTGTCACAAGCTGCTAGTAGAGATAGGTTTCAGCCCTTTACTTCCTATGCCCAGTGGGGCAGAGGGCAGCTGCCCTCCAAAAACCACCAACCACATTGTCCAGTCAGGTAAGAGATCACAGAGCTCACAGATGTGGTATCTCCACCTCAACAGTACCTTCCATGGCCCCAAGTGCGAAGCCTCTGTGACAACGATTTCCACCACCAATCCCCAATGTGAGAGATTTCTCTTGTTTAGTGCAGAATGGTGTTGCACCGTGGATGTTGTCTCCCTTTGCTCAATGCATTCCAAACCCCCCCCCCAACCCCTTCAGAGCCCCTCCTGTTGGAGGAGGTCAGTCTGCATTCCAAAAAAAGGTGCTATAGAACGTGTGCCATGCTCTGAATGGGGCAGGAGCTAGTATTTGGTGTATTTTATGGATTTGAAGAAGGATCTGGGCTTGTGTTCAATGTTGTAATTGTGGTGCATGAACCTGTATCTACAGAAGGATACGTTCTAGATGAACACTCTGACCCAGATCCTCCAAGCCCTCTATCTGCAGGACTGTCTAGTTTCGCTGGTTCTTCAGGATTACTATTTCCATGTGCAGGTTCACCTCGAGCACCGGAAGTATCAGATTTTTTCTAGGACATTGCCACTACCAGTTCAAGGTACTGCCCTTTGGTCTATCTTCAGCACCCAGGGCCTTCACCAAGCTACTGCCTGTGGTGGCAATTCACCCCAGGATGAAGGGCATTCAGATCTTTACCTGCCTAGATGACTTTCTCCTCTGAGCTGTGGGATGTATTGACCCACTTTTGCACTGCTATGCTGCATCACTCTGTTATGATGGTGCCAGAAACAGCAAAATGGCCGCAAAACCCTTGTGCACGCCAAAACCTCGCTTTTCCATGCACAAAAAGATGGCTGTCCAATCTGCCACGTATGTTATCGGTGGTGGAACAGAGCAAAACTACTGAAATGTGTCACTGGACTCCACAACAATTGAAAGTGGAGTGCAGAAGGAAAAAGCAGTGCTTTGCTAAATGAAACTCCAAGATTGCTTTAAATCTCTTTGTTGCCGAAACTTCTGAATGCCGGTACAAAACACCTTCCAAACATTTCTAAATTCTTACTGGGTGCTACAATTCACGTAGTTCAAGAAATCATTGTGAACTTACAAGGTCCTGAAAAGCTGGGAGCATAAGGAGATTTCCAAAGCAAAAGTGGCCTGCCTGTGGATCTGTCAAAAATCCCTGTGCAGCAGAGGCTGCTGTGATGACAGCTGTCAGGGGCCTGTCTGATTAAACTTTAACATGTATGAACTGAAAGTCAAATGTTTGCAATCTAAGAGGCCTGTTACTGATAGTAACTCATATTGTAATTGCTTGATCCCATGGTTTAAAATCTTGAATGATTATTCTAACTGTATTTGATATAACAAGTTTGTTTTGTGCTAAGGAAAAGGCCACAGAATTTAACAATTTAAACCTGGCTGAAGCTGCAGAACTTGAATAACAGGTTCTTCTCACAGAAGGAAGGTCTTTTCCACCCAGCAGGAAATCATGCAGAGATGTTAATTACAGGGTAGGAAAGAACCTGCTCTACAGAGGCAAAAGGAACAATGACAAGCTGCAGAACAGGAAATTCGAAGCGTGAAGACAGTCGTAAATGGCCTCTCTCTACACGGAACAAACTTGGGGGATGGCTCCTGGACTTCCAAGAAGAGACCCAGGGTTGGAGCAAAACAACCATTTGTTGCTTAACAAGGACAAAGAACACATTTTAAAAAGACTAACTTTCGATTTAAAATTGTGAAAAATATAAAAATAACAGAATGTTAATGTAATTTCTGGCTGCACGGGTGAAGAGGCGCCAGAACTATGTGACATGTTCTGGACAGCAATGGAAAGAAATGTGATTTTATGCAAAATGTATTTCCGCTAGAGTTGTGAAACTTTATACACTTATTCCCATGTTAAACACACAAACTTGTAGAAATTTGCTTAGAAATTGGACATTGTGTTCCTAGTGAATAGGGCAAAATTCTGTGAAAGGTGGAGACAAGATCCCACAGCTACGAGGTTTTGAGGAGGAGCTGCTATGTAAAATATGTAATCTGTATATGTGATTGTTATAGAGGTTGCACATGTGGAAATATGTATTTTGCCAAAAGTAGATTTTGTGTTCCAGGGGCGGATTCTTAGCCTCATAAAATTGCACCTAAAAGATGATACTCTGTTTCTCTCCTCCTATCAAGGCAGAGAGTAGACTCTGACAATCACCTTTCAAAGGGGCAAGCTTAGACTAAACAGCGGCCCAGACACCCCCTTTATGATGTCATTTCATAGCATAAATAGAGAGAGCTCACCACACATAAGGACAGACATATTCACTTACTATCCTGATGCTGGCAGAGCATCCTGCTGCTGAACTCTACATCTTCCTTGCTCCAGGCTCCAGAAACTTGGCAAAGCAAAATGCCCACTGCATAGCTGGCCCATTCTCGGCTAGGCCTCAAATTCCAGAACAGAACCCCACAACCCTAAGGGGAAACATCATAATACAGCCGGGCTGTGCTGTTACTGCTTGCCTGCTTAAAAGAAATATCCTCAGAACCAAGAAGGGCAGATCCGATCCAGTCCTGTGCCATGCTGTGACAAAAGCGCCTTGCTGACCCTGTCCAGTCCAGTCCTGTGCCGTGCTGTGATCAGAGTACCTTGCTGACCCTGACCAGTCTGATGTGCCCAGCCATCTGTCCTAACCCAGATCCAATTCCCTGACCAGAATTGACAGTCCCATTTTAAAAACCTATCCAGTGAGTATAAATAGGAAGAATCGTGTCACTAGCATGTGTACTTTGCATAGTGTTATCCCTATCTTAGACCCATCCTCTTGTATTCAGAACCTGTATTGTTAAGAGTATCTTTGCATTGTCTGAACCCTCTCTCCAACCCATCCTACCTTTCCTCCATAACCAGTATTGTTAGAATTATCCCTGCGCTGATCCTTTTCTCATCTGTAGAAGGTGAGTTTCCTTAGCAGGCAGTCACCCTGATCAAGTGACTGTGTTCCTGTGTGGTATTCGTTTTGTTCATAGTCATCCTCTAGTGTAAGAAACTCATTTGTCAATTTTAAAAGCACATTCCTGTTTTTCATTCTTGTCTATCTCGAAAAGTGACCTTCACTAAAACTTCTGTAACTCCCTAAGTTTTTGTGATAGAAACAAAATCTTAACTTCTGCTTGTAGCTAACATCCACAGCTTTCCATCGCACCAAATCAATGTGATTCCCCCGTTATCGCGAATATCGCGCAGTGAAAAGTTTGCCGCAAATGTTCGTTTTGGGAAATTTGTACACATGTAAAACAGCTTTTAATTGCTTCTGACTTGAATTTAAAGATTTCAAATATTTTCCTGGGATTAAATCATTACTTGTGTTTGCGTGCAACTATCCAAAGCAGCTCCTATAAGAATTTATAATCATTTCAGCAATTTTGACCATATTTGGTGTTTTTGCCCAGTCCATTCTGAAGATAACCTTAAAAGCCATTCTGACAGCTTGACAGTCAATTCCGTTTCTCTTGTGTTTGAAAGGGGGAAAGTGGGATTGATATTCTGTTTGAATTCTGCCATTCCTTAATACCTGCTCTCTCCTCCTATCTCTTTACATTACCTATTGGGGTGCAGGGGTGTGCAGGGGAAACCTCTAACCACAGTGCTATTTGATCTGAACCAACACAACAATATTATTTTCTGTGCTGAATTGTTTTGCTCACTACTTACTCCTCGTGTATTAAAGAGATTACTCAGTGTTACCTCACCCCATTGGTGATTGTTGTGTACCTCTTAAGACATATTATGATTCATTTTTAAATACATAAAAAAATATTTACCTTTGCAAACCAGCCTGATTCCTGGTTCAGTGTGATGGGGGGGGGGGGGGTTCCAGTAGAAGGGCGTGATATGAGTGGTATATCGTTCAGAATAAAGAACTTTTAGACAAAAATAAATAAGGATTTCAGTTGTGCACTACATACTAGGCGTTGACTTGGATGTGTGCCGGATTGAAATCACTTACAGATTGGGGGCTCGTCACGAGATCCTGAATTAGACATACCACTTGTGACAGTCTAACACAGCATGCTAACTGATGGGATACATACACCTTGTTTGGCTACCATACTGTGCTACACTGTAAAAATATCCTTCAATAGAAATACTCAAAGGAGTTAGGCCTGTTTTGCAAAAGTAAAGTAACCCTGAGATAAGTCAGAAGGAGATTAATATTTCCAGAATGGCGACCCTAGTGGAAATCAATATTGCAAGGGAACACATACTGCACAAATTGTTTGTCAGGGGTGAATGGGTAGAGCAGGATGAGAAGGTTTGGCTGCAGGAAACCAAACAACAAGTCACTGCCACAGAATTAGGTACATGGCAGGACCAGGGTCCATTACACCAGCACTTAGTGAACTGTATATGGTCCCAAAAGTAAAAGAAGAGCAATGTAAAATTACCAAAATAGCAGCTTACCTGTACCTCCACATTGGAGTAATACAGGAAAAATATGCTGAAAGCCTAAATCTGGCAAAGAGGCAAGTACAATCCCTAGAGAAAACCCAAATTGATCTGGACTCTGCAGAGCAAAGGCTACAAAAGAGCCAAGAATCAGAGAGAAACCAGACAAAATTAAAGGAAGATCTGGATCTCCTGCAGCAAGAGAAGGCAGGGCAAGATACCAAAATACTGACACTGCAAAAAGAGTGTCAAGAAAGGTTGGATTCGGGGAAGCAGTGAAACCCGGACCTCCGGTTGACATGGGGACCCACCTGAAATCGGGCAAATACTGGGAGACCGACAAAAGAAACAGTATGAGACCTTCAAATCCGGCGGCCCCAGAGGGGATGTGGAGAAAGTGAACAACCACCACCCCCGCTCCCCGTAGGGGAGCTTTCACTGTTCTTTCCATTTACGTTCCGTGGCAATTTCAAGCGACACGAGTGGGGGCAAGGGGTACTCCTGACCCTTCCCGAGTTGGGCTTTGTCCCTTCAATAGTTTGAATGGTTAGGGGAACAGGTGCTTCTGGTTGGGGGGGGAAGTGCAGGGTGGGGGGAGTTTGGGATTTCAGGGTGGAGAGTGGAAAGGCCTAATGTCACAAGTATCAGCAACAAAGGTCAGTGAAACAAACAACCAGACAAATCCTTGCATGAGATATGGGAGGGACCAAAACATCCCCCCCCAATGCCCGCACGTACAATCCATACAGGCACAGCCTACGGTTCACAGGTTGGGGTTCTAGAGTTTGCACAAGGAGTACACAAGACTGATCACATGGCGAGATCGCACCTCAAGACGGCCGACAGGATGGGAACACGGGAAACACATCACATCCTCCTACACAACCCCAAACCAAGAGTCACACGGACGTGACACAACTGAGACAAATATACCTGTTGACCTGGAACATGAAGGGCTTGGGGTCAGGTATAAAGCGTAAACTGGTACTCCAATACCTCAACCGCCACTCCCCAGACATTGCATTCATAACAGAAACCCACCTGATGGTACAAACAGCGGGCTCTTTAGGAAATCTAATTACCCACACACATACCTTGCAGGGTTTTCCAGAGGTTCTAGGGGAGTAATGATCATTTTACACAAAAGAATTGCATTCAAGGCAAGAAAGGTCAAAGCGGACCCTCTGGGCAGGTTCGTGATGGTATTAGGGGAATTCCGGGGAGAGACCTGGGGCCTCATAGCAGTGTATGCACTCCCGCGTTCACGGCAGAACTCCAAGACATAATGCTGGAAGAACGAGCGGACTTATGGGCAATAGGGGGAGACTTTAATGACGTCATGGAGATAGCCCGGGACAGAACACATGTGGGCAATAGGGCGGTGGATACCCTGAGCAAGCTCTGCACTTTTGCCGAAGCAAGGGGGCTATCCGATAATGGAGGTCAATGGACCGCGGCTACTCGTTCTATTCCAACACACACCGGTCCCTATCCAGACTCGATTATATTCTCACTCCTAAAAACATGGCCCACTGACTATTATCTGCATAATTCCTGGCGAGATGGATTTCCGATTACTCCCCCCTGTTGGTTAAATTCAATGGTCTAACACCAAAACAGGAGCCCACCTGGCGCCTGAACGCCTATTATTTAGGGATACCCAAAATACTGGAGGGTCTCTCGAATAAAACGTCAGAATACTTTGATCTAAATGAGGAAGCAGTGGATTGCCCAATAATGAGGTGGGAGGCATATAAGACAGTTATAAGGGGGGAAGCAATATCCTTGGTGGCGGCTCACCGCAAACAGCACAATGAGGCAATCTCCGAAGCAGAGGCCCAAGTAACCAAGCGGGAGGAGCAATTACTCGAGGAGGGAACCCAGGAGGCGCATGATGCTTTGGTGACAGCCCAAGCAATTTTGAAAGACATGGCCTTAGATAATGCCCGAACCGCCCAGTGGCTGGTCTGGAGTCAGATATACGAAAGGGGGACAAAGCTACCAAAACACTAGCCTGGCTAGAACGAAGGGAGCAGAGCAAAGGACAAGTACAGGCCATTCGAACCCAGGAAGGGGATATGCTAATGGGGGATGCTGAGATAGTGGGGGCCTTTGCAAACTACTACAGCAAACTATACTCTCCACCAATACAAGAACCCCCCAACAGACACCTCAAACATCTTAAACTCAATCACGATCCCCCGCCTTTCTGAATCACAGGTAGAACAGCTAGACACAATCATTACTGAAGACGAGGTAGGGGAAGCCCTTTCACAACTACAGACGGGGAAGACCCATTGGCCCCAACGGATTCCCGGTGGAACTGTGGAAAAGACTTTGCGGAACGACAACGAAGCACATGCACAGCATGTTCCTCTGCAGCAGGCAACAGGGCACCCTCCCCCCGGACCTCCGGAAAACGTCAATAGTGGTGATGCCCAAAGCACGGAAACCCCCAGAGCAATGGGCCTTGTATAGGCCCATTTCTTTAATAAATGGAGAGGCCAAAATATTAGCTAGAGTCCTTGCAAATAGACTGCTGGGGATGATCGGGTCTTTAATTCACCCAGATCAGTGTGGATTTATGCCCGTAAGTCCACACGAATGAACCTCCGCAGGGTCCAGATTGCCCTCGGCCGGGCAGACGAGATCCCATCCCTGCTAGCCCTCCTCGCGGTTGATTTTGGGAAGGCCTTCGATTCAGTGAGGTGGGACGCCCTGTGGGCCATTATGGAACGCATGGGCTTCGGACAACATTTCATGTCATGGGTCAAGCTCCTTTACTCCCTCCCTGAGGCTTCCATAAGAGTCAATGGGAAAACATCCACCACATTCCCGCTGAGTAGGGGGACTAGACAGGGATGCCCCTTCTCTCCCCTATGGTTTCTCCACGCCATCGAGCCTCTGGCAATCCGGCTAAGAACTGATACACAATGGACAGGATTTGCCTGGCCGAGGGGAGGAACGTGTCTCGCTGTACGCAGATGATCTCCTGTTCTATCTGAGCAATCCAATAATTTCCTGCCCGATCGTAACCAGAACCCTAGAGGAATACCAACATTTCATGGGACTCTGGGTCAAAACGCAGAAAACGATTTACTTCCCGGTACAAGGGGGAGGGGGGGAGAAGCAATCCCAGAACCCTGTCCATACTCTGTTTTGGTACTGGGCTTCACTTACTTTGGCATACAAATTAACAGGACACAGGAGGTCTTCCTGAAACTGACCCTGCACCCGATAATGCAAATATTTGAGAGCGACGTCGCCCACTGGCACTCCCTCCCACTTTCACTACTCGGGAGGGCGGCACTATTTAAGATGGTGGCACTCCCGAGATTCCAGTACGTCCTCCAAAACGCCCCACTCCCCATCCCGGCCACAACATTTGCAGACATCAACTGGACCCTCCGTACACTACTCTGGGGAGGGAAACGTCTGCGCATTGCTTTAAAAACACTTTACCGGTAGGTGTGGGAAGGGGCATCGGACTGCCCAACATTCGCACATACTACTGGGCTGCACAGGCTGGGGTTGAAAATGAATAGCTACATGGGGACGCACTGCTGCCACATATCCGGGTGTAGGCGGGGGACACCGGCTCCCCCTGCCCCCTGCATGTACTATACGATAACCCAAAGAATTTAAGAGCAGCACCGAGTGGGTCCCGCCATATCCATTGAGTCTGGAGGGAAATACATAGATACATCGGCTGGGAAGGCAGACCAACTTTGATCCAACCCCTCTGGCACAATACACACCTCCCTGAAATCCCAAAAATGGGCCACTTTGAAACCTGGGAGAGGAAAGGGATATCCACACTGGCAGACATCGTCCAGGGGGGGTAATTCTCAAACCTGGCCGACATACCCACCTGCTCTCCCTTGGATACCCACCTGCTCTCCCTTGGAAACAAATATACTCCCACACCGTATCCCTCTCAAGGTAACCTCCACCCTCTATCAGGCAATCAACTCCTTTGGATTGGAGGACCTCGCCAACCTCAGGGGTAAATGCGAACAAGACCTGGGGCCACTGGAGGCGGAAGAGTGGGTGGAGGCCCAGATGTCCCCAAGGGAAATAGGTATTGACGCCAAACTCAGGCTGATACAGCTTAGAATCCTACACAGGTCCTACTACTCCAGAACGCACATGGCCAGCTGGGGGGAAGAGGTTGATACAGAATGCCGCCAATGCAAAAGGGCAGAGGGCACCGTCTACCACATGATATGAGAATGTGGGGCGGTGCAGGAGTTTTGGACAGCATGTTTACTCCGCCTCTCCAGAATACTTGGTACCACAACCCCGAGGGACCCCAAACTTATCCTGCTGGGAATAGGAGGCAAAACCGACCTCAACAAATACGAAAGAACATTTCTGGGCGTGGCATTTGGCGCGGGAAAGAGACTAACGGCAGCCACCTGGGGCTCGGGAGACAAGATAAACATTGACAGATGGTCCAATGAAATGTACAGATGCGCCTCCCTGGAAAAGCAAATTTATAATGCAAGGGGGTCCCCCTGTAAATTCCACAAAAAATGGGGAAAGTGGGAAGTATAAAACATTGAAGCCAAGAACAAGGGAGAGCCGAGGTGCCCAGTGCATCTGCCAGGTGAGCGATGCAAAAACTCTGCTCCCATCGTGTCATTTAACCGTCAAATGCTATGTTATGTTCGGCTATTTATCGCGACCTCGAGGACAGGACTCCTAATGTCATTGTGTACTAATGTTGTTGTGTTTTTTCCTTTTTTGTTTAACAAAACCTAATAAAAAGAATATAAAAAAGAAAGGTTGGATTCTCTACAACAGAGCCAACAAAAGCTGGAGCAGCAATTAAATCATAATATAGCCTGCGCAGAGAAGATGGTTGCCCTAGAAAATCATAGTGATGAACTAAAGGAGGAAAATAATAAATTAATGGTGAAGGATCTCCACACTCAAACAGATTTTGATGAGGAGCGCCAGAAATTATATGCCATTAGAAAACAAAGGGATGATCTGGCTGCACAGAGGGGCACTCTAACTCAGGAAAGGGGCGCCTTAGGCCAGGAAGTTATCCATTTAAAAACCAACTTAGAAGAAAATCACCTGACGCTTCAGGGACTGGGTGAACTCGAAATGGACTATGAAAGGCTGTTAGAGCATACCAGGAGGGTGGAAGATGCTCTGGCAAAGAATAATCAGGCCAGTAAGGACCAAACTCAGGAGGTGAGTCTCCTGCAGCTAGAATTGGTCAAATACTCCCAATTCAGACATGAAGCACAGAGAGACAATGAGGCTCTCTGTGAAAAGAATGCCAGGCTCCATAGACAGCCATGCAGGAACAACTCACAGAGACCAGTAAGGCTTTAAAAGAGGAACAAAAGGGTCAGATTCTTGCATGTCATCAGGGAGTAGGGGCTGAAAGAGATGAGGTTAGATGGGAGAAGGAAACCCCTGATCATAACCTCAGGAAACCTGGCATCAGGGACTTTAATCCCTTCAATTCCATGGGCTCTGCCACCCCCATGTCCACTGGCTCATACGAACCAAGGGCCATGGAGATGGTAGACTTCAACACAATGGGAAATATGGGGCTAATAGGTCAGTGCCTCCCAGAAATGGATGGGCAGGCATCTATGGACAGGTTCCCAAGAGCTAGGGCCATCTTCTCTGATCAGGGAGACTCCAGTGAGGGGAGAATCAGAAAACTGGATCCTCAGAAATATCACATACCTAGGGATCAGAAAGTAAAATTTGGTGGGGAATTCCATGAGACTAGACCCACTGAAAGCAGCCTAAAAACATCTTCCCAGCTAGGACAGTGGGGGTACTCAACCAATCCTGGGAGCAAGGAAGAGTCAGAAGACTCTTCTGCGCACCACAGGCCCCAAGAGACTAGGCCCCCACATTCTGCCAGCCATTCCAAAGCTTGCAGAATCCGGGAGAGTCTAGAAGATCAGACAGCCACCTCTGGAAGCAGTGCCTCTGAGTCAGAGGATGAGTGGACCAGGGTGACCAGAACTACAAAGGCTAAGAAAGTTAAGAGAGCTTTACTCAAGGATGTCCTGGAGCAAATAAAAGCTATTAGGAGCGTCATTATGCCCTACCACAAAAAATGCCAAATATTCGGTTTGGGAGCACCTTGAATTGTTTGAACAGATAAAGAAGACTTGTCACCTGAAGGACAGCCAAAGCTGTATTCAGTATGCAAAGTGGACATTTTCACCTGAGTACTCCAGCTTCTTTGCAGGGCTGGAGGAGCAGAACCATTCCAGATGGGCCACCTATAGGGCGGCCATGCTGAAACATTTTTCTATTCATAGAAACCCTCAAGAGGCCTGCAAGGCAGCCTACAGCCTGCAATGTGGGGAAGACCAGGCCCCACAAGAATTTGTCCAGGAATTGAAACGCGCCTTTGCACAGACCACTTAGAAGCCCTCCAGAAAATAAGACCCCACCACTCTGCGGGAATTGAGGAGCCTCCTTGGACTAACTAATTATAGCAGAAAGTTCATTGAGGATTACGTAGAGATCACAAGACCCCTGATCCATCTTTGGAAAGGGGGGGTCAAGTGGGAGTGGCGTCCAGAGCAAGCCAAGGCAGTAAGACAACTCAAAAGAAGCCTCTCATAAGCGCCTTGCCTAGCTTACCCTGTCAAAAACAAGGAGTTCTTCTTGGAGACAGGGTTCTCAAATACACGCTTGACTGCAGTATTATATCAAAAGCATGACAAGGTCAATAAAGTAATCTATGCGAGTAAAACTTTATCCTCTTTGGAGGAAAAATTCAACGATTGTGAGAAGGCACTCCTGGCAATGGTGTGGGCATTGACTTACTGCCCGTTTATCCAGAGGGAACACATCATAGTCGAGACTCCACACCAACCTTTGCAATATCTTCAAAGTGACAGAATCCAGGCTGGAAATGTGAGTAGATCCTGAATTACTTCCTGGATTCTTTCAATGCAAGGCTTTCCTGTGGATGTCCGATATGGCCAAAACAAGAAGAGTCCCCTCGCGCAAAGTCTGGCTGACTTGCATGATTGTGCCAGAGAAAACTGTCTCGAGGACGAAAGTCTTAAAATCAAGGACAACATGGAGGCATACCTTAATTCCCCACACAAAGTCTAGGAAGATAACCAGTGTGAGGGAATGCACACTGTCTATGTGGATGGGTGCTCCTACCATGTTGACAACAAAAGGGAAAAGGAACTTGTGGTCGGTGTAGCGACTGCATCGGTGAATGATGACCCAGAACCCTCCGCTGGTTACAAAATCAGTCCCCGGAGTAGTTAAGTGGCAGAGTTGATGGCTGTGCATCAAGCCATCCTCACTGCTGTCCAACACCAACTTCACGAACTGGTCATAATCACAGACTCATATTATGTACGGAACGGGTTGCTGGAGCACCTGGTTAACTGGAAAACCAGAGGCATACTATGTGCTAATAATAAACCTTTAAAACACAGAAAATTAATACCAAATATTGATGATCTGGTCACCTCGAATGGGATGACCATCTACTGGAAAAAGATAAAGGGTTATTCTAAATTAGAGGGACCAGACAAAACTGGAAATGACCTAGATGATCAGGTGGCCAAAACCAGAGCCATCCAAGGGGATCTCCTTGAGATCGAGTCACTGTTAGGGGAATTCCAGGTCACTGCTATCACTAGGTCCCAGACAAATTTTCACATTGAACTCTCAACTGCACAATGGAGTAAGGAGACCTCAGATGCTGATTTGATTACGGCTCAAAAAGGGGATCCAATAATTGGTACATTTTGTAAACACATTGAGGATCCTAAGAACTTTCCCCTGACGGAGACCGATTACATTGGGAAAGAGGACCTCAGAGTGTTGATGAAATATCCAAAAATGTTTCGAATCCAAGACGGTTTGTTGATGAGGAGATCCATAGCTGACCATGACCAGTGTGTGGTCCCCACATCATTCCAAAGCCTGATGCTAAGTCACGCCCATGATGCGGCCACAGCCGGTCATCGGGGGTTTCATACGACATTAGAAAGCTTGGAAGAGGTTGCATACTGGCCACACATGGGGCAGGACCTCGACCAATACTTGAAGGGGTGTCTTGTGTGTGCACAATTTTAGCCAACATCACTCACACACCGTGCTCCCCCCCCCAAAAAAGGGGATTGACACTGCCTTGGTCAGATTTACAAGTCGATTTTATCGGCCCTGTGATTCGCTCCTCTAGGGGGAACAAGTACATGTCGACCATAGCATGCTTGTTCACTAAATGGGTGCGATGTCTCTCGGCCCCAAATTGCAAGGCAGAAACAGCAGCTGCCCTGATGATGAATCACATCTTCTCGTGTTTCGGACTACCCCAAAGAATTGAATCAGACCAAGGTAGTCACTTCACCAGCGAAGTGATGACAAAGATGTGGGAGATACTTGGGGTCAAAAGGAAACTACACATTGCCTACCGGCCATCCTCTAGTGGTGGAGTTCAGAGATATAACAAAACTATTGTGAGCATATTAAAAAAGCTTGTGACAGATTCTGGGTCAAGTTGGGACATTCGATTACCCCTTGTCCTGATGGCCATCAGATCTGCCCCTTCTTCTGCAACAAAAATGTCTCCATTTGAGCTGATGACTAGACGAAGGATGGTGCTACCCCAGCATCTGTTCTATAGAACCCAAGAGCAGACCTTGATAATTGCCTCCACAACGCATGAGTATGTTGAGAATCTGAGAAAACACCTTCAACATTCTTTTGCCTATGCTCACTGAAATCTAGAAAGATCTGCAGACAGTATGAAGACCCACTATGATCTTAAGACAACTAGAAAAGAATATCAAGTAGGAGACCGGGTCTACTTGTACAATTTCCAAAGGAACCAAGCCAAAGAGCGTACATTCCTCCCAAGTTGGCGGGGTCCTTTTGAAATTGTGGACAGAATCACACCAGTCGCCTACAGAATCCACATCCCCGTGGAAGTTTGGCAGAAGGGGAAGATACGTCGGTCCACATAAACCAGCTGAAGAGTTGCCATCCCAGGCATACTTTGCAGCAAATAGAGGAGCCAACCGGAAACCCAGAGGGGGAAATTCCAGATCCCTAGAAGAATCCACCTGTTAAAACCATTAGTAAATACAGGCAGGGAATATTGTAAATTGCATTCAATGTATGCATCTGCCCCACTACACCCTCGGGGAGTAGTAGGGGGAAATGTCCAAAACCATGCTATGTTCTGTCTCCTAGCATTGGAACTAAGAAATTTTAATTACCAAGGAGGTCCACTCGGGGACCGGGAGGAAAGACCCAAGGAGCCCGTAGTGCTGTTCCATACTCCCAACCAGAACCGGCGAGGAGAGCGTGTCAATCCAGCACTGACGGGAGAAGCAGACAACTTTGTCCACCTGGACCAAAAATAAAAAAAATGAACATCCCAATCTCCTGACTTTCCCTTGATGGGCGGTCAAACTCAAGTCGTGAGGGGGTGCTATGTGGGATGTATTGACCCACTGTTGCACTGCTATGCGGCATTGCTCTGTTATGATAGTGCCAGAAACTGCAAAATGGCCGCAAAACCCTTGTGCGTGCCAAAACCACTGGAAATCGTGCTTTTCCATGCACAAAAAGATGTCTGCCCAATCTGCCACGCATGTTATCGGTGGTGGAACAGAGCAAAACTACTGAAATGTGTCACTGGGCTCCACAACAATTGAAAGTGGAGTGCAGAAGGAAAAAGCTTTGCTAAATGAAACTCCAAGATTGCTTTAAATCTCTTTTTCTTTGTTGCTGAAACTTCAGAATGCCGGCACAAAACACCTTTAAAAAATTTCAAAATTCTTACTGGGTGCTACAATTCACTTAGTTCAAGAAATCATTGTGAACTTACAAGGTCCTCAAAAGCTGGGAGCGTAAAGAGATTTCCACATCAAAAGCGGCCTGCCTGTGGATCCGTCAAAAATCTCTATGCAGCAGAGGGCTGCTGCGATGACAGCTGTCAGGGACCTGCCTGATTAAACTTTAACATGTATGAACTGAAAGTCAAAAGTTTGCAATCTAAGAGGCCTGTTACTGATAGTCACCCATATTGTAATTGTTTGATCCCATGGTTTAAAATCTTGAATGAGAATTCTAGCTGTATTTGATATAACAAGTTTGTTTTGTGCTAAGGAAAAGGCCACAGAATTTAACAATTAATTTAAACCTGGCTGCAGAACTTGAATAACAGGTTTTTCTCACAGAAAAAAGGTCTTTTTCCCCCCAGCAGGAAATTATGCAGAGGTGTTTATTACAGGCTAGGAAAGAACCTGGTCTACAGAGGCAAAAGGAACAATGACAAGCTGCAGAACAGGAAATTTGAAGCGTGAAGACAGTCGTAAATGGCCTCTGCAAGGAACAAACCTGGGGGATGGCTCCCAGGCTTCCAGGGAGAGACCAAGGGGCAGAGCCAAACAACCATTTGTTGCTTAACAAGGACAAAGAACACATTTTAAAAAGACTGATAACTTTCTATTTAAAATTGTGAAAAATATAAAAATAACGAGTGTTAATTTACTTTCTGGCTGCACAGGTGAAGAGGCGCCAGAAGTATGTGACATGTTCTGGACAGCAATGGCAAGAAATGGAATTTTACGCCAAATGTATTTCCACTAGAATTGTGAAACTTTATATACTTCTTCCCATGTTAAACACGCACACTTGTAGAAAATTGCTTAAAAATTGGACTTTGTGTTCCGAGTGAAAAGGGCAAAATTCTATGAAAGTCAGAGACAAGATCCCACAGCTACGGGGTTTTGAGGAGTAGCTGCTATGTAAAATATGTAATCTGTATATGTGATTTTCATAGAGGTTGCACATGTGGAAATATGTATTTTGCCAAAAGTAGATTTTGTTTGCCTGGGGGTAGGGGTGGATTCTCAGCCTCATAAAATTGCACCATAACGATGACACTCTGTTTATCTCCTCCTATCAAGGCAGAGAGTAGACTCTGACCCAATAAGCTTTCAAAGGGGCAAGCTTAGTCTAAACCAGCCCACACCCCCCCTTTATGATGTAATTTCATAGCATAAATAGAGACAGCTCACCACACATAAGGACAGACAGATTCACTTACTATCCTGATGCTGGCGGAGCACCCTGCTGCTGAACTCTACATCTTCCTTGCTCCAGACTCCAGAAACTTGGCAAAGCAAAAGGCCCACTGCATAGCTGATCCATTCTCAGGTAGGCCTCAAATTCCAGAACAGAACCCCACAAGCCTAAGGGGAAGCATCATAATACAGCCGGGCTGTGCTGTTACTGCTTTCCTGCTGAAAAGAATATCCTCAGAACCAAGAAGGGCAGATCCGATCCAGTCCTGTGCCGTGCTGTGACCAGAGCGCCTTGCTGACCCTGACCAGTCCGATGTGCCCAGCCGTCTGTCCTAACCCAGATCCAGTTCCCTGACCAGAATTGACGGTCCCATTTAAAAACTTATCCAGTGAGTATAAATAGGAAGAACTGTGTCACTAGCATATGTACTTTGCATAGTCTTATCCCTATCGTAGCCCCATCCTCTCTTGTATTCAGAACCTGTATTGTTAGGAGTATCTTTGCATTGTCTGAACTCTCTCTCCAACCCATCCTTCATTTCCTCCATAACAAGTATTGTTAGAATTATCCCTGTGCTGATCCTTTTCTCATCTGAAGAAGGTGAGTTTCCTTAGCAGGCAGTCACCCTGATCAAGTGACTGTGTTCCTGTATGGTATTTGTTTTGTTCATAGTTATCCTCTAGTGTAAGAAACCCATTTGTCAATTTTAAAAGCACATTCCTGTTTTCCATTCTTGCGCCTATCTCGAAAAACGACCTTCACTAAAACGCCTGTAACTCCCTTCGTTTTTGTGATAGAAACAAAATTTCAACTTCAGCTTGTAGCTAACATCCACAGCTTCCCATCGCATTCCAAACCAATGTGATTCTCCCATTATCGCGAATATTGAGCAGTGAAAAAGTTTGCTGCGAATTTTCATTTTGGGACATTTTTACATGTGTAAAACAGCTTTTAATTGCTTCTGACTTGAATTTTAAGATTTCAAATGTTTTCTTCAGATTACATCATTACTTGTGTTTGCGTGCAACTATCCAAAGAGGCTCCCATAAGAATTTATAATCATTTCAGCAGTTTTGACCATATTTGGTGTTTTTGCCCAGTCCATTCTGAAGATAACTTTAAAAGCCATTCTGAAAGCTTGACAGTCAATTGCGTTTCTCTTGTGTTTGAAAGGGGGAAAGTGGGATTGATATTTTGTTTTGAATTCCGCCATTCCTGAATACCTGCTCTCTCCTCCTATCTCTTTACATTACCTATTGGGGTTGAGGGGTGTGCAGGGGAAACCTCTAACCACAGTGCTATTTGATCTGAACCAACACAAGTATTATTTTCTGAGCTGAATTGTTTTGCTCACTGTTTACTCCTCATGTATTAAAGAGATTACTCAGTGTTACCTCACCCCATTGGTGATTGTTGTGTGCCTCTTAAGACATATTGTGATTAATTTTTAAATACATAAATATTTACCTTTGCAAACCAGCCTGATTCCTGGTTCAGTGTGACCAGGAGGGTGGGGGGGGGGGGTTCCAGGAGAAGGGCGTGATATGAGTGGTATATCGTTCAGTATAATGAACTTTTAGACAAAAATAAATAAGGATTTAATTTGTGCACTACATACTAGGCGTTGATTTGGGTGTGTGCCGGATTGAAATCACTTACAGAGCTCACTCCCCAGGTCAGGCATTGGCACATCTGTAATCTGTACTGTATGTGCAGCCTGTTGCACATTTTGGGCTTCTCCATGAACTTCAGGAGGTCTCCGTTTTGCCATACCAGTTCCTCAGATTTATCAAGTGGTATTGCAGTCTCACCTGGGCAGGGCTTTCCCATTCAAGAATATAGTGGAAAACATCTTCCAGATGGTTAATGTCCTTCAGTCACTGGTGAGCGGTTCTGGCCTCGGCCTTCCTGCATTTTCTCTGTCGTATGGTACCCCCTGCATTTTCTTTTAGTGCCAGAGACCTGGCTATGTACAATGTCACTTTAGTGTCTCTTCAATTGTTAGTGGACACAGTTTCAGGAGTGCACAGTAGACCATCTTCAGGTCTCTACAAGAGTTTCCCAAAACCTAGCCTGATTGTCCCTGCAAGACAACCTTTGAATAGCGCATTGTTTCAACAACCCTGTCCCAAGATGATACTAGTCATGGATGCGTCCTTAAATGGCTGGGGTGCTTGCCTGCAGGTCCTGATGGTGAGTGGCCTGTGGTCTCCCTTGGGGCCTCGGAAACCTATCAATTTGCTGTATTTGATAGTGATCAGGCTAGCCCTGGTTGCCCTCCTTCTTTCAGGGCATGGCAAGAATGTGCTGGTCTTGATGGATTTATAAACTCTGGCCTGGTGCACAGATGTTTAGGAGGCCAGCATTAGTGTATGAACAGGGGAACACTTCTGGGAAGATCGCCAGACCAATTAACATTAGCTTGGAGATTAGTCAAGGCTAAGTCTCAGGAGGAGTGAAAGTGAGAACGGGTCTCTGATGAGCACACAATGCAAAACACCAAGAATTAGAAATAGCCAGTCCGATATGAAAATATATACTATTTATTATAGGCCCAACAATAACACAAATGAATCATGAAATGCAATAGTAAAATTATCATTCAATAAACACTATGTAACATATATAGATTCACTGGAGTGCAAGAAAGCTAATAACTCCATGAATGCCGTTAAAGGAAAAGGGTGAATAATTTTTATAGCATAGATAACCTTCAAGGATGACCACACTAGCTTTCTAAGTCCAGCCATAAGATAAATGGAGCTGTGTGCTCAATGTTCGATGCGCACATAAAAGCACTCAATCGTGAATAAAGTTAACAAAGCACTTCTTAGGATACAGGAAAAAGTTAGGGGAAATATTTTGAAGAGGTGAAACGGGTTTCAAAAGATAGGAGAGGTACTGCTAGGGTGAACAAAGGTGTTCCTGACTTTTGTGGGCTTTAGGGAGCGGATACTACCCAAGCCAAAAGGAAGACCAAAATAGCCTTCTGCACGTAAATGCGTTTGGATGAACAAAGGGCCACCAGTAAGTGGCTTCAATACTCACCACCCCTAGCTCGTTTTTGATCCAGAATTGGAAGGTCTAGATTTGGTCACAAAGGTTCGATTTCCAGCCCTCGGTTTGGTTGCCAGATGCACAGTTGCTTTGAGTGCTGACACAGGTCTGGTAGGGATAGGAGCTGCTACTCTCAATTCAATTGAAGATAGAAGAAAACGCGGATGCAGCAGGCCTCAAGGACCTGGAAGGAGCGTGGGAAACTGCCTTCAGCGACCATCACTGTGACACAGTATAGCAGGGGCACCCAACTTGTGTGATACGATGCACCCTCCTATCTCGTGACTCAAAGGTGCTGGGGCAGCAAAATTCAGTAGAAAGGTGCTTTGTAGGATAACTGGGATTCACCAAAGTCTCAAGTCAAAACCTGAAATGGTGACGCTCCTCCACGGTACCCAAGGTTTCAGCTGGTCAGTCCAATGGATGGCCCAGGGACACCTCTGAGATGGCATACTAGCAGGGTTACCAGGAGGCATCGAGAGTGATTGGTTCCACCACTCCACGGGTCCAAAGCACCTTCAGAGGTCTTCTGAGATCAAGCGCAACCCAGGACTCAACCAGGACAACTGGATTCGGGTACCAGCCCTCTTCAGTGCATCTCAGGATAGTCCTGTGTTCTGCCAGCTCTTCAGGAGACTCTGTTCCTTCTGCAGACTCGTTCGAATGTGTTGCAGATATGTTGGAATGAACATAGGCCACCTCCTCATATCCAAAGTCAGGCGAGTGCTCACACCTGGCCCAACAATGAAAAGATCTGCCACATGCATGCATGCACGCCAGCAGCGGTCCAATCAGGGATCTCTGTGGTCCTCATGCACACCAGACACCCCGGCACAAGTAATGTGGATTGGGACCAGACAGTCCCAGCCCACTTCCTGGGTGCCTACACATGTGACCGGCAGAGACCCGCGAAAGAAGCAGCTCTGCGATCAGCTGCATGCCCAAATAAGGAAGTCCTGCATGTGGAGAAGCAGGGTGCAAAAGGCCGAAGGACAAAAGGGCCCAAGTAATAGACAAATGATCTTGTGTTGTGGCATTGGACACCAGCCATAGTCTTGGGCCAAACCCAATAAGACACTCTGGCTCGATAAAAAGTTATACAAATATAAGAAAAAGCTACTGCTGACACCAGTCTGTTCTAAAGCACATTGTACAACCACCACAAATTCCTTATAGTGTGTCTAGGGTAAACCCAATGGCCCTATTGTGTGGTACTGTAACATACTTTGCGCAATAATAAAATATTACCAACAAATGGCAACAAAGTCGCAAGCCTAAGAGAAAATATTTCTCAGTACTGACAGCCTGAAGGATATGCCACGTTCCCCAAAACAATGAGCAAAAGCAAGTGCAGGGAAGTAGAAGGCTTCACTTTACTGCGTAACGTTCAGGTCTATTCAAAAAGATGAAAGCAAAAAGTTTTATATTCCATAGAAATGGAGGGAAAGTTGATTAAGTCAATAGGGGATCATCTCTCCCAGTCAGAAGGCTAGGTACTCCCTTTGAACCCCAGCAGCCTGAATCTTCATGCTTGGCTGCTGAGAGGCTGAGATGCCAGAAGTGGGATTTGTCGAATGACATTCTGGACATGTTCCTCTAGAAATGGAGGCCTTGCCACCAAGACGGTTTACGCTTGATGGTGGTGTACATGTTCAGCTTCGTGCTAAGCGAAGGATCTGGATCCTTTTAATTATCACACTGTCATGGATTTTCTGCTTTCAGATGGGCCTGCAGATTGACAGTGTGAAAATGGTACCTGGCAGCTATCTTAGTTTTCAAAAGGACCCTGCTTTCTTGCTCATTAAGATTATTTACTCTTGGGGTAGGGGGTTCTGTTACACAGCTGCAGTATGGCCAAAGCCTGAGAGTGCTCCGGCGAAGGCTCCTAAAAATCCTTCAATAATCCTGCATTACAACATCTTCCACTTTGTAGACCAGTGCCTGAGTGCCCTGTGGGCTGGAGGCAGTGGGCTGAAGTGTCCGGGGACCAGTGACAACACTTTCCCCCTGTTGTCCCATGGCGACCGGGCCTGCAGGCCAAGTGCAATGTGCTCCAGAGCCCGTCACAAACCTGCACCGCAGGACGCTGTAAGCTGGGGGGGGGGGTCCTGAGATATCGGCCGTGGCTGCTGCTGTGGTGGGGGATCCCCGGGCGGCTGTGACCCTGCTTGGTGGCTTTCTGCTTTTCCAGGGGAACTCCACTGGAAGTGCAGCCTGAAGGCTGGCCCGGCCTGTTTCGCTTGCTCCTGCTGTGCCTCACATACTGGATACACTGGGGGAGGGGCCCTCCCCAGGCAAATCCATAGCCCATATGGGGGAAGTGCGGACCCCCCTGGACAGCCTGGAAGCCTGCCAGAGGTGCAGCGACCCCACCTGCATAAGGGCACATCAACTGGACAGGCCACAGCCTTGAGACGCAGCGGCACGGGATGAGTGCTGGTAGACTCGCGCAGATCTGGTGCCCCTTGTGCCAAGCAGCATGGCTGCACATCGACTGGAGCAGCCTTACCGCGGTGAGTGACCGAGCTCTTCGAGGGGCCAGGCGGCACTGGGTCCCTGTTGGAATTTCCACCATGGTGGGAGAAGTTCTGAGACCCTTCTGGAACTGTCTCGGGGCTTCCTGCATGTGGGTGGTTCCTTCTTTGCCTCAGGGCTGCTCCTCTGTGCCTGTGCTCTCCTCCAGGATTGCCTGGGTCTGTAGCTCCATTTGGTATTGCACAGCCTCCTGGGAAGTTGGGCTGAGAGCGGCTTGCTGTACTCGAGGGAGCCGTGGTGGACATCCTTTTGGTTAGAGAGTGGCCACTCCCAGGCAATAGGGGTCTCTGTGTCATGCCCTTGGTAAACTTCAGGACACATACTGGGAAGTTTTCCTCGGACTGGGTGCTGATCTGGTTACTGGCTGGCCTGCTGCGCAGCTTTCTGAGGGACAAGTACTCTGGCCAACCCCCGATATATAGTCCCCTCGCAGTGCCTCTGGACTGCAGGCAGGAGTGTATATAGAGAGAAGTGCATCCCGGATTGGACAAACGAGCTGAAGTAGGCAGGGGTAAGGGAGCTCCTGGTGGGAGCGACCAGTTTAGAGGTGCTACAGCCCTGATGTGCAATGAGGTGTCGGCTAGCCTGGGTTTTGTTGCCTGCACAATCTGTGGGCATCATATGCCAAGGAGCCCCTGCTGAAGCCCAGGTTCTTGGAGTGGCGTTGTGATATTAAGAAGTATCTGTCATATTCTGCTTAATCGCAGTGCGCTTCGGCCACTGTAGAACACTCTGATCCTAAGGCTTCGCTCCCTTAGACATCTTTTGGGGTCCTGTGCTGGAGGCAGGACACCACTGGGATGCGCCAGGACTCTACCATATTGACATGCTTGAAGTGGATCAACTTAGTTAAAAATACAACTTCCATTGCATCATGGTTAATACCAAAAAACAAGCCAAGAGGGATACATTTACCAGGGTGGAACAGAACCCCTTGTCTCTGGCCCTGCTGCCCGGTTCCCTCTCAGCTGGATGTTTCTCTGTTGGCGCTCAAAAACAGCACAGATAACCTCTGCGTGTAAATCGATGCCATCACTTACAAGGTTGATGTCTCTGCAGTACAAATTGACAAGTGATGTGGTCGCATAATGGAAGCGGAGCAGGGGATCCGTGAGGGTGAGGATGAAGTGGTGGTCCTGCAATGAGAGGTAGCAAACCTGCAGAAAACAGTCAAAGTGGTGGCGAAAAATGTTGACCTCTGGGGAAGATCAAGAAGAAACAAAATACACACTCTGGGGTGCTTGAATCCACACCTGTCGACAATATGGCAACATTCATAGAGCAATTACTGCTGGAAGTTTTTGAGGGCCCACCAGTGTCCAGCAAGTTCCTAGTGGAATTGACATACTGCTCCCAGGTGACTCTGTCTCCTCCTGGTTCCCCTGAGCGTCCTATCATTGCAAGAATGTTTTATTACAGGGAGAGGGATGTACTCCTACTGGCCTCCAGGGATAAGGGCGAACTGCGCTGGGGCTCTGCGTAAATCTGGCTCTTCCCAGACTTCGGTCCGCAAGGGCAGCCTCAGGAGAAACGAGGTCTTATATTCAATGTTATTCCCAGCTAAGCTATGGGTGGTCCATAAGAGCAAAACTGTTCTTTTACGTCTCCGGATGCCACATCACTTTTTGCTTCAGGACGTCTGGAACCTGGCGGTTCTCGTCACCGCTCACCCCGCCGATGGCCTAATGCAACAGGGAGAAATGTCATGAATCATTATTTTGGTATTGCAAATATGCTATGATGAGCCTCGCGTCACAAGGGACACCACGCAGCTGCAGGCGGCTCCTTGTTTCCAGAGCTATTGAGTTGGTGGGTGAGGGGGGTAGCAAAGCCAGTATTTTTGTTTCTGGCATGGGTGGGGGCGGGGATTATGAGCGGTAGTTCAGGTGCTTTATGCACCTTCCCAGTCAGGGAATACACGACTTCTAGATGTGGGTGAGTGCGGCAGTGGTTGGATGGTAGCCCGAACGGCCTCACTAGTCAGGACGAGATGGCAGATGCAGTCGGTAATGGATAGACTGGGTAAGGGGCCCATCACAATAATGTCTTGGAATATACATGTGTTCACAAACCAAAAGAAATTCAAATTGTTCACGATCTATGCGAAAAACCACCATGTGAACATTCTTTGGCCTCATAAATGACTCAGACATATGAGATGTGTGGCCTGGAATACCCAGACATGTATGTATACTACCTTGCTGCACAAATGCAATATGCCATGTGGTGGTGGTCACCCTCCTCAGAACTTTCAAGTGCTCTGCTAGAGAAGGCAACCATGCATCCAAATGACTTAAGGAGCCTGCTGTGGAGGGGAACAGAGGCCATGGTAAAGTCAGAAATTCAGCTGGTGGAAACCACGTGTAGGGCCCGGAACCACCTGAAGCAAGTGGTTGTGGAGGAGACGCTGTATAAATCAGCCTTCTCTATTTATAAGGTGCAAGGGGTGTCCATCACATTCAAAAGGATTTGTCAGATCCACTTTGAAAAGTTAGGTGTTCATGCCCTCGGGGACCTGATACAGGCCGGCACATTTGTTATGTGGGAGATCCTTAAAGGTAGTGGGGAATGGACAGCAGTGAACATGTTGTTTTTTAGATTTTGAGAGGTACTAAATACACATTGGACAAGTTACTCAGAGGCTCCACCAATCTCCCCAATAGTACAGTTCATCACAGGCCACCTAGCCAAACTAGGCTTGTATCTACCTTATATAGCATTATTAAATCACAGAAATCAGACTGGTAGGGTGGTTTCATGGCTAGAAGGGAGGTTGCACTGGGGAATGAGCTGTTGGAGAGATGCAATGGAAGTTGGTATGCATGTAATCTCTTAACCTATCGATAAACCATAGTTTCTGGATCACCCATTTCAAGTTCCTTTACCAGGCTTATTTTTCCCTGGCTCGACTGGCTAGGTACTACTCGGATAGATCCTCTGTGTCTCAAGTGTTCCTATAATCCAGCAGATTTTATACATGTGGTCTGGGAGGGCCCCCATATTCGTCCATTGTGGGATAGGATAGAGGAAGCCATAGCCCAGATGGTTTACACATGTATACAGTATTCTGCAATATTCTGCAGAGTGGAGGAGGGATCCGTACAGAGAACAGGCTATTGGGGATGGCTTCGTAAGTGGCGTGATCCTTGATCACTATTGGGGGAAACGTGGGGCACCATAGTTTCAGGCATCGCCGAACCTCCTGAACTTATGTGAGAGGAAAGGGGGACACAATATGTAGTGAACCCTACCAGAGAGGAGCAGACCGCTGGATTTTTTGGGCCCTTTCCGAACCTATATGAATCGGGACACTGGGAGCTCGGAGGCAGCCTCCACCCCTGCTTCAGTTGTGCCTGAGGATTAAGAATGCATGCCCTAACGGCAGGGTGGTATGAAGAGAGACTAAGTTGTCGGTGCGCGTGGTTGGGAGGGATAGGGTGGAATAGGGTATCGACTTGCAGGAAAATTAAATGCAAGTGTGTATGGAAAGAAGAAACCGGAGGAGGAGGGAGCCCAGGATATACCCACTACCAATACATTAGGCTTTGCCTCAGGGGCAGACACTGTAGCTGCAGATGGGGGAACATTAACCAATAACTGCCACCCTTGAAGGACAGGGAGTACCTGCTATTTGGAAGGATGGAAAACCACACTAGGTGCTCAGGGAGGTGATGGCAGGCACACCCCTTGGAAGACCTAAGAGCAAATCACACTACCATACCCGGCTTGTGGGATGTTTCACCCACGCATCCAAGCCCTATAACATAATTGTGCATTACTGGCAGCGGAAACATCATAATAGCCACCGGAAAGCATGCTGCTTGCCAGAAATCATCCAAAAATGCACAGGGAAAACATGAAAAATAGGTTGCCATCCATTTTTGCCTCTGTCAATGTTAATACAGGAGACCATTGCCAGACCCTATCCTTTGGCTGCACACAGAGCAAAACCAGTGCAAAGAATTGTGGTGCTGTTCAAAATCCGTTTTAATTGATGTCAAAAATTGCTAAAATCATGGGCACGAAACCACCAAACAAAAAATCTAACTTCTGCTTGGGTGTTCTACATTACTCTACTGCAGAATCCACATCAATACAATGTTAGTGTTACGCTCACCTGGCTCCAACAGGGGCGTCGATCTGTACTGGACAGCTGCGGTCTCCACCAATGTGACGCGTAGTGCCTAGATGACAGACTGGACTGGCCCACCTAGCTTCGTTTGCTTGGCCCGTAGGAGTATTCCTCTGCAAATGGAGAAAGGGAATTAACCACCCTTGGAGTTGAGCGTTAACCCCCAACCCCGCTGTTCTCTCCACTGACCACCTTTAATGTCCCCTCTTATAGTCTCACCTGATGGTTTGGAAAGATGAGCTCTCCATCCTGCATTGAGCGCAGGGGCGCGTAGATAGCCAGTTGCTTCACTGGTTCGAAGCAATTGGTGAGTTCCAGAACAATATTGACTCTGAGATTTCTGGCAAGACGCCGTAAGTATATAGTTCCTAAGAGTTCAAATGTCTGACTTTAACTCTTGTCCGATTCCTTGCAGGTTGCAGCTTGACCCTAGCAAAGAGTTCCTTGTGGCAACCGGTAACATTCAGGTAAGGATTTGTATTATCCAACACAGTTCGATAAAATAATGTCAGTATGTAACCTGTTGCTTTCTCCCTTATTCAGGTGCTGAGAGAAATTATGAAGTCTCGGGGAATAATGCTGCCGGCGGTAAAATTAGGTAAGTCTATTGTGGTGAGGAGGATTCCCCTTGTTTGTCCCTTTGTTTCACCTTGCTGTCCTTTTGTTCCCATTAGGGGCCGGGGTACGGCAAAGATGTGGTGGAGGCTGCGCCGACCCGTGAAGAGGAATAGTACCCCCGACGGTAAAATCAGGTAAGTCTATGGGGGGTAACTAATATTGCCTCTGTTTATTCCCTTGGCTCACCTTGCAGTTCTTGTGTTTCCCTTAGGTGCCAAAGTGCGGCGGGAACATGCAGAGGATGCGGTGGATAGTGAAGATGCTGCGAAGGCCGGTGAGTTCAGCACAGCGCTGCAGCAGGCGAGGCGACGCGCATAAAATAACTTCTTTCTTCCAGCTCGAAGGCGCGGTGGATCGGGAAATCAGGTAAGGATCAAAGGTAATGCTCTTGTTCTAACCTTTTCTCCTTCTTTCTCCCTTTTTCTAGGAGCTCCAGACTCGAGGCGGGCGTGGCAGAAGACTGGATGCAGACTTGCAGGCACGGTGAGCATTACGCTGCTGGATGCAGAATAACTCGAAGCGTGTGCTGCTCTTCGGGCGTGGTTTAAATAGCCTCCAAAGTAGTCCCAGGTAAGTATTCCTCCCCGACCCCACCCGAGTAAAAAATCATCCCAAGGTAAAGTAGTTCCTTCCAAGCCTCTTTTGGCTTGGAGCTCTTGCAGCATGGTCTGCATCAGGTAAGTTTGCAGCATTGTCTGCATCAGGTAAGTTTTAATCTATGAGCCTATAGCGCCAGGACTGACTCTCCATATGAGCCTGGCGCCCTAGACGCCAGGACTGCACCCAAATGGCCTCTAGCAGGGGTTGTTGGGCTTGCTTGGAATAACTTGATGCCTGCTTCCGGGACTGCTGGACTTGATCTGGATCCCCAGGGGTAGGCATCATGACAGCACTCCCCCCCCCCCCCCACCCCCTGAAGTCGTTCTTCCCCATGGTTTTGGTTTGTCTGGGAAATTTTGGTGGAATTTTTTCACCAATCGGGGTGCATGAACGTGGTCGCTAGGTTCCCATGACCTTTCCTGTGGTCCGTAACCTTTCCAGTCGATTAAATAAAAAAGCTTAGACTTCACCAGCTTGAAGTTCAGGATGTTCTTAACCTCAAATTCGGGTTCCCCGTCTATAAGGATGGGGTCTGGTGGCTTGGTTACTCTTGTCCCTGGGTGCACTGGTTTCAAAAGTGACACATGAAAGAAGGGGTGAATTCGCATATTAGCAGGTAAGCCCAACTTGACGGCCACTGTATTGATAATGGCCTTAATAGAGTAAGGAACCAAATATCTGGGGTGAAAGGTCCATGTTCCCTTTAGAGGTATGTGTTTTGTGGGCAACCATACTTGGTCACCTATCTGGTATTGTGGACTATCACTTCTATGCCGATCAGCATTTTTCTTGTATTTTTTTTTCGCTTGTTTTAAATGTGCAGTTGCTTCCTTAAAGGCTTGTGTAATCATAGCGTGCAGATGGTCCACTGCGGGCATTTCTAAGTATTGGGGTGTGTCAAGGTCTGAGGTTTGAGGATGGTGCCCATATAAGGTATAAAAGGGGCTTTGTCCAGTTCCAGAATGTAATGAATTATTGTATGCATATTCGGCGATCCAAAGAATGTCTTTCCATTTACTCTCAGTCTGATGTAACATACAACGCAGGTATTGTTCAAGAGTCTGGTTGGTCCTCTCTGTTTGACCATCGGTTTGGGGGTGGTGACTTGTCGATAACCTCACATCGATTTGCGCCAATTGACAACATTTCCTCCACAAATGTGAAATGAATTGACTGCCCCGGTCAGAGACCAATACGGATGGAAATCCATGTATGTGAACAATGTTTTCGAGGAACTCCTTGGCCAGGATTGAAGCTGAAGGTAATCCCTTTAAAGGAATAAAGTGGGCCATCTTGGAAAAAAGATCCACAATAACTAGAATGGTGTTAAATCCATTGCATGGAGGTAGATCAGTAATAAAGTCGAACGATAAGGTGTTCCATGGTGTAGGCGGAATGTCTAAAGGTTGTAAGAGTCCAGCTGGTTTTCTCTTCTGACTTTTGTTTTGGGCGCAAATGCCACAAGACAGTACACATGATTTAATATCCTTTCGCCAGGTGGGCCACCAGTATTGTTTCTTAATTTTAGCTTCAGTCTTTGCGATACCTGGGTGTCCCTCCATTAGGGTGTCATGATAAAGGGAAATGACTAGCTCTTGGAGTTCCTTGTATGGCAGAAATAGCTGCCCTTGGTAATAAGGCAGGTCATTGGTGACCGAGTAGTCCGGCCTTTCTTTACCCAGTCCTGCAGGGCTGTGGAATCAAAGATTTGCTGGATCTTTACCTGAATGTCCTCTAGTGTCTGTAGAGTAGTCATGCCAAGAATCCTTTGTTCGGAAATTATGGGTACTGGTTCTGGGTTCACTTCTGCCTCTCCCATCCCTATTGAAGATAAGGCGTCTGCTTTACCGTTCTTGCAACTTGGTCGATAGGTTATCACGAAATCGAACTCGGCAAAGAATAATGCCCATCGGAGCTGGCGTGACGATTGGGCCTTGGCTGTCTTTAAATACTGCAAGTTCCGGTGATCGGTGATCAAAGTAATGGTATGCCTGCCACCGAGAAGATAGTGCAGCCAAGCCTTGAAGACGGATTTAATGGCTAATAACTCCTTGTCGGTAACAGTATAGTTTAACTCGGGTGCCGAGAACTCTCTGGACCAAAATGCTACTGGGTGAAGCTGGCCAGTTTCAGGGTCCGTTTTGGGACAGGACAGCTCCCATGGCTAAACTGGATGCATCAGTTTCCACTATGTATGGAAGTTTAGGGCCTGGGTGCTTTAGTACAGGTGCAGACGTCAATTTCGCTTTCAGCTCTTGGAAGGCATTTTCAGCTTCTTCAGTCCACATAAAGCGTTTTTTTTTTTTTTTGCAAGAGGGCTGTGATGGGATGTACAACATGTGAGAAATCTGGGATGAATCTGTGGTAGAAATTGGCAAAGCCGAGCATGCTGTGTCCTCCTTTAACTGAACTTGGTGATGGCCACTTAAGAATTGTGTCCACCTTTCGTGAGTCCATTTGGACTCCTTTTGGACTCAGGATAAACCCAAGGAATTCAACTTCCGTGGCATGAAAAATGCATTTTTCCAGTTTTGCATATAGTTTGTGCTGGCGCAATTTCTCAAGGACTGCTCGGACGTGCTTCACATGGTCAGATTCTGAAGAGGAGTACACTAGAATATCATCGTTATATACGACAACACAAATGTCAATGAGTTCACGAAGGACATCGTTCATAAAGTATTGGAAGGCTGCTGGTGCATTGCACAACCCGAAGGGCATCACCTGGTATTTGAATAACCCGTACTTAGTGCAAAAAGCAGTCTTCCATTCGTCGCCCTCTTTCAAACGTACCACATGGTATGCCCCCCGGAGATCCAACTTAGTGTATATGCAGGCGTCCTTTACTTGGTCTAGTAGTTCGGGGATCAGAGGCAATGGGTATTAGTTCTTAACAGCGATCTGGTTCAATGTGCGGTAGTCTATGCACATTCTGAGGTCACCTTCCTTTTTGGGCACGAAGAACAAAGCTGAAGATGCAGGGGACTTGGATGGGCGAATGAAGCCATTAGCAAGGTACTGGTCTAGGTATTGTCGTAGGTGAAGGTTCTCAGGTTCCGTAAGGGCGTAGATCCTGCTACAAGGGAGTTTTGCACCGGGTATGAGATCGATTTGACAATCGTACGATCTGTGAGGTGGTAAGGTGTTTGACTGTTCTTTTTGGAAGACAACCTGGAATTCTTGATATTCTGGAGGTAATTGCACGACTGATGTGGTGACTGTGGCCAGGCCTGCGTTCAAGTTTTTCTTTGGGTAACAGGTTTGTGCACAATCCGGGAAGGTTATTCTCTTCTCTCGCCAATCAATACAAGGATTATGTGTTTCCAACCAAGGTATCCCCAGTATTATTTGGAACTGTGGGGCTTTGATTAGATCAAACACAATAGTCTCTCGATGCCTATCCTGACCCAATAGTGTCATCTCTGCGGTGCAATGAGTTACAGGCCCAGAGGCAATTTCAGTTCCATCGACTGGGGTGATGACATCTCAGGTGGTCTTTCGGCAGAGAGGTAGATTCATCCTGGAAGCCAATTCGTAGTCCACATAGTTTCCTATGGCCCCGCTATCAATGTATGCCCTTACTGCGTGCATACGTGATGACTGCCTTGGATCTACGAGGACCATTGGTATGATGAAATGCGAGGTCTGAGTATCCTTCTTCAAGCTTGGCAAGCGGACCTCGACGCCTGTCGGGCGTGGTTGATTCCCGACTCCATATGGCTTTTATCAGCAGCTCCTACCACCTTCTTGGGTGGTTTTACAGGGCAATCCCGTAGAAAATGCCCAGAAGTTCCGCAATATAGACACAATTGCATTTGCCCTCTCCTTTCTCTTTCCTTCTGGGTTAAGGGTCCTTTAACCCCTCCGATTTGCATGGGTTCTGAAGCATCTGCTCCTTTGGGGTTAGCATGGGTTTTGACCAAGACCCGATTCTCAAACTTGGCTTGATCAGCCTTTCTGTTCTGAAGTCTGTGATCTAACTGGACCACTAAGTCTATATATTCAGCGCAGTCTTGAGGTGGGTTCACAACTTGAGCCAAGACATCCTTGAGTTCTCCTCAAAGCCCTCGATGAAATAACATGATTCGTTTTAACCTTGGGCCATCCAGTTTCCACTATCAACCTATTAAAGGTCGTGATGTAGGATAGAAGGTCCTGGTTACCCTGTCGTAGGGACAAAAGTTCATTATCCAGGGCCTGTCCTTGGGAGTGCGGGGCAAATAGTCTTTCCATGCTCTTTTGAAAGCCCTGAAAATCCCGAAGAATTGGGTCATCCTGAGTAACTAGTGGAATTGACTAATCAGCTGCACTGCCGCTGAGATATGACAATACAAAGGCTACCTTGGCTTGATCGCTTGGGAAGGCCCCAGGTCTACATAAAAAGTGTAAGCGGCATTGGTTCATAAACATGGCGAACCTTTTGGGGTCCCCGGCAAAGCGTTCGGGCGGAGCTAATGGAATAGTTCCTGGTAGGTTTATTTGCACAGGGTTACTCGATGACACAGGAGCTGGATTTCCTCCGAGTCCTAGTAGGGGTGTTTGTCCAGCCTGGCTTTGCAGTAGTTGCCTAGCAAGGTCATCAGTTCGCTCGTTTGACAAAATCAGTTCTCTCCTAAGAGCATCGGTTTCCTGACGGGCGGAATGCACTTCAGCCCTCAGTTCCCCTAGTAATTGGGCCAATTGGTCAGTTTCTGAGGTATCCATAACGCCTGGGTGGGAATTTGTGGGTAGGCTTTGCATTCTGTTACACTCACCTGGCTCCCACAGGGGCGTCGATCTGAACTGGACAGCTGCGGTCTCCACCAATGTGACGCGTAGTGCGAGATGACAGACTGGACTCCCCACCTAGCTTCGTTTGCTTGGCCCATAGGAGTATTTTTCTGCAAATGGAGAAAGGGAATTAACCACCCATGGAGTTGAGCGTTAACCCCCACCCCCGCTGTTCACCCCACTGACCACCTTTAATGTTCCCTCTGATAGTCTCACCTGATGGTTTGGAAAGATGAGCTCTCCATCCTGCATTGAGCGAAGGGGCGCGTAGATAGCCAGTTGCTTCACTGGTTCAAAGGAATTGGTGAGTTCCAGGACAATATTGACTCTGAGATTTCCGGCAAGACGCCGTAAGTATATAGTTCGTAAGAGTTCAAATGTCTGACTTTCACTCTTGTCCGATTCCTTGCAGGTTGCAGCTTGACCCTAGCGAAGAGTTCCTCGTGGCAACCGGTAACATTCAGGTAAGGATTTGTATTATCCAACACAGTTCAATAAATAATTCAGTATGTAACCTGTTGCTTTCTCCCTTATTCAGGTGCTGAGAGAAATTATGAAGTCTCGGGGAATAATGCCTCCGGCGGTAAAATTAGGTAAGTCTATTGTGGTGAGGTGGATTCCCCTTGTTTGTCCCTTTGTTTCACCTTGCTGTCCTTTTGTTCCCGTTAGGGTCAGGGGTACGGCGAAGATGCGGTGGAGGCTGCACCGACCCGTGAAGAGGAATAGTACCCCTGGCGGTAAAATCAGGTAAGTCTATGGGGGGTAACTAATATTGCCTCTGTTTATTCCCTTAGCTCACCTTGCAGTTCTTTTGTTTCCCTTAGGTGCCGGAGTGCGGCGGGAACATGCAGAAGGATGCAGTGGATAGTGAAGATGCTGCGAAGGCCGGTGAGTTCAGCGCGGCGCTGCAGCAGGTGAGGCGACGCGCATAAAATAACTTCTTTCTTCCAGCTCGAAGGCGCGGTGGATCGGGAATTCAGGTAAGGATCCAAGGTATTGGGCCTCATTCCAACCCAGGTGGTAAGTTCCCTACTTTACCACCATGGTGTAAACTCTATTCACACCATGGTGGATGGCGGATTTACTGCCCCATTCCAAGGTGAGTGGGGCGGTAAATCCCCATTCCCCATTTACCCTTCCCCATTCCCCTTTTTGCCCCATAGGGCATAATGGGAGTGGGGAAGGCGCTAATTACTGCACCGTAAATTACGGTGCCGTAATTAGCACCAAGGCGGGTTAGCGCCTTGAATTTTGACGCCTGCTAAAAGCAGGCGTTAAAATGGTAATCAGGCGTTAAGGGTTGTAATGAGGCCCATTGTCTTGTTCTAACCTTTTCTCCTTCTTTCTCCCTTATTCTAGGAGCTCCAGACTCAATGCGGGTGTGGCAGAAGACTGGATGCAGACTTGCAGGCACGGTGAGCGTTACGCTGCTGGATGCAGAATAACGCGAAGCGTGTGCTGCTCTTCTGGCGTGGTTTAAATAGCCTCCAAAGTAGTCCCAGGTAAGTATTCCTCTCCGACCCCACCCGAGTAAAAAATCGTCCCAAGGTAAAGTCGTCCCTTCCAAGCCTCTTTTGGCTTGGAGCTCTTGCAGCATGGTCTGCATCAGGTAGGTTTGCAGCATGGTCTGCATCAGGTATGTTTTAATCTATGAGCCTGGCACCTATGGCGCCAGGACTGACTCTCCATATGAGCCTGGCGCCATAGATGCCAGGACTGCACCCAAATGGCCTCTAGCAGGGGTTGTTGGGCTTGCTTGGAATAACTTGATGCCTGCTTCTGGGGCTGCTGGACTTGATCTGGATCCCCGGGGGTAGGCATCATGACAGTTAGCAAGAATCATATGCCATCAAGTAAAATCCCCTTTTTGAAATCTATTAATTCAAGACAACTGCCAAAAATGGGTGCAATACCGGTGTTTGCCACTGACCCGCGCTGGTGATCCAAACTCTAACAGGAGACCTGTATTTCAGGAGCTGAAAAGGAACCTGAGTTAGCTGGGACTTCAAAGCCTTTTTTGTCCCCGGGAAGTCTTCACACCTCAAACTCCACACAAGAAGGCAGGAAATCACAAGTTTCTGTTAATCAAATGGAGAGTGGCACCCTGGTCTGCTGACCTCAGTCAAGACAATAGACTCTTTCAGTTAAACAGAACATGCTAATTTGGGTGTGCCTGAACAACTGCTCTGGGGGAAGGCAAGACATCTCATCTCTCTGAGTCAGAACTAAGTTCCTGGAGGCGGGGACAAACAAATGGGTGTACTGAAGGGGAGGCAAATGTATATTTTATTAAATTGCTTATAAAATATTGTATGAAGCGGACAGAATTGTACAATTTTGGGATTCTTAATATGAAAAATGCACCCACAATTTGAGACTAAGCTCAACTCCGTACAATGTTCTGAGACCAAACCCCATAATTATTAATATTGCAGACACTGGGATTACACTAGAGAATTGAAAACTTACTGTGATGTGCCCAGAGAGGGTGGGTATCTCCGTGGAAGATTTGATGAAAAACCAATATGGTGAAACCCACTAAAAGCGCAAAATGTTGTCGTTTCTGAACCCAAGCTTGTAGAAACATGTGCCTTGAACCGAACTGTCCCTTAAGCAATCTATGATTTGTACATGTAATTTCAACAACTTGTGTATCTGGGAAATATGTGTTTTGGGTAAAATTGATTTCCTATAAGAAACCAAGGGGGGGGGTGTTCTTTCCTTAAAGCCATAAAAATGATACCTGATGACACAGGATGACTCACAACTCCATTCTCCAGTCAGGGCACAGAAAATCCTCTAACCTATCAGGATCCTCAGAGGGTTGGGCATAGAAAGTCAGCCTTCCCACCCACTTTCAAAAGACATAAAAAGAACAACTGAAACCCAGATAGGGACTGCTCTTTCCACTTTCTTGCGCAGCACTTTGCGGGACGACTTCAAATCCAGACAATATCCGGAGACCAGAACTTAGAATCCAGACTCCAGAACTTGTAGCAGAGAGGCCTAGTCCACAAGCTGAATCCTTTTCAGAGGCCCCAGAATCCAGCAACCTATCTAAACTATTCAACAGCCGGGCTGTGCTGTTCGCTTCTGGCCCAGAACCCGTGCCAGAACCGAGATCCAGAGAAAGCAGAGCTGTATCCAGAACCGTTAGATCCAGTTCAAGAGGCCGACCAGACCAGACTGCTGTGCAGTGCCCGACCCAGACCAAAGGCCACGCTCTGAGCAGAACCAGTGGCAGAGACCGTCCCGTGGCGAGAGTGCAGTCCAAGGCCCATTCCGGTCCAAAACTAGGAGTGAGTATCCATCCAGAACTGTGCAGAACCAATCTCTTAGTCTAAAATAATCCTATTCAAACCATTTTTAACCTTTCCAGAACTGCATCATAGAATTGTGTGTCCATCCTGTTGATTCAGAACCTTCCACAGCGCATCTGTCGTTCTGAATTCTTAACTTTATTTCTGAAAATCTACCTCCACAAAAACGTCCGTAGAAGCGAGATTTAACTGTAATTTTAAAGCTAAGAACCTAAGCTTTCCAACAAACCCAATACGACATTCCAACTCCTTATAGTTTTTCCGTAATCGCGATGGACACACTCGGAAAAAGTGCTGCGAATTGCAAACTAGCTCAATTTCACCACTTGTAAAAAAAATAGCTGCTTCTTGCTTGCAACTGCTGAGTTTTGTTTCAACCTGATATTCCCTCATGAATCATTGCTAGTGTTGACCTGAATTAATTCAAAATAGCTGTCGCCTACCCTGAATCTTCTATAGGGAATTAAAATCATTTTTGAGCATATTTTTCACTTCATTGCAACCACATTTAAAAGTATTTGGCCTGTGTTTTAAAATCATCCCTGTTTCTCTAAGCTTGCTGGGGGAAACAGGAACTGAACTGCTTCTGATTGTATTCCTGAAAACCTGTGTGCCCTTATTTCCATCTCTTCATATTGCATAGGGGGGAGAGAGGAAAAAGTGATCAGATTATCTCTTGTTGAAACCATATCCAGTTTATTCTGTGCTGCATTCTTTCCATCATTGCTTTTCCTTGAAACCATACCAAGTATTCTCTGCTTCCTTATCCTTTCTATACCAACTCCTAAGTAATTAAAGAATTGTGCTACTGTAATATTATCCACTGTATTTCACTGTCATATTCATAAGCGTGCTATCAAATATTAATTTATTCATAAAAGTGATATATATATATATATATATATATATATATATATATATATATATATATATATATATATAGTTTAATCTTTTCCAATAAACCTTTTAATTTGCAAAACAAACCTACTTCTTGGCTCAGTGAGGTCAGGGGGATTCAAAGAGAGGGGCGTTATATAAGGGTTTATCATCCAGATTTAAGAACTTGACAGAAAAATATATAAATAAGGGCTTCCATTGGGCATTCCAGACTAGGCATTGACATAGTGGGATTGCTAGATTGAAGTCACTTACAAAGTGGGGGGCTCGTAACGGGATATCTGGATTAGACCTACCACTTGTGCAGCTTAATACAGTGTGCTAACTGGCAGGATACATAAACCCTGTTGGATCACCACGCTGTGTTACGCTGTAAAAGCACTCCTCAAAGGAACGCTCTAAGGAAACGGTCTGTTTTGCAAAATAAAATACTAACTTCTGTAAGTCAGGAAGGAAATCAATTTCCAGAATGACGACACTAGTAGACATCAAAATAGCCGGAGAGCACCTCTTACATAAGCTATTTGTGAGAGGTGAGTGGACTCAGCAGGACCAGACAGGGTGGTTGCAGGCAATCGCACCCCAGATCACTGAAACAGGGCCAGATATATGGAGAGATCAGGGTCCCTTACATGTGGCCCTGAGTGAACTATATATGGCCCCTAAAGCCAAAGATGAGCACGACAAGATTGCCAGAATAGCGGCATATTTATATTTATAAATGGGAGCCATACAGGACAAAGGTGCTGAAGGCCAAGATCTGGCAAATAGGCAACTGATGGCATTAGAGAAGGCCCAATCTGACCTGGACTCTTCTGAGCAGAGGCTGCACAGGAGCCAGGAGTCAGAAAATGATAGTAGACAGTATATCATTAATATAAAAGAGGATATGGATATCCTGCAACAGGAAAAGGCAGACCAGGATACCAGAATTCTGCCCTTGCAGAAGGAGCATCAAGAAGGTTTGGACTCCCTACTGCAGAGCCAGAAAAAGCTGGAGCAACAGATAGATTTCAACAGGGCATGCACAAAGCAGGTAGCCACCCTGCAAAGCCAATTGGATAGAGAAAAAGAGGAGAGCAATAAATTGATTTTGAAAGACCTGGATACCCAGACAGAGTTTGATGAAGAGCGCCAGAAAGCTGGTGCCCTTCAAAGGCAGAGGGACGACCTGGTGGCACAGATGCAGGCTCTTACTCAGGAAAGAGACACCTTAGGCCAGGAAGTCTGCCACTTAAAAAGGAAAATGGAAGAAAATCACCTGGCCCTCCAGGGACTGGGTGACCTCCAAAAAGAGCATCCAAACTTGTTAGAGCACACCAGGAGGGTGGAAGATGCCCTGGCAAGAAAGGAGCAGGCCAGTAGGGATGGTACTCAGGGGGTAACCCTCCTGCAGCAAAGACTGGCCCAGTACTCCAAGACTAACCAGGAAGCACAGAGAGAGAATGAGGCTCTCTGCCAGCACAATGATAGGCTCCAGCAGCAGGTAGCCATGCAGGAGAGACTGATAGTCTAGTAAGGCCTTGATTGAGGAACTGAAAGCACAGGCTCTGGCATGGCAACAGGGAGCAGGGGCTGACAGAGATGAGGTTCGCTGGGATAGGGAAACACCTGAGCATAACCTAAGGAGCCCTAGTACCAGAGGCCTTCATCTCTCCCAGTCCTTGGACTCTGCCACCCCCATGTCACATGGCGCACATGAGCCCAGGGCCACGGGGATGGCAGATTACTATCCAGCCAAAAGTATGGGGCTCATCGGCCAGTACCTCCCAGGAATGGATGGGCGGGCATCCGGGTATGGGCACTGAGTCAGAGGTTGAATGGACCATGGTTACCCGAACCAAGAAGGCCAATAAGGCAAAAAGGGCCTTGCTTAAGGACCCCTTAAAACAGATGAAGGCAATCAGGAGTGTCATCACGCCTTATCACAAGAACGCCAAGTATACTGTGTGGGCACACTTGGAGCTCTTTGAGCAAATGATGGAGACTTTCCATTTGAAATACAGCAGTAGCTGCATGCAGTACATCAAATGGACATTCTCCCCAGAATACTCCAGTTTCTTTGCGGGGCTAGAGGACCAAAACCATTCAAGATGGTCCACATATAGGGCGGCCATCTTGAAACATTTTTCTGTTCACCGGAATCCCCAAGAGGCTCGCAAGGCAGCCTACAATTTGCAATGTGGGGAGGATCAGACCCCACAAGAATTTGTGCAGGAATTGAAGTGTGCCTTTGCGCAGACTACCAAAAGGGTGCGCACGGACAGCAAAGAATTTGTAACACTTTTTTCCATGCCTTGCCCAAATACATCATGACCCAGCTAGTGAGAGATTTTCATGAGAAAAGGTCACTAGACTGGGTCATTGAACAGGCCACCTGAACCTATGAGGTGCAGAAGCCCATAGAAAATAAAAGTAATGCGCAGAAAAGCCCCAAACCAACCAGCACCCCTGCTGCTGCCAAGATGGCAGAGGTAAAGGTTGCCCCCATTTTGGATTTGGAGATGGGGGGCCTAGAAACTTGCCTGTGCAGAATAATTCTAAGCCCAGAAGGCCCTCGGGCCAGTCACAGACAGGGAGTCAAGGAGGTAGTCCCACAAACGGGGTCCCTCACTCCCCTGTCTATGTAAGTCCCCGCTACAAGGGAAACCGACCCATCCTGGGTTATGTGTGGACTCCTCCAGCCCAAGGGGGGGGGGGATCAAGCCAAGCGCCTAACCTGGGAAACTTCCCTCCTAACCTCCCACAGGAGGGCAGAAATTCACCAAACCCTGGGCAGAACTTTTTCCCCAGGTATCCACAAAGTTTCCAACCCCAAAATCATCCATCCTTCTTTCCCCACTTCCCTGAGCCCAGACCACCTAATCTGGGAGAGAGGAGGCCAAGGGTGGAGGGGTACCCAAATCTTCCCAACCCGGGGTACTACCAGAGAAGGGATAGCTACCCTTCCCGGGATCAGCCCAGATGAGAAAACCAAACCCCGTATCAGCCTGAGCGGGTTTCACAGTTAGAGCGCCAGGTCCAAAATATGACACGGGATCTGGGTCACATGCTGAGGGCTCAACAGAACCCTCAGATGAGCATGCCGGCGCAGAATGCCCCTAACTCTGGGCCTGGTGCTCCAGAACAATGACGGGGGCAGCACCCCGATAACCCACCAGTTCCCAGGGAGGAGGCACAAGGGGAAGGGGGGTGTAAAGCCTTAGAGGAAGCTTCCTTCCCCACTTGTAAACAGCCCCTGGAAACCCAGGAACTCGAAACAAAATCTCCTACCCCTGAAAGTCTGCCACCCAAGGAGCAGAGAGGAGGTAGGAGAAACAAAGGACCCAAACACCCAGTTTGTGGAGGAGGTACAGATCTTCCAATTTGAGGGAGAGGGATCCTCAGAGGATCCTGGGAAAAGGATTTTCTCCTTCAGAGATGGGGGAACTCCTCCCAAAGAAAAATGGGTCCCAAGGGATTCAAATCCAGACTGGGTAGATGTGGGGACTGAGCTATCTCATCCCAGAACCAACAGCATCAAAATCCCCTGGTTCAAACCCATTCTGGTGATTGCCTCCAAAAAGTTGGGGGGAGGGCGGCCCGGAACCAGAACCAGGGGAACCCACAACATCTCCCATTTCTAGTTGCCAACTTTTTCTTTCAGATTCCCAAGACTCTTCACAGAATTCTGCCCAAGTCTCTTCTCTTTCCTTGTCCAAAACGAGAAAATTAGCCCACCAGTTGTCCAAAAATGTGCATTATCTGTGCCCCCTTGAGGAGAAGGAGGGAAGATACTATGCCCCGGTACAAGTACAGGGGCAGGGTACAATTTTGGCACTTGTGGACACTGGATCCCAAGCTACCCTTCTGTCCAGAAGGGCCTTTGACGAACTAAATGCAGGAAGGGGGGAGAATTACCGTATTCCTCTCACCTCTCTTCCTGGACAACTTCAGAACTTTGACGGGAAGGAAATTCCTGTCAAGGGGTCGGCGGATTTGGACATTAAAATTGGGCGACACACAGTGAAACACCCAGTCATAGTAGTGACTCCAGAGGGCACCCCTTGTTTACTAGGGAATGACCTCCTGAGAAGGTTGTCACCCCTAATAGATTGCGTAAACAAGGTCCTCTGGACCCAGACTAGCCGACCAATAAAATTAAAACAGAGTGTCAACCATGTTAGTTTAAACGGCACGTGCCACATGGTTGAACAAAAATCTGACCAAGTAGAATTTCACTTCCAGAACAACCAAATTCCAGACGTGACAGTAATAGTGATAGGACAACAGACTGGTGATGGGGAGTCCTCTCTATTTCTGAAAATCAACCTTCCTTCCAGTTTAAGGTGGTATTCCACACTGGAAGGAAACACTCTGAAATTCTTTACCAATCTACAATCATATATTCCCACTCCAATGGTCCAGAAAGATATGAAATCAGCTCAGAGCCTGGCTGATATTCAGGAAATTGGAGAGCAGTTGTTCATCCATGTTCAGTTAAATGATGGGAAGGACTCTCTTCTCCCCCGAGTGTGTGTGGACAATGGTAAGAGCTTCATCGGCGAAGCCATGTTCCGCCAACTCCCAAAAGATCCAGCCATTCCCACATTCAAACTGATAGACAAATGGGAAATGGATCTGGAAACACCCAATACCAAACATCTCGTGCCAAGCAGGTGTATGATCAAAATCTCGATTGGCAACAAGAGCATAGTCCATAATTGTTGGGTTGTGCGAGACGTCACTGCCGCCTTATACTTAGGCAGTGACATTCTCAATCGCTTTGCCATTAGTTTGGACCTAATAAACTTCAAAGCTTGGTCCCGATTAGCGGATAATCCCAGGGGCTTTGATGATTCAGAAAGAGCATTTAGGTCAGCACAATTGCTACCTTATGCAGTTGAAATTCAGATTAAAGAGGAAGTCACCATCCCAGAAAGGACCTGACAATTCTCCCTGGAAGTGAAAGTTAAAAGAGGACAAACATTGAAAAACCCTGATGCTTATATTCATCTAAATGCTTCTCTCCAACAGCAAGGGTTGGAGGTAAACCCAACACCGTTAGTCAACATAGAAAATGACACCATTCCAATAGAGGTGGATAACAGCGACTTAAAGAGTATTACTCTAGCTGCAGGCACCATTATTGGAATGGCGGTTGATGAATGACATTTTTCCATTGATTTAGGAAATGAACTGTTAGGCCCAATCCCCAAGGACTGTTTTGATAGTGACAGTGATGACAACACAACACCAGACAGAATCTTTACCCGGCAGGGGGGGAACTTCCTGGTGTACACTTCCTGCCCTTATGGTAAGGAAGATGTGACTTGTGACTTCAGAGGGGATGAGGTGATTTTCCAGGTCCATGAGGGCTGCCTTTCCCACCTGAAGTCTCCAGTCCAAATCAGCACTCTGACCAGAGACTTCTCCACCCAGCTGGAGGAGGCCGCTGAGATAGCAAAACCAGAAGTCTTTCCAGGCTTCAGGCAGATGGTTGAAGAGAGAGTCAACCTAGCTGATGCCTGTGTGACTCTGGAGCAGAAGCAAAAGTTGAAACAAGTTTTCTTGGATTTCCAAGATCTCTTTGCGGTGGACTCATATGACTGTGGTCCCACCGACATCCACACAACAACAATTCCCACTGACCCTTTCATGACTCCAGTGTTTGGGAAGCAATATCGCTTGCCTCTCGCATCCATGGAGTCCCTTACTGAAATAATTAAGAACCTTGAGTCCCGGGGGATAATCCGTCCAGTACACAGCACCTTCAATAATCCGGTGCTGGGAATATTGAAGCCAAACGGCCAGTGGAGACTCTGCACCGACCTTAGGAAGCTCAACAAACGGGTCCATACTTCCCGATGGCCTCTTCACTACATTGACCAAGGGCTGGCCCAGATCCAAGGGTCACAGGTATTCACTGCAATAGACCTGACCAATGGATACTGGACTGTGCCTGTCAGTAGGGAGGACCAATACAAGCTGGCTTTTACCTTCGGGGGCCAGGAGTACACATGGACCAGGACTCCCTTCGGATATCTCAACTCCGGCAATTAATTCAACATTTTCCTACACAAGGCCATGCCCAACCTTGGTGCGAGGGGTAACCTGGTTTATGTAGATGATGTCCTCATCAAAAGTTCATCTGTGGAGGAACACATAGAAGAGATCCGTTATGTTCTGACACAGTTGAGGGCCGCCGGAGCAAAACTTTCCCTTCAGAAAGCACAGTGGTGTAGAACCCGTGTTAATTTCTTGGGGCATAAGATTACTCCTCAGGGTCTCTGTCCCCAGGAAAAGAAAGTGGAAGCACTAAAGAAACTAAAGAACCCCACAACTCTGCGGGAACTAAGGAGCCTCCTTGGGCTGACTAATTACAGAAGAAAGTTCATTGAGGGCTACGCAGAGAACACCAGACCCCTGATTCATCTCTTGAAGGGGGGGTCAAGTGGGAATGGGGTCCAGAACAATCTGAGGCAGTAAGACAACTCAAAAGAAGCCTCTCACAAGCGCCCTGCCTAATTTACCCTGTCAGAAACAAGGAGTTTTTTTTGGAGACAGGGTTCTCTAATACATGCTTGACTGCAGTATTATATCAAAAGCATGACAAGGTCAATAAAGTAATCTCCTATGCGAGTAAAACTTTATCCTCTGTGGAGGAAAAATTCAACGATTGTGACAAGGCACTCCTGGCAACGGTGTGGGCATTGAAGAATTACCGCCCGTTTATCCAGGGGGAACACATCATAGTGGAGACCCCACACCAGCCTCTGCAATATCTCCAAAGTGACAGAATCCGGGCCGGAAATGTGAGTAATTCCCGGATTATTTCCTGGATTCTGTCAATGCAAGGCTTTCCTGTGGAGGTCAGATATGGCCAAAACAAAAAGAGTCCCCTCGCACAAGGTCTGGCTGACTTGCATGATTGTGCCAGAGTAAACTGTCTCGAGGACGAAAGTCTAAAAATCAACGACAAAATGGAGGCATACCTTAATTCCCCACACAAAGTATTTGAAGATGACAAGTGTGAGGGAATGCCCACTGTCTATGTGGATGGATGCTCTTACCATGTTGACAACAACGGGGAAAAGTAACTTGTGGCCGGCGTAGGGAATGCATGGGTGAATGAGTCCCCAGAACCCTCCTCTGGGTACAAGATTGGTCCCCGAAGTAGTCAGGTGGCAGAGTTGATGGCTGTGCATCAAGCCATCCTCACTGCTGTCCAAAATCAACTCCACGAACTGGTCATAATCACAGATTCGGATTATGTACGGAACGGGTTCGAGGAGCACCTGGTTAATTGGAAAACCAGAAGCCTGTTATGTGCTAATAACACACCCTTGAAATATGGGAAGTTAATCCAAAATATTGATGATCTGGTCACCTCGAATGGGATGACCATCTACTGGAAAAAGATCAAGGGTCATTCCAAAGTAGAGGGACCAGACAAAACTGGAAATGGCTTAGCTGATCAGCTGGCCAAAACCGGGGCCATCCAAGGGAATCTAATAGAGATTGAGTCCCTGTTGGGGAAATCCAGGTCACTGCGATCACTAGGTCCCAGACAAATGCTCACAATGATCTTTCAACTGCACAATGGAGTAAGGAGACCCCCGATGCTGATTTGATTACGGCTCAGAAGGGGGATCCAATAATTGGTAAATTTTGCCAACACATTGAGGACCCTGAGAACTTTCCCCTGACAGATACCGATTACATTGGGAAAGAGGACCTTAGAGTGCTGATGAAATGTCCAAAAATGTTCCGAATCCAAGATGGTTTGTTGGTAAGGAAATCCCAATCTGGCCATGATTAGTGGGTGGTTCCTACCTCATTCCGAAGCCTGATATTAAGGCACGCCCATGATTCGGCCACAGCCGGCCACAGGGGGTTTCATACCACACTTGAGATCTTAAGAGAGGTTGCATACTGGCCACACATGGGGCAGGACCTCGACCAATACTTGAAGGGGTGTCTTGTGTGTGCACAATTTCAGCCAACATACCTCACACGCCGTGCACCTCTCCAAAAGAGGGGGATGACACTGCCATGGTCAGATTTGCAAGTCGACTACATAGGGCCTGTGATTCGCTCCTCTAGGGGAAATAAGTACATGTTGACAGTGACATGCTTATTTACTAAATGGGTGGAATGTCTACTGGCCCCAAACTGCAAAGCAGAAACAGCAGCTGCCCTGATGATCAACCACATCTTTTCGCACTTTGGACTACCCCAAAGGATTGAGTCAGACAGAGGTAGCCATTTTACCAGCGAAGTAATGACTAAGATGTGGGAGATATTGGGGGTTAAACGGAAGCTACACATTGCTTACCGGCCAGCCTCTTCTGGTGCAGTGGAACGTTGCAACAAAACCATTGTGAGCATCTTGAAAAAGTTTGTGGCAGATTCTGGGCCAAGTTGGGATATCCGATTACCTCTGGTCCTAATGGCCATCAGATCTAGCCCTTCATCTGCAACAAAAATGTCACCATTTGAGCTGATGACTGGACGCAGGATGGTGCTTCCCCAGCATTTACAGGACCCAAGAGCAGACATTGATCAATGCCTCCACAACTCATGAGTATGTTGAAAATTTAAGGAAACACCTTCAACATGCTTTTGCCTATGCTCAGCGAAACCTAGAAAGATCAGCCGATAGCATGAACACCCACTATGACTTGAAGACTAGTAGGAAAGAATACAATGTGGGAGACTGGGTCTATCTATACAATTTCCAAAGGAACCAGGCCAAACAGCACAAATTTCTGCCTACATGGAAAGGACCTTTTGAAATTGTAGACAAGATCTCACCAGTCGCCTACAAGATACGCATCCCCAAAGGCAGTTTGACGGAAGGGGAAGACAAGTGGGTCCATATTAATCAGCTAAAGTGTTGCCATCCCAGGCACACTTTGCAGCAACTGGAGGAGTCCTCTGCAATCCTAGAGGGGGCCGCTGCAGATTAATTCATTTCCATCCCTAAAATATTCCTCATATAGTCTTTAAAATATTATTATAAGAATGCAAATGTCTCCTGATTTAAAAAAATGTATATGTTCGCCCCACCACATTAATAGTGGTGGGGAAATGTCTACAAATATGTTTCTGCCACTTTTCTGCCACTTTTGCTTTGTCATCCTAGGAGAGATAAACCATGGAGACTGACCAAGGAGGACGACCCAGGGACCGGGAGCAAAGATCCGAGGGGCCCGGGGTACCGCCCAATACTCCCATCAGGACCGGCGAGGAGAACCGATCGATCCACCCTGATGGAGGAAAAGATGCTGAACTTTGCCATCGGCAGAATCAGAAGAAGATGAGGCGAACATCCCAGATCTTGCGAGTTCCATCGATGAAGGTTCAGAATGGCCATCGCAAGAGGAGGGTCTTGTGTGATGTTTCACCCACGCATCCAAGCCCTACAACATAATTGTGCATTACTGGCAGCAGAAACATCATAATGGCCGCCGGAAAGCATGCTGCTTGCCAGAAATCATCCAAAAATGCACAGGGAAAACATGAAAAATAGGTTGCCATTCATTTTTGCCTCTGTCAATGTTAATACAGGAGACCATTGCCAGATCCTATCCTTTGGCTGCACACAGAGCAAATCCAGTGCAAATGAATATGGTGCTATTCAAAATCCGTTTTAATTGATGTCAAAAATTGCTAAAATCATGGGCACGAAACCACCAAACAAAAAATCGAACTTCTGGTTGGGTGCTCTACATTGCTCTACTGCAGAATCCACATCAATACAATGTTGGCAAGGATCATATGCCATCAAATAAAATCCCCTTTTTGAAATGTATTAATTCAAGACAGCTTCCAAAAATGGGTGCAATACCGGTGTTTGCCACTGACCGGCGCTGGTGATCTAAACTCTGACAGGAGACCTGTATTTCAGGAGCTGAAAAGGAACCTGAGTTAGCTGGGACTTCAAAGCCTTGCTTGTCCCCGGGAAGTCTTCACACCTCAGAACTCCACACAAGAAGGCAGGAAATCACAAGTTTCTGTTAATCAAATGGAGACTGGCACCCTGGTCTGCTGACCTCAGTCAAGACAATAGACTTTCAGTTAAACAGAATATGCTAATTTGGGTGTGCCTGAACAACTGCTCTGGGGGAAGGCAAGACATCAAATCTCTCTGAGTCAGAACTAAGTTCCTGGAGGCGGGGACAAACAAATGGGTGTACTGAAGGGGAGGAAAATGTATATTTTTGTAAATTGCTTATAAAATATTGTATCAAGCTGACAGAAATGTACAATTTGGGGATTCTTAATATGGAAAATGCACCCACAATTTGAGACTAAGCTCAACTCCGTATGATGTTCTGAGACCAAACCCCATAATTATTAATATTGCAAACACTGGGATTACACTAGAGAATTGAAAACTTACTGTGATGTGCCCAGAGAGGGTGGGTACCTCCGTGGAAGATTTGATGAAAAACCAATATGGCGAAACCCACTAAAAGCGCAAAATGTTGTCATTTCTGAACCCAAGCTCGTAGAAACATGTGCCTTGAACCAAGCTGTACCTTAAGCAATCTATGATGTGTACATGTAATTTCAACAACTTGTGCATCTGGGAAATATGTGTTTTGGGTAAAATTGATTTCCTATAAGAAACCAAAGGGGAGTGTTCTTTCCTTAAAGCCATAAAAATGATAGTTGATGACACAGGATGACTCACAACTCCATTCTCCAGTCAGGGCACAGAAAATCCTCTAACCTATCAGGATCCTCAGAGGGTTGGGCATAGAAAGTACGCCTTCCCACCCACTTTCAAAAGACATAAAAAGAACCACTTAAACCCAGATAGGAACTGCTCTTTCCACTTTCTTGCACAGCACTTTGCCGGACGACTTCAAATCCAGACAATATCCAGAGACCAGAATTTAGAATCCAGACTCCAGAACTTGTAGCAGAGCGGCCTAGTCCACAAGCTGAATCCTTTTCAGAGGCCCCAGAATCCAGCAACCTAACTAAACTATTCAACAGCCGGGCTGTGCTGTTCACTTCTGGCCCAGAACCCGTGCCAGAACCGAGATCCAGAGAAAGCAGAGCTGTATCCAGAACCGTTAGGTCCAGTTCAAGAGGCCAACCAGATCAGACTGCTGTGCAGTGCCGATAGCAGACAAGACCGCTGTGCAGTGCCAGACCCAGATCAGAGGCCACGCTGTGAGCAGAACCAGTGGCAGAGACCGTCCCGTGGCGAGAGTGCAGTCCAAGGCCCATTCTGGTCCAAAACTTGGAGTGAGTATCCATCCAGAACTGTACAGAACCAATCTCTTAGTCTAAAAGAATCCCATTCAAACCATTTTTAACCTGTCCAGAACTGCATCATAGAATTGTGTGTCCATCCTGTTGATTCAGAACCTTCCACAGCGCATCTGTCATTCTGAATTCTTAACTTTATTTCTGAAAATCTACCTCCACAAAAACATCCATAGAAGCGAGATTTAACTGTCATTTTAAAGCTAAGAACCTAAGCGATCGATGCACTCGGAAAAAGTGCCACGAATTGCAAACTAGCTCAATTTCACCACTTGTAAAAAAATTGTTGCTTCTTGCTTGCAACTGCTGAATTTCGTTTCAACCTGATATTCCCTCATGAATCATTGCTGGTGTTGACCTGAATTAATTCAAAGTAGCTGTCACCTACCCTGAATCTCCTATTTGGAATTAAAATCATTTTTAGCATATGTTTCACTTCATTGCAACCACATTTAAAAGTATTTGGCCTGTGTTTTAAAATCATCCCTGTTTCTCTAAGCTTGCTGGGGGAAACGGGAACTGAACTGCTTCTGATTGTATTCCTGAAAACCTGTGTGCCCTCATTTCCATCTCTTCATATTGCATAGGGGGGGAGTGAGGAAAAAGTGATCAGATTATCTCTTGTTGAAACCATATCCAGTTTATTCTGTGTTGCATTCTTTCCATCATTGCTTTTCCTTGAAACCATACCAAGTATTCTCTGCTACCTTATCCTTTCTATACCAACTCCTAAGTAATTAAAGAATTGTGCTACTGTAATATTATCCACTGTTGATCACTGTCATATTCATAAGCGTGTTATAAAATATTAATTTATTCATAAAAGTGTGATATATATATATATAGTTTAATTTTTCCAATAAATCTTTTAATTTGCAAAGAAAACCTACTTCTTGGCTCAGTGAGGTCAGGGGGATTCAAAGAGGGGCGTTATATAAGGGTTTATCATCCAGATTTAAGAACTTGACATAAAAATATATAAATAAGGACTTCCATTGGGCATTCCAGACTAGGCATTGACTTAGTGGGATTGCTAGATTGAAGTCACTTACAATCTCGACCCAACGGGTGGGTGGGGGGCCTACGCAACCCTCTTACCCACAGACCACTAGAACGTTACAGAGACACACCGCAACTATGCACAGAATCCTGGGAGTGACGGATGTCCTAAGCAACAAGGTAATAAAAGCCCCACTAACCCAACAGCTAAACCTCAACTTTCCTCTCTGCATACACCTCTCAAATGCTAAACAAACACAACCACATCTTTGCACAGCAATCTGCAAGCACTTCACTACACTGCAATAACAAAACAAACCACACATAAGTCCGCACAACAGCACATGGGAGTCTACCGATCCATATACTGCACCCATGCTCAGCAAACAGTGTTAACCGAACTGAAGCTTTCAACAGGACAGCAAAGCTGCTTGCTCTACCTTTTTGTCCTGCTATGCCCCACTAACACAACCTACCCTCTTACCAGGGGACCACTACAGTGGTGATAGAGCACAGTATAAATGTCCTTTAACATTATCATGCGAGGGACATCATGGTGACCATGTCAGTGAAGTTGTAAATGAGTGGTGTTGGGTTTGCGTGGCCTAAAGACTAGGTTGAATGTAACAAGGGCGAGAGACTGAAGTGGCAGCGGAGTTCTTCGAGGGAGCTGATAATGGCTGCTTCTCATCTGGCGCCCGGCCAGGAAAATATGTGGATGGGACTTCAGCCATTGTTGTTCGGCTGTAGCTTTTGGGGTGAGGATATCTATGATGTTGGGCACAACGTTGCTAAGCCAGGTTTCAATGATGAATAGTGCATCCAGGTGCGGGTGGTAATGGTGTCTGTAATGCCAGCTGCATGTGTGATTGCCGAGTGGTTGTTGATGATCTTCATATTTTTTGTGGGTGTGTGTGTGTGTGTGTGTGTGTGTAGGCAGGCATGGGGGAGAATGTGGCCGAGATTTCTCTGATGTGGAGTCCTTGGGGGTGATGGAATGTTTGTCATTTTCATTTTCAGATGGGAGTAGGGTTGGGCTGTGTAGAAAGGGTGGGTTGAGATGCATGGTGTTTAGCATACGTGTGGTGCCTGCTGTAAAGGCCCTGCGTCCTCCATGGCCGAACAGTAGTCTTCTTTGTTGATTAAGAGTTGAAGGGACAGAGGAGGAGTAGCATAGAGGGGCAGAAGTAGGAGGGATAAAGAAACTGAAAAAGCCAGTGAGTAAGTATTGGAGGACCTGAAATATGTCGGTCAAAATGTGAGAATAACCTCATTGGTTATTGTGTGCAGTTGGTTAAATGCGTCCAAGAAAAGTGTCTCAATGACACTCCTTCATATCAATGTGATTTGAGTGCTCCTTCATGTTGCAGAGATCCAAACCAAGCAATACCAAGACACAAATTGGTTATACAAGCCAAAATAAATTGTAAAACAAGATTAATGGGTGTTATCCGGGTAAACAAATGCTTACTAGAGGCTATTGTGGGTGGACCACTGGGGTACAGGGTTTAGCTGTTCCTTGCCCAGTTGTGTGCCTGTGTGTGATTAGTGTGTGTAGGACCGATCAGGACTGATGCATGTGGACAACTCTCCTGGGTGGCTCTGTGATGCATTTTTCTGTGCATCCCAGCCAATGCTGCCATTACATACATGTTGTCATGTGCATTTCGCTGCACACTTTGCTGTGACCTTCCATTCTCTTGTGAGAAGACTAGGCACATAAGCATGTTGGCAGAGCCATGACACCCTGGTCCTGGGAGAGGAGAACCCAGAAGTCGAGACAACCAGTTATGATAGACCCAGAAACCTGCAAACCATACCACAAAGAATTATTTTACCCTGATGGACTCAGTGTTGCATCACCTTAACTGCTATAGAGCAACAGGGTTCACCTGCATGACAGGGCCCTGTTCTCAAATGATATGCAATGGACCCCAGTCTTTCAAAATGTCCTTATGTGGCTCCTCCATCAGGCTGACATTGTAAGACATTTACTGCAGTGCCACCATTGTCTTGGAGCCTACAGAGACCTGCTAGCAAAGATGGTAATAGATTTGGGCAATAGGAAGCAGAGTTCTAAACATCCCCTATTGGAAGTAGCTAAAGATCCCTTACCCTAAGTTACCACAGTTGTTAACAGATGGGCCCAATGAAAAACAATGGATTCTGACTGAAACAAATGATCTTATTCAACCCAAACATTGCTTCTTGCCCCCCGTTCTGAATTTTGGCATCTGAGTTTCACAATCAGACACTGACAACTTTACCTGTGATCATACCAGCATCTCCATCAGTATCATCTCCTCCACTTGCCCAATGAGCAAGTGTAGCCCTTCCTTACATTTCTGGAAACAGTGACTTTGCTGATTCAGCATGTGGCTTGGAGGAAAGCACTGTTTTTCTGGTTCCAATTCATTAATAATGATAAACCAACCTTCCATCAAGCAGCCTTTCGAGAACGTATTAGTCAAAGGGATGGTGCCCAATGGAAATTATTGTTTTATTAAAGCACTTCTATGAGAGCTGGTTCTCGAATGTATTGAGTGGCAATATAGAAGGGCCATTTATGTGTCATAAATTGAGGGCACCGTGATGACAGGGCGCTCCATTTCTCTTGCCTGGCCCTTCTTTTGAGACTATTCCCATTGAATAAACTTATTTTAAATTGTCATGGTGCTGTGAGCCTTACCTCAGCTGGATGGTGTTGACCTAGAAGAGAGCTCTCTTTACAATCTTCACGCGTAATATGTTGACACTTGCTAGTGTTACATCTAGATTTAATACTTAATTTGCGCTCCAATTTCTGAAAGAATTATGCACTTTATTGTTTTGTCTCTCATATAATAAGTGAAGATGCTACATTTTATTAGGAAGGACAGAATATTAAGTTTGAGGGAGGCTTTAGCCCTTTAAAAATCATCGACTATGCAAGATGTGGTTTTATCATTTATAAAGTATTTAGATTTTGCATGATACAAGCAGCGTCAAGCATGTATGAAATTGATCTTTTAAGATGTATTGTCACACCCTCCCTTGTACACACACCTGTTAATACTGCCACTCCTGCCACTGCCCAAAACTCTGGAATTACTATAGCTCGCCCCGCTCCCTCCGTCCCATCTTATTCCCCCTTCACACCCCGGCACTCACGTGGGCCTCCTGATGACTCACTTGCACATGCACGCTTCATCCGCAACAGAACGCTCTCCAGGTTGCGTCCTTTTTTGCATTGGCAGCTTCCTTGGCACCTAGGTTATCGGCGGAACGCTGCTATGCTTCTGCGTCGCGTGACCAGCGCTGTGTGCTCACGTGACCCGGGGATCCACTCACGTGATGCGGCAGCACGTCATGTGATGGGAAGTAGTGCCAGAAGTGCGAGTATTTAAACACGGCTCTCCCTGTACTCGCTGCTTCACAGTTGTTCCTGGCAACCTGTTTGGCACTACGTGTTCCTTTGGATTTCTTGACTCGTTTTGGATTTTTGACCTCGGTTTGCTTACTTGGACTTCGCTTGGATTACCTTACTGGCTTTGTTACATTGGATTTACCTGTGCTTTGAACTCGGACTGCTCTTTCGACTGCAACACGGATTTCCCTTTTGCATCTGGTTTTCTTTGGAACTTCTTGCTTTCAAGCTCCACAGCTACCAAACCACGTTCTTGTCATCAGGTGGTTCTCACGTCATTATTGGGACTATAGTCTACCTGCCCACGTGAGTCCCGGACCCTTACCTCATAGGTTCATTGCCTTTCTCCTGACCCCTCTGGTAAGACCTTTTTCACATTATTTTGGCACTGTCATTTACTGTCAATTGCTTGGTACTTAATCAGTATTTTCTTGCAGCGGATTGGGGTCCCAGAGTTTCGCGGTTCCGGAGTTGACCATCTCCACCTGTGGCCTCAACGGTCGCACAGGGAGTGACTTTGAGTTCTCTCTGTGTGGCATTTGGGGTCAGAGGACTCTTCTGCCTACACGACATTCAAGTCTCAACATTTATATGCATTTTTGCTAATTCTTGAACGTATGCTTTTAATCTTTTATTATTGTAATAACCTTATTTTATCAGAACGTATAAAGTGCAGCGTAAGCCCGAAGGCATCATGGCGCTGAAGCTGCAGAGGTAAGGCCAACCAGGGTGCCAAGAAACAAAAAAGGAAATGTTTTCAAAGCCAGATGGAAAGGCAGATGATCCTCAATGATACATAAAGAAAGAGGAAGAAGGTTCCAGGCCTTAACTGCTGTCACCGAAAAAGCACGGCCACCAACGCAGGCAAGTCTGGCCCTGGGAGGCGGAATGATTTTCAATGCTTGGGAGCAAAGTGACCTGTCGGGTTTGTAGAGGCAGAACTTTGCTTGAAGGGATTCAGCTCAATTTTTTTAAAAGGCTTTCTGGACCAGATGCAAAGATCTAAATTTAACACGCTGCTCAACAGGGCGCCAATGAAGTTGGTGCAAAAACGGTGTCATGTGGGCACCTAACAGACGGTGGAGTACTGCTCTAGCTGCCATGTTCTGCAATCACTTAAGACGCTGAAGTAGATGCTGCGGGGCGGCTAAATAAAGGGCATTGCAGTAGCCAATGTTTGCTGATGACCAGTCAGGACACCACCGGAGCATGGAATTTCGGGGGAATGCATGGGAGCACTTTCCGAAGGGTCCAAAATTTAAAATGAGCCTTCTGGCAGACAAGAGAAACCTGATCGGCCATAGCTAGTGAGGCTGAGATTTTTACTCCCAGATCCTTCACCACAGAAACAGGGAGGCAAAGGGGCCAAGGCTCTCAGGGCAGAAGTTGCGGGGCCAGAACAGCGAGGGTGAGGTTGTGCCCACCAGCAGCACCTCAGTTTTCTCACTGTTCATTTTAAGCCAATTCAAGGCCATCCAGTCACCCACTGCTTTTAAGCAGCTCCTCAACTGACCAGCAGTCTCAGGATGAGTTAAATTCAACCACACAATAATTTGTTTTATCGGTTTAGGAATAATACAAAAAACCATGTGCATGAATTATACCAAGAAGTGGTTGAATGTATAAGTTGAACAGGGTAGGGGACAATGAGGAGCCAAGGGGAACCCCACACAGCAGGGTAATCAAATAAGAACAAAACAGAGGAAGGGACACAGATTGAGAATGCCCTGCCAAAAAGGAAGAGAATCAGGCAAGAACTTGACGGACAGGCCCACCGAAGAGAGAAAGGAAATCGGGGTAGGGTAGTCAACGGTGTCAAACGCTGCTAACAGATCGAGCAAAATCAGGGCCCCCACCCCACCGTGGTCCACCGTATGGGCCAAGTCATCCACAACTGAAACCAGACCTGATTCCATACCTTGACCGGGGCGAAACCCTGACTGAAATGCTTTAAAAAAAATTGATGATTCCAGAAAGGTGCAGTGAGATAGGGTAAAAATTGGACAGAACTGCAGAGTTCAAGCCAGGCTTTTTCAGCAATGGGATTACCAGGGCATGCTTAAGGTTATCAGGGATCACCCTGAAGAGAAGGAGTCATTGACGAGGGAATGTCGACAGAGATGCTCTTCAGTATTGGAAGCGGAATGGGATCTCTAGGAGAGGCTGATTTCAAGCTATTAATGGCTGCCAGAACCTCCTTATCGGAAAACACCAAAAAGGAAGACCAGGAACCAATTTCAGTATCCATAGGGGTGAGTGGGCTAAGGGATGGCCCGAACCACACCTCCTGGAAAGAATTCAGGTGGATAGCTTTTGCGAATGGTAGCTATCTTCTCATCAAAAAAAATTACGGAGATTCACAAAGTTCCTGAGAAGGGGTGATAGCGGGCTGAGGTTTAGCCTGCACAGTTAGGGATTGAACGACCACAATAATAATAATAGCCTGTTCAATCTTGGCACTAAAGTATATTTGTTTAGCTGCCAGAATAGCTTTTTGGTATTCTAAAGTGGCCAGGCGATATAAGATTCGGTCGGACGGTGAATAAGCTATGCTCCATTTTCTTTCCGCCTGCCTACGATGGAGTTCAAGTGTTTTAAGATCCGCTGTGAACCACTGTTCTGAACGACAAGACTTCATAGGACAGCGCTTAAAGGGGGTCAGAATATCAGCCACTGACTGTAGCATCCGAGAAACTGTTGCAAGTGTGCAGGAAGAGATATTATTGTAGTCCCTGAGAATCAAAGAAGTAAGATTCAAAGTAGAGACATCATGCCAGCATCGCTTTGAGGTAAACTGCAGAGAGCGAGAAGAGAGTGAGACCGCCGCGGTCAAAGAAAAGGGGATCACCATGTGATCCGACCAGATAATTGGAAATGTAGGAAAAACAGACAGGACTGCAGGAGAAGCAGAGATAAGATGCAGGGTATTCCCCAGTTGATGAGCCGGACAAGTAACCTACTGGGAAAGACCCAAGTCTGACATTGAAGCCAAAGAATGACTGGCTAAATGACAATGGGATTTATTAGTCGAGAGATTAAAATCACTGACAACTACCAGGTTAAAATATATTTGCCGTAACATAGCGGTAAAAATAGGAAACTCATTGCAAAACTTGCGATCGTAACCCGTAGGGAATTATATCTGAAGGACGTATAGAGTATTAGTGGCTGAAAGGGATACGAATCGAGATTCCATCCATGTTTATTTTTGTTTTTTTATATGTTTATTGTATTTTACTCATTTTTACAAAACCCCAAATCTCTCCCCACCCCCTACCTCGCTGGATCCCCCCAAACAATCCTTTACATGGTACATTATACATATTTCAGAGAATGCATATAAATCACGAAATGACAAGAGCACACAGACGTTGAGGACAGTATTGGAGGTTATAGTCAGATTGCAAAAATTCAAGGACCTCCGACCATTCAAATGAAAACTTCAACTGTTCACCTTGAATCCTATATGTAGTACATTCCAATGCTACAAAGTTCCAAAGGCTAGCAAACCACTAAGTGATCGACAGCGCATCTGTAGACTTCCATTTTTTAGCTACTTCCCAGTAAAGTGGACATTTGGAGCATCACATACAATATGCATTTTTGCTTTGATTTACTATGCATACTGGGCTTGAGGATTAACAGTAATTTCGACTTCAAGGAACCAGAGATCAATGATGCAAATATCTGCTGCATTGATACATCTATATCTGCCCAGTAACCTGCTAAGAAAGGACAGTGCCACCATAAATAACCCCAATAACCCCACGTTATCGCCAGCATTGGTCCAACAAAGTAGATTTAATTTTATGGAGACAACCTCTTGTATAGTGCCATTGTGCTAATAAGACAATATTTTTTGGCCGCAAGGTACCCTACCTCTTCTACTAAGCTCATAATTTTACTCCTATGTAGGTTAGGTGGCCGATCTTTTTTATTAAGCCACAGCGTTTCCCCTATTTGAGGCCCCCCCGTCCCATTCCATATGCATCCAACATATCTCTCCATCCCCATCCCACCAGTCCCTAATAATACAAAGTTGTGCATCCTGGTAACATACGGTATGCCAAACCCTCCTTTGTCGGTGGGGGAAGTCAATACTTCATATGCCACTCTTGGATGTTTATTATTCCAAATGTAAGCAGAGAGGTTTTTTTGCAAAGATTTAAACCATGGGGAGTGATTCTAAGTGGGAGTGCCTGAAATAAATACAGAATCTTAGGAAGGATAGTCATTTTTACGACATTCATCCGGCCGAGCCAGGAAATCGATAAGGGGCCCCATTTTCCAAACTATGTCGCAATCAGTCTCAGCAGAGAGGGAAAATTGGATTCATACAGGCCCGCCAGGTCTGGGGTTATCACCACCCCCAATTATTTAATATGCCCTTGTGCCCAACCAAACTGAGTTTTAGTGTGAGGAGAAGAGACAGCGGCCTGGGCCAAAGATACATTTACAATTTCTGATTTTGCTGAGTTAATTTTTAAACCCCCGACCATACCTACATCCACAATTCACAGTTTTGTTACGGGTAGTGATGTGGCTGGTTCCAAGACTGCCAACAGCATATCATCGGCGTAGGCCACGATTTTGTGGGCAAGCCTGCCAAATTGTATCCCTTTTATGTCAGGCTGTTGTCGAACCCTTGCAAAAAAACGCTCAAGGCTAATAGCATACAGTAAAGGAGACATGGGACAGCCCTGTTTCATCCATCTCTGAAGGGAGATAGTAGGGGATAATTGTCTGTTAATGATTATTCTAGCCACCAAAGATTTATAATTTAGTTTGTCTTGTCATAAACCGTGGGCCAAAGCCCATCTTTGCCATTGTCTGGGAAAGAAACGACCATTCGACCCGATCAACAGCCTTTTCGGCATCTAATGATAGTAATAACGCAGGGATCTGTTTCTCCTCTACTATTTCCAGTATATGGCAAGTACGCCGGATATTATCATGTGTCTGCCATTTGTTTATAAAACCGGATTGATCTGGGTGTATTATAGAGGAAAGCATGTCTTCTAACCTGTTTGCTAGTATTTCTGAATAGATCTTCACATCAATGGAAATAAGAGTGCTAGGACGATAGGTTCTGCATTTACCTGGGTTCTTACCAAGTTTTGGAAACAAAATAATCTTTGCTTCCTCCATAGAGGATGAGATACGTCCGGAGCTAGAAAAGGAGTTGTATAACTGTGTTAACTCCGGAACCAGGACCTGCCCAAAAGCCTTATAAAAGGAGGCAGGAAAAGCCACCTGGTCCTGGGGATTTGTTTAGGGGGAGAGAATTTATAACTTTCATAACTTCTCATAGGTGATTTGTTCTAGAGTTTCCCGTTCCGTTAACAAAATCTGAGTGAGACTAACTGCTTGTAGATACCGAACCTGAGATTGTTCCTCTGGGTCTTCAGAGCTATAAAGGTTCGAATAGAATGTATGAAAAAGCTAAATTATTTAGGGTGTTTCGGTAGCATCATCCCCATCAGGTGTTTTTAACAAGTGAATAGTTTACAAAGCAATTTTTTGTTGAAGTTGTCTCGCCAGAAGGTTATCAGCCCTATTTGCCTTAACATAATAAACCCTGTGCAGTTAGAGCAAGGATTTCTCTGCCTTTTTTGTTTGAACTAGGTCCAGTTTTCCTTTTGCTGTTCTATATGCTTTGAATATTGCGGGATCAGAATGTGTTCCATATTCCTCATTATTTGCTGTAGTTCCTCTTCCAGAATAGACTCCAAATCTAGACTTTGTTGCCGTACCACAGAATCCTGCAATTGTTTGGATGGGAATTGCCATGTCCACAACCATTGAAGCATCCCATCAATGTCTATCTGAATGGTCATGGATACATGATCCAAAAGCGATTGGATGACAAATTATTGATGTGACCCTGCCTAACAAAGCCTTGGAGACCCAAATATAGCCAATGCCGGAGAAGAAACGATGCACACGAGAGTAAAATGTGAACCCCTTTGCCTCCCCCATTAAAGCTGGCCAAATGTCTACCAGTGTTAAATTTGCAAGCTTTTGTTTCAACCGTCTAGAGGGTACTAAGTGCATCGAGGTGGTAGCTACGCTGCGATCTCGTAGGGGATCACAAGCTCTGTTTAGATCTCCAAGAAGTATTATTTCCCCTTACTGAACAATTCTAATTGAGTGATGACCGATTTCAGAAAAGCGTCTTGGCCCGCATTGGAAGCATACACAGAAGCCACTGTTAACTGTCTGGGGCCAATTCCTAAAACAGCAAAGACATATCAACCCACTTTGTGTAATGTGTGCGCACCACTTTAAATTGGAGACCAGATTTCAAAGCAATCTGGGTCCCTTCCACTTTTGCCCTAGCATTGGCTTGCAGTACCACTGGAAACCGACGGAGACGCAGTTTACGCCTGTCTGCAAAACCTACATGCATCTCTTGAAGCGCAACCAAATCCGGCTGGTGGCACCCCAAAAGAGCATCTAATTTCCTGTGCTTCGCCAGTGTGTTCAGGCCTTGTATATTCAGGGTCAAACATTTAAACTGTCCCACTCCGCCAAGCCAATTAACCCAACATACCATGCACATCCTCCCCACCTGTCTCACCCATCCAGCTACCCCGCCCCAGTAACCCACCCCACCACCTCTTTGCCCAAAACAAAACCCTAACAAAGTCCCCGAGTGTGAGCCACCATATCTAACATTTTCCAGGGCAACCGGCAACAGTTGTGCACCCACTGAGTCTTCAGGCGACTGATGGGAGGATTTTCTAAATCTTCACATTGCAGTTCGAGATTTCGTATCACCCTGGAGAGTTCCTCCAGCACTATATCAGTTTGTTTGCTTCCCTGTTATAGTGCCGTGATAGCGGTTTCATTGACTCTCCCCAAGAGATGTGATATCCTTGCGAACATCTGTGAGTGACTGCTTTATTTCCATGGTGAACGAAGCAAACTGCTGTTGGAATGAAGCAGAGAATGTATCCTGAAATTGTTTAAAGCTGGCCAAAAATCTTCCTTTGCCACAGCCATATTCGATTCCTCATTGTTTAGATCTTCAGCCACAGTGGGGTATACTGCTGCCGGTGCAGAAGGAGACTGTAGGGTAGCTGCCTCCCAGAGTCTTTGGAGCCGATTACTGTTTGGGAGAGATTCCTTAGCAGGGTGGTGTTGGGTGCCTTTCTTCTTGCCCCTCTGCATATGCCTGTGTGTCCACCCATGTTGTGAGACAAGGAACAAATAACAAAGATGCCGCTGTGCACCCGAAGAGTACAGCTAAGGTGTGTAACCGCGGCTACATAAAGCAAGAAAAGCGATCAATCCGTGGAGTATTACTAGACAACACCATCTCTTCCATCCCAGCAGGGCTAATGTCAACCGGCAAACTTAACTCAGTAAAAAGTACAGTTTAAATGAACCCTCCTGTGTTTGCACACCCGCCCGACTCACTGTACAGTCCAATCTGGTTGATTAGCTGGATTGCCACTGATTTGCTGACCCCCAAATTCTAAGCTATTGGTTATCAAAATTGAAAGTATCATCAGACATCCATGACTCATGCCGAGTGCTTTATGCATGTAGTTGTATTGGGTTATCCTGGTCCATCCAATCTATTTACAGCCTTAATTTCGGGCACTCATCCATGTGCTCCAACAGTGTTAGCACAAAGATAATGGGAAAGGGTCTCTCTGGAGCTGATAGCATATGACATCAGAAGAAATGCAAACTGCTTCAGAGTCACGACGTCCAGCTATATACTAACCGTTCATGCTGCGCCCTCTTGCCATCTATTCACACTTACTTGCGTTGGTCCGGCAAGTTAAACCTCCTTGTTTGACCGAATTTGGCACATCCCTTATCTGGAATGCACTCTGCCTGCCACTCACGTGCCGTGCCCCTTCCGTGGTCAAGGATCTCTATGAATCCACTGTTTTCTACAAATGAATGACAGTAAAGCTATTGCCAACATCACATAAAGGTTACGATATAGCTTGCTGTATCTTTTGTGATACTTTGTGACACTCTCAAAAGCCACAGCAATGCTGGTCTGGAACATTTAGTGGGAAGTGCGTTGTCTGCAGGCTGTGGGATCCTTAGGCAAACGTGGTGTAAAACCAGATATTATATGAAGAGGCATGGTATGTTATCATTAGTAATTCATTACTCATTTAGGGATTCAATTATCCATCATTCATTCTGATTAGTTATCCATTATCCATATTATTCAGCCATTTGGTTTGCTAGAGAAAGAGGCCTTGTTATATGAAGTGCCTTGTAGAGACATGTCTAGACATATGTTATTATGTATTATGTATGTAATTAGACACACGCATGTGTGCACATAGAAGTATGCATTGAGCCATGGTATAGCGCTTGGTTTGCGAGTGAATGTGTTAGGCACTATAGAGCATGTAGCTGGCTCCTAAGACATTCTGAAGAGACACACAGAGCAGCTCCACTTGGGTCTGCAGAGACATTGTTATGGTACACTGTGAATCGAGGAATGTGTAAACAAAGGCTGATAGACAGACAGATCGCCTTTGCCCGAGTAGAAGGGAACAGGAGGCTTATCAGCATCCCTGGGTTGCTCGCAGACAGGAAAGTGGGGGCATTCGCAGGGACTGAGGTGCTTTGCACAGGCATGCATGGAAAGAGGGATTTCAATGAATGGAGAAATGGGAGGATGGTTTCATAACACAGTAACGCAGACAGGAGAAGGCCATAGGATGTACAAGTCACGATGTACAATGTCACAGTGACTAAGAACACACTGGACATAGAGATAGAACAAGGCATGTGTACACAGACCTCCAGGCGCTGTCCCGATTTAGAAATGCTGGTTTGACAGAAGAGAGTGATGTGAATTGACACTATAACTGGGAGCCTGAAATGAGCAGTAGTTGTATGAGAGAGAGAGAGAGAGAGAGAGAGAGAGAGAGAGAGAGAGAGAGAGAAAGAGAGAGAGAGAGAGAGAGAGGGGTTTAGGCAGCGTTTTGAATGCAGCTTGGAGGCGGTTTGGCATAGAGGCTTTTGGAGAATCGGATGGCTTTGGCTGACATGCAACTTGGGGAAGCATTCTGGGAGAACTGATCATATGAGATCGATCTGGCAGGGAGCTTTGGCAGGAGAGCAGACTGGCAGAGGGAGCTGGAAAGGAGAATGGGGCCCGGTGCGATGCTTGAGATCAGCCCGATGCAGATCGGTGGGGGCTGCCTGCAGTTCATGCAGAAAAGGGGAGTAAAGGCCTGTTGAGTGGGAAGCTGTGTTGTTGAGATTTGCACACACTAGAGATAGGGATGTTGACATACTGGCAGAAGGGGAAGATAGGCACACACATAGAGAGTGTGAAGTGTGGTGTGGATTGGAGAGGAATGCTGAATGACACTTGCCATATGTATTTTGCTATTAGCATTATAGATCCAGCAAGACTGGATAATTGATATTAGATAGCTTGCATAGAAGCCAGTATGCTTTGCTAGTACTGTTTATGATGCCTTGCTGTGCATAAATAAAAGTGTTTTTGTTGTTGAATTGATTCATTTTTCTTTGTGTCTTATGTTTGTGTGTCCATAGCATAGCAATTTGGCAATAACACAGTGCACAATCGCCCTGAGATACATTTGCAGGGGGTGCCAGAGTGTTCCACCCCCCTGAGGTAGAGTTGCAGTTTGACAAATTGGGCGCCCATATGGGGCTAGGCCAAAAGTAGATTTTTTGGAAACTAACAACTGGCGCCTAATCTCGGGCTTCACTGAGGCTGATTGATAAATGGAACAGAGGGTTCAGTCTGCAGAGGTTTGCAGCTGGCGACTGGCCCACTTATCGATGAGCTGACGTCGAAGAAGTTCGAACATCGTGTGCAGCTGTGTTGTCTGTTTGTTCGTGGGAATGTAATATTTTATGTTTCATGTTTTGTCTTGGGGGGATGTTTTGAATTAAAGCATGCTTTGTCCACAATTTTGTTCATTGTAGGAAGGGGAACATAGTTGTCCGGCTGTGACTTTGTTTGAATCCGGAATTGTATTGGAATTGATCCAGAACAGTTTTTTTGTGACTGGCAATTTTGAAAATGTTTGTACAACCATTTGACTGAGCTAGAGAATTGTTTTTTCTTGATGACGCTTGAGGTATTTTGTTTGGAAATCCGCAGAGACAAGACACTTTTTGGAAAATTTGACCATTGTTTGGATTTCAAAGGCTGGAATGTGTGCACATATTTAGCAAGTCGACGACTGTATCTGCATGTTTAGAGAAGTCCAGAAGCTTGTTTTTTGAAACTCACAAGTGTTGTTAGGTTTGCTTGAAGAAAACCTGAGGGTGAATTAATAATAGAACTGCAGCATGAGCCCATATCTTAGTGATCTGAAAGCAATAAGAAATCGTCTCAGACATATGCGTGATGCCTGGGATGATTCGCCGGCACCAACCATAGTGATAGGAGGGAACAGAGTTCCTAAGAGAAACCCAGCAGGGGTAATGCATGTTTCATGAACCATCGGACACGTCCCTTTTGGACTTCCTGGTCCCTGACACATAGGGGCTTGCACTCAGCAGTTCTCGCAACATGGCCGTCAAACACGGAACGTTGTTTACCAGCTTCTGCGTCGGATGCAGCACTTTCTATAAAGAAGCCACGCCCCCGTGGACCCGTGCATTGCAACGCGATCGCTTGCAGTGGCTAGACGTGCGCTATCGTAGTTCGCTCTTGGCATCTTCTTTGATTCCTGGTTCCTGGCCCCTAATTTCCCTCCTCATTCATCCCCTTCCTCTTTTTTACCTCTTGCATCCCGGATCTCCGTGTACCTGTCTCCGAGTACACTCTTCATCGTTTTCCAGGACTTCCCGGACATTCTGAACGTTCCAGGAGTCGGATCGCCGAACGCACGCTAGAACCCGAGGACTTACGCACAGGGTTATAAAAGACCCGAACTGTGCTCAAGAAGACTCCATCAAAGAACTCCGATAAACAACACAGACCGGTGAAAAGGGGGGAAACCTGTGACAGATTGAGATGCCAACAAACTGCAATTGATACGGACATGAAGGCGGCAGTTTAAGACCTCATGCGCGGCATTCAGGAGTTAGCAACAGAGGTGCAGAATCTTAAAGCCGAGAATGCCGCATTGAAACAGTTAGTCGTGTCCCGTGATTCCGCGACCAAGGAAAGCGTATTGCTGGGCGGAGTAGTAGATAAATACGACGGTTCTTCAAACACCCTTCGCGGATTCCTTGATTCGTGTTTAGTCCACTTTGCCTTTAAGCCCTACTACTTCTCTACCCCCGGGGCAAAGGTGGGCTTCATGATTTTGCATCTTTCCGGAAATGCATTAACTTGGGCTACGCTCTTAGTTAATTCTGGAGATGCCCTCCTGGATGACTATGATGGATTCGTACGGGCTCTAAAGACCATGTTTCACTGCCCATAACAGGTCTACAGTGCCCAGGAACGCCTACTGGATTTCCAACAAGGTTCCCAGGATATGCTTACATATGTGACACGCTTTAAGCAACTGGCCAAAGAAGCAGATTGGTCCTCAGAAGCCTTCTTTACCCTTTTTCGAAGGGGTCTGAATGAAGAAATAAAAGATGAGCTAGCCAGAGTGGCTCGGCTAGGTTCCTTCCAGGCTCTTATGGACCTCTCTTTACAGATAGACTTCCGTATCCAGGAAAGGAAGGCAGAAAAGAAGACTACAGTGCCTTACCAAAAGACCTCCATAGAACCTTCCTCTAAGACTGAGCCCACTCCTGCCTCCACTACAGATCCAGAACCCATGCAACTGGGGGCCTTCCACGGACCCATATCCCTGCAAGAAAGAATGCAACGGATTCATACCGGGCTGTGTATGTATTGTGCCTCAGACAAACATCTTGTGAGAGAATGTCCCTTAGCTCCTCCACGGCATTTGGGAATTGCCAGCTCCCGATTCTAGAAGGAGCACAGCTTCAGGAGAGAGATGTTTGCTCCACATCTATTCCATCCTTGAACTCTCCTGGACAAAACAATCGTGTGATCTTGCCTTTCTATCACCATCCAAGAAAGAAACCTACCCCATTTTGGCATTGATGGATTGTGGAGCCATGGGGATATTTATAGATCAAGATTGGGTCACTACCCACCACATTCCATATGAAACTCGAGGCATTATCCAACCTGCAGAGGCTCTCTCTTCAGGACCCATAACCCTACAAACCAAAGAGATCCAGCTCTCGATAAACCATCATCGAGAGGTAATCAAATTTGACATCATAAAGTCTGCCCATTACCCAATGGTACTGGGTATGCTCTGGTTACAGAAGCACAACCCATACATCAACTGGGCAGCAGGATCCTTGTTTCTTGGCTTCGAGAATTGTATGTCTCACTGTCTATCCCTGGATTCCTCGTCAACATCTTCTGAAGCTATGCTGACAGACCAGCAAGGCCCATTCACGGTCTCAAATATTATCCAGGTTCCTAGGGCCTATCGGGATTACACTGAGGTGTTTTCAACTGTCATAGTTCAGACTCTACCCCCTCACAGACCTGAAGACTGCGCTATTGATAGTGAACCCTCAGAAGTGATTTATTTTGGAAGGATGTTCATTCTATCCGAACTATAGAAAAGGGCCCTCCGAGAATACTTGGATACCAACCTGGAAAATGGCACCATACGACCATCCAAATCTCCAGCGGGAGCTTCGTTGTTTTTTGTTCCCAAGAAAGATACTAAGGAGCTTAGGCCTTGTCTTGATTATCGAGGTCTAAATCAATGCACCCTCAAGGACCGCTACCCATTGCCCTTAATTTCAGATATCCTGGAAGCGGTGAGAGGAGCTATAGTCTTCACGAAGTTGGATCTCAGAGGTGCCTACCATCTGATCCGTATAAGGGAGGGTGACGAATGGCAAACAGCCTTTAGAACACCTTTTGGTCACTTTGAATACCTGGTCATGCCCTTCGGACTCTCCAATGCCCCAGCGGTCTTCCAACATTTCATGGACCGGGTGTTCTCCGATATGCTGTTCCTCTTCGTAATAGTTTACCTGGACGATATTCTGATATACTCCAAGGATCATTTTAAGCATGAAGAGCATGTTAAGGCAGGCTTACAGCGACTACGTGAACACAAGCTCCTGGCTAAACCCGAGAAATGCCTTTTCTATGTCTCTACTGTTCACTATCTAGGATTTGTCCTTAGTGCAGAAGGAATTGGAATGGACCACTCTAAGCTAAAAGCCATACTATCCTGGCCTGCTCCACCTACCGTGAAACAGATTCAATCCTTCCTGGGGCTTGCCAACTTTGACCGGAAATTCATACCATCCTTTTCAGAGATAGTTCAACCGATCATTACATTGTTGAAAATATATACTCCCTTCCTCTGGACAGCAGCCCAAGATGAAGCGTTCCAACGATTGAAGGCAGAGTTTACACAAGCCCCCATCCTGGCTCAACCTGACATCAATCGACCTTTCCTAGTGGAGACAGATGCCTCTAACTACGCCATAGGAGCAGTTCTAAAGCAGGAATTCTAGGACAACTTAGAACATCCCATCGCTTACCTTTCACAAACCCTAACTCCCAGTGAGTCTCATTATTCTGTTTTGGAAAAGGAACTGTTAGCCATCCGTCAAGCCTTCACAGAGTGGCGTCATCTACTTCTGGGAGCAAAACATCCTGTTCAGGTGCATACAGACCATCGGTATCTTCAAGTTTTACAATCTCCGGAATGTAGGAATAGTCGTCAAGCCTATTGTGCCTTCTTCTTTGCCCAATACCAGTTCCAGATCCATCATGTCCCTGGAACACAGAACATAATTGCTGACGCCTTATCCCGACGTCCCGACTACGAAACTCTTGAAGATCGGTCCTTCCCAAAGATGTTTCCCCACACAATTTTTGTAGCCCAAGCAATCAGCCTTGTGGAAGACATTCAGATGCAAACTCAGTCCTCTGAGATCTGGAAGGAATTTACAGGGAAGAATCGATGCACTCTTAGAACAAGGGACAGATATCTGTTCAAGGATAATGGCCTGATCATTCCCACACAGAGACTACAACAAAGGATTATAAACCTCTGTCACGATACCCTTCACTCAGGACATCGTGGCATCACCAACACTCTTCGTCTAATACAAAGACAATTCTGGTGGCCAAGAATGAAAGTTGACATTCAACTGTACATCCAAGCCTGTGCAGTCTGCAATCAGTACAAGCATGATAACAAGAGACCGGCGGGTCTCCTACTTCAACCCACGCTACCGACAAGGCCCTGGGAATTCATCGCCAGAGACTTTATTGTGGAATTGCCACCTTCCGGGGTATACACGACTATCATGGTCAGCATTGTTTTGTTGTCTCACATGGCTCATTTTACACCATTGTATAAACTACCATCTTCTTCAGAACTCGCTGGAATCTTCCTGGAACACATATTTCAACTTCATGGACTCCCTTCCAAGATCATATCAGACAGAGGACCTCAATACTTCTCTCAATTTTGGAAACACTTATGCCTTATACTAGGAATCCAACACGCCCTCTCTTTAGGTTATCATCCACAGACTAACTGAGCTACTGAATGTGTGAACCAAACCCTAGAGCAATATCTTTGTTGTTTCACCACCAAGGTACAGGATGATTGGTCACTCTTAATACCAGTGGCTGAATTCGCCTACAACAATTCGGATCACTGGGCTGTTAAGCCCAGCCCTTTTTTTGCAGCCAAGTATTCCACCCTTCGGTTCCACCTTCCATTCTCCCACATCCTACACCAGTACCTACAGTCGACTCCTGGATTGAAACTCTCATCAACGTACACAAGGAAGCCAAGGAACACCTAGAAAGGGCCCGAACTAACACCAAGCATTATGCGGACTCCAAAAGAAGACCTGGGCCTGCCTATGCAGTGGGTGATAAGGTCTGGCTATCCTTGAAACTACTGCCTTGACATTTACGGCCGAATAAGTTGGCTCCCCGGTACTATGGCCCCTTTTCCATAAAGGAAATCATAAACCCAGTGACCTTCCGACTCAAACTACCAGACTCCTGGAAGAGGATCCATCCAGTGTTTCACAAGTCTCTAATGAAACCATACGTCCAGTCCTCCCGGACTGCCCCAAGGTCCACCACTGTAATTGTCGATGACCAGCTGGAATATGAAGTGTCCAGTATATGTGACTCCAGGTACAGACGTGGTCAGCTACAGTACCTGGTTGAGTGGAAAGGGTACCCTCCTAGTGAACGCACCTGGGAACCGATCTCAAACCTAAATGCCCCCAGATTACTCAGAAGGTATCATCTTATACACCCGGGCAAACCCAGAGGGACAGGCCTTTGGAGAAGGCATGCTGTCATGAACCATCGGACGCGTCCCTTTTGGACTTCCTGGTCCCTGACATGTAGGGGCTTGCACTCAACAGTTCTCCCAACATGGCCGTAAAACACAGAACGCTGTTTACCAGCTTCCGTGTCAGACGCAGCACGTTCTATAAAGAAGCCAAACCCCTGCGGCCCTGTGCGTCTCAACGCTATCGCTTGCAGTGGCTAGACGTGCGCTATCGTAGTTCGCTCTCGCCAACTTCTTTGATTCCTGGTTCCTGGCCCCTAATTTCCCTCCTCATTCATCCCTTTCCTCTTTTTTACCTCTTGCATCCCGGATCTCCATGTACCCATCTCCGAGTACACTCTTCATCATTTTCCGGGACTTCCCGGACATTCTGAACGTTCCAGGAGTCGGATTGCCGAACGCACGCTGGAACCCGAGGACATATGCACAGGGTTATACAAGACCCGAACTGTGCGCAAGAAGACTCCATCAAAGCACTCCAATAAATAACACAGACAGGTGAGAAGGGGGGAAACCTGTGACAGCACGATGTAGTGCATGAAGAAGATGTGAATATTGTCCTTGGGGAGAAAGAGTTACCTCAGGGCAATAACAGAGAGAGTGTGACCCAGAAAGTTTGTTCCACTAATAGTGTAGTGATTGAAGAGATTGCCATAACAGCAGAGCAACAGAATGAACATATTGAACGGAATGTTTGCCATGAAGAGAAAATTGAGTTTTTTTGCCAGACATGTGCAGTATGCCTAGAGATATGCATAGAGGGATTGCCTATGAAGATTTGCATTGTGAAACTGTATCAATCGAGACACCTTTGCATGGAAGCAGTTATGTGCATGGAGATAGTTTTGTGAAGCATTTGCATTCTAGGTTTGTGGGAAGAGATGAGATGGTTAAAATCTTTGATTTGAATGGTAATGGCATTTATAATGCCATTTTTGGCAGAATTTGTGACAGCATTGTTTGGCCTATGTTTGGGAATGAAAATGTTGTTTTGTCTATCGGTTTTGCCACTTGGTTAGGAAGCAAGAGGAGAATGAATCGACTGAATCGTGCTAATTTACGCTGTTGCATTCTTTGAATATTTTGAGTTTTCCGAATAGACACATGGAGAGAACAAGTGTTTATGAGAGATTAGCAATGCCGAGACATCGTGCGTTTTCACTATCAGTGATTTCAGCAGACTGTTGTTTTGAAGAAGAAGTAGGCTGAGAAGGGAAGGAATGTTTACTGAATCTAAATTGCATTGCACATGCAGGAAGCTGTGTCCATTTGAATGAAATGCATTTGTTTTGTCAACATGGAGTGCAATTGAGTGAAATGCATCTGTTTTGTGAACATGAATGGATTCAGAGTGAATCATTGATGTTCAAAAGGGAAATGGATTGTGTGACTAGAAAAGGTTTTGCCACAAAGAATAATGCAAAGAGGAATGCAATTTAGCAATTTTCAAATTTGCATTTTTTGGGCTATGTGAAATGGACTGTCTTGTTTTGTTTTGAGAAGGACAGAGATGGAGGCTGGAGAAATGCATCATGCAGCATGAAGAGACAGTCATGGTTAGACAGAGACGGGGGCACACTGATACACTGGAATTGATACATGTACACTGATATTGGACAGACACTGAGAAATTAGCATTGATGTCTTTTGAGAGACATTGGGAGTTTAGAACTAGCTATGTGCACTGAAGCACAATGAGAAATGCTGTTTTGTTTTTGGCTTGAATACACCTGAAATATGAGAGAACTAATACTTGCACTTTTGTTTTCCTTGCATGACCTGGAGAGACACCTTGACCAGACCGTGAGATCTTGATTGACCAGATCGCATTGATGAATTGACCAGACCAGATTGACCAGAACAGATTGACCAGACCTTGATGCCTTCTGTTCGAGATCCATGATGACTGACACCTTATGACCTGACATTTGCATTCCGGCTGTTTTGACGCAGCACTGACAAATGGATTTTGTCACCTTGTGATGTGACACTATTTGACACCTACGATTTGCAGCAGCACTTCTGGGGAATGCCGACCAACTGGCTTAAGGCCTTGGGGTATGGCTTTGTCAATGGCTGTGGTCTGAGAAGGTACTCAGAAGACCTGTTTGCTGACTGATTTCCTGGCTGACAACAGAAGTGCCATGGGAAGTGAAGATCCTGACTGATTGTGAGAAAGTTGACACCTTGCAGCATTCTGTGCCAAAGATGAAAGATGTTCAGCAAAGGACAGAAACTGTTTGTGGGCTGTTTTGTAATCTGCAGCAAGGAGAGAGAATCCATCTGAATGCCTTACCTTGTGAACCAGAAGAAGTAACAAGCTTGGGGCTAGGGAAAAGGAGAGAAATGCAAATGAGCAGGAAGACACACACTGATGCATTTGATTTCCCGGTGCTAAACTACGTTTGAAGAGCAGTGAAGTTCTTTGTCTCTTGTGGGAGTGAGCGAGAGGTCATTGATCTGACACCATAGTGCTTTGAAATCTGCACTTGCATCTAACCTTGGCTGGTCCCTCATGTGAAGAGTTTTGGCCTGTGTGAGGGGCCATTGCAACACCATTGCATTGCCACTGGAGAGTTGCCATCTGCATTCTTTTGCTTCAACACTCTGAATGAGTGCCACTGTGAATGATACATCGGTATCAAGAGGATAGAGAGGGAGAGTTTTGGAGATAGGGAGAGTTGAGGAAAGTGCCTGAGGCACGAATGAAAGCTTGCAGCAGGAAGTGCACCGGAAGTGCACTGTTTCACTGTGACTGTCGGACCGGCTGTCCTTCTGCTCTGCTGTGCCCATGTTGGATTTTGTGAACTGTAGTGGGAATCTACAAGCCGATTCATCTACGAATCGGTAAGGTGTGTGGCCATTGGCTGTGTTAGCCGTCTATCTGCCTGCCCTCATCCAAGCCCCGGCCCACGAACAGCGTCATGAACCGGGTGCACGCGCATCCAGTGCGCGCATCCAGGAAGTGCACCGGAAGTGCACTGTTTGACTGTGACTGTCGGACCGGCTGTCCTTCTGCTCTGCTGTGCCCACGTTGGATTTTGTGAACTGTAGTGGGAATCTACGAGCCGATTCATCTACGAGTCGGCAAGGTGAAGCTTGATTCTTACAAGCACCGCAACACGGACCAAGTTTCTAACTCGAATCTATGATATTCTATGCTATGAGTGTATGTTTTGACTTGTATGGTCACTCGCTGCCCTGATACTCCCGGATACTCGCTGCCCGATTACTCGCTGCATTGGCTTTGCGCCGTTGGCGCCCTTTTTTTTGCAATTTCTTTTTTTCTTCTCCTTTCGCTAGGTGTGTGGCCATTGGCTGTGTTAGCCGTCTATCTGCCTGCCCTCATCCAAGCCCCGCCCCACGAACAGCGTCATAAACCGGGTGCACGCGCATCCAGCGCGCGCATCCAGGAGTGCACCGGAAGTGCACTGATTGACTGTTGGACGGTTCGGAGGCTCTAGAGGCTTATTTTTGTCACCTTCACCCAGTGTGGGAGAATGATCTCCATATAAAGTTAGTCAATTGAAAGTGTGATGTGCATGGTACAAAGTGGATGGTTGCGGCCACTCAGACCATTCAGACCATACATGAAGAGTGGTGGCCCTTGTGTCTTTCTGAGTCATTAAACCATGTTATGCTCCAATCTGGTACAACTTATTGTGGTTGGTGATTGTTCCCAGTGACAGAGGATTGCTGTTATTCAGTCAAGTTGCCCTCCTCTTTCCGGGTAGCGAGCAACGTGTGGTTAGTGCTAACTAGGGGTAATTACTTAAAGAGCATTGCAGTATGGTTAATGGTTTAAGAAGTGGTCGTAAATTAAATAAAGTGCATAGTCCTACGGCCTCAAGTGAAGAAAGGTTAAACGTCATGGCCTCGACAGAGGATATGGCGGGCCAAACAATGTCACAGGGTGTGAATGTGAATTTTGAATGCAGCGAATTGAGTCTGCTTTCAGTATCACACATTAGTGAAGTGGTCATTGTACAAACGGATATAGTAGATATTGACAGGGCTGTCATACACGCCAAGCTAAAACAATCCTCCCCCATTAAGTTTAATGTCAAAGAGGTTAATGATATCACACTCATGGATATGGCCATCAAAACTATGACAGAGGAACTGGGGCGGGGGAATGCCAAAAAATTTAAAAATATAAGTATCCAATCTATAAATGATGGCCTAAATGATTGCTCAATCCTGGGTCCTGCCATTGAAGCAGAAGTAAGTAAAAGAATGAGATTCTCCCTACGTCCCTCGACACCAGTATCGAAACACCCTTATGGTAGAGAGGAAGTTCACATGTTTAGTCTCCCTCCACAACACAAACAGGGTTCATATACCTTCACATGTGATACGAATGATGCCCAGCTACGCAAGAATGAATGGCAGAGGGAGCAAGCCCAGTCAAAGCACCAATTTGCCAATGGAAATATCCTGACGGGTCAGGACAAATCCCTTATTAATTCTAGGGAACAAATAGATATGTTTGACCTGACGACAGGATTGCTTCCCGGGGGGGAGGTTTAATGAGGTTGGAGAAAATGTTGATGAGGCCGATCTCCGCCATAATGATATGGATAAGTTTGGTATGAACTTTCCGTTATTATCCAGGATTCTGGATCTTCTGGACAAGGGTCACAAGTTGACACACCTTGAACTAGGTAACTTAAAAAATACTGTGACTGAAATTCTATGTAAGATGAACAAAATAGAGGGAATGCTATTTACATGTCGGGCGGTTTCCTCACTGGTGGGTGCACCTAAAGGAGGTCCCAATTTAACCAACAAAACCACGCAAACTCCGGCAGATCAAAGAATGGTCGATGCTGAAATGAAATCTTTTGCGAAAATGGCAGTGAGGCCTGTACCTGACAGAAAGATAATGCCTTCAGAGTTAATGCCAAATTATTGGAGTGGGGAGGCGAGCATGCTATCTTCTGTCGAGCAAATAAAAACAGACATTAAGGAGATCAAACTTGCTATCATGAATGGGCAGAGTGTGCCCATCGAAACTCCTATGGTATCAAAACAAGCTCCTATCAGTAATAAGGAGGGAGTAGACAGCCCTTCGGCTCTACTGGATTTAATTGACCTTTCAGAAGGTGATATGATAGAATTAGGAGTGGAGATGGATCCTCCTACTCCAGTTGTGCAAATGGAAAAACAGAGTGTTGTACTTACCCGTAGAGAAAAAAGAACAATTGCCAGAGCAAATAAAAGAAATGTCCGTAATAAAAAAATGACTATTACATTAAAAAAAAAGAAAAATATGATGGCTGACACTGGTGCTCAGCTAAATGAAGCACCTATAAGTCAACATGATGAAAATGGTTTCGATCTACATCAACTGAATGATGAATCAAAAAAACATCTGGCAATGGTGCATGAGGAAGCTGTTAGTACTTCTAAGAAGTCTAAAAAAAAATGTCTAAAGAAATTGAAACACTTGAATACACCAGACACTGAACTTATTGAGGCTGAGGTAAGCAAAGGCCAATTTAAGGAAAAGAGGATCATAGTCTTCACCAGCATAGGCCCTCCAGGGGCACAAACGGCACTCTCACAATTCTATAAAATTACGAACAAGAGCACCAACCCTCACAAGAGCAAGAAGGCTATAAAGGGGGAGGAACATAGGCCGCAATGCAAACAGCCGTATGAACCAAAAATGGCTGAATGCATAGCTGGAGTGGATATTACTAAGGAGGAACAACTGGAAATTAGCGAGACAAAGAAAGAGGCTCCCCAGCTATCCGAGCCCCAACCCTCTTGTTCAAAGCAAGGCATTTTGTTTGATGGTGGTGACAAAGAAAAGATTACCACAGAGTCACATAATGCACAAATACCAAATGTAAAGAGTACTAATGTACACATAAAAGAACCAGAAACAGAAAATCAAAGTGTACTAGAAAATTTTGCACCAGGGAAACCTATCATGATGGGGTGGGAGAGTGATGTGTCGATTAATGGCAGAACCACTCTTAATAGAACATTTATTTTAAAAGCGTTTCAGGCAATTCCATCCCTAAGAACTTTACGCTCTGATCACATTGACTGGATACGGTTAGCTACTAACCATAACCATCGTATGATCTGTGGTTTCCATTCATCAATCATTGCTAGGATGGTTTGGAAGCAAAAAGATAATTTTTCCGTGATTGGGCTGGAACCCTTCTTATTTCAGTGTGAAAGTGATGCCGAAACCTTCCTTGTAACGCCACTTCAAAAAGAGGGGGTAAATAATGCGATATTACAAGTCGGCCCCCTAACAAATCTTAACAAAGAGACTATAAAACAAATTCTTGCCTTAGCAGCTTCACCTACTAGAATTATAACAGCCTCACAAAGTACTGAAACCCGGCTTACAAAGGGGAACGCGGAGTGCTAGCAAGCAAGTAATCCTTTGCAAATAATGTCATGGAACAGCTGTGGCTTGGCTAACTTTTTAAGATGGTTTAATAAATCTGTGTTATTTGATTTGCCTGAAATCATTATGCTTCAGGAAACTATGTATACTGAAGTTTTCGATGTGGCTGGATGCGTATGTTACTCACATCCAGCAGTAAAAGGGCTAAAGGGACGACCTTCAGGGGGCCTAGCGGTTCTGGTGAAAAATACATGTAATTTCAAAGTGGAGATTATTCACCATGACACTGCCATTCTGGCTCTTCAACTCAATACCATCACCACCACTGATACCAACATTGCTATTATATGTACTTATTGGAATAGAGCAACCACTAGCTGGGACATTATGGCAAACACTCTTGACTTAATCCTTGACGGAATTTTTGCGAAAAATAACAATGTGGGTGGGTTACTTGGGGGCGATCTCAATTCTTCCTGTTTTACCGCCAAACCAGTTGTTGCTGGCACCTGCAGTGTAAAACCCCTGCCTTCTGTAAAACATGGGCTGGAATGGGTAAAGCTATTATTAGGCTGGGATATGCAACTGGTTCCCCCCCCCCGATGTGAGCAATCCTGTTACTTGGAAACGTGGTATAGTGAATTCCTACATAGATCACTTTTTTATCTCCTCTTCATTGGTACATTGGTGTGGGGAAGTTAACATTACTGATGTGGGATGTGGTGACCACGCTTCAATCTGTGTGGGAATGGGAATTCCATATTGGCGCCTGAATTCAGATCCCAGCCTGAAACTTTTTGAGATGGATAGACATGGCAGATCTGTAAGATGGAATCCATGGATTTGTAAAAAACTGCTTAACTTGTTCAGGGAAGATTCAGCTTTCCTAAAATACACTGATGGTTTTAGTGGGGCGGATATAGAGATGGAAAAAGAACTGCATACTTGTATCTGTAATCACATCAAAACCATCTCTCTATGTGCCAGTGTGGTCCATAAGTTTCAACACAAGTATGCTTTCAATTTAAACATCCACCGACTAAAAATAAGGAAGAACTTAAACCTATGACAGCTGGCACAAATGGATCTAAATATTGAAAGGTATAAATATGAAAAACATTGTATAATTCTAAAACATAAAAATCAAATAATGAACTTAAAATGTGTTACTGCTATAAATGATAATCAGCATATGATGAATAACATCTTTAGAAATGGTACACGCAATATATGTACTTTGTTAAGAACGATTACTACTCCCACCCAGATTATGCATGACCCGCCCATCTTAGTTGCTACGTGGGAAAAATTCCTTAAAGCTAAATTTAAATTGCCCGTGTCGTTTAGCACTGTTGATTCAAAAGATTATTCTCCATATATCCTTGTGTGTTGTCCTTGGTCACTCGAGGATATAGCTCGGGTTATATCTAAATTAAAGGATTCAAAAGCAGCGGGGCCGGACGGGATCCCTCCATGTTTGATCAAGATGGATCCACAATTATGGTCCATAATTTTGAAAAACAAATTTGATAATATTTTTCTATCCAAACAAATTCCCATTTCTTGGGGATCAGCAATTATTGTTCCTATATATAAAAAAGGGAGCACGATGGAACCTGAAAACTACCGGCCTATAGCGCTTACTGATGCCTCTTATAAGGTATTTACACAGCTAATCCTCACTGACCTACAGGACTTTCTAACCAAAAATAACACACTCTCAAAATTCCAAATTGGTTATAGAAAGTATATGGGGTGTTCACTCAATGCTACGCTTGTTTCGTTGTTGCACTGTCAAATCAAGGATGAACACACAGGGCCTATTTATATGGCGGCGTTAGATTTATGTGCAGCATTTGACACTGTTGTTAGAGAATTACTTTGGGCCAAAATGACCCTGCTGAGAATTCCAGTTCATCTAATTGCTTTCATAACATTGCTCCACACCCGGACATCCTCTAAGGTCCGAGTTAACAGTACAGGCACTTTCTCTGAGCCGATTGAAACTACGATTGGGCTTAAACAGGGCTGCTCTCTTGCAGCCGTCCTGTTTAACATATATCTCATAGACTTGGAATGGGCTTGGAGTGATATAGTTGGATACCCGGCCAGAATGAATCACCTTAAAATAAATGTGATTAGTTTTGCCGATGACATTTTGTTGATGGAAAGAACTCCTTTTGGCCTTCAGACCAAACTAAGCAGTACATTTAAATATGCCATAGCTAACAACTTGAAGATAAATCAATCCAAATCAGTGATCATTATCTTTGCAGATGGGAAATTGAAGACAAGAAGATTTAATTGGACAATTGGTTCAGTTAATCTACAAGAGATGGCAGAAATAAGGTATTTGGGGTACTATCTGACCGACCAGAATGCTATTAAATGGTGGAAGGTACACCTTGAAGTAAAATGTAAACCTTTAATGTCACAGATGAGGTTAATTTGCAAGAAATATTGCAATTTTTCCTTAATCCTGTTGGTCCAATATTATTTATTAAAAATCGAACCAATCCTTCTTTACTGTCTAGATATTTGTACAGTTGAAATTGATGATTTACTTGATACAATTCAAGGTAAAATATGGAAAAAGACCTTACGCTTAGCCGGTTCTATCCCCAATGATATTATTCGGCACAAACTCGGTCTGTTACCTTTATCAGTGAAGAGAAACTGGAGAATGCTTAACAACTACAAAAAAATGTTATCTCCCCCAATAAATTCCTTGTATGAGGATGTAGCAATTATGATAGCTGCAAGGTCGTCAAAGGCTCTTAACATATATGTTAAAAAAATGGAAACGATCCTTGATTTGATTAATGTTACAAAAACTGATCTCATAGCATGTCTTACGGCCGAAAAAGAGAAAATGTCAACGTTACTTTTGGTGCACACAGTCCGATAGGATTGGGAATTATGAAGCTTTTTATGAATACGCTTTGTTTAGAAGCAAACTGGATGTGCTACCACGATATATATTACATTTCCCGGATCTGAAAGAAAGAAATGTATATGTACGCTTTAGACTTAATCAATTCCCCACACTCAAACGTATTCAACATTGGCCAGCATATAAATGTAAATTCTTGGCTAAAACCAACCAGTGTCGGTTTTGTGGTATGATTGATACGGTAGAGTCCCTAAAACATTTAGTGATTTTCTGTTCTAAATTTGAAGATCTTAGAACTCATGAATTCGGAAAGTATTGGTACTCTGAATCCTATAATGCCAGAATGCTATTATGGAATAATTGTATGTGGGGCAATCGTACTGGCCTGATTCTAAGTTTAATCAAAATTCTTGAGATACTTCATGTGCACCTATTGGGAACTGGTACACAGCTGATCTAGGGCATGACAGTATGGTTTAAAGGGAATACTTAAATACACCTGAAGCTTGGATGCAATGCTTCTCTTTCCATTTTAGGGACTGTTGAGATAAAGAAACCTTAAGTGTGTTATTTATTTTATGTAGTACTGAAAAGATGATTAATTGATTTTTGTTTTATGTAATTATATGGTTGTAAAATGTATTTTTAGAGATATGAAGTGCAATTTTAGAAGAAAGAGTTGGTGAATCTTAATTGTAATGTAAAATAACTTATATGTATTGAAATGAAATATGTGGTTATTTTAAAAAAAGCTTGCAGCAGTGAGCATGATTTGCTCTGAAGAAAGATCTGTCGCCTGTTGTGATAGAGCTGAGGCAGTGAGGCTCTGAAATCTGTTGCTGAAAGTTGTCAGTTTGCGAGGACACACACTTGGGTTCCGTTTGCCGCTAGAACACCACTTCTTCTTTCGCATATACTGATAGCACAAGGCCAGACCCCACTCTTTGCAGAGCGAATGGGTGGGGTTGGTCAGATTTCACTATCATCAGTACACCCCAGACTGGTATGCCGACCTCAGGCCAAAACTTCAGCCCAGCAAATATTGTGGGGCTGGAGTCAACAATCGTAAAATCGGCAATCTCCCGAAATCGCCCACACTGATTGCACAGGGCTGAACCCCGCACTGTGCATGGAGAATGGGTAGGGTTGGTTAAATTTCAGTATCGTCCGTACACCCCAGACTGGCATGCCGACCTCAGGCCAAAATTTCAGGCCACCAACTGTTATGGGGATGGAGCCAACCCCGAAACATGCAAACAAACTTTCACAAATTATATATATATATGGATATTTAGTAAGTATATGAGGACAAAGCATTGAGAATCCTACATATATTTAACATGCAGAGGAAAAAGGTAAAATCACTTACAAACACATGTGCATTCACTGGACAGAGTAGATGGCCATAGAAATGAAAACCCCACATGCATTCATTGAAGGGAAGTCTTGAATTACATTAAACACGACAAAATCTGCTACAGCACCCAAACAGGGTAGGGGACAGGTAAAGGGTTGAAGGATGAATGTAACTGTTGGCATTTTTCCCCTGCTACAGCAGTATCTGTTTGCTTTGGATACGCCCAGATGGTACATATCAGCCATGCCAGTCAATAGGTATCTGCAGATCTCTTCCACATCAAAAACAAGGGCCACCTGTCTCAATACAATCTGGTGCATTGGGGAAAGAAATGCAGTTTCACACATGCATCAGGTGCCAAAGGATGGAATGTAGGATGAAGTGGAGGAGTCAGTTGAGTCACCACCCACCCCAGCGCAAGAGGGAGGACATATGACATCAGCTAAACAACAAAGAAAAATCCACATATAAGGAAGAAGTTGTGATTGCTGAAAATTCTCCACCTTAAATTTCCTTGGAAACAGATGACAATGAAAAACAAGACAAGGATTAAGTTCAATCACCTTATCAAAGAGCAACATTATGACACCTCTTCTTTGATGATACTACTGATAGTTTGGGATACCAGACAGAATAAGAGGATGACGGCATTGACACGAACAATTGTCAAGCACTTTACACAGAGAACAACCTTCAGACATTTCCTATATATCAGTATACAGTCTTTTTCAAAAACAGTCCAGAAAACCACATTCTAAGGGTAGAACATCTTTGTATGCATTCCGATCAACAGCATCAGCCCATCAGGAACAGTACCCACACAGTATCCACTGCAAAGTACACCAAGAAGACACCAAGACGGAGAAGAGGTAAGGGGTCTGTCTTGGTCATCCCAAAAAAAAAGGAGTTTGGAATTATACTTCACAAATGGAACAAGCTCATCTTGTCACCTTCCATGTATGCAAGACAACTACCATCTTATGAGGGAAGCCGGGTAAGAATTTGGGCACCTCTGTCCTCTGGACCATTTTGAGATGGCATCAGCCACATGCTTGGCAAAATGAAAGGGGGGACAAGTACACCACCCAGAACTGCAAGAAATGGGCTCATTTGCCCACCATACTACACCACTGCACCCTAGACTCTTGATGATTTGCAGATATTCACAACCAATTGCAACACCACTGTTAGTTTCCAGAATATCTACCTTTGGCCTAGACCCACATGGGCGACCAATTTGTCAAACTGCAACTCTACCTCGGGGGGGGTGGACCACTCTGGCACCCCCTGCAAATGTATCTCAGGGTGATTGTGCACTGTGTTACTGCCAAATTGCTATGTTATGGACACACAAACATATGACACAAAAGAAAACACATAAATCAATTCAACAAAAAAAAACTTTTATTCATGCACAGCAAGGCATCATAAACAGGACTAGCAAAGCATACTGGCTTCTATGCAAGCTATCTAATATCAATTATCCAGTCGTGCTGGATCTATAATGCTAATAGCAAAATACATATGGCAAGTGTCAGCATTCAGCATTCCTCTCCAATCCACACCACACTTCACACTCTCTATGTGTGTGCCTATCTCCCCTTCTGCCAGTATGTCAACAACCCATCTCTAGTGTGTGCAAATCTCAACACAGCTTCCCACTCAACAGGATTTACTCCCCTTTTCAGCTTGAACTGCAGGCAGCCCCCACCGATCCGCATCGGGCTGATCTCACGCCTCGCACCGGACCTCTTTCTCCTTTCCAGCTCCCTCTGCCAGTCTGGTCTCCTGCCAAAGTTCCCTGCCAGATCGATCTCATCTGTTCTCATCATCTCTCCCAGAATACTTCCCCAAGCTGCATGTCAGCCAAAACCACCCAATTCTCCAAAAGCCTCTATGCCAAACCACCTCCAAGCTGCATCCAAAATGCTACCTAAACGCCTCTCTCACTCATACAACAACTGCTCATTTCAGGCTCCCAGTTATAGTGTCAATTCATGTCACTCTTTCTCCATGGTTACATGTCAAAACTCTCTTCTGTCAAACCAGCATTTCTAAATCCGGACAGTGCCTGGAGGTCTGTGTACGCATGTCTTGTTCTATCTCTATGTCCAGTGTGTTCTTAGTCACTGTGACATTGTACATTGGGACTTTGTGACTTGTACATCCTATGGCCTTCTCCTGTCTGTGTTACTGTGTTATGAAACCATCCTCCCATTTCTCCATTCATTGAAATCCCTATTTCCATGCATGTCTGTGCAAAGCACCTCACTTCCTGCGAAGGCCCCCACCTTCCTGTCTGCGAGCAACCCAGGGATGCTGATAAGCCTCCTCTTCCCTTCTACTTCGGCAAAGGCGACCTAATCTGTCTGTCTACCAGCCTTTGTTTACACATTCCTCGATTCACAGTGTACCATAACAATATCTCTGCAGACCCAAGTGGAGCTGCTCTGTGTGTCTCTTCAGAATGGCTTAGGAGCCAGCTACATGCTCTATAGTGCCTAACGCATTCACTCGCAAACCAAGCGCTGTACCATGGCTCAATGCATACTTTTAAGTGCACACATGCGTGTGTCTAATTACATACATAATACATAATAACATATGCCTAAACATGTCTCTACAAGGCACTTCTCATAACAGGACCTCTTTCTCTAGCAAACCAAATGGCTGAATAATATAGATAATGAATAACTAATCAGAATGAATGATGGATAATTGAATCCCTAAATGAGTAATGAATTACTAATGATAACATACCAGGCCTCTTCACATAATATCTGGTTTTACAAACCTCTCCTCTTATCATCAGAAAATACATTACTAGATACAAATCTCTAGACAATCTCAATAAGCATTCTATCATGGACATTTTTCAATAATGCAAAAACCCTAAATGAAAAAATTGCACGCTATCAGTGTCAAGCTCAAAACTCAAATCTCAAATGCATAGCTAAAGCGTGTCAGAATTCAAAATGGCATATTCAAATCTCTAAGAAAATCTCTAATGGCAAATCCTCATGTAGCAATTCAAGCAAAAGTCAAGTCAAAAAGTGTGAAGCCAACTCTGTGTCTACAAGCAGATGTATTCAAAACGAAAATGAAGCAGAGCATCAATGCATGTGTACTGTGGACATCAAGATGGATTCAATGTCAGTGTGTCAAGCACAAAATGACAATATTTCACTTTCACAGGTGTCAAGGTTTCAAAGACTCAAACGTGTCAGTAGCCAAATAGGCCAGGTTAATACATTACAGATCAATGCATACATTCAGTGTATTCATCCAGTGTATTAATTTCCAGTTTAATCCAGTCTCTCACTGCATGTCATTCTGTGATCAGATCATCCAGATCAATTCAGGTTGTAGCCAATCAGTATGTGTGTCCTCACATCTGTGCAAAATGTCAAAGTCAGTACGGATCAGTGCCAATGCAAAGGTGTAGCAAATCAGTGTCAACAAAGCGTGTCAACAAATGCAATGTCAACAAATGTGTTCACAAACGTCAACATAGAGCGTGTCAGCAAACATGTGTGGGCATCAAAGCATAGCCCAAAGAAGAAGTGGTGTTCTAGCGGCAAACAGAACCCAAGTGTGTGTCCTCGCAAACGGATAACTTTCAGCAACAGATTTCAGAGCCTCACTGCCTCAGCTCTCTCACAACAGGCGACAGATCTTTCTTCAGAGCAAATCATGCTCACTGCTGCAAGCTTTTTTTTTTATTGTTGTTGGTATAATATCAAATAATATCATTGGGGATAGAACCGGCTAAGCCCAAGGTCTTTTTCCATATTTTACCTTGAATTGTATCAAGTAAATCATCAATTTCAACTGTACAAATATCTAGACAGTAAAGAAGGATTGGTTCGATTTTTAATAAATAATATTGGACCAACAGGATTAAGGAAAATTGCAATATTTCTTACAAATTAACCTCATCTGTGACATTAAAGGTTTACATTTCACTTCAAGGTGTACCTTCCACCATTTAATAGAATTCTGGTCGGTCAGATAGTACCCCAAATAACTTATTTCTGCCATCTCTTGTAGATTAACTGAACCAATTGTCCAATTACATTTTCTTGTCTTCAATTTCCCATCTGCAAAGATAATGATCACTGATTTGGATTCATTTATCTTCAAGTTGTTAGCTATGGCATATTCAAATGTACTGCTTAGTTTGGTCTGAAGGCCAAAAGGAGTTCTGTCCATCAACAAAATGTCATCGGCAAAACTAATCGCATTTATTTTAAGGTGATTCATTCTGGCCGGGTATCCAACTATATCACTCCAAGTCCATTCCAAGTCTATGAGATATATATTAAACAGGACGGCTGCAAGAGAGCAGCCCTGTTTAAGCCCAATCGCAGTTTCAATCGGCTCAGAGAAAGTCCCTGTACTCTCAACTCGGACCTTACTATATTACTGATGTTGCGATTTTTCAAAAATAGGAAGTTGGGACACAATATAACGTACTCCAGGCAAGAGACATAGCCAGGATTGTCTAACAAGTGGGGCCTGAAGCTAATGAAGTTGGGCCCACTGCACTGACATTAACATCTGTGAATGCCCACACAGCACTACAGAGTGGGCATTTACAGATTTTGGGTGGGCCTTGCTCGCTCAGGCCCTACTCTATCTACGCCTCTGCACAAGGCTATAGCAGACCCCTACATGCATGTCAGCTACATACCCGGGCAATGCCGGGTGGTACCGCTAGTACTAAATAAATGCAGGTGTAGTTCTCTGTGCTTTTGCCTGCTCCTTTGCGTAGTAAAATGCATGTGGGTTTCTCTAAGCTTTTGCCTTCATTCTCTCTCATAAATGCACATGGGTTTCTCGGCACTTTTGCTTTTGTACTACCTTTACCTAAGTTTCACATCCCCACCCATCTATAAATCATGATTCTCCAAACAAACCAAAACTCTTCCAATCTAATGCCATAACACTACCTAGGCCATATCATCGATTTAACTCTTGTGACGAATCTGGACTATTCATCCCTTCTCCCCACAGGGGAACCACCCCCTTTGAGGCTAAGGAAATGACCCTTCCTAGGGGTCTGGGCAAGTTGGACCTCACTGGGATTGACTTCCCTCAGGCGGACAATGACTCCCATTCTGATAAGGAACCCTTGGTCCAGAGAACATTATCTGCCTACCTGGGAATTGGAAAGACTGTTACTTCTGTTTTGAATACTTCTGTTTAGAAGCCACCAAACGGGGATAATTCCTCTATCTCATTGGTTTCCGGTAATACTGGATCTCACCTGAATGCCACCATCAAAGAGCATCAACCACACTCTTATTTGTGACATCACTTTGGATTCACCAAATAGTGTCATTTCATCAAACTCGTTGTCTCTGGGTAATGCTGGATCTCGCCTAAGCGCCACAGTCAAGGAAGACGGCCACAACCCTTTAGATCAGAATGCTGTTTTTAAACCCAGGAAGAACTGTGAATGGAGGAGACAGATTTTCTCAAGCAAGTCTGCTAGAGAGCTGAAGGACTTTGGGGAGTCCAAGAGCCACAGACTTGGTATCAAGAGACTTGTATCCAGAGGAAACATATGGAAACCATTTTGTTTTTAACATCAACGTCTGCCAAGAAGAAGTGAACTGTTGTAAGACTTTGAAGAATTTTTTTTCTGAAGCGTTGGACCTGGCAGATGCCACAGACAGAGGCTATTGCTCTGGCCTCCTTCTTTGTTATAGTTTTGTTAGGCAGGGAACTTCCGGCGTAGAAGTAGGGCCAGAAAGGAGTTTTCTTTTTAGTTTAACAAAAGTTATTAAAATGCCCATCACTTGTCTGACTCTGCCTTCTGGTTTGCCATATATGGTTCTAGAAGTGGGATATGGACAACCCGACAGAGTTGCCCCAAGTAGTAAAGTCTATCAACCCGACCTCCATGGTAACACCTGAGATGGAGTTGGTCCACTGCACAGTAGAGTTAGAAACTCAACACCCTGATTGACCAGAGTATTATCATAACTATAACACCAATAAAAGTAGGATGAGCATCGCTGTAAATGGCTTGACTTCTGAAGCCATTCTACCTGTTCGGAAGAATGTAGAGGGGAATAACTATAAAATATTAAGTCCCTAGGACCAGCCGATACCTGAGGGGAACTGGTCTATTCTTAGTCTAGGTTTTCACATTGACAACATGCATCCAGTTTTTCAGGTCTACGTGACTCAGCCGGCAATACCTTGGCAGAAAACCGGGTTAGTTGTTTTTTCTCTTTTTACCTGTTAAGGAGTGTTCCAACTCATTCTCCTAAATTACTCTCCCAACCCCATTGAAATTCAGAGAGGGGAATAGTGGCATACTTTCTACATTGATTGATTGTTTATTTATATAGCATTTATACACAGGTTAAGTGCACTTTGAGATGCTCCTGCAAGATCTATTAAATCAGGAGATCGGAGAGAGAGAGAAGGCCAGAAAGTCCTGGGAGACAGAACCATAGAACACAATCCCAGAATAGTTTTCTAACTCCCACTGACTTGGAGAGTGAGTTGGACACTAACCATAATAAAATTGAAACAGGATTTACCATCTCCCTGGAAAACCAAGGGTCCTCTGATTTCCAAATGCCCTGTGAATCACTTTTCCCAGTAGCGAAAGGAATTCCTGAGAGTCTTGAGTCAACACCCTCTGTATCCTCCAGCCAAACCAGTTTGTCGGTACAAGTTATCAAAAAAGACCAACTTAATCCTGAGAAAAGAACAAACTGCTCAGAGAGCTTTGAAACATTTAAAACATTTAAAGAAGTAGAGCCAGAAGAAGTTCCCCGAGATAAAGAACCCACTATTTGTATGGGGAAATCGGAGAGGATTGCAGAAAAACACTAGCATCACTTCCTTACACCAGGGAACACAAATGTTATTTGTGTGGGAAATTCAGACATCTCACAAGATGCGGTCCCCTAAATTTCTTGAATCCTCCCAGCTCACAACCCAGACAAAGTCCCAAAAATACCAGGTCGAACAAATTAGAATATTCTGAGATGTCTTTTGTCTCTTATATATGCAAACGGTGATAAAATCGGCACCTGCGAGAAAGAAAGGCGCATCTAAGTCTTGCCCTGAAAATAAGAAACCACAAGGAAAAAACAAAAGTAAATATCTAAATGCAGGATACCAAACCACCTATAGGGTCCCCCCACAATACAACATCAGAGGGCTTGGGCTTATCTCAACACTGGTAGTAAAGGGTGTGCTAAACACCCAAAACTAATATCTTCTGGGTGGGAGGAGTCACCTAAGGAACCAGTGCAGCACATTCATGGGCGTACACAAAATGACCCCTTTGCTCAAATACTCATAGAAACTTTACATCTAGAGGGTGCAGTTATCACTAACCTACCCGAATATTTAATTCTAGGTAGCAACATCCTACAAGCCCATCAATGATTGTCTGAGATTTCCCATAGGGAACTTCAAACCAATTCCCTGCTTTTATGCGATAACCAAGTCACAAATCTCTCACACCATCCTCCTGCAGAAATATCTTCAAAATACTCTCCCTCATCTTTGCAGGAAAAGAACCATCTGTGCTCACCGGTGAAACCAGCCACCAGCAAAGAAGAACAGACTCCAAAGAGGAAAGTCTCTCTGTAACCCAGCAAAAAGAGAAAGAACAAGAACAATAGGACTTCCATTTCCATTTTCCAAAACAAGGGGGAGCCACTCATTTAATGGGAGGGTTATGTGACGAATCTGGACTATTCGTCCCTCCTCCCCCAGAGGGAAGTTACCTGCTTTGATGCTAGGGAGGTGAGCCTGCTAATCAAGACCCTCCCTTGGGGTCTGGGCAAGTGGGACTTCTCTGGAAGTGACTCCCTTCATGGGGAATGGGGACAAGCACTCCCATTCCAATAAGGACCTCCCGGTTCAAAGAACATTATCTGCCAAATTGGGATTTGGAAAGACTGTTGTTACTTCTCTTTTGAAACCAACAAAAAGTGACAGTTGCTCTATCTCTTTGATTTCAGGTAATATTGGATCTCACCTGAATGCCACTGTCAAAGAGCATCCACAGACCCCTCTTATTTGTGATATCACTTTGGATTCAACAAATAGTGACAATCAAACTCTTTGGCTTCGGGTAATGCTGTGGCATATGGCAGCCACAAAGGCAGAGATGGAGTCATCCAAGCTGGACCGGATTCTGGAACAATTTGCCAAACTAAATGAAGTAATCACAGGATTGGATGGCAGGGTAAGAGACATGCACACTGAGGTATTAGCAGTGAAGACTGATGTGAGCAGACTGGGGAACAGGCTGAAGGAGGCGGAGGTGAGAGTGGAGCGAGTGGAGGACAAGATTTTCTCACTTCAGGCACAGCTCGAGGAAGTGAAGGCGGCGCAAAATGATCTGGAAGACAGGAGTAGGCAATGCAATGTTTGTTTTTTCAGTGTCCAGAAAAAGAGGACGAGGCGGACCCAGTGGCATTCTTGGAGAATTGGATACCATCAGCCCTGAATAGCTGACCAGATCCCTGGCGATCCAGAGAGCCTACAGGGTTAGAAGATGTAATGGGAGTGTAGAGGAGCAGTTGGACGCATATGTCCTAACTCCTGCCCCCTCACTGCCATCCTACTGGAACAGCAGGAGAGAAGAGCTGTATGTGGGACCCCCTGTGTTGGCCCTACACCACATTGAGTGTACGAGAGTCAATATGCACTCAGCCAGCCGTATCAAATGTATCCTCGCACTGAGGGAGTGGAAGGACTTATCCTTGGCCTCAAGCCCAGGCACCATACATTTCCAGCCCTGAAATCTCTCCACTGACTCCTGGTGGCAGCAAGGATCAAGTTCAAGACCCTTTGCATTGTCCGCAAGGCTTACTGGGGCTGGCGCCCAAACTACATCCAACGCTCTCTTCTTAAATACCTTCCTTCTCGAACCCTTCGCTCAGCTGCCTCCAACTATCTAAGGGTCAGACGCTTCTCCGGACAGATTGGGTGGTAGATCTCTTTCCTCTGCAGGTGCCTCCCTCTGGAATGGCCTCCCTTCACTTCCCTTCTCAAACTTGAGTGGGATCACCTGAAGTTCTGGAAGCAGCACAAAACATTCCTCTTCTCCTCTGCTTTCTCTCTCTCCCTCCCCTGCTGACCTACCTGACTGACCTGTCTGCTGCACTGACTGGCTGCTTGGATACCCTCAGAGTCTCACTGGGCACCAGGCTCTCTCTCTTGACCAATCACTCCTGCACTGCCTCTGGGCCTACCTCGCACTCAGGGGCTGTAACTGTAACTCTACAGTCCCTTGCCTCCTTGCACTTACCCAGAGCCGTGCTGCATTACTCAGAGCATTGCTGCCCTGTTCCACTTCCCTCTCCCAGGCACTCCCCCGCCCCCGCTCTCCCCCTTGCACTTCTCGTACTTGCACAATCTAAATGACACAAGGCCTAGTAAGATTGTTTGTCTTGTCCTCCATCTGTTTTCCCTCCCTTGTCTTGTCGCACCTAGAAACACTTGTGTACAGGCACGTTATAAATGACACATCATATCATACCATATCATTCCGGCATGCACCATTGGACCTAAAGTAGTGCTGAGTGAAATCTGACGAGTACAGAGTGATGTCATGAAGAAGATAAACAAAGCCGTACTGAAACGATATGAAAATACTTTAGAGAGAAAATGTAACTGAAGCAACAAGAGAAACAAGTGCGAAATGATAAAGTAATCATGAATGTAAAAGAAGACAAAATAACTTGCTGAACAATAAGTGTAAATATGCAGTAACTGAAGGTAGAAAAGACATACAGAAGCTTGCTATAGACAAATATATAATGTGGCTAGGACGGCCATAATTGGAAAATCGATGCCAGCTCATGTAGAGATTCAATTTAGTTACCTCAGAAACAGATCAGGGTTGAGGAGCCAGGGGACGCTGGAAGAATAGCTTCCTGTGTAAACGAAGAAGAGTCTATGTTGGCTTGGGATCAAGGATGCAATTTCAGGAGAATAGCTGCAGAGCACAGAGGGAGGCAGACTGGTAAGCCATGGATGAGAAATATTTCTCTTAGATTACAGATGAAAACATCTGCAAGAGCCAAGTATTGGACAATTAAAAATGTATAAAGTCTGTACAAGATGGTGTGAGCAAGTTTCTAGAGGGTAAGAAGAGCAATGACACTCAGCATAATTAAATTAAATAGCACTAAATATTCTGTTGAAAGGGAGAAATGTATGGTCTCTTCACATGTGACTCAGAAGTTGAAAACAAAGGCTATTCATTAAGCCTCGCTTGAAGATAGTAATGTGCACATACTCCCTTGAATGCCCCAGAACAGAGAGCAACTACAAGGTCAACTACTGAAGGGTGACTTTGGATCATGGTCAGACTGATGAGAGATGATGAATTAATTGGGAAAGTAGGGAGTAATTTGATGTGTTTCAAGCACCTGGGTTTCGGTTTCCTTGCGTGCTACCAGCCGAGCTGAAAGTCTAAGGTTGGGTGAGAATGCCAACCAATCAGTGGGTCTATGGGGCAACCTGCTATACAATGTTGCATAGACCAATCAGCTGCTATTTTGTCTGCTATAATCAGTATAATACGTATTTAGAGGTAGTTCAAGGTGTGTCTTGAAGATAAGAGACAGCCAGCGAAGTACTAAACCTGTATACATTTTATAAGTAAATATGTTCCCCTAACCAATCCCTCCTGCCAGTAGGTTTTACAGTTTGCCATGTAGGATGATGTCATAGATCATGCACATTGGGGTATAAGACCTTTGTGTAATCAGGTTTGTGTGTGTGAGTTTGTGTGTGTGCAAGCATCAGTCCGAAGTCTGCTGGTGTACCCTGCTTTATTAAATTGAGAATAAAGCAGTACTTTTCCATATTCTTTGAGTCTGTCTGTTTTTTTGTCTGATATCTTTATTGGAAATTCCATCTAGCACAAGAGACGCTTCAAGGTGCTAGAGCACAGGAGCTACGTAAGATCGCCTGGCCCCCTCATCTCGCGCCTCCTGATATACCTGCTGGAGAGGCAGATCTTGACGTTGGCCAAGAAAGGAAACCCCACTATCTGGGAAGGACATAAAATATACATATCGGCAAACTATTCCAAAGAGACGATGGAGACTAGAAAAAAATTCCTTGTGCTCAGACCGCAACTGAAAAAGCTACACAAAAGGTACGGACTGCTAGAACCCGCTACAATGCTGATAACAAAGGGCCAGAGGACACTGGAATTCAGGGAACCAGCTGCACTTTGGGATTCTTTGCGGGAGAAGATGCCAGTAATGATGGATACATCACAACCTGAGCGCAGTGGGGTACTGCAAGAAACGAGGACATGGGGGATTTCCGACAGAATGCCAGCATACAGGAAGAACTTAATGGCTGACAGGCCCACAACGCAAAATGGACTAGGAGGAGAGAGGCTAAGAGAGAAATCCAGATCGCCAATAAAATCGCCTCCAGGAACAGACTTAAGGGAAGTAGGAGCAAAATGAGGGGGTGTTCGATGTGGGTGTAGGAGAGACGACCAATGCAGACTGTGAATGGATATGCAAGTATGGTTTGATGAATAGGGGGATAGAGAAAGGGGTAACTGGCCTGGGTGGTGTAAAGTGGGGGAGGAGCAGGAGTAACATGCCTTGAGGTGTAAAGCGGTGAGGGGAAGAAGGGACAGAGTTATATGTTGTTCCAAGGGGAGACCCATGATGTCACCACGGATTGGAGGGGGAGTGAGAAGGAGGGTTATCATGGGCGCCTCAAGTTTTTGTTATTGTTGGTTTACTGTTTATGATTACTCGGTGTGGCGTTGCCCCGTGAGGGGATACGCACGCGGCGGCGTGACGTTGCACGTCGCCGCGTGCGCCTTAAATAAACGGGGCGTTCCCGGCCGCGTCAGAGCGACCGGGGAGCCCGAACCGCACAGACGTGTCCGTGTGGAGTCTGTGGGTGGAGGGGCTCGCGGGCACGCAGTGGGGGCACCCAGAGACCCCCAACAGTGGCGACGAGTGTCGGATGCCCGGGCCCGGCGGTGAGCGCGATCCCGGACAATTTTTCTACATAAAAGGGAAACATCCGCGGGTGTTTCGCATCACGCTGAGGCCGCGGACCACACGCGGCTGGCGGCCATTTTGCGCACGAGGTGGAGGATCTTCCGTAAGCTCCGGTTTGGAGTAGGAAGGCCATCCAAGCCTAATTTTTGGATTTCCTGACTGCGGGCAGCACAACCCGCAGGCCCATGCCAGAATTTTGATATTTTGGCCATTTTTCAGACGATGACGTCGAGTTGTAGCTGGAAGATGGACTGAGGTGGCTGGGCCTTCTCAGCCCATTCCTTTTCAAAGCTCAATTTTTGGGAACATTTATCCACAAATCCTCTTCAGGACCCTCTTCAACCCCTTCATCATCATCACGTGGGGGATGACGCTCCTGCTTCTGCGGCCCACGTGGACACAAGGCACCTCGAGGTACTCTCCTTTAACCCTTTCATCATCACGTGGGTGGTGGCAGTGTGGGGAGAAGGGCAAGTTGCGGCCCTCAGGATTAGAACGAGGGTGCCTGTGCGCTTCCGCCTATGAGTGATCCCCGTGCCCTTGGGGGTGCGACGGCCTCGGAAGATTCGCAGGACGAAGACTTAACAGACCAGATCCAGCAGCAAACCCCACAGCCAACCCCGCATCCTACGACTTCTGGACCGGCGGCGCGCCCGGTTGCTGCCGTTCCCCCTCCGATTCAACCACCACCCCTGGCCATGGCCCAAGCCAGGGCGCAAGCGGCCCTACAGCCTATTCCGGAATTTGATGCTACGGGCCCCCCATCCAGCCTGGGGCCCCGATGGAGGAGATGGATCGGACGGCTAGACATGTACTTTCGAGCCGCCCAGGTCGCGGATGATGACAGCAGGGTGGCCACAATGTTGTACTCCGCAGGAGCGACCGTGCAGGAGATCTTTGAATCATTAACTCCAGCGGGTAACTCCTATGATCAAGCCAAAGCCGCCCTCCTCGCGCATTTCGTCCCCCTTGCCAACGTGGACTTCGAAAGGTTCGTCATGCTGTCGGCCAAACAGAAGGAGGATGAGACGCTTGACACCTTCTATGGCCGCCTGCGCCGCCTGTCACAAGGGTGTGCGTGGGGGGATGCGGAGGACATGATAAGGACCATGCTGATCCAGGCATGCTCATCTGGCAAACTGAGGCGACAAGTTCTAAGAGAGCCCGGACTCACTCTGCCCAGAATCCTGGAGCTCGGGAGGTGCCATGAGGTGGCGGAGGCTCGTGCCAACAAGATGGAGGCCGGATCCCGTGCGGCGAGACCGGAGGAGGTGTGCGCTGTCTGGCGGGGCGGCAGAGGGGTGCGAAAACCCGGTGTACCTCCCAGAGACAGAGCAGGGAAGCCGGTGGAGTCGTGCCAGAAGTGCGACTATGACCTCCCCCACTCATCGGAGTGCATGGCAAAAGGAAAGATCTGTGGACGCTGTGGGGTGCCTGACCACTTCTCGAGGGTGTGCAGGGCGACCCTGCCTGTACTTATTCCGAGAGGACAACCTCGTCTATGGGCCCCGCGGCAATACCGCCCGCCGAATGTAGCTCAGGTGGAACAAGCGGAACCCGAGGAGGCGCTGGCGGAAGAAGTGGAGGAGGAGGATGAGGAGAATATCTTCTTCGTCTCCAGCATGGAGGTCCTCAAGGGGAGGAACAGAAGACAGCCGAGATGTGTCGTAGAGGTGAACTGCTCGCCGGTCCCGGTGTTAGTCGACACCGGGGCCTCTGTCAACGTAATGGCGAGAGGACATTATGCTGCGCTCAACCCACCCCCGAGGCTGGCGACGCCAAGAGCCCGCATCTTCGCATTTGGTGGGCGTGAGCCCCTACCACTTGATGGGGCGTTTGTCGCCAAGGTGGAACATGACGGGTCGAAAATCAGGGCCCGCTTCTATGTGACTCCGGTGAGCAGCAACACCCTGCTCAGCTGTGCGGCAGCGGAGGCCCTTGGCATAGTCAGCTTTGCCTATTCAGTATACTTGGAGGACATCAATGACGTGCTGGACAAGTATGCTGACATCTTCAAAGGGATTGGGAGAATGAACGGTGACCCCGTGAGGCTCCACATTGACGAGTCGGTACAGCCCGTAGCCCTGAAGCACAGGCGGATCCCATTTCATCTAAGGGACCAGGTGGACAGGGAACTCGATAACCTGGTGAACTTGGACGTAATTGAAAAGGTGGAGGGCCCCACACCATGGGTATCCCCCATCGTAGTGGCGAGGAAACCTAAACAACCGGACTCGGTCCGAATCTGTGTGGACATGCGGCTGCCCAATAAGGCCATCAGGAGAGAACGACACCTGACCCCGACGATGGATGACATCATCGCAGAAGTGCAAGGGGCCCGGTTCTTCTCGAAGTTGGACTTACGAGCTGGGTATCACCAGGTTGTTCTACACCCAGAGTCCCGTTACATCACAACTTTTACCACCCACAAGGGGCTCTATAGATACAAGCGGCTGAGCTTCGGAGTGTCGTCTGCGGCCGAGGTGTTTCAGAACTTAATCCGTGACGCTCTCGCAGACCTGGAGGGCGTCCTGAACATTAGCGACGACATTCTGGTCTTTGCTAGGACTGAACCTGACCATCTGAAACGCCTAGCCAAGACCCTTGAAAGGCTGCAGTCGCTGGGGCTCACCCTCCACAAGGACAAGTGTGAGTTCCTCCGCCCGACCATTGAGTTCTTTGGTTTCATCTTCAAGGAGGGCGGGGTATCCCCTGACCCCAAGAAGGTCCAAGACATCAAGGCGGCACGCCCCCCTGAGTCGGCGTCAGAGGTGCGGAGCTTCCTGGGTATGGTGACGTACTGTGGGCGTTTCATCAAGAATCTCGCCTCGAGGTCGGAACCTCTGAGGGCCCTGACGAAAAAGGATACCATCTGGCAGTGGGGCCCGTTAGAACAGTCGGCATTCGAGGACATCAAGGGTGCCCTGACAGCAGAGGACACAGTGGCTTTCTTCGACCCCTCCCTGGAGTCGGAGATTATTGTGGACGCCAGCCCGTTTGGCCTCGGGGCAGTCCTCACCCAGGTGGGCAAAGATGGGGGAATGAGGCCCGTGGCATACGCGAGCAAGGCCCTCTCCGAGACCGAACAGAGGTACTCACAGATTGAACAGGAGGCCCTGGCGGTTCTGTGGGGCTGTCGGCATTTTCGGCTCTACGTGCTGGGGAGACCTGTGACAGTGGTAACAGACCATAAACCACTGATTCCGATTATGGCCGGATCCTCTTCCAAACCACCCGCCAGGATCGAGCGATGGTTGCTGGCCCTCCTGGAATATGGCGTCACCCTGATCTACCGGCCGGGGCCAACAATGCGGCTGACTACCTGTCCAGGCATCCGGTGGGCAGGGGCGGACCCGCACAAGAGTCGTGTGCGGAGGAAGCCGATGATCACGTCAGCATGGTGGTCGAGAGCGCCACCCCCAATGCAATGCCGCTACCCGAGCTGGAGAGTGCTGCGGCCAACGACGAATGCTTCCGCATCCTGAGGAGATCGATGCAGTCGGGGTCCTGGAAGGCCGTGCTGGAGTTGGTGGCAGGGCGCACTCAAGAGGCCAAAGTGACCCTCGAGCAACTCTGGAAGGTGAGGGACGAGCTGTCCTTCACAGAGTCGGGCCTGCTGCTGCGGGGCGATCGCCTGGTGGTGCCGGGCTCCAAGGTCCACGAAGTCATCAACCTGGCACACCAGGGACACCAAGGGGCCGCCAAAACGAAGGCGAGACTGAGGCTGAAGGTGTGGTTCCCCGAGTTGGAAAGAAAAGTGGACGACTTTGTAGCGGCCTGTGTATGGTGCCAGGCGGCCTCCCCAGTACAGCGGGAGCCTGAAATTGAAGTAATGCCACGGGGGACCCGCCCGTGGGAGGTAGTACATGCGGACTTCGGATCCACGGCCGTAGGTACTCACTTCCTAGCCATCGTCGATGAGTACTCGCGATACCCGGAGGTGGAATTCGTCGAGTCGGTGGCGTTTGAGCACGTGGTCGGCGCCGTGGAAAAGATCTTTGCCACCCATGGGTTTCCCGTGACCCTGTGCTCGGACAATGGATCCCCATTCCAGAGCGCGAGGTTCTCGGAGTTTCTCGAGAGCTGCGGAGTGGCCCACCGGAAGGTGTCCCCGCTGTGGCCCCGCGCCAACGGGGATGCCGAGAGGCTGATGAGGACATTAAACAAAACATTCCGGATAGCCCAGGGACAGGGCCAGCCTCTCCAGCGGGCGCTATACCAGTTTCTAAGAGTATACCGCACCACCCCACACGCCTCGACTGGGGTAGCCCCGGCTGAAGCCCTATTTCGAAGGTGCCCCCGAGGTCTCCTCCCGGAGGTACAGGAAAAGATACCCGGCGTAATAGATGACCAACGGGTGGAAGCGGAGCGACAGGCAAGAACACTTCAAGAAAACACACGGCGGGGTCTTCGTCCGCAGCGTCTGGAACCGGGCGACGAAGTGCTGATCAGGAATCGGCATCCCCATGGAAAACTCTCGCTCCCATATGAACCCGAGCCGCTGGACGTAGTGGCAGTGAAAGGATCAATGGTAACGGCCTCGGACGGGAAGTCGGCCGTCACTCGAAATGTGAGTTTTTTCAAGAAACTGGGGGACTCTCGAACTGTACTCCCGCCTGACCCGGATGAGAATGTCCTCCCGGATGAAGATACCCCCCGGGGGGAACTCGTGGGGTCACCAGGACGAGGCACTGGAGCAGCAGGGAGTCCGGCGGCTGAGGTAGGTGGGAGGTACCCCCAGAGGGCTGGGCGAGGGAGACCTGCCTACCTCGGAGACTACGTGCTGGGGCCAATTGACTGTGTTCCGTAGTGAAGGGGACCTGGGAGGCTGATAATAAAAGGGGGCATGGGCTTTGAAGTTCGCAAGTGACTTTGTGTGCAGTGCTATGGTTTGACGTGTCTGTTTGTTGTTGTTCCTCCCGGAAAAAGGAGGAGTGTGGCGTTGCCCCGTGAGGGGATACGCACGCGGCGGCGTGACGTTGCACGTCGCCGCGTGCGCCTTAAATAAACGGGGCGTTCCCGGCCGCGTCAGAGCGACCGGGGAGCCCGAACCGCACAGACGTGTCCGTGTGGAGTCTGTGGGTGGAGGGGCTCGCGGGCACGCAGTGGGGGCACCCAGAGACCCCCAACACTCGGCATGCAGTTGGTGGTCCAATGTCAACATTAGCCCTCACCAGGGGGTCGGGCCAAGAGAGCATATAAAGGCCGGAAGCGAGTCCGAGTGGGGCTTTTATGGTTCTCAAGAATAGCTCCTACATTGTCACATCAGGAGTAGCAGAGTCAGTGAACATACATGAAGGGACGCAATGAGTAAAGTCCTCTGTGTGATATTGATGAATGTCAATGGACTTAACTATATTAAACGCAAAAAAGTACTGTAATACTTAAACTTGAAAGGAGCAGATGTGGCGTTATTGCAGAGTACGCATTTGTTGAAGGCGGAAGCGGAAAAGCTACAGAGGGGGTGGGTGGGGAAGGCGTTTTACAGCTGTAGGGAGAAGGGGAAGTATGCAGAGTCGCCATCCTTGTCCGGAAGTTGTTAGCTGCCAGGATTAGCAAGGTAAAGGACGACGGTGAGGGCAGATTAGTAGCGGTAAGAATGTAGGTGGAAAGAAACATCATAGCAGTCTGGTCCATATACGCCCCACGACAGATAAACAGGCCTTCTCATTTCCTTCTAGGACACTGGATCAGATACACAGCAGCAACATTATTCTGATGGAGGGGGGAATGGAACCTAATGATAGATCCCATCCTGGATAAATCAAGCAGGCACATAGACAGGGTGAGGAAGGAAAGGGATCATCCTAAAACAAATAATGGCATCCCATGGTCTAGTGGATGCGTGGGGGCTGATGAATCCGACAGTCAGGGAGCACACCTTTGCATCGTGTGTCCATGGCATGCAGTCAAGAAAAGATTTATTTCTAATGCCACGGATAGCGGTATCCCAGTTGGCGCACAGTGAAATACTTCTGGGGGAAAATCGGATCACGACACAGTTCTGATAGCCTTAGATATGGCAATGAAGGGCAGAGGCTCCAGAAGGTGGCAGCTGAATGTCAGCTTGCTGAAGAACCCAGGCTATAAGAGGGAGGTAGTGGATTTCATAAAGTGCTTCCACTCACTCAATGAGGACTCAGTGGAACTGGTGGGCACTCTATGGGTGGCGAGAATGGTGTACTTCCTCGGGTTTTTTTGTTGCAGAAGAGGGCCGGAAAGAAAAGGGAGGATAAGGACAGACTGGTGGGTCTGGAGAGAGGGGCAGTGGGGTCAAGGATTTAGGGATTCCGGTTCCGGAAGCACCTCAAAACCTTCCTCTTTGCCTCCGCTTTCTCTCCCCCTCTCCCCTGCTAAATATACTGAAACTGCACTGAATCTGCAACTGGGCCACTCGCCGTTCTCGGTCCTTGGCCCAGCCCCTCTCCCCTGCACTGCCTCCCTGGCAACCCCTGCACTGCGGGACTGTGTCTGTATCCCTACAGCCCCCCTTCCCAGCACTTGTCTGCACTTACCTCGCACTTGCCACCAGCTGGCCCTTGTTATTTATCCTGTATGCTATAACCCTGTACTGCACTTTTCCCTCTACCTTTCCCCCCCTGCACTTTTCCCTTCCCCTCTACCCTTGCACTTGCGCGATCTGAATGACACCTGGCCTAGTAGGATCATTGTCTGTCTCCCCTTGTTTCCCCTCCGCCTGTAAACACTTGTGTATAGGCGCGTTACAAATGCCATATCATATCGTATCATATCATATCATAGGGCAACAATATGAGACGGACACCAGGGCCGATGTGCTGCTGGTGCTTAGGAGGGCAGAATATGAGGTAAATAAGTATCACACATAGAAAGTGGAATATTCCCTCTTCTGGGTGCAGGCCTCTCATTACGAGCAAGAGGAAAAAGCAGGCATTTTCTGGAAGTCCAAGTTAAGAAAAGGGAGGAGTAAGGGCGTTAAGACGTGATACAAAACAGGGATAGCGGTAATCAGGTGGCGCAGGGGGATGACATCTTGCAATAGTTTCATGCTTTTTATGAAACTCTGTACACGGAAGAACCTGCCGAGGACCCGACAACAGAGAAATGATTCCTTGACTCTTTGCCCATCCCATGTCTCGACCAAAAAGACCAATCGATACTAGGGAGCCCGATACCAGCCAAGGCGGATTGGGAAAGCATTAAATAGTTGGAGGTCACCGGGGGTAGGCGGGCTACCAATAGAGTTGTACAAGGTGGAGGGGATCAAGCTGGCATCCAAACTGGCACAGGTTTTCAACAAACTGACCACAAAAGTGATGGGTGGAAGGTTTCGAATTAATCTAAACCACTGGCAATTGCTCTGGGCAACCTTCCACACCACCGTTTTAGCCCGTCTGCGCCATTGCAAAAGGGGACCAGCCATGTGCAAATCAGTCAGCAGCTGCCGCCACCAAAGGTAGCAGCCCAGCCCGAACTGCTAGGCCAGGTCCCCTCTGCACAGAAAACCAAGCAACCCCAGACATGTTTCGGCCTTGTTGGACCTCCTCAGTGAGGTGCAGCCTGGTTCCCTGTGGCGCAGCGAGCAAGGGACCCACGTCTGGGCATACCCTCTCTCACATGGAGAAACAAACTGACCACAAAAGTGATCGGTGGAAGGTTTCGAATTAATCTAAACCACTGGCAATTGCTCTGGGCAACCTTCCACACCACCGTTTTTTAGCCCGTCTGCACCATTGCAAAAGGGGACCAGCCATGTGCAAATCAGTCAGCAGCTGCCGCCACCGAAGGTAGCAGCCCAGTCCGAACTGCTAGGTCTGGTCCCCTCTGCACAGAAAACCAAGCAACCCCAGACATGTTTCGGCCTTGTTGGACCTCCTCAGTGAGGTGCAGCCTGGTTCCCTTTGGCGCAGCGAGCAAGGGACCCACGTCTGGGCATACCCTCTCTCACAAGGAGAAACAAATTGACCACAAAAGTGATGGGTGGAAGGTTTCGAATTAATCTAAACCACTGGCAATTGCTCTGGGCAACCTTCCACACCACCGTTTTTTAGCCCGTCTGCGCCATTGCAAAAGGGGACCAGCCATGTGCAAATCAGTCAGCAGCTGCCGCCACCGAAGGTATCAGCCCAGCCCGAACTGCTAGGCCAGGTCCCCTCTGCACAGAAAACCAAGCAACCCCAGACATGTTTCGGCCTTGTTGGACCTCCTCAGTGAGGTGCAGCCTGGTTCAGCGAGCAAGGGACCCACGTCTGGGCATACCCTCTCTCACAAGGAGAAACAAACTGACCACAAAAGTGATGGGTGGAAGGTTTCGAATTAATCTAAACCACTGGCAATTGCTCTGGGCAACCTTCCACACCACCGTTTTTTAGCCCGTCTGTGCCATTGCAAAAGGGGACCAGCCATGTGCAAATCAGTCAGCAGCTGCCGCCACCGAAGGTAGCAGCCCAGCCCGAACTGCTAGGCCAGGTCCCCTCTTCACAGAAACCAAGCAACCCCAGACATGTTTCGGCCTTGTTAGACCTCCTCAGTGAGGTGCAGCCTGGTTCCCTGTGGCGCAGCAAGCAAGGGACCCACGTCTGGGCATACCCTCTCTCACAAGGAGGAACAAACTGACCACAAAAGTGATGGGTAGAAGGTTTTAAATTAATCTAAACCACTGGCAATTGCTCTGGGCAATCTTCCACACCACCGTTTTTTAGCCCGTCTGCGCCATTGCAAAAGAGGACCAGCCATGTGCAAATCAGTCAGCAGCTGCCGCCACCGAAGGAAGCAGCCCAGCCCGAACTGCTAGGCCAGGTCCCCTCTGCACAGAAAACCAAGCAACCCCAGACATGTTTTGGCCTTGTTGGACCTCCTCAGTGAGGTGCAGCCTGGTTCCCTGTGGCGCAGCGAGCAAGGGACCCACGTCTGGGCATACCCTCTCTCACAAGGAGAAACAAACTGATCACCAAAGTGATGGGTGGAAGGTTTGGAATTAATCTAAACCACTGGCAATTGCTCTGGGCAACCTTCCACACCACCGTTCTTTAGCCCGTCTGCGCCATTGCAAAAGGGGACCAGCCATGTGCAAATCAGTCAGCAGCTGCTGCCACCGAAGGTAGCAGCCCAGCCCGAACTGCTAGGCCAGGTCCCCTCTGCACAGAAAACCAAGCAACCCCAGACATGTTTCGGCCTTGTGAGACCTCCTCAGTGAGGTGCAGCCTGGTTCCCTGTGGCGCAGCAAGCAAGGGACCCACGTCTGGGCATACCCTCTCTCACAAGGAGAAACAAACTGATCACCAAAGTGATGGGTGGAAGGTTTCGAAATTAATCTAAACCACTGGCAATTGCTCTGGGCAACCTTCCACACCACCGTTCTTTAGCCCGTCTGCGCCATTGCAAAAGGGGACCAGCCATGTGCAAATCAGTCAGCAGCTGCTGCCACCGAAGGTAGCAGCCCAGCCCGAACTGCTAGGCCAGGTCCCCTCTGCACAGAAAATCAAGCAACCCCAGACATGTTTCGGCCCTGTTAGACCTCCTCAGTGAGGTGCAGCCTGGTTCCCTGTGGCGCAGCGAGCAAGGGACCCACGTCTGGGCATACCCTTTCTCACAAGGAGAAACAAACTGACCACAAAAGTGATGGGTGGAAGGTTTCAAATTAATCTAAACCACTGGCAATTGCTCTGGGCAACCTTCCACACCACCGTTTTTTAGCCCGTCTGCGCCATTGCAAAAGGGGACCAGCCATGTGCAAATCAGTCAGCAGCTGCCGCCACCGAAGGTAGCAGCCCAGCCCGAACTGCTAGGCCACGTACCCTCTGCACAGAAAACCAAGCAACCCCAGACATGTTTCGGCCTTGTTGGACCTCCTCAGTGAGGTGCAGCCTGGTTCCCTGTGGCGCAGCGAGCAAGGGACCCACGTCTGGGCATACCCTCTCTCTCAAGGAGAAACAAATTGACCACAAAAGTGATGGGTGGAAGGTTTCGAATTAATCTAAACCACTGGAAATTGCTCTGGGCAACCTTCCACACCACGTTTTTTTAGCCCGTCTGCGCCATTGCAAAAGGGGACCAGCCATGTGCAAATCAGTCAGCAGCTGCCGCCACCGAAGGTAGCAGCCCAGCCCGAACTGCTAGGCCAGGTCCCCTCTTCACAGAAAACCAAGCAACCCCAGACATGCTTCGGCCTTGTTGGACCTCCTCAGTGAGGTGCAGCCTGGTTCCCTGTGGCGCAGTGAGCAAGGGACCCACGTCTGGGCATACCCTCTCTCACAAGGAGAAACAAACTGACCACAAAAGTGATGGGTGGAAGGTTTCGAATTAATCTAAACCACTGGCAATTGCTCTGGGCAACCTTCCACACCACCGTTTTTTGGCCTGTCTGCGCCATTGCAAAAGGGGACCAGCCATGTGCAAATCAGTCAGCAGCGGCCGCCACCGACGGTAGCAGCCCAGCCCGAACTGCTAGGCCAGGTCTCCTCTTCACAGAAAACCAAACAACCCCAGACATGTTTTGGCCTCGTTGGACCTCCTCAGTGAGGTGCAGCCTGGTTCCCTGTGGCGCAGCGAGCAAGGGACCCATGTCTGGGCATACCCTCTCTCACAAGGAGAAACAAACTGACCACAAAAGTGATGGGTGGAAGGTTTCAAATTAATCTAAACGATTGGCAATTGCTCTGGGCAACCTTCAACACCGCCGTTTTTTAGCCCGTCTGTGCCATTGCAAAAGGGGACCAGCCATGTGCAAATCAGTCAGCAGCTGCCGCCACCGAAGGTAGCAGCCCAGCCTGAACTGCTAGGCCAGGTCCCCTCTGCACAGAAAACCAAGCAACCCCAGACATGTTTCTGCCTTGGTGGACCTCCTCAGTGAGGTGCAGCCTGGTTCCCTGTGGCGCAGCGAGCAAGGGACCCACGTCTGGGCATACCCTCTCTCACAGGGAGAAACAAACTGACCACAAAAGTGATGGGTGGAAGGTTTCAAATTAATCTAAACCACTGGAAATTGCTCTGGGCAACCTTCCACACCACCGTTTTTTAGCCCGTCTGTCCCCTTTTGCAAGGGCGCAGACGGGCTAAAAAACGGTGGTGTGGAAGGTTGCCCAGAGCAATTGCCAGTGGCTTACATTCATTCGAAACCTTCCACCCATCACTTTTGTGGTCAACAGGTTTTCAACAAAGCGGTAACACTGGCATTAATGAGGCATTAATATCGGTGATCTGAAGCCAGGCAGGGATCCCCTCTTCTACAGTAACACTCGGCTGGGCAATCTCACTAATCAATGTAGACATTAAAATCTTCACAAAAGTATTAGCGGCGAGGTTGAGAACAGTCATTCCAAAGCTGATCCATAAAACGCAAGTAGCATTTGTTCCAGGAAGGTCATCGAGGGATGATATGCAGCTGCTGCTGCACTTATTGTGGCACGAGAGGAATGGGATAGAGCTGGGAATAGCACTTTTGCTCGATGCTGAGAAAGCGTTCAACAGGGTAGAGTGAGGGCAACTGTTCAGGGTGATGAAACACTTTGGATTTGGTTAGGGGTTCACCGTGATAGTTCGGCTACTAAACAAAAGCCCCAGTGCCAGAGTTAGAAGGAACGGCTCAGAATCGGAAATATTTCACATAAAGATTGCAATGAGACAAGGATGCTTGTTCTTCCCCCCTATTATTTATCTTGGTGCTGAAGCCACCATCAATGGTGATACGACTTAACCAGAACATCAAGGACATAAGAACTCTGGTGAGAGAGCCTGAAGGCACTTTTTTTGTACACTGATGATTTTATGCTGACGCAACCAGGTATCTCGGTTAAGAAGCTGATGAGGGTGATCAGTGTTTTCTCCTCCTTTTCTGGTTAGAAAATCAACTGGGAAAAATGTTAAGCCATGCCTCTGAATAGTAGCACCTACAATAGTTGCTTAGGGGAGATTCAGTTGCGATGGGTGAACGAGCATCTCAAGTATTTGGGGGTGTAATTAAACAAAGGCCTGGCACATATGCTAAGAGACAATGTAGAACCGGCATAGGATAAGGCGCAAGCAGAATTTGAACAATGGGCACCGCTGAACTTGTCCATCTGCGGGTGGACTCAAATATTAAAGATTGTAACGGCGGCCTGGCTGAATTATATATGTATATATATATATATATATATATATATATTTGGCATGCTACCTCTGAAGGTACCATCTGTTCTGATGAGGAAGATAATGCAGGGTATCAAATCGTTTGTTTGGGGGGAACCAGCGCCCATGACTGAAGGCAGATAAGTTGTATATCCTGCCGAGAGCAGGGGGGGCTACAACTACCTCTGATGGAGGCGTATTATATTGCCCAACAACAGTCCCAAATGGTGTTTTATTTCAGGAGGTGCATGAACCAACTTGGGCAATATGGGAGCAGACAATGGCCCAGAGAAAGGGCCTTGGGGGTGGGTGGGTGAACACAGTTCATAAATATCCTACCTGCTAGGATGGGGTAAAGGTGTTACAAGGAAGGGGATACTGCGTCTCACCATCCAGTGTCCCACATCCCGAAGACCCCTCACGCAGGTGATCCTCCCGCACTCGTCCACCCCCAGGAACTGGATCCGAAGGCTATGGCCTTGTTCTGGCCATCTGAATGACAGATCCCCAGAGACTAGTGGGTGAGGCACCTTCTGGTTTCTCACAGCAGGATCTATACAGAGCTCATAGACTCACTTTACTTTCACAGCATAGGGAGGGAGTTGTGAACCAATGGCAGATGTTGCTGGGGTAACAGTTCCCGGAGGAGTCAATCCATATTATATTTCCGAACTTTGAGAGTGGCGTCTCAGAGGTGAGGCTAACATTAATGCAGTACAAGATACTGTACAGATGGTAGTGGACGCCTGACAGGCCCGGGTCACTCAAGGTGACAAATGCTGGAGGTGTGGCAGCAGTGGAGGTGATTTGGGCCATATTCTGTTTTATTGGTTGAAGGTTCAGGGGTATTGGACAGGGGTATGGGGAGAGATACAGAACACCTTAGGGTGCAACATCCACGGGAACCCGAGACTCTGCTTTTTGCAAGACATGTTGCAGTTGCCACAATTAGGCAAAGAGGATGAGAAATGGCTGAACATAGTGCTGGTGGCGCCAAAGCAGATGATCTTGAGAGTGTGAAGGTCAGACTCGGCTCCATTGTAGAATGCTTGGGAACAGGAGATGGACAAAGTAGAATCGTACGAACGGCTGATATATAGGGCACAAGACAGAGAGGCGATGTTTCAAGTAATATGGGGAAAGTTCTTCCAGTGAGCAGTCCTGGAGAGACACTGAGAGAAAGGTATGATCAAGGGGAGCGCAAATGCGCAAAGTTCTTGAAAAATGCCTCCACACTGCTGTAGAAAGCCATATTAGCAGATTGCAGAAGGTTTAGTCTACCACAACGATGTCAGAGGTTTTGTTGCATGTTCGTTTGTTTCTTGGGGTGGATATCTAAGTGGGGATTGAAACCAGACAGAGCACTATTTCAGAAAATCGGGGCTCACACTCAAACAGTAGAGCACAGCACAGGCCCGAAGGGGCCTCTGAGTATGAACTGGGACTTTGCCAAACTAGAAGATACTTGCCGAGGTGGGGCAGGGACTCTGAACCAGTAGAAGACGCTAGCCAGGGGATGGAACAATGAGTAAAGCCCAGACGGTGAGGTCCCCTGTGTAGGAATAGATGGGGCTGTGAGTTACAGGGGATTATTAGCGTAATATGCACATGTAGTGTTAGTGGGCTTTATATAGAAACAGAGAAATAGAAATACATGCAAGCAGTGGCAAATGCAGCCAGCGCGCACACCGGATGGGAAATGCACAGGGCCCAGGAACAAAAAGCACACTTTTAAAATTGTTCACTTCAGGATGGTATTTCATTTGACTGAATTTGCACCAAACTTAATAACTAATATACATTAACATACTAACTTAATCCAATCCCAATTAATAAACTGAATCCCATGTCCTTTAAACTTGAGTGCAAATGAGTCTATTTGCAAATCATCTGAATCCAAATTTGAAATGCATGTGGCTTTATTCAATGAGGATTTTAAATGTGCAGCATGGGCTTGTTTGCTATGCTGAACTATTCGAAGAAGGGCATTGGTACAGAGGGCCATTGTGTGTACGAGAAAATCACAGGAAGACATGTATCCTAGTGCTGTCCAACAGTCAAACCACGTGGGGTTTGGTGGTAAGATCTGGTCGAGGGGAAATTATAAAAGGGATTGTAAGTGGGTGTGGCGGTCAGTCATTCAGAAACATCCTGAGAGAGACATCCTGGGATCTTTGAATGCTGAGACGGGCTGAGGCACACTGGGACCCTATCCGGAGGGACAGTGATTTGCAGCAAGCTGGCAGACTCCCAAGCTGAGGGCTGTTCAGTGGGCTTATCTGCGCAACCCCGGGTTCCCTGCCAAATTGGGACAGAAGTATCACCATCAGCTGTAGGTAATAGAGGTCACAAGTGCGGAAACTGCAGTGTGCCTGGCAAGCAGTCAGATTGTTTCAATAGGCATTTTCAAATGTTCATGAAGGCATTTGCACTGTTATTAATTTTCTCTCTTGAATTGCGGTTCTTGCCAGTTTCCTCGTGGCCAAGGTCAGATGGTAACATTGTGCACAGCTGGTTCTGTTAATCTGTGCGAACACTCTAATGAAAAGCTTTTTGCATTTTTATGTACACATATTTTGTATTGCATAATGTAATTGTCTGAATAGCTTTGAATTTTAACCTTACATAAAAACTTAGAGATTTGGAAGCACACTGGTTGTGTTGTGTTTTTATTACATGACTGCATTTCATTAGCACATAGACTGAGGTTCAACTGGGCATAGGCTTATTTTATCAAAGGTGGTAATTCGTTTTATCACATGTGGTAAAATCTGAAGTGTGATTTTTCCCCCCTAATAAGTGAGTCTTAGGAGTGCCTGATTTGTGTACAATTATTTGTTTATAATGTGATATATGTTTTGCACTTTGGCTGTTAGAGCACACATCGGCATTGTACATAAGGTGCTGAGAGGTGGAAAACCCATTATATACTAAGTGTACCAAGTCCAGTAACTGGTGCAGTAAATAACCCTGGTAGAAAAAGAACATTTGTAAGACCATATTCTGAGGAGAGTCTTACCCCTGTAAAAGGGGATCTACCAACAAATTATCGCAAGGGATACTATATCACAGTAAAATAGCACATAATTAGGTGTAACTCCTCTGGAAAATATAACATATTTGGTGTGTTGGTCATTGGGAAATTTAAAACAGTAGACTAGGCATGGCATTGAATTATAGGCATAGCCGTACTGTGCACTTAAAATAAAAAGTGAATTAGTGCTGTCAAGTGGTGCAGTGCTGTGTGCTCATTTGAATCACACAACAGTATTACTGTCTCAAATTGAAGCTGATTTTTCTGATCTGGCAAACTATCTTGAGGCAAATCTTTTTGCCCATGCAGTTTGATCTTCAGAAAATTCTACAATATGGAAAGAAAGGATTTGTACGGAAGTAGAGAAAGAACTGCTTGATAATATTGAAGGGAGCATCATGCAGGTGTACCTCATGAGGCTGTTTAGAGCCCCAGATCGAAAGTAGGAGAAGAATTCCGTATTAGTATACTGAGGTGATTAGTAAGTTACCATGTAGATTGGATGATGCAGTTCAAATACAGCGACTGAAAGCAGAATTAGAGCAGTGCAATAAAGAATTGCAATCTAAATTAAGCAATATGGCTACTCAATTGGCTCATAAAGAGAAACAATTTAAGGAGAGTGAGCAAGAATTAATGCACTTAAAAGGGATTTTAAAAGCAATAACACAAGACAAAGATGCTGCCATTTCAGAATTAGAAACACTTAGATAGCATAACATGGAAAAAGATAAGGAATTCTGCGCTGTGGAACAGGAAATAGTTAAATTGTTGTAAGAGAATGACAAGAAGGACAGAGCATTTGATAAGTGCCAGGTGCAAATAAATGAGTTGCAAGCTGTAATTAATGATTGAAGAATAGATGTGAATTCTAATCTTTGTCAGGAGGCGGAACGACTTCATGGACAGTGCAAGAATCTAGAACAGCAAATATTTAATCTAAAATCTCAGGAAAGATGACAAGGCACTACATTCAGTGGAGTTGAGGTTAACCCCAGCTCTGCCCAAGGGAACAATGTACGAACAGCTATTCCTGTAACCAGACCTGATTACGGCCCAATTGGGGGTATGAATCACCAGCCAATGGTTACAATCATTCTTGCGACTGAATAACACACACACCAAAATGCACCAAGTAGCCCTATCAAAATCATGAAGTCGATCAAAACCTTGATTAAGCCATTCAAAAAGGGATGCAAGTGCTCCATGGAAGACCATTTAGAAACAGTCCACAATATATTTTATATATAAATGATATGCGGGGAAATTTCTTCTCTGTGAAAGGGACAATGAGCTAAAGACTTGGTAGAGTCTCTCCCAGGGGTTATTCACCCAAGAACAGGTCATTGGGCTGTGTTCGTGCTGGTAGAGAGATTCCCAGACCCCCCCTTGTTTTGCATTAATTAACTTTGGGTCTCACCCTAAGTTACCAGGGCGATCCAGACGTGGACCCCTTGCTCACTGTTCTTAGAGAGGCACAGTTTCACCTCACTGATGATGCCCAGCAAGGCTGAAACACGTGTATGGGCTTACTGTTGGTACTCTTGTTCAGAGGAGAATTGCCTAGCATTTCGGCACTGGACGGCCCCTGCGCAGGACAGAGGCTGATATGCGGGGACATTTCTTCTCTGTGAAAAGGACAGTGAGCTAAAGACTTGGTAGAGTCTCTCCCAGGGGTTATTCACCCAAGAACAGGTCATTGGGCTGTGTTCGTGCTGGTAGAGAGATTCCCAGACCCCCCTTTGTTTTGCACAATATATTTAAAGCTCTCCAGAAACCTAGGGAACAGTACAGGCAGTACATTCACTTAACGCTTGATTCAGCAGCTGCTAGTGTCATTCAGGGTCTCAATGAACAGGAAAATATGTCATGTGCGGACTTTGAGAAAGAGGTTAGACATCAGTTTTCACTTTACCAGTCGATACAAGATGCATAAAAAAGCAGCATATACAATGACTGATATGCCCTCTCGCCAGCTCCTCCAAGATTTAAAAAGAGCATTTTCACACTTTGATGTGGCCTTTAATCCTAATTCTGTAGAATTAAAGACTGCATAATTTTATGGACTCCAAAAATAAATTGTATCCCAGTTAATTCGTGAGTTTGATAGGTCAAAAATCACTAGAATGGATAATAGAACATGGGGCCAAACTATATGAAGTAATCTATGGTCAGAGAGAGGAAGGGTTTAAGAATAAAGAGACAAAATCAAAATCTAAAGAACCCTCACCAGCAATAATGGAGGTAAAAACTGCAAAAATGCAGCTTGAATCAGCCCAAATCCAGGCAAGAAATATGACACCTAATCAAAGGGACATGCCGCCGCAGAGGACACCACCCCAAACTCCTATGGTCCAATCTGTTGTTCTCAGCAATAGAGAGTCTTACATTAGCCCTAGATATCTGGCAAATGCCCCCTGAGTGGGATTTCGCCCTGATATGTCAGGCCTAAATAACAATCAAAATCAAATGTCAATGGACTGTACCAGACGCTGGGGGCTCAGAGTAGATTTGACCCTAATACAATGGCGTATAGCCACCAAGAAAGACCAAGCTATTTGGATAGATTCATTGAAAATGGAAATCAGCATAGGGGACATTTGACACCAAATGAAAGACAAGATATGAACTATGTCCCTCGCCATATTAACCAATCGCCACCACCAGTCGAACCATGGTCACAGGATGGTCACTCCGCTTTCTCCACCTCCTATGTCCCATGATTTCAGAGGTAACACAAATAGAACGCAATCTCCTGAGCGGTACCAGAATAGGCTCAATCAGGGTGAATTTAATCAGTATCGGCCTAGGCCACAAAGAGAACAATACAGAGACATGGGCAGGTTTTAATGCCTAGAAGCCCAAAGCAAATGTTGTCTGAACACATAGGAAAGCTCTGTGCAGTTCAAAAACAACAGCCAAGTGAAGGTACAGAATGCCATAGGAGTGATCTTGTGCGTACTGACAACAAGTGACTATTTAATAGCCCCTGCACTGATAAAACCACAGAAGCTCATGAATCACCTTTGTATAACCTGAATTGCCTGCTGATTCAAAAAAACAACACAAATGAAAGTGAGACAAGGAATTTCAATACACACAAAAAGGGAGTGTGGTTCAATTTAGCGTTGAATCAGACTATTGAAGTGTGTAAAGTTGAAGAACAAAAAGGGGAAAATGAAGAAGAAAAACCTAAAGAACAGACAAACAGAGTAAAAAAAAGAGCATCCAATGTGAAAATAAAACACAAGACGAAGAGGTAGGATCAGTAGTTAGAATATCCTCCCTTGATAGTCAGAATACTGTTGAGCTCCAGACAGAAAAAACAGTAGCTCAAAAGGAGCGTGCAGGTCAGTCACCTAAGGAGTATTTTGAACTACAAATATTCCAAGAGACAGAAAGAACAGGTACCATGCAAAACTCAGATAAGTGTCATGTGCCAGAAACTGACAGGCTGTCATATGACACTTGAAAAAGGTTCAGTCAAAAGGTATGATCACTGGTAGTCTCAAGTCAGAGGGGCAGTCAGTGGCTACACTCCAAATGGGTTTGGAGCACGGGAAAATAGACAAAGAAATTCAAAATGAAGTGGGCAAATAGGAGTGAAAAATATCATTTCACATGCCCATGTGTTTAGCAAGGAGTAAGAAGGAGCTAAGGAAGGTGAGTCCTGAAATCAGCAAAAACTCACACCTTTTGTGTGTGCTAGAGGATGTTGAGGATATGTACTATGCTGCTATTACTGTGGAAGAAAAATGTTATGCATTTGCAATGATTGATACGGGTGCCCAGGCCACGGTATTGTCAAAAGGACTAGTAAAAAGTATCCACGAAAGGAGATCCCCACAAAATCACATAAAGATGAGACAAAGTGAAGGTCCAGTGCACAACTTCAATGGTGAAGAAATACCTATCAAAGATGTCACTGAGGTTGACATAAAGATAGGGAAGCACCGGATGAGACTGGAAGTATTTATCACATCCATCAGTGAAATACCTTTTCTCATAGGGACGAATTGCCTGAAGAGGTTGTCTCCCCTCATTGACTGGGTGAATGGGGTATTATGGTTCCTAGCCAAAAAACCAATGGCCTAAGAAAATAATGACACAAAACAACAGTGTAAGAAAATGCTATGCTCTGACTAACTCAGAAAGTGCACTAGAAGTATATTTTCAGAATGGCTGTGTGCCTAGTGTCACTGTCATTCTCATGTGTCAGGGTGAAATGAGGGGTGAAAAAAGAGAAGCAGTGTCTGGAGATGTATGTGGACCCCAAGAAAAAATTGCAAACAGATATAGATGAAAACACGTTGCACTTTTATCTAAATGAAAAGATATGCAAACCAAATGTCACTCCAGAGATAAATACCCAAAAACACATTTCAACCTTTTCTGATATAAACATGGGAGATGGGCAGCCATGGATCCCTATCCAGATAAATGGGCATGCTGAAATGATAGAAGCCACTTTAGCACTCGAACATGAAAGAAGTTTCATTAATGAAAAAGTACTCCAGCAGATAATTGACAGGGAGGAGGTCCCAAAATTCAGAATAAAGAATCAACACATCTTTGGTCTGGATGATCCAGCGAAAGGGCAAAGGATTGTAGGAAGATGCATGTTAAAGATTACAATTGGTCCCAAGAGTATCCATCACAATGTGTGGCTCGTGAGTGGGACACAAAGAAATGTTATTTGGGAAATGACATCATGCATAGAATGTGTATGGTGTTAGACTTTTTAAATGAAAAGATTTGGTTTAGGTTAGATGGGGCTGCACCTGAATTTGAGGACACAAGGTAAGTTTATCATTGCGCCTAGATGGCACCCTATGCAGTTGAATTGCAGCTGAGAAAGGATGTTACCATTCCTGCATTTGCCATAAATAGCATTAAAATACAGAAAGGGACAACAGATAAAAGATTCTGATGCATTTGTATTTCTAAATGAATCCATGAGGCAGCAAAGGCTAGAATGCGATTATACACCACTGATAGTCATTGGGGATGCGCCCATTCAAATTCTAGTGCACAATAAAGGGTGCCAGGACATTCATTTAGAAAAGAATTCAGCAATAGGAATGGTAATACAGAAATCTTATTATACTGCATATTTCAGTAATGCAGTGAGAGTTGCCAGAATCCTTGGACTCTCAACATAAAGGAATCATTAAAGTTCAGTCTGTGTATTCTTATGAGTCAAGTGAAATAGTGTGCTGTCCACAAGATGATTGCATCCTATTCGAGTTAAGTGAGGCTAAAACAGAAAAGCAGCATGTTGAAATGGAAGTCAAGATTCCAAAATGTTTAAGTGTGTCAACTCTCCAAAGAGATACAGCCCCACGGTTAGAGGAAAGTACAGAGGTTCCTCCGTTGAAGGACTTGCCAGAGTTTTCTAAAATGCTAGAAGATCAAATTGAGGCTGCAGATGCGTGCACAAATGAAGAAGAAAAAGACCAATTGAGAAAAATATTTATGGAATTCAAACAGGTTTTTGCCAAAGATGCATATGATTGTGGATTAACAGATTTACATTTTGCCACTTTACCAGAAGGACATGGTAGGGAGCCAGTATTTGTGTGACAATATAGGTTACCCCTGGCATGTTTGGAATCAATAGCTGAAATAATTAAAAATGTAGAATCTAGAGGAATTACTATACCCATTTGTAGCACATCAAATACTCCCATATTAGGTGTGTTAAAACCTAATGGCCAATGGCGTTTGTGTGCCGTTCTATGAGAATTAAACAAAAGCGTACCTGTTTCAAGCTGGCCCCTTCCATTTATTGATCAGGTTCTCGCACAGGTTCACGGGTCAAAGGTGTTTACCACATTAGATCTTACAGCTGGATACTGGTGTGTACCACTGACTGAAGATATCCAAAAATGTTTTGTGTTTTCTTTTGATAAATCACATGCGGGGTCCTAGACACATTTTGGGTATGTCGATAGTGGGAATGAGTTTGGGATATTCCTAATTAAGAATGAGATTTCGAAGAGATTTGACATGTACTTAGCCAGCTACAGAAGGCCAGGGCCAAAGTATCTTTACAGAAAACACAATGGTGTAAAAATAAGGCAAACTTCCTAGGTCATGAGGTGACTGAGAATGGGTTAAACCCACAAAAGAAGAAAGTGGAGGTGATACATAAACTGAAAGATCTTATCATTCTGAAAGGATTAAACAGTTTATAAGGGATGACAGGTTACAACATGAAATGTATTGAGACTTATGCAGAGATCACACAACCTTTAACAAGATTACTAAAGTAGGGTTGAAGAAGGAAGGTCGAAATTAGGCCATGTCCCCCTACCAGCCAAACACTCAAACTGGAAGAAAAACAAAGACAATATGGCCGTCGATCGCACAAACCCACACCAATCCCCACTGCACCTCCAATGGACATGTACATTGAAAGATACCCTCTAAGCCAACCTTACGACCCTAGAGCAGTACGAACATTATGCAGGGTGGATGAAAATCTGCAGGATGAACCCAAAGATAACTCCATTGACAGTCTCGACTAAAGTGCCAAGAAACCACGCAACTCACCGTTAGAGGCAACACGACATAGTAGCATTAGACATGAAGCACACGTGCCATCTGCACATTGGGACACAACCACAACCCAAATACACGAAGAACACAGGCGAACAGTTCTATTAGTTAGAGTACAGTAACATATACATACTGCCTGCACATTTATTATTTAGTATGCCGCAATAATGCAGAAACCGCAGAAGCAAGACGAGATTGCGTGAATTCTTGCAGTTGCTTACATGAAAATAACTTTATAGAGAACAGGAACACTCTAGGGACCCACTAACCTATGGATACTATGGAAATACATATACAGAAGAAACCAGACTATGGCTTATGAAGCCACAGTAGGCCACAACGAGCTTTCAAAGCTAAAAGCTGAGCTGACTGCAGCGCAAGCCAGAGAGCTGCCATGTGGGGAACAGGACCCTCACCAGGGTAGCACTGTTACAGATGACATTCCTTCTCCTGAACTTAAGTAGCACCCGCGCGACAGACCCAAATAATTCTCTTAAATTCAAACTAATTCAGAGCCCAGAACCCCATAAACGCAGTCTTAAGGCATGTGGTACGGCCGAGCTGATGACAAGCCAATCATTGACGGCTGAGAAGAGCAGAGATCCCACGAGCTGGACAGCGGCTGGCAACAAAGTTGTTACAACCAAAGCTGAAGTTACACAATGGTAAAGGAGCACTCTCATAGGCAAAGGTGGTTCACATGTGGGTATAACGCAGACACATAGTTGCACATGTTACCTTGAACAAGTACACTCTGAGCTGAGAACCAACTTGTGTCCCATGCCTGGGTGCTGGTAGCTCGACCAATCACAATTCATGGCCGTAGGGGTGGTTAACAGGGGACCACCAACCAATCAGTGGGTCCACATATTGAAACAATTTAGAAGTACCACTTTTTGGGGCTGATCCAGGCATGACACCTGACATAATCGAGCCAGTTAGATAACCTCTATAGGGACTGCTATAAGGGAACTACGACTCAACACCCAGTCGTGTCCAGCGATAGGTTTGCTGGAGAAGGGCCCAGGTTGTGATGTCATTGTGACATAGATTTGCCTAAAAACCGGCCTGCGAGCCATTGCTCACTGAGAGGGTGCCTGGACTTCTATCTGTATGCTAATCCCTGTTGGTTTCTGGCTGTAATAAACCACAGCTGAAATTGCCCCCTGCCTTGACTTTCGTTCCTTTTGGGAAAGGGGAAGGAGTTAGGCCTTCCATGAGTTTGGAGTTCGCGAACTGCTAGTAACCCACCCTGCTTGCCTGGGAGTTCTTCTGAAGAGGGAAAATCCGAGTGTCCCTTCCCTCCTGATGGGGCCCCCAACCGGAAGAAGCACCCCCGACTGAACAACTACCACCTATCAGAGGTTGCACCCAGTCCCACCGCTCCCAACACAAACTCACATCACGGCAGACCCTCAGCCATCCGCCCAATCAACCCCACAATGGCAAGAGCCCTAGCCAACATGACCAACAGGAACCAAGACTGAGCTGGAGGCGATTATATGGACCAACTCAATTGTTGTCCCTGGAAACCATTTTTCTGGTCGTTAGAGACTTCATGACGACATAGCCGCATTAGACAGGAAGCACACGTGCAATAGGCGCGATCGGGACACTCACACACCAAACCACACAAAGAAAATCTGCGTACAGTTCTATGAGCCAGAGGACAGTGACACGCACTCAGTCTGCATGTCTATTATTTTTCACATAGGCCGCTATCGCACCGCAGAAACACAAGATGCCAGAATAGATTGTGTATATGCTTGAAGATGCTACTCGCTATTTACTCTATAGATGGACAGGGACATTCAAGGGACCTGATCACCCACTACATACGCTTAACCCTTGAATAATCATATTGGAAGAATAACCAGAATTTAGGTTGGCCTCGGATCAATGCAGCACACTAAACCCTTTTTCCAGGGATGTCGACGCTGCAAGCTGCTGAGAGAGCAGAATCGCCCTGGCAAGGACTGCTACCGCCGAGGCCATAATGTTGCAAGTGACATTCTTCACCCACGGTGCACGACGAGCCCGGCTACAGGACAGGACACCTCAAGCTAAAATACAAATCAAATCAATTCGACTTCCCTAGCGGTCTCCTCACACGTGATCCGGCCGACTTGACATGATGCCAAGACCTGGGAGCTAGGAAGCTGTAGTCATTCCACGTCTGAGACTGAACCTTGCCACATAATTGCAACAATCCACCTACAATATGACTGATCTCATGGCATTAACAAAGACTCCATTGATACACACTGTCACATAGTTACATCTTGTTGATACATAATAGACGAAAACAGGTGTCTTGCAGGCTGGGAACAACGTTAGTCCCAGGCTTGGGGGCCTTCGGCCTGACCAATCGGCACACCGGGGGAAGGAAGCTGGCAGCCGGAAAAGCCAGCCAATCATCAGGGGTTCTAATGTAACAATTGTCTGGAAGCAATTTTTAGGGATGACCCAAGTGTACCACCTGACAGCGTGCCCACCAATAACACGGCAACACATACGTCCCTATACTGGACCTACAACTCTGGGAACAAAGCCACAGTGGCATTAGTTTCGGGGAAGGATTTTAGTACATGACGACGATTGTGACATCACAAATGTATAAAAGGGGCCTTCGCGCTTGAAATTAGCGAGACGTGCTCGGATGAAACTTGATGCCCTGTATGTTGTCCCTGCTCATTTGATATAATAAAATGGCAGTTAACCTTTTCTCCTTGTGTGGGCCTCATCTCCTTTAGTACATTGGAGAGAGTTAGGGCCCTCCATGAGCTGGAGCTCCGCGGACCCTAGGTACGGCTCTGCCGGCCCCAGAATCTCCCATAACACTTCCTAACAAGTTGGTTTGCAGAGGTGATGGCTCAAGGCGTCAGCCTGGCCAGAAGCTCCCTCCTTCGCCGCTGGACGTGAAAGGCTGTGGGACCCTCACGGGTATTGCGAGCAACCGGCACAGGGCTAACTGGAGAAAGGCCGTCGGAAGCTGTTTTGGAAACTATCCCGCAGCTTTAAGTGCAAGGTCGAAGGCAGACTGGAAGGGCAAGGCAAGTGTTTGACGGGGAGCCAGTGGCTGAGCAGGGTCACCGAGCATGTAACGTAAGTATTGGGCCAGGCAATTAGCAATATGGGCATAAGGGAGTGTATTGAGTAATTGTTGGGAGGAGGGAGGTATTTTAGACTACTAGCGTAGTATCTGATGACATAGAGGAAGACCAGGGACTATATCCATTAAGAGAACTACGGGCGGCAGAGGGATGCTCAAATCCAACGAATAAAGAGAACAAGAAGAGAACTCATGAGGTACGGGGCAACCCACTCGCATCAGTGAGGCAGACAGGGAGGGGCTGCAGAGAGCGAAGGCAGAATTTGAGGGCATAGGTACTGAGGAGTGGATAGCGGCACAAATACTCCTGAAACTTAAAGGGAAAACGTGGGTCACAGAAGGAGCAACAAGGGCCATAGAGGGCTTGGTAAGGGAACAGGGGAAGCCTGAATGGGTGGCTCAAGTAGAGCAGGAGGAACAACGGAACAGCGACAAGGAGGCTAGAATAGAGCGGGAAGAGAGGGAAAGGAAGGAAAAATTGGAACAGTAGGAAAGAGAATCAAGAAGGGAGAAGGAGCGTATGGATAAGGAATGGGCGGAGAGACTAGAAAAGGAATGGAGAGAGAAGAATGGAAAAGAAAGGGAAGTGACGAAAAAGACTAAAACTGGCAGAGTGGAGAAGGCAGATAATTGAGCAAGAAACACGTAAGTATGAAGAAAGGAGGCAGAGGAAGTTGAAGATAGACTGGAGAGGGAACGAGCACGGAAGACGATGAACGAGCAATGAGAGCGGCAGGGGAGCAAGCTGCATTAGAATGGGAAAGGAAACAACGGAACGGAGAGAGGCGACCGGAACCAGATAGCCCAGAGGTACGCCCGGATAGCTCAGTAGGGTAAGGCACTGCATGCTTAGGAATATGGCAAGGAGAAAATAAATACAATTTAGTGGATAATTGGCCTTAATACATAGCACAACCCCGACTCTATAGCACGTAAGTTAAGTTTTGTAGACAACTTCTGCAGTGATATGGACACTGATACTGACAAGGAGGACAGGCAGGATGAGGACGAAAGGCGAGGGTATAACAAACTCTATCTCACAAGAACAGGTGAAGGGACATCCTGGGAATGCAGGTCACAGGAACAACGGGGAGGAGGGATGGATCCACATGACCAAAGGCAATACACACCTGACCGGGGCGCAACACCAAACACATACATTAGCAGACTGAGAGATCTTCCAAGGTGTAGGCTGGAGGAGACAGCATTGGCACATTCCAGGGGATGACTATCTAGAGCACATGAAAAGATAAAACGGATACCCATGCTAGAACCCACAGACATAGGCACAGACGTTGAGGACAAGAGAGGGCCCATTCAGATTAGACAGTACCGTAGAACACCAGAGCAGAGGGCAGCATTTTCGCAGAGGCCCCTACTTGAAAGGGGAGGGACAAGGCCTCAGTATGTACCCTGGAAACACACCGACAAGGAGAACGTCCAATACAGACTACTTTCATTAAGTGCGGGAGCTGGGAAATGGATATATGAAATGGAGAAGATGACACCGGGTCACAGGCTAGAAGTAGGTGACATCAAGGGGCTATTGATATTGATACTGGATGGCGCACCTGATGACATATGGAAGAGGGTGGGGTTCCCAGGGGTGACTATACATAACACAGCATACAACGGGTCACCTTTTGCAAACTGTAGAGCAGCGGTGTGGCAAGCACTGCGGACACAGTACCCTGACACGTCAGACATAGGGGCTATTACTTCACGCAAAATGCATGACGACGAGGATCCTGTTGAGTACATTCACACGATTCAAGAGCTTTGGCACCTCGAAAAATCAAGAGCCGTTTGACAAAACCATAGCGATCTTTTATCACATTAGTACAGGGGCTACCAGAACCCCTATAGAAGAGTTTGAAGAAATTGTTCGGGATGGAAGCAAAGGGATGGCCAGAAATACAGCTCACAATAGTGCACCATTGCAGGCTGCGGCAGGAGAAGGTCAAACAACAGTACAGTACCAACAGGGGGGTGCCACTGGACCCAGAAATGTTCCAGTGTGGGACGGACATTTGTTGGGTGTCCTGACCCACGTTTGAGCTATCATGCTGCAACATTTGGTGCTGTGGGCTTAGAAAATCCAAGATGGCCAAAAAGCCCACAAGTGCGCCAGAATCCAGGAGAACCACACAGTTTGTGCGCACACCAAAATGGTTACCTCACTTGCCACCCACCAGTGTAAAGAAAGATCTTTGTTAACAAAATCCACTGTTACTGATGTCAAAAAGTTGCTGAAATCGTGGCTCACCGGACCACTTTAAAGATTCAACCCTTTTGTGCGGTTCCACATAACCATTTTACTGTAAGGAGCCCCATCAAAACAATGTTAAGCAAGGATTATTTACTACCATGTAAGAACCATTCCTGTTTGGAATGCATTAATCCAAGAAAGATCCCAAAAATGGATGCAGTACCAACAAAATCCTCAAGGCGGCGCTAGCGGTCTAAACTCTCACAGGAGAACTAAGTGCAGTTGCTGACAAAGGGATTTGACTCAGCTGACTTCAAAGGCTGCATTTTAATTAAAAATTAGCCACCTGCTGTTCCCAGAGGCCAGAAGCCTGGGAAACTTCTCACCTCAAGAGATTCACACCACAGCCCAGGATATCACATGGTCATAATAACCAAATGCAAAGTGACCCCCTGGTCTGCTGACCTCAACCTCCTGGAGACCACACAATAGGCTATTGCACTTGAATAGAATATGTTGATTTTGACTGTTTCCTGTCAACAAAGGCCTGCCTGCCAGAAGACACATGTGATCACTGACCCACCCAAGTCTTGGAGGCGGACTCCAACACTCTGAGAACTGAATTGAAAGCAAAATATATATTTTACAGAAACACTGATATCTCTTTGTAATCAAATGACAGGAATGTATAACTTTGAGAGCCTTCATTTAAAAAATGTACCTTCGATTCAAGCCCAAACTCCAATTTGTGTGATGTTCTGGGGTAAAACCCTGCTATTTATGTATACTACAGACTCTGTGTTTAAGCTAGAGACATGGTAATTTACTGGAGTATGTATGGACAGGCCGTGTACATGTGTATAAATCTGGAGAAAAATCCGATGTTGCAAAACCCACTAAAAAGCACCAAAGGTTGCCATTTCTGAATGCAAGCCCCCAGGAAGAGCAGAATTGGAACAGGGGCTACCTCATGTGATATGTGATGGGTGCATGTAATTTCAAACCACTGTGTATCTATGAAATATGTCTTTAGGTCAAATATAGATTGTGTGTAAAGTTGACAGGGGTGGGTTCTCTGTATCATAAACAGACCTCATCATGATGACACTTCATTTCATTCCCCCAAACAAAGGGAAGAGGAGGAAGTGGCCAATGACAAGTGGAGAGGGGTAGGGCCTAGAAAGCTAGCCTCTCCACCCACTTTCAAAACACATAAAAGCAGACAGTCAGGACAGATAGGGACATTCTATTCCATCTGCTGCGGGACGCTCTGCTGGGAAAATCCATACTTTACCTCCATCAACCTCCAGAGAGCCAACATAGAGACTTCAATCTATCCACCTTCAGAGACCAAGACTTTACTTCAGAATTTGTAGCAGAGAGGTCAACTACAAGCTAAATCCCTCTTTAGCAGGCCTCAAATCATTGCCACTATTCACAGCCAGGCGAGCTGTTTGAATTCTTTGCAAGAACTCTGGCCATTTGCCAGGGAGCAGTGTTGTATCCAGAGAGAGACCAGCTGAACCGGAGACCGCTGTATCCGGACCCACAGACCTGATCAGAACCAGAGACCCAGACCAGACCAGCAGAGTAGAGCTGACCCAGACACTGTGCGCAGAAACCGTCCGTGGCGAGTGAAGAAAACCTGTTGACCAGATCCGTGGCGAGGCCTATTTCTAAATATATTGTGAGTACCTAGCAGAACTGTGCAGAACCAATCTCTTAGTTAAAATAATATAATTCAATCTATTTTAATCTAACCAGAGCTGCCTCCTAACTGTCACCTGTCATTTGCAAAGCTGTCACTTGTCATTTTCTAGCTGCAAGCTGTACCTGTCGCTTTGAACTTTTAAAATTTCAAATCCGAAAAACTACCTTTATTTAATCGTCCGTATCTCTGGAACCGTTTGGGCTAGGAACTTGGTTTAACTTTCCTCTGAAAGCTTAGAATCTCAGCTTTTCAACAAGCTTAGAACCGACTTGCTATTCCGTATAATTTTGCCGTAATCTCGATTCTCGCACTCGCGAATTTTACCGCGATTTGCAATTTGGTGAAAAATCCAGCCACGTGTGAAAACAGCAGCTTCATTGCTTTCTTTTGCCAAAAATTCGTTTAACCTGCTAGTTACTCCTAGATCCTTGCTAAAGTGAGCCTGAACTCATCCCAAGTATATTCCACTCACCCTGAACCTCCTAAAGGGAATTAAAACCATTTTCAGCATATTTCTCACTGCATTGTCACCATATTCAAAGCATTTTGCCTGTGTTTCAAAACTCCTATCTGTTGTATAAGCTGCTGGGGGGGAATTGAACTGAATTCTATTTGATTGCATTCCTAAGAACTGTGTCATCTTCATCTCCTTACAGTGCATAAAAGGGGGGATGAATTGTCCAAGAAAGTGATTACATTGTCTTTTGCTGAAATCCTATCAAGTTATTTTCTGTACTGCATTTCATTCCACATTGCATCCATTTGAAACCATAAAAGTATTGTTGCTATCGTATCCATCCTATAACCACTCATCATTGATTATAAAGAAGTGTGCTAGTGCCGGACTATCCATTATTGATTACTGCTCAGATTAAGTGTGATATTCAATTACTAATTTATTATAAAGTTTGATATATATATATATTGTTTAAATTATCAAATAAACCGTTTAAACTTGCAAAACAGAACTACTTCGTGGCTCAGTGGGGTCAGGGGGATTCCAAGAGAGGGGTGTTATATAGGGGTAGTCATCCAGAACGCATGAACTGGACGTAAAGATATATCAATAAGGGTTTCCATTCAGTATCCCAGACTAGGCATTGACTTAGCCGTAGTGTTGAATTGAATCCTCTTACAAATTGGGGGCTCGAGCCCGACATTTGGGTTAGATCTATCACTTGTGCAGATTAATACAGTGTGCCAGCTGACCAGATACACATATCCGGTCGGATCACCACGCTGTGTTACGCTGTAAAGCACTCCTCAAAGGAACGCTCTAAGGAAAAGGTCTGTTTTGCAAAAATAAAATACAAACTTCTGTAAGTCAGGACAGAGACCAATCTCTAGAATGACGACCTTGGTAGATATGAAAATAGCCAGAGAACACTTCTTACATAAGCTATTTGTGAGAGGTGAGTGGACTCATCAGGACCAAACGGTCTGGTTGCAGGCAATCGCGCAACAGGTCACTGAAACAGGGTCAGATAAATGGGGAGATCAGGGTCCCCTACATGTGGCCCTGAGTGAACTATATATGGCCCCGAAGGCCAAGGATGAGCACCACAAGATTGCCAGGGTAGCGGCATATTTATATTTACATATGGGAGCCATGCAGGACAAATGTGCTGAAGGCCAAGATCTGGCGAGTAGGCAACTGCTGGCATTACAGAACGCCCAATCTGATCTGGACTCTTCTGAGCAGAGGCTGCTCAGGAGCCAGGAGTCAGAAAATGACAGCAGACGGTACATCACTAAAATAAAGGAGGATATGGATGTGCTGCAACAGGAAAAGGAGGACCAGGATACCAGATTTCTGGCCTTGCAGAAGGAGCACCAAGAAGGTTTGGACTCCCTACTGCAGAGCCAGAAAAAGCTGGAGCAACAGTTAGACTTCAATAGGGCATGTGCTGAGCAGGTAGTCACCCTGCAAAGCCACCTAGATAGGGAGAAGGCAGAGAGCAATAAACTGATTTTGAAAGACCTGGATACCCAGGCAGAGTTTGACCAGGAGTGCCAGAAAACTGGTGCCTTCCAAAGGCAAAGGGACGACCTGGCGGCACAGATGCAGGCTCTTAGTCAGGAAAGGGATACCTTAGGCCAGGAAGTCTGCCACTTAAAAAGGAAAATGGAAGGAAATCACCTGGCCCTCCAGGGACTAGGTGACCTCCAAAAAGAACACCATAACTTGTTGGAGCACACCAGGCAGGTGGAGGATGCTCTGGCAAGAAAGGAGCAGGCCAATAGGGACACAGCTCAGGAGGTAACCCTCCTGCAGCAAAGACTGGCCCAGTGCTCCAGGACCAATCAGGAAATGCAGAGAGAGAATGAGGCTCTCTGCCAGCACAATGATAGGCTCCAACAACAGATAGTGATGCAGGAGAGACTGATAGAGTCTAGTAAGGCCTTAACTGAGAAACTGAAGGCGCAGGCTCTTGCATTGCAACAGGGAGCAGGGGCGGATAGAGACCAGGTTCGCTGGGAAAGGGAAACTCCTGAGCATAACCTCAGGAGCCCTAGTACCAGAGGCCTTTATATCTCTCAGTCCCTGGACTCTGCCACCCCCCTGTCCCCTGGCGCACATGAGCACCGGGCCACAGGGATGGCAGATTACTATCCAGCCAGAAGCATGGGGCTCATAGGCCAGTACCTCCCAGGAATGGATGGGCAGGCATCCGGGTATGGGCACCCAAGCACAGTGCAATTTAGTGGGGAACCCCAGGAGAATAGGCCCATTAAGGGCATCCTGAAAACTTCTGCCCAGTTAGGTCAGTGGGGGGGTACCCATCAAATCCTGGCAGCAAGGAGGAATCTGAAGACTCCTCTGAACGGCGCAGGACACAGGAGACCAGGTCCCCACATTCTGCCAGCCACTCCCAGGCTCGCAGAATCCGGGAAAACCTGGAAGAGCAGACAGGAACCTCTGGGAGCAGTGCCTCTGAGTCAGAGGATGAATGGACCAGGGTTACCCGAACCAAAAAGGCCAATAAGGCAAAAAGGGCCTTGCTTAAGGACCCATTGAAACAGATTAAGGCAATCAGGAATGTCATCACGCCTTATCATAAGAACGCCAAGTACTCTGTTTGGGAACACTTGGAGCTCTATGAGCAAATGATGGAGACTTTTCATTTGAAGGACAGCCAAAGCTGTATCCAATATGTAAAGTGGACCTTCTCACCAGAATACTCCAGTTTCTTTGCGGGGCTGGAGGACCAAAATCATTTAAGATGGTCCACCTATAAGGCGGCCATCTTGAAACATTTTTCTGTTCACAGAAATCCTCAAGAGGCTCGCAAGGCAGCCTACAATTTGCAATGTGGGGAGGATCAGGCCCCACAAGAATTCGTGCAAGAACTGAAACGTGCCTTTGCGCAGACCACCAGAAGGGTGCGCACAGACAGCAGAGAATTTGTTAATACTTTTTTCCATGCCTTGCCCAAATACATAATGACCCAGCTCGTGAGAGATTTTCATGAGAAAAGATCTTTAGAATGGGTCATTGAACAAGCCACCCGCATCTACAAGGTGCAGAAACCGGTGGAAAACAAAAACCAGCCCAAAAACACCAAAACCAACAGCACCCCTGCTGCTGCCAAGGTGGCAGAGGTAAAGGTTGCCCCCGTTTTGGATTTGGAGATGGGGGGGCCTAAAAACCTACCTGCACCTAATAATGCTAGGCCCAGAAGGTCCTCGGGCCAGTCACAGACAGGGAGTGAAAGAGGTAGTCCCACAAATGAGGTCCCTCGCTCTCCTGACTATGTAAGTCCCCGTTACAAGGGAAACAGACCAATCCTGGGTTATGTGTGGACTCCTCCAGCCCAAGGGGGGGGATCCAGCCAAGCACCTGACCCGGGGAACTTCCCTCCTAACTTCCCCAAGGAGGGCAGAAATTCTCCAAATCCTGGGCAGAACTTTTTCCCCAGGTATCCACCCAATTTCCAGCCCCAAAATCATCCATCCTTCTTTCCCCAATTCCCTGAGCCCAGACCACCTAATCCGGGAGAGGGGAGGCCAAGGGTGGAGGGGTACCAAAATCTTCCCAACCAGGGGTACTACCAGAGAAGGGATAGCTACCCTTCTCGGGATCAGCCCAGGGGAGAAAATAGAGCCCCGTATCAGCCTGAGCGGGTTTCCCAGTTAGAGCGCCAGGTCCAAAATATGGCACGGGATCTGGGTCACATACTGAGGGCTCAACAGAACCCTCAGGTGAGCATGCCACCGCAGAATGCCCCAAACTCTGGACCTGGTGCTCCAGAACAATGACGGGGCAGCACCCCGATAACACACCGGTTCCCAGGGAGGAGGCACAAGGGGAAGGGGGGTGCAAAGCCTTGGAGGAAGCTTCCTTCCCAACTTGTAAACAGCCCCTGGAAAACCAGGAACCGGAAACAAAATCTCCTGCCCCTGAAAGCACGCCTCCCAAGGAGCAGAGGGGGGGTAGGAGAAACAAAGGACCCAAACAGACCCACTTTGTGGAGGAGGTACAGGTCTTCCAATTTGAGGGAGAGGGATCCTCAGAGGATCCTGGGGAAAGGACCTTCTCCTTCAGAGATGGGGGAACTCCTCCCAAGGAAAAATGGGTCCCAAGGGATGCCAATTCAGACTGGGGAGATATGGAGATTGAGCTACCGCCACCCATCATCTCATCCCAGAACCCACAATACCAAAATCCCCTGGTTCAAACCCATCCTGATGACTTCCTCCAAAAAGGGGGGGGCAGCCCAGAACCGGAACCAGGGGAACCCACAATGGCTCTGATCTCCAGTTGCCAACTTTTTCTTTCAGATTCCCAAGGCTTTCCACAGAATTCTGCCCAAATTTCTTCTCTTGCAATGTCCAAAACCAGAAAGTTAGCCCACCAGTTGTCCAAAAATGTGCATTATCTGTGCCCCCTTGAGGAGAAGGAGGGAAGATATTATGCCCCGGTACAAGTACAGGGGCAGGGTACGATTTCAGCGCTGGTGGACACGGGATCTCAAGCTATCCTTCTGTCCAGAAGGGCCTTTGATGAACTGAATGCAGGAAGGGGAGGGAATCACCAAATACCTCTCACCTCACTTCCTGGACAACTCCAGAACTTTGACGGGAAGGAAATTCCCGTCGAGGGGACGGCAGATTTGGACATTAAAATTGGGCGACACAAGTTGAAACACCCGGTCATAGTTGTGACTCCAGAGGGCACCCCTTGTTTACTAGGGAATGACCTCCTGAGAAGGTTGTCACCCCTAATAGATTGCGTAAACAAGGTCCTCTGGACCCAGACTAGCCGACCCATAAAATTAAAACAGAGTGTCAACCATGTTAGTTTAAACGGCACATGCCACATGGTTGAACAAAAATCTGACCAAGTAGAATTCCACTTCCAGAATAACCAAATTCCAGACGTGACAGTAATAGCAGTAGGACAACAGACTGGTGATGGGGGGTCCTCTCTATTTCTAAAAATCAACCTCCCTTCCAGTTTAAGGTGGTATTCCACACTGGAAGGAAACACCCTGAAATTCTTTACTAATCCACAATCAGAAACTCCCACTCCTATAGTCCAGAAAGATGTGAAATCAGCTCAGAGCCTGGCTGATATTCAGCAAATTGGAGAGCAGTTGTTCATCCCTGTTCAGTTAAATGATGGGAAGGACTCTGTTCTCGCTCGAGTGTGTGTGAACAACGGTAAGAGCTTCATCAGCAAAGCCATGTTCCGCCAACTCCCAAAAGATCCAGCCATTCCCACATTCAAACTGATAGACAAATGGGAAATGGACCTGGAAGCACCCAATTCCAAACATCTCCTGCCAAGCAGGTGTATGCTCAAAATCTCCATTGGCAACAAGAGCATAGTCCACAATTGTTGGGTTGTGCGAGACGTCACTGCCGCTTTTTACTTAGGCAGTGACATTCTCAATCGCTTTGCCATTAGTTTGGACCTAATAAACTTCAAAGCTTGGTCCCGATTAGCGGATAATCCCATGGGCTTTGATGATCCAGAAAAAGCATTTAGGTCAGCTCAATTGCTACCTTATGCAGTTGAGATTCAGATCAAAGAGGAAGTCACCATCCCAGAAAGGACCCGACAATTCTCCCTGGAAGTGAAAGTTAAAAGAGGACAACATTTGAAAAACCCTGATGCTTATATACACCTAAATGCTTCTCTCCAACAGCAAGGGTTGGGGGTAAACCCAACTCCATTAGTCAACATAGAACATGACACCATTCTAATAGAGGTGGATAACAGCGATTTAAAGAGTATTACTCTAGCCGCAGGCACCATTATTGGAATGGCGGTTGATGACCGACATTTTTCCATCGATTTAGGAAATGAACTGTTAGGACCAATCCCCAAGGACTGTTTTGACAGTGACAGTGAGGACAATACAACACCAGACAGGATTTTTACCCGCCATGGGGGGAACTTCCTGGTGTACACTTCTTGCCCTTATGGTAAGGAAGATGTGACTTGTGACTTCAGGAGGTATGAGGTGATTTTCCAGGTCCATGAGGGCTCCCTTTCCCACCTGAAACCTCCAGTCCAAATCAGCACTCTGACCAGGGACTTCTCCACCCAGCTGGAGGAGGCCGCTGAGATAGCCAAACCAGAAGTCTTTCCAGGCTTCAGGCAGATGGTGGAAGAGAGAGTCAACCTAGCTGATGCTTGTGTGACTCTGGAACAGAAGCAAAAGTTGAAACAAGTCTTCTTGGATTTCCAAGATCTCTTTGCGGTAGACTCATATGACTGTGATTGCACCGACATCCACACAACAACAATCCCCACGGACCCTGGCATGACTCCAGTGTTTGTGAAGCAATATCGCTTGCCTCTCGCATCCATGGAGTCCCTTACTGAAATAATTAAGAACCTTGAGTCCAGGGGAATAATCCGTCCCGTCCACAGCACCTTCAATAATCCGGTGCTGGGAATATTAAAGCCAAACGGCCAGTGGAGACTCTGCGCTGACCTTAGGGAGCTCAACAAACGGGTCCATACTTCCCGATGGCCTCTTCACTACATTGACCAAGGGCTGGCCCAGATTCAGGGGTCACAGGTATTCACTGCAATAGACCTGACCAATGGATACTGGACCGTGCCTGTAAGCAGGGAGGACCAATACAAACTGGCTTTTACCTCTGGGGGCCAGCAGTACACATGGACCCGGACTCCCTTCAGATACCTTAACTCCGGTAATGAGTTCAATATTTTCCTACATAAGGCCATGCCCGACCTGGGTGCGAGGGGTAACCTGGCTTATGTAGATGATGCCCTCATCAAAAGTTCATCTGTGGAGGAACACATAGCAGAGATCCGTTATGTTCTGAAACAGTTGAGGGCCGCCGGAGCAAAACTTTCCTTTCAGAAAGTACAGTGGTGTCAAACCCGTGTTAATTTCTTGGGGCATGAGATTACTCCTCAGGGTCTCTGTCCCCAGGAAAAGAAAGTGGAAGCCCTCCAAAAACTGAAAGACCCCACAACTCTGCGGGAACTAAGGAGCCTCCTTGGACTGACTAATTACAGCAGAAAGTTCATTGAGGGCTACGCAGAGATCACCAGACCCCTGATCCATCTCTTGAAGGGGGGGGGTCAAGTGGGAATGAGGTCCAGAACAATCCGAGGCAGTAAGGCAGCTCAAAAGAAGCCTATCACAAGCGCTTTGCCTAGCTTACCCTGTCAGAAACAAGGAGTTCTTCCTGGAGACAGGGTTCACTAATACGTGCTTGATGGCAGTATTATACCAAAAGCATGACAAGGTCAATAAAGTAATCTCCTATGCGAGCAAAACTTTATACTCTTGGAGGAAAAATTCAACGATTGTGAGAAAGCACTTCTGGCAACAGTGTGGGCATTGAAGAATTACCGCCCGTTTATCCAGGGGGAACACATCATAGTGGAGACTCCACACCAGCCTCTGCAATATCTCCAAAGTGATACAATCCGGGCCGGAAATGTGAGTAATTCCCGAATTACTTCCTGGATTCTGTCAATGCAAGGCTTTCCTGTGGAGGTCAGATATGGCCAAAACAAGAAGAGTCCCCTCGCGCAAGGTCTGGCTGACTTGCATGATTGTGCCAGAGAAAACTGTCTCGAGGACGAAAGTCTAAAAATCAAGGACAACACGGAGGCACACCTTAATTCCCCACACAAAGTCTTTGAAGAGGACAAGTGTGAGGGAATGCCCACTGTCTATGTGGATGGATGCTCTTACCATGTTGACAACAACGGGGAGAAAGAACTGGTGGCTGGCGTAGGGAATGCATGGGTGAAGGAGTTCCCAGAACCCTCCGCTGGATACAAAATTGGTCCCCGAAGTAGTCAGGTGGCAGAATTGATGGCTGTGCATCAGGCCATCCTCACTGCTGTCGAACATCAACTCCACGAACTGGTCATAATCACCGATTCGGATTATGTACGGAACGGGTTCGTGGAGCACCTGGTTAATTGGAAAACCAGAGACATGTTATGTGCTAACAACAAACCCTTGAAACATGGGAAGTTGATCCAAAACATTGATGTTCTGGTCACCTCGAATGAGATGACCATCTATTGGAAAAAGATCAAGGGTCATTCCAAAGTAGAGGGACCAGACAAAACTGGAAATGACTTAGCTGATCAGCTGGCCGAAACCGGGGCCATCCAAGGGGATCTAATTGAGATTGAGTCCCTGTTGGGGGAAATCCAGGTCACTGCTATCACTAGGTCCCAGACAAATGCTCACAATGACCTTTCAATTGCACAATGGAGCAAGGAGACCCCTGATGCTGATTTGATTACCGCTCAGAAGGGGGATCCAATAATTGGTACATTTTACCAACACATTGAGGACCCTGAGAACTTTCCCCTGACGGATACCGATTACAACGGGAAAGAGGACCTTAGAGTGTTGATGAAATGTCCAAAAATGTTCCGGATCCAAGACGGTTTGTTGGTAAGGAAATCCAAAGCTGGCCACGATCAGTGGGTGGTTCCTACCTCATTCCGAAGCCTGATGTTAAGTCACGCCCATGATGCGGCCACCGCCGGTCATAGGGGGTTTCACACAATACTGGAAATCTTAAGAGAGGTTGCATACTGGCCACACATGGGCCAGGACCTCAACCAATACTTGAAGGGTTGTCTTGTGTGTGCACAATTTCAGCCAACATCCCTCACACACCGGGCGTCTCTCCAAAAGAGGGGGATGACACTGCCATGGTCAGATTTACAAATCGACTTTGTAGGCCCTGTGATTCGCTCGACTAGAGGAAACAAGTACATGTTGACCGTTACATGCTTGTTTACCAAATGGGTGGAATGTCTCCCAGCCCCAAATTGCAAGGCAGAAACAGCAGCTGCCCTGATGATTAACCACATCTTTTCCCGTTTTGGTCTACCTCAAAGGATTGAGTCAGACAGAGGTAGCCACTTCACCAGTGAAGTAATGACAAAGATGTGGGAGATACTGGGGTCAAGAGAAAGCTACACATTGCTTACAGGCCAGCTTCTTCTGGGGCAGTAGAGAGATATAACCGAACCATTGTGAGCATATTAAAGAAGTTTGTGGCAGATTCTGGGCCAAGTTGGGATATCCGATTACCTCTGGTCCTAATGGCCATCAGATCTACCCCTTCATCTGCAACCAAAATGTCACCATTTGAGTTGATGACTGGACGCAAGATGGTGCTTCCTCAGCATTTGCTCTACAGAACCCAAGAGCAAACGTTGATAAATGCCTCCACAACTCATGAGTATGTGGAGAATTTAAGGAAACACCTTCAGCATGCTTTTGCCTATGCTCAGCGGAATCTAGAAAGATCAGCTGAGAGTATGAAGACCCACTATGACCTGAAAACTTCCAGGAAGGAATATCAGGTGGGGGACCAGGTCTATCTATACAATTTCCAAAGGAACCAGGCCAAGCAGCGAAAATTTTTGCCTACATGGAAGGGACCCTATGAGATTATAGACAAGATCTCCCCTGTGGCCTACAAGATCTGCATCCCCAAAGGCGGTTTGGCAGAGGGGGAAGACAAGTGGGTACATATAAATCAGCTAAACCATCCCAGGCACACTCTGTAACAACTGGAGGAATCCTCTGGAATCCTAGAGAGTACTGTCTCAGATTAATTCAGTTCTAACTTAAAATATCCTACATATCGCCTATCAAATTCTGAGTTTCTCAATGTGGGTGTTTTCGTTTTTGAATGCAAAAAGAAATGTGCATGTTCATATGTTTTGACTATAAATTTATATGCCACCCCACTATATCAATGGTGGGGGAAAAATTTCTATGAATAGGTATTACCGCTCTTCCTTTATCATCCTAGGAGAAAGAAAACCTTGAGACTGGCCAGGGAGGACGATCCGGAGACCGGGAGCAGAGACGAAAAAGAAAAGATGCTGAACTGTGCCATTTGCAGAATTGGAAGAAGATTATGCGGACAGACCAGTGCGTGGGTCAAAACCCTTGTGCACCCGACTCCCCATCGACTCAAATTCAAAGGGCAGTCACGTGGGGGGATTAGTTGGGTGTCCTGACCCATGTTTGAGCTATCATGCTGCAACATTTGGTGCTGTGGGCTTAGAAAATCCAAGATGGCCAAAAAGCCCACAAGTGCGCCAGAATCCAGGAGAACCACGCAGTTTGTGCGCACACCAAAATGGTTACCTCACTTGCCACCCACCAGTGTAAAGAAAGATCTTTGTTAACAAAATCCACTGTTACTGATGTCAAAAAGTTGCTGAAATCGTGGCTCACCGGACCACTTTAAAGATTCAACCCTTTTGTGGGGTTCCACATAACCATTTTACTGTAAGGAGCCCCATCAAAACAATGTTAAGCAAGGATTATTTACTACCATGTAAGAACCATTCCTGTTTGGAATGCATTAATCCAAGAAAGATCCCAAAAATGGATGCAGTACCAACAAAATCCTCAAGGCGGCGCTAGCGGTCTAAACTCTGACAGGAGAACTAAGTGCAGTTGCTGACAAAGGGATTTGACTCAGCTGACTTCAAAGGCTGCATTTTAATTAAAAATTAGCCACCTGCTGTTCCCAGAGGCCAGAAGCCTGGGAAACCCTCTCACCTCAAGAGATTCTCACCACAGCCCAGGATATCACATGGTCATAATAACCAAATGCAAAGTGACCCCCTGGTCTGCTGACCTCAACCTCCTGGAGACCACACAATAGGCTATTGCACTTGAATAGAATATGTTGATTTTGACTGTTTCCTGTCAACAAAGGCCCAGAAGACACATGTGATCACTGACCCACCAAAGTCTTGGAGGCGGACTCCAACACTCTGAGAACTGAATTGAAAGCAAAATATATATTTTACAGAAACACTGATAACTCTTTGTAATCAAATGACAGGAATGTATAACTTTGAGAGCCTTCATTTAAAAAATGTACCTTCGATTCAAGCCCAAACTCCAATTTGTGTGATGTTCTGGGGCAAAACCCTGCTATTTATGTATACTACAGACTCTGTGTTTAAGCTAGAGACATGGTAATTTACTGGAGTATGTATGGGCAGGCCGTGTACATGTGTATAAATCTGGAGAAAAATCTGATGTTGCAAAACCCACTAAAAAGCACCAAAGGTTGCCATTTCTGAATGCAAGCCCCCAGGAAGAGCAGAATTGGAACAGGGGCTACCTCATGTGATATGTGATGGGTGCATGTAATTTCAAACCACTATGTATCTATGAAATATGTCTTTATGTCAAATATAGATTGTGTGTAAAGTTGACAGGGGTGGGTTCTCTGTATCATAAACAGACCTCATCATGATGACACTTCATTTCATTCCCCCAATCAAGGGGAAGAGGAGGAAGTGGCCAATGACAAGTGGAGAGGGGTAGGGCCTAGAAAGCTAGCCTCTCCACCCACTTTCAAAACACATAAAAGCAGACAGTCAAGACAGATAGGGACATTCTATTCCATCTGCTGCGGGACGCTCTGCCGGGAAAATCCATACTTTACCTCCATCAACCTCCAGAGAGCCAACATAGAGACTTCAATCTATCCACCTTCAGAGACCAAGACTTTACTTCAGAATTTGTAGCAGAGAGGTCAACTACAAGCTAAATCCCTCTTTAGCAGGCCTCAAATCATTGCCACTATTCACAGCCAGGCGAGCTGTTTGAATTCTTTGCAAGAACTCTGGCCATTTGCCAGGGAGCAGTGTTGTATCCAGAGAGAGACCAGCTGAACCGGAGACCGCTGTATCCGGACCCACAGACCTGATCAGAACCAGAGACCCAGACCAGACCAGCAGAGTAGAGCTGACCCAGACGCTGTGCGCAGAAACCGTCCGTGGCGAGTGAAGAAAACCTGTTGACCAGATCCGTGGTGAGGCCTATTTCTAAATATATTGTGAGTACCTAGCAGAACTGTGCAGAACCAATCTCTTAGTTAAAATAATATAATTCAATCTATTTTAATCTAACCAGAACTGCCTCCTAACTGTCACCTGTCATTTGCAAAGCTGTCACTTGTCATTTTCTAGCTGCAAGCTGTACCTGTCGCTTTGAACTTTTAAAATTTCAAATCCGAAAAACTACCTTTATTTAATCGTCCGTATCTCTGGAACCGTTTGGGCTAGGAACTTGGTTTAACTTTCCTCTGAAAGCTTACAATCCCAGCTTTTCAACAATCTGCTACAGACTTGCTATTCCGTATACTTTTGCCGTAATCACGATTCTCGCACTCGCAAATTTTACCACGATTTGCAATTTGGTTAAAAATCCAGCCACGTGTGAAAACAGCAGCTTCATTGCTTTCTTTTGCCAAAAATTCGTTTAACCTGCTAGTTACTCCTAGATCCTTGCTAAAGTGAGCCTGAACTCATCCCAAGTATATTCCACTCACCCTGAACCTCCTAAAGGGAATTAAAACCATTTTCAGCATATTTCTCACTGCATTGTCACCATATTCAAAGCATTTTGCCTGTGTTTCAAAACTCCTATCTGTTGTATAAGCTGCTGGGGGGGAATTGAACTGAATTCTATTTGATTGCATTCCTAAGAACTGTGTCATCTTCATCTCCTTACAGTGCATAAAACGGGGGATGAATTGTCCAAGAAAGTGATTACATTGTCTTTTGCTGAAATCCTATCAAGTTATTTTCTGTACTGCATTTCATTCCACATTGCATCCATTTGAAACCATAAAAGTATTGTTGCTATCGTATCCATCCTATAACCACTCATCATTGATTATAAAGAAGTGTGCTAGTGCCGGACTATCCATTATTGATTACTGCTCTGATTAAGTGTGATATTCAATTACTAATTTATCATAAAGTGTGATATATATATATATATTGTTTAAATTATCAAATAAACCGTTTAAACTTGCAAAACAGAACTACTTCGTGGCTCAGTGGGGTCAGGGGGATTCCAAGAGAGGGGTGTTATATAGGGGTAGTCATCCAGAACGCATGAACTGGACGTAAAGATATATCAATAAGGGTTTCCATTCAGTATCCCAGACTAGGCATTGACTTAGCCGTAGTGTTGAATTGAATCCTCTTACACATTCCTATTGCATTGATGCCAGGCATTGCAGAGAAGGTGTGGCGGGTGCCAGGTGAGTACCTATTCAGACCAGAAACGCTATTGGATGAGCCAGAGCGACCAATAGTGCCAGTGGACATCAAGGCAGTTTTGGCAAGGGAGGACATGCCACATAGGACAAAGGGAGGCATGGAGAGTCAAAATGTGGGTGGCGAAAGGGTGCAGACTCACAACAGTAACAGACAAGGAGCTCTTTGGAGAAGGGAGGCTGAAGATGGAAATGATGTTCAAAATGAGTGTAAGGTTTTGGTTGAAGATCAGCTACAGAGCACAAAAAATGGCAATGGTGCTGGAGGCACCGCTGACATTCTGGGAGGAGGACATGGCAAAGGTACCCGACAGTTTATGGACCACAAGTCCCTGTGATATGGGGTGTATAAAGAGCAAAGGGGGAGTAAAGATAAAACTGAAACCTAGAGCAATTTTACCACAAGTAAAGCAAGATCCCCTAACAAAGGAAGCAGACAAGGGCTTTTATGAAACAATCAGCACCCTCATTGAGAGAGGCATCTTGGTACCATCAAAATCTCCATGCAACACTGCATTGTACCCTGTGCACAAGACGAACGGGGGGTCATGGCATTTATCCAGGATTTGCACCCTCTTAACCACATTGTGGAAGCAGAATATCCAGTAGCAGCAAACCCAGCAGCGATCCTGTGTGGCATGCCAGCGGAAGCCACCTGTTTCACTGTAATTGACTTGAAAAATGCATTATTTTCAGTGCCATTGCACCTAGACTCCCAAGACTTAACCAGCTTTATGTATCACAACCAGAAGTGGAAACACACGTGTTTGCCACAAGGGTACTGCGAGTCACCATCTATCTTTAACACAGTGATCCAGATGGATCTAAGCAATATTGAGACTGAAAGCACAGTGTTACAATATGTAGATGACATCCTGATTTGCAGTGAGACAGAAGACCAGTACAGGACAAACTCAGTACACATGTTGACTGTATTGGCTGACAAGGGATACAAGGTGGACAAGGCCAAACTTCAGCACTGTCAAAAGGAAGTAGTGTACATTGGGCAGCTGATATCCAAGGACGGCAGGCACATTGCCCCAAAGAGAGCACAGACAATACGCAACACACCAGAGTCCAAAGCAGTGAGGGAAATGCAGCAATTCCTAGGGTTGTGCAACTATTGCAAAGCATGGGTTTTTCATTACAGCACATACACAAGGCCACTCTTAACAGCACCGAAGAAAGCACACAGAGGAACAAAGTCATTGACCTGGACACAAGACATAATTGATGCATTCAATGAGCTCAAGGAAGCAATATAAACAGCACCAGTGCTAGGAACCCCACACTATAAATTTTCCCTATTTTCACACACTGATGGGGTCATAATGAAGGCAGTCCTGACACCGAATACATGCATGAGCCATAAGCCACTTGCTTAAGAAAGTGGGCAACTTGACCCAGTAATGAGAGGACACTGAATGCAAACAATCTTTGGCAGCTGAGGCATTCGCAGTGGAGAGAGCATCTATAGTAACAATGGGGTGCACCACCACCCTATATGTAGATAAAGCCCTATTTGCCATTCTGCACAAACCAGAGAGCATACTTACTACACAAAGAGCATCAGGGTATGAGATAATACTATCAAGGCCAGAATTGAGCATAGTATGATGCAAAACTGTAAACCCAGAACTTTTAATGGCAAATATCTACCAACCAGAGGATTGGGCTCCTGATTCTACCAATAATATAGAGCAATTCAGTGAGACACGCAAGGTGGAGGAAGATGCACTTGAGGGGGGAGACATCTTCTACATTGATGGTTCTTCCACAATTGATCAGACGGATGGGATCAGGAGGACTGGGGCTGCTGTAGTGAGACTAAAAGAAAACTGTACAAGTGAGGCAGTTGCAAGTGTCCGGCTACCATCTCATTATTCAGCGCAAGCAGCAGAACTAGTGGCCCTTATATTGTCCCTACAGCATAGCGTAGGTAACAGTGTGACAATTTATTCTGACAGTGCCTACGTCACATCAACAGTACATACAGGATTGGCACGATGGCCCAGGAGGGGGTACATGAGAGCAGATGGGACTCCAGTGCAGCATGCACCGCTGTTAGATGACCTGATTGAAGTAATACCATACCCACAGGAATTGGCATTGGTGAAGTGCCAAGCACACACCAATGGGGAAGAAGCCATCTCAAGGGTAAACGAAGCAGTAGACTATGAAGCAAAATGTGCAACCTGTTTTGGGGAATTATGCGAATTGAAGGAGAGACCCAACATCCCGGAAGGGGTGAGGAATATGGTGATGAGTGAAGGGTACAACTACCTACCAGAAACACAGATTATGGAACTGCAGGGAGCCGCACCCAGAGAAGAAAAGGAACTATGGCTAAAATGAGTCTGCTCTATGTTCCCCACAGACGCCCTATGGCAACAGAACAACACAGGGAAAGTGGTCATGCCACTTGCGCTACTGAGAACAGCATTAGCGCAGTTGCATCATCCGATGCATACATGGAAAGAGGTCATTGCTGCACGTATTGGAGAATCATGTTTTTTCCCTAATCTGACTGAACTTGTGGCAGAATTCATTAGCACTTGTCCGACCTGCCAGCAATTCACGGTGGGACACACCCTGAGAGTTGTGAGAGGGGCCATACCCAGACCCAAATGGCCCATTTATGCATCTCCATATTGAATACGTGGACATGATCCAGGTATGTCAAGGATACTGCTATATGATAGTGGTTGTCTGCCCATTCTCAAGGTGGATAAAGGCTGGACCCTGTTCACATGCTGATGCACTGCGGTTAGCCACATTTCTGGTCTGAGAATTAGTCTCAAGATGGGGCATGTGTGAGGTCCTGCGGTCTGACAATGGCCCTCACTTTGCCAATGAAATGTTCCAACACATCACTACTAGGGATAAAACACAAATTTGCATGTGCGTACCACCCACAAGCAAACGGAATGTGTGAATGTCTCAATGGCCTCCTGAAGGAGAGCATTGCAAAAACTCAGCAGAGCACCAAGAATAAATGGCTTCACTGTTTTCCATTGGCACTTTTTGAATTGTGCAACAAGGCTGGGTCCAACCACCATTTAATGCTCCACAAGGTGGTGATAGGATGGCGCATTCACCTCCCATTGGCTCCTCCCACTAGGGCACTTAAGGATTCTGAGAGTTCTGCTGACATTTTGGGTCAAGAGATGATTGATTATGTTACTTCACTAGTTTCTAGCACTTCTTTTAGCTCTTGCCAGATACAACGGACCCAGGGCAGGCCAGAAGACGACGAATAAGAGAACTCTGACAGCACAGCACAAGAAACAAGTAAAGAACATTTACTGCAAGTAGGAGATCTTGACCTTTTGAAAAATGTTATAAGACCCTGGAACTTGCCCAGGTTCACAAGGCCTCATAGAGTGGAGGCTGTGACAGACCGGGCTGTTCGCCTAGAAGGGAAATCCGCCTGGTATCATTTGCAAGACGTCAAGCCCTACAAAGCATCATCCTCACCCTGAAGCACAACTGCAGAGATCAACAAGGCCAATGGTTCAACAACCGACGATCCACAAGAAAGCGCATTGTCAAATTGGCCCGACTCGTGATCACGAGGCCTGGTAGAAGAACTCGAAGTGTAGCCGTTGAGTTCTTCCTACCAATGTGTCCCTTTGTATTTCTAAGTAAAATTACAAAGGAACCAATTAGTCAAAAAATGGTTCTACTGTTGCAGCTAGAGATGGAGACAGACGCCGTGGAGCGTAGACAAGCAGGTGATCAAGGAACACTGTAACGATGGCTGATGTACACTGAGAATAGAGGCTGTAGGGGTTAAACCATATATCAGAAGACTCAGAGCATAGAGCGGAAAACAAACAATTTCAGGAAAGGACAAAAACGACAATCAGGAATCAGATAATAGGCAGTGAGACTTACCAATGGTAGACAAGGGAAGGACACTACTGAGCAAACTCTGCAAACCCAACCTATCCTAAGTCACGACGAAACAAGGACGATTAGACGAAGTTTGGCAGTCTCAAGTCCACAGACTATCCTGACGAAACGAGGATGCCTAACGACCTGAGCGCCGGGAATCAGTCTCTAGTTCGTTGAGCTATTCTTTCGGGCATGCAGATTTGCTCAGGTAGGTGATGATAGTGCCACAGTGTAAAAACAGTTGCTGTTCCTTAATCCGGCGTGTTGAATCCGAAATGTTGAAAAGGACTTTGCTGGAAAGCCGGTGTGAACAGTAGAGGCAGAGCAGGTCCAATAACGTTCCGGGGTTCGGCAGCGTGCGGACAATAAGGCAGGACAGAATCAGCAGGCAAGGCAGGTCAAATTTCGTTCCGGGGTTTGTCAGCGTGCAGACAGAGATGCAGATCAGAATCAGCAGGCAAAGCAGGTCAAATAACGTTGCGGGGTCTGGCAATGTGAAAACAGTTCAGGAGGTAACAAACAGTAAATAGACAAGGAAGCAAGAGTTCAAGAAACAGAGACTGCGGTCAAAAAAGGCCAAGACGTGGGTTTGGGAGCTTGCAGCGATTTTGACGAAATTCAGAAGCAGCGAGTACAGCTACTCGGAAGCGTTATAACGGGTAGCCGTGAACTTGATTGGCCCCTCCTCTTCCTTAGCGCGTGATAGTTTGTTTGTGGAGAGGACGCCATAGTCGCCATGGCAACATCGCAGCACGGGTTCGGAAAGGGTGTTTTGGCTTTTTAACAAAGGAACGGAATTTCTTTGAAATGGGCAAGAGCCGTCGTTGAACACTTTGGGTTGGATGTTTTGCGGTGATCTTGACACGCATATACCCCTGAACTAGAGACTACCGTTCACCCCATGGTTAGATGCTCCCAAGTAGCGGATGCAGCCACAGCAACGCTGGTGCAACTTGACCAGTGACAAACATTGCTCCTTGCTATTCACCTGCACCTGTAAATTACAAACTGCCACCTGAACCAATTCTGCCCACTTGACAGCTGAGGCACGATATATGACCTAAACCTTCTTCTGCACATGCAGGATGTGGAGTAGTAAATCATATTGCACAACAACCGTACCATAATTTAATCCCTCTCTCTATCTCTCACATATGCAGGTTGTTGCATATATTGTTAGAATTGTGTAGGGAATTTCCTTAATGTTGCCCACCATTGACCACTCTGAAGCACTATGCAACCAATTTCTCCACTCTATAAGAAGACCCAGACATTTTGGAGCACAGGTCGGGATGGAGAGGCATTGCCATAATTTTGTGTCCGCCACAGCACTGGAATAGCAGAGGCGGTGCAGATTTACTATGGTGTCTTTTGGTTGAGCCATGTGCATCCCGCAGCTGAAATAAGATAGCAGGTAGTTATGGGCCAGACGTAGGGTGCATTGCATAGCAGCATTAATGTGGCAGAGCTGTGGCTGGTGCCACCTCTGGATTAGAATGTGGGTTGCAGATTAGTTGTGAGCTTTGTATGCAGGACTTTTTTTTGGGCGTGTTAGTACTGGAACAGCAAAGGAAGCCTCAGTGGGTGGAACAGTTGGGATAGCGATAGGTAGGACCAAAGCACCTTAGGCATATGGCAATTTTAGTGCAGTGGGGCAGATAGTGAAACCTGTCGACACTTAGTGTGTTGCTCTGTCTAGCAAGGAGAAGTTGAACGTAGATTGATGCTTGATTTATTTAGATGATGTGCTGGTATTTCAGTTAATGTGGGTAAACATTCTTGTTTTATCAAAGAATGCTGTCAACTATTTTTGTTTTTGTGTGTATATATTAGTCAGCTGCCATTTGTTTCATGCAACATGTGCTTTATCAAGGCCATAATCCTGTATACCATACATGTTTAATTCCACTGTCTACTATAAACATGTTTTCATTAACACTCTCTTGCTGCCTGTCTTGTGTCTGGCAAGATTTGCCTTGTCACATATGATAGCAAAGCCCACTTTCCCATCTGACAAGTGGAAAGAACACTCCAAACATATGACCGATCACACTGGCATGAACAACAGTGATCTACAATGCCTCGTAGGGACACACAAAGAATTAGCTGTAGCTCTGTCAGGGGATTCACTACTCATGAGAGTAACAAGGCGTGTTATCCCTGCAGCGCAGCAGAAAACCATAATAGACATTGCACATGAGGAACACTGCAGAACAGTAAATATCAAGAGACTTTTACGTTGTCAAGTTTGGTTCCCCAAGATGGATGACATGATGCTATCAATGATACAACACTATGAAACATGCCAAATAAAGGCTCAAGTCAAACACACCAACTTCACTAAGACTCTGTAGGGCACACCCTGGCTTCGATTTCTATGGCCCAACATAAGAGGGAGTGTACGTACTAGTCCTCATTGATGAATATTCCAGATTTCCTATCATGATAATACTGTCCACCGATTTCAAAATGACAGCACAAACATTTGATGAGATTTTAAGTGAATGGGGTATTCTGGCAATAGTCAAATATGACAATGGACACCTTTCAACAGCCATGATTTTCAGAGAGGAGCAGATCATCTGGGTTTTACATAGCAGAAAATAACACTGCTCTGGCCACAGGCCCCTGGCATGGCAAAGAGGTATTATGATTAAAAGGAGGGCTCAAAGAGCATAACGTGACAACAACAAGTGTTGTGCAAGCTACTGCAACAATATTGTGAACCCCACATGATGCTATAGGTCTGACTCTAGTGTTGACCATGATAGTCTGAGCATTAATAACCATGTTGCCCCACCAGTGTGTTTTTCAGCATGCCAAGGACAAGGACATTGGTGAGAGAGATGCAAGAAGACAGTGGCTGAAGAATATCCAGACGGACATGCAGCTGACAAAAATGTTGAGATTAGAGATGAAGTTCTGATATAACAACGGTATATGCCTGACCTTGCCTAATAGTATCCCAAAAATGTACCATGGTTACTGCCATTTCAGATTGCAAAGAGGAAACATGTGTTGCATTTCAGACATTTTAGAAGATCAGAGAACGTCAGAGGAAATTACAACATCATACAGCAAACTGGAGAAGAAAGAGACAACCTAATCACGAAATGCAGAACAGACTCTACACTTAGCAAAGATGCGAGTCAAGCACATCAATTCCGATCAGGAAGAAAGATATGGACATGTCACCAATGGATGGAGGAGATATAGACCTGGACAGATGGGAGAGTGGAAGATGCTGTGTCCTCTAATAGCTACTAGCACTTCTCCTCTCAACTCCTCCTAATGGGTAATCTTAACATCCATCTGGACTCTCCTGACTCCTCAGCTCCTTTCTTCAACCTTTGCGTCTCTCTTGCCCTTTCTATTCTTCCCTCTGCCTCCACACACACTGCACGCCATACCTTGGATGCTCTCATCTCTACTGACATCCCCCTCTCTATCCCTCTCACTAGATCCCTCTCTTGGACTGACCACACTCTTCTCTCAATACACCTGAAGCTCCCCTCCCCTCTTGCAGCAATACATCTGGTGCAGCCACTTGACTTCAAAACCACCAGATCCATGAAAAAAAGTGACAGTGGCTGCTTTTACATCCTCCTACTCTCCTCCACCCACTCCTTCAGCTGACTCCCACCCTGATACAGCCATTGCTAACCTTAATTTCTCTATCTCTTGACATTCTTGCCCTGTCATGAGGATCCAACTGAAGCCTTCCAGAAAGTGCAACTTTTTATACGACTCTGACCTGACTGCCCCTAAACGCAAGTGTAGGGCAGGTGAGCAGAAATGTAATGCATTGGGAGAACCATTTGACAAACTGACCTGCCACCTCCTTCAAAGGCATTATTGACTCTGCATCCGCACAAATTGATATTGATATTGATATTTTATTTTTATTGCGCTCGTACACAAGTGTTCCAGAATAAGACAAGGAAAGTGAGGGGAACTAGGGAGAACAAAACAATGATCTTAATAGGCCCAGTGACATTGAGAACGCGCAAGTGCATGGGAGAGGGGGGGAAGTGCAGGGAAGGGGGGAGAAGTGGAAAGTGCGGAGCAAAGGAGAAACAGAGAAATAATAATAAATAATAAAGGCAACAAACAGTGGTAGTGCAGCCAGCAAGTGGCAAGTGCTGGGTTTAAGGCAGCAGACAGGGTAGGTCTGATAAGTGCAGGAAGAAAAGGGGGGGCTGTATGGGTACAGATACAGACCCCAGTGCAGGGGTGGCCCGGAGGCAGTGTGGGAGGGTGGCAGGGTGAGCAGGTACCTGGGCCCGGAGGACAGAGGGTGCCCAGGTGCACGGGCCAAGAGAAAACAGATCAGCAGGGGGTAGGGGGAGCGAAGGCAGAGGCAAGGAGGAAGGTTTTGAGGTGCTTCAGGAACTGGAGATGCTTCTCCTCAAGCTTTAGAGTGGCAGGGAGGTTGTTCCAGAGGGGGAACCCAGCCGAAGTCAGAGATCTACCCACGGCTTGTTTCTTTGAAAAATGGCTGACCCTGAGAGAGTTAGAGGTAGAGGAGTGAAGAGCTCGAGAGGGGAGGCATTTGCGGAGAGATAGCTGAATTTTCTTTGGACCCAAACCCCAGAAAGCCTTGTGGACATTATAGAGGGTTTTGAATTTAATCCTTGCATCCACTGGGAACCAATGGAGAGATTTCAGAGCTGGAGAGATACGATCCCAGGGCTTGAGGCCAAGGAAAGTCTCACAGTCCTGTTCTGGATTAGTTGCAAAGGGCGGCGAGTAGAGGCAGGTAGATTTAGAAGAGGCTGTTACAATAGTCCAACCTAGAGAAAACAAGAGCTTGGGAGACCATGAGCTTCTGGGGGAAGGAAAGACAGAGTAAATCTGAGGTGGTGCAGTAGGAAGTTTGTCTTTTTAGAGACATCAGAGATGTGGGTGGGGAAGGAAAGTGTGGAGTCAAAGATGACCCTGAGGTTCTTAGCCTCGCAGGTGGGGGTAGGAGGAGGGCCAAGGGAGGCTGGCAAGAGAGTGAGGGGAAAGGATGGTGAAGGTGTGCCGATGAGGAGGATCTCCATCTTGTTGGCATTCAGACAAAATCATGGTGGCACACCAATCGTGAATGGCAGTTAGGCAATCAGAGATGAGAGAGGGAGAGGAGGTGGCAGAGGGCAGCCTGAAAATGAGTTGACTGTCGTCAGCGTAGAATTTCAGATTTGAGCAGAAAATGGCAATGCAGTGGGCAAGAGTTGCCAGGTATTGGTTGAAAAACCAGGGCGAGAGGTTAGACCCCTGGGGAACACCACAAGTAGAGAGGAAGATAGATGGTAGATGATAGGAAGGACCCAAGTTGGGAGTGTTGATCAGAGAGGAAACAGGTCAGCCAGGCCAGAGCCTGATCAGTGATACCAAGGTTATCTCGAGACGGTTGAGCAGGATAGTATTGTTGACTGTGTTAATGGCAGGCGAGAGATCGAGTAGGATGAGGACAGAGGGAATGTTAGAGTCAAGGTTGGAGAGCAGATCTTCACTGATGTTCAGGAAAGCAGTTTCCGTGCTTCTGGCAGAAGTTTGCCCAGAAAGGGAGTAATGGAAATTGAGCAATGGTTAGCCGGACAAGAAGGATCAGCTGTGGGTTTCTTGACAAGAGGATGCACAAGGGAGGCTTCAGTGGGGAAAGGAAGGATCCTGGGGCAAAGGAGTGGTTGCAAAAATCAGCAAGGGCCAGAGCGAGGGTGTCAATGTGGTCCTTGATGGTTTTAGAGGAACAGGGATGAACCTGTCATGACGAGGCTTTCATAGATCGGACTTGTCTAGCGACCTCATCAGGGGAGAAAAGAGGAAAGGATGTGAAGGAGGTTGGGGGGTGGTTGAAGGAGGGTCAGCAAGCACAGACGGAGAGGGGAGAGTAGGGGGAGGGGTGGAGAGGGTGCACAGGATGTCCTGGGTTTTTGAGATAAAGTGAGTGGCAAGGGCATTGCAAAGAGCCTGGGAGGCAACAGGAGGGGTAGAGACTGCAGCAGGGATCGCCAGCTTCTTGCAGATTTTAAAGACTTCGGCCGAGTTGTTAGAGGCCGCAGAGTCACGAGCTTCAATGTGGACTCTCTTCTTGTTGAGGACAGAGAGTCGGTATTGCCTTTGGAGCAGGTGACAGGCCAGTTTGTCAGAGGATGAACAAGAAGCCCTCCATTTCTTCTCAGCCACCCTACACTTACGTTTAAGTGTAGCTAGGTCAGAGTCATACCAGGAATTGCACTAGGCTTTGGACTTCAAACGGATCCTCATGACAGTGCAAGAGCATCAAGAGTATCAGAAATTGAAGAGTAGAGCAGAGACAGGGCTGTGTCAGGATGTGAGACAGTCAGAGGTAGATTGGGGCGAAAGCCTCAACTGACACACGTTTCATGGGCCGTATGTACGAGAAGGTAGGTGGCAGTGTTGGGGTATGCTTGGCTTGGGGGGAAGAGAGGGAGAGATGAGAGGAGAGGAGAGAATGATCGCTCCAGGAGAGATGAGTCGTCAGAGGGATGGAGAGGGGGAGGTCAGAGGAGATCAACACATTGCGTGTGTGCCCTGCAGAGTGAGTCGGGCCAGAGGGAAGGATGGACAGGGAGAGGGAGTCGCAGAGGTCACAGAAGAGTACAGAGGAGGAACAAGGAGAGTCTAAATGGATATTGAGGTCACCGAGGAGGAGGTGTCCTTAGAACGACTTATGAGAAGGTGTATGGTTTATTTGCACCAAAATAAAAAGCATAAAAAGCTTTCAAATAATCATAAGCACAGGTAATTTGGTCCTTTCTGTCACCCCAAAAAGACAGTCCAGACGTACCTGCTAGGTCACATTCTTTCTAATATGTTTCTCTAACTTGGTATTGGTAGGAGTGTGCAAGTCTGTGGTAAGAGGTCATTACTTTGTTACAAGATGTTAGTAAAGCTAGACCACCTCACCCATCGGTCTAGTGCCACTGGTCTTCTACAACTGAACGGACAATTACCGCCTTTTGAATTTTCCCCACTCGATTGTCCATTCTGATCTCACATACTCCATCACTGCATTGCACCCCAGAACACCTACCTACGTCACCATAGGTTTCCACCTGGCATTAGTGCTTGATGAGACTCCTTTCATATGGCTTCCACTCCTGCAGTTGGGAGGCCATGGCCAGTAACGGCCTGCCAGCCCGAGCCTCGGCGAGAGCTGTGGGATCTTACAGGCCATGGCAGGCCCCTCACTGCGGGGGTGTAAGCCATATGAAAGGAGTCTCATCAAGCACTCATTTTGGGAGGGGTGGGAAGGCAGCAGGGAGAGGCTCCCTGTTGCCTCCCCACATTGAAAACAAAAAAAAAAATGCCCGCCAGTCTGGGTCAAACCTTGAGTGGCTGGAACGGCGGGGGCGGAGAATGTGGATTCTCACCCGCTGTCCCAGCCACCTGATCGACTAAACTGTCTTCCCTGGGTGTGAATGTAAAATTTCCTCAATTCTTGAGAAATAGATAATCTAAATCGTTCTCGTGTATTTTCCTCATGTAATGAGATCTTTCACAATCACAGTTTTTTAAAATTCCACCAGTCCATGTAGGGAGCATTTTTCTAATTGGTCCCTCAGTTGAATGTATCCATCTTCTCCCAAAAGCAGTGGCAGGTGTGAGTCAAACCTTCCTTATTATATGGAGCTCTCTTCACTCCCATGGTTGCCACTTGAAGAATTTCTTCTGGATCCTCAGTCCCTGCTTTTGCCATATTGAGGCTTCCAGGCAGGATTGTGGTGTGTCTTTGTACAGGGGGGCAGTCCTGTCCGCAAACGTTTACTCTACAATGAGTTGTTGCTGTGATAATTCAAACAGACCTCCATATTAGTTCTTATACATCAAAACAAGTATGCATTATTGGAAGAAGGTTCTGATCCAGATACTGGAGGAAAACTACGGTGTCCTTTATTAATTAGGCCACACATGTAGGAATTGAAAATTGAAAAGGATTGTGGTGTGTGGCATATCCCAGAAGTAGGCATTAGCATGCATCAAATGCTGGTTGAACATGTCTTCAAGTCAGCGGTTATGTATCATGATCCATCCTAAGTTTGGGTTCAGTAGTGCCTCTAGAATGTGTTGGCTTGAGGGCAGTTGGACAGCTTGGTCTACCTTGTTCTGGCCCACAGTGTCTTGTAAACTGCCCACAAGCACGTTATCAAGCCACTAAATACGACTAAAACCGCAATATTTTAGATTTGAGGCTAACCATGGGAATCCAAACTCTTGTTTGTCCCTGTGTGCCACTGTGGGATTTGAGCCTCAAGCCTTACATTTATCCTAGCCTATTTAGCATCTTGGGTATAGTGAAAACTCACTATGTTTGGCTGGCATTTATGGAGGTTGCACATTAGCTAAGGTGAGTAAGATGGCAGTCACATTTAATGAGGCCTGCACATGCTGCCACTGTGCCTGTTCCATTAGTGGCCTATCAACCTATGCTCAAAGGGTAGAGGTTGCAAGGCAGGTTGAAAAAGGAGGTGGAATATCGGGTGCTGTCCTCTAGCCCTTTCCACCCTGAACAGATTCGTGACCCTGCCTCCGCAGTGAACCCTGACAGTAGGTCGATGAACTTGGGGGTAATGGCCCAAAATGTCACCCTCACAATTATGACGGCCGAAAATGACGACTTTACGACTTTTTTTTACCCCCTTACACCACCTATATATGTGGGGGGGTATATGATATAATATTAATATGGGGGCTATGGGGGTCTCCCCCGAATCTATATCTGGTGTAAAGGGGGTTTTAAAAAAAAGACGCAAAAAAAAGTTGCCCTTTTCGGCTGTCGTAATTATGACGGTCGCAGTGATCACATAGATCCAACTTGGGGGCTATGTCAAATCTAGGGAAAGCTCTGTACAGGTTCTCAAAGACCTCTACAGTGTCGAATGATGGGATGAAGCTAAGATGATCCTTTTCCTGACGGAGCAAGTTCTCAGTCCTGCCCAGGACCCTTGTCTACAACCTGCGAGATCATGCTTCCTAATCGGTTTGAACAAAGCTTCCCAAATAATGTAATGCTTGGATTAATAAACACATATTTACCTTCACTGGGGCGTTTAGTGTGTTCTCTGCTGGAGTTTTGGAATTGCTTCTGTACATTTTCGCAAGTTGTCTATTGTGGGGTTGGACAAATATTGACGAGTTGATATTCTGATGGTCTCCCAAGATGGGGTTGTGCAGTCTTGAACTGCTTGCTCTTCTGTGCCACAGTCTGCAACATCCTGGCCTTGGCGCAGTCCTTATATGCAGCCCGTTATATATCCATATGTTGTACCGAAAGCATATTCATGTCCAAGTAATGCTTGCAAATATCTCTTAAAGTGTTTATTTGTCTATGGAGTCTTCTAGACAATGCCATGCATTCTCCTTCTGGTATATTTGGGCCTCTTAATGAGGGGCATATTGCCATTAGAACTGTGTAGTTCAGTGAACGGGCGCTAATGGTGTCTTTTTAAAAAAAAGAAACGTACCTTTTCTGCACGGCCCGGCGCTGCATCTGTGGTTCACAGTCCATTTTTAAATGTTGATGAGTGTGACGTCATCAACATTGACCACGGAATCCGGGAACCACAGTGCAGTGATGGGCGACATAGAAAAGCTAAGTTTATATTTTTATATTAAAAAATGACACTCTTAGCACCCTCGTAGGTAACTATGTGGGTGCTGAGAGGTGAGCGGGAGGGTGGGGAAAGGAAGGAAGAGCAGGCAAGGGAAGGGGATGCTGGCCAACAGCACCCAGGCTGCTCAGAAAGCAGGCTTGTATCATACAATACAGCCTACTTTTTGAGCATCCTGATTGGCTGGTGCTCCCTTCCAGGGTGCTAATGACTACTATAACTACAGTGGGTAATGGGTCATGGTCACGGCCAACAGGGGAGCAGGTCACTTTAACGCAGAAATGTTTCACTGCAAACTTACTTTGCATTCCTTTTTTAAAAACAATGTTTTAACGTCACTGGTGTGTCTGCCGTGTAATGGGTAGGGGCGGAGTGACAAGTAACACCCATTCAAACAGGGAAGGGAGAGGATGGAACAGGAGCAGAAAAGGGGGTTGTGAAAAGATTACACACGACATAGTGATCCCAATTCGTTCTATGTCATTATGATAGGAGCAGTGAGCTGGCATTTGTCCAGTCCATTCTTTTTCATGAAAACAAAAAAGTAGAGCGCCTGCTACCTTTTTTGAAATATTTGCAAGGAACTTGGCGGTGGTCACCCTGAGTTACCTGGGGGAAACCAGACGTGGACTCCCTGCTTACTGTGCTCAGAGAGGCTCAGCTTCACCTCACTGATGAGGCCCAACAAGGCTGAAACATGTGTATAGGGTTGCTGTTGGTACTCTTGTTCAGATGGGATTTGCCATAGCATTTCAGGACTGGACTGCCCATGTGGGCGGGACAAAGACTGACATGCAAATGGATATTTCCCATCTGTGGAAGGTACAGTGAGCAAAAAGCGTGTGCTGTAAACTCTCATCTCAGAACAGGTTATCATGTTCTTTCTGGAGAGAAGCGCCGGCTACCTTTTTTGAAACATTCTTTTTCATGAGCTTGCTCTACCTTTACAAAAGGTGAAAACATTTTCAAATCAGTCTTGATCTCACCCCAAAAGGGGCAATGCAGACTGAACACCTAGCTCACATTCCTTCTCATTGCCACAGGAAACCCATGACACGTTTCAGCCTTGTTGGGTGTCGCCAATGAGGTGAGGATCCTAGACATACCTGGGGTTTCCTGTGTTCCCATGCACGGAGTACTTGTTCTAGCAAAGCTGGGCACGACTGCTCCCTTTGGGGGCGGGACTAAACAGATTTACATATTGCTGGTTCCTTCTGTAATCTCACAGACAAGCTAAAGCACAATGGTGGTTACTTATCATGAAGGTACAGATTGACATTCACAGTTATTAAGGTTAATTCAAAGCTTTCCATCCATCAATGTTTGAATCTCTCTTAATGGAAGAAGATACTGTGACACAGTCACTTTGGAGAGGATAGAGGGGTGAGTATTGGAGAATCCGGAAGCCGAGAACAGCTGCCTGCTCTGCAATGTGACCAATGAGGCGGTAAACATAAGATCTCGCATGACCTCTATCCTGACCGTAGCACAATGTGTTGTACCACCCGTAGTGATGGCCCATGCTGCAGGTTAGAAGATAAGACTGTGGAGGCCATTATACCCGGATTTTAACCTCCTTCCAAACTTAACACTATCTGTTTAGCAAAACCCTAACCTTCAAGTTAAAGAAAGTGAAGAAACTAGAGAATCCGAAACTAGTTTCAAGTTGCCTGTGGATCCCTTTGGCCTTTACAGTACACACAGGCATGATTTGCTTGCTCACTGTGCCTAAACAATGGAGATGCAGCTCACTGATGAGGCGCAGTGTTAGGGATTTTGTCAGTGGGCTATTACATAATCTTGTGGTATTTTCTTATGGTGGTATAGTGGTATGGCGTTATTCTGATGATACCCTCTATCATGTGACAAGAGTTCCCTCTATCACCTGTATTCTATTTGGGTTCAACTCTGAATACAGATTTCTGGGCCTCACACACTTGAAATGTTGACACTGCTAACTGTCTGTCCAGCAACTTATTTACGAGGCTGGACAACTGTCTTTGACAGATCTGCTCAGCTGTAAGCATGCACAGCCAAAACAACACACTCACATTCTATCTATAAAACGCACAGTAAATCAAATGACACAACCCGAGCACCATGAAGAATGTATCACGACATGCAGTAACTTTTAAAATGTGCATTTATAAGTGAACTTACCGATCATAGAACAGCAACATTGAATAGCGATACAAATAATAATGTGAATGTGATTCAGTAAAAAAAAGCAGCAAGAAAGAACATTTCAACATGAGCTCAGCTCACTGACACAACATGTGTTTCACCCACTTCGACCTTTGGTTGTGAATATTTGGCAAGAACCACGCTTAGTACAAAAATGTAATTTCTCCAAATAACATTTGAAAGGTGCTGAATTCTTTTACATAAAAATAAAACTTCCCTGGCTGTCTCAGAAAACATTTGCACATGTGCACCTGACTTATAACAGATATCCTCACATTATATATGAGTGAGATTTCGGCCCTGTTATCACAGGAAACCCTTCCTTGTTGTCCTGGAAGCATGCAGCAGTATCGCAATTCCCACACCCAGACAATCCAGATAGAAGGCCACAACCTCCCTCCGACTACGGCTCATCTTCTCAGTCTGCTGCTTGGGGAAATCTTGCCCCTCTGCACTGCACGATCCCAGCCAGCCACTCGCTCATCTGTCGATCAAATCCCACACCACTTCTGTCTCTTGAATTTATATGCTACAATTAAAGGTATTCATGCTGTATTTCTGATGTATCTATATTGTAGCCGATGGTCTCTGGGCATTTTCATTGCAATTGAAGTACATTTTCAAGTGTAAGCGAGTGAGGGCTAGCAGGGTTTACTACATGAGAAATTTCATATTCATGCCTGCCGGTTTTTCATACATGCGTGAGATCTCTGATTGAGAAGCTTGCTGAGGTGAAGTCGAGCCATCTAACAATGCCACCAGCAACATGCAAGTGTGAGGCTCCCCCTTTGGCTCTTTATTTCATGGGAATGTGTCCACATGCACTGAGGAAGGACTTGAGTCTCCCATCAAACAAGGTAACCACAGTTCGATCAGTATACTGTGCTATCTGCTGCACTCTGGCATTAAGGTATGATATAATATGATATAGCATTTATAACGTGCCTATACACAAGTGTTTCAAGGTGCAACAAGGCAAGGGAGGGGGAACAGAGGGAAGACAGACAAGAATCCTACTACGCCAGGTGTCTTTCAGCTCGTGCAAGTGCATGGGAAGGGGGAATGGGGAAGGGGAAAGTGCAGGAGGGATGAGGGAGGGGACATTGCAGTACATGGGATAAAAGAATAAATAATAATAGAAAAGTACGGCCAGCAGGTGGCAAGTGCAAGGGTAAATGCAGGCATCAGGTGTCAAGTGTTGTTGCTGGGACTGTAGGGATACAGAAAACAGTCCCCAAGTAAGGGGGTTGTTGGGAGGGCAGTGCAGGTGTGCGACTGGCGGAGAAGGGGACCTGGGCCTGGGCTCAGAGGGTGGCCAGGTTAATCAGTGCAGTTTCAGTATCAGCCAGGAAATCAGCAGGGGAGAGGAGGAGAGAAAGCAGAAGCAAAGAGAAAGGTTTTGAGGTGCTCCCGGAACCAGAGATGGTCCTCCTCAAGTTTCAGGGGGGCAGGGAGGCTGTTCCAGAGGGAGGAACCGGCTGAAAAAAGTGATCTACCACCAACTCGTTGCTTGGAGAAGCGACTGACCCTGAGAGAGTTGGAGGCAGATGAGTGAAGAGCTCGAGAAGGAAGATATTTAGGAAGAGAGAGTTGAAGGTATTGAGGCCCCAGGCCCGGGAAGGCCTTGTGGACAATCTAGAGCGTTTTTAACTTAATCCTCGCAGCCACTTGTGTTACCTGATTGGACCACTCACATGTTCTACTCGGGTTTACCTTGCTCTGCTGGGAGACTTTTCCCTCCTGTTTGGTGGGTGCAACCTGAGGGCGATTAAGGAAAGGACACTTGACTATGCTCTTGGAAAGGTCAAAGGAAGGTCTGAGGGTTTGCGATCACTTTCCCATACGCTATAGTTATAGCTAGATAGTTATATGGTTAGATGAAAGGGCATGGAATAAGAATTTTGAGTTTCACAATGATAATTGGTTTTGGTAGCAGGCAGCGAGATAAAGATATCGGAAGGAAAATGCCTTCTGAATGTTGAGCCAGAGAAGGCATGGCAAGGCCAGCCTGCCAAGAACACAGATGGAGTGACATTGTTTAGGATTCTTCTAGCACTGCCTGGAGGGAGTGGCTAACCAGTTGGCATAGTTTTATGGCATGGCATGCTAGATGATGCAATTTGGAGATGGCGAACTATCTGTTGGCAAGGTGCCCTCATGTCCTGAAATAATTTCCTATGCTAGATCCGCCTCCTTCAGTCTGGCCAATCTGACTTCATACCCAGATGCAGCACAGAAATGGCTACCATCAAGGTGATTAACAATTCCCTTAAAATCCTCTATGATAGTCATCTTTACTGCCTGGTTCTCCATAACCGTTCAGCAGCATTTGACACTGTAGACCACCAGACACTCTTCGACAATCTATATTGCAGCACAGGGGTCAACAAGAATGTCCTCAGCTGGTTCAAATCCTACCTTGCTAATCACCCCCAATTCACACAAATGGATTCCTCCAGATTACCAACTCTACCCATCACCTCTGAAGTCTTGCAAGGATCTACCCTCTCCCCTTTAATCATCAATATATAAATGGAGCTGCCCAAAACCCTTCGGGCTCCACACAGCATCCATATCCACCAATACACAGATGGGACACAGCTATATCTCAAGATATCCTCTATTGAAGGCATCCACAGGCTTAAGGCCCGCCTCACATTGATCCACTCCTGGATGTCCATTGCTCACTGCGTCCTGCCCGCTAGGATTTGTAAAGTGCTCCATTGCTTCCCAAATTAGGTACATGCTCAATAAATACCCTAATAATAATCATCATTTGATGCCTCAAATTTGCTTTTTTCTGCTAGATTAATGGTTTGATAGAATTGATTATTTTATTGGCAATGTATAAGGCGCGAATACCGTTGCTCCATAGCACCCAAAATGGAAATGAGCAAAAAGGCTAGGGGATGGTATGTGGGTAGGGATCTGATCATTCTTATTCTTGGAATGCCCCGGATCAGTTAAGTGGTGACCGGGGGGTAGTAGTAGAAGTGCCAGTTCATACAAGTAGGAAAAACACAATGTGCCTCATTACAAGTCTGGCAGTCTGGAAATAAGGTGAAATGATCCTCCTCACACAGGAGGGCAGTGAAGATTATTTATTTAGATAAACTTAAGATCTGCAATATGCCTCACCGGCCTTGTCCACAGCTCCTTTCAACCCACCAGATAAACACTGACATTCTCATTCCACCCTTGTCTGTTCCATATTCCACATTTTATATATACAACATTCCCAGTAGCATCACAGGATGCTACACATCTCCCTTTTTCCCTTAACAGCAAAAATAATAATAAAGAAAAGCAGAAAATGAAATGAACAGCTGCCTGAGCATTATTAAAAGCAACAACATAAAATGAAGAACTTACCTAAGAACATTGCATTGGAACTGAATAACTGCAGTGATGCACAGATAGGTAAATAACTAACAGTCATGAATACTGAGAGATACTTTGTGAAAGCTCATGCAGATAAAGATCATGTTTTTCATTCCTTGATGGCCTTCATGAGCCATTTCAAGAATTTTCTTCCTAACACCTGTTGGGGTAATATCTTATAAACATTTAATATCAAACCCCCTTTTATGCATATTTCATCGAAAACATGCCTAAAGAGATCACACACCACCCCTTTTCTTAATTCATCACCTTTCATACCACACTCCAAACTTTCCTTAACATTGATGAGGACCTCATCAGCCAACATAGCCTCACACCATTCACTACTGCCTGGTCTATACTCAAAATGTGTTAATTTTTTTCCTCATCATCTTTCTCATTCTCAACCACATTAGTGAGCCTGGGTAAACAATCTACTGCCTTATTCTTAACACCAGGTAGGTACTCAATATACCAATTGAAGTCTTGTAATCCAGCCACACACTTGCGAATCCTGGATGACACCTTATCCAATCCCTTAGACATAAGAATTTCCTTCAAAGGCTTATGGTCCGATTTAATGACAAACTTTATCCCCCACAAAAAGGGACAAAACTTCTTTATTGCCCATTTTATGGCTAAATGTTCTTTCTTTATCGTGGAATATTTTTTTTCAGTAGCCCTCAACACCCAAGATGCAAATACAATAGTGTGCTCCTCTTTCTCACCCTTTTGTGACAGCACTGCACCCAGACCATGGACACTAGCATCAGTGCTTATTAAGGTACTTCTCCTAGAATCAAAGTTTTTCAACGTGGGTGCCTTGGTGAGAGCAAGCTTAATCTCTTGGAATTATCTTTCACACTGATTGGACCAATGGAATCTTACTCCTTTCTTTACTAATTCCCTCATGTTAATGGATTTCCTCGCTGGACCTGGCACAAACTTGGAATAGTATTCCACCATGCCTAAAAAAGGTACTATTTTCTCCTTGTCAGAAGGACTGGGAAAATGTATAATATTGTCCACTAGCTCAGCCTTGAGCTCATGGCCCCTTTCAGATATAGCATGTCCCAAATATTGGATAGCAGTCTTACTAAACTTACATTTGTCCTTACACGAGGTTAAACCTGCTTCCATAAAAATATGTACCACTTTCTTCAACCTCTTATCATGTTCCTCCTGATCTTTAGCATATACCAACACATTGTCCTGGAAACACAGAACGTCATTCATATTGTGAAATAACTGGTATATAATGCCTTGAAAGACTGATGCAGCTGAAACTAATCCGAAAGGCATGCATTTCCATTGGAATAGGCCTTCCGGCATAATGAATGCTTTCATATTCCTGGAAGAAGGATGGAGTACAATCTGATGATAGGCAGACCTCAAATCCAGTGTGCTCATAATCTTTGCTTTTTTAGCCAACATTTCTGAGATGCTGGGTAAGGATGTCTATCTGGGATTATACAATGATTAACAGATCTTAAATCAATGCATAATCTCAGTTATCCATTAGGCTTATTCACCCCTACTAAAAGAGAGACCCATTGTGCTTCCTCTAGCCTTTCAATAACATCATTCTTCTCCATGGTAAGCAATTCCTCTTTAACTGCATCCCTGGTGGCTAGAGGCACACACCTGAGTTTATATACAATAGGAACAGATTCTGGTTTTAATCTTATTTTGTGCATAAAATCCTTGAGGCTGCCTAACTCATCACGAAACACAGCATGTTGGGACATATCAACATTGCCTTCTACAGCATACACAGTTTCCTCACCATTAGGATCTAATGTTATCTTAAGCTGTTTCTGATGGTACCAACTTAGTAGATGATTGCTACCTCTCTTAGAAATGCACACTTTGCAATTTGCTGACCTGTATTTGAACTTCAATAAAGCCCAGAACCAACCCTCCCAATCTATTCTCTTTCCACTATAGGCAACAGGGCGGATATCAACTGCATTGAGGGATATGGAACTTTGAAATGATCCTTCTCACACAGGAGGGCAGTGAAGATTATTTATTTACATACACTTAAGATCTGCAATATGCCCCACCGGCCTTGTCCAGAGCTCCTTTCAACCGATCAGATAAACACTGACATTCTCATTCCACCCTTGTCAGTTCCACATTCCACATGTTACATATACAACATTCCCAGTAGCATCACAGGATGCTACATAAGGGGGTACATGTGTTTATCTGATTGGTTGAAAGGAGCTCTGGACAGTAGCAACGTACTGGTACCCTTTCCAGACCGCCAGACTACGATTATGCCTGAAGGGCCCAGTCCTCCGGGCATGTCTGACCTGCCGGGAGCACCGGCCCCTGCAGGCATGGTTTTCATGGAAGCACCAGCACTGTTAGCAACGGTGCCTGTGCTTCCGTGTCCCAATCCCCTGGAGTCCTATAGTATGCCGATTCATCCCCTTCTTTGCGACGGTCCCGCGCCCCCGTTGGTATACCATTTTCAATCAATGGTATCTACCTAACTGTCTGAAACAGCCTTTACCTGGCCCTGCCTGCTACCCATATCAGCCAATAACAAGGTGCCTAAAACACAGATTCTCACTATGTGAATCATTCTGACCACTGGGATCAAGGTGGTCCTCAAGGTCTTCCATGGCTCCTGGAGTGTCATTTTTAAGTCCCTCTGTAAGGCCCTTCCTAACGCTGCAGCAAAGTTTGCAGTTCCACTCTGTCACACTGCCTCTGCTCCTCTTCCTACAATTCATCAGTGACTTATGGCATCCTCGTGAAAAACAGGGTCAGGCGAGCACTGTGTGTCCCATCCCCCTGGACCTTCTCCAGCCTTCACTCCTGCATACTGAACATTGCTATGAATGTTGGTGACAATTAGAAACCTAGCTGTTCAGTTAATAATCTCCCCCCACCCACAGTACCCTCATGCATCTTGTCTCCAGCACCCGGGTGGCACTTTGGTGGCATGTCCTTTCCAGAGAGAAATGCATGTGGGACAACATAATGAAAATGGCAAGGTGAGTCTGTAATCAAGAGGATATCGAAAAGATGTTAACACAAATGCTGTGCGGCGAGACTGTATCAACAGAAGAGACATAAACAGCGGAGAAGAAATCTTTTCATATATTTAATGAGATACTTTTCAAATCAGTACAAAAACTTAAATAATAAACAAATGTTTCATTATCGTGTCAATTGTATCGCTAGCCAACTGTGGTAAATTGCTCACATTCATTGGGGCATCTCTTTATAATCATCGTTGCCTAGCGATTGATGCTGTATTCTGAAATGTTCTACTTTCTTTTATAATTCAACCAGGGTACTAAATTCAGCACTCCCTAATATATAATTTGGTTAGCTGAAAAACAACCAAATATTTTTTAAGGGGTTTTGTCAGGAGTAGCTACCATTATTTTGGAACATATTTGCTGATGCAGTTAAGCCTGCTACATTTGGTACTTAACAGCATTTGACAAGACTAAATTAGTCAGATTTGATTTCCTTTGCTAAAACATTTTCTTTGAAAATAAAAAAGGTAGCTGGCCACAGTGTAACATAATATGAAAAGGGAACGAAAAGCATTACACTGCGTTTTTCTTCTTTAAATTATATATATTTCAGCAAATCGATTTACTTCAAGTTTAGCACCATGTTTATTCATACAGTACCTTTCATATGTTTCATTTGAAGCCAGATATTTGTGCAGATTTAGGCAGTCTTTAACAATAATAAATTACCATAAGTCAATGAATATCTAGTGAGATGTCATGATAGAGGTTTCCACTGTACTGTTTTCAAAATGATTGTGTGGTTTGGTCCTCCAAATTAATTGTGTTGCTCTAAACAGATATTCTGTCCCACGCAATCTTCACTTAATTTGATCCTAACTTGTGCTCCATAATCTACACACATATGCAAATCTACATATCTATCTACCTTTGATACAATACGCCTGTTTGTCAGATAGACATCGAGATACAGCAAATGTACATACATATATATATTGAGTTTCCTTATTCCTCTGGGGGTAAACAGACAAAAATATTTCACACAAGACTATCCTTCACATTGAAATCTGAACAAAAAAGTAGTCACAATTGTATATTTGAAAAACGGAATGTGCAGATCCACATGAGGTACACAATATGCTGTTCCCAAACTGTAGTGCGGAAGAGACCAACCTGAAAAAACAGATGACTATATAGTGTAGTGGGATAGAACACACACCACGTGATTATGAGTTCTTTGGGTCATTCCTTGGCTTGTGCAGGCCCATTCATAAAGCCACCGTGGACTGGCATAGATGTGGTCAGGCTATGTGCGGATATTGTTCTGACCTGAATGCACAGTGAATCGGATCCTCAAACTGTTCACATAGCCCACTGTACACATGGTAGTTGCTCAAAGCGATGCCTCTGTTTATAAAATGCAGATCAAACTTTTCTGAACCGGAGTTTTCATTGATATAAAAGTATGAAGAAATACATGTTCAGAGTTTTGCATGTTGCCTTTTTCCTCTTTTTTTTTTTTTTTACATTGGATACAATAAATATCCAGAGAATGATGAATGAACATATTGCCCGGCATATAGTCCCGATGCTTGCTCCGATGGCATCTGGATATACACGTTGTCTCCGTGCATTAACTGAAGCACTGCACTCCCAGAAGCTTGGTCGAGGAAGCCTTTCTTGTATTCGTCATAAGTGTACATTAACGGGTCATTGTTTTTGTAAAGAGCCACCCACACATTAGCGCCTTTGCAGTGAACGTGATAGGCAAAATAGTAAACGCCGGGAATTTCACAGGTGAAAATTCCAGTGTGTGGGTTGTAGTTTTGTCTGCCATTGTGCAATAATTTATCAAACTTCACAGGTGCACCAACTGGTGGGAAAGGTGTGGTTAGTTGTGCTGTAAATGCTGGCATCTCATACATTGCCCCTACATTTGTGCCTTTCTTGTTTTTGTAGTCCTGGGGTGTTTTCACTCCATCAATTGCCGGTCCCATCTCTGGCAAGTATTGCCCCATGCTTGGTGGTGTTGGTGGAATAACTACCGGAAGGCCGGGCATGCCTGGGGGTCCTGGGGGGCCAGGTGGACCGGGCTGTCCTGGAGGACCCAAAGGTCCAGGTTTACCAATTGGCCCTTCTGGTCCTTTTATGCCAGGTGTGCCAACTCCAGGAAGCCCAGGGTTTCCTGAAACGCCCTGTTCACCTTTAGGTCCAGCGGGGCCAGGTTCTCCAATTGGCCCACCTGGTCCCACAATTCCTGGAATTCCAGCTGGGCCTTGTGGCCCTTGGTCACCTGGGATTCCAGAATCTCCTTTAGGTCCAGGGAACCCAGTACCACCAGGAAGACCAGGTAAACCCTTGTGACCACCTTCCCCTTTTGGTCCAATTGGTCCTGGTTGACCTCTTAGACCCTCAGGTCCTACCTCACCGGGAAATCCTTGTTTTCCTGGAGGTCCTGGCAAACCTGTCTCCCCTTTAGGGCCAAGTTGGCCCTGAGGACCGTCTGTTCCACCATCTCCTTTAGGTCCTGGGAAGCCATTTACACCTGGAGGCCCTACTAATCCTGGTTGTCCAACTGGACCTGGCTCTCCTGGAGGGCCACCCATGCCAGGTTCCCCGAGGTGACCTTTCTCACCTTTTGGTCCAATTACACCAGGTGCCCCACCTAAACCTTGGTCACCTTTTGGACCTGGTAGTCCTGGCTTGCCGAAACCTGGTATGCCAGGTGATCCTGGTAAACCTGGTGGCCCTTGCTCACCTTTTCCACCTGGAAATCCATTTTGTCCAGGAAGTCCATCTTGTCCTGGTTTTCCAATTCCTGGTGGGCCAGGAGGTCCCTGAAGTCCTGGTTGACCAAGTGGTCCTTGCAAACCTACCAACCCTAGTGGTCCGGGTTTACCTGGTGGCCCTTGTTGTCCTGGATTTCCATTTGTTCCAGGTGTGCCAATTCCTGGAAGCCCTATTGGTCCAGCAGGACCAGGCAACCCAGGCGGGCCTTTCAATCCTGGTAATCCTGGTAATCCAATTCCTTTGTCTCCCTTTGGCCCTGGAAGACCAGGCATTCCTGGATGTCCTTTCAATCCTGGTTCACCCCTTGGCCCTGGCTGTCCTGGCAAGCCTTGGTTGCCTGGTTTACCAATTCCAGGATGACCAGGAGGCCCGATCGGGCCTTGTAACCCTGGCAATCCCATATGCCCTTTCTCTCCCTTCATCCCGGGTTCGCCCTTTGGTCCTGTCATGCCCATGCCACCAGGCTTTCCTGACATTCCTGGCATTCCTGGTTTGCCAACTCCGGGATAGCCTGCTGGACCTTGAGGGCCTGGTTTTCCTTTCTGTCCTGGAATTCCATGTCCTGGTAGACCTGGAGGTCCCGGTGGCCCTCTCACTCCGGGCTCTCCGGGGGGACCTTGTTCTCCTCTTTGAGCAGAGAGTGGAAGTTCTAGAAGAAAGCAAAGAAAAAAAGTTAACTACCTTATTGAAAATATATACTTCAATGAATAAATTATAATTCATCCGCTGGATTTAAAAGGAATGTGAGACATTTAAGTTGAGCTGGATGTTTGTATCATTTACGTTTATTGTGGTATTACTCTTTCATTCTTTGCATAAGCATTGGTCATACTCCCAGCACAATAGTAAGATAAAATGAAGTACATAAAATAGATTGTTTCTGACCTCTTACTAGTCACTTGCATTTTGTCAATGGGAGCAGACCTTTGAAATTGCACTGGTTTCTTTAAAAACAGAACAAGGGCATGGAGTTGGGTTACTTTATTGTTTTATTTTAAGTCTTCTAATGCGACTAAATGCTACAAGTACACAAGCAAGATGGACACACAGGGAGGAGGCAAGAAGAAGAGTTTAAGGATTAGCTTCAGTAGAGCCAGGTCTTCAGAATATTTCTAAATGTGACTATGTGGTTTCCAAGCAAAATATGGTGGAGATAGAATATGTGGTTAACACTGCCACACTTTTGGCCTATTTCATGTTGCACAAACATTAAAACTGGTGCAAATGCATTTGCATAATTAATCTGGATCCAGGTAGACAAACACATTGCCTTATGGAAAAGTGCACGAAGCATGGCCATCGCAAACACAAACAGTTGGCTTGATCCTTGGTTTGTCCTTGGTGACCATATCATTTCTGAGACCTACCTTCATAATCTAAATTTTGGTTCTCAATGTTTTTCAAAGAATCGCACTTTATTTAGATAGTCGGTGAAATTTACAAATGCTATGATCCGATTCGTCCTTGAGTGCTTGAACCCCAAAACCCTTATCTGACCATGACATATTGTCCACATTCCCCCATTGTGCACTCGGATTTGCTCTGAGAATTTCTGCTTCTGTCCACCTCGATCTGTCTTACTTCCTGGTCTATTATATTATCATTACCTTTTCATCATTCCAAATTCGCCCATATATCCACCTGTGCAATCCTTAGCACAAGTATAGATAGAAATGATGTTGTCCAAGTTGGCTACAGGTAATAGGCCATGCCAAATGGAATGTTTTGGAATAATGTGCCCGGGCAAATATAATGCTCTTAAGAGGGGGAACTAAATATAATTTAGCAGGAAAATATATCAGAGCAAAGACAATGTTTGCTAATACTGGGTGCGAGCAAAGACAATATGCTGGAAAATATGCAACATGACGAAAAAATCAATAATGAGGCGATATGCTCCGAGCCAACCCGCTCAGTAACATCAGTGCCGAAAGTGTCAGCCGCCGCCTCGGGGCATATCGCTGTTAGCACCTGTGAGTAATTACTTGCAGCGCTAAAGGTGATGTCAACATTAAGAAAAGGGAAAATCTTATCTTTACTCCATTCTGCGACGCTGGGTTGGGACAGAAATCCGTCTTCAGTGTTGAAACAACACTGAAGACGGACTTCAGTTCCCGACGCAATGTCGCTTGATGGAGTAAGCTATGCCGGGGTGAGGTGCGCACTGCCGTGGTGTGGGAGAGCTCAGAAGGCGGACTTATACCAAAAGATTCAGCTAGCTTTCCGAGCTCTCTGAGTGGCTGGTGTCTCCGCCAAGGGTGCTAACCGCAGTTATTAACATTTTTGTTAACAAATTAACACAATACACCAATCCATCACGTTGTGACTATCGTTGCTTACAATATAGTATACTTTACAGTGATGTTACCTGGGTGCATTCTCCGGATTGGGGAGGCATGAGCGACTACAGTCAAGGCCCAGCCTGTTTCCCTATAATCATGATGCCAGTCTCAGGTGGCTACATTTTGAGACTCTGTGCTTGCACCCATGATTGAATGGCCTGCAAACAATCAGTAAAGGATGGACCGATGAATGTGTGTGCACCAGAGACAAGCAGAGGGAACATTCCATCTTAGTGGAACATCAGCAAAGGCAGCTCGCACTAGAGAACTTCAGTGGGTGCCATTTTGCTTTCAACTTCCTATCAGTGCAGTGTACGGCGTCCATTAGCCGTGGTGTTGCTGCATTCTGTTCTACCAGCTTTTGAACCAACACACTAATGAGCGAGTCACTGTTAAAGGAAGCATCCTCTGCAGTAAGTAATAGCAAGAAGTTGCAGCTGAGACATCATGGATAAGGAGGGTCATGGCTGGAGTGTGGTTATGAAATTAGAGCACCATGGATTTTCTGGAAGGGCCTATTATAAGAGTATTTAGGAGAAGTGACTCATTGGAAATGACTGCCCCATGTTTGGAAGGTGGGTTTACATTTTCAGTGTAGTGCATGAGAATACCAAATGTGTTTTGGAAGTTGAAAGGCACCTGAGGAAGATAGGTAGGCAGGGAGGGGACTGGGAACCTGAAATACCCTGCAAATAATGTTCTAAGTACCCCCATAGTCGACATTTTCAGCAAGCCCAAACCTTTTCCTATGAGACCATTTCGAAATAAAATAGGTCAGCACACAAAAGAGGCCCGGGGTGCAGAGGCCTACCAGGAAATCTCCAGAGTTCCCTGTAGGCCAGCCTACCCCTGAGGTAGATAGGAACTAGCATGTCAAACACCATGGGTCTGCAACCTTTGGCACTCCAGACTACAACTCCCATCAGCCCTATACAGCATAAACCATGCTGAGGGATCTTTGGTGCTGTGCAGACAATCCAAAATAACCACAGAGGTATAAGTGCTTTTAAGCTATGTTGCCATACCTTGGTTACCTTTCCCGTCTTTCCTTGGCATCATATCCTTCCCGAGCATAGGCATTTGTGGAAACTCCTTTCCGTACTGTGGCATGTGGGGAATTTCCTTTCCATACGGCAAGTGGGGCATCTCCTTGCCCAGGCGCCCCATTGGAGGGCCTTCTTTCCCCAAGGGAATGTGCGGTAGGTGCTGGGAATGCGCCTGGTACTGAGGAACTTGCGGTTGCATCTGCTTCATCCCATAGTAGGCTCCTGCTTGGATGGGTCTCACCAGTGCCAGATACATCACCACAATCAATGCAAGGAGCTGCATCTGGGGTGACGACAAAGCCATGACCTGCAGGGACAAAAGGGAAGAGTGAGCAATCCTCTACCACAGCAGGAAAACACATTAGTCAGCGCTTTCAGAAAGGAAAGGGTTTGTGTGATTGTTTGTTTGTTTGTTTTATTTGCTTATATAGCGCACCAAGCCCGTAGGTATCTCAGCGCTTTTTCTTCAGGTACATGGTTACATGGATTATATACAGTGCACATATAAGAACATTGAGTTACACAGTGGGGAGATAGCAGTACATATATACAGGTCATAAAAATTTACAGGATTTACAAAATGTTACAGAATAAACAAGAGAAAGGGTCAATAATAGTGCCTAGGTAGGAATACACTTGGCAATGGGTGGCCTATGTGGGAATCTTACCAGAGCACATGGCAAAAGTCAGGGGAGTTGCTGAGGTCTTGAAGTCACGATAGTACACGGTGGATTTAGTTGGCTTGCGCAAATAACCAGCATTTTGTTTTGTTCCTGAACGAGAGGAACACAGGGTCACTTCTTAGTGCAAGTGGAAGTTTACTCCAGGTCTTGGCTGCTAACACTGGGAAGCTTGAGCCTGCTGCTTTGTTTAGTTTGAAGGATGGGATGTTTAGGCAGTGGGCGTAGGAGGGTCTTGTGGGTCTGGTAGATTCTTTTCTGGAGAATTTGTTCATCAGGTACTTGGGGGCTGAGTTGTTAAGGCACTTGTGGGTGATCATAAGAGTTCTGAAGGTAATCCTGTCTTGGATGGGTAGCCAATTTGCAGATTGTCTAATTTGTGTCATGCGGTTAGATCGGGGGATGTTGAGGGCTGCCCTAAGGGCATTGGTTTGCATAATGTGTAGTTTGTGCAGATTCCTTTGGCTGGAGCCCAAGTAAATTGTCCTGTCACACTGATTCCACCTGTCTCAAATTCATGGATTATGCCACCCGTCAGCCAGAACCAAAGGGGCTTGCAAAAGGCTATGGTGAGCTGTCCTGGTTGGGGCAGATCAGTCCATTCTTAGTCCCATCCATTTTAGTAAGGCTGAGCATGAAGGTAGCAGGGCCACCAAACTATAGACTTTGGGTTACTAAAGGGTAGTGAGAAGTCAATAACAATTTTGGAAGGAAGGAGCCAATCATGTAATCTATATCCCTGATCATCCCTTTTTCCTGGTGTTTCTTGCAGTCTAGTTCAGCTATGAAGGAATACATTCCATGTGAAACGTTCACAGAGGGAGGTTTCTCTGCTTGAATCACTATAGAACACCAGTCTTCAATCTGGGTCCCTCCACATGTTTGGACTTCAACTCCTATCGGCCTCATCCAGCATAGCCAATTGTGAGGGATTGTGGGAGTCGTAGTTCAAAACATTTGGTGAGCTAAAGCTTGGAGGACCCTGCTTTAGAAAGTAAAGTGTACCTTAACAGAAGCACATGATTAGGACAGATGTTTATCCAACTGCACTCATCCTTCCATGGCACTAATGTAGCCCCCCCTTTAGACTTTGAGGATGAGCGCACCCGAGTATTTTAAATGCTTACCTTGTATAAGGGTCAGGGGGCTTGCACTCAGGGACATGTTGGATGCCATCCCTCAATAAGCTGATGCTCCCAACTCTTTCAGGGTTGCAATACTTTCATAATGCCCCATCGCCCATAATCTGTACTAATGCCTAACTCATCAAAATTCAAAGTGGTGGCTGTATTTGAGGAATGTGCACATGCCTGCAGTATCCTCTATGGGTACTGATGAGCTAAAGGGGTATTTAATAAGCCCGAGGCAATACATTCTGCCAACCCCCAAATTACCCAAATTGTATTCAGATGGCTCATGTTCAGTCAAACTCTTCAGAGATGCGGGCAACAGATTAAGGTTACGGTCATGGCAATTGGTGCTGATGAAATGGTGCTGTAAACATTGGGTTGAATGGGCCGACCTTTCCCTGTCAGCACATGATCAAAGCAGACAAAGTTTACACTTAATGGAATAGGTCAGAAGATCGGAACCTTTCCTGGCAAGGACCCGCAAAGAAAGCAGTGTCTCAATGACTAATGGCTTGCACTTGGCTGTTTCTCTAATATCCATACCAAAATGGACCCTTTCTTTGGAGCTGACAAAAACATTAAAATGTTTTTAAATCAAAGCAATGCTGAATTCAGACAAAGTCATTTAACTAAAACAATGCACAGAGGATATTTTTTTGATTGCATTGCTTTGAGAAATGCTCGGGTCACTTTATTCTCAAAGGCGCCCGCACGCTTCCAGCGGGATGCGCGCAGCATGAAAGATTCCCTGGCCCGCTCCCTTGCACACAGTAGTGCCGGGAGCAAGTATGGCGCTTCCCACATGGAGGCTGGGAGTGCATTTCATCTCAACAGGTTTTTGAAGGGCCTGTTATTGTGAAATGTGCAGAAAAACCCCCTTATTTGTGCAAATGTGCAAAAGGGATGAAATGGGGACTCTGGATGTGTGCACCTATCATGCACACGTTCAAAGGAACATTATGAAAAAGGCACATCTTGTTTGGGTGCAAGCGATTTTCTGCACTAGCACATCACTTGCGCCAACAAACGTTTTGCAAAAAGGCCTCTTACTGTAGATATTTAAATGTCTGTCATGTGACTGACTCTTCTTTGGCCCTATTGGCATTTCTACGGTCATTGCCATGCTGCTGTGGACTCCCCTTATCATTAAATAAATAAGCACAGCAGCAGTCCTCTTGGAAACATACTCGGCAGGATAAAACTTCATGCACCCCTAATACAGGACTGGCACTACCCCAGCCCTATAGGCTTTTCCAGGAGTCCATGATTGTCATGAATGCCCTGTCTTGCAACATAATAAAAACTCAATAATTCTCACTGTATCGACCCCTGAATGATGAAAAGTAGACTTGGGCATTCCTGACATGTGCCTGACTCTTGGTCTGACATGCAACCCTTCAAATCCCAGCTTCAACTTTATTAACTTGATCAACTTCAGAAGGATGGAAGACTGGGTCTTCTTATCCAGAGGCAAATCTGGCACCTGCAGGTTACACATATATCGCTGTGATAGGTGCATTAATCCACTGAGATATCTCACTGCATAGTTGAATGTGCTTTCCTACTTGGAAAACATTCAAAGATGCACAAGACCCAGACTCCCCCAGCCCTCTCCTTTTCACCTATCTTTTCTCTGCATTCTTGAATCCTTTTAAGGAAGTTTGTGTATGATTTTCCCCAAGTAACGGCTCAAACCTGCCCAAACCTCTCTAAACTTCCTTGCAGGTGTATTGCTCTTAAAGGCGATTCCAACAGATTGGGTCTTGAAGAACAATATTCGAAAACCCTGCAAACCTCCTCGAATCTCAATAGGAGGATTGCAGGAGGCCCTGGGTAACTTTTCAAAATGTTTGCTCTGGCTTACTATATAGGACCTTTAAAGAAAAGCAGGGCCATTAGGTTGCACATAGGCTGTATTTGCGATTATAGTCCTGTCCTGTTGTTTCAGAGGCACATATTCTGGAAGAGCAATATGCTGTTGCACATTGTAACTCTCACCCCATCAATGGTTGCACCAATGGCTGGGATGTTGACAATTTTGTTGAGTCATCCTCAGGCAGAGCAGTAATCGGGTGCAAAGTGTCCTGGCCCAGTTCGCTCATATGTCCTCATGCAGGCATGTGTTTTTCCACCCGGCGTGTTTGTTTGCTTAACTGCAGGAGTGGGTGGAGCCTACAATGACTCCTTATGGGAATTCAGGGCAAACATACACGCCCTTAGCACTCAAGAGGTTAAAAGTGCATGTGTAATAGAGAGCAGTTTTAAAAGAGGAATGAAGCCTGGTCGGACCTGGCGGGCAGAAAGGCACCCACGAGCACAGCATGTCGGATGCACCGGCCCCGTTATAAACGGTGTCGGTGCGTCCAACCTCCCCATTCCCATTCAGTCCTATGGGGCCGAATGGGAATGGGGAGCATCTTTTTTCCGGCGCCCTCAAATGGGCAATTACCGGGTCCGGCAGGGCCGTAATGACCCGGTAATTGCCCATTGGCGGGTGCCGGAAAAAGAATTACACCGGCGGCAGCCGTGCCTGTGTTACGTCATAATGAGGCCCATTGTCTTGCTTCCAAGACAGACTTGTTGCCCCTGAGCTATTCTTCCCGCCGGTAATACCGGCACCAGTAAAACCAGCAAATCCGCCATGGAGTCCTATGGGGCGCCATGAATGGGGATTTACATTCTCACCTGACACTACTGCTGAACTGAGTGCCAGTAACAGTTATTCCCTTTGCCGGTATCCTGGCCGATTTACCGCCAGGATACTGGCAAAGTTGTAATGAGGCCCATCTGCTCCAACATAATTTGAATCACAAATTGAAGTTTATATAATTTTCTGGCCATGCACTTCTTGTCTGACAGGCAAAAAATGTATTCATCATTTTTGTGGAACGTCAAATTATGTTCATATCATACATAGCACACTAGACACTTGTATAAAATTATTGACCTGGTTCATCTAGAATTGCACCCGCTCAATCCGAAGACCCCTGGGGCATCTCCGAAATGCTCACGAGTAAACGTTTTTCACAAAGATTTGGTGCCTTTTTTCCCAAAGATTTGGCGACAGGCATCTCAGAGATGTTCCAGGCGTACGAGATTTTCTACAGTCTCAGGGCCCGATTCATGGAATTATTTGCACGGTTCAAAGTGACTTTGTACTGCTGAAAAGTGACTTTGAACTACCAATACAATCCCTGATTCATGAAACTGCGCAAAGTGTATTTTTGCTGTGCAAAGTCAGTGCAAAGATATTTTGTACTGCAAAAATGATTTTGCACTGACTTTGCACTGCAAAAATACACTTTGCACAGTTCCATGAATCAGGGTTTGTGTCGGCAGGACAAAGTCACTTTTCAGCAGTGCAAATAATTCCATGAACCGGGACCTCAGGCTTCATAAATCAGGTATAAGGGGACATGTGCAAATCTGAGATGCTGACTGACACCTCCTGATCTGCTCCAGTGAACATCTTTGTAATTCAGGCCCAGTGACTACTATTTTTTTTCTCGCAAAGGCTCTTCTGGGCTACGTATAAATCATGTAAGAAGTAAAACACATGGTAGAGTTTCCAGAGATGCGTGTTGTCCCGCATGTGTGAGGTAAGCAGCCAGTCCTGGATGTAGCTCATCTTACTGCATTGTGATGTGGCAAATCCATGTCCAATGTGAAAACAATACAGGTTTAATAGAAGAATGCGTTATGCGCTGCCATAAAAAACCATGGGCCTCATTACTTGTGTTGGTAGTGGTAAAAAAGGCGGTATTTCCGAATACCACCTGTTTTACGACATCAGCTGCTTACGGGCTTGGAAACGCATCTGCCAAAAAATCTGCTTGTGAGTGGATGATTTGGGAGGCCATTATAAGTTTGGTGCTGCAGTAAAAACTACAGCTTTGCCAGTGGGGGTCACTGATTTACCTCCAGCCAAAAGTTGGAGGTAAATCAGGCCCCCACCGGCAAGAAGATGGAGGAATTACTGGCACCGGTAAGACCTCCTTGTCCTGGATCCCTTTTGTGATGGAAACCTGCACTCCTCTTGCCTCTGCTGGACCTCTTCTCTGCATAGGGAGTGTGTGCATTTGCTGTTGCCCGGATGTACCTGCTCGGTTGTGCAGTGCAGCCGCCAGTGCTGTTCCTAGTATTGCAACGGGGATTTTAGCAAAGTAGATTTCTAGAAACTGGTATATCATTGAGTGCTTAACTGGGCATGTGAGGTTGACCCGAGGCATGTGACGCTATTTCTGGCATGCAGGTCCGTTCATGGCTGTACCTGAGCATTCAAGGTTGCAGTCATTCATGCCAAGTTGCACATGGGTATATTAAACTGTTCCTGATCTATGAGACTGTATGCAGACATGTGGCATTGCGCCTACTAGGCCAAAGCTAAAACTGTGAAGTTGCTCTGGCGTGTGGTGGTGTATCTTCGAGGAGATGCTGGGGTAATAAATACACTCATTCAACACAGCATTGTAGGCTGAGTCTGGGCCTATAGTGTGTTCCCAGCATATGATAGCGCTTGATGGGCATACCTGTGCGAACCTGGGCTTCTGAATGTGCTCCAGGTGACAGTAGGACAGCATGCAAGACTGATCTGAGATATGCTGGCTGGGGCTGATGGGTGTTGTAGTTCAAAACATCTGGAGAGCCGAAGGCTGCCGACCCCTGGATGAGAATGTTGTGCCATAGTAAATGGCAAGCCGGGCCCGAGAGTGGTATTGGGTAATCACTCAGACTCCCCTTTAGTGCCACATAAAGATGGCAGGCTGGAGAACACTACTGATGTGTGCAGGTGATCGGCCTCAAAAAGGACTTGTCAAATTGCTCACACTGGACATTCTAAAGAAATATGAGCATTGGGAAGTTTGGGCTGTTTCGATGAAGGGCGCTTCAATGAATCTCCATTAAATGTTGTCAACAAAAAAAAGTAAACCGACCATCATTAGGACCTGGGCGACAGCATATGGTATCATCATCTTGGAAAGGGCTCTTCTCTTTGGAATGGGATGTGAACCTTACTAACCCATGAACAAGTAGGATTAGAATTTAGTTGTTTAAAAAAAATAACAGATAATTGCAGCCTTAGACTAGGTATGCTATTTATTTATGTATTTATTTATTGTAGTTGTTCGTAGCGCCCAGACATGGAGGTATCACGGCACTAAGAAGCCTGAAACTTTTAAAACATGTTATTACATTGCAGTGTACAATAAACAATTTACTAACACGATGAAATATGCAGCAATTTTGTTGTGCTAATTCACTATAAATTTAACAGTTATTGTAAAGTGGATTAAATAATCTTCAAGTATGTCTTTACTAGCAAAGATATCTATCAAAGGACATGTGTTTATAAATTACACTGGGATTGATCGTGTAGGGTTCAAGGAGGGCCTGCAATGCCGTAAAACGGACGCTAGGTGGCAAAGGTAGCACAGAAATGATTCGTATAATCTATATTGACTTCTGTATGCAAATTCATTATTGACAGTACGCTGAAGGCAAATTTATATTCTAAATTTATTAAGAAAGCAACATCTATCCTATATGCACTCACACACACGACTTTTATGTAACAGAACATACATATACCAAACGAGCATTAACCACATTTCCTTAAATATGGTGTACAGAGTAAAAGCGACGAGATGCTTCCCTATTCAACCTATAGTGATGTCTTATCACAGTAAATCAAATGATTATAAATGAAGGTATAGAACTTGCCAGCGATATTTGCAAAATTACTTGACATGCGATATATTCTTTGCGTGCAATAGGATACTCTGCATGTATCTCACCATCGATACACCTAAAAGAAAACTCGCTGCACCTCTGCCCTCACTGCACCTCCGCCCTCACTGCACGTTGTGGAGCTGAAGGAACACTACACGGATGTTGCACAAGCGCTAGCCGTAAGCAACATGGTGCAATATCTACTCTCCTGCCGTTTAGGAACTGAATCCCATCCCTGGCGCATAGTAGCATACCTTGTTGGATTTAAGGTTATACATACTTGTGCACACTTTCCAACCACCGCATCACCAGTGTAGAGGATTACGCTGGGATCTGAGAAGAAGGTCCGACAGGAGTAACGTTTAGCACATCCACTGCAATTTTGTTTTGTAACCAAGTCTCAGACATTTTTCTGCTGGCCTTGTGTCCATCGCCATACCCATGTTATCAGAGCAGGTGCTCCTTGGGGTTATGCCAGTAGCTATCAGATCCTTGGGGGTGCCTAATTTCACCACCTAAGGCATTCTGGGATTCCGTAAATGACATGGCTGACATGCACCAGCCGCTTCATTCTCTTGCCTGGACCTGGCACGGCTGACCCGTTTCTAGTTTTCTTTCCGTTATTAAATTGCCTGTCTCCACTTCCCCTCTGATATGCGTCCCGGGTTGACTCTGCTTCTGAGTGGGAGATTCCATGGTCTCCCCCTTCTAACTGTTGCCTATAATAACCATATTTTCCCCGTCCTAGTCTGTCTTCGCTTTCCATGTGGTCTCCCCCTTCTAACTGTTGCCTATAATAACCATATTTTCCCCGTCCTAGTCTGTCTTCGCTTTCCATGTGGTCTCCCCCTTCTAACTGTTGCCTATAATAACCATATTTTCCCCGTCCTAGTCTTTCTTCGCTTTCCATGTTTTCGAAAGCCATGGCATGTGCATCTTGCAGTGATGTCAGCCGCTCACTGCTACTTTAGAGGACTGTAAAGCACCACTCCTGGAGCAGGGGTGGACTGGGAACCAATAGAGGCCCTGAAAATTGTTTTCAAAGTGGCCCCGTTTTACACATTTTCAGCAAGTCCAACCCTTTTCCTATGGGAACATTTGGAAATAGCACACAAAAGAGGCCCAGTGTGCAGAGGTCTACCGGGAAATTTCCAGAGTTCCCTGTAGGCCAGTCCACCCCTGTCCTGGAGGAATTCTCAGCTTCATTGCAGTCACTTTACACACTCGACTCGTTTCCTTTTTTTCCAGCGCGCCTGATGATTCTTGGCCTCTTTTAGTTTAGTTTGATTTCATAATGCTTTATTTCGACAGTAATGTCATAAACACCAGCAAGCATATTATACAATACATAAACAAGACGATATACATTAAGAAATATAACAGAAGAAATCAAACTCGCAGAACTAAAAGAATCTGCTAAAAGGGAATAAAATATCACAATATGATTATCAATGCATTTATACCTTTTATGCATGTGCCCTCTGTACCCATAAAAGATATTGACAGGTAGCAAAAACTGCTAAAACATTGCTAGAGTTAGAGCAAATCTGCAGGGCTTCATCAATCAAAAATAAAGGCCTTTAAATTGCGTATCCAGCAAGGCAATGTGGCCGGGCACATTAACAAGAAATGAATCACAGTTTCATTTGTCTAACCACACAGCGGACGCACGGAAGGCACATTGATAGTTTAGTTTCCATTTTGTTCATTATTTCTAACAACTTTCTCAAACTGCACCTATGAAAACTTAAATTGTGACTATCGCACTGCAGTCTCCTACAAGTGCACCGTGCGTAGTATGAAGCAATTTGCCCATCTCCTTATTTTGTGTTTGAGAATCATTCTACCGCTACGGGATGATGAACTAATCATGCTTAACCCCTAAGCACCGCCGACTGAGCTACATACGAGTCCATTCACTCTAAACCGTCCATCTCAACTCCCAAGCTACCCATTTCCCCTTTTACACTCTAGTTTTTGAACAAACGCGGCCATCTTAGTAAAGGATCGAATTCCTGTTTTGTTCCTCTTTTCACATTGTCCTGACTTTATTTGCAGAATTGAATCTTGGCTCTCCTCCTGCTCTGGCCCAACACTGGTGCAAGCAATACATGGTAGTAATGGATTTACAACTGGGTGTATTTCCTCTAGAAAAATTGAGGAATTCTTCAAAATTCAATGGAGCCCAGTGGACTCCATGATGGGGATTTGCACCGCCTACCACCAATCATAATGTGGTGGATTTATCGACAAATATGGTGGCAGTAACAATATGCAAGATTGGTGGAATTAACCCCGGACAAGTCTGACAAACGCGCAGTGAGGCCTATCATCTTTCAGGAATTCCTTAAAGCAAAGCTGATCCACTTGTCTTGATCTGAAGCCATGATGGACCGTAGGTTTGCTTGGTTTCGGACCTCCATGTCAGATTGCCTCATTTTTTATTGATCGTATTCTCGTAGTCTCCATAGCCCACCCTATGCCCCCTTACTTGCTGTAGCTTTTGTTTCTTCTACGCTGGACCTTGTTTTCAACAAACTAATCACAGTAGGAGATTTTAACTTAGAGGTTTACCAAGGCTTAACTCCTGTACTATCTGCCCTCCAATCCAATTCCGACATTCTTGGCGTTCAATGAATGTCCATGCATCGCAGGCCGTTTGTTACATTTCATTTTTTCACAGCATCATTCATCAACAGTAGCTGTTCCTTGACCTCTGGTTTCACCCGGTTACATGCGAAGAATGCATTTTTAACGAATCCAAAACAACGAAAAAATATTGATTTCTTTTTTTAATTATTTTTTTAAATTTAATTCTTCATTTTCAATTTGTTAAAATCACTGCATACAGTTTCACCCAACCTTGTGCCTCTTAACTTTTATCACATTTTTCCATACTGGCGTCTTCCTCACCAGACACTAAACGTGTACCCGGTGTAACATGTAACCTATGAAAATGGACCCAGGAAACACACGGGTGACCCACATGCACTCCAATATGGGCACAGTGCCCTTTCTGAAAGTTAGTCATGAAAAATACAACTGAGTCAATGCAACGTAAATATCAAGTGCATGCACCTGTATATGTAATCACACATTTATGTTGAATGTCAAAGAATATCAACCTCCGCGATTCCGCCTCAAGGCTCTCAATGTGGTTTCACAGTAGCCTATTGCTTCTCCATGCGTAGTTCACAACTTAGATAAACAAGGATACATTCAGTCTGTACAAGGTAAAAAATACTACATGATGTAAGATCCCAAAGGACCGATCTAACAGACAGTGTCAGAACCAAACAAATAAGTTGGATCGTCAAAGTGATTCCTGAAAAAAAACAACGTGTTTCGGACAGCAAATCCTATCCATCTTCAGGGGGTACACCGCTGTTATTTAATGGTATCCTACAAGAGACATTTTATAAGTTTTAGTGATTCAAAAGTAGTACTTAAATTTGGGATCATTAGGCTTAAGGTACTAAATAGCCCATCAAACTGACTGTGCTGAAGTCCAAGTATCCCAAGGCACGTGGGCCTAAAACCAAAAGTGGTATTGGGTGATCACTCAGACTCCCCTTTAGATCTCTGTTCACTTCCACTAAGCATCTGCCGCTGCCAACAAGTTTTCCACTCACCCCATTCCCGCCACTCCCGCTAGCAATTCTTCCAACAATCTTTCGTCCGAATTGGCACTTCAAAGGATCTAAACAAAAAAGGGACCAATCACTGTAAAGTACCGTCACCTATCCTTAAGCCCCATTACCCTACTCAGTGCGGTATCGGCCTGTCACCTACTTGAAATCCTTTGTAACGGGACATGGTAGCGACTAGCTCCATGCTCCGCGCCCGGAATATCCACTCAGCTATTCAGACCCACCCTCAGGGTCTTTTAGTCCCGGTGTCTCCTGATGCCTTCAACAGACTTCAGACCCGCTGTCCCGGGCCTGCTCTGTTGCCGCTGGGTCAAGGGAAATGCTCCGTAAACCCGAGCCCAGCGGGGGCACGCCCATGGCTGGCAATAGGGTGGTGTTCCCCCCCCCCCCCCCCCCGTTACTTTTTGGGACCCTTCAGGCCCCCTGAAGGTAACAAGACAAAAGAACCGAAAAACATATATTTATATTATGGAGCGAGTGATTTTAACTTGATGATGTCAATGTAAATGTACTATTTGCATTTACAAAGACTCTAAAACATTTTTTATAATTTAAATGTAAAGACTGCTGGTGTCCCTTATGCTTTATAAAGAACTTCACATGGGTGAAGGCAGGTGAATAAAATGCTCATGTGTTCACTCAGGTAACTCTCTAGGAAAGGCATTCCAGAGACCACGGGTGACGTTATGCCGTTCAGGATGCGTCATGGGTGCTGGAAAACCAGTGCATTCTGAAGGCATCTGAACCCTTCTCTCTGCCTCCCTGTCTCCTGGGAGTGGGGGGCGAGAGGGGGGCTCAGAATGCTGAACCTGCCCTCTGCCTGATACAAGGGTAGGCAGGAGGCGGGGTAAAGGGTAGCTCCTGATCCCTGACCGCCTTCCTCCAATGGGATGACCTCTGGAGGAAGAGGAAGGAATCCCAGGATGAAGAAAAGACATCACCACTGCAGCCACCCATGTCCATTTTAAAGTGTGCGAGAGTGTATGTTACAGAGTGTATCTGCATGAGTGAAGTGTTCTGGTGGGTCCCATGTAAATGAGTGAGAGCGGCTGTATGGGGGTACATGACAGCTTGTGTGATGGTGTATATGAATGTGTGTGTGTATCGGTGGGTGCCTTGTGAATGATTGAGAGAAGCCGTATGGTGCGTATCTGCTTGTGTGATTGCGTGTGTGAAAGTGCATAGCTGCGTGTGTGAAGTGTTCTTGTGGGTACCGTGTGAATGATTGAGAAGCTGTATGGGTGCGTGACTGCTTGTGTGACTATGTGTATGGATGGTTGTGTGTGAGAAGGCTAGGGCTTGCAAGGGATATTGGTACAGGGCAATAAAAAGGTAATATTACATGCTCTTGCTGGCTGCATGCAGTGCACGTATTCAGCAAGAACATGTTTTCTTACTATGTCATGGCATTTCTTTCTGAACATCTATGATAACTTAAGCTTGATAAGTGTTACTATGTGGCTAAACTGGCATATTTTGCTGCAGCATGTATTGCTATAATTTTCACTGTAGAGTGGTATTTTTTTAGTAGGCATCTACGAATAAGCAAACATGATAAGTGCTATTACGTGGCTAGACTTGCATGTTTTGGTGCAGCCAGTCTAGCTTTGATTACTTAATGCGGCATTGCATTTTTTTTTACTGGGCATCAATTTTAAAGCAAGCATGGTAAGTGTTATTAATTGCCTAGGCTGACCTACTAGTGAAACCAGCTTGGACACTTTTTTTTATCATGTGAAGGCATTTTTAATGGCAAAGGCATCATCAGTATTTTCTTATGAGTGGATACTGGCATTATGTGCAAAGCAAACATGAGTATATTGTTACATGGGAATACTGGCATATATTGCTACCGTGTGCATGGACATGTAATGGCACAGCCAGAGTGAAAATGTTTTTTTATACTGGCATATATTGTGGAGGAAGGCATAGTGAACATTTTTGGGGAAATACTCTTGTGCACTGTTGGTGGTTTGCATATATTGGGAAGAGTGCTGTGTAATACACCATGTTAACCCATTATGCAAATAATGTTCACCCACATATGCACTTTCCCCAGTACCCAATCCTTGAGATCCTTTGTTGTTATTGGCTCCCTCGCTATGTTCGGTCGTTCTCACAAATTTGTGGGGACTTTTTATGACCCTCCAATTAAAAAAAATCACTAGACACCAACACCTCAAACCTGCGCTCCCCCTTGGCCCCATTAAAAGCTAGCACGCGGCTGCCATCAGTCTCTTCACAGGACATACGACCTAAGAACACATCTCTCCAACCTTCCAAAGTGCTGCATTGGTTACCAATGAAGCAAACTATAGATACAAGGTGCTGAAAGTTCCAGTCCTCGTGGCAGAGCAACTCTAGACATCTCTTCAGCCAGAAGCCACAACATCATCAGAATAAAAGATAGGAGAAGCAAGTAGAAAAGAACCTGAAAACAGGCCTTCTCCTGCAATTCACCCATACATGGTATGCGTCATATTGGTACTATCTCTCCAGCACTTCAGGAGGGAAGTGAAGACCTTGCTTCTCAAAGGTCACCTCATCTCCCATTGACTCCGGAATAAGAAACACCAATTCCCCCATTACCTTTCCCCCGCTATCCGTGCCATTTTCCATCTGTATTTTCCCAGAGTTTTGACTATTAAGAGGTTGTTTTCGCACCATCTGTAAGCTGAAACTATTGAGTTGGAATATGGATAGAAGGGAGAGGAAATATGAGGAGGGTCACACAGCCTGCACACTTGGTTTGGTTATCTACCCACCTATTGACTGAACATGGTCATGCTAATCCCTATGTCCATACCCACCTACTATCTGCTTTGTCCCACCTACACCAACCCCACTCCTGGGATCTTTTTGAGGTTGCTCTTTCATGCAGTAATGTCAAACGTCGTGCTGCATAGAGCATGCCCGTGTTATCTCTAGTATTCTACTGAGAGTTAATGTTTAATTGTCAATGGTGTACTAAACAGGTCTTAAACTAGTATGCCTTCAGCCACTGGATGTAAAGAAACGTGGATGTCCTCGCCTGTGCTCCTTTCACTGAGTTTGTTTTAAGAACAAACACTGGCAAAGCCAACAATTCTGGCTTGTGTGTAGATAATAGGTAGGCATTTGCCAGGCACTGATATGATATGCCAGTTTCACGTGTTTTAATCGTGGCTTTTCTCACTGTGGCTATTTTCACAGTGGTGTTTTCACCTTGGCCATTTTTGGGGATTTATTTTGTTTGAATGTGGGGGTTCCCCCTCCAGCCCCATCTAACCCACCCCCACCATCTCACCCTGCCATCCACCACCCCCAAATCCAGTACTGAAACACATAAAACATATATATATATATTTTTAAAGCAATCGCCAAAAATGGCCGGGGTGAAAACACCATGGTTAAAATAGCCGCGGTGAAAACCGTCGCGATTAAAACAAGTTAAGTGGATATGCCCAGATTCTCACAGCATTTTGCATCTTTTGCCAAATTATGGCTATGGACCGCTTTGTTGGCACTTGACAAATGACTATCCTATGACTACACAAAATCCAAAACTGTTGGCTTTGCCATTGCTTGTTTATACATGGCTAGCTAACATGAAACTATTTTGTTAAAGAAATATGTGCCTTGCATGCCCCTTAAGGAGTCAGGGGTTACATAGGCGCCATCCATGCTCATTTGTATTCTACTATCCTTACATGGACTTGTTGTTTAGCAGGTGGGTGAGGGAGGAGTGAGGGAGGGATGAGCAGTAAGTGGGACCTCAACTATAAGCCTGATGGTGGTCACCCATCTCAGGTCACAGCAGCATGTGGAGCTGCCTGGGTGCATGCGCTCTGGACCTGCAGCAGCCACGCGTGCACACCTCTAAGCAGGAAGCATTCACCCAGGTCAAGCTGCCTGTTAACATATAGGGCCTCATTACAACCCAGGCGTTAAGGGTTTAACGGCGCCGTCGGCGCCGTTAACCCTTAACGCCTGATTACCATTTTAACGCCTGCTTTTAGCAGGTGTTAAAATGCAAGGCGCTAACCCGCCTTGGTGCTAATTACGGCACCGTAATTTACGGTGCCGTAATTAGCGCCTTCCCCACTCACATTATGCCCTATGGGGCAAAAATGGGAATGGGGAAGGGTAAATGGGGAATGGGGATTTACCGCCCCACTCACCTTGGAATGGGGCGGTAAATCCGGAGTTTACACCATGGTGGTAAAGTAGGGAACTTACCGCCTGGGTTGTAATGAGGCCCATAGACTTTGAGGCAGTGGGCCTCCTTACGACCCTGGCGGAGATCCATGGTGCAATTTGCACCATGGTCCATGGCGCTAAGCTGCCAACTCCGCCATGGTGGTTGGCGGACTTACCGCCCCATTCCGACCTTGGCGGGGCGGTAAGTCCCCAATCCCCATTTACCCTTCCCCATTCCCATTTTTGCCCCATAGGGTATAATGGGAGTGGGGAAGGCGTTAATTACGCCACCGTAAATTACGGTGGCGTAATTAACAACAAGTCCCGTAGCGCCATGGATTTTTCCGCCTGCAAAAAGCAGGCGTAAAAATCACCATGGCGCTACGGGAACTCGTAGTCAGGCGGAAAGGGGCGCCATGGTTTACGCCGGCGTAAACCCCTTTCCGCCAGGGTCGTAATGAGGGCCAGTGTCTTTTTCTGTCAGGATCACATTGAAAGAGTAGGGAGAGTGTGTTTCAGGGTAGAGCAATCAAGAGTGTTCAAACCTGCAAGAATTACAGACCAGACGAATCTTTACCTTCAAGCACAGGATGCATGGACTAATTATAATGATACATTTGATTATAGAATGTCACCCCCTAGAGATATGTTAGGCACTTATTACTAAAAACAAAACAATTTCTATGAAATATATGGTTCTTTTAAAGATTAATTCTTATGAATGTATCAATCCATGTTAAATGTTTTTGTTCCATTTTGAGCCAAATGGGCATTTTATGCTTGTAGGCACAAAAGTCAAAAGAAATATATAATACCAAAAAGTTTATCATCATAAAACTGTTAAATAACAGCCAGCACTACTGCAACCTTGAAAAAGCTGGGCAAAAATGCTGGACGTGTGCTGGTGGCGAAATCTGCAAATCACCTCAAATCACCGGGGGCCAGCTGGTTTGTAAAACGGTGATGCTCTTGAAGTCAACAGCAAGGTCATCCTAAAATCATCCCCAAATCATCAAGCAGCCTTTCTGAATCATTGCTGGTGGCTTTAAGAGCAAGTCGATGTTTGCTGATGTGAGAATGACTGATGAAGCCAACATTAGATACAAGTACTGAAAGTTGCATTCCCCATGGCAGAACAACTCTGGGCTTCTCTTCAGCCAGAAACCACATCATCACAAATAAACAGGGTCTGCAACCTGTTGCCTGCCAGATGTTTTGGACTACAATTCCCAAGCAGTTCAATAGTCATCTAATGGCCGCAGGATGGTCTCTAAAGTCATCCTTTTAAGCTAGGCTAGGTTTGCACTATGCCGTGATGCCATACATACTCTCTGGCACAACTAGACTTGTGAAAAGAGCTGTCAGTGCCATTCTGCATGATGTCATTGAATCCATCAAGGCCCGTGTTTTTTTTCCCGCCAGGATTTAAGAGGATGCAAGTAACTGAATCCATGATGATTTGTAGATGGTGGATGACCTCTGATTGGCTTCTGACTCGAGCAGCCTGATTATGTTAGGCCTGTGCCAAAAACTGTCAATCACAGGACGCAGGAATCACAGACACTGCTCTTGCATAGACCCCATGTAGGTGTTTTGCTTCTCTTTTTTTCTGTTCTGTAAACGTTGCTGTTCCTTGCTTTATCGGTTGCATTCGAAGCCTTCAGCATGACTGATCCCACCCGATTGTCCTCTGGTATTAATCATGTGTGGGCGAGACACAGGTTCTCATGGCACTTGAAATGGATGCGAGAAATTATACTTGTTGCTTCTGTGAATGCGTGAGTTCCCTTGAATTGTGGATGTTGTGTCACTGGATCAAACTCAACTTGGAAAACCTATTTTGGTCGCTGCCAGCCCACATTTTTTCTTGAAATAATAATTTTGGGTTCCTGGTATAGGAGACCACCATTCACAGGAGCAACTCTTTCTGATCCTGGTTGTAAGTTTGATAAAGCACTGCCTCGATACTGACGTCATGGGGTAACAAGCCCGTGTTCCTACCGGATCTGTACACTCCGAAACATCTTTTCGCTATTTCCACCTGGATGAAAAAGCCTCATTGTGAGAGCCACAGCATCGTTGAGAACCTGTTATGCCATTTCGGACAATCCAAGTCTTCCAGAGTTCCTTCATCTTCTGCAGCTGGGGCAAATGCCTGACTGACCACTGACCTAGCTCATGGAGACCATGTGACATTTGCCATGCGCTGTGTGCGCCTGTGGATACTTCTCAAACACCGTGCATGGCCCATCGTGCTTTTTGTTGGCCAGTTCTGTCATTTCACCTGGACACACAAATGCATCATACTCCTGTCTGTACCATTCCATCATCTAACCTACTTATAAAGGATGTTCCTGTCCACTGTTTGATACATAGGAGAGGCAGTTCCTTTTCAATCCTGGCACCCTTCCTCCGGAACTCTCTTCCCCTCATGATACCCTCTCTGCAGAATTACTTGGCTTTTAGGTGGGCACAAAACACCTGCTTTTTCCTCCATTATCAAGAGTGACTCTTCTTGTGTCCTAGCCAAATGCCACAGCCCCAACATGGCCCAAAGTGAATGCTGTGCGTATAGTTATGAATATTCAAATATACCTTGCAATTATGTTGAAATATGATGGAGCGCGCGTGGCTGTCTAAATGGCACAACGGAAGTACACCAACTACCAGGACGCTTTTGGAAAGGGCAGCTACTCACAGAAATGTGCAGGAAATATGTAAATCTTCTTATGATCGGAGAAAAGGGTCAACACGGTGTCATCTCTTTTGAGCAGCGTGTTTTTTTTCAACTGTGCATCAGGGGAACGTGTTCGGGGCTTGCAATGCCAGATTCATCAAGTTAAAGAAGCTTCCAACTCTGCACTGGGGGGATAGTCATTAGTTATGGTTCATTTCCCTCTTTAGTGCCACCTGCTGCGAGCCTGGCATTGACAAATTGATATAAATCTGTGGCGTGCTTTGCTGGGTATACAGTGTTTATATCGAATCCTTCAAATCATTTACCTTGAAAGCCTTTATAGTGGCTTTGCTGTGTTCTAGCTGTGTCCACATTCATGTAACAAATGCATTAGTGTAGGGTGACCAGATTTCCAAAACGAAAAACCTGGACGACCAACAACATAAAAGAGGGACTACTCCATTGCAGCCCAACAATTACCACCCCTCCCCCAACACGCCCCCACAACCACCACCTAATCATATTTCCAGCCCTTCTCCTTTCTATAAAGTGTATTTGAACTCATTTGTGCAGTTTTGCCCTTGAACCTTGCTATGTTAATTCAAAACAAGCGTTTGCTCTCATTGATATAACATGGCTTGCTGTACAATCACTTCCAAGCCAGTCTCTGTGGCACAGCCAGTAAGTGTTGTGGCTTGACCCTGAAAGGTTGGGGGTTTCCAATCCTCCAACTTCAAAATTTTGAAAGGTTGTGAAAAATAACTACAATTTTAATTACAGTAGCCAGCCAACCATGCAAACCCCAGACGGAGTTTCTAAACTGAACAAACTCCCGGGACCCCGGGCCTGAGGGTGATTTCCCCGGACAGTCCCTGGAAAACCGGGACGTCTGGTCACCCTAGATTAGTGGCACCTGTCACAAAAGGATCTCGGCGCTACGGTGTGGGATCCTAAATGCAGCATTCCAGTCAAAATGGCAGCTGACATAGTCACTGCTTATCCAATGATCCTGGCACTGTCCCTACTTCCTGCAGCCTCTAGACCTCTAAGAACCACTTGCTCTGTAAGTACCTCAATGCCCCATGAATGAGAGACTCCTAACTTTGCTAGGTGGTTCCACAGAAGGCGAGAGGGTGTATGTGGGAGAGGTACACCAGATTATGGAAGCACATACAGAGCGCCTTGTCATCCCGTACCTCACTGATGTTTGGTTCCTCTGCTATTTTGTATCATGTCCCCACTTCCTGGTCTCCCCCATGGCGCTTTGATATTGCACTTTCCAGCACCATTTACACCACATTTCTCATGCTGGAAATGGAAGGCATTCTGCATCCAGTTCAGGAATATGTTGGCGTTCCTGTAGGGTATCTACCCAGACAACCACTGCCTCTTTCAATCACTTTAGCAGGAGACAGACTGGGCAGGTAAATCCTCCTGCCTCCACACTTTATTGCAAAGTAGCCTCCCTGTTTCTCTTAGTTCACTCGTATGCTCCCTGTTTCTCCTACTTCACTCGTCTGCTCCCTGCACAGGCTCACAATCCAGTCTCAGCAGCTCTCCGTGCTCTCTGCACAGGTCCAGGTCAACCAATGGCTGACTCTGAGGGTGCAATCTCATTACTGCTTGGGGTGCCGTCATATCGTGCAACTATACTTAAGCGTTTCCCCTCTCTGTTTCCATGACACGGCCACCACTGCACACAATGTTGGTGGGCAACTCTGGATCTTCTTTTTAATGTGGCAGAGCAAAAAATATATCCAGACTGGCCCACCAATGTAGGCCAGTCTTTCCACATAATACCAAAATGGACATCAAGAATACAGCAAACATGAATCACGCTTGATTTGTATTGCTTTATTTTTGGTGCCCTTAAAACATGCCATGCCAGTTGGCATCAAGAGTAAAGGAAACATGGTTCATGATTGTTTTACTCTTGATGCATATTTTACTATTAGTGGCAATACTGGCCTATGTCGGTGGCCCAGGCCACTCTGGGTATAATTTTCCCTCCATAGTAAAATATATCCAAGCTGCCGACCAACATAGGCTAGTTTTGCCATATAATCACAAAATTGATCTTTTTTGTTATTCTGTGGAAAGAATGGCCTGCGTTGGTGGGCCAGTCTGGATATATATATTTTTTTTATTTCGCACTGTTCATTACTTCAGTCTATTGGGTGTTTTTACATGAGTTGCCCAACAAAAGCAAGTGCAAACACTGTGGCTTTTTACCTAATTTATCCAAAATGTCTAATGTAAATGGCACCCTTTTAACCTATTATTTTAAAATAAATTCTCAGGGGAGATGTACCCCGTACTGCCCTATGTTGATTCAGGCTCCCTGGCTTCGCTTGGTTGCTCACACTCAATATTGTGGGAAAGATGTGCGTCCCTCCAGTTAAACAATTCACCAGCTGCCACTGCACAGGGTTAAATCATAACATTTGGTGAATATCACAGACTTGGGATGCCAATCGGCAGGCTTTTTGAGGCAGCTCTTGTCATGTCTTGGCATCACCTAGACATGTAGGCCATAACATATGTGTGGTAACTAACTATAGCAGGCATATAAAGATATTTTTGGGGAATTTAGGCTCCACTTTTGGCATATGATGGCAGTACCTGTGAGCTATAAGTTAAATATGCCCCGCCCCCACATCCAGCTCCTTCCCACTGCACATACACTTTCACAATGTGCAATAACCCGCAAAATGCACAGTCTGACCCACACAATAAAAATACTCCCACAATCTGAGCATACACGTGCACCTGCGAACCCAAAAAACATGCTGTTACAAAGTCACACAGTTTTGGAGTTGTCAATGCCTTTGTTGTTGGTTAACATGCCCCAGTTGAGTTGTGTTCACTCCGATACCTCTGCCAACCAGGCTGGCCTCAAACAGTTCATGTAAAGTATATTGTTTGCTTTCATGGACAGAAAGAAGTTCTCACTGGCCAATCAGATTGGTTCTGGCTTTCTGAGAGTCTCTTCTTAAGCGTGCTAAATGGGCCTTATCCACCATCAATCATCTCACCACATCAAGCTTCCGGCTTATTCGGTATTTGTGTAGCATGCGTACTGCGTTTATTACCTACCGGAATGTTGCGTGAACCATGGAACCTGAAGAACCTGTAGGTTCTAGGTTTGACGGTTTACCTGGACTTTCAGGATGGGAGCTAGACCTGTGTGGGTGCCACCCTACCAACCTCCTGTTCCCCAGCTATTCTATACCCTGCAACTAATAAAACAAGTTTCTTTTGTACCCCCTGATGCCAGCCTCATTCACAGCCCCAGTGGGAGTTACCCGAGGAAGTATGATACTTCATTTGGCGACGAGATTCATAGTACCCACGGAAGAGAAGCTGAGAGGATGCTCAGCGGTGGAAGGCTGGAAAGAGTAGAGGCAGCTAAAGCCAAGTCTGTTCTGGAAGGCGGGAGTGCAAAGCAGATATGCAGTTTCCTTTAGGAAAAGCCACGTGAAAGTCCATCACATTCATTGACTTGGGAGGTGCTAAATACCCAGTGGAGATGCCAGGAGGAAGAGGTGTTGGTCCTGCATTGAGACATCATAGAGATTGGTGGAGGGCCACAGCAACGCAGCCCCCACCGCAGCAGAGGAAAAGAGGTATGGTGATGAAGCGCTATTGCGCTCCGGTGGCTGCATCTTGTGAGATGCAGCCACCATATAAGCGGTGGTTCAGGGTGCCAGCCTCTGCATTACGCCCAATCCCCTTTGCTCTGGAGTGAAGTTGGAGGAGAGCAAGGAGGGGACTAGCCAGGGGTGAGCCAGCAGCAATAGAGCCCCCACCGCAGCAGAGTAATGTACGCTGTTGTGCCCATGTAGCTGCATCATGGGACATGTAGTCCCCCCGACCTTTGACTCAGGCATGCAGAGGTGGTACAGCCAGACAAAAAAAGAAGAAGTATGAAGGCACTTGAGAATAGGATCTTGCAACGTGATGTGCGTGTGATGTGAGACACACACAAGTTTTGAATGGAGTTTAGAACTGTGGTCCGAGAAATAATGATGAGGCATTGATGAAGTGGGGGCTCTACAGAAGGGAATGCCATGTGTAGGAGTATCGATTGTTCGGCTGCATGTTCTCAGTGTTTGTCGTTTTGACATGGATCCTGCGGGGTGGCAGGCTGGGCTGCCAAACATCATTGACAGTGGACATCTGATGAACGGCGCTGGGCTGTTGAGGTGTAGGGGGCAACAGTGGTGTAGCTGTTAAATGTTAAATACATTTGTACCGTGCAGCGTCACCAACGGAATTGGTCCCCAGGCGCTCAGGCAGACCTGCAAACAAGAAGGTCGTGTGGGCGGGGGGTAATCGGGTGAAGAGGGAGTAGTAAAGTGAGAAAGGTGATGTCCTGTTGGCAGCTTCAGTTTGGCTTTCACTGTGCGCTGAGCTTGTGTGTGAATATCCAAGCGATGTAAATCCTTGAGTTCTGTTGGTGCGAGTTATGTGTTGTTTGTTGAAGTGCGGGCGGTTTGCCGTGCGAGAAGGCTGGTTGCGTGGATTTTTGTGTGAGTTAAGTATGCAGAAATTCGAGCTTTTGGGTTAGGGGGTTACATGTCTCTTAGTCCTTATAGTTCGTGCTCTATGCATCCTGTTGTCCTATGGGTAGGCATATTCTTTCTCTCTTTCTTTCCTGTCCGTCTCATTGTTAGAAGTGATGGCGTGGCAAGTTCCCAGCTGTGTTATTTCTGACCTTTGTGTACCAGGTTGCGTATCACAAGTATCAGTACGCGCGGGTATTGCGCTTGCCCATTAGTGAATACGCAGCATCTAAGCCATACTAGTATTTCAGTGATTGTGGGCCATTCAAATTGCATTGATATTTACTCTTCAAAAAGGGTTTGTAATTAGGGGACACTGGGAGACATTTTCCTTATGGGAAGCAAGTTTTTAAAATGTGTAATGCGGTTTTATGCTGCACAAAAGTGAAGCAGTGCTGGGATGGGATTTGTTCAGCGTTCGAGGTCATTTCACTTTTGCTGCAGACTTTCCTTGCAGCAAACATTTTTTTTAAAGTGCATTTTGTTCTAATGCTGTAGTCTTAGCTTTCCATATGCTGATAGGCAGTTAGGGAAACGTTAGGATGTAAGTGCTAATGAGAGCACGTGTGAGTGATAGTAAGTCATTTGAAATGCATTTTTCGGTAGCAGTGCACATACCAAATGCAGATAATGAATGGGGATTCGGATTTGAGAATTTCTAAATGTCATTTTGATGCCATGGTTAGATATGGCATTCATGAAATTGTGTGGGGCAGCGCTATGTGAGTGATGTATGTAGTATGTTGGCTATATCTTATCTGAGTAATGGATGGTTGATTATATTCTGACTGTCTGTACAGCTGGTCCCAGGATGTCCGTGATTATTTCGATTATGAACATTTTCAATCTGAAAATTACACATTCAAAATGTTCGAAATCGCAATAATATCTAACATCACCCAGCAGCAACATGGCACGCTTGTACCCCGTTCCCCTTCCCAACCCCTTACTTGCCTTTTGGCGCCACACTTTGCTGTCTGCCGCTAACTCCCCTTCTCCCTGCAACGCCAGTTCACTTACGTGGATGGGAACCGGTGCCGCAGGGTCCTTTTCTTTTTTAAATTTTCTTTTTTTAAACTTTGTTTGCCCCCGCTTTCCTTTTTATGGAAGTGAGGGACACCCCCCAAAAGTTCCACAATGTCAATCAAGTGGAATGGGGGACACCCCCTCCACTCCCTTTGATCGACATAATGGGAATTCATTCTTTTTTCCAGTGCCGAATTCAGCATTTTCGGTGATTCTTTTTATTTTATTTTAATTGTATACAGATACCCTGGTTCCCTACTAATAGTGGGGATTGATCACCACTGCTAATGGAAGTAGTTAATGCATTTCTAGTTTGTGTACAGTGTGTTGAATGCAGAGTGGAAGCGTTGTATGGATATTTGATGTTGGGTGATGAGAACGTGAATGATTATTGAGCTGTTATTATATAGTGCTTTAAAGAATTTTAACATTTTAAGCACCCTAGAAGTTTGAAAATATAGACACATATTTTGTAAAAGGTTTTTGCCCTGAGTGCTTAAGCAGTCTAATAATACACTATGGTGAATGGGTGTGGACAAATTGAAACATTACAAAGAAATATTTTCATATTATAGAACGATAGGGCACACTAAGTGCATGTCAAAACTGTAAACTGCATGCACTAAATGCTGTTGTTCCATTAGGACATTACATATGTATATTGGGAGTAGCTTACCCATGACTGTACATTTACTGATGCACTAATTTAGTGCAATTTAAGGATGATTAATTGAATTGTGAAAGGTGAAGGTTTGCTGAATTGCATTTGGACTTCCGACACTGGAGGTCCAGTGACGTGTTTGTGAGTGTAAGGATCCAGCACTAATGGTGTGGAAGAGTGGTTGGATATATGTAGTACATTTAGGTTGTGCACACTTTGGAGCTGATTCATGGAATTATTTGTGCGGAAAAACGGGGATTTGTGCGCCATTCTGCCCGCAAATCCCTGTTTAACAAATGGGGATTTGCGGGCAGAATGACGCACAAATCCCCGTTTTTCGGCACAAATAATTCCATGAATCGGCCCCTTTATATACTGTTAAAAATGTATAAGGTGTATGGCGGTGCAAATAGGTGTTTTAAATACCAAAGTGGAGAGTTTCCATCTTACACATTAGCAATGGATTAATTTTGTTCACCCATTGTTTATGTGCTGTACTGTGCAATCTTGATGCGCATGCGCGAATATGCGCCGCTTCCATTGGCTTCTTGTCCGTGTGACGAGCGGAGCTCGCCTTCTAATTTAACGGTACCTGTAAGGACACAGTTAAATTAGAAGACGAGCTCCGCTCGTCACACGTACAAGAAGCCAATGGAAGCAGTGCATATTCGCGTACGAGCATCAAGATTGTACCGCGCTCTGCAGTTCGCGGGCGTGAGGGAATAAAACTGGTCGTATTACAAGCTGTCTCTTGGCCTTTTCTTTCCCGTTCACTTTTCCCCTCAATGCTCCAATGGCACGCTCTGTTCCCTCTACCCAGGGAAACCCCTTTTATAACCATGAAAATGGTGATGAGGATGGGATCGGAGATCCCACAGCACCGGCTGTGAAGCTGCGAGCAAGTCCAAGTGCAAGTCACTGCATATCCACACAGGGGGGCAAAAAAACTTTAACAATAAAAAAAAAGAACACGTGAGACACAGAACAGACTGAAGATGATGCGCCCAGTGCAGCTGCGTTCCGCAGGGCAGTGTCTTTTGACATGATTGATCAGGAAGCCCTTTGATCGCGATCGGAGCACTGGCTTCGATGATTTAGGAACTACCTGGCAGCCCATGATGAGCAGGCACCCGAAGAATTTGCCAGAATACTGCTGGTAAACTTGGTAGGAGTTGAAGATCTAATACCCATTTTCCTAGGAGATGAAGTAAAAACTAAGTGGAGCTCAAGGAAGCGATGAGCGCTTATTCCAACCCAAACTAAACATGGACCACAAATGGTACACTTTCAAAACTGCAGGCCAAATAGTGGTGAATCCATGGACGCCTTAGCAATCCAACTTCACAAGATAGTGGCACCTTGTGACTTTCATAAGTTTACGAACGAAGAGACAATCAGGCTGAGAATCATTGGAGGCTGCCTGCCATCCTTGTTCCAAAAGAAATTGCTTGGTGAACCGCTCCCTTTGGCAACCATATCAGTTATGGCCTGAACAGAAGCCAGAGCAGAATTCCAAGCATCGCAATTTGAAATGAACAAAATGCCTGCGAAGGAGCAAGTATATCAAATTACGCATTGAGACAGAGAACGAAACATTGCAGGCAATCCTTTGAGAAGATACTCCTCGACAAGAAGATGCTACCGGTGTGGTCTACCATTCCCTCATGAAGAAGGTTCGAGATGCCCTGCATTTGGCTGCAAGTGCACCAACTCTGGCAGGGAGAATCACACAGCGACTGTTTGTAACGCTCTACCCAGCAGAATGCAAGGGAGAAACTTCACGCCTGCCCGACAAGAAAACGACATGCGCGAGTCAGCCCCAAGAATAGACACAACTGTAAGAAGAGATCTGGTAAGCAATGTGAGACAAATTACAGGATGATCTCCCTCACCTCCACAATCCAAAGAAAGAAGTCAAAATGACTATGCATACATGAGGCAGGATGTAGGAACAGCAACTGAAAGCAATGTCGACATTCAGATAGGGGAACATCAACCCAAGTTGGTCATTGACACAGGTGCAATGCTGAATATTATGTGCCTGTCAGAATTCTGCAAAATGTTGCATCCACCACTGTTAACACCATTGAACCTGCAAGTTTTTTAGTGGGCAGCGAAAGGTCTGGTAATAATAAATCATGGGAAGTTGCCATTGCAGAACTCCATGTGCTATAAGGAAAGGTCCCTGGAAGCAAGCTGCTAGGCCACCCCACAGCCATTGAGATGAACGTTGCAGCAGCGACTTATGCGATGCAGCATGAGAGATCACACAAGCCTGTCCTGAACTCTTCACTGGGCCTAGGATGCCTCAAAGGAGATCCAGTCACTCTTCACATCAATGAATCCATAGATCCAATTGCTCTGCACCCGAGGAGGATCCCCATTCATCTCCAACCTCAGGTTGAAAGGGAGATGCAATGCTTACTAGACGCTGATATCATTGAACCAGCCATTGGTCCAACAAAATGGGCATCACACATTGCGACGGTACCCAAAAAGAGGACAATCGACAAAATACACATCTGTGTAGACCCGACACAAGCAAACAGAGCAATCGGGCATGAAAGAAAGCCTACTAAATGGAGCCAAGATATTCACGAAGCTTGACTTGAACAAGGACTACCACCAGATCAAATTATACAAACAATGCTGATACATCACTATATACGCCATGAACATTGGTTTATTCAGATACAAGAGACTTAGTTTCAGCCTATCCTCTGCCGCCGAGATCTTTCCAGAAAGGTTTCGGAAGGTAATTAATCAGAAACAACATAACCAAGTGCTGCAACAAGTATGCACTGCACTAGTGGAGGCACAGTTAACTCTAAGCTTTGAGAAGTGCGCATTCCACAAATTGCATCTAACATTCTTTGGGCATATTTTCTCACACAACGGAATGAGTCCTGACTCTGAGAAAGTGGCTTCCATCTCTGAGATTTCATCACCATAAAACGTCAGCAAAGTTAGACCATTTCTAGGAATGGTATATTACTGTAGTCGATATCTCAGGGACTTTGAACCACCAGTACCGCACTCAAGATTTTCACCAAGCAGGGGATGGACTGCAATTGGTCTCCTGAGTGCGTAAGTGTTTGAGCAAATAAAGACTAAAATAAGACCTCATTACGAGTTTGGAGGTAGCCTCCAAAACTTGAGTCTGGGTCCTTGGTCCCTGAATGGGGAAATACCGGGCCATTACGACTGTGGAGGGCCAGGTATTTCCCCATTCAGGGAACACAGACCCGGACCATTCCCATTCCCATTTGAGCCCCCATAGGGCTCAATGGGAATGGGGAGCATGCTAACAACGGGCCGTTAATGACGGGCCCGTTGTTAGCATGCTGGTCCCCACGCGGGACCCGCAAAGGACATCTGGTCTGACCAGACGTCCAGAGCGGGTCCCGCGAGGGGACCTTGTAATGAGGCATACAGGGTTAATGGCGCTGGCACCTTTACCGGTGCCGTTAACGCCTTACCACCTCACTTGTAATGAGGCTCATAGTGTCAGATGAGCATATGGCATATTTTGACCCCACTAAATACACCGAGCTAACGGTTGACACCACTCTGGTGGGGTTAGGAGCCATTTGAGCTCAACATCATCCTGGGCGAGAAGCGCCCAGAACAATAGTCGCATAAACCAGCAAGAAATGATCAGATGTGGAAAGGCAGTACTCGCAGCCCGAAAAGGAAGGTCTCGCAGTTGTCTGAGCCTGCAAACATTTTGAAATGTTTCGCTTAGGAAAACCTTTTACCATCGGCATGGGCCGCCAGGCCCTTGTGACCATATATGAAAACCCTCAGTGTAAGATGCCACCAAGGATTGAACGATGGGGGCTGCGGTTGCAGGATTTAAACTTCACAATTATACACAAGACAGGAAAGGAATATAATCCAGACGATTTCTTGTCACGACAACCAGTTTCAGATGGTTCAACCACAATGTCCATGGCAGAAGAATACGTGAACTTTCTCACTTAGCAAGCGCCTCTAAAACCACTCACACTAGAAATCGTCAAAGAACACAGCATGAGAGACTGGATAATAAGGAAAGTTCAAGAACTAATTGAATGCAGAAGATGGAGAGAGATGGGTTTTGAAGGTACTGGAAGTGAGTGACCTTGCACACAGGAACTGCAGGCATTTAAACAAATGATAAATATGCTCTTGGTGACCACTGAAGGGCTCATCATGAGAGGTCATTGACTCGTCATACTAACCAATCTATGAAAACAGGTGGTGGACCTTACCCACAAAGGTCATCGAGGAATGTTGGCCACCAAGTGCCAAATCAGAGATTCCATGTGGTTTCTCGGAATAGATTCAATGGTAGAAAGCCCGATTGAGATATCATCTGTGCCAGAGCACCTCCAAGGCCAATAACCCAGAACCCCTCCAAATGTCTGGCATGCCGGAGTCCGCCTGGACTCACCTAGCCGTCAATTTCTTCTCACCCTTCGGGGGTGGAAAATACTTGATGGTCGTGATGGATGAGTACTCTCGATTTCCTCTAGTGCAAATGATTTCATCCACGTCGGCCGGCACAGTCATTCCTGAGCTGGACAACATGTTCTCAGCTTGTTGTATTCCAGAGGTAATAAAAATGGTCAATGGCCACCATTAAGCAGTTTGGAATTCGCTTTTTTCATGCAGTATATGGGAATACAGCAAAGGAAAATTACCCCTCTATTGCTTCAGGGCAATGGCATGATGGAGAAATTCATGGGTTGTATAAAGAAGGTACTTCAACAAAACGAGCTGCGCTCCATGTCCTTGAATCAAGCAGTGTGCAGCATGCTTTGTGACTACAGGAACTCACCACATGGAACAACAGGGAGATATCCCTAAGAACTGCCCTTGGGCCGAATGGTGAAGAAAAGGATTCCCCACTTGGCGAGTCCCCCCGGCAGGGAGAGTGAAACTCTTCTATTTATGGACGCCTATAAGAAACAAAAGATGAAGAGCTACAATGACACAAGATGGAAGGCAAAAAGTTTGGCATTTCAAGCAGGAGAGTAGGTTCTCATGTGCAGGAGGCAGGAAAGGAAGTCAGACTCCAAGTTTGATTCCAATCACATGATTGTCTCTCATGTAAAGGGGTTGATGGTGGCGGCCCATTCCCCTGGGTGGGTCGTCACCCGGAATGTTTCTCACTTCATATTGTATAGGGAAGAAGAAGACAAGAACCAGGAAGAAAATATTTGAAAGATGGTCGTGAGAGTGTTACAAGGAGTGAAGACTCAGAAGCAGCAGACACGTAGACCTCTACGAGGCCAACACGATGCATCAGGAGACCAGTAAGGTTGATTGAAGAAATCTAGAGAGAGAAAAACTGTGAGTAAAGAAATCTTTTGCCCAATGGGGGAGTTGTTGTGTCCTGGCAAGGACACAGTTAAATCAGGAGACCAGCTCTGCTAATCACAGGGACAAGGAGCCAATGGATGCAGCGTCTAATTGTGCATGCGCAACAAGATTGTATCGTGCTCGGCAGTTCGCCGGCGTGAGGGAATACAACTGATGGCATTCCAAGCTCTCTCTTGGTATTTTCTTTCTGGTGCCCTTTTCTACTCCAGGCTCCTACGGCACACTCTGTTCACTCTACTCGGGGAAACCCCTTTTATTGTCAGGAACACGAAAATATGGATTTAGATTTTCTTACAATCCCCCAAAAGGTATGAATATGAAAGGGTGCAATGCTTGCAAAGGAAATAATGTTAAGACCACCAGTGGTCATCCGGTATCTCCCCAAAGTTTAAGCATTGGGCATTGCCATCTCACCACATCCAGGATGAAGTGGGCCATTGTTGGACACAGGTTAACTTTAATTTACTTTATGCTTGATACGCGCCGATAGCCCGCACAGGTGCATTTGTAGCATGCTCTTTTTATGGACCTCAGACGTATATGGGGCTGAGTAGATATGCCACCATTCACACCTGTGCAAAAAGAGGGGAGGAATGTATTTTTCGGCACATGTAGACACTTAGGGCCTGATTTACAGTAGCATTTTATAATGGCACAATCCCATAGGAAAACGTTCTGTGAACCAGACCCTATCCTTGCATTGTATGGCTTGTCTCCTTAATTTGGTGTTCCCTCATATCTCTACTTCTTAAGTGACTCCTTTGCAAATGCCTCCTTTCCCCTTGCATTTAGATTTAATTTCTAGAATTCTACAATTAATGTCAATGTTTCATTGTTTATTCCTGGCATCTACATGTATAGACCCCTTTTTAGTTTTGGTTTATGGAAGGCCATAGACAGCAGCATAAGAACAAAGTATTGGAATCGTAAGTATATGTGGGCACTGCTTTTTGTTCTGGCATTTGCGGATGGATACATTTTCACCAGTGCCAGGGTCAGTAGCAAATTCTCTGTTACCTACATTTTTTGTCACATTTTGGTGATTTAAAACAGAAATTCCTACCTGTCAAAAAAGTTGTCTGAAAGATAGTGGGTTAAATACAGCTGATCGTTGTCAAGATTCATGTCACATACAGGTGATTTAAAACAGCATGTTTTGCCAGCTAAAGCAGCTGTCTGAAAGTCAATGGGCTGATTTCAGATATCAATAAGCTTCTGGTGTAATACAACTCCTTAACAAGTGTGCCTCCAGACACTTCATTTCTAATCATAACTTCGTCCAAGAAGTCTGCCCTGAGTGATAACTACGCTTGTCTATTTTTTGTTCACCTGTAATGTCATGTAATGTGGTTTTGCATACTGCAACCTCTGCCATTTCGGTGCACTCTTTCCTCTAAATAGAAGACATAAAGACTAGTACTGTGCTAACATGTTGTTTTGTCTATAAAGAAGAGATTAAGACTGGAAATAACATGTTATTGCATACAGATAATTGTGAAACATGTGCTGTATGAAAGTTGTAATGTTGAAGATATCTGAATAGCACCTCTGCTGTGTTTAGCTTCTTTGCGGGCCCCATAGTAGTGAACGAAAGCTAGCTGGGGAAAGACTAGGACTATAGTAAGGGGGTAGCTTGGTCAGTATTATTGGGGGCAGAGGGCGAGTGTGTCTAGGATCTCCCAACAAGCAACACACTGTACCTAACTAAATAGTGCATTCCAGGGTTCCTTGTTAGCGCTATTAGGGAAATTAGTACAAGAAGCATCGTCAGCAGCATTAGGACAAATTGTCCTGCTGGTGATGAAAATGACCCCTGTAACACAGGCCAGGCCTTAGTGGGGTGCGAGCCGGGTGACCGAACGGGGTGCCATGCCCCCCAGGGCACCTTAGCCCCCCCCGTGCCAGCTCGGGGGAGTCTTTCAAGGGCTCTCCTGAGCTGGCGTGATGGGAAAATGCACGTGGTTGCTGTTGGATGCGCCTGCGGCGGCGGGTGCATTTGGTGACATGGGTGCTCAGCAGCCTATTGTTATTCGGTGCGCCCCTCCGCCGCTCTTGATAGCAAAAGGCGCCATTAGCCCCAACCGTGCCAGCTCGGGGGAGTCTTTCAAGGGCTCTCCTGAGCTGGCATGGTGGGAGAAGGCGTGCGGTTGCTGTTGGATGCGCCCGCGGCGGTGGGTGCATTTGGTGACAGGGGTGCTCAGCAGCCTATTGTTATTCGGTGCGCCCCTCTGCCGCTCTTGATAGCAAAAGGCGCCATTAGCCCCAACCGTGCCAGCTCTGGGGAGTCTTTCAAGGGCTCCCCCGAGCTGGCGTGTTGGCAGAAGGCGTGGCAGGCGCCTCATTGTTGTTGAATGCGGCTGCGGCAGCGGACCGCATTTAACAACAATAGGGTGCTAATGCACCTATTCATATCATTACCTCACTCGCCGAAGTGAGGAGGCTATAAAAAAAATAAAAAAGTTGCACATCCTGTTGACCAGGGGCACGCTGGGGCAGGGGGGGCGCCAATTCGCCCAGGGCGCTGCTGCCCCTAAGGCCGGCCCTCCTGTAACATTAGGCGGCTGAGAGCACAGCTTGTATTCAAGGAGATTCTGGACCACAAACAAGCGGGTGGGGGCTCAGGGGAGCCTGCCCAGCGGGCACAATAGTATTCTGATCAACGCGTGATGGCTTGCCTTCACTCAAGTGGCATGTCGCATTGAAACACAGCCACATGCTGCATGACTGACAACAGAGTCGACCCAAACATGGGCACCCGCCTGATCAAACAAAGTCTGACTGGAGTGTAATCCCGGGAGCAGTGTGCCGCCCTCCGTCGAAAGGTGCTCTCATGGCTATGTTCAGAAAAGTTTCAGAAGGGCAGACAAATTACTCACGGCCCCCCGTCATGCTCTTGCCCCACGCGCTGCATGATATTTGGCTTTAGGGGGTTTATTCGTGACGCACCAGACGGTGTCGCTGCTACGCCATATTTCTAACCGTCTGATAATGTGAGCCCGGTGTAATTTTACTCAGTGCGCCTGAGGCTTTAGGTGTTTGCTTTCAACGGACATCATGGCCGGGCTGCGTCTTTTCAAAGAGACAAGTGCCGACCCCCACTTGCTGTTTCCTTTGGCTCGCCTCTGATGCTTTACTGAAAAGGCTGCTAATATTATGAGACTCGAAAGCAAACTGTCTGGCAAATGGCTTGGTCACAAAATAAAACAATGACAACCCGCACGTGCAAATCTCTTGCAGACACTATGAAGCCTTCCCTCTGCGTTTTCTTAGCAGGCGTCCCTCAATGTTTTTAAAGCGACGGCGCTCCACGACTGTATTCTTACTGCCGCATATGTTGTCAATGTTTACGTTTGTTTTGCCCCTACTGGGCATCCATCTTGTTCCGTCGTCATCTCCATGAGCATGCAACAATTCACCTGATTGTCTAGATCCCTTCATGATGCTGAAGCTCGCACTTAGTAGACACACATTGTACTCATTACCCGACTGCTTTTACCACTGATAACAGTAGGAGACCTTTCACTACCGAATACAGATTCTCAAAGAAAAATAAAATCCAGAACTAATAACATAAACTAGCAGATAGAAGTCAATGTTGACCTCTTCTTCGCCAATCAGAATGCACTCAATAATCTCTATTGCAGACCTCGTTGAAACCGATATGCCGTTGTTTCTCCAACAGGCATTTTTATGACTGCCTTTCTTACGTGGACACTATTTGGATAAAGTATTCGAAATTTGGGGGGGGGCAGATAAGGGGTTAGGGGAGTCAGGAATAGTTAAAAATAGGTGGGGGAGTGGTGGCTTGGGGGGAAACCCTCCCAAAAAAAACATTCAATGACTTTTTTCGTAATAGTGTCCACGTAAAAAAAGGCAGTCGTAAAAACATGCAACCGTTGAAACCATCCTGACTTCAGCAGTAGCCTAGCAGCTGTTTGTGCATGCACTTTTGAATTTGGCCACAAAGTGCTAATAGCGCTTGGGATTATGCCTTTATCAAATGCAAGCCCTGAAGCAGGAGCAGGCATTATGCCATTATGTTGGCCCCTCCCTTGATCTATAAGGCTTATCCAGGTGCTGCTTTATCTTTACCGTGACATCTTTAGAATCAGTTTCACAGGTTTGTTTTTTTCCTCATACCTTTTCATTATGGGTATCCTGAAATCCCATCTGGGTATGAGTGTCCTTTGTCTCAGACCTGTTCCTTTTGCATCATCAGTGCTGGTTGTGGGGCCAGCCCACTGAAGCAGCTTCCTATGGCGGCAACGGCAGTACACCAGCAGGGGGCACCAGACAGGCCCTACAAACAGCTTATCTCACCCACTTGCCAGGGAGTGATGCCATCACATTCCTTCCCACAATCCTATCCATTGATGTGCCCACGTTCGTTCAACTGCCAGGCTATTATACAAGTCTATGCAAAAAGGACAAGCATACTCGTCCTTGGCACTTAAGGGGTGCCATGTCGGTGTTGTGTCAGTGCAGAGCCCAGTCGATGCAATCCTTTTCTTCACATACACACACTCTGCTGCATTTGTACGCGTAAATTCATCTCCTTGCATAGGGCTGTTCAAGGTATCCATTTCACTAAAACAAGACGAAGAAACCTTAGTTGCCGAACTTAGTGTAATTGATTCAATTTCAGTATTCAACGTAATCGGTTGTGACAGACTGCAATATATTTTTGTTGGAACCACATCCTTACACTAATGAAATCTGACTGCCTGGTCAAAAAAAACTCTCTTCTAACCCACACTGAGACATGTCAAGGTTCACAGGAGTGAAATCCCCTCTCATCCTAGATCAATCAGTCTACAGAGGACGGGAACTCAACAAAGCCGGTCAACATTCCCACAGCCTACTGCGACCAATGGCATTCATGCTGGAAACAGATGCAAAGGTTGGTTGTCTCGAAAGGGGACCCGATTTCCCTTGTCATCAGTGCGCTTTTCTGAGAAGATCTCAGCGAAGGAAATTCCCGGGCATTCTATCTTGGATTGTTACTCTGTCTGGTTATTTGAAACCTCTTACAAAGCCATCTTTTCATTTGTCTGTGCACATAATTATTGGTGGGGCCTATACACTGAACCATAGATCTAAAACCAAGAAGGAGGAGGGAGGATTAAGACGGGTCTCTTCAACCTTTGGCCCTCCAGATGTTTTGGACCGCAACTCTCATCAGCTCTAGCCAGCATAGGCAATGGTGGGGGATCCTGGCAAGCCTAATCCCAAACATCTGGAGAGTTCCAGGCGGCAGACCCCTGATTTAAGATAAGGCCAGGCCTAAAAAGAACACTACATTTGAATTAAATGCTTACAGAAATATGTCAAGTGATGGATTCATACTGTAAATAAGAGATAAGGGTCTATATTTGGCGAAGATCACAAGGCTGCACTGCAAAGCAATCATGTCACCTGCCAGTGGGCTATGGGCTAGGCTGCTTCAGACACATTCTGGAGTGTATTCTGATGTGGTCTGTCGCGTGCACTGTATGGATCTTTTCCTTATTTTGGTGCAACGTTAAAGTTGTTGGAGCCCAGCAGCTAATCTTGGGATAATGGTCAGCTATTGGCAGATTCCCTTGCCTGCAACTGAAAACGTAACTTTTGGTTGTAAATGTGCCGCTGAGCTACTCCAAATGCTGCACCTAAGCTGTGAACTTCCTTGTAACCTCTGCACTCTGATACCTTTGGGTCTGATGCGCAATACAAATAAACAAACAAACAAAACAAACAAACAAACCTTCTAAAGCAAATATGTTTTGCATTGATAAACAATTAATGCACCCTGATGGTTGAATAAATACCTTCCTGCAAATGTGAAGGTTCTCCACAGAGCCGCTCCTGCAAGTGCAGTCTAAAGTAATATAAAATATTTGAGTTCTTACAGTGCCATCATGTGCTTGGAATAGATTGGGCCAGCAGGTGCGGGAGGATAGCTCAGGGGCAACAGGCACGCCTTGAAACAAGACGACATGGTGCAACACAGGTTCGATCCCCCAGGTCCGTGCGTTAAAAATAACCAATTACATTAACTTCGATTACAGCACTAGTAAAATGCTGAAAATTGAAATGAAAATCCGTGCATAAGAGCAGGCTGAAATGCAGTGGTAAGAACTAAACAAGTCGGAATGAGAAAAGGCCTGTATTTTTGCAGAATATGAAAATTACCCACCAATTATTAAACCGGTTCTAAACCCTTTTACAACACAATTGTAAAACTGCATGACAAGTAGTGACATAGCAAGGAGGGATGACTGTTTCAGTGAAATGTGTTTGTGTATCACATATGAAGATGTGTTGGCAACTGATCCAGGCCATGGCCAGCAGGAAGCGACCGCTGCCGCACGTGGAGGTTGAGGCACGCAACACTACTCATAAAGGCCCAAGATATGGTCATTTGCATGTTGATAGACTAGGCCCAAGCCATTTTGAGATCCATCTGTGAATGGCCGCTTCCATTGTCCACAGAGTGGACAAGACATCAATGTGCCAATCAGCAGGGGACAAAACACCATTTTTAAAGTCCACCACTGAAACAGAGCTTACAGCAGGATGCACTCATTGTGTATTACAGAGTGGCTGACTGACAGCAGATTACCTCTAAAGTTATATCTGCAAGAGCTCTGGCAGAGAGTAGTTTTCTCTAGCCCGACCTAAAAAGAGTCTTGCATTGAACAAATCTTGCTCTTGATGTCCATCTGTGAATGATCGCCTCCATTTACTTCTCCTATGCTGCTCCTGAGTTGTGGTTGTGTTCTGTGCACCACATCCCTGCAGCTGTCCACAACATAATAAAAACAAAGAGTGGACAACACATCAATCTGCCAAGCAGCAGGGGGCAAAACACAGTTTTCAAAGCATTGTTTCCAAATCGATCACCTTCTTAGACGGTTCCACGCACTACTACAAAATGCCCGCCCCTAAAACAGAGATTTCAGCAGAATGCACTCATTGTGCATTACAGAGTGTCTGACTGACACCGGAGTACCGCTACTTTTATACCTATAGCAAGATTGCTGGCAGAGAATAGCTTTCTATAGCCCGACCTAAAAAGATTCTTGCAGTAAACACTGTTTAAGAGATATCTACCTCTCCAGCAGCGCACAGATTAACCCCTGTGCTTTGGAACCTATTGGGTCTCTCAAACCCCATTTGCCCCATTGGAAGTGGCTCTCATGGGACTGGCATGGGACATGGAACTGGCAGCCCGGCTGTTTTTCTACATTTTTTGTCTCTTTTAGACATACAATTAACTTCCCTGATATAAGTGCATTAATCAGGCCAGCAGGTTTGCTTATACCAGCAACATCACTGCTTTGTGCAGACAAGACAGAGCACCACACGTGAAATGGGCCGACAATCCGGGAAACCTGTCCAAGCAGGTACGCCGTCATGCGTGTGGAGTAAAATAAAAGCATCCAATTCAATGTGGACAAATCTGCAGGAATATTGCAGGTCAGGAGGGACCTGATTGAATGCATGAACCAACACCGACTGACCCCAATGCATATCAACCAGGTTTAACTTGAAGAAGGCCCTTGCATTGCTGGATTCTACCTTGGCATAGAAAGTGGTGAGAGAGAGAGCTATCACCACCCAAGATTTGGTACACTTAGGTCTTCCACATGACCTTGACCATGTCCACAATATCTCCACAGTGAAACACTGCAGAAAAAAACAAGCCCTTCCAGTTGTTGCTACAGGCCGGTATGGTAGCTGGGATTCACGACCCCCTTAGTAACGCAGAACGTGACCTAGTGTTGCGATCCACCCAATTCCTCTAGCAGGTCTTCTATAAATGGGAAAGAACATGGAAATGTTGACCTGTCCATTTGACTGTTAAAAAAGTGACAGGAATGAAAGTAGCTTTCACAGGCAGCAGGGACCTACGCGATGTTGCACCTGATTTCGGATGGTCATACCTGACCCCTTTGGTTCTGTGACTTTAAATCCACCCTAAGACCTATGTCTTAGCATCTGGGTAAAAGCATCATTGCAGTGGTATCTTTTTGTTTAAATGCAGGGCAAGTCCACTTAAACCATTTTCTTTTTACTACTCCTTTTCCACTTTTTATGTCTGATTTCTTGTTCCCTGATTTACTTTCTTAAAAACTGTTTTTATGCACTTATACTTTCCCCCGACGCTAAGACTTACCCCTATGTTAGCACAGATGTTAAGACATGACACAACTCCATATGTCAGGTTGACTACTCCTAATTACTCGCTAAAGTCACTGATGGCTGTCAAGAGACTGCAGCATGACGTTCCAGCTTGAGTCCTTCTGACTTCTCTTGCAAGATCAGCCGGGTCTTTGGGCAGTCGAAGCGCCGTGCTTGGATATCGGTGACACATGCTGCCATTATTGATCCAGCAGAGCACGGCACCTCTTCACATTCCCATGGGATCGCTCTGATGTAGGGCCTGAATTGAAGTTACCCCTTAATGGATACCATTGTTATTTGAGCATCCGTGGTGCAAGCCATTGTAGAGTGGAATGTGTCCACGGGGTTCTGCGGAGAGCAACGTGTGTTCTGTTCAGGCACACTTTCACAAATACGCGTCTAAGTCTCCAAACAAAGACTCTTGTGCCCGAGCTTATGAAATCAGATTTGGCGAGGGAGACTTCACTGGCTCTACTCTTCATACGTACCCAATGTGCATGCCTGACGCACTTCCTTTGTGCCAACAAAACCATCAGCAAGGCATGGTCACGTGACCTCCTACCAACCAAGTCTAGCCACAAATGTTATAGTGAAGAATTGACTTTGAGACAAATAACTTTGCCCAAATAGATGGGATTAATCATTTGAAGTTCAGAGAGGGGTTGCGTCTGTGCTCTGTTCTATAGTCTGAGGGGGATAGGTCAGGGGCAACGTGCTCGCCTTGGAAGCAAGAGGACACGGAGCAAACACAGGTTCGATCCCCGGGTCCGTGCTTAGAATATCATATCATATCATATTTTGATTCTCAAATTAGTCAGTGGCAAGGTAAGCCATGGAGCAAAAGCAATCTTTTCTCTGAAGGGTTTGGATACAAGGAGAAAGTGGAGAGTGCACAGTCTGCACCTCAAAGGTGGGATCAAGAGGAACAACGAAGCCCTAGGATTGGGGACACAAGGACCTGCCATTAACAATGTGCCTTTCTACTGGAATCAACAGGGTCCGCCAATGTTCTGTCGGGAGGAAGTGCCTCTTAGGCACGAATCAAGTTGCCATTGTATCATTGGAGTACTATTGAAACAAGCACATCAATAAAATAAGTATTGGATTACGACAATATCTGGACCACAGGAACCAAGAAGAACATTATGTTTCGATCAAATAATGTTCCCTGCTAGATTACTTCTCTACAGATTTGCCTCTAAGCACTAATATGAAATTCATTGTTTTAGAGGATATTTATTTTATAGGAAGGATTTAAAAATTCAGTAAACATTTTTTGACATGAAATCAAAATGAATACTGACAATACACAATGTTCAAAGATGAAAATATAACAACATAACAAAAATTCAACAGAAAAGGGATTGACACAAAATTACATAAGAATAAGGTACGGCTTCCAGATGGTCTAACATTTAGAAATCAATTCAATGTATGATTTCAATGTTTTTTGGAGCTCCTATGCACAGGTTCATGATGTCTATTTTATAAGATGAATTCATTTCTGAATGTGAGATCATCAGCCTGATGCAATGAGTCTCATTTGTCAATAGATAGGACTGTTGTTGTCAATGTCCTATTGAATTTCTGTTATGCTTCAATAGTGTTAAGGAGAGACATGCCTCATTCCAAGTTTGGCGGTGCAGTGAAAAGGTGGTGGCAACTCTATTGCCGCCACTTTTGTGGGTGGTAACAGAATTACTGTTGTTTTTACCGCAACACCAAACTCTGAGTTTGACCTTAAAGTAGAGAATGTACCTCCAGCACCATGCTGGAGGTGAATCCTACACTGTAAGGTAACACATTGGTGGAATTATCACTGTGGAATCACTGCAGTCCTCATGGAGTGCTATGGAATGTGGATTATCACCACCCTTTCACCGCTTGCAATCCGGGATCAAACATGTGGGAGAGTTTTGGAGGTGCTATTATGCGTGTGTGCTTTTCAGCCATTTATGCGAGGGTGGCCAAGACCCTGGTAGTCACCCATGTCGAATTATATAGTATATGGGTGCAGCGATGAATACTATGGGTTAAAGCGGTGGGGGGGTAAGAAGATATAGATGTATGTGGGCAGCTACAGCAATGTGCATATGAACAAGAGAAAACACCATTAACATAAGCAAAATGATCAGAGCGCAGGAGCAGGTAGTAGGGGGTCTTTGCCAATAAAATGTGTTAAGTATTCCCTACCCTACCGTATAAGGATATTGCGGGTCAATGAGGGAGTCCTGCTTAGAAATAGAGGAATGAAGCTAAAGGATGAAATCCTTAATAAGGTCATACAGCTCAGAGGTGACTTGCAGTGCACTCTGTATTTGTGTTATGGGGTATTATGCGGTTTATAATAAGTGGGGACATGGACATAGTTGACAACACTCCTGTCCTAAACTTCAGCTGTGCACTAAATAAACATTCTGCCATACCTGCCTCCTTATCAACTAATGGCTCTGCATTGTTGCAGGCCGTTCAGATTAAAAGAATTAATCAGATTAAAAGAATCGTAAAAGTCGAGAAGGTCTTCGATTAAATGCTTCACTGGCAGATGCATGTCTGGGCTGTGCTGGCTCAGGCAGCAGCATTGCAAGGCCACAACTAATTTGTAAAAAGGTATTCAAGTTGAGAAGTGATGTAATTTTCTTATTACAGGTGAGTAACTGGGAGGTCAGAAGATAATGTTTTGCAGATTTTTGAAAGGCATTGCAAAATTCCATGTGCTATGAATAAGGCTTCCGGTTCTATGGCATTTATCTTTCCACCATTTGCATCTGTATTTATCCATATTTATTTTTGGGCATTTTTACTGTATTTATCTCCATTTATTTTTTGTCATATAAAAAGATAATCTGCAACCAGCATTTTTCTGCATTTATTCTAATTAGAAAAGGCATTTATTAAAGCCCACATGCAGCGATATAGGAAAGAAATGCTAGCTCGATTTTTTCCATAACCACAAACGGTTGCTCCTGTGACTGCTGCTGCCTTAAGATTTGTGCTGTCAGCAATTTGAAGGACATAATGCTATTTTTATACAATTTTTACATTCTCCATGCTGCTAATTGCAGGCCAATCGCATTGCAGATGTATGATGACATCATAGAGAACCAAACAGAAAGATCTGTTTTTCCGTTTTTTTCCATTGTTATAAATAAATACAGACAGAAAGAAGATTCTGTATTTAAGTGTAAAAATCAGTAAAGACGGAAAACTGGTAGCCTTCGTTATGATATAATAACGTCATGCTGATTTATATAGTGCGCTTCGACGGATTCTTCCCTCGTCTGACCCCTCGGAGAATAGATGGTGCTATGGCCAAATGTAAAGATTCTCTGTTTATCTACCACATAAGCATGAAGGGCTGAGTCAGCTCTGCTGGGTTCATGCAAGTTGAACACGGATGACTGGAATGGGTGCTTAACTCTCTGATTGATCAAATTTGAGTTAATTCTACCACTACTGGCAGCCCACTATAAGAATATGCATGATAGAATACAGAGTTCATACTTCCAGAGGTCTCAAGGTTCCCATTTCCATGCTTCAGAGAGCCACCCAGTCCTGTTTTTTTTCTTGTCTTTTTTTCCTTGGAAATATGAGACTTGCAGTTTTGTCTTTAACATGTTAAATTTAGGACTACAAATTCCAGAATGCCAAGAGAAAATGGGAACTGGATGGCTTTCTCACTCATGGAACTGGGAAACCTCAGTGCTCTGCTCTTTTAATAACGACGCACTTATAGACTTTGTTCTCCAGGCATTACTGTTCTATGAATTCAGCATTTTTCTCTAGCATTGCCTGGCTGCAAACGTCCCAAAACATGTATTTTTGGCTGCTTTTGGGGGCACCCCCACCCGACTTTTGAAGGTCGTTGGAGCTAAGCCCCAAGATCAGATGCTGCAAAATAACAGAGAGTGGTTGCAGATTGTATGCTCTTTTATTCGTGATTCATTATTTCATTGTCTGTTATTTCTGGTGTTCCTTGGAGCTGATTTTTGGTTACTGTGGGCGACAAAACATTGTTATACATGAAATGAAATGTGAGAGGATGTGCAGTTTTCTCCAAATCCATCCTGGGCTTCTATAACACAATACAAGCAAATGCTGGGCTGGCTGGTAATGGGACAGTTGGAAAACCATCACTGGATCTCTAGGATGGGATGCTAGGCTGCCACAGCTCCTGGGAGCACCTTTGTACTCATTGCAAATTAGGTTGTATGGACCCACGAGCATTCCAATGACAATGAGCCTCATTACGAGTTTGGAGGTAGCCATGCCGTTTTTAGCAGCATGGCTACCCCCAAACTCAGGTCCGGGTCCCGCAGAGGGGACTTACCGGGCCATTCCGACCTTGGAGGGCCCGTTAATTCCCTTTCGCGGGACCCGGACCCAGTACGTCCCCATTCCCATTGAGCCCCCATAGGGCTCAATGGGAACGGGGAGGATGCTAACAACAGGCCCGTTGTTATCATCCTGTACTGCTAGAGGGTCCCGCTCTGCACGTCTGGTCTGACCAGGCGTACAGAGTGGGACCCTCTGCAGACCTCATAATGTGGCGGCCCGGAATGAACAGTGCTGGTGCCTTACCGGCGCCGTTCATTCCGCAGCCGCCAGCCTCACAACGAGGCCCAATGTCTTTACATTTGCATCCCCTAAAAGACAGGTCCAACAAGTCAGTGGTCATATTGTGCGATGATGTGCAGTGAGGCAGCTCTCACATAGGGGAACGTGGGATAATTTGAATGTTTTCTGCTTCCTAATGTTGTTATACCAGTATTGTCAGCTTAACCATAAGTCGCTCAAGAGTTTATCCGTTGCAGAAGAATAGTTTAAGCAGTTTAATAAATTGCACCTAAATATGTTTTTGTTTTGTGCTTTAAAATAAGTAATGACATACAGATTCATGGTCTCACGTGTTTAGCTCCAGCAGTGCAAAACATGCTACCATAAACAATTCTTTATCAGGTAATGGCTGTAAAGTTTCACAGAAAGCTATTTTATGACAAGGAAATTTGAAAAGTTAGTTACAGTTGTAATTAATTGCTGCATTGGCAGTTGGAATTCTGCTCTCTGCGGGCTCAAGCAGGGAGCAGTGTGCTGGCATAAATGAATTGTAATGACTAATTACTACTTTGTTAACTGATTACAGCGCAGTAGTGGTGTCATTTTCTTATTAAATGTCAGCAATTATGCCTCAACTAGCCTGTACTAATAACATTATGTACATGTTTAAGATATTGCAGGCCGCCATGAGTGATCGAAATAGTAGCACCCATTTCATATTTCAATACACTGTTGCTGTGGATACATTCAGGACTGGTCATTGGGCTGGGTTTTCCCAGATCTGGAATCCAGCAAAAAATGTCTCCACAGATCTGGGAAATACATTTGATTTGCACCCTTCACCCTTTTGATTTGCTTTTGTTTCCGCTGGGGGTATCAAATCTCGGTCCTCTAGACCAAAGGCGAGATACTTACCCACTGCAACACCTGATCAGGGCCCTTGTGAATACGCTTGTTAGTCTTGTACTCGGCAGAAAACATTTAAGCACAGCTTTGTATTTTTAAAGACGTATTATTGGTGAGAGTACTGAAAGGCTGACCCCATTATGTCAACCTTACATTGTGTGTAAAACAATAACAGAAATGCATGGGACTTACTATCACATGTCACGGACAAATAACGTTTTAGTGATACAAGTCCATAGCCACTCTCAAGCCATACGTGTCGCCTGATTCTATGCAAGTGCCAACACTGAAAGAAATTAGAAACCGATTGAATCAAAAGAACAATGTCAATCTTCAAAATAGCCGCTAGATGGCAGTGTCGGCCCGTCTAAATTCCGATGAAAGACTGCTAATTATAATGATGTGTTTTTTTTTTTATATGAAACTAAAATATATGGCACTCCATAGGTAGGGGCACTTCAAAGATGAATTTGATATATTTTTCCATCCACATCAATCCAGGGTAAAGCAAAGAAAGTAGATGAAGTTTTTATGAGTCTACTGAAAAAACTGAGTTTGGAACAAAAAAGAGGACCTTCTTAAAGCCCACCACATTCTGGCAGCTCCATCTTTGAGGGATGATTTCACCTGTCAGGATTCCATCTCGACTTTGATTCACCTGTACGTCAGAAGTCTGCGACCGTCGCTGTTTGGCTCTATATGAATACACCTGACTGCAATGTGTAGAGAATCCCGTTCCAGGGTGGACCTAGCCTTGTTGATAATCCGAAATCGCGTATCAGTGGCAGGCTCGTAAATACACCGAGGGCCTGATTTACAAAGCATTTTGTTAATGGGACTGCGTCATTGTACAGCACGTTTGTAAATCAGGCCCCCGCGACTGTTACCAGGACGACTGGTCTAAACCTTCGTTTTAGTATAAATATAACGTTATAGGTTTAAGACAATCTGACTGAGAGATATTGCCACACTTTAACCCTCGTGCCAACCGGATTACACCTTGCCCGAAATTTTCTCTAACGACCTTGGGCTAGATTACAGAAATGTTGCACTGGTGCAAAGTAGGAAGACCAGATTAAACAAAAATAAAACCACGGACCGGGCTACTAACATAAAAGTAGGACTAACTTTCGAAAGTGGCTGTCAAGGCACTAAACTTCAGTAGCAGTTGGACAATGGGGTTAAGTGTTACTGTTTGAATAAACACATATTATAATTAATTTATCACAAACTACCACTATCTTAAATTGTAAAATGCAGCATGTCTTCTGTGCGAGATTGTGCTTTTCTGCCTGCCAGCTATGAAGACCTACTACCAAAGACTGGAACCACTGGGTTTTCCAATGGAAAAATAATCTTGAGAAAGGGGGACAGAGCACCCAATTACGGGACAGTCCTGACAAAACCGGGACGTCTGGTCACCCTAGTGCAAGTACAAGGTTGCACCGCATTAGCACTAGGGCAAACATTGGGGCCCTATTTGAAAACATTTACACTGGTACATTTGTATTTCTTCATGGGATGGACACCAGGGCAAACATTTCCCTAGAGCAAAAAATGTGCACTTTTTTGCACCTGTCAATGTTGCCCTAGTCCTAATACGGTGCAATTTTGCACTTGAACTGGTGCAAAGATTCTGTAATCTGGCCCCTGGACTTCTCACCCTGGATCCAAATTCTACAATGTATTGCCACAGCTCTTAACATCCGGGACAGTCTCTGTGTGAAAAGAAGAAAGAGGCGCAGCATTCGCCTCTCTCCTGAACTACGTAATGCAGACGTCTCCAGGCAGACCTGGGGCTTCTTTCAGCTCTGTTGCCTGGAAGGGTTGCTTCCTATTGCTTAGTTCATCTGAGTATTCCTCTACCCGTATCCCCCTTGTTAAAAGTACCGCACAGCGCCTGCAATTGCGGCTAAAGGACGCTTGGCCGCATGGGGGCGCTATGCGCCGGCATGCTGCAGTTTTGTATTCAACACGTCTCTTTCCCTCTGTTCCTTTGATATAGTGATAGCCTTCCCGCATCCTTTGCTAACTGCATATCTCGCGGAGCCCAGTCTTTTAACGTCAACCAGCAACTTAAGCCCTGCTTCTTGGATTGGCTATCCAGAAACCCAGCCTTCCGCCTCATGGAGCCGTCTGCTGTTTACACTGCGTTTCCGGTATTTTCTCTATGAAGCTAGGCTGCCAGAGGTCAACGGGAAAAGGGACATTCCTGCTGTGGGAGTGACCCAGTCACCCCATTTTTGACTGAAGGTCAGGGGATGAAAGGGAACCCGCCCTCGCACTCCAAAAGTTGACTGAAGACATAAAGTTTACAGCCGACCTTTGACGCCTGTCACCTTTACGGCACTTCTCGCACCACGGTGCTCTTTTTATGAGGAAAACTAAGGAACTTTCTCTTCTTGTGTTCTCTTATTAGCCAATGGCCGTAAATCAAAGACTACCTACATGCACGGTAGGGCAGGGCAAACTGAACTCATAAAAACATAGATGAACTTACTCCTCACCAAGCCAGACTCAGGGTTCTCCAATCCTGCTCCTTGAATGACCAATGGACACCGGGTTTTCAGAACAACCACTAACCTAGTGAGGAGCTTCCATTGAGATTCACTGTACTCAAGCGCTTTCTGTGTGGCTATCCTTAAAACACAGAGTGGATATCCATTTTGGGAACCTGTCTTGAGACACCATGCCTACATTCCACTCACCCTAAATTCTGCTGAACCACAATTGCAAATGTTATGCTATTTGGTGATCTAGTTTAGATCTAGTTATATGAACCAGGAAGCACTGGAACCTTAACTGGTACACTCAACTGTACAGTTGTTTTTCTATGAAGTTGCATTGCGCACCTCTTCAAATTGAGGCACGGGTTGTTATTTGCCCAAAATAAGACAAGTATTTGGCCAAGTGCTTAAACCAGGGTTCGAGCATATATCTCAGTTTCCAAAGTAAGCCAAAGGGTTATTACATTTAATTTGGTGATTTTATATCACTCTGCTGAGAGAAAATACTTAAGAAATGATAAAATCAAGGTAAACATTACCAGGTTTGCATCGTCTTTTCAGAGATGTAGATTGAGGACTGTTTTGAGATGCATTGCCCCTACAGACTTTGAGTTACACTAGTGAACTCTCACAAAGGACGATTCATGTGCATACTGTTCACCATTAATTGCTTGTTACCACACATTTTTCCTAGATTATGTTAGCATGCCCGTAATGGAAAGGCTTTGACATCCCTGTGGTAATTTCATTCCACAGCTTGATAATGTGGGTGCTTCTTTCTTTCTTTCTTTCTTTCTTTCTTTCTTTCTTTCTTTCTTTCTTTCTTTCTTTCTTTCTTTCTTTCTTTCTTTCTTTCTTTCTTTCTTTCTTTCTTTCTTTCTTTCTTTCTTTTTTTCTTTCTTTCTTTCCTTTCCTCTTGCTCGCTTTCTTTCCCTTTCTCTTGTCTCTTTCTTTCTTTTTCTCTTGTCGCTTTCTTTCTTTTTCTCTTGTAGCTTTCTTTCTTTTCTCTTACTTTCCTTCCTTTTCTTTGTTCCCTTTTCTTTCCTTCTACCTTTCCTTCTGAAATAAAACATCCCGACAAGATATAACATAATGACGCCGGTTGGGAACTTACTGGCAAGCCCTGAGGTTCACCACACCTCGCTAGAACCACCCCCACTCCTACGAAATGATGGTTCAGACTCACGCCCAGTACCCATAATGCACATTCCGGGGAAAGGATCACGGGGCATATATCAGTATGTTTCTGGCATGTTCAGGGAACCCCTTGTTGACTCCACTGGAAGCATGGTATACCGATCCAGCGGTATGCTCAAGAAAGCCATCTTTAGCTCGGCGCAAGAGTGTAACTTGACGTCACTGTACGCATAGAGCTGGAAGGATCACCCTTAGCTGCAGTCAATCCCTCGAAAACAAGTACCCGGTCTGCCCTCAGTTCCCCTTCACCTCACCATCTTAAATGTAACCTCTCGGCCGTGGGGGATGCCTCAATTCTTGCTGTCAAACCCCCTATGCTTTTTTCTAAATAGTAAATTGCATCTTAACCCTCAAATCAAAATATGATATGATATTTATAAAGCACTTAATACCCAGAGGTTTCTAAACGCAGACCCGGGATCGAACCTGTGGTGCCCTGTGTCCTCTTGCTTTCAAGGCGAGCATGTTGCCCCTGAGTAATCCTCCCGAGAATTTAGTGAAAATGTAGTGAAAAGGACACACTTTCAATGGGCGCCCCAGAGAACCGAAGCAAAGTTAATTCCAGAACGACCTGCCTTCAGTTGTGCCCGCACTGGTGTTGCCCAGGCAGGACTATGGCAGCACAGAGTCGATTGGTGAACCTTTAAAGTACCGAATCATGAATGTTGTCTCTGATCTGGCGCAAGAGGCTCCAAATCCACCCAGATATCCTGGCACATAATACAGGCCAATTCATTGGTGCAGCTCAATGGCAACGTTATTAAGAATAGAATTGACAGTTTGCATGGCAGAAACAACAGGCTGGCTTGATGTTGTCACTTGAATAATTGGCCCTGTGATTGTCCAACTCAATGGCACTACTTTTTTCACCTCGGAGGGATGATAATACTAACCCTATGTTGATTTATATAACATTGCATGTTGATGTGAGGATATAAGAGTGAGCCAGTCTACACGCATTCATATCTGTGACTTTTCAAATTATGACCGATTTCAGTAGCAGGGGCTTGATTCGATCACCTATTGGTCCAAAAGTCTAATCCCTCATTGGGAGGTGGGTTTGAAGTTTAGAAAAAATCCAGAAAGACAGGGCAAACATGTTTCTGCAGGGCTGCTTTGCCAATCCAGGCGTTATGGCAGAATGCTCATTACGATCCTAGTGGGGGGAGCCAATCAGGTGGCTAGGAACGTGGGCTTGAACCGCCAGTAAAAGCCTGCGTTCCATCCCGCCTGATGGCCAGCTCCTCCGCTGCCATCTTCCCCCCACCCTCCATCCTGTTTTTTTTCTTCCCCACCCCACATTGATCATATTTCTGCGGTGTCAGTACTCTGAGCCGCCGCCGCGACCTTCCTCTGCGCTCCTGCAGGCCGCCATGAAATGGGAAGAGAGGCTCCATATGGAGCCCTGCTTCTCTTTCCATGGCGGCTATCTTGGCAAAGCATTTTCCTTCATTCAACGGGTCATGCGTGGCATCCCGTTTAACAAAGGGAACCATTTTCTTTTTTTATTTAGCCGCCTTGGTTACCACTTTGGCATCCCAGTGTGCTAATAGCCTTAATCCCCCATTCCAAGTGCTGGAACGGGGGTAACAGCCTGGTGCCCTTGTTATATGCCCTCGCTTTACATGGGCTGACAACTTTGGCTGCTGGGCCGTTAACCCCCGTTCAAGCCCTTGCTACAGGGGATTTATGCCATATTAGCAACCAAATAAGAAGCAAAAGGCAAACAGTGAAGACAAAGTTAGGAAGATGCAACCCTAGCTGCAAACATAGGCGAAGGTTGTGATTGAGTGAGGATTTACTGGAAATTGACAGCAGCTTCAATAAACACTGACCTAAGAAACTTTGTGAGTGCATGCTTCCGATTGGTCAGCCAGCTAGTAGGCCCATTTGGAAAATGGAAGATGATGATGAGGTTTGAGTGGATAGAAGGCGATGGAGGAGGGAGCAGCACAGCCATAAAGGAAACTCAGGAGATGAAATGAGGTAGGGGGTCAGGACACAGGGAAACTCCCAGTATCCCACCGGTAATTTTTGACGGGATACCTGGTAATTACCATACTGTCTCTGCCACCTGATATCCCGTGTTACTGGGATATTATGATATGATATGATATTTTATTTGTATTGCGCTGGTACACAAGTGTTTCCGAGCGCGGCAGCGGAGACAGTGACAATGGTAACACCCCATTCCATGGAATCACGTAGAACTCCATGGGATGGGGTTGCCCGAATTCCCGGGACCGCTAGTAACAATGTCAGTGATTCAGGCATTTGTCTGCTGGTATGGGCCTGATCAGAGCCCCTACCGGCAGACTTGTAGTTTGCCGATCTGGAAAGGCAGTGGTCGGAGTGAGCGGGAGCGGTGCTCCTCTACATTTTCAAATTAAGTTTGACCGTTCCTATACTTTTATTTGAAAAAGAAACCTTTCCGGAATGGTTTCGTTTTTAAAATAAAAGTATAGGAAGAACTTGAAACTTGCACTTTAACTGCAACTGACTGAATGTTTCCTTAAGCAGCAGGTGCGTGTGTTAGGGGTTTGTATTGGTGACGGAGGGGGCGTGGTGATGGGATTTGTGGGGAGTGGGTGCAGGCCAGCAGGGAACATACGTCCACTACTTCTTTTTGTACACTTTGACCACTGTGGAAAGGTGCCAGTATACGTTATTATCAGGACCTTATTTCCAGACCGGCAAACTTGTAATGAGCTAATTTGTGTGAAAGTGAGGGTGAGCGGAGTTACTGGAAAGGTGGGCGAGCCTATTTATAAGAAGTGTCTTGGCCACTTTCAAGCAGAAATTAGGTCTTTATTGAGTGAATGAACTGCAGCCATTTTGAATTGCTCAAATTCTTTTCTTTGGGTGTATATGTGAGTGCGCGGCTGCTTCTGGCACTGCATCTCTACGTGGATGCTCATTCCCTGACAAGTTATTGACAGGTTTGCTGTTGGGAGAAACACACATTTTCATAGGTTCCTGATAAGTGCTTCGAATGTAAAGTGCATAACACAGAATGGGGCTTTCTGATTGCATCTGTCTTTGCACCTAAGATAAAAAACAGAGGGCGGTTGGAGGGACACAAATGCACTTGCGCAATCTGAATGACACCTGGCCTACTAGGATCGTTGTCTGTCCTCCCCTTGTTTCCCCCCTCCCTGCCTCGTCGCGCCTTGAAACACTTGTGTATAGGCGCATTACAAATGCCATATCATATCATATCATAAAGTGAATCAGGGATGATTTTCAATGCCTCATTTTTGGACATGTTACATTAAGCATTTAACGGATGTTTCACAAAGCTCTTTCCAGGAGTAAGTTTGACTTAGCCTTGGAAAAAGTAGCAACGTCGAAGGGTAGAAAACCTCTGAAAACCTCTCTCTTCAACTAACTCACCACCTTCCTCTGTATCTAGGCCTCTGTAACAAGCGCTAAACCCGACCATGAATATGTAACGTAGCATTCAGCTCATGTAAAAAATTGCTAAATGGTCGCCCCGTTATTTAACTAAGCTAATCTTGCATGTAACAAGCGCCACGTTGCTTACGGGCTGCTGTGTGCTCTACAAATGTAAATAAATAAATAAAATAAATAACGTACTAATGTGTTAGTTGCTCTGAACTCACAAACGGATTAGAAGTGAATCACACACGGATTTGTGTATTTTTTATTGGTTTTCTGTAAGACCAGTAAAAGGGGATGCTTCTAGCGTGTGTTTTGGGGAGTCCATTTGTGTGTCAACAGGTGTCTGAAGGGGGATGAAGGGCACGCCCAGAAAAAAGCATCTTTACATGTATTCGCAAAACTTCAAAGTGGTCTGAGAACCTTTTATCAACGCACTTAAGCTACACATGAACCTTCTAGGTTCAGCTGTTGGAGGTGAAGTGTGAACGTGAAAGAAAATGTGTGGGATGTGTTGCGCTTATAGGTGTATCTGGAGCAAATATATTTTAGAGTAATTTGAGTAATGTTAACTTTTCTCCCCTCACCCCCTGTCTGACTTGGAACAAGTTACTCAAGAGCAAGCTACTCCACCTCGGATCGCCAATTCGGGGCGCACGTGGGCCTTTCTTTAGAATCGGGTGTCTCTTGCACATTCTTTCCAACAGTAGTTAGCCACACCTAGTTTCTTAGTGAGTGCTGTTTTCAGGAGTGAGTTACATCCACATTTAGGAGTGACTTAGACCTGTTGCTTACATCAAAAAGGGGATTCTTTGTGAATGTGGCCCTTATTTCGTGCTCATTTAGGGCCTCATTCATGGAATTTCTTTTGCAGTGCAAAGTGACTTGTCACTGAATTTGCACTGGTGCAAAGTCACTTTGCACTGTACAAATACACTTTGAACCAATCAGGGTGTTCATTGGCAGTGCAAAGTCACTTTTCACCGCACTAAAAACTGTATGAATCAGGCCCTTAGTCTTCCCAGGCTGCAAAAGAATGAAAGTATATGACAGCATTGTAATCGCTTCTTATTCTCCTTGCCCCTATTGGCTATAGTGCCTCTGGTAATCATTCAGTGATGTCATTAGTGTGAGACAGTATTTGATGACGACATCCTGTCACAGCATGAGATCGTTGACTTTCCACGTTTTTTGAAGGTCAGGATTGTTCATATACATCCTAGGGACATGCCAAGTGGGCAAGTTGCACCCATGTTTGGAGAAGATGTTCTAGGTGTGACTGTTGCCCAAACCATGCAATTTCTTGGCATGCTGAGGGAGAAGAGGCTGCCAAGCAAGCACCCAAGGGTCAAGCACAGGTTTAGGCACAGGCCTGAGGCCTCCCTAACCTGCTGAACATATGGATGTCCCCACAATAGTTACACAGAGACTAGCAGCTCACACTCTCTGGGAGAGCACCAGCTAGTACCGCCTTGCCCTGTGCGCAACTAACACCATACAAACTCTACACCTCTCCCACCAGCTTATCGCAACGCCCTCAACCTCGTCCCGGGAGGATAGCTCAGGGGCAACGTGCTCGCCTTGGAAACACGACGACACAGAGCAACACAGGTTCGATCCCCGGGTCTGCGCTTAGAAACCTCTGGGTATTAAGCTTTTTATAAATAACCTATCATATCATATCATATCCCCCCAACAACCCTCGACTCGTCATGACTTCCAGGGGAGACTGTGCAGGCTACCTATACTTGGGGCTCCCTTCTGGATTCAGACATCCTAACTGCCCTCACTCACTGCAGCGCACTTACAATACTAGTACATGGAGCAGGGGTTCTTCCGGTCTGCGCCCATCAGCAATAGGGCTTTTCGCTTCTTGTCTCTCCTTCTCCGTCCAAAGATTTTCTACTACCCCAGCTCTTACAGGCGATACAGCGCCAAGAGGCTGCCAAAATGGCAGAAGTTGTGCTATTCAAGATCCCTTTACCTTACATTAATAGCTGGGCGAGTTAGCGTGCATAGAAAAACGGAGTTGATCAGTACTGGAATTGCTCTGCATGGGTACAGGTGGGCACTCGAATGGAGGGGCGTGGGGGCGGCCATCAGTGTTCATGCACGACAACACATCTGCTGAGCACCAAACCTTTCTGTCAGGTGAGGACCGTGAGCCTTGCAGACTTTCTGGCAACGCAATGTTTCTAAAGATGCTGCGTCGGTCAGAAAATGTGATACGCTGCGAATTCCTGGTTTATTCTCACATGGCCAAATCACCGGTTCCACAGCGGCTGCACCTTGTGCAGAGGATGCTCTTGAAGCGTGGTGCTTGGCCTGCTTCTAATTACATAATTCTGGGCCATTCCTTTGCGGTGCTGGAAAAGTAGGGAGCGAGTGACTGGGCAATTTCTGGCAATTATGGTCACAGTAAAAAAATGAAAATAAAATGACGATTCCCTGCCAGACCTCAAAAGCTGTTTGGCTTGAATGTATGAACACCTTCAGAAGCCAGTGAAATGGGATGTGATATGAGTTGGCGAGCCATAACCCGGTTCTCACAGCACTAGATCTTTGCGTAACCCTGGTGTTTTTTATCAGCTGGGCCATGCTTTTCAGGAAGTATCCAATTCACATCATTACATGCACTCAAAATGTTCCAGTGGAATAAACCATTTTTTAGACCTCATTCCAAGCCAACACCCACATCATCAAAAAAGGGGCCGCAGAGTTCAGGTTGCGCAATCCTTTGTGTGGGGGAATGGTTGATGATTTGTGAGGAGGCCCCAAATCTGGAAAGAGAGAGAGGAATACATTTTTGCTGATTTTGCTCTTTTGGGGGGATTAGTTTAGGCTGGCAAAAAAAACAAAGTTCATATGTTGCTGGCCATATGAAATATGAGCGTCCTGCTAAGGTATGGAGTTCATACAAGCAAAATACAATTAAAAAAGAAATGTAGCCTACAAATGTTATTGCACAGTGAATAGGGAGGGGATTGTGCCCGATACCCATGACTTGCATATTACAATGTACCTCAAAGGTTCCAAAGCTCATTCTACAAGACCCACCAGCGGTCCCTACACCAACCGCCTACTTCCACCCAAAGTCAAACGAGCCAAAGCCGGTGGCTCCAGTTTCCCCCACATCGAAGCCCAACAGTGGACTCTCCGCCCCACCTGCACATAGGACAGCCAAATCTTATTTGGTATTCCAAAAAGCGCTAAAGACACAGCTGTTCTCCTAATCTGTAACACCTATGTACCTGCTATCTGTACTTTGCTCACTCGACCAAATGCAACATATGTTTGAACACCTAATGCAAACTCACATGTACCTGTAACAGCGCCTCAATGCCTTCGGGCTGTTTGTGCACTTTACAAATGAAATAAATTAATAAATAAATAAAGGTGCATTTCCTCCAAATGTTTAATGTATTTAAACTGAACTTTAAACTATAAAAAATTTACTTTCACATGTCTGTACAGAACTCCGCAACTCTACTAGCCCACGAGCATTGGTGAGTAATTTGTACGAAGGGCGAGTATCATTTGAATGATACTCAACCCTGCTGGCGAGTATGGGGATGTTAGAAACGTATTTTCATTTACTGCAAAGACACTTTGTTTGCAGGAAATGACAAATACAAGTTTCATTGTGCATCCTTGACAGCGTTGCAGCAAATATGGAGTGTGCTTATGGAGACAGACACCATTTTACTGGTAAATATGTTGTCACCAGTCACCTGGGGCAAGTACATTTCCCTTAGGTCGAGTATTTAAACTAAGAACTCACCCTGCAGGTCTAGTGGGATTTTTAAGACTGTGCAAGGCCTGCTGTACATAAAGTGCCTAAAATGTAAAGGCTGCAAGCGTGTCAACGTTAAAGTTTCCACAGTCTGTCCAAATAAGCCATGTCCCAAATATGAGGTCAGACTTTAGCCGGGCATAGGAGACTGATTTCCAACGTCTCCTCCATCTGAACTTTTATCCTGTGTTTTCTACACTCATTGGCATGAAACATTTTTTCTCACTAACAAACTGCCAGTTAAAATGTACAAATGAATGCTGTATTTATCATGCCTTTGACTTTTACATTGATGTCATAGTGAATGTTTAACTATGCTTCTGTGTTCCACAATGAACATTATAGATTGTCATATATAAAAAAATCTACTAAAATGCTTTGCACAAAGAAAATAAGCATCAGCTAAATTAATAAAAAGCTGCAAATTTTGTATAAAAGAATTGGAATTTTGTACATGATTACTGTATTAGAGATATCTGTTAGACAGCAGCAAGCATGCATTTTCCTCCAACGGTTGCCCAAACTGCACGGGCACCCATAAGGGTCTAAAACCAGTGTGCACTGAATCCACCCTGCGCACCCCTAAGATCCATAGAGGGTAGGACAACCCCCCTTGTTATAACGTTAAAGTTTCCATAGTCTGTCCCAATATGCCATGTCCCCAATATCAGCAAAGTTAATCGGACTACAAATCAAGCCATAACCCACACTACTGCACAACTTTCTACCGCTTAATGATACTGTAGTAATGACGTAAGCTGCCTAATGTTTAAAGTGAATGCTGTGACATAGTGCTCTAGTGTGAGTTAAAGTTTGATAGGTAATCTGATGGACTTCCTGTATAATTGGGAAATAGTACATGTGGACTGACTGTTGTAAGCTTGCTTTACACACTGCCAAAGTTGCCAGACTTGACTTATTATAGGTCATGATCTCAACTGTTTGAAAAAGAAATCAGCTAATTCCCTCCTTTTTCAAAATTGTAAAATGTCTGTGGTCATTTTCCTATGCCCAGATATTTTCTTGTTGTGCTGCTGGAAAGGTTTTCTGCGTGTAGTGCGGATGGCCAAATTGTGTGTTTCATTTGCTGATTGGTGAGTGTGCATGCACAAGCATGTTTAGTTTTCAGATGTGGTTCTGCTTTTCCCTTACTGTTTCCTTTTCATAATTTACACCTCTGTGTGTGGGCGAGGGGAGGGTTAGGTGGGTGCAGGGTCCACATGAGGTGCACATGCCCGAATTTTGAGATGCCAATCACATTACGGTGTGTGTTTTGTCTGTTAAATGTTTGTATTTTCCGCGTATGTTTCTGAAAATGACTTTTACGCGTGTTTGCACATGACCGAATTGTAGATTATCTGTAATTGAATGGCGTATGTGGCATTCTTTTATTTTCCCATTAAACTTTGGCCCTCATTATGAGTTTGCCGGTCTGGAAATTACAGACTGTCCTGTCGCTCCAGGTGTGTGTTTCTGATGATATCACACACACTGGCTGACACATTGGAGCCAATTTTCAGTAGGTAAATGAACAGCATTAAATCAGTGGTCTATCCATTCACATTAAAATTAGGAAAACGATACTCTTTACAGCACGTAAGTGTTGCAGATTGAGAAAGAACACGTGCACATTTCGTAATTTGCAATACGACGATGAGACCTCATGCCTTCCTTTTAAAATCAAAAAACGAAGCCCCACACTGGGGAGGGCCACATGACCTTAGCTGCTGTAAAAGAAATGAAGGCACGCTGGATAGGGTACGGCACTTGGGCACCAATATGACAATTATTATAGCTGGTAAAATGGCTCTGCTAGTGAAGCGCTTGTTGCTGTGATCTGTGTTTGATTTGCAGCTCGCCGGTTCAAATCTGGTAAGACCAACTCAGCCTTTTATCATTCTGAGGTCGATAAATGAGTACCAAGTTCGATTGGGTAATAATAGTAATGTATGTAAATATATCCTATCTAAAGCACTTTAGATTAAAGCGCTATATAAAAAAAAACATATTATAATGAAAGTAGAATTAGGATCTAGCTTCTTACCCCTCTGGCTGTAGAGACCCAGAATCTAGACTCTGGCATGAAGGGATTCAAAGACCCTGCAAGGCAGTAGGGCCAATTCACAAGGGCACAAAGGGTGGCTCACATCCGTCGGGGCCAAATTGTTCCTATCCTTCATCCACTAAAGGTCTGCATGGCCTTTAGTGGATGAAGGATAGAGACTTCAACAGGCGCTGGGGACCCACAGCCAACCCCTTCATGGATACCGAAGTGTTGGGCACTTTCCTGACACTTAGGTGTGGTTCGGCTGACTAAAGTGTACTCAGTGATAGCCCTACTTTATAATTTGCAACTGTTTAATTGTTATACCAGTTTCGTTTTGTAATCCTCCAGAGTCGGTATCTGTTTATGTTTTTCCCCTCAGAGATTTGAAGTGGGTGGCAGAGGGTTAACTTGTCTGACTTCCTGGACTTCTGTATGACATCACTAGTGTTTCACTGGACAGCCAGCGTGAAATGTGGGGCGGGCTATTCACCTTAGTGAGAGAGTAGTCTCCAGAGATATTGTAACATGGAAGGACCAATGGCTACAAGCTTGTAAATGGCAGGGGATAGGACCAATTGACTGAAGGACACAATGGGCCTCATTACGAGTTTGGCGGTAACCCGCCGGTGCTACCAGCATGTTGCTGTCGACCTCTTAACACCGTTTCCTTTGCCTGATATCCCAGTGCCCCCGGGATATTGCAAGTGGCGGCGGATCAGGATGTCAGGCGGTGGAAAGCAGCAAGTCCCCATTCCCGTGGAGTCCCACGAGAATGGGGACACGGAAGCACTGGCACCATTGCTAACGGTGCTCCTACTTCTGTGAAAACCATGCCTGCAGGGGCCAGTACTCCGGGCAAGTCAGACCTAGCAATCTCGTAGTCTGGCGGTCTAGAAAGGGTGCCGGTACTTTGCTACCGGCACCCTTATTTCCGGACCACCAGACTTGACTGGGGGACTTTGTTGTCAGGCTACCGTGAGCTAAAACCTGACAGAGTAACAGGCAGGAGAACTCAGCAAGCGGCATTTGATAATCTGTTGTGAGAGTGGGGTCCATTAGTAGCAAGTGCCCTGAAGTTGATTAAAGATCCCCCTCATTAATTCTCTCATATTTGAATGTACCACTTCTGTAAATGGGCCAGTTAATTCCAGTCTGGCTGGAGTGGGGTGTTCCATAAGTTTTGGTTCAATGCCCAGATACATTTATTAGTCACCAGCATTCCTAGACCCACATGCATATGAGTGGAATGACCCAACTGCCATGCAGATACGTGTGGTTGTCATGTCTGTGGTACAGCCTTTAACCAGTTATTATGCAATGAGATCTGCTTTTTGTGCATGCAAGAGGTCTCACAGTCATTTTAGAAGTAATTTCCGTCTAGGGCCACTATAGCCCCGTAATTTGGTATGGGTGGAGCCGATCATTCAATATTGGAGGACCTGGGATGCGAAGTTGCCTGCCTCCCCAGGTGGTGTGAGGCATGTGGCCTTCAGGTTTATGACAATGTAGCATGGGCGAGGAACACTAATACAGCTCTGTGAGCACCTGCACCTGCAACAGACCACAATCAAAGCACCTTGGTTGTTATCAGAGAGATGAAAAAATCCTAAATGCTGCTCAGAAAAAAGGCGCAAAGAAGGGCGGTGGGAGGCATCAGAGACACATACAACTGCATTGCTGTATCTTGGGACCTTAGTTCACCAGGTTTATTTTATTTATTTATTTATTGCATTTGTTACATGCCCAAACCCAAAGGTATCACGCGCTGATTACTGGATCACTTAAATAAATTGGCCGCATGAAAACCCCATTCCCGTGGTCCGCAAAAGCCGAGCTCTCTGAGATGAACTTTTCTATTTGCATAGTTATCGATTTGAGTCCTACCTAAAGGCACCCTGAACACAATAAAGTTCTGTCTTTGTGTATGAGTCGTGCAAGTTTTAGGGGACCGCAGCTTTGCCTGGCAACACCGCAGGATGCACACGGGGAATTTGGAAGGTTGCACGGTGCGCATTGAACAGTACGCCATGCATTTGTGTGCAATGCAACCTGTGTTTGATATTGAAGTGAGGGGGGGTTGAACGCCTGTTAGTGCGCCACTGGTTATGGGTATCGTGGTGGGAGGACGAGTCAAGCTCACCTAAGAAATCCTGGACATATATGTCTTACAACCCCTATAGACATAGCATAATTAACATAAGAAACTGTTCCAAGACTAGCGCACTCAATTCTTATTTTCGTCGCGAAGTTTAATAATTATGAAACTCAAAATCTGTTGCAGTTGGTTATGTGCTCTGATCTTTGCTAGTAATGCTCGTGGTACGTTTTTTCCTGTTTCAAGTATAGCTCATAATAATAATTTAGCATTTATACAGCACTACGAACCCTGGGGTATCTGAGCGCTGCTTATTTCCCACAGTGTGTCGTGCTCATTTATCAACCTCGGATGGATGAAAGGCTGAGTTTGGCTCTGCCCGGATGCCAATGCGAGCGCTCTACTCGCTGTGCTATCTGACTGGCTAATTGCTTGCTTCATCATTAAGTAAGTGATTTTATGTCATAGAGTATCCCCTTGACCAAATCAAATGGATATTCTATAAATCACTTACTATGTTGTGATCTTTGAGTAAAAAAAAAAAATCAAAAAACTTACATAATACAAACAAAAATTGTTGTATGAAGAATAAATCTCCACTAGTGATTGGCTTATCTAGATGTCTGTAGTATAGCCAGGGCTCAAGACGAGGGTACACACGGGTGGACAGAGTCCCCCTACTTTTTTCAGAAGTCCACCGCCTTTTTTCAGAGGGCATCTTGATATGCTAATTTCTTGTGACACCACATTCAATTGGTATGTTAATGAGTTCCCCAACTTTTCTTTAGGACTTGTCCCCTGAGTATAGCTTATTTAACGATCTGAAGCTAATCTGGAGATTTGAAGATTTTTGCTTCACCCCAAAAACATTTTAATGTAGTAATTTGATGTGTTTGATATGGGTTTATATGTAATTCGAGCAACTGCTCGCTTTGAGAAATGCTGCTTGAAATAGGGGCAAATGAACACCGTGAAAAGCAAAATAGTCTACATGTTTCAGCCCACGGCAAGACAATTAATCAACACGCTACTTATCTAGATGCGGCTGTCCTCAACAGCGTGCGCAAAGCTTGCAGCAAACGGTCTGCTGCTACTTTTTTAGCAAGTCTCTGCGGGTTGCTGCATGGAGGTGCGCTTCAACACATCTAGATGCAGTTGACCGCAGCAGCTTGTGCAAAGCTTGCAGCAAACGGTCTGCTGCAACTTTTTTAGCAAGTCTCTGCGGGGTGCTGCATGGAGGTGCGCTTCCACACATCTAGATGCAGCTGACAGCAGCAGCGTGCGCAAAGCTTGCAGCAAACGGTCTGCTGCTACTTTTTTAGCAAGTCTCTGTGGGTTGCTGCATGGAGGTGCGCTTCAACACATCTAGATGCAGTTGACCGCAGCAGCTTGTGCAAAGCTTGCAGCAAACGGTCTGCTGCTACTTTTTTAGCAAGTCTCTGCGGGGTGCTGCATGGAGGTGCGCTTTCACACATCTAGATGCAGCTGACCGCAGCAGCTTGTGCAAAGCTTGCAGCAAACGGTCTGCTGCAACTTTTTTAGCAAGTCTCTGCGGGGTGCTGCATGGAGGTGCGCTTCCACACATCTAGATGCAGCTGACAGCAGCAGCTTGTGCAAAGCTTGCAGCAAACGGTCTGCTGCTACTTTTTTAGCAAGTCTCTGCGGGGTGCTGCATGGAGGTGCGCTTCCACACATCTAGATGCAGCTGACCGCAGCAGCTTGTGCAAAGTCTGTAGGGCAAGGGTTGCTGCACTTTTTGGACAAGTCTCAGCTGTCTACTTCATCAATGTGTGCTGGTGCTGCTTCTTTGAAATCACAAAAGGTGCGAAATGCAGCATCACATGAAATCCTTGCATGGCACTATGCAGCCCTCACCCCACGTAGAGCCAAAACAATGCAAAGCACGTGTTTGTCCCCACTCCATTACACCCTCATGCAGTTGACTGCCGCACAGGCTACTTCATGAAAGTGACACTGATGTCCATTTCCTTGGAGCAGCACTGTGCTACGGAGGTCTGGGAGAAGGGCCACGTTTTGCACAGCCCTCCTTGGGTAAAGTCATATTTTGAATACTTCCTTCCAAATTGCTGACTGTTTGTTAACAACCTCAACTAAAGTTAAGACCTGTGGAGTAGTTATTGACCAAGAGCTCTCCAGCTTAGTTTGTCTTATTACATCAAGCTCTTTGCTCAAATTTGACCATGTCTCAACCCATCTACCGTGCGACTCTCCTGCAAGGCGTGGGAAAAGGTGAACTCAACCGCCTGCAAGTTGTCCAAAACAATGCGGTTAGGGTAGTCCTGGGTCTGCAAAGGACCGATCATGTGTCAGCAGCCAGGAGATCTCTACGCTGGCTTCCTATTGGGAAAAGGATCGTGTTTCGGACTCTGTTCATCTCCAAGGCCCGCCTTTATGGAAAGAGGCCTACTCATCTCTCTGATCAGTTAACCTGGCTTCCTGATAGGCGCACACGGAGATCTAACAACTCAGGACTATTGCAAACACCTAAATCCGGACTATCTCTGGTGAAAGAAGGGTGCCTCCCCGTAGAAGCACTGCGGCTCCGGAATGCACGTCCCCCTGATCTGAGGGCCTGTTCCTCATTGTTAACTTTTAAACAAAAATTGAAAACTATTCTTTTCGAATGATTTCTTGCCTGCGGCTGATCCCGGTTCTCCTATTTATGTTTTTTGTGAGTTAGTCAGTCCCAGCGCTTCAATGCCTACGGGCCCTGTTCAAGCGCTTTAGAAATAAATGAAAACAAAATAAATAAAATAATATACTGTCCAGCCCTTAAGCAAATGGAATAAGGCTGTTTTCTGTGCCATGCCCCTGTTATGACTTAGCAACCTCCAATGCATTGTGGCATAGTGAGGCATAGGTATGGGCCACCAGCCTGAGAACTTACAATCTGCACCTTGATGTTTGCTCTCCCATGTTTTCCATAAAAAGGCTCTGAATAGACCGTTTTGAACATCAAAAAAATGTGCAGGATGGGTATGAACCACTTTCGATTGGGTTACACCCTCTTGTCTTGTTGCACCTTGAAACACATTGTGTATAGGCGCATTATAAATATCCAATAAATAAAAAATAAAAAAAATAGTAATGTAGGCAAACTTGTCCTATGTAAAGCGCTTTAGATAAAAGCGCTATATGAAAAACAAACACAGAAAGAAAAACAAACACATTCTGAACACTATCTATTTGTACCATCAAAACAAAGTTGTAAATGGATAGGAAAATATTTTTCAAAGTGAATGCATTTTCTGGAATACCACCAGTAGGATTCCAGGAAAACCATTACGGATGCACCAGTGGTTATGCTGTTACTGGGTGCGACTAGTCACATTAGCAATGATGGCATTACTTTTTTCCTTCAAATGATTTTCTGCAGGTAACGCCTCCAAAGCTGGCATAAAAAAATGTTAATTGAAAAGAAAATCACAAATCAGCCTGGAAGGCGTGAAGTAGGGATATATTGAGGTGGTGGTGGATATACCGAGGTGGTGGGCAGCCCCTGCCAGTTCGTGGGTCTTAAAGTTGGGCGGCCGTGTCGTTGGCTGTGTGGTCGGCCCACCACCGAGGGTTGTATCGTCATTAGCACCGGCGAGTAACCACACGCAGGTGCTAAAGGCGAAGTAAACATTTTAAAAAACCAACAAAAACTGACCTTTCTTCAGTCCTGTGATGCCGCGTCGTGAACAGTGTTGGCTATGAATCAACACGGGAAATTGCCTTTTTTCTTTTTCCTTCGCCTTTAGCACATGTGTGTGGTTATTCACTGGTGATAAAGGTGGTATGGGGGAACAGGACCGGCAAAGGAGGTACAGGACTTGGGGCGCATCGCTGTCAAGGAGCTTGGAAACATGGGCTCATGCCAGAGTTCCGAGCTCCCTGATTTTCTAGCGCCTCACCCTGGGTCCTAATGGTCAGCCATGGTTGAGTGGGGTGACTTAGCATGAGACTAGGACTGGGAGCTCGGAACACAGGCTCATGCCAGAGTTCCGAGCTCCCTGATTCTCTAGCGCCTCACCCTGGGTCCTAATGGTCAGCCATGGTTGAGTGGGGTGACTTAGCATGAGACTAGGACTGGGAGCTCGGAACACAGGCTCATGCCAGAGTTCCGAGCTCCCCGATTCTCTAGCGCCTCACCCTGGGTCCTAATGGTCAGCCATGGTTGAGTGGGGTGACTTAGCATGAGACTAGGACTGGGAGCTCGGAACACAGGCTCATGCCAGAGTTCCGAGCTCCCTGATTCTCTAGCGCCCCACCCTGGGTCCTAATGGTCGGCAGGGGTGTTGCTAGGTCTGGAAAAGACCCGGGGCTACGCTGATGTCGGAACTGTTGGGACTGGGGGCTAGCTAGCCTTTTGGTTGTAGCTCCTGAGATTCTATCCGGGGCTACAACCAAAAGACCAGGGGCTATAGCCCCTTAGCCACCCCCTAGCAACGCCTCTGATGGTCGGCCATGGTTGAGTGGGGTGACTTAGCATGAGAATGGGACTGGGAGCTCGGAACACAGGCTCATGCCAGAGTTCCGAGCTCCCTGATTCTCTAGCGCCCCACCCCGGGTCCTAATGGTCAGCCATGGTTGAGTGGGGTGACTTAGCATGAGACTAGGACTGGGAGCTCGGAACACAGGCTCATGCCAGAGTTCCGAGCTCCCTGATTCTCTAGCGCCCCACCCCGGGCCCTAATGGTCGGCAGGGGTGTTGCTAGGTCTGGAAAAGACCCGGGGCTACGCTGATGTCGGAACTGTCGGGACTCAGGGCTAGCTAGCCTTTTGGTTGTAGCTCCTGAGATTCTATCCGGGGCTACAACCAAAAGACCAGGGGCTATAGCCCCTTAGCCACCCCCTAGCAACGCCTCTGATGGTCGGCCATGGTTGAGTGGGGTGACTTAGCATGAGAATGGGACTGGGAGCTCGGAACACAGGCTCATGCCAGAGTTCTGAGCTCCCTGATTCTCTAGCGCCCCACCCCGGGTCCTAATGGTCAGCCATGGTTGAGTGGGGTGACTTAGCATGAGACTAGGACTGGGAGCTCGGAACACAGGCTCATGCCAGAGTTCCGAGCTCCCTGATTCTCTAGCGCCCCACCCCGGGCCCTAATGGTCGGCAGGGGTGTTGCTAGGTCTGGAAAAGACCCGGGGCTACGCTGATGTCGGAACTGTCGGGACTCAGGGCTAGCTAGCCTTTTGGTTGTAGCTCCTGAGATTCTATCCGGGGCTGCAACCAAAAGATCAGGGGCTATAGCCCCTTAGCCACCCCCTAGCAACGCCTCTGATGGTCGGCCATGGTTGAGTGGGGTGACTTAGCATGAGAATGGGACTGGGAGCTCGGAACACAGGCTCATGCCAGAGTTCCGAGCTCCCCGATTCTCTAGCGCCTCACCCTGGGTCCTAATGGTCAGCCATGGTTGAGTGGGGTGACTTAGCATGAGACTAGGACTGGGAGCTCGGAACACAGGCTCATGCCAGAGTTCCGAGCTCCCTGATTCTCTAACGCCCCACCCCGGGCCCTAATGGTCGGCAGGGGTGTTGCTAGGTCTGGAAAAGACCCGGGGCTACGCTGATGTCGGAACTGTTGGGACTGGGGGCTAGCTAGCCTTTTGGTTGTAGCTCCTGAGATTCTATCCGGGGCTGCAACCAAAAGATCAGGGGCTATAGCCCCCTTAGCCACCCCCTAGCAACGCCTCTGATGGTCGGCCATGGTTGAGTGGGGTGACTTAGCATGAGAATGGGACTGGGAGCTTGGAACACAGGCTCATGCCAGAGTTCCGAGCTCCCCGATTCTCTAGCGCCTCACCCTGGGTCCTAATGGTCAGCCATGGTTGAGTGGGGTGACTTAGCATGAGACTAGGACTGGGAGCTCGGAACACAGGCTCATGCCAGAGTTCCGAGCTCCCTGATTCTCTAGCGCCCCACCCCGGGCCCTAATGGTCGGCAGGGGTGTTGCTAGGTCTGGAAAAGACCCGGGGCTACGCTGATGTCGGAACTGTCGGGACTCAGGGCTAGCTAGCCTTTTGGTTGTAGCTCCTGAGATTCTATCCGGGGCTGCAACCAAAAGATCAGGGGCTATAGCCCCCTTAGCCACCCCCTAGCAACGCCTCTGATGGTCGGCCATGGTTGAGTTGGGTGACTTAGCATGAGAATGGGACTGGGAGCTCGGAACATGGGCTTATGCCAGAGCCAAACTCCCCGATTCTCTAGCGCCCGACCCAGGGTCCTAATGGTCAGCCATGGTTGAGTGGGGTGACTTAGCATGAGAATGGGACTGGGAGCTCGGAACACAGGCTCATGCCAGAGTTCCAAGCTCCCCGATTCTCTAGCGCCTTACCCTGGGTCCTAATGGTCAGCCATGGTTGAGTGGGGTGACTTAGCATGAGACTAGGACTGGGAGCTCGGAACACAGGCTCATGCCAGAGTTCCGAGCTCCCTGATTCTCTAGCGCCCCACCCAGGGTCCTAATGGTCAGCCATGGTTGAGTGGGGTGACTTAGCATGAGAATGGGACTGGGAGCTCGGAACACAGGCTCATGCCAGAGTTCCGAGCTCCCCGATTCTCTAGCGCCTCACCCTGGGTCCTAATGGTCAGCCATGGTTGAGTGGGGTGACTTAGCATGAGACTGGGACTGGGAGCTCGGAACACAGGCTCATGCCAGAGTTCCGAGCTCCCTGATTCTCTAGCGCCCCACCCAGGGTCCTAATGGTCGGCCATGGTTGAGTGGGGTGACTTAGCATGAGAATGGGACTGGGAGCTCGGAACACAGGCTCATGCCAGAGTTCCGAGCTCCCCGATTCTCTAGCGCCTCACCCTGGGTCCTAATGGTCAGCCATGGTTGAGTGGGGTGACTTAGCATGAGACTAGGACTGGGAGCTCGGAACACAGGCTCATGCCAGAGTTCCGAGCTCCCTGATTCTCTAGCGCCCCACCCAGGGTCCTAATGATCAGCCATGGTTGAGTGGGGTGACTTAGCATGAGAATGGGACTGGGAGCTCGGAACACAGGCTCATGCCAGAGTTCCGAGCTCCCCGATTCTCTAGCGCCTCACCCTGGGTCCTAATGGTCAGCCATGGTTGAGTGGGGTGACTTAGCATGAGACTAGGACTGGGAGCTCGGAGCACAGGCTCATGCCAGAGTTCCGAGCTCCTTGATTCTCTAGCGCCCCACCCAGGGTCCTAATGGTCGGCCATGGTTGAGTGGGGTGACTTAGCATGAGAATGGGACTGGGAGCTCGGAACACGGGCTCATGCCAGAGTTCCGAGCTCCCCAATTGTCTAGTGCCCCACCCCGGGTCCTAATGGTCAGCCAGGGTTGAGTGGGGTGACTTAGCATGAGAATAGGACTCCTGTAAAAAGCAACCAAATGAAACACGTGCATTGACGTCACACAGCCCAGTAGTTAACACAAACGCTTGTGTTTCATGAAGAAGGAAGGGTGCTTGGGCATTTCTGGAACAGTTTCTGCGTTACATTGACCAGCAACCATACCCCGTACCACAATGAGTTTTTATGTCACAAACATTATATGCAATATTTGATCATAAAAAACACTTGGACTATTATTCTGGTCCACTAACAAGATCAAGGCGCCCTTTTGCCTAAGCGGTTAAGCTTATACTCACATGAAGTCTTTGGGCGCAGGACAGAATGACGGATCGGCGCGCCTCTACCACACCTGTGCACGCCTGAGAGTTACGCAATGTTCAGGTAGACGATGAGTTGTCACTTGCTTCTGAGGCAGCGCCTAGAAGAAAACAGAGGAAGCCATGTTACGCTAAGTGCCCTTGGAAGTGTTTCATGCAGCTAGGGAGAGGGTCAAGTGGGAATGGTGGAAGTTGCTTCTGCATGGGTCTGGAAGCCAAGGAACTTACCTTGGAAACAATACTTTGGAATTAAGACACGTTTGAGAAGGACTGACTATAATGTGAAAATAGAATGTTTGCACACCCGTCAGAGATCCGAAGAAGACTGATCTCAAATGCCCTGCTCTAAAAAAGATCCATATGATGGATTTCATTGCTTGGGTCTGACTGGTGCACACAATTGGCTCAGGTCCCAATGAAAAAGTGTCTCACAGTTGCAAAAGGTGGTGTGTTCCTTTTGTGACAGACTGTTTGAGTAATACACCCGGGGTAGTTTTTGGGTAAAATGTACTGCAAGTAGTGCATTAAAAGAAACATCTCTTCAGCAAGACTGGTCAAACCTACCAGCTGCTCTGTGAAGTAACTTAAACTGGCTTAAGCTGCCTAAAACACTTGGCCGCTTTCACCAAATAACTGGCCGCCGCTAGCAAGTTGGACCTGCACTTCGGGCATTGACCTATTGCCCAATAGGCCAGTCCAAGCCAGCACACCACGCGTTTGGTGGTTATTCCAGAGGGATTACACCCAAACTTGATTACGTTTGCCGCCGCGTCTAGATGGGCATAAGCCTCCCAATTACAAGTGGCAGAATGACAGAGCTAATCCCCATTTTTCATATCCATAGGACTCTCTGCTGATTTTTGAGGAATTTGGGGGGGGTGGAGTCATTTCGCCAGAGTAATTCCTCCAGATATTGGTGCTAATGTGAAGGCGATACTTCAAGCCAAGTGCTGGAGGCCTCTCCTCAACATTATCCCCAAACTCATAATATGGCAGTGCAGTAGAAGTGGCAGGCATTCTGTCACCACCGCTTTTTTTCCTCACCACAATATTCGTAATACGCCTTCATGGCTGAGATTTGGGAAAATAACAATAAAGCATGGCACCCTAATATGAATAACAATGCACAGGTTTCAAATGCATGCTTCGATGAGGTCTTCACCTTCTAATAGGCACATGCTATGAAAATCATATATATTTCTTTACTCTAAGCATAGAAGCTGACAGAATTCTCCAGAACTGTGAAGTCACTGGTACAACGAGTTATGAGACACTCAACTAAAATGTTGCTTTAGTGCCTAAAACAGGGCGTGTGTGTATTTTATTGCGCGTTTGGTACATCACCAGACCACCGTCTTTACACACATACTATCATGACGTGGGGTGTCGTCAGTGGCACCCCCACACATTTTTCATAAGAGCGGCCTGATGAGGTCACTGGGGTGGCACACCAAACCAAACACATTGCTGAATTTCAGGCCAGTGGCGGGGCAGCGTTTTTATAAGGGTGGTCGTGGCCCAACTTGGCCACCCCTTGGTGGCGCCTCTGGGTGTTGTTCTGTGGAAGAACGCCACTCTGAACGCCCAAAATGCCCGTATGAGTGCCCGTATGAGACTGAGCCTACCCATTGGGAAAGAAAAGCTTGTTGTCCCAAACTTCAAGAGCCCTTTCTGGTCTGCAATTCCTAAACTATGCTACGTCACCAGCCATATCAGGGACGGTTTGTTATTGGCATGCTATTTACATTAGGATGTCAGTATGTTCCTTCCAACTGGGACACCACATGTAAGCTTCCATACAGAGAAAGAAGATCCAGAAATGAAGTTTCGACATATTCAACAAATTAGAGGGCAAGATTTGGGACTGATATTTTTGCCGCATTAAAAAAAGAATCAACCTGCTTACCCGGCCTTTCTTCCTGATCACAAGCGTGCATTTAATATTGCCCACCCCCTGCAATAAGACTTTCCTGCTGCCCCCTGCATAGCTGATTATCCGCTAAACACCTGCTGCATGTCTAGTTACACCCTCCATGCGTGTTTTTCCTTTTCCTTTGCATGTCCAATTCAGTTTTGTCACTCTACGCCAGGGGTGCACAACTGATTTTGACAGAGGGCCGAAAGTACCTTACATGAGGGCTATAGTGGGCCGAAAAGGAAAAGTGGGCAGGGCGGTGGGCGGGACATGTCAGGAGGCTTTTTCAACCCCCAATTTGTATTAAACACATCGAAAAAGAATATGTTTTTGAGGGATAACGATTTTTATTGCATTTCAAACTTACATTTTGTACTACACATTTTCCATTGTTATCATTTATTTCGATTTAGTTATTGTATATCGTTCTGTTTAATTAAATTATATATATTTTATTGATCCTTGATTGGACATTCCGTTACTTTGGACTGCTATAGTTTGCTGTTTGGGTTGCCCAAGAGGAGTATGGCCTTCGTTGAGTCAGGTTTCCTCAAAAAAGCAATGGATGTACATCTCCTAACTGTGCCTGTTTTAGCTTTATTATTGGGTTCACTCTTGGAGTGCAACACTATGCCCCATGGCTCCCACCCCCAACCAAACACTATGCCCCATGGCCCCTTCACCCCCAGCCAAACACTATGCCCCATGGCCCCCTCACCCCCAACCAAACACTATGCCCCATGGCTCCCACCCCCCAACCAAACACTATGACCCCCTGTCCCTCACCCTCAACCAAACACTATTCCCCATGGCCCCCTCACCCCCAACCAAACACTATGCCCCAAACACACTCAAGCATGCACCCATACAGACCGGAACCCCCCAACTCAGCACACACACTCTCAAGCATGCACCCATACAGACCCAAACCCCCCAACTCAGCACACAAACTCTGAAGCATGCACCCATACATGCATCTCAACATACACAACACAAACACTCAAAAACAAACATTCATACACATCCGACACGCCGCCCCCACCCCCCATCTCAACATAAACAACACAAACACTCAAAAACAAACATTCATAAACATCCAACACGCCTCCCCACCCCCAACTCAACATACACAACACAAGCACTCAAAAACAAACATTCATAAACATCCGACACACCCCCCCACCCCCAACTCAACATACACAACACAAACACTCAAAAACAAGCATTCATACACATCCGACACACCCCCTCAGCCCCCCATCTCAACATACACAACACAAACATACAGCAGAACAGACCCGACACACAAACACAAACTAACAGACCACTTACCGGACGTTCTGGAAGGCAGGTAAGCTGGAGCACTGGCGAGGTGAGTGGTACTACGGCTGGTGTGGCCAGCAAGGCTGAAATGCCTTCCGGCATCTCAGCCTTACTGGCCACGCCAGCCGTAGTGCTGGCACTCCATTGGTGCAGCACACACGCACTACGTGGCTCGTAGGAGTGATGTGGTGCGTGTGTGCTGAGCCAATGATGGCCAGTGTTTTGTCCGTCCCGGAAGACAACAAAGACTTTCCTAATGGAGGGCGGCCGATGCTGCTTGCGGGCCGCCCTCCATTAGAAAAGTCATTGTGCCTCGCGGGCCAGAAAAAACAGCATGGCGGGCCGCAACTGGCCCGCGGGCCGTATGTTGTGCACCCATGCTCTACGCCATGTCAGTTTCTCCGGTGGGCCTGCAAGAGGTCACCAAACTGTACACCAGGCATCACTCACCTGCTGCTGCCCTGCCTTAGCGGGCAGCTGAGGATGCCTGATGATTAACACCCCCAGCTGAGCTTTTATTCTGAAAGTATTGGGAGCCACTCTGGAAACCCCCTTGCTGAATTAGAAAATGTGACATGCTCAGGTGATTAAGGGCCTAATTCGCATTACCTTTAGCGAGGTGCAGAGTGAGTTTGCACAGCAAAAATACACTTTGCACGGGGCCTAATTCACAGAGCGGAGCAAAGTGACTTTGCACTGCAAAAGTACTCTTTGCACTGCGCTAAATGGGCCTAATGCACACAAAAAAGCACTAAGTAGCGCAGACTTAGTGTTTTTTTTGTGATTTACGCCCATTTAGCACAGTGCAGAGTCCTTTTGCAGTGCAAAGTCACTTTGCTCCGCTCTGTGAATTTGGCCCAGTGCAAAGTGTTTGTTTGCAGTCCAAACTCACTTTGCACTGCGCTACACGTTCCCTGAATTAGGAACTTTCCCTAAAAAAGAAGTTAAAATATAAGTCAGGTGGGCAAACAGATGAAAGCAGCAGCAGTGCTATCTGTCCAGTGGAAGTGAGGACATGAAGGTAGTCCAAGGGACTCGGATTTTAAGCCACCGGATCCGGTGATAAGGTGCTAAAGGCAGGTGTTACACATTATCATCTGTCTGAATACCTTTTTCTCCAATCCAGAGGATTTGCTTCGTTTTTGCAGGTGGAGCGCGCGGTGTATGTTCCCACAATATGTTCCCACTCCACCTGTAGACACGTTTGGTTTGACAGAAGCATGTAATTTACAAGTTGGGATTAGGCTCATGGAATCTAGCTGTCTTTACACCGGCTGAAAGCTGGGTGATTCCATAGTGATCCATTGTAAATGCCTCCTCCAATAATGATCATGATCTGTTATTTATATAGCGCCTTAATCCAAAGTGCTTTACAGAGAACATATTTACATACAATTTTACCCAACTGAAATTGGTACTCATTTATTGACCTCGGAAGGATGAAAGGCTGAGTTGGCCTTGCTGGGATTCGTACCTGCAGATCATGCTCAGATCTCAGCAGCGAGCGCTCAACCCGCTGAGCTATCTTACCGGCCGATAAGTACTACAAGAGAGACTGTGTTATCCAGGAAGCCCCAGGTTAAACAATTTTAGTTTACACTACCTCTTGGAAAGGAACACATTGGAAGTGCAAACATAGCCGGTCACCTCTTTGCAAGGACCATCATTAGGAATTGACATTTTTTTTTATCTGTCTTGGTATTTTTATAGAGCACAGTCCTAACCCTCAGGAGGCGCAGCAGAGAACATTGATGTTGTAAACAGGAGAATCGTGTTCACGAGGTGCTGCATGTGTGCTAACACGGCGTGTGTAAGGCCTGAATTGGGACCAAGATTATGCCACGGTCGGTTATGGAATGACATAGAGGCTAGACATGTCCATGGCCAGTTCAGGTGACAGTCGCAGTTTCTTCACACGATTCTTTAGGGAAGTGGAATTACACCCAGGTGTCTGCTTTCCAAGATGAGCAACTGAACCACTAATCAAAACTCCTCAACCACCAGAAGGAAACCTCTCTATAACGTTAGACTATTCAGATGGAATGAGGCATGACGTACTGTTCAGCCGAGCTTCGCTCTTATGGCCATAGCTCTTCCCGCTACCACAGGTAGGGAGAAGCTTGAAGCTATGCTTCACCCTTGAGACTTCTGGCAATGATCACTTCACATGTGCTAGAGGTTTCAACACTACATGAGCAACCAGACTGTAAGTGTGATGTGACATTGTCAAACCACACTGAACAGCACATTTTTAGACCCTTTTTATATGCAGGTGTGGGCAGGAAAGACAGATGTTGAACAACATTCTCATTTGGGATCAACATCTGCTTCCAAAATGCCATTGTGTGTGCCATACAAATGGTCACACATAAACCAGCAGAAATGACACTCAATGATGCCCCTACAAGTACACATTGCGCATCCATTGTGTCTAAAGTTTATATAGGTTTATATATGTGCTGCTCTTCAAAATACCTGAATGTGTTATACAATTTAAAGTTAGAGTTTTCTCTTATCGCACCTGAAGGATGCTCCACTGCACATACTTCACAACATGTGTACAACTTAGGTAGAGCAACAATTGCTTACATCTTCAATCATATACATTTGTGAACCTTGTCATTTTACATGTTTATTTTTTTATGTATATGGGAATTCTGTTCTGGATCCAAATTTATAGGCCCCTGTGGGTTTTGTTGATGACCATTTTTAATTTACCAGTGGTCTTGGTGAAAGTAGCTAGTTCATGATTTTTTTTTTATATAACACGCTTAATACTGGAGACCAGGCTCTAAACACGGGATTCAAACCTGTGCTGCTCTGCATGGCCTTGTTTCCAAGGTAAGCACGTTGCGCATGGCCTATCTTCCCAGACAAAGTCGACTTTTTATTGTTGGTGCCTTTGAGACGGTAACCAGGGAATATTGACTGACTGGTCTCTTAAGATCATTAGTACCCGGCACGCGTGGCTGAACAGCAATACTGTGTGATGATTGGCTCATTTGCGAGCCATACCACACGGTATTCCATCCACGGAGTGTGTGCCGGCTACTCTGTTCCCGGCGGGGGGCGTGGCAGCCCCTCAGCCAATGAGGAGGCTCGAAACGGGGCAATCCCCGCTCCGAGCCTCCCCATGGCTGGAGGCTTCCTTTGTCCCCCGCCGGGGACTCAGGTAAGAATTTTTTTTCCCTCCCTCCTCCCACCTCCCACCCCACCCGACTTACCTTCTATCCTGCGATCTCCGGCGGGGGCGATGGAAGGCTCCAGCCGTGTGGAGACTCGGAGCGATCCCCGCTCCAAGCGTCCACACGGCTGGAGGCTTCCATCGGCCCCCGCTGGAGACCGCGTGACGTTTTTTTTTTCTTCCTCCCCATCCCCTCCCTTCCGCCCTCCCGACCCCACTTACCTTCTTTTTTCTTCTGCTCTTGGAAGCGAACGCGCTGGGAACACTTCTGTTCCCAGCGCATCTGCTCCCGATGGCCGCCATGGAAAGGGAAAACGGACTACGTTTTCCCTTTCCATGGCGGCGGCCATTTTTTTTGCCGTTTTCTTTTTGTTTGTTCCGAAACGTGTTTCGGAACAGAAAAAAAAGCAATTAGTACCCCGGTCTAACGGGCTGGGGTACTAATGGCAATAAGCCCCTCGGTGGCGGGCCAATACTGCCCAAAGTAATGCCCCCGGGGCACCATTATAACTCGCCCCAGGGGCATTACCTGGGGCGGTATTGGCCCGCCACCTCGTGGCTTATTGCCACAATATCCAATTGTAGAACATGTACGTGTTTACTTGGAATTGTACGAAGTTGCCTTCTTTCGTAGCTGATCGGTTTAACATTAGATTTCATACCTGATTTCTTGTGCCTTGTGGCCAATCATGATTCTCTATGTACCTGTTTAACTTCTTTAACTACTTTGTCCAAACTGTCTACCTTATAGCCACATTTCAAGAGTCTATGGTACATCAGTCTCTATTCTTGTTCATATATCTAGGGTAATGTGTGTGTGTTCCTCAAATGGCTGCCCACTGATTGTCTTGCCAGCCAAACCACATACTTCAAATCCCGCCCACCGATCATCCGCACTGTGACCCTTTCTTCGATTCTAGTCCCCTGACTCGCCCAGCTCGGTCTTCCTCCCTCTTAATTGTGGGCGATGCCTCCCATAGCCCTCTCCCACGTTCCAACTCCTCTTTGTCACTCAATGTAGGCTTCAACCCAAGGTGCCTGCCCCTTTACCCACCCTGCACCCAGTGCTTTAAGTGGGGTAAGAAATTGAGGGGGGGTGGCTCGTTTGGGGGCGAGTCTTCCATTTTGGGCGTGGCCTAAAAAGTGCTGAAATCATAGCAAGGTGCACAAACAAATATATAAATGTATGTGAGCATTTATATGTTTGTATGCGTACTACTTTGCTTTGTGTACTTTTCAAAGCATCTTTTATAAACATAGCAATGTTACATATGTCTATGTTTATAAAAGGTGGCTTGAAAAGTGCACAAACCATGGTAAATTATGCACACTTTGTGTGCTTACTTTAGTATGGTTTGTGCACTTTTTAAAATGTGGCTTGAAAAGTGTGCAAACCATAGTAAGTTACGCACTATGGTTTGTGCACTTTTTAAAAGGTGGCTTGAAAAATGCGCAAACCATAGTAAGTTACCCACACTTGTGTGCTTACCTTGCTATGGTTTGTGCACTTTTCAAGCCACCTTTTATAAACAGACATTTGGAACATATTTCTATGTTCATAAAAGATCGCATGAAACGTACACAATTCAAGGCATCTTTTATAAAGCGTTGAGGACGGACACATCCCACGGTGTCTTTGTCCGTCGACAAAGCGTTATAAAAGATGCCTTGAATTGTGCACGTTTCAAGCCGTCTGTTATAAACATAGAAGTATTTCTACGTTTATAAATGATGGCTTGAAATGTGCACAATTCAAGGCATCTTTTATAAAGCTTTGCCAACGGAGATAGGCGCCTCGGGCTCAGTGATCTCTGCTCAGAGCAGATAGATCACAGAGCCCGAGGTGCCTTTCACCCTCTGTGAACCCGCGGACTCCGTGATCTAATCTGCATATTAGATCACAAAGCCCGCGGGTTCGCTTGTGTCAGTGACCTGGGGAGGGCAAACAAAAGGACAGTAACTTCCTCTGATGACCCTGATGAGGGGTCATCAGAGGAAGTTACACTGACTGACTGAAGTGCCAGCCAGGCTCAGTGTCACTGTGGCTGGCTGGCACTTCTGTCAGCTCGCCTGACTTAATGCGGGCGCATCTCCCGTCGCGGCTGCAGCAGGATAATGCGTCCCGCCAATGTTGTGTGGGACCGGGTGCCCCGGCAGGGCCCCGGCTCAGCTCCACTTTTCGGAGACTGCCGGGGCCCAGCCCCGGCAGGCCCCGGCCCTCTTAAAGCACTGCCTGCACCATGCTCCATAACCCTAATCCTTCCCTCTCCACCACCGTTAGCTACCCCTTCCTCTCTAACCCAACTACCATGCACACCTTACCTCTCCGAAGAGTACCTCCTCATGGTTTGCAGCTTCTTCAGTATCCAGAACAACAGACTGACTGTTCGCGGCCAACACTGCACATAGAATGAGGACCATGCCTTCTACCACCGTTTGATCACTGTGCAGGCCAGATGGCGCGACAGGCTTTTGGTTCCGTGGGATTCAGTGAATCCATCTTTGACGTAGATAAGAAAACTCATAATGATCTGAGCATTTCAGTTTCACCCTCAATATTACTCCTTTGAGATGTTATTTATCACCGTTTGTGGTGACCAGTGGATGCATAATAATAAACTGCATTTACGGCAGTCAACTTCGGATGAATCCTGGCCTTTATCGGGTTATCTTTAATGCATATTTCTAAATCCAGAAAGTTTATACTTGACTGACTTGCTGTCATATTGAGCTCTCATTTCAATGGGTTGGTGCTAAGCCTTATATGCCATTCCTGTGTATTGTGTGTGATATCATCAATTAATCTGATCCACATGATTACGTGTAGGGATAGTTTGTGTGATTTTCGTCTGTCCGTAGTTAACCATAACCCATTGGGCGCCATTGAGAATATGCTCCTATGTTATGCGAATACCACACCATTTTAGAATGCAGTTCACGTTATGACGAGGAAACCGCTGTGGACTGTGGTTTTCTTTGCCTCCTCCCATATTAACCAATAACCCATACATGGGTTTACAAAGGTGGCTGCACGTTGATCCAACATTGTGTATATCCGAAATGCTTTCGATGTACATGTTTACTTAATTAATAATTAACTCAATAATAATGTATACAATGACTTTTATAAGAAGGGTTGAAAACGATTTGAAAGGAGTGCGGTCATGTTTTTAAGTTTACACTTATTTTGACGTTGATTTTGCAGAGCAATATTACACTTAGACTAGATAAACAAGCCTACTGCAAAAGCACAACACTAAGCAAGTAGAAGAGATGGGGTTGGCACAAACACATGGCACGGCCATCAAGCAGTTCTGCAGTGGTATCAACAATGTTGCATTAATACTGAACCCACATTTGCATTGACTGACCAGAACAAAGATGGCATCTGACTAACTGGGCACATGTAGGTGCATCATTGGAAAACCTTCACAACGCTGTTTCAAGATTGCTCAGGAAGGGGGAGGAAACTTTGGAATGTACAGAGCACTGCCTGCAGATGTACACACAGGGAGAGGAGGGATGGCGCTATGCGCAGAGAGGGAGAAAAATAACGACTGAAGCTTTCTTCATAGCAGTCCAGTATTGGACAGAGGCTCACACATGCGCAGCTAGATCTGGTAGGATCCACTTGGAAGTAGCCGATTGAACTTGATACCAGTTCATACTGTCCCAGGTGAGAAACATGAGCCAGAAGAGGCTAATACAGCACAGGCGGGATATCTCAAACCACTCCTTGCGAGCATTCACTAAATAGAGTTCTGGCATTTGGACTTTAGGATGATGCATTGAACACAGAAGACTTGGTGGCCACACAGCCTGAGCCTGGAGAGATAGCATTCAAAAAACCAGAGGCCACTAGGGAGCAGAAGATATGATTAATGTAAATTAGCCATCCGTGTTTACAAAGGATGCCAAGTCCTTTGTCAAGGAATTATTTACATATAAAATTAGAGAGACTGGAAGAAAAACCACCTTCCAAAAGTGTCTGCACTCAAGAGGAATGTTTTCTTCAATTGAAGACTACAAGGCTCATCATTTTGTTTGTTTCCCAAATGTCTGGCTTGCATGGATGGCACCAGCGAACTGACGCGTTTCACCCCTGTGGGCTACCGCAGAACTCTCTCAGAGCTTTCTCTCTTTTATATATAGATTTGCAAAACAGAGCGTGATAGAGAGGGATAGAGAGATAGAGAGGGGAGAGAGAGGGAGTTACAGCTGCAATAATCACTGGAACCTCCTTCAAAGCATTTGAAAAGATGTTCTCAAATCCGTAGGTCAGCAATTGGATCAAGTGGAATCCCACCAAGTGTCCTGCAATCGCACTGTTGAAGCTGATTTCAGGGAAGCGAGTAAGTTTGAGCATTCATAGCCCTTCTTTGGAATCTAAGTAAAGAAGCCGTACAACCTTCTCCTCGGTGGATGAAAATAATGGAGAAGCCAAGACTAGTGAAGAGAAGCCAGAGAGCTAGTGCTCTCTAAAATTGACTATTGTAACACTCTCTTTCTCGGCACCTCAGAACGCAATTTGAACAAACTATAGGTGCTCCAGAAAAAAGCCCTTAGAGCTGCCCTGAGCATCCCACGAGACACTCACATCTCCTGCATCAGACATGATGCTCACTGGCTCCCTGTACGAGACAGAATCATTCTCAGATCCCCTGTTATTGTCCACAAATGCCTCTCTAATGACGCTCCCAAATACTTGGCAGACAAGTTCTCTAAACAACACCTCAACTAGACCAACCAGAACGCCTTATACACACTGCCTCTCCATCCCCAAATTCTCCCTAAAAAAAGCAGGCGGCTCCAGCTTTCCGGTCCTTGCCGCCAAAGCTTGGAACGCCACACCACTGAACATCAGAGCAGAGCCCTCCTTTTGGACTTTCAGAGCCAAAACTAAAGCTTGGCTTGCCAACAAGATTTTCACCGCCATCTGATCCTCCTCTTAAACATACTCGGCTATTGCCGATCATCATGTAACCTGGTCAGTCGCACTTACTGTTATTTTTACTGTATGTATATACTACGTTGTAACCTTACCTACGTCTCCGGCACCCAGTTACCCCAGGGTCTGGCACGCGGTATAAACAAAGAAACTAAACTAAAGACACTCCGGGATTTTACTCAAATGGAGCCACTCTCCTTTAATCCTACATCACCAAAGCTTGCGAGGGATAACGTTGGAGCGCTTGAGCCTGACATATATATAAAAGAGAAACATCCAAGAACTTCGTCAGAAAGCGTGGGGGTGTGTAGCTCCATTGTATGTGTTACCTTTTGGTCCCTAAAGGACTCTGCCACTCAGTCCAGCTCTTCTTGGGTAGGTTGAGTGGAGAGGGAGGCAGAAAACACGTGTAAATAACTGTGCTCAGGAGCTGGAAGCCCTTGTGAGATTGCGTGAGGGGTAATGCGTTGCAGAGAATCAAAGGAGCATTTATAGAGACTTATCTCTGTCTACTGCCTGCCAGGAACTCATTGCTCGTGTTCTCTTTTTAGATCCTGGAATCGCCCGCTTATGTTTTCCCTGTGAATGTGGTCATTGAGATGTATCGGCTTCCATTACGTCCACTCGCATGGGGCTGGGAGCTCTTTCAGGACAAATTAATCATCAGGCATTTATCAGTCTACGATAATACCCCCCCACCCCCCCCCCCCGGGGTATTATGTCACCTCCATTTGCTTGACTTGAGACAACTGGCTCTTGCCTCTGTGTATTAAAGCCAGATTAGTTCACTCACAAATAAGAACCTGGAACAGACTCGGGCTTTGCAGATGTGCCTGGAAACTGAAGGAGTTTTATTGGAGTCCTGTCCAGGGAACAACACGACTCTTGGAATGCAATAACAAATCAAGGTTGCAGTTAATCAATAAAGCTCTTAAAATGGTTTGCCTTTTTATCTGGCTTAAAGTTAAGTTCTCTTCTGTAAACCATTGTCACCCGTTGGACGAGGAAAGGCAACGCATGCCAGACAGGAGGTAAGTCATATGGACCAGGCTGTGTCTGGCGGATTGATTTTACAACTCCAGCCTCAGCCAAACAGAAACATGTACAAGTTTGAAAAATGTAGACTATGTGTATGGAGTCACCAGTTGGCCTACTCAAAGAACCTCAAAGCATGTTTTTGAACGAGACCGTGTTCTGTTCTCAGAAAAAGCCTTACACTTATAAACTTATGTTTTTGGAGGTGTGTGGGATGCGCGGCAGTGGTTCCAAGAAAAATGTGACCCCCATTTTTTCCATCTGCGGTATTAAGGTTGCCGTCCAGTCCTGTCAAAAGAGTCAACTGTTCCATTCAGACCATAGCCAGGTGCTTGCTGTCGGCTAAGAGAAGAGACACCAGGGAGCTGAGAAACACCCCACTGCTGGTTGCTACAAGCACCGCCACTGCATTCCAAATACTGAACAGGGCTTTCAGTGCTCCCTCTCCTTAATGTGCCGCCTGGCTGTACACAATAGAATTGGCGGATTAATGGCTACTGCAGTTACCAAAATGGGGCATTTGCTCAATGCAAGTACCATGCACGCACACACCTGCGCACGTGCACGCAAGCGCACACACACACAGCCACACGCCCCCTTCCCCAAAGCAACCATAATGCAGGAACAACCAGTATTTTGTAGGTGCACTTGGTAACACCGCAAAAACTGGCAATACATGTATGTGTTCAGTACAGCAGGAATACACCCAGTACAACTGTATGAAGCGCAAAGCTTGACAACACATAGCCGAGAAAGAGGGGCGGCATTCACAAACCATGTTTGCAACGAGAGCCTGATCCATGCCTGTAAACACAGAGAAAATGTGCAATCTACACTCGCCATGAATCACAAAGCACAACTGAGCAAGGAATGCTCTTTGTGCCTAAATAACTTGGCGGGTGTGCTGTACGGCTTGTGCAAGAGAAGTCAGCACGGACCCCCTACTCCATATTAAGCATGTAATCATCACTTTTGCAGGGGTGACCGGGAAACATTTACACTCGGCCCTCCCACACAACGGTAACCCGATTTCTCGTGATGATGTAAGTGCAACTCGATGATACAGAGTGATATTGCAATTCCCTATATAACCACAACAAGGTTGCCCTGAAGACGGACTCGTGGCATTACCTCGTGGGAGACACACTGTGCTCCTCATTGATTGAATACATATCGTTTTGTGCAACTTTTATGACTACACGAGCCATATTTATTTGTCCACAACATTGTGTTCAATTGTATACAGTATAATATTGCCATTAGCTCTTTTTGAGCACACAAGGTAGAGCCTGTGGTTTCTTTGGACCGTTTTCCTCTGAATCCTCTCTTGATTATCCTTAGGCCACCCAGTTCCTGGGAGTGCTACAAGCCCTTGAAACCCACATCGAGTAGAAACCCCATGCAGCCTGGTACTCTCATTCTCGCGCCTAGGGAAACTCAAGTCCGCATGCCCGCCAGATACACCAGAACCCTCGTTCAGGAACCTTTCTTTTCTATACGGGATTTGGGAAACACTTTGCTGACCGCTACCTGACCTCCTTACTGGACCCTCTGAATTCTTTGCAGCATGCCACAGAACATTTCATCAAAGGGCTGCAGAAATACATCCAGATCCATCTACCTATCAGGGAGCTGCACCGGATGCCCCTCCTATGCTCCATCATCTTTGAAAGGGGTTGATGCACAAACAAGACTATTCTACCTGGCTGAGATGTTCACCATCTTTGGAGGCCCCCAAAGCACCAGAAGCCACTACATCACCAGACAAGATTCTGAGATTTCAGAAAGTCAAGAAGGAAAGCATCAGAAAACAGGCCTTCTCCTGCTACGTATCCTGCCTCTGGAATGATGTACAGAGGCACATCCAATTGGCTTCATCTTTCTTGCAGTTCAGGATGGAACTTAAGACCTACTCTTCCAAGGACTATCTTGCCAGTCACTGACACCCTGATAGCACCCCTTTCACCTGCAATTTCCTCCACTCCTAAGCTCTGCCTGGTCTTTGCTCTCTTTGGTCTCCCATTTTTGCTTGCGAGATTTGAGCTATATAATTCCCACGCATGCACAGGTACAGTCCTTCAGCTTTTGCAGGCTTCTTCGTGAGCACTTAGATGTGGGTTCCGACCTTGAATACAAGACATCACTCGCGCTGCTGTCCTATCTGGTCCTGGTAGCCCCCTCTCTTTGCATAAAGTAGTAGACATACCCATTAAATGGCGGTATATGTATTGCGCATGCTCATTTGAAGGGCACAACATCTTGCTGTTCGATATGGTGGTGGAGCTTCACAAGGATACCTGCTAGGGATACCCCCAGGGTATAGATGGTTGTAACTCAATATATTTCATGAAGGCTCAGGGTATTTTCCGATCCACAGACATCAACATAATAGTAAAGTTTCCTGCATGTTACCTCTCTCCCCACTAGCCTCGCCTACCCCTTCTTTTACAGATCTTCTAGAACACCTGGAGGCCATGAAAATGGTAGTGATGGGCAGTATAAATCCCACTGGCACCCTGAAGGGGGGCGGCAGCCAATCAGTATGGTACAAGCCCACGTTCTGAGCTGCCTGGGCAGCCAGCACCGCCTTCCCATACCCCAGGGATCCCCAACGTGTAGCTCGGGAGCAACATGTTGCTCGCGGCACCCTAAATTGTTGCTCGCCAGTTGCTCTGGGCCATGATGTGGAGGCCTAGAAGGAGGTGCTGAATGGATGAGACCTCAGTAGCACTGTGCAAGAATGTTGGCCAATAAGCCCCTGTGCTTCCAGCTGGCTTATTTTTATACATGCAAGATTTGTGTTTGGTGCCACCATGCACACAATTCTTCAGTAAATATCCTTACTTGTTATGGTAGTGTCATTGCTAAAACCCTGTCATCACCAGTTACTTTGTCCAGCTGACACATGTATTAATGAGTACAATATTTGATCCATCTTTGTGTCATGGAGAAAATTGGCATATTATTTTCCTTGGTACAGCTAGTATGAGCATATTGGACAAGGAAGTGGTATGCATACCCAACATTCCTTTATTAAATAATGTGCATGCAAACTTTCTGTACAAGTGAGGTTTGTGTTTGATGCCACCATGCATATTTATCGACAATGTTCATTTTGGTGTCACCTGTATTTATTACTACATAGTGTCCTAGTGGAAAAATTGTCATCGTTTGATACTCTGCCCATCTGGCACATGGTTAAGGGGCAGATATGGTTAATGCAGGTCACATTTTTCATAATTAATATGCCCTGTATTCTATATTTGTCTCAGTTGTTTAAACTAACAAGCCAATTAATTGGTTCAAATCCCAGATGTGCTTTTAAAGAATAAGGAACATTCTTAACTGGCCTGACACTTTCAAATTTAACACCCCCAATTTAGCTCACAAGGCGCTAGCAGGTGTTTCTGCAAGGAGACCTGCTATTTGGTACAGGAATTTATTTAGCAACCCCTCCAGAAAATGACAGTTCTAACCACTCTAGATTTTGCGGCCTTAAAATCATGAAGACCTTTGTGTTATATATCTCCACTCGTCCAATCAGAATGCCGCAAACTTGAAATAACATAAAAAGCCATTTAATCTTTAATGATGCCTTTTCAGCTATCTTCTTAAAATGACTGACGCAAGCACTGCTCTTTCAGAAGAGTGGGCTCAAATAAAAATGAGACTGCCCCCTCATCTCTACATTCATTTAAAAACTAGCTACAAGGTTTCACCCTTTGCCTGAACACCATAATTTTTGTTTTTATTATATCTAATTTCAAACTGTAATTCCCAAAATAGGAACTTGTGTTTAGCAGGCCCTGTTGGAGACCTGCTTGGGGCAAGTCCAAAAAAGCTGTGTCTTCTGCATAAGGAAGCATGCTATACAATGAACCCTTCAGGTGGAGGGTGGATTAACTTTCCTAAGAGAAGTACTAGAATCAACATCCAAAAGGAATACATTGGGACCAACTGACATCCCTGCTTGTCACCTTTATTGGTGTTGGAAAACAATGTATAATTCCACAATCTTGTATATTGGACAGATGCTGAGATTTCAGCGTATCACATTGGATAAGACTTAAAAAACCATTAGTGACCTGTAAGAATGTAGAAGTAGGACTCAGACACAGTGGGCTCATGTTGTTTGACATATACTTTTATTGAAAGTAAAAGGGTGGGGGACTGGGGAAACTCTTGCCTTTCCCTAAAGCTAAGAGGGGTTTCTTTTCCTCAACCAAAACTAAGGAATCTGTCAGGATGTCTTGTCTAAAGTAAATAGTCCACTGTCACAAGTCCAAAGCCTATTTCCATCCCTCACACTATTGACCAACCTATAAAAAACAAAAGATCTTCTTAATTCAGAAGAATAGGTTGTAGATCCAATCAAAGAGTTCCAAGTAACAAAGGTTCCAAACCCACAGTTCTTAAATGTAAAACAAAGTTCTTAGATATTTCTCTGTTGCACAAACTTCGCAACGACTCCCTTGTCCCATTTCCTTCTCTTGGCAACTCTCTATTTATTGGACCACAACCAGGGGCAATGACTGCTTTGCCCTGGTTCCTTCTCTTGTAGGTCCCAGTTCTCTGCTTCTCTCTCTTTCCGCTTGGGCCAATTTGGTTCACTTTCCTGCAAAGTATGGTCCTTAGTAAATTACTCTGTGGTTTCCCTTCTTCTCATGGGATTGGGCCCTAGACCCCTCTTTATGTCCGGGAACTGGGAGCCCTCTTCTCCCAAGTACCACCATGAGGAAGAGGACTTTTGTGTTTCTCGTGTAGTGGGTCCCAAACCTCCCTTGCGTGAGGATACTTGGAGCTCTCTTCTCCCATGTACCACCACAAGGAAGATGACTTGTGTGGTTCTTGTGTAGTGGGTCCCAGACACCTCTTCTTTGTGTGTGGGTACTTGGAGCCCTTTCCTCCCAAGTACCGCCACAAAGAGGAGGACTCATGTTGCCTTTGTTTGGTGGGTCCCAAACCCTTAAGTTTCTCTTGTTGGGGGACAGGCATGGTCCACATGCCTGCCTGGTACTGTGACTATTAAGATGCTGATTGCACCGTCTTATTTTCCCACCAGTCAGCCTGAGTGCTCCCCCCCTTTGTAGTGGAATCTGGTCTGCCCGGGAACACTGCAGTGTCAATGTTTGCCAGGGCAGCGTGGTCTTCCTTTCACGTGCTTCCCTGTCTGCAGGAACACCAAGAGATTGTCTCTGCTAGCTCGCCTTCTGGTCCTTCCACTGTGGACTGGCCCTTGTCCTTCCAGCTCCCTTCTTGGCATCCTGGTGTGCTTCCTTGCACCTTCCTGCACCGTGCTGGCTCCTGCATGGAGGACTAGACAACCTCTTCCTTTTCTACTCTGCATTGACCAATGAGCAGCCAGCAACAACTAGACTGCTCATTGTGGTTCTTAGGAGAACTCTTCATGCCTCCGCTCCTCCTCTTCATACCAGTACTTATTCCAAGTTGTCTAGAATGCTCATGTTGGTTATGCGGAACACTCTACATTCCTCCATTCATCTTCTTTGTCTTAGTGGTTGTCAATAGCATATCTTTCAACTCTTCCCCATTCTTCGTCTCAGTATTTCTACCCTTGATCTCCCTTGGGTTGGTTGTGCTCTTCATAGTCCCAGTACTTATCTAGGGAAATGGCAGGGCGACTATAGCTCATGAGCTTATTAGGGAAGGGGTTGTTCTTTGGGTTATAGGAAGGGGGGAGTAGGGTCTGGTGATTGGTACGGATATTGCGTTCTCAGGGTAGGGTCGTTCCTAGTCACATGAGGGGTTTCCTCTCCCATGTGATGCTCTCCCTGTGCACCACCCTCAGGGGAACTATTGTACCGGGGAAGTACCACCCTGGCCCCATGGGAATGGTCTCCCCAATAGGGTAGAAGGGACAGCATCCACAGATTTGTCACAGACGCCAATAAAATGTAAATTACGCCACATTAGGTTTCTAGCAATCAAATACCGACTAAATCCACCCTGGAGTGCTATAGACTCCATAATTTGGGACTAGCACTGCCAAACCACCGCTTGGAATCTGGCAGTGATACCACTGGACCAAATGGCAGTAACGGTACCGTTGAGATGCCACCAAACTCGTAATGAGCCCCAATGTCCATTAAGGGAATTGGCCTATAATCGTGAGGGGCTGGTGGTCCAAGAAATACTTGTCTACGGGGATGGCATAATGCCTGTCTTGACAACAGCAATCAACATAAAACGATTTGGTGTCCTTCAAAAAAGCTCCCATTGTTTCTCAAATTCTTTTTTTGTCTTAAGCCAATTTTTTATGCCATTTTGAAACTATAAATCTAACCAGCAGTGTACACACCCCTCATTAAATCATGGTTCAGTTTTCTTTTCGAGATTCTACATTCTGCATCGAACCATGGTACATCCCTTTCTATAACCTGGAACTCCTGAACTTGGGGGCACGGTTTGCCAATAGCTCTGTCCTCGATAGTTTCTCCTAAAGATTCAAACAAACTGACGCTTTTCTTTGTGGCCTCTGAACTGTTTAACAGTTTTAAGAGAATATCTTAATTTCTTGTGAATTAGTAATACTTTCCAATGCCTCCTTTTCGAGCATAGGCATCGCCAACCAGCCTCTCTTGCTGTCAGATATCTTCTTCGTGGTGCCTACCCTGGCCATTGGAAAATGTACTCAAGAGGATTGTGCTTACTCTTTGATCAATAAGAAATGTAACATTTCATAACATTCCTGAAGAAAAAACCATCCACAATACAGTCATCAATGACTGTGGAACAGTATTGCCGATTTTGCATGCTCATGAATGCACCATTTGCCATTAAAGATCCCATAAAATCCTAGGCAGAATCTCAGTAGACCTGAAAAATCAGTGCTCCGTTTGTGGCCATTTTTACTGTCCATACATTTGCACTAATATTTTGCTCGGGAACCTGAAACCCCATGTAATGTTTATTTACTCCTACTCTATTTTTGAACTGCTGGACTGGTCCTATATGTATAAAAATTTACTACTGACCACTCAATTTCCTCAACATTTCTTGTAAACAACCACGTCAAATGAAGTTAAAGGCCTTGCACATTTCCTTGACTAGAATAACACGTAGTCTAGATAACTATTAAGTACTGCAAATTAAATGTTCCATACACAGTTTTAACTTTGTTACATTTCTAATTTGTGTTGCAATCATTTGTCCGCCAACTGTGCACCGATATGTTCTGTTGAAAAATGGATGTTGCTCACCATTTTATTTGATATGCCAATGTTGCTCATTGCGCGCAAAAGGTTGGGGACCCCTGCCATACCCGCTCCCCCTTCCCCCTCACCCTGGCACCCGTGTAGTTTCCTACACGGGTGCTAATGGTGTCTTTAAATAAAATTGAAACATACCTTTCCTGCGTGGTCCGGCGCCGGGAGTGCTGCTGTCCCCACAGTCCATTTGCCATGCTGATGACGTCAAAGGCAGCGCCACAAGATGAAAGGTATGTTTCCTTTTTATTTTAAATTAAAATGTTAGCACCTGCATAGGGAACGCCGAGGTTACTTATGGTGATCTGGCCTGAGGTGGTGTGCTGACCCTTTTGGTAATGGCCCACCACCCTCATTAAGGGAACCTCGCTGTGCATGGGTCCTTAACTTGGGCGCCGGGCTGTTACCTCCGGGGTCAGCCTGCCATCTCAGGGCATATCGCCTCAGTATAACATAGCATAATGGGTGGAGCCACAGAGATAGCAGTGTGAGTAGACTTATAGGGAAACATGGTGCCTTGGGACACCCTAATCTTAGGAGGCCTAGGGTCTCTCGGGGGACACATCCTGGTTTTATGCCCTTGATGAGGCCTTGGGTGATTACATATCAGGGGAACAGGTGAGTGAACTAGTCAAGAGAAGCGAAAAACACAGGGGTTTTGTGCGAAAGGTACAGTAAAGCTCTTATAACTCTCACCAAATAAGCACAAATGCACTTTTTGTCAGCAAGGACACCCCCTAATGTTTATTTTTTTAGGCACCAGAATGTAATGCTGTGCAGTAATGATGGATGCATTAATTCATGCATATACATTTCAAGTAACAAAAGTGAGTAAGGATCCAACAATAATTAACTGCATTGTAAATACTGTGAAGTGCGGACATCAGGCAATCTATGACAAGAGTGCAAACTTCATGAGAAATAACATGACAAACATGAGTGTGCAGTTTGCTACACTTCTCTTGCATTGCTGCTGACTTCTGTCTTTATTTCTTTCTTTATTGTTCATTCCGAAACAGTGATCTCTTTAGATCAAAACCTCCACCCAGACAATCACCTCGCCTATCACCATGCTCACTCTCTACTCTGCCCTCTACGCAACCACTCCTTTGCCTCGGGATCCTTCCCCTCCCCTCTGAAGCACTCCTTTGTGCATCCTCTTCTCACGAAACCCACAGGTGATCCTTCTTGTCCAGCTAACTATCGCCCAATTTCCATTACTCCCTTTCTGGGCAAACTCCTGGAAAAGTTTGCCATCTCTCAGCTTAACCTTCATTCCAATTCTGTTGGCTGTCTCCATGACCACCCGTCTGGCTTCAGAGCTGCCAGAAGCACGACAACTGCTCTCCTGAACATCCGTGAAGATCTGCTCTCCAACCTTGACTCTAACATTCCCTCTGTCCTCGTCCTCCTCGATCTCTCCTGCCTTCGACACGGTCAACCATACCATCCTGCTCAACCGTCTCCATGAAAACCTGGGTATCACTGATCAGGCTCTGGCTTGGCTGACCTCTTTCCTCTCAGATCGACCCTCCCAGGTCCAACTTGGGTCCTTCCTTTCATCTATCCTCCTCTCTACCTGTGGTGTTCCCCAGAGGTCTAACCTCTCGTCCTGGCTTTTCAACCAATATCTGGCAACTCTCGCCAACTGCATTGCCACTTTCTGCTCAAATTTCCAGTGCTACGCTGACAACACTCAACTCATTTTCAGGCTGCCCTCTGCCACCTCCTCTCCCTCTCTCATCTCTGATTGCCTAACTGCCATTCAAGATTGGTGTGCCGCCAATGATCTTTGTCTGAATGCCAGCAAGACGGAGATCCTCCTCATCGGCACACCTTCACCATCCTTTCCCCTCACTCTCTGGCCGGCCTCCTTTGGCCCTCCTCCTACCCCCACCTGCAAGGCTAAGAACCTCGGGGTCATCTTTGACTCCACCCTTTCCTTCTCCGCCCACATCTCTGAGGTCTCTGAAAAGTCAAATTTCCTACTGCACCACCTCAGATGTACTCTGCCTTTCCTCTCATTCCCCCAGAAGCTCATGGTATCCCAAGCTCTGGTTCTCTCTAGCTTGGACCATTGTAACAGCCTCTTTCTAGATCTACCTGCCTCTACTCTCCGCCCTCTGCAACTAATCCAGAACAGGACTGCGAGACTTGTCCTTGTCCTCAAGCCCTGGGATCGTATCTCTCCAGCCCTGAAATCTTTCCATTGGCTCCCAGTGGATGCAAGGATTAAATTCAAAACCCTCTGCCTTGTCCACAAGGCTTTCTGGAGCCTGGGTCCAACATACCTTCAGCTATCCCTCCGCAAATACCTCCTCTCGAGAGCTATTCGCTCCTCTACCTCCAACTCCCTCAGCGTCAGTCGTTTTTCACAGAAACGAGCTGGGGGCAGATCTCTGTCTTCGACTGGGGCCTCCCTCTGGAACAGCTTCCCTGCCACTCTAAAACTTGAGGCGAACCATCTCCGGTTCCAGAAGCACCTCAAGACCTTCCTCTTTTCTTCTGCCTTCGCTCCCCCTCTCCCCTGCTGATCTGTTCTCTCTTGGCACCGTGCACCTGGCCACTCTCTGTCGTCCGGGCCCAGGTACCTCCTCACCCTGCCACCCTCCCGCACTGCCTCTGGGCCCCTTCCACTGGGTTCTGTATGTATCTGTACCCATACAGCCCCCCCCTTTTCTTTCTGCACTTATCAGACCTACCCTGTCTTCTGCCTTAAACCTAGCACTTGCAAATTGCTGGCTGCACTACCACTGTTTGTTGCCTTTATTATTTATTTATTGTTATTAATATGTTTCTCCTCTGCTTCGCACTCTCCCCCCTTCCATGAACTTTTCCCCTCCCCCTCTCTCACTGGGCCTAGTAAGATCGCTGTTTTGTTCTCCCCTGTTCCCCTCCCTTGCCTTGTCGCGCTCTGAGACACTTGTGTACCAGCGCGATAGAAATAAAATATCAATATCAATATACCAACACACAATTAGAGTGCAGCTACACCCCTCGATCAATTTCGGCCTAGCTGCTTACATGCGAACAATACTCATGAACACCTCAACCTCCTGATAAAATGCAGCCCTCCCCCACGAAAATTGGCCTAGCTGCACACTTATGCATCCTACACAGGCCTGACACAGCCAGAACCCAGTCTTGGTGAACAAGCTCCAGATTGCACACATTCAGCTGATATCAAATACCAACACACCTGATGTTAGGATGCAGCTACCATCAGGTAATCGCATCAGCTGTGCACATAATCAGGCCACCCAAGCACCCTATGACACCTTACTCTCTAGACTGACCTGGACTATGGTCCCCGAGGGCGTTCAACCTACTAGAGCTTTGAGGTCATACCAATGATATGTAGAGTGCTATATAAATGGCAAATAACATAACATAACATAACATTTGTGATGCGCCAATACACAAGGGTTTCCACTTCATCCAGATCCTGTCCGAACACCACGCTCCCTGCATCACCATACAAGTCAATCAATAAAATCAAATTTCGTGTTTTAAACCGAAAGTGAACATTTGAACAACAGTATACAGATAACTATGTGACTTTTTTTCACTGGACACTTCACAGCTGCATCACCGCTAAGGAAATAACCAATTTTCAGTCCTTTGATTTCAAATATATATTTGTTCCAAGTGATTTTTATGTAGCGCCTATCATGCAAACAAGAGCAGGGACACAGGGCCTCATTCTATGGTTGCCGGTATCCTGGCGGTAGATCCGATAGGATACCAGCAAATGTTATTACTGTTGCCGGCACTCAGTGAGGTGGCATTGCCGCCAGATTATGAGTGCCGGAACCCTTATTCACAGAGTCCCATAGGACTCCATGAGGGGATTTTCCATCATTCCCATCATCCGGCAATACCGGTGCCGGTAATGACAGCTTTTTTTGGCGGTAGAGGTAACACAGGTGGCCCACCGGCAAACCTTTAGTCGGTCGGTCTGGTAAAGTGCTGGTATACTTTGCTTCCGGTACTTTATTATCGGACCGTCTGACTTATAATGAGGCCGACAGTATTTAATTAAGTCCAGGGCCCTTACATTCATCTGTGGTGTGTGTGAGCTCCTTTCTGAAGCGGATCTGCACAAGGTCGAACATTACAAAGGGGTTCTTGACTGAAATAATGTCATCAGCCCTCACACAGCTGTCTTTCCTGCTCGGCAATTGGGCAAGACCTAGAAAATCTGCTCCACAAACGTATCCTTCTAATAGGAAGGCGACGGCTCAGCAAGCGCCACCAGTGGTTGTGGGTCCGGTAGGGCTGAACTGAAGAGTCTTACAATGCCTTTGTCTCTAAAGCTCAATTTAAAGTATGGTTGAAGGAGACTATATCGTGCAACTGCCGCATTTAATAGCTTTACCTAACATAGAGTGTGCTGAACCTTTGGTATCTTGACCTCGGCCCCACCTCTTGCCTGGTTCGGCTAAAATGAATGGGGGCTGGGGAGCGGCAAGCGCTGATAGATTTTGATGGATTGGACTGAACTGGTGGTTGGTAGCGGCATTAATACTGACAGTCCAGTTTGGACCTAGTGGTAGCCGCAACCTCAGTGGACTCTCTGTATTTTCACCTCACCCAGTTGCACATGCACCACTGGTTGGGGGTTAATCCCCATTAATGTTATAAGGGCGGTGAAGTGATGGGAGGGAGCCGTGGCAGAGGCAGCTTTTGGTGCGGGGTGGATAATAGGGCACCAACGGGAGGCTGGAGGACACATTTGTCCCAAGGGGGGAAAGAGGGGGCAACCGCCCCCTACCATCTCCCAGGCTCCGTCAATGGGAGGGAGGCTTTACCCGCTGACTCTGTGTTGGTGGATTGCTGCCCTGTCCAGAGCCTAGTCGAAACACTTCTGCCAAGTAGACTCCCACCTAGGGGGCACCATGGGCTGTTCTTTGGTCTTGTCACCACCCAACCTAGTGTCCGAAAGAGGGAAGATCTTAAGAAGTCTGGTGATGATTCTAGAACACCGCCAAAATTGAGGTCTAAGAGTGCAATGGGACGCAACAGAAAAGTGTTGGTTCGCTCCAGTGGACCTAAACGATTGGTGTTAGTTTTAATTGAAAGGTCTTGCACCGCACAGAGAAGGCACACAGACGTGCATGGGACATATACCAGACTATCGGGCTGGCCCTCTGTGCACTGCCCGGTTGTCCTATCTTCTAGGCCAGTGTGGACATGGTAGAAACTCCCTGACGTCTAATGCAACTTAGCCGTTTGCCAAAAGGTTATGAACGTGGCTTCTGCGGCACCGTTTTGGCAGACGCTATCCTTTCCGTCAATAAAGCGGAATGACCTTTACTAGCCGACTGCCCCGGAGTGTTTTGATTTCTACTGACATTACACAATGGCAAATGTCGGAGGAAACAGGCCGCCACATGCGCGGTGTGTTTACAAGATGCTATCGACAGGCCTCGTGGTCACATCAGGCAACCAGAACGCAGCCTCCGGGCCCAGCTTCAATCTGGAAGCCATTACCGCGGCCCACTGCGAGGACGCACGTGGCGAGGGATAGGCCGCGCGCCAAACAGCAGAGGCTAGACAGGGCGGTTACGCAGGACATTCCTCACCCCTTTTCATGGCCTATAAAGCATGTTATTCCTTTTATTTAATTTTTTCTTTTGATGATCGCGAAAAAACAGACATCTAGTGTCCTCTAAAACAGCTCCGTGCGGTTTTAAGCTGTCAACAGAAAACCATTGCTCGAACACGCGCCTTCGAGGTATTTTTACAATTTTTTGCTTTTCTATCCGTCTCTTTTATTATAATTCTTTCTCAGCCCTGCTTGGTTGACATTGTCACGCCATTTGCTTTATTGCTCATTGACAAAATCAAACATTTTCATTACAAAAATATTTGATTGTGGGCCAGTATGTGCCAACAAATGTTCCAAAAAAGGGATTCTTGTCAGTTTTTTGCAATGCGACGCAAACTGCGGTTGTGAATGTGGACACTTATTTTAGGTAGCTAGGTACTTTTTCATTGGCTGAAAAGTGATAACTGGCTCCCTGCTGACAGATCTAGCCAAGGCACATCAGACCCGTGTATGCATTCCATGTGAAGGTGGTGAGAGGTGGGTATCAGAGATGCCCACGTTCTGACCCCATTCAGTGACCCCATGGCAACTGTTTTTTATTATTTACTTCAGGTGCTTGCCCACTGATCTTAGCTCAGTGACTTGTGTTGAGCAGGGTTGCCTTCCTGCCACCACAGAGAAGAATGTGTTTACCACACTATGGCTGTGCAAGTTGACGGGGTCACAAATCAAAGTGTGTGCTGCCTTAAACTTGGGCAGCTGACATGATTTACATATATTAATATTCAAGGAAAAAAAACTTTAGTTGCAGGGACAGGGGCGGAAGAGACACATCAAATCTGGGGGGGGCAGGGGACAACTTGGGGACTTTGCTACAGACCCAAATCAACCCCTGGTCAAACCAATATAAGGCAAGTCCAGCCGAGTGCCGAAGCATTCGTAGCTCTACAAAAAGCAGGTGTTACTGTTGCCCAATTCACTGGTACTTAGTTCTGGCGCTTGTTCATTATTTTTTTTCCATTTACACACACTGTGTGGTCACTACACAACCGTACAATCTGCATGTACCATATGCATGCCGTATTTACGCCTCTTCACACATTGTGCGTGCACCATTCCAAAAAGTCTGCACACACAATGTGTGCGCCATACCAACTGCTTTTCACACACGTGTTCATAAAGCTTATTCCTCTGCACACATTGGTACAACATATCAACTGATTTACACCCCCACCCCTTTGTGCACCACAACTACAGTTCTACACGCGTCTGCGCTATCTGCATCAGGTACACATACCTATTTCACAGCACAAACCATGTATGCATTATACCCACTGCTCTACAAACACCCTGTGCACGATTCCTACTCCTTATTGCGAACAGTGCTCACCTCTGCCGGATCCTATGTGATTGGTACATGGAGATCTCTGAACAATTATCATGTGCACCTTGCGATTCCCCACACACAGTGTGTACCACACCAACCAGTCTGTACATACAATATGTGGGCAGCTCATCAACTGCTCTGCAAGCAGCGTGCATGCAATATACACATCTCTCTGCCCACATTTTGTGCAACACATCAGCTGCTCTGCAATCAGATTGTGAACCATGTCTACCACTTTTGTATAGCTTATGTGCCTAATATACAACTACCACTCTGTGCACACAAAGTTCACCATATTCATACGTGTACACTCGCCATGTGTGCATCATACCTACCACGATGCACAATGAAATGCCCCATGCCTACTCTGCACACAATACAAAAATAATATTTGTTTATTTATATAGTGCTTTTGCCAAAGTGCTGCACATAAATCATTTACATACAATTACTAGCACCCAACCAACGTTGGTACTCATCAATCCATCTCGGAAGGAAGAATGAAAGACTGAGTTGCCTTGCAGGGATTCCAGCCTGCGACCTGCAGATGCCACACAGATTTCAGCAGCGAGTGTGGAATCCTCTGAGATATTTTACCAGCCATATACCTACATTTATGCAGACACCAAATATATACAATACCTGCCACAATGTACCTGCACCTTACCTATAATGCTATACAGACATTATGCATCAGACCTACCTCTCTAGCTATTCAGACGCATTGTGTGCACCACCCATGCCACCTTGCTGCTCAGATTGTGTGCATCACTCCCCACCTTAAAAAACAAGCACCACACGTACCATGTGTGCACCCTCCCTACCCCTTTGTACACCCCCTTGGGTGGACTATAGATGCCACTTTACACAATATATGTGTGTATCGTCACTCAAATGTGCAGGCGCACAATCCCTGGGCAGAAAATGATGATGTACCATGCACCAGGTAGTCAGCTGCAGCCAGTAGGATGATGAGCAAACCATCCAGGCTGGCCTGGATGTTTGCTTAGAGTCCAGCCCTGATTTTATTTAACGCTGCCCTGCTGCTTCTTCGCTTCACTTGGGAAATATAATCCCCCTACTTTCCCTCACCTCACCTCACTTCTGATTGTGGGGGGATACATGGCATGGCCAATCCCCTCTGCCTGGAATTGTGGGGGGATTTGTTCACCCTCTATCCCCCATTTCCTACACCCATGTACAGGGACGCTAATGTGAGAACTTAATGCAAAACCCCTGAAATTCAGCTAAAGCCACCTTAACTTCACGCCCCCTGTTGTGCAGCCCATGACCACACTGATGACATCACAGATGACATCCCTGGTGGCATCACTGATGACATCACGGGTGACATCACTAGTTGCATCATCTATGACATCACTGATGGTATCACTGTTTACATGATATAGAACATCACTGATTTCATCTCTGATGGCATCAGACATAATACAATGTATGACTCAGCTAATAAAAGCTTTGATTAAATACATAACCGTCTTATCCAGACTGGACTATGGCAATGCCCTACTATTGGGGTCCAGTAAACAATGCCTGACAAAATACCAGCACGTTCAGAACCGCGCTGTTCGGATAATTAAGCAGAAAGCAAAAACTGACCATATCAGTGAAGCACGACAGGAACTACACTGGCTTACGGTCGAAGACTGTGTCATTTTTAAATCTATGACAATTACACATAAGTGCCTATACAGTAAAGCTCTGGCGTACCTGAAGTCCAAGATCGTGGGCTACACTCCAACCCGCAGACTAAGATCTGAGATGCAAGTACTTATTACAACAAATCTTCATAGGAAAACAAACGGGTTAGGCAAAGCCTTCCCCCAATCGATCAGCTCAGCAATGGAATAAACTGCCATTGAACTTGAGAGCAGAATCCAGCCTCCTCAGATTCTGAAAGCAATTAAAAACCTTCCTATTCAAATGAACTAGACATCCCTTAGTAATACTTGTTCTTTTCTGTGTCTTGACATTCCAAGCATCTCGTGATCTGTACTTACTTTGTCAACATGTTATGTGTAAGTCAATGGGCCTCATTACGAGGCAGGCGGTAGCCGTGCCCTTATGAAGCGCACAGCTGCCGCTGGTAATAATTTTTTACTGGCACCCAGAAAAGGCCAATAACCGGGTCATGCCGACCTTGGCAGACCCGGCAATTGCCCTTTTCTGGGCGCCGGTAAAAATTGATTCCCATTCCCATTTAAACCACATAGGGCTCAATGGGAATTTGGAGGATGCTAATGTCGGGCCCGTTGTTAGTATCCTGGTCTGCTAGCGGGCCCCGCTAAGGACGCCTGGTCTAACCAGGCGTCCTTAGCGGGACCCACTGCAGACCTTGCAATAGGGTGGCCCGGAATGAAGGGTGCCCGTCCCTTACTGGCACCATTGATCCGCGGCTGCCTGCCTCGTAATGAAGTCCAATGTCTCTATGTGGTGCCCCGATGCCTGCGGGCTTCCAGCGCCTTACAAACTAAGAAATAAAATAAAATAACAATTTAGGCTTTGGCCTTTGCCACGGCTAAGACTGGGGACACAGTGTATAGCTGAAGCCCATATTGACTGGTTAGTGTGTACAATATACAGTGGCCGCGGCCGAAGCAATAGCTCCTACAAGTGTCCTTTCCTAACAGGCCTTTTTCAAATTCTGCTCACAGAATAAATAAATCGCAACAGTATTGTACCAACCAGAGACACTCATAGGTGCAATCACCCAGTGCCAACCACAACCCACTCAAGACAACTGGTTTGCAGACATAGAAAATCTGTGAACTGAAAAGCTTAATCTGTCTGCACATTCATGCACTTATGCAGGAGGAGGCAGAGGAATGCTCATTGGGCTTGAGAGCTAGGAAAGAGATATGAGCAAAATGTGAACCGCATGGAAGGCTGCAGGTGTGCAAGGGGTGGAAGGAAGCATTGAGGGGAGTGTAGGGAGCAGCCAGATGGCCTCAGAAGTAGAGAAGAAGTTCCTGTCCCCCAGCCCCTCAGTCAACCTACCAAAAATATGACAGATGCAGCCCAGAGTGTTCAGTGCAACTCTAATGACCTCTGTCACCCTGATGCAATGGGAAATAGGGGGTTGCCTGTGGGGTTCTCTCATCAAGGCCAAGTGGCACAGATAGGGAGGAAGGGGTGGTGGTCACTTCTCCTGGGCCACTTCTTCATTCCCAGAGCCGCTCTACTGCTCTACTGCCTGTTTCATATGGTAACTAAAAGTCATTGCAATGACACATAAACTGCATGTAAACTGCATGGCATGTTGATCAGGTGGATTTGTGGAAGACTCCATATACTGTACATGAGTGAGAAATTGTATGATTTAGAAATTGGGACATCTCTGTGTTTTTGTCTGCAGATGTTCACTCCTGAAGAAGAGGGATACATCAACGAAACACGTAGAGTATCACTGGCTGATAATTGAATATGTTAAAGAATACCGAATAAATAAAGAATATTGGAAGACTCCAATGGAATTCGTACCATGAGATTGTGTTTCAAACTTATTTTGAACACATTTGAATATTTCATTTTGAACTTCATGTATGAATAAATTAACCATTTGGCGGATCTTATGGCATGCAGGGGACGGGAGTGCCCATAGGGTGGACACTTTATGTTTTCTAAATGTGTTACGGCTTCGTGTCAGGGTGGGTATTCCTCCCTTGGACCCATACATTAATTGATTTTTGTCTACTTTGCAAATAGATTTGGTGTGCACCGATTGATGTACAATTGTAATTATAGGCAAAGCCAACTTGATGAGTATCTTACCATTGGCATATTGGCATACATTGGCATAGTCAGTATGGACATGTTTTCTTACAGTAGCATGACCCCTTTTAATGGCATTATGCGCAAAGTCAATATGATGAGTGTGGTTATGTGCCATACTGGCCTTACTTTGGTGCAGCCACTATGGGCATGTTTCCTTACAGTGGTATGACCTTTTTACTGGCATCATGGGCAAATCCAACATGATGAGTGTTCTTACGTAGCCATAATGACCTTCCTTTGTGCATCCAGCATGCCCATGTTTTCTTACAGTCATTGGCATGGCATTTTTTATTAGCATTATGGGCAAAGCCAACATGATGAGTGTTGTTATATGGCATTACTGGACTATTTTGGTGCAGCCATTATGGAAATGTTTCCTTACAGTGGCATGACATTTTTACTGGCATTATGAGCAAAGCAAACATGTTTTTTCTTGCCTCCGCTACTGTCTGGGCCTAGAGACAAAAGGCTACATTATGAGGACTATCACGAGCAAATGTAAAGACCACACAGGATTGTGCAAAAGACAGTAATTCCCAGTGAATGAGCGGGCCGGGGGACTGGGACATTTAGACTATTGAGATATACAACTTTTGTTTCAAACCTAGACAGAGCCATCTGTATGTTTATTTGTTTTGCGGGTCCACCTAAGGGCAAGATAGTCCTCTTTATTGTAAAGGTGAACCCATTTCTCTTGATCACTAGAAATAAAACCCACTTAAATTGTATTCAATGAGAGAGTTTCTCACTTATTCTATGTTGGTTTTTGACAGGGGCTGCAGAGCAAAATCAACAAGGGGCTCACTTGTTATGCTCACACAGTATCTAGTAGCCTGGCAGGACCAGAACGTCAAGCCTAAAACTGATTGGGAGGGCCATTACAATAATGGGCAAGGGGAGTGTTGTAAATATGAAGATTTCATGGAGACCTGCAAAAGGTCTGTTGCGGTACCCCACTGTGAGAGAACAGGTAGGGGACTGTCACATCTCAGAATAAGCCCCAATAACGTCAGCACAGGTCTCAACTGTTCTGTTCTTATGCAACAAATACAATGGAAAAAAACTGAAAACGTAGCCAGGATATTCACCCCAGACAAGCCACACAGCATATATAAACAGACCACTATATCGGGATTGTCAACAACAGCAATGGCACAGCTCTCACGTTTGCATTTGTAAGCAGCAAATACACTAGAATGCAATCAAAAATAGAGGCATTCTTCCTCAATCTCACCCCAGCAGCACTAGTACAGTCACAGAGTAAAGTTGCAAACATCACAAAACGTCACAACGTCAAAGAAGTAGCAGGTTGTCACACGCATCATAAAACTGTGCAAACATTGCATACAGTTGCAAACATTACATGACATAACACAGAACAGCATAGTATGTCATATCAAATCAAAACATTGTGAAGTTCCATGTGCCTATCAACTGCCTATATCTTCTTCTCTCGTCTGTCTGTCTGTCTATACGTATATCTTTCAATTAGATACAGAGAACACGCATCAAGGACTGACGGATGAACAGGAGCTCGCCTGCTTGAGTATGCCCGTGGTCCTGGAAGGTATGGACATTTTGGTTGAGAGAAAGGACTCTCAGATAGATGAAAACTACAGGCCTTCCATTTCTCCTGCCTTAGTGTACAAGGTGCAGAAGGGAACATTTTGATGCCACACTCTAAGTTGAACAGTGTCTGTGGCCAGTGAGGCCTCCTTGGTCTTTTAAAGGCAGTCAGGGCAATGATCTGCGTTTGTCAAGCCGCCCTCGCGCAACCGGCCTAGGACCTGGCCCCTGACCTCTGGCTCTTTGCCCCTCGAATCTTCCTCTGCGACTACTGCAAGCAGAGCTACTTTCGTGTTCTGAGGCAATAGGCATTCAATGCATGAATGTAAGGCTGGCAATGGACAGAGAGGTTGTAGTATTTGGGCCTATCCCAGGTGTTACAGAGGTGGAGAGTTAAATGAAAGCACATATTATGAGGCCCAACATAAGTCCTTCTCACACAGCACCTAGCATCCAAAAACAGAAGCACATGCTGCCAGAGATCCAAGGACCCCGTTGCTGTTTCCATAGTTCCCAAACTCATCCGCGTTTTTCCTTTTGGGGCTGCCGTTCAGAGAGCTGATCTCTTCTTTTCCCCTGACTTGCAGGGACATCACTTCAGTGGTCATTTTCATTGGATAGCTGTGCTATGGGGGTGGAGCGTTCTTTCCTGCAGGCCGTAGAGCCACATGCCGTAGTATTATGCAACAAGTGAGTGCTTCAGTGACTGACAGGTGTCAGAGCCAATGCGGTGTCGGTTTCTTGACAGGGAAGATGACAGGTTTCTCCTGAGTGTCGTTGGCTGTGAGGAGTCTGGAGAAGCCGGGGTTTTTAGTAAGGGGGTAACACTAGAAATTCGTAGGGCTAGGAGTCTTATATTCCTGAACTCTGGGGATCCCTCCTACAAATTTATAGGGCACTTTATAATTTGTGTCCCAGAGCTTTTTATTTCAATGAAATGAAGATTTCTAATTCCGTTTGTTGAGCTGTCTCGGAAAATGTTTCAATAAAATTGAACAGTGTGTTAAACATTATTAGTACCTGGGTGCTAACGAATCGAAACCTATCTGCCTTTGAGAGTAGACGTTGGGCCTCTCGCTTGTCCCAGTCCAGCCTATAAAACATGGGGCCTCATTATAAGTTTGCCGGTCCAGAAACAAGGGTGCTTCCTTCTGGAAGTGTTGTGCAAATAATTACAATTATAATTGTTTTCACCTGCCCTTTGCCCAAAACCGGGACAGGGTTTCTACATTTAAAGTGTTGTGACTTATACCTTAAAGGTTTGGGGTCTAAGCCAATCCTCCAACTTCAAAGTTCTGGAAGTGTTGTGCAAATAATTACAATTATAATTGTTGTCACCCGCCCTTTGCCCAAAACCTGGACAGGGTTTTTGTATTTAAAAAACTTTCGGGGGGACAGAGGGCTCAATTCCGGGACTGTCCCAGCAAAACCAGGACGTCTGGTCACCCGAGTGTCCTGCCCCCACTTTCAAACCTTGTGAGACACAGTCAACAATCGACTCATCCCTGGAAGCAGTCCAGCACCATCAATATTTTAATTATGAAAACATTTTGTCCATGCTTTTAAGATTATTATATAACACAGGTTTACAGGTTTTCCTAAATATAAAGCATCGAGTTTAAGGAAGACCTATCAAAGTTGCGCAGAGCATGTTGCCAAGATGTAACTCTTATAGGGGAGGAAGGATAGTTCAGTGGCAACGCGATTGTCTTGGAAGGTGTGGTTCAGCGTCTTTCCACATGATATGAGAGTACCATTTAGATCAGAGGTAGCCAACCGGCCCCCTTCCAGATATTTTGGTGTTTGACTCACATCAACCCAGTTAGCATAGTGAATCGAGAAGGATGATGGGAGTTGTAGGCCAAAAGTCTGGAAGGTGACAGGGTGGCTACCCCCGATTTAGATAAGACCATGCAACACACTTTTGTATGCATGTAGGCACTTAAAAAGTAACACAAGTCGTCACTGCTGATCAAATGGTTCGGCGTCCACACTTTGGTCTGTTTGCAATTTGTCCTCCGATCCAATAAGGGCTATTATCAAAGGGCAGTTTCAGACAGTCCAAAAGGTGCTCCGACAGATGTGTGTGTGGCATCGGTGTAGGAGGCCTGACTCCTACTTTGCCTACTGTAGGCCAGGGCATTGTTGCAGAGGGCCCGTTCTTGGATATGCCACGTTAAGAGTGCTAAGCGTATTGTTAATGAACACATGGCTTTGCTGAGAGCATCTTGCATGCCACGAAATATATATTAAGTGGGTCAAAGATAAAAAAAAACAGGCATTTCGATTTTTCCGAAGGTGCAATGAAAGGCTTGTTGGCTGATAGGGGGTGCGGGGGTGGGGGGGTTAATTAAGGAAACAGAAGGTAAACGTTTCCAAGTTTCTAGGGCCTGATTCACAGAAGTGTTTTATGAAGGCACAATCCCACATGAAAACGCTCTGTGAGTCAGGCTCCAAGTCTGGTTTTAAGGAACTAGTTCCTATGGCGTCCAGTAGCCTTTTGCCGCCTTTCTTTTTAACGCTAGAAGAAGACGTCAGTGTTGACGACGCTCCGCTTAAACATGCGTTTTTTCTCTTCCAGGGTGAATGCAGAAGTGACATCTTGAAATGTGTTCAGCTGCGTTGACGTTCTCAGTATTTGTTGACAAAGCAAGATAGATGCGTGTGTTTCTCTGATTGGGAACATGTGGTTCAACGCTCTCTTACCAGCAGTTATTTAGACAGTTGGAAAAGCAGACCGCTGGGGTGGGCAGGCCGATCTAAGGTGAACAGCTCATGTCTGAACAGCACGAGGCCGGCAGCACGTCATCATTGGGAGCAGCAACCTCGTATTGGGTCACCAGACAAATCTCGAAGGCAGGATGGTATCGGCAATGCAGCACTGTAATCAATCTTTCTTTCTTTCTTTCTTTCTTTCTTTCTTTCTTTCTTTCTTTCTTTCTTTCTTTCTTTCTTTCTTTCTTTCTTTCTTTCTTTCTTTCTTTCTTTCTTTCTTTCTTTCTTTCTTTCTTTTGTTCTTTCCTCCTTCCTTCCTTTCCCCCTCCCTCCCTCCCTCCCTCCCTCCCTCCCTCCCTCCCTCCCTCCCTCCCTCCCTCCCTCCCTCCCTTCCTTCCTTCCTTCCTTCCTTCCTTCCTTCCTTCCTTCCTTCCTTCCTTCCTTCCTTCCTTCCTTCCTTCCTTCCTTCCTTCCTTCCTTCCTTCCTTCCTTCCTTCCTTCCTTCCTTCCTTCCTTCCTTCCTTCCTTCCTTCCTTCCTTCCTTCCTTCCTTCCTTCCTTCTCTTCCCGTCCCATCTCTTCCCTTCCTTCCTGCCTTCCTTCCTTCCTTTATTCCTACCTCTCTATTTTCTCTTGCTTTCTTTCGCCAGCTCCCACTCTTTTACCAGTTTCCCCATGTTAATTTCTTGATTCGCATTTTCTTTCTCCTTTCTCTGTACCTGGCCAGGTAGCTATATCCAACTAACCAGTGGCCTCTAAACCCGAGGTCAAAGTAAATGGCGCCATAGCAAACATGCTAAAGTGATTTGGATGTATGTCGTTGACAATGGCGCCCCCTGACATTTTTCATAATATTATCAACAGTGCAGCGGAAGTGACATCACATGTGTGATGAACCAAAGGGAGTGCCATCACATGATCTTTGACGCAGTGGGTGATATATATGATATCACATGACCTCTGACCCTGATGACATCACAGGAATTGTCATCACTCGTGCATTTAAACACAAATCTACAATCGGTGAAAGGTTAATAAAGTAACAAAATAGAACAAAAGCAGGCAAACGTTTTAAGTTTCCAATCACATGTTAAGTAGGGTCCTGCATTAATATGCCAGGGGAACACCCAGCATAAAGTTTTAGGCAGGTTGCACTGACGTCATATGTCAGTTAGCCTCATGGTGCTAGCCACTACCATTTCATGCCAGTTATCACCTAACATGTATGCTCTTGGCAATGCCTGGGCAGAGAAGGGGGCCCCACACATAGAATAACAAAGGCGTAAATAAATGAACGTGGACCGTGGTTACATTGGATATGTGGATTATTCAGAGGCAAGTCCGTTGTGTGGGTGTCAAGCGCTGGAACACCCTTTGGGCCTAATTCAACGTGTTTGTTGTCAGTGCAAAGTCACTTTGCAATGCGCTAAAAGTTCCATGAATTAGGCCCTTAGTTACTGTGGTAATGCTTGTCTATCTGCTGTGCCACCAGAGGCGAGATTATAGAAACCGTGCACCAGTGAAAGTGCAAAGTGTCCAGGTATTAGCACTAGGGCAAAGTTTGTGCTTGCACAAAAAAATATACATTTTTGATTCATTTTTGCACCAGGGCAACGTTGGCCCTAGTGCTAATATGATTCTGTATTAGCATTAGCGCAAACTTTGCCCTGGTCCAAAAATGCAATGGACATATATCTTTTTTGCACTAGAGCAACTTTTGCCCCGGAGTTTACAACATGCCAAACTTTGTTTTGTTTGTCCCAGTGTTTTTAGAAATAGGGCTAACAGTGTCTTAGTGCTAATACCGTGACACCTTGCACTTGCACAAGTGCAAAGTTTCTGTGATCTCGCCCCAGGTATTCTTGGTTTCACTTGTGATTTCTTTATGCATTGCTGTACTCTGCAGGGACTTTTCCCAGGCTTGGCATGTCTCTGTGAGCGGCCGATTTCCTTGCGTGAGATACCTCAGAAAGCGTGGGCATGACCTCCACCTAGACTAGAGTAGTGGGCGAAACTTGCAAAATAGGGAAGAACAAGGGAAAATGTGGGTGTTCTGAGGGACGGCCCCTACGAGCGATCCCACGCCCCCAACTGAGCAGGTAAAATCGTATTCATGGATCTGACTGCGCAACCTCACATCAGGGAAATGACCATGCAAAGCTCTCGATGTAACCGCCACCCGAAGGCAGGTGTACAGACACTTGCGCATAGGAATCACTGTGCAGAGGTAAGATCGCATGGTGGATTTATGGGTGCTTGCACACAGACGTGGTTCCGATAGGCGTTAGAAGTGTGCGTAAGCAGTGTAGCCTGGTGCAGGAAAAGTTTACGGGGGTTCACACACCGATATTCCAGAGCTTTAATAGAGTTATGAAAATGCGTACGCATGTTGTTGGAGTGCCGGTAATAGTTATAGCATTACTCCCAAGTGCAGACCTGGATGCGGATGACCGCACACACTGTTTCAAGGGTGCATGTGTTCATGCCCAAGGAGCACGCAAAGCTAGCTGTATCTGTTTTATTCTGCTTTGCGTGTGGGTGTACCGGGTGTTCTGGCCACGACTTGTGTGTACGGTCACTTTGCACAAACAATTCCATGAATACGCGCAGCGCACAAAATGACATCTGTGCATAGGCTTGTATAGAGGCGTTCTAGGCGTGTGACCTTTGTGGGATCTCTGTGCACTTTTCCATGAATCGGGCCCATTATGCTCTTTTAAAGTCCCTGTGGATATTTGACAAACCAAACTTTCATGTTCTGAGACCTTGATGGGTGAATATGCACTCCTATATTCCTTCATGTGAGACTCTGCATCGCAATCATAAATAGTCATGTTGAGTATTCTTCACTAAAAATTAAACATGCTGCAGATTAATAGAGGGCCCAGGCAGGGCTGTAAAGTAAAGAGCGCTCTCGTACGGCCAATAGATGTGCTTCTTTCACTCCCAGACACCACGCCTTTGACCCAGGCCTTTCAAGGGCAGTGCTAGGCTAACCAAAGGGTGAGCCAGGGGTTGCAGCTGCTACCCATTGATGCCCCAAAATGACGTCCCTGGCATTCACCTGATTCCACTTTTCCAATGTCTAACCTTGATTGATGAAGAGTAGGGTTTATTTAAGCAACAGGACACTGCCAAGGTGTGACACATACACGTTTAGTGATGATCAATATTACACCAGAGATCATGGGTGCTCTTGGAGCCTTGTTCAGGTCACTCGGTTGCTGTCGAAGAGTAATTAAGCTTCTAAGGACCACAATGACGGGAGGCAAACCAGGAGTCAAATGGCATTCTGTTGATAAGCAATGTGCGGTCCCTGGACCCGGACAATTTCTGTGAAGGCAAAACGAACGGGAAGGCGTTCCCTTTGTGAAAGTCCACATATCTGCCCAAAAATATCACAGTGGAATCTGCTATGGTTGCTGGCATTTTAAGTTTAAAAAACCTATAACGCTAAAATATCAGGCTGTATCACACTACCCTAATGGTTCCATGTCATTTTTCTGATTTCTTTAATTGTTCTTGTGGGTGTTCCCCCCCAAGTCAAACTTAACTTAATATTTGTTTTAATTACCCCCCCTCTAACCTTTATTTAACCGTTCCCACCCCCAGAAAATGTTGATGGGAATTTTCACCAAAACTCCTGCGGCAAAACACCAGTCGGAAAAACAGGTGTCGGCAAAAGGACGCAATAACCACCTTAATATTCAGAAGCATACCAGAGCGGTCGGTCCGCAGGTTCTCTTGTCCTCTGTGATAATAGGTTTTCCACAATGATGAGGTGGTCGGTGGGTCTTTTAAATGGATAACATTTTTATATTAGCACCTGGGGTAGAGGCGCTGGCCAATCACGAGGTGTACTCCCACAGTGAACACCCGCGCTCTCTCCAAGACTCCTGTGCGGCTCGGTCAGGCTGGCGTGTTTGTGTCTACCGTAGGCTCCAACTAACATTCCCGGCCCTGTCCACGCCCATATGCGGGGGAGATACATTGGGGAACGTGGAAATGAGGAGAAGCCAGATAATACCACAAAACAGCTCAGTGTCACTTTTGGGACCGCAGCTCCTTCCTGGAGAGCACTCTATTGAAAAGGAGAAGACGGCAGCTGCTTTCAAAACTGTGTCCCTCTGACTGTTTCATGTGGGTCTCATAAAGGCAGATTTGGGGGATCCTTCCACTCCCCTTCTGTCGACTATTAGGATGATATCATAGATAACCTTAAAAATGGCTACATTGCCTTAAACTCTACAGATGGAGCCAGACCGTATAAGTACTGATGCAGAGTTGTAGTTGTGAATGCAGTGCAGTTGTGTAGGCATGACTGTACTATTTTGTTATTATAACCTGCTGTATTACGCAGTAAACGTATTTGGAGCCTTCAATGGAAGCATTCAGAGATATATACAATAAATAAGTCAAGCAAAGTGTAGAGTAAGTAATCTACAAATACTCTACATCTTTGACAAACATCAGAGCGTGGAAGTATATTAGTGCTTGATGCTTATTAAAGCAATAGAACCCAAGGAAGGGGGGCATTACCGGTCGCATAATGCCCCGGGTTGAGAATTACAAACCCGAGTGAAGCAAGGGCTTTAACTTAGCACCAGGGGCATTACCTGACCGGTAATGCCCCCCTCTGAGGGTTCTATTTCTGTTAGTACCCCAGCACATTGTACCTGGGTCCTAATAGCATTTTTTCTTGAGTTGGGAAATGGCGTGGAAACCGTTTCGCGCCTCGAGAAAAAAATGGCCGCCCTGGATCGAGGAGAAGGGACAACACGTAGTCTCTTCTCCCTTTCCATGGTGGCCACAAAAAAGATATTAAGAAAGTAAACAAAGAAAATGGTCGCCATAGAAAGGAACGAAGCGACTACATGCCGTCCCTTCTCCCTTTCAATGGCATCCTATGTCTTTAAATCCACAGAGGAACTACCTCCACACGACTTCACGTTACCTGGAAACCTGCCTGCCGCTTTTCAAGCCGTCCCATCTTTGTGCGTGGGAGTTTCATGTCCAAGCGTCTTGTCTGCTGACCAGTGGTTTCCAGATCCGTAGCAGCGCTGGGGAGCAAGATGGCGGCACCAGCCATACACCCGCTTCAAGTACGTCTTTGGTCTAATGCTGAGGAATGCCATATTGCAGTTTCCGTTCCAGACTTCCGCACATTCCTGAAATACTGCATCCAGGATTTTGCATGATCGAATGTCTAAATTTGGCTTACACGTGAGACTAACGTATGGCCAATATTAACTTCAGACATGCAATTCTACTTTTTTTAAAAAACATTTTTTTACATTTTCTGCAGTAAATATGCTTTTCGGTGCTCAATAAATCTCCCGACTTGCCAAAATGTAATAACCCTTCCAGCAAAATCAGCCGCCCCATCAAGGGAGCCTTTGAGTTAATGAAGGCGATTCCTTTTTAGACCAGTCATCTGTTTGGGCAGCCTTTCTCCGTTCACATCAAAGCCGGTCAAGCTGCCAAGCCTTCCAGATGTATGAATACGTGAGAGCTGAAAAATGGAGAGCAAAGAATCCCGGAACCGTTTCTTGCAACGCAAGTCAACTCCCTCCAGTGTAGGATACAGCAAGCTGTTGTCCTCTCGAGCCAAGACAAAGGAATCTTTTTCCACAAATGATCTCCAGTCGACAGATCTGGAAAGTGTGTCTCTCTCCCACGAAGGCTTGTTTCCACTACCACTGGTCCAAAACCAAGGGGCCATGACCTAACCCCAGGTTAAAGACTTTCCGAGACTAACAGCAAATATATCACGGGAGGGTTCAAAAGGTATTCGGCCAGCTTTTATGGCTCGGGCCTTCTCGTTTTCCTGTCGGTGCACAACAGCCTTCTAGATGGGGAATGACGCAGCAAACTCATTTTTTTCAAGCTCTAAAGATGTATAGAGATGTTGGACAAAGACACTTTAAAGATGTTCTTTTTCTGAAAAGGGGCGCACGATCTCAGACCATGTTATTAAAAGGCGAGGCTATGTAATTTGAGGCTTCTGTGAGGGTCAGTCGCTCAAGGTTCACGCAGTAGGTGAGTATATGTTGAAGATAAGAACCATCCACTCACAGTGCCACAAAAATAGTCACTGACCAAATCAATGATGAAAAGACCCAGGACTTGATACTGCAGTGATTGCTGTAACCAAGTCATTCCTGCCGTCGTTCTCCCCAATGCTTTCCCTTCATCACCCGCTCGGCCATTCCCATAAATACTGTCCCGGATCATTCCCGGGAGTACTCTCAGCCATTCCCCTTATCCTGTTCCCTTGATTTGCTTTGATTGCTCTTCCTTTCCGATTCCAGATTCTTCTTCTCATCCATTCATGTGAATACAATCCCCATGAACTCCGATGCCGGTTTTCCTGCACCCATTCCTTGGCTAAACCCTCCGAACCCTCTGGGATTACTCTCTCACACATTCCAGTGATTACTCTCTGCCCATGTTTCTGTGATTATGTTTCTCATCCATTCCTGGTATTCCAATCCCCACCCATGATCTCCGATGATCACTTTTCTGCACCCCTTTATACCCAGAGATTTCTAAGCGCGGACCCGGGGATGGAACCTGTGTTGCTCTGCAAGCACATTGCCCCTGGGCTTTCCTCTCGAGACAACCCTTCCCATCCATATACGTGGTTACTCTCCTCATCCATTCCTGTCGTTGCAATACCCATGATTAACCTTGCTCATCTTGTCTTGTGATTCCTCTCTCCAATCCATTTGAAAGATTACACACCCCATCCGTTCCTGTAATAACCCTCCCGCATGCATTCCTGCAACTATTCCCCTCTCTGTACAGGTGATTACTCTTCCGGATACATTTCTCTGATCGCTCTCAGCATCCATTTCCGAGAATACTCCTCCAGGCTATTCCCAAGGCTGGCTGCACCCATCCTTTCCCTCGATTAGTCTCTCCCTGGGTCTTCATATTACTCTTACCGTCCCGGTGATGACTCTCGCACATCTAGTCTCACTGACTACTCTGCCTCATCTACTGAAAAATTGTCGTGAGCTGTCACGCCTCGTCATTTTATCTTCAAACAAATGCTTTGTGCATCAAGAAAGAGACCATGATTGGTTTGTGCAGAAGAATTCTATTTATCATAGACATCCCACTAGTCAGGCAATCCAGACCTACCGATTAGGCACATAAATACAATACGTATGAGGAGAAGCGAATGAGTGACACTTAAAGTTTAGTTTAGATAGTTTACCCTGTGATGTTTGTTTGGAGATCCATATGTATTGCGACGTTCCTTCTCAAATGATATGATATGGCATTTATAACGTGCCTATACACAAGTGTTTCAAGGCGCGATGAGGCAAGGGAGGGGGAACAAAGGGAGGACAGACAGCGATCCTACTAGGACAGGTGTCATTCCGATCACGCAAGTGAATGGGATGGGGGAAGGGGGAAAGTGCTGGGGTAGGGGGGAGGGAGAGTGCAGTACATGTGCATAGAATAATAACAATAAGTAAAGTAACGGCCGGCAGGTGGCAAGTGCAAAGGTTAAGTGCAGACATCAGGTGTCAAGTGCTGGAAGTGGGACTGTAGGGATACAGAAACAGTGCCCAAGAGTGGGTAACCAGTGCAGATTCAGTTTCAGCTAGGAAGTCAGCAGGGGAGGAGAAAAGGCAGAAGCAAAGAGAAAAGTTTTGAGGTGCTTCCGAAACCAGAGATGGTTCTCCTCAAGTTTCAGGGAGGCTGTTACAGAGGGAGGCCCCAGCCGAAGAAAGAGATCTACCACCAACTCATTGCTTGGAGAAGCGACTGACCCTAAGGGAGTTGGTGGCAGATGTGCGAAGATATTTAGGAAGAGAGTTGAAGGTATTGAGGCCCCAGGACGCAGAAGGCCTTGTCGACAATGCACAAATGTAGAAAGCAATGGCAGCTCCCATCATGTGGGCCCTGGCCACCGATCACATATTGTCAATAATTTAAGAATGGAAGAAAGGATGTGATAGGATATTTATAACGCGCTTAATACCCAGATGTTTGTAAGTGCAGATCCATGGACTGAAGCTGTGTTGCTCCGTGTCGTCTTGGTTCCAAGACGAGCATGTTGCCGCTGAGCTATCCTCCCAAGACTGGAAACCGTGTGCGAGAAGAACTACTTTCCAGATGTTCTGGACACCGGCAAGTAAGATAGCTGACGCAAAAGTTGGCCATTGAAAGACCGACCAAACGCCGAAGATCCTCTGCTGAGATCTTAGAAAGTAAACAGATGACTTTACTGGCTTGCATGGCCAGACTTCTCCGTCCCCCATCCTCAATGCAAGAGCCAAAATAGGAAATGAGATATTGGCCTGTTATGAAATGCATTTTTTACTACTTGGATCAATGTCTCAACTTGTGATCCCCAGAGGATATTGCAACATGCAAGGTGCACCTGTTCACAGGGAAATTCAGAGGACACATGCAGACACTCTGTGTTGACCCAGATCTTATTGTAAACACAGTCTTTGCATCTACTTATAGTATCTTTATTGCTGCAGGAGATGATACAGAACACATCTTATAGTGGTCTTTAACCATGCACAAATCCACATTTCCTAGAGGAATTTCATGCTGACAAATTCAGTCAACACACTAATATGAACCTCTGACCCTCTGATGTCAGGGATGTCATTTGGACTCGCCAGTGGTCGCAGCTGCAACCCCTGTTGTCTCCCTTGCTACCCCTGTGGTCTCCCTTGTTACCTTGCGACTCTTTGTTTCTGGAGTGTCTGGCTTTCTTGTTCAGGCTTCTTAAAAAAAACAGGGGGTTCCACAAGTGTAACACTTTGAGCAGTGACCCTAAATAAGAAAGAATTGGAATAACATATCATTTGTCTTTCTGGAATTCTATGCAATAATTGCTAGACCCATTAACACACTTCAGGGGATGAGTCACTGATTTAATCTGTTCTTAAACACCTCAAATTCACAATGCAGACAACAACCTCCAAAAAGCATTTAGAGTAGAAGAAGCATCCATTTAGGACTATGTATTTTGATTTTCGCAAGTTGTAGTTATAGCATGTTTTTTTTTGCCGTTGTCTCTGTTACGATCATCACAAGACATTCCATCTCGGTGTCCTCGGTCATTTGACAAAATCCTTGTGCCTAAAAGCTTGTGTACAGTGCAGAAATGTTTGACCATAGCACATAAAGTGGCCCTTCATTTCGTTGTGCCACAATTAATGCTTTGTTGAAATGTGTCTATCTTTTCTATCTCCCTGGCATGCTGCTCAGGATGTTTGTTTGCATATATGAGGTAACAAGTGCTAAAGTTCGGAATGCCGTGTGAGTGTGCTGCTTTAACTGGGCTATTCTAAATTATTTAATACACAGTTATGAACCCTCCCAATGGTATGTTTTTTGCCAACCTCTGAAGCATGAAAAGTAGATCCACACAGGCTTGACATGTGGCCAACTTTGTATCAGACCTGCAGATGTACTGGCCTACTGTTAAATCTCTGTTACCAGTTCAATGGTATCCACTACATTGTCATTTGCTTTCTGACTTTGAGAACATTCAGACATGTAATTGCTAATTTTACTATAGCCGGTAAGATAACTCAGTGGGTTGACCACTTGCTGCTGTGATGTGTGTGTGATCGGCAGGTTGCAGGTTCGAAACCTGGCAAGGCCAACTCAGCCTTTCATCCTTCTTAGGTTGATAAATGAGTACCAACACAGGTTTGGTGAGGTTTTATGTATATTTGTTCTATATAAAGCACTCAAGCGTAAGTGCATATAATAACACACTTAATCATTTGGCCTTGGACGTCTGCTTGCATTCACAGTCATTTGGTAACATGGGCCTACACACACTGATGTTAAAGATACATATGGTGATCCATTCTTGCATGAAATGTACGTTCCATTACAGTGATATCGTAATCATATGTTTTGTAGTGTACTTAGCAACAATGCTATGTAATGCTACTTCCTGTTTTGTCAAGGGATTAAAGGTTGTGTTCCATCGCTTCCCGTGATGTCACTTTGTGGTGGGGTCAAATGACATAACTTCCTGCAATGTCATCAGAGGTCAAGTGTTGTGTGATGTCACTTCCGCTACCCCTGGTGTTTCGGTGAAGTGACGTCCATGTCTGATGTAAGCAGTGAACTCTGAATTGGCGTTATACCACTCGTTACCACCCATGCCTGTCATTCAGTTGAGTGTTTCTGCACCTCATGCACATTTCCCATTGACTGATTCAGCACAATTTCAGGGAGGGGTATAGTTGATGGATAGATTGGCTGCCAGTGATTCCAAGAGAGGTGGTTGTGGTCAGCAAGAGGATTAGGTGCGGTTCAGATCCAACACTTGACAGGAAAAATGTGTTTTTATATTTGTTTATTTATTTATTTCTTTATTTATTGTTCACTTGTTAAGCACTTACACAGCAAGTAAAATACTGTTTCAAAGCGCCCACAGGGCAAAGGGAGGGAACAAGGGAGTGAAACACATTAAAACACAATATTTAGAAGTAGCGGAGGGAAAAAGGAAAACAAGACGAACCTACTATGCCTTGTGAGTATTCAGAACGTGCAAGTGCAACAAGGAGGAGGGAAGGGGGGGGTAAATGCTGGTGTGTCTGGACTCATGGATGAGCCACAGAGGAAGTGTGTTGTATGTAGAATGCTACACGGCTGGAGCCACGTTATATTTAGGTGCGAACCTCCAGGACGGAGGGTGTGCCAAGGCAAGTGCTGAGGGTAGACAGGAGCTGGGCGATTGGGTGTAGGAGGTCAGGGACCTCGATGATGCATAAGGGCCCAGGACACCAATCACAGCAACTGTGAGATTAGCAGAAGTGAGAAGAAGGGAAGGACGAGGTAAAGAGGAAAGTCTTGAGGAGTTTCTGGAATTTAAGAAAGTCCTCCCCAAGGCGTAGAGGGAGGGGGAGGCTGTTTCATAGGAGGGAGCAACCTGAGGAAAGTGATCAACCACCAACCTTCTGTTTAGAAAAACGCTTTACACACAAAGAGTTTGTGCCAGAGGAACATAGTGGTCTAGCTGGAGAGTATTTAGTAAGATAAAGTTGAAGATATTATGGTCTCTGACCCCAGACAGCCTTGTGGATGATGCAGAGGGATTTGAATTTAATCTGTGCAGCAACCCGGAGTCAGTGAAAACGTTTTAGGGCAGGAGAGATGTGGTTCTGGGCTTAAGGCCAAGGATAAGTCTTGCTGCCCTATTCTGGATTAGCTGGAGAGGTCGCAGAGTGGAAGGAGGTAGATTCAGGAGGAGGCTATTGCAATAGTCAAGCCTAGAGAGAACCAACCAGGGCTCGGGTAACTTTGAGCCTCTGGGGGAAAGTGAGAAAAGGGAGCAATGTCCTCAGTGTGAGGGAGGAAGAAGAGAGAGAGGAGTTGAAGATGATTCCAAGGTTTCTGGCTTCAGAAGAAGGAGCAGGGGTAGAGCCAAGGAGGAAGGCCAGAGTGAAGGGAAGAAGGAGGAAGCAGGGGTCCCGATGGGAAGGATCTCAGTTTTACAGGCGTTGAAGCAGAGATCATTGGAAGTGCACCAGGACTGGATGGCAGATAGGCAGTCAGGGATGGTAGAAGGTGCAAGAGAGTCAGCAGGGAGTTTGAAAAAGAGTTGTGTATTGTCTGCAAAACACTGGAAGTTGGAGGAAAAGGAGGAGTTGAGTCGTGCTAGCTGAGCAAGGTAGATGTTAAAGAGCCAACGAGAGACGATAGAACACTGGGGGACACCACAGGTGAAGAAAGAAGTAGGAGAGGAAAAGGTGCCCAGGATGACTTAGGAAGAGCCGTCAGTTAGGAAGGATGTCTGCCAGTCCAGTGTCCATTCCAAGATACCAAGGGTATCGTGGAGCCTTTGTACGAGGATGGAATGGTTGACTGTAAAAAGGCAGAGGAGAGGTCGAGAAGGATGAGGACAGCTGGGGAGTGCAAGCAGTTCTTCATGGGTGTTCAGAAGAGCAGTTTCTGTGCCTCTGGATGCTCGGAATCCAGATTGATGGTCGTGGAGACCACCAACAAGTTTGGTGTGTGAGTTGAGTTGGAGCAATGGCACATTCTCCAGCGTCTTCCCCAGGAAGGGGGTGATGGAAATAGTGTGGTAGTTGGCAGGACAGGTAGGGTCTGGTGAAGGTTTTTTCAGGAGGGGGCACACAAGGGAGTGCTTAAGGGAGGAGGGGAAGATCCAGTGGCAAAAGAATGATTGCAGGAATCAACGAGTGCTGGGGCAAGAGAGCCAATGTTGTCCTTGATGGTCCTGGATGAGCAAGGGGATACCTGTTTAGAAGAGACCTTCATGGAGCGGACAACTCGGGTACCTTCTTCAGGTGTGACAGGTGAGAAAGAGGAGAGGGAGGAAGGTGAGGGCCAAGGGCCAAGGGGGTGTGGGATGGGTTGGGAGGGTGGGTAACAAGGGTGTTCAGGATGTCCTGAGTTTTGGAGGCAAAGTGAGTGGCCAGTGAGTTGAAGTGGGCCTGGGAAGAAGAAGGGGAGGAGGATACTGCGGATGGGTTGGCTAGCACCCCCTCATATCTTTGAAAGGTCAGCCATGGGCTCTTTTCTTAGCACAGATGGAGTCTGTAGTGCCTTTGGAGCAAGTGGCAGGCCAGTTTGTCAGAGGATGAGCCTGAGGTTTGCCACTTCCATTCCAACACCCTGAACTTATATTTCAGGGCCGAACATTTGGAGTCGTACCAGGTGTTATGCTTAGAGGCAGGTTTCAGGCAGATCCTCATGACTGGGGCAAGAATGTAAAGAGTATTGGAGAGGGGAAAATGTAGGTTGCTGAGAGAAGAGTGCAAGGTAGAGTGTGAGGTAGGGGGTGAGGGAGGGATGATGGTGGAAGCGAAGGCAGCAGCTGACACTCGTTTCATCAGGTGGATGTTAGTGAGCGAGGTTGGCAGGGCCTTAGGGGGAGCGGTCAGAGAGCCAAAGGGACCCAGGTGGGTAGAGAGGAGAGAATGGTCTGGCCAGGAGAGAGGGGTGACTAGTGGGGGGAGAGAGGGAGGTCAGAGTGTATGAGGGTGTCCAGAGTGTGTTCAGTCGAGTGGTTTGGACCAGAAGGGAGAATAGCGAGGGATAGACAGATGAAGAGATCGATGAAGAGAGTGGAAACTGTGGCATGGGAGTCCAGTTGGATGTTGAAATCACCCAAGAGGAGGAGGTTGGAGCTGGATGAGAGTCGGGAAGAGCAGAATTCAGCCCATTCAGAGAGGAACAGGGTGGTGGCACTTGGAGGCCAGTAAATGGTAACAAATGTCAGGGCAGAGATGGGATAGATGACCAACTTGCATACTGGGCTGTCAAAGGAAGTGTAGAGCTGGGAGGGTCTGATGGAAGCAGGAACCCATTCAGGGAAGGTTAAGGCAACCCCACCGCCAGTGTGGAGAGGTCCAGGCTTGGAGATGATCTTGAAGTCGTCAGGAAGGAGGGAGTCAAAAGCAGTGACCGAGTTGGCATTGAACCAAGTTTCGGTAAGAGCGAGAATGTCGAGGTCAATGTCTTCAAGAAGGAGGCAGATGTCAGCATAGTGTCTGTTGGCTGATTGGGTGATAAGAGTAGCCAGATGGAGAAGGACTCTGCCTTTGAAGGTTTTCTGAGGTGGGGTGCAGGGGTGTGGTACACCAGTCAGAGGAGAAGGGATAAAGAGAGTAATAGGGGAGGTGCAGGAGAATGAAGTACGTTAATGAGAGATGGCAGGATCTGGCCAAAGAGAAGCATGTTAGGTTGAGGACCCTGAACCAGGATAGTGCCTGTGTGATAGACATTAACGAAGAAACATGACAATGAGAAGCCGGTCAAGAGGACTTCCCTTTGGTGCCACCATTAATGGGAGAGAATGTGGTAGGGGAGAGAGTAGAGATGAGATGGGTGGTTCATAGATCTGGAGCAGGGACATAGAAGAAGATATCTATGAAGACCTCTCTGGAGGAAGTGCTAACAAGTGTCTGCGATGGGAAGGCCAGGGTTTGCACTCAATATATCTTTTTGGTGCTTTTTCCTGCCAGACTTCATGAGATGGGGGATAGATGATAGTGTAGCAGTTCGAGAAGATGGGTGAGATGGAGAGAGCCATAGGGGCTGGCAGAGGTTACTCGAGGAACAATACACAGCTAAATTCAATTTTTTTAAAAGGAGGCACAGATGCAATGCAAGAGGTGCACAGATGTAAAAGTACACACAGCTACATTTGATCTTTTAAAATAATTATAAATAAGGAGGCACAAATGAAAGGATGTGGGATATTTGAGGCAAGGAAGGCAGAGTACATAGGTGCAGTAGACAGTTCAGGAAGATTAGTGGAGGAGGCAATGGAACAGTTCAGCCATCACTCACTTGCAGATCTGCAGGGAGAGTAGAAAATCCAGAGACATGGGGCAGTAGTAACTAGTCTGGAGGCCGAGTCATAGTTTGTGTGGGGCAGGTGGGTGGAGGTGGAGGGGGGAAGAATGCCCTCCAGGCCCTCCTTAGCCCAGACAGGCAAAGACAGGGCCTTAGATGTGGGCCTTTTGGTGAGGAGCCAGTTAAAGCCTACCTGAAAGGCCAAAAACAAAAACCAAAAGGCAGCCCTGCCCAATCACAGAGTGGGAGGTGGGAGCTGGTGTCCAACAAGGTGCCTTTCTAGATGAGGAGTCCTCTCCTTCCTTCCTCTCGTGTTGAAGACTCAGTTGTCAGATTCCGCGGGGCTAGATGTGGCCCTTTGGTGAGGGGCCAGCTAAAGCCTTACGGTTACCTGAGAGGCCGAAATAAGGCAGTCCTGCCCAATCACAGCGCAGGAGGCGGGAGCTGGTGGCCAACAAGGTGCCTTACTATGAAGTACTGCAGGTGGCGGCCATACCTTTGAGGAATCTGACAAAATTGGATAGAGATAATGGGCAAGAGTTTCATTGCTTTGAGCCTTTTGTGTGTAGGGTGCTACAGTTGAAGCATTTGAAAGTCGTCTCACTAGAGAGAGGGATAAACCTTCTAGAGGGAAAAAAATAACAATATCATGTTCTTATATATAGCTCCGTGCCAGACTTTCCAGCTTCGAAGCGCTGCAATAAGTGGTGTTATCATGAGCTCATTTTTAGTGGTACTCCATTTATCATCCTCAGAAGGATGAAAGGCTAAGTCAGTGATGATTGTATTCGGTTTTAGGGTCCAAAAAGTCCGCCGTGTTCAGCTTTACACAATTCCTTGGCGAGCCTTATTTTTCCATTGATGTTTTTATTCTTGCTTAATTGGTTGCTGGGCAGCACTTGTGGTTAACCTTGAGCCTGAAGCTGATCAGGCTATATGATCAATTCAATAATGTTGTCTTTTCATAAAGAAAGACAGGAACCAAATGTCTTGCGCCCTCAGCGTACTCCATTTATCATCCTCAGAAGGATGAAAGGCTAAGTCAGTGATGATGCAGGATTCAACCTTATAAAGTCTAGGCTGCCCTCACCTCAGAGGCCAACTCTTTACTCGTGTACCTATCTCAGAAAGGCTATGAACTTTGCATCCCGAGACAAACCTGCCATGTAGTCTCCACAGTAAAGACATGGGTTTTGAATCCTAAAAATGAATCCACTATGTTTCCTATTTATAAAGGCTCTATTTTGTAAATCTTTCAAATAATCCGATATAATGCTACTCAGCAAGGCCATGGTTTTGGAATTCTAGGAAAAAACCGGCTCTATCCAAATTCTACAGAGAATCCTCCATATTATAATTGGAAGAAGTACATAACTTTGAAACCTTAACAAAAGTCTTCCGGGCTGCCTGCTAAACAAAGCTACAGATTTCAAATCCCTGGAAAATACTATACATAGTTCCCTGCTTTGCAAGGCACTTTACTGGCAGGGGAATCCAGTAAGGTTAGCTTTGATGTTTGTGGGAAGTTCTTCGAGAGCGGGCCGGCAGGAAGACCACGGTATGTAACCGCAGGCGCAAGGTAAAAGATGACGCAGGCCTGCTAATACCAATCCTTCAGATGCAGGTGGGGATTATGGATGGGATGCAAGGTGGACATGGGCCCTGGAAACTCCCAACACATAGCAGAGACTAGAAGCTGGGAATAAAGCTTAGTCTGGCTGAACCTTTCCCAGACATGGATTCACGTTCATGCAGTGAGGACTGTGACAATACATAGAGACAAAGTTGTAACAAATATTTTATGACGCACATACTGTGACTTAGCTGCGGGGGTAGAGGTGCCTCCCAATAAGGTGACCAGAAATGCAGCCTTTACCATATGATGAAACCGAGCTTCCATGCAAGCTTCCGGCATCACTCCCCCAGGCTGCCATTTTATATTTGGTTGCCCAACCTCTGCATTAACTCTCCTTGACACCCTCACCCTCCTGCCTGCTCTTAACCCACAGTCTCTTGCCTCGCCAAACGTCCTTCACTGCCACAAACCATCGTGGACATAGAAAAGGGATTGACCTTTCTATGTCCATGGGGGGGTAGGAGGGGCATCTTTTTTTAATCACTTTTGTCGGGCTTCAAACTTGGGCCTGAGCACAGTCACGAGACAGGAAAGCCCCCTCTGCTCAGTGTTTACTGCTCAAATAACCGTAAGTGAAAAGCTTTTGAAAACATACTAGTGCCATACGTGATTCCTGAAATGTGTTCCCTCAGCTATATAGATATTCACATGCATTAAACGTCAGACTGCAAAATAATTGATAAGATGGACCGTTATTGGTTTCTGAAATTACTATTCGTAAGACAATGCATTTTCAGACACATCTTAATAGATCAACACAGGTGTTTCTATTTTCTCCCGAATCTGGAATCAGACTAGAGATGCTCAAGTAAGGATTCTGTCAGTCTGAGGAGTTGCGGCAGAGATTTTCTCCAATAAAAATGTACGTTCCTGAACTTCATAGAAATATGTTTACAACACAGGTTTTACATAAAAACGTATTTATTTACAAGTAACTCAACGCCCAGTGTAAACCAATTAATTCCAGAAGCATACATTTATAATGGTGCGAGTTACTGAATAACTGGTCTTAACCAGTTTATAACAAAATAATAAGAAGGCACAATGAGTCCATAGGGATACATCAGACCGGGGCAAACTGGTTGGATATTAACAGCAGGCTCCAAAGAAACAGGCCAAGTAACTTGCAGAATGTGCATTATAGTTACATTCCTTTTAACCATATTTCACATCGCATAAATTGTCTATATTAAAGAAAGTCTTATCTTCTAATTGCCTATGTTATATTATGTTAATTGGCTTTTATACGGCGCAGATCAACACTGTAGTGGTCTTAAAGTGCTGAAACATTGTCTGTGTGGGTGACCTGTGACCCCCACCCCAGGAGTAAACCAGACCTTGGTCTGTGGGGTGAGAAGGAAATGGGGATAGAGGTAATCATGAATTGGCACCGCGGGAGAAAGTCAGAGAAAGAAAACAAGACAATGGTGCCAAAGAAAGATGAAGATAACATAAGGATTGAGTGGTGGCATTTGCTTCGATGCATTTACCCTAGTATATAGGTTTAGACCAAAACGGTCATGAAAAGAATCAGGATCGATCCATAATGGACAAATTAATTATCATGTCAGTTAGGAGTGCAATGTGTTGTAGGTTTAATTTTAAGTAAGGTTATGGATGTGTGATGGCGTTGAGATGTGCTCAAGAGTTCCTGGATGTTGTGGAGGCTTAGAGACCAGATATTCGTAGCTTGTCCCTAATGAGGAGTCCTCCAGAGACCTTGTGATAATGAGCCAGCTGACAGAGGTGTCTGAGGGAAAAGTTGGTGGACACAAAAGGGTGAAATGAGAAACAAATCTCCCCCCATCTGATAGCATCCGTGGCCGGGAGAGAACGAGTGTGAAAGTTATGTAACAGAATGACCTGACTTATCCTATGCTATAAGTGGACCATTGGATAATATAATGAAAATGGTGTTTCACTGTGCCGTGTTCTGGCTGGATGCATCAGATAATTACATCGGACATCCTGTGCTCATTCTAGCAACAGGATCTTTTTCGCTGGTAGCCCATAGTACAATGTCCTTATTAGTATTCCTTGCATTGGCATTGACATATTCTTCAGTTGGAACATAATATAGAACTTTATCGTATCCCAGCTTTAAAAGGCAGAATGTTAAGCTAGCCTAACCTAAGAAGGGACAGTCATGCCTAGTCCCTCATGCGACAGCATAACACAGGGCTTCGCATTGGTTTGGGAAGCGAGGCACGAGGGGAGCCTGCAAAGGTGCTAACAGGCAGAGGTTGGCTGAATGAGTAATGCAGACGTACTGTACCAGCTGTTTTGGCAAGTAGTCTGTTATAAGTAAGTGGGAGAATAAACATAGATATGTTTATGGAAATGTGTGTGGTGCTCTGCATGCACCTTTGAAAGGAACACTCACCTTGGCTGCTGATGCTGATGTACGCGTACCAGGTTTCTGCTTTGAATCAAACTAAAGGCTGTTCTTGGTCAGTTTTTACCAAGAGAGTACGCTGAGGTCGTATTCCACTACGGATGATAACAAGACATATTTGGGCGTCTCTAAATTGCACTTAAAGTAAGTAGGCCCAGCCGCCTGTGATATGCCCCAAGTAACCTTCTTTCAAGGGTAGGAAGAACCAATTACAGAGTTTCATGAGAAATGCTAATTTAGGTGGATTCCAGTAGAGCTGTTTGTAAGGACAAGAAGGCATTCCTATGTCTTAGTGCAGGCCTGCGTCACGCCCCATGCCGAATACCCGTCTTCACTGTTTCTCCTCGTACCTGGCATCAAAGTACTTTTTCCTAGGTTCGATGTGTGCTTCAAGAGATTGGTACATAAGCATGCATGCATGCGTCCTACTTAACACCACCCTATTGGTTCAAATTGTTAGACCCAAAAAAAAAAAACCCTTTAGAAATTAGGTTGAGAACAGACATTCACTTAGCGAAGGGAATGCATTTTAGATTGTGTAGCATACCATTGGTACATTTGCTAAGAAATTGCTAGGAAATTGAAAAATGCCAGGCCCTACCCTGCACTTACGCCCCTTTTCACCATGCCTTCAAGGTGGATGGATTGAGCTCCATGGAGCGTGTGCCTCCCATGGCAAGGATTTGCTGCATGGACAAGAGAGGGAAACCCTGTTCGGCCGGCTCATGCCCAGTGCCGGATTATCCATTAGGCCAAGTAGGCACCGGCCTATGGGCCACACTCCTTTTAGAGGCCCCGTGACAACGGATCAAAATAAAGCGTGCAGAAAATTAAAAACATAAGAAGATCATTTATGAAGGGGGGGTGCCATTTCGCCTGCCTAGGGGCCTCAACAGGGTTTAATCCGGCCCACATGCCTTCCTCCTTCTAAGGTCACACATTGAGTACCACAAATGTGGGTAATAATGATGGCAATTGTAACACCTGTGACCAACTGTAATTTCCGGTATGAAGCGCTAAATATAAAACCAAATATATTATAAAATAACTATACAGAGACAATTTGTAGCATCTGTTTGTGCTCTATGCTTCCTTGTGATATATGTTAAGAGTAATTTGTCTATTGTGGGCTGGTGGTGTGGACCCAGAACACATGGAAGGTTGCATCATAACGCCAGTGCAGGCCCGAAAGTCCCGGATCTCGAGACAGGCCTGGGACAGGGGACCCGGAATCCACATAAGGTTACATTATAACGCCAGTTCCGGCCGGAGAATCCCGGATCTCTAGACGGGCCTGGGGCAGTGGACCCGGGATCCACAGAAGGTTGCATCACAACACCAGTTCCGGCCCAAGAATCCCGGGTCTCGAGACGGTCCTGGGGCAGTGGACCCAGGATCCACAGAAGGTTGCATCATAACGCCAGTTCCGGCCCGAGAATCCCGGATCTCGAGACGGGCCTGGGGCAGTGGCCCAGGGATCCACAGAAGGTTGCATCATAACGCCAGTTCTGGCCCGTTAATCCCGGATCTCGAGGAAGGCCTGCGGCATTGGACCCGGGATGCAGAGAAGGATGCATCATAACGCCAGTTCCGGCCCGAGAATCCCAGATCTCGAGACAGGCCTGCGGCAGTGCACCCGAGATGCACAGAAGGATGCATCATAACGCCAGTTCGGGCCCGAGAATCCCGGATATCGAGACAGGCCTGGGGAAGTGGACCCGAGAAGCAGAGAAGGATGCATCATAACGCCAGTGCAGGCCGTAGAATCCCGGATCTCGAGACAGGCCTGGGGCAGTGGACCCGAGATGCACAGAAGGATGCATCATAACGCCAGTGCAGGCCGTAGAATCCCGGATCTCGAGACAGGCCTGGGCCAGTGGACCCGGGATGCACAGAATGTCACTTCATAACGCCAGTGCCGGCCCGAGAATCCTGGATCTCGAGACAGGCCTGGGCCAGTGGACCCGGAACGCACGGAAGGTTGCATCATAGGCAGATAAATGGTCATTAGGCTGGTGAGTTGCAGCGTCTGTGCTGTGTGCAGAATCCGCATATGTGTGTATACTGTAATCGGCATGCATATTGTGCATACACGATTACCAGTTTGCAAGACTGTGGGTTGGGTGTTTTCCCCCATGATTCTGAGCATTCACCACGTGAGATAGCAATAGGTGGAAATCTTACAGCTTCTGTCTCCGCAGCACTGAGGGCTCGGCCATTCGGGCAGACTCGACTCACATGCAAATGAAATGCGGGAAACACAGCATCTGAGGCTAAACTACTCCTAGTAGGAAAAATTAACTCGGTCTCAAGAGTGATAATGGCTTGTTTTTAGGTGCACTTTCTACCCCACCCGTTCTGGTTTCGTGATGGTGTAAATAAAAGGTGACACTATACCCAGATCTCAAAAAACAAGAAATCATTGACATCAGACGGATCCCAGCCTGAGTAGGTACTACCACTATTGAAAGCTGTGATCGAAATGGTGGACCCAGAGTCTAGCATGGAGCACGTCTTCACTTACTGAGCTATCCATCCTGCCTGCGTACCTCAAAATAAAGTCGATTTCTGCATGGATTTGTTCTATGACTTGGAAGTTGCGCTTGGTGTAGTAGTTGTATTATCATTTGTTATTTTAAAAAAAGATGTGAAGAATTGTACGGATGTACACACCTCTTATTTGGAAAGAGACTCACGTTATTCAAAATGGCATCTATTCAGAGCCAACCTATGGCATCATTAATCATTATCCACTAGATATACACTAGTTATATATTAATGTAAGTGTGGGGAAGATGACCTTCCACTGTATGACCCACACAGTACTGTGATATTAATACAGCTGCACTTAAACTTTCCTTTTTTTAAATTCCTTGCACAAAAATAAAATGTAATGTTTTGATAACCAGTCGACCAGGCAATTGTGCATTTTACCAGTCCTACTCTTGTTCCATACATTTCTTAAGAGATTGAAAATATAATAATTTTAACTAATAACGTGGAGGCATTATTGGTTTATCGGGATGCTGTGATATACTGGACGTGGCTTGCTGTACTGATGTACTGACAAAAAGAAGGGATTGTCACACACCGAGTAAGGGTCATTTCCTTGACCGAGTCATGGGAAACGATACCCATTTTGGCGGACCGGCCAACCACAACCAATCCATGCACGACTCAAATCTGCCCCAGAAAGGAATTAATGCACAGAGGCAGAAGTTTCAATTAATGGACATGATTCAACTGTCCTGTACAGACTGTTGCCCGGCGACCACCCTATAACCTGTCTACCTTGTATCTCGGACGGACTTGAGAACTCTGCTTGTTTTTCACACATGCTGCCGGGCGGGGCGGAGAGGGGTCCAATTCACACAAGGCAGATGTGGAAGTTTAGCTGCAAAATTCCTCAGGAAATTGACTCAGACCTGCAGCTGTATGAAGGCCACACCAGAGGCTCACATTCTGCACCTCAGAAAACAGTCCAGTAAAGTGGCTCTCATACAGGAAGACCGGGAGTGGGGCGGTTTCAGCGGGGTAGAGCCTGAAGGTGGCCGGGGCGCTACATTTCTGAGAAAGTCTGTAAGGGAGAACAGACTCTGCAAAGGAATCATTGATGGGCGGCATTTACCAGGGGAGCGGCTGGGAAATGTTGGTGTCATCCAAACACACTAATTAAATATCAAAAGGCCCCACACTAAATGGACTATACTAGTAATTTCTTTGTGCATTACATGTACACCGGGGATGATAGGTTGGTATGATAGGTTATTTATAACGCGCTTAATACCCACAGGTTTCTAAGCACGGAGCCAGGGATCGAACCGGTGTTGCTCCGTATCGTCTTGTTTCCAAGGCGAGCACATTGCTGCTGAGCTATCCTCCCGAGACAAAGGGTAAGCATATGCACAGGTACCATTCCTCAGGAAATTATATTTCAGCTATGTCCTACACTTATCCCATAGAAATGTGCTGTATCCTCCAAGTAAACTTGCTGGAGGTTTGTCTGTTTTAAGAGAAACTTAAACAAGCAGACCACAGCTCAGTGGCCATCTTTGGTTGGGAACTTGTGTCAGATATATCATTTAAAACACTGGTGCCTCTTTATGTGGACATCACTGCCCCTGCCCCTGAGAGTGGTGTTGATGCCTCCTCCACATGCAATAGCAACATGGATACCAAACATCTTTGCTTAAATACTTTGAAGACTGAGATTTTACTGCTGGGCCCCGGAGACCCTCCCCATCTTCCCTCGTCCATCTCTTTTTCCCACGGCTTTCTGAGCTGGGTTCATCCACCACTCAAGCGACTCAAGCGTCTAATCTGGGGGTGATTTTTGAAAAAGAAGTGTCTTTCATCCCACAAATCAATGTGATCACATAGTCGGCCCAGTATCATCTAGAGCGGTTAAGAGTGGTCCTCCCTCTCTTGCAGAATCCCCGCCGGATTGATGCAATGATCACAGCCGTCATGGCCCACCTGGATTACTGTAAAGGAATTATGTTGATTATGTTGCTAAATAATACAAAACCTAACGTCAGTCTCAATTTTGGGCTAAAGAGATCTGATCGCATCGCATCACATGAGCTATCAAACTCCTACACTGGTTTCAGTCCAACAACACATAGATTCCTAGATCTGTGCCTGACACACATAGCGGTATATGGCAGCTCATCGCACTACTACTCCAAAACTCTATCAGTCTACAAGGCAATCGGCTGCCTCAGATTGGCCTTCCATCGTTTACTAGCTCCGAAACAGTCAAAGTACATCTGTTATTGCTGTAAATCATTGCACCATCATGCCTCTGGGACTCTCTTTTGATACATCTATGCCTGAAGAAGAACCATGTGCAATTCAGACACGCTAACAAGACTCAGCTGACTCTCTCCACCTAACTTCATTTCATTACTTTTTGCCATCACCCTTTACTTCTGCCAAGAATCTCCCTCCTTCCCTGATCGCACTGTGAACATGTTGACAACCAACCGGTGGAATATAGCACGGTACAAAAACACCCAAATAAATTAAAACGTAGAAGGTTAATTTAATCTTCGCACTGTCAACAATACAGACTGGGAAAACCTCATCAACTAAAACTGCCTCCACTCAAAAAGCACCGGTAGTATAGCTCAGTGGCAACGCGCTCCTCTTGGAAGCAAGAGAACCCAGTTCGATTCCAGGGTCCACGCTTAGAAACCTCTTCAGTATTAAGCACATTATAAATAACCAATTATAAATTATAATAATCAGAGAGCCACACTCTAGGATTCTCCATCCCATGCATCGAGGCTTCTCAATGGTCCCTTAGAACACTTTCCAAAGCAGACTGCCCGTGCAAGTCATCCCTTCTGATCACCAGTAGATTCGGTGGAAGTACCTCCTTCGTTCTGGATTTCTGCCTCCATGACACCCTTGTACCCTGTCCCCGAAGCAACTGCTCAAGCCAAGGTGAGCAAGACCTTCTCTGCAGGATGACCCACGCACCATCACCACTCTGGTAATGCGTTCTTCTCCTCTTTTGCAAACTCTCTGCTTGTTGCACAATCCAAAGAGGGGAACATCCAGCAGTGATTTTCAAGGAGAACTTTCCACCCTTTATTCGTTGCATCAATTTTACCTGGTCGCTCGATCTTGCCCCTCCATCAGAATGTCTCATAAACCACCTGGCTACAGCCCTGCCTCAGGGAGCCCCCAGTATTCTCTGCAGTTTACTCAAGGCCTTCTAATTCCTAGTAAATACACGGAACACCTAAAGATTTTTGTGGTTTTGCCTTTGGGACAGCTACGACTTCGCCTAGTCCACGCCAGGGAAAGCGAACCTACTGGCCAAGATGTCTGCCATCTATGCAGTTTGTACGATATTTACCATTATCCGCAATGCATGTTTTAAATGTGCAATCATGCCTTTCGTGGTTGCTCTACGGATCTGCATCCCTGGGTTAACCTGGTCGCCGTGCCTCAGGCTCCCTTGTGCTACCCATGCAGCAAGGGAGATCAGCCTGCCTGTTTTACGTCGCTACCGCCACCTCCATGCACATTCCATGCCCATCCCTCTTGCTAGGCCAGACCGATTGCCACTCAGTCCCGCTTTCAGTGCAGCACTCTTTGCTTCGATTGCAAATTATTAACGGTACGCCGTTGTTTCATCGCCAGGCTTTTTTTCGCAGAGTTTATTGCCGAAAATCTTTGGCCGAATAAACTAATTGAAAAATATGTGGGAGAGGGACGAGGGGATATAAGGGGAATGGCGGTGTGGGGAATAGGGACTAGATTTAATTGGGAAGGCAGGGCTTGTGGGGGAATTCCCCCCAAATACAAAATAAAACAGTCAATCAGCTTTTTCAGCCGGAAATATATGGCAAAAAACTCAGCAAATAAAAAAAAGAAACTGGCGATCTGAGAACATAGAACCTCTAGTGCAGTGGCCAGGTCCACAATGAGCTTGTGTGTTGTGAAGCTGGTTCTTTTGACATCCACAACCTCCTCCATTTTGAGACTTGGCGGTCATAAGAAAGTTCAAGGTTCCTAGCACTGCGGCGGCATCCAGACAGGAAGCCAAGCTTACCCTTGGTCACCACATCTCATCCATTGAGCACTGCTGCGCTGGGGACGCCCAAAGCTCCCAGAGGTAGCAGGCAGTGCCAAGAAGTGGAAGCCCACAAGTACTAAGCCCCTGAAGTTCTAAAAACTGTGTCCTGTGCAGCAAAATAAGGGGTCGTGCGGGGACAACAAAACGGGGTTCAAAAGTGGGCATCGCTGATGCCCACCATCTTTGCACTTGGCAATTTAATGTGAAAAAGTGTCAGAAATGAAATGTGCACCGTACCAGTATAATGTGCTGCTGAACACATTATGGACCTGATTCATGGATTTTTTTGCATGGTGCAATGTGTATTTTTGCAGTACAAAGTCACTTTGCGCAGTTAACAAACATCCTGCTTCACAGAGCAAAGTGCATTGCTAACAAACACCTTGATTCACAGAGCGGTGCAAAGTGCATTGCTAACAAACACCTTGATTCACAGAGCGGTGCAAAGTGCATTGTTAAGAAACACCCTGATCCACAGAGCGGTGTAAAGTGTATTGTTAAGAAACACCCTGATCCACAGAGCGGTGTAAAGTGTATTGTTAAGAAACACCCTGATCCACAGAGCGGTGTAAAGTGTATTGTTAAGAAACACCCTGATTCACAGAGCGGTGCAAAGTGTATTGTTAAGAAACACCCTGATCCACAGAGCGGTGCAAAGTGTATTGTTAAGAAACACCCTGATCCACAGAGCAGTGTAAAGTGTATTGTTAAGAAACAGTGTATTTTGGCAGTGCAAAACTGACTTTGTACTGACTTTGCAATGGTACACTTTGCACCGTTCTGCGAATCGGGGTGTTTGTTGGCGGTGCAAAGTCACTTTGCACCACGCTATAAATTCCATGAATCAGACCCTAAACAGCCCTCTTCCAAATGAGGGTGGAAATTGTGAACAAATAAGAAACAATGACGAATGCAGATTTCCAGAAAGTCTCCATGTAGTATTTATGGAACTAAATCTGTTACTCTTAACCAGGCGGATTTTGTCTAATTAGGCATATTCCCAGAACTACTGCACATGGTAACATTAATTACTCCACACAGTATTTCCATTCTAAATTCTACCAAACTTATAATGTAGAATTAGGTGTCAGAAAAAACGAAAACGTCTAACGAAAAGAAGGAAATGAAAAACGGATCAGCCTGGCCCGAGTCTAGGTGTTGACCAATCGCAGCCCAGCAAGAGAGAGTGAGTGTTGACAGTGTCGTCCAATAGGAAATTGGCGACATCTCAGTACTTTATCACAGTGCAGCTAAACATTCTACATGCGAAGCGCCATTAAAAAAGTCCCTTTCAGTTGAAACTTTACAAACCACCAAGATGCGACGAACATTTCCCTGAGCATTTTGAATACCAGAGAAAGTTCTCAACTAAGCGTCACATCCTACGGTGGTGTATTTTAAGGGCCATGACGCACAGGGGTACATTCTTCCAGAAAGTGTGAGATGTTTGGGGACGGAAGGGGCAGCATACTTGGCAACATTCTGTGACCAAAAAGATGTAGGATTTTTCAAGTTTCAAAAATAATACTTCGCATGACAATTACATCCCAGGAAAACACAAAACATGCATTGTTGACACCACTGGAGCATTCTGAAATGCACAACCCATCAAACAGCACACAACATGGAAAGATGTTCAAATGTATGGTAAGTTAACACTGAATTAAATTACCTAACTTCACAGAAGGTAATCACACAGAGCCGGTAGGCAACGTGTGCCACTGCTCTGTAGCAGCAGCCTGGGCAATACATATTTATTCCTGCAGTGCAAGATGAATAACTGAACAACATGGAGACTGATACCCTCCTCAGTTTCATATGCAGATGCTGTGTGAGGGTGGTATGCTCTGCCACTTGCCTTCACTGGTGGTTCACCTAAGGCCTGTCATGGCCAGAGTGCAGGGCCGAGTCATGTAGCTGTGAGGTCACTGGATAGGTCTGAGCCCATCACTCAAAGTAATCACTTACCCGCCCACCACACAGACAGACTAATGTGTTGCATGCTTTTCCCTGCAGCCTGCCTTAGAGTCACATAAATTACCTGCCCCTGTAAAAAGCAGTAGCATCTGTCATCCAAATCTGCAGGCGGTCAGACTGCTTAAAAATCAGTAGCCTACTGCCTAAATCAGTAGGGTTGGCAAGTACGGTGCAGGGCATAAGTCACTGCCAACAGGCTCTCTTACATTTTATTGCCTTAAAAATATTATGCACAAATGTGTTATGCTTTGGAGCTTCAGGCGCCAGCACCCAACGGTTAGTGAGGAAAGGGGGATTATGGGGAGGATTGTTCAGGGGCAATCCACTCAACTTGGGAACAAAACAACACCGATCAACACAGGTTTGACACAGTAGAGTAGACTTGTGATTTTACCAGGTAGGGGGTGGGGGGCAGGGGAGTGGCAGGTGCGGAGGACAACATTTTAAGACCTCCCATTGAAAGTATAGGGACTTTCAGCGCAGATGGCCTTTCCCTGGGGGTTCCCGGGTCCCGGAGCACCTGCATACTAGGCGCCCCTCGTTCGATACCCGGTCCCGCGCTTGGAGGCTGGAGTCCGGCACGACCTGCACTCATTTAATTTTTATACCGTTAGTAGGCAAACTGACCTATGTCTCGTGTTCCTTGAAAGGGAATGGTTGCTTTCCAATAACTTTAGCCATTTCCTGTTCTCTGCGTGGAGGGGTGGTAGTTAAGGGGGGGCAGGGGAGTGGCGTGAGCGGCGGACAACATTTTAAGACCTCTCATTGAAAGTATAGGGACTTTCAGCGCAGATGGCCTTTCCTTGGGGGTGCTCAGGTCCCAGAGCACCTGCATACTAGGCGCCCCTCGTTCGATACTCGGTCCCGCGCGTGTAGGCTGGAGTACAGCATGACCTGCACCAATTTAATTTTGATACCGTTAGTAGGCAAAATGACCTATGTCTAGTGTTCCTTGAAAGGGAATGGTTGCTTCCCAATAACTTTAGCTATTTTTTGTTCTGTGCGGCTGCATGAGTTTCCCCTTGGTATAACGTTCACTTGTTAAGTAAAGGATAGTCTTGTTTCGTTCAGAAGACACGCTGTTTATTAACATCACTGCTAGTGTGGGATATGTCAATGCAAGTACATAGTTACCAACATGTCCCATTCCAATCTGTAGGTGCTTATCCAGTCCTGTTTTTTTATTAGTATTCTGGGACTTGTAGTCTGAGTTTTAAAATGGGAAAAGTGGAACTACAATTACCAGAATGCAAAGAAAAAAACAGGAATGGATAAGCACCTACAGATTGGAATGGGTCATGTTGACAACTATGCAAGTACATTAATCATCCTGTGCCCTACCTGGTCTTCTGGGGTATAGGAAATGATCTCGGCCTTCGAGATATCAAGTAAGGGGCAATAATTGCGCAACAGTGAGTCAAGCGCAAGCAATGTTTCGAGAATGCGCAGCAGAGACGTGGTGGCCCCATGGCTCCAAGAATAGCAGACAGGCACGAATGCAGTGATGGGGGAGTGCTGCCTACCGGTGGGACCAAGCACACAGGCGGCCGATTAAGACGAAAAACCAAACACGTGTACAGGATCATAGAATACTCTGGAATGAAGGTGTGGGGTCAGGGCTGGCTTTGCATACACATGGGGTCCATGTTTTTGTTCTCGGCAGCTTTCTGACCATGGGGGGCCCCCATCTAACAGGGTCTGGAGTACACATGTGGGAAGAGGCAATGAACCAGTGACATGTAGGGCATGATATAGTGACTCACATGTTTGGGTGGCCAGGGACTCAGACATATGGAAGTGGATGCCCGAGTCTCCCATACACACATTACAGGTTGCTAGAGTTCTGCTGCCATTGCCTCGAGACTGCCTCCCGGCTATTTCCCCTTAGGACAAGCTGGCAGTGAACATTCTCCCACTTTCTGCCCCCAGGGTGGTACACGTGTGCTCTACTATGCGGGCTGATAGTCTGCCTTTGGGAGGTTCAGGCCCACTCTAAAGTTCAACATTGGACATCAACGCCTTTACTTAATGTGCGCCTTAAACATGTGGGAGGAACCCCAGTAGCCTGCAATGTATCAAGAAAGTATTCATCTGGGAATGTCTCGTCTCGGGAGGATAGCTCACGGGGCAACGTGCTCGCCTTGGAAGCAAGACCACCCAGTGCAACACAGGTTCGATCCCTGGGTCCCTCTTAGAAACCTCTGGGTATTAAGCACGTTATAAATAACCTATCATATCAATGAGTTCTACAGTATCAAACACCTTGAAGGCAACTATCCTTGCATTAAACCATACCTTGACAAAGTATTGGCGCAATGAGGGATCAGAATGTGATTTTTGCAACAATGTATTGTTCAAACATATTACATAGTAGGATATTATTTTCCTACCACACCCAGAGAGTTACATTTGTGAAATGTCGAGCATATATCTGGTTGAAGCAATTATCTTGTTCATTTATTATTATCATTATTATTATTATTATTACTACACAAATTAACAGTGCTGTGCAGTATTTTTTGTGCAGGCAAACATCCTATGTGGTGGTGCAGGTTGAGGGAAGACCTCAGCTTTAGGAGGTGGTGTGAGCTGATATCATGCAAACAGCCAATGCTACAAATAACAATAATAATAATTTGCATTTATATAGCGCTACGAACCCTCAGGTATCTGAGCGCTGCTTATTATTACCCACGGTGTGTGGTGCTCATTTATCGAGCTCGGAAGGATGAAAGGCTGAGATTGGCCCTGCCTGGATTCGAACCTGCGTTAGCGGTCTACTCGCTGTGCCACTTGACCGGCATACAAAGACTATAAATAAAAGAATGTCCAATCAAGGTTCTATAAAATAAATAGACTTTTAATTAAACAATAAAATGCAAGTAGCTAACTGGAAAAACCCACCCTTAAAAAATTAACTCAGAGAATGCAGCGCTATGGAAGGATCTGATCAGGCAACAATGTCATTGTTCAATCGTCTTGAAGAAAAAGGTAGTAAAGAGGGTTTAAAAGTCGCTAAGGTACCAAAAGTGACCCAGGGTGACAGGGCCCCTTCACGGTATGTTACTGTTTTGTCTTGGGTGCTTAAGAGCATCGAGTCGGGCTTCTATGCATTTCCCTGCTGTCGAATTGGTGTCTAGATGAAACGAGTCATGTCGTTTCAGCGGCAAGTCGGCATCACATATGATTTGAGATGGAGCTTCCGATGCATCTAGCTGACTCATAAAGTAGTGAGGGTCAATGGATCCCAAAAGTTCAAGAGAAAAGATGGCTCACAATGGATCGAGTTACTTGTTGAATCGGATCAAAATTATATTTTATTGGGGTGAGCAGTGAACAGAATGTGGTGACCTGTATGCTTCCACAATGTCTAGCGGGCACTCAAGTCATGGGGGCATTGCTCTTCACTGGGGCTAGATGGTGATAAGACTGCTCGAAGAGGCAGGTAAGCAGCTAGAAGTTCGTAGTCTATCAAACTCAGTTTCACTGTTACTGTGTCGGATTGAATGGAGTCGAGCATGATCGAAGTAGCTCAAAGATGTCTGAAGGCTGAAGGCTGTGAAACAGGATTCCAACTGCTCTTGGACAGTGTCGAGTCAGGCTTTTATGCTTTTTCCTGCTGTCGAGTCTGTATCAAGAAGGATCGGGTCGCCTTGCTCCAGCTGTGAAATTGGCATTGAATCTGCTTCGAGAGGGGACTCTGTGTGGATCAATTTGTCTCACAAGACGATGCTAGTTGATGGATCCCAACAGCTCTGGTCAGTATTTGAGTCGGGATTAAATGAGACATCCACTGAGTTGAGACAGGATGAGAAATGATGGCTTCTAGTGTGCCAATTCAGAGGTCGAGTTGGGTTGAGGTGATGTTCTGTTTGATCAAGATGGCGAACGGAGTGTGGCAAGTCGGATGTTTCCACAGTGGGTAACCAGCGCTCGAGTCATGGTCATTGGTGCTCTATACTGGTATCAGGTGACATTGAGCTAGCTCAAAGAAGAAGGTAATCAGTTTGACGTTCATAGTGTGTCAAAAGCAGCACCACAGATCTTGTGTCGGCTTAAAGGGAGGTGAGCACAGTTGAAGAGGTCTCAAGGCAGTTAAACCGGATTCCAGTTGCTTTTGGACTTATGGGTTGCTAGGAACCCCAAACCAGGGGCTGAATGAAAAGGTGAGCCCTTGTGCTATGCACTCCCACTCCAGGGTGGACTATCTGACTGAGAAATTGAAGTGGGTCAATGGATCCCAACAGTTCAAGCGATAAGATAACAAGTCGAGTGAGTGGTTGAATCAGGTCAAAATGATATCTTATTGGTTTGAGCAGTGAACAGAATATGGCAACTTGTATGCTTCCATAATGGCTAGCTGGTACTCGAGTCATGGTGCCGTTTCTCTTCACTGGTGCTAGATGGTGTTCAGATGGCTCAAAGAAGCAGGTAAGCAGCTAGAAGTTCGTAGACTGTCAAACTCAGTTCCACGGGTCCTGTGTTGGCTTGAGTGGAGTTGAGCATGGTCGAAGTGGCTCGAAGAGGTCTCAGGCAATGAAACAGGGTTCTAGATGCTCTCAGACTCATGGGTTGCTAGGAACCCCAATCCAGTGGCTCCATGACACGGTGAGCCCTTCTGCTCTGCACTCCCAGGATAATCAAAGGGGCTGCATCCTGGCTATGGATCCACGTGGCTGGAATGGAGACACTCAGACCAAATCCTAATATGCATAATTCCTGTCATAGATGCAGTCCCACTCACAGTTCGTTCATTCATTCATTCATTCATTCATTCATTCATTCATTCATTCGTTTATGTCATTTGTTATAGCACCTTTCACCATAACTATGGTCCCAACGCGCTTTTGGTTAAACACCCTCAGAGGCACTGGAGTCCAAAAATGTGGGAGCGTTTGGGAGGTACTATTATGTGTGTGTGCATGTCAGCCATTAAAGGTGTTCAAGGGTGGGTGTAGTTGAGGAATACTACGGGCTAACGCGAGGGATTGTGTTTAATGAGATAGAGATTTATGTGGTACGCTATAGTTCGAATTTCTGTCGTTAAAAGTAGCTTTATTCTTATGGCAGAGGTGATGTGCAATTGTGTTTGTGTTGTTTGTGTGTGTAGAGTGTGTGGAGTGAGAGCGTGCCTTTCCGCTAATTTGCGAAGGCGCGGTGTGCAGGTTGAGAAATGGGTTAGCTGTACAAACAACAATGTCTATTTCCTAGGTTTCATCTATGTACAAGGGGCAGTGCTGCATTTCACAGGTGACCTAAGTGCTCGATGAATGTATAATACTCACCCTCAGTGCTGACACAAGTATGATATCAAATTACCCAGTCTTTATAATTGTGTAATTCTATTAGCCACCAACGCAGGCATGGCTTATAGCTACAAATTTGCATGCCACCAGACTAACTAGATTAAACAATTATTATAATATATACCCAGAGGTGCAGGTAGTTAAAACGTAATCTCTGCCTGCCGGACCTTTGTGTGCCAGCAGTGGACTGGAATGCGCATGTGACCTTTGACCCTGCTCTGTGCCACTCCAAAGCTGATGCTGAGGGCACCAGGAGACGGTTTAAGCGCATTGTTTCATTATCATTTGGCAAGGGAGCATTTATGAAGTGGTCATTACATTAGCAAACCTCCCTTTCAGAGACAGAATTCCCCATATAATTTTACATTAATAAAAAGCACAAAAGGTTGGGCAATCTTGCCCTTGCCAGATGGCATTCTGTCACATATACTTTCAAAATGTCAGATGTATCCCAAATTCCTAGTACCAATACAAGCGCCTTAGTTCCAGCATTGTAACTAGCTGCCTCATGCTGGGGCAAAGGATTACGCTTGCCATTTGGACTGAAAAACATAATAGAACAAGTGAGCAGGGAAGCAGTGCTTAGATGCTGCCCATACAGTGTAATGTCCAGCATTGCTCTTACACAGTTTTTCCAGGCATTCATTTTGGAAAACCCTCCCAGGTACTAGCACCCTAGGCATTGTGTGTTTTTGCTTCTGATCCCCTGGAGATGGAGATTCGCTATGATGCCAGAGCTCTGCAATCTTTGCTCACCAGATGTTCTGGACCACAACTCCCTTCAGCCCTAGCCAGCACTGTCAATGGGGAGGAATCATGGCACGCGTAGTCCAAAATATATGGAGAGCCCTCTCCCAACAAAATGCCCTTCCTCTGAGTGAGAAAATGGGACCCACTGTTGGGAGCGTCCATCATTCAGGACCATTTTGTGAACTGGCAAGCAAGAAAGTGTGCCCACTGGCTCTGCAGTACCTTTTTTGTCACAAAGATGAACACACTCAATTATTTCATCACTTAAAAAAAAACAAGCCAGATTAGTCTGAGTGACATGCTCACAGCAAAACATATGGAGCACTATCAAATATCCATTAACAATGACCATGGGCAAAGCCAACAGTTTTGGATTATGTGTAGGCATTGGATGGCCATTTTCCAGGCGCTGCTTCAATGGTACTACCGGCCCATAAAATGGCAAAAGCTGCGACATGATTTTTAGTACTTGGACATTTTATGGCAGGGCCTATCTAGTGTCCATGCACTGTTGTCTTTGCGAATACTGTTTTTCACAGGAATTCAGTTCAATGCACAGATGCAATAACACACATATTACATCTATTACACCAGGAGCAGGTTTATCAATGCATCAAGCGATTCGCTTTTAGATGGCTGCTTAGAGATAACATTGGCCTGCCCTTAACAGGACAGAGCTAGCTCAAAGCGATCATACTGGGAGGGAAGAGTGGAGTAGGGAGCGGGTGGTTTGGGTGGGGATGAGGAGGAGTGTGTGGTAATGGACACGGGGACTTGTATGGGCACTCAATGGGTGTTTAAAAAGCCATCCGACACCCACATTCTGCTTGTACTGCCTCACATTCCATCTCTCTCCTATCTTCACTGCCCATGCCAATAGTTTCAGCTCATAGGCAGTGCTAGCAGTTTTAGCGCCACCTAGTAGCCAACACTAAAATAAAACACTCCTGTGCATTAGTCTCATAGTTCGCCCGTGCAAAAACTTCATCAGGACGCGCAGCATCATCACCCACGCAGACACGGCTGCCCAACCTTTAGGACTGTAGAAGCTTAACCTTCGTCTAGTGACTTCTTCAAGTAGGAAAAATGTTTCCTACAACTAAAGATGCCTTTTTTATCTTTTATTTTATTTTGTTTGGTTTGCAAAAAATATTTTACAAAAGTAGTTTCAGATGAAAAAACATTATGCAACAATCAACCACAAGTAAAACACACAGATGTCTTTTTCAGGTTCCAGTTTTCCCTTTCGTTCCTGTTTCAGGGGCTTGATTGCTATGTGTATACCCATTCCCCTCAGGATTCTGGGAATATTTGATTTCAGTAGCTCACACCACCTAAGGGCCCGATTCATGGAATTTTTTGAGCAGCTCAACGTGACTTTGCACTGCTGAAAAGTGACTTTGCACTTCCGACACAAACCCTGATTCATGGAACTGTGCAAAGTGTATTTTTGCAGTGCAAAGTCAGTGCAAAGTTCGTTTTGTATTGCAAAAAAATATGATAACGGAACATTTTCGAAAATATATATGCATGGAGGATGGGGGTAAAGGGTTAAAAAGTGTGGGCAGGTTCGGGTGGGGTTGGCAGCTGTAAATTTTTTTTTTTTCAGTAGTTCAAATGCCATGTAACCATTGGAAATGTGTCAAGAAACTTCAGAAAAGAAGGGGCGAGGTCCGAGGGACAGACTGCAGAGCTCCCCTGCACTCTGAGCAGGTGGAAGAACAGACCATCCCTTGGCCAATGAAGGAAGGTGACTTTTCTCACAAGGCGCATTGGTTCTGTGTCCTTATATGGGTGATCAGTATGAAGCCAGTCTTTATAATGGTGCAGTCAGTACACAGTCATTTTTGCAGTACAAGATGACTTTGCACTGACTTTGCACTGCAAAAATACAAATCAAAGGGGGGGTCTGGGAGTCTCTCTACCAGCACGAACACAGCCCATTGACCTTGTTTTGCACTGCAAAAATACACTTTGCACAGTTCCATGAGTCAGATTTTGTGTCGGCGGTGCACAGTCACTTTGAACCGTGCAAACAATTCCATGAATCGGACCCTAAGTATCTAACCCTGTCAAACAAGATATTGGTTGTGTGATTATCTGTCTCCTCCATAAGAGTTTGCAATAATCCATCAATGATTTTGGCATCTTTCATTGCACCAGTATGATTCTGACCAGATGCAATGCATAGAACCTCATCCAGAGGAGTGACCTGCATGCCGCATTCGCACGCAAACCAATCCCTCTTTTGGACACCTGGCACTTACCCCACGCCCTCATTCCCTCTCCCACTCTGCAGTGGCACTTTCCTAATCCTCACAGGGACTAGTAGGTCCGCCTCTAGCTTTCATTGTTATATTTGCTTTCTTTCCTGTGTTCCCTCCATGCTGTCCTGTGGGCGCTTTGAAACACAATTTACTTGATGTGCAAGGGCCAGACAATTACAATTTATTTATTTATTTATTTATTTTGCATTTGTAACTTACAAACACACATAAATAAATAAATAAATGTGTTGTTTTTCCTCTGTGATTTTGGTCATGCCATTGCCTGATTTCTCTTTCCTGTCACCGCCTCCCCAGCCCTGCCAGTCCTCCTGCCCCTCCTTTCCACCGAGTAAGGTCTGTCGACCCCCTTGCAGGTTCACAGCATGCCACCTTTCAGACAAGGCCAGGTTGCTGTTAGGCCACTACAGTGGTCGCGGGCACAGTATAAATATTGGATAGCATACCATAACATAACATGTGATGCTGAGGCGTTTTTAGGGCGGGGACAGGCGGGGGCTGAGGGGGCTATAGCCCGAGTCTTTTGGTTGTAGCCTCGGATAAAAGCTCAGGGTTTACAACCAGAAAGGCTAGCTAGCCCCCAGTCCCGAAAATCAGCGTAGCCCCGGATCTTTTCCAGACCTACCAACACCCCTGCTGTTTAAGTGCAGTGTTCCAAGAGAGATCTGTGATTGGTGTAAGTGAAAAAGCACGCTCCGATTGGTACAACATAAAGGCTTAGGAAGGGCCATAGATTTCTGCCTCCCGATACCGATGGCGAAGTCTAAGAGAGTTCGAAATCTCATGCCTTGTACCACCCGAGTCGGTTCGTCCAATAGAACGGCATGAAAACTTGGATTTTTGTAACGCTTATGGAACCAGGTATCACATCACATCATACACAGGCAAAGTTCTTTGTAGGGCAAAGACAGTCTGAGCCAACCTTTTCCGGCAGGTTGTGCCCTAGACCCATATGTTTGCTTCAGGGTCCGTATTACAGAAGCTTTGCACCAGTGAAAATGCAGTTAGAACTAGGGCAAGAATTGCTCTAGTGTAAAAAAAAAAATAATGAATTTTTTCCCAGGGCAATGTCTGCCCACGCCCTAGTCCCTTACCCTGGAAAAAATAAAGGCAATGAGAGAATATGTTTTTGCATTGCGTAATGTTTGCCTCAGCACCAATTGCTCTATCAAAAATGCAACGTGACTGTACTGCCAGCCCTTATGTCTATGCCTAAAAATGACCTCTTCTGCCTGTCTCTGTTAAGAGGAATCCTGCATTTTCTTGCGCAATGTATCATCATAGTTCGCCTTTCCCAAAATCCGAACCCTTGCACGTTGAGCAAAGCCCTAGGCCTTGTTAAGTGAAAACAAGCCAATAAATACGACGCGAGCAGGCTTTCGTTTGGCCGCGTGAGCAGTCGGTATGTAGCAGCTCGGTCCAGCCGCTCTGTATTTGCTCAGCACACAGGCCCGCACCCTGCCTTCACATGTTGCACTGCTCTGCTAAGTCAAAGAGCTCCGAGGAATGTGAGCCCAGAACAGATGCAGCTGCAATGCCCTAGGATTTCTTTCGCTCCCAATCACTGGGTAATTGATTCCGTCTGAATACATAGAAGGCCAGCAGATATGTGCTTAAATATTCCAACTACCGGTACACTACTTTAATTTTAGGAATTTGATGCAGTGTGGAGTTAGCGTCTGGGTGAATAGCTCACCAGTTAAGTACTCCCCTCTGACATGGGGATAACCACACTTTACCAGTTTGAATCCTGCGGGAGGGCTGACTCAGCCCTTCATCCTTTTGAAGAGTGATACATTGATTACAATTAAATTGGGCAATCATAGCGCCTGCTCTTTGGTGCGCTTAGAGGTGGGACATATCTAGCATAAAGCACTTTATATAAAAAGAACAATCATTAATATTAGCTGCAAAGAGAAGCATAGTGCTAACTGAGAACTTTTTGGTGTGTTAGGGGTATCTCGAACAGCAGGTACTGTCCATATATAATAGTATGTTATATACAGGTGGATGAATACTTAAATACATAAAAACTTGGTCAGATGGGGGCATTTACTTGGTACAGTACAAGGCACCACAATGTGCAGTCGAAGTGCATATATTTCCATTACAGTTTACATGTTTACATTTTCACGCACATTGATATTAAGCGATTTGACCAGAATCACACATTGCTTTTGCTCATGTGTTGAGGCCGGGATTGCAACCAGGTGGCAAGCTCAGCCATTTAGCCAAAAAGACCACATACCGAGATGTGCACATTATGGGGTTAATCACTACATCATCAAGGATCTGCCAACTACTGACCTCGTCTTTTCCTGAAACTAATTACCCCCCCCCCCCAACTTCGCCTCAAAATCATTACCGACTCACTTTCACCTCCAACTTGATCATATGAAGATCAGGGGAGCATTAGAGATCTACTGGCTTCTCACTGCCTTTGGATCTTCTCGCCCCTTTACCTTTCGCCATCCCACTTTCAATTTAGCGCTCTGAAGCGACAGATAGGTGGCCTTTGCGCTATACGGAAACCCTGCATAAAATACATGAATAGGATTACAATTCACAACGCTCTGTAGGGATGGAACCTGCTGGGTTTCCTAGGGCTGCTTTGCTGAGTGCCCATATTTTAGACAGAACTGTGTGAAACTTGACAGCAAATATTTAAATTATATTATTTATAAAATTAGCCACGCAAATAATAAAGAGGCTACCATAAAAAACCTAACATTGTTAATGGGTGTTTCATCACCACATGATTAGAATTCAGCACTAATGCATGGGTGCCTTTGAAAGGCTTAAAGGAATACACTGCTTTAAAATACTACAGTACGAAATGAGAGAGGACAGGAACACCCCATGTGTACACATTTGATTTTCCAGCCCATTAGTTCCTGCCCGATTGTAGGGCTGTCCCTTCAGTTACAGAGAGCAAATATTTGATAGCAGTAGTGCAGCAATAGTTTACAAGCTTGGTGCGCTATATAAATGCTGAAATAAATAAATAAATAAATAAATAAATAACGCACTTTTGATACTAGCCGATTGTGCCATTCATCAGATGAGCATATATTAATGAGAATGGTATATAAACATTATGCACGTCCTTCGCAAAGTGAAATGACGGGTGTGATGAACAGACTATACCATCCAATGGCACTGATTTTGACATTTTGTTCACAAAAATACAAGAAGCCACAACGGCGCCAATCTAAATTGTATGAACATGTCAACTAACCATGGACACGTATTTACGCTATACAACTAGCGTGCATGGGCCCACATCGTGCATTGCTCATTTTAAAAGAATGTTTGCACAGGGTAGTTTGGTCTACCTTGATGAGAAGTACACCTTGGAGTGCAGGGGCTTTGGTGATCAATTGAAAACGGGCCAATCATTTGTATTGTAAACGAATTGCAATAAAAGCCAGGCGAGACCTACATGGAACGTTAAGCCACTGACAACATGTCTGAAGCTTGGCCGGACATTCAAGAACAGCACATTTCTCATTTGTTTTAGCTAAAAGCACAAAGTTGCTGTAAACTTCAGGCGATGAATAATTCAACGCTTAGAGGCCCAGAGAAATAATATGACAGAACCCCATACTCTCCAACTTGCGAGTAAAAACTGCAGTGTAATGCATGGTCAATAGCCATCCATAATGGGGCAAGATTAGAGCAATGTCGCTCAACCTCCTGCCATATCAATGGAGATGAAGGGATTCACAGTTAGGTCGACAGAGAAAGCACGTTGACATCTTCTTATCAGACTCTGTGAGGCAGCGGGGCACGAGAAAGAGAACCAGTGGGAGCCAGAAGCCGGAAGAGGAGTGCACTTACCTTGCGTCTGGCAGATTCTGGAAGAGGAGCTCGCGCAGGCCAGCAGGGGAGGACTGAGGACGTTTTCTGATCGGCAGCTGGTAACTTGCTCTTGGTTTTTATGAGCAGGTGGGAGGAGCTGGCCCCCCACTCCCCCTCACCCTCCCATAGAACAGTAGGTGGGCTGTCAGCAGAGCACATGCAGGCAGGCAGCCACGGTGGGCTTATATGTTTGCTACACTCGCTATTCCTGGGAGCCTACATGTACAGAAGGGAAGGGTGGCAAGGGGGGAAGAGATAACGATTTAGAAGGAAAAAGAGGACAGGATGTAAAGTAGAAGAAGAGGTGCAGAACCCCTGGTTAGAGAAGGAAGGGGGCTGCGTGGCACGTAAAGTTATATTTTTAGATATAGCAGTAGAGAAAGAAACAACAGAAAGGGGGTTTAGAAGGAAATAAAAGTAGATAACAAGGGAGAGGAAGGGGCTGGGGAAGTGAGGGCAACAGCAAACTTCAGTGTCGCGCGAAGTAGAGGGGATGTCGTGAGAGAAAACTGTAGCCGGGGGAGGGGAGATGTATGCAAGTGACAGAAAAGAAAACACGCAGCTATAGAAGGGGTGTTAGAGAGAAAAACGAAATGGCATACATGGCGCCCCAAGGCCAACACGGTGGTGATGGGCGCAGTATAAAGTCTTATTAACATGACGTGTCATATGCATTGGGGTTGGTGCAGGGCAGGGGAAAGTATGGGGAAAACGCAGCGATGTTACATTGGTTCGTTTTCTGGAACGCTCTCAACAACTGCCGGCGTGGATTTTAAGGAATGTTTGGCACACATTAAGCCTTCCGGTACATATGGGTTGAGACATGTGCACGCACATACGAAGAGTCCGGTGATAAGGGGGTGTCATAAATATATATTAATACATCCATTTACAAACACAGGCACACAGAACGTGTTACATGTCGATGGACAGATACGCACTTGAAAGCAGATTGGGAAGAGTGCCAACGTGTGAGAGGCAGCAGGAGACATGTATACATCAAGGCAACATATACTTTACGTCACCAGACTTTCTTCACATCGTTAAAAACGCATTTGGGTACAACATGAAGGGCTCAAAACATCTGTGCGCAGCAAGTCCTCGCGCAGCGTCAGTATTGCCTACTTACTCTTATTTTTTTCAAACTACGTCTTACGGAAGAATGGCAAAAGCGCCGTTTTGAACACTTGAGGCCAGTTTGTGCTTGGTTTCCAGTCACCAGAAGACGTGGTAGCGAAGGCCTTTACGCAAGGATGTTTCTGGAAGGCTCCCAGCATCCAGGACTTGTCACATTCCACGCCCACGCCCAGAAAAACCGTTGGTCAAGGAATAACACGCCTCTCTTGTTGTAGTGCAGAAGGCTCAACTGCCATTAGGAAAACAAATATGTTGGGGTTCCCAGGCAATCCTTTGAATTACGTTTCTGGGCCGTTTCAGGACATGGGCTTATTGTAAGACTGGTGGTGCGCTGATAATGGTACTGGAATTACTGCCATTTTGCCAAGACTTTCCCCCACCACCAAATCTGCTGAAGGTCTTTCCTCCACTTTGCCACTAAAAAATGGAGAACTTATCGTGGGGCGAAATTTCCATCTATGATAATTCACCCCAAACTGCCCTGCAGTCCCAAGAGCTCTAAAAATGGACATCAGCACTGCCCTTAACCCGCTGATGATCTGAGGGGAACGGTAAATGAGTTTGGGGGTATTTACCACTGTAAATACTGCCAAACTCGTAATGAGGCTCATTCTCCAAAACTTGAACAACAACCCAACGTAGTAGCGTTAACTTCTAATGGATGCAATCTTATTGCTTTTGAAGTGATAGTATCAGCAGAATTAGAAACGTTACTGGGACACGAAAGGCCTGTATTTTCTAGTTAACCTGCAACATAACATGTACTGTTGCCCTAACATACCCAGCAGAAGGCTAGGAGAAACAGAAGACTACTGCATATTCACATTTCACGTCGCCTTCTTCTATAGTGCTTCTATAGTGCTTCTGCTGCCTTAAAGCTGCTCTGCAGGGGAGTTGAGGACTAGATGAGGCAAAGTGGGGGAACATGATCGGGAGCAGTAAAGAAGGAAGTAGTGTTTTGGGCAGTCGGGGAAGGATGCATGACGCCATGTAATGTAACGTTTTTGATTCTGACCAGTTTGGCGTTCAAATCCTCAACTTCTCAGGATTTATATTACCCCAGAGTGGCTGGCAGGGGTCCAGATGTACGTAGGACTGTGCTCAGGTGGATTCTTAACATTTCTGTGGGATATTTACTTTCTAGGGTCTCCTGGAGTGCTGCATTTAACGGGCTTTTTCAGAGAAGAAGGTGGCACTGCAGTGGTTGGGTTGCATCAGCACCCAGCTCCATAGTCTGGTGGCCATGACTATGAACGACAAGCCTCTTTTAGCATTCCATGGAATTGCCAGGGGGGCCATGTACTTGTATCATAGTCGTCTTGTTTTAGAATGTGCATTCTCTTTCGGGTGAGACATCCAGTACATGGCTAGTACTACCAGTCTGATTTGATCTGTTTTGTACAGTCATAGCAGACATCTTGTAGATGTATCCTGTTTTCTCTACAGCTGTTACAATAGGTGATATGAGATGCCCAAGCAGATGCTGTTCAGATAGGCCAGTCATGCTGTGACCAGAGAGATGTCCGTCAACACTTTGTTTGAAGGTAAGAAAAGGCTGGATACATCCACATGGTCGGAGAAGAAAAAATAATTTCCAAAGCAGTGCCTTAATTCGATGCTACAGTCTCAGTTCTTCCAACCATCATAATTCCGATATTAAATGGCCAATCAGTCTCATATCTACTCTTGTCAGGGGATCCGTATTGAACGTATATATTTAGTTGAACAAATCATGATTTACATATTTTTAGAATTAGATCATCCCGTTCTTGGTCATTTATGAGTTCACATGTCTGAGACATCTGGTGAGCTCAGTTGTAATGACATCTATCTCTGGAAGATATTTACATTTCTAAGGATTTAATTTTGGGGACGAATGACACAAATTCCCCTCCCTATCAACAATTATACTACAAAATCTGGGACAAGATACCTGTTGTTTTAATCTACATATTTCATTTTTGTTCAAATATTAAATCAAGGAATTAAGGCTGATCCCCTAATTTACAATGCCGGGGAAGTCACCCACAATATTTCAAATGTTAACTGGCAGGTTGTTTACAGAAAGAAAACTGCAACTATCTGCCGTTGCCTCACTAATATTTTCAGTTGAATTTTCAAAAAGATCCATCCATCAAAAAACAAACATCAATGATTAGCCTAAATTAACAGAAATCGATTCACACAATCTACAACATATACTTACAGTTGTCTAACTGATCGGATTCCCACTTGAAATGAAAAGGTGAAGCAGCTCACAGAATAAAGTCAGAAACAAAGCAAATTGTGTCATTTTCACTGAAACTACTAACAAGAATTGCACATGATAAACATGTTGCTCGTCTACAATAATAATTTATTTAATGTGTTACAGTTTAGTTAATAAACTTTACACATACAAAGTAATACTTAGACAAAGATTAATTCTAAAATCAAACTAATATGAGATAAGATAATAGCAACACCATAGAATAACAGTAAATGTCTACTTTTAGAAAAAAGTAAGGTAAAGAATTAAAAATAACAATACAACCTAAACCTTAAACATGTCCAAAGTATATCACCTTAGCTAACAAGGAGTAGAGAGTTAACATAAGTTAAAAACACGATTCAGAGTATCAGCACATTATGGTACACTTATGGCCACGGACTTCATGAACCTTGGTATAGGCAGAGTCAAAGGATGTGATATGGACAACATATTCAGATCTTGATGCCTAGTTTGCCCTCTAGCCAGATGTTGTATAGGGCAATCAAGACTCGAATGTTCTCCGAATTTAAGCAATGGTGCCAAAATAAAGAATCAGAGATTGCTGCCAGATTATGCGTATACTTTCCAATATGGTGATGAATTACGTCAATCATACTTCCACAATGTGTCAAGACATGTTGAGCTGACTCCAAAACATTGTCAATTTTACACAATCGGCAGATACGTTGTTCCGACAGAGTTCGCTCTCCCCTCCCCGTGACCAATAAGGTCAGGAGCTGGTCCAATCTTAATAGAAGTACAAAGCGTTGCAGTCTTTTGGAGGGGCATAGGTTGAGGTAGTCTTGCGGTTTCATGAATGAAGAAAGCCTAAATTGCACAAATTCGTAGCTTTTCAATGAGCTAAGGTGGGCAAAGTTCTCCAGCCAGTCCCACATTTCAATATGCTTGTCAAGAGCCTTCTGGACCTGGTTGGAGTACCCCCCTTCTCGTCAAGACCATCCTATGTCTGCAAGATATTTTAACATTTTGACAGCAGGTGAGAGGGGATTTTGCTTCTTGCCTATTTCCTTGTTAACTGTACTCAGTAAAGGATTTGTTGTACCACTACGCATTTTCACGAATAACCCAGATATCGTTTTCATGACAATAGCTTTCAATGATGGTATTCCCAATTCCAAATGTATAATGGCCATTGGAATTCCTGGTGCTAGGCCCAGTACCTGCTGCAAAAATTTCCCCTCTATGACCTGAAGCCAGCTGAGATCTACATCAAAAAGAGCCTCTGGCCTATAGGTCCTCATGGATATGAACACTTGCAGATAGAGTTGGCGAGTGCCCCATAGCGTAAAGCCTCCTTGCTTGTTTGTAAAGCTAGCAATTAACGCTGTGACCTGCGCTGCGCGCATGCTCCGGTAGTGTTTGCATGGCACATATTCCCCGGTAGGCTCAAAATCAATACCCAAATAGCGATATTGCGGCGCATAGGGGATTATGATATTGCCCACCATAAGGTTAACGCGTGATGCTCTTTTATTGGTGAATCGCAAGACCTTCGTTTTGTCAAGATTTATAGTAAGGCCATTGCATTTAGCAGAATCCCACAGTGCTGTAGCCGATCTACGCAGACCACTGATTTTATGATCAAAAATGACCAAGTTGTCTGCGTATGCCAGGACAGAGCAAACCACCTCCCCGATTTTAGGAGGGCAATTAGAAGCGGCAGTTATAGCCACAGGTATATCATGGACATAGAGATTGTATATCAAAGGGGCGGTCACACATCCCTGTTTCACCCCCCTGATTTTCTGCATTTTATCAGTCAGGTGTCCCTCTTGATCTAATGTTAACCTCACTGAGGTGTTATGGTGCAGCAGTCTAAGGTAATACAGAATGCCAGCTGGGCAGCCTAGGACAGTAAGTTTAGACCAAAGACGTTCTCTATGGATCGTATCGAAAGCTGCTTTAAAATCAATGTATAAAGCATATAGCGGCGGTTCACCTTTACTGCGAGCCCTAGATCTCAGCAAATTCATGACCATAAGATTGTGACTCGTCGAATAGCCCTTCCTGAATCCGTATTGGAAATTGGACAGAATATCGGCCCCATCAACCCATGATTGAAGCTCCTTAAGTAATAGTGAGGCAAACAATTTACCTGTTGTATCCAACATGGAGAGGAGCCGATAGTTATTGGGATCTAACCGGTTACCCTTTTTGAACACAGGTATCAATACTACTGTCTGCCATGAGCTTGGTATTGACCCCTGCGCCATTATCTTCTCAAACAGTATAGCCAACACACTCACCCAAAACTCGGGCTGATTTTTAATGATTATGTTGGCTAGACCATTAGGTTCTGGTGCTCTGGTGGATTTAAGAGTCTTTATCTTATTAATTATGGCCAAGTATGATATATCAAAGGGCTTATTGGGTGCTAAGGTTATCTGAGGGCAAGACTCTTCTCTCTGTGGCCTTGTAGGAAATGTACCCATTCCTGCTCTTTAATGGGGTTAACCAATTGGCCCTTTGCTGGCTCCCTGGTTTCCCCAAGGAGTGACCAGATGCTACGCGCATTTTTAGAGCAGATGGTCTGGACTAATTTCTGGTGAGCCAAGGTATTTTCGGCAAATCTTATATTTTTGATGATAGCTCTATGTTGGTTTTTTATTTTCCTCGCAGACACACCTAATTCTTCAGAAGGGCCTAGCTTTTTCTTACTAATACTCAGTTCCCTTCTCAGCTCCCTCTTGGCATCTCGAATCTTCTTGTTAAACGGGGGTAGCCCACCCACATGTCTAATCATACTCATAGATGGAACCATGGCATATGTACGAGAAAAGTCCTTTATCCAATTTTCTATTGATTCAATGGACATGAAGTTGAAGTCGGGTAAGTTCGGCCATTTGTCTATCTCAAGTGCTAATGAGGGCTGGTTTATGTTCTTGGCCGACCACCTAATGTTTGTACCTGCTTTATTTACATATGTTGTGCCCATATTGCTCTTATCAGGTACTCTCTGTTGGATGTTTAATACGCATCGAAGTGCAGAATGATCACTCCATTTGTTTGATGAAACAATCATATCATCAACGTCAAGGAGCATTTTAGGGCACATGAATATGTAATCGAGCGTACTGCTATATGAACCATTGGACCAAGTGTGTTTCCCAGGGTAGTCACTGATAGTATGACCATTCAACATTTCCAGGTCCCATTCATCAAACAATTGGCGCCAACGTGGCCCCTGAGTGTCAGTTTTTGTGTGGATCAATAGACGTCTCTCTCTTAGGTTAGGATTTTGTGGGTGTTTCCCTCCCTCAGCAGGCATGCAACAATTAAAGTCGCCCACAACAATTACTGCTTGCTTTCCAGGTAGGACCGACCAAGAGGCTAATAATTCATGAAGGGCTTCTTTGATTGGTTCACTTATCAAGTCATGAGGAGGATTATATACATTTGTTAATAAGAATTTCCCCCTATTATCCTTAGGTCCATATTCAATCTCAACTGCCATCATATTGTCGTCTATATTACATGGTATCTGACTCGAGGACAGAGAGCTAGCCACTCCTATCAGAAGCCCTCCAAATGGTCTACCTTTTTCACCCCTTTTGGCAAAGGATTGATAGTTTGTATAGCCATCAAGTAGTAAGATGTCCATTGCCCATGTCTCTTGTAGGCATATTAAACTATGTTTCACAACAAAGGTTTCGGATCCCTCTGGAACTAGCAGATGTGCAAATCCTCTACAGTTCCAAGACAGCAATGTCAAATTTCAATGTTTAGGTAGCACCTCAGGGAGAGATTCTGCCAACCATTTTAAGACCAGCTGTACATCTGTGACTTCTACGTTCTTTCCCTAAGGGATCAGGGGGAACTCCACCAAAGTGACTGACCCACCTATTTCCTCATATTCAGTGCAGGGGTCAACTTCATTCAAGTCTGCATCAACCTCAACATCCACAGCCCACAGCTCTTCATGATATTTCCTAATCATCTGTGCGGTGGATAAAAATTTACAGTGTAGGGCTGAAACACAGGGATTAAGGCCTTTCAGTGGTTCCACAAACTGAAAGTCATCAGATTTTAGGACACGTAGTTCCGGGACTGAGTGCAGACGGATTAAGAACTGTGATCGTGGTAGCCATCTGTGTTCGCCATTTTCATACAGATTCTTGATCAAGCAGATCCTATTTGCTGTAAGATCGCCCCGGCCTTGGCTAATCTAGTAGGAGGGTTGCCGGCAGCGGCCAGGGCTAACTGAGGTTGAGGTAATAAGTCAGGACCCCTGGTCTGTATTTCCTCCACCTCTCGGGCATCGTTCTCAAGTCATTCCCATTCGTCTGCCTGTTACTCTAATTCATCCTTGGTCGGTATTCTTCGTTCCTCTGCGCTCAGGTCCACCCTCACTGGTTGTTCCAGCTCGGCCGGCAGATCTTGGTTCTTATCTTGATCAGTGATAAGCCAACTGGAGAGGCAGCCTATTCCCGAGCTAATCTTTTTCTTAGCTCTGGCTGCCCTTTTTTTAGCTTTCTTTGAGCGGCCACCAATATTTGGTGTCTCTCCCCCTGTAGTACCTTGTGTCATGTTTTTCTTGCTCTTTAATGCTTTCTTGGCCAATTTGCGTTGCTTACGGGAATAGAAGACCACCTCGGTCTGATCCACAATTACCAAAGTTTCTTTATCAGATGTGATGTTTATCTCCTCAGTGATAACAATGGCTTCAGATAGATTGATTTCCACCTCTGCTTCCTTGTTTCCTTCATCTATTCGGGTAGTGGTCAATAAGTTTGTGTTTGTAAGAATCAGCCACATCATTTGTAGCAATATTTTGAGAGCAAATTGAAGAGAAGCCACAGAGGATTGAATTTCTGCCAGTTCCTTAGCCCCAGGGAACAGGGTGGAGAGATCTCCTTCCTCCAAATCAGGTGCATCCTCCATTGAAACCATTACCATGTTTGGAGAAGCTGACAGTCGGCTCCTAGGTACCGAATGGCCGATAGCATTGGCTGATGGTGACATAGGATTATTATCTTGTGGCAAGCATTTGTCTTCAGGCAGCCTAGGGATCTGGGGGGTCATCCCTCGCTGGATACTCAGACACAGATCTAATAACGAATTGTTGTCAATATCATCAAAGTTAGTAGAACTCATTGGGCCACCACCCCCATCTCCCGGTAGAACAGGATCCTCGATGATTGTAGAATTAATTTCTGGTATGGGAAGGGGTGGGGGAGACAGTTATTGCCCCCTGTCCCTGTCAAGGAGTTCCCCCCTTCTCACCTGAGTCCGATCTTTGCTGGATTTCTTGGTTGATGCCTTCTTGCGGACGGATCGGGTCTTGAATAAGGCTGCACGAGTCTCTTCCGACTCCAACGTGCGTTCAAAGTTCCAGGATGCAACGATCCAGGAATCCGGGAAAATAAGAGGGTGCACTACACAGCACACAAGTCCAGGAAGTAAGAAGGAAAGGAGAGGGACTAGGAATGGAGTTTAGAAGGGACATAATCAGGGAAAACAATACCGCGAGCTACGGAGCACACGTCTGGTCGCTACTTCGCAATAGCATTGAGACGCGCGGAGCCGCGGGGGGCGTGGTCTATTAATAGAACACGCTACGTCCAACGTGTGGAGCGAGGAAGGTGTTTCACGCTGGATGGCCATGTTGGGAGTACCAGCGAGTGTAAGCCCCGCTGAGACAAGGACCAGGAAGTCCAAAAGGGGCGCGTTCTGTAGGTCATGACAGCATGCCTTCTCCGAAGACCCGTTCCTCCAGGTTTGCCCGGGTGTATGAGGTGAAATTCTTTGAGCAGTTGAGGGGGTCTTCAGATTAGAAAGTGGTTCGCAGGTTCTTTCACTAGGATGATATCCCTTCCATTCAACCAGGTATTGAAGCTGACCCCGTTTATACCTGGAGTCGCATATTCTGGACACTTCATATTCCAGTTGATTGTCGACCAGTAGAGGAGGCGGTCTGCAGGATTTCTGGGAGGATTGGATGTAGGGTTTTAATAAGGATGTGTGAAAAACTGGGTGAATTTTCTTCCAGGAGTCTGGTAGTTTGATCCGGTATGAGACTGGATTTATAATTTCTTTGATGGGAAATGGACCATAGTACCGAGGGGCCAATTTGTTTGGCCGCAGATGTCGGGGTAGTAATTTCGAGGACAACCAGATTTGATCACCAATTGCATAAGAAGGCCCTGGTCTTCTTTTGGAATCCGCATGCCTCTTAGTCTGTGTTCTGGCCTTCTCTAAGTTTTCTTTGGCCTCCTGGTGTACGTTGATGAAGGTTTTGATCCAGGAGTCGACAGTAGGAACCGGCGGGGTATGAGGGAGAACAGAGGGTAGAACCAATGGATGGAAACCTTGGCTACAATAAAAGGGACTGGTTTTAAGTGCTGAATGATTGGAATTGTTGTAGGCGAATTCAGACACAGGTATTAGGAGCGACCAGTCATCCTGAACCTTGGTGGCGAAACATTGAAGATACTGTTCCAGGGTTTGATTAGCACGTTCGGTGGCCCTGTTGGTTTGGGGATGATAACCTGATGAGAAGCCGCGTTGGATTCCCAAAATGCGACAAAGATGTTTCCAGAATTGTGAGACGTATTGAGGTCCTCGATCAGAAATGATCTTGGAAGGAAGTCCATGTAGACGGAATATGTGTTCCAGAAAGATTCCAGCAAGTTCCGACGAGGATGGTAACTTACACAGGGGTCTAAAATGAGCCATATGAGTGAACAAGTCAATGGTAACCATGATGGTCGTGTATCCTCGGGAAGGTGGTAATTCCACAATGAAGTGTGTAGCAATGAATTCCCATGGCCTTGTTGGCAGTGTAGGTTGCAGTAGAAGACACACCGGTCTCTTGTTATCATGTTTATTTTGACTACAGATAGCACAAACTTGGACGTACTGCTGTACGTCGGTCTTCATTCCAGGCCACCAAAACTGTCTTTGTATGAGGAGGAGGGTGTTGGTTATGCCACGATGTCCGGAATGAATTGTATCATGACAGAGGCTAATTATTCTTTGTTGTAATTTCTGTGTGGGAATGACCAATGCATTGTCCTTAAATAAATATCCTTCCTTGACTCTTAGGTTCCATTGATTCTTCCTTGAAATATCCTTCCACAGATCAGAGGATTGGGTTTGTACTCGAATTACTTCCAGGAGATTGACTGCTTGAGCTACAAAGATCGTGTGGGGAAACATCTTAGGGTAGGCCCTATCTTCATAGTTACATAGTCAGGACGTCGAGATAAGGCGTCAGCAATCAGGTTTTGTGATCCGGGAACATGAGTGATGTGGTACTGGTACTGGGCAAAGAAGTAGGCCCAACGCGCCTGACGACTCTTCCTTCACTCCAATGACTGTAGAATTTGAAGATTCCGATGGTCCGTGCGGACCTGAACTGAATGTCTAGCACCCAGAAGTAGATGTCGCCATTCAGTGATGGCTTGGCGGATGGTTAATAGTTCCTTTTCCAGGACGGAGTAGTGTCTCTCACTGGGAGTCAGGGTTTGTGAAAGGTAAGCAATGGGGTGTTCCAGTTTATCCTCAAATTCCTGCTTCAACACCGCTCCTATGGCATAGTTAGAGGCATCCGTTTCCACTAGGAATGGTCGATTTTTGTCGGGTTGGGCTAAGATGGGGGCTTGCGTAAACTCTGCCTTTAAACGTTGGAATGCCTTATCTTGTGGTGTAGACCAGATAAAGGGGGTGTCTTTCTTCAAGAGAGCAACGATCGGCTGAACGATCTCGGAAAAGGTGGATTTGAACTTCCGGTAGAAATTTGCAAGCCCCGGGAAGGATTGAACTTCTTTCACAAACGTCGGAGCGGGCCATGCCAGTATGGCCTTTACCTTTGAAGGATCCATACCAATTTCTTTTGGGCTAAGGATGAATCCTAGGTAGTGAACAGAAGTAACGTGAAACAAGCATTTTTTGGTTTTGGCTAAAAGTTTGTGTTCACAGAGTCGTTGCAATTCTGCCTTTACATGTTCTTCATGCTTTAGAAGGTCCTTGGAAAAGATCAATATATCGTCCGTTAGACAATGACGAAGAGGAATAACATGTCTGAGAACACCCTATCCATGAAACGTTGAAAAACTGCGGGGGCATTAGCTAGTCCAAAGGGCATGACTAGATATTCATAGTGACCAAAGGGTGTTCTAAAAGCTGTTTTCCATTTGTCTCCTTCCTGGACACGGATCAAATGGTAGGCACCCAGGAGATCCAACTTCGTGAATATTACGGCGCCTCTCACAGCTTCCAGGATATCTGAGATCACGGACAACGGGTACCGGTCTTTGAGGGTGCATTGATTTAAGTCACGATAGTCGAGGCAAGGTCTGAGTTCCTTGGTGTCCTTCTTGGGAACAAAGAACAACGAAGCACCCGCTGGAGATTTAGAAGGTCTTATGGTGCCATTTTCGAGGTTGGTATCCAGGTATTCTCGGAGGACCTTCTTTTCAGGTTCGGAAAGGATAAACATTCTGCCGAAGGGAATCACTGCTGAGGGAACTGTATCTATGGCGCAGTCTTCAGGTCTGTGAGGGGGTAAGGCCTGGACTATGGCAGTTGAAAATATATCAGCATATCCTTGATAGGCCTCAGGGACTTGTATGATATTGGAAACCATGAGTGGTGTTTGCTGGTCTCTTGGTGGTTCTTTAGGGGGTGTCAAGGAGGGATCCAGGAATAGACAGTGAGACACACAAAACTCTGAGCCTAGGAATAGTGATCCTGCTGTCCAGTTGATATACGGATTGTGCTTCTGTAACCAGGGCATACCCAATACCATGCGGTAATGAGCTGACTTAATGATGTCGAATCTGATCCACTCTTGATGATGGTTTATAGAAAGCTGGATCTCTTTAGTCTGCAGGCTTATGGGCCCTGAAGTGAGGGGTCTTCCATTGATTTCTTCCACCGGCTGCATGGTGCTTCATGTCTCGTATATAATATGATGACTATCAACCCAATCTTGATCAATGAAAATTCCCATAGATCCGCAGTCTACCAAGGCCAAGATGGAATCAGTCTTATTCTTGTAGGGCGATAGGAAGGCCTGCAGTATCACCAAATTGTTTTGTCCAGGAGAGTTCAAGGATGGAATTGATGTGGAGCAAACATCTCTCTCCCAAAGCTCTGCTCCATCTAGGATCGGGAGCTGGCGTTTCCCGAACGCCGAGGAGGGACTAGAGGACACTCCCTAACCAAGTGTTCATCTGAGGCACAATGCATGCACAACCCCGTATGGATCCTTCTCATCCTTTCTTGCGGGGATATAGGTCCACGAAAGGCTCCTATCTGCATGGGTTCTGGTTCAGTGACTGAGCCTGGGTTTGTGTCCGTCTTGGTGGTACTCTCAAAGGACACTTTCGGAGGATTTTCCCTGGATTTCTTCTTCTCTGCCATCCTTTCCTGGATTCGAAAGTCTATTTGCATGGCAAGGTCCATTAGTGCCTGGAATGAGTTTGGGCGAGCCACTCGGGCCAACTCATCCTTAATCTCCTCATTCAGTCCTCTCCTGAAAAGGGTAAAACTCGCCTCAGGGGACCAATCAGCTTCCTTAGCTAATTGCTTGAATCGGGTTACAAAGGTGAGCATATCCTGGGATCCCTGCTGGAAGTCTAACAGGCGTTCCTGGGCACCTGGGCACTATAGACCTGCTCTGGGCGATCAAACATGGTTTTAAGGGCCTGTATGAACCCATCATAATCATCTAGGAGGGCATCGCCGGAATTAACGAGGGCGTAGCCCATGTTAATGCATTTTCTGAAAGGTGAGAAATTATGAAACCCACTTTAGCTCTGGGCGTCAAAAAGTATTAGGGTTTAAAGGTAAAGTGGACCAAACATGAAACCAGGAATCCACAAAGGGTTTTTGCCGACCCATCGTATTTGTCAACTATGCCGCCCAGCAACACACTTTCTTTTGTGGCAGAATCACAGGATAGAACCAATTGCTTAAGAGCGGCGTTTTCCGCTTTGAGATTCTGTACCTCGGTTGATAGTTCTTGCATGCCACGCATCAGGTCCTGAACGGCCGCTTCCATGTCCATATCGAGTTCGGTTGGGTGGCGTCTCAAAGTGTCAAAGAGTTCTCCCCTTCTCACCTGAGTCCGATCTTTGCTGGATTTCTTGGTCGATGCCTTCTTGCGGACAGATCGGGTCTTGAATAAGGCTGCACGAGTCTCTTCCGTCTCCAGCGTGCGTTCAAAGTTCCGGGATGCAACGATCCAGGAATCCGGGAAAGTAATAGGGTGCACTACACAGCACACGAGTCCAGGAAGTAAGAAGGAAAGGAGAGGGACTAGGAATGGAGTTTAGAAGGGAGAGAATCAGGTAAAACAATACCGCGAGCTACGAAGCACACGTCTGGTCGCTACTTCGGAATAGCATTGAGATGCGCTGAGCCGCGGGGGCGTGGTCTATTAATAGAACACGCTACGTCCAACGTGCGGAGCGAGGAAGGTGTTTCACGCTGGACGGCCATGTTGGGAGTACCAGGGAGTGTAAGCCCCACTGAGACAAGGACCAGGAAGTCCAAAAGGGGCGCATTCTGTAGGTCATGACAGTCCCAAGGGAATAGGCATTTTGGTCTTTTTCTTGATGTTTACTTTAGGGCTTCCCATCTCTTTACTCAGCAAGGCTTCTGCTTCCAATTGTTTCTTTGTCTTGCGTAAGTTGTATTTATTTAGTGTCATTTCTTTCCCTGGAGCCATTTTAGATGTGTAGTTTACTCCGTATTAGAGTTGAAATTAGTTCACCAGATAACCTAGGCGTTCCTATTAATGGAGAATAAATCACTTCTCTACACTCCAATCTAAATCTTAGGGAGTGTTCTTGCACTAGATGCTATAACTGGCCCAATAGTCAATCCTGACCCGGTCAGTCAGAGGTGCCAGTATGCCACCCACCGGGCGCAATTCGACACCGTCTGTTCAGGCTATAGTTCTTGCTTTGATTTACTGGACCAGGTAAAGCCCACCGTTGCCCATGCAAAAGCAGCAGGGGGTGATGACAAGAACAAAAGGGCGGATGGCGATAGTTATAGGTGAAATTCTAGGTACCCTCTCCCTCGCCGGGTCGCCAGATTCTACACACCACACAACCGCACCTGGGTCTCCTGCAGCACCCCAGTGCTTAGAGACAGAATACCCGGTGCTAGGTGTCCTAGCAAAAGAGACAACAAAAGAAACCCACTTACAGCGTGGGTCCCAGTACCACTGCTCCACTCCTAGATATCATAGGCACAGCGCTCTCAGCACTGGCTCAGTGCCGGAAGTCTCTGCAGGCAGCCTGCTGCTCCCCTACTTGACAGCGCAGGCACAGTACCAGAAATCACCTAGCTCTGCTGTACACAGAGCATGCACAAATCTAGCTGTGCCCATGCTCTGCTACTCACAGGGCAGGAAAACATGCGGGCTATCCCCACGTTCCGCTATTCACTGCTAAGGCATCCAGCAGGGTATGCCCACACTCCACTGCTCCCGTCCGGACTCACCTTGAAGAGGCCTTTAAGCTAGCACCCAGTGAGCTGCAGTGTGTGTTGGTCCGCGGGCGGGGGGGCTCAGCTGGTGTACCGGCAAGGAAAACTCCAGGCAGATCCCGCAGTCCCAGCACCTCGGTGGCCGGCAGCCACTCCCAGACTTGCCCCCTCAATCAAACTGCTCCACACACCAGCCTCAGCCCCGAATCAAATGCGCAGAACCTTGTCGCATCCAGCGTTTGGCGCTTGGCCCACGCGAGTAAAGGACCCAAAGGCCAAATAGACAAAGGATAGTCAAGCCGCACTGCCACCAAAAGCACCTTGCAGCCGCTTCCGACTCGTTCCTCCACATTCCTCCACATCCTCCACGTTCCAACGCGCCTCTACAATAGAACATAACACATCAGGAAAAAAAAGAGGAGGATGCTTTAATCTTATTGCTTACATATTCTTGGACTAACTTAAATTTAATATACTTAAATAACTATTTTTGACAGAGTGTTGGCTACTAGAATGGCCAAAGATACAATTTGATATCTTTTTTGATATTGAATTGGTTGCAAATAATTTTAATGTCTTAAATTCAGAAATTCTGTTTTCTTTTGGAAAGAAGGGACAGCAATGCATGACTCTCTCACTTTTCTTTCTAAATCAGGATCACAACACCCCATTTCTATGTGTTCATTAAGGAATATATTTCAGCTACTTAATTTACTAAGGCAGACACCATTCACAAGACCTTGTCATTCTACATTTCCATTTGGGATGACTAAGGCCTCCAGAGATCCCAACTTGCTGGAGAAAAGCTTTATTAGGGGTTCAGCTTTAGATATTAATTACAAGCATGTAAGCCATGCACTATATTCCCCCTTTCTGTGATATGGCTTGTAAGCAGGGTTTCCCAAAATACTTGCACTTACTAACTGGGATTTAACTAATTCTTTGGACATTTGTCAAAATGTCCTGGTATACTTTTCCTCACTTTTGGGTTGTCTTTCAAAGGCCCAGACAGGTAGGAACATTAACCAGCTCCTAGCAGTACTGCCAGGTAAGCCTTTCATTTCAGTTTTACCACCCAATCCCAAAATCCATCTGATAACATTTGGTTCTGTCTTGGAAAAGGCCTCTACATTCATCCACACCTGGAAAGGGCCCTCTGAAGCTACATTTAGTTGGAATCCCAATCTGTGTTACTTCTTTTGGTCAGGCTCTGTTGCATTTATGCTTTTGCAAACCTCCTTCGTATGTGTTTGAGTTTAAATACTCAGAAGACTCCACCCAGGTAGTATCATTTGCCACAGCCATTTTGCATTTGCCAGAGCATATGATAGGCTCCCTTCATATTCTCACACCCAACAGGACACTCCTCCTGACTTTTATTGGATTGATACATTTTGATGCTTCATAAGGGGACATGTTAACTACTAATTAGCCCTCCTCTCAAGCATGCAACATGAAAATCGGACTAGAACATTAATTTATCTTATAATTCCCTGTATGAATATGTGATAATGACAATAATTATATATTCAGGTGTGTAAGAATATTCAGAATCCAGAGACATTCTTTATGTTTTTGTGAATGCATGCATAACATATGTATTACAATATCTGAATTATATAAAAAACATACATTTTAAGATATCCTTTTTATATGCATGTGATTTGCCTTTTTGTTCTGAATTGGTTTTCATATTGACAAACAGTTCAAAAACTAAAGCCAAGAATGTATTTCACATCGTCAATTGAAGTGCATATTTTTGGTGCACATGTTGCTAATTTAGCTTGGATTATATGTGCACTGCTTCCCCCTTGCATCAAGAGAACCAACTGTTGTTCTTAAGAAAGGACTATTTGAATAGACTGCTTCATGGGACAGATGGGTAATCTTTATTTAGCGTTATGCTTGAGATGTTCAGGGCCCAAGGTCTGTGCATGCATCACCTTCTTTTGATGGTGTACCTAATTGTCAACAAGCACACATCTAGTCCACAGGGTGACTTTCCAAATTAGCTTAAAAATATAAGACCAGGAAAACCCTGATTCTATGATTTCATTTTGATGTTTATTTGTATTTTGAGAACAGGCCTATAATCTAAAGTAAACACAGTTGGGCCATTGCATCTTGTATGCATTGATCAATGGGAAAGTTATATCGGCCTCATTACACGGTAGGCGGTAAAAAACGGGATTTACCGGCATGGCGCTATTAGCGTGTCCGCCCTCACAGGAGACCGCCAATAGCGTACCATTACTAGTAAACTGACACGCGCATAGGGCCATGCCGGTAAATGACCCTACCGCCATGCCGCAAAAGCACCTTACCGGGGCCGACCAAAGTGCTGATAGCACCTCCGCCCTCACTCTACATGCTAATAGCGGTCACTGCTAATAGCGGTCACCGCTATTAGCGGTCACCGCTATTAGCATTGACCGTTAAATTGCGGAACCGGAAATAGCGTCATCGCACCGGAACTGGAAAGAGCACGGCGGCCATCTTTAAAAACACAATCCATTGCCATCCTCTGCCCCCTGGACCATTTTGGAGTTGGGAGCTGTGTTAAATCATCCGTGACACCTGCATCATGCCCAAGGCCTTGAAGAAAACCTGTGACAGGCAGCGGAAGGAAAAATATACTAATGAGGAACGGGTCATGTTAACACAGACCCTTGCAGAGCATGCAGAGGTAGTCTTTGCCAATGACATGCGCCACGCTACCTTGCTGAAGAAGAAAGCCATCTGGGAGGAAGTGGCTGTCAAAGTCAGTGCCGTGGGCACCAGCACGCGCACTGTGCGCGAATGCAGGAAGAGGTGGGACCACCTCAGGCTGCGGGTGAATGGCATCCTGGCTGAGAACCACCGCATTGCCAGTGCCGGTGGAGATGGCTCACCAATACGCCTGAAGGAATGGGAGGAGACATGCGCAAACATGATTGCCATCGAAAGCATCGAGGGAGTGGGCAGCATGGAGGTCGGCGTGGCTACCACTTCCGATGGAGGTGAGTGTACACATGACATGATGCGGTGTGAATGTACAGTCACCCCCATATGTGAGCACAGACCCCACTCATGCATGGACACACATCCACACATGCATCCATCCATCACCATGTTAGTGTCAGACCCAAACACACACACATGTACACATCACCAGAGACAAGTCCCAAACTCAACCATGCATGGATGAGGCACTGAACTGGAACATCACCTGTATCCAAAACTGCTAAGTCCCAATGGCCACAACTGCATCATTCCTGTAATTTACATTGAGTATATTGAAACGCAACCAATGCCATCCCCCTTCTCGTCCCTGACAGGCTCACATACAGATGGGGAGGATGCCGCTGATGCATCAAAGGCACCACCTACATCCAAGAGGCCAAGGGCACAGGAGCCGGAGGATACCCCAGCAACATCCAGGGGCAAGGGGGGAAAGCCACACCTGAAGACTGGTAGCCTACGTCATAGTGCCACTGCCAGGGCAGCAGTAGCTGCACCACCAACTGTGGCCCCACCACCGGAGGCAAACCCACTGGCAACAATGCCAGACACCCAGGGCCCACCATCAGCTGCGGCAAGCTCCGCTGGCCCCCTATCCGATCCAGAGGACACCCTAGTCCAGCACATGGAGATGCACACCCCAAGCCCCCCAGGAAGCCCAGAGTCAGTAGCATCCCAGACCCCTGGTTCTGATGGGACTTTCGAGGACACCAACCCTGCAATCATGTCACCCATGCTACCATCACCTGTTGCATTGCAGCCATCTGAGGGCACGGCATCCAGCACTGACCTCCAAATTTCCACCATCCTGCAGCGCCAACAGGAGCTGACCGTGCTGGTTGGCCAGCATGTCGCTGAGGCTGCCAATCTCAGTGAGAACATTGTCCAGACGGTGAGGCACTCCACTGAGCGCATGGACGCCAACACGGACAGGATATGCAATGAAATTGCAAGGCTTAGGGAGGTGCTTGTCTGTATGACAGACACAATGGACCGCCACTTTTACCAACAAGGCCAGTCTGCCCCATCCTCGTCTTCTGCGTCAACACAAACAAGCCCCCTCAGGCGCTCAATGCGAACTACCAGGCGCACGTCTGGCAACCCTCAAGATCCTTCCAAGGACAATGGAAATTAGGGGGTTGATGGGGATACCTCGGTGTGCATTGGCCATGGCAAAAATGGCAGACACATGAGGGACTGTTGTGGGGGGTGGTGGGAAGGGTGTTATGGGTCTGTTGTGGGGGGTGGTGGGAAGAGTGTTATGGGTCTGTTGTGGGGGGTGGTGGGAAGGGTGTTATGGGTCTGTTGTGGGGGGTGGTGGGAAGGGTGTTATGGGTCTGTTGTGGGGGGGTGGGAAGGGTGGTGGGATGTTGTGGGGCTTGCACTTCTTCACCTTTATGTTAGTCAATACACTGGTTTCTGATGAAAACACAGCCTTGGACATCTTCATTGTGTGTGTGTGTACTTCATTGGCGACAGGGTCCATTGCGTGCTCTAAGACATACACCAGTGCATTCCTCCCCATATCCATGTGACAGTACGACAACATGTTCCGCAGATTGATTGGCTGATCAAATGCTGTCTCACAGCACGTGCCTCCTGGCCATCCCCTCTTGCAACACCTGCATCCCCTTCACCTCCGTCCTCATCAACATCATCATCCTCATCAGGTGCTTCTATTCCAACATCAGGGGGCAGTGGGCCATTCCGTCTGTCACACATATTGTGCAGCATGACACATGCCATGGTGATCTTGGCCACCTTCTCATGACCATACAGGAGAGCAGCACCAGACCTGGTAATGCACATTCAACGTGACTTCAAAAGTCCAAAGGCCTGCTCGATCACGATGCGGGTACGGGTATGTGCACGATTGTATACCTCCTCGTGCCTGTTCTGTGGTCTCCGTACAGGTGTGAGGAGCCAGGTTTTCAGGGGATAGGCCGCATCACCTGTATGGGGGGATGAATGGGGTCCTGTTACTGTTCACCTCAAGGGCGGCCTGTTCACATCACACAAATTGACATTGCATTGTGATGCAAGTGCTAAACTGAGAGCATACATGCAGATGGTCTGTGTGACAGCAACGTGCAAGTGTGTGGCCGACCCTGCAAGTAGAAATGCCACAATAATGCCTACAACAGTAATTTTGACATGTCCTGGGTGACGCCAGGTCTTAGATGTCCCTGGCCCAGGCAAATTTTGTACCACACTGCTAGTGTACTGACATTCTGACACCGATGTTGCCATGCTCTGAAGCATCACTTCAGTGGTGCTATAGGTGTGTGGTTCAGTGCTATGTCTAGGGGTGATCCCTTTGCATGCATTCAAGGGTACATTGCTAGATTGATGCTGTGATGCGCTGATTCTGTATTACCATCTTGACGCCATGTTGCTGATTTGTGTAATATGTGGCGTGGCATGATGTGAAATGGGGATGGATGTGTAATATTTTGCAACCTGCATTGTTCTCATAGTCGTGCACCTTCAAATTGCATGTGGGTTCTTCTCAGGTACATCGTGGCCTTCCCTGATGAACATTGGCGTACATATGTATGTCCATTTTCCGTACGGACGCCAGTCAACACCCACTTTGAGTGTGTGTCTCCCCCCCCAAATCACGTTGCCATGTGCTTGCCCGGCTACTCACCAAGTAGCCACGTACGTTGTCCGATGTGTCGCTCCATGTAGCGTGGGATATTTGAGATCCGCAGAACCATGGATTCATGTGTAGTTCCAGGAAATCTGGCACAGCAGTGTGTGAATATCTGGTTGGCGTCACATACCATTTGGACGTAGATAGAGTGGAATTGCTCCCTGTTTCGGTAGACTACTTTATTGTGATGTGGGACCACCAATTCAACATGGGTACAGTCAATGGCCCCGATGCAACTTGGGATGCCTGCCAGTGGATGGAAGCCAACTTTTGTGTTTGCTATCTCCTGGGCAGTCTGTGGCATGGATATGTGTTCAGGTGCATGCTTCAGGTGTGCATCGGGTACCTGGTTCAGTGTGCGTGGGAATGCTGGTTGTGAGATACCATGCATCTGTCCCACTGTATGCTGATAAGTGCCTGTGGACAGGAAGTGGTGCAAACTCACCTCCTTCAGTAGCGGGGGATGGCAGTTCTGTGTCTATGAGGCACACAATGTCGTCGTGGATCATGTCCACGATGCTGGTGATGGTAGCCGTGTCCAGACGGTACAGGGTGTGTATGTGCTCAGGGGTTAGGTTGAATGGTCTGGCTCTGATCCTGGGGATTGGTGGGTGCCTCTGTGGTATGATTAGGTGCCGTGATGGTGCTTGCTGTGCCTGTCTTGCCCTCCTCCTCCTCCTCCTCCTGCGTCTCCTTTGTGCTGCCTGTTGTTGTTGCAGCTGCACTGCAATGAGGTCCTCCAGGCCATGTAATGCTGCCAGTATTGGAATCATCTTGGTGTGGGAAGGGGTGTGGGAAGGGGTGTGGTGTGCTCCTTTAGAGCTGCCACTGTCTCCATTGCCTCCACCTGTGCTGATTTTGTCCACCTGTGGCAGGTGGGAACATTGCTCAGTTCTCTTAACGGGTGGTTCGCGATGCCGGTATTAGCACCATGGCGGTAAGGGGTTTGGGGGGCTTTACCATGCCGCTATTAGCATGTCCGCTCGCCTTGTGATGCTGTGCTAAAAGCGGCATGGGGTAATTTACGGGAAGGAGGGTCGCGCGCACGCGGCCTGCCCGCTTTTAGTGGCACCGTACTTAGCGGTGCCGCTAATAGCGGTGAGCCAGGTCGTAATTGGCATGGGGATTTAACGTTACCGGTATTCCATTACCGGTAACGTTAAATCCCTACCGCATAACGTGTAATGAGGCCCTCAGGGTCTGGAAATTCTTGCTTTCAAAAAAGCTGACTTCTGCACAAACATGTGGTGTCAGTAGGGTAAACTGGAGTTCACAGAATGTCAAAACTATATGAGATATAATTTGTCCCACCATGCAGAGGAAAAATGCACAATTTAAACCGTTTGTGCTTGTAATAAAAATCAAACAATGTGTTGCCTGGTCATATTTATATGCTAGACCTCTCATGTGACTTATAATAACTTTCTGTGTATCATTTTCTTGCAGAACACTATAATTCAAGTTGCTTAATTGACAATGTTACTCTTTTCATTACTACCTTATTTTGTTTTCAGTTAAGACTACAACATAATATGTTTCCTCTGCTTATTTTGCCCCGTTATGTTTAACATAAATGGGATTTCAGTGGAAAATGGCCATCTGACCATATATCATTTATTTGAGAGCATTATATTCAATCAAATAATACATGGCAAATCCTTCTCTTCCTTGACTCTATGTTTTGGGAGGGGAAACCGTTGGAGACATTGGATTTCTGAAGATCTCTGTTTTCTCTGCTTTTTAAGAGCCCCAGTTAAACTCTGGATAAGAGTTCAACTTGTATTTATTTTTCTATACATTTTATAATGTTCCTTTCTGGGGGCAACAGGGTAATTCTGTTTCTGGACTTGGTTTCCTCATTGTAGATCCTCTTTTTTTTCTTCTTGTCATTATGTTCTTCTTACTGTTCCACTCCTCACTCTGGAATTTCAGCTTCATCCTTTAGTTTGATCTTGAGATTTCTTTAAACGTATGGATTTTTCTTTTGGGGATGGTATACTCCAATCTGGGAACATGATCTTAAGAGAGAGGGATAGAATGGTCTGTTTAGTAAAGGCCGTTGACACATAGGATATATTCGGACCTTACTCTCCATATTATTTATTTATTTTAACAATGTAATTTTAATAATACAATTCAAGCATTCTTCCTTTAACCTAAACATTTTTATCCACTCTTCTAAAATAGATTCCAATTTCAATAATTCCTCAGGTCATTTGAAGATCGTAATTCGAGGTCACCACAAGTATGGGCTTAAATAATTCCTCTATTGTCTTAGAGTTGAACGAGGAAGGCATGTCTTCAGCTGGTTAATGTGTGCCCATGGTTGTTGGATCAAAAACTTTATTTTATAGACAACTAGAGACACCTTGTCTGTTATTTTAAAGGCTAATTTCAGGAAGGCAGAAACTTCCACTCCATTGATTCATTCCTTTGGATTTTATAGAGGTAGACTTAATCACCAATTTTATATTCCTGCTTTGAGGTCTTAAGGTCTTCATACTGACCAGAGATGTATCCAGGTTTCATTGGTCATTTGCAAATGCAGTACAATCAGAAAAGGCCTACTGTCTCAAGTAAACACAAATGAGCCATTACATCGTTTATGCATTTATCATAGTGAATTTGATGGGGTGTGGAAATTATTGCTTTCAAAAGAACTGACATCTGCACAGACATATGGACAAACATATGGTGCCATGTGAACCATAGTTCACAGGTTATGGTCACAGAATGTAAAAATTACATATTCTGTCACATGTAACTGTAAATATATCATTTAAATCATTAGCAATAAAACAATGTTAATCTGTTCATAGATATACTAGGCATATGATATGATTTTCAATAACTTTCTGTGCATCATTTCAATGCAAAATAATACAATTCAAGTTCCTCAATTCATTATGCACCACTTTCAGCATAAATACAGAAGCTACATTGCATACCTTATTTTGTTTTTAACAAAGACTACAATATGGCATGTTTCCAGTGCTTGTTTTGCCTTGTTATGTGCAACGCTATTACATGATACTTCAGTGCAAAATGTCCTTCTGAACTTAGAGAGCATTATGTCCGTTCAAATAATTATGAATCATTTGGGGCATGGTTGTTGTCGGTAGTGAGTTAATGTCACCCTAAAGCTGACTCAAAACATTGATTCAAAACAATGAAGTGATGCAATAGATTCAATAAGGGATATGAGAAGTAAGGAGTGAAGAGGGGAGTGGAAAGAGGGACTTTTTACATGATGAAACACACTTGTAGCTGGCACACTATAAAATAAATGACCTACAAGCACAGCTCTAAGGCAGCAGCCCTGAGCGCAAAGAGTGGGTGGGGGTGGGGGGATGGTAGAAAAGATGCACTTCACTTCCAGGAAGCTTCTAGGAGCTGCTGATGCGAAGACCACTGAACACTGGAAGATACATAGATCTGTCCAAGATAACATGCAGGGATGTCATTTCACCAACATGCCTGGGGTAGCCGAAGTGACATCACATGACCCTTGACCTCTGATGACATCACAGGAAGTGATGTCATTTGACCCCAGCCAAAGTGACATCACAGGAAGCAATGTAACACAACCTTTCACACCTGGAAAAAACAGGAAGTGGCATCACATAGCATCATTTCTGAGCACACTACGGAACATATGGTTACGATATCACTGTAAAGTGATATACATTTCATACAAGAATGGATCACCATATGTATTGATAATATCGTATAGGCCCCTATTATCAAATCACTGTGAATGCAAGCAGACATCCAAGACCAAACAATAATGATGTGTTATTATACAGCACTTACGCTTAAGCGCTTCAAATAGAACAAATACACATACAATATCACCCAACCTGTGTTGGTACTCATTTATCAACCTCAGCAGGATGAAAGGTTAAGTTGACCTTAATGGGAGTTGAACCTGCAACCTGCAAATCACACACACATTGCAGCAGCCAGCACACAACTCACTGAGCTATTTTACCGGCTACAGCCATCAGAAAACCAGCCACTCCAGAAACAAGGAGCTACATGCTGCTGGCCACAGCCCATGATCCTCAATGTAAAAAAAAAAAGGAAAACGTTTTTTGTGTGTATTTTGTTAGGGGTAGCAAGGGAGACCACAGGGGTAGCAAGGGAGACCTCATGGGTCACAATTGCGACCTCTGGCGACCCCTAAATGACGTCCATGATAACATGCCCCATCAGAGAATACATTGTCCATTGATAACTCAATTTCCAAACCTAATCACTGCTCTTATTATTGAGATCCTTTCCAGTAATTCAAATGGTATGTCCTAATGGTAGCGAAGTGAGGGTAAGGGTTTTGCCAATCGAGGGTGTGTGAAATGCAGTCTGTTGCAGTGTGTGTAAAGCCACCATGTCCATTAAATGTAACTGCAAATAGGCTCTTCTAAGAATTTTTTTAATTTAAAATGAAAGCTCTCATTACTCTAACATGACTGATCTCAAAACCCTGCTCATACAGTCCCACCCCACAATTATTGGTAATACACAGGCAGTTTTGCGAAAAATCAAATTTATTTAAAGAAAATTAAAGTCAAATCCAAACAAAGAGGTTCTCTAGCCTTATACAAGGAAAGTCACCAAAATGTTACTCAATCACAGACAGATTATGTACAAAAACAACATTGACATTTCTGCTCAACCCTCTCTATTTCCATTGCAAGCACTCACACACATACAAACTGTCACTCCTTCTATATTGTTCCTGTTTAAGCAACACAATATACTCCAATAATAACATTGTTGTTTATTGGCCAGCGTGTTCACATATATTTATATACCATTTTTATCAACCATTGCACATGTATTCAAAAGTTCTTGATTTTCTCTAGTATAATAACAAGTATAGGATCAGAGAAAAGTTACTTGGCCAAATCAAATGTTGATGGACATAGTAACCCCACTTGGCTCCTCTATATCAGTGTGGGGCTGTGAATGTATAAGTCAATTTAAATGTGTGCAACAATACATTGCATCTGACTCCTACCGGTTTCAGTTAGACAAGCAAAACTTCCATGGATTGTACAAAACATTGGTTTACACATCCAATGTAAGAGAATGTTTCTTGATTTGATTAAATGGATGTAAGTGCTCCTACCCCTTCACTTCAAACATGAGTCCAGCTGTGCATTTCAGAATGAGGGGGTGCATTAGTTTCATTGTGCATGATTTTCAGTGAATATAATAAGTTCTCCAAGCTACTTCTCACCCACAACACTTTTTATGACAAAGTTTCCCACCAGCAACACATTGTAGATCATATTTTGCCAGGTGATGGAGATTCATGACTGCACCATCGATGAATCAAGGATTGTGCCACTAGGACACACAGATTCTTTTTTTAATTTGGTTTATTTCTACAGGAACACATTGCAGTTAAGTTACACAAAATGCTGTCAGTTTTAAACTGTGTCTCTCAATACAAAAATGCAATGGGCTTCATGGAAATTAAGTCTCACTTTGCACTTCACTACAATGCAACACAAAGTACATTTTATCTTTACAGTGCACCAGGTTCTCTTTTGCTCACAGGCCACCGAACTCCCAGGCAGAACTATGGAGCAATCTGGATTTGCATTGGAGCTTACTTATTTTGCAATGTTGCTTTCCATTTTTGGGGATCAGTCTAAACCCTCTCAGTTTGGACCTCCACAAACAGCAAGTTCTGCAAACTGTTCTGTGGTTACGTTTTCATATGGACTGCTCCTCCCCTTAGAAAGGGGACAGTCTATTTCTATCCTTTATGGAAATCCCAGCTTGCACAGTTAGTGTCACTGCAGCCAGCTAGCCATCTCTGTTGGTTAATATTCAGAGTCATTATGATGATTTGTCTCTCTGTGTGCATAGTATTATATAATCCAAACTCCTCTTCTATTCTTATGACTAAACAGTATGGGCGATTCACTCCCAGTCTTGTGACAGGCAAGGTGGGGCTATCAGCCCCATGTCTTGTGACTTAAAGGCTGGAGGGAATGTTGCTCCTCACATGTGGATAGGTATTATTATGTTTAAATACAACATTGATGTCAAGATGGTAATTTACTAAAATAAAGCTATTTAAAATCTACACACCGGAACTACTACTCAAAAAAGTATGCAAGTGGCGGTGCAAGTGGCAGTCGGCAGAGTTGGTTTTGGTGCTGAGTGCTGTGAATGTTGTGTCCATTATTCACAGCGTATGGTGCAAGAAGGCTCCACCTCTCACCATTTAAAAACAATAATGCCTGCGAAGAGGCTGCAAAGTGGCAGTGCAAGTGGCGGTCAGCAGTCAGCGGTGAGCGGATGGGCAGAGGCGGCTTGGAAGTGCGATGCAGCACCCTCACTAGCTTGAGGGTCCATAGACAAACAACAGCAGAATGCATAGGACGAGGAGTAGGCTGATTTGGTCCTCCAGCGGTACTGACTAGGAGCCACAAACTTCAGGTACAACTTCAGAGATGATTGTTACGATTTATAGTGTACTGAGTATTTCTCAGTGACTGTTAGGTCATTTTGTATCATGGGAGAACCTGGGCACCCCAATAAAAAAACTAACTATGATCTACGAAGCAGGGCAAAAGGAGCTGGGAGTAATAACACCTCATTGTCAGACGCATCTGCAATGTAATAGTGTGAATCTAGCTAGTAATACAACAGCGGCACTAGTGCAATCTAATGAAGTGCCCATTACAAAATCAATAGCTGCATACTTCACCCCAATTCACAAAGTAAGTGAATTGGATAAGCTGCAGCCGGGTCCCTCAGGGATTAAGGGCGTGATCATGGAATCCAATAATTCACAGTTTTCCAAAGTCCCGCTTGTATCTGACCTGGAATAGTAAGCAGTGACTGATGCACATGGTCCGTACAATATTTGTATTTTGTATTTATTTGGGACTTATAGAGTGCTTTAATCCAAAGCGCTTAACATAGCAACAATATAAGAATGGTACAATAGTAAACAAATAAAAGGCTGACAAAAGGAGCCTGAGATCAACCCTGCCGGATCAGATGAAGTTTCAACAATTTGCAAAATAAAAAATAGGTAGTGATAGAACATAAAGAAAGATGAAGAGCATTCCAAGCAGGGGGGGCAAGGTGAACAAATGTGCAAAAGCCTGATTGGGCACAGAGGGGGGCTGGTACTACAAGACAAAACTGAGAGCTAGAGCTAAGCGAGCGAGGTGGAGTATAGAATGAGACCAGTGAGGAGAGGTAATCCGGGGTAAGGCCGTAGAGAGATTTAAAGACAAGCGATAGAAAGCTAAATTTGAGCTATGCATGGAAAGGAAGCCAACCAAGAGTGAGAAGAGCAGAGGATATGGTGTCACCTAAGGTCAAACAGAAAAGTACTCAAATACTAGCATAGCATAGAAAACTGATTTTAGGGGAGCAAGTTGAGAGGTTGGGAGACCGAAAAGTGTAGTGGACCAATAGAAGAGATGTGAACAAATGTGTGAAGATTTGAGTAGATTAGTTGCATCAAAAGTTAATAAAGAGCGAACTTTGGAAATGTTAAATAGATGATAGCGGCAAGCACAAGAAGAGATAGAACTGCGATGTTTAAATGATAGGGCAGAGTCAAAGTAGAGTCACAGATTTTGTGCAGTAGTTACAATGGAAAGTTGAGAACGGGAAATTAGATAAATGGAGGAGGGAAAGGGGAGGCAATGGTAGGAGAAGGGAAAAAGAGTAATTCATTTTTTGTAGTGCTAAGTGTGAGGTAGTGGGAGGATATCCATGATGTTATGGCCGAGAAGCACGAGGACAGCTGAATGTGAATGCCAGATGAGAATGAAGAGAAGGAAATAAAAATCTGGGTGTCTTCAGTACAGAAATGGTGGGATAGACCATAGAAAGAAATCACTTTAGTTAGAGGAGAAGTACAGAGAGAGAAGAGAAAAGGACCCACAACCGATCCTTGTGGGACACCATGAGCAAGAGGATGGTGGTCTGAAGTTGTTCCACCCCAAGAAACAGAGAAAGTCTGTTGGGACAAGTAAGATTTGAATGAGGAAAGAACAGAACCGGAAACACCAAAAGATGAAAGAGAGGCTAACAAGAGTGAGTGATCAACAGTGACAAAGGCAGCAGAAAGGTCTAATAGAATAAGAATGGAAGAGTGCTTAGAATGACGTTTCATAAGTAACGAGTTTAGGACTGAAAGAAGGGTGTTTTCTGTTCAGTGCATAGGACGGAAACCAGATTGAAAATTAGGAAGAATTGAGTTATTAGAGACAAATGAGGAAACCTGTAGATAGACTAGATTTAAAAATTGGTGACAAGACAGGCGCTCTGTTGCCAGTCAAGATTTCCTGCATTAGCTTCTCCTCCAAAACCACGTTTTCATGACTCCATCAATCTTCAGGGAGGCTGTGTTTCTTTACTTTTTCAGGCGTGTCTTCATTTCCTTTTCAGCTGTGGCAAGTTAATTGACTCTAAGGATTCTGGTACCTTTATTTTTCGCACTTAATTTTTCTTGCAGGTAGTTGGAAACAGCTCCCTCCAAAGCACAAATCTTCCCCTTGATTGGGGCAGGGGGAAAGCCATGGTTTTGGCTCTCCATTGTAAGGCATGATGGCCCTGCTGCTGCTGCCTTTTGAGCCCGGGACTCCTGGAACATTGTTTAAAAATTGGTGACAAGACAGGCGCTCTGTTGCCAGTCAAGTTTTCCTGCATTAGCTTCTCCTCCAAACGCACGTTTTCATGACTCCATCAATCTTCAGGGAGGCTGTGTTTCTTTGCTTTTTAAGGCATGTCTTCATTTCCTTTTCAGGTGTGGCAAGTTAATTGACATCAAGGATTCTGGTACTTGTATTTTTTGCACTTAATTGTTCTTGCAGGTGGCTGGAAACAACTCCCTCCATAGCACAAATCTTCCCCTTGATGGGGGGAGGGGGAAAGCCATGGCTGCTGCTGCCTTTTGAGCCCGGGACTCCTGGAACAATGTTTAAAATTGATGACAAGACAGGCGCTCTGTTGCCAGTCACGTTTTCCTGCATTAGCTTCTTGCCAGGAATCCAGGCTGGCAAAGGCGTGGAGTGCTAAAATATGCCTATTAAGACAATTGAGACTTGGAAACTACAGTTCCCAGCATCCTTAGTGCTTTCCTGTAGTTCTGCACGTGCGCGCACTGCCAGCTGTCTTAAATTAAGAACAGCTTATTAGCAGGCAATGGCAGTGTGCAGGTGTGGCTTATTTTGATGCAGTGTTGGAGGCAGGCGGCTACGTGCGGAGAGGAGCAATGTAAGTCCAGGAACTCTGAACTTTCCACGGCCGCGGTTCGGAAGGAGCAGGAAGGCTCGAGGTGACAGATTACTATCACGGTGGCACGTTCATCGTCTGGGAAGTCCCGTGGGGCTCCCCAGACCAAAGATAAGTACTAGGGAAAAAACAGTGTTGAATGGCATTTATGGAATGTTGTCGGGAGTGATTTACAGCGGGCCATATTTTGTCTGGGAAGTCCCGAGGGGCGGAGCACGCTCAGTTAATTCAGTTCTGTGTGTCAAGGTAAAAGCTACGTTACATGCCGTAATAATAATGAACATGCAAATGTAGTATCTGGCTGGGCATTCTGGTATTTGTATCTAAGTGTAAAGAAATATCCATGGACAAAAACTCTACATGACATGGGAATGACGTTACTCTTCACTAGTGCAGTGAAATAGTGGGGGGTACCATTTATGTTTTATGTTGCTTCCGCTGCCCAAAGGGCCATGTGTCTTGTTTGATCATTATGGGAATTTCTTCCTTCTGTGTGTTTCCATCATGTTGCTTGCTTATGTGTTTGCTGTGAACCATTAGGGTGTAGTACATGTATCAAGGTGTGCTATTGAGGACTCAGCAGGGTTTAGTACACATATCAAGGTGTGCTGCTTAGGAATTGGGCAATATAAGTAGCGCATATGGTATTGATGTTGGTTGTATGTTAGGCAGAGTAGGGTTCTTCCCTGGTGCTTCCCCTGTCCCATCCAAATTAGGAGTTCCTTACCCTCTGTCCGGTGTTCCTCATTCCCTCATCCTATCCACAACCTCTCCCTAACCCCTCTTCCCCCCATTGGCTGCCACGTGGCGACCTGTTTTCTATATCAGTCGCCTGTGCCAACCACGGTGGGAGGGTCGAGTTCATTCGGCTTCCGTAGTTCGGGGGAGAGTGCCGATCTCTCTTCCTTTCCAGTCAAGTGTGATGGTGACATAATAAGCCACCCCCATATTGGGATACTCACAACCACCTTTAGCGGATGTGCTGAAGGCTTTACAAGATATTCAGTTGGAGGTAGCGCACGCTCAGTAGGAGGCTACTACGCTGAAAACACAAGTACAAGGATTGGTAGCACAAGGTACACCTTTGGAGGAGCCCAATACATCCAATACTGGGGGCACCTCCACTAGTAGAAATCCTACGGTCATTGTTCAACCTCCTAGTAGTTTACCCTTGGCAGCACCAGAACATTTTTCAGGGGACCCTAGAAAATACATGACCTTTCTTACAAATTGTAGACTCCATTTTCTTGTGCAAGCCTGCAGCATTCGAAACTATCCAAGCCAGAACCGCCTTTGTAATATCATATCTGACAGACGATCCAGCAGCATGGGCAATGCCTCTGGTACAGAAAGATGACCCATTTTTATATAATTGGGATAATTTCTTAGCAGACTGTTTGATAGATGGGAAGTCTCCCTGGCACAAGACAAAGAGTTGTTAGGGTTAAGACAGGGGACACGAGATCTGGTAACATATGTGACACAGTTCAATAGATTAGTGATTGAAACGGAATGGCCAGTGGCAAAACAGACGGTACTGTTTTATCAAGGGTTAAGGGAGGAACTGAAAGATGCAATTGCGCAAGTAGAACCGCAACCAAGTACCTGTACAGCCATGATAGATCTAGCCCTTAGGTTGGATCATCGGATGAATGAGAGAAAGGAGATAAGAAGAAACCGGAAGCTGTCCCGTTTCTGTGATTAGATAGGAGTAGGGTAGGAAGGAGTAGCGAGGTTGAACCAATGCAAATTGGTATTATAAGAGGACCCTTAACAGAAGCTGAAAAGGAACAGCGGAAGCTTAATAAATTGTGTTTGTACTGTGGACAGGCAGGCCATTTTATACGCACTTGTCCTAATACTCCTCAGAGAAATATAGGAGGAGAACAGAGCAAGAAGGAGGCGGGAAAAGAGTTGGGCCGACCTTAGGGGGAACTCAGGTGACAGGCCCGAAGGAAGCAAAGTTCCCCAAATTGGTGGCAAATACAGTTGGGAGCAAGACATCTCAACCAAGAGTGGAAGGGGTGCAGTCGGTGGACGGGTCTCCTTTAGTGTCAGGTCCTATAAGACAACAAACGCAAAATTTGCCGATGTCATTTGCATCAGGTCACAGAGAAGAAATTACTTTTGATTTGATAGCCGCACCATAGTTTGGTTTGATTTTGGGAATGCCTTGGTTAGTGCAACACAATCCCAGGATTGATTGGGAAAAACAGACAGTAGAGTTTGAAGAGCAGAGGTGTCAAGAACTCATCGTATTGGAAGTAGGACCCACGGCTGGGTTGGTTAACCAGGAAAGAAGGGATCAAGTGGTGGGAGCTGTGGAATCAGGAATTCCCCTGCAATATCAAGAGTTCGCAAAGGTATTTGACAAAGGTTGAGCAGAGCAACTACCGCCCCATCGACCATACGATTGTGTCATTGAATTGGAGGCTGGGGCGAAGTTGCCTTGCAGTAGAATCTATGCCTTTACAGAAATAGAAAATAAACACTTAAGAGAGTATCTGGATGAAATGTTAGAGAAGGGGTTCATTAGACATTCCACATCCCCGGTCTCCTCCTTGTTTTTTGTCCCAAAAAAGGAGGGGACATTACGCACCTGTATTGATTACCGCGTCTTAAACAAGGTAACCATTAAGAATAGGTTTCCATTGCCTCTAATTTCAGTGTTACTGGATCAGGTGCGAGCGGCAAGAATTTACACTAAATTGGATTTAAGAGGGGCATACCACTTGATAAGAGTACAGGAGGGGGATGAGTGGAAAACAGCATTTTGCACAAAGTTTGGACTATTCGAATATTTTGTTATGCCCTTTGCATTATGTAATGCTCCTGCGGCATTTCAATTCTTTATGCAAGAAGTTTTGAGGGACTTCATTGATGTGTTTGTTATAGTGTACATTGATGATATTTTGATTTATACAGTCTCGCCAGAACTGCATGTTCAGCATGTAAGGGCAGTGCTTCAGCGGCTGCAGGAGTATCAGCTTTGTGTAAAATTGGAGAAATGTGCTTTTCACACTAGGCAAGTGGAGTTTCTGGGGTTTATGCTCACTCCAGAGGGTGTCGTGATGGATGCCAAGAAAGTACAAGCTGTGACAGATTGGCCATCTACACAATGCATCAAGGACATACAATCATTCTTAGGATTTGCCAATTTCTATAGGCGTTTTATTAGTAACTTCTCGGCAATAGTAACACCTATTACTCGACTACTCAAAAAGGCAGCACCATTCCTTTGAGGACCCAAAGCAGAAAAGGCCTTTCAGGAATTAAAGGTTGCATTTACTACCGCACCTGTGTTGAAACATCCAGACACAAGTCAACCCTTCCAGTTGGAGACTGATGCTAGCAATTTGGCAATAGGGGCTATTTTGTCACAGAAGGATAAGGAGGGAGTATTGCACCCGGTGGCATTTTATTCCAGAAAGCTATCAGTGTGTGAGCAGAATTATTCAATAACGGACAAGGAGTTGCTGGTTATTCAATCAGGTTTTTTTAGAGTGGAGGCATTACCTATTGGGGGCTAAGCATCAGGTGGTGGTAGTAACTGACCACAAAAATCTGCAATACTTTAAGACTGCTCATAAACTTAGTCCCAGGCAACTCCACTGGTCCCAATATTTCAATGAATTTGATTTTGTGGTGACCTTCAGGCCAGGAAAGAATAATGGCAAAGCAGACGCATTGTCCAGGCAGCAAAATTTGGATAATATGGTGAGTGAAGTAAGAGCAATTATTCCCCCAGAAAAAGGCATTGGGGCTATTACAAAAAACTTAATTGAGGAGGTCAAGAGGGCTCTTTCACCCCTGCAAATCCATAAGTGGTGGGACAGTCATCCTGCACGGAAGGTGCGGCAGGGGTTGCCGTATCATCAAGATCGATTGTTTTTACCTACTAAGGAAGTACACTGAAAGGCCTTCTACTGGTGTCATAATTCTCCATTATCTGGACACGCTGGTCAAAGGAAAATGCAAACCATGTTGGAAAAATATTTTTGGTGGCCTACTTTGAGGCAGGATGTGGGTAAATATCTATCACAATGTGAGAATTGCATGCACAATAAAGCAGATCATGTAAAAGGAAGAGGGTTACTACACCCATTGCCTACTCCAGTGAAAGTATGTACTCACATTAATGGATTTCATTACAGACCTTCCACCTGATAAGCAGTTTGATACCATTTGGGTAGTGGTGGCTGTTTTGTCAAAACAAGCTCATTTCATTCCTTGTGAAGGAATAACTGGAGCAGGCAAGTTAGCAGAGTTGTTCCTTCAACATGTGGTTAGGCTACATGGGTTACCAAAAAGTATTGTCTCGGAAAGAGGACCACAATTTACTTCAAGGTTTTGGCATGGTTTCTGTCGCATGTTGGGAATCAACTGTGCCCTTTCTACCAGTTATCACCCTCAAACCGATGGTCAGACAAACGGGTAAACCAAACATTCAAACAATACTTGAGGGGCTATTTAGGTGATCGCTGAGACTCTTGGGTGCAGTCACTATGGTTTGGGGAATTTACTTATAACAATACGCTGCACTCTTCCTTAGGTATGTCCCCCAACGAATGCTTATTTGGGCAAGAGCAAAACTACCAGAACATTTACCTGAAGTAGAGAATATACCCGTTGTGCAAGACCGAAAACAGGAGCTTCTTAAGATCAAACAGAAAGCGCGCACGCATTTGGAACATGCTAATAAAACCTATAAAAAAACACTGACAAACACAGATAGGAGAGTCCCTGCTATAAGGCGGGTGGCAGGGTTTGGTTATCCACCAGAAATCTGTCTATAGTGGAATCTCATAAATTTATGCCTAGATTTATTGGACCTTATGAAATCGTTGCATGTGTGTCATCTACAGCAATGAAACTGCGTTTGCCTAAGACTCTACCTATACATCCGGTATTCCATGTGTCTCTGCTTAAACCCGCAGCTCCAGGGACGACTACGAAAAAACCTCCAGCCATAATGAAAGAAGGGCAAATGGAATACGAAGTAAAACGCATCGTGGATTCCAAAATAAGATATAAACAATTATGGTATTTGATCCAATGGGAAGGTTACAGTCCTGAGGATTGTTCTTGGGAACCAGCAAGTAATGTCCATGCTCCCAGGTTAGTTAAACAATTTCATTTACGCAATCCGGGTAAACCGGGTCCTGGGAGGAGCCCTGGAAGAGGAGGTAATGTCAGGAATCCGGGCTGGCAAAGGCGTGGAGTGCTAAAATATGTCTATTAAGACAATTGAAACTTGGAAACTACAGTTCCCAGCATCCTTAGTGCTTTCCTGTAGTTCTGCACGTGCACGCACTGCCAGCTGTCTTGAATTAAGAACAGTTTATTAGCAGGCAGCGGCAGCGTGCAGGTGTGGCTTACTTTGATGCAGTGTTGGAGGCAGGCGGCTGCGTGCGGAGAGGAGCAATGTTAGTCCACAAACTCTGAACTGAACGGCCGCGGTTCGGAAGGAGCAGGAAGACTCGAGGTGACAGATTACTATCACGGTGGCACGTTCATCGTCTGGGAAGTCCCGTGGGGCTCCCCAGACCAAAGATAAGTACTGGGGAAAACACAGTATTGAATGGCATTTATGGAATGTTGTCGGGAGTGATTTACAGCGGGCCATATTTCGTCCTAAAATAAGTAGCGGAGCACGTTCAGTTAATGCAGTGCTGTGTGTCAAGTTAAAAGCTATGTTACATGCCGTAATAAGAATGAACATGCAAATGTAGTATCTGGCTGGGCATTCTGGTATTTGTATCTAAGTGTAAAGAAATATCCATGGACAAAAACTCTACATGACATGGGAATGATGTTAATCTTCACTAGTGCAGTGAACTAGTGGGGGGTACCCTTTATGTTGTATGTTGCTTCCGCTGCCCAAAGGGCCATGCGTCTTGTTTGATCATTATGGGAATTTCTTCCTTCTGTGTGTTTCCAAGATGTTGCTTGCTTATGTGTTTGCTGTGAACCATTAGGGTGTAGTACATGTATCAAGGTGTGCTATTGAGGACTCAGAAGGGTTTAGTACATGCATCAAGGTGTGCTGCTTAGGAATTGGGCAATATCAGTAGCGCATATGGTATTGATGTTGGTTGTATGTTAGGCAGATTAGGGTTCTTTCTTGGTGCTTCCCCTGTCCATTCCAAATTAGGAGTTCCTTACCCTCTGTCCGGTGTTCCTAATTCCCCCATCCTATCCACAACCTCTCCCTAACCCCTCTTCCCCCCCATTGGCTGCCACGTGGCGACCTGTTCTCTATATCAGGTGCCTGTGCCAACCACGGTGGGAGGGTCGAGTTCATTCAGCTTCTGTGGTTCGGGGGAGAGTGTCGATCTCTCTTCCTTTCCAGTCAAGTGTAATTGTGACACTTCTCCAAATGCACGTTTTCATGACCCCATCAATCTTCAGGGAGGCTGTGTTTCTTTGCTTTTTCAGGCGTGTCTTCATTTCCTTTTCAGGTGTGGCAAGTTAATTGACTCTAAGGATTCTGGTACTTGTATTTTGCGCACTTAGTTTTTCTTGCAGGTGGCTGGAAACAACTCCCTGCAAATCTTCCCCTTGATGGGGGGAGGGGGAAAGCCATGGTTTTCCCGGCATTTAAGCATAGCCAATTCAAGGCCTTACAATTTTTAATAACAGGTAGATATTATTTAACCTCTCCTGGTCCTTTGCATAAGTTCCATTGATAGCTGAAAATCATCAGCACAATTTCTGAAGAAAAACCCCAATCTCTCCAGTTCCAAGCATAGGGGCTGGATATATATGTTAAAAAGTGAGGGAGACAGACATGCCCCCTGCGGGACCCCCCCAAACAATGGGTTCTGGATCAGACCAGGCATCTCCCAATGAACCCTGGATCTACGTCCCTCCAGAAACGACCTCATCCACCTGACGGCCTCCCCTGAGAATCCCCCTGTGACAGCCAATCTCTCCAACAGTATTTTATGGTCCAGTAGATTGAAAGATCAGCAGCCCTGACCCACTCCTCTCCAACATTTTCAACATCTGTGTTTGGAGGTCAACCAAGGCACTCTTTGTGCCATAAAACCTAATTGTTTCTTGTGTAACATGCCTACAGCCTCCATATATCGTTGGTGCTGCATGGTGGCCACCTTGTCGATCATTTTAAGAAAGAAATAGGTATTGGATATGGGCCACAAGTTTGCTGCATCATTAGGATCCAACCCTGTTTTTTCAAAAGGGGCGTCACTGCAACATCTTTGATGATTTGAGGTATGAAGCAGTGATTAGAGGAGGCATTAGCAAATTTGCACAAGAATGGTGCAAAAACACCATGATGTTCCAAGATGACCGTAGATGGTAATAGATCCCCTGGGTAACTTGTGGGATGCATAGCCCTTAGAAGTTAGAGATCGTTAAAGTTGAAAAACTAAAGTGCAGAGAAGGCCCCACCTGCTTTTGGTCCCTGGGATCAGAGGGCATTTGGTCAGCCACCATTTCTTGCTGCCTATTCCCTGCAATATCACCCACTGTTACAATCTTCAACCTGTCCAGCGCTTTACAAATCTTGACCTGACCAAGCACAAGCTTCTCTGCAAATGCCTTTTGAACTTGTGTGCAATCTTCCTTTTTAGGGTTTATATTTTGATTTAGTACTTTAGGCTTTTGCTATGTACTAAACAGTTTAAAGAGTTCCTTCGTTTCATTTACTGGCCTGCTTATTTGTTCATTATAATGGTTATGTTTGGCTTCTATGACCTTGTCTTTATACTCCTTCTCCCTACATTTCCATTCTTCTTTATTTTTAGGAATCTTTTCCTTAAGCCATATATGCTCTCCCTGTCTTTTCCATATCTTTAGCTGGACCATTTCCGGGGAGTACCACTTTTGATGATTGGGAGAATCCCTAACGCTTCAAGACTTGTTAGGAGTAAGCCTGTCAAGCAAAGCTGTCATGTGACTATTATAACTCTCTATCAGCACGTCTGGGTGATCCAGCTCATTTGTCTGTGTCATCAGGGCATTTATACATCCTGCAAGATCATCAGATGTAATGGCCCGATAGTTTCTCCCTAAAACCTTACGTGGCAACTCATGTTGCTGCCTAAAAGGTATGGAGAGTTGAATCTGACACATAAGCGAAGAAAGATCTGAACACACACAGGAAATTCACTGGCCAGCCAGTCCAAATTATTTACCTTTATGTGTGTTGGGTCAGAGTTATGTACGACAATGTTTCCATTATTCAGGAGTCTTTCTAATTCAAGTGCTTTCTTATTGCTTGGGTCTCCTCTCCAAAGATTTAAATCACCCAGAAGGATTATAGAACTGTTAGCTTTTTGCATGGAGGATAGCAGATATGTGAGATCTTCATTAAACAGAGGGGTCTCACCTGTTGGACTATAAAAAGCTCAGTGGGTTGAGCGCTTGCTTCTGCGATCTGAGCATAATCGGCACGTCGCAGGCTTGAATCAAGGCAAGGCCAACTCAGCCTTTCATCCTTCCGAAGTCGATAAATGAGTACCAATTTCGGTTGGGTGATATTGTATGTAAATATGTGCTTTGTAAAGCGCTTTGGATTAAGGCGCTATTTAAATACCACATCATTATCATTATAAAGCAATACAGAATTAATGCAAAAACTGTAATTAGGAATGATCTTCGTGTGTAAAATATCACATCCTTCTCAATCCGCCTTCACCTCATACATCCCAAGTTCTTTTTTTTACATATAATAGCTACTCCACCCCATGAACTGTTTTATGATTTTTCACAAAAAAGGCTTAGTTGTTGGTGGGGGCTGTTGAGAGGGAGGGTCACTTGCGGCATAACTGGGCCATGGGCATCTGTGAGCCATGTTTCTGTTATACACATTATGTCCACATCTTTTTCCAAAATAAATTTATGAACATCTAAGGTGTGCATCACTAAGGACCTGGTATTAAGAAGAGCAAGGTTAACAGAACTAATCAGGGGCACCTCCGTAAACAACTTGTTCAATTGTGGCACATTATTATCCATCATAGGAGCAACTTCCTTAAATTCACCCGAATTTGTGGATGGTATAGTACATTGTGGGTGTATGAGGGACTGATCTGCTACTGACAAGAACTGCCTCGTTGACTCTTGCACCTCTTCATTCTGGATTGTGGGGACTCCCCTCTTGTGGGCATTAAAAGCATCCACACGGGGGGAGTATTTCCAGCAATTACCAGATGAGAGAGGTGTATCAAACACATTTTGAATTGGGTGGATACATGTATCTCTGAAAGGTTCTTAGTCACAGGGGGTGGACTAATTCTTCTAGGGGATGAATCCACGCGTGTGATATGATATGATATGATATTTTATTTATATCGCGCTCATACACAAGTGTTTTAGAGCGTGACCAAGCAAAGGGAGGGGAACAGGGGAACAGGGGAGAACCAAAATACGATCTTACTAGGTCCAGTGACATTAAGAACACGCAAGTGCATGGAAAAGGGAAAAGGGGGAAAGTGCGTAGAAGGGGAGAGTGAAAAGTGTGCACAGAGGAGAGAACAGAAGAAATAAGTGGGATAAATAAATAAATAAATGCAGACAAAAAGGTAGTGCAGCCAGACACTTGGCAAATGCATGATTGTTCAGATAGGGTATATTTGATAAATTCAAAGTAAGAGTGGGGGACTGTATGAGTACAGATACAGATCCCAGTGCCAAGGGTGGCCCAGAGGCAGTGCAGGAGGGAGGCAGGGTGCTCAGGTACCTGCGCCCGAAGGACAGAGGGTGGCCAGGTGCACAGTGCTGAGAGAGAGAAGCAGATTAGCAGGGGAGAAGAGGGGCAAAGGCAGAAGCGAAGCGGAAGATCTTGAGGTGCTTCCGAAACCAGAGATGGTTCTCCTCAAGTTTCAGGGTGGCCGGGAGGCTGTTCAAAAGGGAGTTTGGCATTTAGACAAAGATCATTGTCAGCACACCAATTTATATGGTGGAAAGGCAATCAGAGATGAGGGAAAGCGAGGAGGTGGCTGGAGGAAGCCTGAAAATGAGTTGGGTGTCATCAGCATAGAGCTGGAAGTTTGAGTAGAAATTGGAAATGCAGTAGGTGAGAGTTGCCAGATATTGGTTGAAAAGCCAGGGCGAGAGGTTAGACCACTGGGGGACACCACAGGTAGTGAGGGAGATAGTGGATAGGAAGGACCCATGTGTTACCTGGGAGGGTCGTCCACAGAGGAAAGAGGTCAGCTAGGCCAGAGCCTGATCGGTGATACCCAGGTTGTCACAGAGACGATTGAGCAGGATGGTATGGTTGACCGTGTTGAAAGCAGAGGAGAGATCAAGAAGGATGAGGACAGAGGGAATGTTCAAGTCAAGGTTAGAGGCCATGTCTTCACGGACATACAGGCAACAACAGGGAAACCAGAGAGTGGTAATAACCGCAGGAAAGATGGCATGGTCTGAGGTGGCAAAACTGCCTTGAAGATTTGGGGCTACATGAGTTAAATGGAAAATTTGAAGGGGATACCCCGTGCTTATACTTGTGGTCAAGAAGGTGTAAGCAGTCTACTTTGGGCTATATGTTTGCGAATTAATATTTATTTTTAAGCAGCAGACAGTTTAAAGTTGTTTCTTGTGAATGGAGTGATCATAAGATGATTACAGTTAAATTTGAGCTCCCAAGGCACTGGAGAAAAGACATAGTAGTGTCTGGGCTGATGATAAATCAGGGCAACAATCGTGTTGTGTGGACCCAGTGAAAAGCTGGAAATTTAATAAGAGAATTGGTGAAGTTATGCTTGCAGCTTCAATAGAGTGGAAGTTGGACACATTTAATTTGAACAACTTTGAGCAATTTGTCGAGGAGCAACTGAAGTTAATTGTGTAAAAATCTAGGCTGTGACCTGTTACGCATTGTCACCAATTTTACTACAAGGTAATGCAGGAAAACAACTATTGAGGGCTAACATTAGGGCAATCAAAAGTCAGCATGAACTGGATAAGGTCTTGGGGATGAAAGAAGTGAAAAAGTAAAACAAACCTACCGCAACTGGTTTCAATTTTATCGAGGTCAGTTTTTACAGAATGACGCAGAGGTTATGCTAGAACTCTTTCGCAATAGTGACACTGTCTCATTTTGGCAGAGTGTCAATGAATTAGTGTTAGGCAGAATCCTGTGCAGTGCCCTTAGGGACCACTACACACAATTAAGACTACGGGTGGCAATACAAGTTTTACCTTTGGTACAAGCCTGTACTACTATGTTAAAGTGGTAGCAGTAGTGGAGCAGCCAGGCCTATCTCAAGAGCATATGAGCAGTAGCAGAGATAACACAAAGGGACCACAATTACTGTGACTCAAGCAAACACCGACTCATGGTTTCATGTAAAAAAAATAAGTACATTTATTTTTAAACCATTTGTTATAAACACGACACTTCTATTAATTCGAAGACTACACGAAAAATATACTACAACTAACCAATTCGCTTTGTATGGTATACTTCAAGGTAAGTACCCTGTGTTTTAGCGGACCGGTGTTATGGAACAAAAGACGTTACCGGGAATACACTTGCGATCACTTTTTGACAGTAATGACAGTTCGGTCGAACTGAAGAAATGTGTATCTGCGGCAAGAACTGTTACCGGGGCGAAAACACACTTAGCACCTGAGATACCCAGACAGAGTTGGGGGCAAAAATCATAGGCAATACCTTTGTCAAGGCAGACAGAATCAGAGAACACTCTTAGACAGAAATGCAAAAGTCAATAGGCCGGAGCCAGTGTCAAGTGGAACCGGGTTCCTGTTGTCGAGGATCACACAGTCAGATAGTTCACAATTCGGCGGAGCCAGGAGTACTTAGATATTGTCAACAGAGGAAGCAAAAGTTATAAGAAGGAGGGAAGACAAGGGCAAGCCTTGGAGACCAAGAAAAAGGGATTCAACCAAATTCCTTGAGCAGAACACAGTACCTTAATCAATGAGGAAGCTGGTGTCACAGCAGTTGTTCCTGGTAGTTTCCTGCAGACCCTCGGTTCCTGGAGCTTCGATCCGAAGGAGGACGTCTGGAGGGGTCTGCAACACACAGGGCTGAAGCCGGCAGCAGCAACGGGGAATAAAAGGTGTGCTCCTTAAAAACAGGAGAGGCTCTTCAGATGGCTATCCTGACCACTACAGCAGTGTGCAGTGATTTCGACCATGAAGAGGATCCTCTGGCTGTAGAAGATGAGCTGGTTATCCCCCCCAAGCTCAAGGGAAGAAGACTCCGGACTGGATCTTCTCTGGTCTTTGAAGGGTAGATAGCTCAGGACTGCAGCAGGGCTTCAACGGGACGGGATAGTTGCAGCAGTCGACTTCTTCTCCGCTTCTCTTCGGTTCCTTGTAGTTCCAGTGGCGACTCTGTCTTCTAGACCAAGAGACCTGCCTTTTATGCAAAAATCCCCCATTCACACAGCCTGGCTGTCAATCATGCAGCAGCGGGGTTGTCCGGCCCGGACAACCACCTCAGCCAATCGTGGCAAAGTGCAACTTGGGTTTCTTAGGATACCCTGTGCAGGGGGTGACTACACCCCTCCCTCACATTTAGCCCACCTAGACACCCAGGTGCCTAGAGGAGGGCTTCTTGGCAGAAGCCCGCCAAAAGGTAGTGAACAAAGCAGGCAAACCTGGTTTGCCGTGCAAAGTAAAACACAAGAAGGACTTTAACAAAAAGAAATGGCGAATAAACCCAACCACAGCCAAAAGAAAGAGCATTTGGTAAAGCGGGTTTAAGTTTGAGGCTAATATAATAGCCTAAAACAATACCACGTTTATATAGTATAATCGCGGTAGAAAAGTTAGTGTAGATACCACTGCCACCAGCCAAGTCTAAATGTTAAAAAAGCAAAACAATGCTCTAAGAGATACAGATAACAAGGGCTAACAATTAACCATGTAAGATGGGGTGTACTGGATCTGTAGTTAAATGACTAAGTAAAGTGAATGGCAACTTTACCCTTTTCTGGGGACAGGAGTCAGCCTCAGAAATGGAGTCGGTGGGAAGTCTAAAAGACATCCCTGTGTCACTGCACTGAAGGTGCTGTGTAACACACAAAAGGAGGGGGCTACTGAAGTGAAATACTCCAGAGTCCACCATCACAAAACATATGAAATGCACATGGCAAAACACAGGTAAGGGTGGAGAGAAAGCGGTACACTCTTACCAAGTGGAAAAATAAACTCCAGAGATCCAGCAAAGCTGCTGGGGGACTCACTAGGTAAGGGAAATTAGCCATTGAATGAGAATTCTCCCTAACAATTAGGACATGCAATTGAACCCAGTGAGTGAACTACTCTGGGTTAATCACCATGACACTGTTTTTGAGCAGGGAAACTTAAATGACGATACTGACCATGCAATAGTTGGGATAGAATCGAGGAATTGGAATCTTCACTTTGACCAAGACTATATTTATAACATCATACAAGGTATTAGCTGATCCCGGGCCGCTGGCCTGCACAGGCTACTAACATTGGGCCTCATTACAAGTGTGTCATTCTGGAAACAAGGGTGCCAGTAAGCTCACCGGTACCCTTGTTTCCAGACTGCCGCACTACCAGTCTGCCTGCCATGGCCGCTGCACCTGACAGGTCTGAACCTGCTGGGCGCAGCTGCCGCAACAGGCAGAGTTGCCATGGAAGCACCGGCACCATCAGCAATGGTGCCGGTGCTTCCGAGTCCCTATTCCCATGGTGTTGTATGGAACTCCCATGGGAATGGGGACTTACATTTTCCGGTGCCTCACTTCCCAAGCGGCCAGAACTTGTAATGTCCCAGTGGCACTGGGAAGTTAGGTGCCAGAAACGGTGTTCCGAGGTCGGTGGCAATGAGGCCTATTGTGTTTAAGGAAGACCCCATTACATTGACACAGATTTTGACTATATATTTCAAGCAAGTGGTACATACTCAGCCCCTTCCTCGTGGAGCAGGAGCTCCCCAGCGTAGCTGCCATGTGCTGCAGGAGCAGTACACACCTCTCACTTGCTCCAGTGCAACGGAGGTAAGCTGCACTGAGGTCGACGCCTTTGCTGGAACCCACGTCTCCCGTGCGCGTTATGCGCTGCCTTTCATGCGTTCTACCAATCTGTGCTAATGGTGCATAATCAGGCAGCACCTAGCTACAGATCGTGTGCTTTTTTTGCATTTTCCACGCTTGAAGCACTGAAAATGCCTCTAGGCAACCTGCCCAAGATGGCCGCCGCCCCGACCCTACTTCTCGCCTGACCCAGTCCGGCCGTGTGCCTGGCCTCCAGTAGCCCGGATTGGCTATTGTCCTCCTCTTTGCTCACATCCAATAGCTGGCAGGCTATTCAGCCGGCCTATGAAGTAAGGCCTTGAAAGAAGGCCTCTACGCTGACTGAGCTGACAGAGCGCAACAGGTGCTGGCCAAAATCCTTCGGCTCTCAGAACATACGAGGTGAGTCCTCCCTCAGACTGCAAAGCCCCCTCGAACCTTGCAACAACCTGTTACCTGCCCTGCACTGCTTACTGCAAGTGCCACTAACGTCGACTTTAACTCAGAACCACTCTGAACCCTTTGAACGCTACATACCAGAAGTTGCTTCACTGCACCTTGCTTTGTACCTCATGGTAATAGACTTTACTGATATGCATTATGCCATATGATCGCCATCGACCACACTGCCCAGTGTTGTGCCTCTTGGTCGCTATAGACCGCTTTGCTTTACATTAGTCGCTTTAGACCGCATTGATCTGCATTATGCCCCATGATTTGCATTGTTCATCATGGCTGCTATTGACCATTCTGATCTGTTCTGTGCTCACGGTCGCTATTGACCACACTGACCTGTGCTGTGCCTCTTGGTCGCTATAGACCGATTTGCTTAGTCACTTTAGACCGCATTTAGGTCGCTTTAGTCCGCATTGATCTGCATTGTGCCCGGTGTCGCATTGATCCGCATTGTGCCCTATAATTTACTTGTGCCCCATGGTCGCTATTGACCACACTGACCTGTGTTGTGCCTCTTGGTCGCTATAGACCGTATTGATTTGCATTGTGCCCCATGGTCACTATTGACCACTCTGATTTGTGCTGTGCTTCACGGCCGCTATAGACCGCATTGATCTGCATTGTGCCTTATAATTTACATTGTGCCCCATGGTCGCTATTGACCACACTGATCTGTGCTGTGCTCTACGGTTGCTACAGACCACCCTGATCTGCATTGTGCCCTATGGTTGCCATAGACTATACTGACCTGACCAGATATTGCCCATACTAGCTTGCACCTACTGACTACTGCTGCTGTCATAATCTGCATCTAGCTGAACCTGGTCCATGCATCTTCAGCCCTAGCGTAAACCCAGTATCTAGGTGTACCCGCCTGCGGTTGCATATGCATCTCGCATTCCTGCCACTAACTAGCATGCCTCCCCTGCTCAGCAATTACCTTGCCGGCCCCCCTTTCCTCTTAATTACCATTATACTATCCAACATGCCACCTCAACATCCAACTACCATGTACACGACCTTACCTAATTCCAACTCCTCAAACAATTTACTGCCAATAACAACTGAGGCACCTATAGTGCCTATGATTAGCCTCCCGTGCCCCATTGTAGACAGGAATACAAGACTTAGAGCTAGACTAGCCAAAATTCATGAGCCACTCGCCCGCTCCATGCCTACTAATAAGAGATCCAGATCCACTCTCACTAGCCTTGACAACCTCAGACCCAAAATATCTCTGAGCCATCCTACTAAATACCCAACCACTCCTACCATCCAGAAAAGCACTAAACCCCCTCAGAAACCGTCGGCCCCTACCGCACCTCTAGTGAGCCCACAAATCAAAGGAGCTCTAATTAACGCCAGATCACTAGTAGCTCACGCAACTGAAATTGCAGACCTACTTATTAATGAAGACCTGGACCTCCTTGCCATCACAGAGACTTGGCTCCACCCGGCAGCAGGACCTATGCTTATGCTAGTGAAGGCAAGCGTCCCCAACCAGCACGATCCTCCCCGCAATGAGAGACAATGAAGGACTCTCCCAGAATGGGAATAAGGCCAAGACACAGTGCGGGTGAGCGTAAATGGGATTTTATCAATCAGAATAGGGCATGCAAAGAACTCTGCAAACTGCGAGAGCACTCTGTCTGACAATAGCAAAGACAGGCGTATATATTTACAAAACACGTCATCAGAACCTACATGCTATAAGGGGCACAAGTTCAATGGGATTGGGTGGCGATGACTAGCTATAGGCGCTGCTGCGATGTGGTTGGCCTTGGCTGGAGGACGTCACTGGTCAGCCTCATGGGTTGGGCTGGGCCTGGCAGGTCGGCTGAGTTCATCCGGGCGGTGTTGTTGTGCCATTGTGGCCAGTGTCAGAGATGAATGTCTTTTCCTGACTTATTTGCCCTAGGCCATGCACACCGCAGTCATTCAGTTATTGCAATATTATCTTCTTTAGTAAATCTTTCAATAGGTTATTCTACAGGTTAATGCAACACAGGAGGAATGCACCTTGTGAGGGGTTTGATGGTGATTCATCAGTGCGTGGTTACCAGTGTCCTGTTGACCGGTACCATAGGTCGAGGGGCTAAGTCCCAGGGCATGGGACAGGCGGTACATGTCTTTCTGTCTTGTTAGAAGTCGTTATGAAGGAGCTGCTGTATGTTACCACAGTATTGGGTGTCCTAATTGTACAGGGGCCATAAGTCTAAGGTGATCCGGTGGGTTGTGGGGTTTAAGAGAGGGCGCCTTTGGATTTGTGTATTCAGGCAGAGGTTTACTGCTGTGCTGAAAATAATGTAGGTGGCAGGCCGTGGCCTTGGGTGCTGCAGAGGGGACTACAAATCTTTGAAGCGGCTCCAGCCTAGTTGGGGGAGGTGGAGCAGTGCGGCGCGGGCCTCTGCTCTCTTTTTTGGCAGTCTTCGCAGGGTGGGAGGGGGAATGGCCATGCACATATTCACAAAGGTATCTTCCTCGTGTGTTGCCGACTTTAGGTGAAAACATCATAAACATTTGAACATTCTATAATACTCATTTGGATCACTCGAAAACATACATTTTAACTTTGCTAAATGTCTCTCAAATATAGCCAGTCTGAGCACATTATTTGTACACTATGTTTTAACAACTACAACATTTAGTTATATGCATATACATTTGCAGTAAGTGAGGTAGTAGTGAGGTTGGTGGAGCACATAGAAAATGACTCGCCACCGTACGTGACGGTAGTGGCACATAAGGGGCTTAGACATACACGCATGACAGGTGCATTCTCGCGCGTCCTTCACATGAGCCCTCTGTATGGTTACATTCGTCTTCCCTTGCACTCTAGCAGCATTAGTTCGGTTATGGCGCGGGACCATAGGGTGTAAGCTTTTCAAGGATACACATAACGAATAGTCCCCTGGAACGCTCTTTTATTATTAGCACACAACTGCAGTGGTGTGGGTACTTCATTGCTAATGTCATGTAAGCATGCATTCTACCATGTTTATACATTTTACAGGTTTCCTTAATAGAAGAAGTTTTGTGGAGAAATGCACGCTTTCAAGTAGTCTTGTCATTAATATTTGGGAACTTTTGCTTTTATCCGAGGACTGTTTTACAGTTCTCTTTTTCACCCAGGCCTCGCTGGCCGGGTCATGCTGGGAGCAGTGATACACAATGCGGAAGGTGAAATGTTACAGTGTTAGTATCTTACACTAGCTCATGTCGTCTTGTTCGTGGGAACGGGCTCACAGCGGATCTGCCAGGGAGCTGCGGCCACATGGATAATTGAAACTCTCCGAGGGTGGGGGCCGCGCTACAGTGCGCTGAGCTCACACCATCTTTAATAGACAAAATGGTTTCTGAGGCCTAGCTAAATTCAATACGTGTGGGCAATGTCTTCAGCAGGTGAGCCCTCCACCACCTGGGCCCTGGTGGCATGAGGGTCGCCCGATGAGCCATGGCCCTCACCTGGGGAAGGGATGTAGGCAAGGTGGGGTCTTTTGGACCAATCCTCCCCTACATTTCCCCCCTTTCGTTACTTAAGTAACAAATTCTTTAACTCTTCCAATCTCCTACACTCCTCTTCGTCAATGATTGCGTCATCCCATGCTGGTGTGCCTTTTATGGGCATCCACGCTCTGCACACCCCCCTTAAGCTCTCACCCCTCCTAGCATATTCATCTGGGGTACAGGTCAGGTATATACATCCGCCCTCTCCTTCCAAGTCTACCCACACCTCCTGGTACCATTTTAGTATACGGGGCTCTCTGATGGTGGTAAGCCACAATGTGTCTACGATATCCTTGTCATGATACCTGGGCACTAGCTGATACCTGGGTGTGTCATCAGTTCCTGTTTGTACCTGCACTTCCTGCATAGTTTGTATTGTTCCACGGGTGTTGCCCATTGTCACCATCATCATTGCACCATTAGGTACTGCGTTAGCGCAACATCGAAGACCCACCTGGCACAGGCAAAACATAAAGAGGAGGAACACCACAGCTGGCATCAAAAATTTCACAGTTATTCCCAGCCATGAGGGAACCCAGGAGAAGATGTGTCGAACCACGTGCTTTCTTCTGCTCCACCTTCCATTTTCATCCTTTCTCCTAGGTTGTGTACTGCTTCGATCACATGGGACAGGGAGCCGTTGTCTGCGTCTTCAGAAGGTACGAAAGTGCAGCAGGCACTTCCGATTTTTCGGCAAACACCTCCATCCATCGCTGTCAACAGGTCCAAGACATACCTGTTTTGCATGGTCATCAGCCGTAAAGCTCTTAGCTCCACTTTTATTACATTGAACCCTTCTTCAGTGTCATTTGCCAGCTGGATCAGCTCCCAACGTGTTATCTGGAGCCATTTTGCGTTGGCTCTGGCCTGGATACTTGGTATGAGTGAGGCAAAGAAGGTTTCTGCCGAGCTGAATAATCGATATCTGTCTGGGATCTGTGCCAGCAACTCTAACGATGCCTTTGATATGTAGTTTGATGCTCGTCTGTTTCGGGACAGCACCTCTTCCTTGTTCCCGGAAGACAGGACATAGATTTGTGACTCTGCAGTCGGCTGGATCGCACTCTGTTGAATGTGTTCTCGTGTCCTCTTGCTCCCGTCAATGTGGCTTTCTGGAATTACCATTAGTGCTGAGTGCAGAGTGGCCATTGAGCAGCTGCCACTCCATGTTTGGGGGAGGTGCAGGTATGCCTGGTTGCCGCATACCCAATACGTGTCCATCAGGGCCGCTGTCCCTTTTTTCAGATCTGGGATGGTGGGGGTCTTGTTACAGTTCCTGTTTGTCCCCATGGAGGTTTTCCCCTCTCCTTTAAAACATAGTTCATAGTCTATTTCGTTCTGCAGCTTGAAGGGTTTTTCAATGGCTGTTACCTAAGTTAGTTTTGAAATGTGTTCCTTCCATACTGGTGTGCACGTTTCTTCTATCCATTGCAATTTCTCTGGTGCCACACCCCTCAACGCTTCAGCTTTACACATTACTTCTTTGTCCTTCCACTTGTTGTCCGAAAAAAGTGTCCCTTGTATCACGAAAAATGGTTCTTCCAGACATACCACTCCTACCGTCTTTGGGTAGCAAGTTTTCTCGTTCTGCAGCATTCTAAAAGTAACTTCATGTGCCTGGAAGGTGTTCTTAATCCTGCACAACGTGAGATGAAGGAGACATTGGGCATCTACAATAGGCAACTCTTTGGGTAACAATACCTTGGGTGTGCCTGAAGCATGGGGAATGAGGGAGCAGACATAGCAGCTCTCATTTGTTGTTTGTTTAGCTGTTGCACTCATGTCCGCATACCATTTATTCGTCTGGTGGGGGTGTCGTGGGTCTTCCATTTTATCCAGTCCTAACCCATAGTACTCATCATACTTCCTCCTCCCCGCTTCCCTTTTTCGTCTGTTATTCTTGTTCCTCATGTACTTCCCAGCCTCATGGGTGATAGACAAAATGGGCCCCCCTTTCTCGTTTCCGCCCCCCTTTGCCCAGTAATCATATAATATTTTGTGTGTTGCTCTCATCCTTTCCTTTTTTTCCTTGACGTTATCTGTCAGTGTGCGTTTTGCTATCGGGGCAGCCTTGCTGGTGGGGGTGTTATACAACCAGGATATAGCGGACGGGTTTCGGTCATTTAAACTGCGAGCATTGTAATTAGATATTTTTGGCGGAGACAATGTGTTATTTTGCATTTCACCCTGTAGCCCTTCATTTTTTGAGATGAAAGCATTGGATGGTGTGGTATAATAACCCCATACAAGTTTAGTTCCGTCCCATACGAAAAAATCACCTTCCTTAGTATTTACACTTGTGGTTGCATTGATCACAATAGTGCTGTTAATCCCTCCCCCTCATTCATCTCGATAGAGATGAACGCTATGAACCAATATGTAACCAGACCAAACATTATTGTAAAAAACAATGTAATACACACAGATAATCCACACTCATACGAATATCTGCATCTCTCAGTTAACCACTCTCTAAATCTAGTAAATCTATCCATTGCAGGCTGCCCGTTAGATGCCATGGTAGCTCCTGTTTGAGATATAAAAGTGCATTAAGTGCATGAATGTAAACATTTTGTTGGCACTACCAGTGCCAGTATATATTGAAAGGGAATGGAAGCGGGTAGGGTTGTAGGGATGGGGATGCACAGACAAGGTAGTAAACACTTCATAATGTTATCACATCATTAATTGCATATAAGTTCACACGAGAAAAAATGTTTTTTGTTGTTTTTTTTTTTTTTGTAATATCCTAAAAATGCAAGTATACTTGTCAGCCACTTTTTCATTCAGGTGCATTACTGTCACACACACACAAGTTCATATTCAGACATTCTGCTCATTTGCATTGTTTGCTGTTGTCTGTGCCTCCTCATCTATCTCTTCCTGCACATTGTTATATGCCCTTCGTACGTCGGTCAAATGCACCCAATACTTCAGGCCCTTTACTTTTACTGCCGTGGGCGTGCAAAACACTACCTCGTATGGGCCATGGAACCGTGGTGCATTCCACCGACGCACAAAACTCCTGACATAGATGAATTCACCCGGCATCAGCTGTAGCTGTGGTTCAGGCTCCGTAACAGACTATGTTGTGTTTCCTTCCTCTCGTGTGAAAGTTGGAGAGAGCTGCTTTGATATTGCGCGCGCTGCCCTTGTTAATTTTTTCAAATAGTCTGTGAATTCCTCTCCCAATATCGCACTCCTTCTGTGTGCATCTGAGTGTTCGCGCAGTGGGGAGTGTGCTGTGTGCATTCGTCTCCCGGTCACGATCTCGTGTGGGGACAAATGGTGGTCCTTGCTTGGCTGATTTCTCAGCTCAGATAGCGCAAGGGGCAAACAGTAAATCCAGTTCTTTTTTAATGAAAAGCATAGTTTTGATAACCTCCCTTTTAGCAATCCGTTCATCTTTTCCACTACGCCATTACTTTGAGGATGATAAATCGAGCACAATTTATGCTTTATTCCCAACAATGTAGTTACTTCCTTGAAGAGCTCGCTTACAAAGTGAGTGCCATTGTCCGAGCGAATCACGTCACAAATTCCCCAGCGCGGAAACACTTTCCTCACTAGGAATTTTGCAGCGCTTTTAGCATCAGGTCGTGCACATGGGCCTGCTTCTACCCACCTTGAAAATGGGCATACAACCACGATCATGTAACGTGCCCCATTGCACCTTTCTCCCATGTCCGCGTAGTCGATATGTAGCTCTCTGAATGGCCCAATTGGTTTTGGAATTGTTCCCCGGAGTGTACGTAATGTCATTCCTGAATTGTATATCTGACATGTTGTGCATTCCAGCGTTAATCGAGATAGGTGCTCCTGGAGACAGGGCACAAACCACTCCTCCTGTATCTCTGCTGCAATGTGCTGTTTCGTATTGTGTGCTGGGAAGTGTAGTTGTTGGAACGCAATTTCCAATAATTTTACTGGCATTACCACTTTTCCTGAGTTATTTTGTCGCCACAGTAAGTCTGTCGCCGATTGGCTGCACCCTCGTTTCGTCCACATCAATTTTTCATCTGCACTTGCTCCTTCCTGTAATTCTAGTATTTGTGATATAGGCATCATATTGTAGCCTTCTGGGAGCTCTTCGTTTATCTTGTGCTGCAGCATGTACTCACCTGCTTCATATTTCTGAAAGTAGGAAGCTTCCTTGGCGGCAGCGTCCGCTGCCGCGTTTCCCAAAGACACAACATCTGTGTTGGATGTATGTGCTTGGCACTTCACTATTGCTACCGCTGTGGGATCTTGTAGGGCCTCAATCAACTCCTTCAGCAATTCTGCATGCTGCACTGGAGTTCCATCTGCTCGTCGGAACCCCCTCTGCCCCCATCTTGCTAGACCCCCATGTACTGTTGTCGTCATGTAAGCTGAGTCTGTGTATATTGTCACTGCACAACCTTTAGCTGCATGTAGTGCTTCTATGAGTGCAATCAGTTCTGCTGCTTGTGCGGAGTAATGTGATGGGAGGCGGTACTGCACTAGTGTCTCATACTCACCGTCTTCTAATCTCACCACTGCCATACCCACATGTTTCTCTCCCGTGTCCACGTCAATTGATGCTGACCCGTCTACGAAGTACACTTCCCCCTCGCTCAGAGCATTCTCACACACCACTGTGTCCTCCCCTCTTTCTCCTGTGTAAGTTGCACAATCGTGTTCCTGCATGTCCTCTAGTGTGCACGCTTCTGTAATGAATGTTGCTGGATTCACTGTCTTGCATCGCACCACATGGATGTTGGCGCTGGACAATATTATCCCGAAGGCGGTTGCCCGCTGTGTTGTCAGTGTGCTTTTTGACCTCTCAAGTATTGCAAATAATGAATGTTCCACAAACAGTGTCACAGGGCATCCCATTACTATTGTTGCACTTTTCTCAATTGCGAACGCGGCTGCAGCGAGCGATTGCTCGCACGCGAAATGTCCTTGCATCGCAGCATCTAAAGTGCCACTATAGTAAGCCAAAGGTTTGTGTCCTAGGGAAGTCTTCTGTGTCAGTACAGCTGTCATGAGTGTTCCCTTGCAGTGTGAGAACAGGTAAAACTCGCGTCCATAATCAGGATTTGCAAGCACTGGAGCGCTTGAAATCAACTCTTTTAATGATTTAAAGGAGGCGCTCATTTCTTCTGACCATTCTATTTTTTTGTTCTCCTGTTGTGCCTCCTTGAGCGCTTGTAGTAAGGGTCTGGTGTATGCTGCATAATCTAATATCCATGCTCGGCAATAGTTGCACATTCCCAAGAATTTCTGCATGTCTTTCACTGTTGTGGGTTCTCCTACTGATCTTATTGCTTTTACCCTGTCGGGATTATTCTCTTTCCATCTTTTGATATTAGCTGTCCCAGGTATAGAACTTCTGTCAGACAGTACTGTAGCTTTCCCTTGTCTACTTTGTACCCCTTATTGGCCAATAGGGTCAGGAGTGTTATTGAATCCTTTCTGCATGTTTCTTCGTCCTGTGCACAGACGAGTAAATCGTCTACGTACTGAATGATTGTACTCTCAACTGATAGGTTTCCTAAGTCTTCATGTAATATGCGGTTGAATATGCTCGGGCTCTCACAGTATCCCTGCGGTAATCTGCAATGTTCATATCTTTTTCCCCTTAGTGTAAATGCTGTCAGGTATCTGCTCTCTTCAGCCAGGGGGATGGAGAAAAATGCGTTTTTCAAGTCGACCACCGTGAAATGTGATGTCGTTTTTGGGATGCTGCATAATATTGATGCAGGGTTCGGGACCAAAGGGAACTCTTTCTGAATTACATCATTTAGGGGGCGTAAATCCTGTATCACCCTCCAAGACCCTCCCTTTGCTTTTTTGATTGGGTAAATACATGTGTTACATGGGGAGTTCGAAGGCACTATTATCCCTTGTGCTAGTAGTGCATTTATTGTCTCTTTTATCCCTTCTTCAGCTTCACGGGACAATGGATACTGTTTCACTCGGGGTAGAATTGCTCCTTGTTTTAGTTTTATTATCACAGGTTGTACTCCATGCAACAACCCTACATCATGGGGGCCTGTTGTCCACAAATTATTTGGTACGAGCCTCATGTCATCATCGAAAAATGACGGTGGTGCTCCCACCACTGCCATCAGCTGAACAGGGATTTCCCTAGCTTGAATCAAAATGTCACACGGCATTGCTATTTCCATTACTATTTCACCATCCCCCTCTGAATCTGAGAAGAGATCCTCATCAGTTAAGTGTCTTAGGCCAATATTGGCATTAGTACACAGTACTGTATGCCACTCACATCCTTCTATATCTATTCCAATCACAGAAATCCTTTTCGCAGATACCTGTACAGCATGCAAATCTAATGATACCACTGACCCTGGTGCTGTGTCAGGGCACACTATTGGGCGGAAGAGGAACTCCGCTGGAATCCTCCAATCCATTCTTCTTAGCTCAGGAATTATGAGGGCCAGTGTCTTTAGTCCTTCAATAAACATTTCCTCGTTTACTGGCAAACCTCGTATTTCTTGTGTGGTTGTGTGAGCCTGTACTACCAACATTACACGTAATGGGCATATTCCGGGTGTTGAACACACTATACCTCTCTCAGTGAAGGATATCGTCATGTTGAGTTTGTTAAGGAGATCACTCCCTAGTAAATTTATTGGCGAGTGTTCATAATACAGTAAGGGTGTCTTTACAGTTTTGCCCCCCACTGTTACATCCAATGCTTCTGTGTAAGGAACTTCAATTACAGCCCCAGAGAACCCCTGCGTCTCTAACTTCCGGTTAGATAACGGGAACCGGCCCTCCCTAATACATGATTTCTCCACTCACCAATCCACCATGAATATGAATTGCTTGTCTCCTATCTGCGCCCCTACCAATGGTTCCTCTGATGCATCGTAGGTGGTAGATAGAACTGGACACGCAAGTGTTCTCTGTGGGCTGTCCTATGCAGGGTGTCTCATTGCCCCCCCCTGGTTGAACACGCTCCCTGAAACCACTGACACGCCACTATAGGGGGCTGGTGCGGGGGCTCCGTTTGCTGTTGTCGCAAAAGGGTTGCCTGGCGTGTACTGCATATTGTCATAGTTTTGTGGGTGGTTCTGTGTTCTGTACTGATGCCCCTGTTGTTGCTCATTGTACCCCTGGCCTGGGTTTCTTTGTTGCTGTCCCATTGGGAGACCATATGGGCTCCCCCGATGGGGATGGCCATAATGTTCTGCCTCTTGAAACCCGTTGTTGGGTCTGCTTCTGCACTCCCTAGAGTAATGTCCCCATCTTCCGCAGTTCCAACAACTCCCTTGCGCTCCTCTGGGACCCTGCCATCCATTTCCTCCCATTCCCCCGTACCCGGTCCACCTCCTCTTCGGCCCCTGTACCCACCTCGTCCCCCTCGAGGGGCCCACTCTTGCCACTGCGGACCTCCGCCTTGCTCCTGCTCGTTCCACTGCCGCTGTCCTGCTCCCGCCCAATTAGTTGCCATCCTTCCTTGTATTGCTACCAGCCCCTCCTCCTCCTCATCTCCCTCCCTGCTGTGTGGGAGCGCGGCTACTGCTGCTGCAACCTTCACCAACTTTGTCTGCACTAGTTTCGCTTCATCTGCCAATCTTTTCTGCGCCACCTCCTTCTCCCTTTCTTTTATTCGCTTACAGTGGTGCACTATTATGCTCTGAATCTCAGGCCATCCTTTCGCTTCAATACCTGCTATCTTGTCGAGTGCCTTTTGCACCTCCTTTGGCAACCCCCTCTTTATAATGAAGTAAAATAAAGATGTAGATTGATACGAGGGCGTACCCGTTTCTGCTCTCCACATCTCTTGGACCCGAAAAATGTAATCCATAGCATCTTCCCCGTCATTCATTGTACACTGCATTACTGACTGTAAGTCTGGGGTATCTGGAAACGTTTCCCGCAAGGCATCCCACACCCTTGCACGCACTGTGTTAAAGGAGGCCCCATCATGGCGGCCGCAGTCTAATGTTACTCCTGGGAAACCAGCCTTTACCCATACTCTATCAGCCTGATCCCCCACTGCTGATACAAGCAAGCTCTTCACATCCCCTATTGCTAGGGGTACCGCGGCAGTGTGTTTCTCAAAGGCGTATATCCACTTGCTCGCCCCTTCCGATAATGGGGGCAATAACTTTAGTAAGTTGGCCTTGTCCATCTGAGCCCAGGGTATATAATTCGGCCTCCCTCCTCCCCTATGTATTAGTGGGAGCTGCAACTTCCCTTTCATTGTGCCATCTGTACCCGTCTTCACTCCGGATGTTCCCAATGATGCCATTTTCCCCACCCTGTTTCTTAATCGCCCCGTCCACTCATCATCCAGTGTTCTCATTGAACATGCACCTTCCAACCCTTCGCTTCCCTCTCCCACTGCCATGCTCAACCTGTCGCTTTCCTCCAAATCGTCTCTTATATCACATAGTAACTCCTCCCTGTCCCCTATAGGCCTTTCTTCATTGTCAGTACATCCCTCTCTTGCCCCTAGTTCAATTATTCGAGTTGGTTCTTCTTGAATTCTGAACAGTATCTCGCCTTTTTTCCACCCTTCTTCAAGTGTTCTACTCTCGCTCGGCGCTCTAGACGTGTGCTCTGATCTCGCTGCATTAAGTGCTGTTCGCTCACATATGCCTTTTATCCTCGAGAGCTCATCTTTGGCTATCGAGAGTCTTGACTCTAGATCGTCTGTTAGCTTTTCTATGTCCACCCTTGGTGTACTCACCTGGGCTCGCTCCCTAGTACTCTCGTATGGCGGGGGTGCCGTTAGCCTTTGGGTTGTAGTAGCTGTCGGGGGAGGCACATAAGTGGGGTCACTGTACCACTCTGCGGGCACTGGCTTGTTTAGTATTGGGAATAAACTTATTACTTCTATTGGTGGCTCTGCGTCGGGCAATGCTTTAGCATCTTTTTGTATCATTAGTGGATTGTCAGTGGTAGATGGTAGGTCAGGATTTAATTCTGGTGCCTTAGGCGGCGGTATCTCTTCAAACAACCTCCAGAGATCTAATATCTCTCTCCTATTATGCAACTGCTTCCCTTTGTATTTCAAACAAATGCATGTGGCTACCATATCTAGGACACTTTTGTCAAATGACCCCCCTTCGGGCCATATCTGGGGCATCCCCTCTCCCTTCAACTCTGTAATCCATTGGTCATGATATTTCTTAATCCGCTCCGCGTACCCTGGCAAGTTCTTACAAATATGTGATATGGGTGTTTCTGCCCCCATACTTCATGCCCTCCTAGTACTTATGTGTCTCTATGTATCTTAATATCGTAATGTAAACGTATCACCATGTGAGTCCTCGTATTTTATGTCTTACGCAATAGTGGGGGCCTTCGTGTTCTTTCCCCTGCCTGCACACCATAAGAATGGCTGTTCACAGTCTCTATTCTATTCTCTTTGGGGGGCACGTACAAGAGCAAACAATCAGTAATCTCGACAATGTTAACCCAGAAATCAAAAAGGTACACACTCACTTCACCTTATTACTCTTGTCTTTATAGGGCTTTGTCTGGCCACACTTACCATGACCACTCAATGGCTATACATTTATGATCATTTTTACACACCCATCACACCAAATTATCTCCTGACGCATACAATGTGCACACACCTCTCTGTAACACTCTATTCACAGTTGAATTTGCCCTCCCTTTCCTCCCTGGCCGGCTGTCTCTGTCCGTCTTATTCAGATATGTGTATATATATATATATATATATATCTATATATATAGGTTTGATCTTCACTCTTATAGTAGAACTCCCTGTCTCTTATTTTATCTCTATGGTCTTGTATTAATTTCACTTTTATTTTTCCCCCCAACCCTAAAGAAAAGAATAGAAAGAATAGCAGTCACTAATATATTCTCCGTGTCTCCCTTTGCCAGACACTTTTATCTTATTATCCACTTCTTCATATATTCCCAGTACTAGTCAAGATAGCACTATGCGGCGACCGCCTTCCACCCCCTCTCGGAGCTAGGTTCCCGTCACTTTTATCTCTTATTCACCTCTTAATCCTAATGGCCATATGCAAAGAAAAAGTAAAGAAAGTATAAGATGGTTCTTAGTAGACCTACGTGCCCCCTTTTTTACCCCGCTTCGTTTCCTGTCCTAAATTCCCTCTTCTCCTCCCTTTATGATCGCTCGCACTCAATACTCACGTGCCCGTCTTGAACCGATAGTCTCCTAAACTGGGTCCGTCCAGGCAGTGCTGCCGTCCGCTCAACAGTCAGCCCCGGCTCCGGCGAGCGGTACTCAAAGGGGATTTTTCAACCGGGATCCCGTACCCTTTCTCTGTTGAGTGCGCACTTCTGAGCGTACCGGTCGCCGTTGGCGGGCAGCCTCCCGGAGCCGGCGCACCGTGCGTATCCCTTTTCGACCGGAGATTTTCGTGCCAAAAGGGGACGGTAGTGATAGGTTGGGAAAAAATAATAATAATCACGCTTTCGGGGTCACCACTGAAGGCAAGCGTCCCCAACCAGCACGATCCTCCCCGCAATGAGAGACAATGAAGGACTCTCCCAGAATGGGAATAAGGCCAAGACAGAGTGCGGGTGAGCGTAAATGGGAGTTTATCAATCAGAATAGGGCATGCAAAGAACTCTGCAAACTCCGAGAGCGCTCTGTCTGACAATAGCAAAGACAGGCGTATATATTTACAAAACACGTCATCAGAACCTACATGCTATAAGGGGCACAAGTTCAATGGGATTGGGTGGCGATGACTAGCTATAGGCGCTGCTGCGATGTGGTTGGCCTTGGCTGGAGGACGTCACTGGTCAGCCTCGTGGGTTGGGCTGGGCCTGGCAGGTCGGCTGAGTTCATCCGGGCGGTGTTGTTGTGCCATTGTGGCCAGTGTCAGAGATGAATGTCTTTTCCTGATTTATTTGCCCTAGGCCATGCACACCGCAGTCATTCAGTTATTGCAATATTATCTTCTTTAGTAAATCTTTCAATAGGTTATTCTACATGTTAATGCAACACAGGAGGAATGCACCTTGTGAGGGGTTTGATGGTGATTCATCAGTGCGTGGTTACCAGTGTCCTGTTGACCGGTACCATAGGTCGAGGGGCTAAGTCTCAGGGCATGGGACAGGCGGTACATGTCTTTCTGTCTTGTTAGAAGTCGTTATGAATGAGCTGCTGTATGTTGCCACAGTATTGGGTGACCTAATTGTACAGGGGCCATAAGTCTAAGGTGATCCGGTGGGTTGTGGGGTTTAAAAGGGGGCGCCTTTGGATTTGTGTATTCAGGCAGAGGTTTACTGCTGTGCTGTAAATAATGCAGGTGGCAGGCCGTGGCCTTGGGTGCTGCAGAGGGGACTACAAATCTTTGAAGCGGCTCCAGCCTAGTTGGGGGAGGTGGAGCAGCGCGGCGCGGGCCTCTGCTCTCTTGTTTGGCAGTCTTCGCAGGGTGGGAGGGGGAATGGCCTTGCACATATTCACAAAGGTATCTTCCTCGTGTGTTGCCGACTTTAGGTGAAAACATCATAAACATTTGAACACTCTATAATACTCATTTGGATCACTCGAAAACATACATTTTAACTTTGCTAAATGTCTCTCAAATATAGCCAGTCTGAGCACATTATTTGTACACTATGTTTTAACAACTACAACATTTAGTTATATGCATATACATTTGCAGTAAGTGAGGTAGTAGTGAGGTTGGTGGAGCACATAGAAAATGACTCGCCACCGTACGTGACGGTAGTGGCACATAAGGGGCTTAGACATACACGCATGACAGGTGCATTCTCGCGCGTCCTTCACATGAGCCCTCTGTATGGTTACATTCGCCTTCCCTTGCACTCTAGCAGCATTAGTTTGGTTATGGCGCGGGACCATGGGGTGTAAGCTTTTCAAGGATACACATAACGAATAGTCCCCCGGAACGCTCTTTTATTATTAGCACACAACTGCAGTGGTTTGGGTTCTTCATTGCTAATGTCATGTAAGAATGCATTCTACCATGTTTATACATTTTACAGGTTTCCTTAATAGAAGATGTTTTGTGGAGAAATGCACGCTTTGCAAGTAGTCTTGTCATTAATATTTGGGAACTTTTGCTTTTATCCGAGGACCGTTTTACAGTTCTCTTTTTCACCCAGGCTTCGCTGGCCGGGTCATGCTGGGAGCAGTGATACACTGCGGAAGGTGAAATGTTACAGTGTTAGTATTTTACACTAGCTTATGTCCGTCTTGTTCGTGGGAACGGGCTCACAGCGGATCTGCCAGGGAGCTGCGGCCACAGGGATAATTGAAACTCTCCGAGGGTGGGGGCAGCGCTACAGTGCGCTGAGCTCACACCATCTTTAATAGACAAAATGGTTTCTGAGGCCAAGCTAAATTCAATACGTGTGGGCAATGTCTTCAGCAGGTGAGCCCTCCACCACCTGGGCCCTGGTGGTATGAGGGGACGCCCGATGAGCCATGGCCCTCACCTGGGGAAGGGATGTAGGCAAGGGGGGGTCTTTTGGACCAATCCTCCCCTACACTAGCAATCCCAGAGAACTACACCATCCTGAGACAAGACCGACCCAATTCCAGAGGAGGCGGTGTTGCCATCATTCATAAATGTAGCCTTCCAATAAGATTAGCTACCCCCATCAATGTCCCATTCTGCGAACTACTCTCAGCCAAAATCCCTATTACAAATACCCAAACCCTCAACGTCCATGTGATCTATCGCCCTCCAGGCCCTTTAGGCACCTTCGATGAGGGTCTCAACACCATCCTATCCACTAACCTAAAAAACGCCACACAGGTGCTAACCCTCGGAGACCTCAACATGGGCTTTAATGACCCTGAAGACCAAGCCGCCATCACCTCACCGAATTAGGATTTACTCAAAGAAGCCTAAAACCTACCCATGACAAGGGCAGAATACTTGACTGGGTAGCTGATTACAATTGCCTAGCTAACATCACTGACATCTCACCCCTAGCCTGGACTGACCACCACCTGGTATCATTTGTGCTGTCCACTACTAGACCTCCACCCATATTACCGCACAGGGCACCACCCACTCTTACGAGAAACAAAAAGAGTATTACATTGGAGAGACTCATCCGCAACCTACTCCCCACACTTAACTCACTCCCTGACAACTTGGACCCTGAGACCTTGGTCGAGGAATATAATAAAATCATGTCCACCTCCTTGGACTTAATAAGCCCTCTCAAACTCAGGCCAAGTAAGTCCAAAACTCACCTCAACAACTGGTACACACCTTTCCTTAAAAACCTAAGACAACAAAAAAGAAACTGTGAAACTATCTGGAAAAGAGACCCATCAGCAGCCAATAAAATCAAATTTACCAAACTAGCGGCCCTGTACAAAAAAGAAATCCTCTTAGCAAAACGTACCTACTTTGACTCTCGCATCTCCCAAGCCAGTTCAAACACAAAGGAATTATTCTCGATTCTAAAAGAAGTAGAAACCCCCATAGCACCACTAGACACCTGCATAAAAGACAAGAACTGGTGCACTGGCATCCAAAATGCCCTAGCCAACAAAATCGCTACGCTACAAAATATAATATCCTGTAAAAAAGCTTCCTTGAACAATCCTGCCCTGTTCAAGCCACCTGAGAAGCGGACCACAAGTGAATATACACGTTTTAACTTTACCAAAGTGACCATACTCGAAGTGGAAAAAATCATCTTGTCATTAAAGCCTTCTAACTGCCAGGGAGACTTATGTCCAGCACAGCTCATAAAAGATGCTGCCCGTGACCTCTCCCCATTTATCACAAAGCTAATCAATGCTTCCTTCTCCACCGGCTCCATCCCAACTAATCTAAAACAATCCTGGGTACTACTCCTACTAAAAAAACCTACTCTTGACCCAGCCACATCTACTAATTACAGACCTATAACAACGGTACCATTCCTTCTGAAAATTCTGGACAAGGTCGCCTATGTTCAAATACAGAAGCACCTGGAGGAACACCACTTGCTAGGAGCCAGACAATCAGGCTTCCGACCCCAACATGGGACAGAGACAGCTCTCATTGATCTTAAAACACAGATCGATCTGCTCAAAGACAATGGCCAAGCAGCTTTACTCCTCCTCCTCGACCTTTCCGCAGCATTCGACTTGGTCGACCACTCGGTCCTCTGCACTCACCTTCACACGGCTGCCCATTTCTCCCCCGAGGCCATTATATGGATTAGATCCTTCCTTGCTGGCAGAACCATGAGGGTCTTTTCGCCCACAGATGCGGCAGACCCCATACCCATCACCTGTGGTGTGCCTCAGGCATCCTGTGTTTCCCCCACACTGTATAACATATTTATCAAGCCCCTTTTCGACGATCTGGATCATCTCGTATCACCTACACTAATTATGCAGATGATACCCAGATCCTCCTTCCGCTTTCTGGAGATTATGGAAAAAATTTGGCCTTGGTGAATAGGGTTTACATCATCATCCAGGCATGGATGGCCACTCACGGTCTATGCCTGAATGATTATAAAACGGAACTCATCACACTGGGCACCACAGCCAGCCTAAAGAAATTGAGCCCAGCCTACTCATCATTCATAATCGATGGTAATACCATCAGGGTGGGACACAAAGTCAAAACACTGGGCTTCTACCTGGACTCCAATTTCACCTTTAGCAGACAGTTGAACTCACTAGCCTCTTCTACAGCTTATACGTGTAAATTGATCCGGACAGCCAAACCTTTTCTATCCGATACTAGCTGCCTGACCCTGGCCAGAGCCCTCATACTCTCCCGCTTAGACTACTGTAACGCCCTTTATCTTGGGTCTTCCAAGGACGTTACTAGCAAGCTACAAACCCTCCAGAACAACGCACTCAGAGCGGCCTTAGGAATCTCAAGAAGAGTCCACATTACAGTACATAGCCAGCAACAGAACTGGACTCCCATCATAGACAAAATCTCCTTAAAAACTGCCTCACTTACCCATAAGTCCCTTAACAAAGCGGCCCCCACTTATCTGATCAACAGATTTCACAGACTAACATCCTTGAGACCGACAAGGACAGTGTACAGAGACTGCCTCTCCGTCCCTTCGTACAAACGATCAACTATAGGTGGTAATAGCTTCCCAGTGAAAGCGGCCAAACTCTGGAATTCCCCACCACCCACTCTTAGAATGGACCTACCCTACCAAAACTTCCACTCTAAGCTGATGTCTTGGCTGAAGACAGCCATCGCCTAGCTCCCCGTGCCTCCCACCTTTCACTTGGTCACACTGGATACACAACTGTTAATTGTACATATGTATATATTTCCCGCTTACTGTTATTATTACTGTGTTCATACCTGTACGTATTGTACTGTCTGTAACTAAGTTTCGCAAATTCTTGTATCTGCTGCGCCTTGTTACCCTAGGTTATTTCGGCGCATTACAAATAATAAACAAACAAACAAACAAACAAACAAACAAACAAACAGAGACCCAGATCATGCCTGCCTCCTGGGAAACAGCTTTTGTAATACATGTATTTAAAATAGGAAACTGTAAAGACCCCAAGAATTATAGGCTGATCTCCATACTTGACGCCAATGTCAAGGTCTTTGTGGCCTTGCTTCTACAACATTTTATGAGGTGGTTACACGAAGCTTCAAAAGAGGCAGACTGGATTTAGACAAAACCAAAGTACGAATCTGAATGGTTTTATACTTAGATCTAAACAAAAGCTTTCTTGGAGTAAAAATGTCAATTCCCTTTATGTTGTAACAATTGACCTTACAACAACATTTGATAAAGTTGACAGAAATCACCTCTGGTTGCAAGTTAGGCAGTGGGGTATACCAATGGATTTGCTGCGATTAATCCCTGGCTGATATTCTCACTCCTGCATTAAGGTTAGAAAATACCAACGTATACGAGCAGAAGGCTGGGGAGTATTTTTGCCCCCTGACTTTTCAACATTTATGTGTTTGATATAGGAGAGTCGCTAGATAAGGAGGCCTTTGCATCACCCACATTTAACAACCAAAAGCTAATGTCTCTCTATGCAGATTATTTTTTGATGTTTGACTTGACTCCAATTGGTTTGCAAAGACTTATTGGTGCTTTGATTTTTATGCATTGGAAAACAGCCTATCTATAAAAACAAAGAAAAGCAAGGTAATTCATTGTACAAAGAAAACAAAGGAGAATGGGCATGTGTGGTGGGTCAGAAAAAAGAAACTGGAGACTAATAACCTTTTTATATATTTGGGGTTTCCCATCTTTAACAAACCCAATGAAGCTGAAGTGTAGGAATGCTTGCTAGTGAAGGCCATGGGATTAGCAAATCAAATGTGCTAAATTGATGGGGAACTTGATACGTTTTTCATTCTCCCTGTCCTGAACTATTAGGAAGGCAAGATTTTGATGAAATTGAGCTATTTGATCTCTCGATATTGAATCTCTTGCCAGGTTTTTAGGTCTTGATCTGGAGGAGAGTGTTAAAATTGCATATATCCTTTCCAGTTTTGGCCATTCAATATGAATTGGGTGTGCAATCTTTAAGAAGTAGGGGGATATATAACTGCCTAAGTCTATTTGGAAAGATTCTGAATGCAAATATCAACATTTTATATATAGATTTGTATGAAATGTTCAACTGTAAGCACCCTGCGGGAATGGCAAACTTTGTGATCACTTTTAGTACCATGTGTGACAAGTTGCTCAGTGAGATTGAATCAAATATAGAGGAGCTCATGAATAGACCTGATAGTACAAAAGGTAGTTTGGGAAAATGGGGATGGATTAAGAAATGCATAATTAGTCCTCATTGGCTCATTTATCAGAGGTTCCCAAAAAGCTAGGAGTCCTTGCACCATTTCTTTCTGTCGATCATAGTCATCTATTATGGTGTGAATTTCTTACATTTAGATGGAATCTGAAATGTATGAAAGAAATTATGTTCAAATACAAAATAATAGAAATGGATAATGTTTCTTGTAGATTCTGCAAGGCACTGAATGTGTTTGAAACGTTAAGGCATTTTGTTTTGGAATGTCCTATACATCAAGTGAATAGAGTGAGATGTTTTCTATATTTCTTTCATTTGCTGTGCTACATTGATCTGGGTTTCCTTTGGAAGAGATGCCTCTGTGGTGACACAACTTGAGATGTTATAACAGTGGTGGGATGTTTTAGATAATTGAAACTTGAAGCGTGTTATGAGGAACAAATGTGAAAGCCAGTTTTAAATTTTGTAATTGAATTGTTTTTGTTTGCCTTTTTGTTAAGATTGTACATTTATTGTTTTTATAGTTAGGAAGAAAGTTTACCTTTCTTTTTTACTTTTTCTTTTCTTATTTACCCTGTATAATAAGGTGTTTGAACAAATAATGTGTAGTTGTTTCTTTATGGAAGTGTGATATTGTAATCTTTCTTGTTGTATTGTGTTAATGGTTATTATTAACCAAAAACAACATAAAAAAAACATTTGTTTTAAGTTTACAAACCAGGACAGACAATTTGAGATGCTACATGACTTTGTGGCATGTATATTTACACAGATATTGTTTTTTAATTATTTGCATGATTTTTATCATAGTAAACTTGGCAAATTGTATATCTGCTGAACAAACATTTGTTAAATTTACAAATGACAATTTATCTGAGACTTCCTGCATTTTACACTATAAAGTTATGGATTTTTAATTGATTACATACTTTAGTTGTTTGACAAAACATAGCACTTTCTGTTAATTTGTCTCTGAATAAAATACCATTTCTGGCACTCAGGGTGCCCAAGGTTACATCCTAAACATGCTCTTTTCCATAATACTGATTAATACAAGCTAAAAGCTGTCATTTTCCTTTGAGATAAACCCGGTCTTGTGATCAAATCCTGGAAAACTGGTTTAAATGGGCTGCAGGCAGTTGCCTCTTACTGTGGAGAAGCAACTCATGATCTGGAGTCTTATGAGACATTCCTGAGGTTCGTGCTAATTGCTGCAAGCTAAATACAAATGTATATGTAGGTATGCACCATTTCAAGTAAAACAGAATGCACCGTTATTCAAAATAATAGTACTTTAAATGATTGTTTCTTTTCTTCATTTATGTTATGACTCGAATCCCCTACTTGTATCCCCTCCTCACCTGGATATGAAGAGGGGTCTTCTGAGGGATCCTCCCCGGTCTTCTTCTTTCCTTTCTCAGCAGTCTTCTTCTTCCTCCCTTTCGGGTCGTGAAGATATGGACGCGATCCCCTGGAGGCCACCTTGCCCTTGTGAATGCAACACTGAAGGCAAAGGGGGAACTCCGGGGAGCCAACCTCCTTATAGTCAGGGAAAAAAAGCATTTTGGGCAAAAGAAACCCTGTAACGGCTTCGAGTACTTGTTTGCTGCTGTAAGTATGAGGAGGACCATAGGGCAGAAAGCTGAAGGCCTTCTGATGAGACAATTCACTTGAAAGGGGCCCTTAGGGGTCCCTCGCGATATGGAAACAAGGCAATAACCATACACGAAAGGATGCGCCAGACATGAAGTTCAAATTCCCAATGCTAGGGTTTATTGCAAGCAAAATAGTCCCAATTGGCCAACTGTGGTCTCACGCCCGCGACGTGTATTCTCTAAACCTCGAGGGACGCAAGAGAGCGAATTACGTACATCAGTTACATATATACAAAATTCATATCATACAATCAACTATGACATGTTTAACACCCCCCTTTTATTAAGTTTCTTTGAACTCGGGATGATGATGGACATTTTCGACGAGTATGACAATTATGACACTTTCGATGTCTATTCTAGTAACAATGTGCAATTTAGAAAGTGCGGAGGCATCTTCTAGTTGTTGAACAGAACACAATGCTTCTGTTCTTGGAAGCAAGCTGCACACGGGGGAAGAGCCACATTCCAAGCTTTGCTCTCTATGAGGTGCTATTCGTGTCCTGGGAGCCGACACGCTCTAAAGGGTTTTGTGAAGGGGGGCCGTAAGAAGAGCATAATTCAAGCCTTTAGCTGCTTTATTTTAACATATTCTACCACAGTACGAGACTGGCTGGCAGCTGTGAAATGATTAAATGCCCTGCAGCTCTCCCCCAAGGCTACAGAGTGGGAGCGTGGGCATTTCTTTCTGAGCTACTCATGAGGAGTTTCAACAAACTCCTCAGTCCCGCAACCTTGCCCTTTCATATTCAGACAACAATGTTAACAGTTGAGCAGAGTAAGCAGAATTCGCAAGAATTGCAAGCTGCAAAGCAGTTTAGACAGAAAGCAATGAGCAATGGTTAACAAGCAAAATGGCGATTCTTGCTACGTTTAAAATGGCCGCTTGTTGGTCAAGCATAGCAGTCTGTATTTCTATAATTCTGTGCATAAGACGGTTGGCCTTCGGCCATCAAGATACGCCTATTCAAATGAAGGGTATTCACTTTTACAGATTGACAAACCCTCCTTTTGGCTGTATGCCAAATGTCTTATTCATTCATTATATGCTCCTCTGATGAGGATAAGTCTGGGGTATCTATGTCTGAACCTTTCATGCTATCATGAGCATCATTTTCATCATTAATGTCTATAGCCATGAATTGTTTTACTGTTTTTGTTTCATCAGTGTGTCTATTATTTCGGCCATGCGTTTGTTTTCCTCTCGACACCAGGTGCATACATCCCTTAGTTGTCTCAGTGCAAACTATTGGTAGGCATTGTATGCAACAGCAACATGTTATGAATATACCAAGTACCACCATTAGTATCAAAATTAGCTTCCATCCCCAGGACCGCAATAGTCCCCACAACCAGGATCCTATCCCCCAACCCCCTTCTTCAGTAGAGAGTGTTGAACTTAGGACATGCAATTTCCGGATTGCTTTAAATATCGTAGGGGAGTAATCATCTATAAACACACAGCATGCAGTTTTTACGAGTTTGCAAACTCCCCCACGATCAACTAATATTATGTCAAGAGCCATTCTGTTTTGTAGTGCCATTAGTCTTATTCCTTTCTCTTCTAACGTCATATTGAATAAAATATCCGTTGTTGAATCTATTGTATTTTTTAATATTCTAGACACTTTTCTTATATTATAGGAATTTTCTATTTGGGCCAAGAATGGTATAAACGATTTGGCTACACCTATTTCTATCATTCCATCTTCACTACTCCTTTGAGTTCTACCTTTTGTTTGTCTGGCTACTTCTGCTGTCTCCAAGAGGAACACTCCTGGAAACAGTAGACCTAGGTAGCATGTACCTCCCCAGTTCCTAGGTAACCATGGATATGCTTTTGCCCCACATATAAAGTAAACAGGGTCCCCCACGTACAGGGGTTCTATTTCGTGCTTTAAAACCACTGTGTTCAGGCAGCTGCTAAACGTTCCTACTTTATGGGAACCTTTTTTCTTTAAACATAGGGGAGCAGTTTTTGGGCTGTGATCCACTGTATAGGCAGGGGGCACAGCATCTTTATTCCATTCATCCCTCATTCGAAAATGTCATTACTGATGTTTCTTCTGCTGGCGGGGTCGGTCTATTCTGCCTATGTAATCTATCTAGTCTTGTTGTCTTTCGTGTATTTTTACTTATGGGATCTGGTGAAAACACGCAAGCTTTGTGGAATATGGAACAACCCACAGGTCTCATGATCACTTCCTCAAATTCATTCATATTGGTCTCATCTAGCTGACCTGTATTACTCTTGTTCCATTTCCCAAAGAACATTGCACTCAACGATACTTCACATGAATAAACCAATGATAACGGTTGTACATACCAGCCTATCCCTTTCCCACCGTGCTGTGGTAAATGGGCACAAACCCAGCAATCTTTTTTCTTTAAAACCGCATGGGTCATGTTCATGATGAGCAACAATGTATTGTTGCCATATCCTTCTCTATGTCTTTCTTCCATTGGGGACAAAGTACCAGTGATTACATGAACCGGGCTTTCAGTAGCTGCTTTTGGCAAAAGTGTTTCTAAAGGGTGTGCGGACTCCAGGAACCATAGTGTAATAGCTATTATTGTTGGTACTACAATACTTAAGAAACACAGGACCAATGTCCAAATCAGTACCTTATTCCTTTTGCCATGCTTTTTCCCTAAATTTACAGTCTCTAAAACTATCATCTTTTCAGCAGGGGTGCAGGAGAAGGCTGAAACCGGTCTTGATTTGTTCTTCATCGTCCTTCTTCCTGCTGGCAAAGTTCGTTGCGAATGTCTCTCGTTCTTGATGCCAGAAAAGTTCAATGAAAATGTCACAGTTCAATTCTGCCAGCCCTTTCACAGCCTAGATCACTTATCCACTCCGAGCAAGATTAGTTGTTCTTTTCTCCCACTGCTCAGACGACTTCTGAACAGTTCTTTATTGATAGAGTACTATGTGCATCCAGCTTGTCCTGCTCTGGTTTAGGACACATGTACTCTATCAGCCTTAGTACTTATGTGCGTCCAGCTTGTCCTGCTCTGGCTCCTGACACATGTACTTTATTATAAGCGCATCGAGGAGCCGTGAGTCTTGAATTGTCCGACTTGCACAACTCTAACACTTCTCTCCTCTGCACCCCTGGTTCCTACTCCGTCCGTTAGTGGAACCAAAGGCAAAAGAAAAGCACCAAAGATCTGTGGATCACTTTGCCTGTCGAGGCCGCAAATTATACCGTTTCACTCCTGGGATTGTATGATCCGTGAATAGTGCCGTTGCACTTCCAGTATCAGGCTCAGTGTCAGCCTGCGGCACAATGATGGGTAGCGATGAGCGCCGTGACAATGATGTAGTTTCTTTCTTTGGCTTTGGTGCGTTTGCAGAAGCTGATGGGCGCCAAAGGGGTACACGCGTTGTTTCTGCTTGTGTTTGCAATGCAGAGTTTGTGTCGCTCGGCAGTGATGTTGTTTCTGCTGAGCAACGTTGGGGCACTTTTCGCCCTTTCCCCTTCCTGGTAGCCTCTTCAGGCTCTGTTTCGAGTTTCACTTCTCGCTTAGGCTTTGTTTCAACTTTCACTTCTCGCTCAGGCTGATGCTGTGGCAGTGGATTGGCAACAGTTTCTTTAGTTTCCGAGACCGTCTCCTTTCTCTGGTCGTCAGAAGTTGTCAGCAGTCCTGGGAATCTATTCTATACATGGCAATGACGCATGGGCTTCTGAATGGAATGAAAAGGATTACCCTTTGGGTGCTATTCTGTCCAAATGTCTGTTAGGCCTAGTGCGTGTGCTATATAGGGCCTCATTACACGGACGGTGGTGGACCAAGGTGCTATTAGCACCTTGGTCCATGCCGGTAAAATACCGGCACCGCCTTGGTGGAAAGGGTAATTACCGCCCTATTCCAAGGTTGGTCGGCGGTAATTCCCCCTTCCCCCATTGCCCTTCCCCATTCCCATTTTTGCCCCATAGGGCATAATGGGAATGGGGATGGTGCTAATTACGGCACCGCAAATTGCGGTACCGTAATTAGCTCCCTGGGCCCTTTGCGGGTTGGTTTTTAACGCCTGCAAAAAGCAGGCGTTAAATTCTCCAACCCGCAAAGGGACCTCGTAGTAAGGCGGTAAGGGTTAACGGTCACCGGTACCATTAACGGTGACCGTTAACCCTTACAGCCATCCGTGTAATGAGGCCCATAGTCTTGCATTCCTAGGTCCCCTTGATCTTGTCACACTGTCCTGTCCTGCCCTACGTTCATAACCTCATTAAAAACATCTCCAATCAGCACTATATTAGTTCTAGCCTCCAGAATTGCATCCCTAACCTCCACCATTAACCCCTCCTTCACTGGGGGATCAGCGTAAACATTAACAAGTGTTACAGTGATTTGTCCAAGTGTCTCCAAACACACAAATATAGCATCCCCCTTAGTCCAATGTAGGTTGTCTCGCCGTCCAGGGGACAGACATTTTTTATCATTATAGCTACCCTCTAGAACCCTTGACAAATCCTCCATGAAACACAGTTCTATATTGGTATCTTCCCAAAAATCGACAATTGGTACCCCCCCAAATAGGTTTCTTGCAACATGATCACCTCAGAGTTATATCTTTTCAGAAATTGAAATATTGCCCCATTCTTTACTCTATCTCTGAGCCCAGTTACATTCCAAGACATACATTTCAGTGGTTCTTCACCCACCCTGTTCTCAAATTTGTATCCATAATTCTTGCCACTTGTAACTTCATGAAGTAATGCCCATCTCCCTCAAATCTCCTTCTCTTACCTCTGGTGCCTGGTATTCGCTTCCACCATCACTCATAACAAATATTACACCCTCCCTACCCAACTCACCCTACCCTATACTTCCATACTTTGGAAGCATCTGTTTCCTCCCCAGACTCCAGCCATTGCCCCCCTCACCTTTAATCTAGAATGCAGTTGCCGACATGGTTTAACAATACTTTCCCATAAAAATAGACTGTCTTGTTCTCGCTCTGGAAACCCCTCATCCCACCACAGGCCCCTTTATCCAGTCCATGTACGTTGCCCCATACAATTCCCCTATAATATATTCCATACCTTTATTAAGTGTATGGAGAGGTGACTCTGAATTTCAACAGTGAATCCACATTTTAGCTAGGGCTGCACATTTCATCAGGGATGAAGAACTGATCCCAGTAGTGAGCAAGACTGAATATATTACATGTCAATAGTGTGGATGTGCAAAATACATGCCTGCTAAAAAGGAATTAAAATTTGATGCTGCACAACATGGATTTTACTCCATATCACGTTCATGGACTGAAATGTCGTGGACCATAAAACTAACATATACCAATTTACCTTATCCATCTAACTTATAACATATTCCCTATTAACATTCAGAGCAAATCTGTTCATGATTCTTGTGTATAAACTTTAGTGCAGATTGATAACTGAATGTTCAGGCATTTGTGATGTGATAAGTAACTTTGAAATGCAGGAAGAATAAACATGAAAAGTAGATCCATTTTGCTGTTTTCATGTGACTTTAAATGAGCCCATTGTTAAGTTTGCAAAATTGGAATGCAGTACAAGGGAAATGTAACTCTCCCATCCATTTTGCTGCCATTACAAGCAGCTTAGAATAATCATGTGTTTGAGGATGATTGACAAAGAGAGGTGGTTCTGATGGAATGATGTCACTGGAAGAGGCAGGAATTTCTATATTTTATGAAAGTAAGATTAACATTATGGGCAGTCTTAGAGGGTTAGCACAGTGCAGGAGGGCTGGCTATCTCTCTTGGGATCCTGGCCTGGCAGTTATCTCAGAATATTTGCAGTCTCAGGCACTCTTAATCTTTGACTGACCCTGGAAGAAGCGTGTGGCAGAAAAAGGCGGAAAGGCTGGCAGAGCTTTGTGGGCTCTTTCCAAGAGCAGAGGGAGTGAACCAGATAAAGAATTATTCTGTCCAGCATCTAGACTGGGGTCATGGGTAGTTCGGGGCACATGCACAATCAACTATTATTCTTGGTGAGTTCAGTTAATTGAGGTGCAAGGGAGTGAATGATTTGTGATCAGATAGCATAGGGTGGGTAATTCATTTTTTAGGTGCTGTACTGTATATTTTACATGTAGAAAGGAGTGGTCATGTTTCTCCATTAATGCAATACAATTCAGATGGGACAGAAGCTTATACTCTGACAAGATTAGTTGGAAAGGTGAAGGTTTATTTTGGAAGAACTCTGGGCATTGTTGCAAATAGAATGTTTTGGAACCCATTGCAGAAAAGGCTTAGTTTTATACAAAAGAGCATTTTGAAGCCCATTATTCATCAAGGAGAAAGTATCTGCAAAAGAGTTGTGTTTATTGTGCCACCTTTCCATCTTTCAAACACACGTTTAAAATGTCATGTGTATATCGCTAATTGCACATGTTGTTCTGCATTTTGCATATTTTTAACTTCTGATAAAAAAATCCAAGAAAAAAGGTGAATAGCCTCAGTGTAATTATACAGAGTTCAGGTTTCTTCGTTTGGCAAACATATTGATGCAGAGCGGGTGGTAAATTAATTTTAAGGCAGGAGGCAATTCATTTTATCACATGTGGTAAAACATTAAAACAAATTGATCACTGTGAAGTGAATCCTTCTTGGGGGCTCTGGGGGAATGATAGTATTTCATGTACATGGAAAATGTATTCTGAGATGAAAGCCAAAAGGGTATAATGTGGTATTGTAAATAAAATACTCATTTGGCATGACATCATCAGTTAGAGTGTACTAAGTCCAGTCTTTGCTTACCATTAGTGACCCCAATATAAGAACAATTGCTAGGCAGCACTCTGAAGTTAGGCTCACTACTAAACCACAAAATACCAAAAATACTGCCAACCAAAAATAAAGCCAAAGTACCTCTAACAACTTGGCGCATTGGCCGCAAAGCGGTAAAGTAGTTACTGGGCATGGCCTTGCATCATAAAGTACAACCATATTGTGCACTCATTCTCTGAGTTAGAGCTGTGAGGTAGTGCAGTGCTGTGCACACATTTGACTTTTGTTATAGCGTTATTGGCAATAGTACCACCATGTCTCAGATTCAGGCTGAAATTTCAGATCACTTACGCAACCTTGGTCATCTGAAAATTTGATAACATGGAAAAATAGGATTAGCACTGAAGTGGAAAAAGCGGCATCTGAAGGTATTTTTGATGAAGAAAGTATTGTGCAAATGTGCGTCCTTAGACTATTCCGAGCGTTGGAGTGCAAGGAAGAGAAGATTGAACCATTAGACTGTATGCAAAACTTTGGTTTCTGCTAGACAGGTCCATAAAGCTGCAAAGGAAAGACTGTGAGGTCATTAGCAAATTGCAAGATGATTTAGATGTAGAACGAAAACCGTCGCTCCAAATGGAAGAAAATGGGGGATTAGACATGCAATTGCAGGCCAATGGTAACAAGTTTACTGCTCAGCTGGCTCAGAGAGATAAACAATTTGCTGAAAGTGAGCAAGAATTAATCAATTTAAAAACAGTATTAGATGATGTAAGGCAGGTCAAAGAGGGTGCCATTTCAGAAACACAAACACTTAGAAAAGATAATAGTGAAAAAGATAAGGAATTCCATGCCATGGAGCAGGAAATATATACATTACTGGATGAGAATGAAAAAAAAACAGTTGACTGTTGTCAGGCACAGATTAAAAAAATGCAAGAGATAATCAATAAAGTCAGGGATGAGAATTCTAATTTTTCTCATGAAGTACAGCAGCTTCATGCACAGTGCAGAGAATTAAAACAGCAAATCTTTGATCTTAACTCTCAAGAAAAACAGTAATGTACCAGGTCCACTGAAGCTGAATTTGGTCACAGCCCTAACCAGGGAAATGTACCTGCAGCTGTCCACATGGCCAGGACTTGGAATGATGAAATGTTGGGGTCTGAATCACCTGCAACTGCTCACACACATTCTCACCCACAAGAAAACAGGAATGAGGGACAAAATGGCACATACCAGAATGCACCATGTAGTCCTTTAAGAATTAGGAAATCTATCAACACCTTGATTATACTATTCTAAAAAGGAGGGTATTGTTGCACAAAAGATCGTTTGGAGGCAGTCCATGATATATTCAAGATACTTCAGATCCAAAGGGAACAATATGGGTGGTATTTTCCCCTCACTTTCGATGCAGCTTCTGCTAGTATTATCCGTGGTCTGAATGAAAAGGAAAACCTGTCATGGGCAGACTTTGAGAAAGAAATTAGACACCAATTCTTGCCTTATCAGTATATACACCAAGGCAAGCAAAATGCTTATAGCATGGCTGCACAAAAAAATGAATCCCCTTGCCAGTTCTTCTCAAAACTTAAAAAGAGCATTCTCACGTTTTCATGTGATTTTTAACCCTAACTCAGTAGAATTTTAAACTGCGTATTTCTATGGAATTCAAAAAGAAATTGGGCCTCATTACGAGTCCGGCGGTAACCGCGGCGGTAAAATTGCCTGGTTACCGCCGGACTCGTATTACCATTCCGCCTCTGTGACTCCCGGAAATACCAGGGCATTACGACCCTGGTGTCCTGGGAATCCCAGAGGCGGAATGGTGTAAATCCCCATTCCCATTGAGTCCCATAGGACTCAATGGGAATGGGGAAGTGGAAACACTGGCACCATCTCGTGATGGTGCTGGTGTTTCCAGGTCCGCCTGCAGTCGGAAGGTGTTCAACCCGCCAGGTCAGACCTGGCGGGAAGATCACCTCCCGCCAGCAGGACCCGGGATCGGGCGGTCCGGAATTAACAGTGGCGGCGGGTTTACCGCCACTGTTAATTCCGGACCGCCCGACCTGTAATGAGGCCCAGTGTCTTCCAATTCATTAATTTATCAGGGAAAAACCATTAGAATGAATAATTGAAAAGGCAACCAAACTCTATGGGGTGATATTTAATCAGAAATAAGGAGATAAAATCAAAGTCTAAGGAATCCCCACTAGGGATTTCGGAAGTCTGTTAAGGTGCTGCTAGAATCAGCCCAAATTCAGAAAAAGAATGACATGACGCATAATCAAATTGGAGTGGCTCCACAGAGAACACCTCCCCAGGTTCCTATCTTCCAATCCATTGATCCCTTGTTACCTTGGTAATTCTCCCTGTGTGGCGTTTCGCCAAGATATGTCAGGCCTAAATAACAACCAAAATCAGATGTACAATGTCCCATACCAGACATTAGGAGCCAAGAGTAGATTTGACCCAAACACAATGGTGCATGGCCACAAAGAAAGACCAAGTTATGTGGATAGATTCATTGCAAATGGAAATCAGCATAGGGAACAATTTCCACTAAGTGAAAGGAAAAATATGAATTATGCACCTCGTCAATTTAGTTAGTCCCCTCCATGGGTTGACCATGGTCAGAGGATGGTCACCCCATGTTCTCCACCTCCTGTGTCACAAGAATTCAGGGGAAAGACAAACAGAAATCAATCTCCTGAATGGTACCAGAACAGGCCTGATCAGGGGAAATTTAACCATTACCGGCCCAGACACCAAACAGAGGAATTCAGAGACATGGACAGGTTTCAATGCTTAGAGGCCCAAGTTAAAACGTTGCACTTAGCAACAATTGGCTAGCTAGTCACCTCTGCCATGATGAAAACACAGATGCGCCGGAATCATTTTAGAATAAAAACACTGAATTGCTTGCCAACTTAAAAACAAGAAAACAAGCGAATTAAAGTGAGACAGGGAATTATAATACGCACAAAAAGGGAGTGTGGTTTAACTTGGAGTTGAACCAGACCATTCAGATGTATGAAGATGAAGAGCAAAAAGGAGAAAATAAACACGAACAACACAAAGAACAGAGAGGTAGTATTAATAAGAATATGAAATGTGAAAATGAGACACAAAACAAAGTGTCAGGATCAACAGTTTACCCTTACCTGATAATCAAAATACTGTTGATACCCCCATAGAAATAACAATTCCCCAAAAAGGCAGGTGCATGTCAGTCACCTGAGGAGTATTTTGTACCACAAATATTCCAATAGATAGAAAATGACAGGCACCGTGCAAAATGCAGATAAGTGTCATACACCAGAAACTGACATGCTGACACAGGACACTTGTGAAAAGATAAAGCCAATAGGTTCCACAGTGGAGTTAAGTAGAGAGGATCCAGACAATGGGGAAGGAACAATGGGAAATCGGGGTGTCCCAAATCAGGGGGGCAGTCAGTGGCTAAACTTCCAATGGGTTCTGAGCCCAGAGAAATAAACAAATAAATTCAAAAAGAAATGGGCAAAAAGGATGGTAAAATGTCATTTCATATGCCCCTTTGCCTAGCAAAAAGTCAGGTTGATCTGAGAAAAGTATGTGCTGAGATCTGTAACAATTCACACTTTCTATGCATACTAGAAGACATTGAGGATAGATACTATGTTCCTATTACTAGTCAAGAGAAATGTAATACGTTTTCTATGATTGACACAGTTGCCCAAGCAACAATATTGTCAAAAGAACTGATGCAAAGTATCAATGAGGGGAGATCCCCACAAATCCATGTAAAAGTGAAGGCCCCTGTGCACAACTGCAATAGGGAAGAAATACCTATCAAAGGTGTCATAGAGGTTGACATAAAGATAGGGAAGCATAGGATGAGATAGGAAGTGTTTACCACACCCACCAATGAAATACCCTTCCTCCTAGGGACAATTTGCCTGTCACCCCTCATTTACTCATGTATTGTGGTCCTTAGCCCAAACACATTTTAAACCTAAGCAAATAATGACCCAAAGCAACAGCATAAAAGAATGACACACCATGGCTAAATCAGAAAGTGCAGTGGAAGTATATCTTCATAATGACTGTGTGCCTAGCATCACTGTCGTTTTCACGTGCCAGGATGAAACGCGAGGAGATTTATTTGGACCCTAATAAAAACTGTCAAAAACAAAAATAAATGAAAAAACATTGCGTTTTTATCTAAACGAAAAAAATACAAACCAAATGTTACTCTAGGGTCAGTACAGGAAAATGCATTTCAACATTTGCAGAGATACACATGGGAGAAGGACAACCATGGATCCCTATCCATGTGAATGGTCCTTCTGAAATGATTGAAGCCTCTTTGGCGCTTGAGCAGGAAAGGCGTTTCATTAATGAAAAGGTACTCAGGCAAATACTTGACAGAGAGGAGATCCTACATTTTAAAATAAAAAAGCAACACATCTTTGGCCTAGATGACCCTGAATTGGGGCAAACAATTGTAGGAAGATGCATACTAAAGATCACAACTGGCTCTAAAAGCATTCACCGCAATGTGTGGATTGTGAGCGGAACACAAATCAAATTCAGTCTGGGAAATGTCATCAGGCACAGATTGTGTATGGTGATAGACTTCCTAAATCAAAAGGTCTGGCCCAGATTGGGGGGCGCTGCACCTGAATTTGAAAACAAGAGACAAGCTTACCATTGTGCCCAAATAATGCCATATGCAATAGAATTTCAAGTGAAAAAGGATGTTACCGTTCCCGTATTCACCAGAAAAGTTACAATAGCATTAAAATACAGGAAGGGACAACAGATGAAAGATCCTGATGCATTTGTCTGCCTAAATGAATCCATAAACCAGCAAGGTTTAGAATTTCAATATACACCATTGGTAGAGATTGGTGATGGACCCATTCAAGCGTTAGGAATAGCAGTACAGAAATCTTCCTACACTTCTGATTTCAGCAATCCAGTGATCGGGAATTTTCCTGAAAACTATGTGACTGCACAGGATGACTTACCAGAATGATTGGATTCAAAGCCAAAGGGAATCTTTAAAGTTCAGTCTGTGTAGCCTTATGAGCCAAGTGAAATGATACGCTGCCATCAGGATGATTGTGTCGTATTTGAATTAGGTGAATCTAAAAGTGAAACGCAGCATATCGAAGTGGAAGTAAATATTCCAAAATACCTGAGGGTAGCCGCTCACCCAAAAGACGCTGCTGCCAGGTTAGAGGAAAGTACAGAGGTCCCTCCTTTGGAGGATTTCTCAGAGTTCTCTAAAATGATAGAGGAGCAGATTCAAAGCACAGATTCTTGCACACATGAAGAAGAAAAAGACCAATTGAGGAAAATATTTATGGAGTTCAAACAGGTTTCTGCCAAAGATGCCTATGACTGTGGGCTGATCGATTTGCATGTTGCCACACTACCAGAAGGACACGGTAGGGAGCCGGTATTTGTGTGACAATATCGGTTACCCCTGCCATGTCTGTAGTCACTGACTGAAATAATTAAACATTTAAAATGTAGAGGCATCACTAGGCCTATTCACAGTACGTCAAATACTCACATATTAGGTGTGCGAAAAACCCAATGGCCATTTATTGATTAGGGCCTCACACATGTGCATAGATCAAAGGTATTTTCCAACTTGGCTCTTACAGCTGGATACTGGTGTGTGCCACTAGCTGAAGACATATGTATTGAGTTTAAGATCCTGTGTGTTGTTTCACCGAGCCATTCACAATGTGGTCCCTCACTTTTTGAAAAATAAATTTCAAAGATATTGTGCAATGAGAAATCTACGATCGGGCTCTCATCAGCTTTTCAGGATACCCAAATTCTGCCGGAAACATTTGGGCGCTCGTTCCTTTTCAGTGCTGGTGCCCAGCCTATGGAATGCCCTCCCGCTTGGTTAAGAATCCTGGTTGACTATTCTTACATCAGGAAAGCCCTGAAGACACATCTGTTCAATCTTTTTCTCCCTCTGCGCTAGAGCATTTGGCACATGAGTACTCTGAGCCTGCACCCTCCCCCCGCTCAGTGCCTTGAAACCCTATGTTGCGCTTTAAACATTTTAAATAAAAAAATACAAAATGTATTTGCATTTTCATTTGACAAATCACAATATGCATGGTACCATACCCCGTTTGGGTATGTCAATAGTGGGAGTGAGCTTGGGATATTCCTGAGGAAGGCACTGCCAGATGCAGCTAAAAGAGGAACAACAGTTTGTGTGGATGTGCACTAATCAAAAATAAAGATTTGAAAAGCCATGTCAATGAAATTAGACATGTACTATCCAGCTACAGAGGGCTGGGGCAAAAGTATCTCTACAGAAAGCAAAGTGGTGTAGAAAATGGGTAAACTTCCAAGGACATGAAGTGACAGAACATGGGTGAAACCCACAAAAGAAAAAGGTCGAAGCAGTTCAGAAACTAAAAGATCCCACTAATTTGAAAAATTTAAAATGTCTACTAGGAATAATAAGTTACAACAGAAAATGAATTGAAAATTATGCAGAAATTACACAACCTTTAACGAAATTACTGGAGCAGGGTGTACCCTGGACATGGGAAGCAGAATAAAGTGAGGTAGTGGTCAAGTTAAAAGGTTGTCTGATGAAAGTGCAATGTTTGGCATATCCAATAAAAAATTAGGATTTCTTTGTAGAAATAGGATTCACAGATCAATGTATGCCAGCAGTGTTATACCAAAGACATGATGCAGATAACAAAACCTTTGCATATGGCAGTATGCCAGTAAGACATTGTCACAGGTAGAGACAAAATTTAGTTAATGTGAAAAAGCACTTCTGACTACTGTCTGGGTGTTACAACATTTCCGTCCCATAATTCAATGGAGCGAGTAATTGTTTAAACAAATCACCACCCTCTGAAAGTTTTCCAAAGTAAAAGGATCAGATCAGGGAATTTGGCCCAGTCAAGAATCACTTCATGCGCTTCAGGGATTTCCAGTGGAGTTGAGATATGGACAAAACAAAGAGAGCCCAGTTGCGTAAGGCTTAGCAGATTTACAGGATTGTGCAGCTGTTTGTGCACCCGAATACACAGGGCCTCATTATAAGTTTGCCGGTCTGGTAACAACGGTACCGGTAAACTTGCTGGTACCGTTGTTACCAGACTGGCAAACTACGATTTCTGCTCGCGGGTGCCTACCCGCCCACCAGGACTGGCCATGGCGAGCGTACCATCACCTGTGAGCAGAGCATGTCTGTTGCACTGGCATCATTCTGAGGTACAACGTCCTTTCATCGCAGGACGTATTTCTCAAGGTTTTTTACCGCACATTTTTTATTGAAAAAACCCATCAAATTTCTTTTTTGGGGGGGGTTAAAAAATTATATATATGGGATGAGGGTTTTTTGTAATAGATATAAACTGAAAGGGAATGGGGGTTGGGGAGGACCCCCAAAAATATATATATAAAAAATGTGATGGTTTTTTTAAATAAAAAATTTGCAGTAAAAAACCCCACGAAAAAACATCCCGCGATGAAATGACATGGAACACATTCTGAATGGTGCCGGTGCATCCGAACTCCCCATTCCCATTGAGCCCTGTGGGGCTGAAGGAGGGGGAGTCCAGTATATATAAAAGACAAGAAAGGTAAGACTGATAAAGGAAAATGAATTAGAACGGGGAGTAGATAAAAGAGTTATATCCAGATGGAGACAGGAAAGCAGATGATATACTGACCGAAGCCCGGAAAAATTGTAACCAGAAGTAAACAAAAGAGATAGTCAGAGCCTAGATAGTGCGGCTGAGTGGGTAACAGAAACTAGAGGGGAAACAACAACATAGAGCAGGTAGTGAAACTAAGGGGAGCAAGGTGCCCTTGAGACACTAGGAATGCCGGTACAACTAGAGAGAAGTATAGGCATGACGTCAGGCTTCGAAGAACAAATACAACTCACCAGTAACAAAGACACACCAACAGATATACTGGCGGTGGCCATCTTGGAAGAAGACTAGACAGCGTTGAGTAGTTAAGGAATGAACACAGTTCATAACAGTTTCCATCGGTCTCAGCACTTCCATTGTTGGTGCATGACAGTATGCCCCTCTGTCTCGGCACACCTCCCGGTTTACCAGGATAAAGTAAACATAACTGATAAACCAACCGAGGGGCATGGATTTGACATTAGGGTTCCCAGGTCCTTTCTGACGAAGGGTACCCCTTCCAGTGGACAAGATACTGTAAAACTCCCCTTCTATACCAGGAATCCACTAGTCTGGATAGTTCATACTCCTCTGGTTCTGAAGGGGTGACACCCTTGTATCTTTGGTACTTTCGTAGGAAGGGATCTTCAACATATGGTTTGAGGAGAGAGGTATGGAATACAGGATGAATTCTCTTCAAATGGGGTGGTAGTTTAAGCTTGAAAGTCACCGGATTTATCTTGGCACATATGGGAAAAGGACCAATGTAACGGGGGCGAACTTTCCCCGATGAACCCAATGAGGCAGGAATTTAATAGATAACCAGACTAATGATCCCGTCTCCCATTCCGGATTAGGTCTCCTCTTGCGATCAGCTAATTCTTTGTATCTCTTTTTGGCTTCCCCTAAGGAAGACAAAGCCTCTTTATGAATAGATCTGAGATTGGTGAGAAGGCTGTCCACTGCAGGGGATTTGGTAGCTGAGAACCCGGTGAATGGTAGGTGCTGGGGATGATAGCCATAAGTACACAAAAACTGGCTCATGTTAACGGAGGAGTGTTTACTATTATTGTAAGCAAATTCTTCCATGGGGAGGTATTCCACCCAGTTGTCTTGTTCCGGATTACAAAAACACCTTAGCTATTATTCTAAGGTAGCATTAAGTCTCTCTGTCTGACCATTAGACTGTGGGTGGTAACCCGAGGACAATGTTTGATGTATACCTAGTTGTTGGCAAAGTGAGGTCCAGAATTTTGAAGTGAATTGTGTACCTCGATCGGATACCAACATTTGGGGTAACCCATGTATTCTTACCACATCTTTGAGAAACACTGCTGCTGCCTCAGGTGCTGAAAGTACTCCTCGTAGGGCATAGAAATGCGCCATATTGCTGTATGTGTCTATAGTCACCATAACAGCAGTGTTATTTCTAGATAACAGAAGGTCGACAATAAAATCTGTAGAGACATGTTCCCAGGGTCTCGAAGGAAGGTACTCTTGTTGGAGCAAACCAATGTTTTTATGTGAAGATAACTTGCTATAGGCACAAATAGGACAGGAAGCCACATAACTCTTGATGTCTTGAATTATAGGGGGCTACCAAAAACTACGATAGATAAGGTCTTGTGTAGCCTTTTGCCCTTTATGACCGGACAAGGCTAAGTCATGACACCACTCTAAGACTTGAGGTTGTAACCTTTTAGATGGAATGTATAGTGCCTGGCCATTAAATAGCAGGACTCCCGTTTGTGATCTCATGTTCATGCGGAGAACACTCTTCTGGCAGTCTTGGGTGGCTGCCTGTACCACCTGTAGAAAGACATTTATAGTCGTCAGGAACCTCTTGTCATGTAACAGTAGTTCATTTCCTTGATAGGTTCCAGTATCATTCCCCAAACTACGGGACAAGGCATCGGCAATCACTTTCTGTGAGCCCGGAATGTATGTGATCTGCGCCTTGTAGAAAATGTCGCCACTCCTCACACGCCTGTCTGATAGCTAATAACTCCTTTTCAAGAACCGCGTAGTCCTTTCACTATAAACTAATGTTCTTGAGAAAAAGGCGATCATGTGTTCCAGCTCATCCTTCTTCTGGATAAGCACCGCACCTATGGCCCCACCATATGCGTCCGCTTCAACTATAAAGGGTGTAGTCTGGTCGGGTTGAATAAGGACTGGGGCAGCAGTGAATAATGTTTTGAGTGGTTGGAATGCTTCTTTAGCTTTGAACCCAAATTCAAAGTTCACCTCCTCTTTGCGTAAAGAGGTTATAGGTAAGACCACCTCTGAAAAGTTAGGGATGAATCGCCTGTAAAAATTTGCTAGCCCCAAGAACTTCTGTATGTCTTTGACGGAAGTAGGTTCTGGCCAGTTGAGGATCGCCTTGACTTTGTTTGGGTCAATTTTAACTCTGTCAGCGGATAGGATGAAACTCAAATAGGACACAGATGATTCTTCAAAAAGACATTTTTCAGGTTTGGCCAACAGGTGATACTTCTGGTGGCGACTAAGTACTTCCTCTACCTGTTTGCTGTGTTCGGTTATTGTGGGTGGAAAGATCAAGATATCATCTAAATAAACTACCACTGACATGAACAATAGATCCGAAAATATCTTGTCCACAAACCTTTGGAATACTGCAGGGGCATTGACAAGACCAAAGCGCATTACACAGTATTCATACAACCCCAAAGGAGTCTGGAATGCGGTCTTCCATTCATCGCCCTGTTTTATTCTTAGCAGATGGTAGGCTCCCCTGAGGTTTAACTTGATGAATATCTTGGATCCTTGAACTGCTTCCAGTATGTCTCTGATAAGAGGCATGGGGTATCGGTCACGGACCGTGAGCTGGTTAAGGCTGCGATAATCAATGCGGGGTCTTAATTCTGAAGAACCTTTCTTTGATATGAAGAAAAGAGAAGCCCCCCTGGGGACTTAGACTCTCGGATAAGTCCAGTCTGCAAATTGGCCTCTAAATAGATCTTGAGTGCTTTCTTCTCTGGTATTGAAAGGGGATACATTCTACTGAAAGGGATTGGTGAATCATCCTTGAGGTCAATCCTGCAGTCTTAGGGTCTATGAGGTGGTAGAAGCCGAGGGAGTCTGTCTTCAAAGACCTCAGCATAAGCTTGATACTGAACCAGTATATTAGATACCGTAGGTTTAGATAGGCCAATTGATTCTGTATGTAAGGCCGGATTTTCAGGTTCCCCCAGACAGTTCTCTTGACAATAGGTAGAGGCAAATCAAAACCGGTTAGCTCTCCAGTCTATCTTGGGGTTGTGCTTTCACAGCCATGGGATTCCCAGAATGATGGGAAAATGGGCTGCTCTGATGACATCGAACATTATCCTCTCTTTGTCTTCTCCCATGTTCATCTGAATGGTTTGGGTCTCGAAAACAATAGGACCGGAGGATAAGGGGGTGTCATCTACACCCTCCACAGGAATAGGTTTATTCTTCTCTCATAATGGTATGTTGTTCTCCTTCGCCCAGGTTACATCTATAAAGTTCCCTGCTGAACCACAATCAAGCATGGCTAGGACCTTGAGAGTACTGTCCTCTCAGACGGAACACAACTTGGAGAATACCATTAAACGACTGTCTTCTTCTTCTATTGGTTGAGTGTTGTTGCAGGGGGCTGAGTGGTGTTTCCTGTTATTTTCCCTGCGTAATAACGGGATGGTGCGTTTCCCTGGCATCTGGGTGGTACTTCTGGACAATTACGCAATAGATGTTTTGAAGACCCGCAGTATACACAGAGACCCAGCTCTTGTCTGTTCTTGCTCTCTTCGGTAGTCAGGGGTCCTCTAGTAGCTCTGATTTGCATAGGTTCTTCCAAGTTAGCTCTTTCTCTTGAAACCAGAGGCAAGGGAGGTAAGGGGGGGTTACTGCGACCTCTACTTCGTTCATGTCGTCTTTTTGTGAGTCAAAAATGTGTAACGCTGCAGTAACTAATTCCTAAAAAGAGGAAGGACGAGCCATGCGGGCAAGTTCATCTTTGATCTCCTCGTGTAAGCCTTTTCGGAATAATGTCTGCTGAGCTGAATCAGGCCATCCTGAATTAGTTGATAATCTTTGGAACTGGGAAACATAGGTCTATACATCTTGGGTTCCTTGACGTATGTCCATCATGGTTTCAAAGGAGGAAAATTGTACTTCCAGTCTATCAAATCTGCTCTTGAGATTCAGTATGAATTGGGAGTAGTCTGTTAGAGAAGGATTGGCATTTGTAACCAAGGCAGTGGCCCAAGATAGGGCATTCCCTACTAGATTGGAAATTACAAATCCTACCTTTGTTCTGTCAGTCTCGTAGGCTCGAGGCTGAAAGGAAAAATAAACTTGGCATGCATCTAGAAATTCCTTAAGTAATTTGGGATTACCATCATATTTTCCGAATGGAAATGGAAGTGAGGGAAGATCGCCACAGAGGTCATCTCTGAGGGTCATCTGTTGCTGGAGAATGACATTTTCAGTCTTCAGGGTCTGAACCTCTACTCTTAATCCCTGTATGGCATTGACGAGCTCCTGGTACTGCTCTAGCGAAGCCATGGGTTCGGGTAGGCGGTGTATGCTGTGAAGCCTCTGTAACCCCTCCTGTTCCTCCTCCTCACCTGATACCTCGATAGGTTCCTCTTGGGGTACCTTTTATCCACTTGTCTTAGTTTGTCTTACTTTGTCTATTACACTTCGGTGGTATTTCCTGTTTCCTTATCCATCTGCATTGCTTTCTATTTCTTCATTGTTGAGCTCTTCCTATTCTTTTCTGGCCATATTGTCTTTACAAACCCTCTGTGTTCTTAAGGCTTGGACATCTCTCCACCGTGTTGAAGCTCTCATACTTCATATCGCTACTGGAAGGTCACAAACAACATTGGATCTTGTCTACCCAAGACTATATTGTCGGCTGCCACTTCATTCAACTCCTCTTGTCAAACTTCAACAGGTTTTTTGTGCCTTAGTGACTTTTTCCCCTGGACTTTTGGGGGCTTGCCCGTTGGGGTCCCTCGTGGCCTCAGTACTTTCAAGGGCCAAGGTGTTGTCCGAGGGGCCTCACTCCTATATACATCAGAAAGTCAAAGGACACCAAGAGGACCTGCAGAAAGAAGGAATCAGAGACCCACCCAAGAGGAACCTATTAAGGTATTAGGTGAGGACGAGGAACGGGAGGGGTTACATAGGCTTGACAGTATGTAGATGGATATGTATATCATGTGGAAGGTGATTGTGAAAAAGAACTAGTGACAGGAATAGGAAACTGGTGGATTAAATGCGATTGCATCCCAAGAGTAAGCATGAGGCTGGGCACCAAAAGCAGTCACTTTGCAGAATTGGCCACCATTTATAAGGCAATATCTACAGCAGTAGACAAACTTAGAGAGATTGGGGGCATTACGAGTACGGCGGTAAGGGGTTAACGGCACTGGTAAGGATGCCAGTGCCGTTAACCGCTTACCAAGGCATTCCAAGGTCCCTTAGCGGGTCCCACTAAGGCCTGCTGGTGAAACCAGCCGTCCTTAGCGGGAGCCGCTAAGGGACCAGGGAGCTAATAACGGGCCTGTAATTTACGGGCCCGTTATTAGCTGCCTCCCCATTCCCATTGAGCCCTATGGGCGCTCGAATGGGAATGGGGAAGGTCGTTTTGAATGGGTACTTACCGGGTCCTCCAAGGTTGGAATGACCCAGTAAATCCCCATTCAGAGAACCCGGAACCGGACACGACTTTGGAGGCAGCCATGGTGCTAATAGCACCATGGCTGTCTCCAAACTCGTAATGACCCCCATAGTGTTAGTAACTGATTCTGATTATGTACAAAATAGCTTTGTGGAATATTTACCTAGCTGGAAAGTGAGTGGGAATGCCCTAGGGGTCTAAGCTTTCTCCCTGGCTGTTCAACCAATACCTGTCACCTCTTGCCCACCGCATCGCTGCTCTCTGCTCCAACTTTCAGTATTATGCGGATGACACCCAGCACTCTTTCAGGCTCCCTTCGGCCACCTGTTCTCCTTCCCTCATTCTAGACTGCCTTGCCGCAATTCAGGAATGATGTGCCGCCAATGATCTCTGCCTTAATGCCAGTAAGACTGAGATCCTCCTCATCGGAATACCAACTCCCTCATTTCCTCTCTCTTTCTCACTCTGGTCGCCCACTCTGGGTCATCTTCCTGCTCCTACATGTGAGGCTAGGAACCTTAGGACCATCTTCGACTCCACCCTCTCCTTCTCTTCTCACATTTCCGATGTCTCTAAGAAGTCAAACTATCAGCTGCACCTCCTCAGTGGTATTCTTCCTTTCCTCACTCTACCCCAGGTGCTCACTCTTTGTAGAGCTCAGGTCCTCTCTAGGCTGGACTACTGCAACAGCCTCTTTCTTAAGCTTCCTGTCTCTACTCTCCATCCTCTACAACGTATCCAGAACAGAACTGCAAGATTTGTCCTTGGCCTCAAACCCAGAGATCGTATCTCTCCAGCTCTGAAATCTCTTCATTAGCTCCCAGTGGCGGCAAGGATGAAGTTCAAGACCCTCTGCATTGTTCACAAAGCTTTCTGGGACTGGGATGGCACTACCTCCAACTCTCTCTTCCTAAATATCTCCCTTCTTTAGGTCTCTGCTCATCCACCTCCAACTCTATAAGAGTCAGTCGCTTTTCCAAGCAGAAAGTTGGGGCAGATCTCTATCTTCGGCTGCAGCCTGCTTCCGGATCAGCCTTACTGCCCCTCTCAAACTTGAGCAGAACCACCTCTAGTTCCAGAAGCAAGTCAAGACGTTCCTCTTTGCTTCTGCTCTCTTTCTTCCTCTCCCCTGCTGATGCTCCGACTGATCCATGCACTGGTCGCCTGGCCACCCTCTGAACTTGGGCACAGGTCCCTGCATGTCCAGTTGTACCTCACACTGCCTCTTGGCTCCCCATCACTTGTGGTCTGTATCTGTAACCCTACAGTCCCTTCTCTCTGCACTTATGAGCCACCAGTTGGCTGCACTTCCTGATTTACCTGCACTGAGCCACCCGCTGGCTACACTTTAGATTTACCAGCACCCACCCTCGGCACTTCTCCCCTTCCCTGCAGTTGCGTGATCTGAATGACACAATGCCTAATAAGATCATTGTTTTGTCCTCCCTATTTTTCCCCCTCTTTGTCTTGTCGCACCAAGAAACGCTTGTGTACAGGCATGTTATAAATGCCTTATCATATCATATCATATAACAAGAAAACACTGAAACATGGCAACATTATCCAAGCCATCGACAAAATTGTTTCAGAAAATAACCTGATCATCCATTGGAGGAAGATATGTGATAATTTGAAAACACCATGGATTTTTTCTGCAGTGATTTTGGTTATGTCCCAGCAGAAAAAAAGGAGGGAAGAGTAGGGAGAGGTGACTCCAAATTTCAATGGTGACTCCACATTTTTGCTAGGGCTCCACATTTCATCAGGGAGGAAGATTGATCCCAGTAGTGAGCAAGAGTGTGAAACTCATGTGTGAGACTCAGGCTGAATCTTGTAGATGTCAATACTGTGGATGTGCAAAACACATGCCTGCTAAAAATGAATTGGAATTTGTTGCTGCACAACATGGACTTTACTTCACATCACTCCATATCACAGTCATGGACTGAATTCTCGTGGACCATAAGACTAACATATAATAATTTACCTTATCCATTTAATTTATAAAATATTCGCGATTAACATTCAGAGCAAATCATTTAATGGTTGTTGTGTACAAACTTTGCTGCAGATTGATAACTGAATGCTTAGGCGTTTGTGCTGTGATAAGTTAATTCAAAATTCAGGAAGAATAAACATGAAAAGTAGATCTGTTTGGCTGTCTTAATGTGGCTTGAAATTAGCCCATTGTTAAGTTTGCAAAACTGGAATTCAGTGCAGGAGAAATTTAACTCTCTCATCCGTTTTTCTGCCATTCCAAGCAGCTCAGAATAATCACATGCTGGAGGGTTTTTGACAAAGGGAAGTGGTCCTGATGGAATGATGTCACTGGAAGAGGCACGCATTTCTATATTTTATGACAGTAAGAATTGCATTATGGGAAGTCTTTGTTCAGAGGGTTTAAGTATCAGCAGGAGGGCTGGCTCTCTCTCTTGGATCCCTGGGCAGGCAGTTGTCTCAGAAGAGTTTTGTCTTGGGCACTCTTACGGGGTAATTCATAGATTTCAGTGCAGAGGCAGCACATGCGAGCAGTGCAGAGAGGGAGCGTGCACCAGCGTGCGCCAGCCGTGTGCGCTAAACTGCATTCTGGCGCACCGCGCATTCATGGAATTGACAAGCCATTCTGAGCGGTGGTGCAGAGAACATCCCGCAGTGCCAGTTAAGCCTCCCAAGAATGCCCCTTGCGCGAGGAAAAACCATTGAAATCCCCAATGCAGCGCAAAGGGCCGTGCTAACCCTGGACCAGCTAACAGGGCCACTATACTGCAATCGTGCAAGCGAGGAACGACTATTTCTGGGGTGCGCGGGAAGTAACACATGTGATTTTGCTGTCTGGGCGGGGTACGTGTTGTCTGAGGGTTGCGTGGGGAGTTTCACACGCGATAGGGCTTGGGCGAGCGGGGTACGTGAATATCTGGGGTGAGCTGGTACATTCACACGTGATTTCGCTTGCAGAGCGGGGTACATGTATCTAGTGTGGTGCTCGGGGAGTCCCACACGCGATAGGACTTGGGTGAGTGGGGTATGTGAATATCTGGGGTGAGCGGGTACATTCACGCGTGATTACGCTTGCAGAGCGGGGTACCTGCATCCAGTGGGGTGCGCGGGGAGTCCCACACTCGGTAGGCCTTGGGCTATCAGGGTACATGTATTTGTGCGTTGCGCGGGTACTCCAACACATGATATCGTTTGAATAGCAGGGTATGTGTATCCAGTGGGGTGATAGGCCTTGTCTGAGCGGGGTACGTGTATTACTGGGGTGCGCGGATACTACCACACGCGATTCCACTTGCAGAGCTGGGTACGTGTATCCAGTGGAGTGCGTGGGGAGTCCCACACGTGGTAGGCCTTGGGCGAGTGGGGTACGTGTATTTGTGGGGTGCACGGGTACTCCAACACGTGATTCCGTTTGAACAGCGGGGTAAGTGTACCAGTGGGGTGCGCGGGGAGTCCCACACGCGATAGGCCTTGTCCGAGCAGGGTACGTGAATATCTGGGGTGAGCGGGTACATTCACACACGATTTTGCTTGCAGAGCGGGGTACGTGTATCCAGTGGGGTGCGTGGGGAGTCCCACACGCAGTAGGCCTTGGGCGAGCGGGGTACGTGTATTTGTGGGTTGCGCCGGTACTCAACACGCGATACCATTTGAAGAGCGGAGTATGTGTAGCTAGTGGGGTGCACGTGGAGTCCCACACGCGATAGGCCTTGTTCGAGCGGGGTACGTGTATTACTGGGGTGCGTGGGTAGTACCACACGCGATTCCGCATGCAGAGCGGGGTACGTGTATCCTGTGGGGTCCGTGGGGCGTCCCACATGTGGTAGGCCTTGGGCAAGAGGGGTACGTGTATTTGTGGGGTGCGCGGATACTCCAACACGCGATTCCGTTTGAAGAGCAGGGTACGTGTATCCAGTGGGTGCGCAGGGAGTCCCACACGCAATAGGCCTTGTCCGAGCGGGGTACCTGAATATCTGGGGTGAGCGGGTACATTCCCACGTGATTTCGCTTGCAGAGCAGGGTGCGTGTATCCAGTGGGGTGTGCGGGGAGTCCCACACGCGATAGGGCTTGGGCGAGCGGGGTACGTGAATATCTGAGGTAAGCGGGTACATTCACATGCGATTTTGTTTGCAGATCGGGGTACGTGTATCCAGTGGGGTGCGCGGGGAGTCCCACATGCGTTAGGCCTTGGGCGAGCGGGGTATGTGTATTTGTGGGTTGCGCGGGTACTCCAACACGCAATACCATTTGAAGAGCGGGATCCATGTATCCATTGGGGTGTGCAGGGAGTCCCACATGAGATAGGCCTTGTCCGAGTGGGGTACGTGTATTACTGGGGTGCGCGGGTACTACCACACACGATTCTGCTTGCAGAGCTGGGTACGTGTATCCAGTGGGGTGCACGGGGAGTCCCACATGCGGTAGGCCTTGGGCGAGCGGGGTATGTGTATTTGTGGGGTGCGCGGGTACTCCAACACGCGATTCCATTTGAAGAGTGGGGTACGTGTATCCAGAGGGGTGCGCAGGGAGTCCCACACGCGATAGGCCTTGTCCGAGCGGGGTACGTGAATATTTGCGGTGAGCGAGTACATTCACACGCGATTTCGCTTGCAGAGCAGGGTATGTGTATCCAGTGGGGTGTGCGGGGAGTCACACACGTGAATTGGCAGTGTGGGTCCTCCCAGGTGTTCCCTCTCCCCCCTCCACGGCCCCTGCAGGCAGCCCACACCACAGGGGACTACCCTGCACTCCTGGTCATGTCCTGCAGGCACCCCATCCACCATGGGCATGCCCCCCAGCCAGGCCACATGCCACCTAGCACTAGTTATCACCAACTCATGTCCCCCTGCACCCCACCCCCCCAGCAGTGAGGGGCACCTGCCAGGAGGCCCCGACTCATGTCCCCCTGCACCCCAACCCCCCAGCAGTGAGGCGCACCTGCTAGCAGGCCACGACTCATGTCCCCCTATACCCCCACACCCCCAGCAGTGAGGGGCACCTGCCAGCAGGCCCCGACTCATGACCTCCTGCAACACGACATGAAGCTGCACAATCATGGGCCTCATGTGCACCAAAATACCACAGCACGCCACCCCAGTCTTCACATGCAATGATTTTCCCAATCCACCACACACTGACATGCCTATGTCATGACACAAATCAAACCATGTCCGTCACACACACACACTGGTTACCATAGATCGTGTAAACCCACATTTTGACATGCATGAACCCAATGAGCGAATCCCACACATGGAAATAAAATATCAAAATGTATTATGAACAAAATCAATGTAATGAAATGAAAGCATAAAAAAATTACAAACATAAAATGAAATGCATGTCCAAAAATATGAAAAAGGAAATGTAGAACCAATCCAAAGAAATCCTAAAGAAAAATGGTCCAAACTCTCCGTCCACCAAAAAAAATCCAAAGGAAACGTAAAATTTAAAATCCATTGCTCCATGGTGAAATCCAAAGAAAATGTACACATAAATCCAATGTCCAACTATGTACAAGCAATTTTCAAAGGGTCCATGAGCCCAACAAAATAAATGAAACCTATCAAAGAAACTACCTAAGAAATAACTATATACAAAAGTGGGGGGCATAGTCCAATCACCACAAAATAAAGGAAACCGAAAATGAAGCCTAACACTAAAAACTATTTACAATTGTGGCGGGCTAGTCCGACAGCTCACTTTCCAATTTCCCGGGCCAGGGCATCATCGAATTCCTGCTCAATGTCCTGGAGGAGGTCCTCTTCCATGGCGCCAAGGGTTCGCAGCGACGATGCCATGTTGGACTCCAACTCCCTGCGAATAGCCTCAAGGCACTCGGCCCGCCTCAGTGCCCTCCGCATGGAGTTCTCCACCCTGACCATTGTGAGCCATGCCTCTTCCGCCCGCCGCCGCTCCGCACCTATGGCCTGGCCCAACCGCTGCCACACAGAAGACACTCCCAATCCTGGGTCCTCCTGCCCTCTGGCCGATGCCTGCTGATGTTGATGGCCCCGAGCCATTGTCACTCCCACCTTGATGCTGCTGCCGCTGTGCCTGTGCCCTGCCTTCTGCTGCCTGCATGTCCTCCTCGGCTGGGGTGCAGTTCTTGTGGTGCCCACCCCTGCTGGACGTCCGACTCCCGACTGTGGCAGGGATGTGTCCTCCACCAGCCTGGCCGCTGGGTCAGAGGCAGCTCCACAGGGTACCCAGGTGATACATGGGTGGGAAGATGGCATGGAGGACGACTGGCACATAGATGGTTCAGGTGAGGAGGGGGTCGGAAGAAGGTCCAGCACACAGAGGAATCCAGCACTGGTGACCCGTCCTAGCAGGTCAACGCGGTCAAAGAGGCATCCGAGATGACATGCAGTGTCTTCACGAAAACACTGCAGGTCAGCTCGCATGCCCCGTTGACGGAATGCTATCGCAGACAGGACAGGCTACACCCGGTCCCGGATTGCCACGTCTGCAAGGAGAGGAATGCCAGTTGTTGTGTGCTCATCCCCTCCCTGAAAATGGGTCTGGACATAGGCATCCCTGCTGGTGCAGGATGATGCAGTCACAGGATCGGGGACAGGATTACACACAGGCACCTCTGCGGTGGCCTGTGCTGCCTCCTGTCCCTGCCCCTGCCCCTGCACTGCACCACTAGCACCAGTGGAATCCCCACCTCCAGACCCTGTGTGTGTCCCCTCCACAGCCTCCTACTCCACCAAACCCCCCACCAACCTGGATGACTCCGTGCCATCTTCCTCCATTCGACCATGTGGGTTCTCAGCTGCCCCTTCTGCTGCCGAGGAGTCCACTTCCGACCTCCGCCTCTTGGACCTACCCTCGGCAGCTGCGGCCTGGGACGCGGCACCACACTCCTCACTCCCCGACGAGATAACAACCTGGGAGGGGAGCCAGGCCTTGCGTCTCCGGCTGGTGGTGCGATCCCTGCTGCTTTGCTCCACAGCACCCTCTCCGCCGTCTTCATCAGTTGACGCTACAGACAGGGAGAGATAGAACACAGGCATCAGGGCACTGTATAATGGACTGATACACACATGACAGTTGTACATGAGTGGCAGTGTCAAACTTCAGACACGGCATCACCCTCCCAACACACATGTCATTTCAACTCACACACATGAGCAAATTAACAGGAATGTTGCACCAGACAGCACCATCCATACACAAACAACAGCACGAGCAGCCGAAGGTGAGCCTGACGTCACATGCAACACAGGGAGTGCATAACACATGCACACACGCTACCGGACTAACATGCATCTGTACATCTGCACCACTGCAGTGATAATGTCACCATCCATGTCACAACTGGCAATCAGCCACTTACATGTCAGTGTCACACGCATCTATGTTGCATCACAGTTGCACACTTGTCAAATACACACACATGCACATGTACATAGTGCAGATACATGCAGCAGGAACCAGCATCCACGTTTGACACCACAACCATGCCACAGTACATGCACATAATATTCACATGTGTGCACCCACACATGCATTTGCCCAGCATGCTTGCCAACACATACACCATCGATGTGTCTCACACATGAGAGGAATCACATGTGACAGGTTCACTTCCCTGTACATACGCATCCATACATGGCCCTACATAGACACATGTTCAACCTGCACACTCTTGTCACACCACAACACGCACAGCGTCCAATCAATAGGCATGTACACTTACCGCTCAACTCCAGACGGGTCTGCCTCTCAAGGACCTGGACGTGGATCGCTGGGTGTATACGTTCCAGGACCCTCATTTGGATGGTGGATAGGCAGACCCGGCACCCCTTCGCATCCGCTGCCTTCAAGAGGCGCCGGGCCTTGTTGAGGGTCCTGGACCTGAAGTCCTCCCAGCACTTCCGGACGTGTGGAATGTCGTGGACTGCCACCCCCTCCTCGTTGATGGCTGTCACGATGTCCATCCAGATCCTCTTCCGTCCTTCATTGTCGGCGCATGAACTTCCAAAGAGGGTATCATACTGCCCCAGGACGTGCTGCACCAGGACACCAACTTCACTGGCACTGAAGCTGGTGACCCTCTGCCTCTCTGCCTGGGGGTTGCCACAGGTGCCAGATGGTGTAGTGTCCGACATGGCAATGACCTGAAACGCAGAGCAAAGAACAAGCTGGATTCCAATCATGCCTCTACTCTGGTGACTGCCAGTGGGTCTCTACCAGAGGACGACCAACTCACTGAACATGAGTCTGTTGCTGGAAACTTCGTCACAGAGGAACAGATCCAAGGCGTGGTAGACCTACCAATTATGAAGCATTGTCCGGTGAGTGCCCATGCATGTGTGTGTAATCCATGTGTATGTTGCTTGGGTGATGTGTTCTGATTGAGTGCCAGGTGAGGGTGTGTACTCATGAGTGGCATGGGTCACCCATGTGCTTCCTCCAACCATTCACCGGCCTTGCATTTGGGTATGGCAGTATCCCTTCTAACCACAGTAGCCAATTAGCACCACATTACTGCAGTTGCCCTTGAACTGTCATCTTGCAACAACATTGTTGAACATTTTCAGTGTTCATTCAGCCTGATTGTTTCAATCCTCCCATTTTTACAACACATTTTTCTGCCCTAATGCCACATATGTGTCATGCTTCTGTCATAGATTACACCCCACAATGGTCCACATTTATTACCTTGTTATGGGAATGATTTCACCATTCAGGCTGATTGAGTAATGGCCTGCTCACATTAATTCTTGGGCCCTGTATGAATGTGGGACATGACGGTTGTCTCCTGTCATGTTGAAATGACCAACCATTGATGTATCCATCTGCCTGCCATAACTGGATAATTGAACACTGGATGTGTTGCAGGGTGTGGCACATGTGTATTTTGTCACACTATTTTGCATTTTTCATCTCATCATGCCCATCTCACATGGACGGGTGACAGTACTCATTCACTAACATATGGCTGTAGTTGTCAAATGTACCATGGCTTTGCTATGTGCCATCTGTGTGCTGGCATGTGTCATGTATGTGTATTGGACATGCCACTCACAGGCTAATGTGTGATGCCAGTGCTATCCAGCATACAGCAAATGTGTTGCTTTTCCATCTTGGAGTCCTCAGTGTCTGCTTTTTGCCCCCGCTTCAAACTCATTGACAGTGCATGCATGCCAGGGTTATAGTCATGTGGGACATGTGTAATTCATGTACTGGATCTCTGGCTTGTCAGGCCTATGCGTGTGCTATGGTGCTCATGCCTGTTTCCATTTGTTTTCTTTCATGTTTTTGCAGGTGATGAGGCACTTGATGCTGTTGAGGTGGAGGAGATGGTGCAGACCCAGGGTGAATCTCAGCCACAACCGGGCACCAGTGGAGGACGTGGGGTGGTGGTGGGTGAAAACCCAATCCTCCTGCAGACCATACTGTCCACGGGTGTCTCTGGGTAGACCTCTGCAGACCTCTATGATTCAGGTGCTGAATCAGACAGTGAGACATATGTGCTGTCGCAGGTGAGTGTTTCTGGCAGGGATGCTGTTTTGTCCAACCCACCTGCACCGGTGGTAGACCCCTCTATGAGGATGTCAGTGTTGGTAACTCTGCCTTTGGTGGTTACGGATGCAGGGTCACACTCCACAACATTTGCTCCTGTTCCTGGGCCAACAGATCAAAGGGGGAATGCAGTCCTGCGGCCTCAGGCAGTGCCAGCACAGCAAGGTGCAGATCGCCTTGCCCGAAACAGGTGTGGTGCCCGCCGACGTTGTGGCCGTGTGCCACCAGGCAATACCATATGGGAAAACTCCATGTACGGTATAGCAGCACAACAGGGAGCATCGTGTGAAATGATGGCTCAGGCAATGGATAGGGTGACCACTTCCATTGTCCCCCCTGAAAGGCAGATGGAGCTCCAGCAGCAGGCAACAGACTCCATTTGCCACTCATACAGGGAGGACATGTTGGCGTCCAACAAGGACCGACGGGAGGCACTGGAGACTCTGCGCGAAGCCATATCTGTAGAGTCACAGGCCGACAGGGAAGCTCTGAGGTTAGAACACCAGTTCCTCAGGGATACTCTGGGTGAACTTGAGGCTTCCTGAAATTTTAGGTCAGAACAGCAGCTGGAGCAGCTCACACATTCACTCTCAGCAGAGCTCCAGGCAACCCGTGCGGAGATCCGGGCATCACGCGAGGCCATGCAGGTAGAAACGCGGGCTACCCGTGAGGTGCTGCATGGGGATCTCCATACCATCATCCTCCAGAACGAAACCTTCCACACCCGCATGCTTGCTGCCATGGAAAACCATACCAGGGCTTTGCGTGGGCTGCCTCCCATAGCACTGCCCCCTCCTGATGTAGGAGGAGATCAACGGCAGTTCTCCCACAGTAGCGTAGCCGTGCAGGCCATGAGCCCATGGAGGTATTTTTTGTTCTCAACATCAACGCATGTAGGTGTCGGGTGCACCCTGTCCTCGAACCTCCTTGGTGGCCTCCCCCGCCCTCCCCTGATCCACACATGGCCATTTTTGATTTTTTTAAAATCTTTTATAGTGTGTTGCCTTGTGTGGCTCCAGTGGGCATCCACTGTGTATTCCAGCTGGGCACAAGCAGGCTTGTCTTGTCTTTGGGTTAGATGCTTGGGTTCCTGACACACACACCCCTCCTGCTTCCCCTTTCCATGGGCTTGCAAAGGGTGTGACCAAGTGACAGTAACTTACACAGTGACATTGGGCTCCCATGAGCTGTGTGGGCAGTCTGTAGTCAAAACTGTGTGTACATCCCTAGTGGGGATTGTTGTTGGATTGAACACTGCAAGGTGTATTGATATGTGCTTGTGCATCCATGTCTTTCTACTTATTCACGTGTACCTTCTTCATGTCTTCACAAGGCCGTCTCCTTTGCAGATGCAGTTCATGTTGTATGCAGTACACTGACACATTTGCCTGACAGCAACACTCTGCAGTTGGAAGGGGTGGATGTGCTGGTTTAGTCAGGTTGTGAGACTTGATTTTGGACTGTCATATATTGCCACTGTTTCATCCTGTGTTGCTGTTTTGTGTTGCTGGTAAGTATTTGTTCATGTGTGCTGTTTCTAATTGATTACTGGGAGCATATTGTCTGTGGCCCGGGGTTGGGTGACATGGCACTATTTTCATGTGGTATTTTGCAAGGGGGTAGTCATTCATTTTGCATGAATGTGTGTCTTTTTATCACACAGCATTGGTTGTCTTTAAGTAGGTAGGGATGCACACAATGTAACACTTCCAGGTGACCTATCTCAGGCTGGTATGGTTGTGACAGTTGTGACAGTTGACTGTCCCTTATGTCATCATCATTGATTGTCAGCTGCTATGTGCCAGGGCTGTGTGCACTCCACAGGGGTAGGATTTTAGGTGAAGTAATTAGCCACCAGCTGGGTACGGGCTGCCTCACCACGTGCCCTTTCACCTCCTATGCGCAGCGGCCGTGCATGTGGTTGGGGATGTGGGGGCACCACCATGTCCACCCGCAGGCCCCGGCAGGTTGCAATGTTGTGCAGGACACATGCTGCCACTATGATCCTGCACACTACTGGGGGCGCATATAGCAGCTGCCCACCAGAAAGGTCAAGGGAGCAAAAGCGTGACTGGAGCACTCCAAATGTGCGCTCCACTATGCCACGGGTTGCAATATGGGCTGTGTTGTATCTTACCTCAGGTGGTGTGGTGGGGTTCCGAATTGGCGTCATCATGTGGGTTCTCAGAGGGTAGGCACTGTCCCCTGGGGAGGTGATGATGGGTATCATTAGTGGGGTTGTCACATTACTCAGTATCTGACATGCATGGATGTACAGAGGGCATTTATACTCACCAATCAGCCATGTATCGCCATGCCGCCCAGCTTCTAGGTCCCGGTTTAGGGGTGACATTCTGAAAATGAAACTATCATGGGTGGACCCTGGAGAGTTGGCATATACTGAGGTGATGATTCCCTTGGCATCACATACTACCTGCACGTTGATGGAATGCCAGTGCTTGCGGTTTCTATAGATGTGCTCAGTTGCCCTGGGAGGACATTGAGCCACATGGGTGCAATCAATGGCACCTAGCACTTTGGGGAAGTGTGCCACCCCGTAAAAGTCCTGGACAGCAGCCTGCCTTTCTGCAGGTGTTCTGGGCATGTATATGTGCCTACGGACTGAGGGGCATGCAGTCATAATGGCCAACACCTGGTGTAGGCAGCGTGACTGCGTGGCCTGTGACACCCCCCTACTATGGCACTTGTCCGCTGAAATGAACCAGTAGCCAAGAAGTGCAGTACATTGAGCACCTTTTCCAAAGGGCTCAGTGCTTGGGAGCACAGGGTGGGTGATGTGAGGTCATCCTCCCACTCACTCACCAGGTCGAGTATTATGTGTGGTGGAAACCTGTACCTCCCATACACCTGGTCATCAGGCATCCCAAAAAGGCTGGTTCTGGGTGAAAAAATGCGTGGCCTCCTCCTCCTGCGGTGTCCAACGACCACTGCTGCGAGGAATGGTATATTCATCGTAGCGTCTGAGCTTGTTTGTTGTTTGCGTGCACTTTTATGCTGTGCGGGGCCACGTACGCCTGCTTCCTGCTGGCGTACGTATTTCCGATTAGTGCATCTTTTTTGGCGCACACCATTCTCCTGTTCGATTCCATGAATGCGTGTTGTAGGCGCGCGTGTGGGCGTTGCTTGCATTTACCTCCTGTACTTCCCCCGTAACGCCCACATTTTTACGCGTTGTTCCCCATTCTGCGTGTTATGCCCCGTGTCCGCCCACTTTTGTTGTGTGCGCTGCGCTATGTGTGCTTTCGCTGTGCGTGTAGCGCACGCCGTTTGTTGACTTGTGCGCCCGCGTCCACCACCCACGATTTTAGCACACATCCCAGGATTTACACACGCACTGACTTCCATGAATCGATGTGCACGGCGTTGGCACGCTTGCGCTGCGATTTTCACGCTTGCTCTGCCATTTTCGACGCACATTAATTCCATGAATCGGCCTGTTAATCTTTGTCTGACCCTGTGAGAAGTGTGTGGCATAAAAAGGCATAAAGGCTGGCAGAGAACTTTGGAGACTCTTTTGAAGCGCAGAGGGAGTGAACCAGATAAAGAATACTTCTGTCCGGGAACTAGACCAGTGTCATGGGCAGTTCGGGGCACACGAACAATCAACTATTATTCTTGGTGAGTTCAGTTAATTGAGGTGCGAGAGAGTGAATGATTTGTGATAAAATAGTGTAGGTTGGGTAATTCATTTTTTTAAGGTGCTCCATTGTATATTATAAATGTAGACAGCCGTGTTCATGTTTCTCCATTAATGCCTTAAAATCAGTTGTGACAGAAGCTTATACTCTGCCAAGATTAGTTGTGGAGATCAAGATTAATTTTGGAGGAACTCTGGGCATTGTCTGAAATATAATATTTTGAAACCCATTGCAGGAAAGGCTTAGTTTTATACAGTCGAGCATTTTGAAGCCCATCATTCATTGTGGGGAAAGTATCTGCGTTTAAAATGTCATATGGATATTGTGCATTGCACATGTCGTCTGTAGTTTGCATATTTTTTACTTCTAACAAAGAATCCAAGATAAAGGTGAAATAGCCTCATTGTACTTATTCTGTGTCAGGTTTCTTCGGTTGGCATACAGATTGATGCAGAGGGGGTGGTAAATTAATTTTACCGCAGGCAGTATCACATTTGGTAAAAAAATAAAACAAAATGATCACTCTGAAGTGAATGCTTCTCTGGGGCTCTGAGTGAATGATAGTATTTCATTGACATGGTAAATGTATTCTAAGATGTAAGCCAAAAGGGCATAATTTGGTATCACTTAGAGAGTACTAAGTCCAGTCTTTGCTTACAGTTAATGACACCGGTATAAGAACAATTGTAAGGCAGTACTCTGAAGTTAGGCTCACCCCTATACCATGAAATACCAAAAATACCACCAACCAAAAATACAGCCAGAATACCTCTAACATAGACTCTGTTGTTCTCATTCCGGAAACCCCTCACCCTACCCCAGGCCCCCATTTCTATACCATGTACATTGATCCATAAAATCCCCTATAACATTCTCCTGTTCTTTATTAAGTCAGACTCACTGGGGTTGTTCTCCTGTCCTCGACTCCCAAACAAATATTTCAGGTCCCTTCCCCTCGATGTCCCAAAGTCAAGGTACCATCCTCCGCCACTCTAACTCTCTCATTTGATCACTTAAACAAACTAATATTGATCTCCCCTGAGTTTGAATTATTGGCGCTCGTGTCGTGAGGTCCCCCAGGACGCACTTCTCCCATCTATTCCTCCCTTCGGTTCTTTCCTGTCAGTCCCAGGCATCTTTTGAAGTGCTATACAATCACAATATTTCCCTGTGTAATACTTTCATCTTTGCCGGGAAAAGGATCATGTATCTTAGATCCGTCTCGTCAATTTGCGCTTCACTCCTTCATAGGATTCTCTTTGTCTCTGCACTTCTCTAGAAAAGTCTGTGAATTTTAAGACTTTTGTGTTTTTCACTGTGACTGGGCCCACTTTCCTTGCCTTTTGGTGTATGGAATCCTTATCTCAAAAGTTCAATAGGCGGGCTATTGTCACTCTCGGAAACGCTCCAGGAGATGGAGGACTAGATGGGACTCAGTGCACCCTTTCTACTGAGAAGAAGGAGGAGAGCCCTTTCTTGCCAAAACTCTGGACCAGCCTTTGGTCCAGATAAAATTCCTTTGATTTTCCTTCCACTTTCTCCAAAAAGACCCACTATCCGCACATTATTATTGTTATTCTTTAAATTATGATATTGGTTGTACTATGATAACCTTACATAAAACCATACAGAATTCATTGACTTACAAGATATAATTATCATACAAAATTTGTCATATAAAAATCTCACACATTTTAAACACAACAATTATTAATCACACAGAAATTCCCATGTAAACATCATATAGGGAATCACATATACGTATCGCCTTTTAGCCTATTAAGATAAAAAAATTCAATTAAATAATTTAAGCGTAATCTAGTTAAGAGTTTGAAAAGACAACTTGCAGGGCTCACCAGTTAATTCTCAGCACCCCAGAGCCACGTAATAGTTCCACTACAGCAATTGTCAAACTCATCTCTTCACTGCTTGGGAGCCGATGAAAGAACTTCTTTGAGTTTAAGTAAATTGCGTTATGAACATAATATCCCAGCAACAGCAATCAATATGTTTGCAGCTGTGAACAGTCAACAAGGATGTGCTCACATGTTTGTAAACCCCTTTCGTCCTTACATACGTCACATGCCCCTGTGGTCCCATTCTTTGTGCTTAATCTAATCTGATGAATCTCCCCTGTGGGTAACAAATTCAGCCTCCATCTTAAGAACTGATTGCGCCAGTAGGAATTTGGAAAATTCTGGAGGTGTACAGGGAAAGATCCTAGGGGTTTATCCAAAAGTGATAGACTTTTAGAAAACTTAAAGGACCTGACCTTGCCCATGGTTATCAGTGATTCCCATTCCAACAACTTCCTTTTCACGTAATTTTGGTTACTAATCCAGTCCCCCACCCACTGATCGGTGTTCTCCAGAATAGCATCTGCACACCATTTAAAATGACTCATCGAGCCATATGACATCCGGATCATCACATACATTACGTCCTCGTACAATGAGCCTACCGGGGGATCCAATAGCTTCTGATATAGAACCAAGATCTTCCAATCATGGAGACATTGCATCGAAACAAGACCCAGCTCATTATGGAGTGCATCTATGGGTAAACAAACAGTCTGGCAAGCATAACGTCTTTTTCCATATTCCTGCTTCCACCTTATCCCAATCAAATGTGCTGCCAATTTGGCTGGCCTCCATGCCATACAATATGGATGGTATAACTATCATTCTATAAATGTCTATCAGAGGGCAAATAGAGAATCAACGAAATGTGCTATTCATTATTTTGGTTCTATGTTGTTTTACTGAAAGGAATGCCACCAAAGTATTTAAATTCACTAAAATTCTGCTGAAAAAACGTATTGCACCTTTTTTTTCACTATTTGGAGGGTGTTGCTCCAAGTAGCCCTACCCCAAGCCTCTCCCCAGCCCTCTTAGCCCATTTCCACCTTCCCCGGTATATTTAATTGTGTTTTTTTCATGGAACTTCCGCAAAGTTAAATACTTTGGCTGAAATTCCTGTCAGCAAAACAGCAAATTTGTATAATTTGCACTGGCAAATGGCCGGCCGCACGTTATTTCTCCTTGAGCGTCCTTCTAATTCCTCCATTGGTCTTTCAAGTTTAGTGTAAGAACTTTGTAGATGCTGTACCTGCTCCTTGACCGCAGATCACCCACTAATGTCAAAATATGATCTTCAACCTCCTTTGTTCTATCTGACACTTTTCTCAGGTCCACCCTCAACAACAATATAACTGTTCCTATTTTTCCCAAAAAGTTTCCAGCGCCATACGGCTGCTCCCTATTTCTTCCAGCACTAATGACGATGAGGGTTCTCCGGACCCTAATGTCTTGTTGGGTCCATTTACCACACTCTTATCCTCCTCATATCGACCTACATGTTTGGGCCAATGTGGACTCAATTATATCCCCTTCGATAGGGTCTAGTTCTCCATGGTGTTGGTTTATGGAATTCTTTTATGTCTGCCGCTCGACATCCGCCACAATTTACACTGCCATTGATAACCATTTTTACTATGCCCCCCCATCACAAAGTCTAGTAGGGAGCCCACTTGTTTCAATGGCCAGAATTGCTCCTGATAAGTGTCAGTTCCTCAGCAGTTTGAGCCACTGATCTGTATCTCTTTGTGCTTGGACTTGGTATATGTCCGTTCAATCTTTGTGTGGATAGCAGTCAAGCTGTTTCAGGTGGTTCGTCTGTTGATGGGTATCAAGAGCTTTACATAGTTGGGGTATGTTGCGCTATGGCTGCATAGTCTGCGTTCCCATAGTCTTCCCTTAAGTGAAGCTGTTCTCCTCTTCGAGTTTGTTCTGGCGAGTCTTCAATCCCACCTCATCCAGACGATTGCTCTCTTTGAGATTATATCAGACTTCCCGCCAAACAAAAGGGGAGCTATCCTCTCTCACTTTTCATTCCTCTGCAACTTGCCTGGGTCTTCCACGTCACTTGCTTGGGCGTACCAGTGGCCATCTTGGATCGCTGCTGTGCTTTGATCATCCACTTCCATTTACCGATTTATCCTTTTTGGGAAATCAAGGAGGGTTTTTTTGACAAACTCCCCATATGCTGGACAATATACTTCTCAGCGGCATCTGTAGGAGAGATTAAATCAGGATAATGCTCAGATCCTCAGGGCATGCTGGGAGCCCTTTAAGGTTGTTTCCACTCCATGAAGCTTTAAACAATGCACCCCTATCTGAGTTATTAGGTACAATAGAGAACTTTACAGAAGTAGTGAAATCCCTCTGGAAAAAATCCTGTGCAAATGTACTGAGGTATAACAATGGGGTATCAAGGAGTTAAGAAAAGCATAAAGATAATAATACATTTATTGCACAATGTTTTTCAAACAACAATCTTCTATGGCAGTGAAATCCAGGGCCATGCCCTAAAGCAAACTTCCACATGTTGGGCACCAATCAACAAGACAACATGAAGCTGCTAGTTAGTTATCAAGTCCTGAAGGTCCACAGATTACCCCCAAAAATGCATGCTTGGCTGAGCAAAATGAACTCATATTATTTTTGCTATAGAAATGCAGGCCCCACAATGTTAGATACATTAGAATAAAAAGATCAATTATTTACAGGTCAAAGTACTATAAGTTCAGCCAAAAAAAGGCAAGGTGTAGCATGGACTCGGAAGGATAACACCACAGACCATTGGCCTAGGCACAATCGGATGTATGTATTTTAGTTACCTTTGCATTTATTTCAGCGCACAAAGCCCTGGGGCATCTAGCTGCTAGATACAGTAAGTGCTTATTACAGTTCATAGTTTCGAGAAAAAGCATTAGTATTGTAGCGTTGTGGTGGCTGTTGAAGGCATACTCTGACATGCCTCACCTCATGGTACGGGGGCCTACATCAGGCATGCAGACATCATAAGGGCAAAATAGGTGCAAGTATACAGACTGGTAAAGCCTCACCTCATGTTACGGGGGGCTACATCAGGCTAGCAGACATCATAAGGAGAAAATAGGTGGAAGTATAGAGACTGGCGAGGCCTCCCCTCATATTACGGGGGTCTCCATCAGGCATGCAGACATCCTAAGGACAAATAGGTGCAAGTATGCAGACTGGTAGAACCTCACTTCATGTTAAGAGGGTCTACATGAGGCCAGCAGACATCATAAGGACATAAAAGGTGCAAGTATACAGACTCGCAAAGCCTCTACTCATGTTATGGTAGGCTACATCAGGCATGCCAACATCATAAGGACAAAATAGGTGCAAGTATACAGTTTGAGAAACCTCACCTCGTGGTACAGAGGGCTGGATAGGGTAGGGAGTTAAACATAACAGCATGGTAAAAGTGTCAAGGTAAGTTCACCTTACGGCAAGGTGGCATCTGAGTGGATGACCTAGCAGCTAGTTGACATCAGAGTTCAAGAGTCAAAGTGGGTAAGCCTTATGGCAAGGTGGCATCTGCGTGGTTGCGCTAGCAGTAAGGTGATATTAGAGGTCAAGAGTCAAAACGGGTAAACCTTATGGCATCAGAAATCAAAAGACCAGTTAGATAAGCCTTATGGCAATGTTGCAAGTGGGAAGCCTTGCAGCAGGGATATGATGTGGCATTTATAACGCGCCTGTAGACAAGTGTTTCTACGCGTAACAAGACAATGGGGTGGGGGTGACAACGATACTACTAGGCCTTGTGTCATTCAGATGGCACAAGTACAGGGAAGTGCACAGGGATTAGTGCCGGGGGGAGAAGTGCAGGTAGCTCAAAAAGTGCAGCCAGCGGGTAGCTCCGTGAAGCTAACTCAAAAAGTGCAGCCAGGGGTGGCTCATAAGTGCAGAGAGAAGGGACTGTAGGGTTGCAGATACAGACCACAAGTGCTGAAGGAGCCAGAAGGCAGTGAGAAGGGCAACTGGGCATGCAGGACCCTGGGCCCAAGTTCAGAGGGTAGCCAGGTGAACAGTGCAAGGAGCAGTCGGGACATCAGCAGGGGAGAGGAAGAGAGAAAGTGGAAGCAAAAAGGAAGGTCTTGAGTTACTTCTGGAATCAGAGGTGGTTCTGCTCAAGTTTGAGAGAGGCAGAGAGGCTGTTCCAGAGGGAAGCCCTGGCCGAAGAGAGAGCTCTATTCCCAACTCTCTGCTTGGAAAAGCAGCTGACCCTCAGAGAGTTGGAGGTGGATGACCGGAGAGCTTGAGGAGGGAGATGGTTAGGAGGTCCCAAGCCCCAGAAAGCCTTGTGGATGATGCAAAGGGTCTTGAACTTAATCCTGGCTGCCATAGGGAGCCAATGAAGAGATTTCAGAGCTGGAGAGATACAATCCCTGGGCTTGAGGCTAAGGACAAGCCTCGCGGTCCTGTTCTGGATAAGTTGTAGAGGTTGGAGATTAGAGGCAGGAAGATTTAGAAAGAGGCTGTTGCAGTAGTCCAGCCTAGAGAGGACCTGAGCTCTGGAGATGGTGAGCTTCTGGGGGAAAGTGAGAAAATGAAGAATACCTCTGAGGAGGTGCAGCTGATAGTTTGACTTCTTAGAGATGTAAGAGATGTGAGGAGAGAAGGAGAGGGTGGAGTCTAAGATGACCCCAAGGTCCTTAGCATGGGAGGCCTGCATGGGAGGCCAGCGTGAGAGAGGAAAGGAGGGAGCTGTTGTTCGGATGAGGAGGATCTCAGTCTTACTGGCATTAAGGCAGAGATCATTGGCGGCACACCATTCCTGAATTGTGGCAAGACAGTCTGGAATGAGAGGACAAGAGGCAACTGGGGGGAGCCTGAAAGAGAACTGGATGTCATCCACAAAACACTGAAAGTTGCAGCAGAAAGTAGCGATGCGGTGGGCAAGAGATGCCAGGTAGTGGTTGAAAAGCTAGGGTGATATCTTAGACCCCCGGGGAACACCACAAATAGAGAGAGATAGAAGAGAGGAAAGACCCTATCTGGTCCTGCGAGGGTTGTCAGTGAGAAATTAGGACAACCAGGCCAGGGTCTGATCAGTGATACCCAGGTTATCACGGAGGCGATTGAGCAGGACGGCATGGTTGACCGTATCAAAGCAGAAGAAAGATTGAGGAGAATGAGGACAGAAGGAAGTTTAGAATGAAGGTTAGAGAGCAGGTCTTCACAGGTGTTCAGGAGAGCAGTTTCTGTGCTTCTGGCAACTCTGAAGCCAGGCTGGTGGTCGTGGGGACAACCAAAAGATTTGGTGTGCAGATTAAGCTGTGAGATGGCCAGGTTTTCCAAGAGTTTGCCCAGGAAAGGAGTGATGGAGATTGGGCGATAGCTAGCTGGAGAGGAAGGATAGGCCGAGGGCTTCTTTAGGAAGGGGTGCACTAGGGAGTGCTTAAGGGGGAGGGGAAAGTTCCAGTGGCAAAAGAGTGATCGCAGAAATTGGCCAAGGTTGGAGCAAGGGTGTTCATGTGGTCGTTGATGGTTCTGGATGAACAGGATGGAGCAAAATGGAGCAGGATTCTAGGTTAGCAGGTCATGTGGTGTGTACCAGTGTATAAGTGCCAAATGTAAAATTTGCATCCATTAGTAATAGAAGCGTAGGAGTAGGGATTGTGGGGCAGGGTGCAGCGCCCTTACAGAAGTGGTGGAGGGCATGGATTTATGGAGAGTGATGTCCTGTGCTACGGTAAAGCTCTAGGTCAGTTACAATGCTGAAACAGGATCTGGAGGGGGCAAAGCGCAGTCAGAGGGTGGCTATGCAAGTATGTTGAAAGTGTGAGAGCCTGTACCTGGGAAGAAAAGGGGTGAGATAAGTGAGGATCGCAAGTGCACTGTTATGGAGGAACAGGGCGGTTGTAATGAGGCAGGGTAGGTTGGCAGCTTAACGCATACAGAAAGGAATACTTTGACACTTGGTGGAATTAATGTTATGTTAGGCTGGCCCTGACATCAATAGGGAGCGTGACATCAGTGACATGAAAGGTGGTGGAGAGAGGGACGCAGTAGGCTAGTTGGTTGGATAGGTACACTGATTTGTGATACAGATGGTCAGAATGCACATAGGGCACATAAGACGCAGGCGGATGGTAAGTTTAGTATGGAAGTGGAGAATCTGTGCAGCAATAGGTTTTGCAGTGCAAACCAAATCTCAGTGAACAGTGAGCAGAAATAAAACAGGTTTTCATGATATAGATGATATGGCGGTGAAGGGTTGCAGGACCCACCAGGACAGGCCAAGAAAGGCAGGCAGGGAAGTGAGGCTTACTAAAGAGCCTTTATTAAAGGCCTGCTGCGCCTCACGCCTCCGGGGCTCCAGGATCATTTCAGGTCCCAGTGTCCAATGGGAGAGCACATCAGTGGAAGGTGGTTGCAGGGCTCTTAGGCCCAATTCAAAGCTGGATATTTCAGTGTTGGCCATCTTGATGTGTCCATACTTTGTCTGCAGGCATGCTGGAATTGCTGCAGGGGTCTCCAGATCGAACTATTCTCCAGAGCTGGGGGCTTCTGAGTGAGCCACGATAGGCAGTAGTGCCTTTGGGTTACAGGTGAAGGGAGAAGCAGATTATCCTTCAACACACCTTGAAGGATAATCTTCAAGGTGTGTTGAAGCAAGGATTAAATTCAAAAACCCTTTGCATTGTCCACAAGGCTTTCTAGGGCCTGGGTCCAACATACCTTCAGCTATCCCTCGGCAAATACCTCCCCTCTAGAGCACTTCGCTCCTCTACCTCTAACTCCCTCAAGGTCAGTCGTTTTTCAAAGAAATGAGCTGGGGGTAGATGTCTGTCTTCAGCTGGGGCTCCCTCTGGAACAGCCTCCCTGCCACTCTAAAACTTGAGGAGAACCATCTCTGGTTCCGGAAGCACCTCAAGGCCTTCCTCTTTTCTTCTGCCTTTGCTCCCCTTCTCCTTTGCTGATCTGTTCTCTCTTGGTACCTGCTCACCCTGCCACACTGCCTCCGGGCCACCCATTGCACTGGGGTCTGTTTCTGTGCCCATACAGTCCCCCCTTTTTCTTCCTGCACTTATCAGACCTACGCTTTCTGCTGCCTTAAACCTAGCACTTGCAAATTGCTGGATGCACTACTACTGTTTGTTGCCTTTATTATTTATTTATTATTATTTATCTGTTTCTCCTCTGCTTCGCACTTTCCACTTCTCCCCCCCTCCATGCACTTTTCCCCTTCCCCTCTTCCATGCACTTGCACATTCTCAATGCCACTGGGCATAGTAAGATCGCTGTTTTGTTCTCCCCTGTTCCCCTCCCTTGACTTGTCGCACTCTGAAGCACTTGTGTACGAGTGTGATAGAAATAAAATATCAATATCAATATCAATACCTTGTGCTATTGGTGACACATTTACATGGCACTCACAGTGTGTGGAGGTTACCAAACTTCGGAGAGGCAAGCGATAGCAAGCTGTCAGTGTCCGCCTTGAACGGAATGAATGGGGCACATGCCCATGGGTGACACTCAAGAGGAGCCTGGAACCCCTCACAGTGCTTTGTGCTATTGTTTATATGCTCATGTGACACTTGTGGTGGGAGGAAGTTGCAGACATCCAGGGAGGCAGAAGGTAATCCTCAGTGTCCATCTCCTGAAGTGAGGGAACAGTGCAAGTGAGGACAATATGTCTGGAGTGGTTTATAGTGATAATACCGAAATACAAAATCTCGAAAAAAAAAATCTCGAGTTCAAAATCTCGAAAAAAAAAATCTCTAATTTTTTTTTTAATACGTTTTTATCTCGAAATGGGGGGGTTCCCCCCCCAACCCCCCTTTTTTCTATTTTTTTTTTTATTTTAACCTTTTTTTTACTTACCTGACCCCAAAAACACATATAACTAAATAAATAAATAATTCGAGATTTTTGTTTTTCGAGATTTTGGATTCGATATTTTTGCAGTTCGAGATTTTGTTTTCGGTTTTTTGACCGACCACCGTCTGGAGTACTGAAACGATCTAGGGGGAGAAGTGATGCTCAAGGTCTCTTTACACCAGCTGGAACACTTGCTGTGCATGGTGGTGACACCAGACTATCGCTAGGCCAATTGAAGGAATCATCACCTCAATATTCTATCCCAGCTCATCAAGTCATTGTACATGCACAGGTATTTCACCGCAACGATTGCACACCCAGACTTTCAGGGGAGGTTGCACTTTCTATTCCATCCACTATTGCAGGGGCTGAGGAGCAGATCTCATGTGATGAACAGCGAATCTGAACTTAGGTTAACATTGAAAGTTCTCCTCAACTTCTATTTGCTAAGGACGAGCCTGACAAAAATGAACATGTTTGGGATGATATGGGTGATAATGATGATGATGATGATGATCATCATCAGCATCATCATGACAAAGATTTCAATCCATCGTAGTCTGCACAGGAAGGTTTATTGTTGCTGGACAGCAGCGACACTAGAGGTGAACAGCAGGCAGGGGCGTTGCTAGGGGGGGGCTAAGGGGCTATAGCTCCTGATCATTTGGTTGTAGCCCGGATAGAATCTCAGGAGCTACAGCCAAAAGACTAGCTAGCCCCCAGTCCCAACAGTTCCGACATCAGCTTAGCCCCGGGTCTTTTCCGGACCTAGCAACTCCCCTGACAGCAGGAGGAAATTGTGACCACAGACTCAGAAGCAGAAGTAGTAGAAGCTTGCCCCCCCATCTGTGTACAGTCTCTTTCAAAATCAGGCTTGCTGTTGCAGATCAGATAGTGATATCCTTCAATGGGTGCCACCTAAAGGTGCACCACCACCACTCCCCTCGTCACCTCTACCAGCTCAGCATTCAAAAGAGCACAATCTGTGTGCTGTTACCCCACCATGAAAATCCAATGTTTGGCAGTACTCCACTCAGAATAAAATGCAAATTAATCTGGCCACTTTCATGTATGCTAAATCTCTGTGTGTCAAAGAAAGTCAAGGGCCAACTTGGCCACCACATTTTTTCAGACCCATTTAATGTGGCACCATGCACGGACATGGTAAGAAATTAAAATACCCAAAGTACAGCCTTTCCCATATCAGATGAAAAGCAGGCACACCAGCACCTGCCCACCCAATTACCCCCAAAAATACTAACACTGTTGCTTTGCTTGGGACACCAAGCCTGTCCCCCTAGAGCCCCAATGATGCATACCAGTAGCGCACCAGTAGCACCCCATGCATCAGGCCAGTTTTGTGGAAGCATCTCTGTGTGGACACAAATATCACATGTCAAATGACTGATAGTGTCTACTCAATGCAAATCTTGTCATTATGTTGGTAACTGAGCTCTTTCCCTACACTTTCGCTGAGAAACCTGATTCTAGCAGCTTTAGAGAATAGCCCCTCACTTATGATAAGTTGCCAGCCACTGTTTTTCTTATGCAAGGTAGTACCCAGATTGTACAACAATGGTATGGTCACTGTGGGTCAGTGACCAAGCAGTCAGAGCATCCAAAATTCATCTAACTATGTACATGTGCACCAATGGTTAGAGCACTGACTACATGGCCATCACTATACACTCGGTCTTCATTCCAATCTTTTTTTTACTGTATTGTGCATTTAGTTCAAATAAGAAAAAAACCTTGAGCACATTTAAATAAAATATACATAGAATCACGTTTCCGTATATTTAAAAAGTGAAAGAGCCCAACAAGATAATCACATTTCCATATCTAATTTGAATCTATACGTTTATATATGAATAATTTCAGTGGGGAAACAGTTTGTAGTTCATAATATGTCAAATTTAAGATTAGAAGAAATTCTATTTAATAAGGCTTCTCCCAATCCTCAGGAGACACCCGACACTAAAGTCAGCGCCTTCTTCCATACATGGAAGGCTGTGGCTGTGATCACCAGCAATGACGCTCCGTATATGGTACTCCAGAATTGATCAGTTCTAATGCCATCAATTTGGTGTACAAATTTCCCATAATTCTTTCTATACAAGTTCATAAGGACAGGACACTTTATCAGTATGTGTCGGTCTGTTTCAAAATCCTCTCCACATAGGTGACAAAGGGCCTCATTCCGAGTGCGGTGGTAAGGGGTTAACAGCGCTGGTAAGGATGCCGGTGCTGTTAACCCCTTACCGCCGCATTCTGAGGTCCTTTAGCGGGTAAAACCAGCCGCCCTTAGCGGGAGCCGCTAAAGAACCAGGGAGCTAATAACGGGTCAGTTATTAGCTCCCTCCCCATTCCCATTGTGCCCAATGGGGGCTCGAATGGGAATGGGGATGGCTTCCCTGAATGGGGAAATACCGGATCCTCCAAGGTTGGAATGACCCAGTAAGTCCCCATTCAGGGAACCCGGACCCCAGTTTGGAGGCAGCCATGCCACCAACAGCGGCATGGCTACCTCCAAATTCGTAATGAGGACCAAAGTCTTAGAGTCATGGGTATCTTATGCCACGCCTCCTCATATTTCAAAGTAGGCAATATGTTGAGGCGAAAGTAAATTATAAACCGTCTCAGGTCCGGATCATAGGGCTTCATAAGATAGCCAGATATCAGGTTAGGTTTTAAGCCCTGTGAAACATAGAGATGGTAGCGCTTTTTCCCTGTGAGTTTTTCCAGGCTGTGAATTCTGTCCCAATCTTTTGTTTTTGATTTTAGGATGGTTTCTGCATTGGGTAGGGCAGTGGCAAGATTCAGTGGCATATCCAACGATCTTAAGATGTAAGTTGCTGAGTGTTCTAGCTCATGAATGAAAAGCGTGCCCTTGTGAGCCCGATGGTCAGCGCCCAGAACGCCATGCACTTTATTAGTGATCTCTTTCGGCGCAATTATTCTAAGGTATAGAATGGTGAGCTGGACCAGCCAAATGGAGGTTGGGAAACATACCCCAAATTCCATTCTTAGTGCTTCAACGGGCACCGAGCTCGTCAGGTTCATGATGCAACAGAGAATGTTTGGCTCCAACCCTTCAAGCCATTTCATCCGGTCGCCTGAGAGTGCCTTTAAGCCTTAGCAGATTGAGGGAATAAGGCTCGTAAGGTAAAGTGTCAGAAGACCCTCTGTGTTGTTATCACTCTTGGAACTAACACACCACTTAATGGCAAGCCATTTCCTTCATATCTTGTTGCTTACGTAATCCCCTATAAACTGAGCTGAGGGGTGTAATTTCAGAGGAAATCACAGATAGACAAAAGAATCGACTACTTACAAGGGGGCCTGGCCCATCGTCCAAGTGAATCCTGGATTGTTCGTTATGGACCCACCTATTTATTATTATTATTATTATTTATTTATTTGTTTATCATGCACCATAGCACGCAGCCATCAGGGCGCAATACACAGACGACACTTACAATGCAACACTGTAATGAGGAGCCAGACACTTAGTTAAACAGCAATGTTTTGAGCTTGCTTCTAAATTGGACAAAATGTTCTTCCTTGCTGATGGGCTTGGGAAGGGCGTTCCATGCCATGGATGCTTTAACCCCAAAGGAGATACATTTACCTCTTGCTCTTTTTACCAGCGGAACTACAAGCAGGTTTGCTGTACTGGAGCGTAATGCTCTAGTTGGCACATGTTTGGTTAACATTTGTGTAAGATATGTAGGCGCCTTGCCAAACAGGAATTTATGAGCTAGAGCGAGGATCTTTATCCAGATCCTCTCTGCCCCAGCAGCCAGTTGAGATCTCTCCTATAGCCAGAGATATGTTCCCTTCTGGGAATGTTACAGACCATTCTCACTGCATTATTTTGGACAATCTGGAGTCTGAATATACTCTCCTTGCTTGCACCCCCAAGGAGTGCGTTGCAGTAGTCCAGCCTTGGCATGATAATTGCACGGACTAGGTTCTTGCAATTTCTTCAGGAGAGAAGTGGGTTTACCTTGCGTAACATTTTTTACGATATTGTTTACATGCACATCAGCACTCATCGAAGCTTCTACCACTGTGCCCAGGTTTTTCACTTATTTTACTACTGGGATCTTGGAGCCATCAACCAGAACTCATCATATGCTATATCTAGCTTGTTGCATGCTAGATTTGTACCAAAAAATCATAAGCTCTGTTTTTGACCCGTTTAAGCACATCCAGTGTTTTACCATCCATTCATGGATCGATGCGTAGATGGCAGCAAGATTCACTTAGTCCACCTCATGGTCCCCATTAAGGTCCATAAGAAGATGGAAATCATCTGCGTAATTAGTGAATTGCAGGTCCCAAGAATCAAGCTGGTCACACAAGGGTTTAATGTAAAGGTTGAAGAGAGCTGGGCAGATACAGGCGTCCTAAGGAACTCCATATTTCATTTGGACTGTCTTGGAGCATGCAGTACCCCAACAGATTTTAGATTGTCTCTCACTCAGGAACAAACGTATCCATCTAACAGCATCACCGGAGCAGTTGTCCATGGTAGCCAGCATTTTAAGTAAGGAGGAGTGATCCAACAGATTAAACTCGGCTGATGAGTCCAACAGGATTAGCAGGCCAGTTTTGCTCCCATCTAGTCTTTCTAGCATTTGTGCTTGTAGATTAAGCAGGGCACATTCTGTCCCACGATGGCTCCTAAAGCCTGATTGATTAGGATGTAGGATGGCAGAATTTTCCAAATGGGTCTGAAATTGATTGTAGGCAACCTTATCCAAGATTTGTAGAAGGAATGGTGCATTGGTAATTTAACAGGCTCCTTATGGTCCAAACCCTTGTTTCTTAATCAAGGTGTGACAACCACCTCCCTGATGGAGTTTGGTACATTCTTGTGTTTAATAGAGTTGTTGAAAAATCTAGTCTGAAAAGGGGGAGAACAATTTATTATTTGCTAGTAATATTTTTGATGCTAGTAATTCTCCTGAACAGGACTTGGGTCTCATTTTGGTAAGGGTGTTTGCCATTTCCATGATGGATATATTTTTAAAGGAAAAACCTAGGTCTGAGCCTCCTCTCCTGGGCTCTGATTCGGGAGCCTGATCTGCCGATATGTTAAGTAGATTGTGGCAGGCTTGGATTTTATTTCATGTCAATAGCACTTTGCTTTCCAGTGCTTTCTGGACTATTTCACAATGAGTATCATCAAGAGAGAAGGGTAGGAATAGAGCTACTAGTTTATGCCAGTTCCTATAGATTTCAAACAGCTTGCACGTGCTGTTTCCAGCGTTTTCCACTTGCTCATCACAGAAAAGTCTTTTTTCTCCATAATTTTTGTTTCATAGCTTCTTTATAGCTGTTTCCATTTCTCTCAATTTTCCAATTAACTGTCTTTGGCCTATGTTTGTTCCTCCTGCCTTTTTTCCTTCCTTAGGAGATTACGTTCCAGGGAGAACCAATTCTGCTTATTAGGGCAGTGACATACTGTCAGGGATCTAATAGGGACTTTGTATTCTAATAGAGTGGACACATGTTTTTTAAAAACTTCCACTAGATGCTCTGGCGGGTCTAAATCTCAGGAAGTTGCCATAATGGCCGACAGGCGGGTGCTTAGGTCAGCAGCAGTCAATTAGTTGAAATTCCTCTTAAGGACTTTTTTGGTGGGTGTTCTACGTGGCCCTATCCTATTTGGGAGGTTTATCCTGAAGCTTATAATCCTGTTGTCAGACCAAATACACAGTAATGTGTTTACCGTGCTGGTGGGGATGTTACGTGTATCGACCCAATCCAAGATATGCCATTTAATACGTGTTGGTTCATGATTGACAACGAGGATGTTACAATTAGCCAGGATTAGCTCCAGTTCAGTAACTCCTTTGTCTTGTGGGTCTCCTTTCCAACGGTTCAGCTCTCCAAGTAAAATGGTTGAGGTTTTAGGTCGGCCAGTGGGTTTAGGAGGTTCAATAGCTCCTCTTTAAAAGATGGCATATCTACTGGGGGCCGGTAAATGAGGGTGAAATGTATGCATGTGTTATTTGTTGGCGATAATTTGGCATGGAGAATTTCACAGCTAATATAGTTCATGTTGGCTTCAAAAGGTCCCAGTTCTTTCTTACTTACAATAGCCACCCCATCTCCTATACCCCGTAGGCGATTCTTCCCCAGAAAGATATAGCCTTCCGGTGTTGCTGTATCAATATCTGCGTCATTTTCTTTTTGTAACCAAGTTTACGTAAGGAACATGTTATCAATCTGACTTTCGAGGATGTAGTAATGAATATCCAGTGCGTGTTTTGGCACTGATCCTGTGTTCAGTAAAGCCATTTTTAGTTCTTTAGCGTTCTTTAATCCCCTTTCCCCAGGATCTGGTAATGATTGTATACACATATTCCTGGTGATTTCTTTAGGGACTGATTGTAGGTGTGATTAACTGTTCTAGTTTCTAATCGAGATTTCAGGCATGAACATGTTCCAGGTGTTTTAGAGCCCGGAAATACAAATTCGGCGAAGGAGCACTGCACTGGTCTCCCTTACCGTTAGTTAGTTTCCCTGAGGGCTTGAACACACAGTCTAAAGAGTTTGCCCAGTATCTTGGAAAAAGAACACAAGTACTCTGCCGGAGGACCTAGATACATGACTTTGGTTTAGTTAATGTTAATAATCATGTGATTGGCATGTGCAAAACGTCAGTAATGCGTCAATGGAACACTGAACCCTGATGGGGGTTTGGTCAAAGAGGACGATGTTGTCTGCGTAGCCGAGCCAAGGAATAGAGACACCATGGGCCTCATTACGACCCAGGCGGTAAGTTACCGCCTGGGTCGTACCTTTACCACCATGGCGTAAACTACGTTTACGCCATGGTGGTTGGCGGACTTACCGCCCCATTCCGAGGTTGGCGGGGCGGTAAGTCCCCAATCCCCATTTACCCTTCCCCATTCCCATTTTTGCCCCATAGGGCATAATGGGAGTGGGGAAGGCGTTAATTACGCCACCGTAAATTACGGTGGCGTAATTAACATCAAGGTCCCTTAGCGCCATGGATTTTAACACCTGCTAAAAGCAGGTGTTAAAACCTCCATGGCGCTAAGGGACCTCGGAATCAGGCGGTAAGGGTCGGCGCTGTTTACGCCGCCGTAAACCCCTTACCGCCTGAGTCGTAATGAGGCCCCATGTATCTTGAGAGGATAGTTTCTTGCTGCTTCTAAGTAGCCAGCCATATCGGCTGTGTAGAAGTGATATAGTAGGGGTACGAAAACACATCCCTGCTTCAGGCCCAGATTGCTTTGTATCCACCCAGTTGTTATGCCATCTAGGCTGAGGCGCACTGTACCCTGAGTATTAGTGTATAGGGTTTTTATGAAATACAGTAGGTGGGGCCCAATGTTCCAAATGTTCGACCAGAGGAGTGAGCGTGAGACCAAGTCAAAGGCTTTGCTAAAGACAGCAATAAAGGTTTGGGCTTGTATGCCAGGAGGGGTCTGTCATAAGGGATTGTAGTGCGCATATGTTGTCTAGAGTTCCATGTGATTTCCTAAAGCCCGTTTGAAGGGGTTTAAGTAGTTCGCTTTCATGGGCCCAATGGTTTAATTTTTTGAGAAGGATCGTGGAGAATATGTTCATGCTTGAGTCCAGCATGGCTAGTAGTCTGTAGTTTGAGGGGTCGTCCCTGCTCCAGTTTTTGTAAACTGGTATCAATACAGACTTCTGACAGCTTTCAGGAACTCTACCAGTGCATTCTGTCTGGCAGTACAGATTAAGCAGTACCCTCACCCAGAAAGTTAGGTTAGCCTTCAGGGTGACATTTGCCATCCCGTCGGGTCCAGGTGCACAAAATGACTTAAGCCTCTTTATGATATGTATTATATCCTCAACATAAAAATTTGCCCCGAAAAAGCAATTGGAACGGGCGTAGGGGACAGCAATGGTGGAGAGTTATCTGTCTGTGTGGTGTGACTGTGAGATGTATTTCGTCCATTGGGCTTCAAATATGGGATTTAGTTCAATTGGGTCATTACCAGCCATATGCTCTCTAAAGTGCAACCAAAATATGAGGCTATCATTGGTTTTAAGTACTTGTGACATGGTGATCCAATTAATTCTGTTCAGTGAGTGTCTATGCTGCCCAAGCTAGTTTGTGTATCGAGTTGCTATGGATGGTAACATGGTCTGTTTCTCTTTGGTGTTGAGAGACACTTGACTTCTGACCTGTGCCCTAGACTTACGGTACTGCAACTTTGTGTGATGAATGAAGGGGTCGAAGGTATTCAGCTTAAACCCCTTCATTTTCCCGAACGGACAGTTGTTTTGGGTGGTTATTGTCGGGTCTAACTTGGCTGTCAGCAATTCAATGTCCCAAGCATTTGATGTGAGCCAGAACTCTATGTCACCTTGGTTGGTTAATAAAGCATCGTTAAATTCTGCTGTTGTTCCTACTGACCAATGAATGCAGTTCCCGGGAGGGTTTACCCTTACTATCGAAGATCATTCAAATCTCTACCAGGCAAGAGGGGTCCAAGAATAATACAAGGGAGCAGCACATGCTTGTCCGACACCATTCAGCACTCTACATGCAGGGATATCAGGGCAATAGACACAGGGGGGTGGCTATCTTGGAGAAGGTTGAGGAGGTAGAGGTAAAGTTGCACACACCTTGTAATTTGCAGTTGGGCTTTTCCACAGCAGACAATGGATCAAATATCATTGCTGACTTAAGAATTGGCAATACTATGCACATCTCCTGCTTTGCAGGTTTACTGGACCTGGTCTTCACACGCTTGTTAACAAATGCCAGCCTGTAAAGGAAAAGGTTGCAGTAGCAGAGAAGTTCAGCTCCCTTTTTAGCCATGCTTACCATGTGCATAATGCTCTGCACCAAATGCAAGTGCGTCACAAGTTGCCATAGCATAACCTGAAGACCTCAGTGGCCGCTCCATGAAATTTCACTTTGCACATGTTGGAAAGGCTGCGGGAGCACTGCAATGCCATCTCAGGGTTTTCTTAACATCAAACCAGGGGTAGCTGCTGTTCAATTTCTGCTTTGTGCTGTGGCTTTTGAGGAGGCTACCAAGAGGATTAGTCCATCACTCAATGAGGTTCTCCCTCTGGTTTTACCTGCTTGAATGAATCTGCACCAATGTGGCGAAGACCCATGATTTGACAAGTGATGACGAGGTAGCACGACTGGTGAGGGACCTGCTTACAACGGTGCATGGTGATCCATGGGTAGTCTGGATTAAAGGTAACATTAAGTACCTAAAAGCTTCCTTTGTTGACCCACATATCAAGGTAGAATTAGCAACATTTAGTCACCCCGCATCAAGGGAGGATGATTTGCAACAAATATCAAAAGTGGGAGGCACCTTGGAAACATACAAGAATGCATTGCTGCAACATTTGAAACATAAATTGAGGGAAGAACGCAGGCAGCAAGAAGAGCTGCAAGCACCCCAATGTTTGTCAGCAAAAATGAGAATGTCCAGATTGACAGCAGCAAGTGCCACAACATCACTGCACTGACACCAGATGAAAGCTTCATGACCAGTGCAGGCAGAGCCCATCGAGAGGAAATGCTGTGAGAAACCCTTCTCACAGGCTCTGGCATCTTGAACAGTGATAATGACTCTACAAGACCAGGCAGTGGTCAGCTGCATGGATACTTGATGCCTATCAATAAACCCTTCACCCGTGGAAGTGATGACAACCTGTTACATATTGGAACTGCAAGTGGTCCATATGGCCAGTGCCAATTGTGAGAGTTGCACTGGGATCGCTAAGATGCCCCCTGCAAGTCTGCAGTCTGAGGGAGTTTGCATGGTCTCCAGGCACTTAGGCAGATCTGAAAAATAGAACACGGGTTGTGTTTGTTAGTTGGAGGAGCGGGAGAGAACGCAGGAGTGTTCTGCTGTTGTAGTGATAGGTACAGTTAACAAAAGGTCACTGTGTGTGTTTGCTTCTAGGTGGTATGGGTTGGTAGGTGTGCAGGTGCTTGAGTCCATATGGGGGAACCTTGTATGCTTATGTTGTAGGGGTACATTGATCGTGTTGCGGTTGTTTGAGTGTGAGTTGCTGAGAAGTGAAGTTTTGCTGTTTGATGCTAGTGTGCATGTGTGGTGTTGTGGTTGCCGGGTGTGGGTGGTGTAGTTGGTTGGTGTGCAGTGTGTTTGCCAGAGTATAGAGAGTTTTCGTAGGGTTAGTGGGGGAGAAGAGGGTGATCTTCATACCAGCACACAGGGTTGAATCATTGTTGCAAGCTTGTTTGTTGAGTAAATTAACACCCAGTGTTTAGTAGTTAACAATGTTAGGTCTCTTTTTCACTGGAAGGCCAATCTGCTTGATCACTTGACCCGGAATCTTGAGTCAAGACCTGGTACTTTGTGAGGAATATATTTGCATTAGATCTGCATGCTTCTTTTTGACCATGGCCCATAGTTTGGCGAGTTAGGTTGGCAAATCAAAGAGCCATATTTTTAGTGCTTTCCTGAAGGTCAGGGGTTCCTCTATTGTATTTTTGGGTATTTCCTTTGGGACGGTGTTTCATAGTTTCATTGAGATGTTTGAAAAGGCTTATCCACCATATTTCATTTTCGTATATAATTTGTGTTCAAGACGTATGCCATTGCTTGACCTTAGGGTACATTCTGTCCATAGATGGAGTTTCTTTCTTGCAGAAATTCTGATCCTTGGCCGTGAATTGCTCTGTGAACAATGCAATGTGTTTTGAAATAAATCATTTTTTAATTGGTAGCTTGTTCAAGGATCTTATTGCTGGTGTGATGTGTTCTCTCTAGCTGTGTCTTAGGAGGAGTCTTTCTGTTGCCTTCTGGATCAGGATCTGTTCAACCTTTATGGTGATGACATCTGGTATTTCAAGATACATACAGCTGGCGTAGTCTGTTCTTGATATGGCAAGAGAGATCATGGTGTTCTTTGTGGGAAGGTGAGAAAGGGTAATATCTGCCTTATAGTATGTAGGTGGAAGAAGCATTTATTTACTACTGCATAGAGTTGAGGTTCCAGTGTTAGGCTGTTGTCCATCAAAATTCTTTTAACTACTTTGGATGATTCAGATCTGGTTCCCACTTCAGTAATACAGGTCTACAGTTATTTAGCTAGCAGCAAACATTGTCCCAATTTGTCGATTGCTTCCTGAGACTAGAGGTTGTCAAGATTAAATCGTATTTGAAGGACACTACAGCAGTGCTTAATCTCATGAATGACTTACCCTTTGATCCAACTAAACACATTTTGGTAACCATGGACATAGAATCTGTATATACTAGCATCCCACGGGAAGCTACTCTAGTGGTGATCGACAAGATTCTGAATGAGAAACAGCCACCTCTAGAGGCCCCAGTGACGTTCATAATGCAACTTGCGGAAATTGGATTGACCAAGAACTTCTTCATTTATGAAAGAGATTTCTTTTAGCAGTTTTCCGGGACAGCCATGGGGCGATTTTTGACCCTAGCCTAGCACAGCTCTATGTGGCTGAATTTGAAGTAAAAATCATCTATGACCAAGACAAACTATTTTAAGAGAAATATTAATCTATGGATGTGGTATATAGATGACATATTCATGATTTTAGAAGGTGATTATGAAGAACTCAACACCTTTGTGGGATAGATTAATACCTAAAATGAGTTCCTTAACGTCACTAAAACAAGCTGTCATAGTGAGGTTAACTTTCTGGACCTGGCTTTAAAAGCACAGGGTGGGGGTATTACTAGCATTGTTTACCATAAATCCACAGATAGGAACACCCTTTTATTGTTCAAAGTTACCAGCCGAGGAGCCTTCGAGAAACCTCCCTTTTGGGCAGTTCCTATGTTACCAGAAGAACTGCACAGCCTTGAGACACTATGATGAACAAACTATGGGTTATCCCAAAAGAACAGTGCTTCATGTGAGAAAGAGGGCTAGGAATATCCCTAGAGAATGACTCTAGAACAACATGAAAAAAGAAATCACGAATAGGACAATATCACTGCAGTGTTTAGCTATTCCCTACTTATTAACCCCTTGAAGAAGACATGTAATAAACTCTGGCATATTCTGAAAGTGGGCAGTGTGATCCTTAATCCTCCCAGGTTCGCTATTAAACAAAGATGAAATCTCTGAGACTCCCTTGTCAAAACGTACAATGATTTTGCAGAAAAACCTTCCAACACACTCTGGGGCACCTCTAACCCAATGGTGCATGCCCCTTGTGGGCAATCTGTAGTGTGTCCGCTGACAAAAAGAAGCACATCGATTGATATTGGCTGGCATTACCCGTGGCAACAAACATCTCTCTCTCACTACTTTCCTCATCCACTAAGACTCAGAGTACACTTTTTGGAAGTCAGTTGCTTTTATTCTTATTGCTTCCAAACGGTGTGACATTTCTCACCAATGGTACCAGCTGTCATTTGATCTATACCATCACGTGTCCTTGTATGTTGAGATACGTGGGTTTGACCACACTTCCTATTAAACCACGCATTGGGGAACATAGGTCCTGTATAATGACCAAAACAGTCAATGCCCCTATGGTGGCACATTTTCTACAGGAAGCGCATGGCCAATCAGATTTCACTTGGACAGTCCTGTAGAAGATTATTGTCCCAAGACAGGGAGGCAATGTACACTCTATTCTCTTTAAAAGAAACAACTATCGATTTATTGCTTACAGACAAATCAAATTGGTCTAAATGAGCTCATGTGATGGCAAACCCTGGCATCCATATGAATAACTCCTAGTAATGGGACCCTTGAAGAATGGTCAAACATATTAAGTTGGGCAGCATGCGTGGCGTACCTGCGATAACCTTATAATACACTTGCTATCGCAAAACACTTGAATAAAACGTGAGGCTCCTGCATTTATTTGAGAGAATTAAATGCACGAACATCCTAGTAGTTGTGGCTGTAGCCAGACAATAGACACCAGCGGACGCCCTTCAGTAACATTGGCAGCCCATAGCAACTGCGCGATATTCATGTTGTGAAAATTATAGCGCACGCTGAAGCCAATGGTGCGAACGGCCTCCAAGAATACGAGAGAGGTTCCGTAAGAATAAATGCAACATCGTTTGAGACAGAACATTAGAGGCAATAAGGGCGTTAATAACAGGGCAGTGTATTTTATAATATGCAATTGGTTATTTCCCACTTTGTAGTATCTCGAATGTCAATCGCTAGAATTGTTGCCCAAATCTTAAAGTACAACACCCATGATATGTCAAGACTCCCGGGTCTTGATCCACATAAGGAACGTGTGGAAAACGATTGATGGCCATAGACTAACAGTACTAATATGGCTGCCTAGATTGTAACACTGGCTCTTGTGATGGCCTCTGATTACATGGTGCCCGCCATTTCTGTAAAAAGCAAAAAATATACACGCATCAAAACATAATTGAAGAAATACTCTGTTATGTAAAACCCTTTCTGAATCTGACACAGTCTTTCCTCCATTGATTGTGTGCAGGTCCAGAAATCAAACTACATCTAAAGTCCGCCCTTCTGCTAGATTATAATTGTGAAACTCTGCATTGGGGGTAAGCATATATATTTGGGGTAAGTACTTTAATAGCACCTCAGGACACAGGGATAATGCTTTAACTCTACCCTTTGGTGTCCCCCCTCCTCTCCTGTCTCTCTACAGGCAGCAGACTCTCCTATGTCAATCAGAATACATAGGACAGCACATCCAGCAGTGACAGAAAGTATGTGCTACTAAACCAACAGTAGCCGAGTAGGTCCTGAAGAAAGTGGCATCAACCTTGTCAGCCACTGAAACCGGTCAACTAGCCTCAAAAACAGGGATGTCCCAACAATGACAGGTCACCTTGTATAGATAGATATAGAAATATTATGTGCACCCTTTTGGTTCACATATATTCTTTTTTATTAACCCTTGTGATTAAACATACAGGAAGATTAAAAGTAATTGTGATTTCTGGTTTGAATACCTTTTAATATGTTTCCATTGATTAAAATGTTTTTTTATAGCTGAGCAATAGGGACAGCCTCTTCCCTGTCCCCTCACCCTAGATAAGCAGCACACCACCAATATCTAGGGCAATTACACACTTAAAGGAACAGTTAGTTTGGTTGGAGGGTCAGTGAGTGCTTATTGTTTGTTGCTGTCTAAATAACTGTAGTCCTGTACAATTGCATGTGTGAAAATACGTTGGGAATTTGTACTGGTTGCCGTTACCCTCCCCAGCCCCTTGTGTGTATACTGTCCGACTTCAGTAGACCATGTTACATGCAGCTACATAGAGATGTTGCTGGGCATGATCAGGATTTCAGTTTTGTCAGGGTGAGTTTAAGTCTGTTGTTGCTCATCCATACATTGATTTGTGAGAGGCATTTGTCAAGGTTTGATCCATGTCCTCGCTTTGTAGGTGATTTGTTTATCATCTGCAAAGTTGTGTCATGTAAGTCTGTGTCCATTGATGAGTTTCAGGGGGGAATCATGTAAATGTTGAAGAGTAGTGGTGAGAAGGATAAGCGTTTTGAAACCCTTAAGGTGAGTGTTTGTGATGTTGACCTGAATGATGGTAGCACAGTGGTTTCCATTCTTTCTGTCAGGAAGAATTTAATGCACTGCAGTGTGGTGTTGCTTATCCCTGCTACCTGTATCCTTTTTATGAGGGTTGCATGGATGACTGTGTCAAAAGCCACTTAAATGTCTAATAGTATCAGGGCATGAGTGATGTTGGAGTCTGAGTTCATTTTAGGGTCATCCCAGATGAAGAGCAGTGGTGATTCAGCTCCACTATTAGGCCTGAAGCCAATTTGTGCCTGCTCCGGTAGGTGATTGGACTTCACGTGTGTCAGGATTTGTCCATATAAGTAGTTCTCTAGCAGCTTTGCTGGGTAAGCAATGTTTGATGTAGGCCAGTAGTTGGTGGGGTTGTCTGTGTTTCCTGAGGGATTTTTGAGAAGTGGTTTAGTAGGCAAATTTCAAACTCGTAGGTAGCATTCCAGGGAATGGTTCAAGAGGTTGTGGAAGTATTCTGTAGGTGTCTCTTTGCTAAGGGAGTTCTTGTAGATGTTTGGTAGGCAAGAGTAAACTGGTCAGTTGGCTTTGTAGCTTTTCTTATTAAGTGTGTTATAAACAACCTATCATGTCATGTCATGCCTTCACTAGTTTTGCAAAGTCTTCTGTCGAGATCGATATGAAGTAGTCCAGTATTGTGGTTGCCTCTGAGGTTGGGTTCTTGGTGATACTGTTTGCTTGTGTCCTTAGGGGTAGTGTTACTGACTTTTTGTATGTTCGTGACTTTGCTTTGAAAGTGATTTGCAAGGTAATCACAGAGTTTCTGTTAGGGAGTGGGGGACGTTATTTCAAGATGTCAGGGTGCTTATCCCATTGATGATGTTGAAGATCTCTTTCTGTGCATTGTTTGTTTTTGAAATGCTTTCAGGATAGCGCAGTTCTTTTGCTTTTAGGACTGCTTCCTTATAGAGACATATCTGCTGGTATGCACTTATGTGTTTGTAATGTTTCCTCCAAGCTTGTTTGAGTTTACTGTCTGTTTTCTTCAGAGTGCTGCAGCAGGGTGTTAACCATCTAGCAGCTATTTTCTTTTGGGGGTGGGTGAAGAGTTTCTTCGGTGCTACAGCATCTATAGCTTCTGTGATCCATTTTTTGAGTGTCTCAGTTGTTTATTCTAGTGGAAGATTGTCCAGGAGCACGTTTGGTGGTTTTGTGCATTCCAGTCTTGTATAGCGGTCCATAGTGCTAAGGGATTTCCAATTTCTTTTCTCAACTGTAGTTAGATTTAGGTGGGTGGCATCTATTCACCTTGGAGTGTGAATTTACAAATAGTATCATCAGGTGGTGGCTCCAGAGGATGAGTATTGGGTGTGCAACTGTAGTTAGTCTTTGTTTTGAAGAAGATTACATCCAAAGTGTGTCCTTCACCATTTTTTGTAGGTGCATGGTGGATAGTTATGAGAGCTCTGATTTGGCACAGTTGGTAGTGTCCTCTTCAAGCCAGATGTTAAAGTCTCCTAGCATGATAAAGTGGTTGTGTTCTATTGCTATGTTGGCCGTGAGGTCTACACATTTATCTGCAAAGGTCGGGTTGTATGTAGGTGGTCTGTAGATGAGTATGTAGGATGGATTGGTTTGATGGTCCAGAGCTAGGTGGAGGAAGAATGATCCTCTCAATCAGGGATCTTTAACAATGGTGCTGTTGTGATTCTTGGGTGATCTTTGTATTCTACGGCTAGGCCACATCATCTTTTTCCTTTGCGGTTGGCCTTCATGAGTTTGAAGTTGTTCAGGAGGGAGTTGTGTGCAACTACCTTAAAGTCATCACTTGGTTTAATTGGGTTTAGAACAAATTAAAACATAAATGAGTGCATGGTTATCCCATGGCTATTCTTTACAGCACTTTGCTACACTATCATTTACCAAATTCTTTCTTTGTAAAATATCTGATTTAAATGAAAGCCAGTGCACTTTAAAGTCACTTTGAGGGTGTTAGGGAGCATTTTCAAAATGTGCTAATTTCCCTTACCTTTTGAGACCCCCAGCAACTTTGCTGGATTTCTAGGATTTGATTGTTTTTTTACCTGGGAAGCGTGTGAGCCTTTTTTTTCCCACTCTTCCATGTATTTTGTGTGTGTTTTACTTTTGTATTCTTTGGTTATGGAGTTTTAAAATAAACTCCAGTGGCATCATCTTTTTCTGTGTGTCGCACAGCACCTTCAGTGCAGTGGCACAGGAATGTCTTTCAGACTTCCCAAGGTTTAAATACCTTGTCTGGGACTAACTACTGTCTCCCAGAGCCCGTAAAGTTAAATTGACTTTACTAGTCTCTTTAAATTTACTGACCCAGCACACACTATCTTTCTATAGAGTGCTGGAGTCAAAACATTCATGTAACAGTAAAATGTTACCTTTTCCTACTTTAAATGGCTGGTGGCAGTGGTTTAGATCAACTACCGTGATTTTTCCCCACCGCTAACAACGGTAGCTGAAAATCGGGTCAGCCATGTTTTTCAATATGACGCCCCAGACCTGGCTGTAAAAACAGACTCTGGTCATCTTTTTTCACCATTTCTTTTAGGAAAAGTCCCTCTTGTGTTTGTCTCTGCGCACCAAAGCAGGTTTGGTCCCTTTGTTCGTTGGTCTTTGGCGGGCTTCAGTGCTGAAGCCCTCCTCTGGCGCCTGAGTGTCTGGGGTGGAAAGGATGTGAGGGAGGTGCCCGAAACTCCCTGTGCTTAGTCTCCTAGGAGACCTGAATTCACTCTGGCGTGATTGGTCAGCTGGCTGGCCAGCAAGGACAGACACCCTGCTGTGTAAGTGACAGCCAGGCTGGAATGAATGGGGTAAAACTGTTTAAAAGCAGGTCTCTGGGACTTGGAAAGCAGAGTCGACCACTGGAATGAAAGAACCGAAGACGAGCTGAAGGAAGAGGACTGCTGCAACTCCTGGACGACCGGTGAAGCCCTGCTGCAGGTCTTAATTGCCTGAAACTCCATCGAAAGAGAAGCCCTTCAAGGTTAACTTCTTCCCTTGAGTTTGGTGGGAACAACCTACTCGCAAGCCACCTGCACACTGTCCCCATCTGGTCGAATTTTCATCAGAGTGCTGTTGAAAACCGTATATCCACAGAGGGAAGGAAACCAGCTTGTGGACTTTAAAGCATTCACAGCTTAAGCCGACGTCTTGCTACAGCTTTTGGCCTCATCCCTGGGCAGTGCAGGAACCTCCCGACGTCCTCCTTCTTGTCCCCCCGACTGAAGCTCAGGAACAGCGAGATCTGCTCGAACTGTCAGGAACAACTGCCTCAGCTACAGCTTTCTTCATTAACAAGGTACTGTGCAAACGCGGTCCGTAAATCTTTTCGGCCATCAAGGAAGTTTGTGAAACTTTTCTCAACTACGAAGGCTTGTCCTTCCCTAAACATTCATCAAACTTTTCGCCTAGCCAAATTCTTCTAAACTCTGTGGCAAAGACTTAACCGTTATCTACCAGAACTGTGCTATCCTATGCAAAGACTCTGAACCATTGACTTTGGCCCAGGCCTATGAGAATAATTGATGGTTGTAGTTAACTGAAATCCTTTGCCCTGCCTATGAATGTATGTGGGCTGTCTATTCTTATATTCGTGTCTTTTTACTCCTTTAATGAGTATCTGAAGTGCCATTTTGCTCCCACTTCATTGAAGCTAAACTTGTTCATTTACTTACCGGTTTTATGTTTGCGGTTTATTAGTGTGTGATATTGAGCTGCTTATGCTAGTGTAATGTTTTCTAACTGACTGAGTAAATAAATGTATATTCTTTTACCAAGAAACCTTGCGTAAGTGTACATTTGAATCACTGTATTGGTTGGCCCTTTGTGTAACTTGTTCTACTGCTCACTTGAACTCTTGAGATAAGTCTGCCTGCTCAGCCATCGCTACCACATTTACTGTGTAGTACAGGCTTGTACCAAAGGTGAAATTGTGCTTACACTTGTAGTCTTAATTGCCTGTAGTGTTCCCAAAGGGTACTGCCGGTGATTCTGCTTAACACTAACACTGGTGTTCAGCGGTGAGGATAAAGTATACTTGCTACATTTAGAGTGCTACTTTTACCTTTGTTCAAATAATCCTCCCAAGGCTAAGCAACACTAGTAAAGCAATTGTTTTATCATGACTGATATGGAAAGCTAAAGACAGGAGACCCTAGTGACTTTAACGGTTGATCAATTGAGAGATATGTGTAAAGCTAGGAATCTCACTGTAAAAGGCAAAAAGATTAAATTGATAGAAATGTTGTTAGAATACCAAGGTCTGAGGAGTGGGTCTAAAGCCTCCACACCCGCAGCAAATGTAGAAAATGTTGATGAGGATGATAATGTTTCTGAGAGTAACTCAAATGTTATGGATGAGTTACATGAGGCAGAAGAGTCTCACAATGTAGGCCGTGTCTTACCTCTACCTGTTCATAGGCCTTAACCTTTGACCACAGGGACCCCATCAGGCCCAAACCTATGTCCTGAATGTGTCTCTTTAGAAAAACTGAGAATTTAAAAGAATCCAAACTCAAACTGAAAGCAAACATCAAGAACTTAGACTCAGAGAAATGAAATTGAATCATGCCCTTGAAATGAAAAAGTTGTCTCTTGAAACTGGTTCTCTCCCAGAGTCCTCTAGGTCTTCCATTCCTAAGTGGCCTTGCATGCCCAAAGATGCAGTAAGTATGTATGAGGTTAAGCTTGATATTTTGGATTGGTTGGCTGCTTTTGAATATAACCATAGCAAATATAACCATAGCAAATTCCTTTGTGAATAAAGAGTTAATGGCAATTGATGTTTTTGAATCCAACAACTCAGAGTGTACTGATTATGACACATGGTCATCGTATGGTCAGACTGTTTGTGTTATGCTCTTGGCTTAGGCCAAAAGGAGGGTTTGTTAAACCATATTTGCATAAATATCATCTGATTATGAATATTGTCCTAAGCCATTTCGCATTTCTATTAAAACCTGCAGTTAATTAGAATTGACTTCAAACGCCATTTTGGAAAATATCCTCCATCTTGATTCTGACTCTTGCTCTTTGTTCATTAATGATTAACCATGTTTTCAGCTGCCAGAGCAGAAACAGCCTTTGAGCCTATGTCAACACTAGGGCTGGCAGAGCAGACTATTTGTCCCGTGCAAACAGACTTTGTAGTCAGAATGAACTTTCATTCAAAGTGTTATCTATGTTTAAAAACTCATCCTCCCTCAAACAGTGATATACAATGCATGTAAACTAATGCTGTGTGTTTTTGAAGGAATCCTTTGTACATTTCTTGAAACAGGATTTACTCTAAAAAGCTAAAGATCCACACAACTGACTACAACAAAGTTTGTCAGTATGTTTAAGGAACCTTAGAGCCAAAGTGAACTTCAATTTAAAGTGTTGTCTGCATCATTAGCCTCAGCCATATTCAAACATAAGAAGTGAATGGTAGACAAACTAGAGCTATCTGCCTTAGCTATAAGCTATTGAATTTGTTTCTTGAAACTAGGATCAACCTAAGCTGGAGAACCAACAACACCATTGAATCTTCAAGGATGGGACAACATGTCAAAAGTACAAACCAATATTGTATATTTGTTATGTGAACTGGGCACAAACCCAAATTTGTAACCTATTAGTTTGGAGATGGGCTGGGCTATGACCAGGACTGTGTATAAATACTGCATGTTTTGTGATGACCAGTACTCACTCCCCTCACAGTGTTTTCTGGTATACACTGCGAGGTGTTAGGAGCCAGATAGCTATCTGCTTTGATATTTGAATCTGTACAGAATAAATCTATATTCTTTTTGACTTCGTGGCTGGTGGATCCAATTTTTGGTGGTACCAAGCCTCGATATTCTTTGCTTGAACTTACAGTGCAGGCATCTGCAGCCTGGATTTGCTCCTCTACCATTTTAGAAAATTCTGTAAAATCCTCCAAAGGAGGAACCTCAGTGCTTTCTTCTAACTGCATGGCAGTATCTCTTTGGGGAGATGCCACACTCAAGTACCTTGGCACTTCAGCCTCCACCTTAATTTGCTGCTTTTTCTCTGTCTCATTTTCATCCACCTGAAATAAGATGCAATCGTCCTGATGACAGCAAATCACATATTTTGGTTCTTAAGACTATACTAAAAGAATTCTTAAAATACCCTGTGGTTTAGAATCTAGAGACTCAGGCAATTCACCTTGTAACCTGACATATATTTCAGGAATATTCCCAATGACTGGGTTGCTTAAATCTGCAGTGTAGTGGGATTTGTGCATTGTCATCCCTGATGGTGTACCTTCTTCCATGCATATCCTGACATCCTTTATTATCCAATAGTATTCAAATGGGACCATCCCCAACTTCAACAAAAGGTGTGTATTCACATTCTAGCCTCTGCTGTCTCATGGATTAATTGAGACAAACAAATGCATTGGGCCCCTTCAATTCTTACCCCTTCCTGCACTTCAGTGCCATTGTGAATTGCCATTTGATGCAGGAATGGTACACCCCTCTTCACTTTAAACCCAACTGCATATGGCATTATTTGCACACAATGATATGCTTGCCTTCCATCTTCAAATTCAGGTGCTGCCCTGCACAGTCTGGACCAAACCTTTTGATTCAAGAAATCTAATAACATAATCATTCTGTGCATAATGTCATTTCCCAAATAGAATTAGGCTTTGGTTCCACTCACAATCCATATGTTGTGATGAATGCTTTTGGACCCTATTGTTGTTTTCATCATGCACCACCACACAATTCTTTGTCCCAATTCCAGACTATCTAATCTGAAAAAGTGTTGATTTTTTACTTGAAAACTTGGTATTTTCTTCTATCGAGCATTTGTATGAACAATTTCTCATTAATGAAACTCCTTTTTCTGCTCTTTTTCTGTTCTAGGACCAAAACTGCCTCAATATATTCTGGATGCCCACTCACATGGTCTGCCAGTTTTTCTCGGAATCCAAGTGAATCTCTAATGACTGCTTTTCATTTTCTCCTCTGCACAATGAAGGTTTGGTTATAGTCAGGATCTCTTAGGACTGGAGCTTGACAAAGGGCGTTCTTTAGGCCTTCAAAGGCTTGAGTGCACTCCTCATTCCACCTGACCTTTTTAGCGAATTTGGGAGAGGAGACCACATTCAAGGGAGAAACAATGGTCCCATAGTTCTCTATGAAGTTCCTATAGTAACGAGTGAGGCCTAGGAAGGCTCTCCCTTGGGTTTGAGTAAAAGGGGTGGCCCAGTTTTGTACAGTGTGTACCTTGCTAGGCAATGGCCTGATTACACCTCTTCCTACCTCATGTCCAAGGTAGACCACTTTACTCTGACCAATTTGACATTTACTAGCCTTTATGGTCAGATGGGCCTGCTCACAAGCCTGAAAACATATCCTAAGTGATCAACATGTTCTTTCCAAGTAGGGCTGAACACTGCAATGTCATCCAAGTATGCCATGCAGAAGTCCTCCATCCCATTAAGAACCCGGTTAACCATCCTTTGGAATGTAGCAGGTGCATTATTTGGTCCAAAAGGTAATACCTTAAACTGGTGGAGGCCTGCTGGGGTTGAGAATGCAGTTTTTTCCTTGGCATGGCCTGTCAGTGCTATTTGCCAATAGCCTGAAGTGATATGAAATGTACTGAGATACTTGGCTTAACCAAGTTTATCCACCAATTCCTCTGTCCTTAGTAAAGGGTGGGCATCAGTCTCGGTGACTGCATTAAGTGCTCTATAGTCCACACAGAATTTCAACTCCTTGGATCCTGCCTTTGATACTAGAACAACTGGACTAGACCATGGACTGTAGAGGGCTGCATTACCCCGAGATCAAGCATCCTGTTGACCTCCTCCTTTATGGGGGATCTGACATGATCTGACATCCTGTAACCTCTGCTTTTAACAGGTAGACAGTCACCAGTTTGAATATCATGCTGGCCCAAGGGGTCAATCCGAAAACAGGGAGGCAAACTGATTTAACAGAAACTTGCACTCCTTCTGTTGTTCAAGTGTCAGATTAGAAGAGAGATTAACTCCTATTTTCTCATCTAAAGGCTGGCCTCTGAGTAGGTCAGGTAGAGGTTCACTCTCCACCTCCTCTTGAGCAGTAGCTAGAAGCAAAGCTCCCACTTCTGGTCTTGAGACAATAGCTTTAGACGGTTGGTGTGAAAGACTCTGGGAGCCTCCTTAGGATTGCCTAAGTCCACCAGATAGTTGACCTCTCCAAGTTTACCCACAACCTTGAAGGGTCCTATCCACGTGTCCTGTAAGGCCCTCTGCCTTGTAGGTACCATAACTAGAACTAGCTGGTCTTGAGAAAACTCAACCATGTTGGCCTTCTGGTCATGCCAATGCTTTCCCAGAGCCTGACCTGCTTTCAAGTTGTCTGATGCTTCTGCCATCATGTGTGACATTCTCCTCCGGAGACCTATTACATAGTCAGTGACTCTCACTGGTTTAGGGGGAGGAGCACTCTCCAAACCCTCCTTAATTAGGGCCAAGAGGCCTCTAACTGGATGGCCATATAGAGGTTCAAAGGGACTAAATCCAGCTCCCTCCTGAGGGACTTCTCTATATGAAAAATAAAGAAATGGCAGGTGTTCTTCTAAAGCACCTATCATGTTCTTCATTGTATGGTTGAACCTCTCGACCAATCCATTTGCCTGAGGATGGTAGGCAGTTGAGAACTTGTGAGTTACTCCACAGTTTTTCCACATGGCCTGCATGTAGTGGGACATAAAATTGGATCCCCTGTCAGAGATAACTTCCTTAGGAAAACCAACCCTGGTAAAAATATCAAGTAGGGCCTTAGCAACAGCCTGAGCTGTAACAGTCCTCATAGGTATAGCTTCAGGATACCTAGTAGCATGGTCTACTACAACCAAGATAAACCTGTTTCCTGAAGATGTTGGAGGGTCTAAGGAACCAACAATGTTCATTCCTACCCTCTCAAAAGGGACTCCCACCACTGGGAGAGGCACCAAGGGTGCCACATACTTGGCTCCACTCTTGCCAGAGGTTTGGCAAGTGTGACAGCTCCTACAATACTTGTCTACATCAGACCCCAATTTAGGCCAGTAGAAGTGTAGAGAGAGCCTTTCCTTGGTCTTCTTAAAACTTAAGTGACCAGCCAAAGGTATCTCATGGGCTAATTGTAGGAACTTGAGTCTGCTTTCAAGAGGCACTACAAGTCTTCTGTAGTCATCTGGTATAGACTCAGTCAGTTCACTGTAGAAGAGGCCATCTTCCCAGTACAACCTATGCTTCCCTGGCTCTTGCCCTTCCAGCTGGGAAGCTGCCTGTTGGCAAAGACCTTCAAGAGTAGGACACTCTCTCTGACCTCTGCTGAATTCTGCCCTACAGGGTCCACCTTCTGCAAGTAAAAACTGCAGCTCAGGATGGTCTGCAGGATCCAGATATCCAACAGGAGCAAGGTCCTCTTCCAGCTCTGATTCCTAAGCAGCTGATTCAACCACACAAGGTTGTTCCACACACTCAGCATCAGCCGGTGGAGGAGTCGCAGGTGTGACTTTGGACAGTCCTCTCGGGGATGTCCTTGTTGGTAGCACAGGAGTGCTGGCTGGTTTCTTCCTAGAGGTTTTAGGTTTCCGTTTTTCCTATTTCTTCTTAGAAATTGCAGTCAGTAAGTCATGTGGACTGAGAGTTATAGTTTCCTCTATAATCTCCCCTTGAGAGCCCTTTAAGGTACTCTCTCTGGCCTTCCTAGTCTGCTCCTGTTTCCTTTTGCTGGGTGGCCTGGGGGTGCGTGATACAACTCCAAGAGTTTTTAAGTCATTCCCCAACAGGACGCTCCCAAGTACTTCACTCTGCACACTTACAGGTATCTTGACAGCCATGTCATTGCACTGGATGAGAGCTGGTAACTGTGGAAGCATTTAGTCAGGGCCTTCAGCAAGCTTAGTTAGGAATTTGGGTGCTTTAGCAACATCCTCAACCTTGAAAAATGATTAATCAACTACAGTTATGCTGGCCCCAGTGTCTCTGATGGCAGGGGTCTCCTGCCCATTCACAAGAACACTGTCTTTGTAATACTCTTTAGTATTATCTGGAATAGAGTTATACACATCTAAATTCTGTTGTTCCCACAGACCCAGGGATACTAAAGAAACACAGGATGAGACTTTAATGGGTTCGACAGCCAGTAAGTGGAAGTTTCCACTTGCCCTTGGTACTTCATCCTCTGGGGAGAAGGCTAAGGAGACAGTGTGGATCCCTGAAGGTTTACCCTTGAATTTGGTATCCCCTTTCACATGGTCAGTTGACCCACAAGCATAACATTTTCCAAATGTCTTTATGAATGGGTCTTTGTTCTGACCTCCTTCTGGTTCGGCAACAGGAGGTACACTAGCCTGATTCAGTTTCCCTTGTGGCTTACCCTTGTTCTGTTTGGGGCCCTCTTTTGGATTAGAGTTATTAGAATTCTCTTTGGTATCTTTCTTGTGCTGCTTCCCCTCATCCTTCTTCTGAGTTACCCCATTATCCTTGTGAGTAGCACTGTTGGCAACCCACAAGTCAGCAGCCCTTGCTAACTTCTTGGGATCAATTTCCTTAGAGTCAGCCAAGTGCTATTTAAGCTCAGGAGAGCAAGCATCATTAATAGATTCCAACATAAACAAATGTATCATACCTTCATAAGTGTTCACTCTGTAACCCTTAACCAACCCATCTACGTTTTTCAAACATTCAGTCACCCAGGTAGGCCAAGGGGTATCATCATGCTTCTTGAGGGTTCCAAACCTCTTAAGATACTGAAAAGGGGCCTTCCCAAATCTCGCTATCAAAGCTAGCTTCACAGCTTCATACTCCTTTCTGTCTCTATCCCCCAACTACATTACCACATCAGTTGCAACAGGGGGTAACCTAGAAAAAAGCCAAGGAATCAATTGATTCCCTGTAATGTCTTGAATCCCATGGTTATATTCACACCCATGACCTGTGAAGGAGTATCACCACTCTCGTCCCGCCTTGGATGAGCTCTAGAGACCTCAGAGGTGCTAGCTACAAATACTCCTGGTAGCAGGATTCCCAAATAACAAGTACCCTGCCAATCGCTAGGTAACCAAGGATAAGCTTCATTGCCACAGACAAAATAAATGGGATCTCCTACATACAAAGGTCTGTCCTCACTAGTTAGATTTGCAATGTTGGTGCAACCCTCAAAAGTAAATCCAAAACTGTGCGTCACCGTACAGTAACCCCCAGGATGCACTCTAAAGGGTTCCTTCGAACCCACAGATAGTAATGATGTATATGTTGGGGACTAAGTGTGATTTCTGAGTCCACCCTTCATTCAACTTCATTAAATCATTTATACACAGAGATTCATTCAATCGCCAAAGTATGTAAAGTAAAATATCTGATTTAATCAACACAAAGTAAATTGTTAAATTGTATTTCAATAAAATAACACCCATTCAGCAAAACAGTGAACATTGAAAACCTTTTCTTCAGGTATGCTTTTAAAATTCTGTATTACAGCCAACAAATCAATCTGTTAATGTCATATCGTACTTCTGAAAATATAATCATAAATTTAAATACAAGATCCAAAATACATGCTCATTGCTCATAATCTGAGTTACAGCTTATCCCGATTGTAACATAAATCCTCAATCCCACATGATGATATTCCATTCATAGATATCAGGAATTATCAGGTGTGAGAGGTAAAGGTCAAATTTCTTCTTTTTGTACAAGAGTCCAAATAGGCTTCCGTATGCGTTGATACAAAGCCGACGCATTTCGGATTGATTAACAATCCATCTTCAGGGCCACAAAAGCCTGATTGTTCCAGCTATAACGCCACCAATGCGGGTAACCTAAGAAGGCACAGACAATCGCACATCAGGATACTCCCTTATATGTAAATTGATCGTCAGTTAATAATCAACCATCACCATATATCAAACCTCACATATAGAGAAAAATAATAAAATCTCACAGGAGGATCCTGATTGTAAATAAACGCCAGAATACCAGGTGACCCATACCCCCACTAGGTAACCCCGAAATCCTCCGTCTCTTATTCGAACTACATGTGGATTCCTGTCATGCACATTTACAAAAATGGACTCCCTGCACCACTTAGTGAACCAGATTAAAATTTCTAACACAACTGTCTAGCCCAGATGTACATAATTCAATTGAAAGTGGATAGAATCCCAAATGAGACCCAATAACACCAACGTGTTCAATCACATAATATACTCACCCCCAACCGGGGATTACAAACATCACCAAAATTCAATGAGGAGGCTGGGTGGATACCAGAGCATCAAGCTCCTCCAAAGAATTCCAAAAGACCTCAACGAGTTGCCTTACACCTGCAGCTATTCAAAATAGCCTACAAATGACAAGCAAAACAATCATAAAGCCGGGGCACACATGAAGCCAATATCAAGTTGGTCAAAGTGATTATATCATCCCACATGTCTGTAATGCTCTGCTCTCTGGCATCTCATTAAGTTTTAAAGTGCTTACCTGAAATGCCTCTAACTTCCGTGCACTCAAAGCAAAGCGTCCCGGCACCGTCCTTCCGTACAGCTACGCCGCCAGTGAATGTGTAAGCATGCGCACCCTGGTAGATAACGCTGTGTACGTCGTAGATTCGTTCTACATTTTTACGTGCGCACGGTTAAATCGCCATCTTAAGATGGTAAAGGAATATACTGACCCCACATGCTCGATTCCCCAAGCTCAATCATTGCAGAGACAAATATGCAAATCACAGCGGCCATAATGGAAAAATATCCCAAGCCTAGTTCTTAGCTAACTGGACATAGGAATATAACAATAAGTGTAAAATAAACCCCTCATAAAGAGCCAGTAATGTAACTTAGTGTGCCCATGGGACTCCCTCTGGGTCTACCACATCCGGTACACACGGGCACATGTCCCAATAGGCCACTCAAATTTGGAATAAGGCCAATCAGAGGGGGAAAAATGCAACCCTCAAAAGTACCCATTGGCTGAGAACCATCCCTTTGTATACAGAAGGAAACGGAGTTGGGGCTATGATTGATAGTGTAAGAAAGGGGCATGGCAACCCGGTTGCCTACAGGAGCCATCTTGAAAGAAATTAAATGATTGGCAAGGTCTAGAAAGTCTATCAGAAGGCCTAATAGAAGCAACATTGAGTTTGCTCCTATTTGGGAAAAGGGAACATCCCAGAGGCATCAGGACTCATCTTTCAAATTCATTCAAATTAGTCCCGTCAAAGTTCCCTGAGATGCTATCATTCCAACGGCCAAAGAATAGTGCCCTTAGAGAGGCATAACATGCAGTAGTTAAGGGTAAAGGATGAATATACCAGCCCAGCCCTTTTTCCCCATGCTGTGGTAAATGCAAACAGATCCAACAGTTTGTTCTATTCAAAATTGCGTGAGTTGCATTCATTATTAACAGTAGTGTATTGTTATGATAGCTCTATCTATGTTGGGAGTCCCTAGGAGATAGGATGTGCAGGTGCACAAAAGGTTTAGACATAGTAGGAACACTTTCAGTAGGCAAAAATGTTTCAGGTGGGCGCACTTCTTCTATATACCAGAACCCAAAAAGCAATCAAAACTGTAAGACTGGCTAACACAATTACGAGAAAACAATACATCCTTAAGGACCATGTATTTGATTGTCCAATGCCTTTGTTGGCCACATAATTGTTTGGTTGCTCCGCACGAGTAGAGATAATGACAGGCATTGTTCCTCAAAGCTCTTTCCCGAAAAGATCCTGCGAAAAAATCCATAGTACGTTTGCTGGTGATCTTCTGATCACGTGATTTCTTGATTGAAGGCAGTTTTTCCCAGTCCCCAGCCACTTGCTTATACTTCAGTGCAAAAAGTGGCAAAGGACAAGCTCAACAGTTGTTTCCGGTGGGCACAGCCGTGCCGTAAGTCTAGTGCCGTGGACGCAGATTGTACCTTGAGTCTCCTGGTACTGTGTGATCTGTGAACAGTGTGTCGATGATTCCTGATGGAAGTGATGAAATAACAACAGAATCGTGTGAGGGTGCAGGAGGATCCCCAGAAGAGTTCAGAGACAAAGCAGCAGTCTCCCCAGGCCCCGCGGGCTCACAAAGTGTCTCTGAAACACCCTTGATGCTGTTCAAGACTGATTGATCATTGGGAACAGAGCAAGCAGGTTTCTTCTCATCTTCTCCGTCGTGTGGTAAAGGAAAAGGTATCCTCTTGACATGCGTAGCGTGGATCCAGTGTCTCTTTCCAGTTACTCGTACGGCCGTCTGTGTGGCCAATCGGACCTGGAAAGGCCCTCTCCAGCGCGGTGCGAGACTGGATGCTCTCTCAAATGACTTTGTGAGCACCCAGGGTCAGATTCTGTGACCTGGCCCCTCGTATTTAACTGGGAGGGCTTCTCGCACCTGTTGAAAAATCAAATACAAGTATTGAGTTAACCGATCACAGTATTCAGAAAGAAGTAAGTGCTCCACATCTCTTAAATATCTAGGCTTGGTGATGTTCCAAATGTTAGCTGGCCTCCCATAATAATTTCATAAGGGGAGAGCCCAGTCCTAGTCTGTGAGGTCATGCGCATTGAAAGGAGAGCTATTGGTAAGGCATCCGGCCATTTCAAATTGATGCCGGCGCAAACCTTAACAATTTTATTTTTCAGAATACCATTGTGATGTTCTACAAGTCCAGCACTTTGAGCATGTCTAGCCGAATGGAACCGTTTATCGATCTGTAATCCCGCGCATACTTGCAGAATAACAGCAGCGATGAAATGTGGACCATTTTCTGACCAGATGACCCTCAGCAAACCAAACCTAGGAAAATATTCCTTAAGCATGGTTTTCGCCATTGTCATTGCTGTGGCATCTTTTACAGGGAAGGCTTCAAACCATTTACTAAAAGCACAAATGACTACCAGGACGTATTTAAAATTGTTACAGCGCTCCATTTCAATTAAATCAAAGTGAATTACCGCAAAAGGGACAGAAGGTGGACCAAAACTACCCCTTGGTGTCAATGTCCCCTTCCTCACAGTATGCTGTAGACAGACCATACAACTCTGGACAAAATGCTCAGCAGTTTTCAGGATGTTAACATTTACCCAGACAGATTCTAACATTTTGCAAATCTTCCTAGCGCATATGTGAGTGGGACCATGGGCCATTGAAATCATCATAGTAACATACGCATCTGGCAACATCCATTTTCCCTCTGAGTTATCCACCCAACACCCATCTTCATCCAACCTCGCCAAGCCCTCAGCCCATTTTTTGGTTTCTTCTAGAGTGGCATCTGCTTGAATATCTTTTATGGAATCAATCCCTTCATCTATAATACAAATGTTTGTGGCTTCCCTTGTAGTATACATATCTGAATAGAGGTCAGTAGCAGTCTGTTTGGCTATCTGGTCAGCAAAAGCGTTCCCTTTTCCTACATCATCTACTATTTTCTGATGTGCCATGCACTTCATAATTGCTAGTTGAGTGGGAAGCGCAAGTGCTGAGAGTAGCTGAACTATCAAGGTGCCATATTGAATCTTTGTTCCATGTGAGGTCAAGAAACCTCGTTCTGCCCATAGTCTACCGTAGTTGAGAACAACCCCAAAGGCATACTGGCTGTCAGTAAATATATTCACTCTAAGCCCTTCGGAAAGTTCACAAGCTCGAGTCAGCGCAATAATCTCTGCGGCCTGCGCAGAGTTATGCGAGATTCTGTTGGTCTCCACAATCGTGCTTAATGTAGTGATGGCATAATCAGCAGTGGATGTACCATCCGGTAGTTTGAAGCAGGAACCATCAAAAAACAGCTCCCCTTGTGGATCATTCAAAGGTGCATCATTTAAATCAATCCTGCCTTTAATTTCTTACCCTGTGGTATAAAGGCAGTCATTTGACATTTCGTCACTGCAAGCAATATCTTGCGGAAGAGGAATCAATTCAGCCAAATTCAATACGCAACACCTTTCAATTTGAATATGCGGTGCAAATAGGATCAGTTCATATTTAGTTGATCGTACAGAAGTAAGGTGTTGCGTTTTGCATTTTACTTAATAGAACATCTACAGAGTGAGCTGTCATGCCAGTTAAAGTATGGCCTAGAACCATTCCCTCACTCTGCTTCACAAACGCAGCAGCAGCAGCGACAGCTCTCAGACATTGCAGCAAAAGCTAATGCAACAGGATCCAGTCACTGGTGTAACAGGGGCCCCCGCAGCCCCCGCGGTGCGGGGGGTTTGGGGGGCCCCACCAGCACATGGCTGGGAGGGGGCCCCAGTAAAAAAAAAAAAAATAATAATAAATTTCTAAAAAAAAAAAAGTTTCTTTTGAAATTCACTCTGCATTCATAAAGAACATTTCTGTAACAGAAATAATTTCTTTATGAAGGCAGAGTGACTACAAAAAGAAACTTTCTTTTTGAAGTCTGAGGGCCCCCGTGCCCCATGACATGGAAGACCCTAGGCTGGAGGCCTCCATGTCATGGGGTGGGGGGGGGGTGGGGAACCCTATGCCTTCAAAAAGAAATTGTTTGTTTTTGAAGCCACTCAGCCATCATAAAGAAATTATTTTGATTATGGTTCGGTCCTTAACTGAAATAATTTCTTAATGAAGTTATAGTGACTTAAAAAAGAAACAATGGGGCTCATTCTGACCATGCCGGTCCGGAAACAACGGTGCTGGTAAGCTTACAGGCACTGTTGTTTCCGGACCGGCATATTACAGGTCTGCCTGGTGGGGCTGCCGTGCCCGACAGGTCTGACCCTGCCAGGCACAGCAGCCACGGTAGGCAGACCTGTCACGGAAGCACCGGCACCGTTAACAATGGTGCAGGTGCTTCTGTGTCCCCATTCCCGTGGAGTCTGGGGTTTAACGAAATTACCGGCACCTGATTTCCCAGCCGCCGGACTTGAAATAGCACGGTGGCACCGGGAAGTCAGGCCATAGTAATTTTTTATGGGTCTGGCGGCAACCCGCTGGTAGCACCGGCACGGTTACCGCTGGACCCGTAATGAGCCCCAATTTCTTTTTTAAGTAATAGGGCCCCCCTCAACTCCATGAGGTGTGCGTGTATGAGTCTATGGTGAAAGGGTGCACACTCAAATGTATAGCCGGCTGCCTGTGTGTGTATGGTGAAAGGGTGCACACTTAAATGTATGGGTGGCTGTGGGGGTGTGCCTGCATGGTGAAAGGGTGCACACATAAATGTATAGGTGGCTACCTTTGTGAGTGTATGGTGAAAGGGTGCACACTTAAATGTGTGGATGACTGGGTGTGTATAAGGTGAATGGTATGTGTGCTTGTGTACAGGGGCACAAGAAAACCTTCATTTCGGGGGGGCTAACCATTCAAATGTTGGGAGAGGCGCTAACTTCACATGCGGTGGGGAGGGGGAAACTTATTTGTGTGGGTGCATCCAAATTATTTACGCATTTTAATGCAGATTCAATGTTACAAGCAGTTAACTCTCTCCAATAAGTCTCCTGTTCCCTCTCTACCCTTCCAATCACTCCCCTGGCATGCAAGTACTAAACCCACATCACGATTTCAATCGCCTAAACATTGTGGAATTTGAATGCAGGTACTAACAGTGAAATGCTTTACGTTGGTAATTGCTGGGTTCTTGTTAACAGCAAAAACCAGGTGCCGTTTAAAATCTGTGTCCTGTTCGGTCTGGCAACTGCTCTAAAGGTTAGCCAAGTTGAGTCAATACAGCCCAAAATGTCAGGGGGGTTAGTGCTGAAGCCCAGTCAACTCAATGGTGTTGCGTTACTACTTGTGTTTAATGCCTTGCTTACTCCTAGCCCTATTCTTCCTCGTCCTCGTCCCAGTACTTATATACGAGGCAGTACGTGTGTTTGAGGCACTCTGCCTCATACAAAAGTACTGGGAAGAGGTAGAGGTACATGGAGGTAATGCCTGATTTAGCTACCTGTAATCTTCATCACTCCTAGTCCCACTGTTCCTCATCCCAGTACTTACCTATGAGGCAAGGAGCCTCATACAAAAGCTCTGGGACAAGGAAGAGGGACGCAGAGGTAATTCTGGGCCAAGGAGCTGATTTTGGAGGTTGGGGTGGTGGGTGGGAGGGAGAGTGGACGTGTGGGGGGGCAGGATTGTGTGATAAATCATAATGGTTGTCCATGTCCAGGCTAAGCAGGCATGATATGTGGTATTAGTGGCTAGAGAGGCATTTTGATTTAGCCAGTCTAGTCATTCCTCAGTTTGGTATGACTTTCTTTTAACTGGACATTTCTGATAAAGTAGTCCTGCTAACTTTAATTACCTGGCTAGATTGGCATTTGGGTGCTGCCAGTCTAGCCATTTCTTACTGCGGCATTGTATATTTTTCTGGGCATCTGTGATAAAATGATATGATGTGATTCAAGTCATTATAATGCGCCTGTACACAAGTGTACACAAGGGAGGGATGATAGAGGGAGGACAAGACAAACGATCTCACTAGGCCTTGTGTCATTGTGAGAACGAGAAGTGCAAGGGAAAAGGGAGCAGGGAAGTGCAAGTGAGAGGGGAGGGGAAAACAGGGCAGCAATGCTCTCAGTAAGTGCAGCCAGGGCAGAGCAGCTATCGGTTGTGCAAGGAGAACAATGGACTGCAGGGTTACAGTTACAGCCCCTAAGTGCATGGTAGGCCCGGAGGCAGTGCAAGGGTGACCAATCAAGAAAGAGCCTGGACTCAGAGAGAGTCTGAGGGTAGCCAAGCAGCCAGTCAGTACAGCAGACATGTAGGTCAGGTAGGTGTTGGCACTGGCCCCAGAAAGCCTTGTGGGCAATGCAAAGGTTCTTGAACTTGATCCTTGCAGCCAGTGGAGAGATTTCAGGGCTGGAGAAATACAATCCCAGGGCTTGAGGCCAAGGCTAAGTCTTGCAGTCCTGTTCTGGATTATTTGCAGATGAAGGAGACTAGAGGAAGACAGATTGAGAAAGTGGCTGTTGCAGTAGTCCAGCTTAGAGACAGTGAGCTTCTGGTGGAGAGTGAGAAAGGGAAGAGTCCCTTTGAGGAGGAGCAGCTGGTAGTGGGACTTCTTGGTGATGTCCGAGATGTTAGGAGAGAAAGAGAGTGTGGCGTTGAAGTTGACACCAAGGTTTTTTGCCTCGCAGGAAGGCAAAGGAAGAGGGCCCAAGGTGGTCTGCTATAGTGAGAGAGGAAACACAGTGGCAAGGGTCCCAATGAGAAGGATCTCTGTCTTACTGGCATTAAGGCAGAGATTGTTGGAGGCGCACCAATCCTGAATCATGGATAGACAGTCAGGAATGAGCAAGAGAGGAGAGGAGGATGAGGGGAGCCTGAAGGAAAGCTGAGTCATCCGCACAACACTGAAAGTTAGAGGATAAGGTAGAGATCAGGGAGGTCAAAGTGGCCAAGTAGAGGTTGAAAAACTAGCGTGAGAGGATAGAGCCCTGGGGAATGCCACAGGTAGAGAGAGGTCACGGAGAGAATGGGACCACGATCGACCTGGGAGCGGAGTGGCGGTCCAAGTGGAAGTAGGTCAGTCACTCTAGGGTCTGATCTGTGATGCCCAGGTTCTCACAGAGTCGATTGATCAGGATGGCGATGTTGACCCTGTCGAAAGCAGAGGAAAGATGAAGGATGAGAATAGAAGGAATGCTGGAATCAAGGTAAGAGAGCAGCACAGGTGTTAAGGAGAGCAGTTTCCATGCCTCTGGCAGCTCTGAAGCCAGACTGATGGTCATGGAGACAACCAACAGATTCAGTGTGGAGAGTAAGCTGGGAGATGGCAAGCTTTTCCAAGAGTTTGCTCAGGAAAGGTGGAGATTGAGCGATAGTTTTCCAGCAGGTAGGATCAGCAGACTGCTTCTTGAGGAGTGGGTGCACAAGGGAGTGCTCAAAGGGAGAGGGGAACATTGCAGTGGCGAAAGAGTGATTACAGAAATCGGCCAAGGCTGGAGCGAGGGTGTCAATATGGGCTTTGATGGTTCTGGAAGAGCAGCGGAGCACCTGTTTGGACGACACTTTCATAGATCGGACTTGTCTAGAAACCTCGTCAGGTGTTGTCAGAGAGAAAGAGGAAAAAGGAGGAGGAGAGAAGAGATGGCCAAAATGGGCAGAGAGAGGAAGAGGACATAGAGGACAGGATGTCCTGAGATTTAGCAGAAAAATGAGAGGCCAGAGCTGTACAGAGGGCATGGGAGGGAACAGAAGAGGTATAAACCACAACAGGATTGACCAGTTCCTTGCAGATTTTAAAGAGTTTGGCCGTGTTGTTCGAGGCCATGGAGACACATGCTTTATTGTGTGCTCTCTTCTTGATGAGTGTTATTGCTTTGACTGGCATTTTGCTGAAAACAGTCTAGGTATGTCTAAATGTGGCCTGGCATTCTGTACTATAATGTTATTACGTGTTTAGACTGGTCTACATTGTGCAGCCAGTTGGAAGCATTAATGTTCCTGTGCACTGTTGGTGACTTGCATGTATTGGATTGTGTTACCCTACAAAACAATTGCAAACACTCTGGCTTTATAGCCAATTTATCTCAGAAAGTGTGCTGTACATTGCATTAAAACACATATTTATATCTTTTTCCTAGTGCAGTGTGCGGCATACCCCTTCAGCAGCACGTTCATGCGTATTGTGCAAGCGTGACAGTCTAGGCCGGCCCAGAGTGTGGCGCAACCCGTGATTTGTTGCCGAGTTGGGGGGCCCCCTCAGCATGGCTCGCAGGGGGGCCCCCACATTTTGTGTTACGCCACTGGATCCAGTGTGGAGGAAAAAATAACCGCACAGTCTATTCTCCCCCCCGCTCATGCTCCTGCATTAACACAGCCAAAGCGCATTCATCACGTTCACGCAGATACAACACAAATACCTTATCATACTTTGGTGTGCCCAAAACTGGTGTTGAACACAGCACAGTCCTGAGTAGATCAAAAGCTTTCTGGTGTTCCAAGTCCCACAGTAGTGGCAAAGAAATGCCCTTCTTTGTCAATGCCAACATTGGTTTTATCACTAGTGAAAAGTTTTGGGATCCACTGTCTACAGTAAGAAGCCATTCCTATCAAGGCTCTAACCTATTTCTGTGTATTTGGGACAGACATGCTAGAGATGCTTTTTATCCATTCAGGTGTCAATCTTCTTCCCTCCTTTGACAAGAGATAGCCTAAATAGGCGACCGCCTGTCGACAATATTGAAACTTTTTCAATGAAGCTTTATGCCCATGCTCTGCTAGATGAATAAGCAGCAACACGGTGCCCTCCTTGCAAGCAACTTCTGAGTCTGCAGCTAAAAGAAGGTCATCAAGATACTGCAATAATGTACAAGTGGGTGGTAACTCAAGTGTATCGAGATGCTCTTTCAAAGCCCTACTGTAAATGCTCGGACTCTCTGTGTACTCTTGTGGCACACGAGTAAATGTAAACGAGCGTCCCCTGAAGTGAACGCAAACAAACATCTACTATCCACATGTACGGGAATATTAAAAAAGTCATTCTTAAGATCCACCACACTGAAATGAGTAGCAGAAGCTGGGATCATTGTTAATATCGTGGTTACATCAGGCACAATTGGAAATTATGGAGCAACAATCTTATTGATAGCATGCAAATCGATGATAAAACGGAAGGGAATCGCATTATCCCCTTTCTAATACACTGGTAAAATCGGCTATTGCACAAACTTCCTGCAAATTCCTCGATTACTCCACGATGGACAAAATCAGAAACTATGCTCTTCAGAACTTGCTCACCATCAACTGAAGTCCTATATTGTGGAATTTGTGGCAACTTCACTCCTGTTTTCAAAATGATTCTGACAGGCTCAATTTGTAAAACCCCAACATCATTATCATCAATCGCCCATAAACACTCCGTAACTTCACTAAATTCCGGTGGCAAAGGTCTAGTCAGAAACTGTGAGGCAGAAAATTGCTGTGGTGAAATCGTCAAACGCACTGCATCCGAAGAACAATGAATTACCACATTTAATTCCTTGAACAGATTCAACCTCAACAAATTCTCTCCACAGTTTGTTTGTCAAAAGAAATGGACAGTGATCCGTAAATGGACCCAGTGAAATCGGTACCGGCAAAGAAACTGGATTAACCACTTGCATACCAGAAAACCCTACAGAAACATTAGTGTGCCCTGACAGTGGAATGTCTGGAACCTGTGAATGGTCCATGGAACACGTCTGTGCCCCTCTGTCTATCAAAAATAGATGCTTCCTATTTCCTACCATCATCTCAATGTAGGGACCTTTCTGATTAATGGGAATAGGTACAGGTTCCAGACCCTGCTTCGGGCTGTCCTAACGAAACAATACATCATCGAAGACAAGATCCTCAGAAAGATAGGCAGTTGAAGGATTAACAAAAATATTTCTACTATCTATACTAGGTTGCTGGCTATCTTGCGAGAAAGACTGTGGATTTGGAGCGAACTGGCTTATACCAGAAGCCCATACCCCAGAGCGGCCTCTGGATCATCTACCCATGACATCAAATGTGTTATTCGATCTCTGCTGAAGAATCGGGCATTGTGCTCTCCAATGACCCTCTTGTCTGCAATAAGCACATTGGTTCACGTGTACAGGACCCGACTGCGCATTATTTTGTGGAGCAAACTGGCCTCTAAACTGTGTACTCCCACCTCTAGTCCCTCTAACCATCTGAATCTCAACTTTAAGAACAAATGTCGGAGGACCCTCACTCATAGGCAACTGAGAAATAGGCAACTCCAAATGTTTGTTGAGCAACAAAGCCAGATCGAGCACTAAAAAGGGTGGTAGGAATAGTATTGGGTGCAAAAAGGCTCTCTTATAAACAATCATCAATTCTGCGGGACATCAAATCTCTTTTTATACACTCATCCTTCAGGTATTCTACCATTACCTGTAACACTTTCCTCTGCATTTCTGGAGTATACTGACTATACGTAGCATATACTTCTATGGGAGATATCAACACATGCAAAATACATTTAAGCTCATCCTTTGTGCAAATTTCGCGTTCCTTCACTCATTGACTTACAAGGAGGAAGGAACCATTCCTGCGCATAAAAAGTGTCCAAACTATCACCATCTATTTCATCATTCTGTAACCGTTCTAACTCCCTTCTTAACTCAAAAACCCTCTCGACATGCTCTTTTACTTTCTCCGCCGAATCCCTTGAATAGGCTAAAACATTCAAATCCCTCAACCTTTGTGGGACATCTATGTTCATCAATTTATTCCACATTACAGCCAAATGTATTCCCATCTCCTCAATAAAGACATTAGGCCTCATTACGAGAATGGAGGTAGCCATGGAGCTATTAGCTCCATGGCTGCCTTCGCTCCGGGCTCCATTACCGGGTTCCTGCAATGGGGACTTACCGGGTTACTCCAACATAGGAGGACCCGGTAATTCCTCCTTGCAGGAACCCATCCCCATTCCCATTTGAGCCCCCATAGGGCTCAATGGGAATGGGGAGGGAGGTAATAACGGCAGATTACATCTGGCCCATTATTGTCTCCCTCTTCCCCTCGCGGGACCCGGAAAGCACGCCTGGTTTTACCAGGCATTCGATCCGGGTCCCACAAGGGGAAGCTCGTAATCGGCGCTCCCGTAATGAAGGGGGCCGGTCCCGTACCAGCCCCCTTCATTACGGGAGCGCAAGCCTTATAATGAGGACCATTCTGTTCGGGAACACTTTCAATTAAGGAGTGTAGCTAAGACAGTAGATTTTTTTTACCTTTCTCTATACATTGCTTAGCCGATGCATACAATTCTCTCTTCTTATCTTTAGAAGACTGTACTTTGAGTCACTACATTTGATTCAGCACTCGCCCCTTCATCAGCTACAAGCGGAGCAGAACCGCTTGGGAAAGAGAGAGTAGACAGATCCTGTACAACAGGTAGTGGAGACACTACCGCTGGTAACAAAGACAGAATTATTGGAATAGTAACAATCAGAAAAGGTGGAGGTACAGGTAGAGGAACAACAATAGGAACAGGAGCAATAACTGGCAGCAGAGGAGCAGCAGGAAGAACAGGAATTTCTACCGGAGGAGGTGCGACAGCGGTAAGAGGTAAGACAACAGGAATAGGTACATAAGAAAGTGGTGCAGTGGCACCAGGCCTATGTTCAATTAAGAGTTTATCAATTAGTTAATCTGAGACATGAAAATCTTTAGACGGATATATTTTCTGTATACCAAGTTAAAAAGCCCTACCCATGTTTCTAACAGTCTCTGACTGTTTCTGTTGATCATACAATAATGCCTTTTCTGAATTTTGACATATGACGACGTGTATGCTTCTATTTACTCTTAAATTGCTACATAGCTTCTCTTTTCCATTTCTGAATCACATCAAATGCTGTAGGTCTAGCTTTTTTTTTCTTTTAACAATATAGTTTCCAAAATACTCTATCGGGCAATCTCAAAACTACAATTTACTGGCCACGGAAATTCGGAAGCATGTCTAGTTTGTCTGTGCCAAATATTGTTGAATACTATACTACCAAATGCCGTTCTTACAGTACATAGACATGCCAGCGACCCCTCCTGTGGCGCCGGTCGGCCAAATATCAAAGATTGTTTGTCTCTGCGGAATAACGCCCTGGAACAGGCAGATGATTTCCCAGGCATGTCAGATCACTGGTGTTACCTGGCGTTGTTTGAACTTGCGAGTGCAAAACTGCAACCAAATATCAGGATACTTAGGAATCGGGACACGACTCACCTGATTGCAAAGGACAAAGGAGGTCCGATCGGATTACAAAGGATCGATGTGGCTGACGATTCCGGTAAAAATACCCGCCTCGATATGGGGACCCTCGTCAAGATGTCCTCTCAAACCGCTTGCTCACCGTTCAGGGATCAGATCGTGCAGTACTGTCGAGGTGTCGCGTCTCATGCAAAAAGGGGCCCTTTTTCTCATGCTCCGATCCCAGTCCGGTAGCTGCGTCCTTAATCAAAGAGGTGACATCAATCTTGAGGGTGCTTATTCGGGCGCCATCTTGTAAGTTCAAGCAAGGAATATTGAGGCTTGGTACCTGGCAGAAATCACACAATTACTAAACACGGGATACCCTGCAAATGGGGACAGGAATAATGTGAAGCGGTAGCTAAATTGAAGGATTGTCTGAAGAGGGCCCCATGTTTGCCTTATCCAAAGAAGAACCAAGATTTCTTTCTAGAGATGGGGTTCTCAGATCGGTGCATGACAGTGGTCTTGTATCAAAAGCATGTTTCAAATGGTTCTGGGTCAGAACATGGATACAAAACAGTGTATATGGGGCCAAATCCCCAGCTTCCTAACTGATTTCTGTGGCCCAGTGTTAATGTGGGATCACTGTGCTTGTTGGTGTGCTGCGATCTCATTGGAACGCGTTTAGAACACACCATGTACTGACCCAGAACCACAGGCGACCTCAAGACCCAGTGCCCAGTTTTGAAAAAGATCGATTAATTGTTGAAAGACGTGCCAACCTAAGGGCACCTTCAGAAATAAAGGTATCCACCAAACATCCTGTAACATCTTGTTTTTTGAAAGAAAAGTGCTTACGAGCAACCTATATATCAAGGACCAGAGTCATATCCAGTGTACCTATTTAACGCCTGTTCAGTCTATAAAAGGTTGTAGGCAAAACCTTTTTGGTACCTGGGACTGCTCAGTCCATTTATGATTATTGATTTTTCACTATATAAACTACTTGAACGTTGATTAGCGCAGAGAGTGCAGAATTACCCAACTTTTTCTCAGAATGTATTCTACTTTGAAATACGCCAATCTATATGAACATATCAGACAGTTTTTATTAAGCCTTGAGAAAGTGCTAGGGGCATGAAACACTGGCTAAGTGTCAGCTAAATTTCAACTAGTGTTGGTGTGTTCCATTGTGATCATTTTTGTATGTAATAAATAGCCATTCAAAATGTTTTCCTTTCTGTCCAATTACGATATTTGATTTACACTAGTCCATTACGTTCTGGGTAAGCACAGACATGTTATGCTTCTTAGAATCTTTACAATTTAATACAAATTGGACACAGGACTGAGGGCCTCATCATGAGTTGGGCCTTAGCCCTCAACTGTGGCTTTAAAACTATTACCGCCACATTTAAGGGTTGGCACAATCATGAGTTGGGCGGTAAGTGTGAGTTTTACCTCCAGCTTTTTGCTGGTGGTTAAAATGTCCATTTACTGCCCTCTTTCAGACATTTTCAGCACTATTACCACTGCCTCTATTACCGCCGGCGGTAAAAGCGCCCCCAATACCATTTGGTCCAATGGACCCAATGGGGAATTAGGATTTACTGCTGCACCGCTAGTCGTGATCCTGCTCTTAAACCGCCGGACATAGTAGCGGTAACGCTATCTGAATTGGGGTATCCTGGGGGTATTACCACTGGGATACCGCCATGGCTCTGATAAAGCCCTGAATGTCTGCCTAGGAAATAGTCTAGCCGCACTCATCACCCATTTGTTCTTACTATTATTTGTGCGTAACACAAGGAAGAGTACAGGCGTCAATGTTTTAGCTTTTTCTTTTAGTGTTTGGAAAATGTCAATCTCATGCCCACGCCAAAGCCCAAACTGCTGGCTTTGCCAAAACGTGTTACCCTAGTGTTTGCTTTGTGTCATTATTATTCCATTGTTCATCCTGCACCAGCTCACCACCTCAGCAGTCTCAAAGCGTGTAAACCTTGTCCGAGTTAAGGTGCATTAAGTCCTGCCCAGGGGCGTGAGGACCTTAGTCTGTTCAGGATGGATTGACCAGAAAACTGTGCGAAATAAGAAGAGAGATATGTGTAGAAATGAAATGGTGACGGGCTAAAGTCTGCCCTACTGATATCTGATCGTGTGGAAGGCCGTCACACCTAGAGAGCCCCTCCCAGCTGCCAGCGCCACTTGGGCATAGACCCCAGGAGGCAGTAAGAATGTTCAGTATGTAAATCCCAAAATACGTGGGCCTCGTCGTAGATTTAGTCTGCACACTTGATGCAGTGACCTAAACGAACGTGAAGTCGGCCCCTGCGAAATGTGGTGAGGGGCCCCTGACATTCTTGTCACTCAGAGAATGACACATGTTATGGGCCTATGTGGGGACACCTGAACAGTGAGGGCACCGCTGCCTCAGCTGGGATGTCTGGTATGCCCCAGACTCGACTGTACACTTGTGCATTTAGAAATTGACGTCAAAGGTGTTCCTTTGAAGTCAGTGGGACGTCAAAGGTGTTACTTTGAAGTCAGTGGGAGAAATACAACATTATGAAAATGCCTGTCCCGTTCTAGATGCCTCTCACCCCTCCATAATGGTCTCTCCTCGGCGGGCGAGGCTCTGCTAATCAGGGGGTGCTCGTGATGATGACAGCTCCTCTAATGAGCTTTAAAGTCACAAGAACTTGGTGTTTGCTAGTCTCAGAGGAGAACAACAACCATCCAGAAAACAAACCAAGCCATCCAATTAGCACCTACTCTCCAAAAGAAGAGATACAGCAAACAGTTACTTAGTGGGGGGCAGAGAGGGGGGGGGGGCTTCGCACGGTTACCGCAACGTATGCTGCTAGCCAGGTCTTACAAACCGAGATAGACCTGCCAACGGTCTCAAACGACCCGTGACAGGCTGGCTCGTGAACCCACACACATATATACATATATCAATTTACTATGTGTTCGTTTAGTTATGCACACAATCACTTGACAACAAAGCTGCCATACAAAGTTCTAAACTGCATAGCCAAAAGAACCGTTACAATGCATTGGGACAGCAAAACAACTTCGAAACAAATACAACCACAACTAGTATTATACCTAACAAAACATCCTAAAATTAGCAATGTAATGGCTCTTTCTAGTTGGCCTATTCGACTTACTATTGCACATAGCCCCTTTTTTATTGCAAAATAGCCGCCTTTATCTTTTTAAAGGTTATACGGTATATGGTATGGTCCCAAGAGATGGGTACAATTGCAATCAGCGGGGTGAAAATCGCCAGGTATTTCGCGTTTGCTTTTTTGAGGTAAAAAATTGATTCGGCACACTGAAACCGCTGTGGAGAAAAACAAAATATTTGAAGCAAAAAGTGAAATGCGCTTGTGTGGTTCATTCGACCGCACACATATTTCGCGATTCCCCCTATTTTGCTCAATTCTGCGGCGCGTACCTCTCAGAACCGTGGCAATTAGGCGAAAAAAAGAAAACACAGAAGTGGATGGCGGGAGACGGGTTGCCTGCCTCTTTTTTAAGCTGTTTCCACTCTCTTTTCGGCAATCTGGCTCAGGCTTAGTGGTCGCTGAACGTTTTATTTCATTAAAAACTAATAGGCATGGAGCAGGTTAATACGACGATACATTACTCTCTGATGCTTTCAATATGCCGCGTGAATATCGTAAAGGCGATTTCTCAGCTTGTTCCTAATAAGAACCCATTGACAGCCATACATTGCCAGAGTGAGTTCATGCAAACGATGAAGAGATGCGTTGGATCCCATGAGTGTGCTAGGGAGAGTGATTAACTGGCTGTGTGGGTGCTGTCACGGAATGGTTGATGTCGCTATGGAGTGTTTACCCAACCACGGTTCTACAAGTGACAGTTGGGGCTGGCCTGCCTGGGATGAGAAGGACAAGTGGGACAGAACAGCAATGTACCTTGTGCTGTGGGAGTTCTTGGTGCTCCACAGGGTCGAGTCAGTTTCAGGGACTTTTGCAGCTTCTGCAACAGAGATCAAGATGGGAGAGAGCTGCAGGTATCAGGCTGCAGGCAGTTCAGTGAGTGAAGCTGGACAGACAGCTGCAGGCTGGCCTACACGGCAGCTCAGGGTCAGGAATTGCTGTCTCAGTGCTGGTCGGCGGTTCCGAAACACTGGTCGAGTAACAACAGTCAGTGGTGAAGTCGGTTGCAGCTGGAGGTGCTCGACAAACTCAAAAACGTCCTTTAAGGCAGATGTCGGTAGATGCTTGTTGATGCAACTCTCCTAGCATCTTCAGAGCCCATAGCTGAGAAGAGTGTTGCAGGCAGCTACCTTGTCCTTCGTTTGGTTCAGAGACTCTCTGGCACGTCCCACCTAGGAAGTGTTCTGCAGATCCTAGCAGGACACAAAGTGTGCTGGCTGGGTACCGGTTCAGGAGCTGCTGGAGGGTCCTTGGGATTTGGTACCTCACTCTGTTACCTAGGAGATGTTAAGGGGAGGGATCTTGCTTCCCTCTTGGAGGTCCTGGCCTTCTTTCACTGACGCAAGATGTAAGGCAGACTGTACCTTCAGCCAGCGTCCATTGCTGAGTTCTTCTTTTTACTCCAAGCAAAGTCTTCAGATGATCTGCCAAAAGAGGGGCACACCCTCTTTTGAAGCCAAATGGATTACAGGGATTGGTGTAGGCTATGCTCATCTTAATGAACCAGTCCTGCGTCTCCACCAACAATCTCCTGTTTGCATGAGGTCATAACCAGAGTGCTTTGCACAGTGATGATCCATGGAGCCTTTGTTAATTAATTAGGCTGGCCATGGCAGGGGGAAGGTTTGGCCCTCCCCTTCTGAGATGACATGTTGTACTCCTGGCTGTCCTATCCCAACTAAATATGACAGCCCCACACATATGTTACGGAGGTTGATCTACAACCAGTCAATTTCATTTAAAATTTCTAAAAAACCCAGGCATCGTACACCCACTGTGTGGACGCAGGGCTGGACTGGGAACTAAAAGAGGCCCTGGAAATAATTACTGGCGACCAAAAGAGGCCCTGAAAATAATGTTCAAAGTGGCCCCATATGGCACCTTTTCAGCAAGCCCAATGCTTTTCCTATGAGAAAATTTGGAAATACCACTCAAAAGAGGCCCAGTGTGCAGAGGCCCACCGGGAAATCTCCAAAGTTCCCTATAGGCCAGTCCACCCCTGTGTGGACGGTTGAACTCCTCACAGTAAATCAGTATTATAACTGCACCTATGGGAGCAAAGGAGCCTGAGATGCTAGGCCACGTCTGCTCAGAAACAAAAGCAATTTATAACTTTCGACTAATCACATTGTTTGGTTACACTCGTGTTTCGACATGGCACAAACTGAGCTAGTGGTACTAACCTCATTTTTAGACAGAAGTAGGCTTCCAGAGGTCTGCAACCTTTGCCTCGCCAGGTTTTTTGGACTACAATTGCAATCATCCCCAGCCAGCAAAGTTAAGTGTGAGGGATGATGGGAGTAGTAGTCCAAATGATATGGAGAGCCACAGGTTGCAGACCTCTGCATAGTGATTCCACATTTGCAGATGTATAAAGGAGTGACTATATGAGCTGTTTCTGCGTAAATAATCTGGCCCCATATAGGTGGCATGTTTACCTTATTACACATGTGGAAAATTAATCAACATCTGTTTAGGTTTGTGATACTGGTTCATCAGCGCTGTTGGGTGATTATTTATTTTTATTTAATTCCTGGGGGATTAGGAGGCTTAGGAGGTGAAGCGCCCCCCGCCCACTCAGAAAAAGTGATATTTCTTCATTGAAAACCATACACAATTGGTCCCACAAAAACGTCTTTTCTGTGTGTTTACTTCAAAATCCGGAATTATGAAATGGTACCACATCAGAATGACTGTATAGTAAGTGTGGTACCTGCTAATACTTTCTTTCCTTTCAGGTTTACAGTTGTAGTCTGCAACATGGACTATAATGGGATTTGGCGGGTGTGTTTGAAGTTTAAGTATGTGCATGTAGGATGCATTTCTTCGTATGTCTGCAATTTATACATATTTTCTGTGATTATTCTGATTTGTGTTTATTAGTTAGAACCAGCAATGCTAGAAGATTTTGTCTGTGTAAGCGTTTAAGAGCAATATTTAAAGGGATGTGTCTGTAATTTATTACATTTAGGGATGTAATAGTATTAAAGTAAAAGTGATTACAGCCATGCATGCAGTTTGGCATGTTAACTTGTGGCCTAATACATTTGCTGCAGGCCCTGATCAGATTCCCGTTGATCTCTACAGATAAGAGGAAACAGTGTGGGTTCCGGTTCTATGCAGAGTTTTTAATACTATTCTTTCAACAGGCCTAATTCCTTTCACATGGCAACAGGCAGAATTATGCCTCAATATAAAAAGGGTTGTAGAGATCTACCCTTGAATTAGCGTCCGATCTCACTATTAGATGGGGCTGGGAACATTTTTGCCAAGACTATTCTTGGCCATGTGCAGTTTTGGTCTGACTATAATCATGTAGTAAGCGTTCATCAGGCGGGCTTCAGGCAAAACAGAGGCACTATTGACCAATGTTTTCTTCTATTCCTCTTAATTCAAAAATACGTTACTCTCTTTAAGATGAAACTATATCTTGCCTTTTTAGATCTCAAAACTGCATTTGACTCACGTCAAGGGTTATACTTTGGCAGATACTTGAAGCTCGCAAAGTACCCTCAAACCTAATTTCAATTGTATCCTTATTGTACTCTCTAAATCAGGCAAAAGTTCGATTCAGTCTGGGGGTGGTATACGAAAGAATTTAATGTAATCATAGCAGTGAGGCAGGGCTGCATTCTGGCACCCCTGCTTTTCAATATATACATCCAAGAAATGATTGACGTTTTGCTAAAGGAGTGCCAGGATTACCCATAAATGGGACTAGTGAAATACCCAGCTCTTTTCTATGCCGACGACGCAGACATTTTATCAACAACCCCAGCAGGTCTAAAAAAGGCCATCTCAACATTTGAGCTCAAATGTATAAATCTAAAATTGGAGCAAAATGTTGAGAAATCTAATATCATGGTCTTTTGGCCTCGTTCATCTAAATGTGTGCCAGCTTCTTTTAGAATTGATTAAGATCTGCTTGAACGGATAAATCATTTCGATCACATGGGAATTAGATTCCAGGAAATCGGGAGTTGGGCACCACAAATGGCAAAATTGAGTACTAATATGGCAAAATATAATGGGGCTATTAATTATTTCTTTGTGCGCCATGATATCACAGCAGTTTCTCTAGCTCTTAATTTATTTAAGAAACAGTCATCTCGGGCTGCTTCCTATGGCGCAGAAGTATGGGGTCAAACAGCTTCAAACAATTTACAATCATGTGAGAGAAAATTATTTTAAAAGTTGTTACTGTTACCCCCAAGTACCTAATTCCCTTTAATATACCTTGAGCTAGGTATTTTACTTGTGGTGATCAAGGTGAAGTTTTATCCAGCTAGATACTGGATGAGATTTTGGAGCCAGGAAGGTGTAACTTCTTATCGTGAGGCATTGATACATTTCTTAAGCCTGGAGGGAGGTAGAAGCTCGAAATGGCCCACCCATTTAAAAAGTGTCCATTTAATCTTAACTTGAGTAATGTCTGGAATGAACCAACTTCCTGTCGGCAGTAGGAAGAGAGATTGCAAATCTAGTCATTAATAGCCAGTTAAGAAATTATTTAATCTGTGATGCCTCAAAATCGACTGCTGTACCAGATTATATTGGTAGCAGACTGTCAAAAGCCGGTATAGTATATATTGATCTAATTAGTCTGGTTTATGAAAAATCCTTATTTTTTCGCTTTAGATTAGGGCTGCTTGCGGTTGCAAGTGTCACTAACTGTTGCAGATCTCAGGAGTCTGTTGTGTAAGATCACAATAGAAGATGTAATGCATTTTATGCTGCTCTGCCAAAACACTTTGATGTTAAGATGCAGATATTTGAGACCAATTTTAACATCAGCTCGGATTCGTAATACAAGTGAGGCATTGCTATATCTAAGTAACGCTCAAAGTGTCTGCGGTCTATTTGCCGCAGCTCATTATATTCATAGAGCATGGTTATTGAGGGCAAGAACGGTCAATGAATGCATGGGGTGATTACAGCTTGAGTTGAAACGTTGAAGCTACGAGTAGGGCTCTCTTCATGATTTTTTTTTTGTTTTTAGTATATGCGAATAGTCATGTTTTTACAATAATGTTATAATATATTGACAGTTTTAACAATGTTTAATGAATAACTATATGTTATTGTATATTGTTTAGAGATGCTTTTATGGTTTTATGACCGAAATAAATCTTTATCTACTGAACAATTGAGTTACGGAAGAGTTGGTGTGTGGAACTCACATGAGGATTGATTGTAGAGTGTAAACTGTACAGAAACAATTGCTTAACAATTTGTTTTCACCCAGCAAAATATCAGTGTTAGGGGATAGTGGTGCGTACCGCAGCCTTAAACCTTTGGTCTAAATACAGATTAATTGTTTACTGTTAATATAGCCACACTAAGGTTATGCAACCACAATTATTTAATGGCCAACATCACTGTGGTGGTTTCTCCACAAACAGACTTGTGTATGGTGACCATAGTTTAGATAGCTTGGTAGTTTGTTGCAGTAAATAGGCCAATATTATGTGCAAAGGTCCTACTTATCAGATTATTCCCTATGCCCCAACAACTGGGATGGTTGGCAGTGTTTGTGGGTTAAATACTAAATTCACATACTAAAAATGTCAGACCAGATTTTGTAGCAGGTGTGAAATCATGGGAGGATAAGGACATGTCTGCATCCTAGTTATTGATGATTGAGGATGTTGGGGTCAGTAGGATTAGTCCTGTGTGACCTGTGAGGCTGTATCTGTAAAGTGACATGTACTGTTAGTACTTTGTATGCATTGTTTCCTTTCACACCTGTATGCCCAGTTATTGTGTTCATGGGGACTGTGTGGTAGCTCTACGGTTTATGGTTGGTGGATTTCATTCTAGTGGGACTTCATATGTGTGCTTTGCTCTTGGTGTTACTCTTGAGCTGCAGAATTTGTGTCTGTGCATAGGCGTGTGAGATGTGACATTCCTGTCCAGTGATTCGTGGCACCTCTTTGTGTAGTTTTGTGGGGTGACCTAGTTAGATGCACCTTTACTTACCAGGACCGGGTCCCTGAAACCCTGTGGTAGCTACATTGGATGGTTGTAACCTTCTAGAAGGTATCTGGAGAGGCAGTGCTACCAGTGCTTTTCTCCCCTCTACCTGACCTGCGCCCTCTAGTGGGATTCAGTAGTTATTCTTTCCCTTCTGCCCCGCTGTTGGACATTGTGCGATTGGAAAGAAGGGAGGTGCATGGCATCCCGCTTTCCCTCCTTCACAGATTACGTGTGTCTCTGTGTGGGTGATGCCATGGAATATGTGATGTCACCATGGAGTGTATTCCTGCCCAGGGTTCCACAAGTGTCAGTTGGGGCTGGCCTGTCTGGGAAGTTGGGGGCAGAAGGTCCACCTACTAATGTACTCATTTAAGTACATGTAACTTGACACTTAAATAAAAGGCACTTACTTCACATGATGGCTCCGTATTCACTGTGAAACAGGACTCTTCACAATTGGTCCAAGTTCAGAAACGTATCTTGTAAACTAGGTGGTCGTATGCACTGTGGCCTTCCTTATTCATGTATGTCACAATAAAACAGTGTTGGTTTGTTTCACCCTCTATTATAGCTATAAAATACGATCCGGCCCGTGGTAGCGTCCCAGGGCCGAAGTTATAGTTTAATGATGGGCCACAGCGCTGTTGCTGGGTCGGATCTTTTTTGTTTTTGTTTTTAGCACTCTGGGTTTTCAATCCGGAAACTCTGGTTGCTAACAGCAATGTATTTTGTTTGAATGCACGGGACCCTGCAAGTGCATCCCGTTCATTCAAAGAAGATACCTCCACGCAGAGCCCCTCTTCCATTTCCATGGCAGCCTTGAATTTCACCCCCGCCAGAGAACTAAGGTAAGTGCGGTGGGCAGGGCTTGGGGGTGTTGGGACAGACAGAGGGGGGGAAGGAAGGAGGGAAGCGGAAGTTGCTGAAGGTGGGGGGAAATGCAGAGCAGTGCAAGCTGCCTCCAGGTTGCTCAGAATGTGAGCTTGGCTCGTGGGATTCAGCCTGTGATCCAAGTTTCCCGAGTGGCTAGATCCTCTGCCCTGGATGCTAATACCCAGATCGACCCTTGACTCGGACTCATTGTTTTTGTTGCCATTATTGTTGTTAGGAGGTAGCGTTTTCGCTCACATCTCTGTGAAGCGTGGTATTAACAACTGTGAAAGTGTTCCCTTTTCCCTCTTTTTAAAATTTATTTTTTCTTAAGATTTATGGTTTATTACAAACATTCATCTTTCACATCATTTTTACATCCAACAATTCCTTGCATAAAATAAATCGACAACCCATTCTTAGCCATGTACTCTTGCAGGACATCCAGACTCTGCTGCAAGCCTATTGGAGGTTGGCACCAGGTCATCGGCGTAGAGGATCCTTGCCAAGTTTTGATCTCCGATCTTAGGAAGAAAAGCTCTAACCTGGTCCATGGTTTCTCCCAAGTCTGACAGAAATAAATTAAATAAGGTGGGTGCCAACGGACAGCATTGCTTTAATTCTCTGTGGGTATAAACTGGTCTAGTCACCAGCCCCTGAGCATTCAATTGATTTGAACTCTCATTGCCGTGTATAAAGACCTAGTGGCAGCCACCAAGTCGGTGGGAATGTTCCAAGCTTTCATTTTCGACCATAACAGTGGTCTGTCCACACTGTCAAAGGCCTTTTTCAGGTCAAGGAAAGCCGTGTATACTTTCTTTCAACTATTAACGGCCCTTCCTTTCAAGATGTTTAACAGAAAGAGGTTCAAATCGGTACCCAACCCCTTTACGAATCCCGTCTGACGTGGGTCATCTCTGTTCACTTCCGAGATCCAATTCTGCCGCTGTCTCAAGAGAAAAGCTGCAAACAATTTGCCCAACACATCCAAGAGAGCAAACGGACGGTAATTAGAAGGGTCGGCCCTGTTACCTCTATTGAAAATGGGAACAACTATGGTGGATCTCCAGGAATCGGGGACCTCGCCTGTCTTCAGGAGCTGGTTGAAAAGCATATAGATAAATGGCAGCCAGGCCTCAGGCTCTTCCTTGATCATGCAATCGGTAATACCATCAGGCCCAGGGGGTCTAGACGGATTAGCTTTTTTAAGTTTGTTTTAGTTGACAACGATAACTCCTGCCCACTCACTGGAGCAAAGAGTTTCTCATAAAATTCAGTGCAGGCATTCTCTGAGACCCCATTTAACAGGGAGGCTGAACGTGACACGCTGGACCCATTGATCAGTCTCTATGTAGATCTGAAGTCTTTTTTCATCAGGGATAGTAACATAGCTTCATCCTCCTTCTGTAACACATATGCATTGTGAAGTGCTAATCAGTTTTTATACTTTTGTTTTCTGTTTTTCGCCAATATTGATTGCCGTCCATTAGTCAGGTGCCCTATTTGCCTTAAATCTTTGCGCAGCATCTTTTTTTCAAGCATGAATCATCAAACTTATGGTTATTGACAGGGAAAGCTTTCTGGCCTTTTTGGACTTGAAATTAAACTCCTGAAGGAAAGGCACATACTTTGGATTCACCAGACTTTCCAATATGTCTGCTGTAATTTTCCATTAATGATCCTACATCTTGGAGTCTCACCAGCAAATGGTTTTGCACCATGTGTCGATTATACGTTAGTTTTCCAGATGTTTTTGTTCACCCTGAGGTTGTCACCCCAGGCAAGTTTTAAAAGAGCATGATCACGTGTGTTTTTTGGCACCACTTCTAGCAATATTATGTAATTGATTATAGTGCTGGACACGAACACATTGTCCAAGATAATGGAATAGGTTTCATTGGACCAAGTAGTCCTATCAGGACAGTCTCCCTTAGATTGGACGTTGAGCATATGTAGGTCCTTAGAAATCATCATCTTAAGCCATCCTGCTGCTCTATTCCCCTTATTTGCAATTCAAGGGTAATTGAGGCAAGGAAGGGTGAACAGAACAGAGGGAGGACAGAGGCAACGATCTTACTAGACCAAGTGAGGTTGAGATCGCGCAAGTGCAGGGGAGAGGGGAGGGGAAAAGTGCCAACGGAAAGGGAAGGGGGGCAGTGCTGTACATGGGATCAAAACAATAACAAGAAGTGCAGCCAGCAGGTGGCAGGTGCAAAGGTAAGTGCAGACAGCAGGTGCCCAAAAGTGTAGGTAGGGGGACTGTAGGGTTACAGATACATACCCAAGTGCAAGGGTTGCCGCGAGGCAGTGCAGGTGTGCAACTGGGCAGGCAAAGACCTGGACCCAAAATAAGAGGGTAGCCAGGTGACCAGTGCAGGATCAGACAGGAGATCAGCAGGGTAGAGGAAGAGAGAAGGCAAAAGCAAAGAGGAACGTCTTGAGGTGCTTCCGAATAAAGAGATGGTTCTCCTCAAGTTTCAGAGAGGCAGGGAGGCTGTTCCAGAGGGAGGCCCCCCCTGAAGAAAGAGATCTATCACCGACTCATTGCTTGGAGAAGTGACTGACCCAGAGGGAGTTGGAGGTGGAGAAGCGAAGACCTCGGGTAGGAAGGTATTTATGAAGAGAGAGTTGGAGGTATTGAGGACCCAGGCCCCTGAAGGCCTTGTGGACAATGCAGGGGGTCTTGAACGTAATCCTTGCAGCCACTGTGAGGTTCCAATACATCTGGACTGCAAAACTGCAATGTTCAGCCAGTGGGTCTGCATCACTGTTCTCATCTCAGGCAGTTCCTAATATGGGATTTGAGGAAGCAGTGTTAACCTTTTATCCCTTGTATGGCCCTCAAGGCACTAAACCATTAAGTTTCTCCTCCCACATTTTTCTTGCTCTTTTCTGAGCTGGTCCAATGAAGATTTTGAAAGAATAGAGAGATGGTTTTCTGACGTTATCTGTATTTGAACACCTTTATTACACAGAATGTATTTAAAAGAGCCCTACATTACCTTAGTTACCATTGAGAACATCATTCAGGACATAGATTCTTCAAAAACCCTATATGACATTAAATTTGTCTCCAGAAACAACCAGGTCAGCTGACTCCAAAATTGCAGGTAACCTTTTTAAGTCCTTGTTCCATGGAATTGAGATTTGACAGTCATTAATGAATACCTTAGTAACTACACCTGGGGAAGAGGTCGGACACACAGCCTGTTACATGTTACATTTCTGATTCTGCACTCTTTTGTTTTCTGTGAGATTCATCGGCTATGAAAGGACTGGCCTAAAGTCTTGACTGAGGACTGACCTAACATCTGAACATCCGTGCCAAATGATGTCTCTGAGCACAGCAGCTCATCTGTGGAATGCCATAGGCCTCAGAGATGGGCATGAGAACAGCCCTCCCTCGAGAAGTACACAGTTATGATGCTGGTGGCTCAAGCCCAAGGCTGCTCCAGGGTGCCATGCAAAGACATTGGGCCTCATTACGACCCTGGTGGTACAGAGTGAACGGCGCCGTAAAAGGTGCCGGCGCCGTTCACCCCGTACCGCCGCATTACAAGTTCCCCTCGCGGGACACGGTAAGCACGCCTGGGAAAACCAGGCGTGCTTACCGGGTCCCGCGAGGGGAAGAGGGAGCAAACAACGGGCCATCTCGTAATGGCCCGTTGTTTGCTCCCTCTCCCATTCCCATTCAGCTCTATGGGGGCTGAAATGGGAATGGGGAAGGACCGTGTCCGGGTCCTTGGAGGGAGGAATTACCGGGCCTTCCGAACTCGGAATGGTAGCGGCATGGTTACTGCCGAACTCGTAATGAGGGCCATTATGCTATTACGAAATGTGCTTTCTCTCTCCCTGTTCGGGAAATGTTTGCATATGTACGGTTAACGGGAGGAGAATAATATGTAGCTTCTGATTTGTACATAAGTATGAGCCAGGCCTGGGAGGAGCAGAGACGAATGCAGCCCTCCCAAGCACTGATGTGTGTGTTAACATTACATCACTTTTTGATCACACTTCTGGCCTTGTTTATTATTTGTGTCTTAGTGCCTGGAATGCCTGAGACGGTGTGAGGGAGCTAGATGAGCACTGGTATCGTGGGGAGCAGGACGAACCTGTGACATATGGTGCCGATCGCAGGGAGCTCCCCTTCATGAAGTGCATGACTGGAGATTACAGCAATACATCGGGTAAGTGAAACATTTTTTTCACTGTACCTGTTGCACATTTGATTTGTGGAATTTAGAGTCTTCAGGGACTCTAAGAATAATACGGAGATAGTGCCTCAGAGTGCTGTAGTGATACAGTACAGGGTCGCATGGGCAACTACAGGACTGAAATAAGGTCAGAGCATTCTTAGGCACCTGTGATACAGTTAGAGCACCTGTCATGGAGAGGCGGTGTAGGGTCGATGCTGTAAATGGCACAGGGTAGGAGTGTGAGGTCGGAAGCGGGATTTAAAGTGGAATAAGACAGATTACAGAATTCAGTTTCAGTTACAATATGGCAGATGCCGGTCCACTGACAAGGCAAGAGGCAGGGGTAGATCTGTCTTATAAGTCGGGGGCGAGGGCTGTGCTGGAGAGGCTGAGGAGCATAGTGGACGATTGGGAGGTGGTCCCCCAGTCGGTACAAAGTAATAAGGAGGCAGGGGTTGCCCAGGAACATCAGTTACAAAGGGTACAGCAGGGAGGGACAAGGGAGGTAGTGCTGAATTGCAAGCAAGGCAAAAAGATATCACAAAGGGGCTGAAGGTAGAACGTGATTGAGACCCTCAGATTTTGCAGTAATTCTTACACACATTTTCATGAGGAACAAATGGTGGCTGTTGCCAGACGAGATAGGGAGAGTGGTGGAAGGAAATGTAGATGTGGAGGAAAGGTTAAGATCCGCCCAGGGGTGGCCATACATTCTGAATGCAGCTGATGACGCATGGCTGAGACCAGTGAAGGAGTGGGAGGAGGGAGAACACACAGAGGGGCAGGAATGTGAGGTGCTAGCACCAGTGCCTGTGAGGGTTGGGGTGGATGATGCAGAGCGGTGTAGGGGTGGCTCCATGTATTTATGAGAAAGGGGAGGAAGAGAAGGGAGGCATAGGCTGGCTGGTTACCGGGGGAGGCAACTGTGTGCAATCCAGGGCAGAGAGGACATTTTGAAAAAAAGAGATGCGGTGAAGGATTTGGCAAACGGGGTCCTGACAGCATGGCGGGAGCCATGTCCGAACAAAGGGGCAATAAGTAAACTGGATTTCAGAAGGACGGGTGACTGTGCAGTGTGCACCTTAGACACGTCAGTGGACAAGATGCCAGTTGATGGTGTAGTGTCAAATACATATCAGATATTGTCAAATCACAACAGGATGCTTTCACGCCCCCATGTAATGAAGGTGGTCAGTGTCAGCGTGACTTAATAGTGTTTGGGGGAAAGAGCACAGTATGGTGAATTACAATCAGTGCTATTAGTGGTGTTGGCTCTGGGAAGAAAGAAGGTAACTGCATCGGAGCAAGAGTGGCCCGTGACACCTGACAAAGACCTACAGCCACAACTAATGGCATCCATAGAAGAAAAGGAGTGGCATGTGATGGAGGGCACACAGCTTGAAGTGGTGGAGATTATCCTACAGATGAGTAAATAGGAGTATCGAAGTAAATGTGAGAGGCTCCTGGCCATTTGGAAAGGGGAAGATGAAGAAATGATTCAGCATATCAGTGCAGAGAAAGGGCAATACAATGCATTTCAGTGCCCAACAGAGATGGCCTGGTGGCCCCATGGCAAACGAGGGCTGGCAGGAACACATGGACATTTGTGTGGCTCATTGGAAGAAAAAACAGAAAGAGAAGCAAAAGAAGGAGCAGTTCAAACAGATGGATGTGAAAGGCACACAATGGGAAGACTGACTGTCGTTTGTTCTCCATGGACTTCTTAGAGAGTGGTCAGCGACCAGGTATTCACCATGCAAGATGCTACTTGGAGAAAATATGACAAGCACTGACAAGTTGCTGCTGACACTGACTGTGGGTGCACCTAGGGACTGGGAGGTACTAGAGGCTAACTATATACTATTTAACATTACAGCGCTTTTTGATCACACTTCTGGCCTTATGTATTATTTGTGTCTGAGTGCTGAGTGCCTGGAATGCCTGGGATGTTGAGAGGGACTTAGATGAGCACTGGTATCGTGGGGAGCATGACGAACCTGTGATACAGCCCTCACCCAATCAGAGTTAGTAAATGATTACAACTTTTACACTGCAACCCTTAGAGTACCTGTTATCAGCAGGACACAAGTATAAAAGGGGTCCAGATTTAAGCAAGGGTGGAAGAGTTTAGAGGCAAGGGGAAAGTGTGGAATTTCACATAGGAGGCAAAGAAGGAGTGGAGGAAGCAGGAGAGAGAAGTGACAGAAAGGCATAGAGGAATTCTGTAATGCCTTTTAAAAGGATGCCATCCAGTTGTGGTTCTATAAACCACCCTCTTCCTAAAGTCTGGGTATTGTAATGAATACCATGGAGTCATCACTGATCCTCCTCCCATGTGGCCACGGTACGGTAGCTGCTAACTGATCCTGACACCGGGGGTGGCTATATGGGGGTGGATCACATGGGACAAGACAACCTCTGGGGAGACGTAATGGTTTCATTGAATGAGACATGGTATCCCCCATTTGCCCTTGAAGATAATCTTCCCATACCTAAGACCCCCATGACATATTTTCATACATCTACCTTTCCCCCTAGGAAAAATAAGAAAAAACATTCCCCCAAATATTATAGACCAAACCTCCAACTTTGGTATATCTTGTGGAAATTATGACCACCTTCTCCAGTTCCATTTTTCCATCAACCAACACTGCTTTACCATTTAAAACTATTTAGAGTGATTGGTCAATCTTTGTAAATCAACTAGCAACAATGGACTTCGGGTCCAAGAAACATTCAAGTACTGGGAAAAGGAAGAGGAAAATAGCAGTGCAGAGCAGAGGAAGCCACAAGCCTGGCGAGTGCTCTAGTTGTTTTCCTCAAACACTGGTGGCTGGGAAATTTGAAGACAGGAATCAAAATGCTAGAGGCTGCTGTTGGCAAGATAACTTTTCTCCCATCCACAAGGCTCGAGGAACCAAAAAAAAGAGACAGGCATGGTGGAGCCAGGTGGCTCACCATACAGGAAGAAGGGAGACTCTGCAAGAGCAGGACATGCTGCTGAAACGCCATGAGCCAGTGGAGAACCTCTGGGTGTTCGCCAACCACAGAAAGCAGTACCTTACTTACCAAAGCCTGAAGTTATGCGGACATGTGGAAGAGACGTCACAGGACCAGCTGAACGAAGATTAAGCAGCCACAAAGGGAAGGTAGATGGTGTACCTTCACCAGTTCACCACGAATGAACCCCAGAATGCCAGCAAGAGCCTATCTGTCAACCCAAAGACAGTGGGGATACTGGGGCATATCAGTGACCACACCAAATACAAATAACATTTAATGCAACAGCAGAATGAGGGAAAGCAAAGAGACTAATTGCAAAAAAGTGGAAGATAATAAAAGTCCATACCAGTATGTGAATGCATAGAATGCAAATACATGAGAACACTGAATCGAATAATGTATCAAGAGGATGCATTATACAAACAAGTAAATAAACAACTGCTGAGATGGGTACAGAAGCCCTGGCAGGAGAGTATATCAGGCAATTACAAGTGTGTGAATATGAGAAGTCCTGCCAGGAGAGTATAGTAGGCAATCACAAATGTGTTAATGCAAGAAACCCTGGCAGTAGAGTATACCAGGCAATTACAAGTGTGCGAATATAAGAAGTCCTGGCCGGAGAGTACACCAGCAAATCAGAAGTGTAGAACTACAAGAAGCTCTGGCAGGAGAGTATGCCAGCCAATTGCAAGTGTTTGGGAACAAGAAGTTCTAAGTAAAGGAGTATCAGAACTGTGCTGATCAGATGAGGAAAAGTACAGTCCTGGCAAATCAGGAAACCAGGACATCGGAAAAGAAATAGAATTACAAAGCTAAAGAGCTTTGTGTGTGACAGTGATATTGTGGGCCAACAAAGACACAAGGAACTGTTGCATGGAGAATTTATTTTGTTGAAAAGAAACCAGGGAAAGGGAGACCCGTCTGGAACAAGAACTCTTCATCCTTAAAGAACGTTTGTGTTGGAACTATTTATTCTCCTTTTATGAACACATTTGCAAAAAGCTTCAAAGTTTAAAGACATTTCCCTTTTCACCTTTTTTTTAGTTTGGTTTGTAGTGTGAGGGTCAGAATAGAACTTTTTGACACAAGGACAGTTTTGATTTTGACATCCTGACACAGACAGATCCTTGGTTTTGGCTTAGGTAGGGATATTCCTCTTAGAGCAGGGTCAGCGAGGCATTTTACCAACCCTTTTAATTTCAATAAAAGTCTTCAAACAAAAGCATGGCTATCTTGTGTCCGAGTTTCATTCCTGACTCTTCACAGTATTGTAATCACATATTACATATAAAGGAAGGTATCAGAAACTCATAAATAGTATTCAAATTAACATAATGTGTCATACCCATACATATGTGACCACTTAGTCCTGATAAAATGCACATACTTAGTTCACACTAATATAACAAAAATAAAAAATTAAAAAATATTTATTTACATCCATTTTTAAAATCGCACAGTGTGCAAATAGACAACCATAATCAAAAAAGTACAAGATCAATAGAATCCCCCAATGGACACAGCTAAACCAATGAACCTTATATAGTCCTTTATTGTACCAACGATATATGTAAACAGTTATGTAATCATACAATATTCTGTATATCTGTCCCTGCTTCAAAAATATGTTGGACATTCCTTGGGAGCTACAATGTGATGTGGTACATGGTCCAACGTTCATGCTCTCATATCTATTAAATTGCAATTGTATGGGTATCCAAAAAGTATTGTTCCTATTCATTCACCTGCATTCTCAACCTACAAATCAAAAGAGAATGACACATGTGAGTACCTGTCAAGTGAATCTAGGTCACTCCTTCAATTGAATATTTAATAATCTGATGTTATAATTCACCAATCTGCCCAGAAACGTACAACAAGAGCTACTATCAAACCAACCCACGATTAAAGGGCATCTCAAAACTTTCTATGTTGTCAATTAATTTATTTTTAAGTCCTCCCTCCATCAATATTGTGTGTTCAACGTCGGGAGACCTATTAAAACCCTTCCTAAAGGTAAACATTTCAACAGCCATCATCTAATATGTATGTGTAGAGGAGGAGCCAAACGCCTCTACCGGAAGTCCCGCCCCTAAATTGCCTATATGTTGGGAACTGGAAATAGTGACAAGGAAGACACCTGTAATGATGCCAATAACACGAGCAGCCTTTGAAGCAAAGTATCTATTGAGAAAACCTTTCTTTATGTATCCACAAAGAGCTAGCAGTCTCTTGGGGAAGATCCCTGAGGAGCGAGAGAAGTTGAACAAAAGAGCCGATTGGTGACATCACATGACGTAAAGTGACACACCGAAACGATAACAGAAGAGAAAGTAAAGGGAACATATAGAATTTGGTGATGAAGTAAGAATCGAGTAAACGTTCACATGTAAAATGAAGACTGCACGTGTGAAGAGCATGGAAGAAAATGCAAACCATTTTATAAGTGTACAGATGCTGGAAACGCAAGTAGACTAAGTAAACATAAAGGCTGGCTATACATAGTGAATAGATTGCGGCAATGCACCAAGGTATATATATATATGCATAAGAAATCTTGATGTTCCACATCATGTTTTAGCAAATTGAGACCCCATGAGTGTGTTTTTTTTGTTTTTCAGAGAGACCTTGTTATGAGACATCAGTTGATGTCAGTTGTACTCCCTGTTTTAGATAATTGTTAATAAAAAAGCATACCTTTTGCCAACTTCCTGAGGCAATCTTTACATTGATGTTTGAGTAGCTTCTGCATCCCCATCCATCCCACCTCGTTTTAGCGGGCCCACACAGGTTCAGATGGTACCCATATAACTCCAAAATCAGATTCCTAAAAAGGGGAGGGATAGATGCAATTCATCTTTTAGATTGTAACCCAGAAACAACCCATCATCATCTGTGACTAAGGGAACACACTCCCTCCTTACCTCTTATATGAAAAACCTCAGAGCGAGAAACACATCTGCTGTGCCTTGTAGGAGTATACTCCAAGTGAGCTAACATTGAATGCTACAATATAACACCACATTGAGATGTCAACTCTTGCAAAGCCTTTTTGATTGCTTACAAATTGAACTCCTCCCCATTTGCTAATGCCACGGCGGCCTTAGACTGAATGGGCCAACGTGTGTCAAAAAATACACTAGTCTTCCTCGCTGGTCGCATTACATGGAGAACAGACACATATCCTATTATCACTGTTCTAAATTATGACCCAAAAAGTCACAAACACTTCATATGACCTAAACCACATAATTGCTTCAAAAACGCCTATTTAAGGTCTACAAATAAATTACCAATAAGATTTCCCATATTAAAATTGTAGTTTGTTGGAAATCTTTGCATGGACACTCTATTCCATGGATAATGCATAAAAAAGGTAGTCACCCCTAAGCGAAAGTTATATTGCAGCAATCCATAACTTTCCATATTCCAGTATGTCATTATCACCATTTCATCGACATGAGCTAGATATACAAAATATTGTGTGACAAAAGGTACCTCGCACTTGCCACCAGCTGGCCCTTGTTATTTATCCTGTATGCTGTATGCTAATAACCCTGTACTGCACTTTCCCCTCTCCCTTTCCCCCATGCACTTTTCCCTTCCCCTCTACCCTTGCACTTGCGCGATCTGAATGACACCTGGCCTAGTAAGATCGTTGTCTGTCTCCCCTTGTTCCCCCCCTGCCTCGTCGAGCCTTGAAACACTTATGTATAGGCGCGTTACAAATGCCTTATCTTATCATATCATATCATTACATAACTGTATACATACATCAATGGTAAAATATAGGAATATATATGGTCGATTGGTTTGGGTGTGTATATTGGGGGATTCCGTTGGAATTGATCCTGCACTTTTTTATTAGGGTTGTCTATTTGCACACTCTGATCTAAAATGTGCATATTTTTATATGTGTATTGGGTATAATGCATGTTTTCTATTTTTGTTATATTGGTGTGAACCAAGTATGTCAATTATTTCAGGACTAAGTGTTTACATATGTATGGGGATGACACATCATGTTAATTTGGATACTATATATGTGTTTTTGACACCTTAGTTTATACGTAATAGAGGATTCTGTAATGCGCCTGCAGCCTTCCAACACTTCCTAGGTGAGGTCCTCTTGATGTCTGCACAATGGTATACATTGATGACATTTTGCTAGAGTTGTGAAATGATCAGGAACACCATCAATGCAAAACAAAAGAGATGATGCCTGGAAGGTTTGGAGTGAATCCTGAACTCTGGCATTGCTCTGAGCAACCCTCCAGACCATCCTTCTTCACCTGCCAAGCCATTACAGAATGGGAAAGACCATATGCAAATCAGGCTTGGTCCACCCCAAAAGGGGCAGTCCAGGCCGGACTGCTAGGACACGCCCCTTCTGCACAAGACCACAAGCATCCCCGGACATGTGGGCATCATCAGTGAGGAGTATCCTGGGTCTCTAAGCCCAGCAGGGTCAGGGCCCACGTCTGGGCATACCTGTCCCACTCGGGGTGATTTGTGCAACAACAAAAAAGATGAACACCATCAACACATGAAATTGGTAGTTCAACTCCTAGGTACAGGGTTACACCACATAGTTAGTAGTAGTGTACTCCTTAACTAAATTACTGCATTTCTTTCCATGCAAGGGAGTTCTATCTGTGGGGTAGCTTGCCAATCTTTTTGTGCAATATGTAATTTGCTTGCATGGGATACACTGCCACCTGGTTTCTGATCATAGCACTCAATTTGCATGACATATTTGGCAAGCCTTCACCAAACTACTGGCAGAAGGGGGAATGCTGTTCACCAGTTATCACCACCTAACCAACAGCCACTTGGAGATGCTAAATCAAAGCATCCTAGGTGGAACTGGAGTTTGCCGGTAGGGTCACGGAACACCCGGCAGGCCTGACTTGCCGGGAGTTCAGTCCCCTACCAGCAATGTTTTCACTGAAGCATCGGCACTGTTAGGAGGGGTGCCGGTGCTTCAGTGACCGCGGGAATGGGGATTTACTGTCTTTGCCGCCTGCCATAATATCTGGTGGCATCGGGAAGTCAGGTGGCGGAAACGGTGTTATGAGGTTGCCGGTAACATGCCGCCAATCAGCAGGTTTTACCGGCAACCCCGAAATGAGTGCCTTGGTCTATAACAATTCAGTCCACACGTCCACAAAGACAGCATCATTCAATAACACCTATGGTTACCACCTTCATGTATTATCAACAATAAGACGAACAACCATAGCACTACATGTGATTTAGGTGAAACACAAACAACAGTAGGTGTTGTAAGCCAATAGTAACCTGAAATAAAGTAAGTTGATGTTTACAAAGCATGCAGAGAGACCTGGGAGGGAGGGCCCATGCTATCATGTTTTTGACTGGGTGTGGTTGTCAACTAGAAAACCTACATTTGAAAGTGCTTTATGAGCTCCACTAATACTAAATTAGGCCGTTTACTATCACAACTCGAGTTAATGCTGTGATGGTCCAACTGTAATTGCTCACACAAATGAGAATGCAGCCAGTGCTCCATGCAGCCCTGATAAAACCAACCCCAATATACATCCATTCCAAAAATACACGGCCCATTATAGTTGAAGAGTACCATGAATATGGAGGGAATCAGATCTTGAATTCCCAGATCAGGCAGGGATGTCTTTGGTATTTGATAGATTGGGTGGGATACACGCTAAGGAAAGATATGATATGATTGGTTATTTATAACGCGCTTCATACCCGGAGGTTTCTAAGCGCGGCCCCCTGGACCGAACTTGTGTTGTCCCGTGTCGTTTTGCTTCCAAGTCGAGTACATTGCCCTTGAGCTATCCTCCCGAGATTCTGGGAGCTTGCTGAACATGTTCATGCTCCTCGGCTGCTGCGCCCCTTCCATGCCAAATAACGCTACAAGCTGGGGCCCTGTGACTTCTGAGGGAGGGTGTTTGCTGTCAGAGGTCAAGGAGGAGCAGGGCAAGGAGGAGAAAGACAGGAAGCACCAGCATCACACCCAGTTCCAGCAGGACACACCATGACCAGAACGACAACAATTGGGGAGAAAAGGGGTACCCGTTAGCATCCCAGGGTTCCCCTGTGTCCCCAATGCTGGCAGAAGTGGGTGATAGCGCTCGCTGGAAGACAAGGAGAAAGGAACTCAAGAAGTACTGCAATTCCCAGTGATATTCTGGGGAAGTACTACAAATAAGCAATCATGTTGGGTGATCAGCAGATGTCCGCCTGCTTGCGCTGGATGAGGCACCAGAATGGACGCTTCCACCCGAAAGTCCTTGTCAGTAGGAGCACGTTGGGGAAATGCCCTCTGTGTACTATTCTGCAACTCCACAACTACAAGAGATAACCCCTGGGGGCATCCTTGAGAAACTGGTGGTGCAATTGAGGTTTAACGTGCATTTCATGTGGGGCACACCTATGAATGCACTTATGCCTGCATGCACCATACATAATTTTCACATGCAACTAGGGAACAGCCAGTTTGACTAACTGTAGATGTGTTTGAGATATAATTTTAAGACACGGGGTGTTTTCAGAGTTTCTTTATTTTCCGCCGGCTTACTGCCACCACCCAGAATCTTCAGGGCAGAAGCATTACCCTGGCTCCACCTCCAAGCCTGCTCAATGCATGCATATTCCAGTGGCTCGAACTATGGAACAAACTAAGTGCATGCTCACGTTTGTGTCTATTTTGTGTGACTGTAACATGCACTGGGGCGGGGTGGGTGGCTAACAGAATGCTCAGCCTGGTTTAATCTGTGTGATGCCAAAACAATGTGCTTGGTGAATTTACCACTGGCATAAGGCTCCAATAATGTGCAGGGTGAATTAGCCACTGTGATAAGGCTACACATATGCACTGAGAGAATTAACAACTGTGATCTGACAAGAAGGCTACCATTGCGTGATAGCCTTGTGTGTTTGTGCAGGGAGAATATCACATTTTAAGTATGCTCTGTATGAGTGTTGGCTAACTACAGATGGTGTGTGTGTGGGCTATGATAAAGAGCCCCGGGTTAAAACAGAGCTGAGGAGCCTGTCTTACCCTAACATGTACCTACTTACCCATCAATCAACTGAACTCCTCTTGCTGGATGCACAAGCTTCCCCTATGCATCCAACCATCGAGACCCTAACCCTCCTTTCCTGTAAGGATCCCAGAAGTTCTTGTGAGTTTAATCAGCAAACATCAAGACCTTTGAGAGGAGAGTTGTGTTTGTGCTCCCCACGTGCAAGAAGTTGTAACAACTGCATAAAACAGAGGAGGGCAAGAGCAAAAGGGTGGAGAGGGTGAGAGAAAGGACGGGAAGGGGTTGGTGGAGGGAAAGGTGCTGAGGAAGAAAATAAAAGAAGATGGGGAAGCAGAAGAGAGGACAGGAAGGGGTTGGTGGAGGGAAATATCAGAACGGCAGGCAAAGGATGAAAGAGGAGGTGGCAGGGGAGAGAGAGAGGCTCGAGGAGGAGAGCAAGAGAAGGAGGAAGAAAGAAGTCATCAGAGGATGGAGACAAGAAGGCAGAAGCAGTTGGACAAGGATTTCCAAAGCAAACAATTCTTGTTGGCTAAATCAAGTATGCCAATGGCTAGAGGGTTTATTGATGAGCAGGTGGCATAACCAACGGGGCCTAAAGTTGGGATGAAGCTAAGAGCCAGTGGTTGGCTGGAACTCTGCACACTGCCCTAGACAGGTTAAAATGGCAATACGCTGAAAGTCAACCTGGGCCATTGAGGAAGAAACCAACAGTCACCTGGAAACCAATGTTCTGTGATGTCAAATGACCACAGTCCAGGAAGGGCGACATTGGCTATTAATAAGAGACAATAGCCCAGGAGGGCCAACATGTGGCTGTAACATTTGTCCAAGAGCTCATTTGCGGCCTCATGAGCCCCATAGAGATGTGAGTGACTTTGCGATTTGGTAAACAGGCGAGATCATTTTAGCCTTGAACTGTTACATAGTAGAACCTTGGACCCAGGAAACCGATCCTAATAGACGCATAGCTTTGTGCCTTTTGAATATTGCTCTCATGTCTTTTTGTCATCCCTGAAGCCTAACACTCTTTGACGGGGGATCATCCACATTTGATTTTACTTCTTCCAAACAATCATTTGTCTTGAGACCCAAATAAAGCATTCTGTTAACTCCTAAACTCCTGCACTTTTATTTATTAATCCCTCAGACTGTGACAGTTACAAGGTGTGATATACATGCGCAAGGCCATACGTTGATACACTTTGGACACATTCACCTTGCCATGCAGTTAGTAGATTTAATTGGGTAGCCCTTTCAATAGAAAATAGACATGGATACCTATCAAACAGGTTGCCTTCATTGTGTACCAAATCAATAAGATGTTGTAACTTTGGTCTTGGTACCAGCCTCCATTTGTATAGAGAAATGATTATGCTGCTCTCCTTTGAGTCAGGAATTTTACATTTTATAATACCATTAGTAAACGGTTTAGATATGTGGCTTGCCCACGAGCAAGGGTTGACCTTGGTCAATAAACTAATTGCCACCTTTACTGGGCTTGTGGCTATAGTCCTCTTTAAGCCTAGATTTAAACTTTTTACCATAGGCTGAAAACATTTTAAACCATCCAATACTCTCTTTTCTGTGGCTATAGATGTGTGGGAATTTGACTGCCAGGTTTGCCCAAATGATAATTTACAGAGTCAATCCAGATATTTGGCATTATTACACGTTCAATGGTGAGGTCCATTTTTGATGGTAATTTCATTGCCACCACTTTTTTGGAAAGGCTTTGAGTTTTACATCACCACCGATTTTCAATTTTTAACCCATGTTAAATCCACCAAATCCCCAATGGATTCATATGGACCCCAGAAATGGGGACTAGTGTCGCCATAATTCCACTCATAATCCGCTGGACTCAATGATGTTATCAGAACCTGAATTTGGTGGTCATTTCCGCCAGAAGTTGCATCATATGAGAACCTAGCCAACAGGCAATTTAAAATACAACCCTACATCTCAAAATGACTACCTGTCTGCATGTTGTTGATTCTACTCAGCATTGTGAAATGTTTCACACCAGCAAGGAGGCTTGCAATTTCATCCACAGGCCAACCTTCTCCTCTTTGATAGACGCTTCCCGCGCCTCATCAATTTCCTCTCTTTTCCTGCTGTCCCCTCTCTCCCCTCTATGGCTTCCTCGCCCTCCTGCTGTCTCCTCATTGGCTACCTTGCCCTCTCCTACTTCCTCTTCTGCCCCCCTCGGGCTTCTTCTACACCTCCGCAGAGCGTACCTCTGATTTGTACCCCACCCTGGAAGTCTTTTAAGGACAGCAACCTTCTCCATGTTGCCTCTCTAAACTCTCGCTCTGCTGTCAAACACTCCTCTGACATCTGCCACCTCTTGGAGGAACGTGACCTCGATGTCCTCGGTCATGGTTCATGGCCAGCTCTGTCACAAGCCTTTACACTCTCCTCCCTGATGGTCTCAACCACTGAACTCCTCCTTCTTGGAGACTTTAACATCAACCTGGATGCTTCTTGTCCTTCCAATGGACTCTTTTGTGACCTCTGTGACTCTCTCTCTCACTTTCTATTCTCCCCTCCAGCCCGACTAACTCTGCAGGGCAGACTCTGAATGTTATGATCTCTTCAGACCTTCCCCTTTCAACCCCTCTCACTACTCCTCTCTCCTGGAGTGATCACTTTCTCCTTTCCTCCCATCTCACCCTCTCTACCCCTCAGGCCACGCCAACTCCAGCACCGCCACCTACCTTCTCGTTTATCCGACCCATGAAGCGTGTGTCAGGTTGAGGCTTTTGCTGCCACTTTCTTACCCCCTCCTCCTCCTTTGGCTGACTCACACCCTGACACAGCCCTTTCCATGCTCCACTCTGCCATATCTGATACTCTCTCTGTCCTTGCCCCTGTCATGAGGATCCACTTGAAGCCCAAAGCCAAGTGCAACTCTTGGTATGACTCAGACCTTGTCACCCTTAAACGCGAGTGCAGGGTGGCTTAGAGGAAATGGCGTGTTTCCGGTACATCCTCTGACAAACTGGCCTGCTGCCTGCTCCAAAGGCAATACCAGCTCTCTGTCCGCACCAAGAAGAGAGCTCACATCCAAGCCCATGTCTCTGCGGCATCTAACAACTCAGCCGAACTCTTTAAAATCTGCAAGGAGTTGGCCAATGCTGCAGTCTCTACCTCCCATGTCCCCTCCCAGTCCCTCTGCATGGCCCTGGCTTCTCATTTCATCTCTAAAACTCAGAACATCCTGTCCTCTCTCTCTTCCTCTCCCCCCTCTACTCCCTGCTATTCCTCTGCCCCTTCTTCAGCCACCTATCCTCCCTCTATGAAAGTCTCATCAAAACAGGTTCATCCCTGTTCCTCCAAAACCATCAAAGACCACATTGACACCCTGGCTCCTGCTCTGGATGATTTCTGCAACCACTCCTTCACCACAGGAGTATTCCCCTCCTCCCTGAAGCACTCCCTTGTGCACCCTCTTCTTAAGAAACCCTCTGCCCATTCGTCCTGCCTGGCTAACTATCGTCAAATCTCCATCACTCCTTTTCAGGGCAAACTCTTGGAAAAGCTGGTCATCTCCTATCTTAATCTTCACACAGAATCTGTTGGTTGTCTCCATGACCATCCATCTGGCTTCAGAGCTGCCAGAAGCACGGAAACTGCTCTCCTGAACATCCGTGAAGACCTGTTCTCCAACCTCGATTCCAATACCCACTGTGTCCTCATCTTACTTGATCTCTCTTCTGCCTTTGACATGGTCAAGCATGCCATCCTGCTCAACCATCTCTGTGATGACCTGGGTGTCATCGAACGGGCCCTGGCATGGCTGACCTCCTTCCTCTTCCTCTCCTTCCTCTCCGATAGACCCTCCCAGGGCCAACTTGGGTCCTTCCTCTCCTCTATCTCCATCTCTACCTGTGGTGTTCCCCAGGGGTCTAACCTCTCTCCCTGGCTGTTCAACCAATAACTGGCACTTCTCGCCCACTGCATTGATGCTCACTGCCCCAACTTTCAGTGCTATGCGGATGACACTCAACTCAATTTCAGGCTCCCCTCTGCCACCTCTTCTTCTTCTCTCATCTCTGACTGTCGGTCCTCTGTCCAGGAGTGATGTGCCGCCAATGATCTCTGCCTTAATGCCAGTATGACCGAGATTCTCCTCATTGGCACATCTGCCCCTTCCTTCCCTGACACTCTCTGGCCGGCCTCTCTTGGCCCCCTTCCTGCTCCCACCTCTGAGGCTAAAAACCTCAGGGTCTTTGACTCCACACTTTTCTTCTCTCATCACATCTCTGATGTCTCTAAGAAGTCACACTACCAGCTGCACCCCCTCTGAGGTATTCTTCCTTTTCCTCTCCTTCCCCCAGAAGCACACTGTCTCCAGAGCTCTGGTTCTCTCCAGGCTGGACTACTGCAACAACTTCTTTCTAAATCTGCCTGCCTCTACTCTCTGCTCTCTGCAACTCATCCAAAACAGGACTGCAAGACTTGTCCTTGGCCTCTAGCCCAGGGATCGTATCTCTCCAGGACTGAAATCTCTGCACTGGCTCCCAGTGGCGGCGAGGATTAAAGTTAAAAACCCTCTGCATTGTCCACAAGGCCTTCTGGGGCCTGGAACCTCAATACCTTCAACTCTCTCTTCCTAAATATCTTCCTACTCGAGCTCTTCGCTCATCCGCCTCCAACTCCCTCAGGGTCAGTCGCTTCACCAAGCAGCAAGTTGGTGGTTGATCTCTTTCTTCAGCTGGGGCCTCCATCTGGAACAGCCTCCCTGCCTTTCTGAAACTTGAGGAGAACCATCTCTGGTTCCGGAAGCACCTCAAGACCTTCCTCTTTGCTTCTGTTTTCTCTCCTCCGCTCCCCTGCTAATTCTCCTGGCTGTATCTGAATCTGCACTGGTTACCTGGCTACCCTCTGATCTCGGGCCCAGGCCCCCCCCCGGCCTGTTGCACACCTGCACTGCCCCCCTGGCAACCCTTGCACTCGGGGACTGTTTCTGTATCCCTACAGCCCCTACTACCACTCGACAACACCTGATGTCTGCATTTGCCATAAGATGGCTGCACTTTTATTTATTCTCTTTATTTATTTTTCTGTTATCCTATGTTCTGCACTGCCCCTCCCTTTCCCCCGCACTTTTCCCCTTCCCCCTCACTTGCGCGATCTCAATGTCACCTGGCCTAGTAGGATCGCTGTCTCCGTTTTCCCTCTGTTTCCCCTTCCTTGCCCTGTCGTGCCTTGAAACACTTGTTTTTAGGCGCGTTATAAATGCCATATCATATCACGAGGCTAGTCGTGGCTTCCTTGGTGCACCTATGGGAGATGTGATCAAGCAATCAACAGTTAGGCTATATCGCAGAAGTATGTGAGGCAGCCCCTGAAAGAGAAGAATACAGAAGTCAGTAAAAATAAATGTCCAATAAAAATGAGGTACAGTACAAAAGGAATGACCATTTAACTGCACAGAAAGCAGCGAAGAAGACCAGATGCATCTAGACGTAACCATTAAGGTAGTCTGCCTTAATAATGCATATAACAAACATTACTGTGTTCAAAGAAAAGAAGAGAGTCAATGTTGTTTAATGCTGTAATCGTTTCCTAACAGAGTACAGTGCTATGGAGAGAGGTTCAGTGTTTGTGGTCCAGTTATTCCAACTGCTCGTGGCGTTACTCCCACTACAACGTCATTTTCTATGCCACTGATGGCATTCTGAAGCATTGAGCTCATATATGATTTAAACTTGGACAAGGGCGCACAGAAAGATTGGAACACACGGGGTTCTTGAGTCGAACAGTTTCAGTTGCCATTGATTTTGAATCAATTCGGATCCTTGCTGTTCCAGTTTTTCGGTTCCTTAAGGTGGGAGCCTCTTGTCTGTGGTTCCAGTGCACCTTTAAATTTTGAGTTTTGGTGGTGAATATTGCCTAGTGTGCCTGCCCCTCAAAATTAAGATTAAAAAAGGGTAGGAGGGAAGCCTCCCTTTTTAAAATATTTGCAAGAATGTTTTCATTTATCTGGTTTTATTTCAGAGTTGCGGCCTGTCAGCAGAACCGAGCAAGGACTGGTATTCCCTCGCCAGTCAGTAGTTAAGTAAGCAAGAAGTGGTTTGTTAGGTTACTAGCGCCCAGCCTTTGTAAGATTGACTTCACAAGTGAGATCTAGGTAAGTTGGTTGCGAATTAAAGTGTTTTTTTTTATTATTTATTGGTAGTGTAGTGGTATGAAGAAATTATAACAAAGGTACCAACATATTCCATTTGAAGGCATGTGCAGTAGTTTCGCCACTACCCAGACTTTCTCAAGGCACAATTCTGATTATATGTACAACACTTTGTCCAGCAACGGTTCGGGGGTCCTGGAAATTCACCAACAATTGTTGGCTCATCTTCATGGGAAGTGTGCAGGTTGAATAATGGTTCTCAAGGAGTTGGAGGAGTTGGCCCGTTTAGGCCTCTTGTTGTCTTCAACAATTGACTGGATATTTGAACAGGTGGACGCACACACCATTTGCAATCAGAGCAATAGCATCTTGATCCCATACTTGAGTGCCAGACTACTCCTTCTTTGTGGCAGAAGGGATTCCCTTTCCATCATCCCACAGTTCTGGCAATATTTATTGCAGAATGGTAGCTGTACAGCCTTCTTATGGCCTGCACAGATGAAACAACAAGCCGGTCCAATAGCACAGCAGTAGAGCACTCGCTTTGACATCTGTGCAGAGCCTGCTGGCGCAGGTTCGAATCCCGGCAGAGCCAAACTCAGCCTTCCATCTTTCTGAGGTCGATGAATGAACACCACACACCGGGGATAATAATAAGCAGCGCTCAGATGCCTGAGAGTTTGTAGCGCTATATAAATGCTAAAAAAAACAAAAAAACAATAGTTCTTGAGAAGAAGGATGCAGTGCTACTGCTGGGTACCAGCACTGGATCCTGACAATTGAAGAGACATGAGCTCAGATGAGGGCGCAGCAAGCCCTTAAGCAACAGTAATAGGGCTGGCTTCTCGATTCTGTGAGGCCTGGGGAGTGGATGATGTGCCTCAGGATTTGGCGCAGAGAGTGTCTGCTCCAACTATTGTTCTCGGGTCCTTTTTTGGTGCAATGAGCCAGGTGTGAAGGTTAAGTTTCTTGGATTTGAAAAGATGACTAAATGGTCCTATCAAACCGAAGCACACTAAGACTTGGGGGTTATCACTGCTGCCCTCCAGCACTGGTTCCCAATGTGAATATGATGGGTGCTCTGCTTTGAAGGTCTGGCTTCGGTGAGCTTGTCAGCAGTGATAGGTCATTACTCTGGCTGCAGTTTCTCCTTTCTGTGAGTAGTCTTTTTAAAACAGCACATATTGATTGATTGATTGATATTTTATTTCTATTGCGGTCGTACACAAGTGTTTCAGAGCGCGACAAGGCAAGGGAGGGGAACAGGGGAGAACAAAACAGCGATCTTACTAGGCCCAGTGACATTGAGAACGCGCAAGTGCATGGGAGAGGGGGAGGGGAAAAGTGCATGGAAGGGGGGAGAGGTGGAAAGTGCGAAGCAGAGGAGAAACAGATAAATAACAATAAATAAATAATAAAGGCAACACACAGTGGTAAAGCAGCCAACAATTTGCAAGTGCTGATTTTAAGGCAGCAGACAGGGTAGGTCTGATAAGTGCAGGAAGAAAAAGGGGGGGCTGTATGGGTACAGATACAGAACCCAGTGCAAGGGTGGCCCGGAGGCAGTGCGGGAGGGTGGCAGGATGAGCAGGTACCTTGGCCCAAAAGACAGAGGGTGGCCAGGTGCATGGTGCCAACAGAGAACATATCAGCAGGGGAGAGGGGGAGCGAAGGCAGAAGAAAAGAGGAAGGTCTTGAGGTGCTTCCGGATCCGGAGATGGTTCTCCTCAAGTTTTAGAGTGGCAGGAGGCTGTTCTAGAGGGAGGCCCCAGCCGAAGACAGAGATCTACCCCCAGCTCGTTTCTTAGAAAAACGACTGACCCTGAGTGAGTTGGAGGTAGAGGAGCGAAGAGCTAGAGAGGGGAGGTATTTGCGGAGGGATAGCTGAAGGTATTTTGGACCCAGGCCCAAGAAAGCCTTGTGGACAATGCAGAGGGTTTTGAATTTAATCCTTGCATCCACTGGGAGCCAGTGGAGAGACTTCAGAGCTGGGAGATATGATCCCGGGGCTTGAGGCCAAGGACAAGTCTCGCAGTCCTGTTCTGGATTAGTTGCAGAGGGCGGAGAGTAGAAGCAGGTAGATTTAGAAAGAGGCTGTTACAATAGTCCAAACTAGAGAGAACCAGAGCTTGAAACCAGAGCATATACATTGCAGATCTAGGTGTCTGGCTCGAGATTGTCCTCACTGGAAAGGCACTGGGTTCTTGTGCAAAGCTTGTGCTGGTCTCTTATGGTTCTGAGGATCCCAAGCAAAGTTCAAACTTATAGGGTTAATTGAGGCAAGGAACACAGCCCTACCCCACTGACATTCATTCAAATATGGAGGCAAACACCCAACGGCTTTCTGGAGGTGTTGCTATAGGGATCCTATAGGCGGGGGTGCTCAGTAGCCTGAGCTTCTAACCAGGGCTACAACTAAAAAGCTAGCTAGCACCGAGTCCTAACAGTCCCAACATTAGCGTAGCCTCAGATCTTTTCCAGACCTAGCAACACCCGCAACAGGTATGTTTGTTGTTAATGTTAATGTTAAAGGATATTTGTACCGTGCACTACCACCACCTGGCGCTCTGGTGGCTCTGAATTAAAAGTGAAGGAGGGGCGAGTTAGCGGGAATAAACTGGAAATGTGCAAGAGAGCAGTGATGTGCTGTTGGCGGCCTCAGCCCGGTGGGTCCGTTGGCTGGGCTTGGGGTGCTTTCCATTCGGTAGCTGTCGTGTACTGTTGTGCAAGTCTATGTGTGTTTTGTTTTGTTGTTGCAATGTAGTGAAGTTTGTGCAGTTTGTTGTGCTACAGAGTTGTGGTTGTGTTTGTTTAGAGTTTGAGAGGTGTATGCAGAATGGTGAGATTGTTAGTTAGTTGGTTATTGATTCATGATTGTAAGCTTGGTCCAGGCTCAGTGAATCGCATGACAATCATTGGCTCACATTTCTATCTAGATGTTGTGCAGACTAAAGTTAAGAATTCCATCTGAATGTGGCATATGCTAACATTTACAGTTCTATCAAGATGTGGCGCAGGCTAAACTTAAGAATTCCATATAAGTGTGGCATATGCTAAAAATCATATTCCTTTCTAGATGTGACGCAGGCTACGTTGAGGAATCCGTCCAAGTGTGGCACATGCTAACATTTACAGTTCTATCTACATGTAGCGCAGGCCAAACTGAAGAATTCCAACTAAATGCGGCATATGCTAACAATCATATGTTTATCTAGAGGCAACGCAGGCTAATCTTAAGAATTCCATCTAGGTGTGGCATAAGCTAACAATCACATTTATATCTAGATGTGACACAGGCTAGGTTGAGAAATCCGTCCAAGTGTGGCACATGCCAACATTTACAGTTCTATCTAGATGTGGTGCAGGCTAAACTTAAGAAGTCCATCTAAATGTGGCATATGCTAACATTTACAATTCTATCTAGATGCGAAGCAGGCTAGGTTGAGGATTCCGTCCAAGTGTGGCACATGCTAACATTTACAATTCTATCCAGATGCGACGCAGGTTGAGGTTAAGAATTCCATACGAGTGTGGCACATGCTAACAACCATGATCCCATCCGGATGCGATGCAGGCTAATCTTCGCAGTTCCTTCCAGGTGTGGTACTAGTTAACATTTGGCAAGAAAGTTAGTATGTGTTGCAAGGCAACATTTACAGTCCATTTACAGTGGTCACAAGTTTCTCTGAGTAAGCATTGTGTAAGTCTATGCCAGTCTACGCTATGGAAAGGTAAGGTAGAGTGGCAGGGGCTTTCTGGAGTAGAGTAATTGCTCTACACCCCATCCATGCCACACTTACAGTTTTTGTTGGTGTGTGCTGGCTTCCTTGGCTTTCGCTGTAGACACTCCTTGGAGCCGCCCCTTGCCTGAGGACTTTAGCCGAAGGGCTGCCGGGCAGAGGGCTGCCCTGGGGAGGTGGGTTATGAACAGTGAGCCAGCCAATAGGGGAGTGGAAAAGGGGTGGTCTGGGAGGGGTGCGGGGAAAGCAAGGGAAGCGCAGGTGGTGAGCGAGGCATGGGGGCAGCATCAAAGGGCAAGATGTTGCTCCCCAGGGCCCAGGAGGGTCCTGGGTGGAAGGCACTCACCTGCACCTCTAAATGTAAAGGAGGTAAGGAAGGTGCAGTGCGGCCGCTAGGCCCAACGAGCACAGAGGCTCCACCAATCAGGGGAGGAGGTGGGCCGGGAGGCAGAAGGAGGGAGAAAGGAATGCGGGAAAGAAAGGGAAGCGCGGGTGGCGATCCGAGGCATGGGGGCAGCCTCAAAGGGCAAGATGTTGCTCGCCAGGGCCCAGGAGGGTCCTGGGGGGAAGGCACTCACCTGCACCTCTAGATGTAAAGGAGGTAAGCAGGATGCAGTGCTGCCGCTAGGCACAACGAGCCCAGAGGCTCCACCCATCAGGGGAAGGGTTGGGCCGGGAGGCGGGAGGAGGGAGAAAGGAACGCGGGAAAGCAAGGGCAGCGTGGGTGCGATCCGAGGCATGGGGCAGCCTCAAAGGGCAAGATGTTGCTCCCCAGGGCCCAGGAGGGTCCTGGGGGGAAGGCACTCACCTGCACCAATAGATGTAAAGGAGGAATCTGAGCTCTACAGAAGTGAAGTAGGAAGGAGAACTTTGTATGGAGCGTGTGAACTCAGGTTCCGTCCAGGGAGGCAGCGAGTTACGGTAAGCGCCTCAGCAACTCTCTGTCGGAATTGCTTATGTTCTTCTCCCATTTTGCCAGGCTGATTCTAAGAGTAAGGCACAGTTAGATCTCTACTCAGTTTACCTGTCAACAACGGTCACGGGTCACAGGCTTTTGGTATGCATTCATTTCAGCGAGTGATAAAAATGATAGGGCAGCATCCAAAAGGTCTGAGGGCAAGGCTTCTTCTAAAAGGAAAGCTTATAAGCACAGCCGTGGCCATGAAATTGCGCAGTGCATTGATATTGGATAAGGCAAAGGCTGTGGAAGTAGGTGGTTCCCACCTAGTATATCTAATAGTAGGGATTCCCTCTTTGACCTTATTGGATGCAACCCCTTTGCCTAATAACAGCTCGGCAACAACCCAGGCTCAAGTTCACGCTGAAGCACAGTATGCTCAACCAAAGGAAGAAGAAGCAGAGTGGAATGCTCAATCTGTTCTTGTTCAGCACTGGCAACGTGGGTTGGAATATACACTGACTAATACAAAAAAAAAAAAGAATACTTTGGAAGGAAGAGGAACAAAAGTTTAAATGATGTGGAAGATGAAACAGACACCCCCATGGGAGGCTCCATATACTCTTCTTACTCCAATTTCTAACACAGAGGCCCATCCCCTATCCACGAGACTGGAGAAGGCCTCAGTCATGTCGATCACTGGAGTTGGAAACTTGTCCTTCTCTCAATTAGAAGCACCTGCCATGAAAGTTGTGCTAGGAAGGACCTTCTCATGAAGGGTCCCCTGCAGAAAAAAACAATTTAAACGAGGGTCCCCTGAAGGCCCTGAACTTTGTACTAAATTCTCTAGTTTCAGTGTTTGAACTCCTCAAGACAGAAGTACAGTCGCAAGCAGGTATTTTGCTAGAGCTCACAAACGAGACGGCCAAATGTGAATCCACACTGGAAGGCTTGGGTTCTGCCATTGACATCAACATAATTCCATCTTTGAGTAATATGAACCTCGAACTGACCAAGCAAGGCCTAGACATATCCTCTTTGCAGAATACAGCAATTTCTACAACAAAGGCTGAAGTCGAGAGAAATTGTCTCCTAGAGGAGGCAATCCAACTTCTGAAAATTCGGCTATTGCCATGTGAAGAGGGGGAAGAGGGTGGGATTGTCCAACATCAATACTTCAATGATACTCCTCTCTCGAAATCCACATTGGAGGAGTTCCGGAGGTTGGCAAATATAGTTGATGAAGTACAAGCAGATGACCCTCCCACTAACTCAGAGACCACTTTAGTAAAGCAGATGGTTCCGGTTTCACCATGGAAACTGGCTCTTAGTCAGAATTACAGAGGTCTCAGGAAATGAGAAAGCAGCAATCTGCAGAAAAAAAAATCCAGAACCCCTCAATCAAGATCGACAAGAAGCCCTAAAAAACGAAAAACTTAAAAAGAAGGGCCCATCATCATGAGTAGCTCTGGTGCCCAGGTAAAGGAGATTCCACCATCCGCTGAAGCGGGGGTCCATGGTATAGAAGGTGGAAATGCACTGATTGCAAGCAGCTCACCGAAGCCTTCATCGTTGCCCACCAAAACAAACAGATTGGGCAATGTTGGAAACATTTCCAAGAAAATAACGCTCAACAATGATTGCTATACAACAGAAGACAATGTTGAAGCATTGAGAGTGAGCATAGGTCTCCAAACAGACTTGAGGGGAGGCCAGGGAACTGTCCTAGAGGCTCAAGGGAGTCAAAGCACGTTACCGAAATCAAAATCTAAGGACACTGGAATGAGCACCGTATTGGAAATCCCCAAACAACTAGGAGGAAGTATTCCAGACAAAATAAAATGGGCCCCAATGTGTCTGCAGAAGAAAACTTAATTGCCTAAGCATAATAATGAGGAAAAGAAGACTGAGGTCTTGCATACTGGGACAATTCTAAAGATGGCCCCTATCTTCCTCTCGGCAGGAGGAAAAGTTGTAAGTAAAACCTTGGTTGGTCCAGAAAAACGAGCTCCTCTGTCAATCTTGATTCCAAATCAAGAAAGTCAGCTCAAAATACCTGGTAAACAGAACGGCCAGGAGAAATCGTCAACGATTACCACACATCAATTTCAAGAGGGATTCAATGCTGTATCCCAAGCAAATGACTTGTTATCTGTAACATCTGCCTCAGAAGATAATAAGGACTTTGCTATCCCAAGGGTCTGGTTAAGACTCTTAACAAATACCAGACATCATAAATCTCTGAATAGAACTGTGATTCTTAGGATTTAAAAAAAAGTAAACAACCTATATCTTCTTTCCTCAAATGACATATAGAATGTATGTTTTCCTCTTGCACAAGATCCTCATTTTGCGGAAGTTGTATTTACCTCATTGAGAGCAGAGTCAGCTATCCTGAATGCATCGAAGGAATTGGAATCCCAGGGTCTGCAGGTTTCTATCAATGAGTCAAGGGATAGCGTCAAAGTTCTCATTCAGGGCAAGGGGGCGTCAAACATGGAACATCGAAAACATGGAACCGCAATCAGGGGAATTGAGTGAGAACAGAAAGGACTCCTCATGTTTTAAGCTTCAGGAGAACACCCTAACCCTCCTCCAGAAATCCTTACTCAGGTCCTGCAGAAGCTTGGTGTGGGACCTCAGCAGCTTTAGAAGAAAGGGTTTAAATCTAGTGAGTTGGAACACACGGGGCTCCAGCCCTCTTAAAGCCAGGGGTATGAAAAACTATCTATTTGATTTCAGTGACGCAGTATTACTGCAGGAAACCTGGCTGGTAAGTCCCATCAGTATAGAAGGCTTTACAATGTTCTGTCTTCCGGCCTTACAGAAAGCAAAAGGGAGACCCTCGGGTGGTCTTTTGATGGCCTTCAAAAATCAAGTAATAAAAAGCACTGATTTTTATGAATATCAATGGCATTCAGGCCTGTAGAGTACATCTAAACTGTGATTTCCCCGTCTTAACATGGGTGATTGTCAATATCTATTGGAAATTGACATGTTCAGAACTCCATCCATTTCTCACAATTTTGGGATCTTTACTGGAAATGATTAAAATGGATTCTGGTGGGACCCATATCGTATTAGATGGGGATCTAAATACAGAATGTGTACAGGCAAGAAGAGGCTTAGAAAAATAGCCTGTTAGGAAAGATTTCTTAATTGTAGGTAATTTTCCTTCCATGTGGCAACCCCTAAACTTTTTGCTGTTGTTTTACATCCTGATCTAGACTTTGCCAGAGAAGCACGGCCTCCTGCCGCACTCCTCTGGGCTTTCGCTCCAATCTTACGGGGAACTGACATGCCCTTCAGACAGTCAGTACCGGGAAACGTTGTTTTCCGTAGTTCTTTTCTCATGTTTCAGTTTTCGCGCAACATGGCACAAGAGTGCACCGTAACTTACATTCCCGCGCTCTTGGGTCTCTAGTCACTCTACAGGCGCTAGACACTCTCTTTGGATTGTTAACGAACGGTGCAAGTGAATCACGGACGGGACTGGTGGCAGCGATTGTTTCTTTGTGTTTTGAGCTACTTTTGGCTGTTTAAGCGCGTTTCTCGCGCTTAGCCCAAAATGGTGGCCTGGCTTCCAAAATGGCCAGACCACGAGGCTCTTTGTCCTGCCTGCTGACCGTCTTGCCCCCTTCACCTTCCCCAGGTCGAGCCGACCCGGGGCCTTCCTTATTTGGGCATGTACTTTCCCGCAAAACACAGATGCTTTCGCAGGCTTCTACAGGCCTTGTGTGTGCCTCCAGGATGTGGGCTGGGATGTCTGGTCCCAATACACATCATGGGTGCCAGAGAGTCTAGTGTGTCTTGAATGCCTGGGACTACCGTGGTCCGTGATAGGTCCACGTATGGTGTGAGTGTTTTGTGAGCAGATCTCCAATTGGGTCCCCTCCGTTTTGGCGCGAAGGGAACTCCGGATAAGAGGAGGCTGGAAACAGCACTACCATGTCCATCTCCTGAGTTCTCACGAATGACGGATAAAGGAGCCAAGTATCCTGCAACTAAGAGTCTGAACAGAGGAATCACTGGTGACCCGCTGAAGGACTGCTCCTCTGCACTGCTGTTGCCCTGTGAGACCATTCTGCCTCTGATCGAACGAGAAGGCCTGTACTGGTACTTCGACCCTTTGGAATAGTGGGAACAACTATTCTCGGCATCTTCACCATCTCCTGCACGTAAGCCTTCGGAAGCGTCCCTGGCCCATCCAGTGGACTGACCAGCCTACCCAGGAGCCTTGCTCTGTCACCGCCGTCAGGTTGCTGCTGTATTCCGAGTCCTTAGCACTCTCACACGATTCGTACACTTGGCATTCCCAGGTCTGAAGTGAGAAGTGTGCATTGGGCTGAAATACACACGGCCGCTGCGTTGCCCTGCTGTGGTAACAATCTGTGCGGGTTCACTGCGTTTGGGACATCCTCAACTCTAACTTCTGCTGCCGCGGAATCTGCACGACGCTGAGACGTCCCCTGCTTGTATCTGAACCTGCCAGCACTGAAACTGACGCAGAGGAGCCTGGGTCTTCCTGCATCGAGGAACGGTGAGTAGCAACACTAGGAACCGGTCGCCCTCCTGCAGTAGCCTGTAGCTTTTCCTCACTGTGTTAAACAGCACGCCTTTTTCGCACTCACGCTCTGCTTCTGCCCACAAGTGGAGGCTGCGCTTGAGTAGCGGAGATCTGTTCGTCCTTGTTTGTTCACCGCTCTGAACTGCCTGATTTCCTTGAAGAGACTCCCCTTGGCCTGTTGGCACCAGCGTGTAAAGGTACTTTTGAGCACAAGGCTCCACTCTTCATAGGGCTCGGACTTCCTTCTAGTTAGGTGGCCTCTGAAGGCGAACTGGGTCTAGCGATTCCTTGCACTGCCTGTTTTCCTCCCCATCTAGGTGGTGTGCATATTTTGTGCTTCGAACTCTATAGACCCTTCGGTAATTGTATATATATTTTATTTGTTTGTGATGTGTTGGTTTACTTGAGTTTTACCGTGATTCTTTACTAAGGTCAATGTTACAAAGGCCTTGTAATAAATGTGTCTATATTTTTAATATAACACCTGCTTCGAGTGATTTGTAAGTGTCCTTGTTTTGTGTGCTCATTGCGGGCTTTCAGTCACCCTCACCCCTCTTGAGACCTAGTCTTGACCGCCGCCATCGCTACCCTGATTGGTCTGGCTTGTCCAGAGGTTACCATGTTCCAAGAAACTAGGCTGGCCTTCTGAACCTCTGCCCCTCCAGGACAGAGTTCAGAAATCCATCTTAACATAGCCCACTCCAAAAATTTCAAAGAATGGAATATTTGGCTGAGCTTTCTGAAATCCTGGCATCTGAGGATGGTAAATGGAAGCGCAGAGGGTGACTTGGGTCCCTCTACAACTTGGCATAGAGGGAATTCCTCGTCGGTTTTGGATTATATTTTCTTATCCCAGCACCTTCATTCAAGTCCTTCTTCCCTGGTAATAAAACATGATGGAGGGAGTGATCATTGCAGATTAGAGCTATTCTTCACTGATCTCTTCACTCCGCCATTAAGTTTAGATCAGCAGACCTTGATAGGATCAAAAGGGAAAATAAGGCTTGTGAAATATCGGGGAGTGGTAGCAAAATTAAATATCCAACTGTAAAAGGTACCCAGATTCATATGGGAGACCCAATGTCAGCCGAACAACTTTATCAACTTCATCTGGGCCACCTCAGCTCCCAGCGCCTCAGGGGGAAGAAACATACAAAAACACCTGCATTGTTTTGATGAGGAGACACAGAGGAAAAGAGATCTTAGAAAATCCTTGCGCAAACTGAAAACAGCTGAGTTGGATACAGTAAAGTATATGGCAGAAGTTAAAAGTAAAATAAATTACTATCAATCATGGTCAAGAAATCAGAGCCTCTATGCTGCAAAGAGATGGGGAATATATGTTGGAGCTCCTAAGAGAAAAGAACACTAGAAATTTCTGGTCAATAGTTGGCCAGTTAGAATCTGGTGCGAATAGCTCTCTGTGCAACTTAGTCCCTGAGTCGGGGTGAGTGGAGCACTTAACTGAAATCTTTAGAGACCCGACGGGTATTAAATTTGGTTTTAGGTTGAGTGCTCCCTGGCAACTAACATTTAATGAGGAGGACATCAAAGATGTAATACTTAAGTCATCCTCATGTGTATTCACTCAATTAAGCAAGACAGAGAAAGCATTCTTCGTGGGGGAAAGGCAGCCATCTTAAAAGTCTCCCATGAATACTTTGTGATGAAACATGATGTGGCTGTTGGGGGCTGTTTGGATTTTAGTGTGATGATCATTAAGGATTATCCTCAGGAATTATGGCAGACTGAACAGCAAAACGATAATAAAACTGCCACCGCACAGGGAGTCCAAATTCAGGTGAGTGACATAGGGCAAATCTGGCATAGGATAATTCAGGGGCATTGTCAAGAGAAATATTGGAGCAATTTGACATGCCATGCAGCACTTTCTGGGGGAATTTGAGTGACATGGGACAAATTAGTGGGCAAGGTGAAGTGAAACGGGTAGTTTTATGGTCTGTTACATAGGGAGAGAAACAGAACACCCAGACACTTACACTGTACCTCAAAACACTTCTTGTTAACTAAAGACCCTAGGTTGGGAGGAATTCCTGCAAGTCTTGCACATTACCTAGAACTGAAGAGGGATTGACTGAACTCATCAAGGAGAACAAAATATAAGGGGCGCAGGCCTATTCTAAAGGGCTGAGAGTCCTTGTTCGGGGTCTGTAATCTAGTACACAATGTTGTGGGGATATAGCGCCAAGCTCCTTCTGTGACGAAATCACAGCCTCAGGTACCTAGTTGCATATAAAAGTTTGGGATTGGTCTAGCAATTTCCCTGTCCCGTGGATCACCAAATGTGTCAGTTCTCAGTTGTCCACCTTCCTCTTTGGTGATTTGGCTCCTATGCTTACACCATGACAAAAGCATAGACCTGTGTACTCTGGGCTGGACAACGCCACAGGCACGGTGCACCCCTGTCATATTTAGTTGGAATGTGACAGCCGAGGAGTGCACAATGCCATCCCCCAGAACCGGGAGGACGAACCTTCCTGCTGCCATGGCCAGCCTGATTAACTGACAAATGCTTCGTGGATCAGCCTTGCTCTTTTGTTAGGCCCTGCAGTTGGTGGCAGCGATTATCATACCAACAGGGGGCATTTCAAACAAGCCCACAAAGGGCCTGGCTGCAGAGGTTAACAAAGGAGGCAGGAAACCCAGCAACTTTTCATATGCAACTGTGTCAATCTGAAGCCAGCTCCCACCTCTTAGTTCGATGGCAGTGAACAGTCATGTCTGGGTCTGTTGTTTACAGTAGGCCACCCCAATAGTTAGAACAGGTGACGACATATAAATATTTAAGAATTGTCATTGATGAAAAATTGAACTGGGAAGCACAATGGGCGAGTGTGAAAGATCGATGCATGTTAGTGATAAAGGCATTGAGCGCATTTATTGGGAAAAATGTGTGTTTTCTGTTAAGGCAATCTTAACGTTGTATTCTGATAAAGTGAGAGCCATTCTGTTGTACGCTGTAGCAATCTGGGGACAAGAGTATGGAAAACATCTAGTTGCCTTTGAAGCCAAGATGTTACGTAAACTCTTGTGATTGGCTCAGAGTGTACCTATTCAGTATATATGCCTGGAATTTGAATTAAAGGGTGTAAATGAAGCATACATAAGCCAATCGGTATTGTTTTATCATGACCTATGCACTCTTCCAACGGAAACGATAATAGTACCTTATGTCCAAGCGCTTCTGAGATTAGAGGATAGGCTGTTACCTGGGATAGCTCATACGCTAAGACTACTCTAGTTGCAATGGTCTGATGGCTACTTAATATCTGATACTAAAGCCAGACTGAAAGCTAGCTAAAAGTGACCTTAAAATCTGATGGCTATGAGAAAAATATGATCGCGTTAGCAGCTAAGATTTATAGTGGAGACTATTGTTCAATGAGGGCGACTCGCACAAATACACCAAAGTACTTCGAAGTTTACCCAACTGTGAGAACTTTTCGAACGTACTTATTTTTAAAATTTATTTTTTTAATAATTTTTATTAGTTTCCACAACCAACAAACAACAAAACTTGCAGTACATGTCACAATATTTCAACATTTTACATATGCCAATCAATGACTACTGCCTACCCCTTACCCACCCTCCAACTTGAGCCTACTTCGTTCCGTCCTCCTCTGTAGTTTTTCAATTTGGGTTCTCTTCCCCGGTATCTTCTGCCGAGCTGTGGTCTGTAGACCAGTCCTGGGCGGGCTCATATAGAGTGGCTATTAGACATTTCCAGGCCATCAGGGATTCTGCTTCTTCTTCCCCTCCTTTCTCCCCCGCCTCCTGCCATACTGCTGTTTCCACTTCAGTTCATTTCTGAAGATCTCCCCACCAGACTTCTACCCTTGGTCTGTTACACGCCTTCCATCGCATAGCTATTCTGCGCCTATCAAGTATACATGCCAAATCCTTCAATTTGCTTACGTGCTTCATTTGGCGAGGTCTAGGGAACCCTCCTATCATGCATGCCCACACTTATTCAACATTTAATTTGACCCCTTTCTCGTCTAGCCGTTGGGCTATTTCTGCCCAGAACTTCACAATTTCCAGGCATTCCCAAAACATATGCGTCATCCCAGCGTTTTCATCTCCACATTTGGGGCATGTTTGTCGTTCTGTGTTCTTAAATTTGGCTATTCTTTGGGGAGTCATATTTGCTCTGTGGGTTACATATAGTTGTATTTGCTGTAGCCTTGCATTTCTGGATACTTTCTTGTGATAGCCCTGCACTCGTTCCCACATCCCATTGCTCATGTGTTCGCCTACTTCTTCTTCCCAATCATGTCTTAGTTGGACCACTTCCTTCCCCACCCTGGACATCAATAGCTCATATAATCTGGAAATCTCATGCCCTCCTTCTGCTATGTCATATATTGTTCCAATGGCTATATCAGGTTCCTCTTCAAGTCTTATTTCAGACCATGTCTCTTTGATCTGCGGTGTCATTCGATTATATGTAATATATTGTCCTGCCTGTAGCCCTGTTTCCTCCACCAGCGTCCCAAATTCCTTTATTTCCCCTTCTTGCCATATGTCTCCCATTGTTATTATCCCCACTGGTTCCCAGTACCTTCGGATCATTTTCATTAATTGGCCAACTACTCCCGTCAGCGCCACTAACGGCACCTGCGGGGAACACGGGGTTGGGTTTTCCATGACCTGATAAGCTTTCCGCCATATTTTTCATCCCAGTATCATCATCTCTGGGCACTCTTTCAATTGTGGTTTAGGGAGCCATATTATTTCCTTCAGGAAGAACGGGGCACTCTCTCTTCTCAGCAATCTTGATTCTGAGTTTGGGTCTTCTGATAGCCACCTCGCTACTTATTGCAGTTGGATGGCCAAGTAATAGACCTCATAATTAGGTAACTTAATGCCCCCTTTATCATGCATATTTTGCAGCTTCCAAAGGGCAATTCTGTTCCTAGCTAGTTCTGTGCCATGGGAATTCCCTGCATATACTCTGTAGTTTAGTAAAAAAACCGCCTTGGTATCAGGTATGGTATGGTCCCAAAGAAGTGTAATAGCCCCGTCAGTACTACCATCTTCAACAGTGCCCCCTCCCCATCATTGCCAAGGGGACCTTGGCCCAGAACCTCATGCTATTGCTAATGTTTACCACTGCCTTTTTTGAACGTACTTACTTATGAAATTTAATGTCTCAGAAGCGCTAGAGACTAAAGGAGCATGGTTGATATTAGACACGAAAATCGTTGCTGCCGATTATGTGGGAACAACGTAATAGAATCCAGCACCTCATTATTGATTGTGAGAGTTTGAAATCCCTTTGTCACAAGTACATCAAATTGTATTGCAATATGGCTGACATGAATACTTTAACTGATATATGGGTGATATTTTTATTAGGAGATAATATTAACTTGATATATTTTATAGTGTCCTTTTATTTGAAAATTGGCGATATTTTAAAATGCCTGGCATAAGAACTATGAAATTTGTATTATTAGACACAGTATTAAGCCATTATGAATAATCATGGTGTCTTTTTTATCTGTAAATTTTTGATGTTTTAAACTGTCTTCCATTAGAACAATGATATGTATACTATTAGAATCGGTACTAAGCTATTATGAATTTTATCATGTAATGTCTATGGAAATTAATATGTAACATGTTATACAAAGTCAATATTGGCTATAAGTATATCAATAAAAATGTGAAATTTAAAAATAGGGGGATCCCATTCATAAGGTCAGAGAATGTGGTTTGCAGGAGCCAGAAAGGCTGGTTTCAATACAGCTTCAAGGGAGACCTGCCGCTTTAACAGGGACCACACAGGGAGGACCATTTACCAGCAAGACTCTTTGAACACAACAGACAGGAAGATGGGTGGGACTTAATAGGACCAAGAGAGTGAGCCCAGAACACTTTTTGTTCTGTTTTCACCCCTTTATCTTTTCTGTTACAAAGCACTCTGATTGTGATCTCACGCATACAGGAGATTCTTGGAAGGGACCCTAGGATTGGTTAACTAAGGTAGGCTTAGCCTACACCAATCGCGTGGCCTCACTTGGCTTTAAAAGAGGGCCAAGCCCATCTTTTGGCAGACCTTCTAATGACTTCAGTGAAGGAAGGCCATGATATCCAAAGAGGGAACCAAGATCCCTCTGCCAAATATCTCCCATGGAACAGAGGGAGATATGGAACTCAAAGGACTCTCCAGCTGCTCCAGAAGCAGCACGCAGCCAGCACACATCTTGCCCTGCTAGGCTCTGCAGCAAGCTTCCTGGATAGGAAGTGCCAGAAGGTCTCTGAACCTACAACCAAGCACAAGGCAGCTGCCTGCAACACACTCCACAGCTGTGGGCTGTCCACCTTAAAGGACAACACAAACCCATTGAAGAAGCCTCAATGAACATCTACCAATGTTCGCCTTAAAGGTAATTTTCGAGCCAGTCGAGTTCCTTGTTCTGCAACTGACAGCAACGCTGATCGCTGCCAAGTAGCCGTCACTTAAAGATATCTGAAATGTCATGACCAGTGCTTCAGAACAGCCGATCAGCACTGAGATGACTATTCATGACTACAAGCCTCCGTGTAGGTCAGCCTGCAGCGGTTTGTCCAGCTTCGCTCACTAAACTGTCTTGCCGCCTGATACCCGCAGCTGACTCCCATCTCGAACTCTGCCACAGAAGCCTGCAAAGGGCCCTGAAGCTGACCCGACCCTGTAGAGCACCAAGAAAACCTACAGAATAAGGTAAATTGTGGTTCTGTCCCCCTGGTCCGTCCCACAAGGACCCTAGAGACATATTAAGACCAATTTGTCCCTTTGTGTTGAAGCCAAGAAACATTAAACTGTTGTGATTATTAACCAAACCGACTACCCCCCTGTGAGTACCCAGAGTGCATTCCTTTTCCTTCTTTGAAACTGTCAATCCTCTGCAGTCCTTTACAGGATGGGTTGTATTTCATAGTGTTGTTAGACTGTTGTGATTAATAAGGTTGTATTAAAAATATCTACTTTGATGGCCACTCCTTTTATCATTGAGCAATAATTTGTTTTGCTGTGTTGCAACTAACCCATAATCCACAACCTTTCGGAGATAGCCTGCCGTTCCGTCCATGTTCCCAACATTGGCCATGTAGGTTTATAATTTGCTTGTTATTCTAATCTGTTAGGATCCCTTCTGGTGTATTAGAGATGTGGGGCTTTTTGATGGTTTAGAAACGGATTTTCACCCCTGGATCACTGGCACCCCGGAAGTTGATTCGTCACAGACTCCACCACATCATGCCTTGCCCCTTCGCCTCCATTCTCTTTCTAACTTCATCTATGCTCACATTCTTGGTATTATCTTAAATCCTACCCTTTCTTTTCCTTCAAAATGATGTTTAAACTTGATGGAAAACGGCAAATTTGTATGTCAGAATGGACAATGAATGGATTTAGCAAAGAAGTATGCAGAATTGCTGTTGTGTTTACTCTCCCAGTCACTGCTTCTTTAATACTGTTAAGCCAAACGTGCCTCTACAAAGTGCTGTGGTAATTTGGTGTCGCCCAGAATTTTGACTGTAACACATCAATAGGTCATAAAATTGTTTCTCACATGCATTAGTGTAGTATAAATAATGAGGCTTCAGCTTGCTTGCAAAGACAACTTTATTAGTTGCAGCACAAGAACAGGTAAACAACATCAACTAGAGTCCATATAGTGATCATGAGGCTGTTGGGTAGGGTGGTGCAGGACCTAGGAGTCCTGGGCTGCACAAGTAGTTATATGGCAGTCTTTATCTCCTTATCAGGAGGAGTGCCGGGAACGCAAACTGCTCTGTGAGGTTGGTGCCTTTTAATGGTTTGTTTGCAGTTTCGCGCGGCAGCTGCACTCTCGTGAAAGTCTCGGGAGACTTTGGCAGTGGCGCATCTCATGAGCTCACTAAAATTCGCTTTGGTGAAACATTGTCTCAGAAGTCGTGTTTACTAGTCACAATCAGGGTTGGGCAGAGCAGACCAAAATCATTTCAGGACCATTATAAGTGAGTCACATAACCTGCTTAGGTGGACTGTGTCTATGATCACACCCGTGGTCCGCTGCAAACAATACTGCCAATTTCTTGACTGGTAAGAGAAAACTGAGCAGGTCCCTGATTCCTGTTGTGTAGTCACAGGCTCTTCCATGACCCCCGTGAGCCCTCCACTCTAATGAACACACACAGGACGCGTGTGCTGAGTTCGGGCTCCACAGTCGCTCTGATATGGCCGTGGAACGCCTTGTTTATTTAAAGCACATGCCGTGGAGTTGCATCACTCCGGCCCATGTGTCAGCCCTTAATCAGTCCAATCACTTTGTTTGGGAGCCTCATGTCTACACAGATCCGTACAGAGTCTGATTGTTTGGACTTTCTGGCAATGACAATCGGAGACACCCAGGGGGTCGAGCCATCCACTTTCTCGATTATATCAAACTCCACCAGGCTGTCCAGCTATTTATTCACAAGGTCATGCCAGTGAAACGGGACCCTGCAGTGTCTCAATGCAATGGATTGTATCGACGCGTCGATATGGAGCCTGACCGGGTCCCCTGCCATGCGGCCAAATCCATCATACAGCTGGCTGTATTTTACCAGCAGCCCTTGCACGTCCTCCACATACACTGAGTACACAAAACTCACGCTGTCGAGTGACTCTGCTGCAGCACAACCCAGGAGGGTGTTGCTGCTGACGGTTGTCATGTAAAACCGGGCCTTGACGGATGACCCTCCATGCTTCATGTTGGCTACAAAAGCCCCAGCCAGTGGGATTGGTTGTTTGCCGCCTTGGTATCACCACTGGCCCTGGAGCCCTGCACATGCGGGCATAGTGGTCCAGCGCCCCGCAACAGCCACAGGCCTTCCCCTGTGCTGGGAATTCAGCAGGGTGTGGGAGGTCATACCCACACTTTGTACACAAATCAAAGATCCTTGCGCCCCTATCCCACTGGCCTCCGCTTGGACGCCTGGCTCCTTTGCCACATTGACTACGGCCCACAGCACACACATTGTCCATTTTCCCTGGTCGCACAGCCGCATCCATCCTTGATGCATGGACCTCCGAGACCTCCTGGCAGTGTCCGAGTCCCAATATGCGCCGCAACGAGTCCTGGCTCTCGCAGCACCTCCCTACTCATTTTGTCAGACTGGCATCCTTGGATGAGCTGGTTCCTAATCATCGAATCAGGATTATCCCAGGCACATGACAGGGACATGCGGTGCAGCCGCCCACAGAAATTGGCCAGGGAATCATCATCCTTTGGCTTGGCGCTGCACATCATAAAACGCTTGTAGTCTGCGTTGGCACGCGGCATGAAATGCTCTCGCAGCACGTCTTTGGCTGCAGCATACGTCGCATTTACAGGTGTTAAGGACTGAAAGACCTCATGTACCTCCAGCCCTGCTGAATAGAGGAGTCTAGCCACCTTGCTGTCTTCATCTGTCCCTCCAGTGGCCTGGGAGTACATGTCGAGCCTTTCAATCCACAGTCTCTATCTCGGTCGCAGGCTGGATGGGGCAGGCTGGATGGGGCCCCCGAGATATCACACTCGGGCATTGGTGTGAGTGCTACCTGCTGTCTCGGTACATATGCAGCGACTGCGCCAGCTGGCACTGGTACAGGGGCAGCAGCGGACCCTGCAGCAGCCTGGCCATCCATGGTAGTGAGCGCACAGGCACCCCACTTGGGTACTGGGGCCGCAACTCACTGACGTGCTGCTTCAGGCACAACTGCGCTCAGATGTTGAGTGTGATGATGTTGGTCAGACACAACCCTTGCAGCAACTTCTGATGTTCTTCCTCTACCACCACACAACCAGCGAATGCCCTGCCAGGAACCTTCTTCAACTGTCCAAAAATGTGGGCGAAGAGCCACTTGGCACTCTAATACCCTAGGGCACTTACACAGTATGCCTCCTTCACCAATGTCCAAACAGCCTGGAATAACAAAGAAGGAACTCATACTCCATAACTAATGGCTCTAAAAATTAACTGGGGTGGGCAGAGGGGAAAAAGAACAAAAGATGGTAGGCCTCCCCCAGCTCCTCACCTCAGACTCGATGTGATAGATCTGTCGAAAACACTTCAAACACGAAGAATACACTGCAAAGTGCTGCCCCCTATGCAGGGAATCCTAACGATTACATGTGGGGGCGCACAAGCACTCCTAGGAGCTGCAACCCTCACCACAATGTTTGCAAGATGGCAGCCAAAAAAGCGTGGTCACCGCCTGCTCCATGGCATGAGGAAACAGTGAACATTGTTAAAAAATGCTCCACTAACTTTAATGCATGTGCCCGGGTCAGTTACAGCCTTCGTCGTGATTGTTGTGCAGTCACGGGTTCCTCCGTGACCCCCCCACTGTAATGAACACACATGGGACGCGTGTGCTGAGCTCGAGGTCCATGGTTGCTCTGATGTGGCTGTGGAACGCCCCCTTTATTTGAAGCACACGCGGCGGAGTAGCGTCACTCTGCCGCGTTTGTCAGCCCTTAAAGGGGCAGCCACCACAATTCCCATATGTTTTACTGCCCCAAACAGGAAATGAACCGCAAAGGCGACCGTCCTGTATATGCATGATGGACATCATGTTACTTTGAGCCCATATTGATTGTTTCTGCTTTTTCCAGGTTTAAAATGAGTACAGAAGTCCATGGGGATTCAAGCCTCTCCGTCTGCATCAAAATGTGATACTCGTGCATACGCTGCCTGGTTCTCCACAGAGAATGAAAAATGCACGGAGTGTACTTGCCACTCGTGTGCCCCTCTCTCAGAGGAATCCAGGCTAAAACGTGACAGACCAGAAGAAAAGGCAAAGCACATGCCTTTGTCTTTTTTATGATCTCCCTCACTGCACCCACAATGGGAATGAGTGCGTCAGTGGGAAAATCTATGGATTTATAAACTCATTGAGCATAATATAGAATGATAGATTGAAAAGGGAGAATCCTGAAAATTGTGCCGTTCTACCCGTGCCGAGAACAAGCCGCAGTTGACTCTGCTAATGCACACAGAACGCAATTGTGTAATTATGTGTAATTTCGAATGCTTCGACTGGGTGGAATAACGCAGGACAAACAGGACGTTTTTAGTTCATTGCATCAACGTGCTCTAAGATGGACGCTTGCTCAAGCCACTTTCAAATCAAAATAATAGAATAATAATGCTCAGCCTCACTTACCAGGGCAGAATTCTCAGCCTGCAGACACACTTTCACTTGAAAACCTCTCAAAATGCCTCTTAAGTAATACCAGACAGATTGTTTGCCATTTCAAAAAACGAACCAATACTAAAATCAGGTCTTACTGTTAAATAAGGGAAAGTTACATTTTAAAATGTTTTCCATTGTGATTTGCTTTTTCCCCGATTTTTATCGAGGCTATCACAATTATTCAGACAATGTTGCGAAAGCCTATGTCTCCTTATGTCCAGCTATTTCTGTTTTCTTTGAGAAAGGACATATTTAGCCAACTATTCGGCGTGACACGAGCTCTCTAAAGTTTACCGACAGAGCATCACTCACTGTATGGTTTTTGGCATTTGCTAAATGTTTGACAATCCAATGGCATTTTCTGCTCAACAATTCCTTGGGCTGCTCTTCTGAAATTCCCATACATTCTTGTCTGGGAACAGCCCGGCTGACAAGATGGCATCACATCCTCGCTGTGCTTTATTTGGCTAAAGAAAGCCCAGTCACGCCAGGAATGCCAGAAACAGGCGGAGGCCCCGTGAGACTCCCCGTTAGGTGGTCGGATCGCTGCTTCAAGGCAATGTTTGTACCAGAATAATTAGCAGTGTGGAGCAAACTCTAATATGGTGGTGTGCTCGGTATCATCAGTGGGTACTGTAAACACTGGGGCAACTTGAAACAATCTGTGTATTTCAGCCCACAGCAAGATGCAAAAAGAAATGTAAGACAAAAAAGGCCACTATCATCATTCTGAGAGCACACCTGCCCACTGGCCACTATAGTGTGTGATACTTTTAACCCGGTTCTGAATTTACAATGAAAGCTGGGACTTGACGTTATGTATTTACAATATATACATGCATTTTACAATTATAAGTGTGAACCTACAAGTCCCAGTTTGCAAAGTGCTGTTGGTTATAAAGTCATGACTGACTAAGTGTGTCAACGGGGTTCTAGGCAGCTATAAGAGTTTTTTTTGTGTGTGAAGCTTGTTATACTTTATTGTTATTTTTTGTATGTGCAGTTTCTTAAATACCATCGACATTTTTTTCAAAGGCTGATGAGATGTGCAGTTGTAGAATGTAGCAGTGGAAGTTAGTCCATAATAGGTAAGGGGGCGCCCAACACCCTGCCCCTTCGCCCATTATATAGGTGCCTAGGAGCTAGCCCAGTGTAAACAATGAGGGCGGCCTCCGCTGCTTTTTTTTATTTTTTATTTTTTTTATTAAAATTGTGTTTGATGCAAGCATCTTTACAATTTATAAAAATCATACATTGATACATCATAACAACTACAGTACAAACTCATAAAAAAGACAATACAAATGTTCAAAACCAATCAATATAAAATAAATCATAAAAGATCAAAACAAACTTGTAAGCATAAAACAATTTGACACTTTGAGAAGACGACGTAAACATATTTTCAAATTTCAAATCATAAGCGAAAACAAAATAAACTAACAAATATAAGATGATATCCAATATCTAATAATAATATCCATCATTAGGAATCAAGCCAAGTTGAAGACAACCATACAAATTAAATAAGAGTAGACAAACAACACCATAAATCCGCTATCAAGCTACAATTGATAGACTCCGTTGTTCCCCCTCTTAGACAAAACAGAATACAAGTAATACAATATCATAAGAATATACCCTGTACACAAAGCAAGGAAGAACCTTCTATTGTATTATGAGCCTCATAGTCACATTAAGAGTCAAATTCATCTAATTTTGTTTGAATACAGGATAAGTAATGTGTTAATGCTAAAAGTAGGGTATTACTGTCCCCCCACATGCAAAAGCACCATAATAGTTCCAATGAGAAGGATGAATTGGTTAGAAAATATTGGCTCAATATAGAAGAGCATAGAGATTCACGGCCATCACAATAGAGTATCAGGTGTTTCAGTGTTTCAATCTGAGTGGGAATTAGACAGAAACGACATCGTAAATCTGAGAGGTAAATTTGGCTATTGTGCCAGTACTTGGTTCGTTCCTTGGTGTTAAAAAGATTAAATCTAAATCTCATGAACATTTGTCTGGTTCGTTCAGAGGGGCAGATTTTTAAGAAGTGCATCCTACGTGTTTCCTTGTGTCTAAACTTGGCATATTCAGACAACTGCGAATAGCGTGCCAACTGATTGGTGGTTACAGCCCAGTCAAACTGCAACAGTTTTTTTTTTACCTGTGCTGGTCTATACGCAAGATCATACTCAACCATTCCCAGTTCCGTTAAGGCGTCAAACATCTGCTTTTTAAATCTGGCCATGGAGAGTGGACTATCTTTGTGTATCATTTCCACCAGATCCTCATATAAAGAATTAGAAGGCGGTAATAGGATTTTACTAAAGTTGTTAAGTCTACGCCACTTTAACCGACTAGCCAAAGAAGATAATCCTAATTCATGCCTGCTACAGGCATTAGGGAGACTTTTGGGTAATGCATGGACCTTTTTCCAAATAAGCCCCTGTATCCTATTAAGCTGCATGTCCTGATTTAATAAACACGTGTCAAGACCATATAACAGAATTGATTCCACTTTAGGTAAGTAGAAATCAAGTAATGGTAATAATGAAAATGTACACAGTTTATTGAGAATAATTCTCATTTGCGCAATCAGCGGAGCTGCTTTGATGTTGAGAGCATTATACCACGTGATAAGCGAATTGGAATTAGTTATGTTATAACCCAAATATATGAGACTTTATTTCGTTTGAATAGGAATACCTCTTAGAAGCCACTTAAATGAACAACCTTTTTTACCTTGTTTTTTGTTGGCAAATATGACAATATTAGATTTCGATGCATTGATAGACAAATTATGTTGACTAGAGAATTCAGCAAAGTTGTCGAATTTTGTCTGGAGGCCATAAGGCATTCTATCAAATAAAATCACGTCATCTGCAAAGGCCATCCAGCTTAGATTTAAACCACCTAGTTTAACAGGAAAGCAATTTTGACCAGGCCATAGATCATCAACGTCTGCCAAATAAAGATTGAATAGAACGGAAGCCAAGTTGCACCCTTGTTTGACACCTATTTCAGTGGCGATTTTATCGGTTAAGGAACCAGCTTGGTCAATTCTGATTTTATAATTCGTTTCCTGATGTAAAACGGCAATGATAGCTATCATGTGGGCGGGAATTCCAAATTTGGCCATCTTTGCCCATAAGAGGCTTCTGATAACACTATCAAAAGCAGCGGCAAGATCTAAAAATGCCATATAGATTGGACCTTTGATAGCCTGAGTTGAGACAGCCAACAGATGGGCTAGGATGGTCAGTTGAGTGCCCAAATGTTTCCTAAAACCTGTTTGACAATAAGAAGGACAATTATGCATATTGATGTAAGAATTCAGGTCCAGTAGAAGGAGTGAGGCAAAAACTTTGGCAGCAACATCAATAATTGCAATAGGACGATAATGAGATGGCACGTCCATTGCACCCTTTTTATAGAGCGGAATGATAAGGGATGTGAGCCAGGAGTTTGGAATGGTCCTGGTTTGGAATACAATATCAAATCGCCTTTTGAGAACTGTAGCCCAAAAATAAGGATCGTCATTAAGGACGCAAGGGGGGGCGCCATCTGGCCCAGAGGCCCTGGAACTCTTTAGTTTGGTTAAGGCAAAATAAATGTCATTAATTTCCCATGGACAGTGCGATAAGATGTCCTTGGAAAAATCTTTAGTATTGAGATCCAAAAATCTCAACGGACACAAATACTTAGGTGTATAAAATTGCACCCAAGTATCCCCTGAGATGGAGGATTGAAACTCAGTGAGCGGACTGCCAAAAGGGTTTTTGATCATCTTCCATGTCTGCCTGGTGTTCCTAGTGCAGATAAAATGAATAATTCTCTGATTATTAGCCAGAAAGTCTTCCCTTTTGATTCTTTTGATCTCATTTTTGTATGCTAGAAGAATAGTTTTCTTCCTTGATATAAGCTCCCTAGCCTTAAACATTCGATTTTCTAAGCTGCCGCAGAGCATAATTCTTTTTTGTTTTTAAAGCACTAATTAGATGATTATGTTGAGGTTTTTTCTCGAACTATAGGCTTCATAGAGTTTGCGTACGCTATGCTACCCAGATGCAATTGGATCATATTTAGATTCCATCTGTCAATTAGAAGAGCCAGTAGTTCACCACTGGGATTACAAAGAGGAACCCATAAATCACGAATCACTAGGCTATTAAGTTTCCTGCAAGTAGCAGGATGCCATTGCACCGACAGTAACTGCCTGTCAATAATAGGCAGAGAAAGATTCACATCAACTTTGTACTTATCAATACTTATAGCGAGTACGCACTCCAACAACAGATGGTCACAATTCCCTGCTCTGACTAAATTAAGTGGACCTGCTGTCCTAGCTACACCATTAGACAGAATGATATAGTCTATATAGGACCTCATCCGGCCTCTATGCCAGGTGAAGGGGTTGATGTGAATGTTATCAGTAATTACATGAAGGTCCCAATCTTCAATGAATTGGATCCAGGAAGAAGCCTTGATCTGTGAAAGAGTGTTCATGACAGGCCCACTGAGCGGCGAATGCAGCGATGTATTAAAGTCACCTCCTAAGATAATTTCAAGGTTAGAATTGAGTAATAAAGCATCAGTCAGTATGGCGTTCAGTTTAAATATAATTTTTTCAGTAGGAATCGTATTTGGATTCCAGTAGAGTGAGATAATCAAAAAGAATCGGCGCAGATTCATAGATAAGGATAAGTGAATGACTAAAAACTGTGGAGAAGCTGCCAAAATATATGAAGATCCATCAATGTCATTTTTAATCAAAACAGCCAGACCACCATATGGTCTACCCACCGGACCTTTTTCAGTATTTTGAGAGAATGCTGTATACCCATCTGACATAATATCCTTCAAGGACATTGTTTCTTGTAAAATAATGATGGAAGGCAAATCACTACATTTAGAACCATGTTTACATGTTTACATGTTTACATGTAAACATGTTTACATGGAACCATGTGTAAAAGTTTTTGAAGCCACAAACGTTCCAGGAGCTAACAGAGAAAGAAGTATTTTATGATTTGTTACTCGACATATTGGCATTCGTGATTGTTTTTATTAGTGGTTCCAGCCAAGCTAAACCTTTGACTATGTTGGAAACTGAATCCAGTTGCTCTTTTAATGCGATACTGGCCTGCTCTGTATTAAATTCTAGATTTGTTAGGTGAACAGATGAGGATTCTGCCTGCGGCTGATGTTCAATAAAGGCAATAGATTAATCAATAGATGTAAACATAAACAATTGGTACCCAAGCGCGAACAAGTCGTATTCATGCTCCCAAATTAATTTGGCAATAATATGTGATTGCAATCTGCAAAGCATGCGACTATTCTTTATACAAGGAAGTTTGATCCATTCCACGTCCTCAGAAATCAAACTACGTAAGGCCGGAATCTGATGCAACAGTTTCATTAATGCTGACCTATTAAGACAAGGAGGAGCGTTATTGTCTGTAGTTACAAACCATCCCATCAGCAATTTTAGTTCCATCGGTAAGTGCTCGAGCATGGAAACAGAAGTCACGACTTCGTTTCGAGGTTGGGTACCCATTTGTCTATCAACAACAGTGTCCGACACGCTTGGAATTGTCGAGGCAATCACAGCACGAGACTTCTCACTTTGTTGAACAGCAGAGACATTCTCTTCGGACACCATGCTACCTTCCCCAGACTGATCTATGAGAGGGGTTATCTTGTTTAAGTCCTTAGTATGTTTAGAGGATAGAAGCTCCTCAATAACAACTCCTTTAGCAGTCTCATTCATAGCCAGGGCCAGGGTGGAAAGCGAGGATTTTTTGTTGTCAGTCAACGGTGTGATGCCGGAAATGCATCTGAGGGACAGGGCCTCTGAATCCTTGTCCTTTTTCTGTTTTTACCGTGTGTTCTGTCATGTTTTCTGCCCAGGAGTCCATGAGGGACTCCTGGCAGTGCAGCTCTCTTTTGGTTTGGTGAACAGACCCATGGGATACCCTTATGGCACCCATGGGTAGGGGTACAACCCTGTGCCCCTAGTGTATGTTTTTGGGCACCTGTGGGTGGCCCACAGAGCAGGGTATGGGCTGGTGGCAGCTCCATGCTAAACTTGACAGGTGCTCTGGGTGTCCTCCATTTTGGGATACCCAGGCCCTGCCATTGGGATCAGTTGATTCCTGATAGAAACAAGATGGCCCCTGTGGCCTCTTGCTTTCTATTGCCTGTTGTCTTGTTTTTCCCAAAGTCCTGGGAAGCCCTGGCTCTGTCCCTTCCCCCTGGCTGGCTGTTGGGTGGAAGTTCCATATATGGTGTTGTTGTGAAGGCCCAGCTAGACTGACTGGAGCCTTCCCAGTGACTGTATGTTATGGGTACCTCCTGTGGGTGGGACCTGGGTGAATGGAGTGTGTGACCAATATACACTTCTTGTTGTGGTTGTCTGGTTTCTGGCATGTGAGACAAAGACTGAGACAGCCCTGCCCGAAACTGGCCTGAATGCAGTGTGTAGTGTTGAATGGCTGGGTACTTGTCCCAATCCACATTCCTTGTTGTGAGTGTCTGAAAGGGAGGAGTGTGGCCTGAATGCACTGTGTGCCTGATTGGCTGACTGACTGCATGAATGCCCTTCTGTGTGATTGGCTGCTGTGTGTGTGCCAGCAGTGTGGATGAGAGACAGAATAGTATATCTGGGGACCTCTCACCACTGGAAATTGTTCAGAAGCATTCAGAAGCTGAGTCTCCACTCAAGAGTAACTGGATTTGCTGATCCTCGACGTCCAGCTGGAAGAAGAAGACTTGCTGTGGCATTTGCTTCGACGGAACTGAAGGTTGTCGAAATCGTCGAGGACTGACCCGAGAGAGGACCTGGTATGGCGCCCTCTTCCCGTGCTCCGAGGGACCATCGAGCACCGCTGAATCTTCGCCGAAGCTCCCTGGACGCCAGACCATCGAAAGGCTGCCGACCGGAGAAGGGGACTGCCGAGGAGACCGAAGTAAAGCACCCGGACATCGACGCTGTCGAAGTCCATTGCCGTCGACCAGGGTTCGCAGGTCTGTGCAACCGCTGGAGGCCCGTCGAAGTGGTGTTGCCCAGCCGGGGGAACCACTTGACGCCGAGCCGCCGACGACCGGAGCCGTCCGCTCCTTGCCTAAGAACATTTGACTCGAAGGACTCCCTCGTCCGCACCGTCGACCGCTTTTGCCCTGCCGGAGAAAGTCGAGGACGACCAACGCGCAGAGGAGAATCCGCCGGTGGGTTTCCCGCCACCTCACGATCCCAAAGACTCGAGCGACTCGACGCCCTTGCTGGGCTCCCGTCTCTACAATCTTTGCGGTCCAGAACTATTGTCATCGAGGTGCCCCGCACACCTCCGCCTTGCAGGACGCCGACGCCCCGACGCCGACGAGCACCGCTCGGACGAAGTTGCCGCCTCTTCGACATCGTTCTACCTCGTTTGTCGACGGACGTTCGACGCCCCGTGCCTCCCGCTTGAAAGGGAAGGCATTCAAGAAGGGCCGTCGATTCCCCGTCGCCGAACCCCGAGGTCTTCGACGTTTCTCGACGCCTCTCGACGATCCGTGACTCCTGCTTTAAAGGGGGTCATTCAAGAAGGATCTGTCGACGCCTCTTCGAAGAACTCGACCCCACCAGGTACATTGGGGGGGGTAAAAACATTGTAGGAGAGAATAAGACTGTTGAACAATATATGGACTGGGCTTGTGTTATATCTCTTTATTTTACAGGTTGCCCAGGTGGGGGGATCTCCACACAGAACTGTGTCCAGTGGTAGGGGCCAGTATTCTGCCTATTGTTTCAACCCTCTGTTATCTCTCCTCTCTCTATTTGCTGGTTTCCTGCTTATTGATCTGCGTGCCATTGCTACAGTATTGTGAATGCACTGTTATGAGGTCTAATATTAGTGGTACCACTTTAGAATTGTAGATATTTATCATTATTGGTTTTCCTGAGCACAAAGTGCGTTGTTGTGATAAGTGTACATAACCCTTGAATATTAATTATATAAAGACTGTGTTTTCAGTAATACAGTGTGTGGACATTCCTTTGTGGGGGCTTGGGGATACACTGTACTTAAGAACCAGCCTGCATCACCTCCTGAGAAGCTAGGCCTTGATTGTTCGTCCATAGCTACCGTATTAGAGAATCTTGGCTGGGGTCTTCTGTGCCTCTCCTCTACCATATAGAGAGCGGAAGTACAGACCCCCCCACCGGTCTTGACAAGCTGGTGGCAGCGGTGGGATGCTTATGGTTTTAAGACTCAGTGTATAACCGTGCCACTTACAAAATATCCGCACTTTATTAGATTAAGGTTTGGGTGTGTACCAAATAACTGCATTACAGGCAATGGAGCCCATTGCAAATGGTAAATTGACTCGGATGAGCTTAGAGGCTCTCCAGAGTGCTTGTGAAGCCAGGGAGTTAGACTTTGTGGATAAGTCTAGGGCTGAGCTGATAGCTGCCCTGGTGGACTACCAGACTGATGGTGAAACCCTTGATGAAGGGGGGGATGCAACCAGTGAGGACTCTGCCCCTGGGGTTGTCGCTGAATCTGTTTCTGGGAATGCCACCATTCCTGCTGCCTCTGTTCCAAACCCCAGCAATTCCATGGAACTTGAGTTATTAAGGATGAAATTGGCCTTTGAATATCGCAAGTTGGAAATAGAAGCTGAGCTTAAGAAAGAGGAGCTGGCACAGCAAGTGGAACTCAAGAATAGGGATCTTGCGCTCAAAGACAAGGACACTGAATGTCAGAGAATCCAGCTAGAGAGAGCTAGAGTGGAGACTTCAGCTAGACCAATTGAGAGTGGCAGGTCCCCAGCCACCAAGTTTATGAAAGATTTGGTTGGTGTGTTTGTGGAGGGTTCAGATATCCTCCAATGGATTGAAGCGTTTGAAATGGCTTGTGCAATTCATGATGTAGATAAAAGAGATTGGGCTAAGTGTTTGTTAAGCAGAGTGCCTCAAACCGGGTATGACTGTATTCTGAAGCTGAGTGTGGAAGAAAGGGGTCAGTACGAGTGTATGAAGTCTGCTTTGATTGCCAAGTTTGGCAAAACACCTACCCAATACCTTAAAAGGTTCAGGGAATTTAAGAAAAGAGAGAATGTGTCTTGGGTTGACTGGGTGAGTACTGCGCACATGAACATGATGGGGTGGATTGACGGTTACAAGGTGAAAACTTTTGTTGAGTTGTCCCACCTCTTGTTTTTTGAGCATTTTTCTGAAGCCTGTTCACCAGAGCTGCGTCAGTATGTGGCTGACCAGAACATTTTGGACCCCTTTAAGCTGGCTAGGTTGGCTGACAAGTGGGTCTCCCATCGGGTGTCCCCTAAGGACTCCAGTGGGAAGGACAAGGACAAAGAAAAGGGGACCTCTCAGAAAGCTGAGGAGTCCCAAAGGCAATCACAGTCGGGTAAACCAAAACCTTCCTCTCCTAAGACCCAAAAATCTGGTGGGGATAAGTCCTCTGTGGGTGGGAATAAGAGTAGTGGTCCACCTGCTGCAAAGCAGGTTCCCAGTGGTTCCAGTACCGTACCCCGCACTCCTGGCACTTGTTGGGATTGTGGGGCTCTGGATCACAAAAGGGGTGACCCCAAGTGTAAAGGTAAGGCACTTGGAGTACAGGCTGTCAGCCTGACCTACCCTTACCCCGTGGCTGAGGTGGAGGCCACTGTCCTCCCCTCCTCTACAGGAATCACATTTGGTGCTCCGGTAGAGATTTCCTTAGTGTCCCTTGGGGCCTGGGACCAGTACGCAGAAGTACTGGCAACTATCCCGCAGAACACCCGTAGGTTTTTGAGAAGTGTCCTCTTGAATGGCCAGCCTTCTACTGGTTTGAGAGACACTGGGGCAAGCATGACAGTGGTGGACAGGACCCTGCTCAAGCCAGAGGACTATGTAGGTGCTCCTCTGAGAACCACCAGGTTAGCTGGTGGGCCTCCCAAATTATCGCCTGTAGCCCTAGTCACACTCATGATTGGAGACAAGACAGCAAAGCTTCCTGTCCTGGTTCAGGACAATGTCCCTGCTAACATTCTGTTAGGAAATGATCTAGTAGAGTTGGGGTTGATCTCGGATGGTCTTCCCATGACTGCTGCTGCAGTCACTAGGTCACAGGTGACACCGGGTCTGGCTGTGAGTCAGGTACCCGAGCCAAAGGCGAGGCCTAAGGCAAGACGAAGGAAGACCAAGAAGGCCACCTCTGTGGAGGGAACACCTTCTCTTCCTGCTGTTCCGACAGCACCCATTGGGATCCATGCTCCGGACGGGCTGGGTCCAGTGGAAAACCCAAACTCAACTCCTGTGGGAGAAGAGACAGAAGACTCTCCTGTGGGAGAGGTTCTCAACCCGGAGGATCATCCCGACCTTCAATGCTTGTTAGCTGAAGGGGGACCCTCCCGGGCAGACTTCTGTAAGGGACAGAGAGAGTGCCACTCTCTCGAGGGCCTGAGGAAACAGGCCCTGTCCCAGGCCCAAGGTGAAGTGCCTAGGACATTCAAGATTTATTGGGAGGGTGAGCTCCTTGTTAGTGAGCCCACTAAGCCCGAACCTGGTGCCCGCAAGAGGTTGGTGGTACCCCAGGTTTACAGGCCCTTCCTACTGCAGTTGGCGCATGAGGTGCCCTTGGCTGGTCATCTTGGGACCAAGAAGACTAAGCAGAGGCTCTCTGCCCATTTCTACTGGCCACGGATGGGAGTAGAGGTGGAGTCCCACTGCAGGACCTGCCCAACTTGTCAGTTGTCTGGCAAGACTGGAGGCAGGGTCATTGCCCCACTGCAGCCATTACCAGTGGTTGGCACACCATTTGAGAGGGTGGGCATCGACATCGTCGGTCCCCTTGACCCTCCCACTTCAGGTGGACATCGGTTCATCCTGGTCTTGGTAGATCATGCCACCAGGTACCCTGAGGCAATACCCCTTCGGACTGTTACTGCCAAGGTGGTTGCCAGGGCTCTCCTGGGCATTTTCACCCGTGTTGGATTCCCCAAGGAGGTTGTCTCTGACCGAGGATCCAACTTCATGTCTAGTTACATGAAAACCATGTGGAAAGAGTGTGGGGTAACCTACAAGTTCTCCACCTCTTACCACCCCCAGACCAATGGTCTGGTTGAGAGATTTAACAAAACTCTCAAGGGCATGCTAGGTGCTTTGGAAGAGCCCCTAAGGAGGAAATGGGATCTCCTCCTGCCATGCCTGCTGTTTGCTTACAGAGAGGTACCTCAAGAGGGTGTTGGTTTCAGCCCCTTTGAGTTACTCTTTGGACATCCCGTGAGGGGGCCCCTCGCCTTGATCCGAGAAGGCTTGGAAGCCACCCCTCCAGGTCCCGCCAAGCAAGTGGGGGACTATGTGTTAGGCCTCAGGCGGAGGATGACACAAATGATGGGTCAGGCAACAGCAAATCTCAAGGCCAGCCAGGAATTGAATAAGTACTGGCATGACCTGAAAGCTTCGCAAGTGGATTGGACTCCGGGACAGGAAATCCTTGTGATGGAGCCTACCAAGCCTAGAGCTTTGGCAGACAAGTGGACTGGACCCTTCAGGATCATCTCCAAGATGGGCGAAGTCAATTATCTGGTGGACATGGGAGCCTCTGGGGTAGCCCCCCAGGTATTCCATGTCAACAGGCTCAAGCCTTTCCACAGGCGAGCAGAGGTCTCATGTCTCTTGCTAGCTTCAGGGCAAGAAGAGGATGAGAGTGAGCCCCTTCCTGATTTGCTGCATAGCAACCCTCAGGATGGCTCAGTGGAGGGAGTACAACTCTCTCCAGATTTGACAACAGAGCAGCAGAGGGCCTGCCGGGCTTTGCTCCAGCAGTATGCCCCTCTGTTTTCACTGACACCGGGCCTTACACCGTGGTGTAAGCACGAAATTGACACTGGTGACAGTGTGCCTGTCAAAAGCAGGAGCTATCGTATGTCAGATACCGTCAAAAACCACATCCAGGCTGAGGTCGCCAAGATGTTGGATCTGGGTGTTATTGAACCCTCCACCAGTCCCTGGTCCAGTCCAGTGGTCCTTGTCCCCAAGGCAAGTTCCCCGGCGGGTACCAAGGATTGGAGGTTCTGTGTGGACTACCGAGGAGTCAATGCCGTCACCAAAACTGACGCGCACCCATTGCCCAGGGCTGATGAGCTCGTGGACACTATAGGTGCTGCCAAATTTGTGAGCACCTTTGACCTTACCTCAGGCTATTGGCAAATAGCTCTGACGGACCATGCCAAGGAAAAGACGGCATTCTCCACACCTGAGGGACTCTACCAGTTTAGGGTCATGCCCTTTGGGTTGAAGAATGCCCCTGCCACCTTCCAGAGATTGGTCAACCATGCGCTCAGTGGGCTGGAAGCCTTTTTTGTGGCTTACTTAGACGACATTGCCGTCTACAGTTCCACCTGGGAAGAGCATTTGACACATCTGGATAAGGTGTTGCAGGCCTTGAAAAGGGCTAACCTCACTATCAAGGCCACCAAGTGCCTGATAGCTCAGGGGAAAGTTACCTATCTTGGTCATGAGGTAGGAGGGGGTCACATCCAACCTCTCTCCAGTAAAGTACAGGACGTACAGAACTGGAAGACTCCCACTACTCAAACCCAGGTGAGAGCCTTTTTGGGCCTCACTGGGGACTATCGCAATTTCATGGCAGACTGTGGAACCATAGCTGCACCCCTGACAGCTCTAACTTCACCCAAACAGCCTAGGAAGGTTAATTGGACTGAAGACTGTCAGAGGGCCTTTGATGGCTTGAAAGAAAGTCTGTGTAGGGCACCTGTGTTGAGTGCGCCTGACTACAGCCGACCCTTTATCGTCCAGACGGATGCCTGCGACACCGGAATTGGAGCTGTCTTGTCCCAGTTAGATGACAAAGGGAGAGAACATCCTATCATATTCATCAGTAGACAACTCAAGGGTAGAGAACTTAGGTGGGCTACTGTTGAAAAGGAATGGTTTAGTATAGTTTGGAGCCTTAGGCGTTTTAGGCCCTACCTTACGGGGTCCACCTTCAAGGTCCAAACAGATCATAAGCCCCTGAAGTGGCTTATGCAGATGAAGGGTGAGAATCCGAAATTGCTCAGGTGGTCGATTAGCCTACAAGGGCTAGACTTCACCATAGAGCACAGACCAGGGAAGAGTCACGATAATGCAGATGGCCTTTCCAGAAGGTATGTTGACCGTCTGGATGAGGGTGTCTATCCCGTGGGAGATTAGGCACCCTCCACCTCAGTCTGGGGGGGGCGACTGTGATGCCGGAAATGCATCTGAGGGACAGGGCCTCTGAATCCTTGTCCTTTTTCTGTTTTTACCGTGTGTTCTGTCATGTTTTCTGCCCAGGAGTCCATGAGGGACTCCTGGCAGTGCAGCTCTCTTTTGGTTTGGTGAACAGACCCATGGGATACCCTTATGGCACCCATGGGTAGGGGTACAACCCTGTGCCCCTAGTGTATGTTTTTGGGCACCTGTGGGTGGCCCACAGAGCAGGGTATGGGCTGGTGGCAGCTCCATGCTAAACTTGACAGGTGCTCTGGGTGTCCTCCATTTTGGGATACCCAGGCCCTGCCATTGGGATCAGTTGATTCCTGATAGAAACAAGATGGCCCCTGTGGCCTCTTGCTTTCTATTGCCTGTTGTCTTGTTTTTCCCAAAGTCCTGGGAAGCCCTGGCTCTGTCCCTTCCCCCTGGCTGGCTGTTGGGTGGAAGTTCCATATATGGTGTTGTTGTGAAGGCCCAGCTAGACTGACTGGAGCCTTCCCAGTGACTGTATGTTATGGGTACCTCCTGTGGGTGGGACCTGGGTGAATGGAGTGTGTGACCAATATACACTTCTTGTTGTGGTTGTCTGGTTTCTGGCATGTGAGACAAAGACTGAGACAGCCCTGCCCGAAACTGGCCTGAATGCAGTGTGTAGTGTTGAATGGCTGGGTACTTGTCCCAATCCACATTCCTTGTTGTGAGTGCCTGAAAGGGAGGAGTGTGGCCTGAATGCACTGTGTGCCTGATTGGCTGACTGACTGCATGAATGCCCTTCTGTGTGATTGGCTGCTGTGTGTGTGCCAGCAGTGTGGATGAGAGACAGAATAGTATATCTGGGGACCTCTCACCACTGGAAATTGTTCAGAAGCATTCAGAAGCTGAGTCTCCACTCAAGAGTAACTGGATTTGCTGATCCTCGACGTCCAGCTGGAAGAAGAAGACTTGCTGTGGCATTTGCTTCGACGGAACTGAAGGTTGTCGAAATCGTCGAGGACTGACCCGAGAGAGGACCTGGTAAGGCGCCCTCTTCCCGTGCTCCGAGGGACCATCGAGCACCGCTGAATCTTCGCCGAAGCTCCCTGGACGCCAGACCATCGAAAGGCTGCCGACCGGAGAAGGGGACTGCCGAGGAGACCGAAGTAAAGCACCCGGACATCGACGCTGTCGAAGTCCATTGCCGTCGACCAGGGTTCGCAGGTCTGTGCAACCGCTGGAGGCCCGTCGAAGTGGTGTTGCCCAGCCGGGGGAACCACTTGACGCCGAGCCGCCGACGACCGGAGCCGTCCGCTCCTTGCCTAAGAACATTTGACTCGAAGGACTCCCTCGTCCGCACCGTCGACCGCTTTTGCCCTGCCGGAGAAAGTCGAGGACGACCAACGCGCAGAGGAGAATCCGCCGGTGGGTTTCCCGCCACCTCACGATCCCAAAGACTCGAGCGACTCGACGCCCTTGCTGGGCTCCCGTCTCTACAATCTTTGCGGTCCAGAACTATTGTCATCGAGGTGCCCCGCACACCTCCGCCTTGCAGGACGCCGACGCCCCGACGCCGACGAGCACCGCTCGGACGAAGTTGCCGCCTCTTCGACATCGTTCTACCTCGTTTGTCGACGGACGTTCGACGCCCCGTGCCTCCCGCTTGAAAGGGAAGGCATTCAAGAAGGGCCGTCGATTCCCCGTCGCCGAACCCCGAGGTCTTCGACGTTTCTCGACGCCTCTCGACGATCCGTGACTCCTGCTTTAAAGGGGGTCATTCAAGAAGGATCTGTCGACGCCTCTTCGAAGAACTCGACCCCACCAGGTACATTGGGGGGGGGTAAAAACATTGTAGGAGAGAATAAGACTGTTGAACAATATATGGACTGGGCTTGTGTTATATCTCTTTATTTTACAGGTTGCCCAGGTGGGGGGATCTCCACACAGAACTGTGTCCAGTGGTAGGGGCCAGTATTCTGCCTATTGTTTCAACCCTCTGTTATCTCTCCTCTCTCTATTTGCTGGTTTCCTGCTTATTGATCTGCGTGCCATTGCTACAGTATTGTGAATGCACTGTTATGAGGTCTAATATTAGTGGTACCACTTTAGAATTGTAGATATTTATCATTATTGGTTTTCCTGAGCACAAAGTGCGTTGTTGTGATAAGTGTACATAACCCTTGAATATTAATTATATAAAGACTGTGTTTTCAGTAATACAGTGTGTGGACATTCCTTTGTGGGGGCTTGGGGATACACTGTACTTAAGAACCAGCCTGCATCACCTCCTGAGAAGCTAGGCCTTGATTGTTCGTCCATAGCTACCGTATTAGAGAATCTTGGCTGGGGTCTTCTGCGCCTCTCCTCTACCATATAGAGAGCGGAAGTACAGACCCCCCCACCGGTCTTGACAAACGGAAAATAATTAATCATTTGCGTTTGTGTTGCAGCAGTAGTAGCACTACAAGTTTTCAATGGGTTTTTAACTTGAATATCTGTAGTTCCCGTAACCATTGAAGTTGTAGCAGACTCTTTTGATAAATGAGCCAGATCTGCAGCTTTTAGATCAAGATGTAACTTACTTTCAACGTCTAACTGATTCAAGTCTATGGGCCTCATTACACGGTAGGCGGTAAGTGTTTACCGGTACCGGTATTTTACCGGTACCGGTAAACCCTTACCGCCTTACTACTAGGTCCCTTTGCGGGTTGGTACATTAATGCCTGCTTTTAGCAGGCGTTAAAAAACAAACCCGCAAAGGGACCGGGGTGCTAATTACGGTACCGCAATTTGCGGTACCGTAATTAGCGCCTTCCCCATTCCCATTATGCCCTATGGGGCAAAAATGGGAATGGGGAAGGGCAATGGAGAAAGGAGGAATTACCGCCTTCCCAACCTTGGAATAGGGCGGTAATTCCCCTTTCCTCCAAGGCGGTACCGGTAAATTACCGGCATGAACCATGGTGCTAATAGCGCCATGGTTTACTGCCTACCGTGTAATGAGGCCCTATGATTATGTCTTCTTCTGGAGAAACTTCAATTTTTTTGGTAGGTGTTTTAGGCCCTTTATTTTTTTTTGATGGTACGTTTTTTGATTTAGACTCAAAAGGAAGTATAGATTGAGATTCTGCTTTAGCTCTAGCCTGTGCAGTTTTTCGCCTTTTAATTGCTCTCATATATGATTTTCTCACTTTACGCGACATAAATAGAGTATTTTTTTGAAGTTCATTCTGACTGGCCGAGTCATCATTAGATTCAGCAAGTTCAATACATTTAAGCTGATCAGCCTCAATAAATTCAATTAGAGGTGAAGGACTATTGGGGTTAGCCAAGATGTCACCTGAGTCTGTATGGCTATTAGTCGTACTGAAAACAGGGTGAGAAGGATCATTGGGAACAAGGTTAGCTTGCATGAGAATGTTTTCTATGACAAGAATTCTATCGTGCTGCAATTTCGCAACTGACATCTAATCTATGGGCGAAACCCTTTCATCATCAGTTACAATATGTGTTGGTATTTTGAGAACATTGGCAAATGATCTAGGATTGATACTTAGGTCTTCCATGGGGCCACATGTTTGAGTTTCTTGTGTCTGAAAGTTGATGATTGGGGAGACTTGTGAATTGGGTTTACAAAGCGTAGAAGGGCAACACTGAAGCAAGGATGGTGTTTGAAAATGTTCCTGTGCAAGCATGAAACCTTCTATTCTACTCAGTTTAATAAGAATATCAGAAGTGGACGCATTAAGTGCAAGAATAGCTGCATGGGTATGTTCATGACCCTTGTCTAAGAGATTCAGTATGCGGGTAAGAACAGGAACATTTTGCAATTCCTGCTCGTTGAGGTCAATTAAAGATTCTTCCAACGGGAAGGTTGGAAGATTAGCCTGACTCTGATGAAAAGAAACCCCAGCTATGTTATGAGCTGAAAATGAGGATACATCCGCTGAGGGGTGTGAAGGTAATGGTTCCAAAATCATTGCAGCCGCATCAAGTGTAGGAGAGCTAGCAGTGATTTGATCAGACATAACCTCATTACATATCTGTCCATCTTTATTGGACTTTGAGCCTACCAGTACTTCTAGAGGTGTTTGATGGAAATGCACATGTTCCCTTACTCCTTTAGATTTTGAGACAGGAGTTGAGGGACCATTAGACAAGCGTACACGCTTATGCAGTTCAGCCATAACACCAGGAGCCACCAATGAGGTATCGAGGTTTGTAGAGACATGTGCATCAGTTGTAATACCCAATAAAGAATTGTCCATTATGGGAATGTTATGCACCATGACCATTGGTGGACTAGCAACAATCTGAAGCTTGGATTCGTTCATGTTATCACACAACATATCCGACTTAATGCCGGCACTAACAAGTACATTATGAGACACCACGTCACAAGACGAATACACAATATTAGAATCCACAATGTTTGAATCAGCCTCAATCAGTTGCTTTCCAGCTGTCGTTAACAAATAAGTCGGCACTGAATTAGCCAAACCTAAGGTATCAGCTACGCTCATCCGAGATTTCACTGGTAGCGTACCCAGACATTTGCCATTTCTTAGAGTACTCGTCGCCATGATTTGAATGTGTGAGTGCTCAAAATTATGCAACAAGGGGTAAACACACTCTTAACTAAAAGCACATCAAAGAAGTCCCCCAAATCAATCGAAGACAGGCTCTACAAATAATCTTACCCCACACCTGCGCACTCGCCGCACACCCAAACAGCCAAACAGCCAGACACTTCCGGGGCACTTCCGGGTGCACGCGCGTGGTGCGCGAGGATGGGGAGGAAGTAGGCAGAGCCTGCAAGTATGGGCGGAGTCAATGAGTCAACTGGAAAAAAAAACAGAAACAAAAAAGGGAGTAAGAACTTGCGGTACAGCACACAAGTCTAGTGAACAGTGCAGAACACAAACAAGAACACAAGCAGAACACAAGCAGTTTAGACAAGAGAAGCCCTAGCTGACTACTACTGCTTGGAAAAAAAATCCTTGTGATACGGTGTTACGGCACTGAACGAAGCAAAACACCACCTTCTTGCCGACGGCCGGCTTTCCAATAGCGATTCACGAAGGGACAAGCAGAGAGTTGCAGCCAAACAGCCAGACACTTACGGGGCACTTACGGGTGCGCGCGCGGTGCACGAGGATGGGGAAGAAGTAGGCAGCGCCTGCAAGTATGGGCGGAATCAATGTGTCAAGGGGCACTTCCGGGTGCGCGCGCGGTGCACGAGGATGGGGAAGAAGTAGGCAGAGCCTGCAAGTATGGGTGGAGTCAATGAGTGAAAGGGCACTTCCGGGTGCGCGCACGCGGTGTGCGAGGATGGGGAAGAAGTAGGCAGAGCCTGCAAGTATGGGCGGAGTCAATGAGTCAACTTCTTCTTGCCGACGGCCGCCTTTCCAATAGCGATTCACAAAGGGACAAGCAGAGAGTTGCAGCCAAACAGCCAGACACTTACAGGGCACTTACGGGTGCTTTTTTGCAGCTGAGGAAGCGCTCCTAGACTGGCTTGAACTATCAATGGGAAACGTGGTTTCCCTTCGAGAGTTCTGTTCCCCAGCCGTGCATGCTCAATGAGCCATGCAAGGCCATGGGAGCTTTGCTTCCCCAGCCTTGCATAGCCCATTGGGAATGCTGGCTGGGGAGATGCATGTTTGTATGTGTGAGGGGGCGCTCCTGTGCAAAAGGAGCGGGGCACTACGTCACCAATGCGCTGGCTACTGCGCACATGTGCAGGTGCCAGCGAGAGCTTGATTCCAGGTTCCTGTTTACTCAACGCGGGAGCTGCAGCTCTGGGAGGAAACTTCAGGACCAGGGCAGAAGGCAAGTCAATTTAAATATGCGTGTGTGCGTAATCATGTGATGTGTGGAATGATTGAGTGTATAATCATAGGTGTGTGTGTGAATGAATGTGTGCATGCAGCTGTGAATGTTGTGTGAATTTGAATTGTGCGCATGCGTTTGTGCTGGACTTGGAGAGCTGATTTTGGTGAGTTGAGGCAAGGGGGTTGTACAACGGAATTTAAAAAAAATGCCTTTGCTGCACAACACCCATCCCCACCGGCCAAACTCAGTTCCCCGTCCGAGTCACTTGGGGCCGAGAGGACAGGCATGGTATTTTTTTACTGGCCATTTCTAACTAGTAGAAAATACCATGCTTGCCTCCTGGCCCCCTCCTGTGCCTGGCAAACACATAATTATTAGTATTATTATATTTATTGTTTTTGGTTTAAAATAAACCTTTACAATCAAATATAAATCCCGAAACACAATAAAATATCATTGTCTATACACTTAATACAAATACAATATACAAATTAGAGCAGCATTTTTAAAATCATTTTTATCCAAACCTTAAAATATTGAACCACAGGACCTGGGGCCCTTTAAGATGAGGTAGCAATACTTAGAGGTGGATGAGGATGCAGAACTTACTCATACATCAATAATCAGACCGACTCAGGAAGTTGTCAAAACACTGTACAGTTTTATTAACAATTATCTAAAACAGGGAGTTACAATGGACATCAACAGATGTTCGCTCGATTTCTCTCAAAGCATGACATGAAAAAACAGCATTCTTATGCTAACAATTCGCCAATACTGATGTCATCCTACGTGGCAAACTAAGAAAACCTACTAGGGAATGTGATAGGCTTAAAGGGAACATATAGGTATGCATTCCATACTGACAGGAGTTGTGATTGTGTCTCTATGATCAGGAGGACAACTAAGCCCATCATGATATCAAGTCATTTTCTTTGTCATTCTAATACACAGCACCCTATTGGTTACACAAACCATAGGGCTCTTTAATACGTGGCCCTCTATAATTGATTGATACGCTTGTAACGTTCTAGAATATTCCATTTGCTAGCAGCACACAAGCTGGTTACCCCAGGTGCTGGGAGGGTTGGCCTGGTCATGCCTCCCAACCAATTAGCCCAAAACCCATCATCACTCCTGCAGTCTGCCATGCAATTAAGGCTTTGAACTCGGCCTTGTAGAGGCTCACTGTGCCTGAGAATAAAAGGGAGTGTGGCATGGTCTTATCTTCTGGTTTCGGTGTAGCTCGACCCAAAGTCTATTTCCATCTTGACCATCTCCCTTGAAACCACGTTTTCAAGATTTTTACTGCATAAAATACTATTAAATGATGAACTCTTGACACGTTCAGTGTATTTCTCATTATACTTCAAACAGGAGTTTGCTTCTTTCTCACGTTCATGTAGGTTCTCAAGCAGATAACCAGGCTCACTGCGGCCTGAATCTTGTTACTGGACCAGCCAGCCAGCCTCAGGATTACTTCGTCTACTTGCGTTACAGCATCTGTACAATTGTATAGTGACTTTGCATTTCTTCAGCGTTTCTTTGCACAATCAATCTTCATTTCGATCCAGAAATGTTGCTTTACTTCAATACTTCATCCTTAAATCCTATAGAATGTCTTTATTCTTTCTTCACTTGTGTTTTTTCTGGATGTGTTGATTCTGCTTGGCATGACGTCACCTTTATTTCTTTGTGAATGTACATAGGGTTTTCTCAATGGATACCTTGCTTCAAGGATTCTTTGAGGTATAGGCATCCTCGCTGGTACTGCATATGTGTCATGACCCTTGCACCTGGCCCTCACTGGCAAGTCAGCCTTCCAGTTAGGGCCAGGTGAAAGGCCTTAAAACCTCGTCCAAGACTCACTTGGAGTCAGTCCTGGTGCCTTTGGCATCAGGCTCATAACCATCATGAAAACCAACATTAGAATGGGACTATTTACTTTGGACTATATAACTTGGGGGGTTTCAGCCAACATGGAGGCACACACATAGCTCAGTTACAAGGAACTGAGCTATGCGGTCTAGTATTTTGGGTGTGGCAGGCCTGGGACTACTTTACCTGGACTACTTTGGGTGTGGCAGGATTGGGACTATTTTACCTGGACTACTTTACCTGACACTATTTAAACCGCACCCAAACAGCAGAACATGCTTTGCGTTATTCTGCTGTGGGCAGCGTAACGCTCACCGTGTCCAGTTCTTTGATGCTAGCTTACCTGAAACGAAGGACCTGCAGAGAGAGAAAGAACACTACGAAACTTACCTGAAACAGTATCCTGTCTTCAATCCATCGCTGACTTCAGTTCCACTCACCTGAAGGTACGAACTCCATCATCCGGCATCGCATGCATCCTGGAATACCATAACCTGGAAAGAGGAGAAAGAAAGACAGCATTAGGAAGCGTTTACTCACGTTTCCTCCCGAATGAAGAAAGCCACAGAATTCTTACCTGGGTAGTCATCTCCTGGTCAGTATCATTGCTGGAACATTACGGCGCTCGGCGAGGAACATCGCAACCTGCAAGGAGAGAAAAGACACAGGCTAGCAATATAAAAGGCGAAACAGTGCCGCGCATCGCCCATTTCTCACCGGACAGCATCGCGCACATCGCGCTTTCGCCTACCGGCCCATGCTCATCTTCAAACTGCATGACAACACCAAAATACCTTTCCATACCTAAAAGGAAAGAAGCAAGACATTATTATTCGAACTAAGAGGAACATAAGAACTGCATATAAAGACAGTAAAGCAGCAAACCTACGGAGTTGCAGCAGGCCTGGATTCCCAAAGGGGGGCTTGCGCCAGTGAAGTAACTTGGTTGCTGCTTGCCCCCCACATCTACGCGCCCCTGCCAAGAGGAGCAGGACGGAGAATCCACCTTCTACAATATTAAGGTAAGGAGAAGGCCCAAGGGGGAGGAAGGAGTTGAGGCCAAGAGAGGTGGAAAAACATAAAGACAATCTGGTATTGAATCCAGCTCTTCTATATTGCAGACCCATCTTTAACCAGAGGCCTTACCAAGGGACCGGGAGAGGGTTCGAGAGTGCAAATCATCCAACCAGGGCTGTGTGGCGTCCCTGTGGATACCAGGTGAGCGTAACAGAACGCAAAGACTCAATAATATTATCCACCTGGGCGTCATGGCGACTTCAGAGACTGACCAGTCAGTTCAGTTGTTGGGACAATTACGCGCTGAAGTACATTCAGCCAAGCAAGAAACCAACGCTCTTAGGAGAGATTTGATTGTTACTAAGGATTGTACCGACAAAATAAGTAGACAATTGCTCCAATCACAGGCAGGACAGACCCCATTGCCTGGTAACATTCCACCAGTACCTGTACCAAATTCTTTCACCAATCCAGTACTAATAACCCTTCCTGGGGCAATTCCTTTAGCTCCACTTGAACGATGTACAGGGGACACCAAGAAGTACGCAACGTTCATGAACCAGGGTCGCCTTCATTTCCTTTGCAGACCTGGGGCTTTTCCTAACGACCAATCGCGGGTTGCTTTTGTCTTGTCATATCTGAGTGGCAGTGCTGCGGATTGGTCGGTACCATTGGTAAGTCAGGATAACCCATTGTTACATGACTTTGTGGGTTTCCAGATGGAAATGGAAAAACTCTTTGCTCGTCATACCCAAGGCCAAGCATTAGACAACAAACTTTTGTCACACCGTCAACGAAGTCAAGACTTGCTTACATATATAGCAACATTTAACAGACTAGTCGTTGAAGCTGGGTGGCCTGAGAAAAAAGGGACCACACTATTTCATCAGGGTCTACGGGGGGAACTAAAGGATGTCCTTGCTCAAGTGGTTAACCCACCTAAAGACTGTGGAGAATTCATTAACCTTGTGGTGCAATTAGATCACAGATTACAAGACCGTAAAGCGGACCGGATAAGGTTGGACACTCGAGCTGTGTATGTCCGGTCAAAGGATAATGTTCCATGTACATTGAAAAACACGGTAGAACCCATGCAAATCGGAGGTGTACGGCCCCCTTTAACTAAAACTGAAAGAGACAAGAGAAGGCAACAGCAATTATGCATATATTGTGGAAAATCAGGCCACTTCCTCAAAGAATGTCCAGGGAAACCACCAAGGAGAACTGTTGGAGCCACAGAGAAGGAAGATAATAACAAGGAGTCAGAAAACTACCAAGCCTGGTCCGCTTGTCGAGCGAGAAGGATGAGCCACAGACCTCACACTTTGCATTACCAGTAATTTTGATCAATCAACAACAACCGTCTCGGATGCATGCTGTCGAAGCATACATAGACAGCAAAGCAGTTGGGAATTATGTAGACCAAGATCTGGCAGCAGAGATGGGGCTTCCCTTATGCTCTAAGTCGACTACTGAAAAAGTTACGACTGTTGATGGGACAGAAATAGCTTCACTACTGTGCCAGGATGGACACCAAGAATCTATTACATTCAATCTCATCAAAGCTCCTCAGTTCTGACTAATTTAGGGATGCCATGGTTGGTAGCTCAAAACCCTCTAATAGATTGGTGTGCCAAGAAGTAGTTGGCCTTTTCCGATGATTGTGCTTGCACCTGTTATTACCAAGAAAAGGGGAAAACAGACTTATGTAAATCTGCTACTCCCAGTACGGCGGCAATTGTACCAAGTATGACTAGTACTCGACCAAATGAACACCAATATTTTCAAGGCGTGTTCCAGATAGAAGAAGCCAATACTCTACCACCGCACAGGCCCTACGATTGTCAGATCGACCTCATACCTGGTGCGCAAATTCCTTCTTTTCGAATATATGCAGTTACTGAACCAGAAAACCTCCATTTGAAATCTTATCTTGATCAGTACCTGGCAAATGGATTTATCCGCCCATCTAAATCACTGGCAGCCAGTCCCGTATTCTTCGTACCAAAGAAGGAAGGAGATTTGAAGAGTTGCATCGACTATCGCGCATTAAACCAGATCACAGTAAAAAACTGTTATCCTCTGCCCCTTATTCCTGAATTACTGGATCAAGTCAAAGACGCCCAAATCTATACCAAACTGGAACTTAGGGGGGCGTACTATCTTGTTCGAGTGAAGAAAGGAGACGAATGGAAAACCGCCTTTCGTACCAAATACGGCTTGTATGAATACCAGGTAATGCCTTTTGGACTTGTTGCATTCCAGTACTTTATGAATGATGTTTTGCGGGAGTTAATCGACGCTTGCGCCCTGGTTTACATTGATGACATCTTAGTGTATTCTGCTTCAAAAGAAGACCATGTCAGGCATGTCCGCTCCGTCCTAGACTCTGCCAACATAAACTGCATGCTAAACTCGAAAAATGCTCTTTTCATGTCACCGAAGTGGAGTTCATTGGTTTTATCCTCACACCAAAAGGTATCAGAATGGATAGGCACAAGGTAGATGCCATTCTTAACTGGGCGTCACCAACTTCATTTAAAGGAATCCAGACTATGTTGGGCTTTGCAAACTTTTACCGCTGATTCACCCCAGATTTTTCCCAAATAGTGCATCCAATTACATCACTATTGAGAAAAAACAATAAAATGTTCCATTGGACCGAAGAAGCAGAGAAGGCCTTTCAAGAACTTAAGAAAAAATTCACTTCTGTTCCAGTTCTACGGCATCCTTGCCCAGACCTCCCTTATATAGTTGAAACAGATGCCTCTAGCATGGCTATGGGAGCTGTTCTCTCACAAAGGGACCCAGGAACTGGCCAGTTACACCCTGTGGCCTTCTGGTCACGAAAATTCTCACCTCCCGAACTCAACTATGCTACCACAGACAAGGAACTCTTGGCTATGAAATCAGCTTTCAAGGCATGGCGACACTATATCCTTGGTGCTAGACATACTGTCACGGACATAACTGATCATCGAAACCTGCAATACCTAAAAACAGCAAAGGCTCAATCATCCCGTCAACTGCAGTAGGCTCTTTTCTTCACTGAATATGACTATGTGATTACCTACCGGCCAGGAGTCCGAAACGGAAAGGCTGATGCCTTGTCCCACATGGGTGTTGATGAAAAGGTATACATAACTCTAGATCCAGTAGTCATCATTCCAGAAGACAAACTCCTGGGTCTTACGACAACATTGACACAGGGTGAACTCCAAAATAAGATCCAACTCTTAATGGATCCCACTTTCTCACAAGAGTAGTGTACTCAAGGAGAACATTACACCAGTAAAGACCAGTTACCATATTTTAGGAACGTCTATACTTGCCAAGTAAACATTTACAAGAGCAGGTTATTTCGGGTTATCACGACTCCCTGATTGAAGATCATCCTGGATTTGCCAAAACTCTAGCTAAAGTAAAACAAAATTATTGGTGGCCCACATGGCGTAAAGACATCATACAATTTATCCAATCTTGCGGTGTGTGCACAAAACAAGTCCCAAAGGCAGAAACCAGCTGGTCTGCTCCAACCATTGGAAATTCCTCCCGCACCATGGCACACACTGCCCCCCGATTTCATTACAGATATACCTCCCAGCAAAGGATGCAACACCATCTTAGTAGTTGTAGACTTGTTCTCTAAAATGTCACACTTTATTCCTTTTAAGGGTCTTCCAAATGCATCCAATTTAGCAAAAGTATTCCTGGAGGAAATCGTACAGCTACATGGCTTTCCATCGGTCTTGATCTCAGATCGAGGTAGTCAGTTTGTATCCAACTTCTGGAGGAAATGCTGTTCAATGGCCCAAATTTACATTTGACTATCCACAAGTCAACATCCTCAAACAGATGGCCAAACAGAAAGAACAAACCAAACCTTCGAGCAATACTTACGTTGCATGTTACATCAAGTGGAAAGAAATTGGAAGGACTTTTTATGGATAGCTGAATATGCCTATAATAATTCATTACACACCAGCACTGGACAAACCCCTTTCTACACTATATATGGTAGATATCCACGTACTTCAAAATTGGATCTCCCAACCCCTTTGGAAATGCCAGCGATTAAAACTCTACATACGACTATTTCCCAGGCCTTCACAGAAGCAGCAGAACATCTACTCCAAGCCAAGAACAGAAAACAGAAATTTGCTGACCAACATCGTAATAAAGCCCCTGACTATCAAATTGGAGACAAGGTCTGGTTAGCATCAAAATATGTGCCCGTAAAAAGGGACTCAGACCTTTCGTCCCCGATATCTGGGACCTTATTCTATTGAATCCATAATTAATCCAGTGGCAGTTAAATTAGCCCTACCACCCACTATGTAGATTCATCCTGTGTTTCACCTATCACTCCTGAAACCGGTACAACCCGGTACTCGGGTTACAACACCACCAAAACCAGTATTAGTTGACAGAGAACCAGTGTTTGAAGTAAATGATATCCTAGACTCAAAATACAACAGACCAAACTATACTACTTAGATGATTGGAAGCGATACGGGTTAGTAATATAAAAGGCGAAACAGCACAGCGCATCGCGCATTACTCACCGGACAGCATCGCGCACACTGCACTTTCGCCTACCTTTCCATACCTAAAAGGAAAGAATCAAGACATTATTCGAACTAAGAGGAACATAGGAACTGCATATAAAGAGTGTAAAGCAGCAAACCTACGGAGTCGCAGCAGGCCTGGATTCCCACAGGGGGGCTTGCACCAGTGAAGTAACTTGTTCGCTGCTCACCCCCAACATCTAAGCGCCCCTGCACGAGGAGCAGGACGGAGAATCCACCTTTTATACTATTAAGGTCAGGAGAAGGCCCACGGAGAGGAAGGAGTTGAGGCCAAGGGAGGTGGGAAAACATAAAGACAATCTGGTATTGAATCCAGCTCTCATATGTTGCAGACCCATATTTAACTAAAGGCCTTACCAAGGGACCGGTAGAGGGTTCGAGAGTGCAAATCATCCAACCAGGGCTGGGTGGCGTCCCCGTGGATACCAGGTGAGTGTAACAGTATGTCACAATTTCCGGTTCCGAACATATAGGCAACATGGGGGCGGAACTTCTGGTGCTGTGGCTTGGCTCTTCCTCTACAATATAATGAGCAAAATTCACATAGAACGATAACTCACACATTTCTAAAAATCGGACTATAGCAAATGACATTGAAACTGATTTACCTCCTAACATATAAAGCCACAGGTATTCCCCATCCACTGCTGCCATTTTACACACAAATTTACCAAAGAAGCAAATACGCTGAGATAAACGGCCGCACAGATCATTAGATGTTTCAAATCCTGCTTAATGTCTGATTTTTACAGTATCTACAAAACATAAAGTTTTATGCAGCCTACTTCTTATGCAGATGATCTCATTAGTATTGATTACATTCATTCGAAATCTCATATACATGTAATGAGCAGACCGGTCAGGAAACTTTCAAACATTTGTTTCCTCCATGCCTAATCTTTGATATACTACTCTAGCTCTTACAAATAGTGGATATTTCCCAATAGAATTCCAGGTCTCAATCCAATCCTGTTGCATGATCTTTGATTGTACTCACTCCAGGTTATCAAATAGGGTTGTAGTTGTCACTTCCAACTCCCCCATTTTTCTAATGCAATAATCAGTGAAATCCTTTACTGGGAATTCACCATACACAGACATCTCTTACCCCATTTGAGCATAGAGGGTTTCCTCTGGAGAGCCTAAGATTTTCCAAAACAGGGTAATGCGTCTCCATAATACTATACTTTGCAATGATTGTAGACCTAAATGATACTGTATAAGTGCTATTGGTACACATTTGGGTAAGGAGCATAAAATCATCCTCCAAATCATGGCCTCATATGGTATTAACTCCTCCGTAAACCAAATCAGCAGTATAAGAGTCCACACAATATTTAGGTACAACCTTACCATTGTAGAAAATTTGCAATGGAGCCAATGAAAATTTTCAACATTTTCTGTCAGTCGCCATAATCTGCCCCTCCCATAAATTACTGCCTTTTTCTCAGCCATTCTCTAAGCAAAGATTTACAGGGCTGTGCCGTTATGGGACTGCCTAGGCACAATATTTAGTTTGTTATTTCCAAAGTGCTTTGAAGCCCATTGTGTATAGGTGCTATATAAATAAACCATCATATCATATCATATCAAGCACTCTTTATTAATATATTACAGTTATTTGCACTGTTCATCTTTATACAAAATGTTATTATTTTTGTTTTAGAGGGATTGACTTTGAAGCAGTATTTGCTTCCTGTATAAGTGCCTAACAAATGAACAATAAATAAATAAACTTTTAGTTTACTATCCCCCATGAATTTCTCAAAGGCACTGAGAAGGTGTTGCAAACCAATTGGGGTCCTATCAAGTATAATACAATCATCCTCATACGGTACCCGTGTTAGGCGCACCTCTTTTTAACAGATTTGCCAGATTTTTAACAAGCTAAACATGCTGCTTCTAAGTGGCCTCTCCAGCCCAAACTCTGCAACGCAGTTTTTGGGGCACCTAAATCGCTGGCGCGGCAATAAGCTTGACAAAGAAGACATTGGGCCTCATTACAACCTGCCAGTCCGGGACCGTGCAAAATCCGTGACGGCGGTAAAAACGTTTCCGTGTCCGCAAGGTTGCGGAAAAACCGTCCGATTACACGCTGTCGGTCGCGCGCACCACACGGACTCGGAAACGTTGTTACCGCCGTCACGGAAGACCCCACGAAAATGGAAATAACGCAGCCACAAGTGGCACAAAACCCGTTTCCGCCTCCGCCGCCACGGACACGGAACCGGAAATACCATGATCTCCAAAACAGGAAACAGAGAGGCGGCCATCATATAAAAGCACAATCCATTGCCATCCAGAGCCAGCACAAGCACAATCCTAACTCTGAGAAGTCAAAAGGGACCACCAGCATGTCTGCCAGGATTCCTGCTCAGAGGCAGCGCAAACAGCGCTTCAGTGAGGCGGAGCTAACCGTCTTGGTGGAGCACATTGTGGACAATGCTGAGATGCTGTTCAGCGCCGACCAACGGCGTGCCACACAGCAGCGGAGGAAGGAGGTGTGGGCCGAAGCTGCACGCAAGTGCACCGCTGTGGGCGTGGCAGTGAGGAGCGTGAAGGACTGCCACAAGCTGAGGGACGACCTGAGGCTGAGGGTACTCAACCTCATTTCCACGCACCGCCAACGCAGCAGTGGGACAGGTGGAGGACCCCCTTCCCCACTGAGGCTGCAAGCATGGGAGGAGCGTTGCAGCAGCGTCCTCCACCTAGAGGGAATCCATGGGATCGGGCAGGCTGAGGCAGGAGTGAGCCCACCTGCAGATGCCGGTAAGTGCCCAAACATGAATGCCACATGTAAATATGCAGTTGTGAGTACTGGGCCAAAGGACCCATTAACAACCCCCCCAGGCAGTGCATGTGTGGGTAAAAGGACCCATTAACAACCCCCCGCCCCCAGGCAGTGCATGTGTGGGCCAAAGGACCCATCATGATCCGTATGGCAACCAATATCACTGAATGCATACACCAGCAATCAGATGCATGTGACTAACGCTAGTCAATGTACAATCTTAATGACGCATGTGATGCACCCATCTGCCACCACAACAACACTAATTGCATGCCCTTTGTGTCCCCATAGCCGTTTCAAGTGACAGTGATACTGCACAACAGGCCAACCAATCTGCACCGGCAAGTTCACTAGCCACCGCCACCACACAGGAGGATGCTGCCGGCAGTTCTGCACCTCTGGCCACATTACCAGCCACTACAGATGTGCGGCCCACCACCACCACCGACATCCCCACCGTCTCCACACTGGCTGAGTCTAGACAGGTGCCACGGGAACCTATCATGGCCACCCAACACAACACCGAAGGCAGCAGCACTGCAGAGGGGGCGGCCTGCAGTGATAACAGTGCCCCGCAAGAGCACTCGGAAACGGGGCCACAGGGGGAGATGCCCACATTGGAAGACCTGGGCTCCTTCCATGAGCTGGGGTTCAGCCCCACTTCACTGGGGAGTCCCATGAGGTTGCCCACACCATCCATGGTCAATCTGAATGCCTGCATGCAGCGGATGGAGGACCAGCAGGCTACCCTCACCCAGCTGGTGGAGAGACAGCTAGAGGAATCCAGGCTGCAGAGGGAGAGCTACAGCGCCTCAGTGCGTCGCCTGTCGAGGTCCATCAGACGCTTTGCGAGCACTATAGTAACCCTTGCACGCCATGTGCGGGAGGGCAACGACCACACCTCCAGGCTTGTAGAGGCCATGTTGGTTGGCCAACAGGAAAATCTGGCACGGATGCCCTCAATCCCAGATTCTGGCCAATCAAACACAACCACCCCATCCAGCTCCACTACTGCCAGTCCAAGGAGGCGCTCGAGTAGGCTAACGGGTCCCTCCGGCAAGGTTGCACAGGCACAGAAGCGCACACAGAAGTGATGGCATGTGTGTGGGGCAGTGCAGGACACATGTGGACTACAAGGGTGTGAGAGGGGTGGGCACGTTTGGGTGGTGGGGTAGGTAGTTTTGGGGGTTTGAACAATGGGCTATGGGTGGGGTGGGCACGTTTGGGTGGTGGGGTAGGTAGTTTTGGGGGTTTGAACAATGGGCTCTGGGTGGGGGTGGGCACGTTTGGGTGGTGGGTGGCCCCGGGTGTACAGCTTCCTTAACCAATGCACCTCCTTCCCTGTTGTTATTACATCAATACATCACCATTTCAAATCAAGACATACATGTGTGGACATTGATCATTTATTTTGCAGTGCAACTATTAATTCATTGTCGTCACCATGTTCGTGCATTTCTGTGAATGTGCTGTGACTCAAAAGTAAATGCGAATCAGGGCATCCCGTGCTCTCTGGCCATCATGCGGACCCCCAGGGGGAGGCGGTGCCATCCCATCCCCATCTCCATCCCCATCCCCATCTCCATCCCCATCCCCATCTCCATCCCCATCCCCATCTTCCTCATCTGCGTCTGGTGGCATTGGGATGTTCCTGCGCAGGCATATATTGTGCAGCATAGCACATACGAGCGTGATTTTACCCGTCTTCACTGGGCTGTACAGCAGTGATCCGCCAGATCTGCTCAGACAGCGGAAACGGGCCTTCAGCAGTCCAAATGTCCTCTCAATCATTCCACGTGTGCGGATATGTGCCCTATTGTATGCCTCTTCATGCCTGTTCCTTGGTCTCCGTACAGGTGTCATCATCCATGGCGTGAGTGCATATCCCGCATCACCTACATGGGATCTAGATGGGGGAACATGTCAGTGTTTGTGGCATCATGTCCTCATCTGCTGCTGTGCATTCTTGTATCATCATTCATTCATGCATATGTACCATGCAGTGTATGGAGGTATGTTTTGGGCATCACGATGTATGTCGCTGACTGCATATGGGCCTACACATTAACTTGCATGTTTACTGTGCCCTGCGGGTGACATTTGATTGTGTGCATGTCACGGTGCAGTGCTGTCCACACATGGCAGAGTGACTCCACTGTACGGAAGTAGTAAATACACGTCGTCTCATTTACACGCCTCTTGTGCTTTTTGAGGCAGTGTTTCAATTGAGGGTGGGTGTCTGCAGTGGCACAGGGTTCATGGGACAGTGACGGGATTGGCTGTGCCAGCGTGTGCACGGGCACATTGTGGTGGCCTGTCATGTCTTCCTTCATGATGTTTGGCATCCGCTTTGTATTTGGTAGATGGAAGGGGGGTGATGCATGTGCGGTCACAGCGGCACACTCACAATGCTCATTGGCCTGGACACACACACACCACTCCGACAGGGTTGTAGCATCGTCAGCTGTGCTCACCCAATAGCCATGTGCTTTGTCCGGCATAGCGTTCCATGTACCGTGGCAACGTGGAATTCCGCAGTACCATTGAGTCATGTGATGAGCCTGGGAAACGTGCGCAGCAGTGTGTAATCAGTTGCATGGCATCACAAACCATCTGGACATTCAAAGAGTGATACTGTTTCCTATTGCGGAACACCGCCTCAATTGCATGTGGTACTGTCAGTTCGACGTGGGTGCAGTCAACTGCGCCTATGCAATTTGGCATGCCTGCTATGGCATGGAAGGCCAACTTGGTGGCAACGACCTCGGGGAGGGTGCGGGGTAGGGCTATGTGTTCCGACACATGGCGCAACAGGGCATCCAGTACCTGTACCAGGATTTTGGAGAAACAGGGTTGTGATATGCCGTGCAGCTCACCAACCGTGTGTTGATAGGTGCCAGTGCCAAGGAAATGCAGTACTGAGACAACCTTCAAGAGGGGGGGGATGGCGGTGGGGGTGTCAATTAGGCTGCTGATGTTGTCCTCAATCATGGCGGTGATGTGCAGGATTGTTGCACGGTCCAGCCGGTATAGTGTGTGGATCTGTCCTGGGGTGAGGTTCCAGGGTGAGGCCCTGATGCGTGGCATTGCTGGCTGACGGCGGGGTCGGGCTGGCTGGGCAATGGGGTTTGCCATAGCTGCAGGGTTGGCTGGTTGCCGCCTGCGCCTCCTCCGCCTTCGCCTCCTCCTCTGCGCCATTACTGCCACCATGTGCAGTGCTGCCTGTTGGTTGAGTAGGCCCAGTCCCAGTGCTACTAGACCTGCTGCCTGCATGGTTCTGTGTTGTGTTGGGCTGGGTGTGGCCCTTTTGTAGGCTCCCAGTGGCCTGCTAGCTCCAGCTGGGCTGATTTGGTGCACCTGTGCCCTGATTCAGTTCAGCAGGCAGTGTATAACGCCATGTTCGTGGTGGCGGCGGTTCCGCCACCGTGATCACGGTATTTATTCCATTTTTTGCCGGTATTTCCGTGTCCGCGCTAGTTGTGATGCTCACGGTGTTTTGTGTTGACGGTAACGGAGGGGTTTCCGTGCAGACGGACTTAACGGGAACCCTATTTCCGCGGTGGCGGTTTAGGGTGGTGCTATTACCGGGGCCGCGGGTCATGATTGGGCGGACATGGAAACGGTGACGGTATGGTTTTACCGGCAGTGTTAATTCCGGACCGGAGTACTTGTAATGAGGCCCATTGACTTAGAACATGCTCTAAATAACATCAACTACCATTTTCTGGAATGAGGAACCTACAACTAGTAAAAACAATATTCTATATTGGGTGGTCTCTAGAAATCTCAAAGTAGATATCAATCAAACCAGTCCATGCATATGGTCGGACCACTTTCTCATAGACTTTCAAATTCAGCCTATTGCTGCACTTTTGAAATTAAACAACCCTGCAAAATCAGTTACCAGTCGTAACTTTTAGAAAGTTCTCACTCGAGATATCAAAGATTGTCTAGCCTCAATTATGGCCAGCACATCAAACATCAATTCAGCGGACTGCCTTTGTGTCCTCTTTCTCCAACAACTTTACAAAGATGCTTGATAAAATCGCCTCTCTTAAACCTAAGTTTTTACGGCATGACATAGGGCACCATAAATGGTTTACGCCTGAGCTCACTGTCCTGAAAAAGCACAACCACAAACTTGAATCTCGTTGGCTAAACACTGAACAGAGAAAAATAGAACCATCTGGAAGGAGGCTGATAAAACATACAAACTCAAAATTGCTGATACCAAAAATATTTTTTTTTATTCCCTAATCAGCCAATCCTCTAACTCATAGGTGCACAACATGCGGCATGCGGGCCAGATGCGGCCCTTCACATCATGGTTTATGGCCCTACAGACCAGAGGAGTTCAAGAAGAAGCTGCAGCCCTTTTCTGGTAATTTCATCTGTAAACTGTTATAGAGCAAACAAGGTAATACAGAAGTGGCTGACAACTTCGTTCTTGTTTATTTTTTTACATCCAAGAGAAGAAAGTCACCCAACCATGTCAAAAAAGAAAATGTTTCTTCAATGTAGGCATTGCTAGAATTGTTCACAATTCCAGGCCTCATTTATTTTTCATGGTACAAACAGTAAATGGCAAGTGTTTGCCAACTTTAATTACATAAATTGGCAATTTAGGTGGCAGTGGCTTTTTTGAAATATTATTAAAATCTCCTACTGCATACAATACTTTCATTTTAAAGGGACAGCATCTCAAACTCTACACAGATCAAATATTTTTTTCCAGATGATTTGATTTGATTTTTGGTATTATACAATATGACCGTTGACATAGAACACAGTATTGGATGAGTGAACCTGCAATGTCATTTTGTTTTAAAAAGCCTCCCAAAATAAAACACAATTAGTTTCGCGAACAGTACACCTTAAATGTTATTTTGTCAGCATCCTTGTATTGTTAACCAGAGGCCTCTTTGAAGCTTTCATTATGTTCCTATGAACGATTACAGGATTTTCTCAGAAAATTGACAAATGAAACACGATATGTATAACTCATTAAGTATATTCCAGAATGCACCTTTTTTCTATCTTCATCTTGACATTTTTTGTGTGCAAAATTCCTGCAGGACCCGCTTAGACAGTCTGGCTCACCAAGAAGGCTTGCAATTTACATCCGGACCTCCAGCAAAGCTAGTTGTGCACCCCTGCTCTAACTGCATGGGAGAACTTTGACAGATTATGAAATCTTTAGAGAAGTCAAAGGCCCCCCAAACTACCTTCTTGCCTATCAATCAGGACTGTGCACTTGCCCAGGCTGCTTTTGAGGTCATAATCATCAATGTAAGGGACATAATTACCAAATCTTTGGGGTCCACTGAAATACCCAATAACCTCCAGACATTTGATGCTTGGTTGTCTGAACATGCAGTGGTTTCATTATCACCAATCTCCATAACGGACATGCATAAAATGCTTTTGTCTTTGCCTCCAACATCATGTTTAGAAAACATTCTCCCACCTAAACTAATCCTCAAGCATAGTGAATTGTTTGCACCCTTCGTGACAAGATTTGTTAACGCATCTTTCAAAGACTGCTCGGTTCCAGATTCAATTAAGGGCGTTACTCCTCTCCTCAAGAAACCCTGCCTAGATTCCAAGTAACCGGGCAATTTTAGACCCATTGCAAACTGTAATTTCCTCCTCAAAATCCTGGCTAAATTGGCCACTTCCCAATTTCAAAGTTACGTGGAATCAAATGTTATCCTACACTGTAGGCAAACAGCATTTTGACCCTCTCACAGTACAGAGACCGCTTTGGTCAATTTGCAGTCCCATATGTTGAAGATCATGGACCAAGGAAAAGCTGGGCTGTTGGTCTTTGTTGGACTTGTCAGCGGCTTTGATTTAGTGAACCATGATAGCCTCTTGCATTCCTTACGTCACCTTGGACACTGCTCTAAAGAGGCCAATGACTGGTTCCACTCTTTTCTAACTAATCGAGAGTTAAGAATCCAGCTGGGCTCTGCATCCTCTCCATCAGTACCCTGTTCCGCAGGGAGCATGCCTTTCACTGGTTTTGTTCAACCTATATATCCGGCCACTCTGCTCACTCCTTGACGACCTGCATGTACTGTTCACAAATTATGCTGATGACACCCAATTAGTCTTGGAAATTAGCAGCGACCACACTTAAGACTCTGCCACCTTAGCCAAGGTCAAGGTCTACGGCAAATCGATGCATGGATGTTGTATGGAAGGAAGGGTCTTCAATGCCCCACTGCCCTTGATTCTCCCCGACTTGCACACTAGGACTCGTCCAGCAGCCACCCATGCGCCTGTGGCCAGGGATGCAGGATGGCTGTGAGTCAACACATGTGGCTGCAACACTCAGCCAGCAGTATGGTACCCAACTCCATTTGTGACACGCTCAGACTCCATTTTGAACATAACAACCTAGGCCTCACAAACACCAGCGGTCTGCAGGGCTGCAGCTCTCCTCTTCTGATCGCGCACAGCGAGTCAGGCACTTCCCTCTCCCTCCTCCCCTCAGCGGCCCTGCTGCAGGCCTATTCTCATGGGAGACTAGTTGCGAACAAGTTACATGACAAACACTGTATCTTTCACCTTCCGCAGTCCATCATTGACCTGCAGATGACCAGGCCGAAGCAGGCGTTTGAGAAAAACAAGCTATCTCCATAAAACTTGTCCTGTCCCCTCGCAGACCCCACATTTATGACATATGCTCTGGATAGCCCCCAACCCTGTTCCCCGTTTGAAGTGCCAGACACACATACATAGCCCGTGTGCCACCCTGTTTCACCCATACAGCTAATCCCTCTTAAGGAACTATACATTTACTTCTGTTGTCGTATGCCACGAGATTGATTGTATATATTGAAATAAGGTGACCTTCACCCATCCCAGATTGCACACAGAGCCATGAATTGTATGTTTGAGCCTCTCATCACCGAGCAAGGATTATTAGTTGTCACAGAATACACGAGGCAATGTATGATATCAATATACACTCAATGATTTCCTAAAAATGTACAATTTCGAATATATTCAATTAGTATCGCAATATGTATGGTTTATTATGATGTGTGACAACTGTATAATAGAGCGTCCTTTGTAGCATGTGCATAACCCCTGAGCATTGAATCATGCACCCCTTATTGTAAGCAGAACTTTGCACAACTCTTTAATGTACCAATACACACACTAACCTATTTCTACCTCGTTTGTATGCTCGATGTGTGCCCGCCGCAACATAAACACTATACGGTCCAACAGGCTACAGGGACTTTTCTCCCCTCTCATATAACACTGAATGCTCTAACCACACCTTGCCTCCCCCTCTGGCCGGGCTAAAATGTGAAGCCCTGGCCCTACTGATGATGTGATGCTTCAATTATAACCCCTCGCCCTTCCTTTGTGCCTGCACCCAGCGAGCACCCTCCGAAAGCCCCCAGACTCGGATTGAAAGAAATATGGGCAACAAGCCTCTCATCCCACCACCTCTTGATGTACCGGCTAAGAGCCCTCTGACCTGATAGTATCCCAGTTTACCCTAATCCCGACTGACCATAGATGCCATATATTTTCTCCTGTATCAACATACTACAAAGGTATCCTACACTAGGTCTAACAAAGAGGAATGATATCTGTATCCCTGTCTGTGCCCTCAGATAAACCACCTAAACCCATGAAAGCTGCTCACATATTGCTCACCCAATGTATAGTTTTTTTTTAGAATTATGAAATAGACACACCTTGAGTTATGTGTGATTTTTCTTGTGATGTTAGAAGAACGATTTGTAGAATTTACAGGGCATCATGAAATACAATTACCACTGAATGAGTTTGTGTGGCCACAAGGGCAAATGTTCGTATAGTCAAGATGTATCAATCAACCGTCATCTGACCAGAGCTCCACCCTGATGAGTCCTGAAGCTTCGCCCCTATACATCTATATGTGCCCTTCCCCATGCCCAATCTCATCCATCGATTCATGTATCCCTTAGCTCCCACGTCATAGGTGACGTTGTTTTGTAACAAAATGTGAATGTTTGCTGATGTTTGACAGAGCGCTCTCAGAGTTTGCAGAGTACTCTGCTTGCCCTATATTGGTTTGGATAAACTTTTACTTTTTGACTTTACCCACACTTGGTCTTGGTCTCATTCCCATCTGGGGTGTGTCCATCATTGACTTTCACTGGAGAGTTATTAATGCCTTTTTGGGGGACGCTCACTTTCAAGGACAAACAACTCCTTCGGTTTAAATGGCAGCAAAACTGAACTCCTTGTCTTCGGTTCCCTGTCGGCCCTGGCTATACTAAGTGTGGATTACAAAAAATGTCAAATTGGGAATGGTGCTATTGAACTGCAAAACAGGGTTATAACCCTGGGCTTTCAGTTGTTGGCATCTATGAATTTGGATGCTTATTCCAATCAGGTGAGCTGAAACTGTAGCTATTACCTTCGGCTAATTAGAAACATCCATCCTTTCATCACGAAAAATAACTGTACAACTGTTGCCCGAGCAACCATTCTCTCGAGGCTACTGTAACTCGATGCAGATCGGAGCCTCATCCTCTAACCTAAAGAAATGCCAAGTACTTCAAAATGACGCTGTGGGCGTGGTTAAAAAGATCACAAGAAGGGTTAATGTCTCCAACCACCAGAGGTACCTCCATTGGCTACGGATACAGGAACGCATACATTTCAAAGCTTGTACCGTAATCCACCGGTGTATCTTTGGAGGGGTGGCATCATACCTACAACATCCCAAACAGAGCGTTGGACTCTTCGAACCAACAGCAGGTGCTCTGTCCCAGCTTCAAACGGTCAAGAGGCCTGGGTTGATCTTTCCCAGCAAGAGCGGCTAAGCTCTGGGATTCATTGCCTCTCGATCTCAGATTAGAGGCTGACTTGAAATCTTTTCGGAAAGCTTTAAAAACTCACTTCTTCATTTAAGTGTATTGACCCGGGTTTGAAAACGTCTCTGCAAATGTATTAGTTTCGGCCCCTACCATCCGGGGGCCACTAGTCTTGTTTCTTTATGTTTGTTCTTAGTGTATAAATGTTGCGCACCAATGCCTGTGGGCTTTCGGCGCAGTATACAAATAAATAAATAATAACAAATAAATAATAATTTCCCCTACTTTTGGGCTAACAAACGCAGCATTTTGTAGGGTTTCTCCTATGTCCACCACATATAGATCAAAAAGGCAGAGGGCCAACACGCACCCCTACCTTAACACAGAGCAAGTCTTAATCTTCCTAGACATTTTCCCCTCAGCATTTAATCTTACTTGTACAGATGTACCTGAGTGGAGATGGATTAACATTTGCAATAAGCTGTCCTGTTTACAATGGTCCTCCACCTCCTGTTCCTCCCCACTCTCCTCACCTGATTCCAAGTCTTCCAGGTGTCGAAGTCTGTGCGACAGGTAATCCTTCTCCTTCTTGTGTGCAGTGTATCTATCTCGGGGGGAAGCCACAGTGAATGCTGGTAAACAGCGGTCCTGTGGCTCCCTTCCCACGATTAGACAAGTAGTGATGGGAAAAAGCCTTAACAGGCAGAAAAAACCCTTCGTCGAGAAGAACAGCAGATTGAACGTTCCACCGGTCCCCGCTGGATACGGAGCCCTTGGAGGTAAGTAACTGAAGTGTGCAGGCAGTAGGGGGATCGGTACCAGATGGAGCTCCGAAGCAAATGCAATATCGCTGGAGGAAGTAACCAGCGAACCTCGCCTGCGGAGAATGGAGCTGGGCTGGTAGAGGCTGAGCGAGGAACTGCAGACTGAAGGAAGGAGGAGGAGGCAGATGCGGGAGAAATCCGCTCACAGCACAGGAGAGAAAACACAGAGAGAAAGGGTAAGCAAGGAAAATGAGAGAGGAGGACGGAAAATGCTTAGAGAGAAACAGTCCGCGAGGGGGGCGGACAAGAGAAAGCAAGAGGGGCGGCCCGTGAGGCCGAAAATGAAAATACTAACGTCTGACCCAAAGTAGCAAGGAAGCGCAGTTAGGGGGTTGCAACGTGGTGACCGCTGGGGAGGGGATGTTAAGTACCTCCCAGCGGTCGCCATGTTGGAAAACCTCTAGAGCGGCCAATACGCTGGGGGAAAGAAACGTAATGGAACTATCCGCTCGGCTTCCCAACTCAGAGCCGCCAACGTGGATACAGCCGCCAAATTGGGCGGCGGATGACAATATGCCCCCCTCCAGAGTGCAAAACTCTGGGTTTATGAGGGAAGAGAGCATGAAAACGAGCCAGTAACCTGGGAGCGTGGATGTTAGAAGCAGGTTCCCAGGAGTCCTCCGACCTCGGCTACCCCTTCCAAGACACTAAGTATTCCAATCTCCCACGATAATATCGGGAATCCCGCAAAGCAGAGACCTCATATTCATCTGAGAGATTACCCTGGAGGAAGGGCTGATCGGAGACGTGTCTCTGGTGGACATCAGGGAAAAAAGATTTGAGAAGAGAGGCATGGAAAACAGGATGAATGCGGCTCAGGTATGAGGGCAATTCAAGCCGAAAGGAGACAGGATTGACCTTGGAAAGAATGGGAAAGGGACCCAGAAAGCGAGGAGAGAGCTTAGAAGGGTGAACCCATCGTGGTAAGAATCTGGTGGATAACCATACTTTGTCCCCTTCCTTTCGATCAGGGCAAGGTCTACAATGTTTATCTGCTTGAGTCTTATTGTACTGGCGGCTCTCCTCCAAGCACCGTCTGGCGGTGACGTGCGCATCAGATATAGACTGCAGGACTTCTTCAGCCGTCGGGGAGTTTGTAGGTAATGGTATGAGCGGAAAGGAGGAACGAGGGTGCACTCCGTAAGTGCAGAAGAAAGGGGACAAACCAATGGCAGCATGTGAAGAGTGGTTATAAGTAAACTCAGCCGTGGGGAGCAGAGAGACCCAATTGTCCTGGAGCTGATTGCTGTAACATCTAAGGTATTGCTCCAAAGTGGCGTTCAGACGCTCAGTCTGACCATTAGTTTGTGGGTGAAAGCCAGAGGATAAGGCACGTTCCATACCCAGGCGGGAGCAAAGAGCCTTCCAAAACTTGGAGATGAATTGGCTGCCTCGATCAGATATGATTTTGTCTGGAAGTCCATGGAGTCGAAAAATATCTCGGGCAAATACCTCAGCCATCTCGATAGCGGTAGGCAGACCAGGTAAAGGGGAGAAATGAGCCAATTTAGTCATGGTATCCACAGTCCCCATAATACATGTACAGGAATTGGATACCGGAAGGTCAATGATGAAATCCGTAGATACCAAACCCCAAGGACGTGTAGGAGCTTTCGGTTGGGTGAGAAGACCCAAAGGCTTGCCAGAGAGGGGTTTAGCCATGGCACAAACCAGGCAACTGCGTATATAGTCCTCCACATCCCTCTTAAGTTCTGGCCAAAAAAAAGATCGAGCAACCAATTCGGAGGTGTTGTGCTTACCACGATGGCCTGCAGTGAGTGTGTCATGGCACCAACTAATGACCTTTGGACGTAAGGAACCCGAGGGAATATACAGCCTACGGTTGAGAAATAATAAAACTTCCTTTTCAGTATAGGGCGTCTTCCCGTTGGACTGAGGACCTAGACCTTCCGCAGATACCCCAGCACGTAGCTCCCATCAGTAGATGTCGCCAGTTCTCACATGCTTGTTTTATAGCCAATAACTCCTTCTCCAATACCGAGTAGTTAAGTTGGCTGGGAGACAACGTTTTAGATAGATAACCTATGGATGTTCCCGACCTTCAAACTGTTGCAGAAGAACAGCTCCAATAGCCATGCCAGAAGCCTCTGTCTCCACAACAAATTACTTGGTCTGGTCAGGGTGGCGAAGAATGGGAGCAGAACAGAAGAGGTTCTTTAGACAATGAAAACTTAGTTCTGCTTCTTCGGTACAATGGAAGGGATTGTTTTCTTTCTTGAGCAGACGAGTTATGGGAAGAACGGTATCAGAAAAGTTCGGGATGAAAGTGTGGTAAAAATTTGAGAGACCGAGAAACCTTTGAACTTCTTTGACCGAAGACGGAGAAGGCCAGTCCAAGATAGCTGCCACCTTACCAGGATCCATGGAGATGCCTTCTTCAGAAAGCTGATATCCCAAATAGGGAACTGAAGATGCGGCAAACACACACTCCTCTGGTTTGACGAGGAGCTGATTGTATTTAAGCCTTTTCAGTACCTGTTGGACATGTGTTTTATGTACCTCTAGATCGGCAGAAAAACTAAGGATGCCGTCCAGGTAGATAATTACCAAGACTGACAACAGATCTGAGAACATCCGGCCCATTAGCCGTTGGAACGCTGCAGGGGCGTTCACCAAGCCAAAGGGCATGACCCTGTACTCATATAAACTGAACGGAGTGTAGAAAGCTGTCTTCCATTCGTCCCCTTCGGCTATCCGTAATAAATGGTAAGCATTCCTGAGATCTAATTTGGTGAACCAACGTGCCCCTTGCACTGCCTTGATGATCTTGTGAATCAATGGCATGGGGCACCGATCTCGAATTGTAACTTTGTTGAGGCCTCGATAGTCAATACAGGGACGTAATTCAGTAGAGTCCCTCTTTTTTATGAAGAACAAAGAAGCACCAGCACGGGACTTAGAAGGTTGGATGTGCCCGTTCTGCATATTGACGTCCAAATAGTCTCTCAGAACTCCTCTTTCCGCTTGTGTTAAGGAAAACATTCTGCAGAAAGGAACCAAAGCGTTGGGTTCTAGGTCTATGGTGCAGTCCTCCGGCCTATGGGGAGGTAGAGGCGTTGGGTTTCTTTCAATGAACACCTCATGGTAGGGAGAGCAGTATAAGTGTAGGGCGTGCACCCCGGTCAACTGTTTGGTCAACACAGTCATGTTCTGAGGATCCCCACAATGAGGGAAGCAATGGAGTTTGCAATATGAGTAACAAAAGTTCAATTGGTTCTCCGCCCAGTTTATGTGTGGGTTATGTCTTCTGAGCCATGTGATGCCGAGAATAACTGGAAAGTGAGCAGCTCATATTATGTCGAACTTAATAACCTCAGAGTCTTGAAAAATGGTAACTGAAAGTTCTTCGGTAGTATGAGTAATTGGCCCTGAAGAAATCGGAGAACCGTCAACTCCCTCCACCTTCTGATCTTCATTGCGAGGCAATCTGCGAAGACCCATCTGTTTGATCCATACAGTGTCTACATAGTTCCCTGCGGCACCGCAATCTAAGAGTGCTAAGCACTCGACCTCCTTACCGTAGACATCAATGAGTACCGGAAGGACCATAAGCCTGGAATCCTCTGGAATACAAGGGGCTGAAATCGAGAGAAAAATGTAGGGACTGAATGATGGACCAGGAGCCCCTCGGAACTAAGTCCCTACTGACTCCGAGTGAGACCGTTTCCCTGTCGTTTCTGCGGAAGTTCGGTGCATTCTTTGAGGAGGTGTTGGTCTGAGCCACAATAGGCACACAGGCCCTTCTCTTTCCTTCTTCTTCTTTCAGCCACCGATAAGGGTCCTCTTGTGGATCCGATTTGCATGGTCTCACCCTGAGTGTGGGAAGAGGAGGAGGGGGCTGTAGAGGAAATCGCGGGATCGGCTAGATGGACTGTAGTTCTCTGTTTAGGTCGTTCCAAACGCCGTTCTTGTATACAATACTCAATTTGTAGAGCGGCAGAAAGCAAGTCCGAGAAAGAAGGTGGTCTGGTCGCTCTGGCAAGTTCATCCTTAATCTCCTCTCTGAGGCCTCGCCCGAATATGTCATATTGTGCCTGTTCTGACCACGCAGCACCCAATGCCAACATCTTGAATTCTGAAATATATGACAGGACATCAGATGACCCTTGTCGAATATCTAACAGATCTTCACAGGCGGTATAAGTCAACTCCAGTCTTTCAAAGGTCTGTTTCAACAAGGTCTGAAACCCTGCAAAATCATGCAAGATAGGGTTGGCACCGGTCACCAGCGGAGTTACCCATGCCAGGGCATTGCCGGTCATATTGGAAATCATACACCCGATCTTAGTTTGATCGGTGGAAAACAAGCGGGGCCTGAAAGTGAAGTATACTATACAGGCCCCCAAGAATTCTTTGACTTTTTTAGGGGTTCCATCGAACTTTCCTGCAGAGAGAGTCATTACCGGAAGTTCTGGAGAAGGAGATTCCCGAGTTGAGATCATCTGTTTCAGGACAACGTTTTCTGCCTTGACTGTTTGCAGCTCTTGAAACATTCCTTGGATAGCTTTCCACAGTTCTTGAATTTGCTCTTCCGCTGACATTTTATCAGGTTGGCATTGCAATCTGTCCTGTTTACAATGGTCCTCCACCTCCTGTTCCTCCCCACTCTCCTCACCTGATTCCAAGTCTTCCAGGTGTTGAAGTCTGTGCGACAGGTAATCCTTCTCCTTCTTGTGTGCAGTGTATCTATCTCGGGGGGAAGCCACAGTGAATGCTGGTAAACAGCGGTCCTGTGGCTCCCTTCCTGCGATTAGACAAGTAGTGAAGGGAAAAAGCCTTAACAGGCAGAAAAAACCCTTCGTCGAGAAGAACAGCAGATTGAACGTTCCACCGATCCCCGCTGGATTCGGAGTCCTTGGAGGTAAGTAACTGAAGTGTGCAGGCAGTAGCGGGATCGGTACCAGATGGAGCTCCGAAGCAAATGCAATACCGCTGGAGGAAGTAACCAGCGAACTTCGCCTGCGGAGAATGGAGCTGGGCCGGAAGCGACCGAGCGAGGAACCGCAGACTAAAGGAAGGAGGAGGAGGCGGATGCGGGAGAAATCCGCTCGCAGCTCAGGAGAGAAAACACAGAGAGAAAGGGTAAGCAAGGAAAAGGAGAGAGGAGGACGGAAGAGACTGTGAGAGAAACAGTCCGCGAGGGGGGGCGGACAAGAAAAAAGCAAGAGGGGTGGCCTGCGAGGCCGAAAGTGAAACTACTAGCGTCTGACCCAAAGTAGCGAGGAAGCACAGCTTGGGGGTTGCAACGCGGCGACCGCTGTGGGAGGGGACGTTAAGTCGCTATTTTGGAAAACCTCTAGAGCGGCCAATACGCTGGGGGAAAGAAACATAATGGAACTATCCGCTCGGCTTCCTGACTCGGAGCCGCCAACGCGGATACAGCCGCCAAGTTGGGCGGCGGATGACATAAGCCATCTGGCAAACCCCAGACATATAGCTTCTTCCACAACAGGCTTCTATCCACCAGGTCAAAGGCCATAGAAAGGTCTAGTGAGGTGGCATATGTGGCCGCTGTATTTTTATTCAATGCAAGCTATTGGATCCAGGACATAAGGAAACCATTCCATCGGTCCCAATATGTCTCCAAAAACCTGTTTGGAATTTATCTGAAATGTGACTTTTCCCTTTCTCAGTCCTACAGTTTTTCAAGTAGCAACGCGGTAAACAGTTTGCTGTCCGCGTTTATTAGAGTAATAGGTTGGTAATTTAACGGGCACAGCCTATCCCCCTTTTTAAATATCAGCATAGTAAAGTAACTTTTCCAAGGAATCGGGGTACACCTATACTTAATAATATGTTTAAATAAAACATATACAATTCCTGCCCACAGGGAAGGTGACTGTTAAAAAAACTTTATTTGATAATTGATAAACACCCCCTTCCCCGGCTCTCAAGTTACTCAGTTTCCAAATAATACTTTCTATGTCTTCTATATTAAGAAGATCCAATTGCCACTTGCGGTTTAAATCTATACTCTCTGCTACAGACTCATTTGATCCTTCCCGTGTGTACAACATTTTAAAATGTTGAGCCCAAACTTCTTCCTCTATAGGATTTGTTTGCAGCTCTATTTGATTAATATCACATTAATTAACTATTTCCCCAAAATCTTGTTTTTTAAGCAAGATATCCAACACAACCTCCCTGTCTCTTTGGATGAGGTGGTGTTGGTGAGATTTGCACCAATCGCGCCATCGTTGCTTCTTCTTCTTTATGAGAGAAGACTTTTCTACAGCAGTTAATTCATTCTTACTGATTTTTCTAATCCTTTTCTTGCTCACTTTTTTATCCTCAAGAACCATTCTATCAAACCTATGATGTTTGGGCATAATATTTGTACCGGAGGAACCCAAAACAATTGAAGCCATACACTGCCATTTCATCCTATTGATGTCTTTCACTGAATAAAGCTGTAGCTTCTCCTCTAAAGTGGTTTGCATAAATGTATATTTAATTTTTTCATTAACAACCATTATACTCCTCTCATTCCATTTAGTGCGATTGCTGCAGAAGTTTACTGTGATGGGCATTATTGTGGTTCTAGGGATGTAGCTTGATATTCCTACAGAGTTTGCAATAAGCATATTGTGGTCGCTAAACACGGTTTCCTGACCTTCGAAGTGGGCACATATACCTAGCAACACTTGATAAACAAACAGGTAATCAAGTACTGACGCTGCCTGGCCATTTTTTCAAGTAGGGTGCGACAAGAGACCTCCAGGGAGTTGGTCATTTAACAAACAGAGACCCCACTCTTCAATAAATTCCCTCCACAGTACCATCAAAAATATTTCTTGAACAACTTCTTGATGAGTGTTTACATACCCTGTATTATAATTCTGTTTCTGTTCTTCAAAACAATAGGAGTTAATATCCCCCGCCACCAATATATGACCACCAGGATAAGTTATATTCCATTCCTCCAAAATATCTGCAAGGGATTCCAATATCTGCAAGGGATTCCAATAATGCACTAACATCCAGGTTGAATATGTCCAATGCGACATATGTTAATGACCAAGAGATAAATGACACTTCCCCCATGGAGGTATTTCACTATCACAGACATATTATTTCTACATTGTGCCGGCCTGCCGTTAGGAGGCCCCCAGACAGCTGTCCCAATTTACCTTTCAAATATGCCTGAAAAACAGTTTGTTATCAATCCATCCCTGGACAGACCGTTAGCCACACTTCCTGCAGCATAATTAAATAATGTACCCTTAAGAACAAGCAAAGATTTCCATTATGCATTAGTTCTCTGTGTCCCCATTCCATATTATACATTTTAAATATTTCTGAGCGCTAAGGACACACTTTCATGTCCTTCAGTTTTGCAATGGACTCTTTGAGGGTCAGGGCTAGCCATCTCCACTCCACTAGGTTTTTGAACACTCTTCTCTCTTCATGAAATTCTCTTTTTTATCTCTCTCCCCATGGCGCATCTTTTTGTGAGCATTGGACCACTCTATCCCCCAACATGTGTTTGTTTATCTCTAGGCCCGCCATTCTCCTTAAATGGAGAAATATTGTATCCAAGTTATCTTAAACAGTCAATCTCTTTTAAAATCACTTCCTGTGCAATTCTAGAAGGAATCTAGAAGGAATCTCGAAAATGACATAATCATCCTTTTTGGGATCATGAAATTCCAATACTTCTATGTCCTTAGACGTTATGAGTCGAAAGCTCGGGATTGCTTAGAAAAGGGACACAACGTTTGCTCTATTTAGGATGCCTGGTCCCCCTTCCTCAAACAAAAATTCCTATTTTAATTTAATATGGCCCTCACAGACATCCAACCTCTCCGAAGGATCCCCTTCATCTTCCCCATTGCTCTGTTCCACCACATTCCACATATCCCTTCCTTTAACCCCCATCCCTCCCCCCACTGCTAGCTCCTACCCCTTTACTCGATCCCTCCACTCCTTCTGGACCCTTACATGAAGGCTCAATCTCTTTCTCCATGTCTTTCAAAATCTGTTTCAACATCTGTTTGGGGTCCTGATTTCCTTTCAAATCACTTTTCTGGCATTCTACATTACAATTACACTTCTTCTTGTCCTCCAAATGTCCCCCTTTCATAAACATATCCTTGGTTTGGTGGCCAATCCACAATCCCACCTTATGGCTTTGAGCCTCCTAGTCCCTGCTTTGCCATTAAAGGATTGCTTTTAAGTTTGGTGTAGAAGTCTTCTGGTGTAAATGATCTGTATCCTCATTTGCAGACACATCCCCAACTGTCAAAATAGAAACTGCCTCATTCCAATGAGGACCTTCGCAGTTGAAGTCTTCTAAATCGCTTGAGTTACCTTTATCATTACCATGTTTTTAACTTTACCATCAGAGATTTTCCTATTAATCTTCCTTTGCTTCTCTACTTGTTTTGGCGCCAAGTCCTCTTTGGACCAAACATCTGACAGGAATTTCCTGGACGATCTACATCTATCTTTCTGCTTTTTCTTATATTTCTTCTTCCCTTTTTTCATCAGGAGATCTTCACTAATAACTGCAAGACTTCCCTCATTTCTATTCCCTTTTGTTCCCAATGGCTGCTTTTTCCACCTTGTTAAAGATGTGGAAGTGTTCCGGTTCCTCCGTTTTCTTCTCATTAAATGGGAAATTCGCTCAAAAATGTTATTGTGCCGATCATTCTGTCATGTATTTTTAACCATGCTGTAATCAATCTTACATTTTTTTCCTATGCATCTTACCTTAGTTTTCCTCACTTTTACACATGTGAAAACAACAGGTTGGGCTCGGCCATCTTGTGCTAATCCTATCCATTGAAGCATCACCCTAAAATCAAGTCCCCTTGTGCAAAGAATACATATTGCCCGTACCCCTGAACCTGACATCCCTAGACGCATACGGCCCTTTTCACAACGCCAATACACGTCTTGTGTCAACGTTCTCTGTGTGCAAGCTATTGATGAGTCTCCATAGAAATGCCAGGACGCCTCTTTCCTCAAAAAGTATAAACAGACCATTTCTTATCAGACAACATTGGAATTGCTTTTTCAATTGTTTCACTGTATTTTGTTTGGATTGCCTGTGATTCGTTTCTGCTCTGTTAAGCTTTTGTCCTAGTACAACGCCCCTGCGAACAGGTACTTACACTAGCAGAACTGATTTCAATTGTTACTTGCATTTTATTTTAATATTTGTCGTAGAATGGCAACAATACAATCCTACCAGTATGAGCCTGAGTATTCCGAGGAGGAACTAATGGAAAGAGAAAGATGCGGAAATGATGGGGAATCAGACCACAGTAGGGAAGATAAATCACCAGAGCATGAGCCTGAGCCTAGTCAAATGGAAGACCTTTCCACCTGCCGTACCTGCAATCATTGCAAGGTCATGCTAACCGAGGTGGAGAACTGCTGCATAGCGAAAGAAGGAACACCACCGCTATGCGTTACCAAGCTGCATGACTTCAGGGCAGCCTGCCTCGCAAGGTCCGTGTTGAGGACTATGATGGTGTTTATGCACGATCTTCGCGCAACTGTTCGCCCTCAAAATCAAAGTAACGAGTAAGTATACTCTAGATGTGATGTCATTTTGACCACTGAGATGACTACCATTTCATGTTTTTCTCCTACAATGTTGTAACCTTGATCGATCACTGCCGAATAAATTTAGTCTGTAAATAGATTACATTTCTCTTACTTTTTGGAAATCAGAGTCTTCATCGCTTACGTGTCTTTTGCTTCCAACTAAAAAACAATATTTCTCTTTCACAGGTGGTACAGGCTGGTGGCCTACCGTTCGTTTACATGGTGGCTTTATGGGAGGCTTAGAATCCGTGTTCGATGAGTAATACCCGCCTGTGTCATTTGAGCCATTCGCAGCAAATTCCCCAGTAACATTGGACAGTACAGGGGATTTTCACACACTGTCCTGCAACCTCAAGTATATCATTTGTAGTTTGTTTGGGCAATCAACATCACCAAATTAAATAAAATACAAATGAGCATATACAAATAGTTGTTTGAATTTTTCAGTTATTCAAGAACACGTTCAATCGTCTATTAGGGTCATGCAAGAATGGTTGGTGGCCTTTTGCGTTTGCCTCATGCCCATCCATCCCCCCTCCAGTATCAATAGCAGTCCACATTTATGGCCATGCGCTCCTGAGGGGGCTAGTTGGGTGGGAACACTCCAGTTGCTAAACACCATGTACATTTCAAAGGGATTTTATGCACGGTGACCATTTTTCACACGGTCACCCCAAACCCAGTGTCTCCAGACTCCCCTGTTCAAGACCCCGACAAGGCAAGGGAGGGGTACAGAGGGAGGACAGAGACAAACGATCTTACTATGCCAAGTGACATTGAGATTACGCAAGTGCAGGAGAAAGGGTTCTGCTCAAGTTTCATGGAGGCGGGAGGTTGTTCCAGAGGGAGGCCCCAGCCGAACAAAGAGATCTACCACCATCTCGTTGCTTGAAGAAGCAACTGAGCGTGAGGTAGTTGTATGAGGAGGAGCAAAATGCTCGAATAGGAAGATATTTCTGAAGAGAACGTTGGAGGTAGCGAGGACTCCGGCTCCAGAAGGGCTTGTGGACAATGCAGAGGGACTTGATCCTTACAGCCACTGGGAGGCAATGAAGAGATTTTCAGGGCTGGAGAGATACAATCCCTGGGCTTGAGGCCAAGGACAAGTCGCGCGGTCCTGTTCTGGATGAATTGCAGAGGGCAGAGAGTAGAAGCGGGCAGATTTAGAAAGAGGCTGTTGCAGTAGTCCAGCCTAGAGAGAACCAGAGCTCTAGAGACAAGGGCCCTCATTACGACCCTTGCGGAACTCGGAAAACGATGGCGGAAATGCAATACCGCCATCGAATAGCGCTCGGTGCGACTATGACCCGTCACCGCAAAGTACGAAGCCATTAGCGACACCGTAGTGAACGCCAACGCTAACTGCACCAAGCACGCGCGCGCGCGCCATGCCAAACCGTAAATACCACCATGGCGCAAGGGTACGCTAATTCCGACCCTAGCGGACATGTACCTAACGCCATCAAGCATGGCGGAATGTACCATTCCGCCATGGTGAGAAGTACGGCATCGCGAATCAACCGTAAACGGCCCCACTGAGTGCCTGTACACCGCTCCCTGGCCACAAAGTACAACTCCCCGTAGGTGCAATGAAGTCACAATGCAACCATTGAAATGTACAAGTTACCCATGCATGCCAACGAACAAAAGAATCACAAGAGGGGCCAATGGGAGCTGCAGGGCACAGATGGCACGAATACAGAAGCCATCCCAATGGACATGACCACAGTCCCCCACCAAGAAACGCACGCAAACACAGGCACCTGTGACCAGCAATATTCCGAGAATCACATCATTCCACCAGTCCACCTGGCTGACCGGCATCTGTTACACAAAACCCAATCCCCCGCCCCTGAGCATGACAACATTCAAACTGTCATATTGGCAGCCCCCATCCCTGACCTCACGGGCTTCGTAGGCAAACGCGCCCAGTACAGTACCACGCAACTAAACTCCGAAGCTGGAACCCAATGCAGATCTCCTCACAATACATCGCCCCCCAAATAGGCATATGCCACATCACTTGCAAAGAAGAACGCTACACGGGCCAAATCAGAATAGAAATTTAATGCACATCAAAATCACCAAGCCCATACAGCCATCAGGCCATGAACTCCAAAACACTTTTCACCATTGTGGGCTGCATCCGCAAGAAATGACCAGCCACTACTTGTGTGACGCCCTGTTCCCTCATGGTACACAGAGCCACATTCACGTACGAAAAGGCAACATGGAAGCGCACAGAACCGCAGGGCCGTCCCAATGGGGAGGCACTAGTCCAGCTGAAAGGCCGAAATGTTGCTCCGAGCCACCAGTACTGCGTAAGGGCATGTGGCCCATTGGCGATCGTCCCATAAGATCGTAATGCTGCTCCACTGATTAACACGAAGCAGCAGGTGTCGGGAGTAAAACCCATCTGCAGGAGTGGCATACAGATGGCAGTGGCAAAAGGGGAGGAGATACCTGTCAACCAAAAGAAAAGAAAAAGAACAGAATGGCCATCAGAACTACATCCGAACAACTCACTTCAATGATCACACTAAATCCACAGCCATATGCATGCTAGCCCACTCCAAAGGATCATCACCACCCCAAAACCACTTGCGACTCATAACCATCTATATCGAGGTGCAAACACCATCACAAACGAGTGTACCTGTGCATGCGTCTGTCAAAACAGAATCCATCAGATGGGAATGTTAACGTGCATGGACACAAGTGTCTGAGGGCGCGTCGAGACAGGGAGGGCTCAACAAGGCCAGATAGACGATGGTCCCACTATGGCAGCCCTGCATCACATAGCGTAGGGGAGGCGGATAGATCCCAAGAAGCCCTGTACATGGCAAACTCTGTATCAAATCACCTGCCCATGCATCCATTCATCATTCCCTCATCCCGGGATTAAAACGCCTGAATATTTACTCACATAACATTAGAAATATCCATTGAGTCTGTGCGTTATGCAGCCTGCAAAATCCACAGTGCCCCAGCCCGTAATTCCAGTGTAGTGAAGTAACATGTATTTGGGAACATCCGGCCTCATCGCCCACGTCGCTATTGCGCATCCCAAACTATTCATATCAATCATTGCATCCTCGCCATGGCCCCTGTCTCAAGGACATTGAACAATAGTACGTTATATTTGCAGTCAGACCTGTGGGCATTTCCTCGCCGCTAGCTGAAAACCGAAAGCGCCGCCCTTCGAATTCCTCATTTGCAACATCACGTCGAAGAGGCATCTGTGGCCGTTTGAAATCACTAATTATTCCATCGAGTGCGGCTGTGTGTGAAAATGGCAACTGCCTTCACCCACAAATGGGACGCCCCGCCCGTCGTTGCAACTCGGTACAGTGATGCATGAGGGCCCACCGTTACTCGAGTACTACGTTCCACTGACCCTTCACAACTCTGTTCGCGACTGCACAGATAGTATGTGAAACAATGGGACCACAGCAGAATGAACATATCAACCAATCTTACACGGAAATCGGGTACAAATACATGATTGCAATAGCAAGATGCCATTCCCCGAATTGCAGCGTTGTGCGCGGGACGTGCTCGGCCAAAGGGGAGAGCAGTTTGCACAGGTGGAATTAATCACCACAGGTGGAGGCCATACAGCCTGAAAACACATAAATTGCACAGCCAGTCTCCTCCCACAACCACACCGAAATGCTACCGGCAGGACTCGCGATGTTGGCCCTGGGGGACCTGATAGGACTGCAAGTACTCCAACTCCAAGAAGAAGACGAACACCAACTACAACCGGCCGCACGGAGGAGATGCAGGAGGAGGAGGAGGAGGCCAAGGCAGGGCCAGCAAGGGCCGCCAGCACAGCCACTACCACCACGCAGGCAGCCCGCAATCCCACGCCTCCGATCACATCCGTTCAACCTCACTGATGAGCAGATCCACACCCTCTACCGCCTGGACCGGGACACCATAGCCGCCATTGTGGACATGACACAGGCTGACCTTGTCAGCATGATAGATAGCCCAACCGCCATCCCACCCCTACTGAAGGTGGTGTCTGTACTCCACTTCCTGGCCACAGGCACCTACCAGCACACAGTCGGACAGTTGCATGGCATTTCTCAGCCACTGTTCTCACGGACACTATTGCAAGTGCTCGATGCCCTCCTGCAGCACGCAGACGACTACATCTCTCTACCACGCTCGGAGCAGGAAATTACCAACACAAAAGTGGGATTCCATGCACTTGCCGGCATACCGGGTTGCATTGGTGCCATCGACTGCACCCATGTGGAATTGGTCGTCCCACATGCCATGGAGGCCCAGTACCGCAACCGAAAACAATTTCATTCTCTGAATGTACAAATGGTGTGTGACTCCAACAGGATCATTACACATTGTTGTGCCAGATTCCCTGGATCAACCCATGATTCTATGGTCTTGAGGAACTCTACAATACCACGCTACATGGAGCGACACGCAGGGAACAGATCCTGGCTACTCGGTGAGTCTCATTACATGCATGATAATGTGGGGTATGTGATTCGGCAATGACCTGGCAGGAAGGGGGGTGGGGGGTGTGCGTACGTAGCAATGGCATTCCACATCATACGTTTCTCGTCCACATACAGGTGATGCTGGATATCCACTGAAGAGATGGCTCCTCACACCAGTCCGGAACCCACGGGACCAGCATGAGGAGGACTACAACCATGCCCACTCACGTACCCGTGTAGTCATTGAACAGGCATTCGGCCTACTGAAGGGTCGTTTCCGCTGCCTCAGCAGGTCTGGCGGGGCACTCCTGTACCGCCATGAGAAGGTTGCAAAGATGGTGATGGCATGTGTCATGCTCCACAACATGTGCGTACGTAGAAATGTGCCCATGCCCCCTGACGCAGAACTGCAAGCACCTGATGATGGTCATGATGAGGGTGGGGATGTGGCAGCACCTCATGGAGTCTGCGAGGCACCGGAGGGCCGTGACATTCGTCAGCATCTCATTGATGTATGCTTCTAGCACTCACGCCTGGTGGCTGATACATGGACACGGGACTCGTGGCACTGTGTGTGTCTGGGACATGCACAATATGGACTGTACGCCTATGATGGCCTAGTACACAAAGATCAATGTCCACACATCTCATTGGTTGATCGTGCACTGTTTATGGCATATGTGATATCATGTTGTACACCCTATCGACCCGCCACCCAAGTGAGCCCAACACACCCCCTCCACCCTCCTACCTCCCCCCCGAACACCAGTGTCCAAAGATGCTCATTGTCAGTGGGCAGTCGCTATTGCAAGCCCCCTCTGCGGGTATCAGGGGCACCCCTGCCTGTGGAGCGCAGGTTCCTCCCAGATCTACGTTGGGGGCTGCCCTGGACGGAACTTGCAACGGATGATGTCTCTGCCTGCTCACGTCCATGCATGTCCCTAAGGGTTTGCGAGAGCTCAGTGAGCACACGGCGCACTGCGGCAAGTTCGGCACATACGTCCTTGGACGTCGCATGCAGTTCCCCCCTCAGGCTCTCGGTGCATCTCTCCATTTGGACTCCCAGGCTCTCGGTGCTACTCTCCATTTGTGCCCTTAGTGTCTCTGTACCTCTCTCCATTTCTGCCCTAAGTGTCTCAGTTGTTGTTTCTATGTCTGCCTTAGTGCCCCCACATTCATCGGCATGGTCCTTGAGGAGCGTGGCCAGTTGCTGCTGTTGCACGATTAACTGGTCGAGGGACTGTTGCCTCTGCTGGGCCATGGCCATTTGCGGGGGTGTCACAGAGGGGCTGTTGTCCTCATGTTGCCTTGCCACAGGGCTTGTGGGGGATGGCCAGTCGTCGTCTTGTGGGTGCCCCTGCGTGGTATCCTCATGTTGTACGGGATGGGACAGACAGGGGGATTGGGACAGGTCATGGATGGATCTGACTTCGACATCCCCGTCTTCTGTGTCGGAGCATGCTGCCATCAATGGGGTGTCACCTATGGTGCTGCTGCCACCAGAGGCAGTGCCTTCTGTGGCATCCGTTGGGGGGACCTGTGGTGGTGGTGTTGTGGGCATGCTGGCTGCTGGGGTGCCTGTTGATGTTCCCTCCTCTGTGCTGCCACCTGATTTGTGCTGCTGCCGTGTCTTGATGCGTGCAGCTGAGGTGGAGGGTCTTTGGCCGTTGGTCTTGGCCCTCTTTGCAGGTGTGCTGGTAGGGGTGTCCTGAAGCTCGTCGTTTGGATCGGACCCTGTGGTGGAGTAAAGGAGGGCGAGGGTTATTGATGGGTCTGTGGGAATTGGAATGGCATTGTATCACATGCATTGGGGTGGTACCTGAGGGTGATTTGGGTCGGGGCCTTGGAGGTGCTTTCATTTGTGTGTGGAGTGAGGGTGCAGTTGTTTGGCAGCCTGCAGTTAGGGTGTGCCTGCTGCACGTGTAGTGCGTGTTTTAGGGGTTTTTAATTATTTATGTATTTATTGTGGGTTTTAACGTGCGCTATCAGGCCGATGTGTGTGGACGTTCTCCTGGACATGTGTTTCTGTTGCACTATGTGGACGCATGGTACTTCACATGGATGGACTTTGTGGATTTGGCATTGTTTTATTTGGCCCACCTACCTGAATCTTCGGATGTCTGCACTCCTTTCTCCATCCCTCCGACTCCCTCTATGCTCTCCATTCCGATGGTGGAGGCACAGATTTCTTCCCAGGGGGTCAACTTGATGGGTGATTCAGGACCTCCCCCGGTGGCTGTGGCAATGTTGCGGTTGGCAGAGAGTATGCTGCGGACGCGTATCCGCAGGTCGTCCCATCGCTTGCGGCATTGCTGTGGGGTGCGGGGTGCGGTCCCCACCGCACTTACCCGCTGTGCCACCAGAGCCCATATGGCCTTCTTGTTTGCAAGTGCCGTCCTGGTCATTTGCGTGCAGAAGACGACGGCAGCATTCTCCTGGAGGGTCTCTGTTAGCACGGTGAGTTCCTCACGGGAGAAGTGGACCTGCCGCTTGCGGTCGCACGCTTTCTTCGCTACTTTTCCCATTTTTCTTGGTTTCGCTAGGGTGGATGACGGGTTGGGGTGTGTTTCAGGGTAGTGATTTTAGTGGTTGTGTGGTTTTAGTGGTTTTATAGGTGTACGGCGGGATGTTTCCCGTTCCGGGCTAATGTTTTAACTTCCGTTTCCGTATATTTCCGGTCACCGTACTTTACGGTAGGCGCACACTGCGGTGTCCGCTGTGATGGGTGGCGGTATTGCACCTAGGGCGCCGTACGGCGGCGGTGTGGGCCGTTTTGGGGTCATTTCCACCATCGCGGACTTTGCACTTCCGCCATGCCGTGGTGCTCGTGCCCGATGGGTCGGAATGGGCCGCACTTTGCTCCTTCGTGCAATGGCGGAAACGCTATTTACGCTGTGGCGGTCCGGTCAGTCACTTTCCGCCAGGGTCGTAATGAGGGCCAAGGTGAGGAAAGGAACAATACCTCTGAGGTGAAGTTGGTATTTTGACTTCTTAGAGAGGTCAGAGATGTGAGGAGAAAAGGAGAGTGTGGAGTCGAAGTTGACCCAGAGGTTCTTAGCCTTACAGGTAGGAGCAGGAAGAGGCCAAGTGAGGCCGGCCAGTATGGCCAATGGAGAAGGAGCTTTTGCAGAAGTCGGCCAAGGCAGGAGCGAGGGTGTCAATGTGTTCCTTGATGGTTTTGGAAGAGAAGAGAAAAACCTGTTTTGATGAGACTTTTATAGATCGGACTTGCCTAGAAACTCATCATGGGAGAAAAGAGGAAAGGAAGAAAAAGAGGGAGAAGAGGTGGCTGCAGAGGGGCTAGAGGAGAGAGTAGAGGGAGACGGAGGAGAGGAAGAGAGGGTGGACAGGATGTCCTGGGTTTTAGAGATGAAATGAGAAGCCCAAGCGTGCATAGGGCCTCGGAGGGGACAGGAGAGGTAGAGACTGCAGCAGCATTGGCCAGCTCCGTGCGGATTTTAAAGAGTTTGGCCGAGTTGTTGGTAATCTAAAAATAACTATTGGTTTCGACTTCCCAAGAACTCCTGTTTGCTGTTCCGATTAAGGTTATATGATTTGGTCTCTGTACCTTCAAGCATAGTGTTGTGTTTTATAAATGTGGTTATATCTAATGTGATATTACTTATTTCCCCCAAAATGTATCCGGGTCTACTCTTATTTAAATAGACCATTTATTTTCACATTACATAATGTTTCTGTGTTTCTTTGGACCGTTTTAATTGCAATTTCATTTGTACTGATTCTACAGCCCCCTCTCCCTCCTAAAACAAGCCTAGCTGCTCTGTCTATGCTAACCAGAACTCATGTGGTACAGCATTATACTAAGATTGGAGTATTGGACTGCCTCAGTTGAATGTTTTTACTAAGCCCTTATTAGGACTTCAGAAAAACTGTCCTAACAGCCTCACCGTAGCAGACGCAATAAGTCATTACAATAAGGTATATGTTTTATATATGTACGAGGTGGAGGTGTGTCCCATCGACAATAAGTTTGATGAAAGGTTAATTGAAAGGACTAAAAAGCATGTCCTCACAGACATAAAATATATCCCATGGCTCCAGTTGGCTATATTGATCAAGCCCTTGCATCACTTGGCGGTTTCGGACCGGCACAAACGATACCTTTTGCGCACGGATATCCCATAAAGGTATTCAATGTTGACTGGGTTAGCCTGTGGTCCCAAGCTAGTCACACATTTTGTAAACTGATCTGCCGCCTAGGGTACATCCTACTCGAATAGTGGGAAACAATACTTCATTACCTCAGGCCCCTTCTTGACTGGCAATAGCCTTCACACAAAGAACCGCTTCTTGCTTCACCGGCGTGATCCTGCGCTTTCACGCACTACTGCAATGTTGAGCACAAGGCTACCCACATCTCAGGCCTAGATTAGAAAGTTAGGGAACGACTCCGAAAAAAATTATCTAATGCTCCTCCTTGCTTACCCTATGCACGAGGACAACCCATTGGCATAAGCCTAGTTGGAGCATGAATGTAACTTATTTGGTATGGACACGCAATGTCACCTGTCCCACAAGAAGGAAGAGAGGGCTGCCTCAGGTGCGCAAGGGAGTATGAACGGACATTCATGAATTATAGTAGGCAGAGTGCAATTGAAGACTGTCCCCTGTTAAGCACACAATAGAATGAATACAACTCTCTAGGGAAAGAAGCCACGAGTTAGCTTGCAAGGATAACATGGTTTAATTGTTCAGAATACAACAAATAACAGCAAAGGTCTCTGCTGTTCGACAACGTTCGGACTCCAGAATGAATGTTGTTGCCCTTTGAGAGGCCACATCATCAGTAATGACATCACAAATAGAGTTTGAATCTGCACTGTTGATTGGTAAAACAGTATACATGATCGTGCTCCATAGGGGATGCCAGGATACATTGGTTTGTTTCTCCGGTGTCTGTCGATTCCCACATGGGTCAGATAGCCTCATCTCTCCATGGATTGAAGGTCAGGTCTCTCATAAGTTACATTGTGAAAAGCACGATAATATGCTTTGCCTACTACTACATCACTACAGAATGCACCAGGAAAGCTTGTGGGCTGGTGCATGTAGGAAGGGAGGAATAAATCCAATCACGCTGACGCGTCTTGTTCGGTTTGTTTTATTTTTGTGTCATTCTTTCACAATATTGAAACCTACCCTTCTCTTGCTTCACTGAAAACAAGATGCTAATGTTATTTGGCTTTGAGCGAAAGTCAGCAACTGCTCGAAAGACACAAGAGGCCTCATTATGGTCTGGTTGTAACCATGCCGGTAAAACCGGCAGGTTGCTGCCTGACCCGTAATGAATTACTGGTGCTTGACTTCCTGGTGCCACCAGGCTATTCCGAGTCCGGCGGCCAGGAAGTCAGGCACAGGTAATTTTGTAATTCCCACCGGACTCAATGCGAATGGGGAACACAGAAGCTCCGGCACCACTCATAACGGTGCCGGTGCTTCTGTTAAACTCTGCAGGCGGGTGCCGTTCCACCCGCCAGGTCTGACCCTGGCAGGCGGGACGGCACCCACCCGCAGAGTTGTAGTGAGCTTTACTGACACCATTGTTTCTGGACCAGCACACTCATAATGAGGCCCAAGGTGTTGAATACCCTAAAAAAATTATAACATTTACTATATTGAAATTGGACATACCAAAATGTAGTTTCCATTTCTGCAATCTGTCATTCATAGCAGTTACTCAGTGTAACACGGATAGAATGGAACTTCCTTACATTATGTAAGTCCAACTATACATAATAATTTTGCGATTGAAAATGGCATGTGTGCTGTATGCATGATGAATAATTCAGCGACGTGAAGCAATCTATAAGATTAGCACAAGATGGCAGCGCCCAACCCATTGTTTTTGCATGTGTAAATGTGAGGAAAACTAAGGTAGGATGCATAGGACATTTTTTAAAGATTGATTACAGTATGCTCAAAAATAAATGCCTGAATGATCGGCACAATGAACGTTTTGAGCGAACTTCCCCTTTAACTATCTGAGAAGCACCTGGAAAAAGAGAATTGCATACATCATGGCAAATATGTAATCTATCCTTTATGAATAAACAGCCTCCTTTTCCACTTCAGATTGCGAAATGCCAGTCCAGATTCAATGACATTGTTTATTTTTAGAGCCACTGTGATAATCCTAGTATTATACTACGATACTGACTGTTAAGTATTTTTAAATGCCTTCTTATGATTGGGTGCCGTATATTGCTAATCAATACTCTATGGTGATTGTAAATATAATACGATTGTTTTAGAACATTTCTGGTGCTGGAATTTGAAAGTCATTATGCACACCACACTTTAAGAGTTGCTTGTCTAATCTGATGTGCTGCATTGCCATGGCTGCAAATGCCATTATTTGAAGGGCTTCCACATTGTGCCATTTGGCAGTGTTTATATCATCCTGCTGCCTGCTGCACCACGAAATTTTGAACTTATTTGGATTTCTGCCTGCAAACTGTGCACCATGCGGTGCTTTCAACATGGCCGCCGTGGCCTCATTGCCATCTGAGGCTGCGTGTGCCTTCCTGGCTGCCTCTATGGTGCTCTGCCATTGGCTGGGGACTTTCTCTTCCTGACCAACGAGGGACCGACAGGCTTTAGTAGGCCCCCTCACCCAAGGCCCACTTCTAAGGCCCCTGTCAGCTTCCCTGTCCGCTTTCCGGGATGCTAATACAGCAGCCTGATCCTCCCTGGGGTTGCCAGCTCTTTCAACTATGAACCTGGACTTCCAAGACTGTCCCACTTCCCCAGCTATTGGTTAGTTTTCCTCCTTCTGCCTACCCTTTCTATTTTCACTTTGCTGACCTTCACTCTACCTTCTTCTTGTTTTTCAACTGATCTTCCCTTCATGCTCTCGTCTAAGCACTCACCTATAATCTCACCTCATTTCTTTTATCAATTGGTGCTTTAGCTATTGCCTTGAATTTCAAATTTTGGGTGTGTTTGGGAAAGTCAAATTTGGGTGTGTTTGGGAAAGTCTAATTTGTGGGTGTTTAGGAAACTCTAATTTTTGTTGTTGTTGAGAAAGTCAAATTTGGGTGTGTTTGGGAAAGTCAAAGTTGGGTGTGTTTGGGAAAGTCAAAGTTGGGTGTGTTTGGGAAAGTCTAATATGGGGTGTTTGGGAAAGTCAACGTTGGGTGTGTTTGGGAAAGTCATATTTGGCTGTGTTTGGGAAAGTCTAATATGGGGGTGTTTGGGAAAGTCAACGTTGGGTGTGTAAGGGAAAGTCAAATTTGGGTGTGTTTGGGAAAGTCAAAGTTGGGGGTGTTTGGGATTACCTGATAGCCCAGTGACCGCTCCATACCTTTGATCTTGTATATTTCTCCAACTGCCTCCTCTCTCTACCTGCCCATGGCATTATCTGTTTCTCATATCTCTTCCAACTGTTTCTCTATCAACTTTCCTTCCCTTCTCACTATGTCTGGTAAGAAGAAATTCAAAAAGGATATATTGGTTTCTAACCCTGGTCTCCCCATCGCTGATACCTATTCCAGTGCCTCTGCCAGACAAACCCTCACTGACATCCTCTTTTTGTTCCCTCACCAGATCTCTGGACCCCTCGTATTATCTCTATGCTCTGTCCTGTCTCCTCTCCCATTTATTTTATTTTATTTTGTATTTGTAGAGCGCACTACAGCCCACAGGCAACAAGGCGCTTTAAGGAGATTTAGGAAGGCTTGCTTGCGGGTTACAATAAGCAGCCCAAGAAAATATGCTTAGATACATTCATTTAGATACATTTGTTCAGTTACAGTTGTTACACATTGAACGTTACAGTTGTTCACTCATACTCTTATCTAGGTGGCAGAATACAAAACAGATAAATTACATGGTGACACAGTGGTACAGATTCTAATGGGGATGTACTCTTTAGACAAAGAGCTGGGTTTTTAGGGCCTTGCAGAAGGCTGTGTGTGAGTCGATTCATCTAATCTGAGCTGGGAGGTTGTTCCATAGGGTTGCAGCCATAGTGAGGAAGCTGGTGCCTTCTGCACGTACTCTGCGCGTGTGAGGAACCGTGATGCGGTTGGCATAGGCCGACCTCGATGGTCTGGCGGCTGTTTGTTTGGTGATCCTTTGTGTCAGATAGGGAGGAGCCTGATCATGCAGACATTTATGTGTTAGGGCCAAGGTTTTGAAAATCACCCTTTCCTTGATGGGGAGCCAGTGTACCTGTCTCCTGACCCCCGGGATGTGTTCCTTGCGCGAGATGTCTCTAGCAGCCCTTAAGGCATCATTTTGGGCAATCTGGAGTTCGGCGAGGTTTTTTTGAGAGGTTCCAATGAACAGGGCATTGCAATAGTCCAGTCTGGATCCGATGATGGCTCTGGCTATTGAGATGCAGTTTTGCTGTGATAGGAAGGGCCTGATGGCATTGATGAGTTTGGAGTGGTATGCTGTGGAGGAGGCGACGGCATTGACCTGTCTGTCCATGGTGAGGCTGGATTTGAGGTACACACCCAGTGTTTTAATAGTTTGAGAGACTGTGATGGGAATATTATCCACGGTGAATGATTGGTACTTTTTCTCAAGTTTGCTCAATGTGGATGGAGAGCCGACCAGTAGGAGTTCGGTCTTATCACTATTTAGGCAGAGTCAATTCTCAGCCATCCAGGAATGAATGGTGGAGTATATTCTGTTAAGGGTGTTCAGGTCTGTAGCGTAATCACCCGACAGGGGGATGAGAACCTGTGTATCATCTGCATAATTGGTATATGAGATGCCCAGAGAGTCAAGTATCCTGAAGAGAGGTCTTGTCAAGAGGTTGTATAGTGTAGGGGCTATGCAGGAGCCCTGTGGGACTCCACATTTGATAGGGCTGTGTGTGGCACTAGCGGAGTCTGAGAAGACCTTCATTACTCTCTCCTGAAGGAATGAGGAAATCCAGTCACATTCTTTGGTTGAGAAGTGGGCTGAGGCGGTGAGATGGTGGCATAGAGTTTTATGCTCTACCAGATCGAAGGCCGCCGAGAGGTCTAGAAGCAGGAGGAGAGCCGGTTTGCCTAAGTCTCTTAGGTCGTCTATTCGAGTTTTTAGGTCAAGTAGTGCCGTCTCGGTGCCATGTCGAGGGCGGAAACCAGACTGGCTTAGCCCAAGGAGGTGGTTGTCTTCAATACATTTTTTGAACCTGCGGGTAGGCTGCTTTGTCCAGAATCTTTAACAGAAAGGGGACCGTTGTGATAGGTCGGTAGTTCCCTGGGATAGATGAGTCGAGAGATGGGTTTTTTAGGAGTGGTCTGACCCAAGCTTCTTTTAGGGACGTTGGTACATGCGACGATTGGAATGATGAGTTGATGAAGGCAGTAATGATGGGAGCCAGGGCTGGTGCGCAGTCTTTGATAATGTGGGAAGGGCATGTATCTCCCTTGCAGTTGGACGGCTTAATGGATTTTATGAGTGCAATGACTTTAGATTCAGTCATGTTAGAGAATTCAAATTTAGGTAATTGATTGGGAGCGTCAAAGGCTGGAGGTGCCGCCGTGCGATCTAGTAGAGCAGATAGGGCTTTTTGGTGGGCTAAGATTTTAGAGCATAAGGTATCTAGTTTGTGTAGTAACGCTGCTTGAATTTGGTTGCACCAGGTCTAATCCTTGGTAAGGGTGGAAGGTGGATCGGAAGGTGACTCCAATTCCCTGAATATGGCGAAGATTTCCTTAGTACCTGAGTTAGCGCTGCTAATCCTGGTGTTGTATCAGTCTGCCTTAGCCTGTGTGGTAGCTATTTTATATTCTCTGGATATGGACTTGAAGGCCATTTTGTTGGAGTCGGTAGGATACTTTTTCCATGTGGCCATGGCGCTCTCTTTTTAGTGCAGAGATCAGAAAGTTCTTGTGAGAACCAGGCATTGGAATGCTTAGTTTTTTTGCTTTTTTGCCGTGAGGGGTGCAATGGCATCTACAGCTGTGGTTATGACTTGGCTAAATGTGTTAGCTAAGAGAGTGGGATCATTGGGGAATGGTGGTTGTAATGCTGGGATAAGCAAGTGCGGGAGGAGAGTATCTTTGGTTAGCTTTTTGGAGCTCCTTGAGTGCCCTGCAGGAAGAAGGATGGTGGGTTTAGCAGGTCCGGGTGAGGTGCCGATGTGAAAGTTGATACAGAAATGGTCTGACCAGGGGATGGGAGAGATGGTGTGGTGGAGAATGGGGCAGTTATGTTGTGTCACCCAATCTAAGGTGCGTCCTTTGATTTGTGTGGGCTTGGTGATAGCTTGGTCAAATCCTAGTGTAGCTAGCGCCTTTTGTAGGGTTTGGGCGTTAGGGTCCTTGGCGTCATTGAGCCCTAGGTTCATGTCACCCAGCAATACAACTTTGGTTGTCTTTTTCAGATTATCTGAGACCGAGTGGATGAGGGCTTCCTGGAAGTCGTTTGAGGGTCCTGGGGGGCGATACACTAGATGGAATGCAATGGTAGTGTTATGGGAGATTTTGAGTTTGATGGGTAGATGATCTGAGTTGAGGCTTATTTCTGCCTGGGTTCTTCTAATGTGAAGATAATCTTTGGCTATAATGGCCACACCTCCCCCCCTTTGTCTTGTCCGATTATGTCTATAGATGGTATAACCATCAGGAATGGCCAGTGAGAGGACAGGTCCAGAGGTGTCTTGTAGCCATGTCTCGCATAGAAAGAGCAGGTCAAGCTTATCCCCAGTGATAAGGTCATGCACATCAAGCGTGTGTGCAGGGATAGAGCGTGCGTTAACTGGGGCACAGTTAAGGCTAGTCAAGGAGAGGCTAGTGGGTCGTGTGGTAGCATTGGCAACATGGGCATCAGAGCCTAACCTATTGTCAGCAGCATCAGTGGGCAATGCATTTGGGGCACCAGGGGCATCAGGGCCCAACACAATATAAGCAGCAGCATCAGTGGGCAATGCATTTGGGGCACCAGGGGCATCAAGGCCCAACAAAATATAAGCAGCAGCATCAGTGGGCAATGCATTTGGGGCACCAGGGGCATCAGGGCCCAACACAATATAAGCAGCCGCATCAGTGGACAATGCATTTGGGACACCAGGGGCATCAGGGCCAAACACAATATAAACAGCAGCATCAGTGGGCAATGTATTTGGGGCACCAGGGGCATCAGGGCCCAACACAGTATAAGGAGTAGCATCAGTGGGCAATGCATTTGGGGCACCAGGGGCATCAGGGTGTCCCAGGGGCATCAGGGTGGCCCAGGGGCATCAGGGCCCAGCAGCATCAATGGGCAACATGCAGCATCGTGTGGTTTCCTGTGAACGGGCAGTGTTTGCTCCCATGACCTTGGCCTGAGGAAGCACGGTAGCCTTATGGACTGGGGCATGCGGCTTGTAGCGGCGACGTGGTGCATATCTAGTGCCTATACGCACATTCCGAACGGCAAGGCTGGGTGGGTAGGTGTGGGGGATTGAGTCTTGGTGCGCAAACAAAGAAATGTGTTGCGGCAGGAGATGTCGTGCGTGCAGGCATTGAGGATTAGGCAAGTGAGAGGGGCGTTGAGAGCCTTTCCTTCCGGAGTGGATTGGCTCTCTGTGGACGGCAGAGAAGGAGCTCAGCCTTTGCTTCCTGCCTTCACTGGACGGCTTCGCCTGCCGGTTCACCTCCCCTCCATTTAAAGCAGGAGGGGAGAGCCGGACAGGCTGCAGGGCCCAATCAAGGCTATGTTTACTTCTTGCTGCCGGGGATCGCCCTGCGGCGGCCATCTTAGGCATCCTTCAATCTTCGTGGGTTACAAGGCGCGGGCTGGAATCGATGCAGCACTCTGTGCTGTAGGCCCCTCCACGTGTGATCTGGAGGACAGCTGATCCTCCCCTCGCAGCAGTGCTGCAGAGAGGGAGCTCAGCCTTTGCTTCTTAATGGCGGCACCTACTGGGAAGTACGTATGGATCTATTTGACTCCTCCAGAGTCTTCATTCACATCTATCTAAATGGTACTGTCATGGTGCAAGGCCCTCAGGCTAATCTCCTCCCCTTTGATAGGCGTTTCCCTCGCCTCATCAACTTCCTCTCATCTCCAGCTGTCCCCTAATCGCTTCCCCTGGCTACCTTGCCCTACTACACTTCCTCCTTTGCCCCATCTCAAGCTCCTTCCACACCTCTGCAGGGCGTACCTCTGATCTCTACCCCTCCCCGGAAGGTCTTTAAGGCTGGCAACCTTCTCCATTTCACCACATTCAATTCTCGTTTGGCTGTTAAACACTCCTCTAACATCTGTCACCTCCTAGAAAAACTTGACCTTGATTTCCTCGGTCTCACCAAGACATGGTTCACGGCCAGCTCTAACACGTGTTTTGACATTCCCCTCCCCGATGGCTATAAGATCCTCTCAGCCCCCTGATCCAATCGACCTGAAGAGGGTGTAGTCCTTATCTTCCCTGAGTGGATCCCCGCCTCTCTCATTCCCACTCAAGCTTACTCCTCATTTGAATGCCTAGTCTGCAGGCTTTCTCTCTCTCTCTCTCTCCTAGCCACTCTCTTACTGTTGCTACTCTCTATGGGCCCCCTGGTCAAATCACTTCTCTTCTCTCTGAGTGGGCTGACCTCTCCTCCTCCCTCTTGGCCTCAACCACTCAACTTCTCCTCCTTGGTGACCTAAACATCCACTTAGATTCTACCTATCCCTCATCTTTACTCTTTCGCGTCCTCTGTGATTCATTCTCCCTCTCTATCCTTCTCTCAGGCCCGACTCACTTGGCTGACTACACACTTGATGTCTTAATCTCATCCTGTCATGATCACTGCTTCCAAGGAGTCAGGACCAGCCCAACGTCCTTGGAAGCAGGCCCCTAACCCTGATCCTAGGCACCAGCCGGTCCCCACAGGGACCTTTTGGACCTTGTCCTGGCGCCGGTGGCACCAGGCTCATCAGAAGCATCGGTCCAGCACTGGAAGCGCCGGGCTCATCATTGGTGTGAAGGTGCTTGGGTGGACTTACCTGTGGCAGACCATGCTGCTTACTTACCAGACTCTTAGAAGTCCTCGGTGAACTGGGACTACTTTCTTACCTGGGTGGGGCAGCTCCACTCCCTGGATACAGCACTGGAACTCTTCTGGAAGCAGGAACTCTTTTCTTACCTAGGCGGGGCCGTGGAAGGAGATGCCTCATCACTCCTAGGCTATTTAAACCACACCCGATTGATGAAATGTGCTTCGCGTTATTCTGCATCTGCAGCAGAACGCTCACCGAGTCTGTTCCAGCCTTTCTTCTTTGGATCCTGAACCTGCAAGAATTATACTTACCATTCCTGTACCCGATCAACATCAGCACCTGCAAAAGACCAGAAACAACAGGTTAGAAGAACGAACTTTAACACGCAGTGTTTACTTACCTGATCCATCGGCAGCGGCCGTGTCTCACGCTGCACCTTCGCCTGTAAAGATAAACAGCATTATTCTACTTACCGGCACGCTGTGCATTCCGGATTCTTCACGCTGCATCTTCACCTGCAAAGATAAACAGCATTATTCTACTTACCGGCACGCTGTGCATTCCGGATTCTTCACGCTGCATCTTCATAGACCACAGCAGTGTTACACTTACCGGCACACGGCGAATTCCGGATTTCTTCATTCTGCATCGTTGCCTGCAAAGACAAAGAAAGAGACAGTAAGAGCGCTTGCCATACTTACGCAATTCCAGGCGCTTCACCGCCACGCATAAAAAGAATATAAAGAGTAAAGGTGTCCAGAAACTTACCGGTCGTGCAGACAATGACGGTACCCATCCTCTGAAGTCAAGAGGCCAACGTTTCACCAGTGAAGGAACTGGCAACGGCACCCTGCACTAGACGCAGATGGAGAGCCCAGCATTCACCTATCTAAGGTGAGCACGTTGACCTGGGAGGGGGGCTCAACAGTCAGGCTGAGAGGAGAGAGATAGGGACATTCACAACCCAGACCTTTAACCCCCATATTATTTCACCTGCAGAAACCTCACCCTTCAAGTCCGACACACAGTGCGGAGAGGTTCGACCCCAGAAGCCAACCGAATCCTGCACATCACGTTTCGTGTTACAGACACCTTCCTGCCAAGACCCGCGCCTCCGTGGGAATCAGGTGAGCGTTACACATCCGGCCTCCCCCCTCTACTCCCCTTACCACTCCTCTCTCCTGGAGTGATCACTGTCTCCTCTCCTCTCATCTCTCCATCTGCTCCCCCCAAGCCAAGTCCACTCCTAGATTGCCACCTACCTTCTCAGATATCCGGCCCATGAAGCATGTGTCAGTCAAGGCCTTCGCTGCAACCTTCTCCCCCCATCCCCTTCCTCCACGCCAGGCTGACTCACACTCTGACACAGCCCTCTCTCTTCTCTACTCCTCTATTTCTGCTACTCTTGATACTCTTGCCCCCGTCATGAGGATCTGTTTAAAGTCCAAAGACAAGTGCAATTCTTGGTATGACTCTGACCTGGCTACACTTAAACAGAAGTGTAGGCCGGCAGAGAGGAAATGGAGGGCTTCTTGCTCATCCTCTGACAAACTGGCCTGCCGCCTGCTCCAAAGGCAATACCGACTCGATGTCCGCACTAAGAAGAGAGTGCACATCTGTTAGATGCCGCGTCTCTGCGGCATCTAACAGTTCGGCTGAACTTTTCAAAATCTGCAAGGAGCTGGCCAACCCTGCTGCAGTCTCCACCCCTCCTCCAACCTCCCAGGATCTTTGCAATGCCTTTGCCTCTCACTTTATCTCTAAAACCCAGGACATCCGGTCCACCCTCTCCTCTGCTCCCCCTCTTCTTCCCTCTCCTTCTCGGCCTGATGACCATCCCTCTGCTACCCCGTCCCCTTTTCCCCTCCTTTCCTCTTTTCTCCCCTGATGAGGTATCTAGACAAGTCCGATCTATGAAAACCTCATCAAAACAGCTCCATCCCTGTTCCCCTAAAACCATTAAGGACCACATTGACACCCTTGCACTGGCCATTGTGAATTCTGCAACATCTCCTTTGCCTCTGGCTCCTTCCCCTCCCCTTTTAAACACTCCCTTGTGCATCCTCTCCTCAAGAAATCCACTGCTGATCCATCATGTCCGGAAAACTACCGCCCAATTTCCATTACTCCCTTTGTGGATAAGATCCTGGAAAAGCTGGCCATCTCTCAGCTTAATCTCCATTCCGACCCTCTCTTGGCTCCCTCCATGAGCAACAATCTGGCTTCAGAGCTGCCAGAAGTATGGAATCTTCTCTCCTGAATATCCGTGAAGACCTGCTCTCCAACCTCGATTCTAACATTCCCTCTGTCCTCATCCTACTTGATCTCTCCTATGCATTAGACACGGTCAACCATACCACGAAATCCAGAAATTGCTGTGTTGACTCAAGGACTGAACCATATACGACCTGGAGAGGGAACCTCTTCCCGGCTAAGAGGGAACATTGTGCAACTGCTGCTTTTCACGGGATGTGCCCTGGAAGCTAGTCCTGTGTGCCTGCCACCTGGAGAAGGGATCTTTGTGGGTCCTGAAGAGGAGTGCCTGTACCTCTTGAAACCAAGAAGTTCATCTGTGCCACCCAGAGTCTAGAGGAGTGTTTGTGACCGCTGGAAGCAAGGTCGCTGTATATCGCCCAGATGAGGGTATACCCCGGCATAGTTGCTTGACACCCAGAGCTGCGAAAGTTCCCAAACTATAAAGAATCTGTGAAGCAGCATCCCTGCCACTACATCTGTCCACTTGTTCATGCCAGAGAAAGTGCAGGGTCACTGACTGAAGTGGAGTGTCTGACGTTGGTTTTCCCGCCACCAAAATTTAAGGAAGATGTCCTGAGTACCCAGACTTGGTGATGGTCCACAGTCCAGTCCAGTGGTCATGTCTAGGTCACCAGAAATCATCAAGATGTCCGTGCTGCGGCTGCAGCACCAAAGTGCCAAAAGCCGGTAAACCACAAAATCACAATATCCAGCACCTACTTATCCCACTGTACCCATCACATCGAACGTCATCTGAGCCCAACAAGGGCCTTATCTTCTTTAGCCAGGCCTTGTAGGGGCGCACAACAAGATTCACCTTTGTGGGGGATCCACAGCCGGAGTAAAGACCCACCAACAGAGACCACTGCGATGACCGAAAGTACTACCTTTCCGACACTGCTTGATTCCATCTTTATTCTTGCCATCAGCATCACAGTGACTTCTTCTTCCAAATGGGGTCTATCCTCAAGGGGTCTCATCGATTAAATCCAAGAAACTCCATCCACTTTCCCTGCCAAAGCCCCCAAGGTGCTGTGACAAGGAAGAGAATCTTCCATCCTCAGGGATCATTCAGGGTTCCTAGCTTTGTCGTGGATCCTGTTCTCCTGTGGGCTCCCAGATACTTTGGGGTAATGTGTTCTGTAAGAAAAGAAGCAGAGCATTATTGAACATATTTGGAGTGGGCTCTAATAGACAAGATAAAGTACACCTTAACTTTCCCCTTACAGGTTGCCCAGGTGGGGGGATCCTACCACAGTATTACCTATCAACCTTAAAGAAAGCATTCTGTTAATGTTCCTAATCTAACCTGACTTTCTACAGTAATAGCTATGCCATTATCCAATGCTTTATGATTCCTATGCTTATTAGTAACTGTCAGCAGTTGATGCATTCTACATTCAATCTAAAATATATTGTGGTACCACATAAATGTGTATATATTTACCATTATTAAGGTACTGTCGCCTGAGTACAATGTGTGATATTTATTGATGTATATAATTTCTTGAACCTTATTTATCTAAACCTTGATGGTAGCAATAAAAGGACTGTGTTAGCATATACCATATTGTGTGGACATTCCTTTGTGGGGGCTTGGGGATTCACTGTACTTAAGAACCAGCCTTCATCACCTTGTTTGAGTCTCAGATTGGCTGCTTGCCCAAAGTTACCAATTGAGACCCTTGGCTGGTGCACACTGTGCTCCTACCCTAACCGTATCGGGGACAGAAATACAGATACCCCCCTCCACTCTCTGCAGACTTCAAGTAAAAAATGTATCTTTTAATTTATATGAATTACACGTTGCAAAGACATTTGAATTACAAAGGAAAACTGTTTTAGAATTAAATATATTTTTACTCATCTTCATTGGGAATGGGAATTACTATTTTAGAACCAAAATGAATAATTCTACTTCCAATTTAAATAAGTAGGAAGTAAAATACTCCTACTTAAAAATCGAATTTGTAGACCAGAATTTAAGATTAGAGTAGCTACATTGCTAGTCATGCTATCTGTTGCAGGGCCTGTAACCCATGACCATGTTCTGTTGTCTCCAGGATTCGAGAAAGACTACAGAGTGCATCTGTGTGCCCCCTTTCTCTTCAGGCTTTATGTTCTCAGGGAAAGAAGAGTTCAAAACCGTGTTTGCTCCCAGGTCTAGGTCTCCTGCTCCCCTGTGATGAGGGGGGCTTTATTCAAAGTGATACAGGCAGGCTTCTTCTAGCATGTACTCCTGGAGGCTTCTCTGAGTAATCATACCAGGCGTCTCGAGCCCTAGAAGAAGGGCTCTCTGGCCTTTTGGCTGGGCCTTGAATTAATAGGTCGTCACACTGAGTCTGGCATGGCTTTATTGCTAGGTTAATTTAATGTTAGGTGGTAGCTGTTGTCAATGCTACTCTGCTGGCAGCTGTGACTTCTGTAACCTAGAATAGGCTAGCTGCCTTGATAGTATTAGTCGTAGTGATCATGCCTGTAATTGTACACTGGTCTTAGGTCAAAGGTTTTCAATGCCTGATAGTAGTCCTTCCTTCAGTAGGCTCATTCCTTATAACAGGCTTTCTATGAAATATAATTCTGCTGCCCCTCAATCCAGGAAGTTCCAGGCTGCCTACCAAAGCCAGCATCTCTGCTGAGGCCCATAGAGTTGATAAGAGTGGCTAAATTGAGTTTCTGCCCCCAACTCCTGCAGGGGACCCTATGCATTCGGGAGGATAGCTCAGGGGCAACGTGCTCGACTTGGAAACAAAACGCCATGGAGCAACACAGGTTCAATCCCCAGGTTGGTTCTTAGAAACCTCTGGGTATTAAGCGCATTATAAATAACCAATTATAGTTAATTCCTGGAATCTAAATCCATCCATAGTTGGATCACCTATTAGGATGCTGGCCCAATTAAGAAGATTAAGAATTAATTGAGAGTTTCTTTTATCTGAGGACTACTTGTCCAGAAAGGCTTTGAAGGGGCTTCGGGAGTATGTCATACTCTTAAGAAGCATGTCAGACTTCCTAGACTCAAGACAGCTTCAAGTTTTCCCTTAATTATTATTTTCTTTAATAAAATGCTCAATACCGGAGACCAGTGTCTAAGCGTGGGACTGGGATTTGAACCTGTGTTGCTCTGCATTTTCATCTGTTGCCCCTGAGATATCCTCCCAGCCTTGTGTGCATGTATGCATGTGCTGTGTTTTACATTGTGCAAACCAACTGTGAGGCAACAGAGCATTGTAAAACAAGTGGATACAATAATAGGATATCATAATATAGATATAATTAGAGCGATATCCTACTGAGGGTACACTTGGAAGGCCATGGAGGTGGGGGGATATAGAAGATTAGACGTAGAGGACACTGGCAACAGAGGTAAAAGTTGACACTGTCTTGATTAATTTGTTGTTGGATTCACAGCTGTGCTCCAGCTGAAGCTATACTCCTGTGGATCTAATGCAATGTGACCTTCCTAACTTCACTATTTAGCCACGGGTCTGCTGCATTGATCCCATCTTTGCCTTGTTCTGCTATAGTCCCTTTGACCTTCCCTAGAAGGAGGGTCCTCCCGAGAACCTGTCTTTGTGCATTTGGTTGTTTTTATTCCAGAACAACTATTAAGTGGAGTTGCAGGAGGCTACCAACCAAGGATATTGCCAATGGTGCATAAGCTTGGGGTAGACATAGCTAATCATGCCCCAGTTGGAGAGATTGTTTCCAGGTCCTCTGTTTTTTTACTCCTTTCAGAATTCAGTTATAGAGGTGCAGCTGTTACAGAAAACTCTATCTTTAGAAAGAGGTGGGTGTGAGAGCCAGACTCCTGATATATCTGGTGGCTTCTGTTTTGGCTGCAGTCTGAACTCGTTCTACTGACTTTATCCACAGGCCATTTCTATAGTTAAATAGCTCATCTTGGGTTGTGGGAACCTCTAATGCCAGGAGTTTGCTTCTTCCACAGTTTCCAACCCTTCCAGGAGGAGCTTCAGGTGGTGTTGAACGTGCTTCCTCATTGGCTGGTTACTTGCTCTGTCTTTCTTTTACGTGATTCCTACTCCTGTACAAGAGGACTACATATCTTTCTCGAGTTTCTCAGAAACCTGTTTTGGTTTTCAGACAAAGTATGTCTGAGAGACAAGCTACCTCGTTTGGCACAGCACAAGACCCTTAAGCTCAGGGTCATGGCTTTGTGCACCTTTTCATGAAGCAATATAAGGCTGCCTATTTCTATTCTGGATTCGGAGAGACATGTGTTACACTGCTATATAGTTCTCCGTCTGCTTTTCTTGCAGGAGGGTTTTTGGGGCCTGATTTTAGCCAAGAAAGAAGTTGTTGCAGCCCAATTGGGTAATGGTTGCAGAGATTGTGCATGCTGATAATATAGACATTTTACTAATAATCTCAAAGTAGTAATGCACGATCAGCCACCAGGGGGCGCAGAGAATGGCGGCCTGAACCACACAGCTCCCGAGGCAGAGGACGAAAAAGGGATCTGAGTCCCCCCTTTTTACCACCCGAAAATGGGATTGCATGGCAATCTTGTGAAGGGACGACCCTGTCGGCCCTCGAGGTGACTCCCTGTGAAGAACAGGGCCACACACTGAGTACTCGCATCTACATAATGGACCGGGAGGCAATGGGGTGAGCTGCGGTGGGGGACTTCCGCCCAACAACGAGGTGCCAACGGAGACGGAAGACAAGGGTGACAAGAGTGTGGGTGGCGCCCGTGCCACTGTGGGACCTCGCCGCCTGGTGGTCCCCCCAACCATAGAGGAGATCAGTAGGCGGAGGAAAACAGATAGTCCTATTGCGGGTGCGCGCTGAGGCCAGTCAGGCAATGATGCGGAGCAGTAAGGGGAGCCAGCCGGAAGCACTGGAAGCCGGCGCTTGTGTGCCCTGTCATGATGAGCAGCCATTGCTGCAGGGGCAAGGTGCCTTGCATGGGCCAGAGGAGGATATGAGGCAGGCATGCGAGGAGTGGGGGTGCCTCCCACTGGCACCACGGCAGCTGCAGCATGCGCAGCGGCAAAACGAGCCATACGTCCGTAAGGGAGTTTTCAATGCGGGAGCGGGCCGTGACCTGTGGTCTGTGCGGAGGGGTGGTGAGGCCTCCTCGCTGAGTGCCGAGCCCCTGGAGGATTTCTGGAGAGTGGCGGCCATTGGCAGGACAGTGTGCCCGTAAGTTGGAGGACACTACCCAGGGGGGTGCTGTGCGGAGTGGAGGAATCAACTTGTTGAAGTGGCTTGGTGGGACAGAGTGGGCATGGGCCCTGACCTCCACCCACACTTGTGAGCAACGCCTCCCTAAGTGGCTCTGAGGGATTACAGAGAACCAAAGGTAGGGGAGCAGCCATCCTGCATTGGGTGTTGCAACAATGCCACTATTAATCGGGTCCCCGGTGCTACAGAGATGGAGAGGTTTCAAGTCAGAGGGAATGCCCTGAGAGGGCTTTGACCTGGCCCTTTAGCTGAGACCCTGGTGAAGATGCGTGCACCCCTCTGAGACTCACAGAGTAGGAGGGGTCTGGAGGTGAGAGTGCCCCGGCAGGTAGATCATTCTAACCGATGTAGTGTAAGAAATTTCTAGAGCAGTTTCATGCCCCGGATCCACCCTCTGGGGGTTTAAGTGTGGAAAACCCAGAAAAGACACAGCGGAGGACCCAGCACTGTCGAAGAAAGATATTGCAGGCATTTTGGAGGAAATTAAGAATATTCGAACGATCCTGGACCAGCAGCTGGACAAGATGGGCAAATGAATGGACACGAAGGATGACAAGATGCAAGAACTGGAGGCAAATCAAACATCATTAGACACCCTAGAACTTCAAACGGACATGAGGCTCTCTGAACTGGAAAGGAGGGAAACAGAGATCTCCCTAAAAATGGATGACTTTGGAAATAGGGAAAGATGCAACAACCTTAGATTCTTTGGGTTTCCAAAAGGGAGGGGGAAATAGAGAGATTTCAGAAGGGAGATTCTGGGAGTCTTGCGCACACTCTTCAGAAATGACATCAGCGATGAGCCAACAATTGATAGAGCACATAGGGCGGGAGGGGTGCTAAGGGCCCCGCACAACCTAGGCCCTTTCCACTACTACGAAGAGAAGGTGTGAATCCTCTAAAAAGCAAGGAAGGAGGGCCCAAGAACATATGGTGAGGCACGCATCATGATCTTCCAAGACCTATCTGTGATTACTCTGACAAGATGGAGACAATGCATCCCACTTACTGGATGGTTGACTGAGAAGGGTGTGCGCTATCGCTGGGGTTTCCCCTTTGCGCTCACCTTTGAATACGAAGGCCACAAATTCTGACTTCTTACAGAATAGGACATTCATAGAGTCTCAGAGGGGCTTATGGAGACAACTCGTCTTGGAACCGGTGTCCTGGGTGAAAGTGGGGGGGGGGGGAGTTAGGGGAGGATGCTACCAGGAACCGAAGGAAAATCCCAGAAGCTTGCAAATTCAACGTAACACCCTGGCTGTGAGATCAGCCGACCCATAAGAAGCCTGCATGTTTTGATATACGGGGAAGAAACGCCATATTAAGGCGGCCTAGTAATGGCCATCTATCCACTCTTTGAGAGGGGTGGTAGGTAAATGGTGTAAAGATGACAAGGGAATAACTACAGGGGGCTCAGAATGTAAGAGGTGATTACATGTCGGCCCTGCATCTGGCACCTCTGGTGATCTATTCCTGGTTGGGTGTGAGAGGTCGCCCAGGGTTGGGTGTTTGGGGGGATTACTGGGATAGAGGGAAGGGGTTGGGGGAATATCCAGGGCACAGAGTGGGTTATTTGTTTTTTAGTACTTGCGATTGTCCTCATGATTCACTTTCTGATGGTGCTTGTTGGTTGGGAGTCCTCGAGATGGTAAAGTGGCTATGTGAGAACTGTGAACAGTACTCTGGCGCAAGCACATGAGATGGTGGGTGGCTCCCTTAACATTGAGGGCTTAACTCCCCAACTAAGAGGTCTTTGATTCTGAGGGAGTTCCAAAGCAAGAGTTTGGACATCCTTCTATTGCAAGAAACTGGATATATGGTGAAGAACGGCGCCTTGGGGGACGATCAGTGGGGGAGATATATGTGGCCTTGGCGACAGTAAGACAGTGGGGGTGTTAGTTCTTTCTCCACGCCTTTTCTCCTCGCCTAATCCTTGAGTTGGACGGGACACACAGCAACCAGACTGGTCAGCTCTTGTTCATCAAGGGGAAATTCCTTGGCAGAGAGGCTAACCATGTGCTGCATCTACTGCTCTAACACTGGTCAATCTGATTTGGGCAGTGCGTGATAAGAGATCTAATGTTATTTGTGGAAGGCCATCTGATTGTGGGAGGGGATTTTAATAGGGACTTGGACCCGGTAAGAGACCAAAAGAAGATGGTAGGGGGGCACTTACCCACCCTAGCGGCAATGACTCCGGACAATTCAGAAGAGTGAACCAAGATCTAGGCCTGACTGACTCCGTGTTAGACTCTGGTGTCGGGATAGATCCTTTACATATTTTGTCTCTGTACATAACTCTTATTCAAGAATAGATGTGAGCTTAGTGGATACTGAGTTGAAATCCCAGGTGGGAGGCCAGTGCCGTGGTCAGGCAACAATGTGGTAAGGATTGAAATGGGGTATGATCCTTGCTGGCAGACACTGAAGGGGTGGTGGTGCAATGAATTCTTCCTTAAGGACCTTGCCCAAGCCATCTTTACAGAAATCAAAGAGTATTTTACCTTCAATGACAATGGGGAGGTGGGGGTCCAGACACTATGGGAGGGCTTTAAGGCAACCATTCGGGGGGCCTTGATTAGAATGAGCTCCCAGAAGAAGAAACAAAGGAGGGACCAAGAGGAGGATCTAAGCCGAAAATACAAGACTTGCAACCGGGGGTAACAAGGGTGGGTACCTGTCGCCGGTAAAGGCCGCAAAGATACGACTTAACAAGGGTAAACTGAACTCCATTCTCACACAGGACACAGAGAAAAAATTATAATTCCTTAAGCAGAAATACCATGAGCGGGGAGAGAAAGCGGACAAGATCTTAGCTTGGCGTCTGAGGGAGTAGCAGAGAAGGAAAGTTATAGCGAAGGCGAAGGTTAAAGGCGAAGGAGATTTTGCAGTTCACAATCCAGTAGGCATTGGGAGGGAGTTTGCCAAGTTCTACGAAACCCTATGTGCCTCGGAATATGCCGAAAATGACTCCCAGATTGAGGACTTTTCTCTGAGGGAGTAGCAGAGAAGGAAAGCTATAGCGAAGGCGAAGGTTAAAGGCGAAGGAGATTTTGCAGTTCACAATCCAGTAGGCATTAGGAGGGAGTTTGCCAAGTTCTACGAAACCATATGTGCCTTGGAATATGCCGAAAATGACTCCCAGATTGAGGAGTTTCTCGACAGCTGATCCCTCCCAGGTGTTGATAAAGAAGAGGGCGAACAATTGGGTGTGTCTATAACCCAAGAGGAAGTTATTAGGGCAATTAGTGGGATGAAGGTGGGTACTGCCCTGGGGAGTGATGGTTTTTCAGTGAAATTCTACAAGATGTTCAGGTCCACCCTGGCAACATACATGTGAGAGTCTTTAATGCAGCGTTACTGGAGGAACCCCTGCCAACGACGATGACAAAGGCAATCATAGTGGCTATTCCCAAGGAGGGGAGAGATCCAACCCGGGGTTCATCGTACTGCACGATTTCCCTATTGAACAACGACATGAAGGTTTTAGCAAAATTCTTTGGATGCAGATTGAAGGCGTTGTTACCATCTTGGTACATGGCGATCAGGTGGGTTTTATTGGTGGAAGACAGGGCTCTGACAATATAAGAAAAACGATCAACCTAATGAATTGAGCCCAAACCAATAATATTGACGTGTGTCTAATGTCTATAGACTGAGAAAAGGCCTTTGACAGTGTGGAGTGGCAGTTCATGATGGCTGTGCTGGGGAAGATGGGGCTGTGACCTCACTTTCTTCGCTGGGTGGAAGTGTTGCCTGTGGTGCCCACGGCGAGGCTATGGGTCAATGGTGTCCTGTCCGATTCTTTCTGTTTAATGAGAGGGACGAGGCAGGGATGTCCCCTATCGCAGGATGGAGTTTAACTGTCACTGTTCACAGACAATGTATTGGGTTACCTTACTAATATTCCCTCATCACTTCTAGCGCTTTTAGCACAAATAGAACATTTTGGACCCCTCTCAGGGCTGGAAATAAACGTTCACAAGTCCTGTATAATGCCTGTGGGGTTAGGTGAGACCAACTTGAACAGACGCTCTAGGTATATGGGTATGAGAGTGGATAGGAAACGATTGAGATATTTTGGGGTTAATTTGACTAGGGACTTGACGGCTCTGACCGGGCTCTGACCGGGCAAACCTATATCCCTTGGTGGACAAGATTAAGAAAGACCTTAGAAGATGGGAGCCCTGACCCTGTCCTGGTATGGGTGCATGCCATCCATTAAGATGAACATCCTCCTGTGACTTCTTGATGTTTTTGGCCTCCTGGACCACTCTCACGGAGAGGTTTTTCACTGATCTGAATGTGTGCTCTAACTAAATGTCTGTGGCAGAACAAGAAACCCAGAGCAGAAATGGCTACCCTGACACTTCCATGGAACCAGGGGGGATTTGGCTTCCCAGATATGTATCTAAATTACATGGCAGCCCAGCTGAAAGTCATTTTAGAGCACATGAGAGAGGACATGCAGACCTACTGGTCTTTTCTTGAGGACCTGGAACTACACCCGCTGAAGCTGAAGGACCTCCTTTTGGGCACCCCAGAAAGATATTCCGAGCAAGGTGCGTGATCATCCCACACTGGCTGTTCTCTGGGAGGTATGAAGAAACAGCTCTATCCTCATGGCTCTCGCTGCTGTCTTCGTTGTGGGGTGTGGGGCCCCCCATTTAACCTAATTTGGGAGGGCCTGGGCAGAGACACAATACCAATCTTTGATTACTTGAGCTTGAAGGGTATTTTTACAGACTGAAAGTGGGGTGACATATTAAGTAGAGCCCTGACCCTGTTGGAGAAGGTGTTGGATTTGGCCAGCACCCGGAAAAGGCATTTCATTGAGCATATACAAGAACTTGGTGTCCACTCCCATAATGGGCAGACAGTCTTTTAGAAGACATTCGGTGGAAATGGCAGGGATGGAAATGACTGAAGATGACTAGGCTAGAATTTTTTTTCTACTCACCTTTCATGGTAATCTTTTTACCTCAACCATGGAACATAACTATAAGATGTTACAGGGGTGGCACAAGGAGCCTATGAAGATCTCAAAAATGTTTGTGGGGGTGTGTTCGCTTTGTCCGAGGGGTTGCGGGCAGGTGGGCTCCCTCTCCCATATGTGTTGGCACTGTCCCAGAATCCAAATCTATTGGCGGGAACTTCTCAGTTGGATTAAAGACATTGTGGATGTTCAGTTGAGTATGGAGGCCCTCCAGATGCTCCTGGGCGTCACTATTAATGAACCCTCTGCTGTTTATGTTGAGAGGGGGGTGAGGGTGGGCGAAGCATATGGAGAGAATTATTGGTATGTTTGATTAAAAGTTATTTGTTTTGGACGAAATGCAAATAAAAACGAATGTTTTTAAAAAAAGTAGTAAACCACTTATGTGCATATAAATGCTCGACCATTTGAGAGTATGTTCTTATAAAAGGAAGATTTCTTATCTACACCTTCATGCAAGAGGCAAGGCCTGCACTTTTCAAATGTCTATTGCGACTCACCCCTTCTGCACCCCAAGGTCTACACATTATATAGCATCAAATTGGGTAAAAATAACACTTCCTATTATAAGTGGCAAGTATCCGGTAAGAAGCGCTATACAAGAAGACAAATTACTATTATTTTTTTTATAAACAGTTTTTTTATTATAATTTTATCATCATACATCGCACAAGTAGGCAAGTAGACAAAAGGCAAAAAAATACATAACAATCAACACCCCGACCTAAATGCAGCACCCAGGTGACCACCCCACCCCCCCATCCCATCCCCAAGGTCTACAGTGATCGCATACATACTAGGATAACATTATTACTGCACATAATCATTGCTGGTACAGATAAAAGTACTACAGTAGCAGATTCAGGGCTCCGATAGTATTCCCATGGGTCCGCAGTGGCGCGGTCCCATAATTCCCCAGGGGTACCCGCCAGTCGGGGCCGGGCCCCCTACCACGCACCGCCATATGGATCTTGCAGTCACTCAGGCTCAACACCTGTACTCAAATCATTGAGGAGGTTTCCTGACTGATGATCCACACTCCCCAGTCAGGACCGAGTATTTCCCTCTTCAGTCTTGTAAGCTCGTAAGGCGGCCCAGTAGTCTTTAGGTCTGCTTTGCGGGTGGGGTTGTTGAATTGAATTGCGTCTCCTTTTGTTCACAGTTTGACATGACGGAGAGCCAGTGCTGAAAAGTGGGGGGTCTCGCAAAGCCCCAACACCGAGCAATTAGTGATCTACCCACCACAGATGGCATTCCCATGAGGCGCTTCTCATTGCTGGTGCCCTCCTCCAGCAAGATGAGTAACCAGATCTCGGGGTTAGTGGAATGTAGGTATACACCATTTCAGACAGAGCCCAGATATCCTTGTCCACAAGGGCTGTATCCGAGGACACAGCCAAGCCACATGGTAGAAGTCTGCATTGATCTGATCACACATCCTACAGTTTGAAGGTCTATGTGGATAGATCTTATTTAAGCGGAGCGTGGAGTAATATACCTGATGCAGGTATTTGAAATGTATCAGGCGGAATCTATTGATTACAGAAAAAGATTTGGACTGTGCATGAATCTTGTTCCACTACCCATCGGTCAGCGAGTATCCCAGGTTGGCCTCCCACCTATCCTTATGGGGGGTTACAAGAGAGGGTCCACCGGCCCTGGCAAGATGGTACATGGTTGATACCAATTTACCTCTGGGTATAGGTGAAGTGATGCATGTCATTATCAGGGATATAGTAGGTGTGTTCGGAAAATCCAGCCAGCAGGCGTGTAATGTCTCCTGCAACCTGAAGTACAAGAATTGTGTTAATGAAGACCATTCTCCCTTAACCTTCAAGTCTTACCACAAGAAGAATCTACCCTGAGGGGCTATATCCCCTAGTGTCTGCAGGTTGGTAAACTGTTGGATGACGATCGCCTTATGTGTAAGGGAAATGCCCCGCACGTGGTAGAGGGCTATAGATGGAGAAAACCACTGCCCCTGTCCCGCCAGGCTCGCTAACCGGTCCCATACCCTCAGAGTGATTGCCACTGGCTGTATTTCCGATCTATCTTGGTGCTCCAGAGCGCCCCAGAGAATCAGATCATCTGGACGAGCAAGAGCTCTCTCCAGGGACGTGTGGGGTAGATCCGATGTGGGGGTCCACCACCAGGCTGCATACTGGGCCTGTGTCACAAGGAAGTACAGGAAGAGATCCGGTACATCAAGACCCCCCTGTGAGATGGGTTGACATAGAACAGCTAGAGAGAGGTGGGGGCGTCTCCCGGCCCATATCAATTTATTCATCATAGCCTTCAATTTGCCCCAAAAGCTCGCTGGGGCCATATCGGGACATTGCTAAAGACATAAAGTAGTTTGGGTAAAATTACCATTTCAGCAAGAGAGATCCTATCCGCTTGAGAGATAGGGAGGTGCAACCAAGTGTCCACCTTGTGATCCAGGATTCGAATGGCTGCTAGATAATTCTCTCCATATAGACTAACCGGGGGAGTGGACAGCCGAATGCCCAGGTATCGGATTCCCTGTGGACACCAGGCAAAGTCGCCTCCAATGTCCCAGGGGGATACACACAGAGTGAGGGGAACGACTTCTGACTTAGTCCTAGTCCAATTGATCCGGAGTCCTGACAGGGCCCCGAATCTGGAGATTTCTTCCATCACTGGTTGTAAGTTTATTTATGGATGCTTGATATATATTAACATGTTGTCTGCATATAGAGAGACAATGGTAGTGTGTGAATGAAGTGTTATCCCCCTACGTGCAAGGTACTCCCTCAGGGCACACGACACTGGCTCAATAGCTAGGGCAAATAAGATAAGGGAAAATGTGCAACCCTGCCTGGTGCTCTGGGATGGGAAGAGAGGACTGGACTGATTGTGGTTGGTGTAAACTAGGGCTCTTGGATCCGTATAGAGCAGGCAAACCCAGCGCAAGAATTGAATGCCTAGACCGGCGTGACAGAGTTCCTCAAACAGGAAGGACCATTCAACCAAATCAAACGCCTTTTCCACGTCTAATGTGGCGACCGCCAAAGGGACTGATTGATTCACATTATGCATCAGGGTAAATAATCTACAGAGCTTATTCTGCGTGGAGCGGCCGGGAATAAAGCCTGCCTGATCGGGAAGGACCAGGCCAGCATATAGGGGAGGAGTCTGTCCGCTAGGAGTTTTGCTACAATTTTATTGTCGCCATTTATCAAGGAAAGTGGTCTGTACGATGAACATCTCCTTGGGTCTTTATATGGTTTAAGCAGAACAGTCACCAGGGCTGTTCTGGTAGACTCTGGGAGCACCCCTTCCGAACAAGCCATTTCAAACATATTCTTCAGGTGGAGGATAAGGAGGGCAGGGAAAGACTTATATAGCTTGGCGATAATGCCATCGGTTTCGGGGCCTTACCATTTGGAAGCGAACGGATGACTTTAAGAAATTCCTCATCCGAGGGGGATATTTAGAGAGGAGCTGTGTTCTGGGTCTATCCAACCCAGTTCAACCCTGTCCAAGTATTGAACTATATCGTGGTGCCCGGCCCTAAGATGTGTGGAGTAAAGTTGCGCGTAGTATTCCCGGAATATGTGATTAATTTCCCCTGAGTCCCTAGAGGATTCCCCATCCGGGGTTTCTATTTCCAAAATAGGGATATGACCCCGCTCCTGCCTGATGGCCCAGGTCAGGGTATTACAGGGATTATCTCCCTCTACATATCTTGCAGCAGCTATAGGATCTCCCAGGAAACATTTCTTGCTGGTTAACAGGGTACAGATCTCCTCCCGTTTGATGGGAAGGCCTAGTTCAGTCCGGAGCTCCAAGGAGTCCCTGATCACCTGAGTAGTCTCCAAATCTTTTAGCTCTTTTTCCCTGGAGGCCAGAGATCTACGGATACACTTCAAAACCCCACCCTCTTGAGAGATACACCAACCCTGGATAAAAACCTTGAAGGTCTCCCACACTATCCTAGTGCCTGAGACAGAGTCAGCGTTCATTCGAAAAAACTCGATAATGGCTTTACGTATATATCCTCTCGAAAGGCTACGTCTTCTAGGGCACGGGATCTGAATCGCCAGCGAAAGAGTCTAGCGGGGAGTGTCGGGCCAGTGAAATATGCGAGAACAGGTGAATGGGCGGATAGGGTTCGGGGAAGAATCTGTGCCCTGCGGGCCACCCGGGGCAGCTTGGGGGATAAATGTATATAATCTATCTTAGATGAGCTCCCATGGGCCCCAGAGTAGTATGTATGTTTCCGCCCATTCGGGTAAAGATAACGCCACACGTCTATAAGATCATAATCTGCCATGATGGATCTCCACTTCTGGGCTGCCCTAGGAAGGGTAGTTTGTACCAAGGAGGAAATGTCACGCTGCAGCAAGAGTGCCAAGTTGTCGTCCCCCGCCCAGACAACCTCATAACCAGGGAATGTGCGGAGATGCTCTGAACAGGTTTGGAAAAATTCTGGGCAGTCGTAATTTGGACCATATATATTGATAAAGAGAACAGACCACCCCGCTATCCCCCTGTATTGCTTTTCCCCAAACAGTGCACGGAACAACCATAAATCACCAATGCAATTATAGAGCAAATACTTCAAATACTTCAAGATTACAAGTACATAGAAATAACTCATAAAAATAATAAGGACATAGATCACAGAAAAATTAAAGAAGTCAAAAAGAAATAAATCACTGTGAGCGTAACAGGATTCCTCATCTTGTCCAGAAGCGGCTGGAAGACCCCGGGAACAGCCAGGCCGAGAGTACCACAGCTCACAGGAAGGCCAGACGTAAGCGTCCTTCTCTGGCTGAAGTCTCACCTGACACCCTCCGGGCTTCCGCATATATACACACTCCACAAAGGGGAGTTAATTCGCGAACACTCTGAAAATTGCACTTGCGCAGTTGAGGAGCAGCCGTCGGTTGCCAGCTGGGTCAATCGAGAGCTCCCCCCAAGAAGCGCAGTGCCTCCCTTCTCTAAAAACACACTCCACGGAGAACAGTAGCAAACCATAACAATGTTCGCTTTCCCAGCAGAAATGGCCTTGACCGCATACCAGGTTTGGAAAAGCATGTTTGTCTCAGCACTGCGAATCTAACACTAAAATGTGTGTAGCGTTTCACTGCGGTATGAAGTAAATATCCAACATGGCTCCGAGTGCTGCCAGAATGCATTGCGCACCCGCGCCATTTTGGATCAAGCATAAATCAAGCATAACACCCTGCTGCAATGCGGAGGAACTGGCCCTCAGTATCCACCCTCTGTGCATGAAGTCTGAACTCCAGGGAGCGGTGGATGTAAATTGCCACTCCACGGGCTTTGGAAGTATATGATGAGCCATATCTGTGAATACCCCAACCCACCAAAGGGGGAAGACTTTGATCCTTGTTCAAGTGGGTCTCCTGGAGACACAAGACATTTACAGGTTGTTTCCTAGTGTAGTTTGCAAGCAGTCAGATTTTTTTTATCATTTGCAAAGCCCCAAATGTTCCAGGTTAAGAGCGTTATCTCAGTACTGGTGTGAGGACCAGACCCCTGTGGATCCGTCAAGTCAGAGCCAAAGTGAGATGAGTGACAGATTTAAGATCTGATCCAAGTGTGGATTTGTGAAGGTGAACCAGCCTTTCCAAGAGTATCGGGTGCAGCAGTAGTAATGAGACCTTGGTACCCTGCCCCCCTCACCCCACATCCAAGTGCTGCGGTACAACAAGCAATGAACTGTAAACTTTCTCCCCATCCCCGGCCCATGTTAGAAACCCCAATCTACCGGCTGACCTTGACTCTGAATCGCAGACACATCAACTTTGCATGTCAAGGCATAAATTTTGGCTCCTAAGTTTTCCGTACTACTCTTCAACACTAAGAGGGTTTGATTGAGGGCGGAAATGTCTATTTGGGAGGGGCCAGGGGCGTCCTCCTGGTGTGTGGGGTCCTGGCCCGATCTGGCAAATTGTACCATCTTGGACTGCCTCTTTTGGTTTCCAATTCCAAGTGTCCTCCCCGGTGGTAGGAAGACAGCTGTGTCCTCGTAGGGAAGGGTTGCTGGACCGATGTGTATTCTGCTGCCTGGTCCCTGCCGCGCCAGGCCCACAGAGAGCCCGAATATTGCCCCTATTAGGCCCGGCGGAAGGAGTATGTACCTCCTGGTGGTTCAGAGATAGCTCAGGCAGTCCGGTGTAGAGAAGTTGTAGACCGGTAAAGGGGGGGTCATAGGTTTAAACAGCACAACCTAATATTCAGAGGAAATGCCAGCTACCCAAGGACCTGCGTTCGGAGTCTCTTCAAATGTGACAGACAGGGAGGGCGGCAGCCGCCCCAGTGACATAGAGAGCAAGCGTACTCACTTACTTAGACTACAGTGGAGAGAGATTCTGCAGGCACATAGCAGCCAATTCTACCAACTGACCTCTACAGGATGAGCTGGATCCGGGCCGTAATCCCCAGGGGGACCCAGATCCGATATCTGGTACGAGGATGGGCCAATGGAACAAGTACTGCCCGTGAGGATATTGTCCTGTGGCTAAAATTCCTGCCCCATCTCAGCACCCATGGGGTGCTGCGCCAGCAGGGTTCCCCGTGACCAACTGAGGGTAGATGGGGCCAGGAGGGTCATGCAATAGTGATCCCGGTACTATTGAAGTGAAGCCACTGGTCTCAGCAAACTCTGCGCCTTCCCACTGGCCCCGGGGACCACAGCAGCGCATAAGGTGGTGGAGAGGGTGGGGGGCACTTAGATTATATGTGGCTACCTGGGGGGGGTGCCTGTGCACCGGTGCCCCACCTCCCCAACCCCCGACTCACCGCCGCTCCGGATTCTGGCTTCCAGGAATGCAGGGTGATGCAAGCCACAAGTGCTCCTCAACTGCGTTGCAGGCTCCAGCAGCTCCAATGACAGGGGTCCCGTCTGTCCTCACCCCGCCAAGATGCGAGGCTCCCAAGCCCACCCTGACCCCAACTCGACAGCCCGGCCAGACAGGGGCTGCTGGGCAAGGTCCCCCATCCGCTTGACGGATCAGTGTCTTGCATTTATAAGGATGCAGGCTGCGCGAGGCCCGCCCCAGCCTGGGATGGAGCACAGCGTTGCTGGTCATCCAGCGCACGCCAGTCGCACACAGCGCACCCAGCACATGACCGAGGAGGTCCAGGCATGGGAGGCCCCCACCCCAGGGAGGGAGGACGGGGGAACCACTGTGCTGACTCCGTATGTTGTAGGTCCCGGCGCCAACTCGGTCCCGGCCAACGCCGCCTCGGCAGAAGATACCCTGGGGGGATGGGTTTTCCATGCTGCCTCGGGTCCTACACAGCAGAGGGTGGCAGATCACTGAGGTTATCTCCGGATCTGAGGGATCCAGAAAAAACAGGATGACCCTGCCGGGGTCCTCAAATCTTCTGCGTCAATCTTAAAGTTGGCTGTGACCTCGGTGTCCAAAATATTGTCCCAGATATGCAGGCCTCAGAATGAGCTCTTTCAGGCTGTGGCCATCTTGCGTGCTGCGCAACAGCGCCCCCCACAAATTACTATTATTATTATTATTATTTTAGAGCGTCTTGAGTATGCTGGAATTACTATAATCAGATATCCAGCATTAAAACTCTTTTCATAGAAATAAAGGGTCCTGTTGCTCTATTGCTGTGAATCTGCTAGGCTGGATTATCCGCGAGGCTATAAAAAAGGCCCCAGTGGACTTCCTTGGGATAAGAAGACCTTGTTCCATTGCCAATGGGCATTTACTTTCATGGGCCAAGTCCTAAAAATTAAAGTGGGCAGACTCACAAAACAAATGCGATGGAATGGGACGTCGCCAGAAAAGAGCATATCAAAGTGAAATGTGCACATTTCATTAAATTGGCTTTGCATAACCACCCAAATTGCACATGACTAATGGCATTTGGATTTCATAAAATCTACAAAATTTCCAAGAGAGAATATTTTCTTCTAATAGTTTTTTTGAAAACGTTGAAAGGTGTGCATGTTTTAAACTCCAAGAACCACTACAAATGTTTTCCCTGGAACTTGCAGTACCGAAATGGGACATTTCACCTTTAGTTGTCTGTTAATTTTCATCAGGTTATATATAGTGCAGTGGTGAAGCGTCTGGCCTGCAAGCCTAACGACTGCGACTTTATCCCTGAGCTGGCTGTAATTCAAAAATTCAAAGAGGACATTTTATGTTTCTCATTTTTGCTGGGGGTGGGAGGGGAATGAGTCCACCGTCTAAAAAAAGTGTGTGGACTCCGTCCACCCGCGTGTAACCTCGACTTGAGCCCTGTTTGGTTTCTTCCTAGGTTAGTTCTTGATCTTGGAGGAACTTTCAAAAGATTTGCTCCATCTAAAAATCTAAATTGTAAATGTTACCCTTTTGTCGAACATGTACGGAATGCCTGTATGCTGGAGTCCATTGTTTGAGAGCCCTCGAGGAGGAGAACGATGGTTCAAGGAACAGGAAAGTCACATGTTGAGGGGTTTAATACTTATAGGGCTGATCCTTCTCTGCATCCAAATTGTGACCTAGGTCTGGGTATGGAATGTTGCAGGACTGTCAAGAACATCGGTCACACTTGAGGCCCCAGTTTCTAGGGGTCATGTGGTCTGCCACGGGGTTGTGGTACAACGACCCTGATTTGCTGTTTACAATGCCAGTCGTGCACCCCCATAGTTTCATTCTGCATGTGGAAACGGAGGTAACCACCTGGAAATCCCTTGCAGTAGAAGCTGTCCTACCTGCTCATGTCTCTCCAGATAGATGTCTGCAGGCACAACTAGAATGAAGGACATTTTCCAGAATGGAGGTCGGTGGAACAAGTGACTGAATTCAGTGACTGTTTAGAACATCTGGCACATCTGGCACAGCCATCAGTCTCAGGTTGCATTGCCCCTGCAACCTGTACCCCTCCCTGCAACAAACAGGGGGGGTTGATTTAAAAAATGTGCGACAGCAACATTGAAATATTGCAGCACAGGTCTGCACATATTGCAGCATTTGAGTTAATTAAAATAGTAATTGGCAGCAACTAATCTTCCATAAGCCCATTGCTAATGCCTCTTCTGTGCCTCCAGATAGAAAACAAGCTCTACGTGAGTTAGATTCAAGCGTTAAATGATGCCTGGACCTTTGGAACATGGACTCTGTGAGGGGCAGATATTAGAAATTGACATTTATTTGTGCTTTAGATAAATTAAAATGAGTGGAAATTGATATATATTCCAAATGTTCTGTCTTTTTGGCGCCTTTGAAAGTGCCATATTTTGCGCGTTTTTTGTGAGCGCAAAATATCGCCATAAACTGGATGTCCTGCCCAGAGTTGCACATTATTCTTGCTCGAATAAGGCCTGCACCAGCCAAGATTGAACTGCGCCGTGTTGCAGCCCGTCACTCGATACTAGGGTGAAAATATACATTTGCAGAGTTTGAAGTGAACAGACATGTTCTCTGATTGGGCCAAACGAAGACCGCCACAGCTTACCACGCACATTCATGCATGCAATGCTGTCGTGCGTCAAGATAAACATACCTGGTTTATGGTCAACCATATTGCAAAGACACATGTGATTCAATGAATTGTAAATTGTATTAACGATTTGAGACTCGATTGCATACTAATGAATTGCAAGATAACAAACACTATAATCGCTTCTCAAAAAGTGCTTTCAAGTTCGAAAAAACTTCAAACGTGTAAAGAAATATCAAACAAAAAAAAAGAAAATTAAATGAAGGGTAACAGTTGAGGCAGACGACGTCCAATCAAATTATTCGTTTTTACTTTGTCTCATGTAACTGCCCAATCCTTCCGAGTGTGCCCTGGCAGCCCTTTTTTGTCTTTCTGATTACACTGGTGCTTGAATCCGATGACGCATGGAAGCAGGCAGGATTGTAAACTATGTCATCTTTTCTCGCCAACATTAACATCAACACTCTCCCCTGGTTTGTTGTTTGGCTAGGCGTCCTTGTTGACTATGAGAACATCTGCGGAGACCAACCTTATCTAAGTGATCCCACAGATATTCCACGCCTCTATTTTGGTGCCCTTTGGAATGACCCTTGAACTCGCCTGCAAACACATCAGTTCTTTGACATCTCTTTTTACGTCAATTGATTTACTTGGATAAACAGGCTGCAGTAACAGCATAGAAAGGGCCCGGTGGAGAAATAGTAGGAAACACGGCAGGAACAGGGATACTTTGATAGCTCAGTTTATTTGCCTTGCCTGTCTAACATGGAGGGAATAATGGCTAACATGTGCATCTGGCCCCCAGGCATGAGAGGCCCACACAAGAACATGTCACACAAGAATTACAGAGCGCGCACACACACAGGACATCACATGCCACGGTCTTCAGTTGGAGCCCTACAGCGAAAGTTATGGCCAAGGTATGCAGGCACGATCTTCTACAATGTTATTTCTCATTATATTTTAACAGAGCTGCTATGGTCAAAGGAAGTACACTTGTATAGCATCACGATCTTCACCAAAGAGTTATTTCGGATACAACCCATAAATTCACATACAACAGGGGTGGACTGGCCCTTCGGGAACTCTGGAGATTTCCTGGTAGGCCTCTCCTCCCTGGGCCTCTTTTGGGTGGTATTTCCAAATATTCCCATAGGTAAAGCGTTGGCTTGCACAAAATTTGTAATATGGGGCCACTTGAAAAATTATTTCCAGGGCCTCTTTTGGTTCCCAGTCCACCTCTGACATACAATCACACAAAATGTAGTATTTTCTGCAGCTAACTGAAGTTAACTGGGGTAACGAGACGTTATAGCAGTACAGTTCAATAGTTATTATTGTATTTTCTGAATTTATTGACATATGGCAATTTTATTTATTGTTTTAGTTATGTTATAAATTGCCACATCTTTCAGATTCTTTGTCCCAAGTTTTATATGTATATGTGGGTCAAGTCACGCATTCCACAGCGCCACTAGTAGCCATCGCTAGAAGTTCACCTCCAGTTCTGAGCCACAACAGCAAGCCATTTTGGGTATCCAAATTAGTCCATTTGCAAACCTTTTCTCCAGGAAATTGTCTTTGTCTAAGTGGGCAGTGCTATTTCATACATAGCTTAATCAACCCAAGACAGACATTTTCAAAGGCTGTCAGGACAACTACATACCTGGTTTCACTCTTATTAGGGATCTTCAGTGCAGTGTAGGCCTGACAGCTTTGTTGTTGGAGCATGTGGCCATGTTTTCACAACACCAGGAAAGTTATGGTAGGTTTAAAAAGGTTTGAAAAAAAAACCTTTCACACAAAATGTGGAAGTAGGAAAATCCATTTGGGCCAAGTCACACACTCCACCAGGCTCTTTATACTCTGCCATTCTGGGAATCTCTATTTGAATGTAGAATCGATTTTGGAACCAGTCCTAAAATTATATTGGGGTTGTAAGTAGGGTAGCTTTGAGATCAAGGAGCATGAGAAAAGAGGATCTGTGAAGGTTTGAGGTTTGGTGGTAGTGTTGTTTTTTTCAGACGTTTTTCTGAGATCTACATTCATTTTCGAGAGGCAAAGAAAGAGTAAATACTTAAAAACTATAATATATTGGCACATGACAATCATTGTGATTGCTCGTAAGGGGACGAGGAGTATTTTAAGTTAATTTAGGAAGCAATACATTTTTATAATAATACATGTACTGCTTCGTAAAGTAATTTAAAATTTATACAAGGGTGTTATTAGGGGCTTTGGGGGTGTTAATTATGTCCAAAAAGCTGTTATTTTATATTAACATTGAAAAAAAGTGATCAATGAAAGACCCATGGAAGATAAAGTTTGTTTAGTATATCTTTTGTTCTGATTGGACAAGCTTATCACTTGACTTAGCAGTGAAGTTCTCAAATCAGTTCTCGATTCACTCCTGATGTCATCAAAAAAGATTTCTTCATTATCACACCTCACTCTTCTTCATCACAATACCTAATTAATATTCCTACCTGAAACGCTACATTCCTCTTCCTCGTCCCACTTCTCAATAGTAATCGTTCCTATTTACTCCCACATCCTTCTTCATCATCTCAGTGCTGAATAGTAATCTTACGTATGTACCCACACACCCCTCTTCCTCATCCCAGTACACAATGTTAATCTCACCTTTATGCCCACATTCCTCTTCCTTGCCACAGTCACCCACTACCCCACCTCATTCTTCTTCGAAACAGTCCGCCACTAGCACCACTTCACTCTTCCGATTTACAGTATTCCACTGCCAACAACTCACTATTCCTCATCACAGTCCCCCACAGCCACCACCTTACTCTTCTTTGTCACTGACCCCCACTACCACAATGTCATTTTTCTCCATCACAGTACCCCAACACCACCACATCACCCTTCCTCATCAGATCCACGCTACCATCACTTCACTCTTCCTCATCACAGTACCCCACTACCATCAACTGGCACGTCCTCATCAAAGTACCCCACTATCTCCAACTCACTCTTCCTCATCACAGTACCCTGCTACTAGCACCACACTCTTACCCGTTAAAGTCCCCCACTACCACCACGCCACTCTTCCTTGTCACAGGTCACTCACTGTTCCTCATTACAGACCCCCACTACTAGAAACTCACGTTTCCTTGTCACAATCCCACATTGCAGCCACCTTTTTCTTCATCATCATCACAGTACCCCACTCCCAACAAATCACTCTTCCTCGTTACAGTACCCCACTGCCACCATGCCACTCTTCCTCATCACAGTACCCACTATCACTAACTCACTCTTGCTCTTCACACCATTCCAATGCCACCCGATGACTCTTCCTCATCCAGTACCCCACTACTACTGCTTCACTCTTTGTCAATACAGTTCCCCACTACCATCATCTCACTCATCCTCGTCTCACTACCCCACTAACTCCAACTCTCTATTCCTCATCATAGTTCCCCACCACCACCAACTCAATATTCCTCATCACAGTCCGCCAGTAACACTACCTCACTCTTCCTCATCACAGTACCCCACTACCACCACATACTTGCTCTTTGCAGATCCCACTACCACTATGCCACTCTTTCTCTTCACTGTCCCCCAATACCACCACGTCACTCTTCCTCATCACAGACCTCCATTACCACCAACTCACTATTCCTTGTCATGATCCCCCAGTACCACAACATCACTTTTCCTCACCACAGTACCCCATTACCATCAACTCACTCTTGCACTTAACAGCCCCTAATACCACCAGATCACTCTTCATTATCACAGTATGCCACTCCCATCACGTCACTCTTACTCATCACAGTACCCCACTTCCACCAACTCATTCTTCCTCATCACAGTACTCCATTACCACCACATTACTCTTCCTAGTCACAGTCCCCCACTATCACCACTCACTCTTCCTAATCACAGTACCCAACTATTACCTACTAACTCCTCCTCTTCACAGCCTCTCAGTACCAGCACATTACTTTTCCACCTTGTGTACCCCACTACAACCGCTTCATTATTCCCTGCCACAGGTACCCACTACCACAACATCACTCTTCCTCATCTATTTATATTTGATAAAATGAAAACATATTTTTAGTGACGCCTCCACTTCACCTTTTAAAGCCATCCCTTACCTCCAATTTTAATAAGAACCTTTGAAAAACTGTTAAATTCAAAATATGATATTTAAAATGTAAGAAATCCAATGCTATTTTTTCATGTACAATCGTTTTTGAAAAATACCAATTAAAAGTTCTCCAAGTTATATTATGAATACTTTTAGGTAGTTGTTTCATTTTTTCTGGGTATCAATACGAAAATCACCAGAAATTGAGGAAGTATGTAAGAGTAGACTTAAATGTTATGAATATTGAAATAATATATGTTGTGAATTTGCATGTAAAATGTTTTAAAATACTATTTTATGCTAAAAACTATTATTCATATCATATATTTAATTGAAATATATGAATTTCTGTTGTAATTGTGTTTATTTGATGTAGTTGTTTACAATTGAAATTATTTACATCTGTCAAAATGTAAATATAATTTTTATGACAGTCTCCACATCACCCCTTAAAGATGTTCTTTGCCTCCAGTTGTAGTAAGAACCTTTGAAAAAGAGTCACATTGAAAATACCAAATCAGAATTTTTTAAAAATTCTGAGTTCATTGTCATTATGTATAATAGCTTTTTGAAAAAAAAACAATGAATGGTTCTTCAAGTTGCAATATGAATCCTTTTATGTAATTGTTAATTATTTCAGGGTATCATTATGAAAATCGTCAGAAGATTAGGACGTATGTAAAATTGACTTACATGTTATTATTATTGATATAGTATATGTTGTGAACTTGTATGTAAACTGTTTGAAATTACTAGTTTGTTTTGAAAATGATTATGTGTTATAATGTATGTAATTGAAATATATGTTGTTTTATCATTATTGTGTTTTTTTTAAGTTGTGTAAAATTGAAATGTTTGGGAAAATGTCAATATAATATTTGTGATACCTCCATGTCACCTCTTAAAGCTGTTCCTCACCTGCAATTTTAGTAATAACCTTTGAATAAGAGTCATATAAAAAAATACCAAATTTTAAATTAAAAAAATTCCAATTACATAATATAATGTATGCACTTAAATTCAAATTTACATTTTAAATTAAGAATTTTAAAATCTATACTATGTTGTAAAAATTACTTGTTTTAATAAATATTTACTGTTTAAAAGTATGTCTTGATGATATTTTAAATGCATTTCTTTCTAATACTGCAGTTATAGTTCCACATTGTAAGCACCCTGAAAAAGAATAAGCATACTTAGTAATTTGGGAAGTGACACAGTATTACCAACTAGATATGTTTTAGAAACTTTAGAAGGAACATGTTCATTTCCTTTTTCTATAGTTACAGTTTCTATAGTTGTACTAGTTAGTGGTGCTGTTTTTCTAATTGAAGTTTGTTTGATAGTTTGATTTTTATAGATATTTCTAATATATATATGCTCAAGTTTATTTCGCATATGTGCTAACGTTTCTGAATTTCCTAAATTATATTTTTGAGGGTTACCCTTTTTTAATTTTAAGTTGTATATGGTGCAAATTACTCCTATCACATTTCACACATCATCTGGTTCAGGAGTTTAAAAGTAGTCCCAAATCCAAGACCTTAATTTGCCAAATACAATTGTTCCAGAGGTAGTTACATTATTGGGATGCTGCTGTTGTTTTTACTAGTGACAGCACTTGAAATGCTTTTACTACTGACATTTTGGTGTGATATTTGTTCAGTTGTTGAACTCTCTAATGTACAAATTGAAGGAGAATTACTAATAGGTAAATTATCTTTATTTGATTTGTGGGCCACACTAGTTTAACTTCTTTAAATACTACTACTTGAAATGGAAGAAGTTTTAGGTTGTTTTATTTCTGCATCATCTATAAGGCAGTCACACTGAAGTCAGCCAGCTACCTCACAGAGAAACGCAGCATCTCTGGTGGACACCACACCGTCAGAGGCCAGGACATGTGCAGGCTTGAAATCTGCTGTTTCAAAAAGGAAAGGACCAGAAAATAAGCCTTCTCTGTGTACAACCCAAGACTCTGGAACCTCCTCCCCATCTGCATCAGACTCACCACCACGCTCCATTTCAATTCTGACAAGAACTCAAGACCAACCTCTTCAAGGAGTCTCTCCTCCTCAGGACCTAGGCCATCACGTTGCCCCTGCGCCACCTATCTCACTTGACTCCATACCACCTGCTATTTATCTGTTCTGTTGTTACCTGTATAAAGTGTTCTGTTATGCATCTGTACTGTTGTATACCTCTGTATGGTGCTCCATTGTGAATCTGTATTGTTGTATGCCTCTGTAAAGCACTCCATTGCATCTTGAAGCTAGGTCTACACTCAATAAATACAATAATAATAATAATAATAATAATAATAATAAAGATGTTATAGGAGTTACTTTTAGGCATGTGAGAAGTTTTAGTTTTTGAAATAGAAGTCGAAGTGCTGCTATGTAGTTTTGTTTTCTGGGCTCAATAAAAGTACTTTGTATCATTTAAAAGGTACTAGTAGTAGTACTAATAGTAGTAATAAGGAATGTGCTTGTGTAATTTTGGGGATTTGTGGACTTTAAATAAATAATATGATGTTGATTATCAGGTGTTCAATGTTTTATGTTATGTCATGTAACAGCACTTTCAATTATTAAAGGGGTGCCAGAACTAGGAATAGGCAATGTAGGTTGCATTTGCATTTCAATAGGATAAGTTATTACTGGAGAAATACATTCTGATGTAGATTGAGTGTTTTTCATTAATTATATTTACTTGACTTGACTTATTTCACATGGTAAATGTAATTCATGAAGTGTGGAAGGGATAGCCTCATTGGTAACATTGGGAGTATTGAAAAGTATATTACTAGTTTCTCTGGTTTCGTTTACATTTTGTAAAGGTCTTGTGGATGCAGATGGTGATACTTCAACTGGTGCAATAAATGCAATACATGTTGTTTCTGTTGTAAGTTGCTCTTTTAAAAATATATTTTCAACTACTTCTTCTGTGACATTACCATTAGTTGGTATAGTTGTAATGTCATCAGTCAGAATGTTTATTTCAACATCCTGGTGGCTAGTGATGTGTTTGCATGTGTGTTCTTCTTTTTGTGTTCCTTTTTTAGGAATAATTGTGGTGTTTTTCGTTCTGCCTTCTTTTTTCTTTTGCTGCTTGCTTTTTATACTTTTGTTTTCCAGCTGCAAATAAATAACAAAGAAAAATGTGTTTAGTAAAAGACTGTCTTTTGTTTTTTAATAGATTTTTGTATTTTTAGTTTTAACATACAATTGTGTGTTTTGTGTGAAAAACCTATTTTTGGTAAATGTTTTTATGATGCATTTATGATGATGTCTTTTTTCTTGTCTTCTCATCTTCTCTTAATGTTGATGGTTCACCTATACAAAGGAAGGCATTTTGTTAAAATATGAAATGTTGCACTGTTTACTGTGTACGCCTGTATGCTATAATTGAAAGGGCATTTGATTCTACTGCTTAGATTTGTATTCATATTTTGAATATAGTGCTATGTATTGTACTCTTGTGCCTACAGTAGTGGCTTTAGTGGCTTCATGCATATTGTATTTCTATCTAGCATTATAAACATAACTGAATTGTGCATACATACTTGTTGAAGCGATGCAGCATATGAATCACATTGACTCATCCAACTGTTTACTGTACACATGTGTATTTTATAATTGTAAGGACATTACATGGTATTGCTTACATTTGTATTAACATTTCATTTTTTATCTTGTACTGCTAGTGACTACATTCGTATTGACCGTTTGTAGATAGTGCTATTAACAGTATGCTAGTGAGTACATTCATATCAATTTGTATTTAGCATGACAAACATAACTGAAATGTATGTACACATTTGTAGAAGCTATGCAGCATATAAAAGCAAATTGACTTGTTAAAAAATGAATAGTATGATACGATTTAAAGTGTTTATATTTTTTGTTGTATTGCAATATAAAAATATCAACTAAAAGGGTAGGTTTTTATTAATTACATTGCTAACATTTAAACAATATTTGCATTCATTAGTAAAATTCAATTTTATAAAAAATCATTTTCTAATCTGGCTGTGTTAAAGGCTGTAAAGGAGTGGTTGTTGTTGACATTTTCAAATTTGCCCCAATGAAATTATACTATATTATTTTTTTTAAAGTACAAAATGTAAAAATAACTAGCTTAAAATTATTATTGGAAATGTTCATACGTTTGTAAAGGGTACTACTTTGCATGCGCACTTGCCACTGTTTCAATGGAAGTGTTTAATATTGTTTATAGGCTCAATAAGTTGTGCATTTGGGCATGGTTTAAAGCACAAACGGCAATTGTGTTTGTTGTCATCTACGTTTAGCTGAGTGTGTCTATATGTTTATTGGTTAAAGTAAATTGCGCATGCAGAGTTGTTAATAATTTGCATGTAGTGTTTTTTGTTTTTTTGCAAAGAAGTTCATGTTGCATTTTTTCCAAAATGTAACATAAGTAAGTGCATAAACAAAAGTGATGTATTTGTAGTATGTATACTTTTGTATAATAAGTTGTGAAAGTTTTTAAGAAACTATTTGTATGCATCTGAAATGTAAGTATATTTAGCATTACGTATATGTGTGCATATTGTAGTGTTGCAAAGTTGTTACAGTTATTGTGCATACATGCATATTTGTAATGTTGCAGCATTATTCCAGTCACGTGAATATAATTATCAGTGCAGCATTATCACATCAAACAAGCGCACAATGTTTGTATATGAATTGTATTGTAAGTGTATTGACCATTAGGCATGCATGCACATATGCTGTTTTGTATGTCGTTCAAATTATTGTAGTTTATGTTTCACATTCACGACTGTATATTTTTATACAGGTGTCTATTATTACATATGAGTTTCTAAATGTATATTTCAGTTGTTTGTGATTATTTAAACCTTTTTTACAAATGTAGGTACAAATTGTTATTTGTTTGCGACTCTTGGGGTGTAATGGCTGGAGCATTACATACGCCAATGCCAAAGTGTTTCAACATTTGGTAAAATTAAGGTGAAATGGCTTGCTCATTGATGTGGCAAATAGCAAGAAACTCTTCAGAAACATTTTGTTTAATGTTACACTGTTGCAGAGCAGCTGGATAAAATTTTACTCCACACTGGTGGGAATGATGCTGGCTACATAAGAGGATCAACATTTGTTTTACCATTAAAACTGATCTGCTAGACTTTACAGGATTGTTTCCAGAAACAATAATTATGTTTTCGTGTTTGTCAGCACATAAAATGTGAATGCAGGGAAGTGAGAAGCATAGAAAATTTAATCAAGCTTGATGTGTAAATAGATGTATATATACATTTTCAGTTGAATATGACCTACATATTATTTTTCACCCGTACGTTAAGAGTCAAATTGACAGTATTCAACAAAGGTAGCAGGCGCCCCTCTCTCGGGGGCAACCAGACGTGGACTCCCTGCTCACTGTGCTTAGAAAGGCTCAGCTTCACCTTACTGATGATGCCCAACAAGGCTGAAACACGTGTATGGGGTTGCTGTTGGTACTCTTGTTCAGAGAGGAATGGCCATAGCATTTCGGTGCTGGACTGCCCATGTGGGCGGGACAAAGACTGATATGCAAATGGATATTTCCCATCTGTGAAAGGTACAGTGAGCAAAAAGCAGATGGCTGTGAACTCTCAATGTGGTTAACAACCACTGAACAGGTTATCATTCCTTGTTCTTCCGAGAGAGGGGCGCCTGCTACCTTTGTTGAATTCTTGGAAGGAACTTGGGGTTGGATCACCCTAGGTTACTTGGGGGCAACCGGACATGGACTCCTTGCTTACTGTGCTTCAGCTCAGCTTCACCCCACTGATGATGCCCAACAAGGCTGAAACATGTGTATGGGGTTGCTGTTGGTACTCTTGTTCAGAGAGGAATTGCCATAGCATTTCAGTGCTGGACTGCCCATGTGGGCGGGACAAAGACTGATATGCAAATGGATATTTCCCATCTGTGAAAGGTACAGTGAGCAAAAAGCAGATGGCTGCGAACTCTCAATGTGATTAACAACCACTGAACAGGTTATCATGCCTTGTTCTTCCGAGAGAGGGGCGCCTGCTACCTTTGTTGAATTCTTGGAAGGAACTTGGGGTTGGTCACCCTAGGTTACTTGGGGCAACCAGACGTGGACTCCCTGCTCACTGTGCTTAGAGAGGCTCAGCTTCACCTCAATGATGATGCCCAACAAGGCTGAAACACGTGTATGGGGTTGCTGTTGGTATTATTGTTCAGAGAGGAATTGCCATAGCATTTCGGTGCTGGACTGCCCATGTGGGTGGGACAAAGACTGATATGCAAATGGATATTTCCCATCTGTGAAAGGTATAGTGAGCAAAAAGCAGATGGCTGTGAACTCTCAATGTGGTTAACAACCACTGAACAGGTTATCATGGTTTGTTCTTCTGAGAGAGGGGCGCCTGCTACCTTTGTTGAATTCTTTGAAGGAACTTGGGTTTGGTCACCCTAGGTTACCTGGGGGCAACCAGACGTGGACTCCCTGCTCACTGTGCTTAGAGAGGCTCAGCTTCACCTCACTGATGATGCCCAACAAGGCTGAAACACGTGTATGGGGTTGCTGTTGGTACTCTTGTTCAGAGAGGAATTGCCATAGCATTTTGGTGCTGGACTGCCCATGTGGGCGGGACAAAGACTGATATGCAAATGGATATTTCCCATCTGTGAAAGGTACAGTGAGCAAAAAGCAGATGGCTGCAAACTCTCAATGTGGTTAACAACCACTGAAAAGGTTATCATGCCTTGTTCTTCTGAGAGAGGGGCACCTGCTACCTTTGTTGAATTCTTGGAAGGAACTTGGGGTTGGTCACCCTAGGTTACTTGGGGGCAACCAGACGTGGACTCCCTGCTCGCTGTGCTTAGAGAGGCTCAGCTTCACCTCACTGATGATGCCCAACAAGGCTGAAACACGTGTATGGGGTTGCTGTTATTACTATTGTTCAGAGAGGAATTGCCATAGCATTTCGGTGCTGGACTGCCCATGTGGGTGGGACAAAGACTGATATGCAAATGGATATTTGCCATCTGTGAAAGGTATAGTGAGCAAAAAGCAGATGGCTGTGAACTCTCAATGTGGTTAACAACCACTGAACAGGTTATCATGCCTTGTTCTTCCGAGAGAGGGGCGCCTGCTACCTTTGTTGAATTCTTTGAAGGAACTTGGGGTTGGTCACCCTAGGTTACCTGGGGCAACCAGACGTGGACTCCCTGCTCACTGTGCTTAGAGAGGCTCAGCTTCACCTCACTGATGATGCCCAACAAGGCTGAAACACGTGTATGGGGTTGCTGTTGGTACTCTTGTTCAGAGCGGAATTGCCATAGCATTTCGGTGCTGGACTGCCCATGTGGGCGGGACAAAGACTGATATGCAAATGGATATTTCCCATCTGTGAAAGGTACAGTGAGCAAAAAGCAGATGGCTGCGAACTATCAATGTGGTTAACAACCACTGAAAAGGTTATCATGCCCTGTTCTTCTGAGAGAGGGGTGCCTGCTACCTTTGTTGAATTCTTTGAAGGAACTTGGGGTTGGTCACCCTAGGTTACCTGGGGGCAACCAGACATGGACTCCCTGCTCACTGTGCTTAGAGAGGCTCAGCTTCACCTCACTGATGATGCCCAACAAGGCTGAAACACGTGTATGGGGTTGCTGTCGGTACTCTTGTTCAGAGAGGAATTGCCATAGCATTTCGGTGCTGGACTGCCCATGTGGGCGGGGCAAAGACTGATATGCAAATGGATATTTCCCATCTGTGAAAGGTACAGTGAGCAAAAAGCAGATGGCTGCGAACTCTCAATGTGGTTAACAACCACTGAACAGGTTATCATGCCTTGTTCTTCCGAGAGAGGGGCGCCTGCTACCTTTGTTGAAATTGACAGTATTGTTCAGGTAGATGGAGTATATTTGACAAATGAGGGGAATTTCTTTGTAGGCAATATTGTTGTAGTCCTATGTTATGTTATATAGTGATGTGCTGCTTTCGTTTTTCTATAGCATATAGTTTTTTCGTTATGTCTTTCCTTTCCCAAATGATATATTTTCTTGTTTAAGGGTATGTTGTGATGTGTACGTAGTGGGGGTTAGTTCATATGCTGGGTGTGCTTATGCTAATGTTGGCCTAATATTGTTACTGGGATTATGTATTTATATTCCATTGAGTCTATTTAGAATATGTATGCAGTGGGGAATGAGTGCAAATGCTGTTTGTGGCATGTTTGTAATGTGTACACAGTGGGGGTGACTGCATATGTTGGGGGTGTTATGATAATGAGGTGATTGTGAATGTTTTGTATGATCATGATACTAGGGTGAGAGTGAATGCTATGGGGTGGGTGTGTGCCATGATAATGGGCTTACTGTTTATGTTATGGGATGAGTGTTTTTGTTGTGTGGGTGAGTGTGCCTGTTGTGTGAGGTCATGTTAATAGGGTGGGCGGGTATGTTATGGGGTGAGTTTCTCTCGTGGTGATGTTGTGAGTGTGTATGTTGCGTGTGGTTATGATAATGTGGTGAGTGTGTGGGCTGAGCAAGTCTGTTGTTTGGATGAGTGTGTATGTCTTGTGTGGTCATTATAATGAGGTGAGTGGTTATGTTGTGTATGGTCATGCTAATAGGTTGAGTGTGTATGTTAGGGAGTGAGTGTGATTCATGATATTGGGGTGAGTGTGTCTGTTGTGTGGGTGATTGTGTATGTGGTGTGTGGTCATGATAATGGGGTGAGTTGTATGATATGTGGTGAGTGTGTCTCATGGTAATTGGGTGAGTGTGTATATTATGTATATATATTATGGGGTGAGTTTGTGTGCTGTGCATGGTTATGATAATAGGGTGAGTGTGTATGTTATGGGGTGAGTGTTTCTGGTGTGTCTCGTGATAATAGGGTGAGTGTGTATGTTATGGGCTGAGTATGTATGTTGTGTCTGGTTATGATAACAGGGTGAGTGTTTGGGGTGAGTGTGTCTCGGGCATATGGGGTGAGTATGGTGTGTTTCATGATAATAGGGTGAGTGTGTATCTTATAGGGTGAGTGTTCATGTTTTGTGAGGTCATGATAATGGGGTGCGTGGGTATGTTATGGAATATCTCATGCTAATGGGGCAAGTGTGTATGTTATGAGGTGAGTGTATGTTGGTATATGGTTATGATAATGGGGTGAGTTTGTGGGGTGAGTGTGTCTGTTGTGTGGGTGAGTGTACATGTTGTATGTGGTCATGATAAGGAGGTGAGTGTGTATATTATGGGGTAAGTATGTGTGCTGTGTATGGTTATGATGATGAGGTGAGTGTGTGGGGTGAATGTGTCCCATGATAATGGAGTGAGTGTGTATGTTATCAGATGAGCGTGTTTGTTGTTTGGGTGTGTATGTTGTGTGTGGTCATGATAATGTGGCGAGTGTGTATGTTATGGAGTGTGTGTGTCCAGTGTGTCTCATGATAATGCAGTGAGTGTGTATGTTATAGGATACGTGTGTATTTGTGTGTGGTTATAATAATGGGGTGAGTGTGTGGGGTGAGTACTTCCTATAATAATGGGGTGAGTGTGTATGGTATGGGGTGTGTATGTCTTTTGTTTAGGTGAATTAGTATGTTGTGTGTGGTCACGATAATGAGGTGCGTAGGTATGTTTTGAGGTTAGTGTGTTTCATGGTAAGGGCGCAAGTGTGTATGGTATGGGGTTGGGTGAGTGTACATATTGGGCATGGTTATGATAACTGGGTATGTGTGTGGGGTGAGTATGTCTGCTGTGTAGGTGAGTGTGTATGTTGTGTGTGGTCATGATAATGAGATGAGTGTTTATGTTGTGTATGGTCATGCTAATAGGTGAGAGTGCATGTTACGGGGCGAGTGTGTGTCATGATGATGGGGTGAGTGTGTGTGTTATAGGACAAATGTGTCTAGTGTGTCTCATGATAATGAGGTGAGTGTGTAGCTTATTGGGTGAGTGTAGATGTTGTGTGTGGTTATGATAATGGAGTGAGTGTGTCTCGTGATAATGGGGTGAGTGTGCAAGTCATGGGGTGAGTGTGTCAGTTGCCTGGGTGAGTGTGTATGTTGTGCATGGTCATGAAAATGGGGTAAGTTTGTATGTTATGGTGTGAGTGTGTCTCATGCTAATGGGGTGAGTGTGTATGTTATGAGGTGGGGTGTATTTTGTGCATGGTTATGATCATGGGGCGAGTGTGTCTGTTGTGTGGGTGAGTGTGTATGTACTGTGTGGTCATGATAATGAGGTGAATGTGTATGTTATGTATGGTCATGCTAATAGGTGAGAGTGTTTGTTATGGAGTGAGTGCGTGTCATGATAATGGGGTGAGTGTATATGTTATGGGGTGAGTGTGTCTGTTGTGTGGGTGAGTGTACATGTTGTGTGGGAGAGTGTGCATGTTGTGTGTGTTCTTGATAATGGTGTGAGTGTGTATGTTATGGGGTGAATGTGTCTAGAGTGTCTCATGTTAATGGGGTGAGTGTGTATGTTGTGGGAGAGTGTGTATGTTCTGTTTGGTTATGATAATGGGGTGAGTATGTGGGTTGTTTGTGTCTCGTGATAATGGGGTGAGTGTGTATTTTATGGGGTGAGTGTGTCTGTTGTGTGGCTTAGTGTTTCTGTTGTGTGTGGTGTGAGAAACCTGAAGGTGTCTCACTCACTGGTCCCCAGGGATCTGTCATCCAGGTGGCCAGGACACAGCCATCGCTATTGGATCCATTTCCTGGGGGTGGACCAGTGTGGGAGGAACACCTGGATGAGGGGTATTCGGGGAGTGGAAGTGGGACACTGAAGGGTGAGACATGGTATCACCTTCCTCATGATACCCTTTCCCCATCCTGCCTTTAGGATATTTAGAAACTCTACCCTCCCTTTTCCCATCACAAACACTTTCTCACACCGTAAGCGACAACAGAATAATAACAGAGCTGTTTACCTGACATATCCCAGCATAAGTGTCAGGCAGAGTAAGGCAATTGCTGACAACTACACACACCTGACTGCTTTTTCCCTTCCCCATGGGGATAAAAGGCAGAGCACGAGAGCACACTCACAGCAAGATTGAAAGCACAAGGAAGCAGCTATTCCAGGAAGGCAGTTCAAACGGAAGAGAAAGGCGGCGAGACCTGAAAGGATGTCAAGGAGGCAATTTCCTTTTTCAAACCAGACCCGCAAAGCCTCCGACAAAGGAAATATAAGACCGTGAATCAGAGCTGGCGAATGGTGTGATGGATGTCAGCAGTACATGGAAACCTCCAGCACTGATAGCCAGGGCGGGGAGATATGGTTGCCTTCCTGGTCCCGTCCTTGACTCCAGAAGCAAAAGAAAAGCCAGTAAGTTCAGCACAGCCGGTGAGTCAGAAGAACCTGATAGTGGACCGGACTGTGTCAGGCTCAAGGTTGCAGTGGCAACATTAAGAAGATTAATAGACAGTTGTCTATTTGTGAATGAACATGGTACCAGAGAGAGAGTTGTCCGGCGCCATGTGGGTTCTCATTCAAGGTCTCTGGCTGGTACCCCTCTCCTGAACAAAGAGAATGTATTGAAGTAAAAACTGGGTTGAAACTAAAAGCACAGACACTAGGGGAGGCTGGCATGAGGTGTCAAGGTGGTCATGCGAGGGTCAAGCCAAAGCCCTTGTACAGTTGGCAAGTGCTTTGGAAGGTCTGAGCCCGGATGAGAGGGACCTAACTAAAAATAGATGGTTGTTTAAAAAGACATTGAGACTTTTGAATATTAGAACTGATGAGATTGTGAATGAATGGCAGTAGTGAACCCGACTGAGGGACGTCAAGAGAAAAGCTAAGGGAAGTGAATCCCACATTGTGAAGAAGCTAAGTGAACTACATTGTGAAGACAAGTATGAACTCGACTGAGGGATGTTCACTGTGAGTGGTTTGTATGAGCCCGACTCAAGGAGGGTAACGACTGAGAGATGGATCGCAGCCTGGCTGAGGGGTATTCAAGGGTGATGGGCAATCACCCGACGTGAAGATTAGCAGAAGGAACTTTGGTTTTGTTGTTTTTGGCATATCAGGCCATCTGAAGCAACAGGCTTTGCACGAGAAGAGACTTGGGCACAGAAGGCCCTGATATAGAGGAACTTTAAGCGTGTGCCAGAGAAGACCAGAAGTGTGCTGTCCCGCCTTGTCTCGTGCTAAATATGCGGGGAAGGGAGACCCCGCCATAACATGCTGACTTATTCGTTAGTGAACACTTCTTTCTTTTCTTGAAAACATTATCCCACACTATTTTGTAGCATAGCGGTAAGAATTGGCAATAGTTATTTTTTGTAAATCCCCTTTTTATTTGACTAGACTCTACTAGGGCAGTATTATTATTATTATCTGATGGTCGTAGCTTGCTCCCATTTTAGATTTAGGATCAGATTAGGCATTTATCTCACCCATTTTACAGTTTAATAAACACCCTTGAAGTCTGATCACTTGTGCCCGTCTAACTTTGATACCATGCCTTCCTTACAGTGGTCATGCTAATATGGCGAGAGTGTATGCTATGGGGCGAGTATGTCTTATGATCATGGGATGATTGTGTATAATATAGGGTGAGTGTGCATGTTGTGTGTGGTCATGATAAAGGGGTGAGTGTGTATGTTATGGGGTGAGTGTGTCTCATAGTAATGTGGTGAATGTGCATATTAAGGGGTGAGATTGTGTGTTGTGCATGGTAGTGTGTATGTTATGGGGTGAGTGTGTCTGTAGTGTGGGCTCATGTGTAATTAGTGTGTGGTCATGATAATGGGATGAGTGTGTATGTTGTGGGTCACTGTGTCTAGTGTGTCTCATGATAATGTGTGAGTGTGTATGTTGTGTGTGTTTATGATAATGAGGTGGGTGAATGCATGAGTGTGTCTCACAGTAATGGGGTGAGCGTGTACGTTATGGGTGAGTGTGTCTGTAGTATGGGCTCAAGTGTAAGTAGTGTGTGGTCATGATAATGGGGCTAGTGTGTATGTTATGGGTGACTGTGTCTAATGTGTCTCATGATAATGGTGTGAGTTTGTATGTTATGGGGTGAGTGTGTATGTTGTGTGTGTTTATGATAATGGGGTGAGTCAATGGCATGAGTGTGTCTCATGATAATGGAGTGAGTGTGTATGTTATGGGGTGAGTGTTTCTGTTGTGTGGGTGAGCGTTCATGTTGTGTATGTCAACATGATAGTGGGGTGAGCGTGTATGTTGGTTATGGTTAATATTTTGGCTGCATATTGTTGCTGGAATTATGTCTTGTTTTGCTTGAGTGTGTGTTGCAATGTGTACGCAGTGGGGTATGAGTATGTATGCTGGGTGTGGGTGTAGCTGCTGTGCGTAGGGGTGGTGTGAATGCTGGGCGTATGGTTATTGTGTATTTTTTAATTATTGAGTACATGTTTGAATATGTACGTAGTGGGGAGTATGTTATGTGTGGTCATGATAATGTTGGATGCATATTGTTGCTTGAATTGCATTTTATTGCATGAGTGTATGTTTGTAATGTGTACATAGTAGGTATGTGTGCATGTGCTGGGTGTGTTTACAGCTGCTGTGGGTATGGGTGTCGTGGTTGCTGAGAATATGATTGGCTTGCATTTGTAACTTATTTCTCAATTTTTCAGTGGGATGAGGGTTGTGTGGGTCTAAGTGTATAGGTGTGAGGAAGAGAGGTATATGGATAGTAATGTGTATTAATTTTCAGTACTGTGATGAGGAAAATAGATGTTAGATGATAAATAAGAGTAGAATTGTGTAGTAGGATGTGGAAGAGGAATGCAAAGATATTTGGAGCTATGGAGTGAAAAATGTGTAGAGGTTGCAGACATCTGGTGTAGTGGTATGAGGAAGAGGGATGTGAGGATTATGCAAAATAATGTGATTTTGATAATGGTGTGGTGAAGCAGGTAAATGGAGCAATTAATGCATTGGCATAGCTCAAGACACACAAGTGAGAGCATTGCAAGTTTAAATAAGCAGGTAAGTATTCAGTAGTAGAATGAGGAAGAGGGGTGTTGGAGTAATAATATAAATTATAGTTGGTTACTTTGATGTGGATGAAGAATATGTTGCTAAAGGGAGGCATGGAGTAAAACATTTGTATATGAAGAGGTGGTAGAGATCTGGTATAGTGGTATGAGGAAGAGGGATGTTAAGATAATGGAAAGTACTGTGATTTCAGTAATGGTATGCAGAAGGGGAGAATGGAGGAAGGTGTGCATTGGTGTTAGTTAAGTTATATGAGGAACAGTTTTAAATATGAATATATAGGTAAATGCTGGTACTGGGAAGAGGAAGAGGGTGGTTGGATGATATAGATTATACTTGGGTAGTATGATGTGGTAGAGATATGGGTAGATAATGCGAGGTATGTAGTAAAATATTTGTACAGAAATAATGTGTTGATCTGTGGTGTAGTATGAGGAAGAGGGTTGTGGAGATAATTTAACATAAATAGTTTTGAAATGGTATGAGGATGGGGAAATAAAAGAAGGAATGAAGTAATGATTTGTTGCTAATGAAGTTTTATGAAAGAAAGGTGGTATAGGAATGAAGATGTAAAGTAATGTTCAGTAGTAAGATGAGGCAGAGAGATGTAAATATGATAGGTGTAGTAGAAAATGTTGGTATAGGGAGAGGTTGTAGAACTGTGAGGTTTTGGGTAACTGATAGATTGCAATTGGGAAGTGTGTGGAATATGTATGTGTGCGTGATAGAAAATGTGTGATAAAATGTTTGTAGTGGTATGGCTGTTAGTGAATAATGGTGCTGTAGAGGAGCAGTTGTATGCCTGTGCAGGAAATCCCACCCCTACCTCCTATATGTTGGAAGCCTAAAATTGTGCGATGCTTGACACCAGCTGTTGTGGCCAAACCACGGCGTATATTCAAAAGAAAGAAGATACCCACTGAGAAACCCCCATCAAATGTATCCCCGAAGAGACGACAATCTGAGGAAGGATCTCGCTGAAGGAATATGAGAAAGAGTAAAAGAGGAGCCAGTGACGTCACAAGCGACAAGTGTGAAGCCCTGAGAATACTGGCTGAAGAGAATGTATGGATTTTACAGAACTGATGATATAGTAAAGAATTGAGTAAACTTTCATATGCGAAGAGAAAATTGCATGTGTGCGAAGCACCGCAGAAAATGCAAGCCGTTCAAAAACTGTACAGACACTGTAACACAAGTAGATTAAGTGATCTTAGAAGCTGGCTATTTGTAGTGAATAGACTTCAGATGAAGCCGCCATTGTATAGAAGCTGGAAATCGGTGATATGAATATAGTAAGCCCGGACCCATAGAGATGAAAGGCAGAGAACTGTGTCTGAGCAAGAATAAGCTGAGATCGTGGAAATGAATGGCAAGGCTGTCTGGCCTGGTATCAAAGTTGAAGCAGCCAAGGCTGTTTATCTATTCTCAAAGGCAGTGAACGTGAGAAGCTGAATCATCCCTTGTTAAGGTGAAAAGAAAGAACACCAAGCGTGCCAAGTTTTATTCATTTAAATGTTGCAAAATGGACCAAATCATGGTCTCCTGTCAAGTGAGATAAGGATGGAAATAGAGTTCAGTTTGCAGTTCTAGAACAGCGATAGTGAGTGCCTGCACTCCCTTATATTCCCAGAGACAAGAACACACTGCAAGGCCAAGTTCAAAGACAGTCTTCATGGCAGAAGGTATGTGTAATGAGATATGACAGGCTAATTGGTTGGGGAAGTACAGTCAAGTCCACCTCCTAGGACCTGGGTTTGACTTTACGTGCTGCTAAGTGAACTGAATGTTCCAGGCACAGCACGAGCATGCCAACCAATTGTAGAGGGCCATATATTGAAGGTCCTTATAGTTTGAGAATCAATGATATACTGTGTACTTAACAGTGTTGAAAATTACATGTTTTAGAGGTATGCGTGCTGAAAGGCGCAGGAACACCCCACACCCTGGATCAGGGTATTAAGTAACAAGATATACTGAAAAAATGTCCAGAGGTTGTTTTTTAATTTATAAAAGGTATCAAAATGTATTTACCAAGATACATTATTTTTGACAATGAATTAATCACCAATTAATGTACACATTAAATTACATAGATATTGCAGGAGAGCATAATACACCAGATTATAAAACCTAACACGACCATCATTCTTCAACAATCAAACCATCATTTGCAACTCAAATCAATCAACCTCATTCATTCACAGTAAAAATTGAACCAAACTATTGGTGCAATATATATGTAGTAGCACTTCATTAGTTAGCCCCACATAGTCTTTGTCATTTCATTTCATCCACATTGGGTATGTATTAACACAATAATTGTCCAAGATGTGCTCTATTCCATGGAGTGGGTGCATTCAACAAAAAATGCCAGGTCCCATCCCTTGATAGTCTTCTCTACCGGTTGCGACGTTTGAAAACAATTGGAACAACGTCTTTATCAGGAGAAACAATTATTACAATATTACAACTGAAAAAACCAGAAATACAACAAATATATTCAGTGGTGTACTTGCCTAAACTAGCTAGCTCAAACTAACAACATACAATTTTTTATGCCATCAATTACACTTAAAAATTTAATTAGAGTCACCAAATGGTAGTGAATCCCAAGGTGTCTCTATTGTTCCAGAGTATCAAAAGGGTTTGTGAGGCCCTAAAACCAGAAAAACCACTGTGCCTAAAATGGAATTACACCATCACCATGGAAAACCAGAACACCAAAACACACTGGCCAAAGCAGCCATGCTAACCTGACCTCCAGTGTAATGCGCTCTCAATAGTCTGACCCACAATTAAGGCTCGAGACGAGTTCAAGAAGATTCCAAATCTAAAAAATATATGTTAAACATCATAAGATGAAGGGTAGTTAGTTGAAATGCATATCTGTTTCATTTAGCCAGGGCACCATTAATAGGCCAACCACTCACCTCGAACAAGGTGCCGGAATTATTCCAGTGCTCAACCAACTATTGCCATATATGCCATCGAAATTCAGCTTGAACGAATCGAATTTCAAATTTGTCTATGCAAAAAAAGGAGGGGGGCAGAGGGGAGGGGAAATAAATTTAAATTAATTACCCAAGTGTTTCGTGCTATTGCCTCAAAACTGGTCGCATGATAATAGTCATAATAGCTATGTTTTAAATGACTATGTTTAAATAATGACACATATGAAGTTTTGCAAAGGTCAATTGTTATCAAACTTTTCGTTTTGCAGCCTTCTAATTAATAATGTCTGTTAAGTTTTAAAGCAATAAGTAGCTGGAAGAAATAACGTTAGTGCCACATCAAAAGAGATTGAGCAAGTATATTAGATTCAATTACTTACAGCTACAGAACGCTGGAAACAGCCAAGCGTGCTGCAAAAGGATTCATCCGATTTAAATGTCAGATGCGCGTTGTGTCGGCGGTACACGGCCAAAAAAAGCAGGAGTCTCTCCTGGACCAGCCTGAATCTTACGCAAATGTACTGGTTGTGTGCAAGCGTGGGGGCGTGGTATTGGACGAGGCTCCACACGCAGCCATGTGATTACTGCAGAGGACGGTCACATGGGTTAAGACCATGTTGTTATTAAAGGAGCCCGTCTGAATTTAAGAAAACAATAAGAAGGTGCACTGCCTACTGAGCAAGCGAGCCACTAAATGGCAATAGGTTGTCTCGTCGTGCAGGACATTCTAATGTTGGGATATCCTGGTACAAAATAAAACATTTGCTAAATATATATAAAATTGAACTTGGAGCACGATAAAGCCAAAGCTACGTTTTTTTTATATTATTGCACTTGTTGTGCGGGCCAGACAAAAAGTTGGAGCAACCAGGTAAAAAATGGTGCATTTTACTGAATGTAATAAAGTTGCCAATGAGGCAATGTGGGCATGGTCAAGCCCAAACTAAGTTTTTTTTAAAATTATTACACTTATTTTGCTGGCGAAGCAATAAATTGGCAATCAATTGTCTCACTTTACATATGTTCCGGATGTTGGAACAGCCAAATGAAAAATGGTGCATTTACTAAATGCAACTGAAGCATAGTCAGGCTGAGACTAAGTTATCTTATTGTTCTGGCACATCTTACTAGAAATACCAATATTAATGTCACGATGTTACAGAAAAAATTACTGCATGATGTTGGAATAACATACAGGAAAAACACACAGAAAAAACACTAGGGATGGGAGTCAGCGTTAGTTGAACTCCCAAGAATCCAACGTGCTGAGTCCCCTGTCTAATGTTTTGAGGTTAAAAATCCACAATTGTTCTTTATATGTCAGCTTGTGCCTGGTTTGAGCCGGTCCACTAGTGACAATTTTCTCGATACCGAACCATATGAGATCTTCCACACTATGGCCTGTCTCCACAAAGTGAAGAACCATGGGAGCATTAAGGTTCCGAGTTCGGATTTTTGAATGGTGTTCATTAATGCAAACATGAACCTCTCTTGAAGTTTTTCCTATATATAACCTGTTGCAGGGACATTGGATCGCATACACCACATTTTTGCTTTTACAAGTGGTGAAAGTGCGTAAATCCCATGTTTTCCCTTCCCCCACAAAGGTGGTCATTTTCCTTGAATACTTGCAAGCTGTATATGATGTACAATGGTAATGCCCTACTGCTGGGTTTAAATTTGTATCTCTAATAGAGTGGCATTTTGGTAAAAGTCGAATGGCACAAGTTAATTTTTGTCTCAAATTTTTCCCTTTCTTAAAGGCAAATAGTGGTTTCTGAAGTTTCATTGTTGTCGAGTTCAGGATTCTCCAGTTTTTCAAAATTATACCTTTGATCACCTGACTATACTGGCAAAAGGTGGAAACACACACCAATTGCTCTGGGTCAGAAATCTTAGTCTGAGGGCTGAGGAGTGCTTCACGGTTCGTATACCGTACTCGCTTCCTGGACTGTTTAACTAGTTTTTTGGGGTACCCTCGTTCAATAAGCCTAGTTTCCATGACTTGTATATGTTTGTTGAAGTTACCCACATTAGAGCAATTCCGCCGGAGCCGTAAGAACATTCCATGTGGAAGATTCTGTTATAGGCTTTTAGGATGTTGGCTGGAAAATTGCAATGTGGTGTTCCTTTCTGTTGGTTTCCTAAATAACTCCAATTATATATGACCAGATTCATTGTAAATAGAGAGGTCCAAAAATTAAATTCTCATAGTAGAAAATTCGAAAGTGAAATGTAGATCATCATCTATCTGGTTAAGCCAATTCACAAATTGGAGAAGTGTGTAAGCACTACCTTCCCAGATTAGTAAAATATCATCTATGTATCTTCGGTATTGCTTAATCTGTTTGATAAATGGATCGCTGTCATGTAACACTTTGTTTTCTTCAAATAAAGCCATGAAAATAATCGCCAGATTGGGGGCAAATGTACTGCCCATTGCAGTGCCTTTACTTTGCAGAAAAAAAGTTTCTTTAAATTTAAAGAAGCTATTTGCTAGGACTAAGTCTGCAGCTTGACACAAACATTGAGTTGACACATTTTTGGACATTCTGGACATTTTTTCAGTATATCATGTTTTAGAGGTAGGCATAAGTTGTCCACCTGACAGTAGATGTCCAATCACAATCCCACCCCTTATAGAAAGTATACTTAGATGTCCCCCTTGAGCCTATGACAACCCTCGTAGGTTTTTACTATTTGCTATGTAGTATGATGTCACATCTGATGTATTTTATGTATAAAAAGTTGCTTTTATGTGAAATTCATTGAGAGCTAAATCGAACATCCGTTGATGTCCCTTGTAACTCCTTGTTTTAGATAATTGTTATTAAAACAGCAACCTTTGCCATCTTCATGGGTTGGTTAGATTATTTGGTGTCAGAGTTATTCTGCATCACCATCCACTGCATGCACAATATCCAAAGGGGCATATGCTCACATATTAGCAGTGCAGATGGTTGGAAAAGATCCAAACTAGTTTGCCCCCAGTCTTTCGGACGATCGAGTATCCTCCTTCATTACCTGGAAGATCGCAGTGTTTCCTGTGGAGAGCACCCGATAGAAATAAACTTGCTTGAAGAACCGAGGTGGTGGGCAGGTCTCCCTTTGATGAAATCCCTGCCCGGGTTCCACAGGTGCCCTGCGGACGGAAGGTGAAGTGGTTGGATTGGAGGAGGAGTCGATATAAAAGACCTTTGAGTTGATTAGCAAACAAATGGTGAGTAGACTAAGCGGAATGGCAAATTAAGGGGATGGAGTTGTGATAATGTTTAAGTAACGGGAAATATTGTGTGAAGAAAAGATAGCGCCTAGACTCCTGGCTCAAGGGAGCATCAGAAGGAGACGTTTCAAATCCCAATGGGGTAGAACAGAAATATATAAAACGTAAAGAGGTTTACGTAAGGTGACGTCTCAAACGCTGTAGAGGGTATTAAGTAAAGGCAAGAGAGAAAAGGTGATCACAGTGTTTATTAATGTGTAAAGTCGACTAGTCTATACATTGTTTGTTGAGTAAAAATATCGAAGATCGATAGAAGTGGTGAGGTAATTGGAAAAAGTTGAGAAGCAATGGTGACTAACCTAGTGAAGAGATTGGTAACAATCAAAAGGTAGAGATAGCAAATTAAGAAATTAGAGAATTGAGTAGCGATTGATGGTGCACGCTCATGTTTGTTGTTTTTAAAGAGTTGAAAAAGTGGTGATTTGAGCAAAAGTATAAGGTTATTTCATGAGTCTGGTAAATATCGACAGTCAATTGAGACTTGTCATTATGGGAGATACTCCTCTGATACATTTATGTAAGACATTACCAATGCACATGCCCAAGTTCAAACAGTATAGTGCGGAATGGGTGAAAGGCATAGCAGATTAAAGGTTCATGCCGTGGTCACAAGGGGGATCGCTGTCAAAAGTGGTATTGCAACACATGACCACATACTTGCACACTGCGTACACAGGGAAGAAATTAGAGAAAAGATTAGGGATCCTAGAGCTCTGGAAAATGTATCAGAAAGAGAGGGAAGATCCCTCACCTTAGGAGTGGATGCTTAGGCAGTGAAACGAGGAAGGTGTTGAGCCCTCAGCTCTCCTTACCTACCTGAAGTAAAAGGCACTAGCACAGTAGAAATAGGGTTATATCCTCTAAACGAATTGAAAGCAGCAACAGGGTATAGTAATCTGATATACGAACCCCCAGCTTACATTAGCGATGATAGTCCAGAGGAGAGTAAGATAAAAGAAGAGATCTATAAGATCATACTAGACATAGAAGAAAAGAGTGAGAAGTCGAATCTGTCAAACGAAATAGACAGGGAAATTAAGAGATGGAAAGAAGAGAAGGATAAAGCTGACGAGGTAACTCTGGTGCAGAAGAAATGGATAGCAGGACAGATATTACCCAAGTTAGATAGGGAAAGCATCGAGGAAGTTAGGCAAGGAGAAGCTATGGATGAATAAGAAAGAAAGGATAAACAACGAGAAAAGAGTTTGAAAGAAGATGAGCAGAAAAGGAAGGGCAGGGAGCGACTAGAACAGCTATATCAGGAGGAGCAAGAGAAAAAAAAGAACAGGCAGAAGAACAAAGAAAGTATGACATAGACAGAGAGCGATAGAAGATAGGGATAGAAGAGAAAGCACAAAGACTAATGGACAAAAGAATACAGAGATGAAGGCAAGAAGAGGAAAAAAGGGAAGGAGAGAAGAATGAAGGCAAGAGGAAGAAAGAATTAGATGGAGGCGAGAAAGTGAAGAGAATTAGATGAGGAAGAAGAAGACAGCTGGGTCTTGATAGCAGTTTTGTTCGTAAGGAACCAGTAGGACCAAGCCCAGCAATACGATGCAACAGACTAGAAGAGATTCCACTAGCGAAGGAAACAATGCCAATGGCATCTAGAGTAGTATTGGAAGAAGAAAACTTTGATGAAGTAAGCATCAGAGAAAAGATCGATAAGGTATATCAAGAATTAAAGGAAGGTAGCAAGTATGGAATTCGCGGGAAGGGGGATCAATCACTAGCATTTCAATCACGAAGCGAAGAAGGAATTTCCATTCAGTCACGAATGTGGAGCATTGTCCTTAAGTAAACTGAACCTAGACAAAGGTGAAGGGAATGATAGTCACACTAGTTGGGGACAAGAAATATCAGACAAGGAAAGAGAATCCAGTTTAGGGATAGAAGGAGGAAGCACGTGTGCCCTTGAGGGAAGCCTGCAAATGGAAAAGAAATAAGATGGTCGGATCTGGAACAACCTAAGGATAGGACACCAGATGCCATGGCATATCCAGAGCGTCCCTGAGGATGATCTAATAGTGAGAAGGGAGAATCGCCACCATATGTGAGCAGGTTAAGGTTGTTACCGATAGGGACGATCATCCCTGCCATGGACAGACTAAAGCTGTGAGCCGACAGAGGGTTGCGGTTTACGCAGTTTCCCTTATTGGAAAAACAGGGAGCAAGACCACAGTATATTCCATGGCCACAGATGGACAAGGATAATTTCAGGTGTAAGCTCCTGAGTTTGACTTCGGGCACTGGGAAATGGATATATGAATTAGGAAAAATGACAGGAGGAAACACGGTGGCCATAGGGGACATAAAAAGTCTCCTGGCAGCTATTCTTGGGGAAAGGGCTGACAACATATGGAGGAGAGCAGTATATTCAAGTGTGACCGCACAGAACACAGCGCATGATGGAGCAATGTTTAATAATTGCAGAGCAGACGTGTGGAGGGCTCTCAGGATACAGTACCCGATACATCAGATATGGGTGCAATTATGACACGTAATGAAGATGAATGAAGATGAAGACCCTATTGCTTACATTCAGGACATTCAAGAGAAATGGTAACTTGAAACTCTCAAGCCGTGGGAAAAAAAGGTGGCCTCATTTTACCACATTTTATGCCCGGGTTACCTGAGCAAGTACAGAGGCAGATGAAGAAACAAGTGAGAAGGCAAGCGAAACCGTGGGCTAAGATACAGCTGACGATAGTGCATCAATGGCGGTAATTACCAGAGAAAAACAGGAAGAAGGATAAGACTAGGAAAATCAAGGAAGCCAAGTTAGTTCAGAAAGAATTGTCAAACTTTGCCATAGAAGGGGTGGTATTGACAAGCGCAGAAGGATTGGGAATGCAGGAAGCCGTGGGTGCATCACAGGTGATTAATCAGCACCCGATGGATCAAGGCGGATATGGGTTTGTGCCACGAGGCAGAGGTGTGGGCTATAGAGGAAGAAGAGGTGGATTCCAAATTAACCAAGGTGGGTTTCAGAATACACAATGAGAATCAGAGTACCCAGGGAGGTGTTAACTAAGGGGGACTTGTCAGACGAGCACCCCCCGTATGTTGGACTTGTGGGATCACAGGGCACATTGCATGCATATGTGGAAGTCAAGGCAATGTTCCAACGGCCAATTTTCAAGAGGGGGACTGCTTATCCTCCACCATATGGCACACAGACTAGGGAAGGGTTCGCCCAAGATCACACATTGTATCAGACACAAGTGCCACAAGTACAGCAGATGCAGCAGCAAGAGCGAGTGCAAATGAATTCACCACGAGGGCAGTGTCAACAAGCCCCTATGCAGACACAGCAGTATGCAAACACAGGACAAGTGCTGACACCCAGAATATGAGGTGTCACTGTGGTAGGAGGAAATCCGTTCACAGGGACGAGGATGAGCCAGTTTACACAATATTACAGTTCACTGGGTGACTTGATGTGTTCAGTACTATCTGTGACACCAGACTGCTAAGAGGAACCAAAGGTCGATGTGACGATAGAAGGCATATCTTTTTCTTTTCTAGTAGACACTGGAGCTACTCGTACATGAATACGAGAGGGGAAATATCCAATGTCGGGAGCTACAAGTCGAGTTCCTTTTTCTAATGAATTACCAGTCTCTATAGGAGAGTGTGGTAGAAAACAAGAGGAGGTCACACCGGGTAAGTACAAGAGTTATAAATCACAATTGATTCTGAATGTGGAGAGGGAAGAGGCACAGTCAGGTAAGCCGATTATAAACAGCATATTTTAATATTGATCAAAACCATTATAATAGCAGAAAAATATGTATTACATTCACGCCATAACATCATAAAATACATCTAAATGTATATCCATATAGACAAGTTATCCAGAATTGTCAAAAGAACGGAAACGAACATAGGAATTACCTAACATTTACTGACAGATGTAATGCAAGTCCATCTGTAATTCATAGCCAGTATATGTTAGTAATTTTTGAAAGTGCTGAAAAAAAGTGCTGAGTGCCTACTACATGTTCAAAATACCGGAGCATCTACAAAATTGTAGTTTCAACGACACACTAGATGTAGTTCAAATAAGAACTGATGGTCGCCTTCATCAGTGCACACTAATAAGTTGCATCTGCCATTGGGGAAGCACTAATGTATACAAAACAATTGAGGCCCATGTTTGCACCGATGTGGTACTTCAAACTTGATTGTAGATCTCAGTATCTATAAAAACATCATCCCAAGTAATGAGAGAAATGTAAAGAAGAAAACAAAAGAGAAAAAACACATATATTTAAATCAAACATAAAATTGACTGTGCCTCAAGTTACTCCACATCCATTTAGAATTCCATATTATGAACTATCATTAGTAAAGAAAAGCATGTTCACCTTGATTTGTCCATGTAGGGCGCAGAGAACAATGATTTTCATCACGCAGCCCGTAAAATAGACAGATGACAATAGTTTTACATCTGAGGAAAGAAAACGTGTATATCGGATCTAATTAATTATCCCAACTTCTAACCATGTTGCACAAGAAAAACAAGTACAAAATAATACATTGAGCCACATCTCTATAAGTGTGCTAGCCTCAGCAATCTGCCGGAGCAGAACATGTATACCAATAGAACGATGGACCATATTCATATCCAACGTTCAAAAACTTTTTGTAGTGATTAGCATCTCAATATAACAGCAAAGTCCTCTACTGCAGTTAACTAGAGCAGAGGTCTGTTTAGGAATAACCTAAAACGGTAAAGGAAAACATCTCAATTAGGGATTTCAAATGACACCAGTAACACTGATAACGCCACCATAGTGGAAAAAATCAATTGCCTGGCATAGTCAAAAGCATGGAAAAATTCCACCCCGATAGAGACTAACATGCCTTAGAGGTAGATATTAAAAAATGATATTGAAATTTGAGCAACTCCTTTGTTGGCGCTAACCAAAGAAGTGCATAAATACTATGCTAAGTGGGTATATAAAGCGTATGAATGCCACTCAAAATTATACCCAATTGCTGCATAGATTAACACTGCAAGGCCTTATGGGGGCTAAAAATCCTTCTGGTGTAATAGAAAGAGGTTACCAGACATTTGGTCGAAAAAAATTGGTCGACCAGACAAATGGTCGAACCAATTTGGTCGAAAACCAAATGGTCGAATTTTTGTTTTTTTTATTTTCACCTTTTTTTTCTAAAAACCCATTTTTGTAAAAAACGAAAACCCGAAAAATAAATATATAATTAAAAAAAAAATTCGACCATTTGGTTTTCGACCAAATTGCGTCGACCAAATGTCATTCGACCAGTTTTAGGGCGACCAAATGTCTGGACACCATAGAAAGATACAACCCCAATGTACACGCTGGGAAAAGCGAAAGCTTGCTGTATTCCGAGTATGTTGCAATAAAAACAAATCTGCTGCGTAAAACGTGTAGCTTGTAAATTGCTACTAGAAAAATGCAGCCCTAATGTAAAAACTGGGACAAGCGGAAGCTTACCGTATTCCAAGTATGCTGTAATGAAAACAAGTCTGCCGTGTAAACGTGCAGCTTGTTAGTGTTAAGACGGATTTCTGAACTCTGTCCTGGAGGCGCAGAGGTTCAGAAGGCCAACCTAATTACTTGGAACAGGATAACCTCTGGACAAGCCAGACCAATCAGGGTAGCGATCGCGGCGGTCAAGACTAGGTCTCAAGAGGGGTGAGGGTGACTGAAAGCCCGCAATGAGCACACAAAGCAAGGACACTTACAAATTACTCCAAACAGGTGTTATATTAAAAATATATACACATTTATTCCAAGGCCTTTGCAACAATGACCGTAGTGAGAAATCACTATAAAACTCTAGTAAACCAACACATACCAAACCAATACAATATATATACAAATACAAACGAGTCTAAAGAGTTAGACGGACGAAATGTGTAGTCCACCTAGAAGGGGAGGAAAACAGGCAGTGCAAAATAATACTTAGACCCAGTCCGCCTTCAGAGGCACCTAACTAAAAGGAAGTCCAAGCCCTACGAAGAGTGGAGCCTTGTGCTCAAAAGTACCTGCACACGCTGGTGCCAACGGGCAAAAAGGGGAGTCTCTTCGAGGGAACCAGGCAGTTCAGTTCGGTGAACAAATGAAGATGAACAGAGCTCCGCGACTCAAGCGCAGCCTCCACTGTGGGCAGAAGCAGAGCGCGAGTACGGAAAGGCGTGCTGTTTGACACAGCGGGGAAAAGCTATGGGCTACTGCAGGAGGGCGACCAGTTCCTAGCTATGTTACTCACCGGTCCCCGATGCAGGCAGACCCAGGCTTCTCCGCGTCAGTTTCAGTGCTGGCAGGTTCAGATAGGAGCAGGGGACGTCTCGTCGTCGTGTAGATTCTGCAGCAGCAGAGTTGAGTTGAGGGCGTCCCAAACGCAGTGAACCCGCACAGTTTGTTACCACAGCAGGGCAACGGAGCGGCCGTGTGTATTCCAGCCAAATGTACACTCCTCACTTCAGACCTGGGAATGCCAAGTGTACGAATCGTGTGAGAGTGACAAAGACTCGAAATACAACACCACCTGACGGCGGTTACAGAGCAAGACTCCTGGGTAGGCTGGTCAGTCAGCTGGATGGCCCAGAGACACTTCCGAAGGCTTACATGCAGGAGATGGTGAAGATGCCGAGAATAGTTGTTCCCACTATTCCAAGGGTCGAAGTACCAGTACGGGCCTTCTCGTTCGATCAGAGGTAAAACGGGTTTCACCGGGCGACAGCAGTGCAGAGGAGCAGTCCTTAGCGGGTCACCAGCGATTCCTCGGTTCAGCCTCGTGGTTGCAGGATACTTGGCTCCTGTATTCCTTTGTTCGTGAGAACTCAGGAGATCGACATGGTAGTGGTGTTTCCAGCCTCCTCTTATCCACGGTTCCCTTCGCGCCAAAACGGAGAGGACCCAATGGGAGATCTGCTGACAAAACACTCACACCATACGTGAACCTAACACGGACCACGGTGGTCCCAGGCATTCATACCACACTAGACTCTCTGGCACCCAGGATGTGTATTGGGACCAGACATCCCAGCCCACATCCTGGAGGCACACACAAGGCCTGTAGAAGCCCGCGAAAGCATCTGTGTTTCGCGGGAAAGTACATGCCCAAATAAGGAAGGCCCCGGGTCGGCTCGACCTGGGGAAGGTGAAGGGGGCAAGCCGGTCAGCGGACAGGACAAAGAGCCTCGTGGTCTGGCCATTTTGGGAGCCAGGCCACCATTTTGGGCTAAGCGCGAGGAACACGCTTAAAACACCAAAAGGAGCTCAAAAACACAAGAAACGATCGCTGCCACCAGTCCCGCCCGTGATTCACTTGCACCGATCATTTACAATCCAAAAAGAGTATCTAGGGCCTGTAGAAGACTAGAGACCCAAGAGAGCAGTAACTTAGCTTACAGTGCCCTCTTGTGTCATGTTTCACGAAAGCTGCAACATGATAAAGAAACTACGGAAAACAACGTTCCCCGGTACTGACTGTCTTAAGAGCATGTCAGTTTCCCCGTAAGAATGGAGCGAAAGCCCAGAGGAGTGCGGCAGAAGGCTGCACTTTTCTGGCAAAGTCTAGATCATGGTGAAAACAACAGCAAAAAGTTTAGGGGTTGCCACATGGAAGGAAAATTACCCACAATTAAGAAATCTTTCCTAACAGTTAGTTGCTCAAATGTCAAGCCCGCCGGACGTAACTCCTTTGCGTGTCTTGTTGTCAATGCAACTGAAGGCCTAATAGTGAAGGTAGCCCCCTTAACATGTGAGGATAGAGAGGAAAATAGGACTGGGCTCCTAAGGCTGAATGCCATAAAAATAAAGGAAGGACTAGCAACCTGATAAGGCACTGGTTGTTTATCAGAATATATATAAACTTGTTAAGGGACCAAAATATAAAAATCCTCAGTACCCAGAATAAAATGAAAAACTGGGACTAATGAAATGAATATGAAAAAATGTAAATCATATAAGCTGCAACAATAATAATTCACAAAGGAGGTAATTACTATAAATAAATAAATAAATGGGCAAAAATAAATTGTCAAAAGTAAACAATATATCAAAAGATCATCATGGGACACAGTGGAGCCATTCTTCTTGGCGATTAAGGCCAGATTCATAGCTATTGGTATTGTACATGCACCATTTTTCCCGCTGAGCCAGTCTGGCTGCTATGTTGTTGGAATCAATGCCCCAGGCCTTCTCTAATACCCACCATTTCAAATCATTACAGTTATTATTCTGTTCTAAAAAATGGGCTGTCAAAGGAGCTGTAATAGTTCTAGTGCGTATTTTAGATTTATGCTCTCCAATCCTCAACTTAATGGACCTGGATGTTTTGCCAATATATGTTTTTTCGCAGGGGCAAACTATCATAAATAACATTTTTAGTGTCACATGTGGAATGTTGTTTAAGGTGCCACACTTTGCAATTCATTGTTTCAGAGGTGCAAGCAGTCGTATATACACATTGGTTACAAAAGCCACATGGGAAATGTCCCATAATGGCTTTAGTGCCCCAAAGACTTGGAAGTGTATTTTGTATTGTCACAAGTGCCACTCTATCTGCTTTAGTGAGCCATTTTTTTAAGTTCTTACCTTTTTTAAAAGCATATAGTGGACATGGCAGATCGGGAATATTCATTTGCAAAAGATGCCAATGACTTGTAAGGATCTTCTTAATTTTATGATGATGTGTATTAAGGTCATAGCACAGACTATTCATTCCTTGGTAATATTTTCCTGATTGGGTTTAGTCAGGAGAATATCTCAATGCTGAAATTTGGCTCCTTTTACGAAATTGTCTCAGCAAATGAGAGGGATATCCTCTTCCTTGAAGTCTATCTTGAATTATGTCTGCCTGGGTAGTGTAATGTTCAACTCTAGAACCATTTCGCCTGGCTCTAAATAACTGCCCGTAAGGGATACTTTCATGCAATGAATGTGGATGAAAACTGTCATATCTTAAGATGGTGTTACGGTCAGTTGACTTTCGATATAAATCCACTATGATATGTTCCCCACCATCTTTGATAAGAAGATCTAGGAAGGGTAGAGAACAGTTACTCGCCGTCATGGTGAATTTAAAATTAATATTCACATTATTGACCCATGTAAGAAACATCTGATGATCAACTTTGGATTTTTCCCATATAATGATGATATCATCAATATATCGCTTGTGCAATCTAATGGTGGATCTGGAGGGGTTAATATTAGACAAAATAAACCTCTTTTCAAAATCCCACATGTAGAGGGTGGCATAATTGCGGGCAAAAGCAGCCCCCATCTCCGTTCCCTTGACCTGTAGATAATAAGTGGATTTAAACTGAAAATAGTTCCTGGATAGTGCTATTTCCAAAAGATCTATTAATACCTCACTAGGAACCTGATGGACACCAGGTCTACAGTCAAAGAAGTCTTTCATGACCAATAAAGATTCAAGTTGGGATATATTGGAGTACAAAGATTCCACATCCAGCGTCAATAGCATAACAGTGTTGGAATCAAAGGGTAAACCTTCTAAATGAGTAATCGCATCCGTGGTGTCAGAAAGGTACGTCTCAGTCGATGCTGCCAGAGGTTTCAGTAAAAAATCCCAAAATTGGCCGATTGGTTCCAACTCAGAACTACATAGGGACACAATCGGACGACCAGGCGGCTTCAATTGGTCTTTATGAATCTTGGGAAGTATGTATATAAGAGTAGTTTTTGTGCCTTGACTTGTAAGAAATGCGAACTCCTTCTCATTGATAACTCCTGCATCCCGTTCACGTAAAGCCACTGTAAACATTTATTTCCATATACTGTCCATTGGGTCACCTTGCTATTTACAATAAAAGGCAGGATTGTTAAATTGGCGCATGACTTCATTATCATACTGATCTGCATCCATTAGGCCCTTATGACGTAGGTTTATTTAAGGGAATAGGGGAAGTTAAAATAAAGCTGAAGCCAGGAGTGATTTTACATTAAGCAAAACAGTACCCCATTTCTTGAGAGACTGATGAAGGTATATTTCAGACTATTCGGCAGTGATGAAACATATGATTCTAGTGTCATCGGAATTGTCGTGTAATACCATGGTGTATCCAATCAAAAAATCTAAAAGAGGTCCGTGGACATTTATACAAGATAGGAGACCGATTGACCAGATTGTAGGTGCAGAGTTTCCTTTATTTCCTAATCCAGCGATGATACTATGCAGTATCCCGGTGGAAGCTCGATATTTCACGGTGATCAATTTGATTAATGCGTTTTTCTCGATCCCATGCACAAGTACCCACAAGATTTGACTTCCTTTACATTCTGTCAAACTTGACTCAAACACACTTGTTTTCCCCTGGGGTAATGTGATATTGATATTGATATTTTATTTCTATCGCGCTCGTACACAAGTGTTTCAGAGCGCGAAAAGTGTTTCAGAGTGTGAGTCCCCATCGGTCTTTAAGAGAGTTCAACAGATGGATTTAGGCAATATTGATCTTAAGAGTGCGGTGATACAATACGTAGATGACATTTTAATTTGTAGCATAAAGGAAGATTAGTGCAGACAAGATTCTATTCAGTTAATGACCATTCTAGCAGACAAGAGATATAAAGTAGAAAAAGAGAAGTTACAATACTGCCAAGAAGAGGTGTTATAGAGAAGGCAGTTGATTTCACATGAAGCAAAGTAGGTGACACCTGAAAGAGCTGAGGTGCTTATGAAAACCTCACAGCTAAATACAGTGAAAGAGATACAACAGTTTCTGGGGTTATGCAACTATGTTAGAGCCTGGGTGTTTGATTACAGTACATACACAATACCCCTTTTGCAGGCTTTAAAGAAAGCACAAGTGGATAAAGTAATAATAGAATGGACTGAAGAAATGGAGGAAGGATTTGAGGAGTTGGAAAAAGCAATTTGTACAGCCCCTGTTTTAGGAATTCCCAATTATGCTGAGGAATTTTATTTTTTTCCCCCACACAACTGGGACAGTCATGACAGCAGTGTTTACACAGAGAACTACATCGTAGTACAAACCTTTAGCGTATTACAGTGGGATTTTAGACCCAGTCATGAGAGCACACTTCCCTTGCGAACAGTCATTGGCACCTGCCCCCTTCGCAATTGAGAAGTCTACAAGTATTGTGATGGGCTGCTCCATGAACATGGCATGCTCTGTTTGCCATTTTCTTTTTATAACATATTTTATTGGTTATTTAAAAACATGCATACAACATACCAACATTTCCCCCCCCACCGCCACCCCCCACCCTCCATCCCCTGGTCACCGTGTTGGTCCATCAATCTGCTCATGTCTTGCCACTCTGTGCATCACTTTCCAGTACTGTGTTACTTGCCGAGTTCCGTGTTGCACTGCTGCACCTTCTCCCACCCCCCCTTTTTCTTCTTCTTCCTCCCCCAATGCTGGCAGTCCTCAGGTCACACATGCTTCCCATTTTCCCCAAATTTTCCTGGCCTTTGCTGGGCACCCCCGTGCTGTGTATATTCTGTGTTCTTTCGCCGCGCAGATGTCCATTTCATTTGACCATTGAGCCACTGTTGGGCACTCCGGGGCCCCCCATTTCTGCGCTATGTCACGCTTTATCAGGCCCATTGCTATGGAGAGAACAATACCCTCCCATTTGTTTGCGGTGTTCTCATCTGGGGCCCCCAGTAACATTATTGCAGGCTGTAATGCTATCGTGCAACCCAGCGTCCTTCCTAATATTTGAGAGCACTGTGTCCAGAAGGTCTTGATTTTGGGGCATTCCCACAGGAGATGAATGAATGTGCCTTCCTCCCCCCGGCATCTCAAGCAGTTGGGATCCGTTGCCTTTCCCCAACCGAAAAGGGCCACTCGGGGATAGTATACCCTATGGAGTATCTTGAGCTGAATCAGTCTTATTCTGGAGTTTATTGCAATTTCGCGTGGGTGCATGAGAACCTGGATCCAGTCCTCAGGTTCAATGTCCACAACATCCCGTTCCCATCTGGCTTTGAGGGTGACCAGTTCCGGGGTAGAGAATGCATTAATGGCCTTATATAGGATAGTTATTACCATGGAGGGGATGTGTTGTGTGAGTAGGTTGTGTTGCAGGGGTGTGCAATCTGGTGCATCGGTAAGTGCTTGCCTATAACCATTAAGGGCGTGCGTTAGTTGTGTATGATGGTAGTGTTCTGCTGCTGGGATTCCAAACTTCTGCTGGAGTGTTTCAAAGGGGAGGATGGAGCCATCGGTAACGATATCTTCTATCGTGGTTATCCCCGCCCTCACCCACCGGGTCCAAGCGTTCAGTTTTCATACCTCCGACAACATGTGGTTGTGCCGTGGTGATCTTGTTCCCCCAACCTATGTTCATGTCAGCCTGCCTCCAGATGATCGCAATGTGGGTCGACATCGTTTGTGGTGGGGTCCTGGATAGACTCTGGTATAATGTTTCGAGTGGTGGTGCTAAACAATTGGTAGTTCCGCTCTAATATGTGGGAGTTTGCGATCCCCATGGAGTAGGTCATTGACTACATTTAATTGGCTGGCCCAGTAGTAGGACCTAAGGTGTGGGACTCCTATACCCCCCTCCCAGATAGATCGTTGCAACGTGGTCAGCGCAATTCGGGGCTACCCTCTCTTCCCTATCAGGTTCCTAAGGAGGCGTTCCACCAGGACGAATTCTGAGTTTGGTATAGCTAGTGGGGCGTTTTGCAGTATGTAAAGGAAACGTGGAAGTGCCATCATCTTAAAGAGGGCCGCTCTGCCCAAAAGCGTAAGGGGTAGGAGCATCCAGTGTTGTACATCCCCGGCAAAGCGGTCAATTAGTGGGTGCAGGTTGTGAAGCACATAGTCCGATAGAGCCCCCGAGACCCATATGACCAGGTAGCGGAAGCCCTCCCTCACTACTCGGTACGGGGTCTCCCGATGAATTACTAGGTCGCCACCTCTTACTGGGAAGAGGATCGACTTTCCCCAGTTCACTCTGAGGCCACCGAAGTCCCCATAGGCCTTTAGCATTTGGGTTATGATTGGATATGCGTGGACTGGGTTGCTTAGATAAAGTAATAGGTTGTCTGCGTAGAGGGAGAGCTTGTCCTCTCGCCCTTCTGGCCAGTGGAATCCGGACCATGTGGTGACCTGTCGGAGCCATCGGGCCAGTGGCTCTATCGCTAGTGCGAAAAAGAGGGAGGACAGCCCTGTCGGGTGCCTCTGCCCAGCGGGAAGGTCTCGGAGGTCCAGCCGTTCACTCTGACTGCGGCTAATGGGGCCTCGTATAAAAGTTGGACCCAGCTATGAAAGGCTTCGCTGATGCCCATGCTCCTCATTATTGCCCAGAGACTTGTCCATATCACTGAGTCGAACGCCTTCTCGAAATCAATTGCGAGTAGCGCAAGCGGTGTATTAAGAGTTGGGGCTCTTTCCAATAGCAGATGTAATCGGCGTAAGTTCATTCTAGTTGATCTTTGATCTTTGATCTTAATGAACCAGTGAGGATATGACCGGTTGGAGCCTATTGGCCAGTACTTTAGCCAGGATTTTGGCTTCGCTATTGATAAGCAATATTGGCCTACACAATGTGAACTGGTCGGGGGGTTTGCCGTGTTTGGGAATGACCACAATGTTGGCCGTTCGTAGGTCTGGCTGTGAGGAACAGGTCGCGGAGGGGGGCGGCCATCTTGTTGCTGTCCAGCTTCTTCCAGGTCTCGGCCGGGAAACCATTTGGGCCTGGTGTCTTCCTGGACTGTAACTGGGTCATAGCCTCTGCTATTTCGGCTTTGTCCAGTTCCCTATCTAGGTGTGTTCTCTGCACTTCTGACAAGTGCGGGAGCACAATCTCATCTAGGAGGGATGAGTCTACAGGGGCCGTTGGGGCGGCATAGAGCGTGGCATAGAATTCGGCGAATGCTTCCGCTATCTCTGGGTCTGTTTGGGCAAGCTCATTTTGGCTGTCAGTGACCTGTCTGACGTGTCTGTGCCCTTCCTCACGTTGTTCCAGCCACACCAATAATTTGCCCGCCTTGTCGCCCTGCTCATAAATTCTGGTCTTTGACTCCCTATGCGCCTGTCTTGCGTTGTCTAACGCCGTGTTATGGAGGGCAGCTCTCGCTTTGAAGAGAGAGCGATGTTTTTCAGGCATAGCGTCGGAGATGTATCTGATTTCCCCTTTCTCAACCTCATTCTCAGCCTCCGTCACTTTCCTATGGTGTTCTCTCCTTTTATTGCACGTCCAGGCCGTCATTTCCCCTCTAAGTACTGCCTTATGTGCCTCCCATAGTGTCACTGGGTCCTCTACTAAGCCCGTGTTAAATTCGAAGTATTCGTTAGATTTTTCCGTAATGTGTTCCACGAATTCGGGGAGGCCGAGGTAGTAATTATTTAGCCGCCATGTTTTAGGCGGTAGGGGACGTTCCGTTCGGAGCGTCACCTCCAAGGGAGAGTGATCTGATATGCCACGGGGAAGGAGTTCAGCTGTTCTTACCCTATATGCTTCGGGGGTTGGGAGGAAGAAGTAATCTAGTCTGGATAAGGATGCGTGGGCCCCAGAGTGAAAGGAGAATCCTCGGTCCGTAGGGTGGAGTGCTCTCCACACATCACTCAAACCAAGTGCCGACGCAAAGGTCGCCAGCCTCGTGGGCCGGTTTGGGTTCCGAATGCAGATGTGGGACCGGTCTAATGTGTTGCACATAACATCCTTAAAATCCCCTCCCAAGATCCATAAATCCGATTGTTGTTGCGCCATAAAGGCCGTCGCCTCCCTCAGGAGACCCTCCCCGACCCCGGTGGTGAATATATTGCTAAAATGGCCACTGTCTCCCCCCAGAGTATGCCCCGGAGCATCACGAAATGGCCACAGGGGTCCTGCACCACAGTAGATAGTTCAAAAGGGAGTCGCTTATGTAAGAGGATCAGGACCCCCCGGGAACCCATTGTGTACCCCGCGTGGTAAGCTAGTCGATAGTTAGTTCTGCGGAAGAATTGGCATGTGGAGCCTGCTAAGTGGGACTCGGTTAGGAGGGCTATGTCAGGAGAGCGTCTATTAAGGATTTGCATGATCAGCTGTCTTTTTATGCTTGTGCCCATACCATTTACGTTCCAGGTAAGGATTTTAAGGGACCTGTGACGTTTGTTGGGTATCATTGGGGCTTGTGTTTCCCATTAATGGAATCTACATGGTGCTGTGCGGCCATTGCTGTTTAAAAATCTGGGATGTTATGCCTGGTAGGTGCGTGGTAGATTTGACTGTGGGGACACAGCGTTCGCGCTTAGTGTGGGCATGGGCAGCGAGCACGGTATATTTGGTGGCGACTTGATAGACATTGACATGGTGTGACCTCCCGGAAAATAACTAACATGAAACACTTCCCCCCCATACTCCTCCCCAACATGAAGTATCTGTCGCCCTAACTCTACTGGGGTTTAAAACTATATAGCCAGATTAACTGATATGAACTGTTTCCCCCTTTCCCACTGACTTACTACTCCTTTGTGGGTTCGGTGTCTCGAGTCGGGGATGTGGCATCCGCCGATGGCATGGTGTGTTAATGGCAACCACATATGGCTCATATGATGCCTTATACAGGGGTGAAGGCAACTCACTGCTACTGTCGCCACAGGAGGAGTGTTGCATTACAGGTGGTTGCCAGGAAAAGGGTTGGTTCTTGAGTCCATTAGTGGTTAGGTTTACTCCCCCGTCCGGCCGGTATTTCCCGTTTTAGGCCGTGCTAGGGCTTGGGGTCTCTGTCTGGCTCAATTGGGATCTCAGGTATAGGTTGCTGGGCTGGTCTTTCTCTCTGCCATTGGGGTCTTGAACTGCCTCTGCGGTGTTGGTCCTGTCTGGTCCAGTCGCCACCGATGTGGGTCTCCGCCCATTTCCAGGCTTCCTGTGGGTCGGTGAAGTGTACAGTTCTGCCTTCATGTTGGATTTTTAACTGGGCTGGGAACAGCAGCCCGTATCTCACATTCATAGAGTGAAGCTTCTTTTTTAGGTGCTCAAAGGATTGTCTGGCTTTCTGGACTTCGCGAGTATAATCTGGAAAGAAAGCAATTCTGGCTCCATTTAATGCCATTGACTCTTTCGCTCGGGCCATTTGTAGGATGGCATCTCTGTCATGATAATTAAGAAGCCTCGCAATGATTGTTCTCGGGGGTGCACTCGGGACCGGGTGACCCGCGGGCATGCAGTGTACACGTTCCACTGAGAAAAAGTTTGAGAAGGTCTTTGGCGCAAAGAGGTCCGCCAGCCATTCTTCCAGAAAGAGTTCCACACAGGGTCTTTCCGTGCGTTCTGGTAGTCCCAGGATGCAAATATTATTGCGGCGGGACCTGCCTTCTCCCTCGTCGACTCAGGCTTCCAGGGTTTTCAGTCTGGTTAATGCTAGTGTAAGCTGTTGGTGCACCACCCCGAGATCATCCTCCACGCCAGAAATCCGTTGTTCCACCTCCCCGGTCTGAGATAAGAGTTTCTGGAGGTCATGGCGGAGGAAGGATACCTCTGTGGAGATAGTGTCCATTTTCTGTTCCACCGAGGAGCGCGAGCTGGCGATGGCGGCCATTATGTCTTTTAGCGACAGAGCCTCATCTGGCAGAGGGGGGTCCCCCCCGGGTCCTCAACGCTTATTGCTGTCGATGTGCTCGTAGCATATTGGTCCATTGTACTTTGCATCAATGTTTTCTTGCTCTTTTCTTTGCCCATGATGTTGTTTTGCGCGAGTTGTCCGGTGCAGGTTGGAGGAGCCTTTGCGGTCGCCGTGTGCAGGCGTATGCTGTGTTTTATTGTAGTTTTGTCGCAGAAGCGTTCCCCTCCGGGTGCCTCGGGACTGCATATATATCTAAAATTCAGCCTGGGAGTCCCCATGTGGCTCACTCGTTGCTGTCTCTCACCGGTCGTCGGGAGTGGAAATATGGCGCCGAGGGCGTCACTGCCCACGTCGGCCTCACCCACAGGAGGAGTTCCGAGCTGCTCCCTTATCTGCAGGCGACGTTGCGCTGCTCCCAGTGGAGATCTGGCGGTCGAGGGTCGCTATTCGCCTCCGCTCGTCCCTGCTGCGGTTCAGCGCGTCTTGATGGCGGCCATCTTGATTGGGCCGGGCAAAGTTTCCACCAGTTTTTCAATGCAGATAATTTGTGTTCCCCTTCACGGATTCGGCTCCTTTGACCGCGAGGCGTTGCCCCGAGGTTCCGCAGGCCAGGGATGCCGTTTTTAAGCGTTTTCGCTTCCCATATCACAGGATATTGCAGGATATTTCAGGTGGCTGCGGGAGCGCCGAAGAATCACGTCTCCATTGCACGCTCGCTGGCCATGCCCCCCCGTTTGCCATTTTAGAGAAACCCAAAGGTACATTGACATCCCAAAGCTTCAGATTATGAGGTAATGAGTTCTAATCCGACTGTGAGATGTAAAATAGTGAATCCTGCCACATTTATAGTCGAGCCAGTAAAAGAAGGAGGTCATGTGCATGACTTATGTTACATTTTATGATTATATACCCCGAGTAAAGGAAAATGCTTTGGCAGGAGGAGAAATGTGTTTTATTGAAAATTGATCAGACTCGTGAGGATAGGCATTCAGGCTCAGCAGTAATGAGGTACAGATTAAATGGAGAATTTGGAGTTCTAGCAGGTGCAAGACTATCATCTCACTTTTCAGCGCAAGCAGCAGAATTAGTAGCGCTTATTGTAACGTTCGAGAAACACGAAGGGCAGGTGGTGACCGTGTTACAGTGACTCCACCTATTTGATGTCAACCGTATACGCAGGGTTAGCGCATTGGAAACACTACAACTCCCAGTAACTATAGCAGTCATTAAAAAATGTGCAGCGCACACTGAGCGAAAAGATTTGATCTCTTGCAGGAACGAAGCCGCAGATAAGGAAACCAAAAGGATAGCAAGCATATTCCCCATATATTTCGGATTTTGATACTGAGAATGTTAAAGAAAAAGTAGTTACAACTATGTTAGTGCAAGAAGGGTTTAATAAATGATCGATAACCCAGCTAATGGAGATTCGAGGGAGTGCACCACAGGAAGAGCAGGAATTATGGCAACAGAGGGGGTGTTCTTTTTCCCCCACAGAAGCATTATGGTGAGAAGACAGCAGTTGAAAGCCAGTGATGCCAGTAGCATTATTAAAGGTTGTGCTTGAACAGCTGCACTACCCCGTGCATGTAACTAGGGAGAGTCTTGCTGCTACGATTGCAGAAAATTGGTTAATTCCAAATTTTGTTGGAGCACATTGCACTATTAATGATAAACTGCATCGTGTGTCAGTTTACTTCTGGGCATACGCTGAGAAACATTAGAGGGGTCATATCTCGACCGAATGGTCCGTTTCAGCATTTACTCATTGACTATGTCGATATGCTGTAAGGATGTAATGGATATAGGTATCTATTAGTGGTGGTGTGTCCCTTCTCTAGGTGGATGTGTACACAACCTGATGCCACTGGCGCAGCAATGTTTTTTAGTGCATGAAGTTTACCCAAGATGGGTGTGTGTGAAGTGCTGAGATCCGACAATGGGCCGCATTTTGTTAATGAGCTATTTGAAGAAATCGGGCTAGTAATGAACATTACGCACACATTTTTTTCTGCTAATTACCCTCAAGGAAACAGGATATGTGAGAGACTCTACGGCCTCCTTAAAGAAGGGATTGGCAAGATTAAATTGACTTTGAAGAAGAGTTGGCTATATTGCCTACCTTTCGCCTTAAATGCCCTTCAGAATCAGCCAGGATCAGACCATCACCTCACCCCTAGTAGCAGGGCAGCGAATGAGAATGCCTCTTAGACCTCCATCTAGCAGGAGAAGTTATGCCCAGAGTGTAGCAAAAACTGTAGGTGATGAGTTGCATGATTATTTGACATGCATGATCTCTATCATCTCTCTCATTCCAGATCAAGTCAAGCGGAAGGGGGGTTGGTCTCAGAACACAGATATAAACAATTGAACAATGAACCCAACTGAACTATTATCAGCACCCAAGTTATATGTTGGCGACCTAGTGCTGATAAAAATGTTACTAGAAAGTGGCATGAGCCAAGATTTAATGGTCCCTTTTGTGTTAAAAATATAACCCTTTCAGCTGTAAAGGTCCAAGGAAAATGGGCTAGGCTTCCCTTGGGCGAGGTAAAAGCCTGTAAAGGTGAGACCCGCCTTGCCACCATTGCTGATACAGAAGCAAGATGAGAAGAAGAATTTCAGCTGTGCAGACTTGATCGATGATAAAGAAGAAGGAAGATAAATCAACTAACAGTGAATGATGCAGATTTTGCATTTGGACAACAATTTGGCGGACACTCCTTGTAGATACTTTAGCAGAAGTGCAAAGAATTTTAGTAGCTCAAAAATGAACTTTAGAAATACACATTGAAGCATCAAAGTTATGCCTAAACACCAGTTCTTGATCAGAAATTGGAAACAAGATCAGTATCCAGATTCATTTTGCGGCGCATACATATTCTAAGCAGTTAAACATATGGTTCTTACTGACAGTGATGTCCATCGGCTTGTGCTTGCTGTTTTTGTGTTTATACTTTAAGCTTATCCTGCTCTTGTTAGAAGAGATGTTGAGATTCACACTTTTTTTTATAGGATCCTAAAAATGGCCTAGTGATAGGAATGCTTCTCATTGCAATTATTTAGCACATTTTACAGTTGCAGGCATAAAGAAATGTGCTGATTGTATTAAATATGAGAAATTTAGAAGCTGGCATGGTTCTAGAGAATGTACAAGTGCAACAAGCACCAGGATGGTCCAAAAGGTGTATGCCAATGTTTTGGTGCATAATATATGTCTGCACGATTAGACTCTTCGTCTTTCTATTTCTTCTTTTTCACATTCTCTATCATACTAGTACTTCCACTGAGGCAGAGGCCCATATAGTTCTCCCCACTATGAGTACTGCTATTGATGTGCTTACTTCCACTGAGGTATAAATCCCTATGGTTTTCCCCACTGTGGGCACTGCTTTTGACTTTCTTCATGAGTATTACACAACCTTTGAATTTAGGAGACATAAGAGAAATGCAGAGGAAGATAATGAGGGATTAAATACCTATCTAGACAATACAGCAAACTTGGGTAATAACATGCGGTATTAGCACATGAAAATGTTGTGGGAGAGAATATCTAAGGATTGTTGCTATGTCTGCACTCTCATACCCTATGCCTTGAATGCAGTGGAGACGTCCATCTCCAGAGAAGGTCCAGAACACAATGCCAGATATATCGTTCATCTTGAAGAATGTATGACCAAAGGACAATTTCAGGGAATTTGGACCACTTTACCATGTAGGTCAAAATGATCGTTTCCATATCAGGATGATTATATCAAGACTACACAGATGGAAAAGGAATCTGAATGGAAGAGCAAGATGCTTGTGTATCCTCCAGCAGGACAGGAAGAGGTGGTCATTGAAGAGATGAAAAAAATGAACTGCCCTGAGAGAACAGGAATAGCTGGATCGCCTGGAGTTGGAAACAAACTTAAGTCTTAGTCTATGGACCACTGAAGTCCAAGAAGGGGTGGGAAGAAAGACTGATGTCCTGTGCAGCTCATCTACAGAAGCCCAAATATGTACAAGAGGTGCAGAGAATGAAGGATGGATGTTTGAAGTCATGGGCCAAGCAGGCCAAACTACTGACCTGGGTAGAAGATGAATCAGGACCAATGATTTTTATTCGAATCGCGAATGCAACATTATGCTTCCAGAGATAACAAAGACTACAAAACTACAGTTGATGCTTCCAGGATGGGAGCAGGGATAGCCGTCCTGATGGATCTATGTTGGGATTGTAGTCCTAGATCCTATTTATGAAGTTGCTCAAGGATTGGGGAGGGACCTGTTCCAGCATTAGCGATTCCTCAGAGTGACCTGAACATTGGAGAATTTTCAAAAGCAGATGCCCATTTAAGAAAAAGAAGATTGCATGAATTTCTCAATCAGACCAGAAGAGAGAATTACTTCTCCACCAAGTCAATAGAAGCAAATGACTCCATTCCATATGAACACAGGTTATTCAGCAAGACTGCTTCAATATTTCTGACAATATTCATGCCTGGGATCCAGACGATGGCCAATTCCAAGTGGTTGCAAATTACAAGATGGGAACTCCTGCAGACGATTAGCACCACCATAAAGGGATTTAATGCTATCAAAGAAGAGCTGAGGGCCATACAACTGATGACCCTGAAGAAAAGATATGTCCTTGACATGATCTCAGCGATGGAAGGAGGAGTTTGCACCAAAATTGGGCCATAATGTTGCTAACAAACCTGCATAACAAGATGGAAGACGAGACAGAGGACATCATAGATGATAGTTGGTTTGCTTCCATATTTTCTTGGATTCTGCAGTGGATAGCAAACATATTCAAGTTTTCTGGAGCAATATTGGTGATGTTTGGATTCTGTGTAATCAAGATAATAATTGCTCAATGTAAGAAGACAGCAAAAAAGGAAGTAGGAATGAAGATCATGATCTATGTCGACTCTGGGTTCGAACCCAAGGAGTTGATTGATGAAGAAGTCAGAAAGTACATAAAGGCCAGCATCGTAGCACCTGATGGAACAAAGTTCCTGTATCCAAATAATCATAAGAAGTACGTGGGACGATGGGCCTATTGTAATCTGAATGAATAGTGAAACTACATGACCTGGAGTGTGGATGAACATATTAAATCAGCCGGCACCCTGAGGGGAGTGATGAAGATCTGGACTCCAGAAAAGCACTTCTTCAAGAGAAAATATCAAGATGTGTAGACAATTGAGGAGGTGGTTGAGGACTTGACCATAGAGGGGCATGTAGAGGAGCAGTTACATGCCTCTGCAGGAAATCCGCCCGCTCCCTCCTGTACATTGGAAGCCTGAGATTGTGCCAGGCTTGACACCAGCTCTTGTGACCATACCACGGCAAATAATCAAAAGAAGGTTCCCCACTGAGAAAACACTATCAAATATATCCCCAAAGAGACGACAATCTGAGGGCGGAACTCCATGAAGGAATATGAAAAGGGTGAAATAGGAGGCAGTGACATCACAAGAGATGAGCGTGACACACTGAGAATACTGGCTGAAGATAACGTAGGGATCATACAGAACTGATGATGAAGTTAAGAATCGAATAAACTTTCATATGCAAAGAGAAGATTGCATGTCTGCGAAGCACTTCAGAAAATGCAAGCCATTCAATAACTGTACAAGCGGTGTAAGTAGATTAAGTGATCATAGAATCTGGATATCTGTAGTAACTAGACTGCAAGCAAAGACACTATTGTTAAGAAGCTGGACATTGATATCATGAATTTAGTAAGCCCGGATCCATGGAGAGGAAAGGCTGAGAACTATGTCCCAGCAAGAATAAGCTGAGATCGTGGAAATCAATGGAGAGGATGTCTGGCCTGGTATCAAAGTTGAAGCAGCCAAGGCAGTCATCTATTCTCAAAGGCAGTGAACGTGAGAATCTGAATCATCCCTTGTTAAGGTGCAAAGAAAGAACACCAAGTGCGCGAAGTTTTATTCATTTAAGACATTTGAATGCTGTAAAATGGACTAAATTGTGGTCTCCTGTCACGGGAGACAAGGATGGAAATAGAGTTGAGCTTGGAGTTCTAGAATGGCGATAGTGAGTGACAGCACTCCCTTATATTCCCAGAGATAAGAATACACTGCAAGGCAAAGTTCAAAGACAGTCTTCATGGCAGAAGGCATGGGTGATGAGAGAAGATGGGCTAATTGGGTGGGGAGGTAAAGTCAAGTCCACCTCCTGGCACCTGGGTTTGAGCTTACGTGCTGCTAAGTGAACCGAATGTTCCAGACATGGCACAAGCATGCCAACCAATTGTAGAGGGCCATATAATGAAATGCCTTATAGTTTGAGAACCAGTGTAATACTCTGTACTTAATACTTTTGAAGATGACATGTTTTAGAGGTAGGCATAAGTTGTCCACCTGACAGTAGATATCCAATCACAATCCCACCCCTTATAGAAAGTATACTTGGATGTTCCCCTTGAGCCTATCAAAACCTCTCATAGGTTTTCATCATTTGCCACATAGTAGGACATCATGTCTGATGTATTTTTTGTATTAAATTTGTTTTTATGTGAAAAATATTGAGAGCTCCAGCAAATATCCATTGATATCCTTTGTAACTCCCTGTTTTATATAATTGTTATAAAAACAGCAAGCTCTGCCATCTTCCTGAGTTGGTTTGATTATTTGGTGTCTGAGTTATTCTGCATCCACATCCATTGCATGCACAGTATCCAAAGGGCCATATGCTCAGTGTGGTGCTGTTATTTAATAAGGAGGATTGTTGTGCTATTATGGTAAACAGTGTGAATGCTGCAATGGAATGAGTAAGGGTGTAATACAATATTGTTCAGTAAAATGTGGATATTTTAAGATAAAACATGATATACTTATGTTATTTCAATTGTTGTGACATACATGGTACATTAATATACTTGCTTTGGAGAAATGGAAGAGTTTTCTTTCTTCTGTAGGTTTCTTTAGAAATGCTCCTTTGTCTGTAGATGTAAAAGAAAGGTAGTTGGTACATGTGATAATTGTTCACTGGTGTAAGCAGTAGGGCTTGTCATTTATTATGGTAGTAGAAGTCATTATAATAGCACTAAATAAAGTTGTGTAATTGCTGCTGTAGTGAAGTATATTAGAGGGAAGTATGTACAATATAGTGGCATACGAAGGGGTGGTTTTGATTTTGAGAGAAGGAAGGTTGGTTTAATTGTTGCAAGCATGGATATGAACAAAAAGACTATTTGAATGTTAGGAGATTCCTGTATTTATTTAGTGCAGATATATGCAGAGCATCTTGGCATCTCTGATCATCTTGCGTTAGAAAAAATGGAGGGGGCATGGAATGAAGTTTGTGGAATGAAATGGGGTCAATTATTACCAATGTGTAAAGATATGGTGCATTTGAAACATCCAGAATTAGTACATTGTGGATGCAACATATTAGGGTATGTAACTGGAATATCTTTGCAGTTTGCAGTGAAAAATACTTTTAGAAGGCTAATTGAACATTTTCCACACACAAAGTTTATTTATTCACAAATTACTCAAAGACAAATGTGGAAGAGATCAAACTTGTTTTGTGCACAAACTGAAAAAGCAAGGCAGAATGTCAATAGACCTGTATGTGCATTCTTACGAGACGTAGGAATTGCATTGTTTCACAATAAGAAAATACAACATGGTGGAGTGAACATTGTTTGAAAAGATAGTGTACATTGAACAAAGTTGAAAATTATCTTTTTCTTTCCAATATTATTGAGAATGCAGGGAACCCGTTTTTATGAAAGAAATGAAAAAGAAAGAAGAAGAATATTTATTAAAACAGTAAGTACATATGGCACATACACATATTAAGAAAAAAGGCACTTTTAAAAGTCAACAATATAGTAAGAAAAGAAGGTGAAAATGAAGTTGAAACATCTTTTTTATTGTGTGGTCTGCAGACATATTCTCTGTCCGCGGACTTCCACTAGAAGAGAAAAATACATGCTACACACTATGTTTCATATCTTGTATGGCAGAGAAAAGGGGATGAGACAGAACATTATTTCTGTCACCTTTTGTTCTTCTCTGCTATACAAATGCTACAGTATTTGCATCATCATAGAATGCAATGCCAATGAAAATATTGGAGATTCTTTTACAGTCTAATTGCTTAAGCAGGAATATAAAGTAGATTGAGTCTACAAGACTAAACAATTTCATGTCATTCTATTTTTAATCTTTGAAAGGCATTTGCCCATGGAACCTTTATTTTGGTATATTTGTATTTTTTTTGTTTTTGTTTTTTCAGTAGGCAGATGGAGGTAAGGCGGGAGGGTGGGGGAGGCAAGGGGCACCAACCACCACCAGGGAGGGACAGGTGGACAAGGGATGATGTAGAGCCCACTTCAAAAAACAAAGGTGGGGGCAATCCTTTTCATGTGCCTTTACAGCCACCTCAAAGGTGCTTCAGAATTGCTCCCCCCTGCAGATAAGGGTGTCACAGTACACGCATAAGACTGTTGGCCATGAAAGGTACATGCAACTGTATGGCCTGGGAGGCAGAAGGTGGCCCTGCCCCACTGTGGTGGAATGAGTGGTGGCAGGAGTGGATGATGAGGGTGTAGTTGTAAAGGTAAATCTATGGTCATGGAAGGGAACTGCCATCCTTAGTGCAGCAGAGTGAAATGTGTGGGTGTGTCGGCACATGGAGTTAGTGCCATAAGAGTACAGCAATCTGATCTTTAAGCACTCCTCCCATGGTCTGACCACCCGGGCATAGTAGGTACCTCTTCTACTACATCTTCATCTTCCTCTTGATCCTGCAGCTCATCTGCTGCAGTGCCACTGTTCCCCTGCACAGGCCCTTCAGGTGATGGTGGTGTTGGCCCCCGAGGAGGAGGGATGGCCATGAATGATGTCATTGTATCCTCTTCAGCTCCCAAAATGCAGCTGCCAAGTTTAACCTGTTCTCCTGTTCTCTACGAGATTGAGAATGACTAAAAGAAATGAGTGGTTCCTTTTGGAGGATCCGTCCACAGTCTTTTTCTCCTGCCTGCAGACTTTGGAGTCTAAGAAAGTCAGTGAAAAGTTGTATAAAGTTCAGAGAACATCTGAGAATGGCACTAACAGTTGGAAAGCGCAAAGATTAACCTTCTGAGCTGCTAGAGTGGGCGATAATTGAATTTCAAGATGTCTGTGAAGCACAGACACTGATTGTGGACACATCATAATGCCACACAGGCGCAGTCACATGATGACATTCGCGAGCGTCCGCCACTGCATCAAACATTCATGAACTTCGGAGACAAAATACATGCGTTAAAAGTTGTAACAAGTTCAGAGATTAAGAAAAAATGCTACTAACAGTTGCAGAAGGGCAATGTTTCAACTTTAGAGTTGCTATAGTGGGCAAAAATTGAATTTCAAGATGCCTGTGAATCACAGACACCGATCGTGTACCCGTCATTATGCCGCATACACTCATTCCCATGATGATGTTTATGAGCATCCACGACCACGTCACGATGTTTGGGAATTATGATGCACCCCCTTTACGTCACGCATATGCACTGCGACAATTACGACCGAGCACTGACGTTCGCGAACTAATTGCAACCGTGACACAAATTTACAGACATGTCCATTGATTGCAAAAGTCAATGCAGGGTGTGACGTCACTCAGGCTTCCTACGTAGACTCCAACCGTGTCATAGCATTCATGAACTCATTTAAAGTACGTCAATATTTTATATAACCTGATGTTTAACACATGTGGATCATATTGTAATTTGTCCGTTGAGTCATATGTACATATAATTTGTTTATTTGATTTTTTATGTTCTGTAATCTTTTTTCACTGTTCTCCAGTTTCCATTCCTCATGATAATTTTGTTGTTCTTCTTCTTGTTCTACATTGTAAATTTATAAGACATGTGTATGAGATATTTTGATAATTGTGTATACTTTTCACAATTATATTGTATTGTACAATGTATGGATGTATTTACCATTACTACCTTGTTCATCACTTACATCTTCTTTTGGGAAGTACAGTTCTAGCCATTTAAGTGTATTTGCCATTTTTGTTAAGATATATATAGCCTGATTCATGGAATTATTTGCGTGAAAAATGCAGATTTGTGCGCCTTTCTGCCCGAAAATCCCTATACTTCAAACAGGAATTTTCGGGCAGAAAGGCACGCAAATCTGCGTTTTTCACGCAAATAATTCCATGAATCAGGCTGATAATGTTTACTTTTAGTTATGACATTTTTTCACACATTAACATTACATAGTCAATGTTTGCAATAGAAACAAAAGATTAGGTTTACATACTAAGTTTTCAGAGTATGTTTTTGGCTGTATGACTGTTCTGCTACAGTGCCTGTCAGGTGTTGAGGTGAATTGTTTACATAGGGTGTACATTTTTCTTCAATATTTGGTACACTCAATAATATTGTGTTTTGGTTTTAAAACAGTATTCAAATTTCCAAAGGTTCAACGTTATATAGATATAAAATATGGTTGCACTGATTGTTTGTGTTGTTGCTCTACATATAATTTTTCTACTAAAAGAAAACATTATATTTTGTTCCCCCTGTGAATCTGGGTTATATTGATGCCACCTGTCCTCAGGTGGCATCTGCAGACTAAACTTACTGTCTGTGGACATTAAAGCTATTATATAGCACTGGAGCACTGGAGAATATTCTTACATGAAATGTTTGCAGAGAGAAATTATAAAGTTGCTAGTAAATTATGTTGGACTGGTAAAAACCAATTAGATTCAGTGAAAAAAACATTGTTGAAGGTACATTATGGTTAAATTCCACTCATAAAAACCTTGGGTTTTATAATTATGCAATGAAACTAGTGATTGTGTATAATCATACTTTCATTTTATGGTCATAGTATTTGTTCCCTCCTTACTAGACTTTCCCTTTATATAATTCACATTTATATACATTGATGCTGTATATATACTGTCTATCCTAAGATATGTATGTAGTAATTTTATTGTTAGCTGTTGATTGCAAGCTGAACATTATTCAATATTCTGATAGGTTTACAAATAAGATTGCACTAGCCAAACAGCAGATTAAAACTACTCTGCCTGTATGGTCTATGCTCTAGTTTATGTATTATTAGATTGCTGTATTAACAACACAACTAAAGTAGAACATTTCTGTTTCAATAAACCCATTCTATATTACACATGGAGTAGTTCATTAGAGTCCTACTGAACACCCTTCGTGTTGCTACTAACAATCTAAGCAGGACCGCTTATAGGGACATTCCATTTGCATTGTTAGAAGTAGTAATGTCATATGTGATGTCATCAGTGATGCCATTGATGATGCCGTTTGCGATGTCATCTTTGATGTCCTGGGTGTTAGTCTTAGCAGTGCTTGGTGGTGGTGCTAGACCCTGTAGTTATGTTTAGTTATGGTTAAGTTCTTAACCCATTGGAAGAACAGTTGTTGGGCAGCTTATAAATTTGGCGCCATTCGACTAATCCTCATGAAACTCTGCAAAAAAAGGATACAGCCACCTCTGAATTCCTTTCTGAAGTCTTGTGTGCTTTTGTGAAGGGGGAACTATAGGGGAGTCCCAAAACATTTGAAATCTGGATAGACATGAATGGAAAAAGATTTTGCTTGCGGCTACTGCCCAAACCACTGTACAGATTTGTGCCAGAATTGCATGAGTTTGGTCCAAAAAGAGTGCTTTTGCAAATTTGGCATTCTTTCATCCATGTTCATTAGTTGAAAGGTAGAAAAAGGAGATTATCTACAGTTATTTCCTCAGAAACAGACCACAGAAATGATATATACATTTTTTATTCAGATACAACATTGTTAAAAGTCTCATTATATGAGCCCACAATACAAAACACTTCTAAAAAAACTCTAAGAACTCTAAGGAACAAATACAAATATAAGTGACACCACAAAAAACTTCTAAAGTAGAAGAAAATATGTTAAATGCATCTAATACATAAAACAGTACTAGGTATGAAGGAGTTACTCCTTCTATTTGTGTTATTTGAACCTAAATATGGTCTATAAATCCGTTGATCAGACTTGGCTATAACTCCAGGTCGTTAACTCAACATGTTTTAGTCCTCTCTAAAAATATGGGAATTTCATCAGATGTATTCATGTCCAGAAAATAGAGTTTATTCACATACAATCTCTTCTTTTACTGAAGCGATGAGGGTGTAACTGTTGATAAAATAGGAAAAGGACAAAATATCAGCAAAAAATGCTTTATCTTACTTTGGACACAATTCAGTTGTCCGGGTTTCACACAGGTTCGTAAATTACCTGGATACACCCATGCGGTTGGTCCCACGTGAGTATCTCTGCCCTAAAATGGACTGGTCTCTCCGTTTCTATGAAAAAAACATTTTCTTCAGACGAAACCTGTAGATACATTACAAAAGAATTGAACCATTTGGTTCGGCTTTATGAACAACCTATCACAGGGCACTCAAACCCTCTTTAGACATGTTATCTTTGGCTTTTGAAAAAGACTGGAAAGAAACTCTGATCTTTAGTATGTCATCTCTATTTATGATGTACAGGTCATGTAGCCTCTTGTGGTACTGTTATTTTAGGGAAAACACTGATCTTGTCTTTTGCGATGGGCATTTGTTATGATGCCCCTGAAATGTGTCGGAGTCCCTATTCAAATATTGTGAAAAAACATGAGCCTCTTACCTGTGGCTGAACTTGGTGAGTAGACACATCCGCTAATCTCCGAAGTGGAGTCGTGGTACATTTACTCTTCCATCGGCGTGCAACAGAGAAACATGACACGGACAGTGTGAATCACTAAATTATCTAGTAGTGCCCCAGTAACAGGTAGACAAAAGGGCTAGTTCAGTATTTGGACATCCTCTATCTCTTGGTTCTGTCTCACTGGCTCCATTGGTACGTTCTAAAAAAGAGAGTTTGAATTCCAATGTCTATTCAGCTCGTGAAGTTACTTTACTAAATCTAAGAAAAAGAAAAAAAAATGTTTGGGAGTTGCAGGGGTGTCCCCCGCATGTTCCATGCAATAATGTTGCCACAAAAAATGGCCATTTTTCGGCGATATTTTTGCATGGCGAGATTTCTGTGGCGACATTATTACATGGAACCTCTTTGAAGACTGTGCTGCCAATGGCGACAAGTGCGTGGTCGATGGTTAGACCTTCAGACTTGTGAATAGTAACAGCATATGCAAGAGACAGAGAGAATTATTCTCTGCGTACATACATATGTTTGAGACGCATGAAACATGCTGCTGTTGTTTTGTTTTTTTAGTTCATTCAAGCCAATTGTTCCATTGACTAAACCTTGTTCTATGTAAAGGTTGTGTTTTAGTATCACTCTGCAGTTTAGTTACAGGATAGTTGTTTCAATCTAGATGTTTTTGAGATAGATTTTTCTAAGCAATTTAATCATGCTGTTGCTTGTTGACACAAAGGGGGTGTCATGCCATGCCCTTCTAGTTTGTCTGTGCAGCTGATGGTGACTATGGGTTGCATCTCTTTTTTAGCATTGTTTTGTTAAATTGGTTATAGTTTGCAAGGGTTGGCATTAGGCACATGCAGATTTGATGAGTTCATTGTTCCATTACATCAGGGGCAGATGGTCAGCTCATTTATTATCTACTTTTCAAGGATGATTTTGCGTCTTCAGTAGGTACACCAGTTCTAATGCTTTTTAAAATGTGAGCATATGTTAGATCTACTGATTGGATGGCGCATGTTTTGTGCAAGTTCTCTGTAGTGAAAATGACGCCATCAATTCACATCGTCTATGCTACCGAGTGTATTATGGAATTTTTTGTAGCCTAATGTTTTAAATATGAGTTGCCCTTTCACTGGTGTCGACTTTAGGAAGTCTCCAAAAACAATAACATGTTTTCCTCCGAACAGTTCTTTGTCTCCAGTTTTTAGGACTTTCTGCATTCTTAGATGAATTAAACCAAGCATCAGGTTGGAAACTGTTAGGGAGAATTCTCTGTTTAGGCTGAATTTCCTAACCTAGTGAGTCCCCCAGCAGCTTTGCTGGATTTTTGGGGTTTATTTTTTTCTCCTGCCAAGAGTGAGACTCTTTTACCCTCACTCCTGGACATGATTTGAGTGTGTTTCTTTGGATCTAGAAGTGTTTAATGGGCTATGGGGTCTTTTACTCCATAGGGTTTCATGTGTTTTTGTGATATGTGTTACACAGCACCCTCAGTGCAGTAACACAGGGGTGTCATAGTGACCCCCCAGTATAGACTCCATACCCTGGGACTGACTACTGTCTCCCAGGGCATGTAAAGTCACCATTGACTTTACTAGTCTTAAATTCTGAGCAGAACCAGTACAAACCATCATATTGTGGACGTACTGGCTGGGGCAATTCGATTGCCCCAGGGTCTGTTAGTCGAGGGGGCACGTCTCCGTCCCCCCTGATCAAGTTTTGGCTGGTGGCAGTGGATACTACTTTTTATGTTCAACCGCAAATATTTTCCTATGGGATTTCCCATTGTTTTAGGCTACTATCTTTATTTAATTATTTACGGTAGCCTCGAACATACCGCCGGTTTATTTAATTAATATTAATTCTCCGGTTGGTATTTTTTGCCAAAACTTGATTCTAAAATGGCGTTTGTGTTCTCCTCTGTGACTCCAACCCAAGTCGAGCCCTTTGTTCCACTTTTTTGCGGGCTTCTCCACAGAAGCCCTCCAAAGTGGTGCCACTATGTCTGGGGTACTTAGGAGGGGTGGAGGGGAATTTAGGCACCCTGGACTGAGTTGCCTAGGCAACTCAAGTCGCACTCCGTCCTGATTGGCCCAAGTGGTGAGCCGGCCGGCTCACCACTTAGCATGTTTGAGTGAGAGCTAGGCTGAGTGAATGGGGTTTTGCTGCATAAAAGCAGGGCTTTGGGGACTGGAACTTCAGAAGTCGCCACAGGACCTAAGAATCCGACGAGGGAGAAGCTGAGCCGACCTGCCACGACACCACTACCGGTGGAGCCCTGCTGGACCGTCTCACCACTTTTTCCCAACAACAGAGGAGATCTCCCGCCGGAGAGTCTTCTTCCTTTAACTGGTGGGGATAACCAGTTTCACCGTCTTTCCGCTTTCCCAACGTATCTCGTGGCTGCCTTGCCCGTGCCAAGCACCCCGGGAACCGGGATACCACTTTTTACCACGACCGCGAGACAAAGGTACCACCTTTAACCAGAAAACTCAGCGGCTGATTTCTGCCCTGGTAGTGCAACGACCTTCTTCTTTCCTCCAAGTCGAGATCTTCCCTTCCCCTGGATGACGACGCAACTTGCACCCACTACCAGGAACAACTGCCACCGCTGGAGGATCCTTCCCACTTAAGGTACCGTGTCCCGCCTGGCTTCCCTTGCTACCGACTGTACGGGGTAGATTTAGCCCCCGGCTTTCGAACCTGGGTTAGCCTGGGACACCTTGGCTAAACTTTTCTAAGCCTCTCTAAACTCTTTTCTGAACCCTCTGCAAGACTTTCTAAGCCTAGTGTAACTGTGTGATCTTGGGCGCATTTGTGCTCTGCTCTCTCTAAGAGTGGGCCCAGCCTTTGGACTTCGGCTCACCAGTGACTTTTTGCTCTCTGCCTTGCTAACAGTGTTCTGGAATCGTAGAGTGGTGTACCTCTTCATATTCTGTCCTTTTCCCTCCCTTTTTCAAAAACTTATTAGAGTACAATCTAGTTAAGCGCTCACCTCTGTATGAAAATAAGTGGTGTTTTACTATGATTTTCTAATAGGGAAAAAGGGGTGTATATATCATAATAGTAACTGTGTTTAGAATATTTTACAATAAGAGTGCTGGAGTGTTTCAACTGTGTGTTTTTAAATAAATAATTATATACTTTGATACCAAAGCTCTGGTCAGTGTTTGCTTGTATTATTGTTTCTGAGTGCCTATTGAGTATACTTTGCATACTGCCTAACTCTTCTTGAGGGAAGTCTGACTGCTCAGCCAGAGCTACCAGGTAAATCTGGGTGGTACAGACTGCTACCAAGTGGGTTTACTGCCAACACCTGTAGTCTTAACACTTTTGCAGTGGTCCCTAAGGGAACTGCACAGGTTTCTGCCTAACACTGGAAACCATGCTTACTTCATCTACTAGGAGAACAGCCATCTTAACAGTTGTTGGGGCCCGGGTACAGATAGACTTTGATTGATTGATATTTTATTTCTATCGCGCTTGTACACAAGTGTTTCAGAGCGTGACAAGGCAAGGGAGGGGAACAGGGGAGAACAAAACAGCGATCTTACTAGGCCCAGTGACATTGAGAACGCGCAAGTGCATGGGAGAGGGGGGAGGGGAAAAATACATGGAAGGAGGGAGAGGTGGAAAGTGCGAATAAAGGCAACAAACAGTGGTAATGCAGCCAGCAATTTGCAAGTGCTAGGTTTAAGGCAGCAGACAGGGTAAGTCTGATAAGTGCAGGAAGAAAAAGTGGGGGCTGTATGGGTACAGATACAGACCCCAGTGCAAGGGGTAGCCCGGAGGCAGTGCGGGAGGGTGGCAGGGTGAGCAGGTACCTAGGCCCAAAAGACAGAGGGTGGCCAGGTGCATGGTGCCAAGAGAGAACAGATCAGCAGGGGAGAGGGGGAGTGAAGGCAGAAGAAGAGAGGAAGGTCTTGAGGTGCTTCTGGAATTGGAGATGGTTCTCCTCAAGTTTTAGAGTGGCAGGGAGGCTGTTCCAGAGGGAGGCCCCAGCCGAAGACAGAGATCTACCCCAGCTTGTTTCTTAGAAAAATGACTGACCCTGAGTGAGTTGGAGGTAGAGGAGCGAAGAGCTCGAGAGGGGAGGTATTTGCGGAGGGATAGCTGAAGGTATTTTGGACCCAGGCCCCAGAAAGCCTTGTGGACAATGCAGAGGGTTTTGAATTTAATCCTTGCATCCACTGGGATCCAGTGGAGAGATTTCAGAGCTGGAGAGATACGATCCCAGGGCTTGAGGCCAAGGACAACTCTCGCAGTCCTGTTCTGGATTATTTGCAGAGGGCGGTTAGAGGCAGGCAGATTTAGATAGAGGCTGTTACAGTAGTCCAAGCTAGAGAGAACCAGAGCTTGAGATACCATGAGCTTCTGGGGGAATGAGAGGAAAGGCAGAGTACTTCTGAGGAGGTGCAGTCGGAAATTGGACTTTTTAGAGACCTCAGAGATGTGGGCGGAGAAGGAAAGGGTGGAGTCAAAGATGACCCTGAGGTTCTTAGCCTCACAGGTGGGGGTAGGAGGAGGGCCAAGGGAGGCCAGCCAAAGAATGAGGGGAAAGGATGGTGAAGGTGTGCTGATGAGGAGGATCTCCGTCTTGCTGGCATTCAGACAAAGATCATTGGCGGCACACTAATCTTGAATGGCAGTTAGGCAATCAGAGATGAGAGAGGGAGAGGAGGTGGCAGAAGGCAGCCTGAAAATGAGTTGAGTGTCGTCAGCATAGCACTGGAAATTTGAGCAGAAAATGGCAATGGAGTGGGCGAGAGTTGCCAGGTATTGGTTGAAAAGCCAGGGCGAGAGGTTAGACCCCTGGGAGAGGAAGATAGATGAAAGGAAGGACCCACGTTGGACCTGGAAGGGTCGATCTAAGAGGAAAGAGGTCAGCCAGGCCAGAGCCTGATCAGTGATACCCAGGTTTTCACGGAGACCGTTGAGCAAGATGGTATGGGTGACTGTGTCGAAGGCAGAAGAGAGATCGAGGAGAATGAGAACAGAGGCAATGTTAGAGTCATCATTGGTGAGTAGATCTTCACGGATGTTGAGGAGAGCAGTTTCCGTGCTTCTGGCAGGTCTGAAGCCAGACTGGTGGTCATGGAGACAGCCAACAGAATTGGAATGAAGGATAAGCTGAGAGATGGCCAACTTTTCCAGGAGTTTGCCAAGAAAGGGAGCAATGGAAATTGGGCGATAGTTAGCTGAACAGAATGAGTCAGGCCAGAGCGGAGGATGGACAGGGAGAGGGAGTCGCAGAGGTCACAGAAGAGTATAGAGGAGGAGCAAGGAGAGTCTAAATGTATATTTAGGTCACTGAGGAGGAGGAGTTGGGTGGTAGAGGCCAGGAGGGAGGAGGAGAGGTCTGCCCACTCAGAGAGAAATGAGGTGATTTGACCCGGAGGCCGGTAGATGGTATCCACAGTAAGAGAATGGGTAGGAGAGAGTGAGAGAGAAAGCCTACAGTCAAGGCATTCAAAAGAGAAGTAGGTCTGAGTGGGAATGATAGAGGCAGGAATCCACTCAGGAAAGATCACGGCTACCCCCCACCGGACCGGGAGGATCTGGGTGCTGAGAGGATCTTGTAGCCATCAGGGAGGAGAGTGTCAAAGCTCGTAACAGAGCTGGCCATGAACCATGTCTCAGTTAGACCAAGGACATCAAGGACTAGTTCTTCAAGGAGGTGGCAGATGTCAGAGGAGTGTTTTACGGCAGAGCGAGAGTTGAGAGTGGCAATATGAAGAAGGTTGCCAGCCTTAAAGACCTTCCGGGGAGGGGTACAGATCAGAGGTACGCTCTGCGGAGAAGAAAGAGCCCTAGGAGGGGCAGAGGAGGAGGAGGAGAGAGAGGGCAAGGTAGCCCAGGGGGGACAGGAGGGGACAGCAGGAGATGAGAGGAAATTGATGAGACGAGGGACGCGCCTATCAAAGTGGAGGAGATTGGCCTGTGGGCCTTGGACCATGACAGTGCCATTTAGGTAGACATTAATGATGACTTTAGAGGAGTCAAAGGAAGCCATGAGAACTTCCCAGCGAGTGCCACCCTTAATGGGAGAGGAGGAGATAGGGCAGAGCACGGAGACCATATGAGAAGTCCATAGATCTGGCGAAGGAACGACAAAGAGGATGTCGGTAAGGGTCTGTCTGGCGGAAGCATTGGAGTAGGTGTCGGCAATAGGAAGACCAGGATTAGAGGCCAAGATATCCTTTTTGAACTTCTTCCTACCAGACTTAGTGAGAAGGGAAGGATAGTCAATCGAGAAGCAGTTGGAGAAGATAGGAGAAACAGAAAGAGCCATTGGGGTGGAAGTAAGGAGACAATGGAGATACTGTGGGGGCTAAGGCAGGTAGGTGTGAGACAAAAGAGAGTGGTGAGGTCACTGGGTTGGCAAGTTACAGAGAAGAAACAGTATACAAGCAAAATACAGAGAATTTCGCAATGGGCAGCAAGATATTACTTTTTAACACAAAGCAAAAACAGCAAGATTTGACTTTTTAGCACAAAGCAAAAACAGCAAGATTTGAGTTTTCAGCACAAAGCAAAAACAGCAAGATTTGACTTCTAAGAGCAAAGAAAAAACAGCAAGATTTGACTTTTTCAAACTTGGAATCGGATGTTTTAGGAAGCAATGCTCAGCAGGATGACAACATGGGAGCAACAAGCAAAAAGAACAGTGATAGTCAAAGGCAGTAGAAGTGAGTCCATAAGGAGGGAACTAACCCATAGTTCTGGAGGTGCAAAGTCAAGGCAGTCCGGATTTCTTAGAGGAGTGAGGTGGCAGCATCATTATGGTTAAGGTGCAGGGAGGACCCCAATTAGCGTTCCGGAAGCCGACAGGGAGCAGACAGGGGCCTTGGAAGTGGGCCTTTGCTGAGAGGGCCGGCTGAAGCCTGCCGGGCCCTGATTGGATGGAAGAAAACACTCAGCAACCAATGGGAGTGCAGCACAGGGAGAGGTGATTTAGCACAGCCTGCCTACACAACAAAGAAAACCACGGTGGCCATCTTGGAAGGGCCAAAAACAGTCAAATAAGCAGCAGTAGTAGGAAAAAACTAGTGCTTTCAAAATAGCAACGCAGCTCCAGGTATTAAAAAGCTAAAATAATGGCTGCACGATGAAAATGCCAAATAAAACAGTCCTTTCCAGCAATATTATGCAAATTTCCTCTGACTTGGGGCCCCCTCCCATTGCCCATTCCACCACTCCCCAACCCAACCAACTAAATTAACGGATTACGTACCTCAAGTCTTATTCAACAGAAGTAGCACAGCCAACTCTTTCCTAAAACTAGATTTAATTTACTGAAACTAATAATGGTCCAGGGAGAAAGATGTAAGGAAGGCATGGTATTAATAGAAGAAACACAGACACAATAGATACAAGTTTCAAAAACCTATATTTGGTATTTTGGTTGGGTTGGTAGAATACCTAACTGGCCCTAACTCCAGAATGGGAGTAGTCCTAACTATTAAACAAATAACAATTGAGTCCAATTCATTCTAGTCAAAATAAAAAAGGCCTATACTAAAAAATAATTAACCTTGCCCTCCTTCTCAAAATGACAAATGTATTAAGGGAATACAAAAGGAAAATAGTGTCTCAAAATAAATGTCAGAATGGCGTAAGTAACAACTCCCTTCCCCATGTTCATAACCACAAGGTCTTGAGAGTTTCTTAAAAAGGAAAGGTGGGTGGCACAGTTCTATCAATCTTGCACACTCTGGCTTCCTGGTACAGTTCAACAGTATAGGCTTGGGCTTCAAGCTTCTGGCAGTTTAATCACTTCTTTTGGCTTCGTCTGCCTTGTCATAAATACACAGTTCAGTGGTGTGAGAGCAGTGTGTTCGTGACACTGGTTACTGGCAGAGGAGAGAGCTAGATTATCTGCAGTATAGCTACTGGGGCATTAATTTTTTGGAGGAGGAGCTGTGAACATAGGCTCAAGAACATAAACCTATGGAAAGCGTGGAGAACGCTCAATGTGCAAGCAGTGGGTTTGTGACACTGGTTACTGGCAGAGGAGAGCACTGGATTAGCTGCAGTCTATCTACTCTGGCATTCGTTTTTGGAGGAGGAGCTGTGAACATAGGCTCAGGCACATAAATCCGTGGACAGCACGGAGTGCATGCGGTGTGTGAGCAGGGGGTTTGTGTTCCTTGGTCGGCTGTTCCACGCTGCGCTGTGGTGTGGATGTACACTCTAATCAGTGTTAATCAGCGCTACAAATGGAAACGCATCAGGAGCGCCATCGAAACTAAGAGGTTAGTGGGAAATCTTTTGCGATTCTGAACTGGGCATTAAGCGTTAAGGGTTTAGATATAGTCCACACAATTAATCAACGAAATTGGTTTGGAAAGCTCACACATATTTGAAACATGACCAGCACTCCATATAAAGATCTTTTTTGCCCCAACTACTCGGGTTTGTTAAAACTGTAATCGGAAAGAGCACCCGTAATGTAGAGGCCACTAGAGCAGCAAGACTCGCTGAGCCGGCCCAAGAGTGGCAGAGCTAACAAAGAAACAGAATCAGAACTCGGACGCCAACTAACAAAAGATACACAACTCTTAAGAGAGTCAGTCAGAGTTTAGCAGCCATGACAAAATATTACCTGTGCAGCGGAGCACTGGTGGATGACCCAAAGGCTCCATAGTGGGACGGGTCACATACAGAAATAACTAACAACACAGAGTTTCTTGATACTGTGCAGATCACCCCTTCTCAATCCACAAGACAAGCATTTACGGTCAATGCCCAGATACATGCCCATGATTACCCTCAAGTGCACGAAAACTTGAAAGGTGCGGAGGGGAGACTCATGGTCTTCAACCAGCTATCGGAGCGCGGTTTAGAATAAACCATAACAACATGCCGAATTTAAAAGAAAATTAAGGATTACTTGCCCAAAAGAAGACACCAGAGTCTGGGAAATCTAGCTCAAGATAATACGTACAGGGAGACAACACCCCCTCCCATGCCCCCAATGCCAGGACATCAAACCAGAACCAGGAAAAGACTCCAGTTTAGGGGGGATGTCCCGAACATAAAGACCAGATTGCCAAAAAACAGGCAAATTACATGGCAGGGAGTTGGGTGCCTTATGTCTGCAACATCACTTCGCTCACAAACAAAGTCCTGGACAAGAAACCCTGGAGGGGGGAAATCTCAAAGACAGGGAGAAGAACTGAAAGCTTCCAAAACAAGTGATATTACATGTCTGCATTGAACTTCGTGTTGAACCCCCTAGTGACAGTCTTTGATATGTTGAAAGGAGAAGTCCAAACGCAGGCAGGAATTCTGCTGGAGCTCACAAGGGATGTGGGCTAATGTGACTCCTCATTAGTGGGTTTAAGTAATGCAATAAATACATGGACAGCATTAGCACTGAACAACGTAATAGTGGAGGTCACAAAAAAAGGCTTGGACATAAGTGCGATCCTAGTAGCCCTGCGAGATGTAAAAACAGAGGGGAAAGAACTCAGAGAAATGATGATAGAAATGGCGTAGAGGGCCAATGAAAAAAGAGAACCAAAAAACAATGACGAGGGATGTCCGATGGAGGTTGATGAGACTCCCCTCTCAGAATCAACCTTGGAAGAATTTCATAGAATGGCCCAAATAGCTGAGGGAGAAGAAGTAAAATCAACAGACCTATACCATAGAAAAACCTGGTTGGCGAGGAATAGGAAACTGAAAGAGATTGGATAGCATGTAAGCATCAAAATTATCAAAGGAAAAGGAAAACAAAAAGAAAGGAGTTAAAAAAAAGACTGAAGTCATAATCTCCGATAGGGAATGAAAGAACTAAAATAAAAAAATTTGAAGAACACAGGTACAGCAAGCTTCATAAAGGCACTTACTGTTTCAACCACAGAAAACCGTAATACCTCGGGAGACCAACCTAGGTAATTCACGTTGGAAGATAAAAAAAGGCAACACCAGGCTCCTGAGAAACAAGAGGATCAAGCACGTTCCACTAGAAGGGGAAAGATAATAACGGGACACCATCTGGGAAATTCTCCAAAGTAGTGGTAGTCAAAGCAAGTATTGGTATACAGACAGAGGTGACAAACACAACAATGGAAATGGCCACCACAGACTGTCTTGGGAATAGAAATGACGAGCCAAAAAAGACAAAAAACCTACACTCCCTCTCGAACGCTGCTCCAATGCAAATAGAGAAAGTTCAAAAGTCAGTCAAATGGGCACCTATTTTTCTCCAAGGAAAAAACTGGCCACCAAATCAACAGAGCAACCAGAACATTGCAGCCACCACATTAAAATCTAAAAATCGGAAACTGGCCCCAATCATTGAATAGAGGAGAAAAATATTAACATTCATCGGGTTGAACAAGAGAATACCACACTAAGGCAAAATCCAAGATGTTCAATGGACCACACCAACCTATTGCAGAAAACACCAAACAGACAGGAGAATGAGGAAATGATCGGGATACCCCCAACTGAGATACAAGAAGAACAGACAAAGGAGGAGCCCCAGGATACAACAAAAATAGAAGATATAAACCCTTTTGTCATCCCAAGATTATGGTTCAAAAGTTCATCAGTGCAACTTATAACTAAATCTGTGAATATCGGCACTATCTTGAACTTCTTCAAACAAACCCCAGATCTGTATCTATTCTCAACTGATGACATTGAATTTATCCGATTTCTATTGGACTATACAGTATACGTGGCAAAGGTGGCAAAAGTGGGTGTAAGAGCAATCTTGTCAGTGTCCAGTGACCTCTTAAAACATGGCTTAGAGGTCCATACAACCCGGCCTAAAGGAAATCAGGTGCTAAAGGAAGGGGGACTGGCACGAGGGGGGGGGGAGAGGTAAATCAGACAATGGTATTAGTGATTCAGGAAGGGCTGATAAAACAACTGATGATGGAAACTCTGATCAGCAGGGTGACCCACAGACGAAAGTTTGGTGAATGCTCCCCAAAATACTTATGCAGGTATTTCAAAAATTAGGAGTAGGAACAAAACCCCTGTTAGAAATAAGGAATGGTGATTCATGAGTTGGAACACACAGTGCTTCAATTCCTTCACAACAAAAACTATAAAAAAAATATATATTTGGGCAGAATTACATAATATTCTTTCAAGAAACCTGATTGACAAATATATTCCAAATAGAGGGTTTTACAACTCTACATCAAGCAGCATTATCTCAGGACAAGAGGATAACTGTAGGTGGATTGCTTATTGCCACCTGAGATTCCATAATAACAGAATCAGAAATAATATCCACGAATCAGGAAGGGATATTGCCAACAAAATTGAAGCTGCGAACTAATGACCAACAAGAAAAATTAATCGCTATTAATATATACTGGAACACCATCTGTATCAAACTCACAGCCTTCTTAGAATCCCTGGCAGACCTCCTGACTATAGTTAGCACTGAGTACCCTGGAATACCAATCCTAATAGAGGAGACTTTAAAACAAAATGTATTTCAACTCAGGCCAGAGGGGATAGATCCAATTTAAAATGGATTTCCACCTTGGGAAGAAGATGGGTGGCATTCCTTTTGGAGTGGAATCTAAAAATGACAAACGGTACACTAGAGGGGGATATCCACCTGGCAGCAAGCAGGAAGCGAGGTAGAGTAGCCTCTACCATAGATTACCTATTTCTAACTCCACAGCTTCTTAGTTCTTGTAAGAGCTTTGGAATAATGAATGGAGGGACTAGTGACCATAGTCGTCTGGAGGCAATAATGTCCTTGGGGCTTAACATAAATATAGAATGTCAACCTCAATCATTATCTGTGAATAATGGGAAAAACAGGTTGATACAGTACAAAAGGGAAGAAAAACACTTGAATGCTGCATTGCAAAAGACCTGTCATCATTTATCTGACTATATGCTGAGGGACAGGTGTAATCCATTAGTCTTCCAGGACTTCTTATGGTCCACTGACAAACCAATGAATATAAATGAAGGTAAACTCAGAACCCAACATCATACGTTTGACGAAGAGACCTGGTTAAAAAACAGAAAATTACGACAAATGTTAAGAATCTTGAGGCTTAAAAACTTAAATCTAAAAAACTATGAGGAAAATAATTTAAGGAGAGAATATAAAAACTGGTCCCGGGGCCATCAAATACTCCTTTTTCAGAGAGATGGAGAGTTAATGTTAGGAACATTATGTAATAATAAGTCTCGTAACTTCTGGGCAATAGTTAGCAACAGGAATCCCCACAGAGTGTCACATTAAGCAATCTTGTTCCAGAACTAGAATGGATTAAATACATGAGTCTACAATATAAGCAGCCCTTAGCTAACCTCCACTTTAAGAGCCCCGAAATATCCTGGAAGATGAATTCTGTGGAAAATGATATCTCCGAACTAATATGAAAGACATCTTCCTCTAGAGCAGCTCGACCAAATGGCTTAACTTAGCATGTCCTTAACAACAATGTGCCCCTTTGGTCCAGGTTGCTAACTGTATGGCTTGGGGAGATACTGAAAAAAGGGAGTTTCCTCAATCCTGGAGGACCTCCATTGTAATCCCTATTTTCAAGGGGGGGATTGTACAGATCCAGCCAAATACTGCCCGATTGCCCTCCTTGACGTTGAAAGTAAGATATTTATGGGATTGGTGTTAAAGGAGTTGTGGGCCAGTTGTCATGACCCTTACCTCTGCCCCTCACTGGCAAGTCAGCCTTCCAGTGAGGGCCAGGTCAAAGGCCCTAAAACCTCATCCAAGACTCTCCATCATGAAGACCAACATTAGAATGGGACTATTTACTTGAGACTATTTAACATGGGGGGTTCAGCCAACATGGAGGCACACACATAGCTCAGTTACAAAGAACTGAGCTATGCGGTCTAGTCTTTTGGGTGTGGCAGGCCAGGGACTACTTTACCTGGACTACTTTGGGTGTGGCAGGCCTGGGACTATTCTACCTGGACTACTTTACCTGAGTCTATTTAAACCGCACCCAACCAGCAGAACATGCTTCACGTTATTCTGCTGTGGGGAGCGTAACGCTCACCGTGTCCAGATCTTTGATGCCAGCTTACCTGAAACGTAGGACCTGAAGAGAGAGAAAGAACACTATGAAACTTACCTGGAACAGTATTCTGTCTTCAATCCATCGCCGACTTCAGTTCCACTCACCTGAGGGTATGAACTCCATCACCCGGCACTGCATGCATACCATAACCTGGAAAGAGGCGAAAGAAAGACAGCATTAGTAAACGTTTACTCACGTTTCCTCCCGAATGAAGAAAGCCACAGAATTCTTATCTGGGTAGTCATCTCCTGATCAGTATCATCTCTGGAACATTACGGCGCTCGGCGAGGAATATCGCGACCTGCAAGGAGAGAAAAGACACAGGTTAGCAATATAAAAGGTGAATCAGCACTGCTCATTGCGCTTTACTCAATGGACAGCATCGTGTACACTGCGCTTTTGCCTACCGGCCCATGCGCATCTTCAAACTGCATGACAACACAAAAATACCTTTCCATACCTAAAAGGAAAGAAGCAAGACATTATTATTCAAACTAAGAGGAACATAAGAACTGCATATAAAGACTGTAAAGCAGCAAACCTACGGAGTTGCAGCAGGCCTGGATTCCCACAGGGGGGCTTGCACCAGTGAAGTAACTTGCTCGCTGCTCGCCCCCCACATCTATGTACCCCTGCCACGAGGAGCAGGACAGAGAATCCACCTCTTACAATATTAAGGTGAGGAGAAGGCCCAAGGGGGAGGAAGGAGTTGAGGCCAAGGGTGGTGGGAAAACAAAGACAATCTGGTATTGAATCCATCTCTCCTTTATTGCAGACCCATCTTTAACCAGAGGCCTTACCAAGGGACCGGGAGAGAGTTCGAGAGTGCAAATCATCCAACCAGGGCTGGGTGGCGTCCCCGTGGATACCAGGTGAGCGCAACACCAGTAGAGAAAAAAATTCTCCCAAATTTCAAAACAGCTTTTCGCAGGATTCATTCTAGAGCATTGAATGGAACAGTGCTGGGATTTCTGTGTGAAAAGTAGCAGATTAGGGGAGGCCAACCCCTTTACAGGGCATAGATTGACCTCTCAAAAGTATTTGACAGAGTGAATAGGGAACGCCTTTGGAGAAAACTCAAAAGCTGGGGTCTACCAGCACCCATCCTAGCAATGTTGGTGAAATTACATGATGACACCACTATAAGAATTAGATTGGATGAAGTGGTTCATATATCAGAACATGTGAGAGTGGAGAGAGTGGTAAGGAAGGGATGTATGGCAGCCCCCTTCTCTTCAATCTCTAGCTCACAGATATGGGGAGAGCATTGGATGCATCAGCGTTGGCTAGCCACAAAATCAATAAATGTGAGATCAAATGGCTAGTCTACGCCGATGATATTGTTTTGCTCAATAACACAGCAGTTGGGCTTTAGGATATTGTTAAACTCGTTTGAGATGTGCGCGAAAGGAAATGATATATCTATCAACCCGGGGAAATCAGAAATAGTAATTTTTAAGAGACCATGTAGAAAGGTCCCTAAATATAAGTGGACTCTGGGTGATCAAAGTATCCCAGTTGTAGATGAGATTGTTTACTTGGGTTTTAAACTCTATGCATCCTCAACAGAGGCCATAATCAATATAGATTTTGGTGAAAAGATCACACATTTAACTGCCCAAATGAAGAAACTGCTGGTTAAATATTGTAAATTCTCTCTAAAACCTGTGATTATATTTCATACTGCTAAAGTTGTCCCAGTAATTTCGTGTGGCCTAGAAGCCAGACCGACTGCCTGGGAAACGAACTGGCATAAACTGGAGGGGCGACTGTGGAGGAAGGTCATCAATGTCCCCCAGAGCCTCCCAATATCAAGCCTGAGATATGAGCTGGGCCTAAGATCACTCAGGCATCAAGCAGAATGGAAACTGGTCTCCCTATATCGTTTGATAATAATACTGCAAGACAACTTACTCTACGGAGACATTAATGGCCACCTGATGAATTCCCCATTGGCTTTGCTGTCCAACCTAGAACATCTGGTAATAAAAATATTGAAGGAGTGTGACAGCAATGTTGATACATTATTATGCAATTCTTTGAAGGTTAAAAAGTCGATGGAAAGGTTGAATTGGATTCATGCTATCGAAGTAATGCGTAAATTGGTTTTAGCAAAATCGCTTTTGATGTATGATAAGGAAATTGGGTTTTTGCCTAAATATTTGAGACTATTCCCAGATCGGAATGTGAGATAGCTCTTTCTTAGTGGTCGGTTAAACATAATCCACACAGGTAAAGTGTTATCTCACTGGATTAGGAGTGCTGATGCTAGAAAACTCTGTTCAATCTGCAATGATCCAAGCAAGCAGACCATTTGACATGTTTGAATGGAGTGCCAGGGAACCTGGAATGTAAGAGTGAGATATCTGAGACGATTTGTGGATAGAGAGGTGGGTCTGGTATCAGAGATGTTCTGGGACAGGTTAATAGCTGGGCACAAGATAGCACTCACCTTAAATGTCATCAAGGTGCTCCGATCTTGGAGATTAATACATTAGAAGATCAAAGATTGTACATATGGGAAAAATGGGTTCAAATTGCTTATAAAGTCATCCTCTTTCCCCCAAATTGTTATGTTATGTATGAATGTTTCAAATGATACATATCTGTTCTAATCATTCATGTGAAAAAACGATTCTCGGTTAAACCACAATAAAAACATATTTACAAATCAAAAAACAAAAAATAATACACAGTTCTACTTTTGACCTTTACTTTCCCACAATTCAACAAAGGCTTCCCTCCACCAGGCTCCAGCCTGCCTCTCTTTCCACATTCACCTTTTGGCTTGATCACAGTGCTGCACATGCTTCACTCTGCCGGACTAGAGCCTGTCTTTACACCTTTTCACTTTATTGCAGTTCTGCACAGGCGTCCCCCTGCTGGGCTCGAGCCTGTCTTTCTGTTTGTGGGTGTTCCCTTCCCCTTTTCACTTTCGAAGACTTTCGAACCTCCAAGGATTTTATGTAGACCGCTACATGACCACTTCAACTTCACTTTAAACAATTCTACAATCAACAATCTTCCACATCTTGCAACACCAATGCCTCTTGGTACTTGTAGTTTCGTATTCTCTTTACTTTGCCTTTTTTGGCATCTCCCAAAGTTTATATACTTTGCTCTCTTAGCATGTTCAGAGTTCACATACTTTGCTTTTCACTTATTCAACTCTCTTTCGGGATCGCGGTACTTTCTTGCCTTTGGTTCCTGTTGTAATTCACTTCAACTCACATTTCACAGAGAATTTCGCCTTGCAGGACAACTCTGTTACTTTGTATCCTTTCCTTTTACAATTCAGCAATTGGCCTTTCCATTATGCATTTTGGGTTACAGTTACTTTTGCTTTTAACACAAACCATGCTTTTGTTGCCTTCGATAACTCACTGGTCGTCTTAATTGGTCTTCTTGCATCACCGCCTTTCATAAAGTAGTCAAGGGCATTACCAAGGCCTCCTATGCTCCTCCGCCAGGAGGGTCGCGGGCTGCTTTCAAGCACCTTAAAAGTTTTGTGCTTACGCTCACTCAGTTTCAGTCTCGGTTTCAGCCTTGGAATGTGTGGAATTCTCACCTGGCTCTCTCCCGTTCTTCACAACAGCTGATCAGCCCCTTGGCCCCTCCAACTTCCATAGCCTGGTTCGCAACAGCCCCGAAAGAGCTGTTCATCCTTGTATCCAGCCTCCCTTACAGTGTGCCTGTGTGCACCACCTTTTATCCTGACTGGGAATGTGAACAAGTGGCAGGTGTGGAAGCCCGCAGTGGGGCCACGGCGTGATGTTTGGCGCCGCTCTGGGGCATTGACACTCGCTGGTTGCTGCAAGCCACGCCCCCTTGGACATTTACAGGCACCAAATTCCCTGCAGCAGTGAAACCCGTGGCAGGGCAAGGGCGCAGTCTTTGGTGCCACTCTGCCACTCTGGGGCACTGAAACTTGCTGGTTCCTGCTGACCACACCCCCTTGGACATTTCCAGGCACTAAAGTCCCTGCAGCGGTGAACCCCACGGCAGGGCAAGGGCACAGTGTTTGGCGCCACTCTGGAGCACTGAAACTCCCTGATTCCCACATGCCACGCCCCCTTCGACATTTACTGGCACCAAAGTCCCTGCAGTGGTGAAACCCGCGGCTGCGCAAGAGGCAGTGTTTATCACCACTCAGCACCACTCTGGGGCAGTGAAATCTGCTGGTTCCTGCATGCCATGCCCCCTTGGACATTTACAGGCACCAAAGTCGTGCAGATGTGAAGCCCAGGCAAGGGCGCAGTGATTGGCACTGTAGGTGTTCTGCGCATCGGGGGGACTTAAGACTAAATCACAGTAAGGCCTTCCTTGAACGTCGCCTGAACCCCTTCTGAGGATGCAAGGTGAGAGTAAAGTAACAGTAACACAAGTATGCAGAAGCATGCAAAGAGATCCAGGACATTGCGCCCATTTATTTTGAAAATGTATTTATTATTGTCCAATTTTCAAATTCGCTCTTTACTGATAACACGTGTTTCGGCCCTTGCTGGCCTTTCTCAAATCAGGGCTAAGCATAGTATTTATATATTCATACTATTGTAATGTAAGATAATAAAAATAACACAGAGTTCAAGAGAAATCCAGATGTCCAATGCAAAATCAACAAAAACGTTAAACAAAAGGTAATCAGGTATTAATTACGTCATACAAATGTAAAAGTAAATATAGATTCCACCATATTCACATGTAATCCAAAGACATCATGAGCAAAGAAAGAGAAAAGATTTGGCATTGATACAATTGCAACATATTGAACAGCAAAGACATTTTTTTGAATTGAACATATGATAATTTAACACATGATATAAACTGAATTGTAAGGAAGGGTAAGAGAGAGAGGGGAATGGACAAACAAACACACAGAGACAAGAAACGGATATTGCATTAGTCACGGTTGTACCAAACCAAAATACATAGTTAGAGCCATAACTCTTAGTCACCATTACTTACCCACATTGGGGACATTGCTTCCTCTTAAGTAAGTTGTATGTATTGGGTCAAATCCCACTACATGTAATCTGGTGCAAAAATAGATATGAGAGAACTCATTATTCCAAGTATTGTAGCCCACATATTAAGTCAAGTCATTGCTTTAGGAGCAGTACTGCGGTCCCAGTATAGTAGTCTGCACATTAAATTAAGTTGTAACTTATAGGAGCATTGAAAGCGTGCCATAATCATTTAGTGTAAATACTAAAGGAAGCCCTACGTGTCATCAGAATCTCACGTGAGGCTACATAAATAATATCCAATCTCCCACGTCCGCTGCTATCACTTTTTGTGATAGTATTCTAACCCATTATTTAGTTAAAATAAATTCTAGTTTAGTTGTAACCAAAGTTATACAATGCGCAATGCACGAGAACAAAAGAGAACACTTACTCAAAGAAACTGCAGTCACATGCGTTGGCTTCGTACTGAGAAGGCGGGCGCCATCTTGGGACTATTTGTTAGGTTCCCATGGTGACGCCTAGCTGAATCCGCCGCTGCGCTGGGTTGCTAAGCAACTTGCACACGGATTACCTAGTTTAGCAAGGAGCTAATGTCAGTTAGACGTGAGTCTACCTGCAATAAACTGCATCTTAAAATGTAGTTAAAGGTCATTAGGTTTGAATACATAAACTCAGAAAGTTACATTTTCAAGTGAAAAGAGTCGTATTGGTTGTCATGGTAACTAGACTACACACACAAATTTGTTAAAGGTGTATACCTTCTTATAGTAATGAACTGTTCATACTATGCGTTCCAATATCATATATTCACCTATGCAAATCTTGTCAATAGAATTCAGGTCTGTAAAATGAATGCACTAACATGAGGTCATGTATATATTATAATATGTCTCATCAAGGACCTTGGGGAGTGTTATGGGGAAGTATAACAGAAAGAACAACAAAGGTATAATGAGGTTCACAGTAGTATAGTGTCAAGACTGTTAAGTCACGAAAACTAATGCATGATAATATCACATCATTAACAATAAAACCATATATTGCAAAAACATACACATATAGTGATATACCTAGCATAGCACCAGTCTAACACATTAGTAGCACTACTTATATCTTTGTTCCAATAAGAATGATACCATTTCGGTGTCTAGATTCAAACCGAGCTCAGCTGTGTTGAAAAAACAAATAATTCTCGCTTCTGCTTGACGTAATGCTTGGACTCTGTCTCCACCCCTGCTCTTCATTGTAATATATTGTAGACCAATGAATTGTATGTTTGCCTTATCATCCATCTGATGATTCTTTTGCCAATGTGCAGCTAGGGGCAAAGTCAGATCCTGACTTCCAATTTTAGCCAAGTGCTCACGCATTCTTATCCTAAGCTCTCTTTTGGTGCTGCCTATATATAGTTTTGTACAGGTGCATCTGATAGCATAGACGACATACTTTGTTCTACAGTTAATCATATGTTTAATGGTGAACACTTTTCCATTTTGACCCTCTAGTCTTTTATTTTTATCACCCTCAAATTTGCACATCGTGCAGAAACCACATTTCCTGAAACCTGGTTCAGTTTTGGTGAGCCAAGTAGTTTCTCTATCTTTTACTGGATCCGGTAACAATGATGGGCAAATGATTGTTTTGAGGGTGCTGGCTTTTTTGAAAATAACTGTTGGTCTGTCATCAATGGGTTTGCACAAATGTTCATCCAACTGTAATAAATACCAATGTTTTTGTAACGTTCTTCTAATTAGTTGATGGTCTTTATTGAATTGCGTTATGAACATGAGTTTCATCTGTTTATCCTCTGATGAATTCTTAGGGGTTAATGTCTCCTCTTGTTGTAGGTTCTTAGTTTTCTCAAATGCTTTTTGCAGCCATTTGTTAGGATAACCTCTTTGTTTGAAGCAGTGCCTCAGGAGTTTGCACTCTTGTTTGAATTTGTGGTCATCTTTGCAATTACGCCTTGCTCGAATATATTCACCGAGGGGAATGTTATGAATGGTTGCACGTTGATGACAACTGTACGCGTGTAGAACTGAGTTCACTACAGTTGGCTTGTGAAAAGTCCAAGTTTCTAAATGATCATCTCGTACATGGATAGTGAGATCTAAGAAATGTATTAGTGTGCCATTGTTTTCTCCTGTAAATTCTATCTCAAATTGGTTCTGATTCAGTCTTTCTGTAAATTCTTTAAATGCAATGTCAGATCCTTTCCAAATCAAAAAGATATCGTCTATGTATCTTATCCAAAGTTTGATTTTGTCCTTAAATGCTAGGTCCTGATACACTGTACATTCTTCCAACATCCCCATAAAGATGTTGGCTAACAATGGAGCATAGTTGGCACCCATTGCCACTCTTTTTAGTTGTTGATATAGACAATTATTGAAAATAAATAGGTTGGAATCCAAAGTTATCTGCAGCATTTCTTTCAACATGTCTATTTGAAGGTAATAGGATGCAGAGTCGTCTCTGAAAGTATGATCAATGGAGGCTAGTGCCCATTTATGTTTTATGATATGATATGATATGATATGGCATTTGTAACGTGCCTATACACAAGTGTACTGACGTGTATAGCGCCTTGACGTCCAGAGTGGCCAGTATGAAGGAATCCTGCCACACAAATGTTTGGAGTATGCGGATAAGGCTGGAGGAGTCCCGTAAGTAGGATTTAACTAAAGTAGCATGTGCTTTCAAAATACCATCCAGATATTCAGATAGATTTTCTGAGACCCAACCAATACCATGTGATATTGGGCGGCCCTCAGGTATGTGTGATAATGTTTGTGAATCTTGGGTAGGAAGTACATGGTTGGCGTTACAGGATTTTTTGTGATGAAATAGGATTGTTCTTCACCTGTGATGAGGCCCTTTCTGTGCCAGCTCATTATTGATTCTTCAATTTGACTAAGAATTGTTTGGCTGTCTGTTGGATTCAATTTTCTATAGCATCCAGGTGTTGATAAATGATTGGCGGCCATACGTCAATAATCTTCTCTATCCATTACCACGATATTACCTCCTTTATCTGCCTCCTTTATGACTATTGATGTACCCTCATATAAGGTCTTAAGGGCTTTTCTTTCCCCCTTTGTTAGGTTGTCTTGATCATGTGGCATCCGACTATGGTCATGATTCATACATTGAGATAGGTTGTATAGATCTTTTGTAACCGCTCTATAAAATGTGTCGATGATACTATCAGAAGACAATATCATGGTTGGCGTTACAGGATTTTTTGTGATGAAATAGGATTGTTCTTCACCTGTGATGAGGCCCTTTCTGTGCCAGCTCATTATTGATTCTTCAATTTGACTAAGAATTGTTTGGCTGTCTGTTGGATTCAATTTTCTATAGCATCCAGGTGTTGATAAATGATTGGCGGCCATACGTCAATAATCTTCTCTATCCATTACCACGATATTACCTCCTTTATCTGCCTCCTTTATGACTATTGATGTACCCTCATATAAGGTCTTAAGGGCTTTTCTTTCCCCCTTTGTTAGGTTGTCTTGATCATGTGGCATCAGACTGTGGTCATGATTCATACATTGAGATAGGTTGTATAGATCTTGTGTAACCGCTCTATAAAATGTGTCGATGATACTATCAGAAGACAATTGTGGATTGAATTTTGATTTCGTCTTCAGTTCTTTGGTACTCAGAAGATCTGGTTTGATTCTTAATTCATAGAGTAAGTTATGCATCTCAAAATTCTCATCTTCAATCAAGGATCTTAGAATGAAGGTGTCTTCTATATCCTTTATTGTTAACTCACTGATAGGTGTCGATATTTCTTTAACTTGGTGGTTCCTGGGTGCTTTAGTCGCAAAGAATTTATTGAACCTCAATTTGCATATGAATTTGAACAAGTCAATATGTATGTCAATATCTATAAGCCTTTTGGCTGGTGCTAAAGACAGTCCTTTGTTGAGTAACCTCCTCTGATCCTCAGAAATAGGTCTTGCAGAAAGATTCAGTACCAAATCCTTATTTATTTGTTTTTGTTGGTTTCCTTCGAACTGGCCCTCGTCTGTCTTTTGTTTTCTATTGTGGTGTCTTGTCCTTCACTGTTTGTATCCCCCCCTCCTTCCTCTCCTCCTTGTGGTGGGATGGGTGTGTTCACCGTTGGTGGTAGTTGAAAACAGACTGTTTTTTGCATTAGGTTTCTGTTGCCCTTCTTATATCGTTTAATTTGATTCATGTATCCTTTATCCTGTTTAGTTTGTGATATCTCAGCATCAGCAAAATCTGGTTCTGAGTCAACTTCCGAACTTGCATATGACGTATTTGGTGTGGAGCTTCTTGAAGATGATTTGGTATAACTGTCATATTTTGTTTGAAATGTATACACTCTGTCTTCTTTGTAATCCTGATCATCTCTATAGCTTTTCCTTAGTTTTCTGATTTTGACTTCATCTTGATATGTTTGCAAAATATCATACATCTTTTCATAATTTTTATGTTTCGTCTCCTCACTAGATTTCATCTCACTTATTTCCTTCTTTATGGCCTCAATCCCTTCTATTGATCTCTTATGTTCCCTTGTAGCATGTTCGATCAGTAAGTCCATCATTTTCATGGAACTGTTGTTGAGATTTGCCTCTCATGCTTCAGCCAAATTGGTGTCTTTATTGCTGTTGAAATTTGGAAAGATCAGGATTCTGAAGCCACGCGGTACTTGATCATTCTTAACATAATTCTGTTGAATCTAGACAACAAAATGGTATCATTCTTATAGGAGTGCTACTAATGTGTTAGGTTGGTGTTATACTAGATATATAACTATATGTGTATGCTTTTGCAATATATGGGTTTATTGTTAATGATGTGATATTATCATGCATTCGTTTTTGTGACTTAACAGTCTTGACACTATACTACCGTGAACCTCATTATACCTTTGTTGTTCTTTCTGTTATACTTCCCCATAACACTCCCCAAGGTCCTTGATGAGACATATTATAATATACACATGACCTTATGTTAGTGCATTCATTTTACAGACCTGAATTCTATTGACAAGATTTGCATAGGCGAATACATGATATTGGAACGCCTAGTATGAACAGTTCATTACTATAAGAAGGTATACACCTTTAACAAATTCACGTGTGTAGTCTAATTACCATGACAACCAATACAACTTTTTTCACTTGAAAATGTAACTTTCTGAGTTTATGTATTCAAACCTAACGACCTTTAACTACATTTTAAGATGCAGTTTATTGCAGGTAGACTCACGTCTAACTGACATTAGCTCCTTGCTAAACTAGGTAATCCGCGTGCAAGTTGCTTAGCAACCCGGCACAGCAACGGATTTGGCTAGGTGTCACCATGGGAACCTAACAAATAGTCCTAAAATGGCGCCCGCCTTCTCAGTACGAAGCCAACACGTATGACTGCAGTTTCTTTGAGTAAGTGTTCTCTTTTGTTCTCGTGCATTGCGCATTGTATAACTTTGGTTACAACTAAACTAGAATTTATTTTAACTAAATAATGGGTTAGAATGCTATCACAACAATTGGGAGCAGCGGACGCGGGAGATTAGATATTATTTATGTAGCCTCACGTGAGATTCTGATGACACGTAGCGCTTAGTTTAGTATTTACACTAAATGATTATGGCACGCTTTCAATGCTCCTATAAGTTACGACTTAATTAAATGTGCTGACTACTATACTGGGACCACAATACTGCTCCTAAAGCAATGACTTGATTTAATATGTGGGCTACGATACTTGGAATAATGAGTTCTCTCGTATCTATTTTTGCACCAGATTACATGTAGTGGGATTTGACCCAATACATACAACTTACTTAAGAGGAAGCAATGACCCCCAATGTGGGTAAGTCATGATGACTAAGAGTTATGGCTCTAACTATGTATTTTGCTATGGTACAACCGTGACTAATGCAATATCAGTTTCTTGTCTTTGTGTGTTTGTTTGTCCATTCCCCTCTCTCTCTTACCCTTCCTTACAATTCGGTTTATATCATGTGTTAAATTATCATATGTTCAATTCAAAACATTTTCTTTGCTGTTCAATATGTTGCAATTGTATCAATGCCAAATCTTTTCTCTTTCTTTGCACATGATGCCTTTGGATTACACGTGAATATGGTGGAATCTATATTTACTTTTACATTTGTATGACGTAATACCTGATTACCTTTTGTTTAACGTTTTTGTTGGTTTGGCATTGGACATCTGGATTTCTCTTCAACTCTGTGTTATTTTTATTATCTTACATTACAATAGTATGAATATATAAATACTATGCTTAGCCCTGATTTGAGTAAGGCCAGCAAGGTCCGAAATACGTGTTATCAGTAAAGGGCGAATTTGAAGATTGTACAATAACAATAATAAATCCATTTTCAACATAAATGGGCACAATATCCTGGATCTCTTTGCATGCTTCTGCATACTTGTACTACATTTTATGAATGGTTTTTCTTGGCTTACAGTCAAAGCCAGTGACATGCGACGATATAAAAAATATTTTTGAGCATGTGGAATTAAGGGGTTTTTCCTGTGCCCATTCCACATTGGTTTAACCTGCTGCAATTAGCCTGAACCTTTTGAGGTTTAATTGTGATCAACGAGTTGCCAAATAGACCAGCTGTATCAATAAGCCTGGCTTTCCCCTTTTCTTAAAGTAACAGTAAGGTTGGCCCAACAACCAGGTGCTGTGGAGTCCTTGCCCACCTCTCCTTTCCCCCTGCTCCTATTTTGCAAACAGCTCCCCCACAGCCCGGCACACAAGTCCTACTAGAGCCCAAGTCCCAGCACAGGATACTGGTCATGATGAGGCAGCAGCAACGGGTGGTTCAATCACTGATGCATGGTTGGAAATGCAACGCTACATCTGGCTTATTTCACAGGGGAGATCCTGGGGGACCAGATAACTCCAGCAACCCTGTGGGCGAGGTTCACGCCCTGATAGAAGAGATCCACCATTTCTTAAGATTTAGTATAGAAGTTCCGGGAGGAGCACAAACTGTAATAGATGACTACCACCGAGGAGTGGTGCCTAGCAGCCTGGGGCGTTTGCCTGCTATGTGCCTTGGTGGAGGTGGCATAGCTATAGACCAGGTAGAGAATCCTACATGCATGGATGTTGCCAACGTCAAAGCTACGGACCCCACGGATGAAAAAGCAGGTGCAAATGGCTTCTTTGCCCCTATCCTTATTGGCACTCCCTAGTACTGTGACCCCTCTAATTCTAATGCGACATCTAGCCATGACATCAATCATGTCCATTCAGTCCCCACCTCCTGATCTATCCAACACTAGGACATCAAAACTGCACACACCAGGGGTGGAGGATGTCATCCAGGCTGTCGCCACCAAATCCACCCCACCATCAACGTCTGCCCCCGTGATCACCAACCGGGCTCTCGATTCTCTGCTACTTCCTGCCTTTCACAAGATCCATCATGTGACCACTTTGGTACCACAGTCTTTGGTCCCAGTGGACACAGTGACTTACGACACAGCGGAAGACAACCTCCCCTTCTAGATCCTCTTGCATCGCCTGGAATGAGAACCTGTCGAGCATGCACTCAGGGGCTAGTTCTTTCCTTTGGTTAACCCCATTCAGGGCCCCCAAGATTCCAAGTCATGTAACCAATCATGGCATCAATACAGTAATCCCTGATGCAAACCCTGCCTATTACAAATTGGATCCTGCTAGTGTTCATTTGATCATTGCCCCCTGTGAATCGGACAATGCGACTAGGGACTTCAGTAAGTTTCTCAAACTTAAGGCAAAGTCCACCCTATTGGCGGCCCATGACCTAATTTCTATGGGTACCCCAAGTGCCTGCAGGGAGGATATCAGAGCACATAGTACAAGGCATAGAGGGAGCATTTTCAAGTGCTGCAACCGAGGGAGGCCTAGAAGCACCAAATGATGCCTCCACGGGGTACCCATATTGGCGGGGAATAAGAAAGAATCACAGGATGCCCTGTTAAATAAATGTCTACACTGGTTGCGTACTGTCAGAGGCTGCGCTTTTGTGTCCAGAGAAACCATGGTGGGCTGCTGTAGAGTGGCGAGCAAGTACAACAACTCCAATGACACCGTAATAATTTGGGACCGGAGAGTGGCCAATGGTGTGCTTGGAAGCAGTGGGCAGGTGGGCCGGATGGCCAAGAGCGGGATCTTGATCAGTCCGTATCCCCATCCTGGATTAGTTGGCTCACATTAAACATTACCACTCCCTACTCCTTAAACTGGCGCGAACCTTACCCCTTTTATGATGAGATCAGATGGGGTCTAACGTAGCTGGTTCAGTCAGGCCTGTGGTATATCGGACTGGGCTATGATGGTCATTTAAGGGATAAACCAAGCAGTGGGCTTTTTGCCATTCTTTTGTTCTTACTCCTTACTGCTGTTTATTTTTCTTTTGTCCATTGATTCAACATGTTGTATTTTGTTTATTACGTTTAAACGTTTGATAGGATGTACTTTGATGGCCTGACAGCTCAATAAAGTTGTTTGATTGACTGTATTCTTTCTGGCCTCATTCCTCATCTTCCTCGGCTCAGTAGTGTTGGCAACATAAAGAGCGGAGGAATTATGGGAGTTGTAGTTTCCCATACAATAAGCAGGGATAGGGGTTAGATGCATTGTGGAAAAAGGGGATACCACGTCTCACCATTGGGTGCTCCTCCCCGACTCCCTGAGGACGCCCTACCAAGGTGATCCTCTCTCGCTTGTCCATCCCGAGGGTCAGGATCCAAAAGTGATGGCCTTTCCCTGGCCACCTGAGTACGGGATCACCGGGGACTAGGTTGTGAATCACCATATGTTTTTTTTCAAAGGCAATAGATGCACGCCCCTCTTCTGTCCCTGTAGTCCTGTGACATGAATGCAACATAAGCTACTTCCTTTTGGTGTGCCGAAAATGTAACTACCAATGAATGGTGATGAATAGAAAGGCTATAGAGGGAATGGATTGAGGCCTGTAGTAAGATTCTGCCAAAAATGACAAGTATATAATTCATGATGTCATTACTACCTACATTAAATCCATTATCATATTCACATGAGTGATTGTGTTCCATAGGAATGCTGCAAGATGACAAACGTATGCTACCTGAAAGGTTTTCTTATTATAACAAACTAAGGCAGAATTAATGTTCACAAGGAACAACTATGAAAGACATGAATGGGTTGGTGAATGGTAAACATATCAAAACTATGCAAAGAACTGTGTTTAAACAGAATGCTGAAATAGGTTATGTTGCAATTATGTTTACAGTTATTTTCATTTATATAGACATCCCTGTAAGTGAAAATACAGAAAATTACATCACAGGGAGTGAAGAAACAATGATCATTAATTTGCATATGTATTGTAATGTGTATAGCGCCTTTCACCATTAGTATGGTCACACCGTGCTGTTGTTTGAATGCCTTCGGGCGGGGGAACCAGAGTCCAGGTTTGGGAAGAAATTTGAGGAGGTGCTAGTATGCATGTGTGCATATTTGCCAGTACGATGATGAGGGGTGGCCAAGTCCCTGCAAGTCACCCATGTTAAGCGGGCATCTGGATTGGTGGTGACAAGCGGTTTAGAGAGGTATGTGAGAGCATTCTGTGGTCACCTAAATTCAGTGCACAGGCTATATTTTAAGTTCACCTGGAAATAATATAGTGGCTGCATTACGCAGGGACCTGGAATAAAATGATGCTACTTTACACAAGTACCGTGAATCAGGTCTTGAAATCAGTCTTGAAAGTTGTACAATCCATATGACAGTTTGTAGAGATGGGGGGTCATTACAAGTTTGGAGGTAATGGAAAAACGATGCCGGTAAAGGATTACCAGCACTGCATACCGCTCCGGGCTATTCCGACTCAAGTGTCCGGTATTAGAGGCGCTGCTAATAACGTTGTCACTAATAGCGGCATGGGAGCGGGCACGCGGCCCTTCAGGCCGGCAATACCGGGATGCCGCTAACAGGAGGACATCACAAGTCAGGCCTACATGCAAATACCGGCATCATGAAGGCGCTAATACGGGATACCTGCATGCCGGCAATACCGGCATCGCGAACCACCCGTAAACTGCCATGTGCAGTGTTCCCAACTGCAACAGGTGCACACAATCAGGACAGGTGGAGACAATGGAGTCTGGGCCAGCACAAAAGGAGCACACACACATGCCACACCCCTTCCCACACCAAAATGATTCCACTAGTAGCAGCAATACTGGGGCTGGAGGACATGCTTGCATTGCTACACCAGCAACAGCAACAACAACAGAAGGCACCACAGAGGAGACGCAGGAGGAGAAGGAGGGTGAGACAGGCCCAGCAAGCCCCACCAGTGCAGCCAGTGGTACCACGCAGGCAGCCCCCAATCCCTCGCATCAGAGCCAGTCCATTCAACCTAACCCCTGAGCAGATCCATACCCTGTACCGTCTGGACCGGGACACCATCACCACCATTGTGGACATGATACACGACAACATTGTCAGGCACATTGAAATACACACCGCCATCCCCCCTCTACTGAAGGTAGTGTCGGTGCTCTACTTCCTGCCCACACGCACCTACCAGCGTGTGGGCAGGAACCAAGTGCTGGATGCCCTCCTGAAGCACACAAGGGACTACATATCCCTACCATGGACTCCCCAGGAGATCTTTGATACAAAAGTTGGCTTCCATGAATTGGCAGGCATGCCAAATTGTATTGGTGCCCTCGACTGCACCCACGTGGAGTTGGTGGTCCCGCATGCCATGGAGGTGGTGAACCGCAATCGCAAGCTATACTACTCCATCAATATGCAGATGGTATGTGATGCCAGCAAGATCATCACATATTGTTGTGCCCGATTTCCCGGATCAACTCATGACTCAATGGTCCTGCGTAACTCCACGCTACCACGCTACAAGGAGCGACATGCAGGACAACGTGCCTGGCTGCTTGGTAAGTAGCATGACAGGCACATGGCAGTGAAATGGGTGGATAGATGTACACACCACCATGGTGTCATTGTTGTGGTGACAGCACGATGTGCAGATCCCAAAACACTGTGCCCCAAAGCATCCCAATCCGAACATGACAACCAATTTCCATAGCAATGAAGCAAGCTGCACACCTATCACAACATGCCAAACTTAAAACCACCCCACATCCCACAACACATGCACCACCAATCATCGTACCTCACCAAACGTAACACAATCCAGCAACATGCTGTGAGTATTCACTATGTAAATGTCTGCAGCAAATCACTACACAGGACAAGCATCCATGCAAGTGCACTAAAGAAAACCACCAAGGGAATCCACTGCTTGTCACAGTGCCACCACCACAGAAGTGCAGCATGTCACCATGTGAATAATCAGCGCTGAAAGCCAAATAATGCAGAGACTACTGCCAATGCTGCCAGTTAGAAATCATACAGAACACTAAACATCACATATATATCACAAACACAGCGGCATGCGTCTACTATGCATGAGGAACATCAAGGCAGTGTACAATGTGTATCATCTTGAAGATGCAATCCACACCATAAGAGCATGGCACAGCACCCATTGAGGGAACGAAAAATCAGTGCATACAACCAGGGACATGTGCATGTGACCAACAAATATCTGCAGGCATGTGTGATGAGTACAGATGTCCATCAAGAATCGACTAACACATATCTTTTATTTCTCACATGCAGTTGATAGTGGCTATCCCTTGAAGCCGTGGCTCCTCACCCCTGTCCGAAACCCGCAGAACAGGCACGAGGAGGACTACAATCGTTCCCATACCCGTACCCATGTGGTCATCGAGCAGACCTTTGGCCTGTTGAAGGCACGTTTTCGCTGCCTTAGACAGTCGGGTGGGGCACTCCTCTACAGGCATGAGAAGGTGGCCAAGATCATCATGGCATGTGTCATGCTTCACAACATGTGTATCTGACGGAACGTGCCTCTGCCTCCTGACATTGAACTGCAACCACCAGGTGATGATGAAGGGGAAGAAGAAGATGTGGGCGCACATCATCGCAGTGCCGATGCACAGGAGGGTCGTGCTGTGCGCCAGTCTGTGATTGGACAATATTTCTATGACACATGGGTGCATAGGGTGACATGAAAGTGGGACAGAGGGCACTGGGTGTGGAAGTACATGGACACTATGCACTGTATAGCAATAAATGACACATATGCAATAAGGAATGTCCACTCAAATATTTTTTCTGCTACACAACGGGTGTATTAAAATGTTCAATAGTATTAAGTGCTCAAACCCTCCACCTCACACACCCTCTCCCCCCTCCCCCCACAACTCCCCCACACACCCTCTCCACCCTCCACACACCAATCTCTTGCCCCCTTTCTAAACTATCAAGAGCATGTATGTGATTTCCGATTGCTCTTTGGGAACTTCACATTTTCTTCAGATTGGTCAGAATCTTATTTTTGACAGTCTCTGCTCAGCCATGTATTGCTACTTCCCACAATATCTCTGGGTTTTACTCATATTTCTATAAGAATTTGAAGATTTGTCAGACTGTTGTATTATATATTTTAAAAAATTAGACCGACGATGAGAAGATGTATGGTCAGGTGTCTAAATTGCAGATTGGGCTCAAATACCAGCATCATCACTTAACTAAAGTGTGTGACCGAGGGCAAATCATTTTCACAAAATTGTCAGTAGAAGTGATTCAGTTAACAGTGCATGCTTTTCAAAAAAGCCTCACTCATCATTTAACGTAAATAATTAACAACTTAGACGGACCCAAGAAGAGTATATGTATTAAAGACAACTCATTGTAGTTATTACCTGGCACAGGAATGCAGCGTGTTGTTATGTATAATGTGCTTCAGATGCATTACCCTCTTCAACCTTATTCAACAATCTTGCCCTCAAAGTCAATGGGCCTCATTGCAACTCCAGCGGTAACCATGCCGGTAAAACCGGCAGGCTGCTGCCAGAGTTGTCATTTTCATGGAGCCTGACTTCACAGAATCACCGGGGCATTACAGCCCTGGCGGTCCATGAAGTCAGGCACTGGAAAATGTTACCCCCCATTCCCATTGAGTCCATTAGGACTCAATGGGAATGGGGAGGACGGAAGCACCGACACTGTGTGCAACAGTCCCTGTTCTTCCGTCAAAGTCTGTGCGCGGCTGCCATCCTTCCCGCCAGGTCTGACCTGGCGGGGGACAGCAGTCGCTCAAAGAACTTGGAGTGTGCCGGTCCGGTAACAACGGTGCCGGTACGCTTACCGGCACCGTTGTTACACGACCGGCGCACTCATAATGAGGCCAAATGTCACCAGGGCATTTATTATGCATCAGCACATGCTTCCCCTTGCCCGTCTATACTCTGCCAGTTCATCTTTAGCAGCAAACACTGTCATGAGGGCAGGCATGAAAATCAAAGAGCAACTGATTAACTCAATATCAGCCATCGTGCTAGTTCCCTGGCACTCCACTGCTGGCGATCATAGAGAAGCAGAGAGAGAGGAACAATGGCAGAGAGAGGGAGAGATAAACAGAGATTGGGGGATAGACAAGGAGGTTAAGACATAATAAGAGCAGGAGGAAGCAAGTAGGAAGGGTGAGGGCAAGGTAGAGATTGAGTGTGAGAGGAAGGGTGAGAGAAAAAGGGAGTGAGAGTGTGAGTGAGTGGAAGTGTGAGAGGGAGAGAGTGCAAGTGATAGGGAGGGTGAGAGCCAGAGAAAGGCATGACTCAATACTGAGTGAAGGCAGTTAAATATAATGAAAGTGAATCAGGGAATCAGAATAGAGAGACAATGAAGGTGCGCAGGGGGAGCGAGGCAAACAGGGTGAGGAAAAATAAGGAACAGTGAAAATGAAGCAAAGACAACCAAGGGCGCATACAACAAAGTGGCAGTCAAAGGTGTCAGAAAACAGAGAGTGCACAGATTCTAAGGGTGAGAAAGAGAATTAAGAAAGGAGTAAAAACCAAGGAATGTTGTAGGGAGATGCAAGAAATGGCCAAGCACAGACTGTCACAGACAATGAGGGGCTACGGGGGCAGAGAAAAGACACAAGATAAGGAAAAGGCAATGAGGCAGGACGTAAAGTCAAAGAATGAGATCATGGGCAGGGAGAGAGGAGAGACAAAGCATATTGGAAAGACAAGGAAGGGAAGCGAGCGCAATGACGGTGAGTCAATAATAGAGTGGTAAGGAAGGTTAATTAGGGGAGGGACAGAACTGGGAAGGGGACAAAGGAGCAGGAAGAGAGAGAAGAGACTGTCTCACAGTGGAGAGAGAAACACTGGAGGGGTGACAAATACGTTTAGCATGTAGAAGAAACACATTACAGCGAAGGGATAGACAAGTGAGAGAGGAAGGAATGAGTGAGGGACCAGGAAGGTGAGGGGGAGCAGGGAGGGGACATACCTAGTGAGACAGTAAGTTGTGAGAGAAGCAAAAGGTTAGCCCAATGAGAGATATGTAGGAGTGACAATCTAAAGTACAAGTAAAGAGGTGAACTGGACAGGAAAGGTGACCAGGGAGAGGGAAGACAACGAGAGCTAGAAAGAAGTGCCAAGCTTCTAAAATAGAAGCAACAGAGTAGGAAAGAAACACAGAGGAGGCAGGTAGAGGGCTGAGAGATCTGAACGGTGTGATAGGAGTGTGAAAGAGAGACAGCGAGTATGTTTGTGAGAAAGGTTTGAGAGAGGTGTGTGAGAGATTATGGTGGAAGTGAAGGTGGAATTGGGGTTTCAAAAGATGTCGCTTTGTTAGAAAGGCTATTTCTTATCATCTACACTTTTGTTGTGTCAGTGATGAAAACCCAAGAATTCACATTTATGGCGAGAAACATTAAGGAACATACAAGCCTCGCTGAAATATTTATAAACGTTCAGTGATCTGTTCTGCTATTGAATAACTGTGCAAATGGGACACCCCTTCTAGTTTAGGGATTCCATGTGACCCATGTGCAATGCAAACGCACGCTAGACTCTTGGATTTACTAAAATGCTAATCAGACATCCTACAGGTCACAGCGGACAGTGAAAAATCAATGCGCATGGGAGCAGTAGTGTAGCCATTTAGGGTGTGCATACTATAATAGGACATGTTGTGAAATCCACAGCTATCAAACCTTTGCGAGTAGATAAGGTGCGGAAAAAGGTGAGAAAAAATACAGCTACATGCAGTACATAAGAAGCCCTCGCAGGACAAGGCTGTGGTTTTGTGCGACACCGGTGCACAGGAGACGCTGCCCATCGGTACTTAATAGGTTTTGCCTACGTCCACGCATCTAAACCTTTAAACACTGAGGATCGGGCCCTCTTCGGCAAAGCCCTCACAGGACAACAGCGCAGTGTTGTGCGATGCAGGTGCGCATGAGACACTGCCTATCGGTACGCAATACGTTGCACCTATGTCCACGCATCTAAATCTTTAAAAAACGAGGATCAGACCCTCTGTGGCAAAGCCCTCGCAGGACAACGCCTCAGTTATGTGCGATGCAGAAGACGCTGCCCGTTGTTATGCAATATGTTGCACCTACATCTACACATCTAAACCTTTAAAATCCAAGGATTGGACCCTCTGCAACAAAGTCCTTGCAGGCCAAGGCTGCAGTGTTGTGCCCCGCAGGTGCGCAGGAGGTGCTGCCCATTGGTACGTAGTACGTTGCCTTAGTCCACGCATCCAAACCTTTACAAAACGAGGATCAGACCCTCTGCGGGAAAGCCCTTGCAGGGCAAAGCTGCAGTGTTGTGCAATGAAGGTCTGCAGGAGATGCTGCCTGTAGGTATGTAATACATTGCACCTACGTCCATGCATCCAAACCTTTAAAAAACATGGATTGGAGCTTCTCCGGCAAAGTCCTTGCAGGATAAGGCTGCAGTGTTGTGCGACGCAGGTGTTTGGCGACAAAGGGTGCATTACACAGATTGCAAGCATGCAGCGCAGTCGTTGATCAGTGGCAACAGCAAGGTAAGACAGGTGTGGGCACCGGGAGGCAGCCATCACTGCAGCCTATTAAACTGCCCTGCCTCTCGCTTACCTCCATTTCTATGTGTATCTCTCCCTGCATTGTATATATTCATTCATTAGGCTATCCTACTCCATGGTAGTTGTACTTTTGTTTCTGCTTTTCTTGCAAGCTGTTTCTCTGCTTTTCTGTTGCATCTGCTGCATTTTCTTCCCGTCTGGGTGTTTGTTTAGGCCCCAATCACTATTTTCTCTGCATTCCTCTGCTGTCATGCTTTCTTCCCTCTAGGTGAATGTATTGGCCTCTATCACTCTGCTTTGCATCTCTTATGCTGTGATCTCTACTGTTGCCCTCCAGGACTCTTTCCCTCTTGGTTGACCTGATCCTGGATGGCTCCCATTGCATTCTCCATGCACTGCTTGTTGCTGCCCATGCTTTGTCTTCGTCTGTGCTCTGCTGTTGCCTGCTGCTCCTTCATTTACACCCCCCTTAGTTCCTGACTCCCCTCCTTGTGCACACTGTGGGGTGTAGCTCTTGCAGTATTTCCAATTTCTTCTCCCCCTCTCGAGTCTCATTTGCCTCCCTCTATCACACCCACTATGGTGCTCAATTTGCCCCATTTTCTGTTACTTCTTTTCTATCTCCTATCCTTCTCTTCTCACTAAGTCTGGTAGGAAGAAGCTCAGGAAGGACACCCAGGTATCCAATCCAGGCCTTCCCATTGCTGACACCTATTTCAGTTCCTCTTACAGACAAACTCTCACCGACATACTCTTTGTCGTTCCTTCTCCCAACCTATGGAGCCTTAATATGGTTGTACTTCTCTCTCCTTCCTTCTTCTCTCCCATTAATGGTGGCACCCGGTGGGAGGTCCTCATGGACCCCTTCCAGTCTTCCAGAGTCATCATTAATGTATATCTAAATGGCACCATCATTGTCCATGGCCCTCAGCCCAGTTTCCTTCTATTTGATAGGCACCTCCCCCCGCCTCTTCAACTTCCTTCCTTCTCCTGCTATTCCTTCTACCACTGCTCTGGCTACTCTGCCTCCTACTCCTTCTACCCCTTTGGCTCTCTTGCAATACACTACTTCTCTGGCTCCTCTGCCACCTCTGTCCTCCTCCGCACAGGCCCCCGTGCCATCCACTACCTCTCTGGCTACTATGCCACCTCCTCCTTCCACCTCTCTTGCTCCTCTGCAACCATGTCCTCCACCTCTCAGGCTCCCTTGCCATCCACTACCTCCCAGGCTCCTTTACCGCCTCCTCCTTCCACCTCTCTTGCTCCTCTGCAACTTCCGTTGGATGCTCCTCTTCCCTACACCCCCCGTAAGTCTTTCAAAAGAGGCAACCTGTTCCATGTGGCTTCTCTCAACTTTCACTCTGCTGTCAAACACTCCTCTGACATCTGCCACATGCTTGAATTCAGGACCTGGATGTTCTCGCTCTTACCAAGGCCAGCTCTGTCACAAGGTTTGACACACTCCTCCCTGAGGGATACAAGATCCTCCCCATGCCCAGGCCCTACAGGCCTAGAGGCAGAGTGGCTCTGATCTTTCCTGAGTGGATCCCTGCATCATCCCCGCTCAGACCTATTCCTCCTTCGAATACCTGGTCTGCAGGCTCTCTATCTCTCCTGGCCTCCCTCTGACCTTGGCCACCATCTACAGGTCACCTGGCCTGGTCACCCTCTTCTTCTTTGAATGGGCTGATCTTTCCTCATCTCTCCTATCCTCCACCACCCATCTTCTCCTCGGGGATCTCAAAATCCACCTGGACTTCCCAGACTCCTTGGGGCTCTTTTGCAACCTATGCTACTCTCTTTCCCTCTCCATTCTACCCTCTGGTTCGACTCACTCTGCCGGTCACACCTTGAATGCTCTCATGTCTTCAGGCATCCCCCTCTAAAATCCTCTCACTATTCCTCTCTACTGGACTGACCACTTTCTTCTTTCTTTTCAATTGAAACTTCCTGTCCCTTTGGCAAAGGCCCTCTCAGCACTGCCACCTTCCTTCACAGTCATTTCGACCTACGAAGCGAGTGTCAGCAGCCACCTTTGTCTCCACCTTCTCCCCCCCACCTACTCCTGCAGCTGAATCCCATCCTGACACAGCCCTCTCCAACCTTCACCACTCCATCTCTAACACTCTGGATATCCTTGCCCCTGTTATGAGCATCCGCCTGAAGCCTGCCACAAAGTGCGACTCTTGGTACGACTCTGATTTGGCTGCTTTGAAACACAAGTGAAGAGTAGCTGAGCGGAAGTGGGGAGCTTTGGGTGCACCCTCTGACAAACTGGCCTATTGCCTGCTCCAAAGGCAATACAGACTCCATCTTCTCTAAGAAGCGGAAGTGTTTGGCTCTAGGGTGGCGAACAACCTGTGCTGAGCCCTGCTATATGGTGAAATTGAAAAGTAGGGTTCTTCTGTTGCAAGCTCTCACGAGTAGTAGGGGTTTAGCCGGTACCCCAATGGTGTTTGGAAAGAAAGAAAGGGTTGTCTCCTGGATATCTTGCTTCTGATTTTCCAATTAAGGTTCCAACACATTGGTTTTTGAGATTTAGTCTCGCTTTTTATTTGTGCCAATTGTACTGTGGTTTGTAAACATTTGGTTGGTACATGTTAGGTACATTTGTGGGGCAGATTATGTCCTTTTGTTGTCAGCCGACACGTGTTTCGACCCGTGAGTCTTTATCAAGGCTATTGTAAATGGTCTTGAGCCCCCCGTGGGGTCCTGGTCCGAGTTAATTTGGCTGTCCTGTGGGGATCAGTGGCTCCTGTTGGGCCCTGTGTGCTGAATAGCGATCCCAGAACGGGAACCAGATGGACCGGATCGCTATTCAGCACACAGGGCCCAACAGGAGCCACTGATCCCCACAGGACAGCCAAATTAACTCGGGCCAGGACCCCACAGGGGGCTCAAGACCATTTACAATAGCCTTGATAAAGACCCACGGGTCGAAACACGTGTCGGCTGACAACAAAGGGACATGGGGCCTCATTACAACCCTGGCGTTGGACCATGGTGCTATTAGCACCGTGGTCCATGCCGGATTCCGCCATGGTGGATGGCGGATTTACCGCCTCATTCCAAGGTCGGCGGGGCGGTAAATCTCCATTCACCATGGCCCCTTCCCCATTCCCATTTTTGGCCCATAGGGCTCAATGGGAATGGGGAAGGCGCTAATTACAGCACTGTAAATTACGGTGCCGTAATTAGCACCAAGGTCCCTTAGCGGGTTGGACTTTAACGCCTGCAAAAAGCAGGCGTTAAAGTGTGAATCTGGCGTTAAAGGTTTAACAGCGCCGCAGCCTTTTACGGCGCCGTTAACCCCTTAACGCCAGGGTTGTAATGAGGCCCATAATCTGCCCCACAAATGTACCTAACATGTACCAACCAAATGTGTACAAACCACAGTACAATTGGCACAAATAAAAAGCTAGACTAAATCGCAAACACCAATGTGTTGGAACCTTAATTGGAAAATCAGAAGCAAGATATCCAGGAGAGAACCCTTTCTTTCTTCTCTAAGAAGAGGGTCCACATTCAAGCCTGCATCTTTGCGGCCTCTAACAGCAAGGCCACACTTTTCAAAATCTGCAAGGATCTGGCCAATCCTACTGCAGTATCCTCCTCCTCTCCACCCACCCAGGCCCTCTGCACAGCTCTGGCTTATCATTTCATCACTAAAATGAAGAAAATCCTGTCTGCACTCTCCACCACTTGTCCTCTCTCTCCCCAGCCCCCTCTCAGGCCCGCCTTGGCTGACCCCTCCTCTCCTTTTCTCCACCTTCTCTCCTGTAATACCTGAAGATGTTTCCAGATGTGTCCAGTCGATGAAAGTCCAATCTAAACAGGTGACCCCCTACTCCTCCAGAACCATCAAGGACAACATTGGTTCTCTCGCTCCAGCCTTGGACGATTCCTGTAATCACTCCTTCTCCACTGGCACTTCCCCCCTCTTCTCAAGTCCTCCCTTGTGCACCCCCTACTAAAAATGTCTTCTACTAACCCCTCCATTACGAGAAACTATCGTCCGATCTCTATCACTCATTTCCTGGGCTAACTCCTGGAGAAGTTGGCTTTCTCTGAGCTAACCCTACACACTGAATATGTTGGTTGCCTCCATGAGCATCAGTCTGGCTTCAGAGCAGCCAGAGTCACGGAAACTGTACTCCTGAGTACCTGTGAAGATCAGCTCTCAAATCCCGACTGTCCTCATTCTCCTCGACCTTTCCTCTGCTTTTGACGCAGTCAACCACAACATCCTGAATACTCGTCTCTGCAAGACCCTTGGCATCACAGATCAGGCTCTGGCTTGGCTGACCTCCTTCCTCCTAGACCGACCCTCCCAGGTCCAGCTTGGCTCCTTTCACTCCACCACCTCTCCCTCTACATGTGGTGTTTCCCAGGCATCTATCCTCTCCCTTTGGCTCGTCAACGTGTATCTGGCCCCTTTGGCAGTCCTGGTCTCTACCTTCACCTCTAACATTCAGCGTTATGCGGATGACATGCAGCTCTCTTTCAGGCTACCCTCAGCCTCCTCCTCCTCCTCTCTCATCCCTGACTGTCTATCTGCTATTCAGTCATGTTGCACCTCTAATGATCTCTGCCTCAACAGCAGCAAGACTGAGATCCTTCTCACTGTGCCTCCTGCTCCAGCTTTCCCTCTCCCCTCTCTCACTCTGGCTGCAATCCTTGGGCCCTCTGCCCTCACCCTCCGGTGAGGCAAAAAACTTGGAGTGATCTTCGACTCCTCACTCTCCTTCTCTGCACACATCACGGACCTTGCCAAGAAGGCCCACTTCCAGCTGCATTTCCTCAAATATATTCTCCCTTTTCTCACCTTCCTCCTGATGTTCACTGTCTCCAGAGCTCTGGTTCTCTGTATGCTGGACTATTGCAACAGCCTCATTCTCAATTTGCCTACCTCTACCCTTCGCTCTCTTCAACTCATCCACAACAGGACTGAAAGACTTATCCTTGGCCTCAAGCCCAGGGGCTGCATCTCTAAGGCCCTGAAATCCCTCAGCTGGCTCCCGGTGGCTGCAAGGATAAGGTTTGAGAGCTTTTATCTGTATGGGCTATCACAGAGAATAGAAAACTTTACACCAAAAAGAAAGGATAATTAAGTGTTATTTAAATAGCGTGCTCACAAAAGTACTTTACATACAACATATTTACAGATAATATCACCCAACTGATGTTGGTAATCATTTGTTGCCCCCGGAAGGTTAAAGGATGAATTGGCATTGACAGGATTGGAACATGTGACGTTCAGATCACACACAGATTGCAGCAGCAAGTGCTCAACCTGCGGAGTTATCTTATCAACGGATAAGGTTTCTGAGTTAATAAATGGCACAGGAATATATTGGCTTGGATTGAGGCACTCAGTTTCCAACAACATGTAGGTATCCTTTGTGACCAAATTACACATAATATTATTTGATTTTGTAACATTGTTGTACCTACTGCAAAATGTCGTCTCAAAAAATGATTCTGCAAAGTATGGGTCTACTGTGTCCTGCTCTTTCCAAGACAAGCACGCAATCTGAGCTCAGGCCCCTGGCCGAAGTGACTGTAAAGAAAGAAAAACAAGCTAATCATGGAGATCTATGGTCTGTGCTTTCTTACAAACTACAATGAAAGCCAAGCTAATGCTTTGCAAAGTTAGGTCCATAAACTAGGCCCCATCAGTGAGTCCGTACAGTGAATTCTGACTCGCCAGTTAACGTGTGCTGCCTGCAGCCTCATAATGAAAGATGAACTCGCCTGTTCTGTTAAAGATACTGTGCAAACAAATGCCTACTACATTTTGCAGTGGAGTATGGCAAGTATTTGGACCCCGTCCCTCCAGATTTCGTGACAGGTGGGCCCCAACCCCCAGAGGGGTGGGGGAACAGGGCACGTGCCAATTTGCCCTCTCATAAAGACCTCTCTGACTAGGATGTCTTTCATTTTTCATAGAAATCTCTATACTTCAGTTGCAGCTCCTGCTGACAATTTTTAATATTTTAATTTATTTTGGTGTTCTACTGGGAGGAGGAGCAGTCGGTGTAAAGTTACACTTCCTATGGAGTAAAAAGCTAGACCTGTGGGGGATGTTACAACAGCAGAAAGGTTTTTTGTTTTGTCTTCTAAACATTTTCTGATTGTTTTTAATTAAGAAGTTTTTGTCAGAACCAGCTTCACCACTTACATGCAAGAGCAGATGTTTGTAATTTTTACAACTGCAAGAATATTTTCATATTTGTTTCCATGTTTAATTTTTACAGTGGCTACTAGTTAAATGGTGAGCTGTTCATCATTTAACTATGATTTTAACACTGTCAAATATTATTTAGCTTGTTTCGGATTGAAACATGGGGCCTCATTACAAGTGTGCCGGTCTGGTAACAACAGTGCCAGTAACCCTACCAGCACTGTTGTTACCGGACCGGCACACTACGGGTCTGTGGATGGGTGCCATCCCTCCTGCCAGGGTCAGACCTGGTGGGCAGAACGGCACCCGCCCGTAGAGTTTCACGGAAGCACTGGCACCGTTAAAAGTGACAGTGCTTCCATGGTCCCCATTCCCAAATGGGAATGGGGATTAAGGTTTACCGGCACCTGACTTCCCGGAATGCCAGGGTCGTAATCTCCTGGTGATTCCAGCAAGCCAGGCGCTGGTAAATATTGCAAGTCCATCGGCAAACCTGTGGGCGGCAACAGCAGGGTTACTGCCGGACTTATAATAAGGCCCATGGTGTTTTCTACCTCATTCATTCATATATCTACTTCATCATTTTGAATGAGTGGCTCTCCAAGTGGTTTTTGGCTTCCTGTAAGAGATGGCTAAATACCACCAGGAATGTCTTTATCTAGCAGTGTTTCTATTTCTTCTTCTTGTTGGTGTTCATTGTTTAACCCTTCTTTGTACTTTTTAAAATTGTCATTTATTATACTGCTTTCATTTGCCTTGAATACAAACGCTTCAAACATGCTTTCTTCCTCTTTTCTCCAAGGTTTTAATAGTTGCAGTAGGGTCATGTGATAAAGTTCTCTATGCACTGCAGATATAAATGATAATTTCACATGGTTAATTAGAATGGGTTTTGAAAGTCTTACTAGACTTCCTTCACAATTTAATACTGAGTATTTGGTATTTGCTAGTTGTCTCATTTGACATAACATAATTTTTGTATGCATAGTTTTAGGCTATTTCACACAGGCACATGTTTTCCATAGCAGTACTTCTGTTTGGATTGTATGTGTAAATGAGAAAAAATGTTAAAATGGCTTGGCTGTTAGGATCTTCTGTGACTATAAATTCCGTTTCTTGGTAAGATTGAAGTGCTCTTTTTCACCAGGTTGGGCCAGGGAATGTTCTCAGATTTCCCACAAGGCTGTACCTGTTAAATCATGTGCAGCTTTGTAGCACCCACATTCTCTGGGATAGCATTTTGATACGAAAGCTGTACAATTTTTGTGAAATGATTTTATCACATGATATGTCATCTGTGACAAGTCGAGTGCATTGTGAGGTGAGCCCACCCCACAAGACCATCCCTAGTGGTCTGGGCAAGTGGGACCTCAATGGAAGAGACAACCCTTAGAAGACAAGGACTCACGTTGCTATGTGTTACTCACTAGCCCACACAGGAGAGCAACATATATGGGACTACCTGATGTGAAGAATAGTGGGATCTCTGTATATTTGACTAAAGGCAATGCTGAGACAAACCAATCTGGAAAAGGAAAAGAAGATGTCTGTTTAAGGAGAAGTGTACATTTAACTGAGATGAGTGGAGTGAGACAGAGAAAGAGTGTCGTACACAGGGTATCTCCCTGACGTGATCAAGCCTGGGAGATGTGGAGCAGAGACAAGCAGCACAGTCTGCAACATTCAAGGAGGTGATGAACACCAGCATAAGATACTGGAGGCCCGGGGCATACAACAATGGGGAGACCGTGTGAAGCAGGAGAGAGGAATCCTGTACCAGGTGGTGGCAGGATGCCAGCAAAGCATGCAGAGACCATAACCGCGGGGAGCGCGAGCAGCTGCCTTTCACCAGCACCCATATACAGCAGCAACAGGAAGGGAAGCTGTGAATGGAAGCTGACAAACCAGAAGCATGAGAACCCAGATGCCGAAGAGCACAGCCCGAGCAAGTGCAGAGCTTTGCAATGTTCCCCTGCATATAAGGAGGTACCGGGGAGATGGCTGCGCGTCCGGGTCCGGGTTCCCTGAAGGGGGAAATACCAGGCCATTCCGACGTTGGAGGGCCCGGTATATCATCCTTCAGGGAACCCAGACCTGCTCCTTCCCCATTCCCAATCAAGCCCCTATAGGTTTCAATGGGAATGGGGAGGGAGCTAACAACGGGCCCATTAAAAACAGGCCCTTTGTTAGCTCGCTGGTCCCGCAAGGGAACCTCGTAATAGGGCTGAATGGGATTAACGGCGCCGGCACCATTACCGGCGCCATCAATCTCATTCCACCAGCCTTGTAATGAGGCCCAGAGTCTTTATCAAGGCTATGGTGTGATGAATGGTGTAATCTGTGTGCCGTTTCTCTAAACTGAACCTATAACGGTTGAAGTGGTCAAGTATGCTGGGTAAATTCGATTACTGTTGCTCTGATTCTTGAAATGAGAGAAATATGCAAGCCCGTTGGCTGTAGGGTTGAGTCACCAAAAAAAAAATATATATATAATCCTTATAATAGGTTTAGGTGCCGGATTGGGGCATCTATGACTTGCAATGGCACACTTTAGTACCGGCTGCCTACAGGCAACCTCCGCTTACCATTTCCGCTGCCCGATATCCTGATAATACCAGAATATTATGGGCGGCAGAGGAACGGTAAGTTCCCATTCCTGCGGAGCCAAATAGGACTCCACGGGAATGAGAACACTAAAGCCCGGCAACATTAGTAACAGTGCCGGTACTTTAAAGCAAAATTTGCCGGTAGGGGCTCGAACTACAGGAAGTTCAGGCCTGCCGGTAATTCACTTGCCCTACCATCAGACTTGTAGTTTGCCTGTCTGGAAAAGGCGCCGGTAACCATTGTTACTGGCACTTTTTTCCAGACCAGCAAACTTATAATGAGACCATAATATCCCTGTTCCACTGGCTCTGCTATGAATATAGCTGCATTTACCACTCAACACCTAACAATTTTAATCAATCGATTTGTTATAATTACCTCATACCCTGAGGCTCTCTACTTGGTCAATGTGCTTTTAGGCTTTTCAAGAACAGCAAACAGGGCATGCTTGACATATAATGTTACTGCATAGTCCATTGTGATGCTAGCAGAATTCTCAGTTGCAAAGGCTTCTGCCACCAATGCTTGTTCACATGGATAATTAACTCTCATCACTGGATCTAAGATCCCACTGTAGAATGCTAATGGTTTGTGTCCCATGGTAGTGTTTTGTATGAGGACAGCTGTCATTACTACCCCGTTTGAATCGGAGAATAGAAAACATTGTTCATTATAATCAGGAATTCCTAACACGGGTGCTGTGTTGATCGCTGATTTTAATTCATCAAAGGCATTTATCATTTTGCCTATCCAGGCGATGTCATGGTTCTCTTTCTGTGCCTCTTTGATCCTTTCACTCTGTATGGCCTGGGTGTCTTCATGATTGCTTCTGCTCTTTCAAGTGTCACTTTTCTACCTTCCTGTGATATAAATGGACATATATATAGGACTTCTTCTGAACAATATTGCATTTTCTTTTTTATCAACCTTGTACCCCTTCTCTGACAATACTTTCATCAGTTGTATTGACTCTCTCCTGCACTCTTAATGTGTTTTGTTGCACACCAGAATGTCATCTACATATTTTATCACTCTACTACCAAGGTGTTTGTTTCCAAAGTCCATGGTTAAAATCTGAAGGTGACTCACAGTACACCTAATGTGTATGAGTATGTTTTAACTGGACTCTGTGATAATTATAAGTGTTTTTTTTATAACACACTTAATGCTGGAGACAGGTTTCTAAGCTCAAGACCGGGATTCAAACCTGTGTTGCTATGCGTTATCTTGCTTCCAAGACAAACGTGTTGCCCCTGAGCTATCCTTCTGGTCATAGGTAAACAAGGTCAAGTTTTGGGACTCCTCATGAAGTGGACTTGAAAAGAAGGCATTCTTTAAATCAGTCACTGTAAAATATTTAGATTTGGATATTACATAATATTGTGGCAGGGTTCGGGACAAATGTGAACTCGGCTTCAACAATACTGATCAGGGGTTGTAAATCCTGAATAAACCTCAATGAGCCACCTTTTTCTTTTTTCACAGGGTACACAGCTGTGTTGCATGGGGATTCTGATGGCACCAATATCCCTTGTCGCATTAGGGCGGCAATGGTGTGATAAATGCCTTAATATGTTTCTTTTGACATTGGGTATTGTCTCACTCGTGGTAAAATAGCTCCTTGCTTCAATTTAATTTTGACTGCTCCTACTCATTTTAATAGGCCAATATCATATGGACTGCTGGTCCACAATGTGCTTGGTACTTGTGCCAATTCTTCCTGAAGGAATGTTGGTCTCTTATTTACTGATGACATTCTCTGGGGAATTTCTCTGTTTTCATTTTTAGCTGATAAGCCAGATTTTATGAAACATTACTTCATCATCTGAGTCATCCTCTGTAAACAAATCTTCATCTGTCAAATCAGTCAGTCTGTGTCCTTCATCCAGATCTATCACTGTCCTCCAGTGTCTTGCTTCATCATTAACTCTGTGCAAAATCATCTTCTCCCACTATTGCTGCCTCTAGCTGTTTTGTGTTGACTTGCCCTTCTTTGTCATCCATGCATACTTCAAGTCTAAACAAAAATTCTGTGGGTACTCGTAACAGTCTGTCCTGTATTCCTGGACGCCATGCTCATAGTGTGTGTACCCCATAGAAGAATACTTCTGGGTCTAATGCTTTTTGGCCATACAAGGCTGTTATGAATACTTGTGCATTTACATAATGAATCCCTCGGGTGGAGCATATTATTACCTAGTCCGTGAATGATATTGTCATGTTCAATTTACTCATCAAATCTCTCCCCAATATGTTAACAGGTGTCTTGTGGGAATACAATGATGGCATAGACATGTCATGTTCCCCAATAGTGATAATAATTCATCAGTAAAAGGAACTGTCATTGTCACCCCAGAAAAGTCTTGTGCATTCATGGCAATGCCTGACATTGGGAATTTCCCTTCTCCAACACAAGATCAAGTCACTCCCGTATCTACAAGGAAGGAACATATTTTGTCACCTATCGTTACCCCGACTCTCATTTCCTCTTGTGGGTGTGGTGTAACTGATAGTGTGGAACACATGAAGTCTTTCTCTGGGTTATCCTATTGTAGGTATGAGTCCAGTACTGTCCTGGTGGAAGGATTCTATCCCACTTCTGTCAAACCCCCTGTCGTGGATGCGGGTGTCTGTGGCAGTATGTTTGCACTCCATGGTGCCACTGTATTCTGTTGTACAGGTGCTTGTGTTTGCATTGGTATATGCTGAGACTGCATAGGTGCTTGTTGTCTTTGTGTCGGTATTCCTTGCAGAGTATGTTGTATTTGTGGCACTTGTGTTTGATACTGTGTGTGATCTTGGGCATAATATTTAGGTGGCTCTGTGCTCTATGGTGGGGGATATGCTCTCCCCCATCTTGGGTCATCTGCCTGCCAATTCTGCTGCATCCTCCCTCTGCATCTGCATACATGCCCTATCTTGCCACATATCCAACATTATTGTATCTGCCCTCCAAACCTTGGTTGCCCTCCATTGAATTCTCCTTCCTGTGGTGCCTAAAACCCTCTGTCTCTGGGAGGCCCCCCACAACCTCATGGGAAATAGTTATACTCTCCACTTCCTGCAAAATTTATGTTAGCTGGTGGTTCTACCTAATGGCCCTTGTGGAAAAACCCTTCTCTTACACTTGTCAATACTGCTCCTTCCACTGAGAATGATGACATTTTTTTCTGAACTAACTTTGCTTCCTCCATCTTCCTGTCCTCAAACTTCTTTCTTTCCTTCGCTTGGTATAACCGGCAATAGGGAATGATTGTCAACTGAATCTCTGTCAATGGTTCCGCTTCCATTCCCACAATATTTCTGAACCTTCTTTGCACTACTCCGGGCAGCCTATGACATAATATATGATACAAGATAGTTATATTTGTGTCCCACGGCTCTCTCATTTCTAGCCATCATTTTTCCTGAATCTCTTAAATACACTTAGTTGGGTCTTTGTTTGCTCTCATTTTGCGCATCATAATAGCGCTCATATCTGATGAGTCTGGGTACTGAACCCTAAGAACCCACCACATGTTAGCTCGACAATAACGAAAAGGTGCTCTGTCATGGCCAATATTTTGTGCAGTCACTCCAGGGTAGCCTGCTCATATCCTAATGTAACCTGACCTCTCCCCTATTGTGGCACCAAGGAAACATTTTATGTCATCTACTGCTAAAGTAATTCCAGCTGTCATTCTCTCCAATTCATAAATCCATTTTCCTGCAGCTGAGGTCAATGTGGGAAGTTTACAAACCAATGTATTTTTGTCCATTTGTGGCCATGGTACACATCACGGTGTCCCTCCCCCCTTTCTCTAATAACGGAAACTGTGTAAATGCTGCCCCTTATCTGAGTACACCTGCCCTCTTTGTCTTTATATCAACAACTGTCACAACTTTCACCCCGGTAAAGTTCTCAACCTATTCACATATGGGGTTCTTTCTTCCAGGCTGCTTGATCGGATTTCTGGACGTCTGGGATATTCTACAGGTTTTGGCTCCCTCCTTTCTGGTTCTTCCAAATCTAATCATGCTGTCTCTTTTCTTATTCTAGGACATGTACAGGGGGCTTGTGTGGTCTCTTCCTCTTCATCTTCCTCCTCATCTATAAACATTGTATCATCACTTTCATCTCCTGCATCGTCCTCCCTGTCTTTAAAATGTAGTGTTCGAAGGGGACTCATTGCATATATTCCGCTCATTACCTCTTCCAATACCTTCCTTCCCTCACCTTGTCGATACCCTCCTCTTGTCTTTGCTATGCTACTTGCCCCATCCCTTCTGTTTCTGTACAAATTGCTGATCCTTATTCACATGGCTCCTCTCTAGTCTTCTTCTGGGAAAGTATGATTTCTAAGTATCTCACCACTTCCTTGCAGCAACTTTCAAACTTCTTTCTCTTTCTCTCAATTCCTGTTTTTATCTCTCTCTTTAGCTGGGAAAGTATGCCCCCTAATAATCTCATCTATTTCCCTTCATCATATTTCCTTCTTTCAATCTCTATTTATCTCTCTCCATCTCTTTCTTCCTATTTTTTCCTTTCTTTTTCCCTTTCTGCATCTCTTTGCCTTTCTCTTTCCTTTTCCTCTTCTCATTTTCTCTCTTTCTCTCTGTCTGCCTCACACTAGTTTTCTTTTTCCTTCTCTTCTTCATTCCTTGTCTTCATGTCTCTCACTTCTCTTTCCTGTTCTCTTTTCTGTTCATTCTCTATTTTCTCCTCTTCTTCTTTCTCCTGTCTTTCCCTGACTTAATTTTCTTTAAAATCGCCCATACCCTTTCCATTCAATTTAGGCATTTGTCCTCCTACCCAATCATTTGGGGCAATTGCTGTTTCCTCCCTAGTACCCAGTCTTTTTTTTTGTCTTTGAATCTCTTTCTCCGCCTGTACACATCGTTCATCATATTCATTGTGTGTGGGCATTATTCTCTGTTTAATTATTTTGTCTCCAATTATAACATCCCCACAACTGTATGCAGGGGGCGTATCTGTGGGTTTAGTGTATCCTGCCACTGCTTTCAATTCCCATAATGGATATAATTACTGCTCCTCTGAGGGCAAATTACTTGTCTGGGGAGGAGGAGCCCGAGGGTGCTGTGCCCTCCCCCTCATGTTGATTAAACATTGACACTTTCATGGGTGAGTCCTCTGTCTTTTCTCCAAACATCTTCCACAGTTCCAGAATAGCGAACTGCTTCTGTAACTTTTTCCCCTTGTGCGCAGCATGTAAATATGTCTTCATGTGTTGCAGAACTGAATTTGAAAGAGTGCCCACCTGCGGCACCCTGCATTAACATTTTGCCTTCAGTGGCCCAAACAGATTGAGCATGACATATCATAATCATATCCTTATATCGGGGTAATAATTTACATAAATGAATAAGGGGAGTGTCTCCCATGATGACATGTCACAATTAACTTTATCGACAATAACCAAACCTCTCTTTAAATTCCAACATACTCTCGGTTCACCTCTCCTTCACACTCTACCCCCAACAATGTTTCCATTTACTCCCAACACTTCTATCTTTCCCCAACACCACACCTTCTTTGTCACAACAAAATACCTGACCGACACCACAAATGCTGCCCACGCCCCGGGACCGCAACTTTTGGTCCACACCACAACATATCCTCCAAAATATACACCAATATAAAAAAAAAAATTACTTTTCACAGATTCTAAACTATCTTACTATCTCCGGTTAGTACCAGCAGTCATTACACAAATTAATACACTTCAGATACAATACAGCCATCTTTCCAACTCTTGGTGAGTTAATAATTTCTCATCAATATTACCTCAAAATGAGGTGTACTGTGCCATCTTCTGTGACCTTGTGCCGGGATATCTCATCACCATTAATACCTCGTAACGAGGTGTATTGCGTAGTCTTCTGTGACCTTGTCACAGGCTATCCATCATCATCAATCCTTTATTTCACAACAATTCCCCCAATATACACACAATTCCCTCCCCCGTTTCTGTTTTACCAGGCTGATGCTATACTTATATCTGTGGATAAGCCAAGGGCCTGCAGTATCGAGTTCCCCCAATTAGCCAGCCGTCCTCTGCCCTACAGGGTGTCCCGCAGGGATTGGACAGTAATTAAACCAAGAAGGCTCCTGTCGACCTTTCTCAGTTTGCCCGTGATACTGGTCTCCAAAGGTCACCGCGAAGTCTTCGGTCCATGGCAGGGAAACTTCTACAATCCGTGTGCTCTGGCCAACCGTCCTCTGCTACCATATGTTAAAATGGTCTGAAAATCCCCAGTTTAAGCAGAAATGAGAGGGCAGGAAATTGTGCACTCAATAATGGAAATAGTCAACGTTAAAGGTAAAACCTGCGTTATTGACAATCCAACATAATGCAGGGACAGCATACAAACATAAAAATTGTCGCTCTCAAAGCTCTTCATACAAAACATCATATTTTAAACCACAAACACGTCATAATCAAGATATCAGATTACAAAACCTACAGGGTGAGGGATTGGTTAAGGGACAAACGGCATATACATTTTTGTAAGGGTTAACCTTCTAATTGGGTAACACTTATCTACTGGCTCATCCTGCGACCACCTCCAAATTGATAACAAAATTAACGAATCACCTTTACAGCAAATTATTGGTTAGCTTAATACATACACTGTGGCATGTCATTGGGGGGTTTCATTGGTTGGCATCTTGCTGTCCAATCTTGAGCAACTGAAAGATCATCAAGACATGAACCGGATGGGAGTAAGGACTGGGAGGTCTGCAAACTGTTTTTACTTCAATTAAAACATATCCTCCCTTATCCCTAGGCCATGAGCCAGGTCAACATCTTTGTAGTTACCCATGTGTGACGACTTCATGTCTGGAAATTGGCATAAAGAGTAAAGCAGGTGTCTTATCTGCATCTGTACTAATGAATAGATATTGTTCTTGATTTCTGGGTCATGTGTGAGAGGACTGCATTTTGAATTATTTCACCCTGCATTTATGAGTATTTGATCTACTGTTAATTCAGATCTTATAGTTTTCTCTACCACTAGGGACTTGCTTGAGCTTACACTTCATAGAATCTTTTATCTTATAATTACCCTACATCTGGCTCACAATGGACGGTTGTGCATTTGCAGACTTTAATTAATTTGAGAGTATACATATTGTTCTGGGAATTCTTATCTCATGCTTTTCTTTGTAACATTGAGACCCTCGCTAATTTCAACGAAACCTTGGCCTATTTTTCTAACTACTGTTTAAGCCCAGCACAGAGCTATGTTTATGTGATTTCAGCATTTTATATTCTCTTTGAAGCCTTGAGGCCTTTTGTTTGCTTCGATGCGTGCTGCAGCGTCCATTTTTTAAAAGATGTCTGATTAATACTGGTGCATTTCCATGTTAATGGGATATATGCATATATCGTTCATGTTGCATTCAGCTTATGCATTGCTTATGTTAGTATTCTTCATGTATAAATGGATGCATAAGTGCATAAGTGCATATTTGACATAGTTAATTTTTGTTGTGTTGAGTGCACATGTGCTTCAAGTCTAATGGATGCATATGTGTACTTTCATTGTCAGCATGTTTATTCTCCCCATCTTTAGGTTACAGCCTATTCATATCCTTTTGCATTCATTAAAGATATGGGCGATATGGTTGCCTTAGTGAGTAACATTTCTCACCTAGGCGGTATTGGGACAGGGCAGGGGCTTTTTGTTATGCATGATGTATTCATCCATCTCTCAACAGTTGTTTCAATGGGGGCAGCTCAGGATACTACTTTCCTATGCACAGTGCGCCCAGCAGCAAGACCCTGGACAACAGCCACCACTCCAGGTAGCCTATCAGCCTAGATCCAATGCCCCATCCCAAGCAGCCTGCAGCCTAGTCTCCACCCCAGACAGCACATCATCCTTCACTGTATTCCTAAACCCATGCAGTTCACCAGCCTCCACCCCAGACAGCCCATCAGCCTTCATCCCGTCCCACACTCCAGGCACCTCATCATCATGCACCTGATCCAAATTCCAGGCATCCCATTGGCATGCACCCCAGCCCTCACACCGGATGCCCCAACGGCTGAACCTCAGCCTCTACCTCAGAAATCCCATCAGCCTGCACCCCAGCCCCACCCCAGAATCAGCACAAGGACAGGAGGATCAGTAGCATAGCCAGGAGGCCCATCCATGGAGGGTGTACCAGTCCAGGATGCCCAACCAAGACCTCAGAGGCAAACAGACCCTTAGTGCCTACTGCCTAATACGCCCACCATCTTCAGACTCCTGGCAGAAATCAAGCACTACAAATAGCCTGACAGAGACATGGTCACCACCCGCATCCACCCTTCATCCCACTTGAAGCTCATCACACTGCTCTCTTTTTTTTGTAAAACTGTCACTTTCCAGCACATTGCTCCTTGGCACATGACATCACTTCTTCATGATTTTCCAGCATCCTCTTAGATTTGGCACCACATCACCTCCCCCCACAGAATCCATTGACCTAAATCAGAACATTTCCCAGTTCTATGCATTTGCAGGCTTCCCCAACATGATTGGAGCCCTAGACTGCACACAGCACACAGGTGGCCTTTATTCTATCGAGGGCACAAAAACATGCCTTCATCAACAGATGCATGCAACAAACTATGAATGTGCAGATGGCCTGATTCAGACATGCTCTTCAGACACTTGTATGCCAGCATCCCTGCCTCCACCCATTACTCCAGGAACCTGTCCGAGAGCAACTTGCCATGCATCATGCGGGGATTACAGCAAAGCAACGCATGGCTGCTTGATATGTACATGAAAACACACCACCACACCAATGCAGGCAATGCACACTTGCCACTGTATGTGACAGAACCAGAACCAACTGTACATGTATATAGCTAATGCCACCTAGACTAGATGGGACGAACTGGGCATTCATGGGGGCGGGGGCTGACTATGGACATCATCACACTAGTGGGTACCCAGCACTGTGAACCGTACAGGTATAAGAACAAGAGGACATTGAACACCAATCCACCCCTGAAATCTGATCCCCTATGATGGCCATTACCAACCCTTCAGTGGATTACCACCACTAGCTGCCGAATCACTGACCCATGCACTCTCAGACCATGGGGCGGGGGAATCCCTGGTGCCATAGAATGACTATGCTACTCCAGCACCACCCTGGCCAAAACTACATCTGATTCCAGGTAGGGACATGTTTCATGTACTCACACCAAATATGGAATGGGGTACCCTCAAATGTACCAAAACCCCTTTCATGTATGTCAATAACCCCGCTTGCATGGTAACCCATCACACCACGTGTGGCCATGCCTCTGTCCATCCAATGGCATTTGTGACTAGTAATTATTTCTAGCATTTCCAGCATCAAAGGTATGGGACATTCTCATCACCACTCTTCCAGGTTTGCATGAACTAAAATGCAGACCAGAGGACCTGAATACCTTTCCACGCATGTCACAACAAGAATGTAAAGCCATAGTTAGGGACAATGTCAGCCCCCACCAATTCAACATACCTTGATGCTACTTGTGCTACATGTGATATCGCCAATGAATCAGAAATAACACCATGCATGCACCATGGGTCCACACATGGACAATATCCACAGTGTCCTGATAGTTGAATGGTTTTCACCTGTCTGCCATGGACACATGAGGGGAATGGGTCCTTCCTTGTAGCACCAAGCAATGCATGATTCCAAACACATAAGCATGTCAATGCTGTACCATCCAGCATACCCTCGAAGATACAAGGATGCAATCCGTCCATTGCACTACCCAGCTGATGCCGGGGACCCCATACACCCATTTCTGTTGATGCCAAAGCAGAATCCAGGAAATGAGCAACAGCAGCGCTACAACAATGCCTGCATCCGCACTATTACCATCATCGAATGGGCCTTTGGTGCACTCTAACATTGCTTCTTCTGTCTGCATTGTTCAGGCGGTGCCTTCATGTACCATCCAGAGAAGGTGTGCCAAATCATTGCCAAGCATGTTGCACAATGTGGCCATCAGACACAACATCCCCATGCCTGCAGATGGTATGGAAGATGCAGGCTCCAACGAAGATGCCAATGGCCTTGACAGACAGCAGCTAGGAGATGGGCAGCAGTGATATATCAGTGATGGCCTTGTCCTGTGTGATGAACATTTGGACAACTTCTGCTACAGGGGACAGCATCTCTGCAAATGAGGGCACATACCACTCCTCAACTGCACCACCCCTCCGATCAGATCACCAGCTAATGAAACGCAGCACAGCACATGTATCGCACTATATTTTTTGACCATGGAATGAAGGGTGGAAACCAGCCGCATCCTGTGGGTGGTTGCAAAATGCTCTGTGGAAAACTTCATGTCCAAAGTAAAGCTCCAAAAACAATTGTCCAGAGTCCACAGCAAAGTCCAGGGTAAGGAGTTCAGATTGCGGTCCAAACTGTAATTGGTTATTTATAATGCGTTTAATACCCAGAGGTTTCTTAGCGCGGACCCGGTGATCGAACCTGTGTTGCTCTACCTTGTCTTGCATCCATGGCGAGTGCATTGCCCCTGTGCTATCCTCCCATTGGTTTAGACGTCTACATCTGAATGGGGAAGTGCTACAAGGTAGGGGCATTGGAGGGTGGTACACCTACTCCACCATCGCTGCTTCTCTAGCAGAGCCTGTGTAGTTTGCATTGGTGGGTCGAGAATCTGCAACCAGTTCATGCACCGGGCTGGGGCAGGTCTTACCGTGGACTGCTGTGCTAGGGGTGGCACAGGTGGGGACGGGTGAGTGAGAGGAGGTGATGGAATCCTTACACACACATTGATTAAATAAATATTGTAAGGGACTGCTCCTAGAGGTTTAGCAGGTCAGTGATGGCACCCTGCGACTGGGTATGTTGCTGCCTGACCTCCACCATCCAATGGCAGGGGAACCCCATGCTGCAGGCCAAATGGTGGCCTTCAGCTGAGAAGGCACTGGCAGCATTGTAAGCAACCTAGCTGTGCCTGGAGTCCTACTCTCAGGCCAATCAGGCTAATCTGTATGTAACTGCCTAAAATGCCCAAGATATGTGTAACTGTTTAAGATGCATATGATGTATGTAACTTACGCGTGACACCCAAGGGTTTGGGCGTGTAATCAAAAGCAATAAATAAATAAATAAATCAGTGCCCTACCTGACCTCCGCACAGGCTTCCACATTGGCCGCTGCAGAGGTCTGCCCTCAGGCCAGTCTGGCATTCTCCTTGGCCCAAACCTAGGTCTCCTCTCCACAGTGGCCAGTGAGTCTTCAGCGGTCTGCTCTCTGGCTATTTGGGTGTCCTGCATGGACCAGCGGTGACCTCTGCAGCACCCGCAGTTGCTGCACAGCCTTGCTCCCGGGCCAGTCAGGCATTCTCCATGGCCCCAGTGTAGACCTGTGGTGCCAGGGCATCTGTCCTGGCAAGCCAAGAATGTTCCCGCGCCTGAGCGTAGGCCTCTGCAGATCCCGCAGATCTACAGAAAACCTGTGTAATGCATGAATGAATGGAAATGAGAGGCGTATGCCTCACTTTTACGATGGCCTAATCCGTGTCATATTCTACGCCACAGCAAACGTGAGCTCCTCATAGAGCAGTTCAATATTATTATAATAAACCAGCTGATGGGATTCTATCACCTAGGACTTTTGAACTGATATCTTTTTTTTGACTAATAGTCATATATTATGGTTAACAAACATCTACATTATATTCTATCTGATGAATTATTTTGAATAACTGCTCATTATAACTATCCCGCAATCAATTTTATTGCTTGATTTAATCGGATTCGCGATTTTTACAAGAGAAGTACAAACATAAATGTAGATGTTGCAAGTAAAAAGCAATTTCTCTGATAAAACATAAAACATAAGTCCACTTTGTGCCTATTGGTTGCATCGGCTTAGGATATGCTTATTTCAGTATGACATTCATTTATCGCCAGGTTTTTTTAGATGATTATTTTGCCGAAAAATGACGGCCCAAAAAACTCATAAAAAACTAGGGGTGGTGAGTAAGGGCATATAAGGGCTCATGGTGGCCAATAGTCAACACATCACCCCCCCCCCACCAAATAAAAAAATGTCGAGGAGTTTTTTCGGCCAAATATCTTTGTCCAAAAACTCGTCTGAAAAACAATCTGGGAATGCAAGAACATAAGAACCCTTATTTCTATGAACTGGCTAATTGATCAAAAACCTATACAAAGTTATTTGATCATAGTAACTAAGCATAGGTGGACATAGGTTTTTGTTCAGCATAGCATGCTTGCCTACATAAGGAACACCGAAGATGTGCAAGCTGATGCGCCATAGGAACACGCACACTTGCAAATGGTGGCTGCCTTATCTGTTAGGTTCATTGCAAGTTTACTCGGGAATTCCAAAGCGCATTCTTCAAAGAGCTGAGGGAAAAAGGCTGAGGGAAAAAGGCAGGATTTGGTCGGATGAAGTATTGCCTGTGAAATGTTCTGTAAAATCATCTTCAAGTGATGGGAAACAGTCGCACCTGGAGAACAATGTTTCCCATGGCATATGTGGAGCTCTGTAACACAGCATAACACACGCAAGGGCATCTGAACATTGTGTTAACCCTTTCACTGCCCTATCATGTTTAACCACTGTCTAATTCCCTTAGGAACATCATTGGATTGCCGGCAGTGAGTAAAGGTGTGGCCCTCAACTCCACTCACGAAGTTATGGGGTTATTTGTATTAAATCATTCATACGTCTCAATATGCATACACGTTGCCACAAAAACAGGTAGTAAATCAGGTTCTTACAATAAATAGCAGGTTTTATTGTACGTTTCACCTTCAAAAACTATGCAAATGAACTCAGATACAAGACATCAAGTCAAGGGGGGGGGTGGGGAGGTGCAGGAGAATGTGTGACACTGCGGTTTGCCCTCAGCTTCCGTGTTGCTTTTTAACTTCCTGTGTCTCCTCGCCAGCACAAACGTGCATGGCTTTATTACCCAAAATGGAGATTTATATGAAATGGAAGATCGTCTGTCTGCTCTCCCTTGTCTTCTCTGCACTTACCCCAGACGCCACCAACTGGGTGCACTTGGAACTCCCCCCTCTAACCGTCTGTGCACTTGCACGATCCCAATGCACCGTGCCGGAAGATCGTCTGTCTGCTCTCCCTTGTCTTCTCTGCACTTACCCCAGACGCCACCAACTGGGTGCACTTGGAACTCCCCCCTCTAACCGTCTGTGCACTTGCACGATCCCAATGCACCGTGCCGGAAGATCGTCTGTCTGCTCTCCCTTGTCTTCTCTGCACTTACCCCAGACGCCACCAACTGGGTGCACTTGGAACTCCCCCCTGTAACCGTCTGTGCACTTGCACGATCCCAATGCACCGTGCCGGAAGATCGTCTGTCTGCTCTCCCTTGTCTTCACCCCTTAATTGCACTTTGAAAAACTGCAGAGTCGCCGCTAGGCCTATGTGCTGTGTCTGAAGTATAATTGTATTATATGCACTTACTCTGCCTGTGCAGCCTTCTATCTTCTCAGAATTTCATGGGCTCTGATTCGACTCTTGTCTTTCCCCATGTTCCCACCTTCCTTGAGCACTTTGAAACACTTGCCTTGTGTATAGGTGCTTTATAAATAAACATTACCATTACCAAATATGTCTAACGAGTAAATATACTGTTGTGCAGAAAATACAGTGTGAGGATGGCAAACGAGGGCATGCACACCCGCAGAAGAGTGACAACATAGGAACATCCTACATTGCAACAAGGGGAGAGCAGGCCAGGTTAAGAGTGAGTATGTTTCAAAATAGTGGAATTGGCAAAGCACTAGGTAGGGCAGAACATCAGGGTGGGCCTAATGGTTGGATATTCGGATTGGCTATCTAATTTACAATGGAAAAGACAGTGGAATGGGCAAAACGTGATAATGGGCTAACCACCAAAGTAGGAAAAACATAATGGGCTGAGGGTTAAAGAGAGAGGCAATGGGCCAGGATCCACCGCAAACCTATGGCAGACATAGGAGAGCGTGGACACCACAAGAGCATCAGAAGGGCATCACAGGGTGATGAAATGGAAAACAGCGAGAGATCACATCAGACAGGAGGGCTTCAATGCTCAGGAGACACGTTCACCCTGGTCTGCTAGTTAGGGCTGCCATTCACTTGGGAGAAACTGTAGACGGGTCGGCAGCCTGTTAATGTCAGTCCTGACCATCGATGCAGGTTGCAAGACGAAGGTATGATCTGCAGGGCCAATGCAAGGAACTTTGCAGCTCTAGGCAAAAGGTAATTTTGACACCCCCCTCCCCTCAGCACCCAGACAGCTGCATGCCCTGCCACTTCAGATAAATGCTGCTGTTTAAAGCTTTCCTTTGACACAGTGGCTGGAATACCATGAAGCTTGTTCATTTTCACCATATGCAAGAAACAACACAGGATCTTGTGATGATGACGCCTTTATTAGGCTAACTCATATTTTTGTCCTCTACTGACATGGCCATTCACTGCATGGCACTTGGGGGTCCAGGCAGTATGTGGGTTGTGGGTGGGTGTTTTTCAGTGTGTGTTGGATTTGCATGCAGTGTACAGATCTGGCTGCATGTGTGCCAGGACGCATGTTGATGGTCGACATGTGAGTTGTTTTCATTTTTTGCATGTCCCTCAGGAGGGCACATATTGCTGTGTGTTTGTGTGCATGGATGTGCTGGCTGCGCTCATATTGATTTGTCTTTCTCTGCAGATGCATTCGTCGTGATGTGATGGGTCTTGGAAGCTGATGATTTGTTCTATTAAAGGTACCATCTCTACAAGATCCTGTGTTTTTTTTTTAATAAAAAAAAAACATAGAGATGCACTCTATTTAATTGTAAAAGTAAATCCAACATAGCATCTCTCCCACTGCGGCAGAAACAGAGTTTACCATAACAAATAGAATGCAAACAAAGTACATCAGCCAAGCTTGACCCTCCCCATCCTATATGCCAAACAGTGCAGCATGGGTAGAAGCACTCCAAGCTTCCCCTCACGAAAATGGCAGAGAACAGGTAAAAGTGTTAGGCTTCCCTCAGGCATCAACGTGTACAACATCAGAGTGACATTACACGTGGCCTTAAGAAACAGAGACAACAGGGGACACAGAAGTGCATGTTTCCTTCTCACATAGATGGTACAGCATGTGCAGCAACTTTGCAAGCCTCTCCCACTGAGGACAGTGGCAGCACTACAACTTCCCTTGTCTCGTACACACAGAACAGAAAACAGCATGAGCATCACTGCAATAACCTCCCCGTCCCCACCACAACTAGAACAGGCACGGGATGTGCAACCACTATGCAACATTCCTGTGCACCATTATGCAGCTTTCCCTGAATTAATTACGTCCAGTGGTGGCTAGTGAATTTTTAAAGTGGACATGAATGTTTTTCCTGACCACAACAAACACAGATGTTTTGGGATTGACCCCCCAGAAATTTAGTAAAATAATGCATTAAAATGGTGCATTGTATGACACCAGTTATGGTCAAAATCTGTGAAAAGCCATAGAATTTACCATAAGTGCTTTGGGTAATCACGTGAACGATTTCAATGGAATCCAGTTTGCTCAGAGTACACAGAAGCAGTTTGCAACACATTTTCATGCTGGTCATCCCCAAATAAAGCCATGTGCCTTTGCCGCAGTATATTTCAGCACTGCAAACATATAACACATATAACATATAACACATTTTCATACATTTTGTTCCCAACAAATATCACCAGGACTGTCTCAACAATAGTTGCCATCATTGGCACTTTCAAACACATGTACATCCTGGTAGTGCCCAAACAATATTATGAGGCCGGTCACAACTATATATGCCAATGCTGACTTGCCTCAGTCATGCCGCTTTTGCCCAAAGCATACCGCACTCACAATATAGGCCAATTTTGCCCCCTTATGTTGTTTGTGCTCAAAGAATATCATGATGCCAGTCACATTAACATATGCCATCACAGCCTAATTCACTAATGCTACTTATGCCCAAAGAATATTATAAGAATATTATAAGCACAGTCACAACAATATATGCCAGGGTTGTCCCCCTTTGTCATTCTGCTTATCCCAAAAGAATATCAGGCAGCCAGTCACAACAATAATATATTTCTGCGCTGACCCCCTTGCCGGTCATTCTTATTTTGCCCCAAGAAAACCATGATGCTTAAGTAAATGTATGCCAGCATTTGCAAGCTGTTTTTGCCCATTCTCGGACACATTCGATTTTCTCTGCCCAAGTTCTAATAGTGCATCAGTTTCAGAATTTTTGGAAACACTGGATCAGGGATGTACTGTAAATCAAAAGTGGCCGTGGACATGTTTTTCATTGGGGTCTCATATTACAACACACAAATAAGCTAAACCTCTCTAAATAGGGCGTGGGGGTCTCGTATAGTAACATTTAGAGACATGAGTGTAAATAGTGATTTTTTTTTAAACTTGTTTTTATTGTTTTCACCGTATAAACAATTTACATTGAACCAACATTACCCCCAAAAAGATCCCCCTCCCCCCTCCGGAAGAGTTCTCTTTTTTTCAGTTGTTCTCGGGACTGACTAAGAGGGGAATATGTCAGTTATTCTAATGTTGTGGGGGCACCATTGTTCCATATAGTCCGATTGTAGGTATTCGATAACCCCCCATTCCTTCATGAAGGCGTCCTTTGATCCTGTAGGTTGTGCGTGATCCTTTCCATGGTCATTTGTGACCAGACCTTTTGTAGCCATGTGTATATAAGTGGTGAGTCTTGCTTCTTCCAGTTCTGTGCCATTGTAGCCCAAGCCGCTATGACCAGGCCCATGAAACTTCTCCATTGCGCCTTGATGTATTTCTTGGATTGTTGCTCTTTCAATCCGCATAGCCAGACTTTCTCCCCCACTTGATCCGCCTCAGGAAACATCTTTTTCATTTCCGAGATCAATTCAGTCCAGAAGACTTTGACCCCTGACAGTCCCACCATATGTGCCTCCACGTACCGGTTTCTGTTGTGGGATGTTTCAACCCACTAGTCCAGGCCCTGCAACATTACTGTGCATTGCTTGCATCAGGAACATCAGAATGGCCGCCGGAGAGTATTTTGCTTGGTAAAAATCACCCATAAGTGTGCAGTAAAAATCTGAAAAATAGGCCGCCATCCACTTTTTCCTATGTCAGTGGTAACACAGGAGACGACTGCCAAAACCCACCATTGGCTGCCCACAGAGCAAGGCTGATTGCAAAAGAAACACAGAGCTGTGTGAAAATTCGTATTTTTCTTGGTTGTCAAATTTGCAAAACTCATGGCTCACAAACCACCCAAAAGATCCAACCTCCTGTTGGGTGTTGAACATCATTCTACTTCAAGAATCGACATAAATATAATGTCAGCCGAAGTATTTGTTATCTGAACAAAGTCCACTTTTGAAGATGGTTGCTGGAAAGAAATCTGTCAAAAATGGGTGCAATACCGTTACTCGCCTCTGTCAGACGCTGGCGATTTCTAAATCTGACAGGAGAAGCTGTGTCTCAAAAGCTAAATATGCCAAAGAAGGGATTTCCATCAAATGCAATATAGGGTGCCACACATTGATTTTCATGTTGAAAAATAATGGAATTGAAGATATGTTTGCTTATTTTAAATTTGTAACTGTAATTATTCACAAGGAACTATGTCACAATTGACCATAAGATAACCTGAATCAGCTAAAACTTCAAAGAGGCTTTCTTCCCCAGAGACATTCAGAGACTGAACCCTGAAATTGTTCATATTCTAGCAATTGTGATTATGTTAGGAACATGAAACATTACAGGAATATGCCCAGAGGGTATGTGCATGTATGTAAAAAAAATTGTATAGATCCGAAAATGTGTAACTGCCCAAAAGCGCGAAAAATTGTCATTTATGAAGCAGAACTCGTAGGAAGATAAGATTTTGACAGAAACGTACCTTAGGCAATCTGTGATGTGTATATGTATTATTAACAAGTTGTGAATATTGAAAATATGTTTTTGGGAAAAATAGATTTTCTGGGTAAAAGCAAAGCTGAGGTTCTTCCCTAGATTGTAAATGGCAGCATCACACTGACACATGATGACACCTCATGACACACTGTTCCTTTCTCAAATCAGGGGACAGGGAAGTCTCTGACCTATCAGATCTTTAGAGGGCTGGGCATAGACAATCAGCCTCCCCAACCACTTTGGAAAATGGATAAATAGGGACTGCTGAGGACAGGCCAAACACACACTTCCACTCATCAACTGATCCACTGGCGAAGCACCCTGCAGGAAGATCCAGACTCCAGAACCAGACTCCAGATCCAGACTCTAGAACCAGACTCTAGAACCCTGAAGCAGAGGCCTAATCCAAAAAGCTGAACCCTTTTCAGCAGGCCTTTAAAAACCTTGCAAACCTGATTTAACCGCTAACTTCCACGGGGCCTAATCCATTCAACAGCCTGGCTGAGCTGTTTGCTGCTTCTGGCCAACAACCTTTGCTAGAACCCAAGATCCAGATCAGTCCAGCAGAGCAGTACCCCAGAACCCGTCAGATCCAGTCCAAGAGGCCGCGCAGACCAGAGTGCCTTGCTGAGAGCAGAGTCCAGGTGCCCTGATCCTGTCCAGTGGCGAGCGAAGTCCAGTCCAAACCTTTGACCAGATCTTTGACAGGCCCATTCCATTCCAAAGCCATAGTTGTGAGTATTTAGCGTAGAACTGTCCATAGTCATCTCTTAGTTTAAAGTAATCCATCCAACCCATTCCAACATATCCAAACTGCATTGTAGAATCTCTTTTGTCCATTCTGAATCCATTCTCATCCATCTAATCCTGTGAGAATTGTTAGTGTAAGCCAACCTGTTTGCAATTCAAAGCGCAATTTCATTTGAAATCTTGACCCTTTTTGAGAAAAATCGACCTTCACAAAAACCTCTGTAACTTTTGAACCGTACATCCTAGAAACGATATTTAAATGTCATTTTGAAGCTAACATCCTCAGCTTTCAAATTAACCCAATTTACTTATAGTTTTTCCGTAATCGTATTTCCCGCACACGGAAAAGTTGCCGCGATTTCGCATTTGGCTCAATTTCATTACATGTAAAACAGCTATTTCTTGATTTCAACTTCTGAATTTCGTTTCCAACTGCTAACCATTCAACAATCATTGCTAGTGTTGACCTGACCCAATCCAAAGCAACTCTCACTAGTTCTGAATCCCATTTAGTGAATTAAAATCATTTTTAGCATGTTTCCCAATCATTTCAAATCACAATTAAAAGCAATTGACCTGTTTAAAATCATTACTGTTCTCTCTAAGCTTGCTGGGGGGAATCGATATTGAAACTGAAATTTGTGATTGTTATTCCTGATACCTTTGTGCCCTCATTCCATATCTTCATATTGCATATTGGGGGAGTGAGTAATAACAGGGGGAAAGAGTGATTATATTGTCTTTGGTTGAATTCATATCAAGTTTCTTTCTGTGTTGCATTCTTTCCTATCATTGCATTTCCTTGAACCACACAAAGTTATTCTCTGCTACATTGTTCTTCCTATTCCTACTCCTAATTGATTAAAGAGATTGTTGATATTGTCATATTACCCATTGCCGATCATTGTTCATATTCATAAGTGTGATATTCAGATATTATCCATATTTATAAAAGTGTGATATATATATATTGTTCAATTCTTCAAATAAATCTTTTAATTTGCAAATCAAACCTATTTCTTGGTTCAGTGAGACCTGGGGAATTCAAAGAGAGGGACGTTATATAAGGGTACATCATCCAGAATGAAAAGAACTTTTGACATAAAAAAAATATATATATAAGGGTTTCCATTGGGCATCCCATACTAGGCATTGGGCCTCATTCCGAGTATGGCGCTAGCCAATGGCGCTATTAACGCCTTGGTTGACGCCGTACCCGGACCGGCAGCGCCTTGGTGGATGGCGGAATCACCGCCCCATTCCAAGGTTGGCGGGGCAGTGATTCCCCATTCACAAAGGCTCTTCCCCATTCCCAAATGAGCCCCCATAGGGCTCAATGGGAATGGGGAAGATGCAAATAACGGTGACCGTTCATTACGGTCACCGTTATTGGCTTGCAGGCCCCTTTGCGCCCTCGACTTTAACACCTGCTCAAAGCAGGTGTTAAGGGTGAGGGCGCAGAGGGAACTCGGAGTATGGCGGTAAGGGAATACCGCCACCGGTCTCGTTACCGGTGGCCGCTATCCCTTACCGCCATACTCGGAATGAGGCCCATTGACTTAGTTGGAGTGCTGGATTGAAATCACTTACACTGTGCAGCCACTCCAGCAGCGGTCTGACGTTTTCGGGTACATGTTGTTGAGCCTCTCAAGTGTGTAATGCCATTGGGTGACTATTTTTATCCACATTTCCCTGGTCTGGGTTGCTCGTGTTAGTTTAGGGATGTCTTCCCAAGCATGCCACTGTTGGTTCGTGATTTCTTCCCTCAGTGTTCTTTCCCATTTTTTCATGTAAGCCCATTTTATTTCCTCCTCCTGCGTATTGATGAAGTTATAGAGTGTGGAGATTAGCTTCCTGTCCCCTGCATTGGTAAGGAGATAGTTTTCAAATGTGGTCAGTTCCCTGGTTGCCTCTTGTGCTATTTCTGGCGTTGTTAACCAGTGTCTGAGCTGCTCATATTTGTACCTGTCCGCCCTCGTAAGATTCCACATGGAATTACATTCTGAAAATGTTCTCACTTCGTTGTCCTGGAACATTTCCCCAATTTTCCTGCACCCTGCCTCTTCCCATTTCTCAAGGGCCCCGTGCTCTAGTCCCAGTGGGAATTGAGGGTTTCTGCATATGGGTGTGAATGGGGCAGTTTCCGTGGTCATGTTTCCCTTCCGCGTTTGTTCATCCCAGGCATTCAGTGTGGCTTTCATGATCTTGCTAATTCGAAGGTTTGGGTGTCTATGTTGCTTGAGTTTCCATAGTAGGTCTTCCAGTGGGGTTCTTGCGACCGCTCTGTCCTGGGTCACCCAGATCGTTCGTTGGTCATCCCCCAGCCATTCTTTCAGGACCCATAATTGCGCCGCGTGATAATATTTTTTGAAATGTGGGAGTGCTAGTCCCCGCTCCCTGACGTGGGTAGTTAGGACGGTTCTAGGTACCCTTGGGAGTTTCCTGTTCCAAATAAACCATGAAACGCTCTTTGCCAGCACCTTAAAGAAGGAGTTAGGGATTGTTATCGGGAGGGCATGAAAGTAGTACAACAGCTTGGGGAGAGTGTTCATTTTCACTGATTGGATTCTCCCCCACCCCGAAATATTTAGTGGGCACCATCGGTCCAGATCTTTTTTCACTTTGGCAAATAATGGGGGGTAGTTCCATTTATAAAGTGCATCCACCCTGTGCGTGAGTGTTATACCCAAATATTTTATACGCTCTTCTGCTATTCTTAGGCCTATTGATCCTGCCTCCCTTTCCAGAGTTTCTCTGTTCCCCGCTAAATGTAGAATTTCTTATTTTTTCTTATTTATTTTCAGGCCCGAGATGTCCCCAAATGCCTCTAGTATTTGTAAGGTACAAGTCAATGAATTCACCAGGTCCTCTAGTGTTAATAGCATATTGTCTGCATAGTCTATCACCTTATGTTGGCTGCCTGCCATCTCAATCCCCTTTATTTGGATAGATTCCCTTATTTTGATCAGTAGAAAGATAGCATATATTAGGGGGGAAAGCGGGCAACCCTGTTTTGTTCCCCTAGTGATCCTTACCCTTTCCGTGACTTCCCCATTGACCGCTATTCTTATCGATAAGGAGGTATAGTTGGCTTTGAACATGTTTATGTATTGGTTCCCAAATCCCATGTGTTCCAGGGTTTTAAAGAGTATGGACCATTCCACCCGGTCAAAAGCCTTTTCGGCATCTAGTGATAGTAGAATTGCTGGGGCGTGAGTAATGTTTATTTTTTCTATTAGATGAATTAGCCTTCTAAGATTGTCGTGTGTTTGCCTCCCCGGGATGAAGCCTGATTGATCCGGGTTTATTAGGGAGGGTAGTAGCGGGGATAGCCTAGCCGCCAGGATTCTCGTATAAATTTTAGAGTCCAGATTTATTAATGCAATGGGTCGATATGAACCGGGGAGGGAGGGATCCTTTCCTGGTTTATGGAACACCAGTACCTTTGCTTCATTCATGAACGGGGTTACATTCCCATTGTCTTTGAAGGAGTTTAACAGTCTTGTGAGGATTGGGGTTAGGATGTCCGCATATTTTTTATAGAAGGGGGCCGTGAAGCCATCCGGGCCGGGTGCTTTGTTGTATGGAAGATCATCTATTGCCTTCTTCACTTCGTTTTCTGTTATCTGAGAATCTAGTTGTAGTTTGGCGTCTTCTGGTATTTTTGGGATGGGGAGTGACTGCAGGAATCTATTTTGTTCTTCCTCATCTGGGTGCTCTGTAGTGTACAATTTTTGATAGCATACCTTAAATGTTTCCCCTATATCTTTGGTGCGCGTTAGTGTCTCTCCTTGTGCATTTTTGATGTTTCGGATGGTCATGGATTTTTGCTTTGCGGAGAGTTGTCTTGCTAGATATCGATCTGCCTTGTTGGCTTAAATGTAGAATCTTTGCTTGAGGTATAGGAGGGATTTCTCTGCCTTTTTGTTAAGGAGGAGTTCCAGCTGCCCCTGCGTATGTCTCATTGCCTTCTTTAAGTTTCTGGTGGGGTGGATCAAAGCTCATCTCGAATCTCTGTTAGTTTCTTCTCCAGTTCTCGTTCCCATCCGTGTCTTTGTTTGTCCCTGGTGGCTTTCAGAGCTATCATGTGTCCCCTGGTTACTGCCTTAAACGCCTCCCATACAGTTCCCAGTGGGACGTCGCCTGTGTCATTGTGCTCAAAGAACTCTGATATTTTATCTCTTATAGCCTCTCCCATCACCGGGCCTGATAGCAGTTCCTGCCGCAGCTCCCAACGCCATAGGCCTCCCTCTTTCCCTGGGGTCGATAACTCTAGCCAAATCGGTGCGTGGTCCGACAGTGCGATGGGGCCTAGTTCCATTCCGTGAACCTTACCCAGAATCCCGACCGATACCCAAAAATAATCTATTCTCGACATCATATTGTGAACGTGCGAGTAGTATATGTATCCTTTGTTTTGACCCTTAAACTCCCTCCATGCGTCGCATAGTGCCAAACTATCCATCTTTTTTTTTAGATGGTCGGATGGGGCGCCCTGGTTGTGGGGTCCCCCGCGCTCCTGTCTGTCTGAGGGTGCCATGCCATGCTAAAATCACCCCCCATTATTATCTCTCCTTTCGCGAACCCCTCCAATCTCCCCAATGTATCCCACAGGAAACCATCTTGGCCCGTGTTTGGCGCATAGATTGATGCCAGAGTTAGCTTGGTGTTGTGTAACTTGATATTGGCGAATGCAGGTCTCCCTTCCAGTCTGTCTGCTTGTCTACCAGTATTGCATCCATTCCCCGGTTTATTGCTATAATTACCCTTTGCTCTTTTCCCTGCAGCATTTGATTGTGCCAGTACATCATACCCTCTTAGGCGTACTTTCCCCCTGTCCCGGGCTCTAATATGTGTTTCCTGGAGCAGGAGCACTTCAGCCTTCTCCCTCCTGAGCATATCCTCTACTTTTTTCCTTTTCACTGGGGAGTTCAGGCCCCTTACATTTAAGGTTAAAATTCTGATCTTCCCCATATCTACCGGCCCATATTGGCTGTCTTTTTAGCCCGAGAGCTGTGGTCCCAACTCTCTTCCGGAATTGCACCCCTACCCAACCCCCCCAAACTCCCTAACAGTCCCCTAACCAGTAACCATAAACCAACTTTGATCCCGAGGAGGGCCTGGGTACCTATGGCAGCTATGGCGTTCCGCCTATCGCTTCCTGCCCTCTGTAAACTCGAGACTGATTTTGCGGGGGGTCCTAAACCCTGCATCTTCCTCAGACCTTAGTGTGTGTCCGTTCCTGTTCCGCGGCCTGGCCGGTGGAGCTATTGATTTCGATTCCCTTCATTGGGTACCTCTCCTAGTACCGTGGATGGGAATTAGGCCCTTTCAAAGTCCTGCCGTATTGATTCGTCTATTCTGCTGATGCCGGCTTGAAGTTCCCCCTCCCAATCCGTTTCTTTTTCTGCTGAGCCACTTCCCACCCTCTCTGCCTCTTTTGCTGATCCCCCTTTGCCTTGTTGCCCCCGATTGTTGCCTCCTCTGCTGGAATGTCCATGATGTGCAGCCCTTCTTCCCAGGTGGTCACTCTCCTTTTCTTTCCTTCCCACTCGAACAGCAGGCCGAATGGGAAGGTCCATATGTACTTTATCTCTTTTGTGACCAATTCCCTGATCAGCAGCGCCATTTCTCTCCTCTTTATAAGTGTTACTGCTGCCAAATCTTGGTATAGCTGAATGTCCACCCCGTTCATCCTTATTTGATCCAACTGCCTCGCTCTCCTCAAGATAAGTTCTTTCTGCGGGTACGAGGAGATAGCTGCCAGCACGTCTCTAGGTCTTTCCCCTGGTGCGCCTGTGCGTTTTGGGCCCACTCTGTGGATACAGTCTATACCTATGTTGTCGGCTTCCTCTGCTTCAATGATGTCCCTGAACACTTCCTGGACCGCTTTCTTTAGGTCCTTGTCTAGAACTGTTTCTGGCATATTTTTAATGCGAATATTCGATCTGCTGGACCTGTTTTCTAGATCTTCACACTGGATTTCCAGGTTGTCGGTTAATCGCACTAGGTGCTCTTGAGTTTCGCTATTCTGTAGTGCCTTGTCTTCCACATTTTGCACTATTTTTTCTAGGGTGTCTGTCCTTTCCTCCAGATTGGCTATATCAAGTTTAATGTCTTGGACTGCCTGCTTCATGTCTTTCCTAATTGTAGCAAACTGATCCTGTACTGTCGACATGAACTTGTCTTGCAGCTCCACGAACCAGGCGTGCATATCGTCCTTTGATGGGGGTTGGCTACCAGAGGTGGTGTGGATGGAGTCTGTTGTAGCGTCTTCCTGCGATCTACCCCTGGTAGTCACCGGGGTATCTGATGTCCACATTTGTAATATGCTCAAATATTGTTTGGCAGGTTGTGGGTTCGGTTGGGACCCCCCCTTTCCCTTTCGCCTTGGACATAGCCCCCTTGTTGTGATTGTGCTGCGGCTTGCCGAGTTTCCTCCACTCCTTTATGAGACAAGTAAGTAGCGCTCCTGTTGGAGATGCCTCTGCTGACCACCGCCTGATTTATTGACTTAGGCCCGTTTGGCTGTCTGCCGATTCTGTTTTTGTGTATTTGCTCCTGTGGTGGGCTATGATTCTTCCTGCTTTATTGAGGCCCCGGATATGGGTGTCTCACTGCTGGTCGTGGGTCCTGGGGCACCGTTTGACCAGTCCTTCCCCTCCGGTCCTCACTACCCCTTCTCTGCTGCTATTCCTGTGTGCAGGGTGTGGGGGGGATTGCCCCCCGTTGACACTGGTACTGCCAAGCCTTATTTATATGCGCAGCTGGGTGTGAGGGAGTCTCCCCCCTGTATGTGACTCTGCATGTCCAGTTACCAGTTTGTGGAGGTTGGAGGGGGCGAGGAGAGCCTCTCACCTGTGGGTCTGCTGTGCCAGTCTCAACCGCTGGTGTCCCCTCACCTCGGGGCCAACGTGTGTGGCCATCCTCCTGCACTGCCTCTCTGGCGCGTTCCCGGCACCGTCCGCAATGTCGGTGCTGGAGCTGTGTTCCTCCGGCCTCGTTAGCTGCCCACCGTCCTCTGTTCTTTTTCATTGGGGACTCTGCGGCGTTGGAAACCCCGCCTCTGGCTCCTCGCTGCCTCCGACCACGTCCTCCTCAGTGCTGGTCCCGTTTCTCCTCGTGGGGGCCAGAGGGTGTTCCCATGGTGCGTTTGCGCTGTGTCTCAAGCTCTGTAACAGGCCACCATGCTGCCGTTTCTCGCTGTCCCACGGGGGAGCCGGCTGCTTTTCAATCCGCCCATGTCAGCTGCTACTGCTGTCCCTACGCAACCTCCCTCTTCACCAGGGCCGCGAGGGATATGTTGCTGCTCCGGTGGGGGAGGGGTGTTCCGCTCCCGCTGCGTCGCCTTCTTTCGCTCGTCTGGGGTGAATTTCTTCCAGACCGTGTCCGATGCCGGCGAATTGTCGGGGCTGGTACCCTCATGGTCGATGCTAAATGTGGTGCTGCAGTGCGGCTCGGCAGGAGCGAGACTCACACACGTCTCCCTGCGCCGGCGGCCATCTTGGAAGTCTAAATCGTGAATTTTAAAGCACATTTGTCCTATTAAGGATTATAAAACAGAAAATCATAGCACAACAAATTCATAGAACATTTGTTAAGAGTTAGGAACAACATACTGCAAGCTTTATAACACATTCTTCACCAAAGGTGTCCATGGTTCTGAGGACGACCTGGAAATCTCCAGAGTTCCCTATAGGTCTGTCCAGCACTGCACTGGATGCTTTGATGAAACATTTGTCAGAGAAAACCCTCTCCAAAGATGCATTCAAGGGAAATATCAACAATCTGTGCTTCTCATGTAAGCATTGTCCAAGCCAACAGTGTTGGATTATGTGAAGGCATAGGATAGGCATTTGCCAGGTACTGCCATAATGGTACCACTTGGTGATAAGATGGCAACAGCTGGCAAATGGTAGGAGTACCTGGGCAAATAATGGCAGTCCCTGGCAAACGCCATGTTGTGTCTAAAAAATAGGCACGCTGTTGGCTTTGATAAAGTTCGTTTAAACAGGAATTGAATGCAAGCACACACATTTGTTAAAAATCAAGTGCCACTTGTTTGACATTTTTGTTATAGTAGGACCTGATTTACAACTTCAGTCAAGTCATTACCTTTCAAAAGATTGCTTGCAGATAAAGGCAGCACTCTGCAATACTGAAGGGAAAGTCAAAAGGGTGAATGACGATGTAGAGAGTTGAATAAAATGCCAACATAGTCACCAAGATCATTCACAGGAATTCAGGATTAGTGAGTGACTGGACAGTTGTTTTTAAAAGTGAAATTAACACGATCTGATCGGCGAGGTCCAGATCCAGCCAGGATACCGGCCAACACACAAGATCTTTTTGTGTGATCAGAGCCACCCGACAGCTCCTCTGCCGTCAGTGCCCACACAAGCCATGAGACGCGGACCAAGACGCAGCTTTCAACCACAGCCAGGATCTCACAATACCGTCATTGCATACTCCATGAATATGGTTCGCTGACGTTATGCGAGACACGCACACTATCTGCTTCCAGTGTTCATCACTGGAGGACTAGCTCTGAACACTCTACTTACCAGGCAGCCATTCTATAGTACCAGCACAAAGGAACAACAAGGAAGAGACCACCATCTTGTGTAAAACAAGTGAGAGCACCTTAATCTCTCCACTTACTCAGCACAGGATCCCTGTGGTACAGTGCACCATCTATTGTACACAGATACCCCCAGAGGCCCATCCAACTGCATCTTCTGCAACAAATGTAGAGGGTCCCCTCAAAGAAATTGACCTGGGTCCTGAAGAAGGCAACAGTCGAGCAAGAGACAATTGCCAAAACGTCAAACAGGATAGACGGACTGGCAGACCGCCACCGTCGCACAGAGCCAGTGGCATGCATTCAACATTTGTGCCACAAATAATGGAACTTGTCTAATTTACATTTTTATTGACATAGACCTGCAATATGATTGAATCGACAGTTCGGCTAGACAGACAGTGGTCCAAAGATGGAACCACTTGCTGCATAGTCTCAACCTTTTGAAAAACCACACTACTACTTAATACACAGTGTGCTTACTATAATGTTTTGATTTGTTCATGTATCACTTTGTTCCACACTATATTTGTCATTATGTGCTGTTATGTTTCACGTTTTATGCCATGCACCAATGTGTAAAATACACTGAATTAATGTACGTATATTTTTGACACGTTCTCCAGTGCACAAGGTTATATATCTCATCAGCAACAACGTATAGAGGAGAGCATGCCACTTCCAGGCACTTCCCCCTGTGACCACAGGTTCTCCACATACATGTGTTCATGTCTTTTTTCTGTCTACATATTTTACTAGAATATGTCATGAATATGTTGGCAGCCCACGTTTGTACACTGCCAGGATACCATGTGACAGTGGGGCAGCTCTTGGAAAGAGATGCAGTGCAGAGGACAAATCATATTGGATGGTTTGCACCACAAACCTTAGCATTGGCTTCATGTGATTTTTGTAAAATGTCTGCGGCCCAATAGAATGGTTTCTCACTTGATATTGAAGTTCATTAGGAATTTTCATTTCACACTTTATTATGTATTGTGTAATCCAGCACATTTGTTCTTACTTTTGAGGCTACATTAGCTATGTTAAAATTGTGCGGCCTTGCCCTTTCATTTAGCCATATGAGCCGCTGTGAGATATTAAGATGAAAGCACACCAGCGCCTCTGCAGTCAATTCCAGAGTGAATGAATGCGGAATTAATTGGACTTAATGCCCCCTTGGGAACTGCACTCAACATAAGCCGATGCGTAAACCAGCCGAGTGATGTAGGGAAGTTGAGCCCTGACAGTGAAATGACTCATCTACAGAGGGCCTAAAGCAGAGGAAAGAATTGCTTGGTCATTGAAGGAATGTGGAGGACGAAGCGTAGGGAGGTTGAATGTGCAAGGGTAAACATCTCCCTCATACCTACTCCTCCGATCATAGATCGGAGGCCAAGGTAAGTAACTCCATGGCGTCACGCCCCTTTTCCTAGTCATGCACGCTGCACCCTCATTCAATTAAACTAAAATGCATTCTGGGGTTTTGGAGTTGGTTAATGTTAACTGGATGTAAGCTGCACCAAATACGCTGGTAACGACCACTGTCAGCCTGTAATCCAAAAACTTCCACTGGCTCCAATTTGCTCTTTCTCTACTCTCTTTCAGTTCGGCCAATGCTGCCCGTGAGAAGCAGAACAATTATAAAACAATAGGGCTCCTCACCAGCCTGTGAGTGTGTCTGAGTCTCTCTTAGGCAGGACTCCCACCCACAGCCCTTGGAGGCAGGCTGCAGGGCCAGGGCGGGCCAAGCATGGTCCAGAAGAGGAACATTTGCACGAGCCTCACAAGGGCACATGCGGTGCTAATGCACAGGTGGGGTCTGAGGACTTGCGAACGGCACAGCACCACGCTCATGCCCACACCCGAACCTCACAGTGCTTGCTGCCCTGCCTGCTGTTGCAGACAGTGTTGAGAGTGCTGCCTTCAGGTAGTCCAGATGACGAGAGAGAGAGAGAGAGAGAGAGAGAGAGAGAGAGAGAGAGAGAGAGAGAGAGAGAGAGAGAGAGAGAATAATAAACATATGTGTACACAAAATTTGTAAGTGGTTATTGCCTTCGGTGGCATTTGCCGCTCTAACATTTTCACATTATAGGAAAGAGTCCAACCTTGCCTAGCGGTAGCACCAGCCCTGATGATCTGATATGCAGTAGGCTACCTAAACAGGCTGAGAAGGCAGACAGCGAAGCAGAGAAATATGTCTAATATTTCTATATGTATAAGGAAGTTTGGAAGACAGTTCTGCCCAAAATGCTGTACATAGGTAACAATGGAGATATGGGAGGGAGTCAAAAGTTAGGATATGTTAACAAATTTGCAATGATTTTATGGTTGAGAGGGAGCTAACTGGTGAAGGATGCCCATTGATACACTTAAAGGGGACCTCTGATGACAGGAAAACATACATGACTCATATGAGCATTGAGGCCTTAGGGATAGCATTTACACAGGTGCAATAAGCAGGTATACTTTAGCATCAGCATTGGGAAGAGCCGGCAGAATGCTCAGATCGGTAGAGCGTCAGTGGGGTCTAAGAATGGGTTTCAAGGTAAGGAGAGGTTTGGGGTGGTGCAATGAATCAGTGGGAAAGTGATATCCCCCGAGCAGGTGCTGCAGAACCAGCCGAGGCCAGCAGACTCTCCCCAGAGCAATAGCAGAACAATGACAAACATTGATGCAACAGCATGGTGCAGAAAAGACGCTGCACTCATACCAAGCTGCCTGGTCCAGTGTGGTCTGTTGCAGCGCCTGTCTTTGAAATGATGGGTGCATACAGTGATTACCTCCACTGCCCCCTCCATGCAGGTGCACCTGAATGATGGGATGTGCAGCAGGCACATCTGCAGGCAACGGCCAGAGCCAGGCAGAAGCAGGGTTGACAAAGATGGCGTCATTATGGTACCCGAGACTCCGGTGGTGGGAGTCCGCATAGCCATTGCCCTCTGTTGTGGCAACCAAGACCACTGGCAGCTGGCTCCTGGCTGTGCTGAGACTGGAAGATGGGGGCGCAGAAAACTCTGTTAAATCAGGTTATATGCTGGCTCTGCTTGTTGCTATCTCTTGGTGTCAGTTACTTCGTTTTTTATGCTTGTTTAACCTGGAAAATGTCTCCCTTTTCTCTGCTGGACGCATAAAGTCCAAGGACAAAAAACCTGCCTGCCACAACTGGATCCAGTATAATTCGTTTGAAACTGGATCTCCGACCAGTGCCGGATTAAACCCGGTGGAGGCCCCTAGGCAGTCGAAATGTCGGGGCCACCCTCGCAAATGATCTCCTAATACGTTTTTTATTTTCTACACCACTTTATTTTGATCTGTTGTCAGGGGGGGGGGCCTAAAAGGAGTGGGGAACATAGGCCGGTGCCTACTTGGCCTACCGGGTAATCGGCACTTAATCCGGCACTTTCTCCGACCAGGGACCAAAGCCATGCTGAGAAATAAGTGGTGGCATTTCATTCATTATAAATACAGATACATTTAAAAGCACACCTTTATAAAACATTTAGCTACTATCCCATCTCAATATATTTGAAACCGCAATAAAGAGTATTAAAAGGCAGCAAGAAAGCGAAAATGGCCTTCATGTATAACAGGCACTCAGCAAAACCTTTTTGGGCTGGCATCGAAACTGTCAGACCCTGTGAAGTGACTGAGCAGCCCGCAGGTCTGACGAATGTTTGCGGTCGGACTTTGCCTTCAATTCCCAAAGCAATCTTTGCACTGGGGTGCAAATTAACCATTGTACTTACAGTTTGGCCAAAGAAAATTGCAGGCACCACATGCTCTTAGCTGCCCGAGAACACTTACTCACTATTTTCCCTTTCGCGACAGCACCAGAGTTCATTGGTTTTCAGTAAACAGATGGCGCTCTTACTGCTCTTAAATAACAATAGAAAATGGCGAGATCCATGCTGGGGAGCGCGAAATGTCGACTGTTGCAAAGTCCAGATGATTTTACATGGCTTCAGGACCGTTTTCGCATATTTTGCACACAGATGGTTTACATTCACAAAGGGGGGAGAGCCGGAGGCTTGGGTGGGGGATTCTTGGAAATGAAGGATGGGTACGATACACATCAAATAACTATTCCGTGCCATGTCTCCCTCCGAACAGGCAGCGCTACAGACACAAGTCGCACTACGCAAGGCCGTGTCACCCCCAACAGTCCGGTGAAAGTCTCGACCAAACTAGATAAAGCGATGATATTTCATGAAACATTTCATCAACTGTAAGCAATTTAGTAAGAGGGCAACATATATAATTACATCCATGAAACAATAGGTTCTATGTATGAATAACATCACCATTTTGTAGAGCTTTCAAGTAATATTCCTCCCACTTCTAAGTGGTGTAAGAAGATGGACTTCATTATTTATTTATTTATTTATTTATTTATTTATTTTAACATGTTCGCAACTCCCAGACCCTTGGGTGTCACGGCGTTTGATACAGTAGACAAAATTTAAGTTATAGAAGTCATTGCTCGCATAACAGAACATATCGATGGACCACGTTTTTACGAGTTTTTATGTGGTGACTATGTGGTAATGGCCCACTCATGGCCGTTTCTAGACAATATAGCGCCCAGTGCAAGATACCGGACTATGCCCCTCCCATGCCACACGTTGCTTCTCTACTGATACTGCGCACTCCCTCTTCGAAATAATGCAATTTTTGAAATGTAAGTACTGTTTTGTTTACTCGTACTTAAAATGAATAAGTAAACAATGTATACAGCAATATTTTAAACATGAATTCATTTTCTCTCTCATGTGTTTGTTGTCTAACTGAAGGAGCCTCTAGAATATGCTTCTGCAGTAGCGACGATTGCTGTTGCTGCTGTAATCCATTTTTTCGACATTTCTGCTCTCTATGGAAAGTGTAGCAAGAGCCAACGGCGCTCTTCAGTTGGTGAACCCAGCGCCCAGAGGCCATTCCCAAGGCTCCAGCAGAAGAATGGAAGAGGGGGGGTGAAAGAAAGGGAACGAGTCAGGCGGTGGTGAGAAAGCAGGGCGTTCCCAGCTATATTAAGCAAGGCTAGGTCCTAGATAATGCCTTGAAACTATTGCACTGTAGGGCAAGACCAGAGGAGTGGGTGGACTATGAGTTGAGGTAGTCATGTTGCCATATGATCTGTGCAACTCATTTATTAATTAATTAATCTTTCATAGCCCACCCAACACCAGAGACCAGTCTCTGAGCAGGGGGCCAGGATTCAGACCTGTGTTGCTCTGCATTGTGTTGCCTCCAAGACAAATATGTTGCCCCTGAGCTATTCTCCCAGTAACTAGATAAGGTATAACAACGCCTGCCAAATGGTGTAAGTGAAGGAGCCTTTGGCAAAACCTGGTTTATGGTGAGAGCGCCTGAGTATAGGAGGGCGATATCTAGAAACTGGTACGAGACCCTAGGCATCTGATGGCATCTGATGGTAGCGAATTCCTGGGCATATCATGTTAACTTCTGGAAAGTAGTTGCATGCCGGATGCATAGCTCATAAGCAACATGCTGGTTTTGGGAATGGGACAATGCCATGAAACAAGTATGAAACCCAGGTGGCACTGCCTAGGCCCTTCTTCATTCTGCGAGCGATGAATCGAAGACCGTCATCGGGTAATAATAACACACATTAACACAGAGCTTAGAAGGGGCCCACATAAAGCTCTATACACATCACCCAATTATAATGTATGAGTACAACCTATTGAAATGCCTAGTAAACTGTGCTAGTTGCTGTTGTCTGATGGCAAAAGCTAACCATGTGTGTGAATATCTGGCAATGATGTGAGTTTCATGCTGTATGCTTACAATACATGTCATAGGTTTTATTTCAACATATCCTGGCAAAACGTATGAAATTGTGGTAGCTTGACCATGCAATTGTAAAGCTAGACACACTGTGAATGCACATGGGCCTGTGATCTCAATACCTTCAGTAGCAAGATAGAAAACCTTTTCCCTAGATGAAGGTGAAAACTGTTGACAGACACTCAGCACTTTTTCTGTCAGCATTTTTGCACTGATGTAGCACTTTATGATATTCAGCACTTTTTTCATTAGCATTCCTGCATTGAGGCAGCATTGAATTAATAATCGAAGAGAAATACAGCCACAACCCATAGGATAAACAGGTACAATATGGGCAGCTGGCCAGCTATGATGATGCTAATCTAGTACCCATTTTTGAGGGTCAGCCACATAGGAAAATACACTGTATATATAGATTATACATTGCTTACCCATGCGATATTAAGTTGGAATGCTTTTAGAACTAACAGATGTTTGTATACATTTTGAGATCAATCTTTAGGATGAGTGGCAGGAGAGGTGGGTGAGTGGGGTGAAGGGCAGGTGGATGTTCGGTGTTCGTGGGAAAGTGTCGGTGAAGGTGGATGCAGGGAGTTCAGAATGGAGGAGGGGGGAGGAGGTGATGCTGAATCGGTTGAGGATCGGTCATGTGGGGCTGAATGACTGTCTATTTCGAATAGGGAAGCGTGAATCAAGGGACTGTGCGGTGTGTGGGGTGCCTGAAACGGTGGGACATTTTTTGATTAGGTGTGAGAGACATGTTGCAGAGAGAGAATTGATGAGGGTTCGGTTGACTGCGTTGGGTGTGGCTGAGCTGAGTGGGAGGACTTTGCTGGGAGGTGATGGGGAGAGAGGCAGGAGGAGGAGTAGTGTGATGTTGGATTTTGTGAGGCAGACGGGGAGGTGGGAGGAGTTGTGAGCTTGGATGGAGTCAAGTGGTGATTGGTGGGAGCGGTGCACATCATCCTATAGGATGGGGAAGCGCCTGCGTGGGTCCGCCCACGCATTCAATAATTAAGAAGAAGAAGAAGAGATCAATCTTTTGTCTATGTTTGTGCTATTGTGTGTGTTATATTAATACAATATGAATATATAACGATTACTACTGACCGAGCTTACCCTCTCTGTCACCTACATAGATTCTACTATATACACATTTATACTGTTGGTTGTTCCGTGTGACTATTTCGCTTGGTTTTCTTGACTTCTCACTTTCCCCAGGCCCACGATGAAGGGACTACCCATCCTTTTGTTATAAAACTGCTGACTTTGTCATTCATTTTTTCTACAATAATTGTTTTCTACCTTTGCACATAGTTTTTTGACAGCAAACTCAATTGTCACACACATCACCAAAGTGCAATTCCCTCAGCCTTTAACCCCTACATGTTTTCAACCCCTGTCCCCTTTGCAAGAACTGAAAAGGGCAGCAATGTGTACAAATATTGCTTTTATCAATACTGACTCAAGCTTTTGTTGCCCCCAGTAAAGAGTGACTGCTTGTCCAACATGCGTTTTCAGTCCTCGGCTTCCGTGCAACACATGAATGTATTCTGGGAATTGTAGTCTTTTGTCTCAACTGGTTTAACATGCCAAAAAACAGTGATTTTCAAAATAACCTGTTCAGATGACACCGAGTCACGTATTTGATTACCGAAAACATCCCACAAGCAAGACAATGCGCCTAACCACCTATTAAAATACCATACATAGACACCAATTTCTCCCCTGCCCATATTACGACTTCCTTTGCCCATTTACTTTGGTGTTCCAATCCTGGCCCCACAACTGCCTACTCCTCCAGGCTATCTCTGGCCCTGATGACTAAGACAGCAAAAATAAACAACTTTTCAGTCCATTATAGAAGTCCAACCCTACATTCTCACAAACCAGTGCTTCGCAGAAATGATCACACTGTTTAAGCATTATTAGTTTTACAAAGAGATGCTCATTTGGTTGGTAGCCTTCTTCAAAAGCCTCTCAGCAGAGGAATAAGCCATTGGCTACATCATGGGTGGTAGGTGGGTATGGGCGGGGCAAGCCTTGATCCCAGCCTTGGTGCGTCTAGTGCTGCAAGATTGTAAATGTGACCCACACGGCTTCTTTCTTCTTCTTGCTGACAGATTTGATGCATCAGCAGTTATTATTGGCTCCTGAGTCTTGAGCCTCATTACTGCATCTTCTCGGGTTGAGTGTGTAGTCGTGAGTTGGATTTTCTTCATGGTCTGTGTGGACTTGTCACAGTAAGGCTGGTTTCACAGAGTCTTCGCCACGAAGAGCCGCAGGAAGCGGGGGAAGGGAGGGAGATTAATAGACTGCCTGCCTCATCCCATCCGCGCAGCTGTGCCCGGTTTCCGGTTTGCCCACCCGAAGAACCCAGCCTGGGCCCACTGTCCTGAGGTAATGGCCTAAAGCAAGGGTATTCCTGTTGTGTGGTGGGCCGTTACCATCTGCATCCAAGGTCCTTATTGCATGTAGCACCTATGGGGTTCCCGCGACATGGGATATACATGGCAAGTGTACATGTGCCATGCGTGACATCTCAGGCCAATCCCGTGTTTTCTCATTGTATGCTGGCATCAGTCCCAGCATGCAATGGGAAAAACAAGGTCTGAGCATGATAGGGCAGCTTGGTAGCTATGCATGGTGTGCGGGTTTATTCACACACTTGGCACGTAGCCGTGCAAGATGAGTGGCACTGGGAAGGCGGGGCAATTGTAGGAGAGCACATGTGGCTTGGAGGAGGGTCTAGATGTCCAGCAGAGGGGACAGGAGAGCAGGACCATCAAGAATGAGGGCAAAGGGTAGAGAGACGAGGTGTGGGGAGATGGAGACAGACAGGCATGTTGTTTGAGTTTTGAGAGATGCAGCAGAGGAATAAAATGGCAGCCGAACAGCAAGGGTCGTGGAACATGGGGAACTCCATCTTGTCCTGGCAGACAAAGCCCACAATCTCTGCATTGCTGTGAGATCCGATAAAGGATATGGCGGGCGGGGGAGGGGGCTTAAATCTCTAAGCTATCATTTTGACAAAGGGTCTTATCTGATGTGGATGTAATGTCCTCCCGGATGTGCCCATCCAACAACCCGTCTCTGTAAACAGTTGAGCAGGTTCACGTTGGTATGGCGACGGCTGTGGTAACCTAGGAGCTTCCATAATTCTGCAGTCTAAAGGAGGACTAATCTTTTTGGAGCATGGTGCCAAAGCACAGCACTCTACGCCTAAAACACTGCGTCATAATCCCAGTCACCTATAATTCAGAAAGAACCTGAAGGCTTGAACCCGTTCTTTACTTTTTGTGTTATCACCCATATTAATGGTACTCAGATCTCGTAAGGATAAAGGGCTGAGTTGGCCCTGTCAGGAGTCAAACCTGTATCTTACAAGCTGAACACCATGGCTACCGGTAAGACCTTGTTTCACTGAGCTATCTTTCCAGCACTCTGACAAAGGCCCTCTCTCTGTTGATGACGCACAAGGAACCTGCCCAGCTGATAAAACTGCTGTCTGTTACGTACTTTCTGGGCCTGATTTACGAAGTGTTTTCAATGGGGATTTCCCATTAAAAACTGGATTATAAATCAGGCCCCCTGCCCCTCAGCAAACAGTTGAGACAGATTAGTAAATGTTGGCATGCACCCGGAGAACGGCGTGGAAACTACGATTGGCACTGTTTGCTGCATGCTTTGCACAGTCTAAAGAAGGAAGAACGTATTTCTATTTCATGCCGGACTATGGAACTCACTTCTGACAGACCTGCTGGCAGACCCGCCAATCTTTTTTAGCTCTTTAGTTCTCCGAAGCCACTAATGGTTTTGCTACAAGTATGAAAATGAATAAATACATAAAAACCTAACATTGTATAGATTAGCCACACGGTCCCTGCCACACTCTGAGATAGGCATTATGTGACATATGTATTGGGTTATGCTCTGCTCCCTGCTGCATTCAGGGATAAGCGTTGTGTCATATTTGCATTCTGCTGGACTCTACTTCCTGCTGCGCTCAGAGATAGGCAGTGTGTAACAGCTGATTTGGGTGGTAATTTCCCTCCTGTTATACTCTGCGATAGCCATTGTGTGGTGTCTTTCTCCCGGCTGTGCACAGGGATATCTATTTGTGGTTCTCTGGTCTCTGACCTGCTGTGCCCCAGTGGGACTTCACCACTTCTCTACCCGGTGAAGTCAGTAGCGCTCTTCTTAGCGCTCAATATCGTCATGGAGCAGCACATCAACCCTCAACCCACTTCTAGCAGATTTGTACAGGTTGGCCATTCCCTGTTTTGATGAAGTTGCATGGCCTAACCATTTCTTCATTTAGCAGATTCATAAAATCTCGCCTTATCCTGCATATGAATCCAGGTACTTACCTACACAGGCTATTCTCTGCATCTAGGTGATTGTATTGATTCCAGGGATTCCGACTCCACACGACAAAGTGTATATTTTACATCTAGCTATATCCTCAACACTTGATAAGTTTTGAATCCAGGGGTTCTCTCAACACAGCCTGTGCTTTGAATCTAGGTGTGCTCTTGAAACAATGTATGTTCTGAACCTAGGTCTTAGCACAGTGCATGCAGTGCTCCGAATCTGGGTGTATCCTATACACACCAGATACTATCAACCTAGGTGTCCTCTCAACATTGTGCAGGTGTTAAATCTAGGCGTACTCCCACTATACTGTACATCTGAATCTAGGGGTTACTCAACACAGTATATCCCCAGAGTCAAGGTGAACGATCACAAAAAATGCACAACCCAACCCCTGAGACACCCAGATTCACTCAAGCAGAATTACAGATTGGTAAATATTCTGCTGAGCACTGAATCTGTCAAGTGAGTTTAACACTAACATTAAATACCAACACCTAACACTGCACATATACCTACACTGAGCATTTAACCAACCCAAACTCATTGAAAGCTACCAACCCCTCATAACTGTTTAAAAAGGGTGTTTGGGTGCCTCTGAGTCCACAGTCAATTTTGGTGTCATCGGACATCATTTGGATGGTAGCGGGTTCAGGGTGAGTTTTGTTTTGTAAAGGTGTATTGCCCCCAAGACTCTGGCCACTGGCCACAGACACTATATTAATATGTGTATAGTAATTTTAGGTAATGTTGTGGGAGTATACAGTATTTGTAATATGGTGGAATGATATAATTGAAGTGTATAGGGTATTTATGATTGTAGTACAATTGAAGATAGGGCTCATTGATGTCTCCTCAGCCTTTCACACGGCAACTATTGCATCCTCATTAAACGGTTACATGATACCTTTAGCATCATGGACCGGGCGCTGGACTGGCTGACCTGTTTTCCTCACTAACTACCCTTCGCAACTGCAACTGGGACGTTTGTGCTCCACCCCCTTACTGTCTACCTATATAGTAAATTAGGGTTCTGTCTTATGATTGTGGCTCTTCAATATCTATTTCGTCCCTCTGGCCCATATGATGTCCTTTTTCTTTTCTTATTTCCAGTGTTATATTAATGACACACAACTTTCCTTAAACTTTCCACAACTAATTTCTTCTCCTTGCTTTTTATCCCTGATTGTTGCACCGGCGTCGATGCATTGTGTGTGGCTAATAATCTATTACATTGAGACACCTAGGATCTCTCAATGTAAAATGGAATCTTTTTTTGTGACACTTGTGCCCTGTTTTTCTCCTACCCTCTGGTTGCCCTTGTTGGCCCCTCTTCTATCACGATCTTGTGAGGCTAAAAACCTTGGGGTCACCTTTACGTTCTCTGTCCCCTGTAGCCCTTACATGTTGGAGCTTGTAAAACAGTAAGGAGGGAAAAAGAACACTTGAACAAGCATAAGAGCAACATTAGAACGAAAAATACCCATTCACCTGTGGCAAAACATTTTGTTGATTTAAGACACACAGTGGTCCAACTGAAGGTGGTCATACTGTAGATAGTAAAAATGTCATACAGGGGAGGAAACTTGTACAAGAAACTTGACCAGTGAGAACTATTTTGGTTTGAGAAAGTGGACAGCCTGACCCCTGAAGGAATAAATGAGGACGTCAATTTAGGGGCATTTATGTAATTAGACAACTCAACTAATCTGTGTCACCTTGTACACACTATCCCTAATCAAGTGCAAGAAACCATGTCAGATGTTACACATCTATACAATACTGCACACTAGGCATAATCAGCTGCAGCTGTTTTATATACTGTGGAACAAGAGGCAGACCAAAGTATCATAGTCTAATGTTGTAGTTGAACAATCAGTCTATTTATTTAGGAGATTACCAAATGCTATGTATACATATAACATCATGTAAAAAGGTTTTGGCTATGTACGTATACAAGTTCAAAGAGAGGTGTTGATTATTTTCAAGGCTGCGATGGAAAACATTGTTACAATATGAACAAGACATCCAACTCGATTGTGAGCAGGAAATTGTTGGTTGGTAACACACCAAGAACTGTCTTAAAATGGGTCCATTGTACCACTTTGGGAAGACAAGTTTCCCACATACAAGACACAGCCTCTCTGGCATGTGTACTTTATGTACATTATACCACATACTAAGACTAAACATAAGGTGAGATTATTAGTATATTCAACAGGACGTATGGTTAGAAGTTATGTCTAAGACATGAATAAATATAGAAGGAGGTTAGACACTAAAATTATGATGGGTTGAATCATCTGTAAATACAGAATGTTATTAATCTACAAAATAGGTTCAAGCCAATGAAGAGATTTTACAACTATTATTAATTAAATGCGGTGACTAGAGGTATTTAAATATAATAAACCACAAGCTGGGAAAGGAGACCAGAGGCGTCCAATACAAGAACAAACGTGAATAATACGTGACAGTGACGTCATCACGTAAGTACATGATGAAGTCACCATGTAAATAGCGGCCATGTGATTTGAACCGCGACCTACCGCAGGGTAAAGAGAGAGGCTTGCACAGCGACCAGAGTGGCGAGGTAAGATGTTAAACCGTGGATATTCAAGGTACTTCATTTCCCTAGAACTTGGAAACGGGATACCATACCCCTTTATAAGAACTTGGTAGCGCAAAACCATACCCTATTACATAACACTGCTATACATCTTTACTAACAGACACACGAAGGTGGAGCCAAGGCTAACAGAGTGAATATCCTACCACCCTAGAAGGATTAAGTTGTAGATACATGGACAGGTAAGACAATATGGAAACAGATTTACAGTAGATAGGCCTGTCAACATTACATTAAGGCCATATACTAATACAAAGTCATTTTCCATTTCAGTTACATTTTCAAACAAGAATCACTTGGGAAGAACGTCAAAATGCTAGAGGTTACAGCGGGACTAGCCACCATAATCCTACTAAAGTGAGAATAGTCTATAATAACAACATACAATAGCTGAAGACGTATTACAGATACAGTTATATGCATTGATGTATCTATATTACAAGGTATTACCCTCGGAGGAGGACGATAAACTCCTCTACTTAAAGCAAAACAGTAACCACTTTGGGTTGTGACAGTAAGACACCAGGTGAATATCAACTAACAAGTCATGACAGGTTTGAAGATAAGTTTGTGAATGACTAGAAAAACCTTGTTGAAATGAAATTATTGATAGCTATACTCTTTATTCTCATAGATTGAAGGATCTAAAATGCAATTCAGGCAGAGAGATTGATGTAAAGAATAGCTCCTGATGAAGGGAAGGGATTTCCCGAAACACATTATTGATTCTTGTGTGAACAACAAACTCTTTGTAAAAACAATTTGTTTTTTGTTGGTGTTGATGAAACATTGTACAGCGCACTGTATTGCTAAATGCACACATTTGGGATATACATATTTATAAACATAGTCCTTTTATAAGAATCAATGAATGTGAATTATTTCCATACACTGTTTATTTAAAAACAAACTGTTTACTGGAAACTAAGAAAGAATTTAAATATTGTTTGGATTACAATACAACTGGGTGTGAATGGGACAGGAGTGTTCTACAAATGTGTGGACACCTGCTGTCTCTAATTTTGTACCACAACCTAGTGTCAGGGTTGTTTTCTCCCCCACACCCAACTACTCTCTCTAAATAATATCAAGTTGGCAATATACCTAAAAGTCTGCTCATAGACAACAGTTTGTAGCTTGTAAAGAAAGCCCACTCTCAGCATAACCTCCTTATAGGCATTCTACAGTTCCTCACTTACCCCGAGTAGCTCAATGTGTCTAGCGCCCTGGCCCTATATAGGCTGGACTACTGCTACAGTCTCTTCCTTAACCGCCCCCTTTGTTGTCATTGTCCCCTTCAGCTAATCTAAAATAGGGCTGCAAAACTGATCCTTGGCCTGAAGCCCAGGGATCACATTGCTGCAGCCCTAAAATGTGTACATTGGCTCCTGGTGGTTGCAAGGATGAAATTCAAGATCTTCTGTATCGTTGACAAGACTTTCTGGTGCCAGGGACTACAATATCTCCAACTTTCTCTCCCTAAATACTGCTCAGTTAGAGCCCTGCACACCTGGAACTCCATTCTCTGCTTGTCAAATGCTTTTTGAAACAGAGAGTGAGAGGCATGTGTCTTTCTTTGGCTGGTGTCTCTGTCTGGAACATCCTTTCTGCTCCTCTTATACTTCAGCTGGACTTCCTTAAGTTTTGGAAACTTAAAAAAAAAACTCTGCTTTCCTTTCCCTGTTTTACTTAATCCCACTGAGTCTAGTGACCTGGTCAATCATGAACCTCACAGGTTGCAGGCCCTATATTTAGTTACCACTAGTACACCCCGCTACCTTTTAGCCATAAAGGTTCATGGATTATGGTCCTTATTGTATGCTAGAGAAAAGTATTTGGGACAGAAAATTGTTTCTGTGTTTTTTTTTTGTAGTATACAATTGTTCACTATTTCCATTAGCATAGTAGAAAATGCTAATGGGAATGTTGGAGAATCTTATTGAGGCTAACCTCTTTACTGAAAAATGTAAAGTAGATGGAGTCTATAAACTTTTTTTTTAACTTCATTTTTTTTACTTTGAAACGTGGTTCGTAAATGAACCTTTTTCTGTTGGTATTTTTTGATTTTGAATATTTTATTTTGCAGGAGAGGCCAGGAAATAAGGATGGAGAGGGAAATGACGGAATGGGCATCAACCACAGATCTGGAAGGAGAGGGGGACAGGGGAAGATGTTGCATGTGCCTTAAATCTAAGGTAGGGGACAGTGTTTCTCATGCTTCTACAGCCTCGAAAGCACTTCAAAACTGCTGCCATGTGCAGATTGGTGTGTTGCAGTAAATACAGAGTACTGTTATCTTGGAAAGATATGGATCAACAGCCTCTTTTATGGCTTGCAAGGTAGCTGGTGGGATTTTGTGCCCCACAGGAATAGCCTGTGTGATGGCAGTATTGGTTGAGGAAGATGAGGTAGACAAAGACAGCCTACTACTTCCTGAGAAAGGAACATCCTTTCTCTGAGCATCCCGGTGGTTGGATTTGGTGTGACGGCGCACGGAGGTGGTCCCGTAGGAGCACTGCGCAGGTTGTCCATGACTGAGCACTTCGTGCATTTGACCATGGTAGCCTTCGCCTTTGGTACACCTCCAACGTGGTAAAGAACTGCCACACCCATGATTCTCTGTGGGTGCTGGAGGTAGGCATTTATTCTATGTCATATTCCTGGTCCACTTGATTCTTTTCTGCATCATTGCGCCTTTTCCATTGTCTAGGCCCTCCAGCTGGTGGTGGTGGTGTTGGTGGTGGTGGCTGCTGGAGAGGAAGAATGGCCATGGCTGATGGCATTTTTTAAGTTAAATAGCAGTTGTTCTAATATTCTTCCAAGTACGTGCTCTCTCCTGGATTGCAGATGGAAAATCAGTAAGAATAGGTGTAGGAGCTGGGCTAGGGTACATTTTGAGCTTGAAACTTCCTAGGCCAGTTGAAAATGTAGTTTCGAAATGTTCACGAAGAAGGCACCTGTTCATGAACACGTCATCACACGTCATCACAAAAACGCGCACGCACCTGGTCACGTGACACGTCCAGAAAGTCTGCGATGACCTCAGATATTCGCCAACGTCGTGATCAAAAAACGGTTTAATAAGTTGCAGAAAGTTCATAAAAGTATTAAAAATGTTGGTAGAAGGTGGGGAATGACACATTTATAAGGTGAAACATTCTAGATCAGCCAAAAATGCTGCTATATTGGGGGTTAGTATACTATTACGAAGTCGTAGCAAATTAGGGTGCACTGGTAAAAACCCATGAAATTCACTGAAAAACCTTGGTTAAAGGGACGTTATGGTTAAGCTGCACTGATAGAAAGCTATGTAATTCAGCGAAAAAACTTTGTTAAAGGGACATTATGGTTAAGTTGCACTAATAAAAACCTATCAAATTCAGTGACAAAACTTTATTAATGGGACGTTATAGTTACAAGTAAAACCAAACCCCCCCCCCAGATATTCACCAGTTATGGTAAGCTGAGCAACCATAACTCACACCACCACCATGCACTGCTAAGATTAACACCCTGGATATCAACGATTACATCACAAATGTCATTGATGACATCTCTGATGACATCATATATGAAATTAATTTTGATAAACAGTCCCTACCAGGGGTTGCGTTTAAAATATTTGTAACAAGATCTCAGAGCTGATTGGGAGAGCTATCATGAACTCATCTAAAAAAACATTATATTGGGGTGTTGTTGTTAATACAGGAACCTAATCGAACATACACATAGACAGTGGCTGCAGCATGCAGCATAGAAGTACACTATTTTTAATCTGGTAATTTTGGATAGGTAAATAATGAATGCTACCCTATTACAATTTTGAGTAATGTTAAACATTGAATAAATAGCTACCCATTCAAGAATTACTACATATTTGTGTTAGTACAAAGATACATATGAAGACACACAATGCATACAAATCAGAGGCACATACAGGGAAACTAAAGTAAGGAAGAAAGAAACAACAGCACCAGAAAATATCACTAACATTAAAGTTCATCTTTATGTATACAAATGAATTGTGTGTTTGAGCCGTGCTTATTACCAGTCTATGTGTACCATAAACTGAGACCAAATGCTAATGAAAATACTTTAAGAACATACAAGGTTAACATCTAGATATGTAGCACTTTTAAATGTTCATATTATGACTGTGAGTGAGCAAAACCACCTGGCCCAAATGTGTCAGTGAACAAAAACAAGCGGCTTAGATTTGTGATGTCATCAGTGATGTCATCAATGACATTTGTGATGTCATATTTGATGTCCTGGGTGTTAGTCGTAGCAGAGCACGGTGGCGGCATAAGTTATGGTTGCTTAGCTTACCATAACTGGCAAATTTCTGGGGTTTTGAGGTTTTACTTGTAACCATAACACCCCTTTAACAACGTTTTTTCTCTGAATTATTATTATTATGGTGTTTATTGAGCGCAGGCGTCGCTTTGAGAAGCAACAGAGTGCTGTAGAGAGGTATACAACAATATAGATACACAACAGGGCACTTTACAGAGGGATACAATAGTACAGATGCATAACAGAGCGCTTTTCAGATGTAACAACACAGGAGATATACAGTGGGAGTAGGATACAGAGGGGCACACGGGAGGGCTACAGCTTACATGATGGCAGGGACCAGAGGGGCTGACGGCGTCTAGGAGTCAGGTGGCACGGGGGTTATGTGATAGCCTAGGTGTTGAGGAGAAGAGGTGTGTTTGGGTTATTTTCTTAATTGTAGGAGCATGGGGTTGAGTCTGATGCTGGTGGTGAGTAGGATCCATAATGTTAGGACGTAGGCAGGGAAGGCTTGTTTTCTACTCCTTTCCTATTTGAATTAGCAGTTTTGAAGTCTGCACATGTCCTGGCTTCTGTTGGTGCGCTGTCTGCTGGAGATGCAGAGTTTCTTTTAGATGATAAAGCAAGACTTGTAGGTGATTTGTGCGTGCAGTGGGAGCCAGTGAAGGTTGATGAAGGGCGTGGTCATGTGGTTGTGTCTGCATAACCCTTGATGAGGCATGTTGCCGCATTTAGAACACTTCTCAGTGAAACAAGGGAGGACGACGGGAGGCCTTCGATGAGGGCATTGCCCCCATCCTTGTGGGATAGGAACAGTGCTTGAACGGTGGATCTAAAGCTGTCCGGAGGGAGGAAGGGCTTGACTTTCTGCAGGAGGGAGAGCTGATACCAAGAATTGTTTTTAGCATTGTGTGTCTTGAAGGAGCAGTGTTTGTCGATATGGAACCAGAGGGACTTGGTGCAGGAGTGAGCTTGGGTGTAAAGCACCCAGGGCTCAGGGTTAATAGCCAGGTCTGTATGTCTGGGTGTTCAGTGTTGTTGATAAGGAGTAGGAATTCGGTCTTGGAGGGGTTGAGTTTCAAGCATGCACTGCACATCCAAGACTGGATCAGCGTGAGGCAGATTTTAAGCTGTGGAGGTCAGTGATGGAGTCAAGCTTTGACCGTTGAACTTTACCTGTGTGAGATGCAATCTCTCTGATCTTAGCTCCTCTAAGTACTCCAACTCTGAATATTGTCACTGAGGTAATCTCTTAACCTGAAATTTGACAATGTGGAAACTTTCAGTCTCTGATTTTTACCATTGGGTGACTATGCCAATTTAAATTATCCACTGCCAGATTCTGTCACTCTGAATTTAGCTGCTACAAACTTCCTAACTCATCTTTTGTCTTTGTGTGACCTTGTCACTCTGAAAGCTGCCACGGTGAGACTCTGTCTCCTTGTACTTTGTTGCTGCAAGTGTTTGACTTAAATATTGCCACTGACAGACCATGTCATTCTGAACTCAGCTGCTGTGAGCTCACTATCTTTGTTTGTACCTCTGTGTGACTCCTTCACTTTGAATCGTACCACTGTGAGACTTTTAGCTTTATTACTGTCAGTATTGACTCCGAATTTTGCTACTGTAAGATACTTGCACCTTGTCTCACTTAAATTCTGCCACTGTGACCCTCTTCCCCCCTTTAGAATTTTGCTCCTCTGAGCTCTGTCTCTTCGAATTCTGCACTGTGAGGTTAGACTCACTCTTAATTATGCCACAGTGGGGCATGGCCACAAGGAATTTCACCACTATTACAGCACATCACCTAGTGTTCCCCAAGTCTGAACCTCACCACTCTGCCAGTGAGCCATTTGGATTCTAGCACTCTCAACCTCCCACTGCTAATTCTGACAACTTTTAATGCCCCGCCTCAAACCCTATCACTGTGAAGCTACGGTTCCCATGCACCACAAGGCTCTGAGACTGAGATACAAACCCCACAGAGAGGCTTTCACCACTCTGAACCTGATTCCACTGCAAGGCCCTTCCAAAGTGGGCCCGAACCATCAGGAAACTAAAGACACAATGAGCCATTCGCCAATACAAGGCACAATCTTTACAGGGTTTTAGGAGCAGGAGACCCTAACACAGTGAGGACTTACCACTCAGAGATCCTGCCCTTGCGAGACCTCCAAATCACAAGCTTCTAGTACTACAAGGCTTTCACCACAGGAAAACTGCACCAGCAAAAAAATCCCCTGGGACAAGGGGATAAGACTGCCCCTGGAATAGTTTCCACCTAAGGTGGTTTCCACCTAAAATAGTCTTGCACCTGGGAAAGTCCTGCCAGCGGGATAGTTATGTCCCTGGTATAGTCCTGAAGAACAGCAAAGGACACCACTAGCTACCCACCACAACCACACAACAGTTGTAGATAGCCTACTCAAGAAATTATATTCAATATCATCAAATTGTATATTCAACCAATGGCATAACATAAAAAAAGAACATATTTTAATTCATATATTTCCAACAATGTACTCACATAAAAAAAACATCTAAAACACTAATAAATGCGAGCTTTGCTTGAAGAACAACACAAGGAACACAAGAAATCGGATGAAACCCACATTTTCAGCTGTTTCTATGTCCAATGCAGATGTTGTTCATATGCATTTTTTGGTTACGTGATGTTTGTAACAGTGACTTCAACCATGTACAGATATTTACACGACATGGATAAACAGCGTCTACACTCAAATGTGTTAGTCTTAATTTTGCTAGTGGAGTCCCGGGACCCGTCTTCAGGACGCAGAAGATTAGTGAAAGTATTCAACTATAATTGATGCATGGAACATGTGCATCATAGTTGAAACCTTATGTTAATTTCTTTCAGGTGTGGAGGGCAAATCATTGATCTCCACACTTCGTTCTGGATACGTAGATGCTAAACGGTGCCGGGAGGCATGTGCACATAGAACGCAAGTTGAGACACCATCACGTATCGAGTCAAACATTCACTTTTCGAACGTGTTTCACCGATATGTGGGCATCAAGACACATGATGCATTATGGGTAACGCAGTCCGTATTTGTCTTTCCTTGAAGGAACGCGATCCTTCGAACTTATGATTGAAAGGAATTCCCGTCCTCTTCATCTACTATAGACGAACTACAGATTTTTCCAGATGACAAATCTATGTGATGGTTCTCATTTATGTCTAAAATAATTTGCAAGGACCCCCACTAAACATTCCAAACTGGGAATCACTCCTTCCACACTTAGCCTTAAACCAACCCATCATTCCTACTCATCTACAGACCACCGACATACAACCCTACTTTCACGGACACACTTGTGGACTCCATAACCATCATCGCCATAAACCATGATCACCTGATCATACTGGGAGATTTCAACATCTGTTTTGAAGAAGAAAATGGCTCACCTAAAACTCTAACAAATCAGCTGACATCTACAACAATTGGTCAAAGGAGCAGCACACACAGCAGGCCACACCCTAGATGTAAGCTTTTGCAAAGAAACCTGGTCACAACTGGACCCCCAATGCAAATCCTCTGAAACTACCACCTCATAATACCCTTTGCAATCCAGCCGCCTATGCCAATACTAGCTAACCTCCCAGAAGAATCCTCCAATTCAGAAAATAAAATAAAATCCATAAACATTGCTGCCCTAAACACCAGACTGGAAGCCACAAAGCCATCAATCACCATCTTGGACTCATCCAACATCGAAGTATCGATCTCAAAAACACTGTATGACACTGCAGCAGAAAACCCTTCATCCCCTAACTAAAGTAAACAATGGCAACCCCCACCTCAGTGCACTGATGGCAAATTACAGGAAACTGGAACAGGAATGGTGGAAAAACTATGATCAATAGAAAAATAAACACACACACCAACGACAGATATGGCTTTACAAAGCTGAAATACTCAAAGAAAAAAAAAGACTACAATGAATGCACACAAACTCAAGCAATACCCACAAAAGAGATGTTCAACATCATCAACGAGCTAAGAAACCCAACAGCATGCAACAACAAATCCACCCCCCCACAAAAGCTATGCGATGACCCTGCAGACCACTAAAAAAACAAAATCACAAACATCCAGCAAGTCATCAAGAGCATGCCCAAAAACACCTACAACCCTCCTAACAAGCCAGTCCTGTAAACATCTACAAGACTAAACATCTACCAATCAATTTCGACAGACAAATTCCACATCCTGGTGAACAAAAGCAACAGAGCCGGGTCTCCAGAGGACCCCTGTCAACCAGACATATTCACAACTATCCTCACTCAAAAAAACACCTGCAGAATATTTCTTCAACCTCTTCAACCATTCATTATCAACATGAAATGTGCCACAAGCCTTCAAATCAGCACACAGCAAGACACTCCTTAAAGACCCATCTTGAAACACTGAGGACCTAACCAAACACAGACCAATTTCAAACATCCCATAACCGGTGAAACTCTTAGAAAGTTATGTTTATGAAAAAATCCTCAAACATATAGAAAACATTTGGATACTGGACCAGGCACAAGTCAGCTTCAGACCTATGACAGGAATGGAAACAACATTATTATCGATATGGGCTGATCTAAAAACCAACATAGATGCCAACTTCACATCAACACTAATCCTACTTGATCTATGAGCAGCCTTCGACACAGTCCACCTCAAAACATAGGAATCAGCAAACAGCATTACTTTGGCTAAAATCCTTCATGGCAGAAAGACCTGAATCAACTTCAATTCAACACCTCGCACAATGACTTGCAGAGTTCCACAAGGATCATCCCTCTCACCACTGCTATTAAACATCTACATGACCCCTCACATCAACCTCATCAAAAGACACAGTCCCACTTGCTACAATTATGCAGACGACACACACTACAAAATCAACACTAGCGGAGAACAAGACCGAACCCTTAGCAACTGACTCATAGAAATAAACTAATGGATGAGTACCAATACCCTTAAACTTAACTAGGGCAAAACAGAAATTATGATCACGCCCAACTACCCATTGAACCAACTCCACATTGTATGGCCTACCGAAATGAGAAATTTACCGGAACCATCCAAAGTCGTTAAAAATCTCTGAATATTAATAGACAACGACTTAACTCTCGACCGCAAGTTAACGCAGTAGTAAAGAAATCCTTCTTCCACCTATGCACAATGAAGTGCATACTAGCCTTTTTCGCACTCCCACATAGAACACTCTTATCATTTCTCTAGTCATGTCAAGAATACACTACGCCAACAGCATCTATCTATGAATGCAAGACTACCTTACCAGAAAACAACAATGAATACAGAATGCAGCAGCATGACAGCTCCTCAGACTCACTAAGAGAGAACACGTCACACCAGCAGTGAGAACCCTACATTGGCTACCAGTCAAAAAACACATTTTCTTCAAACCACTCCACATAACACACACCGCAATCCACGGTCAAGGAGCCAAATGCATACAGGGAAAAATGCCCATCTACAAACCAAACCAAACACCAAGGTCCAGCAACGACATTCACCTCAAACCTAAGCAATACTCATAGCGGAAACCTTGTGGAACAGCGTTCTGCTGCATCGCAGCAAAACTTTGGAACTCGCTCCTAAAGGAAATACAAACAACAGCAAATCACCAGTGAAGAAAATTGCTAAAACCATGGCTATTTAACTCATGAGCTAAACAGGAAACATAATCAAAGGGAAACGGCCATCTCACTATAAACACCAAAAAACAACTTAAGCCTGATGAACTGAAACATAAATATCCAACGAAAAATCATTCCACTGCAAATCACCATAGAAGTGTATGAATCTGACCAACATAACCATGGCACCACAGGACAAAGAAGACTCTCCACTACCCTGCTAAAAACTATCCTATATAATGCATACTCACCCTCAAACACCAAACAAAGCACACTCATATCTCTACAGCAGCACAAACCCGAACCCACTGTAAACTGCACACACTCTGCAACACCCAAAAGGAAACTAAACCAATTACAGACAAATCACAAATCGGAAAACACAGATGGCAACTTCCATGCACGCCATTCATGTGACAACAGACATTTAGCCCAGTGGACAGGGAACAGAATATGCAGGTTATTTACAATTGAATGCCAATTGCATGCAGAGGACCACTAACATTTGTACTTTCCTGCAGTTGGGTTCCATACATGGAATTTAAAAATTTCACCAGGTCGAGGGAAATACTAAAGAGTAAAATGGGGTATATTGCTTTTTACTTTCTAGTTTCCCGCTCTATCTTCTGAAGAAATAAATATCACCTTGTCGAAATAGAAAGTATACCGTGCCTCCTATTGTAATAAATATATTTAATATTGGCCTACGCCAAGCTGCTCGAAAGTCGCTTACGAAAGAAATCTATGTTGCAAGGTCCTGACCTTAAATCCATGTAAGCCGCCATTTTAGGTCAAACCGCCATTTTAGGATTTGTTGTGTAAAAGTCACCCTGTGAGCTAAAATGGTGGACGATGTCATTCCAGAATACAACATGGCCGTCTTGACCTCTGTACATAGCTAATATGTAATTTGCCTGCAGGCCACTTGTTGAGGTCATGAACTGAGACCTTGTCCTTCACTGACCTATGTGTAGAAGGATTACTCGTACAATGAAAACTAATCCACAAGCATATGTTGAGACAATGTATTCAAGTACTGAACGAAGAACATCTGTTTAACTACATTGTATTAATGTTTGAGAAGGCCTGCATGGAAAAATTTAGAATACACAGTTATTGCATACCCTTGTTGATACATGTATTAAAGGCAAACCAGTTATATGCGGTTATTTGAGACTTGGCACGAACCCTAGATCGGTGATGTATTAAAAGGAATATTAACCCGAAGTGGGGCTGGACATTGCACCCACTGAATGTATAAAAAGCGAATGCATTCTAATGTACAGCGTCTCTCACTGAACACACTGAACCATGCTGGAGTTTGTTGTGTTGTACTGAAGGCCGATAGCTATCTGATTTTTCTCTGTTTTTGTAACTGGATTCAGTATAAAATAAAGTACTTTGTATGTTCCTTCGTAACCCGTGTTTGGTGTATTTTCTTTTGGGGTACTCAGCCTCGATATTCTTTTTCTGTTTTCACAACCTGCCTATTATGCTTTGCAGGCTGCAGTTATTAATGGATTCCTGTTGTATCCACCTAGTTTTTAGCAGTAGCAAAACCGAGGCACATTCCATAGGATGCACTGACAAGTTTGAGGAGGTCAGCACAGCGGATTTCTTATATCTGCTATGTGCTCCTATGAAGACTATCATGTTGCCCAATGGTTTCCCCCTTCACTTTCACCTGAGGAGGAGGCAGAGTTGGATTGGTTGGAATCTCTCCTAGCTGTGTCTTTAGAGCATCTCTGGGGAGGTCCCTTCTTCTGGAAGAGATAGGGTCTGTTCCGGGAGATCGCCACAATTTCCTATGAATGTTATAAAGAGGAAAGAATGGTGGTCCTCTGGGATCAGACCAATATCGGGGAAAAAGCTTGCAGGCTTCAGAAAACCCAGAAGTTGCTGATCACTGACGGTAGCGCAGCTGTGGGCTGAGTGAGATTGAGGTATTTCCAGCGCTGATGGCAGTTGTAGCAATGGTTTGGAGCAAGAGTTGTAAGTACGTAGGTAAGATGAAAAGAGCCAAACAAAGTGCAGAATGGATGCCACATGAAGCGGTAAGCTAATTTCTTTGTAAGCAATCTCCTGATAGAGGGCCTACTGGCCATGGACCTCCGGACATACCCTCCAAAGGGCCAAGCGATAACACTGAGGGCTGCCCCCTTGCAGCAGAAGAGGATTGCCCAACTTCATCCCTTAGGACAGACTAAAGAGGTGAAAGGTCCCAGCTCAGTCTAGTGCAGCCGAACCCCAGAGAAACCAGGACACTTCCGAGTGGAATGTTCGGAAAGGGATCTAATCAGCCAGATTGGCAAATTTGTAAAGAAAAAAAATTGGGCGTATTATAACCATCTTAATAAAAGAGAAATGACCAAACAAAGATATGGACGTTTTGACCAGGTATTGAGTTCAGCAATGATGATTGGGAGAAAGGGTGCCTGGTTGTTGTTTTTTTTATGTATTTAGTGTTTTGGCTTGAAAATCAAACCTTTCAGTAACTATTAAAACTAATAGAGAATAAATACACATTTAAAAACAAATAAAACAGTAATAAATAGAAAAAGAAAATGAAATTAGCAATTAAATTAACCAACAATTACTTTTAAACATCTCACAGTAGCTAAAATCAGTGAAACCCGAGAACCAGCTAGAATTATCTTCCAAGGGTCAGTAGAAGTAACATAATTCATATCATGGTACATTTTGTAAAGTGCAGGGGCCTAATACGTGCCAAGCAAACACATTCAACTACCAAATGCATCAAAGATATGACCGAACTAGGATCTTGCAATATCTGCAAAGCTTTTGAAAACTTTCAATATTTTGTCATGCTCCTAGGATTTCATTTGTCTGTAACAGATTGAATCTTAGTCTCAAGAACCATATTTTCCATGTCACATTTGGAAAGGTATGGTGGGACTGAATTCGAAGGCTTCTCAACTTCTGCAACATATGACAATAATTTATATTTTTTTGTACCATCCCTCTTTGCTCACCAGAGTTCTTTCTTCACTTCAAAGGGGCAAACAATAAGATCCTCTGTAGACATAGTAATAGAATCCAGCAGGGTGAATGCAATTAATTAATTCACTTTTGGATGGGCTATTCATTTCAGAGTTTAAGGTACAAAACAACAAATCTCCTACAAGGTTAAGTATTTCCCTATACAGAGAAAGGTACATCCAATGTATCATGGCCATTAAGGATAGGAGGCCCAATTTGTATCTACTTATTATAGTTGGTACAGCATTCCGCAAATTAAGGGCCAGCCTCCAGAATTGGCCTTCCATTTTAAACCAGAAGTCCCCAGTTGACGGTCCTACCACCTCTGCTCCATAGGTTAGAACAGGTACAACTTTCATTTTATACATTTTAATGACCGGGTAAATCTAAAACCAACCATAACACATTTTTACCTTTGGCATGGATGGTTAAAGCAATATATTTATCTCATATCTTTAAATACTGAGCTGCATGCTCATTCTTCACACAAATTTAAAAAAAGCATATATATGTTATCGAAATAACTAATTCCAGATTGGTTTGATTTTAACTCCATTCAGAATTACACTTATTTCTATGATGGTTGGAAAAAGAAAGAATCTTAGTTTTAAATGGAATCATCTTTAGGTCGTTATCGTTGAGATAAATATCTAGGGCTTTAAGTTGATGTCGAAGGCCAAAAGGACCAAATAGTCTGGATACACCAACCAGCCAGTAGGTGTATTCCCGAATTTCAGAGGGAAAGATCTTGCTTCTCTGAGTTCTTCCCCAATATCGAAAATGAAAACATTAAATAAAAATGTGCCATGGACACACTCCATGACGTATACCTTTGTAGGATACAATTGGCGAGTATAGAGATTCTTGTGCATTTAGCTGAATCCCAATCTTCGTATCACTATGTAAATATCGTAAAATATTTAATAATGTACTAGAACAACCCCACTTCCGGAGCTTCGACCATAATAAATATCTATTAACACAGTGGAATGCCACAGTGAGATCCACAAACCCCACGTAAATGTGTTGTTTCTTTTTAGAAGCCCTAATGTACAGAAGATTCAAGATTAAATCATTTAGGGAGGATCCAACATTTTTATTTAACCCAGATTGATGTATATAGTATATGTTGTTTTCCATAGCCGAGCTTCCAACTTGTTTTAACAGGATAACTGAGAAAACCTTGCCAGAAAAATCTATCAACGCAACAGGGTTATCGTTCTTAGGTAAAGCGCTGTCACCCTTTTAAAAAAATGGTACAATGTGAGAGGTCTTCCATGCAAGAGTGTCAAATGAGAAGATAGTACCTGGTCAAATAACACTTTTAAAATCCCAACCCACAAGGGGGCTTGTTACTCTGGGTAATATTTGAGAGCGGGGACAGTGAACTAAAATGTGGTTGTGGAAGACATTTCATAGAACAGGTTATTTGAACCATGTTTGTTTTCAGTACAGGAGCACCCACACTCTTCATTAATATTTGAGAGGCCAGCAGGTCTTGGTGTGCCTAACCACATGCAATGTTTTATTATTCTGTAATTGTCAGCAGTGTCATAGTCTTGATACCAAGTGAAATCTATATACCTGCCGCAGCAAAATTCTGCGCGGGTAGAGCATTTATCTCTCGATAATAGTTTATCCATTCTGGCTCAGGAAGTACATTTATTAGTGAATAAGCTTGTAATGAATTACTTTTATTTATTAATTAATTGCCAGAAGCTTGCTACATCATTAATTGTTAGATAATGCAGCATGATCTCAGACTCATTTTGAAGCATATGACATTAATAGCTTTTGATCCGGTTTATGAATGTTAATTTCAATTTTACAATTTCCAACTTTTGGGAACTTTCAAAAATGCACTAATTTTACACCGTAATTCCATTATTTAATCATGAATATTAATGTCAAAAATGTGATTAAGCTTAGGCACTATCGTGATTTAGTATTAATAGTAGAGTAAAATCCTCAGAGATATGCGTTAAAAACGTTATCAAAACAAGGATTCTACTTTAAGTCTGTTTGCCCCTGCATTAATTTCTACTATCGGGGCCCAGATAGTATTTGTACTGGAAGCTCCCATTAATTCAGCTTCCCATATCGCAATTAATGGTAAATGATCGCTCTTATAGATCTCTAGCATTTTAAAGAGGCAAATATTTCAAATACATGCTTTCTGTAGCGAATATAAAGTCTAGGATCTATGTGAAGTGAGATGGTATGTCCTCATTGATGTTACCCTTAACCCTGCACAATCCCCAGGCATTCATCAAAGACAGCCAGTCAGTTCCTCATTGTTGGGACTCTTTTGTGTAAGACATTGGTGGCTGGGGGAATCCCCTTCTTGGTGATTGCAAAAACAATTCAAATCCCCCACGATGAGCATACTATTTGAATCGCTAGTCGACAGCCACCTGTACAGTATTGTGGATACATGATTAAATAACAAAACTGTGGATTTTTTAGGTGGTTCCAATAAACATTAATAAGAGGTGAGCAATTCATATCATATTTCATAGAGTCCCATATAATTTCTACAACTTGTGCAAAAGGATTGTCGCTCGACCAATTATTGATTGCAATTATACCATTCCTAGCCAAAATTATTCTCCCTGAGGATGACACTGATTTCCTTTCAAGGCTGGGTTTAGCAAAGTGGTAAATCCATCTAAAAGGGAGTCTCCCTCAGCCACGTCTCTTGTAACAAAAGCCCTTTCTTAAATAAATTTACCAAACCTTGAGTTTTACAGTTTAAGATATTAATGTTATGTCTCCCAAAACTATTATGATGTTATATACGTTTACCAGTGCATCGATGCAAAGCAGTAGCTAACCAGACCCAATCACTTATTTCCACTGCACCAGGTGCCGTTAAGGGGCCTGATAAAACACCCTTCTACCTTCTGGAATGGATGATTTACAACAGATTTGCAATGTTTGTCAAAGCGAATAGATTCTACCAAGCGTATCCTTCTTCGCTAGTCTCACATTAGGACACATAAGAACCTGAGTGAAGTATTTCTCTTAAATCACAGCCCAAGATTAGAAGGAATTGTACTGCTTACAATAGTGTCTTCAGGACAATCCTTGATTGAATGTGCAAACACAGATAATCCTAAACATAATCATCCAAAAGTTATATTTGTTTGATGTCACTTGAGGTTATCGATCTTAAGCTAGGGATTGACTCGAACAAAGAAAAAACCTTGGATCGATTAAGAATGTGGTGTAAGGTGGACTGTGGGCACAATGATGTTTGTTGCTTGAGTTAGCAAATCCGGAATATGCTGGTCTCTAATTGGAGGGATATTCAGCATTGTTTGCTGTTGTTGCAATGTACAAAATGAGACTTTAGAGCTAGTTTGGACACATTTCTTCCTTTCTTTTATACTTTGTTTGTTACCATGATGTTCAATCGACCCTCATTGGAGTAGGTCGACATATTCAACAATAAGTCCTCATTCTCGTTAGGTTGCTGGTCAATATTAGCTGAAGAATAAATCATGTTAATATCTTCAGCGATCTCAGTTAACAGTTCAGCCTCCATCAACATAGTATTATCAGGTTGCTTTCTTCGCATTTATTTCTGTTGTTTATTTTTCGATCTCCGGGTAGCCTCCATCAATAGGACATCATCCGTTGTTTTGGGGTGTATTAAAGAAATCATTAGATTGTTTAGGAATATTTTAGCCCTGCAAGAATGAATGTTGTTAGTGGGTTTTTTTATTTTCAGGCTTTTTTGCTTGCAGATTTGCTTTTAGGTGAACGTGTCTCTTTTTCCTTTAGTAGAATATAGCACATTTTCATATTCCCGAGTCAAGTGAGGAGAGATTGGGTGCTCAAGATCATCTATAGGGTCAGGAGTGGGTTCCCTCTCAAATATCTGTACTGCACTGTTCTTGTGTGGAGTAGACAAGGAATGAATAGATTGCAGCTCATCCTCAATAACAATTGGTTCAGAGAGAGTCTGAGCAAGGACTGGATGATTTTCAGTAGATAAAAACGAGTTGGTAACTTGCACCCTATTCTGCCCCAAAATAAATCCTTCAATGAAGGAGACTTTAGAGGTCACAGCCTGAAGTTACACTTTTTGCTCATGTTGACAATTTTTTATGTTCTCATATAGTTGACCTAAAGAACTGAGAACAAAATGTAGAGCCACTAACAAAGAAGGGCTCAGAGAGGGCTGATAGAAGGAGCCATCTATTAATTGAGGAGAAAAGAGGGGAGTTGATGGTGGTTGAGAGAAAGAGTCTTTGTTCAGCAACTCTACTCTGGGACCAGTAACCGCCACAGGCAACTTATAAGACTTGGCATCATCATTGGTAGTGAAAGTAGTTCCTTTAATTGGTAATGCTTGTGCCACGTTGCTTAGGTCCATAGAGTTGTTTTTGTAAAATGCTGGGTAAATCTTCATCCGGAATTTCCATAGCATTCTCCATCTCGTTAGTCTGGTGGGGTAGCTCGGGGGCAACGTGCTCGGCTCAGAAGCAGGATGACGCGGACCAACACAAGTTCGATCCCCGGGTACGCAATTAGAAACCTCTGGTTATTAAGCATATTATAAATAACCAATTACAATGACAAAAAGTGGTAACTGCGAGAGGGTCTAAAATGTTGTTTCCAGTACATTTAGTACCCTCAACACATAGGCCCCACTCTCCAAGCACCCAAAATGCCCTCCTCAAATGAAGGGCTCATATGAGGAGGCGTAGTTAGGTAGGTCTCTTTATCTTTTTTTTTTAAAGGTAATTCTTGGCTCTACTCTCGAAATCACCTTTACTTTATGGGCAAGCCCACTAAGGGATGGAACTGGAGCAACCTGTGACTGAACCTGGATCACAGGACGTAGGCAATGTATTGGGATCTCATTAGGCACAAGAATTTGAATAAGAGGCAGAAATGCTGTATCATCTCTAATGTCTGATTCATTGTGCACACCTGCCGTGCCTAAAGGATTCCCACCCTTGCTATGTAATTCATATATATTGCAGGCCACAGGTAAAAATGTCAAAAAGGAAACTGTAGCCAAATGAGTGGTGGATGGGAAAAGGGTTTGTCTCCAATATCTCTTCTACCGTCTCATGGTTCTCAGACTAGCGAGGTTCAGCAATATTCTTTGAGATAACTAAATAGAGAGACCTCACCTCAAAAAGAGGGGAAGAGTGACATTCATTCCTGTTCGATACCTTTAGTTCCAGCCAAACGTGACTGCAGCTGACTGAGATTTTGGCGCATTTCCGCAGTGCTCCATGTTTCCATGTGAGTTTTAAACTTGCTTTTGCATCCAACTTGATCATTGAGAGGCAACACTGTAAACAGACTGCCCAGGCCACCAGCCAAATGGGACTTCAGCCCACTGCACTTTCATCTCACTGAACTGAGGGCTCCGGACACCATCCTCCATCAAGTCCCAGGCATCCATGAACACTTCATTGATCCAGACAGAAGGCAAACAGAAAATCAGACGCCTGGGAGGTTTTCATAGTCTTTATTAGCTGAATTGACAAGACACACTCAAAAATATGTTTTCCTTAACCTTCTTTCATACTCCTTTTGGATGATGCAACATTTTATATAATGCATACAATTGATAAGCTTATTTTAGACTTGGCTGGACACAACTATGGCAGTGTTCAAGCCCTGCCAAGAACACCTTAATCACATCAATGTCTACTCCTTATCTGATTGTCCAAGTCCTGCCAAGTTAGTTTAGTGCTTAAGACCCTCAGAGCAGATCTTATGTCTGCCAAAATAATACAGCTGGTCTCTCAGAATGGTCTGCATGACACACGTGGTACCCTTTTCAATAAGAACATAGATACATGTATCTAAAACTTCCCTTACTTATCTGGCTTCATCATAATCTTGCCTGTTTTTCCTGCCAAATTCCAATTTTAACCTAAAATACCTAATTACCTCACTGCAAGATGCTGCCAAAGACTATCTTCAATATATCAGCCTCTGTTGCTTGTCTGAATGCTCTTGGCATCATTCATAGTCGCTCACACCTGGCTGAGACTTGGAAACAATTTTGCACTTGAGTTATCCATTTCATGATCAGTAATTGTGCCAAGCCCTGCTTGTTTCTCCTTGTCAGCTTCCAGTCTGCTTGCACTTATTTATGAATATGTTTCATCTAAAGAAAACCTGCAAACATCTAAAAAATATGCACTCTTTATTCTTAAAAATCATACTAATCAGGGTGTGTGCTCTATAAAAAATACTCCTTTGACCTAATAGCACACTCCATTACATGTTCAGGCCTTGCAAATACTAGTGTGATTTCTTGTGTGTCTTCATAACTAATCTTTAAAACTAGTGCACGTTATCTCATATATACCTACTGAGATCTTTCCTCAATTCAGCGGTCAATTTGTTATAAAATATATCAAGATTTCTTACCTATAATGTGTTGCAACCTTAGCCCGGTTACATTTGAGAGCACTCCCTCTCATTACTTGTTACTTCCCCATTCTAAATACAAATGTTTGCATCAACGCATGCATTTTTAACATTGTTGCTGAACAAAGGTATTTTATCTTATTATTCCTTGCTATTCCCCATTAATACTTACTCTGCTTAATCTAGTATCATGTGCGATTGTGTTAACCTACTTTTTAATGTAGTTTGTATTCATAATTACATTTTTATTTTTGGCGCATGTTTCAGAAATGGTGTGATCTTGGGCCTATTCTTTTTTCTTTTTTTTAATGCCTCTATGCTGTGCATTGGGGGAGATGCTGTCCCCCTTTTGAAGCTTACCTAATTTTCTATGGTTTTGGTGCATATGCTTGAGTCTGCATGTGTGCTAGCCTTATGACTCTGTATTGTATTGTGGTGCATATCCCATTCCGCCTCTCTCTGTCCTTAATTACCAATATTCTCACTCTTCTGGTTACTTATAACACTCTCCTGTGCTTTCATTTGCAATCTCTGTCTTACTTTTGCTCTCCTAATCATTTTGTGTCCCTTTCTCATCCTCCATCTCTTGTTCTACAATCACTTTCCCATTTCCTTCTGCTGACATACTTCTTTGTCTTTTGTTACAAGTTCTATGAAAATAAACTGTATGCATCTGCTCTTCCTTTTAGTAGCACACTGAATCTTTTCAACATTTCCTTTTCCCAATTACTTTCCATCAATGTGTCTAGATATTTTTTAATGGTTTCTTTCCATTGCCTTTTTCTCATCTGTGTAATTGGCCCATGCATGCTTTATGATATATGCTCTTTCAAAATGTCCCATTTATCACTAATAAAAAATGCCTTCATTGCTTTAAAATTAGATTAACAAATCACGGGTACTCTAGCGTGTGCCTAACAGAGAAAGTATCTGACATTAATTCCAAAATAACTAACAAACCCTTTAAAATGAGAAGTGGCTTGTGTAATTTTAAAACGTTGCCTAATGGGACCAACCTAGTTCACATATATGCAATGACGGGTGCCAAGTGTTAGTGCAAAACAGTAAACTCACAATATGATTTAGTCACATATAGCTACATTGGCAAAACAACAATATTTACCAACCAAGAGCTTAGCCACCCCACACTCTCATACAATTCAATCAAGTGCTCCTCTAGCACCTGGCATCAACATAACATGCAAAAACACAACGAAAAATGCTGTCCTCAAAACCTACTTAATTGTCAATTTCTTCATCTAGTGTTTGTCATGTGGACCTAAAGCTGAGCTTCCCTACTCTAGAAACACAAGCATTACATGTGTGTGTCACAAATATCAATAACAAAAAAGAAAGTCAGTTCAATATCAATAACAAAAAAGAAAGTCAGTTCAATGATTTCTGGTTCAAGGCTAAATTTTCATAAGGGTGTGAGTCAGCCCTGGCTCACTTGCAACCTTGTACATAGAACATTAATATTTCCAAAATGCACAAATCAATCACTATAATACTCTCTCTATTAACAATGTTGATCCAAAATCACTCTACTACTATACAAAACATACTATCTGGTAACAAAAACCCAAAACCCACTCATTTTTTAAATCTGTCTCTGTTCTTAATTAATTCCATGCATGATCATACATGCATCAGCTCTAGCCCCACTCATTCCCACTCATTTTAATCATATCTTCATGAATTTCTGTTACAATGTTACTACACTTATATGCATACACGTTTAATTTCTCTAAGCTTCCCATAATATTGCTAGTGTTTTATAAAAGTATGTCACTTTACAAAAAAAACAGTATATCCCTCCTTTATCATGAGCTACCTCATGTTTTCAAATACAAGCAGCTCTGTTTTTCTGCAACTATTAATCACTCCCTGACTCCATGTCAGCCCTTATCTCAGCTTTGAAAAAGAGCCTTGGTTAACTTCAAAGCAATAGAATGCTTTGTCCGTTTGAGACGTAAATCGTGCGACAATATGCATGATTTCTGTCAACTATGCAGATCTTGCGCTTTTAAATAAATACATTTGTATCTTCTTTTCACTCCTAAAGCATGCCATGTTAAAACTGTCCTCATTTGTTCAAAGAAAAAATACAATCACTGTTGTTGTTTTAGCTCAGAACCCAGCTTGAGGAATGCTTTTAACGGTTGTATACGAATTGTTCGTTTTACAACTGTTCGAATTACAATTGACCTTTTCACAATTGACCGAATTGTGAAGGTCAATTTTAACATATATGTGGGGGGAAACCCCCCAAAACCCCTATGAAAAAACTTTGTTAAAGGGACGTTATGGTTAAGTTGCGCTACTAAAAACCTATGAAATTCAGTGAAAAAACTTTGTTAAAGGGACGTTATGGTTCCAAGTAAAACCGAAAAACCCTTGAAATTCGCCAGTTATGGTAAGCGAAGCAACCATAACTCGCGCCACCACCATGCACTGCTAAGACTAACACCCACAACATCAAAGATGACATCACAAATGTCATTGATGACATCACTGATGACATCACATGTCTGGCTCACTTGTTTTTCTTTTGCTGAGATATCTGGGCCATATGGTTTTCTTCAGTAACAGTCAGAAACTAAAAATTTTATTTTATTTGTAAATGTATTCTTCAAGTAGGTCTGACAGTAATTCCCTTAGAGTCCAGTCACATCATATGAAACATATACATAGGGGAAGACACAAGCTTGAAAGACAGCAATCCTTTTTGTGCATAAAGATAATCAATAGACATATCAGCACTTTCTGATAGTTCTGTAGTTTTTTTATGTCTGTACTTTCCCTGTATATGGTCATATTTGTATACATTGTACTCACACTACTTTCCTTAGGGTCCAATCACATCAAGTGATACATATATATACAGGGTAAATAGCAGCTTTGAAAGAGAGCAATAATTTATTTGCATGAAAATAATCAGTTAGGTTATGAGTTGTTTCTGCTACTTCTTGTGCTTTTTTCTAACTTCACTTTCCCTGTATATACCCATATTGGTATGTGTTCTTGTCTCTTTGTGTTTTGTCTATAGTAATGCAATTATGTAATACATGGGTTTTGTTACCTACTTATTACATATTTCACAGTACACAAAAATGTATTAAGAAAACAATTATAATTTCATTATTCAACAAATTAACATTACGAATATTATACCTTCATCTTGTACGCTGCACACAATGCTCTGTTTCTGCATGAGTAGCTTAGTATACTAGATAGAACCCCATAATAGAATGCTATTTATATCAATGCATCGTTCAATGCACTAATTAGGTTATGATATTTATTGCAATGATCCTTGACACTTTTTTCTCAGCATTATAATAAGAATCCCTTGTACACATATTTCATGAAAAGTAAATACACATGTGATGTCATCAGTGATGTCATCAATGACATTTGTGATATCATCTTTGATGTCGTGGGTGTTAGTTTTAGCAGTGCACGGTGGTGGCGCGAGTTATGGTTGCTTCGCTTACCATAACTGGCGAATTTCAAGGGTTTTTCGGTTTTACTTGGAACCATAACGTCCCTTTAACAAAGTTTTTTCACTGAATTTCATAGGTTTTTAGTAGCGAGCCTAACCATAACGTCCTTTTAACACATTTTTTTCATTGAATTTCATAGGTTTTTATTAGTGCAACTTAACCATAACGTCCCTGTAACACATTTTTTTTTCTACTGAATTTCATAGGTTTTTATTAGTGCAACGTCACCATAACATCCTTTTCAATAGATGAAGACCACTATCATCTTAGGTCCTCAAAGTGGGAACCCCGGGTGGTAAAAAAAATATTTGTCTTCCCAAACCAGGAAGCCTGCATCGTCCCGGTGTAGGAAGGAAAATCTTTTACCAAGACGGCCACCATGGAAAGAGAAGGCGGGGTGTATAAAGAAAACACAACTGGGCATCAGCGGGGGTTGGGGGGAAACGGAGGGAGACACGGGGCATGAGCGGGGGGTGGGGGAAACGGGATATCCGCTCCTCGGTCCTCCGCAGGCCACCGTGTACCTATGGCGTGTCTCCTGCAAGTCTGCAGCAGCCTGGGACGTTCAGGAAGTGTAATCCACATGAGCCTCACACAGCCCCATTGGAGGCCCCGCTGTCCTCTGATCTTATTGCATCAGAATTTTTGCTTGTTACATTGTGATAATCACTTGTGAAGTCTGAAGTCACCGCAGAGCTTGCCACAGATGCCAACATACGAACAATAAACTAAGATGGCGGGCGTCTCTGAAAATAAGACGCACTGCACGCTTTACTACAGCCAATGGGAGAGCATGTCAGATGTCCGCGGACATCATGCAAGTCTCTTGCCCAATCCCCGTCCTGTCCGATGAGCGAACAGGGAAGTGTGTCCGCGAAGCAGACACAGATATCACAAATTTTTTTCACTTACATTTTTGTCTTTTTTTTAAAAAAAACTACTGGACGGATTCACACCAAATAAAAAAGTTTTGGGACCCCCCCTATAACTTTGCCCCCCCTGGACCAAGCCTCACCAAACTTTGTAAAAAAAATTCAGAGTGGGCTATATACTTTTGGTGAGGATTCGTCCAGGGGGAGTGAAGTTATAAGCCGCCCAAAAAGTGCTCTTCCTGTGGAAACAGCAACTTAACCATAACTACATGGCCACTACCGTGGCCATGTAATATATATATATATATATATATATATATATATATATATATATATATATATATATATATATATATATATATATGGTCAATTGTGAAAAGGTCAATTGTGACCCTTTAAATGCGGTCAATTGTTCATTTGAACAATTGTAAACGAACAATTTGGGTAATACCCTTTTAACTGCACGCTTTCCTAGCCAGAGAAATGCTTGCATATTTTTTTTTTACTCTTGTCCTATATTTTTCCTTCATTTATGTGTTCTGCTAGTCAGATTTATATCTTTCTTAGCTTTTCAATCTGTCCAGAGTTTTATCTCTGTGCGTATGTTGTTTTCTATTTATTTGTAAACCCTTACTTGATGTCAATCCCTTGTTTAAAACATTTACCAAAATGATGTTTTGCATAGGTGCATGAGAGGAGTGTCTTCGATAATGACAGGTCACAATTGACTGCCTATACTTACCAGATCCTTAAATAAAGCCTCTATTATAACTTAAATCATCACTTTTAATATTTTAAAACAACAAATATGAGCAGGAGCATCAATTGCTGCTCAATCCTCTTATTTCAATGTACTTCTCAACTCTTCACACATTTATCGCTCCTCGATAAATAAAGGAGCTAAAAGGTGCTTATAATGTTTATGTAACTCAGCAGCCAACCCATCTCTGCTGGAAGCCTTACCAGACAGAAAGTCACTGATTGTTTCAATCATCTCTTGAATTGAGAATGGAGCATACAAGAATAGGTGAGTGGTCCAAATAGGTGCAAGGTAACACAGAGCAATGATCCATTGCTCCTAGGAGAGAAGATGAAATCATCCAAAAATCGATACACATCATTGTGTCAAGCAGATGAATAATAGGCTAATTCTCTGGAGGAGGGCTGAGAACCTCTCCAGGTGTCTGATAAGTGCTACTGAGGCATGACTTGGACAATACTGTTTGCAGTGGCAGGGAGTATTGTGGGCCCCTTAGTGCAGTGATCCCTATCTTATATTGGTTTTGTTTTTATTTGTATATGGTTTATTTCAAACCTTCACAAAGTGTTTAAAATAATTAGAAAATATAGTGTCAATCTATCAGTAAAATATATCCAGTCATTCAATAAATATGTTTCCAAAACAGATACGCAAGCTTGATTAGTCCTATATTCTAGTCAATTATCTAGAGAAATGTGGAAACTTTGCTTTATCTCCAAATCATTTTGGATATGCACAATAGCTGTACTTGTGAGAGAAGTTAAATGGCCAGTTAGTCTACAATTCCAAAAGGGTTTTGTTTTTATGAAAGGAATGTTATGAATACATCTGGTAAACTATTTTTCTCTTAAGGGCTGTAGTTTGGAACACTCTGTAAATAGGTGTTCCAATATCTTTAATGTATTCACCTTTAGGCAGAAACGACAACACCTAAGAGAACTAAGCAGCTTATGTCTAGCACCCACAACTTCCAATGTCGATAATAGATTTAATCTCAATCACATAAAGGTTGATCTCCAACTGTAATTCAGAAATATTTCTAGGTAGTTGAGTAAATGATTTGATCTTTTTTCTTTCTGATGTAAGTAGGGAAATGTATAGCAATCCCTATCAATGTCACGAAAAGTATGAAAACCGCCTCCCCATATTATAGAAAAATCCTCTATGGTACCGCACATCTTAACTAGCTCCACATAGAAGGGGGATTGATTGATTGGGTATTCATAAGGCACCTATACACAAGGGTTTCGAAGCTCAACAAGACAAGAGGGTAGGGGAAAAGGGGGACAAAACAAAACTGATCCTACTACGCCTTGTCACATTCGGAATGTGAAAGTGCAGTAGAAGTGCAGAGGGGGTGGGGGGAGTGCCGGTAAGGCTGGAGGTGTATGTGAGAAAAAAGTGAGTGCCAGGGGAGACCAGGTGGACAGAGCCAGGGGAAAGCAGAGAGTGCAGGTGAGGAAGGTACATGAGCTAAGTGTGAGGTAGGGGGCTGGAAGGGCTGCAAGTGTGCAGGCCCAGCCAGGCAAGTGCAGGGGGAGGGGCCCAAAAGAGGGCAAGTTCCAGTTGAGGGGAGGTCCAGGGAGACCAAGTGCAAGGGTAGAATGGAATGGGGGGCTGGTGCCCTGAAGACACTGAGGAACCAGACATCCAGTCAATAATAAGACAGGGACATTAGCACGGGAGGGGGAGACGGAAGGAAGAAGAGAGAAGGAAGGTATTGAGAAGCTCCTGGAACTTAAGGAGATCCAGTGCAAGTCTGAGAGGGGCAGGGAGGCCATTCCAGAGGGAGGCTCCTGCAGAGGATAGAGATCTACCCTGCCCCCACTCTTGCTTGGAAAAGCATCTGATCTGCTTAGAGTTAGAGCTAGCCGACCAAAGGGCTCTAGCAGGGAGGTATTTAGGGAGAAACAGTTGGATGTAGATGGGTTCCAGGCCTCAGGAAGACTTGTGGATGAGGCAGAGGGTCTTGAACGAAATCCTCTCTGCAACCGGGAGCCAGTGGGGAGATTTTAGGGGTGGAGAGAAGCAGTCCCTGTGCTTGAGACCAAGGATAAGTCTTGCCGTCCTATTCTGGATTTGTTGAAGAGGGAGAAGGGAGGAGTTAGGCATATTAAGGTAGAGGCTGTTGCAGTAGTCCAGCCTGGAGAGGACCAGAGATATGGAGACATTGAGTTTCTGGGGGAAGGTGAGGAAAGGATGAGGAAAAGGAGAATGGCGCAGCTTAAAGTCAGATTTCTTGGCAAGGTCCATAATGTGATGAGAGAAGGCGAGAGAGGAGTTGAAGATGACACCAAGGTTTTTAGCTTCACAGGAGGGTGAGGGGAGGCTGCCCATGGAGGGCAGCCAGAGTGTGGGAGGGAAAGAGGGAACAGGGTTCCCAATGAGAAGGATCTCTGTCTTACTGGCATTGAGGCAGAAATCATTAGCAGAGCACCATGCTTGACTAGCAGACAGTCAGGAATGAGAGTGGAAAAGGAGGAGGCAGAGGAGGGAAGTTTGAAGCAGAGCTGTGTGTCATCTGCATAACACTGAAAGTTAGGAGAGAAGGTGGAGATCAAGTGGCTAGATAAGCCAGGTAGATGTTGAAAAGCCAAGTTGAGAGGATAGAGCCATGAAAGACTCTGCAAGTGGAGAGTGAGAAGGTGAAGAGAAAATGGGCAAGTTCAACCTGGGAAGGTCGTTCCCAGAGGAAGGAGGTCTACCATTCCAGAGTCATGTCCGTGATGCCAGGGCATCACAGAGCCGATTTATGGCATCTTTCAGTTTGTGGGACATTACATTAACCGCCCTCTAGCCAAGCTCCAAATTCATCAAGAAAAGATTAAACAGTGTTGGAGCAAGGCTGCTGACAAATGCCCATATTGATGGGGAAGCCAGTTATCATTCGGCCCTTGGGCCATATCTAACTCTACTGTAGGCGCCATGGTGGACATTCACAAGATGTTATATTGAATCAGAATCTATCCCCATCTTCTAAATAGCATAGAAAAGGAGAGTACAGTTGACGGAATCATATGCTGCATTTAGGTCAATGAAGAAGAGGTAACTTGGAGTTCTTCCAAACACATGTATTTAATCGAAACCACTGCCAGTCTGCAGCAGGGATCGATGGTTTCCAGTGTTAAGATGGATTTTCAGAATCAGTCCTGTGGACAGATTCTGAGGTGGTCTTCTGGTGAACAGGGAAATAAACAAATGTCTAACCAGACTCTATGAAGGTAGTATGGCTTAGATTTCAGAGGGAGTGGTGAATGGGTCCAGTTCAGCTTGACGTAGAGTGGGAGAACCTCCCAGGTGCTTTCCTCTAACTAGAAAGAAGGATAGAAGGGAAGAAGCTGTTTCGAGCATTGTCGGGCTGTGCTGTACCATGGCTTTATGGAGCCGGGGGAGCGTTGCCGCGTGCAGCAGGATAAGGAGTCGGCAGGAGCTGGCAGGAGCTGGTGGCAGGCTGACAGAACGCTGACTGGCAGCCCGCGATTGGAAACGTGCTGGTACTCAAAAAACGGGTGAGGTACTGTTTTGTCCACACAATTGCTTGTTGGGAGTTGATTCTGGTAGTACCCAACATTTATGTGATCAGTAGAGCTGCCCCAGAAATATCATCTAAGGATTTGCTATGGACTCGCTAGAACGCTCCCCAGAAGGCAATCAAGCTGTACTGGGTACACGGCCCAGGAAGGGAGGTGCCGTTGAGCTGGAGTTCATGCTCTGACCCTCATTTGTGGCACCTTTACCGGTGCGTTCTGTTTTGGACTTGGACTGTACCTATAAGGAGGAGAGGAAGTGCTCACTGCCTGTCGTGAGGCGAAAGGATCGATTCCCGGATTACAACCTTTATAGCAACTGCTGTCGTTGACAGAGAAACCCTCTTGACAGTTTTGTAGCGAGAGAATGTGGGTTGGACTTGTGTGCTGGTGGGATGGGCTGGGTTTTCTAAACAAGAGGAGTGACTTGGCTTTTCTGTTTTTTTTTTTACTAAAGCTGCGGGTATAAAGTGAGGTGGAATGAGATGGAGCTGGGCTGTTTGGTGCGGTTGCGTGGCGCGGCTTTACATTGAAGTACCCACGACTCGCAGCTATTGTAATTGAACCTCTTACCTGATAATATTCAGAATATTGCAATGAGGCAACTGAACATATGAGGCAATTTAATATATGATAGTGGTGGTGCCATTTGAATTGCGTGGTGTATGAATGGCGCGTGTTATGAAGAAAGGTAAACATGAGCTTTATACATACCAGAGAACCGTATCATTAACCAGAAAAGAAACTATGGCTGAAGTGCAGCCTTTTGATGACATCTTGTCAGCTCCCTTAGTATTTACACCACACCGGGGGACGTTAAGAATGGCTATGGCTATGCCTCAACCCCCATCCCCACTTTCCCCATGGATTTAACTACAACGGGTGTGAATGATGTGGATGACATGGGGGATGATTCTATTTTATAATTGAATCTGGAGAAGGGGTGATATTGTGGGGCCTCCCGAGATGGGCATGACGAGGGATAGCCAACCCCAACTTAGCTTAGATAATTCCCTGCTGGCCTTGTCTCAATATCCTTTAGTCAGAGAGTCAGAATGTGAATTATCTTTAGTACAACTAGCCCCAATGGAAACTCAGGGGGACAAAACTCCTGAGGATATAACCAATGGGAAAATTCTGGAAGAACTTTGCCTGCACACCACTCTGTTAAAGCAGCTTATTTTGGCTGTTGAAAATAAAAAGACGCAGGAAGTCCATCATGGTAACGTAGAGAAATGTTTAGCAGGACCCAACGATTATTGGGAATCAATTGGGGCAGGAGCTGTAGAAGCAGGAAGCTGTCCTTTATCGGATGCGTGCAGCCAGGTCCCGGATGTCCCCGGTGACCTAGGTAATCCAAGACAATCCACCATGGCTGCCAGCCATAAAAAAGATACCAATCCAAAAAAAAGAAACAAAAAAGTCTGGGCAGAAAAAAATTATATGGGTAACAAGCGGAAATATAAAAAAACAGACAAAAACAATTGGCGTAATTTGGTGACAGAGGAGGGGGCTCGGGAGATCGTAGAGCCACAAGTTCCCATGGATGGGGATGATGCAATTATCTGTCAGCCCTCAGTGGGAACACTTGCATCTGACACGATACTGGGGACCCTTAAAAACAAGGGACTTAGTAAACATCTGGCTGGAGGTATGGTTGGCCGTCCCCCGCAGGGTCAATTGGCGACGGGAAGCCTCCTTGATTTTTTTCCTAAAAAACATAATAAAAAAGTATCCATCACAGGGGGGCCATTAGTGCCCATAGTGAATATCTGTGAGAAGGGGAGTCCTAGAGAGCCTTACCCCCTGCCTCTAAAGATGATCTCAGGACTAAACATAACATCGAATGGGAACAAAGGTCCATTGGAGGGGGTGGGCCCAGATGAATTGTATAGCCCTAGTTGTGGTGAGGTAGGGAGCAATAGCATCCCAGTTAAAACTAACATAATTAGATACCCTTTTCCGGATGTACAAGCTGTAGAAGAATGTGTACAACTAAACGGTCCAGGTCGTATGAAGCTTCTCAATAAACCGGACAAGGGTGGTGGTCCTGAGGTTCCAGGGCCTGTTTGTCCTGGGGTAGCCTCCGCCTGGGATCAAGGAGGGGGGCAAGATGGGACAGGTGACTTGGCCTTGGAGAGGGTGATCAGGAAGGTTATTGGCCTTATGACGGGAGAACAGGTTACAGGGGCACCCCACCTGGCACATCAAGGACCCCTAAGTGATAGCTCCCTTACTCCGGCAGTGGTGGTCAATTTTAACAAGGATCCTAGGGGAACATGAGTTCTGATTCCTCCTCTGCCGATGGTATGGATGGCATTGTTGGTCCTTTAGATAGGACAGGCATTGACTCTTCGGCCAAAGAAAGTTTGAGTTAAGAGGTCACTTCCACAGAACACGTAAGTAGTGGGCCGACTGTGGGTGGTACAAAAAGAAATCAGAGTGTATCTTTGGATGTGAGACCTTCTCCACATCCACTTTTCCTCAATAACACGTTTGACCATCCAATAAAAGAAAGTGTAAGCCAGGGGGGGTTTTTGCTCTACCCTTCCGACGAGTGGGAGGACTGAGGATAGTATCCACAGTAAACAAGGTTTGGAAGTGGACTCAAGACCGCCGCGCTATCCCGATCACCCAAGCATCATATTTCAATACTTGTTCACAAATGGTCGGCTTGTGTCACTAAATCGCCCCATAATCTTGGCAATGTTCGGGGAAATCCCCAGCCTCTCTTTAATTATGTCAGGGGATTTAAAGTCCACCCATTTAGGTATGACTTTTGGTGTTTTACTCTGGTACAGTTATGAATATGGTGCTAAGAGAATCAGAGACTTTTCATAAGTTTGGATATGATTTGAAGAAAGTCATATCGGATAGGGCTGCACCTCTCAAACATCAGACAGTAAATAATAAATCCAAAATCTAGGAGGTAAATTCGGATTCGAGTTTGAGATGGCTGGCTCTAACTCTGCGGGTCTCCATTACCCAACTTCAAGGTCTGAAGCCTAATACTAATGTTTCCAACTTGTTGTCCGTGGCCAGCTGGAATTGCAGGGGTAACTGGGCTTTGAAAAACTGCTCAGAGACCTGCAATATATTAAAGGGGTGTACTCTTTTCTGTTTACAAGAAACATGGTTTACGGAGCAATTTGTACTAGATGGATTTTGTGTTCATTCACTTTTGGCCAGCAGACGTTCTGTAGGACGCCCGTCAGGGGGCCTGATCACTCCAGTGGAAGTGAATAAAGCTATTAGCATTATCAAGGTTTTAAGGATACACGATTGGTGCCTAGGGTTGTTGATTCGTATGAACTGCAATTATATGAATGGAATCAGTGAGATATTGGTGATAAATGTGTATTGGAGCCTAAATCTGGATATTGAAGTATCATTAAAACAGTTGGATGCCTCATGTTACAGTACCAGGAGTTTTCACCAAATGTCATGATAATGATTGTGGGGGATTTTAATTTGGAAATACCGGGATCTGAGACTCTGGGGTCCCGTGTGGAAGGAAATTACATGCATGGGAAAGCGGGGAAAACCCAACAGGCTTATATTTGGGGGCTCTTTTTTGATGCATGGGGCCTCTCTAATTGTAAAGATCTCTTAAAGGGGAAAGCTGATCATTGTACATGGCACCGGGGCACATCTGCTACTATTATTGACCATATTTTCTGCACTGGGACCTTGATGAACTTGGCAACTGATTTTGGGATGCGAATTATATCTTGCAGTGATAATAAGATGTTGAAGATGAATTTGGGGGTGCCCGGGGGATTCTTTGGGTCGACCTAATTTACAGGTCAATACATCTAAAACAAGACTTGTGTGTCAGAAGGATAATGGGCCTCATTCCGAGGCTGGAGGTAAGGGTTAACGGTCACCGTTAATGGCAACGGTGACCGTTAACACTTACCACCATATTCCGAGTTCCCTTTTGCGGGTTGGCATTTAACGCCTGCTTTTAGCAGGCGTTAAAAATCCAACCCGCAAAGGGACCTTGGAGTAAATTACGGCACCGTAATTTACGGTGCCGTAATTTACTCCTTCCCCATTCCCATTGAGCCCTATGGGGGCAGGAATGGGGATGGGGAACCGGTATGGTGAATGGGGAATTACCGGTCCCTCCAACCTTGGAATGGACCGGTAATTACTCCATTCACCATGCCGGATTTCCATGGAGTAAATAGCTCCATGGTTGCTTACCATGGTGCTCTTTACTCCATGGATAGCGCCAGCCTCGGAATGAGGCCCAATGTGGCCAAAAGAAATGCTGTATTTCTCTCCGACTTTGATAATGTTGGCTACCGGAAAAAGCATATGTTATACACAAATGAAGCTTTTGGCAATTATGTGGGGAACACGATTGGACATTTTATTAGTGTGGGTTCCAATAGGGGCCTCCTGAAAAAAAACCTCCACACCTATGATTGGGTAGCCACACCTTTAGGAATAATAGGGTGCTGGAGCTGCGTCTTATTGCTAAAAGTTCAATTCCATTGGCCTCTAAACTAAAAGCAAATAGAATGACCAGGAACAAATGGAAGTATAAGATCAAGGCCCATCGAGCTGTTTTGTATCAAGCCGATGTCATGACCCACAGAACGAGCCCCTTCTGGACTTCCTGATCCTTGTCACGGCAGGGCTTGCATTCATTGTTTCTTGCAACATGGCCGTATCACATGACACGCCTCGCACCAGCCTTCACGGCGGACGTAGTACGTTCCATAAATATGCCACGCCCCCGCGGCCCTGCGTGTCTCAATGCTATTGCAAAATAGCGACCAGACGTGTGCTCCGTAGCTCGCGGTATTGTTTCCCTTGCTTCTTCCACTCTAACCCAATTCTAGTCCCTTTCCTTCCTTTCTTGATTCCTGGACTCGTGTGCTAGTTGCGCACCCTGTTATTTCCTGGATTCCTGGATTCCTGGATCCCTGCATCCCGGTACTTGAACGCACGCTGGAGTCAGAAGAGACTTGTGCAGCCTTATTCAAGACTCGAGCAGTACGCAAGAAGGCATCGATCAAGAAATCCAGCAAAGATCGAACTCATGTGAGAAGGGGGGAACTCCTTGACAGCCGATGGCAAAAGTATCCTCTGTGCATTGAAGGACAACTCCGCCAGATCATTCTGAGCCCTCATGAACAATCAGCGGACCAGGACTATGGAGGCTCTGTCGTGTACCATTTCTGAGTCTAAATGGGTGGGTCATTTTGGGGAGCTATACAAACCGGCTCTGCTCAATGTGTCACTACAGAAGGAAGTTGTCACGGTAAAGTGGTCTCTACAGGTACTTCAGGAGGAAGTTGAAGAATTAATACAGAAGGCTTCTTTATCTAGGGCTGCAGGACCTAATGGCCTTGTGAATGCCATATTTAAACAAAATAAAGGACTTTGGGCCAAAATCTTGTATATCCTTTTTAATGATATTGTTAGGACGCGCACTTTCCCCCAAACCTATCGTACCAATCTATAAGAAGGGCGACAGGTCCTGTCCCAAAAATTACAGGCCTATCGCCCTTCTGGATGCCGACTCCAACATTTCTTCAACCATAGTCTTGGATCTCATCCAGGAGTGGTGCAGAGTTAACAATAAACTGTCTAGATTTCAGTTTGGTTTCAGGAAGGGTGTTGGTATGGATGCGGGGGGGCTATTACTGAATGTTATGCAGGATAAGGCTTGGGGGAGTGGCTCCGTCCCGATTTATATCACGTCCATCGATTTATCGATGGCCTTTGACAAGGTAGAGAGATCTGTACTTTGGTCTAAATTGCAACATCTAGGGATGCCGCTCGATCTGCTCTCACTTCTTATACACATCCACGAGGGATCTTTGATGCAGGTCCGCTTAAACAATGAGGGTGTACTATCTTCCCAGATTGAGGTCCCAAATGGCCTCAGACAGGGGTGTGTTTTTGCACCGACCATTTTCAATCTTTATGTGTCGGACGTTGATAAGAAATTGGAAGGGTGTGCATTCACTCCGCCCCAGGTGGAAGGAGTAAAAATATGCTGGACAGCGTATGCAGATGACTTTCTGCTTTTTGACCACACGCCCATCGGTCTGCAGCATCTCTTGAGTAACTTTAGAGAGTATATGGTCGCTAATTTCCTTACAATTAATGAAAAAAAGATTGTGATTACTCGGTTGCATCGTAGGCCCTATGTTAAACCATTTGCTTGTTTTTTCAATCATATAAAGCTGGCAGTGCGACCAAGTCTAAGATATCTCGGTTACTCCATTTTTGGGAGCTGTCAGAAGATGCATTACCGCAGTTATATAGAGACGAAGGTGTCTCTTCTGGTTATTCAACTAAAAAAAATAGATGTGAGCTAAACGTGGTTGTAGACCCTCCCGAGTGGGCACCTTCCCATAGAACAGGTCATTTGGATATGTTTGTTCTTGGTAGAGGGGCTCCCAGACCCTTTCTATTTACTCTTTTTTCACAGGTCATGGATCCCAAGTCCAAACTTTTAAAGGCAATCGATGCAGCAAGGTAGCCCATGAGGAAGCTGGTCAGCTCACTGGATGGTTTTGGGACACCTCAGAAGGCTTCCATGGATAGGATCCTCAAGCACGGTTCAGACTGGATGTTCCCACCGGTAAAGGGGTTGAAGTACCAGTGAAGGCCTACAGGAGATCAGCAAAGCAGCAGGGTTTATGGAAGAAGAAAATCATGAATGGCTGCAAACAATGAGTTCTGGGTCTTCACCCAGATGCTCTTCTTGGGAGGGGTCTTGAGTCCTGAATCTAAAGAATGGCTGAAAAAGTCACCCATGTATCCAGAATTCAAACTCGAGTCACCCGCAAGCCAACCAACGGTAAAGACCTGCACCGTTCAAACTGGCTGGGGGCTGTTCAGTAATGGGCTGCCTCCAGCCACCACATCTTCCCAGCAACAAAGGCACTTTAACAAGATATGAACAGGGACCAAAAAGCTCCAGCCCCCACAATGGGCCACAAACTGAAGCTTTTCCCAGTTAAGGGCTTACCATTTATGGCAAATCCATCCCAGAGAGGGCAGAAAAAAAACCAAAATAAAAAATGGACAAAGGACAGGAGACAATCTCATGGCATGGCTATTTTAGAGTATATGGTACACTAAATGGCATGAAGCAGTGTAATGCAAATGTGCAAAACAGAATAAAAACAAGCACGGTAGAAAAACATCTGCTGCCACCAGCCAAACCTGGACACTTCATGCAAATAACCATAACGTTACTAAGAACAAAGTTATAGAGACACAAAGCATCCCTACCACTCTGCACAGTTAGACGGGCAATGAGAAATATAGAGGCCATTTCACAATGGGAGACACAGTCTCATTGTACTGGTAGCCAAAGGGACTGACAGTGTCCCCAAAACAGATGAGCTAAGTAAGGAAAATTAAGTAAAAAGGGTTAACATTGCCTCTTAATGTCAAGACAGGTTAAAAATAAAAGTAAACATTTGAGTGTGTTCGTAAACAGCAAAAATAAAATATTTCCTCACACCCGTCATGGCATGGAACCCCACCTCGGCTTAATCCAGGATATCCCCATCCGCAACCAGTCCAGTAGTCAATAGAGGAGGACCAGACAAAATATTTTGCAGGCCAAACTGGTGAGCTATATAGGGTGATCATTTTCTATTTCATTTCTATCACCTGTATTAAAAATCGGAAGTGTCTGCAACACTCAGCTAGACTTATCTTTGGCCTCAAACCCAGGGACCGCATCGCTCCTGTCCTAAAAAGTCTTCACAGGTTCCGGGTTGCTTCATGGATTGAATTCAGATCCCTCTGTATCATCCACAAGGCTTTCTGGGCAGATCTCTTTCCTCATCTGGCTGCCTTCTTTGTAACAGCTCCCCCCCCTTTGTCTTTAGCAGGACTTTCTTAAATTCCAGAAGCTCCTGAACTCTTTACCACCGCCTTTCCCGCCACTCTCCTCTGCTAATCTCACAGTTACTTGTTTGGTGTTCAGGGCCCTTATGCATCCACAGGGCCCTGACCTCTCACACTGAATTCTCCCCAGCATCTGTCTATCCGGCTCACCCTCCACCCTGGAGACATCCCCTTGTCCCCTCCTTGTTGCCCTGTGGGTGCTTTGAAACAGTATTTACTTCCTGTATAAGCAAACAATAAATAAATACATAAACCTTGCTTCCTGACACTTGCCACTGTGCGGCTTTTGAATCTCATGGTGCCTTTAGGGCTTCATAAGGGCCTTGATAGAGGCACAACCATGTGCATTGCCCACTGCTCAATCCCATGCCAGAAAGTAGTCGTTTGTTCCCCAGGTGACAATGCCTCAGAAGGTTCTGCTCTATTTCTGCTCTTTGTAAGGACCATTGTCATTCCTCACTCTCTACCAGTGTTGTTGCTTTAGAAACGACAGTTCTCACCAGCCCCATGAGGTTTCTGTTTTGGCTCTAATCATTCCTCATCAAACCTTCCATAGTAGCACCCTAGCCTGTTGCTTCCCTTATTGACTCCATCAGTTCCTCCCCTCTTGACCCTAGCCATTGACCCTTGATTTTGGCAATGCATCCACACCATCGTCCGAAACCTACTTTGCCTCAACCTTTCCCCACCCCCCAAGGACAGTCTCAGAGTTGTTCACCTATTTCTCCCATAGTGTTGTGAATGAGGCCCTCAAGGTTTGACAAAGCACACCATATTACATGCCCATTATCGAAGGCTATGCGATTAACAAGGCTGGTCATTGCTGCAAATGGCTACCCTGTGATGCCTAAGGGGCCAGTCCAAGAGACAGCGTTGGTGTTCTGGTCACTCTCAAGCCTTCCTTCAACCAAGACATCCCGTATCAGTGCCCAGCCACGACACCAAGTGTCATGAAACAGTAGTCAATCACACTGTGCTCTGACTCTGGGGCTCATTCTCTACTCTAATCTCACCAGCAAAGCACCCACCCTATTATTCTCATTGATGTATGTGACCATGGGTGGTGTGCCCCTTGCCAAATCCCAGGCTAGTACCTATGAAATGGTGTTTTCCACTTTGAGCTGTCTCATGGACCTCTGTGATAGCCCAGCTCGGGGCAGATTCAAAGCCTCAAGCAGCTCAACCACAAAAACCAATGCATCTTGGGATCCATTCCTTCTAGGATTTGTGTTATAAATATGAATAACTTATAAGCAGATCTTAGTATTCACCTTTCTTGACATTGGGAACTATCTATGTCCACAAAGTCGGTAGGTTTGTGGACATTCAGACTTGTATGCCCCCTTGGACCTGTCTCCTCAAGAGGAAACTGCCGGGATCAAAAATGGCATAAGTCCTTTTTCAAATATTGAGTTTACTGAAATTCCTGCAGTGCCGCTATTTTGGACATCGAGATATGAGACTGGCCATCAACGTCTCCCAATTTGCAAATGAACCCTAATAAATATCTCACCATGTTCTCTGCCCGAATAATGTTGACGCTGCCAAGGCTGCTATACTGGCAGTAGTTGGGGATGAAAGCTAAGGGACCTACTATTGTTTCCTCTTCCCTGGGAAGTGCACGCTGCTTCAGGACCTTAGAAGACAAGCCCGTAGGTGGACAATGTTACTTCCACTGTAGAATACCAATTACCAGGTCCAACCCATTTTCCACAAGCCGAAAGCTCTGGGGTCTATGAGAACTTTAAACCAAGATCCCCTGTCTCAGGGCCTCCCACAAGTCTAAGGCCTTCTATTTAGAATCAGTCAAGCTAGTCCAGACCCTCATCTTTCAATCCCGCAGGGGATGATTATCCTCAGGCCTAGCCATTCTATTCTCTCCCCCTTTAAGTGTGGGCCCACCCTCTGCTGTTGATTGGCCAGGCTCCATAAGGTTAGCCCTACTGCATTTTCCATTGTTCTTCCCCATTTTCCGCATTCCATCCCCTAACCTGGCCTCTGCGTGGTGTCTCGTATAAGGCACTTGGCCTCTCGTAGTGACGTGCTGAGCCTGCGTGAAGTACTCTCAAAGCACGGAAAAGTCCTGCGCAGTCGATTCCATGAATCGACAAAGTGATTTCGCGCACGGCTTGGCACACAAAGTCCTAATTTTCCATGCAGATAATTCCATGAATCTGGCCCTTAGTGTCTAGCCAAAACGTGCCTTAAAGGAAGCCAGATAGCAGCAACTGTATAAATAGCATTCAGGTGTAAGTAGTCGTTGCTAACTAACTCATGACTCGATGGCCATTGATGAGAGACAGGATATTTAGATTAATATTGAGAGATCTTCACTTTGTTGAACAATCCCGATCTATGGAACTCCTAGCACTTACCCTCCTTCCGTTGTCCCTTCTCTCTCTATGCACTTGCACGTTCCAAATGTTCACAAGGCCTAGTAGGAACGCTTCTGTCTTTAATCATTGTTAGTTTATTTTCCTTGTGTTCCCTTGTTCCCTCCTCTTTGCCCTGTGGGCGCTTTGAAACACAATTTCTTGATGTATAAGCACCTTACAAATGCATAATAAAATAAATAAACTATTTCTAATAGTGCTAGTTGAACCCTTTTCAGTGGCCCATTAATATACATGTGTCACCGCCAGAAGATTTCAGGGGAGTGGTGAACATTTGAAAGTCGCTTGAAGGTTTAAAATCCCCCCACTAAGTTACTCTGGGATTCAGGAGTATGCCCTTTCCTGTGATAGAAATAGGAAACATACTATAGCTATGCTTGCACGGGTCCCCCTAACATTGAGTATTTTTTCTTGGTCTATGTCAATGGGGCGTGCACTTAACATAGAATAAACCGATATCTTGTATCTATTATAGTTCTAGCTCAAGGCCCTGCCCAGAATGAAAAGAGAACAAAACATATTTGGGAAGAAAATATATTTTGCTATTTTAAATGCAAGGCAGTCCGCATTAGAAATGCATTTTTCTTCTTTGTTTAGAATGATTAGGCTTGAGTCTAGAAACAGAAAACATACAATCTGAGAGGCAAGACCTGCCGAATGCCAGAAATATCAATTTTTGTAAAAATTTCCAGCACACTTATATGGCTCATCAGCGTTAGAACTATTCTTTTTCTATTCAAGGCATGCATGGCTGTGTGTTTTTAAATAGTATTTTTCTTTTCTGTCAAGATCGCCTATGCTAGGAATATTTTTTATATTTCCAACTGAAGCCAGTTTGGCATTATTAATAACATGTTATCTCTTTTTGTTACTCTGCACACCGCTGCCATACATATTTTTTCTGTTATCCGAGCAGTGAGTGGGCTCTGATTCTTCAGATAGGATTTTTACTATTTCTTCAATTGAGTCCTTCTATGATACTAATATTGTATTGCTGTTTTCTAGTGAGAGGCCGGCAGGGTTAAAAACATTTTCCCTCAAATATATGTCTCTTTCACCGATGGGGGTCTGATGGACCCCCCACATGTATCTGGACGTGTTTAGGGCTCTTTGAAAAGTGGAGCTGGTCCCGCTTCTCTAGGGCCCGCCTTCGCGAGCTCTGTTTGCTAAATCACTACAAATGCCCTGCAATTTAGCATACATTCAATCACCCAAAATCCAGGTGAGTCAGGAGTTGTACGAATCAGTTTAAGCAATATTATTCTCTATGAAAACGACTTTATTTCATATTAAATTAATTTGTTATTCTAAACTATTATGTTGAAAAACTTGATTAGTGATTGAATTCACACAATATATTCATGAAAAAGTCTAATCATAGTCTGCGAGGAGCTTCCAGAAGAAAACAGCAAGCTTACAGAATTCTCTGACACTGAAATGGATAATCACACCTAAGAATTTAGGGCTCATAAAGCGCTTGATACCAAGAATGGTCAGAACTACACTGTGTCCATTAAAGATTAAAGTCGCTTCGGAGGTACATCAGTGCTCTATTCAGCGGATGTCTTGGCTGAAGCTCCAAAAATGGGCTGCTCCATCCACTCCTTGTGTAAGGTCATCATGCCAACTTTGAACTGCACCGGCAGTTAATGCCACCGGGCGCATTTGCCTATCCAGCCAAGACAGAGGGTCTAGGGGGAAGTGTTATGATGGTGTGGGATCAGAAGGAATAGGAGAAGGAAGATGTGGAACCCTGTAAAAATATAAACAGCAGGCCGTGCCATTGGTGGTGTTAAATGCTAGAGGCAATCATCAGCCAGCATTGTGACATAACACCGCCCCCCTAACCCCCACATCTCCCATCTTCTATATAAGAGCTGCATGCACTTATGAAACTGCTCCTGATCACTGATCTTATAGACACACTTGCTGCTAAAATTCACGTTGGTCTTTATTTCCTGCATCAACACAGACATAAATCATTAGTTTCAAGTTAAAACGGTTTTTGTCTGTTGTAAATGTGTATAGGAAAATGTAACGCGTTAACCACTTAAAGATGTCATGGGGATTATTAATGAAGGGCGTGCCTAAACTTTTGTAATATGTTTTGTAATGGGCATAATTCTTACTGTCAAATTTTAATCCCTCTGGAGCACAGACTGAAATCTCTGGTACTGGTGTTATTTACATGTTTGGTTTACAATGTGGTAGACATCAAAAGGGGTGTTTTAATTTTCAAATGTCACATTTGGTTACATTTGCAAGTCTGTTTTCAGGAAAAATCATCTTTGTTGAAATAGAAAAACAACTTTCAGCAGAAGTCTTGGCTATTAAAAACGCGCTGACAGTTCCTGCGTTTGCAGAAGCTTGCATTCTGCCACACCAGACTGAAAGTAACGAGACATCCTAAACGCGATGGATGTGCAGTATTTAGGCTGGGCACACTTTCTCAAGTGCCCTGTGAATGTTCGCAGGATACAGACCCAAAGCTCTATTCCCTACACACATTTGGGGGTCACATTAGGGGTTTGATAAACAGCCTCCCTGCAGCCTCCCTAAAGGTTTTGACTTTTGTCTAGAGAGTGTATTTTTGTCAGGAATTACCATCCTATACTCTGCTTCTCTCAAATTTAGGCCGCTATTGGCCACATATGCCCAAGAACTTGCTTCATCACCAGGGATTGACTTCAAATGTCCAGTTACGCAAACTACTGGCATGAATTTCCATGAAATGCCCAGGTACTCACAATATTATGTGTGTGTATATGTGTATGTTTGCATGTGTGTGTGCATGCACTGTGTTGGTGTTTGTATGTATGGGGCTTTGTGTGTGCATATTTTTGGGTCAACAGTATGTGTGTGTGGGTAGTGTGTGTGTATGTGGACAGTTCTAGTGTGTGGGAGAGTGTGTGCATGCATGTACAATATATGTGGGCAGCATGCATCTGTGGGGGTCAGTGAGTATGTGTGTGGGAGTGTACAGCCAAGGTGTGTGTGTGTGTGTGTGTGTTGTAGCAATTTGGGGGCCACTGGTGTGGGGACAGTGTTGGCGGAAGCTGTGTGTGGGAGCAGTGTTTGCATGTGGGGGTGCAGTGTGCATTGTTTGTGTTTATGTGGGGGATGTGTCTGGGGAGGCACAGTGCCTGGCATGGGGGTAGTGTGTATCTGGGAAGGAGTGTGTTTGGTGTCAGTGGTGTTTGTGGGGGGGCATATTGTAAGTGGAGGGGCAGTTTGTATGATTTGGGGTACTGTGTGTGGTGGCAGTATTAGTTTGTGTGGGAAGTGTATGGGGGAAGCATGTGTGTGAATGTGTGGGTGAAGTGTACATGTGGGTGGCACTATGCGTATGGTGCATTGTGTGCAGATTTATAGGGGAAGTGTTTAAAGAGCAAGTGCACCACATTTTTAGGGGCCATGTGTGTTTGGGGGGCACTACTATCAGCATCTGGGGGAGAAGTGTGTATGTGTGTGAAGAGCAGTGTTGACCTGTGTGGGAAATGCATACACGTGTGATGCTAGCCAATGTGTGTTAGGGGAAATCTGCATGGGGCAATGTGTGTGGAGGCAGTGTGTGTAATGGTGCAGTGTGGTGGCTATGTGTGTGGGGCTCTGTGTGCCTGCATATGTAGTCTGTGGGCAGTAAGTGTGGGGGGTTTGGGGGCAGTATGTGTGTGGAAAGTGTGTAGGGGCAGTATGTGTGAGTGTGTGTGTGAGTGGGAGGGGAGAGAATGTGGATGTGTGAGGACAGCGTGTATGTGTGTGTGTGGGTATAGTGTGTGAATGGTTGGCATTGTGCATGAGGGGAGTGGCATTGTGTTGAGCAATTGGTGGTCTGTGTGGTGGCCAGATAGTGTGTATGTGTGGGTAGGCAGAGTGTGCATTTGTAAGGGAAGTGTGAGTATGAGGGGTAGTGTGTGTGTGTGGGCAATGCGCTTGGGGGTAGTGTTAGTGTGTGTGGCAGTGTGGGTCTGTGTATGTATGGCCCATGTGTGTGTGTGGAATGCATGTTAGCGGGTTGGTGCGTAAGCAGTGTGGGGGAATCAGTGTGTGTGTGTGTGTGGTGGGGCAGTGCATGTTTGGGGATCAATGTGTGTGGTGGGCCAGTTCATGTGTGGGGGCTGCGTGTGGGGGAGTGGCGATATGTGCTTGGGGAGTAGTGTGTGTGGTCATTGTTTGTGGTTGCATTGTGTACCAGTGTGTATTGGAGACAGTGTTTGTGGGGGCAGTTAGTGCGTGAGGTCAGTGTGTGTGGGTGTGTGGGTTTGTGTGTGAGTGCAGTGTGTGTATGTGTGTATGCATGCATGTAGATGTGTTTGAAATAGAATCAGCTCAAGACGTTCTTTTCTCCCTAAACTACACAATCCCCAGACAAGCTAAAAAATAAGTAAAGCGCCACCAGTTTGGAAAAAGCCCCCAAACTATCAGTAAAATGAAGCAAATAGGCTAAAAAAAAATGAACAAACATATTGCACTTCCCCAGTCACTGCAGCATCCAGCTATACATGCTAATGTGCAGGGACTGCACCGAGGGGAGTGAGTGACTGACACCGTGTGTGGTAATATTTCTGTTTCTAGTTCTTGTAGTGTCAATCAGCTGCACACCACAGGCTTGCTGGTAAACCTGTGAGACATGCAGCTGATTTACAACATGGTGAAAGAGTCTGCAATGGATGTGGTTTTGGTGGAGAAGACAGTGATGTGGAGGGAAGTCACATAGGCCTTTGCATGGCCATGGGCATTGACAGGGAGACAAATAACCAATCAGCATTTGCTGGATGTGTGTCCCCCCAGATATGCTATCTCCCCAACATATGCTTTTCCAATGTCAGTAGTTTTGCCTTTATACGAGACAAGCGCCATCGCATAGCCAAAACCTAATGAGTACTTCAATGGCTCCTTCCACCGCCCACCGCTCTCCATGACCTCACTCTCCTCACACCCAAAGGATATATTTCTTTTCTATATCCAGCTTAAGCATTCTTAAAGCAGAAAAAAGCCAGAACATGCCCCACTGCTCTACTATGCCCTGATAAAGGCCCCTGTGGTGGAGGCAGGAGACTGAACTCAATGTCATGACAGTTCCATGGATGAATCACCAGAAAAGTTCTAAATGTTTTCTATAATAAAAACATCCAATATGCAGGTGATTCAGTGAATCACTGAATATGTTCGATCGGTGCTATACTTTAAAATGCAAGTGAAATTATGGAAATAGAAGACACAAGATAAACGTGCACCTGCAAATATTTCACTGGTGATAGCTGCATTGTTGTATAGTGCTTGAGACTTCTTTTTTAATGTGTTAGTTTTACAGGAATTACTATTCTAATAACATTTATACTAGAATGCACAAAAAAGCCCCGCAGTTAAAAACAAAAACGTGAGCTGCAGCCTGCCATCAGAAAAAGACATGTGCATTGAAATGTATGGTGTTAGCAGCACATCCACAACATGAGTATATGTAAAAAGTAACTGACAGTCACAAAAAGAAAACTTGCTAGTTACATGGAATAATCCAGCGATGTTTTGTTAATTATAGGACAGTCCCATCTGGGATGAAAAGCATAGCAGTTGATAGGAGAGTCTAAAACCAATTGGGTCCTGCATTCTTCAGTTTATTCCTAAAGAGGACTGAGAATCAGCTTTGTATTAAAAAACACGCAGAGATATTACATCTATAAATGGTAATAGGAGTTTGATTGCAAAAATGGTATAATGTTGCCCCGTTTTGTGGAAAAGTAAAAGCAATGGGGAACAATACAATTACTTGTAAAGGGTGCATTTGTGAATGAAAACAACCTAGGCCTGGACAGCCAAATGGCATTCCTTCCCCCCAACTACAGCAACAAAGTACCAGAAAGGGAGTGGCTTACTTTCCCATGAGAAAAGTGTGAACATTGATTTTTAAAGCTGACCATAACATCTGATGACTCTGCCTGGAGGTGTTTCTTACGAGCCAGGCATTTCAAGCAAAACAAATCCTCCCCACTTACAACTTCCATCTGTCTCTGATCTTAGGCTAAAAAATCCTCTTTGCAGCCGACTTTCTTTCACATATTCTGATCTTTTGATCAGCCTGGAGAAGGAACTTCACACCTTTAGAGACCTGGAGTCTGATACATGGGGCAGCCAGATCCTGAAATCACTCAAGGGGTGGAACTGAGTCACAAATGGCCATGCCAGCTCTGTACTTCAAAGAACTAGCACCATGACAACCAGCATTCTCGTGGGCCATAAATGGGCCAACATTAAGATGCAAAGGAATTAAAATGATATGATACCAGATGTTCTGTTATCAGGCAGAGGAACTGGGCATGACAGTTAATATTTTGTAAAGTCGAAAAAAAATGCCTTTTTAATTTGACATATGGAATCATTGGGCCTCATTATAAGCATGCCCGTCCGGAAACAACGGTGCCAGTAATCTTACCGGTAACAGTTGTTTCCGGACCGGCACACTACAACTCTGCTGGATGGGTGCCATCCTGCCTGGCAGCTCAGATCTGCCGGGCAGACGGGCACCCGCCCGCAGAGTTTCACAGAAGCACCAACACCGTTAATATAGGTGCCAGTGTTTCTGTGGTACCCACTCCCATAGAGTCGGACTCTATGGGAATGGGGAACAACATTTTACCGGTGCCTGACTTCCCGGCCACCGAGGTTGTAATGCCTGGTGTTACCGGCAAGTCAGGTGCCGGTAAATGTTTACTGATCTGGTGGCAACCGGCCGTTATCACCAGCACGGTTACATCCGGACCCGTAATGAGGCCCAATTTCTCTTGTAAAATTTGTATGAAAGGTCATAAAAAAGATAATTGTATAATAATTTGTTTAGGGTGAAATGCTCTATCAGCTGAATATAAAACAAAATTGTTTATGTGTGTTTCATTATGTAAATTAGACACATGTTGATATTTTCATGCAGAAACAGCACACATTATTGATTCATATATTCTAGCATCCATGCTGGGGAGCTGGTTACTCCGATATGGAAATATTAGTTATATATAAAAGCCTCAGAGGGTAAAACAAGAAAATATTTAACACACCCACCATATGCCATGCCAAGATGAAAATAACATTATTTGATTTACCTGAGTGAGGGCAATTTGATGAACTGAGTAGTAACATCATCTCAGCTAAGGAACATGATGTTTTAGAAAGTTACAATTGTTTACTGTAGAAATCACAAGATGACATCACATCAGATGAGAGGGAAACATGGTTTGAAAGTTACTCCCATCAGACTGCCCTCTTCATTAATATGCCAAGTGAACATGCATGAGATTATTTAGTGTGATGTATTTTTTAGAACTGCCCAATCACATGCACTGAGCAATTAGACTAGAGAAATTATACACACCTCTAAAGTGACTGGTTTCTGATCTATAAAGGTCCAAAGCCATACATTTTGAGAGGACTCACTTGCTCACTCACTGACTGAGATGGACTGACTGATAGACCGAAAGGAGTGAAAGGATAATTGTCAACAACAGAAAGGAGAATTAAATAGAGTTCTTCCCTTTGGGATCCATTTTCAGATTATGAGCAGTACACTGCAAACTAGGCCTACCTGAAGTTAACGTCATAGGCCTCCTTCAGAGGAAAAGCCAACAGACATGCACACATACAGAAAGAAGGGAACCAGACTGTGGAGAGAACCTGACTCCATTTTGCCAACTGATGCCCACCCCTAGAGGGGGAGAATTGAACCAGTCCTTAAGAAGGTGCCCACTGGTCTGTGAGCCAATATTTAATTATAATGCCATGAGTAAATATAATTCTGAGAGGAAATATATGATGAAACTGAAATACATTAAACCCCAGGCGCTGTCATTTGTAAGTACTGAGAGGTGGAGGTACATACAATGACTGTACATCCTGAGAAGTTAGACAATATTTCAGAAGTGTATATGCTTCTTGAATTATATATTTGATAGAAAAGGTACTATGGTATGTATACTGGGAGAGTCCCTGACTCCTTTTAAGTGTAATGAACAAACACAGAAAAAATATTATGGAAGACAAAAGGATATCTCATGGGTGCATACCTAGACAACTAATCTAATTGAAGTAATTTCCTGATTACATCACCATGTCACGGTTTATTACACAGTCACACTCAAATCAAGGAGTTCCTTTCCCGCCAATAATGATGGAGCACAACAAAGCACTATTTTTTGATTCAGGTTCAATTTGGGAAGGCCTCCAACCCGTCTCGCACCCAACACCAACAAATACCCAGTGCCAGAAGGGATTAGGAACAAGGCCTTTATGCAGTAAGAATATAGATTTATTAACGTATTTAAACCAAATTTGACAAACAGAATACCATCAGCCACCAATGTTGGGGCAACACAAGAACAAAAATGACTTCAGTAATGGGAACAACACAGAGATAATACTGAGATATGCAGTTACAATTTCCTGCAGCTTTCTTTTCAAATCATCAACCAATACAGAAAAAGAACAATTCAAGACACACTGTGATTGCTGATTTGGTTATAAAACGTTTTCTCCCAGCAACCCCCACGCTCCAAACATCAATTAGACTTGACCCCTCTGAATCGAAGACCAATGACAGAGAGTGGGAACACAGTGGGAAAATTGTTTTTGGGTTCTGATAGAAATGCACTCTTTGGAAAAGGGATTCAAGGTGAAAAATCGCAATATGTGGGTGTTATGCTTGAGCTAAAACATGGCGCTGGTGCGCAGTGTATTCTGGGAGCACTCAAAGCCATAATGGATATTTACTTCATGCCGCAATGAAAAGCTGTACTCATTTTGCTGAGAGCTGGATTTACTATGCTGAAGAAAACATGCTTTCCAAACCTGGTATGCAGTCAAGGACATTCTGCTGGGAAAGCAGGCTTTGTTATGTCTTGTTATGAGTTATGGGACTGTTTTCCGTGGCGCTTGTTTTTAGAGGAGGGAAGCACTTTGCTCCTTGAGGTTACTGTCGGTTGACCCAGCTGGCAACCAATGGCTGCCCATCAGTGCGCAAGTGCATTGCCAGAAGGTTTGAGAAATTACCACCCCTTTTTGAGGAGTGCATATATGCGGAACCCCTTAACGGTCAGATGAGACCTCAGTCGGAGGGGGGACGCTTCCGTCCGGCATACATGTAGGCTGTTGTGCTCTCGGCCTGGCTGTTATCGGGGTCTTCCAGCCGCTTCTGGCGAGATGAGGGATTCAGTTACGCCCACGGTGATGTATTTTCTTTTGAATTCTCTGTTTCTACTGTGATTTATTTCTGTGTTATCACTTGTTGCTTCCAAGCTTTGAATAAATAGCCGTATAATTGCTCATTATTTTCTAAGAGTGTGTGTGGTTGTAAGTCATTGCGTCTACCTGCGTTTAAAGTATTGGCTCCGTAATTGCACTGGTGATTAATGACTGTCCGTGCACTCTGGGCGAGCAATACAATGGGAAAGAAAAACAATGGGAAAATTTGTTTTGCTACACATAAAAAGAATAGGCAGGACTTTGTGGTTTGGGTCAGAGCACCTGGGAAAAAAGGGGCAATTTTGTTTTTTTCTACCACCCAGCAAAGGAAATACAAGGCTTCACACTTCTGATTAAATTGAAGGGGATCAATGAGGAATTTTGTTTTGCACCCTGCGCACTGACTTCGAAACAGAGTTTTGGGATTAATTCTTTTGGATTCAGGACCTCACCTTCTGTACCGAAGTTAGGATTTTTCTTACAAATAGTCAATTAAATCTTTGGGGTTTTCTTACCAATAGTCAATCAAATCTGTATGTCTATTCTGGCTCAAAACACACTTGGAGGAGATTGTTAGTTTTGAATGCTAACAAAACACATCCTGTTTTTTCTATAGGGGGATTAATTGATTTACTTTAATGAAATATGCTAAGGATCTACACAGACAAGATATTTTGCTATGGGGAAATATCTGGAACAATACTTCAGACAAATACAGGGCCTACACAATCTATGGCTTTAGGATAGTTTTACTTACAGGAGAGGCCTTGTAGTGGGCATCAGGGAACAGCAGGACACCTCTGGGACAGCAAGGGTGTCAGTCAAGGATAGCCCTGACATCTGGGTTCGACATTTTTAAACTCTGAAAATCTATCAACATGGCAAGTACCCTAATTTTTCAAATCTTTACATGTTTGGATATATTTTTAAGAACTACATTTTAAGGCAAATCAGATGGTGCTAATCTGAAGTTGGCACACCATTCCTATGCAGGGATACATTTTTTCTTCACTTACTCAGGAGCCACATCAGTGAGAAATATGACATTCCACAGTTCCCATGTTAATTTTGTCCTTCAACCTCACACCAACTTTCAAAACTCTCAGAATGATGGACAGGCCCAAATCACATTTTCCTTAATAACTTCTCTTATGTTTATCACACAAAAAACATTTTGGCATGGTTCAAAGGGGATTACTGTCACCTTTAATAACAGTCACGAATTATCATTGTTGCACATACGCTGCCCTTTTTATGCAATAACATGTATTTTTCTATTAACTAAACTCCAACCTCACATGCCTCGCTCACTCTGGCCCCCACTTTATTTTCTCTTAAGTTTTATTTCCTCTTAAGCATGTGACCAGATAGATGCTGGCTCATGTTTATCTTAGCCTATTCCTTCTTGGCCTTGTAATGGTCCTGACTGCAGCTTAAATGCACATTTTATAGGAGAGGAGACCTCAAGGTCACTTCTGCTTAAAGGATCGACATAGCTTTATATATTACCACTGTGATTTCCATCAATTACAGTGTATTTCTTTGTATTTTTAAGCAATGGACTTGATTGACTGTTGATAACCAGACATTCTTCGTGGTTGGCCCAGCTCCAAAAAGCCTGGAGTTATGATTTCAAAGGGACTTTGTTCAGAGCTAATTGCATGTTTTTATGGGGCATGGGTCACAGTTTCGTTTCAGTGGAAATGCCCCTCTGCATCCATGCTTCTCAAAGTGCAGCTTTAGATCAACCAAAGGCTTTTACATTTTGACATTTTGCAAGGCATTGGGCCTCATTACGACCCTGGCGTTAACCATGGCGCTATTAGCGCCATGGTTGACGCCGGTATTTTACCAACTCCGCCATGGTGAATGGCGGAATTACCGCCCCATTCCAGGGATGGCGGGGCGGTAATTCCCCATTCACCATTGGCCCTCCCCATTCCCATTTTTGCCCCCATAGGGCTCAATGGGAAAGGGGAAGGCGGTAATTACGGTACTTCAAATTACGGTACCATAATTACCTCGAAATTAGGCAGTAAGGGTTTAACAGCGTCGACACCTTTTACGGCACAGTTAACCCCTTACCGCTTGGGTCGTAATGAGGCCCATTGTGTTTAAACAGTTGCAAAGTAAATTATATATAAACCTGTTGTTTATAACATATAGTTTTTGCTTCCACAATATTAACCCACAGGTACATTCAGAATTTCACCAAACAAGCCAGTTAACAAAGAGCACCAGTGTTCAATAAAAAAAAATGAAATAAGTCTTTCCATTAAATGTCATTTTGGCTGTTGAAAATAAATTCTCTTTTCCCTTGTGTGAAATATCATCGACTCGGTTTCACCTGGATTCCAGAATCACACTGTCATGTTGCATAACGATATTGTAAACCATGCTATTTGTCTCTTTAAGTAGAAAGTGTAGCTTTCCATGGATTTAGTACAGCAGCATTGTCAGCCACAGGTCTTTCTTCTCCTTGCTGAAATGCATTGCACATATCTTCGCACATTTGAGATTTAAGCCCACTTTTTCCTTTCTTTGAGATTTAGGCCTGTTTATTGTTCAATAGGCCTCATGTCTGACATCATCATTTCTGTGCTCGCATTAGCCTTCAACAGAACTCCACAAATCACTCTGGCCTCTTTATTTCTGGCATTCAGGGGCTATATTTTACCCTACATGTCCCCCTCCTGGTCTTTGATTCCAGTGACACAGAGAGAAGAGCAAGGAGAGGGTGAGGTTTCTGTTTCCGTGAGGCCTTGGTTCATTCCAGAAATGTCCCTGCCAGAGCATGTTGCTTTTTTTCCCATCCTGAGGGAGTGGTGCTCTGGTCTGCACTCCACTCTTTTCAGATTTTGGGTTTTGGTCCTGGACCCCTCCCTTTCCGGTAGCTCCACCTCCGGCCTGTAGTGGCAAGGAGATGATTGACGTGCAAACTGACAACAAAACAACCAGTTCCACATTACTTTTCACTTGACGTACACAATTAAGAACATGATCCTTACTTCTGGTACATTTCTGATATGTGTATGTCATTTTACACCCTGTAAATGTGTGTTTTTCTTCCTCTGGGATTCCATTCTTTACTTTTATTCTTGAGATGGTTCCTGGGCTCTAACCTCAATGGGTTCTTCAATCAGTCACAAAGTCTGTTTGGTATGACGGCTTTTCAACTGATTAATATGGACCCATTTCTCTTCCGTCTGTTCTCCTTTAGGGATGCAGATCTTATAGGCGACAGGTGAGATGGTATCAATAATTTCAAAGGCACCGCACCAAGAGGGGAGGAATGTCTGCTCTTTGGTCTGGTTTCTTTGGAAATTGTACACGTAGAACCTTTCTCATATTTTGTACTCCTTCTTGGTAGTCTTTGAGTCATAGTGGGTTTTCATCCCAACTGCCGACTTTGCTCAATTTTGCTGAGCGTAAGCGAAAGCGCGCTGAAGGTGTTTTCGTACATTTTCAATGTACTACTGGGTTGTAGATGCCTTGATGCTGAGGTAGCACCATTTTTCTTCCAGTCATGAGCTCAAATGGAGACATTTTTGTTGCAGAAGGTGTAGACCTAATGGCCCTCACGACAAGCGGTAATCAGATGTCCCGACTAGGTCCAGTGTCCACCACAAACTTCTTCAAGATGCCCACAATCATTTTATTTTACCTCTTAACTCCCCCCGCTCAAGACTTGGCAGTAGAGGAGTTTTCTCTTTACCCCGAGTATCTCCCACATCTTTGTCATCATGTCACTGGTGAAATTACTTCCTCAGTCTGACTCAATCATTTGGGGAAGGCCAAAACAAGAGAAGATGTGATTGATAATTAGGACGACATTCCACCCACTTGGTAAACAAGCATGTCATGGTCAACATGTACTTATTTTTCTAGGAGGTCGCAATTTGAGTTAAAGAAAAAAAGACATTTAGAGGTAAATTCATTTTCCAGATATACAAAATGTGGTCAAGTGGAGAAGCCAGAATTTGATCCCATGTAGCCTTGTTTCGCAATCTCCAATTCAGGCCTTACACCAGACCTCCTTCAAACCCCTACTTAGTTTTACATCAACAAACACCATTTTCTACTCTACATTGTTGGCTTTCATGAGTAGCTGCTGATACTTGTTTAATTAAAGTTGCTTTTCAAATCACTAAAACACATTTGAAATTAACCTGACATTATAAAAGAGATCTTCATGGAACTGTGTTGGGTAAAACTACTGTGATTTAGCCTCTTGTTTTGTCTTTAGCACTTGAAACATATTTGTTTCATTTTTTTGGTGCCGTTGATAACTGATCTCAATGTTATCCAACTTAATACTACTCAATTTATCATAATTAGAAAAATACAAGGCTGAGTTGCTGTGATTCAGACTTAAGACAAACTTCACAGTCAACATAGTTATTGAAAGCAAGTACTTAATTCAATTCAGTTGCTTCCATCCCTTTCTACACACTGTTTAGAAAAGGACAATGTTTATTTATTTGTATATATTTATTATGGTATGGTTTATCAACCCAACCTTATATTCACTTCTAATCAATAATTGACTAATCCATTTATAAGCCATACAAATTAATTAACATATATTACATTTTGTGTCAATTGCATTCCCAGTATTTCATTGATCAAATAGAGTTTTTTCTGTTACTGTACTTTTATAAGTGCTTATACAGCGAGTGGTTTCCGAGCGTGGGATCGGGATTTGAACCACTGTTGAGCTGCGTTGTCTTGCTTCCAAGACAAACGCATTGCCCCTAAGCTATCCTTCCTTCACACCTAAAACTTCTTGAAGCTTAATAACCAATCGAATCACATCTATTATCAATGATACTGACACAATTCTGTCCCAAAGGAGCTCTTTAGAAATAAACTGTGGTGTAAAGGGCAAATTTTAGAATTTTCTGAAAGTACCCAGAGATAAATGATTTGCACAGTTTTCAATTAAACATCATTGCACATAAGACCCAAAATGTCACACCCAAGCAAATTGCAAACACATAAAATGTCTCTCTCTCTCTCTCTATCTCACACGCACACACACACAAACACACACTCTTCTCTCTCTCTCTCTCTCTCTCTCTCTCTCTCTCTCCAAGTTATTCAACCACAGTAATGCAGCGTCCTACACAATAATTATTCTGAATCTGTCAAGGCAGGTAGTGCTCTAGAGTATGTTTAGTTTCTTTATGCTAATTGATAGAGCTCACACGCCTGCAAGAGTTGCTTCTTATGATAGCTTTGACATAGTATAAGCACTCATCATTTTGAAAAGGTTATTGTGACTGCAAACACTTAAAGTGTTTTGTTATCTTAAGTTATTGACATTTCTAGAGCACAATTGTCTCCACTAACTGTTAGGTGAAAAAGGCCACTTTTCACTGTCTGAGAAATGTTTGGTTCTGTCTAGTGTGAGAAACCTGAGGGTACTCTCATTCATATTCCCCAAGGATCCTCTGCGCATCTGGCCAGGGAAGGGCCATTGTTCTTGGATCCTTACCCTGGGGGTGGACAAACGAGGGAGGATCACCTGGGTGAAGGGTCTTTGGGGACTGGGAGTGGGGTGCTCTTGGGAGAGACATGGTATCCCCCTTTCCGACTAAAAACAGACCTGACCCTAACCTTACCTTTATGGGCTATTGTAAACCCGTTCCCCTCACTTTCCGTAATGTGGCAGTACTGTGACAAGGAACAGGAAACTAGGAGGAATGAACACTACACACTTGTACCACTTAGGCACTGGGATGGAGAAGCTGCCTCCCGAGCATTGGTAAGGTCAGGCATGTCTTCCTAATTATGGTGAGGCAGATCTAATTGACCAGGCTCACCTACAGTCTGTTAGAAGGTGGCAAGTACAATAAAATGACAGACGGGGAACACCCCAGTGAGAAGCAGGGAGGCTGGCATGGCAGAGACCGGCAGGGGACCCGCTCTACGATGCGTTAGCCGTGGTGGGACTGGAAATTAAATCAGGATGCCGGCAGACCAAGATTTAAGAGGACTACACCCAAATCCATTGAAAAGCAGACAGATAACTGGAGCGAAAAAAGCAGCATCCGCCAAGCGAGCAGGGCTCACGACGGCAGCCTTTCCCAGCTCCAGAAGCAGAGGGAAAAGCACAAAAGCCGCTGGGAGAAGGAGCAGATCGCTTGTGAGTGCCAGAAGGGCTTGCAGGCACCAGGGAGCTCCGAAGCGGACTGCAGGCAAGTGCCAGTCCATCATTTTTGAATACCAAACTGAAAGCAAACTTAAATTTAAACCACAAGAGTGCATTTCAAATAACAAGAGTGTTTTTTAGGAATGAAAACTTAAACCTTAAGCAACACAAGTAACTATTGTATCGAAAACAACTTACATTCAATTAAAACCATTAAGCAATATACTTGTGAAGCACAACAAGAATATTAAAGTATATCCCAACAGGCTAACATAAGCCGAAAACAGTGGAACTTTGTACATAAGACCAGGTGGCCAACTAAAAGACCTTAAGCAGAACACCTTCATGCACAGGAGCAAGTGCCAAGGAACTGGTGGGGCTGAAGAGCCCAGGGAACCTGTTTGCTAGACCTGTAATGAGTGGACCGTGCGGTCTGACAACTGCAGCTAGACCAGCGAACCCTGAATACTGAAGACCAAGTATATTGGGAAAACCAATTGGTAAAATGAACTAAAGCAAGTTCAAAAGGTGAAGTTGAAGTCTTAGGGAAGGGAACCCTTAGGCTGAAAAACCTATTCATGGTGTCTTGATAGCAAGGTCTCAAGATCTCTTTTTGTTTTGAACTGTGGTGCATGAGACTTGGAGAAGGGAACCCTGAGGATGATCTTGAACCATGTTGCTTGAAGCTTGAGAGAAGTCATCTTGAGATTTTTGTTGGACTATATTATACTTGGGGAAAGAGAGCTGAGAGACAGAAGAAGAACCAACCTCTTAGTTGGACATGTTTCTTTGGTTATTAACATCCCTACACATGGTTAGTCTTTATGGTGAGGGCAAGGATAAGTTGTGGACACAGATAGACTTTTAAGTGGAACCATTGTACTCAGACTCTCCTTAGTTTGATTCTGATAGAGAAATCCCTCGTTAGCATAGGGAAAGATAGACCTTTAACCATCCTGACATTTAATTTAATAAAGTGTTTTAGATTGAAGTTGAAGTCTGTTGTCTGTGCCTTGCTTCTTGATGCCTTCACACTAGGGAGAGGATCGAACCAACACAGGCACCACAGTTCTTCGCATGAATAGAAGGCTTTGGGCACTGACTAAAAGGTGCAGGTAAAAGAGACATAATGGGGAACGATGGAGTTCCAACCAATAAGACTTGAGTCTTAGCTGGGTTGAGCTTAAGAATGTTCTCGCTCATCCAATTGTAAAAAGCAAGTGAGAATTCTGAAAGTAGTTGATTCTCCAATATAATCTAGGTGTCATCAGTGTAATTATCAAAAGAAAACCAAAAGGTTGAAATCAAATGTGTCAAAAGATGAAAATAACCTTTAAAAAGGTGAGGAGACAGAGCAGAACCTTGAGGTACACCACAAGTCAAAGGAAGTAGCTCAGAGAAATAAGGTCAGAGGGAGACACAATGTTGCCTATTTGAAAGAAATTAAATTAGCCAGCTCAGAGCAAGGCTGTGTGTCAATGTTTTGAAGCCTATTGGCCTTAATTATATTATCGATGGTGTCAAAAATGGCTGATGTTTTTAAGCCTATTGGCCTTAATGATATGATCGATGGTGTCAAAAATGGCTAATGAGATCAGTGCACCAATACCATCTCTGACCAAAAACAGCCTTGGATCATCCAGGTTTTAATCAGTACTGACTCTGCGCCACTCCCAGGCTTAAGCCTACATAGTAAACATTGAGCAACAGGTTTTTTCAATGAATGCCAGGAGTTACCATGCAACTACATTCTGAAGTGGCTTGGCAGGGAAGTGCAAGTTAGAAATCGGAAAGAGGTTGTTCATGTCGCTTGGGCAAGAGAAAGCTTCTTCAGCAGAGGGGTTACTTCTACAGACTTTACGTTATCGGGAACCATGCCTTGACTGATTAAAATGTTGAGAGTTTCCATCATAGAATTGCCAAGTGTGGTATGGCAGAAAAGTTCTTAATGTTATCGTCACATGGGATATTCAGGAACACCTGCTCTCTAGCTACAAGCTAACAAATCAGTTATTCTGTGCAATGGCAAGGAGCATAGTTTCCTTGGGTACATGGCCCTAGAGGTGAGGGCCATTTGTATGATATATGGACTGTAGAGGGTGACATGTGTTACCAAAGGGCTAGAATGACCAGTCAGAATATTATGTTCATCTTAGAAATTTGTTTTAGAGAAAGAGTGGGCAAGGTGTTTGCATAATTTCTGTGACGGGGCATAAAAACCTTTTTTTCTGAAGGTTCGCAAATGTTCTTTTAAATACGAAACAGCTCCATCTGAGATTCAGGGTCTTTGTTGATTTTGCTACTAAAGTTTAGCTTTTTTGAGGCACGTATTTAGGCATTGCATTTCCAACAACGGTCTTGAAGGTGTAGTGTATTTGACTCCCAATTTGAGCTCACATTTTTCTAATTTAACCACTTTGAAAGATAATCCAAAATCCAAGGTTTGCACATGTTCCCTGCAATCCTCGGACTTTGCCACATGATTTGAAGGCCTTAATAAGAATGTTAAGTTCTTGTAGAAATTATCAAGAAGACATTCACTGGGTGGCTCTTCAGCATATTGATGGGTAGTAGGAGACACAGAAGTACATATGTATGCATGGTAATAGATATTAAAAGACTTCCAGCCCAGACTGAGCTGAAGGGATCCGAGATTAATCTTGCTCTGGAGGCTCCATTGTCTAGGGAATGGCTAGATGTTCTGCTGGCCATATCAAACTGGAAATGGGGGTTGTTGTCAGCCAATTGTCCGATGCAAAAATTAGGCCCAGAGTAGGTCACAGAATCTACAGGGGGCCAACTAATTGAAAAAAGGCCCAAAATGCACATTGAGGCCAGAAAATCCTTGGGGGGCGAATTGTCCATGCCATCAATATAAATGCTGAAATCAACAAGTACTACAAGTGTGGTAAAAGTACTTTTGATGGAGGCAACATAGTTGATCAAATTAATCCTAAAAGGACTGTGAGTGCAAGAAGGGGATGGCAAATGAGCAAGAAGTGTGGTGAGTGAGAAGGGGAGAATGATCAATGTTTCAAAATAGGTTCAACACCACTTGGGTTTCAGTGCATAAGATAATGGTGCAACTAAAATGAGCTTGGTAGACAAAAGCAAGATGCCACCTCAGTCTTCGGTCAATAAGAAAACAATATTTTAAAATGAGGGTGAACCATTTCATTGAGAATAGAAACTACATCATCTGTCAGACAAGATTGGGCGAGAAAAAGGAAGTAGTAAGATATAGGTGTTAGAAACTATGCAAAGCAGATAGGATGAAAGGAGTTTACTTTTTAGCTCTTAAAACTAACTTATATACCAAGCCAGCTTAGTCGTCAAATGTTGCACTAGTTCAGGAAGCTCGCTTAATTTTTTTGGTGAGAAGGGAGGTTTACCAAAGGGCTGCACTCCAGGCTTGTTGAGTTTGGTTTCAGAATGTGTTGCATCTTGTAGGTATGTCAAGAAAAATAGGTAGCACTGTGACTGTTCAGGGCTCTTTCTTTGTTTGAAACTCAGTGTAGTGCCTTCCATGAATGTGATGCATGCACCTCAGACGGACATAGCAAGGTTATGAACTCTTTAGAGCTTAGTGAAGTTTTTTTCGCTAAGCTTTGTACATAGGTGACCACCTGTGTTTTCATACACACATTGCACTAATGAGAGGAATGGATTGGTAGATATGCGTGGAACTAAGAAAGTTAACTTTAGCCATAGTTAGAGGGTTGGTACTTTTCCCTGTTTACACTGGGTGAACTGTAACAATACCACGAAAAGTGTCATTGTTTATCATCCCAAAAAAGGCAAACAAAATATTTTTGAACATTTTGCTACTTGCGACACTTCTTACATCATATATTCCATCCGATGTCATTGTGGAATTTATTACATTGCACAATACAAGCGACCTCCAAACTACAGTGGCATAAACATATATCCAACATCCGAACTGGACATTTTTATTCTGCTGTGTCAAGACATTTAAAAGAACAGCGTCATCAATTATTGTCACAGATATGTTTCCAGATCCTTGAGTTCATAACATCTATACCCCCTTACAACGATGCCCACAGAATGGTTAACTGCAGAGAAGCATACTGGATTGATTGATTGGACCCTGCGCCCCAGAGGGCATGAATGAGGAATGTAACCTATATTGTTTCATATTATTCCAACTTGATCTGTGGATTAATTGTACAGATTATTTTGTTTTTGTTTCTTATCATTTCAGATCCCGTAATCTGTTCTCACCACCTTTGCATGTATTTCTTTCTGTAGTTGCTCAGCTCCATTGTTGCGCTGATTCTTTTACTTGATATTTTGTATTTTTTATATTATTTTCTCCTACATTTTTACATACATTTTCTCCTATTCCTTTTGGGTTTTTACAGTCTTCATATTTTTTCTGCAGATTTTCAGATTTTCCTACATGGGATATTGTTTCATTAATTTAATTTTAATTGCAACGTTTTAATTTGTGTTTATGTTTATATATACATTTACACCACGTTGCTGGTTCCTAGCATTTTTCCATGCAGAACTGTTATGGGTGGCTGCCCCTTTAAGGCAGCTCCTACATAGGGAAACATCACAAAGGAAGTGACGTGGGGAGAATGGGGGAGTGCTGTAGGAAATGTTAAATGTTAAATGTTAAAGGTATTTGTACCGCGCACCGTCACCAACGGAATTGGTCCCCAGGCGCTCTGGCGGATCTGTAAACGATAAGGGGGGATGGGTTAGTAAGGTGAAGAGGGAGTAGGATAGTGAGAGGAGTGGTGTTCTGTGGCAGCTTCAACTTGGTATACACCAGATGCTGAGCTTTGGTGCAGGTATTGGATCGGTGTCAGTCCGCATGTGCTGTTGCTCCGGCTTATGTGTTGTTGCAGTGTTGTGAAGTGCGTGCGGCTTGTGGTGCGAGAGATGGTTGTTTGAGTTTTTGAGTGAGATAGGTATGCAGAGTTTGAGGTTATATTGGTTAGTGGGTTACCTGACCTTTAGCGTGCTAACATTCACAGAATTGTCTAAGTGTGGCACTTGTTGGCCTTCACAATCCTATCTAGATGCGGCGCAGGCCACTGTTCAGAATTCTATCTAGGTGTGGGCATGCCAACATTCTCAGCCCTATCTAGATGCGGCATAGGCGTTCACAGCTCTGAGTGTGGCACATGCTAACATTCAAGTTTCATCTAGGTGCGGGCATGCTATCCTTCACTCAAAATCCTGTCTAGATGCGACGCAGGCTAATGTTCACAATTCTATCTAAGTGTGCACATGCTAATATTTACAATTCTATCAAAGTGTGGACATGCCAACATTCATAATTCTATCTAAGTGTGGACATGCTAATATTCACAATTCTATCTAAGTGTGCACATGCTAATATTTACAATTCTATCTAAGTGTGGACATGTCAACATTCACAGCCCTATCTAGATGCGGCGCAGGCTGGAGTTCACAGCTCTGAGTGTGGCACATGCTAACATTCAAGTTTCATCTAGGTGCAGGCATGCTATCCTTCAGTCAAAATCCTGTCTAGATGCGACGCAGGCTGATGTTCACAATTCTATCTAAGTGTGCACATGCTAATATTTACAATTCTATCTAAGTGTGGACATGCTAATATTCACAATTCTATCTAAGTGTGCACATGCTAATATTTACAATTCTATCTAAGTGTGGACATGCTAATATTCACAATTCTATCTAAGTGTGCACATGCTAATATTTACAATTCTATCTAAGTGTGGACATGTCAACATTCACAGCCCTATCTAGATGCGGCGCAGGCTGGAGTTCACAGCTCTGAGTGTGGCACATGCTAACATTCAAGTTTCATCTAGGTGCAGGCATGCTATCCTTCAGTCAAAATCCTGTCTAGATGCGACGCAGGCTGATGTTCACAATTCTATCTAAGTGTGCACATGCTAATATTTATAATTCTATCTTAGTGTGGACATGCCAACATTCATAATTCTATCTAAGTGTGGACATGCTGGTGTCCGAGTTTAATTTGGGGGCCATTCCAAGTCCCCCAACAAGAACTTACATGTTTAATGACATTCATGGCATTTTTGTGCTCCGTGGTATGACATCATCATGCCCCAGTGTGGTTACGTCATTGTGTCATTGTGCCTCACTTTATGATGTCACTACCTCTACATGCACACTATTCCTAGTCTTATTTATGCTTGCTTCCAATTGCTAGCTCATTGTTCTTAAATACGTTTTTTATAATCAGTATCTGCAGACGTTATCTTCTTTGGTAATTTGATTTCTACAGATTTTCATATTTTTTCTCTATCCCATGATAGATGTATCTCATTGTATTACTGTTTTTTAACTGTGATTGGCAAGGTGTTTTCACATCATCATGCTGAGTAACACAGGTAGCCCACATTATATATGTCTTTCTTTTTTCTTTGCATTTCTTCCTAGTTTGAGCTTTTGTTATTATTATTTCCATCCATTTTGTCTATTCATTGATTTTCCTTATGTCGAGAGAGATGACCGTAGTTTTCTTTTCCTATATTTTCAGATTTCCCTGAAGAAGGATTTTAATCTGAAATGTATTGGGCTATTGTAGTTGTCTATGTTTAATTGTATAGATGTCACACACTACTATAAGACTGTTTCATATATTCTGGAATGAAAACCTTTTTATTGAATTTGCATTGTTATTTATAACCTTACTTGTGAACACACTTTACATGAGCCACTTGCCTTGGTCTTCTTTCACTGACAAGCCGTGTAAATATAACATGTCTGCATTCCAAAGTGATGTAAGCACTACTAGAACTGTGGTGATTTTGCAAGCTAGCTATATTAGGGGTAGGGCACCTTGTGAAAGTTGGGGATTGTTGTTTAGCCTTAAAGGAGCATGTAGAGAGAAGTAAAGAAGGTTGTACCTTCATCTGGCTCCATCTGTGTTATTGGGTACTCTGACCACGGGCACTTAGAACAGTGTTTAGCCTGTCCCCATACTCTGTGATCCGGCCAGTGACCACAACAACTGACAACGAAGGGGAAACGAGCGCTGCATTATGTGACCGAAAGAAGAGGCATTCTGCCAATACTACTGGAATAGGACAATCCGCCTTGGTGTATTGGAGTCGGCAGTCCACCGCAGGTACTAGAAAGTGCAATCCGCCCAGGTGATTTGGAGTCGGCCTCCTGCCGCATGAAGGCTTAAGAAGATGGCAGCCCACCGAAAGTAAGAAAGAAGGGCAGTCCACACGATGAACAAAGGAAGACGGCAGTCTGCCACAGCTACTGGAATAGGGCAATCCGCCCTGATGAATTGAAGTCGGCAGTCCGCCGCAACTACTGGAATAGGGCAATCCGCACTGAAGTATTGAAGTCGGCAGTCTGCTGCAGCGAATGGAATAGGGCAATCCGCCCACACGAACGGACATCCACAGCAGTCTGCCGCATGAAGATGGCAAGCCGCCAAAACTGAGGAAGGTGGGAGTCCACCAGCTAAACAGGAGAGGTTGGCGGACAGCCACGAAAGGAGACGGAGGGCCATCCACCCGCTGAGACCAAGCACAAAGTTTACAGATGAGGTGAGGTGGCACTCTGCCACCCTGCAGAGAGTGACACTCTCCCACTTGCAGGCCCGTGCCCATTCCAGTCCGGACTCAGTGTGTACAGCCCTCCACTGTTGTCCATTGCCAGCTGGCTCCTGCAGAGGCACTGGAATACCCTGAGCAGATACAATAAAATAGGGGGAGTAGGAAAAGTTCACTGCCCACCGCATGGGTAACTGGCAATCCACCCATTACAGATGGCAGTCCGCCGTATGAAGAAGACTAGGGCCATATGCCCATCCAGAAAGGAGAGGGTGATGCACCTCAACAGACAGCGTTCGGCAACTGGAAAAATAGTAGGGCAGCAAGTTCAGCGGAAGAGAAGGAGATTGGCCTTAAGTGTTGGCAACTCCACCAGGTACTAACGGGACAACAGTGTGCGACACAAGAGGTAATAGAGTGCGCGCTGTGCACACAGAGGAAGCCACATCCTGCCCTGCTGTCCACCAATAGAAGGAGATGGGAAAGCAGCCTACAGGACATAGACATCCCACCCAGACGCTCAGGGAAGGACCAAGGGGCCCCATATTTCAACAGAAGGTCAGCTCACCCGCCACAGCCCTTGAGCCATTGCGAGTATATTGGCCATAACCAGAGAAACCCCAAATGACTCCAAGGCCCGGGAATAAGTGGGAACAAAAGAAAATATATAGTTAAAGTGGACACAAAGGGGAAATACAAGGAAAGATCAGAAACCAAGATAAAGAACATCCCCGGAGAGACAAAGAGAAAGCGCAAGAAAGAGCATATAGAGAAGGTATTAATACAGAGAACTCCGGAAAAGAAGGACATGGTGGACAAGATGGAGAATAGAGGAACTCCCACGTTAGCACTCCAAGGAATGGAATTGCATCCGCCATCCAGACAACTCAGGATGAAATAAGGTGCAAAGAGTGCTCAACAACTGCCCGCTGACCCACTACTGCTCGGTTAAGAATCACCAGTGCCAACACCCCCCACAGCAACAAGGTCCAAGCAAAGGAAGAGGCAAGAGGGGGTGCTCCTAACGACAGAGGAAAAAAGAAGAAACAGAGTAAAGATGAACAAGAGGAAGGAAGAACAGGGAGCGACTGCAGAAGAGAGAGAATGGTGGGGAAGGAATTCCAAGGGAAAAGAGACAGGAGGAAATGTGATGAAAAGGGAAGAGGAGAGCAAAAGGGCCAAGAAGTGAAAGGAGAGGCCTCAACTCCAGCATAAAGGAGGAGAGAAGAGGGTAGGAGAGCAGCAGTGAGTGGAAAGTGAGAAAAATACAAAGAAGAAAGTGAAAGAGTTGGAAGATAGGGCGGAAGTGAACCCTGAGGACTTCTGTAAAGCAGAAACAGTAAAACAAATGGAAGAGAAGATGGAGGACAGTCCACAAGGAAAAGAGCACAATGAATACCCGACCACCAGAAGACACCAAGAGCAGTAGCTCACAAAGATGATAAGCAGGGGGGAGATGTTGTGGAGTGATTAGGGAAAGACGACCTTAAAGGAGGGAAAGGAAGAACACGGCACAGGTTTGAGGGAGGAAGAGGAGGGGCTCCTAGAGCCTGGGAGGCAGAAGCATGTAGAGCGAAATAAAGAAGGTTGTACCTCCAACTGGCTCCATCTGTGCTATTAGGTACTCTGATCATGGGCACTTAGAACAGTGTTTAGCCTGTCCCATTACTCCGGCTCTGGCCAGTGACCACAACAGGGATGATGGAATACTTTTTGCGTGATTGGATTCAATCGAAGGCCCACAATCAACTTCATCTCCTCAGAGGCATTCTCCCTTTCCTCACCTTTCCCCAGAAACTCAATTGGGCCTCATTCTAAGTCTGGCGGTCTTGAAATAATGGTGCCGATAGCAACATACCAGTACCCTTTCAGGACCATCAGACTATGCGAATGCCTATAGGGTCCGATCTCCCAGCAGGTCTGACCTGCCAGGAGTACCGGCCCATGCAGGCATGCTTCTCACAGAAGCACCGGCACCGTTAGCAACAGTGCCGGTGCTTCCATGTCTCCATTCCCATTGAGTCCTTTGGGACTCCACAGGAATGGGGACTTACAGTTCCCGCCATCTGACATCCTGGGCCGCTGTGGCACGTAATGTCCGGGTGGCACTGGGATATCAGGTGGCGGGAACAGTGTTACGAGGATGGTGGCAACCCGTCAGTAGCACCAGCAGGTTGCCACCAACCTCGTCATGAGGAATCATGTCTCCAGAGGTCTGGTTGTCTGAAGGCTTGATTACTGCAACAGCCTCTTCTTTAATCTGCCTCTTTCTGCCCTCTTCAACTAGTCCAGAATAGGATTGCAAGACTTATCCTTGGCCTTAAGCCCAGGGACCGCACCTCCCCAGCCCTAAAATCCCCCCACTTGCTCCAAGGATCAAATTCAGGACCCTCTGCATCCTCCACAAGGCTTTCTGGGGCTGGGACCTCTCGACATCCAACTCTCTCTCCCCTAAATACCTCCCTGCTAGAGTCATCCGATCCTCTAGCTCCAACCCTCCACAAATTAGATGTTTCTCCAAGCAGAGAGTGGGGGGTAGTTCACTCTCCTATGCAGGTGCCTCCCTCTGGAATAGCCTACGGGCCCCTCTCTGACTTGAGCCGGATCTCCTTAAGTTCTGGAAGCTTCTCAAGACCTTCCTTTTCTCCTCCTCCTCCTCCTTCTCTCTGCCCCTCCCCTGCTAGTCTCCTCCTGCTGCTGTAAATCTTTACCTGTGTCCCTTATGGGTCTCACCGGGGTCAGGCCCTCCTTCGACCAGTCTCTCCCTTGCATCCTTGCCTAGCTGCACTTGCCTTTGGGCACCCCTTCCTGACTAGCCTTCCAAGTCTGGCCACCCCCCTCATTTGCACTATTGACCCCTTCCCCTGGCTCCTCCCGGCACTTGCCCTCCTGGGCACCCTTTAGCAGTTGCCCAGCCCCTTCGGCCCCTTGACTCCAGAACTCCTCCCTTCAGTCTCTCCCTATCCCTCCCTTCACCCTGATATGCCCCCTCCCCCTGCACTTCCTAATACTGCACTTGCACAATATGAATGGCCCAAGGCCTAGTAGGACCACTATTGTTGTTTTCTCCCTTGCCACCCCCCCTCTTTTTTCTTGTGTTGCCTGGAAACACTTACTGCTGTACAGGCACCATACAAATGTCCAATAAATAAAATAATCGTGGGAGGTAGCACCTCCAACAGACCATAGGAATTAAGGGATATGGAATATCTAGTGTGCCGCACCCCATGTGACGATAACAAACCATAGCTTGATATGCTGCCTCGAAGAGATCAAAATAAGCATGGTAATCTCCCTTTCAGATACTTTACCCTCTTCATTCATGTAACAGAGTGATAAAGGAGGAGCATTTCAAGGGCAAAATTAGCAGTCTACGACGAGGGTACTTGTGTTCAAGCAAAGGTACAGCAAACATTTCATAAATAGCAGCCACGTGGAAGGTATACTCGACATAACTGCAGGACATGGATTTTATGACAAAGGTGCACATAATCCAGAATAGTCAAAAGACTCAGATTAGCTGCCTCAGAGACAGCAAAAGTGTTCAAGTATGGATATAGGTGACCAATGGGAAGCAAGGATAAAACTCCACATACCATATCATAGAGAGTGGATGACGCTTTGAAGATACCAGGAAGGTGTCTGTATCCAGACAGACTGAGATTAGAAGTGGGACATGGTTTTCAAACAGTGTTGCCATTCAAGAGCAAATTAACAAGTGGCTGTGGTGTGTAATATATAAATGCTCACTATCATTATAGAGGAAGCAACATATAGCCAGTGAAACCATGAGGGAGTTTTTCTTAAAGATCATACCCTAAGAACGAAATCACTCTGAAGGGCTGACCATTTTGAAAGGTTTAGGGCAATTTTGATAGGTGAGGAAATACAAGATTAAATGAGATACCAAGGATCACACATTGATTAAGAGGTGAAGCTGGGATTCGTACCCACTCTGCAATTTCTGCTCTTTACCAATTTATTTTCTAGTTTTTACCCTGAACTAAAGTAATCCCATTTTACAGAACTGACTTGGAACATATGAAAATCACATAACCCAATATAAACATTTTAAAAAACAAAATGTTATAGAAACATTATGCAAAATGGGAATGATTCTAGCTTCATTGTCTCCATCATCAAGGAAAGTATATAAATACCAGCATACTAATGGATATGATCTTAAAAGATTTCAGATAGGCTTCTCTTTTGTATTTTAAAACTTTAAATACACCCCAAACACAGGCTTGGGCAATGGTATTTAAAATTGTGCAGAAAAACCTTTGGATTGTACAAAAAAGCAAACCGTTTTTTTGTCAAATAAGCAGACCTTAAAATATGCTTATAAGAAGCCTGCAATATCTGTTCTGCTCTCTTCTGTCTAGAACTCCTTCCACTCAAATGGCCTAGATGATAGGAAAGATCAGGTAATTGGCCAAACAATGCCACCAGTATGTGAGAAGCAAACCTTTTCATAGAAGGCAGTACAGTACTGTCAGTGCTATAAGATTTGTCCAGGAACACTATCGTCTTCTGGCAAAGCCAGGATGCAAGCACGAAAGCGTTGGTTTCACAGTCTGGAATTTGGATTCATAAACACCTCTAACACTTTATTGTCATCATTGGAGGTGCCTCCCTAGGTTTTACAACTCCCCATCTAAACAAACCAATTTCTAGACCTTCACCATACTGACACTATGTTAGTTTCTATACCAACCACTATCTAGTGCAGGTACATTGGTGATGATAACACCTGGAGTGCAATAAAACAAAGTACATATACATGCAGGCTTAACAACTTCATGCATTCGAAATGCTGAGTCAGCATTGCTGAAATTTGGTATTGTAATCTTGCATATGAATGCATATCCCTGCAACGAGTGCTTAACACACTGAGCTATCCTCTGAACCATCGGGGCACTCACATGTGTCAATATGTATTTCAACGTTGGCTGTTGCGCATGATCAATATAATCCCCATAGAAAGGTGAGAATGCTACAAGTGTTGTGCCACCCAACCTATGTATAACACAGTGAAAATAGCATTACAGGATGAAAAGATCAGAACAAAATGTACGTGTCAATAACAGACAGAAAATATGTTTAGCCTTAGCAGCACACCATAGAAAATCCTGATGTGTGATACTTCATTTTGTTGACTTAGGGAAACTGACTTTTTAAAATAAGGTTACTTTATGGTGCTCCCTCCAGGGTGGGGGCCCAGAGCAAGTGCCCCTTTTGCCCTCCCATAAAGATGTCTCTGGGAGGTGGGATGTAGCTTACAATGACTACAGTATTGTTACCTATGATGACACTTAGTTAATGAGAACAAATATTGGCTCAGCTGATACTAATCTTTTTCACAAGTGCTGCAAGATGTCATGGCTGGTTCCTGAAGACTTCTGTGATTCTGAATTCTGACAATTCCACAAAATCATAGCCACACAATCAGTCAGCCAGACACATAAACTCAGCCTCCCAAAATCTGCTGGTTACCCGCCAGGACATCTATGAAGGTTTTTGGGATAGATACCACCACCATAGAGACACCATCATGTGGAAGATCCAGACTGACCTAAGTCCAGATCACTGAAAACATTTCTTCTTTCATTCATCAACAATGCCTCGCGTCAGGAAAGTGATGAGCTCACAACGGGGATCCCTCCCAGATCCCCGTTCATGCAGGATTACTAGGTTTTCATTCTCTTTCTCCACCCCCCCCATTACCAAAGCATGGGATGGTAATTTAATTCTAATGCACCCAGTTGTATGCAATGTAGCATGCTAGAAGACCGCCCAAATTAAATAGAAAACATACCATTTTCTTTAGTGAGTGAGTGAAAACATATAGCTTGTAGCATGCAGATCAAAAGCTGCTTAACACTGTAGCGCCAGTTAACCTGGGTCTTCAAGCGGAGTACGTTAATAGGACGTGAGCCTTCCGGTTTGACAGCTGAGCCTCCTCAATAGTCACCTAATGGTAAAGACATTTAAAATGAGTCCACTTGGTGTATCTGAAGGAGTAATTCTTTGGATAAAGACATTTCAACTCCCTGCCAGCGTGTAGTCTCCAATTGCAAGGGTTTAGGAGGGGAAATCCGAAAAGATAACGTGATGCATTCTTGCAGTCCAAAAAACTCGCTGTCAACTCCCATAGGAAACTGGCAAGACAGGCGCCAGTTCCTAACTTTAAAAACATACTATACAGCTTTAATTAGAAGTGTCCTTTCCGGGGTCTTTCAGCGGCCAGCCCTGACCCTTGTATGACCCCAGTTAGGCCACAATGCGCCACTTTGAGAATCCCTGATCTACAGGGTGAACGGAATTCGGTTTCGTCTGATAGATGCAAACAAGGCATTCCCTCGGCTCGCTTAGAAACTCCTGGGTACTTACAGGGGAGCAGGGCAAGCAAGGTGGCCAAGTCTTCTTCTGTTCATTGTAACCATGCATTAGACTGCATCAGAACTTTGCTGATCCAGGCGCAGTAACGTTCGTGGGCTGAACTTTATTCGCATACAGCTCTCTCATGACCAGCATAGCTATCACTGCGAGTAAATATCAATGGAATGCATTCAAAATATGTTACCATGGCATCTCGGGAGGATGGCAACGTGCTCGCCTTGGAAGCAAAACGACACGGAGCACCACAGGTTCGATCGGGTCCGCGCTTAGAAACCTCTGGGTATTGTTGTGGGCCCGCCTCGGGTCACCAGGGCAGGCTTCAGATGGTGTCCCGACACCAGACCAGGGCGCTGTGGTCACGCAGCGTATAAGGGGCAGGGATCACCCTGCTCGAGCTGGCCCACCGGCTTCAGTAATCCTCGCTGGGGGCACCCAGCACAGGGCCGCCGTGACGTGGGAGCACCCAGGCCAAGCGGCAGCATAGGCCAAGAACACGTGGCAGGCCCTCCCCCAACAAAGACACGCAGACACGAGTTGCTGCTTCCTGGGGCTCTGCTGCACTGCCTGTGCGTGCCAGCAGAGCCCCTTTTTATTACAGAGGCGTCATGACGAGGTCATGACGCTCTCTGACCAAAAGAACTAGCCCAACACACAACATCCCTCCTTTATTATAAACAACCAAAATCACCCCACTCAACGGAACCTTCTACTCGATTACACTTGGTGCATTCTAGTCCACGCACCCACTGTGCCCCTACATCATCACAGAAAACATTGGGTGCATTCCAGTCTGTGCACCACCTAAGAGCTACTGAAATCTCAAACATTTTAACACTGCAAAACAACAGGTGTGTTCCAGTCTGCACACCACGGGGCCCGACGGCGGGCTGCCTGAGCTCAGAAGATTCCGGGATCAAAATGGCCACTGGCGCTGCTGCAGGACAGGAAGAATACGTTTTCTTCATCTTCCTCCTCTCCGGCATCGTAGTGAATTCCTCTGGGACCTTCAGCCACCTGGACCGCTGCCACTCTGGGGGTCTTTCTCCCCTTCAGCTCACTCCCTCCCGATGTCGCCGCCATGCTGGCTGGAGTTGGGGCGAGACACACCCGTGCAAAGTGATCTGCTTTCCCGCACCTTCCACAGATGTGTCCTTTCGCCGGGCAGTGGAAGATCCTACCCGCACTGATGACACATTGTGGCATTGGGATCTCTCCTTGGTCAGTCTCCCCTCCTCATCGGTTTTCCTCCTTGCCACTTGCTGACAGCTGCCACCCCCTCGAGCTTGACCCGCTGCATGGGGGCCTCCAGCTTTAGGTGATGTCTGGACGAGTCCATGACCCGAGGCCTGCACCTCTGCCAGTTCCTGGGCCCGGCCGAGGTCTAGTATATGATCGAGGGTCAGCGTCGGGTCCCTCAGGACCTGCTTGCGTAGCTTAGAGGAGCTGCAGCCGCAGATGATCTGCGCTCTGATTTCGTCTCCCTCGAAGTTTCCCAGATCGCAGGACAGTGCAATGCCACGCAACTTGCCGTGAAACGCATCAAGGCTCTCCCCTTATTCTTGCCTGGCACACCTCATTCTGAACCGTTCGTAGTCCCTGTTGACCATGGGTCAGAAGTACTCGTTCAGGGCCGCGATGGCTGCACCGTAGGACTAAATCGCTGGCCTTAGTGTCTCAAACAGCCTCTGAACGGCCAGTCCGGCAGAGTACAGAAGTGTTGGGCATTTGGCTGCGTCCCTGATCTCCATTGCAGCGAAGTACAACTCCAGGTTTTCCACCCAGGCCGCCCACCGGGCCCCCAGACTTGCAGGCGCACCCAGGACATCGAAGTGGGGTATTGGGGCGAGCTCACCTCGACATGTCCCTTCGTCCTCCGACATGCTGAAAGCTGTGCAGGATACCAGATGTTGAGGGGTGCCCGCAGTTACTGGGCCTCAGGTAGCTTGACCCCTTGTGGTGGGGTCTTTTGACGGCACCCAGATGCTCCCGGGGCAGTCGCTGCCCTTTTGGGGGCTGTTGCTGGTGGCAGAACTGGGTATCCCCGCTGCGATGTTCACCAATCTGGGTACACACGTTCTTAGCCCTGATGGCCACACTTTTTGGCGCCCACTGGTTGACTTCAACGGGTCCACCCAGTTCCTCCTGCCCAGGGGCGCACGAGCACTCCAGGTGGAGCCGCAACCCCTAGGGCCCGGGCAGGTACAACCTCCGGGGGTTGGATCACACCCCTATTTCAGGCAGTTTTATTTTCAGTTCTTGATTTTCACCCAGATGCAGCCCGGGGCTCGAGGGGTTTCCTCTTATCACCCGCCCTGAGCGGGATGTTCTCCTGATCCCCGCGGCAAGCTCAGACAATTGGGCTCCGCCCCTTTTCTTTGTCCTCAGGTCAAGGCCCGCGCTGGGGCCATGCCCCTTCCCTTACACGGGCTGCCCCTGGGCTTGCTGGGGCCATGCCCCTTTTCGGCCACACTGTGGGTAATGTCCACCTCGCATGGATCAATGTAGTATCCCCGGCAGCCCAGGCGTTTATGGGCCACAAGCTCCTTTTATGCAGTAGGTAGAATGGGTGGCCAAGGCACTGCAAAGGCCACTGCTCGTTCCAGGCACAGGCCTTCACAGGCTCTGCCCCCTTCCTTTGTTCTAGGCTGGCCGTGTCATGTGGTCCTGCCGGCGGTTCTTTCATTTGGCAGCCACCGCTGTAGATGTTGAGGCTCCCCCCTGAACAGGTGTAGGGGATTCGCACCAGCACCACCACTCGGTGCCACGGCCAGATGCCGCACCTTCAGCCCTGCGCTCGGAGCAAACCCGGTCCAGGCTGCGGCCGCATGTGCAGCTTCGTGGCTCCGCCCCCTTCTCCTCCGCGACACAGGCAAGAGAGCTCCGACTCCTCGGGAGCTCCCGCGGGCATGTGGGGGTGAAGCACCTTCGTCGCCAGTGTTATGGGTCCGCCTCGGGTCACCGGGGCGGGCCTCAGATGGTGTCGGGCCTCCCGACACTGGACCAGGGCGCTGCGGTCATGCGCGTATGAGGGCAGGGATCACCCTGCTCGTGCGGGCTCACCGGCTTCAGTAATCCTCCCTGGGTGCACCCAGCACAGGGCCGCCGTGGTGTGGGAGCACCCAGGCCAAGCGGCGGCATAGGCCACGAACACATGGCAGGCCCTCCCCCAACAAAGAAACGCAGGCACGAGTTGCCGCTTGCTGGGGCTCTGCTGCACTGCCTGTGCGTGCCAGCAGAGCCCCTTTTTATTACAGAGGCGTCATGACAAGGTCATGACGCTCTCTGAACAAAAGAACTAGACCAACACACAACAGGTAATAAGCGCGTTATAAATAAACTATCATATCATATCAATAGGTAACCTCGCAACATTGATTCTTGATTGGGACTGGGCTTATCAACCCACCTAGAGAACAATCCAGTCAGAAATTCCGGATATCCACAGCAAATATGTTTGAGTTAATAGTATACATGGTGGATTGAACTGGAGATTGTTTGCCTATTTTTTTGGTCACTGTGAAAGCATGATTGGATTTTGCTATTTGGCGGATCAATAAATCGGGCCCTTTGATACATTCCTCAGTAAGAGGCTCATTCTGGTGCCTGCAGTAGAGTTTATCTTCTGGGCTGTACGGATTTTAGGAGATGTTATCCCACCACATATTCCAAACATTGCAGCATTACAGTTTGCATGCACGTACGCATGCGCACAGGCCGCGGCATGCCACGTGGTGATGCATGAAGAATCAAACATTTTTGGCATTGGTTCAATTCATCGGATGGTCACCGTTTTTCTGCCCCTCTTAAAACCAGGTGCAATCTTACACATTGTACGGGGAGCAGTCACTAACGAATCTTGTGCACAGTGGAGCTGAAGGAGGACTTGCAGCACGTGCGACGACATGCTCAAGATATGTGGTGTGGCAACCGGCTGCAAACCTGTCTTTCCCATGCAGGTGTGTGCAAAATATCCTGCCATGGCATCATTTACACATACAGTGAAGGGCCTATCACCACGCACGTGGAAACCCGATTGCTGTGTCAAATGAAGCGCACAGCAATACGAGTTGCCTATACCCTATTCACACTTGGGGTCTGATTAATGGCATGTTTTGCACGGTGCAAAGTGACTTTTCACTGGTGCAAAGTGCCAACAAACACCCTGATTCATAGAACAGTGCCAAGTGTCTTTTTGCCGTGCAAAAGCCAATCATTTTAAAAGATGATTTTCCACCAAAGTATTTTTTACTGCAATTTTTCAACTTATTTTTCTTATGCACAATACCAGGGCAACCCGCTGTCCCCCTTCTCCCCACACTCGCCCACCCTCACCATATAACCATGCTGTAATACTGAACCCAAACAGCCCCCCTGCAAAATTTGGGGGAGCGATCGTGTGAAAAAATCTGTGGTGAAAATGATTTGTTAAAAAGACTGGATGCCTGCCTACAGCACTGAGCAGTAGCATACTGTAATGATGGCCTGGAAAACCCCAGATTATGCAGAAAGTGTGGGGCCAGTAAAACATAGATTCAATGCGGCAAATAGTCAAAGTGAAAGGCAAAACCGTCTTTATTAACAATCCAATGTAATGCAGGGACAGCAAACATGCGTCACATCTTGTGAATCCTGAAGCTCTTCATACAAAGCATTGTATTTTAAACCAAAAACACATCATAATGATGACATCATAATACAAAACCTAAGGCGTAAGGGGATTGGATAGTATTAGTTACTATGTATATACTACTATGGATGTTAGACTTCAATTGAACAATGCTTAACTGATGGCTCCTCCTAAAATCACTTCTAAATTGATAACAACAAAACTATATCACTCCTACAACTATTCATTGGTTTCTTATCAAACATAAGGGCCAGCTTACCACTGAGGGTATACTGTCTGAACTTGGGCAACTGACAGGTTGTCAACACATGGGCCAGAATGGGGGTATGGGGAGAAAAGTCTGTGAACTGCTTTCATTTCAATTAAAAAAAGATACTGGGCCTCTTTCTACCTTTGCCGGTATCATGGCGGTAGAGCCCCCAGAATACCAGCAAATGCAGTTACCGTTTCTGCATTGCCGCCAGAATATGGGTGCCAGATGGACGGTGTTAATCCCCATTCATGGAGTCCCACAGGACTCAATGAGGGGATTTACCGTCATTACCGGAATCAGCAATGGCGGTGCCGGTAATGATGTTTTGTTTTGCCAGTAGGGTGCCTGGTTTACCTCCAGCATCGAGGTAACCCAGGTTCTCCACCAGCAAACCTGTAGCCTAGCCGGTGTGGTAAAGTGCTGGTATCCATGAATACCAGCACTTTTTTACCACACCAGCCGACTTAGAATGAGGCCCACTATCCCTTATTCACAGGCCATGAGCCAGAGCAACTTCTTTGTAGTTAACCTTGTAAGGCGCCTCATGTTTGGGAATAAGGCAAGTGTACTAACTATGTCTAGGGCTAATGAATGGACGTTGTTCCTCAAGTTGGGTCACATGTGATGAGACCACATTTGAAATTATTTTGCCCTATATTTATGGAGATTGTAGCTCATTTTTATATGAGTGTCATGGTTTTTACCACCAGTAGGGACTTGCTTGGTCCATTCTCTATGAAGTTTTGGGTTTATAATTATCCTGCACCTGGCTTTCAAAGGCTGGTTGTTCTTTAAAGGGGAAGTCGCTCAGAAATGTTATTGTCGCAATCGATCAGGCATGTTTTTTAAGCATACAGTAATCGATCTTAAAAAAATGTCTTATGCATCTTACCTTAGTTTTCCTTACCGTTACACATGCAAAAACAACGGGTTGGATGCCGCCATCTTGTGCTAATCTTATCTGTTGATACATCACCCTAAGTTCAAGTGCCCTTGCAGCACTAAGTCATATCACCCGCCCTCAGGCTGACATCACTTTTCCAAACAATATGCTCCACCTATTTTCTTGACATTTGTGGCCAGCGTAGCCAAATGTACCCTGTCACCACCCACGCCATAACATTACCTAACACAGAACCAGGAAGATATGCACAAACATACTGTTTGCATCGCAAACATTTTCTTTCCTTTCACAAATCAGAGAACAAAGCAATTATTTTGAAGAAAGCAGCATTAGTCAGCAATTGAACTTGTATTTTTCACATAACACTCAAAAAAGAAGATTCTGTCTATGAAAACATTGATATCTTTTTCGAATAGAAGTTATAGCTCGCGAACATCGCATGATTGAAATGTTTTTATATAAGTTCCTCATGAAACGCTGATTGCACTCAGTGATCTATTAATCCATGTGTTTCATGTCTTCTATGTTCCATTAGTCAAAAGATAATGGGCCTCATTACGAGTCCGGCGGTAACCGCGGCGGTAAAACCGCCTGGTTACTACCGGACTCATATTACCATTCCGCCTCCGTGACTCCTGGAATTACCAGGGCATTACAGCCCTGGTGTCCCGGGAATTCCAGAGGCGGAATTCGGTAAATCCCCATTCCCATTGAGTCCCATAGGACTCAATGGGAATGGGGAAGTGGAAACACCGGCACCATCTTGTGATGGTGCCGGTGTTTCCACATCCGCCTGCAGGACTCGGGAGGTGTTCAACCCGCCAGGTCAGACCTGGCGGGAAGATCACCTTCCGCCTGCAGGACTCCGGATCGGGCGGTCCGGAATTAACAGTGGCGGCAGGTTTACCGCCACTGTTAATTCCGGACCGCCCAACCTGTAATGAGGCCCAATGAGTCGTTTCACTATAAAAAGCAATGCTTTCACGTCAGCTCGTTTTTACACGATAAATGTCAGGTTGCTCCTTATTGCTGCTACTGCTAAAGGACAGATTGGTTCCTGGTGATTGTCACACATAATCGTTATTAAAGAAGCACCATTGATCATTATCCTCCAATGTTGATTTTAGAATCCATCAGATGGGAGATGGAAACTATGGCATGCGCAGAACGGTAGAATGTAGATATGAAAATGAAAGAATAAAAGCATATATTTCAGTAGCCATATTATTATCGAATGTACACATTCAAATATGTTAGCTAACAAGTTAGGTTAAAATTTCAGAACTCCCACACCACAAGGAATGAACAGAGATGTCAAGATGGGAGAGTAGATCACACCACGACGTGCAGGGAAGTGCACGGAAGTAGTAAGACCTCCGAATGGATGGGAGACCCAGGCGCACCAGTTTCCCATAGCGGGCCCTACCTGAAACTAAGGACACAGATAGGAACGTTTTAGGTTGAAGCACAGACAGAGGGAAGTATAATTGAAGTGGAATGAGTAGTTAGCGAACAGATAACCCCAGAGCCCATGGAGCACAAGGACATAGGGAAAAGATTAGCCACCCACCTCCTTAAAGGTACCCAGAGATGCGATGGTGACTGCACACCAGGATGATATGGTAGGATATGGCATTTATAACGCGCCTATACACAAGTTTTTCAAGGCATGACAAGGCAAGGGAGGGGGAACAGAGGGAAGACGACCTTACTAAGCCAGGTGAGATTGAGATTGTGCAAGTGCAGGGGGTGGGGATAGGGAAAGAGCTGGGAGGAGAGGGTAGGGGGCAGTGCAGTACATACGATCAACCGTAAAAAAATCAATAGAATAAATGAAAACAAAAGGTAAAAGTGCAGCCAGCTAGTGGCAAGTGCAGGGGTAAGTGCATACATCAAGTGTCAAGAGCTGGTGGGGACTGTCAGGATACAGAACCAGCTCCCAAGTGTGGCGGTTGCCCGGGAGGCAGTGCAGGTGTGCAGCTGGCGGGGGAGGGTACCTGGGCCCGTGATAGGGAGAATTCTCATTTTATGGCTAATTTCTCTCACCTAGTGAGTCCCTCATCAGCTTTGCTGGATTTCTGGGATTTATTGTTTCCATCTGGTAAGAGTGCGAGCCATTTTCCCTCTCTTACATGTGTTTTGCAATGTGTATTTCTACTTTTTGTGTGATCTTGGGCTCTGGAGCCACACCACTCCATGAGCCCCACTTTTGTGTGTGTTACACAGCACCTTCAGTGCTGTGACACAGGGTTGTCTTTGAGACTTCCCACTGACTCCATTTTTCTGGGGCTGACTACTGTCCCCCCAGAAACAGGTAAAATTGCCATTAACTTTATATAGTGACTTTAAACTACAGACCCAGTACACCCCATTTTACATGGAGTATTGGAAAGGGTTAAGTACTATCCCTTTTTGTCTGTGCCTCTCTGAGCTTTGTTTTGCTCTCTTAACATTAAGACTTGGCTGGTGGCAGTGGTATCTACCCTTACTTTTCTACTGCGATTATACAATATAAACGTGGTACTGTTTTAGGCTATTAAACATAAACCCGATTGACCAAATATTTTTTATTTTGGCTCCGGTCGGGTTTAGTCGCCATTTCTTTTTGTTAAAGTCCTTCTTGTGTTTTACTTTTTGCGCCAAACCAGGTTTGCCTTCTTTGTTCTCCGACCTTTGGCGGGCTTCTGTCCAGAAGCCCTCCTTTGGCATCTGGGTGTCTAGGTGGGCTGAATGTGAGGGAGGCGTTTAGTCACCCCCTGCACAGGGTCTCCTTGGAGACCCAAGTTGCACTTTGTGTCGATTGGCTTAGGTGGTTGTCCGGGCCGGACAACCCCCCTGTTTAGTGATTGACAGCCAGGCTGTGTGAATGGGGGATTTTGGCATAAAAGGCAGGACTCTTGGGCTGGAAGTCTGAGTCGCCACTGGAACTGCAAAGAACTGAAGAGAAGCGGAGAAGAAGATGGCTGCTGCAACTACCGAGTCCTGGTGAAGCCCTGCTGCAGTCCTGAGCTATCTACCCTTCAACGACAAGAGAAGATCCAGTCCGAGTCTTGTCACGACCCTCACCCAAAACCCCCTCTGGCAAACCCATTGGCCAAGTGCAGTCAGGACTCGGGCCTCTAGAGCCTGGCATCCTCTTTAAAAGCCCTCATGGGGCCAGTCCTGGCACCTATGGCACCAGGCTCATACACCATGAAAAGCAATGTGCTTGGGAACTACTTTATTGTATTGTCAGCCAACATGGAGGCATCCACATAGCTTGGTTCATAAGAACCAAGCTATGCGGTCTAGTGTTTTGGGTGTGGTAGCCTAGGGACTACTTTACCTGAACTATTTTGTTGGGGCTATTTAAACCCCAACAAAGACCCGAGCAAGACAACACGCTTCGCATTACTTTGCAACTTGCAACGTGACGCTCACCGTGTCCAGCTATTCCCTCGAACCTCGGAGAAGCAGAACCTGCAAGGAGACAAAAGGAACATCATTAGCAGCAGCATCTTACCTGCAGTCTTCATCTTCAAACACTCGCAGCTACTGAGAACAGCTTCCTCGAATCTGCACACTCCCCGGACAGAAAGACCTGAAAGAGGAAGATAGAGGCAACATTAAAGAAAGCAGTAGAGACATTTACAAATTACGAACTGCTCAAAAGGCTTACCTGGCTGGTCGCCTCCCGGCTGGCACCACTCCGTACATTCCACTAGCGGTGAAGAACACCGCAACCTACAAGGAAGGAAAACACAGGTTAGCAAAGGCAAGACTTTGCAGCGCTTCGCATAGCGCTTACTTACCGCATCATAGCGCTCTTAATGCGCCATCATTTACCAGCGGGGCTCAACCAAGCCAGTTCGCCGCGCTGAAGCTCTGCATAGCTAAGGGAGAAAAAAGAGACATTTTAAACAAAGAAAAGCATGCATGATAGCAACAAAACTAAAGAACAGCAATAAGACCTACCTGAACAATATCAAACGGGCTGGCGTCAGTGAAGTAACTGGACCGCAATCGTCCATGAAAGACAACGCGCCCCTGCAAAGAAGGCAGGACGGAGAGCATGCCTAATTCTACCACAAGGTGAGGAGAGGGCGCCAGAGGGACTGAAATCATACAGGGGTGGAGGGAGGATACTTACCCCAGTCGGACAGTCTTGAACACAGTCCTCCTGTATTTTCAGGCAGAACCTTCCCTACAGACCACATCAGGGCAAAGCTGAGAAGCATACCAGCGAGTAACCCGGCTGGGTGGCGTCCCTGTGTATACCAAGTGAGCGTAACATTCCCTTGAGCCTGGTGGGATCAACCAGCTCATCTTCCACAGCCAGAGGATCCTCTTCATGGTCGAAATTGCTGCACACTGCTTGAGTGGTCCGGATAGCCATCTGAAGAACCTCTCTTGTTTTAAAGGAGCGCACCTTTTATTCACCAGTGTTTCACTGCTGCTGGCCTCATCCCTGGGTAGTGCAGATCGCTCCAGTCGTCCTCCTTCTTGTCTCCACGACTGAAGCTCCAGGAACCGTGAGTCTGCAGGAACTACCAGGAACAACTGCCGTGGCACCAGCCTTCTTCAAAGAATAAGGTACTGTGTCCAACTTCGAGGAATTGGGGTGAACCCTTCTTCCTCACCAAAGTCTTGTCCTTTTCTTCCTTCCCTCTTATAACTTTTGCCTCCCTTTCGTGATGATATCTAAGTACTCCTGGCAATCTCGAATTGTTAACTTTACTAACTGTGTGATCCTCGGCAACAGGACCCCTGTTACACTTGACACTGGCGCAGGCCTATTGACTTTTATCTACTGTTTGGAAGGTGTCCTCTGATTTTATCTGCCTTGACAAAAGTATTGCCTATGATTTTCATCCCCAATTTTCTTATGTGAATTCAGGTGCTAAGTGTGTTTGACTACGGTTACATTTCTTCCCGCGGGTACACTTATCTTTAGTAAGACCGAACTGTCATTACTGTCAAAAATTGATTGCATATATACTCCCGGTAACATCTTTGTTTCACAACACCGGTCTGTCAAATCCCAATGTACTTACCTTGAATTTATCTACACAAGGGGAATTGGTTGTGTGTAGTGTATTTGAAGTGTGGTTTTATTTTAATAGAAGTGAGTGTTTTGTGAACAGATGGTTTAAAAATAAATGTACTTATATTTTTTAACCAGAAACCTTGAGTCAGTGTTTGCTTGAGTCACAGTAATTGTAGTCCTTTGTGTAATCTCTACTGCTGCTCATTTGCTCTTGAGATAAGTCTGGCTGCTCAGCCATTGCTGCCACTCTTTCTGTGTAGTACAGGCTTGTACTAAAGGTGAAATTGTATTACCACTTGTAGTCTCAATTTTGTGTAGTAGCCCCTAAGGGCACTGCCCAGGATTCTGCCTAACACTGGTGTACAGTGGTGGGATTTTTATGTATAATGATTACACTTATAGTGCTGCTATTATCTTGGGTCAACTAACCACAAGGCTAAACACCACTATTTCTGTTAGCTGAAAAATCATGTCAAGTATGGAAAACTACAGTGAAGAGAATCTCTTAAACTACACTGCTGAGGTTTTGAGAACCATGTGTAGAGAACAGAGCCTCTCTGGTAAAGGAATAAAATCTGAACTGGTTGCTAAGTTATTGGGAAAACAAAGTCTTGAGAGTGGGTCAGAAGGGCCTACCCCTTCAGCAAATGTGGATACTGATGTTTCTGATTCTGAGAGTTTTGGATTAGAAGAAGTAGATGGGTCCCTGTTAGGAAACCCTACAACTCCCCTACCTGCTCAGCAACAACAACCTCTGTCCACAGGGACCCCAGCAGGTCCTACACACACTCCTGAATGTATTGCCCTTGAGAAAATGAGACTTGAATTGGAAGTGAAACGTATTGAGGCACAAACTGCCATGAAACATCAAGAGTTAAGGCTCAGGGAAATGGAGATGGCTCATGCTTTAGAGATGAAGAAATTGTCTTTGGAAAATGCTTCTCTCCCAGAATCTTCTAGGTCTTCCAGCCCTAAGAGACCCCATATGCCAAAGGAAATGATTGGTATGTATGAGACTAAACTTGATGTTTTGGATTGGTTAGCAATGTTTGAGTATAATCATGGGATTCAGAGTATCACAGGGAATCAGTCGATTCCTTGGCTCTTCTCTAGGCTTCCCCCTGTTACAAGTGGTGCTGTAATGGAGTTGGGGGAGGAGGATAAGCAGGATTATGAGTTTGTGAAGTTAGCTTTGATAGCTAGATTTCGGAAGACCCCTTCCTAGTACCTTAAGATCTTTAGGACCCTCAAAAAGCATGATGGTACCCCTTGGGCTACCTGGGTGTGTGAATGTTTGAAAAACTTAGATGGTTGGGTAAAGGGTTACAAAGTAAACACTTATGAAGGTTTGAGGAATCTTGTTATGTTGGAGTCAATTTATGATGACAGCATTTGGCTGATTCAAAGGAGATAGATCCTAAGAAGTTAGCTAAGGCTACTGACTTGTGGGTTGCCAACAGGGCTACTCACAAGGATTCTGGGGCAACTCAGAAGAAGGATGAGGGAAAGCAGCCAAAGAAAGATAACAATGAGAATTCAAATAACTCCCATCCAAAAGAGGGCCCCAAATAGGACCAGGGAGAGCCACAAGGGAAACCGAATCAGGCTAGTGTACCATCTGGTCCCAAACCAGATGGAGGTCAGAACAAGCCCCATTCATTAAAACATTTGGAAAATGTTTTGCTTGTGGGTCAACTGACCATGTGAACGGGGATACCAGATGTAAGGGTAAACCTTCAGGGGTCCACACTGTCTCCTTAGCGTTCTCCGAGGTGGAAGAAGTAACTATAGTCAGTGGAAACTTTCAGTTACTAGCTGATGAGCCCATGAGAGTCTTAGCTAGTGTTTCTTTAGTGTCCTTGGGTCTTTGGGAACAACAGAACCTAGATGTCTATAACTCAATCCCAGATAATACTAAAGAGTATTATAAAGATAGTGTTCTTGTGAATGTTCAGGAGACACCTGCCATCAGAGACACTGGAGCCAGCATAACTGTGGTTGATGAATGTTTTTTCAAGGTGGAGGATGTTGCTTAGGCACCCAAACACCTAACCAAGTTAGCTGGAGGCCCTGTGCAAATGGTTCCCCAGTTATCAGCTCTCATCCAGTGTAATGACATGACTGTCAGAATACCTGTTAGTGTGCAAAGTGACGTACCTGGGAGGGTTCTGTTGGGTAATGACATGAAAACTCTTGGAGTTGTGTCCAGTACCCCCAGACACCCCAGCAAAAGGAAGCAGGAGCTCACAAGGTCTGCAAGGGAGAGAACATTGAGAAGCTCTCCTGGGGACTTGATAGAAGAAGCTATCACCCCAAGTCCACAGGACTTACTTACTGCTCTTGCAAGACAAAAAGAGACAAAGGGGAAACCCAGGTCTACCAGCAAGAAAACAGCAAGCACCCCTGTGCCTACAAGGACATCACTGAGACTGTCCAAAGTCACACCAGTGACACCTCCACCAGCTGAGGCTGAGTGTGAGGTTCAACCCTGTGTGGTTCCACCAGATACTGAGGACTCTTATCTGGAAGAAGATCTTACTACGGTTGGAGATCTTGACCCTGTTGACCATCCTGAGCTGCAGTCTTTACTGGCAGAAGGTGGACCCAACAGGGAAGACTTCAGCAGAGGACAAAGAGAGTGTCCTACTCTTGAAGGTCTTTGCCCACAGGCAGCTTCTCAGCTTGATGGGGAAGAGCCTGGGAAGTATAGGTTGCACTGGGAAGATGGCCTCTTCTACAGTGAACCGACTGAGTCAACCCCTGGAGACTGCAAAAGACTTGTAGTACCTCTAGTGAACTGACTCCAGTTCCTACAGTTAGCCTACGAGATACCTTTGGCTGGTCACTTAAGTTTTAAGAAGACGAAGGAAAGGCTCTCTCTTTACTTCTACTGGCCTAAAATGGGTTCAGAAGTAGACAAATTCTGTAGGAGCTGTCACACTTGCCAAACCTCTGGCAAGAGTGGAGCCAAGAATGTGGCACCCTTGGTGACTCTCCCAGTGGTGGGAGTTCCTTTTGAGAGGGTCAGGATTGACATTGTTGTTCCTCTTGACCCTCCCACATCTTCAGGTAACAGGTTTATCCTGGTTGTAGTAGACCATGCTACTAGGTATCCTGAAGCAATACCTATGAGAACTGTTACGGCTCAGGCAGTGGCTAAGGCCCTACTTGGTATTTTTACCAGAGTAGGTTTTACAAATATCTGACAGGGGATCACATTATATGTCCCACTACATGCAAGCCATGTGGAAAACCTGTGGAGTCACTTACAAGTTCTCTACTGCCTAACAGCCACAAACCAATGGGTTGGTGGAGAGGTTTAACAGAACTATGAAGAGCATGATAGGTGCTTTAGAAGAACCCCTTAAAAAAAAGTGGGACCTTCTACTGCCATGCCTTCTCTTTGCATATAGAGAAGTCCCTCAGGAGGGAGTGGGTTATAGTCCCTTTGAACTTCTCTATGGCCATCCAGTCAGAGGTCCATTGGCCCTGATTAAGGAGGGGTTGGAGAGTGCTCCTTCCCCCAAGCCAGTCAGAGGGACTGACTATGTGATAGGTCTGCGGAGGAGAATGTCACACATGATGGCAGAGGCAAGTGATAACCTGAGGGCTGGTCAAGCTCTGGTCAAGCACTGGCATGACCAGAAGGCTAACATGGTTGAGTTTACTCAAGACCAGCTTGTTCTTGTTATGGTACCCACAAGGCAGAGGGCCTTGCAGGACAAATGGATAGGACCCTTCAAAGTTGTGGGTAAACCTGGAGCGGTGAACTATCTGGTGGGCTTAGGCAATCCTAAGGAGGCTCCCAGAGTCTTTCACACCAACTGTTTGAAGGCTTATGTCTCTAGACCTGAAATGGGAGTTTTGCTTCTAGCTTCAGCTCAAGAGGAGGAGGAGAGTGAACCTCTGCCTGACCTCCTCAGAGGCTTCCCTTTAGATGAGAAAGTTGAAGGGGTTAATCTCTCTTCCAGTCTAACATCTGACCAGCAGGAAGAGTGCAAATTACAGTTTGCCTCCCTGTTCTCACTTTCACCAGGCTTGACCCCTTGGGGCCAGCATGATATCCTCACTGGTGATGTTTGCCTGTGAAAAGCAGGGGGTACAGAATGTCAGACAATGTAAGAACCCATATAAGGAATGAGGTCAACAAGATGCTTGATCTTGTGGTTATAGAACCCTCTACTAGCCCATGGTCTAGCCCAGTTGTGCTTGTACCAAAGGCAAGATCCAAAGAGATGAGCTTCTGCGTGGACTATAGAGCTCTAAATGCAGTCACTAAGACTGATGCCCATACTTTACCTAGGACAGATGAGCTGGTGGACAAACTTGGTGCAGCCAAGTACCTAAGCACATTTGACCTAACGTCAGGCTATTGGCAAATAGCCCTGACAGACCATGCCAAGGAGAAGACAGCATTCCCCACCCCAGCAGGTCTCTACCAATTTAAGGACTACATTTAGTCCTTTTGGACTGAAGAATGGACCTGCTACATTTCAGAGGATGGTCAATCAAGTTCTGAATGGGATGGAGGACTTCTGCATGGGATACTTGGATGACATTACAGCCCTACATGGAAAGAACATATTGATCACCGAGGATATGTTTTGCAGGCTCTTGAACAGGCCCATCTGACCATCAAGGCGAGTAAATGTCAAATTGGTCAGAGCAAAGTGGTCTACCTTGGACATGAGGTAGGAGGGGGTGAAATAAGGCCATTGCCTAGCAAAGTACTGGCTGTACAAAACTGGGCCACCCCTACTACTCAAACCCAAGTGAGAGCCTTCCTAGGTCTCACTGGGTATTAAAGGAACTTCATAGAGAACTATGGAACCATAGCTGCTCCCTTGAATGTGATCTCCTCTCCAAAATTCCTTAAGAAGGTCAGATGGAATGAGGAGTGCACTCAAGCCTTTGAAGGCCTGAAGAAAGCCCCTTGTCAAGCTCCAGTCCTAAGAGCTCCTGACTACCACCAACCCTTCATTGTACAAACTGATGTTTCTAATGCAGGTATAGGTGGAATCCTTAGTCAACTGGATGAGAAAGGTAGGTAACATCCCATTTGTTTCATCAGCAGGAAGTTAAAGGATCCTGGGACAAGGTGGGCAACAGTAGAATGCAAATGCTTTGCTATTGTGTGGGCACTGAAGAAGTTTAGACCATACCTGTATGGATCTACTTTCATTATTCAGACTGACCACCAACCCTTGAGATGGCTGATGCAAATGAAAGGGGAAAAACCCTAAACTACTAAGATGGCCAATCTGCCTGCAAGGGTTTGATTTTACCATTGAGCACAGAGCAGGAAGCCACCACCAAAATGCTGATGGCCTCTCTAGGATGTTTATAACAGACTAGAGGTATGAGATGACCCCAGGATTGGATTAAATCCTCCTGTCCTATAGCCTGGGGGGGGGGGGGCGAGTGTTAGGGAGAATTCTCATTTTATGGCTAATTTCCCTCACCTAGTGAGTCCCTCAGCAGCTTTGCTGGATTTTTGGGGTTTATTTTTTCCACCTGGTAAGAGTCTGAGCCTTTTTCCCACTCTTGCATGTGTTTTGCCATGTGTATTTTTACTTTTTGTGTGATCTTGGGCTCTGGCGCCACACCTCTCCATGAGCCCCACTTTGTGTGTGTTACACAGCGACTTCAATGCAGTGACACAGGGTTGTCTTTGAGACTTCCCACTGACTCAATTTTTCTGGGGCTGACTACTGTCCCCCAGAAACAGGTAAAGTTGCCATTATCCTTATATAGTGACTTTAAACCACAGACCCAGTACATCCCATTTTACATGGAGTATTGGAAATGCTTAAGTACTACCCCTTTTTGTCTGTGCCTCTCTGAGCTTTGTTTTGCTCTCTTAACATTAAGACTTGGCTCGTGGCAGTGCTATCTACCCTATGTTTTCTACCGCGATTATACAATATAAACGTGGTACTGTTTTAGGCTATTATATTAGCCTCGAACATAAACCCGCTTGACCAAATACTTTTTATTTTGGCTCCGGTCGGGTTTAGTCGCCATTTCTTTTTGTTAAAGTCCTTCTTGTGTTTTACTTTTCGCGCCAAACCAGGTTTGCCTTCTTTGTTCGCCGACCTTTGGCGGGCTTCTGTCCAGAAGTCCTCCTTTGGCATCTGGGTGTCTAGGTGGTCTGAATGTGAGGGAGGGGTTTAGTCACCCCCTGCACAGGGTCTCCTTTGAGACCCAAGTTGCACTTTGTGTCGATTGGCTGAGGTGGTTGTCTGGGCCAGACAACCCCCCTGCTGAGTGATTGACAGCCAGGCTCTGCGAATGGGGGATTTTGGCATAAAAGGCAGGAGTCTTGGGCTGGAAGTCCGAGTCGCCACTGGAACTGCAAAGAACTGAACCGAAGCAGAGAAGAAGACAGCTGCTGAAACTACTGAGTCTCGGTGAAGCCCTGCTGCAGTCCTGAGCAATCTACCCTTCAATGACAAGAGAAGATCCAGTCCGGAGTCTTCTACCCTTGAACCTGGTGGGATCAACCAGCTCATCTTCCACTGCCAGAGGATCCTCTTCATGGTTGAAATCGCTGCACACTGCTGTAGTGGCCCGGATAGCCATCTGAAGAACCTCTCCTGTTTTAAAGGAGCACACCTTTTATTCAACGTTGTTTCGCTGCTGCTGGCCTCATCCCTCGGTAGTGCAGATCGCTCCAGACATCCTCCTTCTTGTCTCCACGACTGAAGCTCCAGGAACCGTGAGTCTGCAGGAACTACCAGGAACAACTGCCGTGGCACCAGCTTTCTTCAAAGAATAAGTTACTGTGTCCAACTTCGAGGAATTGGGGTGAACCCTTCTTCCTCACCAAAGGCTTGTCCTTTTCTTCCTTCGCTCTTATAACTTTTGCCTCCCTTTCGTGGTGATATCTAAGTACTCCTAGCAATCTTGAATCGTGAACTATACTAACTGTGTGATCCATAGCAAACAGGACCCCTGTTACACTTGACACTGGCGCAGGCCTATTGACTTTTATCTACTGTTTAGAAGGTGTCCTCTGATTCTATCTGCCTTGACAAAAGTATTGCCTATGATTTTCATCCCCAATTTTCTTGTGTGAATTCAGGTGCTAAGTGTGTTTGACTACGGTTACATTTCTTCCCGCCGGGTACGCTTATCTTTAGTAAGACTGAACTGTCATTACTGTCAAAAAGTGATTGCATATGTACTCCCGTTAACGTCTTTGTTTCACAACACTGGTCTGTCAAATCCCAATGTACTTACCTTGAATGTATCTACATAAGGGGAATTGGTTGTGTGTAGTGTATTTGAAGTGTGGTTTTATTTTAATAGAAGTGAAGTGTTTTGTGAACAGATGGTTTTAAAATAAATGTACTTTTTTTTAACCAGAAACCTTGAGTCAGTGTTTGCTTGAGTCACAGTAATTGTAGTCCTTTGTGTAATCTCTACTACTGCTCATTTGCTCTTAAGATAAATCTGGCTGCCCAGCCATTGCTACCACTCTTTTGTGTAGTACAGGCTTGTACCAAAGGTGAAATTGTATTACCACTTGAAGTCTTAATTTTGTGTAATGGTCCCTAAGGGTACTGCCCAGGATTCTGCCTAACAGCCCGAGATCAGAGGGTAGCCAGGTAACCAGTGCAGATTCAGTCAGGTGTTCAGCAGTGGAGAGGCGAAGAGAAAGCAGAAGCAAAGAGGAAGGTCTTGAGGTGGTTCTCCTCAAGTTTCAGGGAGGCAAGGAGGCTGTTCCAGAGGGACGCCCCAGCAGAAGAAAGAGATCTACCACCTACTTGTTTCTTGGAGAACCGACTGACCCTGAGGAAGTTGGAGGCGGATGAGCGAAGATATTTAGGAAGAGACAGTTAAAGGTATTGAGGCCCCAGAAGGCCTTATGGACAATGCAGAGGGTTTTGAACTTAATCCTCGCAGCCACTGGGAGCCAGTGCAGAGATTTCAGTCCTGGAGAGATATGAACCCTGGGCTTCAGGTCAAGGACAAGTCTTGTGGTCCTGTTCTGGATGAGTTGCAGAGAGCTGAGAGTAGAAGCAGGCAGATTTAGAAAGAGGCTGCTGCAATAGTCCAGCCTAGAGAGAACTAGAGCTGTGGAGACAGTGAGCTTCTGGAGGAAGGAGAGGAAAGAAAGAATACCTCTGAGGAGGTACAGCTGGAGTGTGACTTCTTAGAGACGTCAGCAATGTGAGGAGAGAAGGAGAGTGTGGAGTCGAAGATGACCCTGAGGTTTTTAGCCTCACAGGTGGGAGAAGGGGGAGGGCCAAGAGAGGCCAGCCAGAGAGCGACAGGAAAGGATGGAGCCGATGAGGAGAATCTTAGTCTTACTGGTATTAAGGCAGAGATCATTGGCGGGACACCACTCCTGCATAGCGGACAGACAGTCAAAGATGAGAGAAGGCGAAGAGGTGGCAGAAGGGAGCCTGAAAATGAGCTGAGTGTCGTGCGAATAGCACTGAAAGTTGGGGCAGAGAGCGGCAATGCGGTGGCAAGAAGTGCCAGGTATTGGTTGAACAGCCAAGGAGAGAGAGATTAGACCCCTGGGGAACACCACAGGTATAGATAGAGATAGAGGAGAGGAAGGACCCAAGTTGGACCTGGGAGGGTCGAATCGGAGAGGAAAGAGGTCAGCCAAGCCAGGGCCTAACGAAATGAATGAAAACAGAATTTGAACAAGCAAACTGTACTACCTCAACATTTAGAAATCCTATGGAGCGCAAACTAAGAAGGATCCACTTGTGTAGGACAACATATTAATTAAGGATGGCATGGTTGAACATGTCAAAGGTAGAAGAGAGATCAAGTAAGATGGGAGCACAGGGGGTATTGGACTCAAGGTTGGAGAGCAGGTCTTCACAGATGTCCAGTCGAGCAGTTCCATGCTCCTGGCAGCTCTGAAGCCAGACTGATGGTCATGGAGACAACCAACCGATTCAGTGTGAAGATTAAGCTGGGAGATGGCCAGCTTTTCCAGGAATTTGCCCAGGAAAGGAGAGATGGAGATTGGGCAGTAGTTAGCAGGGCAGGAGGGGTCGGCTGAGGGTTTCTTAAGAAGAGGGTGCACAAGGGAGTTCTTCAGGGTGGAAGGGAAGAATCCAGTGGTGAAGGAGTGGTTGCAGATGTCAGCCAAAGCAGGAGCCAGGGTGTCTATGTGGTCCTTGTTGGTTTTAGAGGAACAGGGGCGAACCTGTTTTGACGAGACTTTCATAGATCAGACTTTTCTAGAAACCTTGTCTGGGGAGAACAGGGAATAGGCAGAGAAGGAGGGAGGAGAGGTAGCCACAGAAATGCCAGATGAAGAGTGGGGAGTGGAGGGAGGAGGAGATGAAGAGAGAGAGGATGGGATGTCCTGGGTTTTAGAAATGAAATGAGAAGCCAGGGCCGTGTAGAGGGCCTGGGAGGAGACAGAAGAGGTAGAGACTGCAGCAGGATTAGCCAGCTCCTTGCAGATTTTAAATAGTTCGCCCGAGTTGCTGGATGCTGCAGAGACGTGGGCTTGGATGAGGTCTCTCTTCTTGGTGCAGACAGAGAGCCTGTATTGCCTTTGGAATAGGCGGCAGGCCAGTTTGTCAGAGGATGTACAGGAAGCACGCCATTTCCTCTCAGTCACCCTGCACATGTGTTTAAGGGTGACAAGGTCTGCGTCGTACCAGGAGTTGCAATTGGCTCTGCGCTTCAAGCAGATCCTCATGACAGGGGCAAGAACATCAAGAGTATCAGATATAGCAGAGTGGAGCATCATAGAAAAGACTGTGTCAGGGTGTGAGTCTGCCAAAGGGGGACGGGGGTGAGAAAGTGGCAGCAAAAGCCTCAACTGACACATGGTTCATGGGTCGGATAACGGAGAAGGTAGGTGGCAGTGCTGGAGTTGGCTTGGCCTGAGGGGTGGAGAGAGTGAGCTGGGAGGAAAGGAGAAAGTTATCACTCCAGGAGAGAGGAGTGGTGAGAGGGATAGAAAGGGGTAGGTCTGTAGAGATCAGAACATCCAGAGCGTGCCCTGCAGAGTGAGTCAGCCCAGAGTGGATGATACAGAGTGAGAGAGAGTTGCAGAGGTCGCGAAAGAGTCCAGAGGAAGGACAGGAAGCATCCAGGTGGATGTTAAAGTCTCCAAGAAGGAGGAGTTGAGTGGTTGAGACAAGGAGGGAAGAGGAGAGGTCAGCCCATTCAGAGAGGAAGGAGGAGATATGACCAGGTGGGCGATAGATATGCCACGGGACCAAGCGTTGTAGATATCATTAGCCTGAACACAGGTTGTGGGTGCTGGTGTTGGAGGAATCATCACAACACTATAGCCAAGCTAACAACTCACAACTCTGCACAGAATATATTTTTTTATTTTTTCATTTTTTTATTAGCAAACAGTTTCTAATTGAAACCTTTCAGCTATATTATAGATCAGCAGAATTACAGAAAAACAAGAAAAACACAAAAGAAAAAAATAATATAATAAATAAGAAAGTAAGACTAAATCAAGGTGTAGCACTTTTTTCAAACACTTGAAACTGGTACTGATACGACGGATGCTGTGGGCTTCACAGAGTCAATCTCTCCTTCTGTGTTGCTGACCCCTGCTCAAGCAGAACAATGGCCCTTTCTTATGGCAGATATTGCCAAAGAGGTGCTACTATGCACTGGTCCCTGTGACTTGGGGGTCCTGGTGGATGCTTTGTGCGCCTGGGTGGTGGACTTGCGTTTGCCTAGAGGGAGCTCGGCCCCCCACACAGACGTGCTCCCTAGTCCATCCGCGGCGGCACTACCATTCAAATTGGACTCTGCCTGTCAAACTATCTTGCAAAAGGAGGTGACAGATTGTGTTTCACAAACGGCACCCCTTAGTATAGAGTCCTTAATGGCCAAGGGACCAATCCTAGTTGGTAATGATGAAGCTAAGGCGTCTGATATATGCTTTAAAGATGTGTCTCAGGACACTTCCTCATCTTCCGTGGTACCGGTGAGTGATCTATGTACAGCTAAACGACCCTTAACGGTGAGTGATGGATGTAAGAAGACCCCCTTGCAGAATGTGCAAGCCCGGAAATCACAATGGCCCAGAATAAATGACCAGAACATTTCTAACTTTATTATGGATAAAAGGAATATTGTTATAACTAATATCCCAAAAATGGAAGGTAAAGAATCAATACAAGCACTACGTAATAAAGTACTCGCCTGGTTACGCCAGAGAACAGGACCAGGCGCAGTCCGGCGGTCTGATCTGTTGATTCTTCGTAGATTGGACTTTAAGGATTGGTCTACTCACGCAATAGTGACTGTATTTTAGTGGGCTGTGGGGGTAGCACCCTTCCGGCGTTCCTAAGACGCAGTATATACATGCCCAAAGGATCTTCAAACTGTGATTTGGTAGTGTAATGGGTATTGCTACTGAGTTTTCTGGTTCATCAGCTCCTTTGTTTAAATTGATCCTTTGCTAATCCTAATTTATCGTAAGGCTGCTTATGCTTACCCAGTATTCTTTGTGCACCCCCTGTTCTACATATGCCTTTTTTAATGTTTTTGATGTATGTTTGTTTTGTATGCGCCCTCATGCCTCCGGGCCTATGGTTGCGTGATATAAATAAAGTAAAAAGGCACAAATACAATTCTTCTCAATGTACTGCACTTTCTTCATTTGCGTACCAAATAAAATATGACACAGCCATATCAGTGTCTGCATAATGCGATACAAAGTAATGCAAAAGATCGAAAACAAATGCATGACCTGGACAAGTACCGTCTTCATTGCAAACGGCACTGAAATGCGTGTAACATGCTGTGCAATTTTCCCTCCACAATGAACAACAATAATGTCGGCATGATTGCGTGCCACCAAAGTGTCGCACAGACAAGCCAAAATCAGTCACTTCATAGTAGGTATTCCATAGCACTACACATCCACATGATACATTCCAAAATGAGCAGCCACTGCACAGTGTTTTCCATTCACTTTCAATCAATGTATTTTGAACTCTCATAGAACCCACACCATGTGGCTCCTGAAACACACATCCATATCCGCACCCTCTGCATTACTGTTCACAAATACACCGTGTACCACAGTCTGTGCGTACACACCACACCCAGAAACCCTATTGACCAATCCCGTAGCCAGGGGAGTTGCTAGGTCTGGAAAAGACCCGGGGCTAAGCTGATGTCGGTACTGTTGGGACTGGGGGCTAGCTAGTCTTTTGGCTTTAGCTCCCGAGATTCTATCCGGGGCTACAACCAAAAGTTATGGGGCTATAGCCCCCTTAGCCCCCCCATAGCAACGCCCCTGCCCGTAGCCTCTCCAAGCCCATTTCTATGGCCGTCATCTGCAAAAGGGGCGTATCTAACACGTGCCACCCTGCAACTATTGCGATATTCGCTGACTTTTCATGCTGTGCGTGCGTGGGGATGGGGGAATAACTTTCAACCAGGGTAGGGGACGTCGTTAGTTGTGGTGGCTCTTAAAAGAAGCATTTTTTCTTTCTTTTTTTAAAGGTGCTTGCATAGAAACACCTTTTTGTGCATTTTTTATAAGTATTTCTGTGTTTTATACATCAGCTCACATTCTTACAGTAGGGTCTTCACTGCAGCCTGCAGATTGTGAAAGAAAATGTCATTGCCACTGTTCTACAAAGACATGCCATTTCCTTTGAAAATGTATATATATCGAGAAAAAATGTTGTCATTCTCACAGGAGAACATCCCAGCAGTACTCAAGAAGTCACACATGCTTCTGTTGATGAGACACCTTCCGACCTCTGGCTAGCAACAAGAATCATTGGAATAGTTCCACACTATTCTCAGGGGTATACATAAGAAAAGCACCTTGGCAGTGGGAAAGATGTGCTGCACTGCTTTCATCATCTTCTTCAGTTGATGGTACACACAGAAACAAAGCATTGAACCCAAAAAGATGGCTTCAAAGTGCACGACCACAACATGTACAGGTCCGGAAGTGGCCATGCATTGACATTCTACAAGCACTCAGCCGAAACAGCACGCTTCTATACTGCGCCACAAAGCTTCCACTCCCTCCAAACTGAAATTGCAAAAAAAGCCTTCTTGGAGGGCATACACAACCAGATCTTCTACAAAAGCATCACCCACAACGAAAACTGTGCCTCCGGCCATATTTGCCAGCCGCACTACACAAAGTAATGGAAGAAATGATTGCCGCCCTTTCCTGTGACATACACCCTGAGCACTTGATTGGCCAAAGGCCATATTCCCATTTCCATTGGCCACCATGGTGAGAAGCGCAGAATGTGGCACGTGCCCGTTACCAATTAGCACGAGGGCTGCACCCCAGTGCAGCAGGAGGAGACCTTCACCCTATTAGTGCTCTTTCCTGTGACGTACACCCTGCGCACCTGATTGGCCAAAGGCCATAGTCCAATTTCCAGTGGCCAGCATGGTGAGAAGTGCAGAATGTGGCACGTGCCTTTCCCCAAGTACTGCGAGTGCCATGCCCAAGTAAAGCAGGAGAAGTCCTTCTTCCTATTAGTGCGCTTTCCTGTGACGCACACCCTGAGCACCTGATAGGACAATCCCTACAGTCCAATTTCCATAGGCCAGCATGGTGAGAAGCACTGAATGTGGCACGTGCACTTCCCCAAGTAAGGCGAGGGCCAGACCCAAGTGAAACAGGAGTCCTTCTTCCTATTGTCGCACACCCTAAGCACCTGATTGGACAATCCCCACAGTCCCATTTCCGTGACCACCACCTGCAAAATCCCCGGATGTGGCTTTTGTGCTGCGTGCGGGCGTGGGGGTATAACCTGCAACCAGAGTAGGGGAGTTTGTGGTAAGGGGCGGCTCTTAAAAGAGCCTTTTTTTTTCTTTTTTAGATGCTTCTACAGAAACACCTTTTTTGTCCGTTTTTTTTTGGTTTTGTGTTGCTTGTGCTCACATTAGTACATTAAACTCTTCACCGCATCCTGTAGATGGTCAAAAAAAAACTGCATTGCCAATGTATTACAACAAAATGCCATTTTCTTGGAAGAACTCTGCATTTCCACAATTAATGAGATCATTGTTGCAGAAGAACATTCCACGAGCAGACAAAAAGTTAACATGCTTCTGTTGATGAGACACCTTCCTGCGTCTGGCTCGGAACAACATCCATGACCAGTGGCCCATACTCTTCATGGTATTATGGATGAGAAAAGCACCTTGGCGGTGGGAAAAAGCATCTTCACAACATCCAGCAATCTCCTCAGTCTACGGAACAAATCTAAGCAAGCCAGGTAACCCATATGCATGCCGCCATAGTGGATGACGATAACATCTACTGCTGTAAAAGTGCATGCATATTGGTGGAATTGCACTCATACACAACGTTCCACAATGCGTCCCCTCCTTCCAAACGAAAATTGCCTTCAAAGTGTCTTTCCAGGGCATAGTTGTGCAGATCTATGACAAAGGGTTCACCTGCAGTCAACACAATGTGTTTCGCTATGTCAGCCACCCTCAGTATGCAGAGTATAATGTACAACAGTTTCCCCGCCCCTTCCTCTTAACCACACCCACAGTACCTGATTGGCTAATCCCCACAGTGCCATGTCAATTGGGCAACATGGTGCAAAGGGCAGATTCTGGCATGTGCATCTCCCAAAGTACCGCGAGGGCTGCACCCCTGTAAAGATGGAGCAGTTCTTCTTCCCTTTGCACTATCTTCTCTGCAGCTCTACCTCATAGGGTTACACGTAAATAGGCACACATGTATCCACCAAATGCATCGAAGCCACCATCATCCAAAATTGTCACTCCTGTACAACACTTCAAATGTAAAATTACACATTTACTGTACAAGTGTTGTGCCATTCCAAAGCACATCCACTGCAAAGTTCAGTAAAAGAATGCACAATTTCTCCATCCGCATACATCCACATGGCCATCCAGGATGTGGCACATGTAATCCTGAAAGTACAGCGGAATCCCCTACCTTTTCGTTATACTGAGAGTGTGAGGGGGCGGGGGGCGGGATAAGCAATATGAAGCTGGGTAGGAGATTGGGTCTTCCATCCTAGATGTATAAACATTTTTTTTTTTTTACGTGCGTGCAAGCAACTTCTTCTGTTTTTTCTATATAAATGCGGTTCTGTATGCCTCTCCTCACATTTTTACCACATTCTGGTCAATGCTTCTTGCACAGTGTAAAAGAAAACAGCATTGCCAACGGTGCTCAAATAAATGCCATTTCTGCGGAACCATTGCATATTTGGCTACCTCATGATCTCATAGTGGGTGGAGAACATGCCAGCAGTCTGCATAAATTCATGCATAATTCTGTTTATAACAACCTTCCGACCTCTGGCTGAGTACAAATTACACCATCCCGGGCCCATACTGCTCTTGGTGTTATGCATGAGAAAACGATCTTGGCAGTAGGAAGAATCTGCATCACTGCATTCAGCAACCTCTTCAGGTGACCGATTAAACGTCCTCACGACATGTAACCCAAGTGTACACTTTCATAGTGCACCACGACAAAGTAAACGTTTGTGACGAATGCCACATATCTGCAAAAGCGAACCATCCTGCTGAAACTGAAGTCACCCTGACAGCCCCAGAAAGCATCCACTCCTTCCAACCCGAAATTACCAGCAACGCCTCTTTGCACACAACACCTGTGCAGATGGCGCACAAAGGTATCACCGACGATAAGCACTATGCGTCTCTCCATCTCCACGAACCTCACGACACAGTATTGGGACGAAATGGTACCACCCCTTCCGGTCAACCACAACGTAAACACCCAATTGCCTATTTCCCACAATTCAATTTCCATTTCCACCATGCTCATAATGGCAGAAAGTAGCACGTGCCCTTTCACATCTACACTGAGGGGCACGGCCAAGTAAAGCACACACAGTACTTCTTACCTTTGCACAGGCATTATTTCAGCACTCTCCCAATGGGTGCTGTCAGATTTTCAAACATGCATGCAGCAATCACATACAAAACCTCTGCATTGTACACTATCATTTCTGCATACCACTCCATATTTACCATTAAACACTCTCAGTACACGTTCCGTTTGATTCCAAAGCCCCTCCACCAGAAACTTCTGCTAAAGAATGCACGATTGCAGCATCCACAGAGATCCTGAGGCGCACCAAGCACACCTTTGGCGATGCACACAACAGTGCAGCCCTTTCCACACCCACCACAACACTATGGATCTATGCATGCGACCATGTGGGCACCTAACATTATGCACAAATGTAACATACGTAGCGGCACTTCTTTCCAACTCCCCCACACCATAAAACACCCATTCATGAAAACGTGTCACAATTAGCAGCATCCACAAACATACCACTGCCTGCACCACCCCTACCCACTACCATTCACAAAGTATTGTGTCACTGGCAACCTATGCACAACAGCTTCACACCATTGGGCCTACTTCAATAAATCTGCACACAGAAGAGTAACCAAGCACATATAAGCTGCACTTCAACCATACCCTCTTCCATATTCACATTACATAAACACTGCACCCTGTGGCCACACTACACAACTTCCCACTGCACCATCTCCTACTGTACACCAAATACTGTAGCATGTTGCAACTATCACTACAACCATGGAATGCACAGTACACGCTTTGCAACTCACTTGTGTTGCTGTAGCATGTCTACAATGTGCTCCACACCGATTCCCCAAAGATCACCACCCTGTGCCTGATGCACTATCAAACCTGCATTGCTGCAGTGGGTGTGCTCCTTGCACACATTCCCCTCACCGTAATGCAACCATGCATGTCAGCATGTCACCAACTACCACTATGCACAAATGCACCACTGGCACCAGCCCTCCTACCCAACCTCCACACCGCAATGGATATGCACAGCGTTAAATGCAATAATTACCATAATGTACAGACATTACACTGTCTCCGGCACCCCTACGCCCTTTCATTCACATACTATTATCTTACCCACTTCCACTCAGAAGGTATTGTGTCACTACCAACCTAACCACAAAATGTTCACAACATTGGCCATACTTCAAGCAATCTGCACACAGCACACTATCCAAGCACACACACGCTGCCATGCAACCATACCCGTTTCTATACTAACAGTATGCAAACACTGCACCCCGTGCCCACACTGCATGACTTTTCACTGCTCCATCTCCAACCACACATGAAAAACTTTACCATGTTCTAACAGTGACCTGACCTGCGAAACCAAACATACAAGCATGGCAGCCCACTTCTGCGGCTCTATTGCGTCGGAAATGTGCTCCACACCCATTCTATACAAGTCACCACCCTCCAACTGCTGCAGAGTCAAAAATGCATTACTGCCGTGGGTGTGTTCAAGCCCTAGACTCTTGTGTGCATGGCCTACTGCTTGCGGCCTTCGGCCATGCACCCAATAGTCTAGGCCATGCACAAACCCACCGCAACGTAATGCCACCAGGCATGTCACCACTTCCCTTTACAAAGTATTGTGACACTGCCAACCTACCCACATAATGTTCGCAACAATGGCCCTACTCCAATCAATCTGCACACACCACAGTATGCACGCAACCCCCTATACCGGATGCAGAGTCAGACATGCATTGCTGCGGTGGGTGAGCTGAAGCCCTAGGCTCTTGAGTGCATGGTCTACGGCTTATGGCCTTCACTGCAGCCAGTGCCCACACTGCATGCATTTCACTGCACCATCTCCAACCACACATCAAAAACTTTACCATGTTCTAACAGTCACCTGACCTGCGAAACCAAACATGCATGCATGGCAGCTCACTTCTGCTGCTCTATTGCGTCTAAAATATGCTCCACACCCATTCTGTACAAGTCACCACCCTCTAACTGATTGCAGAGTCAAAAATGCATTACTGCTGTGGGTGTGCTCAAGCCCTAGGCTCTTGAGTGCATGGCCTACGGCCTTCGGCCATGCACCCAATAGGCTAGGCCTTCTACACACCCACCACAACGTAATGCCACCATGCATGACACCATGTCACCAAATATGACAATCCACATACACAGCACTGCCACCCGCACTCCTACCCAACCTGCGCACCTCCATGGAGCTATGCAACAAAAAATTGCAACAATTACCATAATGTACAAATCAAAGACTGTCTCCTGCACCCCTGTGCACTTTCATTCACATACTACGGCAGTACCCACTTCCATTCACAAAGTATTGTGTCACTGTCAACCTACCCACATACTGTTCGCAACATTGGCCCTACTCCAACCAATGTGCATACACCACACTGTGTAAGCACCACTCTACCGGATGCAGAGTCAGACATGCATTGCTGTGGTGGGTGTGCTGAAGCCCTAGACTCTTGAGTACATGGCCTACGGCCTATGGCCTTCTGCCCTGCACCCAATAGTCTAATCCTTCAACAGAGCCACCGCAACTTCATGCACGCATGCATGCCACCATGTGCCCAACTACCGCTATCCTTCCGCAGAGCACAGCCGCCCGGGCTCCCATCCAACCTATGTCATGTGCAATTCACTCCCCTTCTGAAAATCACTTGCCACCACTCACCATGGAAAAAGGTAGCTGCAAACAAGTCACGGCAGAAGCTATTGGGCCGTTATGACAGCTGCCTCCAATCACCACACATAGTAGTCACCTGTCTAGGTACCTGTGAATTGGCACAATACGCACGAATACTGCAGCCACTCATCTGTTTTCTTCCATCTATTTATATATGTCACATGCACCACTTCTCAGTCCCCCATCCTTTCCCTCCATTCTTGCCGCCAACACATGGCGTATGGTATATTTAGCAGACCCTTCCCCTGGCGCGCTGTCCCCGATACACCATGGCTGCGTTTGCCACATTTTTTTGGCACAGGGCACGCTTCCCTCCAGCCAACCGCCGGCTGTGTCCAAAGTTCTCTAACAGCACACCGTACCGCAAGCCAATGACACTTCTGTCCACGGAGCGAACAGTGAAATGGGTCCGCGTAGCGGACCCAGATATCACACATTTTTTGGGATGTACATTTCAGTCCTTTGCAACAAAAGTACTGGCCCGATTTCCACCAACACACACAAAAGCACGCTTTCTGCCCCAAGCCCCCGCTCCTGGCACATATTTGGTGCAAATCCATCCAGCCGTTCAGCCTGTAGGTGTGTGCAAAGATTTTTCCAATTCAGTCTATGGAAAAAAAAAAATTGAAACCCCCTATCCCTTTCTCCCCCTGCACAAAACCTCACCAAAGTTGGTGAATAAATTCAGAGCGGGCCATATACATTTTTTGCAAAGTTTGGTAAGTATTCATCCAGGGGGAGCGAAGTTATAAGCAGCTGAAAAAGTGCTCTTCCTATGAGTTCAGCAACTTAACCGTAACAACACGGCTGCTACCACGGGATGTGTAATATATATATATATATTGTGACCAAGCGGCAGGGAAAGCCGCGAAACGCGTTAACGTTCCCAACGCGCACATCCTTTTTGCACTTTGGGGGAGCCTTATGTTAATGGCTTTTTAATATGTTTGTGCCGTCCTGCAAGGCACCAATAAAGATGACTTTTTAATTTTGTAATTGGATGTCCGGATCAACTTTTTGGGCTTAATGAAGAGTGCTGCTCAGTTTTTCCTGATTTCATCAGTGTGAAGAAAAGAAGAAATATTTATAAATATATATATCTAACAGAGGAAAAGCAATATAATGAAAGGAATGGTAAAATTAAACCATCAATGAATATTTAACACGATTACATTGCAAAAAATAATTAAATAAAAATAAACTATTGAACATTAACATTGCAAGTGTTATACCATTACATTCTTGCTTTAATCGATACAGTGTCCAAATATTGGGTAACGTATTCAAACTTGCTTGTGAAAATGTTCTGATGACAGCAACAAATCATTTAAATCTCGAAGTCAACCTTTCAACCAGTTCTTCTTTTGGAGGACAAGCCTCTTTTGCAATGTTCTCCGGCATAGTCTGTGCCCTGGGAACATAATCCGTAGCCATTCCTTGCCTATGCAATGCCAGCACAGTTAATGTCAGGTCTTAAACAAATTAAAAACCCATTTCCTGGAATATTGGCTTGGCCACCCACTGTTTGCTTCGTTTTGTAAACGCCATGATGTAACGAAGCATCCAGAAAGTTTCCTGCAATGTTTGCTTGTTTCCTCCTAACGTTCTCATTGTGCACAAGTACAGCCAGTCTTTTTCTTGCCTCCATACCGTCTATGCCGAAGTTCAACCATTTTCGTCTGTACTTTAGGCACATATTAAGGAACACCTCCAAATCTCCAGTGTGGCAGAATTCGGTGAGTCCATTCTGGTCTCTTGAAAGCGGTTTGTCGTACACAATTTTCTCTAGTGCTGCGTGAGGAGGAGAACCTGACATCAACCACTTCTTCCTAAGCTTGTGCTCCTTAGTCAAAGGTCCATGTCCACATATGTGGACATTTTTGTTTTCTCTCCAAGAGTGTACATTGTAACAATGGTGCACCCATCAATGAATGCCATTGTTCAAGTAGAATTTCTACAGATCCTTCACAGGTTTTTGAGCACCACCAGAGATGGTTGCTGATAGATTGAGACCACTTTAAAATGTTTTCTGAACCCTTTTTTAACTTGCTGTAATTTTTTTAAAATTGATTTTGCATTGTGCCATTAATCAAGTTGATGCTGTATGTGTGGGATCTGCTCTCGCATGGCCTTTGCTATTCCAACATGCCTGTCAGTGGCTATCAGGTCTATTTAAATTCCCCTGGATTCCAGAAGTTCCATTGATTTAATGAAACCATGCTTCTCCATGGCAACAGACGATATGCATTCTGACACTTGCACAATGACTAAACTCACTATTTTTTTACTTTCCATGTCTTGAAAGTGGTAAGTGCAGTATTTAGCAGAAATTCCTGGACTGTCAGACTGTCTGTCGCCATCAAGCCTTACACTTTTGCCAGCGAGTGTACTGTTAATTGATATCCATTTGAGGTTCCAGGCATGGCTAATAGCGGGGAACAAGAAATCCTTCTGATATTTGTAGTACTGTGTTTTAGAAAGGAACTCAAGTCCCACAAATTGACAGAAACTTGACATTTTACTTAATGTTGATCTGCTGATCAGCAATGCAGATCAACAAAGTACATTTCCAGCAGGAACTTTTTCAAGCATAGTTTGTGTTGACCATGAAAATGTGTTATGGTGGTGGACACAGCTGGCCTGAATTTTCAGGTTTATACCTTTGACCGCACGAGAAACATTCACCAATGGCTCCCCACAAATAAGCATATGTCATTTTTTATCACATTTAATCTTTTGTATAATCTCTAGCAGGCAACAGTCGAATACAATGCATTTGTGCTCCTTTAATAGCCAATAGTCCTACAGTACTGTGGTTTGCGATTCAATGGTGGTGGACAAGTCCCCTAAACTAAGAATACTGAAGTCGAGATCATGAGCATATTCATCAATCAATTGCGAAGATGCTTCAGTTATTTCAGGCTGTGATATTTCCACATGAATTGGAGGAACAGGTAAAATCAGATGTTTCGTTGGTGGACATTTTTTAGAGGGTGTAGATTGTAGCAATGGTTCTGTAAGCAATTCCGATATATCTTCTGTTTCTTCACTTTCATCTGGGATATGATCTGCAATGTAGCAATGATCCACGGTTACTTTCCATGTCCCACTGGTGACATTCAATTAATATTCAAGTCACTGGATATCTGTAACATGACTCTGACTCTTAACTTGACCATGCTGTCTCTCAAAAATTAGTTGATCCATAGTGACATCCATTTCGCAAGTGACATCATTAGTTTCTGTTGTTGTCTGAGACTTTATGCTGCTCTTCCTCCTGACCCTCTAACAGATTTAATGGGAAACATGCTCAATTTATTTCACACATACAGAAGATAGGATTTACCAAATAAAAACTTAATATGATTACAATATCTACTTAAAAACTTCTCCAAAACAAAGTGGCTTGCTCTTTACCCTGGTTTTCTTAATTTTCTTTGAAGAAGTGTGCTTCAATTTTCCGACCACAATACCTTGGCAATCGATGACAATCGCAGAAAGGCATGATGTAGCTGTTTGAAAATGATAACAGGAATGTGTCTCAGTAGCCGATCTTTAGTACAGTTTATCATTTTACCCATTAATTTGTCCCTGTGTTAAAACTAATGATGAACACAGACGTAAAACAATGGGAACACAGACAAAACAACATGGAAAGTAGTCTACAATTTGCTTCAGAGGTTAGTGCTATGGAGTATGTTCAGCTCGAAATGGGATGTGGAAGCTGACACTACAAATTGAAGAACACATAGACAGAATTTTAATGAAATATTAGTGTTGAATTAGGCGGTTGTGGAACCTGGGGGAACCCACAAGTGGAGTACACGCATCTCGATCCTGGACTGCCCATGTGCCTGAGACAAATGCAAGTAAACACACAAGTTGTATTTGCATGTAATTGCAATAAGACGCAAACAACAACCGAGTACGATATAAGCCAACAATAATGGTCAGTGAATGATAAATTGACTCGTTGATCTATAAAATCGTCAAAAGTAAAACTTACATAATATTTGCCACTTCCATTCTCTCGGCGTAATGCAGACACTCCGTTCAGGTCAACAAATGTTCATAAAATGAAATTACATGTCCTTTGTCCAGTTTTGGAATGGTGAACCTTATCATATTTGACAGTGTTACATCCCTCCCTTCTTGCATTCCTTTTGCAATCCTCTCTTTGTTTCAAGGTCAAAAAACAATTGAACCTTATACTGTGTATGATGCGTGGGTTTGCTCAGCTCCGAAGCAAAATGTCAATGGCAGTGACCTTCACTCAAAAAGGGAGCAATTGCTTTTCAGACCATACTGGCATTTGAAATATTTTCTAAAAAGATATCAATTGTTTGGTATCATTCACCAATGCGGGCGCCACTTCTACGCATTTACTTTCTTCCTCTGGAGAACTTCGCACTCTCCAAGCGACTGCCACAGCCAGGCCACACCACCTGTCAGCTCAGCCCACCTCCTCTTCACACGGCAAATCACGTAGACATTCTTCGCAAGTAGCAGGTCTCCATCCCTGACAAAATGTTCTTGTACGAAAATGTCCGACCAAGCTCTGCTTCAACTCCCTCCCTCCAGGCTCCGGTCCCCTGACCCCATGACCGCAGTTATATATTAGATGCCTATAATTTGCACACGTGTGTTTGTACTTTCCCACTTTGGGTCACTAGGGAGGTGAACAGTGTGGGGGTCTTGCCACCATACAGACACATAGTAAATACATAATAGTAATGCTTTTACATTATAATGCAGATGGTATGCAGATAGTACCCAAAACAATGGCAAGCTAAGTGGATTCACACATGGTAAAGTATCACTTGGTAAAGAAATCTTCACAACAATAGGTATAATCTACCACGCAGGACCCACAACTAATGCAGGTCACTACACTGCATATATACAAATAATTGTGGATGGATCAAATGTAATGATACTAACATTACTGTAAAACAGAGATTACCAGCAAATCTTCTAAACACGTACTTAATATTCTTAAAACCAAAATGTACTAACTAATCTGTGTATGAACTTAAACAAAACTTGAACTTCAAAACTATGACCAGTTAGAAAACACCAACAGGTACCTAAATGCCCCAAAATTCTGCAACATGCAAACAAATAGATGACTACCATTAAAATGAAACAAGAAATGAACAGTTACAATACGCAAACAGGTATCTAACTGCCACATAAATCTGCAACAAACCAACAGATAGATGAATACCACTAAAATGGGAAATGAAATAAAAAATAAAATACACCAACTGCTAACTAATTGCAACAATACTACCACCTCTTCCAAATAAAAAACCATACACATATTAAATTCCTCCTACTGAACTCAATGAAATAAATGTATTGTACCAGTATGTAGAAAGTGTTTTTTTAATCAGCATGGATTTTTTTTCCCACAAACCCAATGATGTAATTACCAAACACAGGAACTGAGCAAATTGCACAGTACACTGACTTCAACTATAGTAGCTAGTAGTGTGCCCAGTGTTTATTATGTCCGTGGACACCTTATTATGTCCGCAGACACCGCAAACACATCTCAGCCTTCTCCCACCTAAACAAATACAGCATTTGACCCATCTCATACTCCCCCACCCTCTCCAAGCACTCATAAACACTAACACACTCCCCAAAATTGGATTTCTGCTCACTTCCAGCGCATGTCTGCGCATCCAATATTGCGGGGGCGCATCAAAACAATTTGACGCACCTCACCCCTCATCCCAGCCAATCAGAGAACACCTTGCGTGTCCGCAGGCATGACGTAAGCCGATTACCAATCGGTGTCCTGTACGCGGAGCGAGCAGGGAAGTGTGTCTGCGGAGCAGACATAGATATCATTCATTTTTTGAGACCTACTTTTTGCTCGTTTAAAAATAACTACTGGACAGATTTTCACCAAATTTGCAAAACACCGCTTTCGGGACCAAGCTGCCGCTCCTGCCACAAATTTGCTGAAAATCCGTCCAGCAGTTTGGGCTGTAGGCGCGACAGAATTTTTTCTCCATTCAGTCTATGGGAAAAAAAAGACATTTTGGGACTCCCCTATAACTTGCCCCCCCTTGACCAAACTTCATCGTAGGATAATGAGAGCAGTGGTGTACTGTTGGCAGCTTCAACTCGGTAGACACCGGGTGCTGAGCTGTGGTGCGAGTACTGGATCGGTGTCAGTCCGCGTGTGCTGTTGGTGCGGATTATGTGTTGTTGCAGTGTGGTGAAGTGCGTGCAGCTGGTTGTGCGAGAGATGGTTGTGTGCGTTTTTTAAGTATGCAGAGAGTTTGAGTTTAAAATTGGTTAGTGGGTTATGTGACATTTAACATGCAAGCATTCACAGTTCTGTCTAAGTGTAGCACTTGCTGACCTACACAATTCAGTCTGAGTGTGGCACTCAACAATCTTCACAATACCATCCAGATACCACACAGGCCAATGTTCACAATTCTATCCAAGTGCGGGACATGCTAACATTCTCAATTTCTTTTAAGTGTAGTGCTTGGTAATCTTCATGATTCCGTCCAGGTCTGGCACTCGCCAACCCTCACAATACTATCTAGATGCAACGCAGAGCGAAATTGGGAATTATGTCTGAGTGTGGCACATGATAACATTCACAATCCTGTCCAGATACGGCACAGGCTAATGTTCTCAATTCTAAGTGTGGCACATGCTAACGTTCAAAATCCTGTCTAGATACGGCGCAGGCTGATGTTCTGAATTCTAAGTGTGGCACATGCTAACATTCAAGTTCCATCTAGGTGGGGCACATGCTAACATTCACATTCCTGACTAGATACAGCACAGGCCAATGTTCTCAATTCTAAGTGTGGCGCATGCTACCATCCACAATCCCGTCCAGATACGGCGCAGGCCAATGTTCTCAATTCTAAGTGTGGCGCATGCTAACATCCACAATCCTGTCCAGATACGGCGCAGGCTAATGTTCTCAATTCTAAGTGTGGCACATGCTAACATCCACAATCCTGTCTAGATATGGCGCAGGCTAATGTTCTATGTTTATATATATATCCTATCCCAGCCATTGATGCTGCAGAGAAAAGTCCTTTATTGACATATAGTTGTGGACAGGGAGGGCAGCAGCAGCAAAACATACAAAAACTATGTGTTTCACCCTACACAGGCTTCGTCTGGTTTATATTCAGAAAATTGTCAAACTGAAAAGATACATTAGTATGATACATTTGACCACATCGAAAGCTCTAAACATTATTACGTTCATGTTGCTTGTCCTCACCATTGGGATACTCAATATGTCTATATGTTCCTCATTGGTGTAGGTCTGGACTTCCACCAGTGAGCTCTATGTAAACAAACACACCTTAGCCAAGAAAATGAAAAGAAATTAAGCAAATAATTGAAAGTGGAGATAGACAAAGTAGTCTAAATTGAAAAAAATGTAAAACTGCTGTAAATTGTGTTGTGGTTGCAACTTGTGTAATATAACATCAATCGAAATATTCCCATCATGTTACCTTTTCTACACACTGTTTCAATAGATTGAGAGATCATTTAGAAAACATGAATACAGATCACTATTTAAATATAACAACAGATATAACAAATTCATCTTCCAGTACTCACCTGAGCCAGCATGTGCTGAAATTTTGTTGGAACTGCATTTGGAAGTAATTTGCAAAGTTGTCTGAGGCAACACTTTTTAGTGTACTATGATGCTTCGTACATATTGCCTGCGAAGTGCATGCTGCAGACTTGGAATGGATTACCCCTCACGTCTTCCAAGACATCCTTAGCTCTGCTTTCTTTCTCAGACAATGGAATTCCGCAATTTAAAAACCATATTCTTATTAAATCTAAATCTTAGCAAGGTGATGAAATTAGTCAGAACACATCGCTATACCACAATAAACTTTGAGCCACCAAAGGAAAACATGCGTTTAAAACATAGACTATGAAACATTACATTCCGATTCAATGCACTGCAATGCAAAGTGATAATTCCAGAGATAAAAATACATAGCACTCTCAATGAAGGCAGAAGTCTTTGAAATACATTAAAATAAGAATACAGTAGCGGATTTGGCGCCCCCGACTTCGAGAGGTATTGGAATGCTGCCCAGGCCCACTTTGTAACGTACTGGTTCGAATCCACCAATCCCCCCTCCATGTTAAAATTGAACGATTGTCAACAGTCGACCGGGATATCCGCTCTCTGGTTCTCCCCTCCCGTTGTGTCAAATATGAACCCCTCGATCCCACTGGGGCCACAACGTTAGCTCTAAGTAAATTGTGGAAACAGACCAGCACTACAGATCCTTTCAATGGCGACCTCCCCCTTTGCAACTTCTTCCCTGAATCCCCTCGGGTAGATGCCACAACAACACACCTTTGGTCTAACATGGGCCTAGGCTCCATCCGAGATGTCTTCACCCAGGGTTTTGAGTGGCCTGACCTACCAATACCCTTGCCAGGTAGGCCATCACACTGGCTCCAATATGCCGGCTTACTCCGGTCACTCAAGAATAGGTACCCAGATTTCCCCGCGATTCCCCCAGATGACCCCATAATCTCTGAGATCCTGGATACCGCAACTCTTAAGGGGAAGTTCTCTAGACTGTATGCTCTCCTACAGGATGGGGCACCCTCCACATTTGCCAAACTCAGGGACACTTGGGGTGAGGATATGGGTGTCGAGATGACGAATCAGCGTTGGGATACAGCGTTGCCTGTATACACGAAACCTCATTTAACTCTCGATTTAAACTGATACAATTTAAGGTACTCCACAGATTTCACTACACTCCAATCACACTACACAACATGTCGAAAGACCATCCCTCCACATGCCCAAGATGTGGATCAGATTACACAAACTATATACACATGGTATGGTCCTGCCCGCGCCTCTCCCTGTTCTGGGAGGAGGTTTGTACTACCATCTCTGAAATGCTGGATTGTACAATTATCCCATCTCCATTGTCCGGCGTTTTCCATGAGCTGCCCCGGCTCAGACGTGACTCCAGAAAACTGGCATGACTATGCATGCTGCTAGCGACCCGCTGCATACTGCTGCTCTGGCTCCGCCCTGGAGTCCCCACACATGCTCGGTGGTTCTGGGCTGTTACTTGGGCCTCAGACGTTGAGGAATGCTGGGCTGGCCTGCAGCCTGCAGAGTCTAGACCCAGGAACATCTGGGCTCCATTTTGCTTCTATATTTCTTTTTTGTCTAATGACAGTGAAGACGATGCCAACGACCTAATGTCCCTAGCTCCCAACTCCACTTAAGCCTTTAGGCATTAACTTTTAACGTGTTACCTGTGCCTTTGGTTACTGTACTGCAAAACATGTCTTGTTGTTCTCTACGATCTGCCTCCAGACTGTGAACATGTAAAGTACTCATTCCGACCGATTGTATACTGCTCGTATCTCTCTGTTGCATTGTCAAGCTTAAAAAAGAAAGTTTAAAAAATAATAAGAAGAATACAGTGTACATTGGGTATAAAGCAATAGAAACCTTCCGAACAGCGATCGATAAAAACACCAAACAAAATAGTTGACCAACAATTACTTGGACCAACAGATGAGCCAATTCAGCAAGCCAGATAAAAAGTAGATCGTTGTCAATATACCTTGTTGATTGCAGAGATGTTCTCTAGGTAACTATCAAGGTATTTATAAAGGCTTAGAAAAATCGGTGTGTATGTGAATGTGTGACATGTTCGTCGATGCCTTTGTTTTACATCCTCATACCCTTCCATCTTTAGTTACATTAGGTCTAATGTAACTAAAGATGTCGAGAATAAGCAAACTCACAATGAAATAACACACGTGCATGCAATGGACACAAAACAAATATGCACTCACCATGAAGAAACACGAACATTAGGTCAAATATGCATTTATACACAAAGAATATCAATTGCATCCATTTAGACATGAAGACATGAAGAATATTAACATTAGCATAAACAATGTATAAGCAGAATGCAACATGAATTACACACATATATAGCGCATTAGCATAGAAACGCAACAGTAATGGCCAGCCATCTTTTCCAAAATGGAAGCCGCAGCACTAATTTAAGTGAATGAGAGGCCTCAAGACTCCATGAAAAACTCAAACTGCTGAATTCACTAACATACAGACCCGTGCAGGGTACAGACAGTAGCTATACAACCCAATCCAAGGTTACAGAGAAATTAGGGAGGGTCCGGAAGGCTCAGAGACAACAGCAGATAATCATTCCCAAGACATAAGTCATATTTTTCAAGATTAATTAAAGGGGAAGTTCTCTCAGAAATCTTATTGTCCCTTTCGATCGGGCATGTTTTTTTAAGCATAATGTAATCGATCTTAAAAAATGTCCTATGCATCTTACCTTCGTTTTTCTCACATTTACACATGGGAAAACAACGTGTTGGGAGCCGCCATCTTGTGCTAATCTTATCAGTTGATACATCGCCCTAAGTTAAAGTGCCCTTGCGGCACTAAATCATATCACCCACCCATCAAGCTGACATCATTGGATGCTTACGCCCATTTTGACAATGCCAATGTACGTCTCATGGCAACGTCCTATGCGCACAAGCTAGTGGCGTGTCTCCATGGACATGCCAAGACGCCTCTTTCCTCCAAGTATAAACAAACCCTTTTTTATCACACAACAGTGGAGTTTCTTTTTCCTTCGTGTCAGTGTATTTCATTTTTGATCCACTGTGACTTGTTTCTGCTCTATTTAGCTATCTTTCCAGTTCGCTGCCTTAGGTACTTAGAGTATTTCAACTGTTTAAATGCAGTAGTTGCTTTTATTTAAACATTTCTTATATACAAAAGTCTTTACCAAACCATATTTAAAGTCTACTTTTACAATGCTTAATTTCAACATGTGTGCATGCGAAATGTTATAGTTTGTACCTATTGTTCATATCTTTGCACCATGGGTTTTTGTAACATGGCAGTTTGTTCTCTTATTCTTTAATAGTCGTAACTGTATAGAAAAAAACACATTCTTATTTTTCTGATTGTTGATTTTGTACTTCTTTAATATTCAGGAACTATGATGACAATACAGCCTTACCAGAACAAGCATGAATATTCAGAGGAGGAATTAATTGAAAGAGAAAGAAGCAGAAACTATGATATGATATCATAGTTTATTTATATAGCGCCTATACACAATGTGTTTCAAAGCGCTTCAAGGCAAGGGAGGGAACAAGGGAAAATACAATGACATTCTTACAGGCCATGAACAGTAAGGATGTGAAATTAACTATCGTACTCAGCCTGACGACATTTCAGATAGTTCAAGAGCTAAGACATAGATAAGGAAGGGAGGGGGGGAGTGGGAAGGAAATGGAAACAGACAGGCGACTACCATACTAGGCCTGACGACATTTCTATTAGAGCCGGAGAAAAACAAGAGTTGAGTGAGAGGGGTGCAGAAAGGGAGGGGAGGAAAATAAAAAGCGACTATCATACTAGGCCTGACGTCATTTCAGATAGTGCTGAAGGGGTGGTGGGGGGAGGAAAAAAACAGTAAGGGGAGGGGGAGGAGACAGACGAGGTTGCTATCATACTAGGCCCAGGGACAATTCTGATAGAGTAAGTGCATAGAAGAAAGTAAGGGGAGGAGATGGGAAAAGGGAGAAGGGAAAGGAGGAGAGAACAGAGAGTTAGCAGTCTAAAGAGTGGAGGAGCAAGAGGGGAGAGTGAATACAATTGCAGAAGTCAGTAGTAACACATAATGTTGCAAGCCAGGATACAAGATGAAGATGGGAATAGCATGATTTAGGGCCACCATCAGTACAAGATGCAAAGGAAGTCCAGCATGAGAGTTGAGAAGGGGTGACGCACTGTGACTCAATGAAGTGCATAAAAGTCAACTCCAGCATTGGCCAAAAGACAGTGATGGTGAAACCAGAATGTATCAGGAATCATGCAGAAGTAGGCTTGAGGGGGCTGTTGGGGGAGCAGGGTACAAGAAGCAAGCAAAACAGGCAACATTTGTATGCGAGAATGGTGGGGGCACAAGGGAACGTCAGGGGGGACCAGAGGGGGTGGGGATGGCCTGTGGGGACAGATGGAGTAACACATGTTGGTGCATGCTTACCTGCTGTCTGAGCAGGGGTTCGGGCCCAGGGTCCTTCTGGTCTGACTGAACAGGTCCAAACAGGAATTGCCCTTTACTTTGTCTGCCATTCGCTTCGGATGCCCGGGCGAGAGACGCCCTTGATCTAATAGTTAAGAGCAGGAAGGAAGAGGCAGGGCTAAGAAGGTGGGTGGTGCTTAGGCCAGGTAACCTAGATCCACTTGCACCTGCTCCCCATCTGCAAAAGAAAAGAGGCTGGAGGGCTCCTTAAGTAGGAGAAAAGAGCGGCAGGCAGGAAGGCACCAGGTGGGCGGGGCTTGCTAAGTGGTGAAAAAGAGTGGTAGGCAAGAAGGCACCAGGTGGGCGGGGCTTGCTAAGTGGTAAAAAAGAACGGCAGGCAGGAAGGAACCAGGTTGGTGGTGCTTAGGCCAGGTGACCTAGATCCACTTGCACCTGCTCCCCATCTGCCTATGGGGAATCAGATGAGAGTCCTGATGATCAATCACTGGAGCCTGAAGCCAGTCGCATGGAAGACGTTTCCACCTGGTGTACCTGCAATCATTGCAAGGTTATGTCAACCGTGGTGGAGAACTGCTGCTGCCGAGAACATTCTGGTATGCTTGACCTGAATAGCAGAAAAAGACACACCACCGCTATGCGTTACCGAGCGGCATGACTTCAGGGCAGCCTGCTTCACACGATCTGTGTTGCATATGGTGATGATCCTTATGCACAAACTTCGAGCAACAGTTCACCCCCGTAATCCAAGTAACGAGTATGTTTACTCTAGATCTGATGTATGTTTGACAACCGAGATGACAAACATTTGATGTTGTTTTGCTACAAATTTGTAACTTCCATCGATCAATGACAAATTATTTTTTTCTGTAAATTGAATACATTTCTAGTACTAGGCAGACCATTCATCACTTGATTTAACGTCGAACAATTTTGTTTCATTGACTTTGATCTTTAAAACAATATTGGCCTAGCTCCAAAACTGTTCTAGCTTCAATGGGCGTTCACATTTGTACTTTATCGATACTTCAAATACCAAGTACGTTATTCTGAAAGCTACTTTTTAAGGGTAGCAATGCCATCAAATGTATGTGGGAATTTCAGAATAAAGAAACACAGTCATCTGGTTCATTCATGTGATATTTCTGTTTCTCTATCTTTGATGGTACAGGCTTGTGGCCAATCGTGCATTTACATAGTGGATTCATGGAAGGCTTGGATTCTGTGTTCGACAAGTAATACCTGCTTATGTTGTTCAAGCCATTTGCGTGAAATTCCCGTGAAGACGGACAGTACAAGGGATTTTTACACACAGCACTGCAACCGGATCAATACAATTTGTAGTTTGTTTGTACCATCAACATAATCAAAGTCAATTTTAAAAAAAGTTCATATGAATAGTTATTTCAATTTTTTAGTCAGTCAACAACACGTCCAACCTTCTAGGAGGTTCATGAAAGACGTTTGGTGGCCTTTTGCCCTTGCCTCATCACTGGTGCATTGTGCAATAAAATCCACAGCCTTTTATTGCCAACACAAAACCAATGTCTCAGTCATCTTTAGAGCAAAACCCACTGGGGTGCGGTTTTGGGTGTCTTTAGCCGCAGTTGCCATCTCGGCTGCACAGCTTATGCATCCCTTGAACATTGTTCCGGGCCTATGACCTCGCCTCATGACCATCCATCCCCCTCCAGTATCAATGGCAGCTCGCACCTTTGACTGTGTGCTCCCGAGGGGGATGGGTGGATGGGCACACTGAAGGTGCCAATCACCATGTACACCTCAAAGGCATCTTCTGCACTGCGACCATTATCCACATGGCCTCCCCAGACCCGGTCTCTCCAGACTGCCCTTTGAAGAGCCGTCCCCGCAATCATCATCTGTATATATTCCTTGAATATTGTTCTGGGCCATTTGCGCTCGCCTCACGCCGACCCATCCCCCTGCAGTATCAATGACAGCTCACACTTATGACTGTTCGCTCACGAGGGGGCTGGGTGGATGGGGACGCTCAAGGTGCCAAACACCATGTATGCCCCAGAGGCATCTTCTGCACTGCGACCAATATCCAAATGGCCCTAGACCCGGTGTCTCCAGACTGCCTTTTGAAGACCCTGTCCCCTCAATTATCATATGTATGTGTCCCTTGAACATTGTTCTGGTCCATTTGCGCTCTACTCACACCCATCCATCCCCCTCCAGTATCAACGGCAGTTCGCACCTGTGACCGTGTGCTCCGGGCAGGGGCTGGGTGGATGGGGATGCTCAAGGTGCCAAACACCATGTACACCTCAAAGGCATCTTCCTCACTGCCACCGTTATCCACATGGACTCCCCAGACCCGGTTTGTCCAGACTGCCCTTTGAAGAACCTGTCCTCCCAATCATCATATGTATGTATCCCTCGAACATTGTTCTGGGCCACTTGGGCTTACCTCACAGCCATCCATCCCACTCCAGTATCAATGGCAGTTTGCACCTGTGACCGTGCGCTGCCGAGAGGGCTGGGTGGCTGGAGACGCTCAAGGTGGCAAACACTGTGTAGACCTCAAAGGCATCTCCTGCTCTGTGACCATTATCCACATGGCCTCCCCAGACCTGGTGTCCCCAGACTGCCCTTTGAAGACCCCGTCCCTGCAATTATCATATGTATGTATCCCTTGAACATTGTTCCGGGCCATTTGCACTCGCCTCATGCCCATCCATCCCCCTCCAGTATCAATGGCAGCTCGCACCTATTACCTGCTGGACCTGCCTGGGATAAGGGCGGCACGGTCGCCTTAGTGAGAAATATTTTTCACCTGTGCGATGTAGGGGTGGGGGAGGGGCAGTAGCTATGAACAACGTATTAATCTGCTTGTCAATAATACAGTTCTCATTTCAGTGAACCAAAGCTCATGTGTACGGGGCTTTCTCTTTAAGTAACAAAGGCAATCATCATATACTGTATTGGTCTTTAGTATATCTTTACATGTTTATTTGCATTTGTGCCTGCTATTGTCAAACACACATTCCCTGTAGAAAGAGACTCAGCACTGTCGTAAAGTACCTGACAGTCCACCAATAGAGTCATTCATCAATGTCACACTGACATGATTTGTCCCCAGGAGTAGAGTCTACATTAAGGCTGCACTTTGTTGTACTGCACTGTTCCCTCAAGCAGGAACCAATAGACCCCTCACCCAACGAATCCACACTATCTGCTTCTAATTTACTTGCCCGCTCTCATACCCAATGTTGAATGGGGGTAATTGGCTAACATATGTTTGACTTATTAAATAAGGAAGGGTCATGGATCCTTCCTTGTGCACATCTTCTATGGCATGTATAGGGTGCCTTATTATTGTGTTGGATACTATAAATGCGCAGGGATGACCTACCTAATTAAGCAATGTCTTCATGTATTCCTTAGGGACTGGGCTTTACTTGTGTACTTACACAAATTAAAGTAGCAGTCGAAAAATAACTGAAATCATCTTCTAATAACCACAGGTTTTGCTATTCACATTCCCTCTGATAGCCCTAGTTAACATAACACATGAACTGTTGCTTACGGCTCAGTAAAATTGTTAGAAATTGTTAGATTAGATTGCCAGCCAAGGAAGCGAAATCTGTCTGATTTTGATCTGCTTCAACCCAATCTGCCATTCCGCCACCCCCACGTATCGAAAAGAGCATCGTACGTTTTCTCATGACCAGGGGTGGACTGGCCTATAGGGAACTCTGGAGATTTCCCACTGGGCCTCTGCACCTGGGCCTCTTTTGTGGGGCATTTCCAAATGTTCTCATAGCTAAAGCATTGGGCTTTCTGAAGATGTGTCATATGGTGCCACTTTGAACATTACTTCCAGGGCCTCTTTTAGTTCCCAGTCCACCCCTGCTCATGACGCTTAGCAGAACCCACCATGAATTGAAAAGAGCCGCGCACAGTTTCTCATACCGCTACACGAACTTAGCACGAATTCAAAAGACTGCCGCAAAGTTTCTTGTGCCGCTAGTCGAACCTAGTATGATTCGGGAAAAAAAAGCTCTGCGTAGTTTCTCGTGTCGCTGCATGAAACGAGCATGGATAAAAAAAGAACTGCACAAAGTTTCTTGTGTCGGTGTTCGAAACTAATATAGATCGAAAAAGAACTGCACAAAGTTTCGTGTGTCGCTGCGTAAAACTAACGCAGTTCGAAAAAAAACACCAGTAAAATAAGATTCATAATGAGGCTGCTAGATGATAAATCTAGTCAGATTACTCAATTTACTTGTTCCCATGTCCCAAGGAACTTTCTTTTTATAAAATAGACTGCTTTAACGTGAGGGCGCAGACCAGTTTTGCATGGTAAAGTTCAGCCTCATAGCTTGTCGTTTTCCCAGACACCCCTCTACTGTTCTTGAAGCAACAGGGCTAAATGCAAGGCACTTTCAAAGACGTGTTAACAATAGCAATGGTTTGCCCCATTCGAGGGCCCCCGAGCATGTGCATTGCTGCATGTCCCTATCATGACTGTCAGGGCTGTTTGCAGAAACTCCCCATCACAAAAGCTGTTCGAGGGTAACCTTCAGAAAAGCCAACGAAGGCGGTTGAGGTAAATGTTTGCCTTGTCCACAGTGAAGTAGAGCACGCAAAGGGCATCCTTCCCCCGCCATAGGTCGTGTGGCTGAGAAAGGACAGAGGGAATGCTAAGGGGAGCAGCAGCTAGTTGCTAAGAACCGTCCTAAGCACGCGAGCATGAACCACTGTGAAATGATACATCCAGAACACATAAAAACGATGGTCAGAAAATGTTACTTGCAGAAAATAGCATACGGTCTGCTGGATTAATCTCAGTAATTCTGTTTGTTCTAACATGTGACATGATATGTAGTTTCCAAGAATTCGATGTGATATTGGAGGAAACATTTGCTACCAGATTTATTTCAAATACTCATTACTAAGATGGGTCCTGGTGAATAACTCACTAGTTAAGCGATTTCCTCAGACATGGGGGTCAGGCTGCACTTTGCAAGTTCAAATCAGCGGGTCAGGACCCATGCAACCCTTCCTTCTGATAGGGTCAACACACTGACGGCCGATTCATGGAAAAGTGTGCATTGATCCCGCAAAGCCTGCGTGCCGAGAATGACTCTGCGCGAGCCTGCGCACATACGTTTGCATTTGCGCTCCGCGTATTCATGGAAACACGCATTTCAACCAGACCCGCAAATCAAAACCAGCTGTGTGAAGAACGCCCACAACAAGCCTCCACGCAAACCAAAAACATAGCCAGAGACCAATCATCCCACAAACCTCCGGGTACACCATTGACTCAACACCCAGCACCCCAACCAATCAGCCAGTAACGGCAGCACCTCAGCAAAGTTGCACGATGCCCCACGCAAGTAACGGCTGCACCCTTGCCAACCTGTGTGAGCTCCCACGTAATTAACAGTAGCACCCCAGCCAATATGTACGATGCCCCAAACGAGTAACAGCTGCACTCCTGCAAACCTGCACAAGCCCCCTCCATAAGTAACATCAGCACTACAACCAAACTGCGCAATGCCCCACGCAAGTAACGGCTGCGCCCCGGCGAACCTGCGCAAGCTTCCCCATAAGTAATGTCAGCACCACAGCCAATCTGTGTGATGCCCCACGAATGTAACAGCTGCACCCCTGCAATCCTGTAAATCTTCCAACCTACTCCCTGCACACGAAAATAGCTGACAAATACCCAGACCGTACATCAGTGCCCTCAAGCCTAGATATGATATGATATGATATTTTATTTGTATCAATCTCGTACACAAGTGTTTCACCAGCCCCCTCCCCTATTCCACTACACAACGGAGCCCTCTGACAGTAAACCCCCTTCCCCTGGCCCCTTGACCTCCGTCATCACCCCCAGGCAGCCTCAAGTACTAAAACCACCCACCAGTCCCCCTCACCGCCCACACAACCCCCAGGCAGCCTCACAGGTCCACACACCACCCCATCACTTCTGCCACAACCTCAAGCAGCCCCCTGACAGTACACCCCATTCCCCACACCCCCTTACCTCTGCCACCACCCCCAGGCAGACTCCTCAAGTACTGACACCGCCCATCAGCCCCCTCACCTCTGACAACACCCCAACCTGGCCCTGCCACTTAACCCCCCTACCAGTCCAAAGGTGAAAATCAACTTAGCTCAACTCCACTGGCCTGCCAGCAACATGAACCACACTGGCCACATACCCACAAATGTGGCCTCATTATGAGCCTGGTGGTCCAAAAATAAGGGTGCTGGTAGCAATGTACCAGCACCCGTTCTGGACCGCCAGACTCCAACTATGCCTGCAGGGGCCGTTGCCCCCGGCAGTTCTGACCTGCTGGGGTCGCCGGCCCCTGCAGGCATGGTATTCACGGAAGCACCAGCACCATTATCAACAGTGCTTGTGCGTCCATGTCCCCATTTCCCATGGGACTCCACGGGAATGGGCACTTACACTTTCCGATTCTGAGACCCCGGGCCGCCGGGACTTGTAATGTCCCACTGACACTGGGATAGCAGGTGGGGGAGTTTGGCAGTAACCTGCCGGTAGTACCAGTGGGTTACTGCCGAAATCGTAATGAGGGCCATAAACATGACAACTGGGAGCACTGATGCAGTATCCGTGTGTTTAGCTCTTTGCAAGACTCTCTGGTACATCACAACTAGTGGCACACCACAAGGCCAGCAGAATGTAGCACCAGCAACACAGTGAAAGATCCATATAGCTGACACCGTAAAGCTACGGAATTCAATGTGACGTATCATTGTGCCCATGTCATGTGCCATTGCATTGCAATGGCCCAATGTGCCATAGGTGAATATCTGAGGAGGACACACGTCCAAGGCATCACTGAAAGCAAAGAGACACATGTAATGTGAGGGAAGAGTAGCAAGCAATGAATGAAGGGACTCAGGTAGGAAAGCTTAGCATTCCAAGGCCCTGCAACTAACACAAGTTGAACAGCCATGTGTTGTGGTGAACTAAAGTCTGACAGTGTGTGAGCCAAGTAGATGCATGATGTGTACAGTCAGATATAAACTAATTCACAGGTGATGATGAAGCATTCCAGTGGCAGATGTGCACCATGGCATGTGAGCACCCACTGGCTGGTACTTCATGTGTGTTGGTGGGTGGAGATGCATTGGGAGGCAGCCCCCACCTAACCCCACAACTAATGAGTACATGACACACACCCACAGTAAGGCCCCCAACCCACGTGACAGTCACCAAACAAATGCATAAGGAAATGAAACCAAACAAAATCCAGCACATGAACAAACACACTACACCTGTGTGATGAACAAAGAGAAAACTGTATTAGAAATATGTACAATACGACAACAAACTACGTGGAAGGGGGAAAGGTTCAAGGGTATACTGGACAAATTAAAAAATTAAAATCAACACCATGAACTATATACATGGGCAGCTGGCTCAATAGTCCCTCATGATATCCTCCAGGGCAGAGTCACATTCATCATCCTCCACCTGCAGGCGGGCCTCTGTCCATTCATGGACAGCTTGCAGGCTCTCAACCTCCACACCTCCTCCTCCATATCCCTGCAATCCTCCTCCAGGACCCACCACTGTGTCCTTCCTTCCATCACGTCTGCCCTTGCCCTAGCAACCCGTGTCATCCTCACCTGCTGCATCTCCGCCATCAGCTGCAGCCTAAAGTCCATGCAGACGCACACACCAAATTGCAAAAGCGACTGCTCTCCTCATGCCAGGTGACTGTACATTGCTCATCCGCTTGCCTCCTCGATGTTGATGGGCCCTGCGAGGATTGCCCCAGGCCACTCCTATTCTGCTGCTGACTGGCCAAGCAAACACTGCGCAAGTACCCCTGCTGTCTGGATGTTGTCGCACGGGGAGGGGGGCTACAGCACCAGCACTGTCCTGATGTGCCAGCTGTCCCACTGATACCTGTCCCTGTGAAGGTATCTGGTCAGGCACAGTGATCACAACCTCTGTATTTGCTGAAACTTCCACCTGAGGCAGGGACATGCTGACCACCAGACTGGGTGGTGTGAGTGGGTTTGGAGTAGAGGGAGCCGTGATGGAAACTCACAAGGAAGGCCCCTGGAGGACGACTGGGGCACAGAGGAGGCATTGGAGGAAGGGGCAGCTGAATGTGCCAGCACAGAGACTACCCAGGAGCAGTGCATTTACCAGCTGGCCGTGGTAGAGGGGTATCAATTTGTGATGATGTGAGTGCTCGGAATGCTAAGCTCTCCCTTGATCACAAATCGAGGATGTCTGCTTTGCAATCCCAGCCAGCAGGGTGTGCATCATCTCAGGGGTAATTTCCATGGCCCCAAGGGGGGGCACAGTCTGGATGGAGGCATCGACGACGGTGGTCATTGCTGCCTCAAATGGAGCAGGGACAGGAGGTTGGGCAGCTCCCTCCACGGTGCACTGCATGTCCTCCTGTCCCTGGCCTAGGGGTGCAGCCTGAACACCATCCTGGATGCCCCCACCTGAACCTGTGCACTGGTCTTCACCTGCCTCCTCCTCTGCCACCCCCTCCAACACCCTGGATAACTCCAGAGAGCCTTTCTCCCTGGATGGACCCTCAGTTCCCGCTCCCTGATCCACAGCCACTGAGGATTCGCCCACCACAACAACCTCCTGGGACGTAACCCCAGCAGCTCCACCCGATGGAACTTTCCCTCCCCCAGCCAACTCACCCACAGATGATGTGGAGTCAAGTCGGGCTGCCGGGGTGTGCCCTCAGGTCTGGTGGTCTTGTCCCTGCCTTTATGCTCCACAGCGATGCCTCCGCCCTCATCACGATCTGCAGCAACTGTTGAGAATTGGGACAAAAAGGTATTGACATTAGTAACCGCCATCAATGGATGTGTGTCATGCACAAAATAAACATGACCAATCATGCAGCATGTACTAAACATGAACGGACACACACACACAATGCACACAGACATGTAGGTGCCCAGGCAAACTGCAATCCAAATGCCGCATGAATGTAGTGTGAAGGCACAATCACAGTCATGATACATGCACAGGTCAACAAACCACTTTCTACAGTGGCCAACAACACATCCCCGAAAACAGGCAGCGCCACCATACCAATGAACAACAAACACAAGAATGACATTCAGCCATGTGCATGTGAACACCTGCCATCAAAAAGACAGTCACCAATGTCCTCATGCAACAGCATGACATGCAAGCAATATGTACCGGCACACATATCAGTGAAAGAATTGCACATGTCAGGTGGCCAGGCATACAAATCTTGTATGTACACACATACACTTGTGTCACACATGCTGTGGGATGAGCGGTCACATCACAGTCATGAGCAGTCAATGCATCAACTCGACATATGCTAGCATCAATGCACATGTGTCATTATCAGCCGATATGTGGCTGCATTGATGCACTGTCAGGTGTGCCACACATGGACTCATACATAATGCTCGTCACTCACATGCCCACAACATAGCATGTTCAGATGTCATGTCCAAGCACTTTCTCCATGCTCACACAAGTGCACATGCCCGAGTACAACAAACCATTAAAGCTCAATATTCCAATACTCGCGCAAATGCCAGTATACAATGTCTGACACCACGAATGCCCAGCATTGGCATGAGGCAGCAATCAGCTCCATCTCACAACACACATAACCCAAAACAGAGGTGGCATCTGCAAACATGCATGCCACACATACGCTGTACATGATTGTCCCACATGGGTACTCACCAGCGGCATCCAGGCAACTTCACCAGGCAGAGATCTGGGAGTGGAGGTCCGGATAGAACCTCTCAAGTACCTGCAGCTCCATCTGGGTGAACCGGTGGCAGCCAGCACGGTACACCTCCACAGTGGGTTTCAAATTGAGGGCTGCCACCACCAGATTCTCAGCCTTTCGTCGTTGCCCAGCTGCATAGCTGGGTTGAAGAGGGCATCAAAGGCTCCCAGGACCCGATCCCCTATGATGCCAACTTCGGTGGAGGTGAAGTGGGCAGCACCCTGCCTTGATGTGGTGCACTCCTCAGATGATATAGATGGTGCAGACATGGCACCCCGAGGCAGGTATGGGCTTCCCAGGTCCTGGGTAGGTGCAGTGGAGCTTTGGTGGTGTTGGCAGAGGTGGTAGTCCCGGCGGGTACAGAAGAGGTGGGCGCAGGCCAGACACAGGAGTTCAGGAAAAAGTGGGACAGCTGGCACACCAAGACAGTGCTGATTGCAGGCAGGCACTCACTCACAATTAGGCAGCAGCAGTATAGGAGTGAGGCAGACAAAGAAGGGCCGGAGGAAGCAAATACAGCAGGAGGAACAGTGGTGTGTGTCTTGCATCTGCAGCAGCAAATAGTAAAGGCCCTCAACGCGTAATTTACGTCCTGCCTGTGGTGACACAACACACCTACGTGGCATGCATACGCGGCTCACAGCAATGACACTGCGATATAAGGCACGCAACGCGCATCACTGGTTGTGCACGTGAAGGTTACGATTCTGACAAGTTTTGCAGGTGTGTATTGGGGTGCAATGCAATCCTTACTTTCAGGTACTGCGTAATGAATTTTTTTGGGGGGGGGGCGGTTCGCCTCTGTGCATACGTGCATGTTTTTGTGAACACAATTTTTCAATCTCTGGGTGCCTGTGTGTATCGCGTACCACTTCTTTTGACTTTACTGAAGCTTTCCGGGTGTAACATATGCATTTTTTTAGTCCCTGGGCGACTCTGCATATCATGTACCGTACATCTAACCTTTTGGGGGACATTTGAGCCTTGCTGGACCACACTTCTACATCACACATAATGTAGACTGTTGCCTCTCTCATATTGCCCAGGACAAAAACTTGGTTTGCCTTCCATTCATCCATTACACCAGTGGCATGAGTGGAAAGGCCCCAAGTGGGAAAGGGAGCAGACAGGGTCAGGGCAGGGGATGTGGTGAGGACACATTTGCCCCAGTCCAGGGATCGGGGACGTGGTGTGGAAAAATCTGTCCCAGCTCCAGGGGGTCGGGACGACTCATCTGCCACAGCCCCAGGGAGTCAGGACGTGCTGTGGAAACATCTTCCCCAGACCCAGGAGGACATGGCAGGCCCTGTCCTCAGGTGGCCCGGCACCTGGACACCAATATGGTCCCAGCCAGACAGGAAAAATATAACGTAATAATATGTTGAGGGGCACTCCTGTTCTTTAACAAACTGATGAAAATATCAGATGTATTCATGTATTCGTGAAATATACTGTTAAATTATTTCAGGTGCAATGGGGTATTGACTCCTGACCTTTGGAGATTACCTAGAACAAAATACCTATATAACCTGTTGTCACCAACAGGCAACCCTATGCACTCCCATGAGGTCCAATGAACCTCCCAATTTTCATAGGACGTAAAAAACACATCAAAAATAAAATGTCTGAGTTGCTGTACAGATCACAGACACAGTGCAGCAGTGCTCCAATTTTCACAAAGAAAAATGTACTCAAATTCAAAACATAATAAAAAAGGTAACACTTTCAATTATGATGGTTCCAATTCACCATCTAAAACTTTCGGTCAAAATCATCATGTGCTCACAGTTTTTAAAAAACATTATCACAGGATTTAAACACTTTTATGACATCAAGATTCCTTTTGTTTAAAACAAAAAACATGACCAATACTGGTTCTAAGCAGAGTCCGAACATTCAATTCATGGCCTACGTGTTTCGGACGTAATATCCTTCATCAGGGCCTGTTCAACACTGATGTATCATTGTAACAATTTCCAATTGCATCTGTAATTCTGAAAGTAAATACAGTAATCACCGTTATGATCTAATTATAAGCGTATTATCCAAAACTTAAATTCCTTTGGACAATATCTATTTGGCTAACCTTAAAGCTTTCATGCTTCAAAAACACAGTAACATATAATTCTGGAAACTTTAAATTCAAAATTCTTCACTTTTCCATGTTATTTCTTTCTGTAAAAGTTTCTTATTAATAGCTAACAATGTAGTGCATGCACTGAAATGTCCTTGCGGATTGTTGTACATAGGGATGACCACACGCAAAGCAAAAACACGTTGGACAGAACATAAGTCCTATATAAGAACAAAAAATCTGAAATCACTGGTCTCAACCCATTTCATGGAAGCGAGACATAACATTGCTCAAATTATCACAGGACACCTGGCTTATCAAGGCCATTTTCTACAAACAATTCCAAGCTTAACAGCCTTTAAGTAACTTACTTGGCAAAATCTCTTGACATCCTTCCAAAACTAGTATCTTTGAATGAATCATCACTGCTCATTATTATTGTCATGAATAAAGGTTACTCTTTCTCTCCTGATGAACCACTCAAAACCTGAATGGGGAAACACGTTTTGAGAGAATATTCAAAGAGAACATTATTGAATTGGAAATATTATTTGGACCTATGAATACGTTTTTTGAACTGAACTGTGGTGTGAAGTAACACCAGCAAATCAAGAATAAAATCTCAAATAGAGCACAAGCTCATTAACAATTTAAACACAGTGTCAGCCTGTTATTCCAATATTTGACTCACCAGTAAACATCTTGTTTTTATTGAACACTAAGGTTGGCGCATTAGAGAATTATTCCCACTCGAACTCATTTTCACTAATTGACAGTTTGGCAGCCACACTTCTTGGCAAACCTCTCTGCAAGACAACCAATCTTTGGAATTAACTGAGGTGTCACCAAGGACTAGCATGGTTTGGCTGCTTTTTTGTTCAAAACGTGATGTCCAAGAGAGGGTTGCAGACCTGAGCCAATGACAGGGGCAGCACAGTACCGGCAATGGTCCCTTGCATCAGGCCGCTGTGGGCCCCGCACATGTGGTGGATGTGTGCAGGCTGGGGAGACAGAGTGGGAGCAGCAGATAGTGCATGCTGCCATCCAACATGGCAATATGTTGGACAAAATTGCAGAGGACATGGATAACATGGTCAAGACCATGACACCACCAGCGGCCCGGGTAGAGCAACATCTGCAGCTCATGAGGTCCTCATGCTGCTCCCACTGACTGTGCATGGAGTCCAACATCAAGGGCAGATGGGTTGATCTGTGGTGTCTGCAGGGGTCTCTACATGCAGATGCCCAGGCAAACAGAGAAGCCCTGAGGCATGAGATGCAGGCCATGAGGACTGCAGTGCTTGACAAACTTTCAGCCACAAGGACACTGATACACGAGGCGATGGATGCCTTCTGGCAGACACTCTCCGAGCAACTCTATGCATCACGGGTGAGCATGCATACAGACTTTGCAACCATCTGTGAGCACATGCATGAGGACCTCACTGCCCTTACAGTACTGGTGCATTCATCCATGTCACGGCTGCCCGTGGCCATTGAAGACCAGGCCTCGGCACTGCATGGTAGGGCTCCAACACCACAGCCAACTTCAGATCAACTGCAGGATAGGGGCCAGCACAAACCAGCCTCTTGGTCCATCGTTGTCATGAGGTCCATGAGCCCATCGAGGAGAATTTTTTCAATTTTAATATTGAGATGCACCCTCCTGCCCCCTCGAGGGTGGACACCGCCCCTCCTTCTTCTTTTGCACAGGAATGGTGTGTTTTTTGTTGTTGTTTTTGTGTCCCCTTGATTCAACATGGATACTTGGTTGTTCTTTTTTAATACCCAGGCCCGGATTGTGACATGTGTTTTTGTTTTGCCCTTTCTAAGGTGGAATGTTTTGTTTTCTTTTTGTTTTTCCATTGAGATGTGCAGTTGCCATCTCAAAGGCATGGTGAACGCAGTTGTGGAAACTTAGCCATGCACAGTGATGTCAACTGCCATGGCTGCCTTGAGGTCAACAGGATGTGATGTGCAGGTAACAATGGGTATATGGAATCTCCACACATATGTGCTGTATGCATGATTGTGAACTATCGCTGTTGAAATGCAATGTCCCATGTTGTTGCAGTGATCCTGATTAATCTGGTGACTGCACTCCATGGGAGGTCCATCCTGCACCCTTTCACATCCCTGGTCCCCATGCCCTCTGTGAGGCACTGGCCCTCCTTTCACGTATTTGGAGGTACAGTACATGGTGGAGGTCATGAGGTAATCACATCATGCCAGCTTGGTCAGCATGTGAACATATGCACTGTCTCTCATGTTCTGTCTGTATTATATGTCGCCATGCTTTTTGCATGCATGACCCATTTTTACTAGTTTGGGGGTAATCCCCCAGTCACGGTTAATGGCTGTCCAGATGTGTGACTGTCCACTTGCATGTGTGTTTATGTGTAGTTACACTTGGATGCAGGTGTATTGTTTTGGTGGATGCAATTACCCAATTGACGCAATTGATGGAAGCGATTGGGCAACACTTGTCACACTTTAGCCATTGGGCCTCATTACAAGTGTGCTGGTCTTGTAACAACGGTGCCGGTAAGCCTACTAGCACTGTTGTTACCGGACTCGCACACTACGAGTCTGTGGGCGGGTTCCGTCCCGCATGCCAGGTTCAGACGTGGCGAGCGGAACAGCACCCGCCTACAGAGTTACAGGGAAGCACCGTTATTAACGGTGCCGGTGCTTCTGTGGTAACAGCGCCTGACTTCCCAGAACGCCGGGGTCATAATCCCCCGGTGATTCCGGCAAGCCAGGTTCCGGTAAATAATGCAAGTCTGGCGGCAACCCGCCAGTAGCACGGGCAGGGTTACTGCCGGACTTGTTATGAGGCCCATTGTTAGTATTTCATTCATTCTGGATGTTCGTACTGATTGATAGCATGCATTCTCTGGGCATCTGCACTCTGTGTATTTTGGTTCTCCTACCCTTGCCTCACTGACCGTGATGACATCTCCTTACTGACACCCTTCTACTCCCCCTGGTCCCATGTATCCTGCCGGGCCCTACAGGTGTACTCCCTATGCACACTACTCTTTGACCTGTGCCACTTCCCAATCCACTCCCTTCTCCACTTACAAGACCTGCCCTGCCACTGTTCCACATGTACCACACACGTTGATTCTCCGGTCTGCTCATCCTCCACTGCACCGCTTAATGGCGTAGTCTCTGGTGATACAATTTATGCCATTTGTACACATTGACTCCACAGGACAGGTTTGTCAGACTTGGTGCATGCAGGGTTGTACAGATATGCGCATTTGTACCCCTGACAGTTTGCTTCTGTGTTACCCAATGAGGTCACTTTTTGTATAGTGTTTCTACTGATTTTCTACACCGGGGTATGTTGCATGTTTCTTGGTTTGCATTACTTGTTCATCTCATCCAGCATTGTCAGTGAGTGCACATTGTGTGTGCACATTGTGTACCCATACATCTGTAACTTTGTCCACTCCAAATAGCTTGTCTTCATCTGTTCTCCCCGTGTGAGTTGCGAGTGCACCCTGGAATACATGCACACTTACTGGGACAGTCTCACTCAGGGTGGTTGATCTGTTGGGGGGTGAGTGAACAGCTGCATGTTGTCCAGAGGTCCATTTGCAGTGGTGTCCAACAGGGGTGAATGGTGGTTGGTGTAGGGTATGGGTATGTGGGTGTATGCACTTCTTTGCAGGGATTTAGCATGCATGGGTCTTTTTCAGATCTGCATGCCATGGTAGGTGTTGCCAATGGTTTGTCTGATGTGGAGCTGATGATTGACCTTTCACATGTGCTCATTCTTTGCCAGTCTGCCCTTCTCCGTCACCCAATTTTGCAATTCATGGCCCACTACATGTGGTACTTTTCCATCTATATTCCTTCCAGGCTCTCTGACCAGGCTACTTCTGGCAAAGGTGTTCATGCCTCTGTCTTACTCGCTTGGACAACTTCTCTCTGCCCTCACCCACTGTAATGTTAGACATATCCATCTTTATCTCCACTCCGGCCAGTCTTCTCCTTGCAGTGCTTTTCACCTCTCTCTCTCTCTCTCTCTCTCTCTCTCTCTATCTCGCACTCCACTCCACTGCTAGGCAATGGTCACTCTGTGTCCTGTCTCCCTCTTGCACTCTGTCATCCTTCTATACTGGTTGGTCCATACCTCTTTTCTTGCTCCCTACATCAGTTGTCATGGATGTCCAGTATCTTTATGTTGTTGCAGTGCAGGTTTTTGCAATTTTAAAATGTATTTTTCGGTGGGATGCAGTGGATGCAAGCCAGGTGAGTACCCTGTGTAGGTAAGTGAAGGGCACCGAGCATGTCACTTGTGTTGTGGTTCGTGGCAGGGAGTCTGGCACTGTGTGGGGTCACTTTTCTTTTACTTGAATTGAGGTGAACAGGTCCAGCTTCATGGGTGCATGTGACACATGTTGATGGTGGGCTGGTGTGTCTATGGTTGCTGTTTTATCAAGACAATCAGGGTGGCACTGGTTGCAGGTTCCTAGTTGTGAGGGGGGCTTTCACTGTAGGTCCTTTGTTGGTGAGTTTTCATGAGGGTGGCAGCTGTTTGTGTGCTGTGACACATGATGATGGTTGTGGTGGTGAGTGTTTGCTTGTACTTCAAACATGTGTCTGGCCTACCACAGTACATCCCATACAATGATATATAAATGGTCATGGCTACCCACACAGGCAGTCCAATCTTGGGCCTTCTTCCCCTTCTATGGATGCTGTCCCAAGACAAATCCACACACATAACAGCATTGCTAGCCATTCATGGGATGCCATGTTCTCCACAGACACCAGGCACACACCATTGTGCAGGGTTTGGTGGTTGCCCTGATGAACATGTATCGTGCATGGTACACCCTCCCATTTTATGAGGCCTGTTGACAGCTGCTTAGTGCATCTCAATGCTCTCTTCAGTTCAATCCACATGTGACCCAAATCAATCCAGTCACAGTTAAGTCTGCCTTCCCTTCCACTTTCCTGTTGCCTGGTCACTTTTGTGTGCCTTTGTCCTTGGTCTTTGTTTCTCATTGCTTTCTCATGTCAGCTTGTCTGTTTCATGCCAGTTTCCTCAGTGACCTGCCTTCCAGTATGACAGTTGCCCCTGGGAAGTGCTGCTTTCTGCCAGATTCTGTCTTTTGTGCAATTGGTGATATTTTTCAATCACATCTTCTTGGACTTTTCATTATCGGCTCCCCTGCCAGTGTTTACTACACTGTCCCAGTGTCAAGTTATTGAGGAGATGCTATATTGTGGCATTGAGAGAACTTCCAGAGTGATCCTGGGTTACTGTCCTCTCAGTGGTCTCTTCTGGTGGTTCTCTCAGTGTCATACTGACTCTGGCCATATGCGAGTGTTCAGAATATCCCATCAGCAGGATTATGGGTAAGTTTCACTGCATGGCACTCGGGGTGAGGCAGTGTAGGAGTTGTGGGTGGGTAAGGTATCATTGTGTGTGGTGTTCATGTTGTATTGGCGTGAGGTGGGTGGATCAGGCTGCATGGTTGCTGGGAGGTGATGTGTGGTTGGTGAGTTATTGTCTGCATTTGTTGCATTTCACTCAGGGGGATACATGTTGCTGTATGTTCGGGTGCATGAATGTGTTGCCTGCCCTCACATTATTTTGTCTTTCTCAGCAGAGGCATTCTGCATGTGAAACTGGTTGCTGCGATTGAAAGTGAAGTTGCTGCTAAATGCATGTACAGGACACAGCATCAGGGTTTGGTGGTTTCCAGGACGACAGAGGGGGACATCCATGGATTGCACAGTCCAGCTGGTGCAGGCACACAAGGGATAAGGTGAGATGTGCATATTTCTTGCAGTGCACTTGGATTTTTCTGGCTCGTCATGGCAGCTTCATTGTGACTGTGTATTGTGAGCATAGTTTTTGTCAAGGAAAGGTTTGTCCACTCAGCCTGTTTATTGTTATGGGACATGCATACCAGGTCCAGGCCTGTCCTCGCATGTGTTTGTTTTTTGCCTCCATTTTGTACTATGCCTTACTACTTGTGGTCTCATGTGTGTGTTTTGGTGTCTACATTCGCATCAGTTATTGTTCATGTGACAGTGGTCAGGGACTTTGTTACTTGTGCTGTGTGCATTTGGCTGTACTACATGGACACTGTTGGTTCAAGTTGCTATGACTGTGTTGGTGATTTTTGCACAGCCATACAGATTAGGGGCATGATTCACAGAGTGTTTCCCTATTGGATTGCAGCATTAGTTGACGCTTCTGTGAATCAGGCCCTTGGGGTGTTTCACCCACTTTTTCACACTTACAAATTGGCTCGGATTCAGTGGTAATTTTTTTATGGGGTGCATAGTCTTCCTATTCACAGTATCTATGTAACATGTGGAATCTTGCACCCCTGCTTTCCCCCTCACAACAACATGGACAGGTTTCAGCCTGTACTTCACGTAGTCCCACAGGTGTACTACTATAATATTTAGAGTGGAGGATTGGAATTAGTGAACATATTGCTTTTGATGTCCACGAATGACTAGTTGCTAAGAATTGAATGTTGCCAAATTGATGCATTTTTCTCTTCCAACATGTTTTTTTAACCTTTTTATGTATTTTTCACATTTGTACATTTGTACTGCCTCCAGAATCATTTTACTCCCAACTTTGCAAAGTGGGAGTGGTATACTCCCACTTAAAAATCTCATCTGGGGTTCAGTTTGTGCATGTTGTTTTATATCTAGTGGACACACACAATTGTGCCCTGCCAGAGGCACATTCTCAGGGTGTTGTTGTGGGCATGGAGGATAGGCCCCAATTCATCATTGATTGGCACCTGGGAAGTGGCTTCAGTGTGTGTGCTCCACAGGGTCTGGTTTTTATGCGAAGTACGATTGATTGCACCAGCTGGGTGTAAACAGCCTCTCCACATGCCCTTTGGCCAACCATTGGCTAGGGTGGTGTCATGGGTATGAAACCCTCTGTTAAGCACCTCTCTTATTCAGTTCAGAGAAAGACAATAGACAAGCAGCTGGGAGTCATGTGGTTTAGAGCCAGGTGCGCACGCCATCTTCAGAGATCACACTAATGCATTCAGTTCTATCCAGGGTAACACTAGTGGCCTTGGCACCAGTACTTAGTCACACTTCCTGGTGAGGAGTTCCCATTTCCTGTTTCCCCCAACATAGAGCTGGCATTGGGGAGTGCGGTCTAGTCTCTATATAAGCCACGCCCGGCGATCAGTCTGTGCTTCGCATGCATCTGTTTTCACATGCTCACCGTCACACGGATTCAGAAAGGCAAGCAGAAGCTGAAGCCTTGTTTCCCAACCCAGCAGGAACCCAGCTTTTACCTGATTCCAACTCAGCTACAGCACAAACCGACCACCGGTTTCTAGGGGGACGTAAGGTTCCATTCTTCAGTTTCAGCTACGCGGTTCCTCGAACAGTTTCCTGAAGTGAAGTTTCGAAGGTTTTTATTCTGTTGTGCATCATGGCTCCGATATCTGCAGGACACAAGAGAAAAGAATAAACAAGTATGTTTCATCCGCAATATAAACTCCACTGCAAATGGACAACAACAGTTGAAAGCGCAGCATTAAACCCACGCTCAGCAAGTACCCTAGCTGCAGAGTACTCTGTATCTTGGCAGTTTTTATCGCATGCTGCCAGCTTGGCAGTCTTCACATAAATAGTGGACTCAAACCAGCACTAACGCGTGCCTAAGTTCACCCTAGGAACTTGTAAACTAAAACACAGGAATGTGGCCAGAACTGGGCAAAGAAGCATTTGCCTGCCGCCCAGAGACTTCAATTGGTGAACTTACCTGGCGAAAGACGCCCTCGACGGGTCAGTGAAGTAACTGAACCCTACCACAGATTCAGTGGCCCTGCACCTCGCAGGATGGAGAGCCCACCAAACCAAGCCTAAAGGTGAGCTCAGTTTTGAAATCTAGAGACGACACATAAGGTGTCAGGGAAGGAGGGTTTGGGATAAACCATTGAACAAGTTTACTGAATTCCTTATTGTATCAGCAGGTCAGTCCTCGATACTCCAGTCCCTTCCAGTAAAGGGAAGAGCGTATCTGAGCAGAAGGAAGTACAGAGGGATCCATTGCTCCCGCAGAGTCCAGGTGAGTGTGACAGGTGGTGCCTGTGGGTGCTGGCGGTGTCCCACCTGAATTTCTACTGGTGCCCCAAGCCGTGGGGTGACATTGTCCGGTACACATGCAGCTACTATGATTCTACATACTACTAGTGATGAATATAGCAACACCCCACCAGAATGGTCAAGGGAGCGGAACCGTGATTTCAGCACTCCGAATGTGCGCTCCCCTTTTGCCCTAGTGGCTACATGTGCTGTATTATATCTCACCTCAGCTGGTGTTATGGGATTCCGGATTGGTGTCAACATGAATGTTGACAGCGAGTAGGCACTGTCTCCGGTAAATGTGTACATGTTTGGTTGTCATTGTCATTTATTGTCAGGGTCTATTGTTCAGTGTGTGATATGTATGCATGTGCATGACCGTTCATACTCACCAATGAGCCATGCATTGCCATGTATTCCAGATGCCAGGGCCCAGGAAAGTGGTGACTGGCAGAAGATGTATCTATCATGTGTGCTGCACGGGAAATTGGCATACACTTCTGTGATGATTCCATTGGCATGACACACTACCTGCTCATTAATGGAGTGCCAGTGCTTACAATACTGGTAGATGTGCTCCGTCATTCGAGGTGGCTGTAGCGCAACATGTGTGCAGTCAATTGCACCTAGCACACGGGAAAGTGTGCTATTGCATAAAATTCCTGGATAACTGTCTACTTTTCCACCACTGCTCGGGGCATATGTATGTGCCTGCGTACACATGCACATGTTGTTATACAAGACAATACCTGGTGTAGACTGTGGGATTGGGTGGCCCGTGATATCCCACCAACTATTGCAGTGGTTCGCTGGAGGACACAATTACAATGAAATGAAGTGCTGTTAGCACTTTTTCTAAGGCGGGTAAGGGCTTGGGAGCATATGGTGGGTGATGCTAAGCCATCTTCCCACTCCCTAACGAGATCTAGGATTATATGGGTGGCGGGACGTGTACTTGCAATATACCTGGTCATCTGGCATCCCAAACAGCTTGCTGCGTGGTGTGAAGATCCGGGCCCTGGACATCCTCCTCCTCCTGCGTTGTCCGTGCATGATAGCTTCTACTATTGCTGTTTTCATTGTGGCTGTAAACGTTGCTTTGTTGTGTGTTGCATGCTTCATACACATTGGTTCCTATGCACGTTGTAGTTTACGCCTATCATGTGGCAGATGGATCACAGGGTTTGGGTGTGTTTTTTGATGATGCAACATTCTGCGTTGAATTCCATGAATACTGTTGGATTTCTGTTGGAATGGACACGCAATTGCTTAGACGTGGTTTGTCCCTCAACAGGCCCACATTTTCACATGTTCTTCCTCATTCTGCATGTTCCGCCCACTATTTGGGTCGCTGCTTAGGTCCGGCCCATACTCTGCTTGGCGCTTGCGTGTCGGGCCTGCGAGAACGCCACGCAAGTCCCGGTAAAGTTCCAAGCAGTCAGCTCCATGAATCAACAAACAGGGATTTGCATGCATATTGGCACGCAAAGTCCTGATTTTCCACGCACATTATTCCATGAATCGGGCCCTGAGTGTATTTAAATTTGATAACAACTCCACCAGTTATTAAAGTGTTTGGAAGTGGGTGCAATTCAGGATAAAATACATTAACAACAGAACTTATAATTAAGGAAGCAGTTTAACACGACAGAACAAAGGGTTCCTTTTATTTCCCTCAGAGATCAAGGGCCATATCCATGGAACATTTGGCATGGTGCAAATTGACTTTGCATTGTCAACAAACACCCTGATTCACAGAGCCGTGCAAAGTGTATTTCTGCAGTGCAAAATCACTTTGCACTGATGCAAACGTGGTGCAAAGTCGCTTGGCACTGCAAAAATACGCTTTGCACCACTTTGTGAATCAGGGTGTTTGAGTGCAAAGTGACTTTTTTCCATGCTAAAAATCCCATGAATTGGGCCCTTAATGCCCTAATTACTTACCAGTAACTTTACTACTCCAACGCTAAAACTTCTTTGGCTCGTTTGCCTTCTATAACCTGCCCCTTCTGGGGTGGGACCGTCAAATCTCTGTAATTTCCTGAATATACCAAGTCCCACATGTGGGTCAGTCAGGATGCCAGGGAGAGCGGAAGAGAAGGTGACTCAGATGAGGAAGACCTGGACTTGGAGTAATGAATATTACCAGTAAGTAATCAGTGCATTGAATCCTCGTCCTGTCTTCCTCGCCCCAGTCCATCACTGATGAGGATGTACGCAGCCAATGACTGAACTACAAATGAGCACACGACAGTTGACTGCAAACACATTTTATTATAAGGAAACAAAACCAATAACTCAATGGCCATCTGAATTAGCACACTGCAAGATAGCTACAAGAAAAGAACTCTCAGAGTCCTCTCTATAGGACAACATATAGTGCCATGCTAACATGGAAGAAGACACCTATGTTTCTGCCCTGCAGATCTCTTTCAGGCACACCCGTTTGAAAGGATGCTCACGAAGTACCCATCACTCTGATGAACCTCCTTTGTGGCACCTGAGGCAACAGAACCCTTGAGCATTGTATGCCACTGCACTAGCTTCTCGACCCCACAGCAAATGGTGGCTACTGGAGGCTTAACACCAGCATAACCAAGGCAAATGTTGCTAATAAGGAGTTGCATGAGTGGAAGCCAGCTGACATTTTCAAATAAACCTTAAGAGCTTGATCCACATCCAACAGATGTACAGTAGACCCATCTCACTCAAAAAGGGAAGGACATATCAGTACTTGTGAGATATGAAACACTGAGTCTACCTGCTAAGGGGTGAAAGGAGGTTGCAACCTGAGTACTAGCTCAGATGCCTCAAACGTAATGCATGGTGCCCTGCAGGACAGAGCCCCCAATTCCCCCAACCTTCATGCCTAAGGTACTGCTAAATGAATAACCACCCCAACATAAGCAATTTGAGAGAAGTGGTAGCAAGGGGTTGAAATGGGCCCCTAATTTAACCATCCAGCACCATGAGCAGGTCCCTTGCTGGCAACCCTAGTTTCACTGATGTGCATTACTTCAGAAGAGACTTAAACAACCTGGAAGCATATGGCTCCACCAGACAAATGGCACCCTGAGGTTTCTTGACCATTTTGATAGTGGCAACCTGAGCTTGAAGAGGTGATACCACCAAGCCCAACAAAAGAAATCATGCAAAAAATCCAACACCCTCAGAGGGTCATAGGACAATGGGGTTAGATGAAGCTCTGGACACTATTTTGAAAAGGAACCCTTCTGCCTCTCGTAGACCTTGATGGTAGCAGATTTCGGGCCCCCTGAAGCAAACCTACCACTGCTATAGAAATTCCCTTGGCAAGCATGTGTTTCTGTTCAGTTTACAGACTGAGAGATGTAGATTTCTGAGGCAGGATGGACCACTGCAGTGGGGACGGAACAATGTGTAGGACCCAAGGACGACAGGATGCCAGCTGAACTACCAAAGAGATCCACAATTTTCTCTTCCATATTGGAAGGACCACTATAACTTGTGTCCTTTCCCTTTGTATCTTAGCAAGGCACTGTGGGATTAGGGGAAAAGGGGGGGAAAAGGTACAATAATTTCTCAAGCCATGCATTCAACAAGGCATCCCACCCCCATGCCGACGGATCCCTGTACCTGGAACAAAATCTTGGCAGCTGCAAGTTTTCCCTTGCTGCCATCATATCGATCCACATAGGATGCCACCAACTGAAAATCAGGTGGAACAGCTTGGGATGCAGCCAGAATTTTTGTGATGATGGGAAGGCCCTCCTTAGGGAGTCCGCTTGTTCGTTGATCACCTCCAGTATGTAGGAGGCGTTCAGAGAAGAGGGATGTGCCGCTGCCTATGTGCAGATTGACTGGGCTAGGTCCTCTAGGGAGTGGCACAGGGTCCCCCCTTGTCAGTTGATATAACACTTTGCCACCATGTTGTGTGTGCGAACATGAACCCTATGTTGGAGTACCTAGAGCGCAAACCCCTGTAGGGCTTGGCCGATGGTTGCCAACTCTCTCCAATTCAATGTGTGGGAGACCTCCCGAGCTGACTACTGTGAGGAATTCAACCATCCACACGGGGAGTGTGATACTCGGCTGGGCTTTTTGATGTTTTGGAAATGAAAAAGAAAGATGGGAGATTTAACCTCCGAAAATGTGTGAGGCCATTTTGCACACATTTTCCCTGCTCACCGCACCACATACGCATAGTCCCGTATACTCTGGAAGGATACAGCCTACAGTTGCCGTCCTTGTAACGCTCACCTGATTCCCGCAGAGGCGCCGGTCTTGACTGGGTGAATGCCGTATCTTCAAAGGTGATGTGTAATACACGGTTGGCTCTTTGGGCTGGACCTCTGTGCACTGTATGTCTGACTCGAAGAGTAAGATGTCTGCAGATAGAAAATATGGGATTAATGAACTGGGGTTATTGGGTGCCTCTCTCCTCTTCCCTTTCTCTTCTCCTGTAGAACCCCAAAGGTTAACACCCTCACCTTAGGTAAGTGAACGCCGAGCTCTCCATCTGCCTCGGGGAAGGGTGCCGTAACCAGTTTCTTCACTGGATAAGGGTGCAGGCCCCTTGACCTCAGAGGACTGCTGTCCGTCGTTAACTGCACGAACGGTAAGTTCTGGGCACTTCAAATGTCTTAAAAGTCTTTTGTAATGATATCTCTTGTTTTGCAGGGTTCCGGCGATGGCGGATGGCGGGCTGATGAGAGTTGAGGATCGAACCCGCGTGAGGAATAGAAGCGCCTGGAAGCACGTAAGTAAGCGCTTGTAGCCTGCTTCACGATGCGCACTAACTGTCCCTTTTATCTTGCAGGTACAAGTTCGGAGCTTTAGAGAAGCTGAAGGGTGCTGGAATACCCACTGGATTCGGCGTGGGAAGGAGTAATGGCACGTGAGTAATAAAGTTGCCCAATGTCTTTAAACGCACCTTCTTTTGTCTTTCAGATGCCGGAATGCAGTGCGAAGACCTCCGGAGCATGCGAAGAGTAGGTAAGCCTTTGTCTTTCAGATGCCGGAATGCAGTGCGAGGCGTTGGTGACAGCCGATGGACCAGGTAAGAGATGCGCTGCCACTGAAGACCGTAGTGCTAACCTGTTCTTTCTTTGTCTTTACAGGTGCTGCTGAAGACTGGCCCTCATTACGACCCTGGCGGAAATCGAAAAACGATGGCGGAAATGCAATACCGCCATCGAATAGCGCTCGGTGCGACTATGACCCGTCACCGCAAAGTACGATGCCATTAGCGACACGGTAGTGAACGCCAACGCTAACTGCACCAAGTACGCGCGCGCGCGCCATGCCAAACCGTAAATACCACCATGGCGCAAGGGTACGCGAATTCCGACCCTAGCGGACATGTACCTAACGCCATCAAGCACGGCGGAAAGTACCATTCCGCCATGGTGAGAAGTATGGCATCGCGAATCAACCGTAAACGGCCCCACTGAGTGCCTGTACACCGCTCCCTGGCCACATAGTACAACTCCCCGTAGGTGCAATGAAGTCACAATGCAACCAGTGAAATGTACAAGTCACCCATGCATGCCAACGAACAAAAGAATCTCAAGAGGGGCCAATGGGAGCTGCAGGGCACAGATGGCACGAATACAGAAGCCATTCCAATGGACATGACCTCAGTCCCCCACCAAGAAACGCACGCAAACACAGGCACCTGTGACCAGCAATATTCCGAAAATCACATCATTCCACCAGTCCACCTGGCTGACCGGCATCTGTTACACAAAACCTAATCCCCCGCCCCTGAGCATGACATCATTCAAACAGTCATATTGGCAGCCCTCATCCCTGACCTCACTGGGCTTCGTAGGCAAACGCGCCCAGCACAGTACCACGCAACTATACTCCGAAGCTGGAACCCAATGCAGATCTCCTCACAATACATCGCTCCCCAAATAGGAATATGCCACATCACTTGCAAAGAAGAACGCTACACGGCCCATATCAGAATAGAAATTTAATGCACAACAAATTCACCAAGCCCATACAGCCATTAGGCCATGAACTCCAAAACACATTTCACCATTGTGGGCTGCATCCGCAAGAAATGACCAGCTACTTCTTGTGTGACGCCCTGTTCCTTCATGGTACACAGGGCCACATTCTCGTACGAAAAGGCAACATGGAAGCGCACAGAACCGCAGGGCCGTCCCAATGGGGAGGCACTAGTCCAGCTGAAAGGCCGAAATGTTGCTCCGAGCCACTAGTACTGCGTAAGGGCATGTGGCCCATTGGCGATCGTCCCATAAGATCGTAATGCTGCTCCACTGATTAACACGAAGCAGCAGGTGTCGGGAGTAAAAGCCATCTGCAGGAGTGGCATACAGATGGCAGTGGCAAAAGGGGAGGAGATACCTGTCAACCAAAAGAAAAGAAAAAGAATAGAATGGCCATCAGAACTACATTCGAACAACTCACTTCAATGATCACACTAAATCCACAGCCATATGCATGCTAGCCCACTCCAAAGGATCATCACCACCCCAAAACCACTTGCGACTCATAACTATCTATATCGAGGTGAAAACACCATCACAAACGAGTGTACCTGTGCATGCGTCTGTGAAAACAGAATCCATCAGATGGGATTGGTAATGTGCATGGACACAAGTGTCTGAAGGCGCGTCGAGACAGGGAGGGCTCAACAAGGCCAGATAGACGATGGTCCCACTATGGCAGCCCTGCATCACATAGCGCAGGGGAGGCGGACAGATTCCAAGAAGCCCTGTACATGGCAAACACTGTATCAAATCATCTGTCCATGCATCCATTCATCATTCCCTCATCCCGTAATGATAACGCCTGTTTCCATACTCACATAACATGTGAGAATTCCATTGAGTCTGTGCGTTATGCAGCCTGCAAAATCCACTGTGCCCCAGCCCGTAATTCCAGTGTTGTGAAGTAACATGTATTTGGGAACGTCCGGCCTCATCGTCCACTTCGCTATTGCGCATCCCAAACTATTCATATCAATCATTGCATCCTCGCCATGGCCCCTGTCCCAAGGACATTGAACAATAGAACGTTATATTTGCAGTCAGACCTGTGGGCATCTCCTCGCCGCTAGCAGATAACCGAAAGCGCCGCCCTTCGAATTCCTCATTTGCAACATCACGTCGAAAAGGCATCTGTGGCCGCTTGAAATCACAAATTAATCCATCTAGTGCGGCTGTGTGTGAAAATGGCAACTTCCTTCACTCACAAATGGGACGCCCCGCCCGTCGTTGCAACTCGGTACAGTGATGCATGAGGGTCCACCGTTACTCGAGTACTACGTTCCACTGACCCTTCACAAGTCTGTTCGCGACTGCAAAGATTGTATGTGAAACAATGGGACCATAGCCGAATGAACATATCAACCAATGTTACACGGCCATCGGGTACAAATACATGATTGTAATAGCAAGATGCCATTCCTCGAATTGCAGCGTTGTGTGCGGGACGTGCTCGGCCAAAGGGGAGAGCAGCTTGCACAGGTGGAATGAATCACCACAGGTGGAGGCCATACAGCCTGAAAACACATAAATTGCACACCCAGTCTCCTCCCACAACCACACCCACTCCGAAATGCTACCGGCAGGACTCGCGATGTTGGCCCTGGGGGACCTGATAGCACTGCAAGTACTCCAACTCCAAGAAGAAGACGAACACCAACTACAACCGGCCGCACGGAGGAGACGCAGGAGGAGGAGGAGGGCAAGGCAGGGCCAGCAAGGGCCGCCAGCACAGCCACTACCACCACGCAGGCAGCCCGCAATCCCACGCCTCCGAGCACATCCGTTCAACCTCACTGATGAGCAGATCCACACCCTCTACCGTTTGGACCGGGACACCATAGCCGCCATTGTGGACATGACACAGGCTGACCTTGTCAGCATGATAGATAGCCCAACCGCAATCCCACCCCTACTGAAGGTGGTGTCTGTACTCCACTTCCTGGCCACAGGCACCTACCAGCACACAGTCGGACAGTTGCATGGCATTTCTCAGCCACTGTTCTCACGGACACTATTGCAAGTGCTCGATGCCCTCCTGCAGCACGCAGACGACTACATCTCTCTACCACGCTCGGAGCAGGAAATTACCAACACAAAAGTGGGATTCCATGCACTTGGCGGCATACCGGGTTGCCTTGGTGCCATCGACTGCACCCATGTGGAATTGGTCGTCCCACATGCCATGGAGGCCCAGTACCGCAACCGAAAACAATTTCATTCTCTGAATGTACAAATGGTGTGTGACTCCAACAGGATCATTACACATTGTTGTGCCCGATTCCCTGGATCAACCCATGATTCTATGGTCTTGAGGAACTCAACAATACCACGCTACATGGAGCGACACGCAGGGTACAGATCCTGGCTACTCGGTGAGTCTCATTTCATGCATGATGATGTGGGGTATGTGATGCGGCAATGACCTGGCAGGAAGGGGGGGGGGTTCGTACGTAGCAATGGCATTCCACATAATTCGTTTATCGTCCACATACAGGTGATGCCGGATATCCACTGAAGAGATGGCTCCTCACACCAGTCCGGAACCCACGGGACCAGCATGAGGAGGACTACAACCATGCCCACTCACGTACCCGTGTAGTCATTGAACAGGCATTCGGCCTACTGAAGACTCGTTTCCGGTGCCTCAGCAGGTCTGGCGGGGCACTCCTGTACCGCCATGAGAAGGTTGCAAAGATGTTGATGGCATGTGTCATGCTACACAACATGTGCGTACGTAGAAATGTGCCCATGCCCCCTGACGCAGAACTGCAAGCACCTGAAGATGGTCATGATGAGGGTGGGGATGTGGCAGCACCTCAAGGAGTCCGCGAGGCACAGGAGGGCCGTGACATTCGTCAGCATCTCATTGATGCATGCTTCTAGCACTAACGCCTGGTGGCTGATACATGGACACGGGACTCGTGGCACTGTGTGTGTCTGGTACATGCACAATATGGACTGTACGCCTATGATGGCCTAGTACACAAAGATCATTGTCCACACATCTCATTGGTTGATCGTGCATTGTTTATGGCATATGTGATATCATGTTGAACACCCTATCGACCCGCCACCCAAGTGAGCCCAACACACCCCCTCCACCCTCCTACCTCCCCCCGAACACCAGTGTCCAAAGATGCTCATTGTCAGTGGGCAGTCGCTATTGCAAGCCCCCTCTGCGGGTATCAGGGGCACCCCTGCCTGTGGAGCGCAGGTTCCTCCCAGATCTACGTTGGGGGCTGCCCTGGACGGAACTTGCAACGGATGATGTCTCTGCCTGCTCACGTCCATGCATGTCCCTAAGGGTTTGTGAGAGCTCAGTGAGCACACGGCGCACTGCGGCAAGTTCGGCACATACGTCTTTGGACGTTGCATGCAGTTCCCCCCTCAGGCTCTCGGTGCTTCTCTCCATTTGGACTCTCAGGCTCTCGGTGCTACTCTCCATTTGTACTCTCAGGCACTCGGTGCTACTCTCCATTTGTGCCCTTAGTGTCTCTGTACTTCTCTCCATTTCTGCCCTAAGTGTCTCAGTTGATGTTTCTATGTCTGCCTTAGTGCCCCCACATTCATCGGCATGGTCCTTGAGGAGCGTGGCCAGTTGCTGCTGTTGCACGATTAACTGGTCGAGGGACTGTTGCCTCTGCTGGGCCATGGCCATTTGCGGTGGTGTCACAGAGTGGCTGTTCGCCTCATGTTGCCCTGCCACAGGGCTTGTGGGGGATGGCCAGTCGTCGTCTTGTGGGTGCCCCTGCGTGGTATCCTCATGGTGTACGGGATGGAACAGACAGGGGGATTGGGACAGGTCATGGATGGATCTGACTTCGACATCCCCGTCTTCTGTGTCGGAGCATGCTGCCATTAATGGGGTGTCACCTATGGTGCTGCTGCCACCAGAGGCAGTGCCTTCTGTGGCATCCATTGGGGGGACCTGTGGTGCTGCTGTTGTGGGCATGCTGGCTGCTGGGGTGCCTGTTGATGTTCCCTCCTCTGTGCTGCCACTTGATTTGTGCTGCTGCCGTGTCTTGATGCGTGCAGCTGAGGTGGAGGGTCTTTGGCCGTTGGTCTTGGCCCTCTTTGCAGGTGTGCTGGTAGGGGTGTCCTGAAGCTCGTCGTTTGGATCGGACCCTGTGGTGGAGTAAAGGAGGGCGAGCGTTATTAATGGGTCTGTGGGAATTGGAATGGCAATGTATCACATGCATTGGGGTGGTACCTGAGGGTGATTTGGGTCGAGGCCTTGGAGGTGCTTTCATTTGTGTGTGGAGTGAGGGTGCAGTTGTTTGGCAGCCTGCAGTTAGGGTGTGCCTGCTGCATGTGTAGTGGGTGTTTTTGGGGTTTTTAATTATTTATGTATTTATTGTGAGTTTTAAAGTGCGCTATCAGGCCAATGTGTGTGGACGTTCTCCTGGCCATGTGTTGCTGTTGCGCTATGTGGACACATGTGATTCACATGATTGGACATTGTGGATTTGGCATGGTTTTATTTGGGCCACCTACCGGATTCTCCGGATGTCTGCACTCCTTTCTCCATCCCTCCGACTCCCTCTATGCTCTCCATTCCAATGGTGGAGGCACAGATTTCTTCCCAGGGGGTCAACTTGATGGGTGATTCCGATCCTCCCCCGGTGGCTGTGGCAATGTTGCGGTTGGCAGAAAGTATGCTACGGACGCGTATCCGCAGGTCGTCCCATCGCTTTCTGCATTGCTGTGGGTTGCGGGGTGCGGTCCCCACCGCACTTACCCGCTGTGCCACCAGGGCCCATATGGCCTTCTTGTTCGCAAGTGCCGTCCTGGTCATTTGCGTGGAGAAGACGGCGGCGGCATTCTCCTGGAGGGTCTCTGTAAGCACGGTGAGTTCCTCACGGGAGAAGTGGACCTGCCGCTTGCGGTCGCACGCTTTCTTCGCTACTTTTCCCATTTTTCTTGGTTTCACTAGGGTGGATGACGGGTTGGGATGTGTCTCAGGGTAGTGTTTTTAGTGGTTGTGTGGATTTTGTGGTTTTATAGGTGTACGGCGTGTTGTTTCCCGTTCCGGGCCCATGTTTTTACTTCCGTTTCCGTATATTTACGGTCACCGTACTTTCCGGTTGGCGCTCACTGCGGTGTCCGCTAAAATGGGTGGCGGTATTTCACCTAGGGCGCCGTACGGCGGCGGTGTGGGCCGTTTTGGGGTCATTTCCGCCATCGCGGACTTTGCACTTCCGCCATGCCGTGGTGCTCGTGCCCGATGGGTCGGAATGGGCCGCACTTTGCTCCATCGTGCAATGGCGGAAACGCTATTTACGCTGTGGCGGTCCGGTCAGTCACTTTCTGCCAGGGTCGTAATGAGGGCCACTGTCTTTACAGGTGCTGCTGAAGACTGGATTCCAGGATGGTAAGCCTTTGTTCCCTTAGGCCCAGGATCAGAAGCAGAAGACACGATGAGCGTTCTGCTGCAGAGAATGCAGAATAACGCAAAGCAAGATTCATCCATCGGGTGTGGTTTAAATAGCCTGCTGTAGTGCTTAGGTGTCTCCTTCCACAGCCACGCCTAGGTAAGAAAAGAGTTCCTGCTTTCCAGAAGAGTTCCAGTGTTCTGAACCTAGGGAGTGCCTCCTGCCCCACCCAACAGGAAAAGTAGTCCCAAACAGAAGAGGATCAGGGGTTCAACTGGCAGGTAAGTAAGCAGCATGGTCTGCTGCAGGTAAGTCCACCCAAGCATTATGAGCCCGGCGCTTCCAGCGCTGGGACTGGGCATCTTTATGAGCCTGGTGCCACTGGCGCCAGGACAGGGTCCAAAAGGTCCCAATTGGGACTGGCTGGCACTCGGAACCGGGGTTATGGGTCTGCTTCCACGGGAGTCGGGCAAGTCCTGATCTTTTTGAAGCAGAGATCATGACAGCACCCCCCCTCAAGGCCCCTCCCAAACCGGGCTTCTCCGGGGGTTTGGGCTTGTTAGGAAATGTTCGATGAAATCTTTTGATTAGACGAGGCGCGTGTACATATTCTGCAGGTTCCCAGGATCTTTCTTGGGGACCGTAGCCTTTCCAGTCAATCAGGTAAAATAGTTTAGATTTGGAGATCTTGGAATCCAGGATGCTTTTGACTTCAAACTCGAGATCTCCATCAACTATAATAGGTCTTGGAGATGTAGTTAGTCGGGTTTGAGGTTGCACGGGTTTTAATAGAGAGACGTGGAAGACCGGATGTATCTTCATGTGAGGGGGCAAGTCCAACTTGACCGCTACTGGATTTACTATGGTAGTGATGGAATAGGGACCAAGGTATCTTGGGTTGAATGTGCGTGGTCCTTTTAGAGGTAGATATTTGGTGGATAACCAGACTTGATCTCCTACTTGATATTGGGGGGCTTCCTTCCGATGTTGGTCTGCTCCTTTCTTGTATTGTTCTTTAGCCCTTTGAAGGTGAGAAACGGCTTCCTTAAAGGCTTGGGTGATTGTAGAATGCAGGTGGTCTACTGCTGGTGTTCCAAGATCTTGGAGTGGATCCAACTCCGAGGTTCGAGAGTGACTACCGTATAAAAGAAAAAACGGGGTCTTCCCAGTTCCCGAGTGGACAGAGTTATTGTAGGCATATTCGGCTATCCAAAGGATATCTTTCCAAGTTTTTTCAGTGTGTTGTAGCATGCAGCGCAAATACTGTTCCAGAGTTTGATTGGTCCTCTCGGTTTGTCCGTCGGTTTGAGGGTGGTGGCTGGTCGAAAGTCTCACATCAATTTGAGCCGACCGACAGCAACTTCGCCAAAAATGAGAAATAAATTGACTACCTCGATCCGAAATTAGAACTGAAGGAAAACCGTGCAGTCGGACGATGTTTTCGAGAAATTCTCGGGCCAGAGTTGCTGCTGTTGGTAAGCCTTTGAGTGGAATGAAATGCGCCATCTTGGAGAATAGGTCCACGATTACTAGGATCGTATTGTATCCGGAGCATGGAGGTAGATCGGTGATGAAGTCCATAGAAAGCGCATGCCAAGGGCGAGGCGGGATGTCCATAGGGCGTAAGAGGCCGGCTGGTTTTTCCTTTTGACTCTTGTTTTGGGCGCATACTCCACAGGACATTATAAAGTCTCTGATATATTTTTTCCAAGACGGCCACCAGAAGTAGCGCTTGATCTTTTCCGAGGTCTTGGTCATACCGGGATGTCCTTCCATTAAAGAATCGTGATAACAAGAGATTACCTTTTTCTGTAAATCTGTGCTGGGCAGGTATAACCGTTCTTGGAAATATAATAGGTTGTCCTTCACCGTAAAGTCCTTTCCCTGCAGATGCCAATTCTGTATGTCTGCTGGAGTTACCAGTAGCCTGGCTTTATCCTTAACTTCCTCTATGGATTGTGTGGCGATTACACCTAGAATTCTTTGTTCGGGAATGATAGGTACAGGTTTAGGATTGATCAAATGTTCTTCCACTCCCATCCGAGAAAGGGCATCAGCTTTACCGTTTTTTGTACCAGGTCGATAGGTAATTATGAAGTCAAACTCGGCAAAGAATAGTGCCCAACGGAGTTGCCTAGAGGATTGAGCTTTTGCGGTTTTCAAATATTGCAGGTTTCGGTGATCTGTAATCACAGTAACGGTGTGTCGGGCCCCCAGAAGATAATGCCGCCAAGCCTTAAAGGCGGACTTGATAGCTAGAAGTTCCTTATCAGTAATAGTGTAATTGATTTCTAGAGGCGAGAATTTGCGGGACCAAAATGCCACGGGATGCAACTGATTGGTTACTGGATCCTTTTGTGATAGAACTGCCCCCATGGCAAGGCTCGAAGCATCAGTTTCAACGATGTAGGGGAGTTCTGGGCGAGGATGTTTTAAGATCGGTGCAGAGATAAATCTAGTCTTCAAATTCTGGAAAGCTTGTTCCGCCTCGGTAGACCATTCAAAACGGTTGTTTTTCTTTAACAAGGCGGTGATGGGCTGGACTATTCGAGAGAATTCGGGGATAAACCTGCGGTAAATGTTAGCGAAGCCTAACATGCTTTGAACACCTTTTACGGAGGATGGCGATGGCCATTTGAGAATTGCATCGACCTTCTTTGAATCCATACGCACTCTGCTAGGTGATAATATGAATCCCAAGAATTCAACTTCAGTCACGTTGAAAACACATTTTTCCAACTTAGCGAAAAGTTTGTGTTGACGCAATCTCTCGAGGACCATTTTCACATGTTTCCGATGTTCAGTTTCCGATGAAGAATAAACGAGGATGTCGTCAATGTAAACAACAACACACACATCTATGAGCTCTCTGAGGACATCGTTCATAAAATATTGAAAGGCGGCCGGGGCATTGCAAAGTCCGAAGGGCATGACCTGATATTCAAATAGCCCATACTTGGTGCGGAAGGCCGTCTTCCATTCATCGCCCTCTTTTACTCGTACCAAGTGGTAGGCTCCTCTAAGATCCAGCTTTGTATATATGCATGCTTTTCTGACTTGGTCCAGGAGTTCAGGGATCAAAGGTAACGGATATCTATTCTTAACGGTGATCTGGTTCAGGGCGCGATAATCTATACAAGTTCTAAGGTCCCCTTCTTTTTTTGGAACGAAGAACAAAGCTGAGGAAGCAGGGGACTTGGAAGGACGAATAAACCCATTCGCTAGGTATTGATCCAGGTATTGTCGGAGGTGAAGATTCTCAGGCTCGGTGAGGGCATAAATTCTACTACAAGGAGGAGTAGATCCAGGTATCAGGTCTATCTGGCAGCCATAAGACCTATGAGGAGGTAGAGAGTTAGCCTGATCCTTCCGGAAAACATCTTGGAATTCTAGGTATTCACGAGGTAACTGGGGAGCCTCCGAGGAAATTGCTGCCAGTGCAACACCAGGTCGAGGGTGACAAGTAGAGACACATTCTGGAAACTGAACCGTTCTTGCTCGCCAATCGATCTGAGGATTGTGCTTCTCTAACCAAGGAATCCTAGAATAATCTGGAACTGAGGGGCCTTGATCACATCGAACACGATCTTCTCATGGTGTCCATCTTGACTTACTAGCGTCACTTCTTGGGTGGTATGCGTTACTGGTCCGGAGGCTATCTCCGTACCATCCACCGTAGTAATGACGTCCTTTATAGCCTTTGGACAAAGAGTCAGATTCATCCTCAAAACCATTTCATGATCCACATAATTGCCGATGGCACCGCTGTCGACGTAAGCTTCAATCGCATGTAATCGATCCGGATGTTCAGGGCTAATGAGGACCATAGGTATCACGAAATGCGAGGTCACGGTACTGGTTTTAACGCTCGGCAAGAGGACCTCTATTTTTGTCGGGCGAGGTCGTTTCCCTGCTCAGAGTTTGTGACCCTGGTAACTGCAGCTCCTACTGCCTTCTTGGCTGGTTTCACCGGACAGTCTCGAAGAAAGTGCCCCGAGTTTCTGCAATAGTGGCATAATTGCAGCTGTTTTCTCCTTTCCCGCTCCTTTTGTGTTAGTGGTCCTTTCAGGCCCCCTATTTGCATGGGTTCCCCGGAGTCTACTCCTTTGGTAGGAGTTGGTGGTTTGGAAAATACTCGAGCATCAAACTTGGAACGATCGGCATTCCTGTTCTGCAGTCTGTGGTCAATTTGAACGACTAAGTCAATATAGTCCGAACAGTCTTGCGGGGGATTCACTACATGGGCTAACACATCTTTGAGCTCTCCACGTAGACCTCTATAAAACAGCGTAATCCTTTTGTCCTCAGGCCATCGAGTTTCCACTATCAGTCTGTTGAAAGACGCAATATAAGCCAAAAGGTCTTGATTACCCTGTCGCAATGAAAGGAGCTCATTGTACAAGGCCTGCCCCTGTGAATGTCTTGCAAACAGTTTTTCCATACTGAGCTGAAAAGCTTGAAAATCATGGAGAACCGGATCCTCTTGATTAACTAGAGGGATCGACCAGTCTGCCGCATTGCCACTAAGGTACGAAAGCACGAAAGCTACCTTAGCTTGATCAGTTGGAAAGGCTGCTGGCCGGCATAAGAAGTGCAACCGGCACTGATTAATAAATACTGCAAACCTCTTTGGGTCACCAGAAAATCGTTCGGGCGGAGCCAGAGGTACATTCCCAGGTAGGTTGATCTGCACTGGGTTCGTAGAGGATGTTGAAGGAAGATTTGCCCCTGATGCGGGTAACAGAGTTTGTCCGGCTTGTGACTGTAGCAATTGTCTAGCGAGATCGTCTGTTCGCTCCTTGGAAATAATCAGTTCCCTTCTTAGAGCATTCGTTTCCTGACGGGCTGCATGCACTTCTGCTCTTAGTTCCCCAAGTAACTGGGCTAGCTGGTCGGTATCCGAGGTTTCCATAGCGCCTGGGTGGGAGTTTTGCGATAGGCTTTGTGTTCTGTAACGCTCACCTGATTCCCGCAGAGGCGCCGGTCTTGACTGGGTGAATGCCGTATCTTCAAAGGTGATGTGTAACACACGGTTGGCTCTTTGGGCTGGACCTCTGTGCACTGTATGTCTGACTCGAAGAGTAAGATGTCTTCAGATAGAAAATATGGGATTAATGAACTGGGGTTATTGGGTGCCTCTCTCCTCTTCCCTTTCTTTTCTCCTGTAGAACCCCAAAGGTTTACACCCTCACCTTAGGTAAGTGAACGCCGAGCTCTCCATCTGCCTCGGGGCAAGGTGCCGTAACCAGTTTCTTCACTGGATAAGGGTGCAGGCCTCTTGACCTCAGAGGACTGCTGTCCGTCGTTAACTGCACGAACGGTAAGTTCTGGGCACTTCAAATGTCTTAAAAGTCTTTTGTAATGATATCTCTTGTTTTGCAGGGTTCCGGCGATGGCGGATGGCGGGCTGATGAGAGTTGAGGATCGAACCCGCGTGAGGAATAGAAGCGCCTGGAAGCACGTAAGTAAGCGCTTGTAGCCTGCTTCACGATGCGCACTAACTGTCCCTTTTATCTTGCAGGTACAAGTTCGGAGCTTTAGAGAAGCTGAAGGGTGCTGGAATACCCACTGGATTCGGCGTGGGAAGGAGTAATGGCACGTGAGTAATAAAGTTGCCAAATGTCTTTAAACGCACCTTCTTTTGTCTTTCAGATGCCGGAATGCAGTGCGAAGACCTCCGGAGCATGCGAAGAGTAGGTAAGCCTTTGTCTTTCAGATGCCGGAATGCAGCGCGAGGCGTTGGTGACAGCCGATGGACCAGGTAAGAGATGCGCTGCCACTGAAGACCGTAGTGCTAACCTGTTCTTTCTTTGTCTTTACATGTGCTGCTGAAGACTGTCTTTACAGGTGCTGCTGAAGACTGGATTCCAGGATGGTAAGCCTTTGTTCCCTTAGGCCCAGGATCAGAAGCAGAAGACACGATGAGCGTTCTGCTGCAGAGAATGCAGAATAACGCAAAGCAAGATTCATCCATCGGGTGTGGTTTAAATAGCCTCCTGTAGTGCTTAGGTGTCTCCTTCCACAGCCACGCCTAGGTAAGAAAAGAGTTCCTGCTTTCCAGAAGAGTTCCAGTGTTCTGAACCTAGGGAGTTGCTCCTGCCCCACCCAACAGGAAAAGTAGTCCCAAACAGAAGAGGATCAGGGGTTCAACTGGCAGGTAAGTAAGCAGCATGGTCTGCTGCAGGTAAGTCCACCCAAGCATTATGAGCCCGGCACTTCCAGCGCTGGGACTGGGCATCTTTATGAGCCTGGTGCCACTGGCGCCAGGACAGGGTCCAAAAGGTCCCAATTGGGACTGGCTGGCACTCGGAACCGGGGTTATGGGTCTGCTTCCACGGGAGTCGGGCAAGTCCTGATCTTTTGGAAGCAGAGATCATGACAGTCCTTCCCTGTCATGTTCAGCTGGAATGTGAAAGTCACGGGTACATTAAAGTATCTCAAGAAGGGGGAAGGTGACACCTTCCTCTGACCATTGGGCAGTCTAATTAAAGTATTAAAGGATCCATGGATCCGCCTTCCTATTGTCTCAACTGCTGGTGGCAGAGCATCTTGAAGAGAGTTAATTGAGGCAAGCCTTTGGAAGGGGCTTGTTCAGAGAATAGACAAAAGGGTGGCAGGATTAACACCTCTTGGATATGCAATGTGTCAAATTGAAGCTAGTTCCCACACCTCTGTATGAAGGACAGTAAATGGCATGTCTGGGCCACTATTTATCGTAGGCAACCCCTGCAGAGCTGACCCCTTTCAGAGGGAGAAGTCTGTGATTTAAGGGAGACAGGAAGTATTTTCTCACACAATGGAGACCTGAGCTTTGATCAAGAGCCACAAAGGGCTCAGTTAACCAGAAAGACACTTTGATCTACAACAGACTGGAAGATGGGTGGGTCTTAGGAGTACATGTTGTCACCTCTTACCTTTCCTGTTGCAAAGCACTCTGGTCCTGACCTCACAAATAACAGAAGCTTGTTGGTAGGGACCCAGGATTGGTTAAATAAGGTAGGCTGAGCCTGCACTAATCACTGGGGCCCATTTGGCTTTAAAAGAGGGCTGAGCTCCTCACTTAACAGATCATCCAATGACTTGGAAAGTAGTAAGAAGAAGGACAAATTTGTACCCTGGCTGAAGGTACAGTCTGCCTTATAGTTTCCACCACTGAAGGAAGGCCAGGATTTCCAAGAGATAAGCAAGATCACCCCCTAAACATCTCCCAGGAAACAGAGGGAGATACCAACCTCAGAGGACCTGTCCAGCAGCTCCAGAACCGGTACCCAGCCAGCACACAGCGTGCCCTGCTAGGTTCTGCCAGCAAGCTTCCTAGGTGAGAAGTGCCAGAGATTCTCTAAACAAAGGACAAGGCCGTTGACTGCAAACACTCTCCTCAGCTTTGGGCTGTCTGCCTTAAAGGACGACAGAAGCCCTGCAAAGAAGCTAGGAGGAGTGCCACAACAAGCATCAACCAGCATCCATCTTTTAAGAACATTTTCAAGGAGTTGAGCCCTCAAACTGTGTCCGGCTGCACCACTGATCATTGTCATGTTGCAGTCACTAAAGCCATCTGAGACACCTCGACCAGTGTTCCAAATCCGCCAACCAGCACAGAGACAATGATTCTTGACCCTAAGCCGCCGTGTAAGCCAGCCTGCAGCCGTCCGTCCAGCCTTGCTTGCCGAACTGCCTGCCGCCTGATACCCGCAGTTGTCTCCCGTCTTGAACTCTGTCACAGGTGCTGCAACACGTCCTGGAACCGACTTGCCACTGTCGAGCATCAAGATCATCTCAAGCACCAGGTACATTGTGGTTCTGTCCCCCTGATCCTTCTCCGAAGGCACTTAGTGACATTGACGACCACTTGCTCCCTTGGTGCTGAAACAAAATAACCTTGAACAGTTAAGACTGATTGCTTTACCGACTACTCTCATGTCAGTATCCAGAGTGCATCAATTTCCTTTGTGAAACTGTCTGTCCTCCATGTTCAATACAGGGTGGGTTGTATTTTGTAGTGTTCTAGAGCTGTCTGTTGTAATAATAATAAAGTAGATATCTGGATACAACCTTGACGGGACTGTCCCTTTTATCATTGGTTATAATTGTATTTTCACTGTCTTGCAACTAACCAATGATCCACAAACTTGCAGAGATAAGCCTGCCATTCTGTCCACGTTACCAAAATTGGACAAGATGGTTTATAATTTACTTGTGTTCCAATCTGTTCGGATCTGTTCTGGTGTACTATAGGTGTGGGGCGGATTGATGGTTTAGAAACCGATATTCATCCCTAGACCACTAGTTCCACGGAGGTTCATTTGTCACTTACCCAGCAGGGTTTCCTGTGCCAGGGCCATTCCTCAACCCAGCAAGATGGCATCAGTAGTTATTGTCAGATGATCTGGCAGACAGATGACACAGCCCTTTAATATTGTCTGCTCCCCAAGCCATCACTGTAGTGAGCAGGCCACTTCTTCTGACATTGGAATTTGTGCTTCGTATCGCCCTTCCTGATGTTTCCAATGAAACAGCAAATGGCGAACTAGCGGTTTGAGAGGAAGCCTGGTCTACGGAACCGTAGATACACATGCTGCAAACTCTCCTTGGATCTGCAACCATCGGCGAGTTGTTAGTGCTGGGGTAGCCAAAAGAGCCGCTACTTGACTCCTAATTTTCTGGGCTCACTGAGGGGGAAGAAAGACTTTGTTCTGGACTGTGTTGTTAATGACCCTGATGGGTTGGTGTGAGATGTAATTTCTTATAATTGATCACCCACCCATGATCCTCCAAGAGGGTGTACAATATTCTGACATCCGTCACCGTTTGGGATACTAGAGAGGAGTGAATTAGTCAGTCATCGAAGTATGGATGGACTGCTATCCTCTCTTCATGAAGGAGTCCAACCAGGGGGGCGTGAACGTTTGTGAATGCCCGTAGTGCTGTCTTTAGCCCGAATGGGAGTACTACAAACTGGAATTGATCATCCTCCACCCTGAATCGCAGAAACATGTGGTAAGCTATGAAAATAGCGTGTGAAAGAATGTGTCTCTCCAATCGATAGTGGCCATAAACTCTCCTGGTTGAAGAATAATTTAAATTGACTGTACTGACTACATTCGAAAAGTCGCATCCTGGACATAATCGCTAAGTTCTTTAATGCTGTCCAGGATGGGATGGAACTCGTCAGATGCTTTTGATAATAGGAATAAGATTGAGTGGAAACCCAAGTTCCTCTCATCCAGGGAGACCTTCACTAATGCGCATTTCGTCACCTAGGCCTCTCACACTTGCATCAGTGCCATCCTCTTGGCTGGCAAACACAGGACTGGAGTACACTTTAGTATCAGTGACTGTGGTTTCCTGCAAAAGTCTATCCTGTAGCCCTCCTGAAAGATGTTGAGGACCCCTTGATCAGAGATGGAGGACCTCCATTGCTTGTAGAAACCCTTTATTCTCCCTCTTCTCAAGAATGTGTTGGGGCAGCTCCCATGGTCAGAATGGTGGCTGTGTTCAGAGCATTCCTTTGGCGTGAAGCACCGCCGACACTCTGCCTCTATCCCTTCCCCTCTGAGGCCTTGCCACTGCAGGAGTTTTAGGATATCTTGATGGAGTTTTTCAACTAGGTTGTTGTTGAGGGCAGATCAGCAGAGACAACTCACTGTCATCCTGAGCCTGATTCAACAACTTCCCCAGCTTTAGTCCGAATATCTTCTGACTCGGGAAAGGAAGTAGCAAAATTTATGCATTTTTGGGTTGCGGCCATCTTCTGGAACTTCAGCCAAAACGGATGCCTTGCTCCTACCGTAGTGTCACATCCCTGGAGTATCTCACAACTCCTTCCTGACCATGGAAGCCAAATGTAGTTGACCCCTCACGCCTTGGTTGGCACAGGCTCCTGATTCTTGCTAACAGGTAACCTTGAGGCAGCCAATGGGCAAAGAGGGTTAGGAAGAGGTTGTGGATAGGGAAGGGGGTGTTTAGGGTAAGTGGATAGAGGGTTAGGGTTCATGAAATGGATTGGTAGTGGGGTTGTAAGGGAAACATTGACCATCAGCAAACAGTAGTAACCCTCTTGTTTCTGGAGTGGATTTCCTCCTGACCTCTCTCCTACTCAGCAGAGCATAATCCTTCTTGATTAGGAATATGACCTCATAGTACTTGTACATTCAAAACATTCAAACCGTGGTTATGAGCGACTAACATAAGCACATAGCTTCCAAGAGGCTCCTGGACAAGCAATAGCACAGACAGGAAACAAAAGGAACACAACATGACATGTTAGCATTTAAACACAAGCTGACACATTACCCCCCCACCGCTTCTTAAACTCTTAAATGCCTTATAAAAGGAGTTGTTTCCACAGTTCAATTTTACACAGAAGACACAGAATGCTGACTGCATGCCTCCGCATGAGCCCTCTTGAGCAAGCAGTGACAAACATAGTGTGCCCTTGAAACAAATGTTCACATACATCTCCTTAGAAGCTTTCCAACACTTTCCACACAACCTTCCCTAATTAGCGTTCATGTGCAGCAATAACGTTCTTCATCAACGGCGTTCATGCACCTCCTTCCCCTCCTCCCGTTCACTTCACTTGAGAAAACTCCATTAATGCACTTAACTGAGGCCTAGGGGACCGGATGTCACTTCCCAGGCAATGATCTATCCGCCTTGAGCGTGCAAACCTGCGGTCTCAATAATGCTTGCCTCTGTGCCGCGAGGGAGAGGAAGCTGCAATGTCCTCCTCCCTGCCACCCACACTGCCTCTCAACCCCACCTGTCTCTGTTGTCCTCCAGCACTCCTTCCTGCTCTCCACCGACCGTGCCTGCAGACACCAAAATTACCAACACGAAGCATGGGCCAGGGATGAGTTTTATAGGTGTGATGCTGGAAATGCATCAGAGGGACAGGGCCTCCGTATCCTTGTCCTTTACTGCCTTTTTATCGTGTGTTCTGTCATATTTCCCGCGCAGGAGTTCATGTGGGACTCCTGGCGGTGCAGCTCTCTCTCTTTTGGTTTGGTGAACAGACCCGTGGGATACCCTTACGGCACCCATGGGTGGGGGTACAACCCTGTGCCCCTAGTGTATGTTTTTGGGCACCTGTGGGTGGCCCGCAGAGCAGGGTAAGGGCTGGTGGCAGCTCCATGCTGAATTTGACAGGTGCGCTGAGTATCCTCCATTTTGGGATCCCCAGGCCCTGCCATTGGAATCAGTTGATTCCTGATGGAAAACAAGATGGCCCCCGTGGCCTCTTGCTTTCTATTACCTATTACCTTGTTTTCCCAAAGTCCTGGGAAGCCCTGACTCTATCCCCTCCCCCTGACTGGCTGTTGGGTGGAAGTTCCATATATGGTGCTGTTGTGAAGTCCAGTCCAGACTGACTGGAGCCTTCCCAGTGACTGTATGTTGTGGGTACGCCCTGTGGGTGGGACCTGGGTGAATGGAGTGTGTGACCAATATGCACTTCTTGTTGTGGCTGTCTGGTTTCTGATATGAGAGACAAAGACTGAGACAGCCCTGCCCGAAGCTGGTGTCATGATGCCTACCCCCGGGCATCCGGACCAAGCCCATCAGCCCCGGGAGCAGGCATCCAGATATTCATTAAAACCCCAGCAGCCCCGGCTAGGGGCTGTCTGGGTCCAGTCCTGGCGCCTTAGGCACCAGGCTCATAAAAGAAATCAGTCCTGGCGCCATATGCGCCAGTTTCATAGATATTACTTACCTCATGCAGACCATGCTGCAACTGAATCCAAGCCAACGTGAGGCTAGGATGGGACTATTTTGTTACAGGGACTATTTTTTACTCGGGTGTGGTTCTGGGGAACTTCTTACCTGGAACTACTTTGGAGGCTATTTATACCAAGCCCGATCAGCAACACACGCTTCGTGTTATTCTTCATCCAGCAGCGTAATGCTCACCGTGCCTGCAGTCCGCATCCAGTCTTCAGCCACGCCCATCTCGAATCCAGAGCTCCTAGCAAAAGTGGAAAGAAGAAGGAAAGGTTAGAACACTGACATTATTTCAATCCTTACCTGATTCCGGATCGAGGCGGGCGTGGCAGAAGACTGGATGCAGGCTGCAGGCACGGTGAGCGTTACGCTGCTGGATGCAGAATAACGCGAAGCGTGTGTTGCTGGTCGGGCGTGGTTTAAATAGCCTCAAAAGTAGTCCCAGGTAAGAAGTCCCTAGAACCACACCCAAGTAAAAAATAGTCCCTGTAGAAAAATAGTCCCTTTCAGGCTTCATGTTGGATTGGATTCATTTGCAGCATGGTCTGCCTGAGGTAAGTAATGACTATGAGCCTGACGCCTTGGGCGCCAGGACTGATTTCTACTATGAGCCTGGCGCCTAAGGTGCCAGGACTGAACCCAGATAGCCCCTAGCCGGGGCTGCTGAGGTTTTACTAAATGTCTAGATGCCTGCTCCCGGGGCTGATGGGCTTGGTCCGGATGCCTGGAGGTAGGCATCATGACACCGTTGAAGTTGTGTTGCCCAGCCGTGGGGACCACTTGACGCTGTGCCGCCGACGACTGGAGCTGCCCGCTTCTTTGCCTAAGAGCATTTGAATCCAAGGACTCCCTTGTCCGCAACGTCGACTGCTTTGTCCCACCGGAGAAAGTCGAGGACGACCAACGCCCCGAGGAGAATCCGCCGGTGGGTTTCCCGCCACCTGAAGGCCACAAAGACTTCGACGACTCGATGCCCTTGTTGGGCCACAGTTCTTCTGAAACTCTTTGTGGTCCAGAACAATCCGTCGCCGAGGTGCCCCGCACACCTCATCCTCGCAGGACGTCGCTGACGAGCACCGCCTGGATCGACATCGGGGTCTCGGCACCCTTGAACTTCTCATCGCCGCTGTCGACGACAAGTTCACCATCTTCGAAGCCTCTCGACGATGCGTGGCTCCTGCTTTAAAGGGAGTCTCTCAAGAAGGATCCTTCAACGTGTCTTCGAAGAACTCTACTCCACCAGGTACATTGGGGGTGTAAAACTTTAATAGGAGGAAATAAGACTAGTGAACAATATATGGACTGGGCTTGTGCTATATATCTTTATTTTACAGGTTGCCCAGGTGGGGGGATCTACACACAGAACTGTGTCGATCGGTAGGGGCCTGTATTCTGCCTATTGTTTCAACCATCTTATGTTCCTTCCTATCTCTATTGCTGGTTTCCTCGTTATTGATCTGTGTGACATTTTAACCGTACAGTTGATGCACTTTAATGAGATTTGATAACATTGGTGGTACCACTTTAGAATTGTATAGATTTATCACTGTTGATTTCCGAGTACAAAGTGCGTTAACGGGATCGTGGACATTCCTTTGTGTGGGTTCGGGGACTACACTGTACTTAAGAACCAGCCTGCATCACCTCCTGAGAAGCTAGGCCTTGATTGCTTGACTACGTTACCAATAATAGAGAATCTTGGCTGGGGTCCTCTGTGCCTCTCCTCTACCATATAGAGAGCGGAAGTACAGACACCCCCCTCCAGTCTTTACAATAGGCAAAAGCACTTTGTGCACGTGTGCACTCAAAACGCCCATGAGGATCATGGGAATTGAAGTCCTTAACGTTTCCCAACCCATACTCAGCGTTTTATCATCTGCCTGACATCCATTTCCTCACACGTAGCTGCTGATGACAAAGCAGCCATTCTAAGTGAATCATCAGCCATATCTAATAACATTTGAACCTGTTTCTCCATCATGACCAGTCGCTCTGAACAATCCGTGCCATCCTCTGAAGCTTTTCCGACAGCTGTGAAATCTGATAACAGGCTCTGGGTAATATAAGTGGCATGGGTTGAAGCCCTTATCACAAAGTTTGTGGAAACACAAGCCCACTTTAATGCAGATTCCATCTTTTTGTCTACCAGGTCAACTGGAGCTGCTTCTTCTGAAATTTCCAGAAGGATTGGGAGACTTGGTTTAGGTGAGGTCTTCAGTTGTTTATTTTCCGCATCCACTGACGTGGATGGCTTCTCCTCTTTAATGTCCGGATTGTGAAAAACAAAGTCCATAATCTCTGACATTAACTCTCTGGAAATGTACTTGTACTGTTTTTCTCCTTCTGCCAATACTTCCGGACCTCTTAGAGGAATCTCCAATCCTTCATCAGGATTGGCACCTTTGGTGGAGGGGCGCCGGCCCCCAAGGGCTGGGGAAAACCTTTTACCAAAGACAGCACATCTGGGATCCCATCCCGTGCGACCTCGGGGGCTGGTGCAAGCCCAGGCGGGGAGTAATGCCTGCACTTGTGTTTGCATTTCCTACGTCAATCTGGGGGCCTTGAGAGCTCCCTTTCAGGAGTGACAGGCATACTGCAGGCAGGGCCGAGCAACCACCACCGGGGACAAACAAAAGAAAGCAACAAAATCCATCCAGTTCTTTGGGTGATTTACACTTCTGCCTTCTTAAAGTGACACAGGAAAAACACGGGTTGCTAAACAATTGGCATTCGCTCAGTGCGCCCCTGCCCACGACATTCTCTGCAACTGGTCAGACGCTCCCCAACAGAGTCGACCCCCCCCTGGGAAATTCACCTGCTCTGTAGGGTGAACTCTTACAGGTAGGTGCGTGCGTCTGCTCTACAGGCTGCCTTACCCCAACCCAACCCTCCAAGAACGTTGCAGGAATCTCTTCCGGTGCCGGGTTACACCCGGTCTGCCCAAGGACAGACAACACGCAGCAAGAAGTGCATTGGATTGGCAGGGGTTTTATGGTCCTGCCCCAGACATAGAAGGCACATGGGCCAAATAAGTGTTTTGGCGTTGAAAGGTACTGCCCAGGGTCAGATGCCGAAGAAGAGGTCGAGGAGGTAATTAGCACTTTTATCTGTGCTTGCCAATCGAGTCTTAATACCACAAGCAACTGCGCAGCCAGCCTCTCACTGAAATAGAGGTCTGAAGGAAATGCCCTCATAAAAGTGCCATTCAGAGTCCGCCTTGCTGCCCTGCTTAGTTACTCTTGTGCAACACGCAGCTAACCACGCATGCGACCCCAACGGACCACGTGCCTAGGTTTCTGATGGCCAGGTTAACATGCCTGCATTGGACAGATGTCTCCAGGAGGCTCCTAAGCAGGTGGACAGGTTCTCACAAGCAGTGATGCGCTTTAGATATCATGACAGCACGAGATGCAGTGATAAGGGAGGCAATGCACAGGCACAGCCACAAGGGTATGCATTGGCCAGTCAACACATAATTCTTTTAAACACATTTAAGTGCATTTAGTGCAGTGCAAAGTGATTTTGAACTGGTGCAAAGTGACTTTGCACTGCCAACGAAGACCCTGATTCACAGAGCGGCGCTAAGTGCATGTGTGCAGTGCAAAGTGACTTAAGTGACTTTGCACTGCCAACGAAGACCCTGATTCACAGAGCGGTGCAAAGTGTATTTTTGCAGTCCACAGTGACTTTGCACTGTAAAAGTACACTTCACACCACTCTGAGAATCAGGGTGTTTGTTCGCAGTGCAAAGTGACTTTTCACAGTGCTAAAATGCCATGAATCGGGCCCTAAGTGTTTATAGCAAGTAAATACAGAGATATAGTGATAAGTGCCATACTGTAGTGCCCCTTTAATAATTGCCATACTAACTTACATAGTGCATAGAACGCCAGAGGTAGGCCTGGAATGGTACTGATAAGAAGGACCACATGCTCCAAGTGAGGAAGTCACTTCACGAGTGAATTTGAACTTGGATAGTGATCTTTCACATTGGAATGAACAATGTCGAAAACAGCTCCTCCTGGAGGCCTTTAGGCCTTTGCTTTACAGCGAGGTACAGGTTGCCCTTCTTTCCAAAAGTCACTATGCCGGCTTGTGAGGAGGAAAAACCTCCTTGGAAAAAACCTTCTGTAAAGAGTAGAATTTCTTCACATGGTGAAGCGCTTGCCAGCCAAAAAGCCATGCGTCCAGACTCCACAATAGAGGAGATCAGAAGTTGAGGGAGTGAGTATCATGCAAGAGCTGTAGTCTCGCGTTTTGATGGAGTGGAGTGCAGTGGAGGGCACAGTGGCAACACCCAGGAACTGGGGGAGTGAGGAAGAGGCAAATGGCTGCATGTGGGTCCTCATGCCTAACAAGCAAGGCACTGTGCTTGGATCGCATGGATGCCCACAACCAGTTCAAGCCATCCCATCTTGGGGCAGGCAAGTCAAGACAGATATAGGCCTACTTAACATCATACCAAGCTTCCCACAGCACTCCACACTGCACCTCATCACTAGACACTATGACCCTTCACATCACACCTTGGCCTATCACATCAAGCCATGGTTCGTCACCTCACACCATGCTGCGCGCCCTGAAGCCCACGGGCATGTGGCACTTTACAATAAATAAATAATAATAATAATGCTCCAACTGTTGAAATGTGTGGTGTGTTTGGGTGTTAGGGAGTGGGGGGTTAGAGGGGATTGCAGGGGGACCCGCCCATTTAAGAAAAAGCACCGAAAATAGCGGCTGGGAAAATACCACGGGGAAAATGCCAACGGCTAAAACATTGGAAACCGCTCCAACACTTCACACCATTGCCCATAAAGGGTGCAATGGGCATGTGATTATACCCCGTCCCAATAAAAAGTGACTGTGCTCAGTATAAAGCTTCTAACCAGTGTAAATCGCAACAGCTGCCTGACAGAGGAGGGTTGCAATACCACACTAGGCCATTTACGTCATAGACCACCTGATACCAATTCAGCATTCTCCACTCAAAAAATGCACACAATGACCGCAATAAATGGTCGGTATATAAATGCCAATGGCACACCACACATCCGCTCTCACCACATCCCTTCTGCTATATCTTTACTCACACCCATTAAGACCATCAGCAGTACTGTTATACCCGCTTTAGCTTCTCGCCCTTCCTTAAACTTCCTCCTCCTTCAATCCTCACTCACCAACGCTCTCACCGCAGCCATTTCTCCGCATGCTCACCATCTCTTCATCGCCACGCACTCCCACTTCCTACACCCGCCACTCAAGCCTATGCCCTCCCACTAATCCTCACCCATGTCCGCAACTCCCTCGCTAACCTCTAACCTGCTGTATGCATCCACCTCCTCACATCTGCCTCTCTTTCCTGCCCTCCCACAAACGCTCACATCCTATAGTCATCCTACCCACACCCTGTTCTCTACCACACAGCAGTATCCCCCACCCACTCGCATCCTATTTTGTTCCATCACTCTGTTTCTAATCAGGGGTGCCTGCTGTTTATGATTGTGGGCATACGAATTCAAGGATACCCTGCACACAAAGTAATACAGATGCCTAAGATGCCCACGCCAGGAACTCAAGCAACACACTTGAAGCCTCCAAGCTCCCCAGTGTGGAAAGCTGTAACAGATAAATACACAGCCTGCTAGCACTTTAAACAGGTGACCAGAATCGGGGTCCATATTATTGCGGACTCTGCCTGCTTCCTTCCTCCACTAGTCCTGGTAACACTCCCCAAGTTTAACCATATTCTGAACCATGTTAGTGCTTCCACTTTCCGCCTGCCTTACCCCAAAGCTAGGCCGGGTAGCACTTCTCACGTGAAACCAAACTGTCCATCTCAGTACTGTAACATCTGTCTGTCTGAGGATGCTCCACCACCAGGAAACCCAGCACTCCTCACAGTGAAGAGGTCTAACACATTCATGCGGTCTCTATCTGATGTCTTCACCCCCAGCGGGGTCCACAAGTCCTCCAAGCACCGAATCAAATTATCAAGACCGGGTTACTGCTGTCACTGCCACCTTCTTCTTCCTCCAAAGCAATTCCCCCAGCACAGCCACTAACCTAACCTGTCTTGTAAATTACTTATATCGTCCATTTTGCTTTTTCCTCCACAGCTACAGCTCTTAACAGAAACATGTAGACATAGCTCTTCTTTTTTCTCTCCCAAAACAGCCATTTAGTCAACAGGCTTCATTCCTATTTTGACCGGAAATACCCCAGAGATTCAGCCAATACAGTGACGCCTAGCTCTGTCTGTCGCTCCACCACTCTTTCTCTCCTCGTCAGTTCATAGGGCACACCACGTCTCCACATGCATTCTCTGCCCACAATGTGCACAGTCCTTTTGGCTGAAAGGAGGTTCATATGCTGCCAGGCATGGATCATTGCCAGAGCATTGTTGGACCATGTGACCTGGAAATCAGGCAGCTGCTGAAGCTGTGGGTTATATCCTCTCTATTAATGATATCATATTATCAAGTTCCCCTTCCTCATTATTTTTAGAATTTCTCTGGTGGATCTATTTGTATTTGTATTGTAATTGAATTGTATATGTACACACTTTTTATCTGTTTTTATATTAACTCCTTCTAGTCCTGAGCCATTGTTTTTTTTAACAACATAATTGCACTTTGTATTGTTTTATGTATTTGACTCTGTAATTGCTGTTTATGGATAATCTTTCCCAATAAAGTAATTGAACTGAATTATAACAATGAAGTGTGCAATATAAAAAGCCATTTGTTTTTCAGTGCCCCTCCCCAATTGTCACATAGGGGATGATTGGCTAAGGAACCCTGAAAACACCCACATGCACAGATTACCCCCCCCCCAGAGTCATCACAGGTGAAGGTCTCCCGCCATAATCACTGCTTAACAGCACATTCAGTAAAACGCGTCACTCTAATTGAATTCCTCTGCCTGACTGTAGAGGCACTGCCAGGCTTTGAGCACAGCTTCTGTATTCGGGCCACCACTGGCACTTTGTGCCTGTGTTGCAGCATAAGTGGACAGGTATGGCTTCCCCGATGGGGCCTTAACCCACACCCTTGAGGGGACCCCCCACATAGCATGCTAGTGCTGCCAAACGAAAAGCATTTGAATGATAAACTGCGCACTGATACGTCGATGGTAATTGTAGCGATTAAAAAGTTCCATCATTGCTGCAGGTTGAAGATTTCATAGAGTATTTGCTGGGACCCGAGATGTTCATTGCACAGATCCCTAAATGGACCATTTCCCACAAACAGCTTAACTTCATGTATAGACTACAGCTGGGACCGGAAGTGCTTACCTTAAAAAGGAAATGGCCTGAGAAGGAGAACTTCCCCCAAAAGGCAAAGCAAATTCCAAACCTCAGAGCAAGATCAAGGCCCTCCTCACCACTGAGAGTAAGTTATTCTACGCCATACAGTGAGTCACTTTCCACTCTCCTCCCTTATTCAAAACTAGTGCATCTTCTGTGAGCTTAGAAGGAGTTTTATATAGCCTTACAACACTGTATGAATATGTCTTTACGCAGAATGAACCCAATATGATTTTATGTTCTCCACGCAGGTCAAGGGTGTTAGCTGCTTTGTTTTCACATCTCTTCCACCAATAAGTCCCATGCATTTCAGTGCAATCACCCTCCCGAAAACCTACATCGACCACTAAAGAAATGTTCATTGTCTTTGACTGAAATGAGAACCTGATGATTTGTGCCCAAAACCATGTAAGCACTCTTCTCTATTGCTGTGTACTGTGACAATGTAATCCTAGGCCCATGACAATAACATGCTGAATGAATGTTTCAACACCTCAGCTGCCCCTTCCAGTGCTGTATCTCATACCAGAAAATGTCTTGAAGGAGGCATCGCACACTGAAGATGGTATTACAGAAACTTTGCAGCAGTGCAAGCGAAGTTAGCTCTAGAGGAAAATGTTTTGTTGCACCAGGGTAAGGTTTTCCGTAGTGCGGTGCCTTATTTATTTATTTTTTATTTATTGGCATTTTGAAAGCGCTCACATAGCCCGGGCGCATCAAGGCGCTGTTACAGAATTTTTTTGTTCTTGTTGTCTTAGTTGCATTTTTATAACACGCCTAATTACCCAGAGGTTTCTAAGCACGGACCCGGGGATCAAACCTGTGGTGCTTTGTGTCGTCTTCCTTCCAAGGCGAGCATGTTGCCCCTGAGCTATCCTCCCGCGCCTTGATGCAAACATGTATTGAAAGAATATGTTCTTAGCACTGGGGCAAACACTGCTGTCATGCTTATTGCACTTGTACCAGTGCAAAGTTTCAGCAATACCACCAAAGCCACTAGATGACTGAATTGAGTGTGAGAAACAGTAGGGGCACTGTAAATCTATTAATACTGATGGTCTGCATGCCAGGGGTTAAATGATGATTCGCTTGGGTGCTGCAGGGTTCATGGTAGTGTGCAGATGGCTGTAAGGGAATAAAGGACACCTGAACATTGCAGACCCAGAAGGCGTAGAACAGCGGGAGGTGGAGTGGAGCTCGTTGCATGGTATGTATGTGGCAGCTGAGGATATGGTAAGGGAAACCAGTGGCACAATGGTTCGGGACAGGGTAAGGCAGACATGGTATGGCGGGAGCAGAACAAGAGCAGTGCTCAGAAAGTGATGGAAGAATGAGACACTGCTGGCAGTAGAGAGAGCCACTGGTGTGCACATGAGGGCAGCATTCAGCGTGGTGACAGGGTGGCTCCACATTGAGGAACATCTGCTTTGTCACACTACCATAAAAACAAAGATATTTTAAAATAGGCTGAAGAGAGGAAGCGTGGGGTGCGGGCTACCCAGATCAAGCAGCATCAAGAAACGCATGCATTTCTGGCACAAGTCACATCTTTTTCTATGAAGAGTATCATCAAAGAAGATCCAGGTGAGGAACAGCTCATGCCTAATACCCAACTCACCATGCCTTCCATATCATCATCCCAGCGCCCTCAAACTTCACTGCCATTTCTACTCTGACTGTCTTCACCTCCACACCTTTGGCAGTCAACCCTACAGTATTCCCCTCATTCGTTCAACATGCTGCCCAACCCACATGACTGTTCAGCACACTAGCACATAACATCTGTGATGCCTCTCCCATTGAAAACATTGCACTTGCCAACTTTCTCACACTGCTACTCCTCTGTGTACAGGGGCCTGGCAGTAACTCTGATTCCTCCTCTTATACATATTTCCTAGTACCTGTGCTTGTTAGCACACATCCCTCTCTGCGACCCGTGGATCCTAGGAAAAGGAGCACTGGTTCTTCCTTTCCCAACTACCGAATGAGACCCATTACTATAGGTATAAATTGGTCTGGGAAACCCTCTACTGGTACGAATACAGCCCATTGACCTGTTCTTGGGTGGATGGCCCCCAGGAGGGTCTCAACCACGCTTTAGCTCACTGTGCTTTTCACAGAGGAGAGGTGTCCATACAAATATCAGTCTTTGTCCCACCCGTAGGTAGTCCAGCAGCGAAATGGTAGGCAATTCTCCTCTAAACAAGAGTACCAACAGCAACCTCAGACACATGTTTCGGCCTTGTTGGGCCTCATCAGTGAGGTGGAGCTGTGCCTCTCTAAGCAAAGCGAGCAAGGGGTCCATGACTGTATTCCCCAGGTAATGTAGGGTGAGAACCCTCTCTACCCCTCAGGCCAAGCCAACTCCAGCACTGCCACCTACCTTCTCAGTTATCCGACCCATGAAGCGTGTGTCAGTTGAGGCTTTCACTGAACTTTCTCCCTCCTCCCTTTCCCCCTTGGCTGACTCACACCCTGACACAGCCCTTTCCATGCTCCACTCTACAATATCTGATACTATTGATGTTCTTTCCCCTGCCATGAGGATCCGCTTGAAGCCCAAAGCCAAGTGCAACTCTTGGTACGACTCAGACCTCGTCACCCTCAAACGCAAGTGCAGGGTGGCTGAGAGGAAATGGTGTGCTTCTGGTACATCCTCTGACAAACTGGCCTGCCGCCTGCTCCAAAGGCAATACCAGCTCTCTGTCCGCCGCAAGAAGAGAGCCCACCTCCAAGCCCGTGTCTCTGCGGCATCCAACAACTCGACCAAACTCTTTAAAATCTGCACGGAGCTGGCCAATCATACTGCTGTCTCTACATCTCCAGTCCCCTCCCAGGCCCTCTGCATGGCCCTGGCTTCTCATTTCATCTCTAAAACTCAGGACATCCTGTCCATTCTCTCTTCCTCTCCTCCTCTCCTTCTCATCCCTGCTCTTCCCTTGGCACTTCTTCGGCCACCTCTCCTCCCTCCTTCTCTGCCTTTCCCCGGTTCTCCCCAGACAAGGTTTCTAGACAAGTCTGGTCTATGAAAGTCTCGTCAAAACAAGTTCACCCCGTTCCTCCAAAACCATCAAGGACCACATTGACACAGTGGCTCCTGCTCTGGCTGACTTCTGCAACCACTCCTTCGCCACTGGAGTCCTCCCTTCCCCCCTGAAGCACTCCCTTGTGCACCCTCTTCTTAAGAAACCCTCTGCCGACCCTTCCTGCCAGGCTAACTATCGCCCAATTTCCATCACTCCTTTCCTGGGCAAACTCCTGGAAAAACTGGCCATCTCCCAGCTTAATCTTTACACTGAATCTGTTGATTGTCTCCATGACCACCAGTCTGGCTTCAGAGCTGCCAGAAGCACGGAAACTGCTCTCCTGAACATCCATGAAGACCTGCTCTCCAACCTTGATTCCAACACCCCCTGTGTCCTCATCTTACTTGATCTCGCTTCTGCCTTTGACATGGTCAACCATGACATCCTGCTCAACCGTCTCTGTAATAACTTGCGTATCACTGATCAGGCCCTGGCTTTGGTGACTTCTTTCCTCTCCGATCGACCCTCCCAGGCCCAACTTGGGTCCTTCCTCTCCTCTATCTCTATCTCTACCTGTGGTGTTCCCCAGGGGTCGAACCTCTCCCCCTGGCTGTTCAACCAATACCTGGCACTCTTGCCCACCACATTGCTGCTCTATGCCCCAACCTTCAGTGCTATGCGGATGACACTCAACTCATTTTCAGGCTCCCATCCACCACCTCCTCTCCTTCTCTCATCTCTGACTGTCTGACCGCTATCCAGGAGTGGTGTGCCACCAATGATCTCTGCCTTAATGCCAGTAAGACCGAGATTCTCCTCATCGGCACACCTTCTCCCTCCTTTCCTGTAACTCTCTGGCTGGCCTCTCTTGGCCCTCTTTCTGCTCCCACCTGTGAAGCTAAAAACCTCGGGCCATCTTCGACTCCACACTTTCCTTCTCTCCTCACATCTCTGACGTCTCTAAGAAGTCACACTACCAGCTGCACCTCCTCAGAGGTATTTTTCCTTACCTCTCCTTCCCCCCAGGAGCTCACTGTCTCCAGAGCTCTAGTTCTCTCTGGGCTGGACTACTGCAATAGCCTCTTTCTAGACTTGCCTGCCTCTATTCTCTGCTCTCTGCAACTCATCCAAAACAGGACTGCAAGACTTGTCCTTGGCCTCAAGCCCCGGTATCATATCTCTCCAGGACTGAAATCTCTGCACTGGCTCCCAGTGGCGGCAAGGATTATGTTCAAAACCCTCTGCATTGTCCACAAGGCCTTTTGGGGCCTGAGGCACAATACCTTCAACTTCCTCTTCCTAAATATCTACCTTCTCGAGCTCTTCGCTCATCCGCCTCCAACTCCCTCAGGGTCTGTTGCTTCTCCAAGCAACGAGTTGGTGGTAGACCTCTTTCTTCTGCTGAGGTATCCCTCTGGAACAGCCTTCTTGTCTCACTGAAACTTGAGGAGAACCATCTCTGGTTCTGGAAGCACCTCAAGACCTTCCTCTTTGCTTCTTTGCTTCTGCTTTCTCTCCGCCTCTCCCCTGCTGATCCCCTGGCTGAAACTGCACTGGATACCTTGCTACCCTCTGACCTCAGGCCCAGGTCCCCTCCTCGCCAGTCGTTCACTTGCACTGCTTTTCTGGCAACCCTTGCTCTCAGGGTCTGTTTCTATATCCCTACAGCCCTCTTCCAGCACCTGACACCTAATGTCTGCACTTACCCTTGCACATGCCACCAGTTGGCCGCACTTTTATTTATGGTCTTTACTTATTTTACTATTATCCTATGTACTGCCCCTATCCCCCCTGCACTTTTCCCTTCCCCCCTCCCCTGCACTTGCGCTATCTCAATTTCACTTGGACTAGTAAGATCGTTGTCTCTGTCTTCCCTCTGTTTCCCCTCCCTTGCCTAGTCGCGCCTTGAAACACTTGTGTATAGGCGCATTATAAATGCCATATCAGATCATATATCATACTCAAAATTTGCGTAAAAAGGTCTGGGAAACCCTTGACCAGTACGAACATGGCCCATTGACCTGTTCTTGGGTGGATGGCCCCTAGGAGGGTAACAACCACACTTTAGCTCACTATGCTTTTCACAGAGGAGAAGTTTCCATACACATATCAGTCTTTGTCCCACCCGTCGGTAGTCCAGCACCGAATTGATAGACCATTCTCCTCTGAACAAGATTACCAACATCAACCTCAGACTCATGTCTCAACCTAGTCATGCCTCATCAGTGTGGTGGAGCTGTGCCTCTCTAAGCACCGTAAGCCAGGGGTCTACGTCTGGATTACACAGGCAATTTAGGGTGAGAACCAAATTACCCACAATTTGCATTAAGAGGTCTGAAAAACCCTCTACCTGTACAAACAAGACCCATTGACCTGTTCTTGTGTGGACGGCCCCCGAGAGGGTCTCAACCAGCTTTAGCTCACTATTCTTTTCACAAAGGAGAACTCTCCATACACATATCAGTCTTTGTCCCACCCGTAGGTAGTCCAGCACCAAAAATGTAGGCAATGCTCCACTGAACAAGAGTATCAACAGCATCCCCAGACACATGTTTCAGCATAGTCGGGCCTCATCAGTGAGGTGGAGTTGTGACTCTCTAAGCACAGTGCGCAATGGGTGCACATCTGGATTCCCCTGGCAATTTAGGGAAAGAACCCAAAGTACCCAAAATTTGCTTAAAGAGGTCTGGGAAACCCCAAACTGGTACAAACACAGCCCATTGACCTGTTATTGGGTGGATGCCCCCCTGTTAGGGTCTCAACCATGCCCAACAAGGCTTAAACACGTATCTGGGGTTGCTGTTGGTACTCTTGTTCAAAGGAGGTTTACTTGGCATGTTGGTGCTGGACTGCCCTTGTGGGCAGGACAAAGACTGATATGCAAATAGTTCTTCCATCTTTGTAAAAAGTACAGTGAGCAAAATGCGATGTCTGCAGCCTCTCAAAGTGGGGGAAAACCACAGAACAGGTTACCATGCCATGTTCTTTCTAGAGAAGGGCACCTGCTACCTTTTTTGTATTTTTGCAAGGAACTTGGGGTTGGTCAGCCTAGGATACCTGGGGAACCCAGACGTGGCCCCTTGCTTACTGTGCTCAGAGAGGCACAGCTCCACCTCACTGATGACGCCCAACAAGGCTGAAACACGTGTCTGGGGCTACTGTTGGTACTCTTCTTCAAAGGAGGTTTGCCTGGCATTTTGGTGCTGGACTGCCCTTGTGTGTGGGACAAAGGCTGATATGGAAATGTATAGTCCTTCTTTGTGAAAAGTACAGTGAGCAAAATGTGATGGCTGCAGGCTCTCAAAGCGGGATGAAAACACAGAACAAGTTATCATGCCATGTTCTTTCTAGAGAGGGGCGCCTGATGTAGGGATAAGTATGTGAGGTACAGGGGTTCATACATATGTAGTGGTAGGGGGTTCATGTAGAAATACAAACATCATAAGTGGAAAATGCAGCCAGCGCCTGTACCAGATGATGGGAAATGCACCGATTATCAAAACAGGAAAAGAACATGTTAAAATCATTAAATTTCTGGATAATATTCCATTTGACTGAATTTGCACCAAATTTAATAACTAATACATTAGCATACTAATTTAACGGAATCCCATTTAACAAACTGAATCCCATATCCTTAACATGGTGTGCAAATAAGTTTACATGGAAATAAATGTTCTGAATCCAAATTTGAAATACACGTGGCTTCATTCAATGAGGATTTTAAATGTGCAAGCAGATCAGCTGTGTGGGTTCATTCAGCATGGCATGAGCTGCAAAATCGGAATGTGCCCTGTTGAAAAACACCATTGTGTGTGTGCAGGAAGCAATGTTTCAATTATGGTTAGCAGTTTTTGAGGAGAAAAATACTGCGCTGAACGGATGAGGTGACATGTGCTAGGCAAGGCGAAGGGTTATTCTTGAGTGACAGCAATGGCTTTTAAGAGAAGCTGGGAGAAGGGTGTTAGATCAGACTTGCAGGCAGACGTGCAGGAGCGTGTTGGGAAGAAGGGATCCTCTGCTGGGAGCTGGGCTGAGCCAGTGCTCGGAGCGCACCATTCCTTATCAATGGCGAGCCAAGAGAAAGGGGTTTTCCACAGTCTGCAGTGCCAAGAATCTCATCAGTATCTAGGTAATGATGGTTTTAAGTGAGGCGATGCTGGATGTGCCTGTCCATTAGTCAGTCGGGGCGGCTCATTTCCTGTATAATGTTCAATGTCAAAAGTGAATGCGGTTCTAAATTTACACATTTTTTTTAAAATAGTTGGATTTTCATAAAGTGTAACTCCTGCCAAGTCCTGTACTCCAAGGTCGTGTTAACAGGACTGATTACAGTTCATTCAATTCTTGAGATGTGCTGTTCGTAATTTTTATTTTCCACATTCACACTAACAAATGTGTTCATTGCAGAGCTATTACCATGTGTAATTGGTAAGTTTATTTGTCATGATAAAGACACAGTATAGAATTACTTTGTGTTCCGATGCACTTTGTGACCTTTGGTTAGTCAATTTAATCTGCACGCACAGACAAGTGTGCAACAGTGAATAGTTTTATGGGGATGATTTGATGTGAATTCTATAGATAGAAAGTGAGCGAATGTGCAGTATTTCATTGTCCATGTTTATAACTGTGCATATCTGCCCTCAGGGCATTTTTCAGCATCGTAGATAAATTGCTGAACAGTAAATGTACCGCCCAAGCCAAGTGTATAAAGTCCAGTAACTGGTATTTTGAGAAACCCTGGGAAAAAAGGACAGATCTTGGATATATTCTGAGGGGAGTTACCACTATAAATAGGAAAGCCACCAATGCATCATTACAACAATAATATACCAAAATAATACACCACAATAAGATACCACTATATATCACAGTAATAAAACACCCCAAGATTAGGTATAACTCCTCCAGAAAATATATTTACCATATTTGCTGCGTTGGCCTTTGGGAACTTTAAAGCAGTTACTGGGCATGGCAGTGCATTAGACATATAGCCATTGGGTGCACTTAAAAGTGAATTAATTCTGTGAAGTGATAGTGCAGCACTGGGTGCAGTGTCACCATGTCCGAAGTCAAGTTGAAGAGAGCAGATTTTTCGGATCTGGCGAACTACCTTGAGGCAAAACTCTTGGCCCATGGGATTTAGTCTTCAGAAAATGCGACTTTATGGAAGGACAGGATATGTGGAGAAGTGTAAAATGAATTATTGCAGGATATTTTTGAGGAAGGTAGCATCATACTGGCATGCCTTATGAGACTGTTTAAAGCTCCAGACCAAAAGGGGGAGAAGGATTGAATAATAAGGCTATGCGCTAAATTATGGTTTCTTCTAAACCGGTCTTTGAAAATGCAAGGAAATGATTCTGAAGTAATTAGTAAGTTGCAGGGCAGTTTGCATGATGCATTTGATCAAATAAAGTGCCTATAAACAGAATTATAGCAGTCCCATAAAGAATTGCAGTCTAAATTTAATGATATGGATACTCAGTTGACTCAGAAGGAAAAACAATTTAAGGAGAGTGAGCATGAATTGATGCACTTAAAGGGGGTCTTAGATGCAATAAGACAAGGTAAAGATAATGCCATTTCAGAATTACAAACACTTAGAAAGAATAACATGGAGAAAGATAAGGAATTCTGTGCTGTAGAACAAGAAATGGTTAAAGTGTTGGAAGAGAATGACAAGAAAGACAGAGATTTTGACCAGTGCCAAGTGCAAATAAGCGAATTGCAAGCTGTGATCAATAAAATTAGGGATGAGAATTGTAATCTTTGTCAGGAGGCAGAACGGTTTCATGGACAATGCAAGGATCTGGAACAGCAAATATTTAGTTTTAAATCTCAGTAAAAGTTATAAGGCACTACATTTAATGGAGTTGGGATTAACCCCAGGTCTGCCCGAGGGAACAGTGTACCAATAGCTAATCCTGTGGCCAGACCTGATTACAGCACGCTGGGGGAGTATGAGTCCCTCGCTGGTGGTTACAATTATTCCTGCCCACCAGAGAACAGAAATGAGTGACAGACTGATGCACCCCAAAATGCACTCCAAAATGCCACATGTAGCCCTATCAAAATCATGTAGTCAATCAAAACTTTGATTAAACCATTCAAAAAGGGAGGCGATTGTTGCATAGAAGACCATTTAGAAACTGTGCACAATATATTCAAAGCCCTCCAGCTACCTAGGGAACAGTAGAGACAGGGGTCTCAATGAACAGGAAATCCTGTCATGGGTGGACTTTGAGAAAGAGATTAGACATCAATTTTCACCTTATCTATCGATACAAAAAAGCAGCGTATACAATGACTGCAAAGCCAGATATGTCCCTTGCCAGCTCCTCCAATATTTAAAAGAGCATTTCACGCTTTGATGTGTCCTTTAATCCTAATTCTGTAGAATTTAAGACTGCATACTTTTATGATCTCCAGAAAGATATTGTATCTCAGTTAATTCGAGAATTTGACAGGGAAAAATCATTAGAACGGATAATAGAACAGGGGACCAAACTATAACAGGTAATTTATTCTCAGAGAGAGGAAGGGTCTAAGAATAAAGAGACAAAATCGAAATCTAAAGAATCCACACCAGCAATAATGGAAGTCAAATCTGCAAAAATGCCACTTGAAACAGCCCAAACTCAGGCAAGGAACAACATGACACCCAATCAGAGGGGAATGCCACTGCAAAGGATGCCACCCCAAACTCATGTATTCCAATCTGGTGATCTGAGCAATAGGGAGTCTTATATAAGCCCTATATATCTGGGCAATGCCACCAGGGTGGGATTTCATCCTCATATGTCAGTCATTAATAACAATCAAAATCAAATGTTCAATGGCCCTTACCAGACACTGGGGGCGCAGAGCAGATTTGACCCCAATACAATGATATATGGCCACCAAGAAAGATAATGGTACATGGATGGATTAATTGAAAATGGAAATCAGCATAGGGGACAATTTCCACAAAATAAAAGACAAAATATGAACTGTGTCCCGTGCCATTAAAACCAATCACCACCAGTCGACCACGGTCAAAGAATGGTCACGCTGCATTCCCCACCTCCTATGGCCCATAGGTTCAGAAGTAACACAAATAGAAATCATTCTCCTGAGTGGTACCAGAATAGGCCCAATCATGGTGAGTTTAATCAATACCGGCCCAAGCCGCAAAGAGAAGAATCTGGGGACATGGACAGGTTTTAATGCCTATAGGCCCAAGTTAAAATGTTATGTGAGCAAATAGGAAAACTCTGAGCAGTTCAAAAACAGCAGCCAAGTGAAGTTGCAGAATGTCATAGGAGTGACCTTGTGCGTTCTGATAAGTGACAATTTAATAGCTCCTGCACTGTTAAAAATACAGACGCCCATAAATTACCTTTGTATTACGGTCCTGAATTGCTTGCTGTGCCAAAGATAGGAATACAAACAAATGAAAGTGAGACAAGGAATGCCCACACACACAAAACAGGAGTGTGGTTAAACTTAGAGTTGAATCTGACTATTGAAGTGTGTGCCGGTGAAGAACAAAAAGGGGAAAATTAACAAGAAAAACCTAAAGAACAGAGATACAGATTTAAAAAGAGCATTCTATGTGAAAATAAAACACTAGATGAAGAGGTAGGATTAGTTGTCAGAATGTCCTCCCTTAATAATCAGAATACTGTTGAGATCCAGACAGAAAAAACATAGCTCAAAAGGAGGGTGCAGCTCAGTCACCTGAGAAGTATTTTGAACCACAAATATTCCAAGAGACAGAAAGGACAGGCACCATGCAAAACACAAACAGGTGTCTTGAGCCAGAAAATGATAGGCTGCCACGTGACAAAGCTGCAGTGTGAACGCTGATAGTCCCAGGTCAGAGGGGCAGTCAGTGGCTACACTCAGTGAGCGCTACCTCATCAGCCTTATCTTTTTCTCCCTTCCATCTCTTTATTTCCCTTCCTTTATCTAAGGATGTATTTGGTTGATCACTTCTCTCCTTGTCCCCTCTCTCTTTGTCCCTTGGGAATTATGAGATCACCTTTCTTTCAGGAATCTTCTCTGTACCTTTGTGGCTGCTATGTGCAGGCGACTCATTTGCCGGATTACTGTACCCTGTCGCTGCCTTACGTTCTCTCAATGGGTACACTCCGTCATATTTTGTTCTGTCGCCTTTTATTTCAGGCACGGCGGGGGGAGCAGAAGGCTCCTCACCCCACTCTTTGCATATGTTAAGTATCCAGTCCTCAGGAGGTGCCGCTTCTCTTTCATCCTGGTACATTTTACAGAGCTCTAAGCTCGCTAGCTTTTTATCTAACTTTTTTCCTGTGTATGCTGCATGCAAATATGTCGTCATATGTAGCAAAACAGCTTTTGATAGTGATCCCCCATGTGGCCATGGCATGTACATCTTGACTGAGGTGCCCTTAAACCATTCCGCACTGTACTGTTTAAGCTTGGGTGCATTTTTTGGTAACTGTTTGCATAGATGTATAAGGAGAGTAATATCCTCCATTTTGACTCATCAGACTTGACTGTCAATACTCACCTTTACACATTGTACTATTTCAAAAAATACATTTCAGAAAAAACTGACAAACCCGGCCGGCCCATATATTTCAGCCTACGATCCTCGAGACTATATCTTCACTCACAAACTTTGTGACACCCCTAAAAAACACTCCTATGGAGTTTGAATCATTCTCTTCAGACTGTCCGTGGCCTACGTCATCCACTAATGGGACTCTAGATACGATTCCTTCTGATATGTGCTATGACGCAGGGCACTGGGTTTACTCTACTGTGACGTTCCTCATCTCACAGTCTTGATTGATTGATAGGTTATTTATAACACGCTTAATACCCAGAGGTTTCTAAGCGTGGACCCGGGGATCGAATATGTGTTCCTCCATGTCGTCTTGCTACCAAGGCGAGCACGTTGCCGCTCAATTGCTTGGCTCCTCTCCTCAAGTCAATTACTTAATAACTCGATGCTCACCGTCTCGAGTTGTTTACCCCAACCACCCTACGTTACTTGTTTCCCCTCATCACTTTCTATACTCGCTGCCCATTCACAATTCTGCCATCTCACTCATTTTTTTACTCACCATTTGCTTTTTCAACTTCCGACTCTCGGGATCGTCGCCTCTTCAATCAGTCTCTTCAACTTTCCGTCTGCTCAGCTTCCTGTAGAAATCGGGAGGGGGATGTTGACTGAAAACAAGGGACCCGTCTCACCTATGCCTGCAAGCGTTATTTTAAAGTAATGTCTGCTATCTACAAGGGGCTTCACATCCTTTCAGCCGAAATGGCAGAGGACATCCGATATTGCTGGGACGCCAAAGCTTACTAGGTCGACAGTTCATTAACCATTCTCTGCTACCATGTCGACCGGGACATCCGACCTAGCCCTTTAAGACGAGGTAGCAATACTTTGAGATGAATGGGGATGAAGAAGATACTCAAACATCAATAATCAAATATCAATTATCTTTTAATATCAATTATCTAAAACAGGGAGTACAACGGACATCAACGGACGTCTCATAGCATGGTCTCTCAATGCATTTAATAAAAAACATTCTTATGTATTTGCTGATGTCATCCTATGTGGCAAACTACAAAAACCTAGTGGCAAATGTGATAGGCTTAAGGAGCACATCTAAGTATACGTTCCATACTAGTTTAAAAAGTGATAGGTTCTTCAATATCAGGTGGGACTACTAAGGCCGTCCCTCAAACAAGCCACTCTGAACGTCAATAAATACACAACGTCCCATTGGTTATACACATTATAGGGCTTTTAATTACGCGGCCCCCTTTAATTTGTTGGCACTCTTACATCTGTCAGTACTTTTCCACCCTCGTTAGCAGCATGCAGTCTGGACTTCCAGGTGCTGGTGAGCTGGTCATAACCATAGCTTCCCACCAATTAGCATATCATCTATCATCACCTCAGTGGTCTGCACATCAGTTAAGGCTTTGAACTTGGCCTTGAAAATGTTCTTTGCTCTGGAGAATTCAGGGGAGAAGAGGCACGCTCTGCCCCTCTGCGTAGGTGTGGTTTGTCATGTTTGTCCAGTTCCATCAATTCACGTGACTGAAGACCACACATTTGAGCTCTGGTGCATTTAAAATACTATTATTTAATTAACCTCTGACGTCTTCCTTGCTTTCATCCATGCCTTCTGAACAGGAGTTTCATTCTTTCACACGATTGTAACTAATGTCTGCTCATCCCAGTCCGATAAGACCTTGGCTTCTTGGGGCTGATCTAGCCTCGCCTTTCTGAGATTCACTTCTATAATTCAATTGTTTTTCAACTGTGAAACACTGGAAAAGACCTTCCTTCTCTGGTCCAGCTCTCCTATAACATGTAGTGGAAACATCCATTCTTTACTTACTCCTATATATGTATATGTTGGCGCTTGCCTCAATCTATTCACTACATAGCTAGCCTCAAGAATACTTTGTCTGCTTGCATTTCTTTGCATCTGTACATGTGTAAAATAACTTGATATCTTCATTATTTCTGTAGCATACGTTTCTTCATCTCGAGCCCAAGATGTCACTTATCTTTGATACTTTCTTGATGCCTTATAGACTATCTTCACTTTCATGTCTCTGCATCTCTTCCAGGTGCATCAGATTAACTTTGCATGATGTCACCAATCTGCTCTTTTGCTTTCTTTTCATGCTTCTTCTGGGATTTCATTCAAATGGCCTTCATACTGTCTTGTATGCAGCTGCGGCTTTCTCAATGGGAACCTTGCTTCCAGGATTCTCCTTGGTATCAGGATTTTCACTGGTACTGCACGTGTTTCACACTCTGGTTCCCAACATTTAGTCAATATGGGCGAGATGCATTAGGAAGGGGTACTTGGCTCCTTCTCTACAATAGTCAATCGTGAAACAATTGGAGAAGATAGGAGAAACGGAGAGTGCCATAGATGAAATGGAAGAGGAGGGGGGAGTGGAAGGGGGGGCGCAAGCAAGGGAGCGAGAATGCAGGACAGAGGAGCAGGAAGGATGAAAGCACAAAACAGTCACTGGGCACAGCCAAAAGCAGAATTTGCAGGCAGATTTGAAACACAGTGGGGCCACTAGGCATAGCAAAAGCAGAATTAGCAGGCAGATGTAAAAAGACAGTGGGGCCACTAGGCACAGCCAAAAGCAGAATTAGCAGGCAGATGTAAAACACAGTGGGGCCACTAGGCACAGCATGCAAGATTAGGGGTGGGCAGAGGAGAAAGTCAAAGGTGTAGAAGTAAAGTCTAGCAGAGTAGTCTAATCCTTTGGGGCAGGAGTGATGATGTCCAACAGTGGCCTCAATGGCGTGTAGGGTCACGGCAGCCAACATGTGTTGCAGTGCAGTGTAGGGGCAGACCCCAGACCCGAACAGGCAATAGACAGGGAGCAGACAGGGGTCTTCGTTGTGGGCCTTAGTGTAACAGGGCTGCTCCCGGTTGCTGCAATTGGTTCAAAAATACCCAGGCAATCAATGGGAGGGGAAGCAGGCACAAGCAACAGGCAAATTCACTCAGGGCAACGTGGTGCAGCCCTCTTGGAGGGTCTAGGCAGTATTAGGCACAGATGAAGCTCACCAATGAAGAAAGAAAACCCAAGGCAGATGGGCTCAGCAGAAGCAAAAGAAATGCTGGCAAGATGTTATTTTAGGGTGCACTTTCTTTTTTCATGTATTAGAATACACAAAATCCATGAAATCATCGCACGGACGTGCGTCTCTCAGGCAATTCAAACAGGCTTACCCCATCAGCGTTGACTCCACGGGATGATTAACAGGCAGGATCAGGCCTGGGGGAGCGCTGGCAGCAAGGCTTCATCAGGAAGACAGAAATGAGGAATGAATAAAGGCCTCGTTGGGAGCCTGAGTGTAACGGACCGGTTCGCCCCTCATGGTTGCTGCAATTGGTTGAAAAATACCAAGGCAACCAATGGTAGGGGGAGCAGGCACAAGCAACAGGCAAGCTCACTCGGGGCAACATGGTGCGGCCATCTTGGAGGGCCTAGGCAGTATTAGCCAAAAATTAAGTTCACCAATGAAGAAAGAAAACCTAAGGCATATGGGCTAAGCAGAAGCAAAAAATGCTGGCCAGATGTTATCTTAGGGCGTGCTTTCTTTTTTCATGTATTAGAATACACAAAGTCCATTCAATCATTGCACTTACGTACGGGGCTCCAGCAATTCAAATAGGCTTACCCCATCAGCGCTGACTCCCCGAGATGATTAACAGGGAGGATCAGGCTGGTAGGAGCACTGGCAGCAAGGCTTCATCAAGAAGACAGAAATGAGAAATGCACGATAAAGAAAGGAATAGAACGATGAAGAAAGGACCACCACATTGACAATGACTTCAGAGGACCACCAGGACATGACGCAGGTGGAAATCAGCAATGGCCATTATGAGCAAATTGCAGAAGCCGGTCCTCATGGCAGAAACAAAGAAGTGGACTCTGCAAAGCCCTTCTTTAGGCTGGACAGCTGCAATTGGATGGGGAGGCCTCTTATTTCTGAAGTCGAGGGTCTGCAGAGTCCCAACCAAATTCGGTATGACAACTGGTGCAGGTAGGTAGCCCATGAGGAAGCTGGACAGTCCACACAATAGTTCCAGTATGCTTCTGAGGGCTTCCAAGCGCAGCATCCTTAAGCGGGGACCGAAGGCCTTCCGGAGATCAGAAAATGAAAAGGATTTCACTGGGAACGTTGAAGAAGTCAATCCTGGATGGCTGTTACAATGAGTTCCATGTCTATAGTGAGATGTTCCTATTCTGAAGGGGGTCTTGGATTCAAGGACGATCTCAAGAATGGCTGCAGGAGTCCTCTTTTTATCCCAGATTTGAGCTTGAGTTGCCCCCAAGCCCACCAATGGTAAGGATCTGCACCAATGAAAGCACATTTGCCCTGCAACAGTCACACTTTGGTCAGGGTGTGGACTTGGATCAGACAATCGCAGCCCACACATCTGGCCACAAACACATACTGTCCCTTTGCCTGGGAAAGGACTTACCATGCATGGCCAATCCAGCCCTGAAGAGGGAGGCAAAAGGCCAAAACACAAGATGGCCAAAGGACAGCAAGATATCTCATGACATGGCCATTTTAGAATATATGGTACTATAAAAGGCACTATGTGAAAAAAATGCTAAAGTACACTCGAGAATACAAGAAAACACAGTTGAAATACATCAGCTGCCACCAGTCAGCCTTGGACACCATCATGCAAGTAGCCATAAAGTCGCAAAACTAAATGTTAAAGGGACACAAAGTATCCGTACCACACCTTACTGTAGGGTGGTATGTACACTTTAAAATAAACAAGGAATTTCACAAGGTGGAGAGAGAGCCCTGCACTGATAACCATAGGGACTGGTCAGTTTCCCTGAACAGATGAGCTTAGCAAGGTAAGTGGAGCAAAATGTATTTACCTACCTCCAAAAGTCAGGACTGGCTCAAAACAATAGCAGAAAGTTGGGGGCTCCATAAATTTCTATTCAGGGAACACAGCACTTCAAAGGTGCAATGCATGCGTAACACATGCCAGGGGTGAGGTTGTTTCCAGCACTGAAGCCTCCTCATCTGCTCTGGCATTACTTGAGCTGCTACAAGACGTGGACGAGCAGCAGAAGCTCCCTTTGAAATGGAAAGCGCTTGTGATATCTTCCTCTGTTTGCACTGCACTTCCAATCCTCACAGGCATAAACTGCACCATCATTCTGCTCTTCAAGAACAGTTCCTCTTCTTTTTGCAAAAGGACATGTTCGTCTCCTCCTGCCTTTTAAGTAGCAAGGTAATTGTGGTAAGGCATTACAATTGAAGGTCACAGCATGATTATGCTAATGACAAGGACAAGCCATGGCTTTTTTTTAATAGGCTACAACCCTTTCTGCATCAGTACATTTGTGATGGTGGTTGTCTGTACATGAAGGTGCAGCGCTATTGTAGCCAGTCCCCTTGAGCTGTAGCACCGGCTCTCTGTTCTCGCGAGGAGAAGGCATAGTCATTTTTATGAAGTTGGACAATTAGCTTCCACTCTTCTAGTGCAGTTTGGATGCTGATCTGGTATAGGCAATGGATGTTTAATTTTGTCTAGTACCCCAGGTAACTTCTTAATTAAGGGTTAGCTCTAGGACCGAAACTGGTGGGGACTCAACATCGTTTGTACAGTTGTGCCTACCACTTCACTGAGGCTTAAATCAAGTTCTCTCCTCTTAAATGTCTGCATCGCCAGGCATAATTTTTGAATACTCCATTTGAAGTGGTGAAACAAAAGAATTGGGCTGCTGGAGAACTATCTTTCTAGAAATTGATCCATTATTTACGTTGCTTGGTCAATGTCAGCCTCTTAGTCAACTGTTGTACTGGCGTATGAAGACCAAAAACATTAGTAATTCGCCCCAAAACAGTGCAGTAATAAATGACATGTTAGCACAATATTGCCAAAATAGCACGAAAACCTGCATCTTCCTCGTCTCGGTGTCATTAGGGTAAAACCCCTTAGACCATCCAAGTTCACGTCATTAATTAAAGCGAACCCTCGCTCCTATGTGCCAGTGAGTTGAAGCCTCAATGGCGAGTCTCCATCAGCCTCCCCTGCCCCCGTTGGCTTTGTGAGTTCTGATGACCTTCTCTCTTTCTTCATCACAAATCATGGCATCTCTTTTTCATAAATCGACTTGCCAGAGAACGATTCCAACAAGGTTCCCTCTTTCAAAGACCTTCTTCCATGTAGCATCTTTACCTGAAACGTGTCTTATGTTGCTTTTTTCTGCACTCACCTGTGCATCATGTACAGACACCTCTGGTACAAGAGCGCCCAGCTCTCTATTGAAGAACTTGCTCTTTCTAATTTTATCTGGCATTCTGCAAGAAAATACATTCTGAGCATGATTCACATAACGTTTTGATATGGGATCGGACCATTATAAACCACTTATGTGAATCAGGCCCTCTATGTTTAGAAATAGATTAGAAAAAAGGTTCTTCCAGAGCAATTGGGTGTGGCAGCGATCCAAATAGGTGAGGTCGGCTAGCGTATACGCAAACATGGCCGACGTGTAACATCTTCTAATTTTTGCAAGTTCATTTTGATTTGGCGCGCTTTTTGCACGTGACTCAACAGTTCAATATGTCACCGACAGAGAACGAAAATAGAGGCACGGTGCACACCGGTAAGAAGGTGACGTAGATGTGTACACTGTTCTGCCATCAACATCAGGGTGTTTGTGATTCTGCATGAAATAAGGGGTCTGGTATCATAGATCTTTTAATCTGGGCTCCAAGTCTCTGAAGCAGACACATGACTATAGATGGACAATAACAGAAGCCAAGAGACACGCGGCCAGCTTGAAACAGCTCATTCTAAACATGCAGCTCTCATGTACAAAGACTATTATGCAATCAAGGCTGGCAGTTTACAATACGAGGTGGGGACTTTTCCTTTATACAAATAGCCATGCTCTTTGCATAAACTTTGAGAGATTGATATATTATTGCATGAAAAATAGCATCTTTACAGCACATTGGAGAGATTGTTTCACTGTCGCTGCCAATATTTGATTTTCAAGATATCTGATGCTTTTCTGCATTATTCACACTAAAGTCATAGCACCCTACCTAATTAACAACCTGATTACGATGTTTTATGTAAAGATAATACCCATTTCACATGACCCCTTACTATTTGCATACATTTAGGCTGTTTATTAGTTGACTTTGATCACTGTCAACAAAATTGTTCTTCCAACATCACACATCTGCTCACTCGGTTTCTTGTTTTAATGTGGTTTATTTTAGAACGGGTATGAACTTTTTTCTCTCATTTTCAAAAAGGATGCTGTTTGTGTTCTTTTCTGAAAACAAAATTAAAGGCTTTTCTGTACAATACAGTTTGGCTGACAAAGATGTTAGGGCTTTTAAGTCTGTGTTTCTTGAAGTTTGTGGAACATCTTAAGTTAGACAACATTGTAATGCTATGTTTATGAACACTGTCAAACCGCTCTGGATTAAAGAAAAAAGCGCAACGTGGCAGATTGGGAAGGAATGATAATGTTGAAATAGGTGGAATATTTCATACAGAAGTAGTATATAATGACTATACATTACACCAACATAAATCACTTAAAGGTGCTTGAGTAATAGGCATTAATTGTACTGAATGCTACAGTACGCATTTCATCAACCTTGGGGGTGAAATATGGCATCTTGTAGTGACTGGCTGAATGTTGCCCTTCCTGTTGGACATCTATGAATGCTGAGAGAATGTTGATGCAACTGTGTGGGTTCTTTGTTCTTAGAGCGCCAGAGTTTTTTTCACAGTTTTTTGCAGAACGTTTTTGGCCTAAAAAACTCATTGAATTAATTTAACTTTTTTGGGTGGTTTCCCCCCAACCTTCCTCCCCTATCATTGAGTCCTAAACTACCCCCCGATATTTTTTATGAGTTTTTTCGTCAGAAAAAGTTCAACAAAAAACGAATTGAAAAAATGCCTAACAATGTAAAAACGTTGTACCAACTCTGTGACTGCTAGTTCAGGGGAATGTTAATGATGTCTTTGAGTGTGAATTTTCTAAATATTTCAGTTGGGGGCCTGAACTGTGGTGCACGAGGACGCCCGGTGCATGTTCTCTATATGTATGCAGTCAAGAGCAACTGGAACCATAAAGTAATGTAGATATGCATAATAGAGTGATTTTGGCTGTTAACCTATCATCCATAGGAAAAGTGAAGATTATATGGTTAATAACTTTTAAGCCATAGCTTGGATCATCACCGCTGTTTGACATTCCTTCATTAGGGCCCAGGCCCCCCAGGAATGGAAAGTTTTGTACAAATCCATCTTACAGTTCAAAAGATATAAAGGGTAAAAAAGGTTGTGTTTTTCACTTTTCTATTTATTTTCCCATAGGGAAAATATAAAAAAAAAATATTGCGCTCAACCCAAACTGCTGGACGGATTTGTGCCAAATAAGTGTCATGAATCAAACACTGTTTTAGTGTGCGCACTAAACAAAGGATACAGGTCGTATGACAACCTTAAAGGATACAGGTTGTGAGGGCAGTCTCCTGGCCTTGATGATACAACCTCGTACTCGGATATAACAATTCTGGTCAAAATAGACCTTCCAACTGATGGCACCCTCTGACTGTTAAAAATACAGCCAGAGAGAGAAATCAATGGAAAGGGCGTGGAACACAACAAACACTCGCCAAGCTGTAATAAGAAAGACTACATCAGTGAATGTCATAGAATATTAAATTTTGTATCAATTTATTGAATAACACACTAACTTGATGGCGTATGTAGAATCAGGAAGTCCGTTACAGAACCACCAGGTAAATCCAAATAGAAAAACAACGACAGGGAAAGGGAGGTTGCTAAAGGATCTATCCCGAACGGCACGAGGCTCACGCTAGTGCCCGGTTGGTGCACTTCTGGATAGCGTCCATTATGTCTTGTGCACGTCTCCACAAATCAAATAAAAGAAAATAATAAACGACCTGATGTGATTGTTCTTGAATGGGAGAAATTGCCCTTGTATTAATGTGGTATTCCTTGAGTAGTAATAGTTTTAGGAATCAGCCAAGCCAAAGGAACTCCTACTGAGAGCCAGGAATGTGTAGAGCAAAACGTACACTTCAGCTGAGAACAGACTGACACGTGGATTTTAAGGATATGAAGTAAAGTTCATTCACGTGTCACTGGAAATTATTCTGGAGAAATGAGCATCCGTCTCTAGGGTACAGCTAAGGGAAAGTTTTTAGCTATAATGGCACAAACCTCATAATGTGAGTAGACAGTAATGCCTTTCTTGTAGGTTGAGAGTGAGGAGAGATGCAGAAGTCCAAATGTCCGCCATAGAAAATAGCATCGGTACTCCTCTGAGATTCGTTTTGAAACGGAAACGAACAAAGTGCCGCTTTCTGAATCAAGCGGCAGGTAGAACACTGGAGCAGGAATCAAATGCTGCGGAGAAGATACGAAGGGTTTGGAGTAACCCAGCTTCAGGAACGCTGCAGAAACAACTATCAGAAGCACCAAGCGTAAGCTTGTGCGCTGCTAAATACGCAACACTAGAACATGTGACTCATTACGTATCATGTGATGTTAACGGTTTACGAGCTAAAAACGCTGCTATCCAAGGAGTGCATTAAAGAATCTCCATTGCGTGTAGAACGGTCTAGCCGCTCTATATTCAAAATGCATCCCCTGAGGACGTGGAGTCTTGGAGAGAGTTTTAATGGGAGTGACAGGCATGACAATAAGAAACATGTTGGGTACGAAGCACTCGAAGGAAATACTTTCTTGTTTTATAGCGTAAATCCATCCAGTGTTTTCTCTTAATTTGGCACAGTGAGGGGTACCCCAGTAGCCAAAAAGTTTATCTCCCATGATGCATTGCTGTTACCAAGCTTTTTCAGTTCTGAAAGGTGGCCATTACGAGATTTGAGAATCAACTACCGAATTGATGTTGAAAAGTGTCCTAAAATTACATAAAAGGTGTTAATTAGGGAGTTTTTGAGGCCAGGAAGCATGTGGGTAGGGCGAGGAAGGATGATTGGTGAAGGTTTAGGGCTTGGGGACAATTATTTTTTTTACAGCTTTTTGCTGAGAGCAAGAAGTGGCGCAAGAAGTGGTGCAAACAGGGAAAAGAAAGAGTAAATACTCCTAAACTATAATATATTGAGAAGTGGTAATCAGTATGGTGGTTAGTTAGGGCAAGATGAGTATTTCAAGTACATTTTGTTTAATTTAAAAAAGATATATTTAAAAAAAATAAATGCTTTCTAAATTAAATTAAATGTGTAGGGGGTTGTATAAAGGCTATTTAATGTATCACATTTGTGCATTGAGATCGAGAACTGATTTGTTTAACTTTGTTTTGTGCATATAAACTCTGCAGCTGAGACGCGTTGAGGTGAGGTTTTCACGTGATGTGAAGGAAGACTTCTCGATTAAGTGTTCTCTGCCTGAATGGGGAAAATAAAGAGTAAATACGCTTAACTATAATACATTGACATCTGGTAATCAGTATGGTTGCTTCTTAAGGGAAGATGGCTATTCAAGTAAATTTAAGATTTTTACAAAAATACATATGTTTAGAAATTGCTTTTGAAATTAAATTAAAATGTGCAAGGGGCTTATGTTAGGGTGATTTAAAGGCCAGTGTTTGTGTATTGAGATCAATAACTGTTTTATTTAACTTTGTTTAGTGTTTAACTTGGGAGAGGGGCAGTTAAGGGAGTAGGGTTAGCCTGGTGCTGTGGTGATGAATTTTAAACCCACTTCCCCCAGCTTAGATCTTTCTTTGAACTTTCAGGATGGTTCTGAAAAGAAACGCTGTGGTGTTAGGAAGGGGGCTGGAGGGAGAGGAAGTGGGTCTAGGAAAGATAGGTGGGAAGTAGTCAACTTTATTTTTTACAAATTTTATATATTTTTTTGGTTTTGTTTTAAAACTGCTGGCAATTTCACCCATGGTCCACCCAGGCATCCTAGTTGCTTCCAAAGTTGTTGCATTTAGTGCGCTATTGGCATGTAGCATATCCTGCAAGTGAAAACTCCACTTACTGGAGACCAGCATTTCTGTGGAGGGTCCACACTCGGGCAGCAAAGGCGACACTCCTATCATTGGTGCCAGAAGAAGTCGATGGGAGAGGTCCAGCAAATGACATAGATGGTGGTGGTGCTTCCTCCTGTGGCGTTGCAAGTCCGGTGGTGGGTTACAGGGCATTGCACTCAAGGTGGATTGCCTGTTTCTGGAACCTGCTCCTGAAACATTCATCCATTTGCCGCCAGTGGTAACAAATCAGGTGGTCGATGAACACCACAACGCCCAGGCTTTGTGAAGGCACTGTGGAAAATTCTCTCCTTTATACCTTGATGCAAAATGTACACTTTCCCTTCTCGACGTCGGACGTAGAGTGACTTTAGGCACCATAAAGTACTGCCAGTACAGGGAAGGTATGAAGCTCCCTTGGTTGTATTATTTTGGTGCAGCTTGCTGTTCTACTCACTCGACATCTTCTAGGTAGTCAGAAACAGTGACAAGATTGATTTCTTCATCGCTGGAGGATGCCTCAGGATGTTGGGTCACCATCTCCAGAAAATAATCAAAAAGAAAAGAAAAAAGATTAAAAGAAAAAGGATAAAAACATCCTTAAAATGAAAAGGAAATTAAAAAAACAAATATAAAACAAACAGACGGAAAGCAAGGTGCACCAAACGGAAAACACAAAGAGAAAAGTTTTGGATAGGAAATAGTGCCAATGAGCAAATTTAGTAGACAAGGTTTTCACTGTGTCTATCTGAATTCATCTCCAAGGCAATAGGGAAATGTAAGGATTTCTGCAGCATATTTATGTGATTCGCAATCTGTGTGTCTATGAACCAATCAGCTCTCAAATGTCCCCCTTCCCCTGCACTTGCGCGATCTGATTGACACTCGGCCTAGTAGGATCGCTGTCTCTGTCTTCCCTCTGTTCCCCCTCCCTTGCTGCGTCACGCCTTGAAACACTTGTGTATAGGCGCGTTATAAATGCCATATCATATCATATCATACCATGCAAGTGCCTTTAGGCCAATCTGTTTGCAGAATTTCGTACCCGTGAATCACGAATTGGAAAGAAAATAGTCTGTTTTTTCTCTGTTTTTACTGAACTTTTTCCAACAGCAATTATCAATATTTTTTGTACTCTTTACATCCTCCCTTCACATAAAATAATGTTATTGGAAGATTAAGATGCAGTTTTTATTTCCTTGGGTGGATATGTGGTGCTTGATCTGAATTGTTCAATATACTGTTACCCGTCTCTGTATCGTCTGAAAAATTCATAGCATTATGACTTCTCGATTCACTTAGTGTCTTCATATCTTTCCTTTTTTGTTAAACCTTGATCGCAACAGTCAAAGACAAATATATTGTTTGTGAATCTAGATCTCATATCAGCACACCCCTCTCCCTCTGTCTCAGTACTTTTGTAGTTCTTGATCTGCGTATTATGTTTGAAAAAAAACATTCATATTTATTGGTAGTTGTTAATAGGAGCTCTGTTTTTATAATGCTTAAGGTATATTTCTTTGCTAATTCAGTCTTCCTCGTGCCAGTCCTGCCCTAATCATGCCTTGCTATTCCTCATCACAACCTCCAACTACCCCACCTTACTCTTCCTTGTCACAGTTCCTAATTACCCACCTCATTCCTCTTTGTCACAGTACCCAACTACACAACTACTGTCTTCCTCATCACAGTCTCCCACTAACCTCACCTCACTTTTCCTTGTCACTGTACACCATTACAAATCCCCTTTTAATCTAATGAACACAAACAAATATTAAATAATTGATAAACCTGATGTTGCGTAGCTCAAGATTAGATATTGATAACAAATGATATGACATCAGGGAGGTTATCAGAAAGAAAGACATAATTACAGGTTGTGTGAGGGAATCTGCGTGAAATGACCGAGATGAAAAGTTTGACCACCAAAAGTCTGTTTTTTTTTCACTTTCATTTCTTTGCATATAAATATGTGTTGGAGAGCCTCAATTGCCCCCCCCCCCACCTTAAACCTATACATTTTTATTAACTTTAGCCCCCCCCCACACATATACATATGCAAATAAATGGGGGTCAGACTTTTGGTGGTCAAACCTTTCTACCTCAGTATTTTTGTCCTATTCCGTGGGAGGTATAGCAAATAATAAAACCCTTGACATTCAGAGAATAAACTTTAGTTGAAGTGACGTTAAGGTGAACTAATCTGATGCAATGAAACCCTTGAAATTCAGCTAACATTTTTTAGTTGAAGTGACCTTAAGGTGCTGATTTAACACCACAAATCCCCTGAAATTCGGCAGCTGCTGAAGCTGCACTGCCTTAACTATGATGCCTCCATTTGCATGGCCCCTAAGCACAATGATGACATCAGACATGACATCACTGATAATATCACATATGACATCACTTGTGGCATTATGAGTGACATCACCTGTACAGCAGATCACGTGTGCAAGAAAGAGAGATGCAACATTTGAAAAGCGTGTTTCTGCAAATAAGAGTGAATTCAGACCCCTTGTGATGTCATTCCTTCCACTCCTCCCCCCTTGCGCTAAATCCACATTCCTTCTCCCCTTGTGCTGTCATTCCTCATTCCTTCCCTCATGCAAATAAATATAATGCAATTAAGTACCACAAACTACAAAACTATTGGCTTTGCCAATGCTTGTTTTCTGGTTGTTGCCCGTTCTGTCTGGTGGTATTTTTTTTCCACATGATAGTGATTACTGCTAGAATCAAATTATTATGGCGATTTCAGGCGATATCTGTGCTTGCATCACTAAGGTGTCATGCCACTGGACCGTTTTATTCACCAATAAGTGGTCACCTTGTTCTCTGTCCAGTTACTCCACCAGGTTTTAATGCAGCATGGCCAATTTTATGATATGAAGGCTGCCCCTTCCACACAGGCACCTGGTTTTTCCCAGGGCCCGTTGACTTTGGCCTTTTTAGTTTGGGCCATTAGGTGGCAGAGCCAGCTTTAAGCAGAAACTATTGCATTCGAGTACAGACAGGGAGAAATGGCATATGAGGAGGGACATAACGTTTGAAGGTGTTGTTTGGTTATTTGCCCACCCATTGAGTGCCCATGAGTATGTTAATCCCTATGGCCATTCCCCACCCAGTTCCTACACCCTCACCCCCGCCCAAAACTCCTCCTCATAAGAGCTCTTTGAGCTAGCTTTAAACAAGTCTTACCATCAAACATTGTACTCAAAAGTGCCTGCCAGTGTTTTTTCCATGAAGTCTTCTGAGAGTTAATGACTTAATTGAGTCTGTAAACAAGCTACTTGTTTAAAAAAAATATCTAAACCAGGTCTACCTTCACCCATTCGATGCATCAGCACTATGTGTGTCATTCACTGAATCCCTGTTAAAAAGTAGCATTGGCAAAGCCAACAGTTTTGGTTTATGTGTAAGTATTGGGCATTTGCCAGGCACAGCTGTCAGATTGCACATTTTGCACCTGCTACCTTTAATGGCCATTAAATACCACTGCAGTAGTCCATCGAAAGTGTCTTTCTCTGCCTACACAAAAGCCCAAACCGTTGGCATTGTCAATGCTTGTTTGTTTTGAGTTACACATTTAATGACAAAACACTCTTTTTGTTGAGCAATCTATTTCAGAAATTAAGAACATGTCATATCAGAATTCATTCAAATGAAGACAAAATAGGGATGGATTCCAACCTTTTGACATCAAACGTTTTAGGAGAGCAGTTCTTCACAGAGGGTGTTTGTGGGTGTTTTCTTACTGGTCATTCACAGACCCCTTAAAAGTAGTCATTGATTAAGCGCAGCTTGGAAAAGGAAACGCATATTTTAAGGTGGGTAAGAGTGTGTTCTTCGCTACGAGTTGGTTTAAAGGTCACACGTTACCGTGTGTAAAAGTGCAGTTAGCTACATTGAAGCCACGAGAGAATGTCCGCCCTTTAACGTAGTAAATTTTAGGAATAATGAGGATGCCATGAAGCGGTGGAATGCAGCAAATAAGAGAGAGAGCGCGGAGGCCGGACTCTGGAATTTCTATCACCCTCAAGTAGTTACTGTTATTTACTCTTGCACGCTGACTTGAAAGTAATGCCCTCAGCAAGGCTCACACAAGTCGCTTCCCGTGAAGTGGGCCTCGACCCCTCCCACTGGCGTACCAGCCCCACATAGGCCCAGAAATCTGATGCCGGGCCTCCACTTCACGCGCCGTGACGCAGCAGCTTGTCACATGACACTGACCTCTATGTGGCACTTTTCTCTATAACTGAGATTCCACCCTGGACACAGATAGTAAAAAGCGGACAAATAGTAAAAAATTCACTTTGCAAGTAGTTTACATTTTGTCATTGAAGCCCTTCGTTTCAAACAGACTTATTATTTTTTTATTATTTTTTTTTTTTACCACTGTTTGATAGCTATGTTCGAATAAATGCGTAGCGAGATCACTCATGTTTGGTATACATTCTAATTAGGGATAAACAAACAATGGGCCTGAAGAAAACCACTTTGTAAATCAGTCCAATACCATTAAAACACGTGATATCATAAACCAGTCGTATCTGTCACTCACATATAAGAATACACGATCTCTACATGGTACTATTATTTTAAATTCAAGAATGCTTGATATGTGTCGCATAAAACCCAGAACTCTGATGATATTACTGTATAGCAGTTCCTTTTCTTCCGTGGTTAGCATTGCTGGGCATCAGGGGACCAATTATCTAACATTTCCACCCGTATTAAAAACTGAGCACATGCTTAGATAATAAGGAGCAAACAGAGGTAAGCCCCCCACCCCCCGTGACACAGAGACACGGAGACAGCGGTGTTACCAGTGTGGGCTCCCCGGTGATTGTGTCGTCACCGGGAACGCCCCGTTTATTTAACTGCGCATGCGACGGAGTGAACGTCACCCCGTCGCGTGCGTACCCTTAAAGGGCCAACGCCACACTCCTCCTTTTCCATAACAACAAATTGGAAACAGGAGGGACTAACTATCACACATTTATAAAGCACACAACTCTGTAAATTCCAAAAACCCCCATTTATTCACAGCCACCCTGGATCCCCCGCGGGTACCTGTCACGGCCTGACCATTAACCCCCGGTCAGCCTCCCCAGCTCAGTCTGTCACATAGTCTGTGAGACGGGCAGGTTTCCCACGCCCTGTTCTCAGGGGGTACCTCCTGCCAACGTCCCTGGCCGGTGTCTCTTGACCTGGTCTGCCTCGAGCCGGAGAGTCCACGGCGGGGCTTTCACCCCCACCTTCATCCAAGGCACCCTCACCCTCTCGGTTGTCCGGGCTGTCCACTCTCGGGTCGCCGATTCTCATGAAGAATGAAGCATTCCTTGTTACAGACGACGTCCCGTCAGAGGCTGTTACCATAGAACCCTTGACCGCCACGACATCTAGAGGAGCGGGTTCATACGTGAGGGACAACTTTCCTTGTGGGTGGCGATTCCTCACCAGCACCTCATCTCCCAGCGCGATGTGTGGGGGTCTCAGGCCCCTCCGGATGTTTTCCATCTGCGTCCTGATTCGTCTGTCCTCTTCGACCTGTTCATTGTCAATGACGGCAGGGTCCCTGTCCCCCACCTCCGGTATGACGTCTCTCGGGCATCTTTGGAAGAGAGCCCCCGCCGGGGCCACACCCGTTGAGGAGTGAGGTGTGGTCCGATATCCCTGCAGGAAGAGGTACAGGGCCCTCTGCAAGCACTCGCCCTTTCCATGGGCGATCCTGAACACTTTGTTGAGGGTGCGCATCATGCGCTCTGCCTCCCCGTTGGCCCGGGGCCACAGTGGGGTTACCCGCCGGTGTTGAATGCCATACTCCCTCATGAGCTCGGCAAAACTCTCGCCTTGGAATGGTGCCCCGTTGTCGGAGCACAGCACAGAGGGCAGGCCATGGGTGGCGAAAATCTTCTCCAGCGCCACCACCACGTTCTCAAATGCGACGGACTCTATGAACTCGACCTCCGGGTATCAAGACCACTCGTCCACCACAACTAGGAAGTGAGTGCCTCTCGACGTGGACCCGGAGTCTGCGTGCACTACTTCCCATGGCCTGGTCCCTCTGGGCATCGCTTCAATGGACGGTTCCCGCTGGGCCGGTGCCGCAGCCTGGCACCATACGCACGACGCCACAAATGCTTCCACCTTCCGCTCGAGTTCCGGGAACCACACCTTCTGGCGGAGGCGAGCTTTGGTTTTGGTGCGCCAAGGCGATGACCTGTGCAACTTTGGCCTGGGGCCCCACGATCCTCTTACCCCTCAGTAGCAGCCCCGACTCTGAGAATGTCAGTTCTTCTCTCACTCTCCATAACTGCTCGAGGGCCACTCTGGCTTCACATGTCCTGCGTTCCACGGCCTCCAGTACCGTCTTCCAGGTACCCCTCTGCATGGCTTCCCTCAGGATGGCGAAACATTCGTCGCCTTTTGGTGCAACCTCGAGCTCTTCCACCTGCATGGAGTTTGGGGTGGCCGTCTCCACGACCAGGCGGACATGTTCGTCGGCCTCTTCCGCTGATGCAGACTCCTGCGAGTCCCCTCTTGGGTGTCGAGAGCGGTAGTCTGCCGCGTTGTTAGCCCCTGGACGAAATGTTAACGACACTCCATACTCGAGCAGGGCGAGCATCCAGAGCTCTATTCTCACTGGTGGACGGGATGATGAGCCCGCCATGATCGGCAACAACGGCTTGTGGTCCGTGACCACAGTCACGGGGCGCCCCAGAATGTAGAGGCAAAAATGTCTGCAACCCCACAGCACCGCCAGGGCTTCCCTCTCAATCTGGGAGTACCTTTGCTCGTTGTCGGAGAGCGCCTTGCTGGCGTATGCTATGGGTCGAATCTCCTGGTCCCCACTTGTGTAAGCACTGCCCCCAGTCCATATGGGCTGGCGTCCACTATGATCTCTGTCTGCAGGCTCGGATCGAAGAACGCCATGGTGTCGTCCGCCGCCAAGGCACCTCTGATGTCATCGAATGCCGCCTGCTCAAGGGGGCCCCACTGCCAGGTGGTGTCCTTCTTTGTGAGCGATCTCAACGGCTCTGAACGGGACGCCAGATTCCTGATGAAACGGCCACACTAAGTAACCATGCCCAAGAAGCTCCTCACCTCCGCAACATTCTCTGGCGGACGCGCCTCCTTTATGTCCCTCACTTTGCGGCGGTCCGGCGACACCCCATCCGCCTTAAACACGAACCCAAAGAATTCGATCGTTGTTTTCAGAAATTCACACTTGTCCTTGTGCAGGGTGAGTCCCAGCGAGCGCAGGCGTTCAAAGGTCTTTGCCAGGCGTGCCAGATGCTCCGTCTCAGACCTGGCATACACCAAGATGTCGTCGCTAATATTAAGGACTCCATCCAGATCCGCTAGTGCCCCTCTTATGATGTTTTGGAAAACCTCCGCCGCGGAAGACACCCCAAAACTCAACCTCTTGTATCGGTAAAGACCTCGATGAGTGGTAAAGGTTGTGATGTAGCGGGACTCGGGGTGCAGGACCACCTGATGATATCCTGCTCTCAGGTCCAGTTTGGAAAAGAACCTCGCCCCTTGCAGTTCTGCTATGATGTCATCGATGGTAGGGGTCAAATTGTCGCTCCCTCTTTATGGCCTTATTGGGGAGTCGCATGTCCACACAGATCCTCACCGCATCTGGCTGTTTAGGCTTGCGCGCGATGACAATGGGAGACACCCACGCGGTGGGGCCCTCAACCTTTTCAATAATGTCCAGCCCCACCAGATTGTCCAGTTCTCGATCCACCAGATCCCTGAGATGAAAAGGAACTCGCCGGTGCTCCAGCGCCACTGGTTGGATCGACTCATCGATGTGGAGCCGGACCGGCTCACCCACCAACTGTCCAATGACTTCAAACAGGGATGTCGTCTAAGTACACTGAGTATGCGAATGTGACAATTCCCAGCGCCTCAGCCGCAGCACAGCAAAGCAGGGTGTTGTCGCTCACCGGTTTGACATAGAATCTGGCCCAGATGTGTGAGTCACCATATTGAACATCAGCCACGAATACGCGATCCAGAGGAAGGGGCTGATCGCCGCCGAAAGCGAATATGCATGCTCTCGGTGCGGTCAGCGTGGGCGGGGCCTGCATGGTATAATAGTGCTGTCTGGCCATCACATTCACGGACGCACTGGTGTCTACTAGCATTGGTACAGAGTCTCCATTGACAAGCACGTTGCACCTGGGCTGTCTCTTGGAGCGGGATTTCAGCATGCTCACACTGGACACGAAGAAGACATTTTCCTCGTCCTCTTCCTCCTCCTCCCCTTCCTGAGGGGCCCCTTCGTCACCCTGGTCCACCTGAGCAACGTTGGACGTCCTTTGGGGTCGGAAGAAACTGGCTCGAACAGGCCCCCTAGGCAGTGCCTTGGGAGCTGCAGATCTGCACATCCTGGCGAAGTGGTATGCGCCTCCGCACCTACCGCACTTAACCCCAGTCGCAGGGCATTCAGCTGGGTGCGGGAGATTGTACCCACACTTTGAGCACGAGGAAGTAGTCCCAGGTGGGCGCGGGCTCTGAGTGTTCATGGGGCGCCTCGCTCCACGGCCTCTTCCGACCACGCAGACCTCCTCCACCTTGCCTGGGCGGGCACCAGCTTCCATTCTGGTCGCCCGCAATTCCGACACTTCGTGGCACCTTCCCAGTTCTAGGATACGGGGAAGGGTGATGCCAGGCTCGCGCAATATCTGGCGCCTCAGTTTCCCAGAGATACACCCCTGAATGAGTTGGTTGCGAATCATGACTTCAGGGTCGTTCCACGCACATGGCGCCGCCAGTCTCCGCAGCCGCCCATAGAACACATCCAGAGTTTCGTCATCCTTCTGTCGAGCCGTTCCCATGACAAAACGTTCATAATCTGCGTTGGCCATTGGCAGAAAATGATTATGGAGTGCATCCTTTTCCGCCGCAAACGACCCATCCGCCGGCTGCAGGGACAGAAATATCTCATGCACTGCTGGGCCAGCAGAGTACAGGAGAATGGCCAGCTTGCTGTCGTCGCTTGTCTCCATCGTGGCCCTGAAGTACATCTCAAGCCTACCCATCCACATCTTCCACCTCTGTCCCAGGCTTGATGGAGCACCCGAGGTATCAAACTCAGGCATTGGCTGTAGGGACCCAGGTGGTTTCAGCGGGGGAGCAGGCGGAGGCGCAGCAGCAGCAGCAGCAGCTTGACTCATGGTGGATAGCGCATAGGCACCCCAGAAGATTTAATTGATGGGGCCGCAACTCACCACCAGCAGTCAGCCTCCAGAGATGGTTTGAATTCTGCCTCTCACCAGGCGCACTCCTCGCAGATGTATCGCTCCAGCCAGCAGGCAGACAATGAAGCGTCCAAAAATTGAGCAGGGGGGAAGACCCCGAGTGCATTCAGCAGGCTTCCCATAGAGTCTCACCCATCTACTCGGTGAAAAACAGTGAAAATGTCAATGATTCATTCTGAAATTGACACTTGCTGTTTCCAGCGACTGTCCGCCGCTGAAATATCCAAAAATTATGTCCGGATGGCTCACCGACGCTTCGTTATGAAGCCATGAGTCTCCGAGGCCTATTCCTCAAGATGGCCGCCGGCCGCGTGTGTCTCTTCCTTCTCCGCGGTCAGAATTCGCTGGAGCGTTCACGTAGGATCATCTACGCTCCGAGCGAATGTCTCCGCCTGTTCCAGGAAGTGATCCTGGCACTCGTCGCCACTGTTGGCGGTCTCTGGATGTCGCCGTCCGTGAGCAACCCACCCCCCGTGACACAGAGACACGGAGACAGCGGTGTTACCAGTGTGGGCTCCCCGGTGATTGTGTCGTCACCGGGAACGCCCCGTTTATTTAACTGCGCACGCGACGGAGTGAACGTCACCCCGTCGCGTGCGTACCCTTAAAGGGCCAACGCCACAGTCACAGTCTGTATTATTTAAAAACGTTTGCACTAGGGCAAACATACGCCAGTCATTTTTGTGTGCTATGTTTGCTGCATGACTTAAATATAAATGTGTGTAATACTTCTCTTTTGATTGAATGCAGCAAACATAATGAATAAAACCGTCTGCTTAATGTGTGCCTTAGTGAAAACGTATTCAGATGATACGGACTGGGGCTAAACCTCTTTGCTCCTAAGCAGCAATAGTGTTACTAAATTCATTTGCTCCATTTTTTTTTTGCAGAAGGCCAATGATTGGATAATCTGTCCTGGGTCGTTTATTTTTTACACACTAATTAATGCATTTCATTGGACTATTGTAATTTGAGAAAACAGATCTCTCTTTGCTGATAGCAACAGCAAGCTGAAACCTAAAGTCATAATGGGAGGGATATCAAAATGTTACATGTGCTATACACATTTCAAAATAAATAAATAACTGTGCGACTTTGTTTCATGTTTTGGACACTTATCTGTGACAGGCCTTCCCATCATATCCAATGTATATTCGGAGCAAAACTACTACTGAGGTCACATGACTGCAATAGTCTTCTGGACCCGTAGGTTGTAGACAGACCCAGAGGAGTTTAGTGCCTTTTTATGCTTGTTTAATTTACCACACAGCTGCTTGTAACCAAAGGCCTGAAAAACATGGGCATTTATGAGGTCCCCAAACCAACCTCACTGCCGTATTTCAGAAACTCTGGAGTTTAGTGATTATATAATTATTGAAACTGCTGTATCAGCTGCTGAAGGATTATCAATGTATAGGTGCATCAAAACCGAATCACTAGTGTTGGGATATCACAGTATAATAGTAAAAGGACTGTTCTGAAAAGAGGGGAGTTATGAGGGTCTAAAGGCACCTCACCAACAATAGGAGAGAACAATAGGAGAGCCAATCTTATTATTTTTTTGGAAGTAGGGATAGCCCCACCCAATAATGTTCCCATTCATTACCGCTAATTTTCATTAAACGGACTCCTCATTACAGATAAGAAGGGTGCGAGTGCATCCTTGAAAGAGAGGCAACTCTGCCTGCCACAATTAACATAAATATATACGAACGTTCTCAGTTCCTCTTCCAGTGGGGAATCAAAAGCGACACCATTTGACATAGGACCGTTTCCTTCAACTGGGTAAAAACAATGACACATGTCAAGTTGGTAGGAGGGAACACAAGGACTGGGGCGAAGAACTAAGTGTGAGATTATTTCTAACAAGTAAAGGAGGCATTACTCCCTCACCCTGCATAATTGTCACTGTCACTTGGGGATCATGATGGTAAAAATGCTAATATGAATGGTAATAGTAAGCCTTAATCCACTCACTTTCAGACAATCTAAAAAGTTCATCAAAAGTTATCCTCTTAGGTGACTTCAACCTCGGCCTCAATGATTCTAAGGATTCTCACGCCACTGCCCTCAATAAAGCGCTCTCTAATCTTGGGTTCTCCCAATCCATCTCCAGGCCCACCCACTCTAAAAGGCGGATGCTAGACTGGGTTGCTCACCACAACTGCACCCTAGAGGTTAAAGACATCTCCCTGATCTCCTGGTCTGACCACCATTGCATCAATTTTGAGATCACCACATCTAAAGGGCCTTCCAGGCCAGCGATCCCGCTCCCGGCCGCACTCACCAGAAGCTCTCGGCAGCTCACAAAGGAGAACCTCACTAAACATCTCCTGGTACCTGCATTATTGCCTCCCTTCTCCAATGACCCGAAAGTGCTCGACAATGACTTCAAGAGAGTCATCACCATGGCCGTGGACACGGTAACCCCACTCACCCTCAAGAAAGCTAAGAAAGTAAAGCATGTGAACGCCTGGTTCTCCCAGGAGCTCCTACAGCTAGGTTCCAAAAAAGGAGCGCCACTCGCTGCGTGGAAGAAAAACCCCAAAGACACCACCAGAGCAGCTTTCAAGGCCTTATCCACTGAATATAAAACCGCCATCATTAAGGCTAAGGCGTCCTCCTTTAACGCTAGGATTTCGGATGCCAAGTCAGGTACCAAAGAAATCTTCACCATCTTTACAAAGCCGGAGACCCCTGCCTCCCCTCCTCCCACTCTCCTAAAAGATGAAGCCTGGTGTAACAAAATTCAATCCGCCATGTTCGATAAATTGGACTCTCTTCATGCCAAGATCCTTGCACACCAAATGGCACTTAACCCTACAGCCAAAAACCATGGCTCCCCCGCTCCAGCAGCTGACACTTGCCAATCCCCGCTGTTTGAGTTTAAGGACATGACTGAAACCAAAGTCGCTGCCCTCCTTAGATCCATTAAGCCTTCTAACTGTAAAGGGGACGTCTGCCCAGCTCAGGTGATCATGGACTGTGCCCCTTCCCTTGTCCCCTTCATCGTTGCCTTCATTAACGCCTCGTTCAAGTCTGGCCAGGTTCCAGCTGAGGTCAAGGAAGCGTGGGTTCGTCCTCTCCTCAAAAAACCCTCCCTAGACTCATCGGTCCCTGGGAATTATAGGCTTGTCACCGCTGTCCCTTTTTTACTAAAAATCTTGGACAAAAGCAGTTTACCTGCAAGTACAAACATTTCTCGAAGAGAACCATCTTCTTGGTCTTCGGAAGTCAGGGTTCAGGCCAAGACATGGCACTGAAACGTCTCTTCTGGACCTCAAGAATCAGATGGACGACCTCAGAGATGCAGGCAAACCTGCTCTACTCCTCCTTCTGGACTTATCAGCTGCCTTCAATTTGGTGGATCATAAGACCCTCTGCCACCATCTTGCCACCACAGCAAACTTCTCCCTTGCTGGCTGCGATTGGATAACTTCTTTCCTGCAGGAAAGAGCAATGAAGGTCTTCTCCGACTCTTCCTGCGCTGACCTGAGCATCATCCAATGTGGCGTCCCACAGGGATCGTGCATCCCCCCAACCCTTTACAACCTCTTCACAAGGCCGCTGTTCAAGATTCTTGACGCCCTGGGCATCTCATACACAAACTATGCTGATGATGCCCAGGTGCTTATCCCCCTCTCGGGGGATTACATGTCCGACCTGAACACGCTCAATTCCATCTACTCCATGATCCAATTTTGGACGGCAGAAAACTGGTTATGCCTCAACAGTGAAAAGACTGAGCTTTGCTTATTGGATCCCTGTCCACCTTGAGCAAACTGGACAAGCAATACAACTCCTTCACCATAGATAACATTCCTATCCCCGTCTCCCAAACGGTCAAGACCTTGGGTGTATACATGGACCCGAACTTGAACATGAATAGGCAGGTCAATGCCATTGCATCCTCCTCAGCCTATTACTCCAAACTTCTCAACGCAGCCAGACCGTACCTCTCCCAACAGAATTGCCTCACCATCGCCAGGGCAATAAATGGCTCAAGGTTGGACTACTGCAATGCCCTTCTAATAGGTACGTCAGGAAAAAACCTTGCTAAACTTCAACTAGTCCAAAACAATGCCCTCAGGGCAGCCACGGGATATCACGTAGGGACCACATCTCTGACCTTAGGCGTCAGGTCCACTGGCTACAGGTTAAGGAAAGAATTATCTTCAAAACTCTTGCCCTCACACACAAATGTCTCCACGATCAGGCCCCCCAGTATCTCATGCAGAGATTCTCTAAACCCTGTGCATCCAGGCCATCCAAAGAGGCCTACTCTAACTTGATCACTGTGCCAAAAAACCACAGAGTGCGTGCTGGTGACACCAGCTTCCCCACCATGGCAGCCATCCTCTGGAATTCTCTTCCACCGCACACCAGACAAATTGACTCTCATACTGCCTTTCGCAAGGTCATCAAGACCAGTCTCTTCAGATAAATGTTCCTGGTTTTTGTTCCGCAACCTAGGATCTCTGTCTATATAACACTGTATTCATGTCTATACACTTCTGGGGCGGCTTTTTTGTAACCCTTAATCAAGCCTTCCTACGCACCGTTTACGGCGCCTCAATGCCCGCGGGCTGCAGTGCGCTTTACAAATGTAAAAAATAAATAACTAATGATATAATATCAAATTTCCACGCAGTGCTCCATTCCACCTGACACTTCTAAGCTCAGTACAGACAAGTGTCAAAGTATGGCAGATACAGCACGTATCCCACTAAGGCAACTCAAAACTCCAAATGTGGATGAGTTTGACAAGGTTTATATAAAACAATCTGTTCAACGCCAAATACAAACTCAAAACCGGTGTCCCTGCTTTCCATTCCTCCACCATAAACCTAGCTACACAGTAGAAAAATTGAGCAAGATCAGTATGCGGAAACCAAAACCAGGGTCTACAGCCCACAGAAGAAAAAGTTTTTTTCGGGGAAAGACAAGAGTCTTAAATGACACTGCCATTAGTGCAACTCATTGGCTGAAGTAGACAGGACAAAGCCAAAGCCATAAAAACACCAGAAAAGGCATATTTCGTAAAACTCATCAAGGTATAAACAGCGCACCAAATCATCGAAAATCCATCTTCACTGTCTGCTAGGTTTTGGTCAACCAAGTAGCATTAAATATCGTCCACACACAGCTGAACAACATTCTAAAGATATCTTTTTTGTCGATTCCAAAAAATAGTTACAACCTATGAATATATTCCAAGCAATCAGAAACTACAACCTTAGCCACGCCACAATCATTTCCTCTCTTGCCACAGTCGTTTTTCACTTCTTAGTGTTTTCAACACTTGCAGCTGACATCAAAAATATTGTGAACACCCACTTTTCAATTAGAACAGTCCCCAGCCCTTCAATCATGTCATCATCAACAGACCCAGTAATTTTGTCCAACTACTGCCCTATCTCCAAACTTCTATATCCCACCAAAATCACTGAAACCTAAGCAACCTGGCTGTTCCAATAATGAGTGGAACCAACCTGTATCCTTGATGACCAACAATTGGACTGCCTGAGATACCAGACACCAGGCTAGCAAACATAATTTAGCAATGATCACCCGTTCCATGGGCTGGAACGGGTGGTAACAGCCCAGGGCCTCAGTTAATAGGCCTGAGTGTAGCGAGGGCCTTTAACAAGGGTCCCCAATGCCGTTACCACCCGTTCCAGCCCGTGAAATGGCTAATTATTGCTGTTAGCACCCCAGGTTTCCAATCCGGGAACCCGGGGTGCTGATAGTCATGTCTTTTTATGAATGAACGGAACGCCTTGCTGCATCCTGTTCATTCATACAAAAGACTGTTTGAAGATGACCACCACAAAACTGGAAGACAGGGCTCCATCCGAAGTCCCTCTTCCATTCCATGGCCACCAGAAGGAAGACAGAGCAGCAAGGGCAGGGAGGCCGTCTCTGCTGAAGCCATCAGGTAAATGGGGGTGGGAGGGACGGGGAAATGAAGTAGAAGTGAAGGGAGGGTGGGGGAAGATGTCTGGATGGGGAAGAGAGCCGTGAGGTTGCTCGGAACGTGGGCTTGGATCAAGGGTTTCAGCCTGCGATCCAAGCAACCTGATTGGTTGCTCCCCCACCCACCCCGGGATCTAATGGAGGTTCCCTGATCTCACAGCTTTCTATGACATATTGGATCATGACATTCTACTCTAAAGACAGGACAGTTCTGCAGGATATCTGGTGCAACCCTGGATTAGATCTCTTTACTTCCCTTCAATTGTTGTCAAAAGTCATGGCTTAGAAGAAAGAATTTGTCGCGGCAAAGGGTACAATTTGGTCTTAAATAGGGCTCCTCGCTCTGCTCTTTTTATTCAATATCTGAATGTGGACACTGGCTAAAGACTTCAGGTACATTTCTAAATGTATGCTGATGACTCTCAAATAAACTCGGGAGGATAGCTCAGGGGCAACGTGCTCGCCTTCGAAACAAGCCGACACGGAGCAACATAGATTCGATCCCTGGTCCGTGCTTAGAAACTTCTGGGTATTAAGTGCAATATAAATAACCATTTACAATTAACATAATTCTGGAAAATTAACCAGAAAGTTCAACCAGCATTAACATTATTGAATGTCTAAAATCACATAATATATTGATTGAAAGAGAGCTATCCCTGCATGAATGGACCAAACACAGTTTGTGGTCATGGTAGAAACATATCGTACACCACTCCGGTCCAATTGCCCCAGCAGCCTGGGGACCCCTTACCATATTGCAGAGGGGTTCATATTCAACACTAATCATTTAGTCATTGCACAGAGCAATGCAGAATCCTAGAGCATCAATGAACATGTATCCATGGTTGGTCATTGAATTTGTCCCTTAATTCTGATCAGGTCACTGAGTAGAGCAGATGATAGTCTTGGTAATTGCAGGCCTAGATAACTGCAATGCAATTTACTCTGGCCTCCCAATAAAGCCCACTGATAGGCTTCTGGGGCTGCACAATGAAGGCATCAGAACCTGCCTAATTTTGTGGGAACCTGACCAAATTAAACTTGCCTTGACAGCACCCTGCTGTGCCTGTTGATTGAGTACCTGACTTCCATGTGCGTGTGTCAGGAAGGAACACGTGGTGTGTCCTCTCTAGGTGTCCTGCTGCCCATAATGAGTGAGAGTTAGAATGCATGCTATTGTGTGTGCTGTGTGCATGTGAGCTCAGGGAATGTTGGCTAAGTGTTTCGAATGGTGCAAGAATATAGACATAATTTAGTATATCCTGTCTTCCTTGATCATCACTGAGTAGCCTGGAGATAACCTTTGGTGTGCAGATCTATCCTGTGTGCCTCTAAGTGAGGACCTAAAGCAAAGGGGAGGAGGGCACCAACCTACCCACCAATGCCCCCAAGGGTGAGCTAGCTGCAATGCAGGAATAGTTTGCTAATGACTAATTTTCTGTACATCCCCATTTTTTGCTGTACTCGTGCTCTCTGGTGAAGTTCAACTTAGTGTGCTTTACATCTGTTGCCTTACTTGTGCTCTCTAGTAAGGTCGAACTTGGGTGTGCTTTGCATCTGTGCACCTCAATTTTGTGCTGTACTCATGCTCCATGATAGGGTTGTATTTGGGTGTGCGTTTTTACATCTGCAAAACCCCAATTTATGCTATACCTGTGCTCTCTGCTTATTCCAAGACATGTTCTCCCTTTCTAGGTCCCAGTCCTTGTTTGATATCCAGTGGAATTGAGTGTGTCCACTAGGCTCCCTCCCACTCCTAGGTCCCCTCCACACTGTGATTCTATTGCTACTGTGAATTGTGGCCCATTAGGCCCTCTCCCACTCCCTAGGGTCTAATCCACTGTGGTTTCTGCTGTACTACGAACCATCCCCATTAGGCTCTCCCCCACTCTCTAGGACCCCACCCTGATACTGTTTGGACTGTTGAGTGTACCTTTTTGCCCCCTATGTGTTTCCCCAAATGCGCATCATGCGCTGCGCGGTGCTGGGCTTTGCATCTCTCCTCTCTCTTTCTCTCCCTCTTCCTCCTACTTCCTCCTCACAGCCTCTATTGTGCTTTCTGTCTCCCCTATCTTCCCCAACTGCTACTCTATCTCCTATCCTATCCCTCTCACATAGTCGGGAAGGAAGAAGTTCAAAATAGATATCCAGGTCTCCAACCCAGGCCTTCCTATCGCTGATACCTACATCAGTGCTTCCTCCATACAGACTCTTTCCGGCATACTCTATGTCCTTCCCTCCCCAGAGCTATGGACCCCTCATATGGTCTATGTTCTCTCTCCTTTTTCCTCTTCTCCCATGAATGGTGGCACTCGGTGGGAGGTCCTCTTGGCCCCCCTCCACTCCTCCAAGCCCATCATTAATGTCTATCTGAATGCCACCGTCTTGGTCCAGGGCCCTCAGCCCAATCTCCTGCTTTTTGATAGGCATCTCCCACATCTTATTAACTTCCTTCCTTCCCCTGCTACTCTTACCAGCACCTCTATGGCTCCCCTGACACCCCCTTCTTCCACTGCCTCCCGGGACCCCCCTCCTCTCTGGCTAGTCTACCACCTCCCTCTAACACCTCTGCCCACTCTCGGGCCCCTCTACTACTTCCGCAAGGCATACCTCATGCCTGTACCCGTCCATGGAAGTCTTTCAAATGTCAGAAACCTGCTCCATGTCACTACTTTCAACTCTTGCTCTCCTGTCAAATACTGCTCTGACATCTGCCACCTCTTCGAAGAACCTGACCTGGATTTCCTCACTCTCACAGAGACATGTTTACAGCCAGCTTTGTCACAAGTTTTGACACTCTCCTCCCTGATGGCTACAGGATCCTCACTGAACTCAGAACCAACCATTCCAGGTGGAGTAACTGATATTTCCAGAGTGGATCCCTGCTTCTGTCATTCATATGCAGGCCTACTCCTCCTTTGAATGCCTGGTCTGCAGGCTCTCTATCTCTTCTGGCCTCTCTCTGACTGTGGCCATGAACTCGGAGTGGGCTGACCTCTCCTCTTCTCTCCTTTCCTACCTTTCAAATTCTCCTCCTCTGAATCCTCAACAGCCACTTGGATGCTTCTAATCCTTCATTGGGGTTCTTCTGCAACCTCTCTCTCTCTCTCTCTTTCTCTCTCTCTCTCTCTCTCTCTCTCTTTCTCTCTCTCTCTCTTTCTCTCTTCATTCTACCCTCTGGTCCGACACACTCTGCCAGGCATTCCTTGGATGTTCTCATCTCCTCAGACATCCCCCTCTTGAACCCTCTCATCACTCCTCTCTGTTGGACTGACCACTTTCTGCTCTCCTCTCACCTGATGCTCTCTGTCCCCCAGGCTAAGCCCACCCCAGCATTGCCACCTACCTTCTCGATCATTTGACCCATGAAGCATGTGTCAGTGGGTGCCTTTGCCACTACTTTCTCTGCTCCTCCTATTCCTACGGATGACTCACACTCTGATACAGACCTCTCTAACCTGCATCTTTCTATCTTCAACACTCTGGACGTTCTTGCCCTGTAATGAGAATCCGTCTGAAGCCTACCTCCAAGTGCAACTCTTGGTATGACTACAATCTCACCACCCTGAAACGAAAGTGTAGGGTGGCTGAGAGGAAGTAGAGGGCATCTGGTGCATCCTCTGACAAACTGGTCTGCCGCCTGCTCCAAAGGCAATACAGAATCTCTGTCCTGTCCTGGTCAGCATCTCTGCGGCCACTAACAACACGGCCAAACTCTTTAAAATCTGCAAGGAGCTGCCCATCCTTCTGGAGGCTCCACCTCTCCTGTTCCCTCCCAGGCCCTCTGTACGGCTCTGGCTTCTCACTTCAACACTAAAACTCAGGACATCCTGTCCTCTCTCTAATCTTCCTCTCCCTGTACCTCTCTCGGCCCCCCTCAAGCCACCTCTCCCTCTCCTCCTCCCTTCTCCTCTTTCTCTCCAACTACACCTGATGAGGTTTATAGACAAATCCAATCTATGAAAGTGTCGCCCAAACAGGTGCCCCCTGCTCCTCCAGAATCATCAAGGACCACATTGACACCCTTGCTCCAGCCTTTGCCGATTTCTGCAATCACTCTTTTGCCACTGGAACTTTCCCCTCTCTCCTCAAGCACTCCATTGTGCACCCCATCCTTAAAAAGCCTACCTGTCCAGAAAAGTATCGCCTGATCTCTATCATTCCTTTCCTGGGCAAACTCCTATAAAAGCTGGCCATCTCCCAACTTTCTCTCCCCCTTGAATCTGTTGCTTGTCTGCATGACCATCAGTCTGGATTCAGAGCTTCCAGAGGCATGTAAACCGCTCTTCTGAACACCCTTGAAGATCACCCCACTAATCTTAATTCAACCCTTCCTTCTGTCCTCATCCTCCTTGACCTTCCCTCTGCTTTTGACATGGACAATCACGCCATCCTGATCAATCGACTCTGTGAGAACCTGGGCATCATGATCAGGCCCTGGAGTGGTTGTCCTCCTTCCTCCTGGACCGACCCTCCCAGGTCCAACATGGGTCCTTTCTCTCCACCAACTCTCTCTCCACATGTGGTGTTCCCCAGGGCTCCAACCTCTCACCCTGGCTCTACAATGTCTACTTGGCCCATTTGGTCCACCTTATCTCTACATTCTCCTTTAACATTCAGTGTTATGCAGATGTCACTCTCTCTCTTTCAGGCTCTCCTCAGCCCCCTCTCCTCTCTCGCTCATTCCTGAATCTCTATCCGTGATTCAGGATTGGTGTTCCTCCAACGATATCTGCCTTAATGCCAGTAAGACTGAGATCCTTCTCCTTGGAATCCTTGCTCCCGCTTTCCCCCTCTCACTCTGGCTGCCCTCATTGGGCCCTCTTCCTTGACCTTCCTGTGAGGCAAAAACCTTGATATCATCTTTGACTCCACTCTCTCCTTCTTGCCTCACTTCACAGAACTTTGCGAAGGCGTCCCACTACCACCTGCACCTCCTGAGAGGTATTCTTTCTTTTCTCACTTTCCCCCATAAGCTCACTGTCTCCACAACCCTGGTTCCCTATAGGCTAGACTGCTGCCACAGCCTCTTTCTCAATCTTCCTTCCTCTACTCTCCACCCTCTGCAACTAATCCAGAACATGCCTGTGAGACCTGTCCTTGACCTCACGCCCAGGGACCGTATCTCTCCAGCCCAGAAATATCTACTTTAAGACCCTCTGAATCATCCACAAGGCATTCTGGGGCTGGGTCCTGCACTATATCCAACTCTCTCTTCCACAATACCTTCCTTCTCTGGCCCTTCGCTCAGTCACCTCTAACTCTCTGAGGGTCAGACGGTTCTCCAGGCAGGGAGTGGGGTGTAGATTACTCTCCTCTGCAGGTGCCTCCCTCTGGAATAGGCTCCCTGCCCCTCTCAAACTTGAGCTGGACCACCTGAAGTTCAGGAAGCAGCTCAAGACCTTCCTTTTCACCTCTGCTTTCTCTCTCTCTCTCTCTCTCCCCCTTGTTGACCTACCTGTCTGCTGCGCTGACTGTTGTCCTGGCTACCCCTCAGAGTCTAACTGGGTATAGGTTCCTCCACGACCAGATTCCCCTGCACTGCCTCCGGGCCTGCCACACACAAAGCTGCGCTGGCCTGGTAGCACTTACTCAAAGCAATGCTGCCCTGATTGCACTTCCCTTTCCCTGGCCCTTCCCCCTAGCCCACCTGCACCTGTGTTATCACACTTCCATGATCTGAATGACACAAGGTCTAGTAAGATCATTTGTTTTTGTCCTCCCTCTGTCTTCCCTCCCTTTTCTTGTCGCTCCTAGAAACACTTGTATACAAGCGCGTTATAAATCACTTATATCATATCATATTATATTATATCAAGGGAATATCCCAAGGACTCATTGTGTTTGCTGCTGCTGCGTATCCAATGCAAACTTTCCCACAGCAAGACAGTCAACAGTGATTTATGGAAGAATGAAAGATGTCCTGTTTTCCATATTACTTTGGTGATACATAGCCATACCTAGAGAACTGTCCTCAGAGCCATCAGTAAGAGAGAGGGCAGCCGTCAAACGGAAGGGGCAAAAGTGGCTTCCAATTCTGCATTATTTGAGAATGAATAGTACCAATGGACAGCCTACGGAGTTAGTAAACCCTTGCCTTGAGAATTGACCATTCACAACTGTAATGGTGTCACCATACCTATGACAGCACAGCAGTGTACATTTCAGCAAGTGCCTATCACATTCACAGACACAGATTCAATGTAGTGTCCAGGTAGTTCGGCTAGGAGTACTTACCTTGACTTTCCATTGGAGACCATTGAGGCTGGAGTTGGTAGTGCGTGGGGACGTAGGTCTAGGAGAGAGAGGGAAGTGGGCCTGGGTCCCATAGTGGAACTAGTTTTTCTTTATGTAAGGTAAAATGGTGACAAAGTGTAATGTGTTACGTCACCTTTAACACTCAACTGTCTCCGGAACTGTGGCGTTTGAAGGGTATTGGTTCCCAGTTGCCCCAAGGCAAACTAAAAGAAGGAACTCTCTGCTCTGATAATGGACTTTGATGACCCTTGACGTTGGCTAGTGGAGGCCTTTCCACCAGCTGTTTGCTTTTTCACAGTGGCAGAGTGAAGTAACGTGGGTCACTTGTCTTACACGACGCCAGGACAAGGAAGGAAAGTTAACAGGTAAGTTTATTACTTTGTTGTTAGGTTGTAGAGAATAGCACTGGGATATCCACCCAGCCAGCTAAGTAGATCCAACTGACAAGTCATGGAACCCAGCAGTCCAAACATCCACCAACACTCCACATTCCCTAGCATTGACCTCACAACACCAGTGACATCACACATACAGCTTGCTCACAGCAAACCCGCACACCAAGTTAGAACACTCCTCCCTCCGTACACCTTTCACAAAATCCAATACAACACCAACAGCAAATACGTGTGACCAGCACGTATGAGCACCACCAAACTAGGAGATAACCCCTTTTGAAATCTGACCTTCATAACCAAATTCCAACCTTACTTACATACACCCCTCACCCAACAAAACACAGTCACAAACCTGCCCACGACCAAAGCAAAGAACACACTCCTCAGAAAACAACACAGAAAGCAGAACAACATAGTGAAAACAAACCAGAAAAACTTGCAGCACACCGGAACCAGAAAAATGAGAGCAGGAACCAGCGCACCACAACTGAACCCATAACAAACCAAAATGGAAATAACAGCACCAACCCCAGCTGGAAATCACCTCTAATAACCACATATTAACCTGAGCAAACCACACTGACTAGCACAAAACAACAGCATACTCCTACCACAAATTGGTAACAGAAACTCCCCAAGTTCAAACTGGCAACCAAACCGCCAAACACTACCCATATATGAGCACCAACCAGAGCCCCCCGGCCACCCTGGAACCTATGCGTACAATTATCTCTAAGCTCCCACTACCGTCCCACCGAAACTACCGAATAGCACCTCATTACCCACAAAACAACTTGACAGCACCTAACTGCCACCCCCCTGAAAACAATTAAACAGCACCAAACTGTCACCCCACCGAAATAACTAAAACGGGAAACTACGGGATAGCACCTCACTACCCACAAAACAACTCGACGGCACCTAACTGCCACCCCCCTGAAAACAATTAAACAGCACCAAACTTTCACCCCACCGAGAATAACACAAACGGCACCTCCAGCTCCTTAAACCACTAGAAAGCAACTCATTGTCCCGGACCTATATCTGCAGTAGCCCCACACGACCACAACCTATAACAGCATCTAACTGCACTACCACAACCTATAACAGCATCTTACTGCACACTGACAAATTTCCACTACAAACCCTAGAGTCCACCCGGCCACTCAAGATATCAACAGGGGACATACCCCTACAAACGAACACAAAACACCACAGACCAACACATAAAAAAAAACAAAAGTGATCAACAACCCCAGAATGCACCATTTTAAAAGAAAATTGAACACGTCACAAACGACATGGCGCTAAAGTCTCTGCGCCAGCCCCACACCCACAAGTCCATGAAATGCAAAGCAATAAATGACATGGCGCTAATGTCCCAGCGCCAACCCTGCCCCCATGACTATAAAGTGCAAGAAAGTTAACACAGCGCTAAAGTCCCTGCGCCAATAAATAAATAAATAAAGCAAGCAATAACAAATTGTAGCCCCAAACCATATGACCACCCTCTTCTGCAAAGAATAAGTACATATCAGTGAAAACACCCCCAATACCAATGAACCTGCACCCTCAAGTCCACAGCAAAACCCTGGGAGAAGGTCCTAACAAACAGGCCACAGACATAAACACAACAATATACCTCATCTGCCATATACAGGCCTGACCACTAACTAACATTGACCCAGGAACCATCCACATAATACGCACTAATCCCGAGGGCACAACAAAAAGACAACAAAAACAACCAGCCTCACCCAACACCTACCATCAGTAGTCCACGGTCCCGTAAGGAGCCATCACACACTGGTAGGCACCCCACAAATCAGGATCCAGCTGCCGCAACCTCCTCATAGCACCGCAACACCTTTTGCAGGAATCCTCCATGTCCAATTTGCGATGCTCCCGGTCCACAGCCGCAAAGGGCTCCTGCCCGGAATGATGATCCTTTCTGCAGAAAAGCCAGTCACATCCAAAAACAAAGACCATGACCCCAAACTTGGACCTCTGCCACCACTGCACCGCCCGGCCTGCAGCTTCCGACTGCTGGATGGATGTCTCCCAGGAAGGCAGCACTTCTCACCTGCTGCCCCTTCCCAGCAGCAAAGAAAACATCCTTGTCGCCAATGAAGTAACGTGGGTCACCTGTCTTACACAACGCCAGGACCAGATAGGTAAGTTAACAGGTACGGTTATTACTTTGTTGTTACATTGTAGAGAATAGCACTGGGACATCCACCCAGCCAGCTAAGTAGGTCCAACTGACAAGTCATGGAACCCAGAAGTCCAAACATCCACCAACACTCCACATTCCCAAGCAGTGACCTCACAACACCAGTGGCATCACACATACAGCTCGCTCACAGCAAACCCACACACCAAGTTATAACACAGAGCTCACATCGATGGTATCCACATTATCAAGAGTCTCATGAGGTCCAGCGTCATGTGGACCCGTCTTCAACCTTCTTGGATGGATCCTAAGGTGGAGACATGACCTCGCTGTGAACAAGAGAGGGGAAATGTGTGGCCTGGACAGTTGCCTTAGATAGTGGGTCATGTGGTGCCACACGAGTACAGGCCTTTGATGCCGCGCCTGACCCTCAGTGAGACTACTGTATGCAATCTGTTTAATACTATTGAATCTAGTTTTTGATATTATGTTTCCACTGGGGCTTTCTTAGTTGGCTAGAGTACTTGAATAGTTTTAGTGTTTGAATTACCATGTAATGCAAGGCTCTATTGTGTGTGCATTTTTCAGATGTTGCATGGAGGCCTCACAATTTGGTTAAGTGATTCCAAAAAAGAAGAACTGTATTTAATGGTAGTGATGGCCTGCATAGTGTGCATTGTTTCAAGTATCTGCACTTGAGGCTATTCACCTTAGATGTGTTTGTGAAACGTTGTAGACCTATGTTGATCTAAGACATTTGGAATCACACAATGTTCGTAGATATTTGATAAAGTAATTAGTGAGAATTCTACGGTAATTACTACGGTATTTCTTGCATGATTTAATGTGATTTATGATGTTTAATTCATATGAACTGTTGCAATGGGAGCTGCGTCCCCGCATTTAGTGATATGTGTTGTGTTGTTGTGTGCGGTCTATTTTGGTGTGATTGAGGCACCCGCCTCCAAGTAGATAGTGTGCATTGCACCTGGGTAAGGATTGGCTTCTTGCTCTATCATGGGGCAACAGCAAAAAAGGTTGTCCCCTTTCCTATTCTCAAGGTTTAAAATGAAGCTCCTCCTTACATGGTGGGGGCCTAAACTTGTTCCAACCTTGTCCTTGTCTATGTCATCACTTGGTATTGAACAAAGGGACTAATGAAGAACTCGTCACATTTCTTGGTGTCAGCCAAGGTCAATGTCCATTCATTAGGACAGCCTTGGCCAAACTACTATAGTGTGCGTCCTCTGTATGCCAAACAAGAGAAAGTTTAAAAGGAATGACAGAAATGTAGAACAACCGTATATTTGCAGGAGCAATTTTTATATATAGAGTATGTGGTGCAAAGACATAAATTAACCGTGACACATATACTTCATGTAGGTGAAAATAAAACAACATATGATATATTTCACTTGCAATTCTTAGTACAACATTTTCATAAATGCGGTCCTAGTTGGTTGCAAGCAAACACATATATGAAAGCAATCAATACAATCTTAATAGTGTTGGGGGCAAACCTTCCCAAATTGGTCTTGAATCATAGTTAGGCCTGTGTATGTTCAGCTTTAGTTGAATAGAGGACCCCTGCATGTGTCTTCGCTTGTAGTGTGATAGCTGCAGGATGTCACATAAGGCTCCCTTAGGTTGTGTTGTGTCTTTTGCCTGGAATAATTCTGTCCTGTTTTATTAGGGGGAAAAGTGGGTTACACCGCAGTTGTTGGGTTGTTCCATCACTTTTAGGTGTGTTAGACCCAGGTGTGTATGCATTGGATAGGGTGGCCAGAAGTCCAATGTTTGCCGCTACTGTCCTGACCACTATGTCCCCTGTCCTAAGAGTTTTGATAATCTAAAAATCCTGTCCTGGTTTTGGGGAGAGAGTCGGGGTACCACTTGCAGAATCACAGCTGGGAGTGCATCAACAGTATGAATCATATCTCTAACAAAGCATAGAAGAGATTGATTGCAATGCTTTTTCACAAACAAATCAACATAATAGTTGAATTGTTATACACGAAATAAATGTTATGATAGTTTGGTGGTTTTACAGCAACACTTAAAGGCAGACCTCCATCATGCCAGGATGGTCTTGAACCATCAACTTTTCAGTTAACAGCATATGCACAGCACCTAGTTTCATAGCTAGGCCTTGAATATAAATAAGAGCAAACACTGTCAAAGTGTAGTCCTACTTATGTTGGTCGCCTGTCCCAATTTTTGATTTAGAACATCTGGTCATACTAGCATTGGGGTATCTGATGCATCTTGGGTGAGGGTGACCTGGGTGTTCCTGTGTGTTGCAGGCCTAAGAATGTTTGTAGTTTGTCTTACCCTGTTATTTTAGGGGTGGACCATGATGCCTGCCTGTGCTTGTGCTGTTTTAGAGCATTTGTTCGTAAACACTCAGCCCTAGTCATCATTTTGTTTGAGGTGTGTGAGTTGGACAAGCAATCACACCTGGTCTGCAGACTTTTCTAGGGTGTGGTTCTTCTCTTAGTTTGTCTGTTGGAGGGTGAATGTGGCTGCATGTTACCTTCACTTTCCTAGTGTTTGGCGTTGAATACTTGTTTGCTTTGTTTTGTTGTTACTTGTGAGTCATATGCATGCACCATGTCTCGGCCTCTTCCATCGAGTTTCAGGTTTTCTCTCACCTGTACATGTATTGTGGGATGTTTGTGTTCTTCTGTTCCCCTTCCAAGGGAGAGGGGTGTGTGTGTTGAGTGACTGGCGCTCATGTTGTGAGTGCAAGGATGAAATGAGGTGTTCTGGCTTTTGACCACGGGCCTGACTACGGCATGTGTCTGGTGTGTCTGTCCTGCTGGACATCATGAATGAAAATAAGAATGTAGGTGTGTGCGCTGTGCATTGACTGTATGTTTTGATTTAATGATCCACGAGAGCATCATGGATCCTGAGCTGGAGTGAGTGAGGCAGCGGGTGGGTGTTTCCCGTCTTCATATGCATGTGAAGTACTGATGCAAGTAACCTATGAATATAGACTTTGTTCTATGTATCATGCTTCATCCCAGAGTAGCTTGGAGATAATAGCATAACACAGTGCTGACAATGGAGTCAAGGATCATATTCAAACACGGGCCTCATCACGAGTTTGGCGGTAACCCTTAAATGCGGCGGTAGCGGTATTACATCCACATTTAAGGGTCCGCCAGATCATGACCTTGACGGAATTCCCCCCAGCTCTAAGCTGGGGGGAAATCCGCTGCAAATTTGCCGATTTTAGGCGCGTTTACCGCCAGCTGGAAATCTGCCGGCGGTAATAGCGTAAATTTTTCCCATTAGGTCCAATGGGGGATGAGGAATTCCCGAATGGGCCCAATGGGCAATCGCAATAACCATTCCGCCAAACCCGTGATCCGGCGCTAATAGCGCCGGGGGGTTTGGCGGTAGGGCTATTCGTTACCGCCCAACTTGTGATGAGGCCCGTCTTAATCTGTATAGTCCCAATGTGTAATTGCACAGGCAAGTTAAAGGTTATATGTGATTTTACCGACTGCAATTACAGTGGTAAATTTCATCACGGATAAAACACCGGAAAAGTAAGATTTTTTATTAAATGGGGGTCTCCCCCAAGGCCCCCTGCCTTCCACCCATTTAGAGCCACACCACCCCGATCCAGACCCATTTGAACCCCTTAGACCACTACCCTTTATATATTTATCTTATCTTTTCGGTGTTTTCGGTGTTATTGTCTGCTCTGCTATGTTCCACTACGTTATGTTTGCAATAAAATGACTGGATACCAAGATAAACCCAATGGTATGGAAGGTTGCCAAAAGTAGTGTTAGAGGCTATGATTAATTCATAACCTTCTATCATCACGTTTTGGTATGTTGTGAAATCCTTTTCAGAACAGAAAAAGTAGAATAGTGTGCAAAGACTTCTTTGTTGTATGTCCAAACTTGTACAATATTGTGGCTTAAACAAAAGTGCTCATAGAACAACACCTTTACCTTTGATAGAATGGGCCATGGGTAGACTATTCTATCCAAAGAAGTGAATCAGCAGTGGCATCCTTGAAAAAACAACAACACAATAATGTAATCAAATCAAAGGAATGCCAAATCAAGGTACTGTGAAATTTCAGTCTATACTAAGAGGATGAAGTAATTAAAACACTAAAACTACAGCAAGCAAGGGAAAATAAAATTGAGAAACAGGCTGGGTATAGGTATTTAAAGTGGAAGGTCTACTGGGAAAATGACCAGTCCCTGCCTGGGAATGCCTCAGAATAACACGTCTACCTTAGCCTTGTATTGATGGCTTGGTCTGATTGTATTGAGTTGGTGTTCAGTGAGCTTTCTATGGGTTCGAAATGCTGTTGAAAGGTGTCAAATCCGCTCAGTGGTACTCGATTACAACGAGTTGTATCATTAAATGGATAGCTTTGTTCAGGTTCTACGGTAGTCTGTTCAAAGTGGGGTTTCTCAATAGATTATTTTCAGTGTGCTGCTTGTCCCTGGGTGGTAGAAGACTTGGTCTGGTGTCCCCCATGTTTACCATGGTTTGGATGATTTTGAAGTGGGTTGCTTCATTGGCTCTATTGGGCAGTCTGACATGTAAAATGGGGTCCGGGCTCAGACACAAGCTGTCTGTTGTGTGAAGTCGTCTCACTGTTTGCTCACAGTCCAAAATATGTGCAATGACATAAAACTGGCTTAATGTCCTTCTTGGCAATAGTTGAAAAAGTTAGTGCCTCTGGATGAAGCTGGGGGACTCCTCCAGAGAAACAGAGGATGCTGGAGATCAGTTCTGTTACTTGCCTTTCAGGCTGAAGTTGACAGCACAGCCATCCAAAATGTCACTCTCTGGGCACTTTTGTGTCCTGGGCTCTTGGGCCTCATCTGAAGGTAAGCTCCAGGTTCTTCTAGATAGCATCCCATATGTTTACAGGAATGTTCAGAGTAGGGTCTTTCTCTCTCACCTAATCAGCCATGTTCAGCTCCATGGAATTGGATGTTGAACTAGTGTGGATCTCCCATTACACGTACAGGTTTTTCCTAGTAGAGAATTGATACACTCCAAGCCTCCTGCTAGTATCAAATGGTGGTCTCACTCTACAGGAATGTCCAGTCCATTTTACCAGTATTTGCTGATTACTTTACTGCTAATCATGCTGGATATTTCTAAAATGGTGGAAAGAAAGTTTGCTGTCCTGGAGATCACATGATGCCTTAGCCCCGCCCATGTCCTGCCCCCCTAAGAACAAAGAACTCTGACTGTATTTGCCTTTCCCAGACTTAACCACTTCTCGCTGTCCAGGTGCTGTCTAAAGCCTGGGGTCCAGCCCAGCCTTTAGAAGCGACCCTTCATACTCAAATTAATTGGTTGCAAGGAAGAAAAAAGGGCATTGATGGGCTGTGCCCAAGCCAAATGGTGTCCGTTCTGTGAGAAGGGGGTGAAGGGTGACTCATCTACACACTAGCTCATCCATGATCGCATACAGGCAGATTTTAGTATTTATTTTAAAAAAATTGATTTTCCATTATTTTAAAGTAGTTGTTACTATCTTTGGAGAAAAGCAACATTGTATTTAAATATGCCTTAAATATGAAAACAAATCTATTCTGCAATTGTTCCTTCTCAAATGATAAAATTGTTGGCAATATAACACTTCGATAACTTGATATTTTTCAAGTCTGTATTAAAGGGATGGTCTAGTAAAATTTTTATTTAAAAAATAGATAGGCAACATAAAAAAAAATACTAGCATTCTCTGTTTTAAAACTTCCTATGTAAAATTTTGAGCTATTCAAGCTCAAAATTCGCAAAAGCAAGCACATGGGCGCATCCATTTTGTGAAATGGAGGCCCTCCTGTGCTGGCTTTTGCTTTTGCGGCACTAATGAAGGAAAAGCCAGCCAGCTGTAGTAAACAAAAGCTACCGCTGGCTGGCTTTCCCTTCATTAGTGCTGTAGGCGGAGGACGGGGACCGGAGACCAGAGCAGGAAAGCTGCAGCTGAATCTCGGTAAGTGCTATTTATTTATTTTTTAAAAATAAGCACTAGCTGCGGGTTTTTTTCTAAGTTTTCCGGGCTGGAGGAGCCTGGAAAACTTAGAAATAAAACTGCAGCTTTAAAAACGTTGTATTTATGTTTGCGGTCGCTTTTGAAGCGACCGCAAACATGAATACAACGTTATTGTGTTGGAAAACGCTGTGGTTTTTCTTCCCGTGGGGAGCCCGAGAGCCCCAAATGGGAAAGCAGATTCAGGCAGAAACAACACGGCATTGCGGAAAACAACCGCGTTGTTTCTGCCTGAATCTGCTTTCCCATTTGGGGCTCTCGGGCTCCCCACGGGGAGCCCGAGAGCCCCAAATGGGAAATCAGCTGTAGGTAGAAAAACTATGCGGCATGTAAACATAACCGTGTTGTGTTTCTGCCTGCTGTGGCTTTCACTTTGGGTCTCCGGTGCTCCCCTGGGAGCACCGGAGACCCAAAGTGATAGCCACAGCAGGCAGAAGCCTGAGAACCTTGGAAAGAAAAACGACAGCGTTTTCCAACACAATAACGTTGTATTTATGTTTGCGGTCGCTTCAAAAGCGACTGCAAACATAAATACAACGTTTTTAAAGCTGCGGTTTTATTTCAAAGTTTTCCGGGCTCCTCCAGCCCGGAAAACTTAGAAAAAAAACTGAAGCTAGTGCCTATTTTAAAAAAAAAATAAATAGCACTTACCGAGATTCAGCTGCAGCTTTCCTGCTCTGGTCTCCGGTCCCCGTCCTCCGCCTACAGCACTAATGAAGGGAAAGCCACCCAGGGGTAGCTTTTGTTTACTACAGCTGGCTGGCTTTTCCTTCATTAGTGCTGCAAAAGCAAAAGCCAGCACAGGAGGGCCTCCATTTCACAAAATGGATGCGCCCATATGCTTGCTTTTGCGAATTTTGAGCTTGAATAGCTCAAAATTTTACATAGGAAGTTTTAAAACGGAGAATGCTAGTATTTTTTTTTTATGTTGCCTATCTATTTTTTTAATAAAATTTTTTACTAGACCATCCCTTTAATATCAAAGTTTTATGTTGACAATGTTAATGTCAAGTGGGAGTAACCACCTCAAGTTCACAATTCAATTTTTGGACATTGCAATATATATGTTGATGCAGTTAGAAGGTTGAAAGTTAAGCACCTTAATAAACATACAGGTTAGAATGCCATTTTGCTTTATAACAGCTGTAATGCGAAACATGTTATGGAGAATTTGCCATTTTGACAATATCTGCAACTAAAAAGGAACAGGAATACTAAACAATCTTTTGGAAGAAGAAGCTATTGTGTGAATATCTTTAACATAGTGTAGTTATCCAAATCACTTAAGCAGGAGCTCTGCTTAGAGGGCAAATAAAAACAATTTGAAGCGCTGTTGCAATACAGTAAACCTAATATATATTCTTAATGCATTTTGTGGGTGTGCACATATTCTCATCTGTCAACTAAATTGAAGAGTATGATTACAAAGAACTGGAGAATTGTCAGCAAAATGAAATATCATTTAGAATTACACTCTTTCCACATAGCAGAAGTAAATAATATCAGATAGTAATGAAGAAATATGGCACTATTTGGGCAATCAAATAATTAACAAATGCAAGCATCCAGGTAATTTAGTTCCTGCCACTGAGCATTGGGCTCTTCTACTTGTTTATGAACACATAATGATTTGAATATGATTTTGATCCCTCTTTTGCAGACTGGCAAAGTATAAGGGCCTGCACTGTTGCATCAGCAGTCAAAGCATCATCTTTAGTAGCACATGATGAAGGTCCAATAGTGAAGCGTGGAAGAGAAACATGTAGGGCAGGACATTTACAACTGACTATTCTGTTACCATCCTTTATTATGTGAACCTTTTGGTGTCAGAAGATACAATAGTTTTGATTAGTTCAACACTTTCACATTATGTGTACAAGATTAGCAATAGTTTTATAAATCTTTGTATGATATAATTTATTGTTGTCTTAGAGTCATGTATATTGTGACCATGTTTTGTGTTTCAGGTTATAGTTGTCTATAAGGCTTTTTGATTTTATTTCACTCAACATGGGAGTGTTTGAAAGGGGCTCCTTATCACAAATGATTAAGTTGTAAAATGTGTAGTAAAATGTACATTGAGTATATAAAATATTTGTACAAAAGTGTATAATGTGCATTTTCTTGAAATGTTCATAATATTTAATAGTTTTGATGAGATTGATTATAAATGAATTTGTGTTTTGTAAAAAGAAAAACTATTAAGCTAAATCGTAATGTACATTTTTGCATTATGTGATGTTTTCAGTTTTTGCTCAACCTGGATATTTGCCTTACCATTAAGAGCTGGGTTTCCATGCATGTATGTCAATGATTATGTATTACACTGCAATCTCTCTTGCTCCTAAAATAAATTAATTATGTATTCATCCGTCCAAATAGGCCTTGAGAATTTAAATATGTCTTCAACAGAATATGAATTTGATGTGAATCACATAGATTTTTTGGAATGCAAAAAATCAATAATTTTTTTTAAAGTTTGCATCATCACAGAAAATGTATTGAGTTCGAATTGACTGTGTAAACCTGATTACTAGGTTCAACACTAAACCATTTCCAGTGTTTCTATACATGGTTTTACATGGTTTAATGCTACCTCGAGGGCGGCCAAGCTCTACTTCTCAGAAGAACCGAGTGGTTGAAACCTACAGAAACAGATTTCTCCTTATAGTCCCATGTTACACACTAATCCTTATTTTCAAACAACCTAATGTGTTTCAGCAACTACAAATCCACTTCAATCATCAGGATAACTATAGGTTCAGGATTTCCAATTTTATTTTTTAAGTGAAGGTTTTATTCATATTTCATGCACTGCCATCTCAGCTACAGAAAACCACATTCTTCCACAAAGTTCCACTCATTGAGAAAGTCCCCTAACTGACCATAAGAACCCACAGTGGGGTGGTTAAAGGGGCACAGGTGCCACCTTGAGCAAAACAAAGAGGTGATGGCTGGAAGGTTTAGAATTCATCTTAAACCTCTGGCAATGAGGCAAAACATGTCTGGGGGTGCTTGTGGTCTCGTGCAGAAGGGATGTGACCTAGCAGTTCAGATTGGACTGCCCCTTCTGGGGTGGGACCAATCCTTATTTGCATTTGGTCTTTCCCCTTTCCGTTATAGCTTGGTAGGTGAAGAACGATGGTCTGAAGGGTTCCCCCGAGCAATTCACAGAGGTTTAAGATTCATTCTAAACCTTCCAGCCATCACCTCTTTGTTTTACTTTGTCACCTCGAGTGGGACGGGTATGCCCAGACGATGGTGCCGTGCCTGCTGGGCCTAGAAACCCAAGCTACTCCTCGCTAATGATGCCCAATGAGGCCAACACATGTCTGGGGATGCTTGTGGTCTCGCGCAGAAGGAATGTGACCTAGAAGTTCGGGTTGGACTGCCCATTTGGGGCTGGGACCAAGCCTGATTTGCATATGGTCTTTCCCTTTTCTGAAATGGCTTGCCAGGCAAATAACGATGGTCTGGAGAATTGCCCATTGCAATTGCCAGAGGTTTAAGAATTATTCCAAACCTTCCAGCCATCACCTCTTTGTTTAGCATGATACCAAACTATCATAGCCAATGGCATGCTAGAGGAAGTAACCTGACTTTGTGCATGCACTTCCACCTGGCATTACATTGGGAGGTGAACTGCCAGATATGAGCTGGTATGAGCAGGACCCTTAACTTCATCCCTGCTGCCATAGGAGAAACCAAATGTATTCCCTGTTCTTGATTGAAATGTGCAGCCAGGCAGAGGCAATCTCTACCTCATCAGAGATACCAAAGTGTGTGTTGGCGATAACTCCTCATAGTTGCCCAGTCGACCTCAAAACTCTTTGGGATATTTGACTATTCAGTTTTGTTCCTATGGTTCTCTGCTTAGTCTTTGCTGCACCAATCCTGTCAGTTGGGACCAAACAGCACCTGCAGATGGGAGATTTTAGGTACTGGCTCTTTTCCCCCCAGTAAGGGGTCTTGCCCCACAGATAATTGCTTTCTTCTGTTTTCAGTTCAGAGCCGGTACACAGATAGCCGGAAGGGATGGAGAAGTTGGCAGATACTTGAACCTGACAACACAATGCTTGGAGAACATCTTTAAGACTGTCTGCACAATATTGCTCAAGCAAGTTAACCATGCCCTGTAATTGGTTCATCTGTCAAAGCATATGATCAACATTTCTACTGCAGTCCAAAGTGTTTCACAACCTTTGAGCAACAGAACAAAAGGTGAATCCGTCTAAGTTCAAAAGCAGGTAGAACTTCAACAGCTGGCATAGCCATAACATAGTTCACAGAAGAAATAAACATAGAGATGTTCTGTGAAACCTATGAACTATCAGCAAAAGAACCATGATGCATACCTGCCAACATTATGTGACCAAAATGATGTAGGATTGTTCAAGTTTCAAAAATAATAATTCGCATAACAATGACATCACAGGAAAATACAAAACATACATTGTTGGCACCATTGAAACATTCTAAAAAACACAACCCATCAAACAGCATAACATGGAAAGATGTTCAAATGTTAAACATGTATAATTCTGAATGGTAAGTTAACACCAAATTCAATTACACAGAAAGTAATCACACAGAGCTGGTACGCAACGTTTACCACTGCTCTGTAGCAGCAGCATGGGCTATAAATATGTATTCCTGTAGTGCAAGTTGAACACTGAATGACATGGAGACTGATACCCTCATCAGTATGATAATCCGATGCTGTGTGATGGTGTTACGCTCTGCCATTTGCCTTCACTGGTGGTACACCTAAGGGTTGTACCAGCGACACGCAGCTGTCAGGTCAGTAAATTGGTCTGAGCCCAATCAAAGTAATCACCTGTCAGCCCACTGTAACAGACTAATGAATGTGTTGCATGCTTTGCCCTGCAGCCTGCCTTGAGTCACATAAATTGCCTGCCACTGTAAAAAGCAGTAGGATCTGTCACCCAAATCTGTAGGCAGCAGGACTGCTTAAAAAACAGTAGCCTACTGCCTAAATCTGTAGGGTTGGAAAGTATGCATCATAATGAAAGGATGTTATGGTTGCAGTACAAGAAAACAAAAAACCCCGAAAAATGTGCTTCTTATGTGTTCTAAAGCAACTACAACTGCAATCACAACCGTGTCACCGCCATCATGAAAACAACCACAATTCAGACATGCCACATGCAATAAAATGCATGGATAAAAGCGCTATGTAAGTACTGTAATACATTAATTAACAAAATAATTATATTAAGGACTGTTAAGATTCCTCATTGTGGACACAAAATGCATTTCCAATTTTCACTTGTGAAAGAATGGTCATAAATTACAGTTGTCATCCTTGGGTGATTCTTGCATTGCAGTGAGCCTTTGGTAATTCTCATGTCCTGGTATAACCTCATAGTTGATGTTTTCTTGTCCCACATCACTCCAACCCTGTGAGAATAGGGAACCCCTGAACAAAGTTAAATCAAGAACAAATATAGCAATGGCAGTCAGTCGTTTTCATTTCCAATGTTTTTGCTTGGGTGCGGAAAGCTCATTCCCTACATTTATTTTAGAATGTGTAATGTGTGAAATCTGTGGGAATGGGGAGCTGTTGGCTTCCCTACATAATCTAAAAAAAATGACAGTAATTCATGTGTGAAGTGAAGGCAGTGAATGGCTCAATTATTAAACCTAATTTTTCCATTTTGTGGCTGAACTGAAACCTGGATATGATAATGTATGTTGTGCTTACAAACAAATGAAGTACTTAAAAAATATTATTTACATTAATTTATGAAGAATGTTTGCCAAAGAACTGTAAACATCATTAAAAGCAGTAAGATGCACAAGAGCAGGCTACTCACGCAGTGGCACCTAACTCCCCAGTGCCTAGCAAAAATGTACGCGGCTATCAGTCCCTAGTGCTGGCATGGGTGTGCACAGATTAGCACATACTGGCATCAGTGGTGGGACTGGCCCAGCATACAAACATATTGGAAAGAGATCCTGGGCTGGATTCACGAGATTGAGGGCATCGATAGGGAACTCACCCCTCTCTTGTTGTTGTTTGGTGTTGAACTAGTGGAGGGGCAATACCTGGTCCTCCCCCACCTGGTCAGAAACTTGCTTTTAGGTGCACGTGTCTGTGTTACTATAAAAAGGAAGGGCAGTGCCCTGCCTACAAAAATGAACTGGCTGCGTAAAGCCAAAGAGATCTACGAGATGGAAAGCCTCACTGCAGCACTCTTGGAGTCCCCTACACACATTGACACACAGTGGCTCCCGTTCCTTGAGTTTTGGGAACTGAACAACATGGCCCCATGAATTCCCAACCAGGTGGACAACCACAAAATGGGAACGGAAACCCCCACCATGGGGGGTGGAACCCATGCCAAACCCGGACGCCACAGACCCTAACTAGTGCCTCGATCCATCAAGCTTAATGTGTAGCCCCAGAATGTATGTGTCGTCGACCTGTCCTCAAACAGATATATATTTTTTTCTTCAATGAAGGTGTGCGATAAATAGCCCCACGCAGACTCTCTCCACTGTCCAGTAACTCTAAGTTGGGTGGACGGGCCGGAGGGTGCGGGGAGAGGGAGACGTGGTTTGATGTTGAAAATTGTAAAACCTGTGGTCACGTGTTTGCCTCATATTGCAATTAAAAATGTAAGGTACTTGCTGTACAACTGTTGACCACAATAAAATTATATATTAAAAAAAAAAAAAGCAATAACACAACCAATGAATAATACAAAGCATGCAGACAACGGGAATCAACATATTTAGAAGAGAGAAGAAGAAATTAGTTGAGATTTAAGTAATGTGTGAAAAATGTGCACACAGGAAATGGGAGGACCTTGAAAAGTTTTTGTGGGACAATAAAGATAATGATTGCAAGAGTGACTTGCCATGGTGAGATGGGGACCTTTATCAAATAGTAAGATGACGATTGAAGAGGTTGAAAAGGAGAGTAAAGAATGAGAAGAGGACATCAATAAGAAGGACTTAGATTCTCAAGAAGAGAAAGAGAGCACATTGAGAACAGTGAGAGAGGAATAGATATAGGAGCAAATGGAAGAGGAGAAAGTAAGTTAATGGCTGAATCAATCCTTGGTAAAGCCAATAGTTTGGGCTTTTGTAGTTCTTTATTGCTTTTCACATTTGTAGTTATGTCCCATAAAGAATGGGCAACGTGTGAGCCGAAGGGCTAGTCGCCAGGGGGCACTTATTACATAAGCAGGTAACCTCTCCTGGCTGATTGATTAAATGCTTCTAGTTATTAGAGGTATGTCTGTGCCCGTATTTTGAGACTGTGCCATTTTCTGGTAAAGAAATTATAACTACTACTATGACAAAAAGCTGTGAAAAAAGCACTCTCGTTTCCTCTGGGTTCTTTGTTTTTGGTCCTATGAAAATATACCAATACTGTCATGAACCATCACTCGCGCCCCTTCTGTTCCTCTCAATAAGGCCGCTGCATCAGTCATGCTGCGCTCCAGCGTTCACGCCGGTGCGATGGACTCTTACAAAAAGGACACGCCCCCGTGGCACGCCGCGTATCAACGCTCCTGTACTAGTTAGCGGCTAGTGTGCCTTGCGTTCCTTCCTCGCATCGCTTTTCCGATACTTTAATCCTTCTCCCCTTCATTCCCAGACCCCGGAGCAGTTACTCCTCTTCCAGGCCTCTCACTCCCTCCTTCCTGGCTCCCTTCCTTGCATACACCCTGCTTGTTTATCTTACGAGCAGCAACTTCCTTCCTGGTTCTGCGCTTATTCCTGAACGTAGTCTACGCTTGCTTCCCGGAATCCTGAACTCTTCCTCTGTCTCCATCCACGTTCCATGCTGGATATAGAGGACCACCGGCTGTACCTGTTCAAGTCCAGGACTTCTCAGAAATCAGAGAAACCCACAAAGAAGAGAGCGGCGAAGGACAAACAGGTAGGATCGGGGGTTGAGTGTGACAGTTTGAGACGCCCCGAACCTGATACAGAGTTCAATATGGAGGCTGCAGTCCAGGATCTAATGAGAAGAATGCAGGAATTAACAGCAGAGGTCCAGAACCTCAAGGCTGAAAATGCAGCCTTAAGCAACTCGTGCTTTCCCGGGATTCCGCACAACAGGAAAGTGCTCTAGTCGGGGGCATAGTGGACAAGTATGATGGTTCCAGCAAATCACTGCGGTCCTTCCTTGATTCCTGTTTGGTGCATTTCACATTTAAACCCTACTATTTTTCTACACCTCGAGTCAAAGTGGGGTTTACAATTGCTCATCTCTCAGGAAATACCTTAGACCCACTCCTGGATAATTATGACGGGTTTGTGGAAGCCTTCAAAACCATGTTCAATCGTCCTGAACAGGTATACAGTGCTCAGGAAAGACTCCTAGAATTCCAACAAGGGAGTCAAGACATGCTTTCTTACGTAACCTGTTTTAAGCAGTTGGCTAAAGAAGCAGATTGGTCCCAGGAAGCAAGCTTTACCCTCTTCCCTAGGGGATTAAACGACGAAATTAAAGATGAACTTGCTAGAGTGGCCCGTCCAAGTTCCTTCCAGGCCCTGATTGACCTATCTCTCCAAATTGACTTTCGAATCCAGGAAAGAAGAGCAGAAAAGAAAAAGAACAAAACAGCTTCTCCTAAGGTTCCCATGGAATATCCCAGCCCTTAGGAAGCGACCACATCTCACTCTCCTGATCCTGAACCTATGCAACTGGGTTCCATACAGGTTCCAATATCCGCACAAGAAAAGATGCGTAGGGTTAACACAGGGCTCTGTATGAATTGTGCCTCGGATCAACACCTAGTATGGAATTGTCCTATTGCTCCACCTCAGCATTCGGGAAACGCCAGCTCCCGATCTTGAGCGGAGCCCAGCTTCGGGAGAATGGTGTTTGCTCCACCTCAGCTCCTTCCTTACATTACCCTCGACTGAACACCTTGGTGGTCCTACAAACATCCTTATCTACCGCCAATAAGGAGACTCATTCCGTTATGGCCCTAGTAGATCGTGGTGCAATGGGAATCTTCTTGAACCATGAATGGGCCTTGAAACACAGCATTCCCCGGGAAGCTAAGGGAACAATTCAGGCTGTTGAAGGAATTGATGGAATACCACTTTCGTCAGGAACCATAACCCAACAAACCACGGAACTGTTACTCTCCATCAACAATCATCAGGAGATGCTTTGTTTTGACATCATCAAGGCAACACATTACCCCTTGGTTCTGGGAATGCCCTGGCTACAAAAACACAACCCATATATCAATTGGGCAGCAGGGTCCCTATTCGTAGGATCTGAATACTGCCTGTCCCATTGTTTTCCCCAGATCATGAATCAGAATGTGGATATGGAACCTCAGGTTTCCCAACGACCGTCCATCTGTGTCTCCAGTATTTCCCAGGTTCCGGAAATTTATCATGACTTCTCTGACGTGTTTTCCACAGCTATAGTTCTATCACTACCACCACATCGACCAGAAGATTGCGCTATCGACACAGAAGACTCTGCGGTGATACCATTTAGAAGAATGTTTATCCTTTCCGAGCCAGAAAAAAGGGCATTGCTGCAGTATCTGGATACCAATCTTGCCAATGGAACCATTCGACCTTCCAAATCTCCAGCCGGTGCCTCCTTGTTTTTTGTGCCCAAGAAAGACACTAAGGAACTTCGACCCTGCCTGGACTATCGGGGACACAACCAATGCACCCTCAAGGATCGCTATCCCCTACCGCTCATGTCCGACATATTGGAAGCAGTCAGGGGAGCTGTAATCTCTACTAAACTTGACCTAAGAGGCGTCTACCATCTCATCCAGATAAGGGAAGGCGATGAATGGAAGACAGCCTTCCGGACCCCCTTTGGGCATTTTGAATACCTGGTAATGCCATTTGGCCTTGCAAAGGCCCCTGCGGTGTTTCAGCGATTCATGGATTGAGTCTTTTCGGATATTTCGTTCCTCTTTGTCATAGTATATTTGGATGACATCTTGATTTATTCCAAGGATCCTCAGCTACATCAGAAACATGTGACATCGGTATTACAATGTTTACGTGAGAATAAATTGCTGGTCAAACCCGAGAAATGTATATTCCACACCCAAACAGTCCATTACCTCAGGTTCGTCCTGAGTGCAAAGGGAATCGAAATGGATCCCTCCAAGGTGCAGTCTATCCTATCTTGGCCAGCCCCTACCATAGTAAAACAAATTCAATCCTTCCTGGGACTTGCCAACTTTTACCGGAAATTAATTCCCACTTTCTCTGATGTTTTACTGCCAATAGTTGCATTGTTGAAGAAAGACATTCCCTTCCTTTGGTCCGAAGCTTAAGAAGCGGCCTTCCAGGAGTTAAAACGAAGATTTACTCAGGGTCCTATGCTGGCCCAACCGGATATCGACAGACCCTTCCTGGTAGAAACTGATGCCTCAGATCACACAAATGTAGTCGTCCTGAAACAGGAATTCAGGACAACTTGGAACACCCCATCGTCTATTTATCTCGAACGTTAACTCCCAGTGAGACCCACTATTCAGTGCTGGAAAAAGAGTTGCTCACCATCCAGCAAGCCTTTACTGATTGGCGCCATTTACTCCTGGGTGCCAAATTTCCTGTCCAGGTGCGAACTGACCCTAGAAAGCTACATGTTCTACAATCGCTGGAATGCAGGAACAGTCGTCAAGCTTGTTGGGCTTATTTCTTTGTACAGTATCAGTTTCACATTCATCACGTTCCTGGAACTCACAATGTAATTGCTGACGCCTTATCCAGGCGCCTGGATTACGAGCCATTGGAGGCCCATGCCTTTCCAAAAATGTTCCCTGACACAGTGTTTGTCGCCCAAGCCAACTCCCTGCTGGAAAGATTTCGAGCTGAAACCCCATCTTCTGAATTTTTGAAGGACTACGTCGGAAAGAACCAATGGTCTTTAATTACAAAAAATGTATACCTCTTCAAAGATAATAGGTTGGCAGTACCCACAAACAAGTTGAGAACCAAGATCATAAACCTTTGTCATGACACCTTCCATTCCGGGCATCGAGGCATTACTTCCACCCTTCGTCATATTCAGAGACAATTCTGTTGGCCTAACATGAAGGATGACGTAAAAGCGTATGTCCAAGCCTGCCCAGTCTGCAGTCAGAATAAGTCAGATAATAGGAAACCTGCTGGTCTTCTCCATCAACCTACGTTGCCAGATCGTCCTGGGGAAATAATCGCTACCGATTTTATCGTAGAGCTGCCTCCTTCCAAAGGATTTACCACCATAATGGTTCCCATCGACCTGTTCACCCACATGGCTCATTTCACCCCATTGCATAAGTTACCTTCAGCCCAGGAAATGGCAGGAATATTTCTGAAACACATCTTCAGATTACATGGACTACCCTCCAAGATCATTTCAGACCGTGGTCCTCAATACATCTCACAGTTCTGGAAACACCTTTGCCACATGGTGGGCATCCAACGTGCCTTGTCTTCAGGTTACCACACAAAAAACAATGGGATTACAGAGTGAGTTAATCAGACCTTAGAACAATATTTGCACTGCTTTTCAGCCAAAGTCCAGGATGATTGGTCAATCTTGATTCCAGTGGCAGAATTCGCTTATAACAATTCTGATCACTCAGCCATTAAGACAAGCCCCTTCTTCTTTAGTCAAGGTTTTCATCCATCGGTGCTACCATCCATTCTACCTCATGCCACCCCGGTTCCATCGGTTGATTCCTGGATTGAAAGGTTGGTCACCTCGCACAGGTATGCTAAAGAACATTTAAAAAAGGCCAGGATGGATGTCAAAAGACATGCTGATGCCAGACGGAGACCTGCCCCTGTCTATGGGATCGGTGACTGGGTCTGGCTGTCATCAAAACTACTACCTCGACATCTACATCCTAATAAATTGGCCCCCAAATTCTATGGGCCATTTCTTATCAAGGAGGTCATCAATCAAGTGGCGTATCGACTCTAGTTACCAGACTCCTGGAGAAGGATTCATCCTGTCTTTCACACTTCCCTGCTCAAACCTTATCTTTCATCCACTAGGTCAACTCGCCGACCCAATCCAGTGCTCGTCAACAAGCAGACTGAATTCGAGGTCTCCAGGATCTGCGACTCTAGATATAGAAGAGGTCGACTTCAGTACCTAGTGGAATGGAAAGGATATCCTCCAAGCGAATGAACTTGGGAAGACGTCTCCAACATGAATGCCCCTCGCCTAGTGCGGAAATTCCATTTGACTCACCCAGGCAAGCCCGGTGGATCGGGGTTTAGGAGGGGGCATGCTGTCATGAACCGTCACTCGCGCCCCTTCTGGACTGCCTGGTCCATGATGCATCGTACCACCGGGCGGTGTTCCTCTCAACATGACCGCCGCACCAGTCATGCTGCGCTCCAGCGTTTACGCCGGTGCGATGGACTCCTACAAAAAGGACACGCCCCTGCGGCGCTCCGCGTCTCAACGCTCCTGTACTAGTTAGCGGCTAGTGTGCCTTGCGTTCCTTTCTTGTATCTCTTTTCCGATACTTTAATCCTTCTCCCCTTCATTCCCGGACCCCGGGGTGGTTACTCTTCTTCCAGGCCTCTCGCTCCCTCGTTCCTGGCTCCCTTCCTTGCTCCGTGCATACACCCTGCTTGTTTAGCTTACGAGCAGCAACTTCCTTCGTCGTTCCGCGCTTATTCCTGAATGTAGTCTACCCTTGCTTCCCGGAATCCTGAACTCTTCCTCTGTCTCCATCTACGTTCCACGCTGGATATAGAGGACCACCGGCCATACCTGTTCAAGTCCAGGACTTCTCGGAAAACAGAGAAACCCACAAAGAAGAGAGCAGCGAAGGACAAACAGGTAGGATCGGGGGTTGAGTGTGACAAATACAGTAAACCGAGTCAAGTTAACAAAACATATCATTTGTAATTCAACATCAAAAACAAAAATATTCCAATCATACCAAATATAGGAACATAAAACAATTAGCATCTATTCAAAATGTTCATCTTTGAAATAAATCTGAAAACATGAACAATTCCATCATTTTTAATATAATGGCACAAGGAACCACTCACCATTTACCACTTCATCAACCACTCCACAGCCACACTTTAAAAAAGTACCACAAATTTAACAAAAATACAAAATCTACCTCATATAGGGATCCTGAATGTAAGACAGAATAACATTCATAACAACACAGATAAACAGAAATGTGCAAATGGCAGCGGGAGAGACACAGGTGAGTCTGGGTTGTGATGAGAAGGAAGGGGAGAAGACGGCTGCAAAGGGGCTGGAAGGGGTGGGAGGAGTCAGGGGGTGGTGAGAGATCAAGAGGGAAAGAGAGGGAACAGAAGTGGCATGGATTGAGGGAACAGAAATGGAAAAGCAGGCGTAAAGTGGGTACATTTCTTCAAGGGAAGACGGTCATGGCATAAGGGAAGAGGGGATGAAGAGGGGAACCCACCGACAAGAGAAATAGATTTTGTTCAAGATCTAAACTAGCAGTCTCCTCCACTACCAACCAGGAGTGCATACTCGTCCATTTGTACCCACCCATCATACATTCCCAGTGTGAGAGAGACATTTCTCCTTTAACCAACCCAGGTTGAGCATCAAACAGTATTTCTGGGTGCTTTCTATTATGAAGGAAGGCTTGGCCTTAAACATTCCACCTTCAACTCTATCATCGCCATCAAAGTTTCAGAGGTGTAGCCCGTGGCTAAATTCAGAGATAAAAAATAATTTCCTCCCAGGGCAATAGAGCTTGTTCCAGAGAATGAGAAGGGCTAGCGTATCTACTCTCGTTACTTCAATGTGTCGAAGAGAACAGGTGGAATCATATTAAATCTAGACCTCTCTAAGCTCAACATGTTCATCCTCTTGAAGACTTCTCATTTGAAGGCCTTAGCATACATTTTGGAGACTATCCAGGTGGGAGATAGGCTAACACTCTTTGGACCTTCAGAAAATCTATTCCTGCATCTTCATCATGAAGGACCACCGTTGATACCTCAGGTTTGCTCTGGATGGCTAGCACCACCAATAAATGTGCCTGCCATGTGGCTTGGATGTTTCCCCCACAGGGTTAACAAAATTGCTTTCCATGGTGGCATCTCATCTTCCGCTTTTAAAGATCACCATTTAACTCTAACTAGATGATTGGTGGATCAGTGCTCCCTCTTGGGAGGAACAGTCTTTTTGCAACACCCTACAGAATCTGGGGTTTCGATCAATATGAAAAACCTTTCCTCATTGCAGCCCAGAGGATCTTGTTCAAAGGGGCAGTGCCAGAGACCTTTCTAAGTGTGTCATTACCCCCACCGATAGACATGTGGCTTTTAAACAAACAATCCACCATTTCACCATTAGGATTCACACATCTGGTTCCAGAGGCTTCTGGGACTGATGACCTCATGCATTCTAGTTGTGCCTCTGGCGAGACTCGAAACGAGAACCTTGCAGTTGCATTTACTAGCAAACTCGAATCAACTGTCAGTACATGAAGGTTAGCATCACAAAGAAAATTTGGAGTTCTCTCAATTGGTGGACTTTGGACACAAACTTCCTCAAGGGGTCTCCTTTTTCTCCTCCTTCACCTCAAATCTCTCTGAAGACGGACTCTTCCCTCTTGGGTGGTGAGGTGACTGTCTAACTCTCCAAACTCACAGTTTGTGGAGCCTCCAAGAGAGGCTTATTCCCATAAACTACTTGGAATTGAGAGTTATTTTTCTGAGACTCAAGTCTTTCCTATCTATGATCCAGGGGAAGGTGGTTAAAGTGTTCACAGACAACACCACACCACAACACCACAGCAATATTCTACCTGAAATAACAGGGAGAAACAAAATCCCCCTCTTTGTGCCTCGAGGGCTGTGATGTTTGCAACTGGTCCCTTCTAAACAAAGTTCATCCTGTTGTATACAATTTTCGGGGGAGCCTAACGTGAAACCAAAACCCTTGAACAGGCTGTTTCTTGCTACTCATGAATGGGGACTCCTGCTTGGCCCTCATTCCATTTTTTTTAGAAATTGGGTCATCCTCTGATGAAACTGTTTGCAATGGAGAGCAACCATCTGTGTTGGTTTTATGAGGAGTTGGACCTCCACTCCCTAGAAAAATGCCTTGAGTCTGGTTTGGTCATGGAGGTTTCTTTGCACATTTCCTTTCTTTCCTCTAATTCACCAAACTAGACACCTTCATGCATGCTTGCAGTTGCAGTCAAAGTGTAATGGCTTCTTACTAACCTTGACAGATGTGGTTCTCGGATCACAAGAGGAATATTTCATCTCCTCCCTGGAACCAAAGATCTTCTAATACATCAGGGAAGGGTGGTTCTTTACCCTTGCCTACCCTTGCTCATCCTGATCATCTGATTGATAAAGAACCAGCTTACACTTATGCTAGGATCTCTAATGCTGTCATCCTGGTCATGTATGCAGCAAAGGACTCCTCAAGGAGCCAATATAAGGGCTCAGGTTCTGTTGCTGGCTTCTATCCAAAGATATTAATCCATATAAAGCCTTGGCGGACAATGTTTTATTCTTTAGGAATTTTCTAGAAGATACTGGCATTCAAGGTTAATCCTGTAAACATTATTTGTCTGCTATAGCTGCCCACCTTAACGCTCTTTACATTTTTAGTTTAGCAGCATTTAAAGGGGCTTCCTTATCTTCATCCATCATTCAGAGACCTCCTCCTTCATGGGATCATCCGATTTCTTTGATGGGCACTATGCCTAGGCCTTTTAAGCCCCTGAATTCTTGTGACTTCGACCTCTTTTTAAGGAAAACATCCTTTTTGGTGTCTATTACTTCTGTGCGGAGGGTGAGCGAGCTCCCGGCTCTTTCTTCAGAAGATCCTTATATCATCTTCCACAGTGACAAGGTCATCCTCCAGACCTTTACATCTTTCATTCATGAAATGTTGTCTGATTTTCATTTTAATTAGTAGATTGTTTTGCCGGTTTTCCTAGACCTCACACTTCCATCCTAGACCTCAGGCGTGTTGAATAGAGAAGATAATTCTCGATGTGGCAAGACCTACCTGGAAATCCAACAGTCTGTGCATTACTCACAGTGATTTTTTCCCTTAGAACGGTGCTTGTAAAGCTACTATCTCTAGACAGATCTTATCTTGTATTTCTAAGTCTTATAAATGTATTGATCTCTACAATTCTCAAAGACTACATGCTCATTGTACCAGAGGTTAGGCAGCATTCGCAAGAATACATGTTTTATGCTCAAGCAGTATTATAGTTGGAAAGGGAATCCTACCCCCAACCTTCTCAGTGCTTATCAAGTGGCTGTCAGAGCATACAAAGCTGCTTTGCTGGAAGCTAAAAAGAACTTTCTTAACAACAGGATTGTTTCAACCAAATAACAGACCAAAGAACTGTTTAAAATCCTAAAGGAGCAAGAGTCCACCTCAGCCCCAGACATGGGGGCAGTGGAGGAAGACAAGGCCTGGTGTCAGGCGATCCAGGATGCTATGGGTGTGAAGTTACAGGGTATCAAGTATAACATTATTAGTAAAAAAGCTGCCGTCCCCAATGTGGTCACTGCTATAAATTGTAAGGAATTCATAAGATGCCCCTCAGTTCCTGAATTTTCCTTTTCCCTGATCACTCTTGACGGATTTTGTGGTCCACCTCAAGATGACCAGTTGTAAGGGGGACCCCTATCCCTCTGTTATTATTAAAACTTGTCCCCCTGCCCTGGTTGATGCCATTCTCCAGTTTTTAAATGCATCCTTTAGAGAGGGCATTGTGCTTGAAAATTTGAAATGGTCATGGGTGACCCTGCTGCTAAAAAAAAACCTGATCTACCTAAAGAAGACCCAATGAACTAAAGGCCCATCACTAACACAGCCTTCCCGCTGAAGATTTTAGACAAGGTTTGCCTACAAACAGATAGCCCTTCATCTAAAAAATGCCAACATACTTAACGGCCGACAATCGGGATTTAGAGCCGGGCACAGTACTGAGACAGCATTGCTGGAACTTAAATCCAGGCTGCTGGCTCGCATTGACAAAAGCTTGGCCTCTATGCTCATGCACTTGGACCTCTCTGCTGCTTTTGACCTGGTAGACCACACTTTGTTGGACTCCAGGCTCGAAGAAGTGGCTTTCTTCTCTCCAGCAACTTCCCTTTGGGTAGCGTCTTTTCTCCACAACAGGGCAAATTGTGTTTGCTCTGAAACCGCTGAAGCGGCTGTGATGCTGATTGAAAAAGGAGTCCCACAGGGAGCTAGTCTCTCCCCGTGTTTTTATAACATTTTCACTGCCCCGTTCTTTGCCAAACTCGAAGAAGAAGGGATTTGGTTCACTAACTTTGCGGATGATACTCAGCTATGATTAACAAAGTCTATTCATGTATAGACAACTGGATGGTTATGAACGGATTGGCCCTGAATAGGTCCATGACGGAGTTCAAGATGGTGGTGTCTCCCAGCACACTCTCCAAGTTGGATACTGCATATGGGGGCTTTCAACTTGGCGATGTGAAGATTGATAAACTGAAGAAAGTGAAATCTCTTGGGGTTATCCTAGACCAGCACCTTTCTATGAAGGCCCATCTGGGGAGTGTGGTCTCTGGGGCAGCCTATTACCTAAGACTCTTTGCTCACTTGCGGCCTCTAATTTTTCCGGCCAATGCAGAAACCTTAGCAAGAGCCACACTAGGCGCCAAAATGGACTATTGCTGTAGTCTCCTGACAGGCATCAGTAAAGCTGAGATCAACCGCCTCCAGGTGATTCAAAACGGGCCGTGAGGGTGATAATGGGCTTAGCAAGACGTGATCACATCTCGGCAGCCAGAAGAGCCCTGCACTGGCTCCATGTGGAGGCGAGCATTCGTTATTGCCTCCTAATGAGCATCTTTAAATGCTTACTGGGAAGCATGCCCTGCTACCTGAAAGAACTTATCTCGATCAAGACCTCTTACAGAACACTCAGATCTAACAAGTCTAAAATGCTTGTCTTCCCCCGAAGTAGTATACTAACAGAAGAGTCAATGGGTGGCTATGTGCTGTCCTTCCCCGATTAGTTATATCACATAAGAGACAGAACAATTTTGTTAAAAAGGTTATTCTTAATACTACATTCCCTATTGACTAGATACACGCCCCTATAAAGAGTCTGTCAGTCCCTCAGGTGGTTTCCTGTCCCTAGGTAGCGCTGTACGACTTGCGCTATCTCTCTCACTACATTCACTGTGCTAAAACAGTGCGCACCTACTGGGAGTCGAATATTTGGCTTTATTAGTGTTGCTTCCAATTAATATGTCTTAATGATCTAAAATCTATTTGAGGGAATAGTTTTCTATTACATTCTATTCCACAAACTACAGCATGTGGTATTATCTATCCATGCATGTAGTTTATTCCAAGGAAGAGTTTGCTTGTAAGTAAATTGGCACCAAGCTCACACTCAACATTTGTGTGGGTCTCAGCCAGCCCGAGCCTATTGTGTGTCAACCAATTTCAGCGGTGTTTGCAACCTTTCCACTTTCTTCAGGACAAAAAAAATCTATTGGTTATTAAAAAGACAAAATTCATATATATTGTCTATTCAACATTTTCTTTTGGGAGAGCATCTCAGCAAGTCTGTGCCGGACGTGATTTCCTCCTTTCACCTCCCTATGGGAAAGGGGAGACAAATCCAAGAGGGGACACTGACAGTTTCAAGACTTGTATGGCCTGTATATCACAAAGCATCTTCTTTAGGTACATTCTTACAGGTACTCCAGAACTTTTGCAAAAGTTCTTACTTGTCTTCATTTACTGGTAGGTGCAAGCATGGAGATCCGTTCCTTGCAGTATCTGTGAATCACAAGCCTCGAATTACTATTCTGGCTCGTCTCTATGGCAGTTACTGATATTAATATTCATAATGGGCCAATTACCTTTCTTCATCCTTTGCTGAGCATCTAAATCAGCAGCAGTTTGGTATCTGTATCTTGTCGGTGCCGTTGGGCATGGTTTTTATGGCTCTGCGAACAAAGAGCACTGCACTAAGACCTATATAGTCTCATGATTTTAAGAGTAAAAGCAATCCATGTCAAGATGATCTTACCTTGATATTTATCAATGGAGTACTCAAAATCATTTGTACATGTTGTCAGGCATGGTCGGCATGGTCTCGTCCCATACGGTGTTCCCATTGTAACGGCTGTGGAGGGTCACACGTATCTATAGGGGGTGATGGTATTATATTAGTGCATCTGTACTTATGCATTCCCTATATATCCCAGTTGGTCACGTGGGTAAAGCTAAACGAAGTAGCCTTTGTTAATTGGAGTGCCCGTGTACGCTCCAGGGTTAATTCTGTACTATAACACTAGGTCCTGTTTTGTGAACCATGGGACGATGCGTATATAGTTCAAAACTAAAGGGAAAACCGGACGCTCCTGCACATCTGTTAGAGAGAGCTTCTAATTGCCCCCCGTATTCTAGTTTGTAAAGTAGAATTTCCTGGGAAATTGGTGTGTGCTTACCTTGCTCTGTGATTCCACAACATGTCTCCCTTTCGTGGTCTCAATTCCCGTTTGCCATCTTGGGCTGCATATTTACGCGTTTACGTGATCGTGTAAGGCTGCCAGCGTCACACTGTCGCTCACAGTGTTTGTCTGGATTGCCGTGGTGTACAGTCTGCTTTTCTAAAACATGACTCAATATTGAAGTGAGACAGCGGGAATAAGTCACTCACGCTGTAGGTGGTACCAATACAGCGGACAACACCCTGGTGTTCCCCAAGATACAGGCATGTCCTCTTCATACTGGGGATTGTGGGTGATGTAGTCCTACTATGTTTCCATCTAACTATAAACGCTATTTCTGGTCCCTGCATCGATGTTGATTACATACACATGCAATACAGGCATAGGCATGGCCCAATGAAGCTCAGGGTTGCCGGTGATGTAATCCCGAGAAGTTATTGATGCTATTTATGGTCCCTGCATGTTGTTGATGATTTCACACAGTTGTGGCATTGAACATGGTATGTCAGGCTATTGTCTTAAAATGCATTTTGTACTATTATTACTACCACTGGGCATATAAAGTTCCTGCGGTTATATGAAGTACATTTTCTATGAGTGTGGCATTTTAGAGTATTGCTAGACTATTGCTAAAGTGAACCAACAGATCTCCTCATTAAGGCCTTTCAGATGACTTCCCAGCCTAAAAATCCACATTTGTTCTCTCCTGCGGAGTAGACTTCCCATATTTCCTCCTCTCTTAGGGACTATAACTTTCTCCAGTATTGTCCACGTCAAGTCATTTTCTGAATGTTTATTCTGCAAGAAGTGTTCCACCAATGGTAGAGTGATCCGCTTGGTTAGAATATTAGATCTGTGCTCACAGTTGCATATTTTTATCACCCTTGTAGTCATTCTGACATACATCTTGTTACATGGGCACTTTATGAGGTAAACTACATTTGTAGTATTGCAATTTGGGAGGGCTCTCTGTTCCCAGGGAGTCTTGCAACCAATATCAATCCTGGTGCTTCGTTTCGTCAAATGGCAAACGGAAAACCCCCCACATGGGGTATACCCGATCGCTTTGGCCTACTTCCACAGTGTTGCTTGACTATTGGTGGCAATGTTATCTTCCTTGTATGTATGAACTAGCATATCTCTGATATTTTTTCTTCTTTTGATTGCAAATAATGGGGGGTTTAGTGTAGTATCACCTACATTGATGATATATCAATGCTTATGTAGCTCTTTTTTTTGATACGATTGACTATAGGTGAGTGACTAAACACTACTGTTATTTCATCTTCCCCTCTCTCTTTTTTCGCATACTGTCTCAAGGTGACCTCCCTGGATATATTCCTTGCATGTTTCCTTGCATTTCTTATCATTTTATCAGGATAGTTTCTTTCCTGAAGATTAGCTGTTAATCTCTTCGCTTGTTTTACATATTCCGTGCTCGTGGGGCAATTTCTCCTGAAGCTGAGGTATTTCCCAAACAGGAGATAGTCCTTAAGAGTCCTCTGATGAAAGCTGTTGAATTCAAGTAGAGAATTCCTATCTGTGTTTTTCGGAAAAATTCTGGTTTCCACCTTCTCTCCTTTTCTAATGATTTTCAGATCAAGGAAAGTAGCTTGATCCCTGCTGAACTCATCTGTAAATTTCAGGAAGGGGTTCAGCCCATTCATCCATGTCATGAAATTCAGGGGAGTTGGTGCATCTCCTTTGAAGAACATCAAGATGTCATCAATATATCGAACCCAACTCAAGATGTTAGTAGAGTATGGATTGTTGGTGTGATTATAAATTGTTACGCTCACCTGATATCCCGAGGGGCGTCTGGAAGGCTCTGAGATCTGGAACCCTGGATGCGTAGTTGCCCAGTGCTGAATAAGGACTCTTAGTTATTTGTAGGGTGAGCTATCCGTCATGGTTTCTTGTGCAGGGGCGCTTGACGTTTGTTGGCGAGCTGCCCGAGTTGCTTCACTAGTGCAGTACGCCTTCCTTGGGCCCAGGCCTGTTGTGACCCCGAATCTGCTGGTAGGCAGGTAGGTTTGTTAATTGTCTTTGTTCTGTTTATGGTGGGAATTGGTTAATGTCTTTATCTCCTTCTTTTCAGGTGCGAAGGCCTTGATGCTGGCGTGCCGGATGGAGAGGCACGTTTCTAGGTAAGAGAAAGTGCGAAGCGCAGCACCATTATTGTCTTTGAAAGCTAACCTGTGTTTTCTTCTTCTTCTTCTCACAGGCCGCTGTGGTGCTGTGAGTGGATGAGAGCGCGATGAAAAACAGACCCCCGGAATCCGTTAAGGGAAGTACAGCGCTGTGCGGTTGTTTAATATTGAAAGCGAACATGAATATGTCTCTTTTCCTTTGCAGATGTTGCTGTGGTGCACTGGATGGAAGCGTGGCAAAGCGCAATGGAATTCAGGTAAGACTGATGGAATTTGATGTTTCGAAGCGTGCGTTGTAATATTGTTTTTCCCTTTCTCGTTATTGCAGGTCGCAATGTTCAAACAGCAGCTGTCATAGCGGTTCGCCGGAGGTCATTAAGCTATTACTCACAGGTGAGTGATGTTTCATCTTCTCTCGGTTTCCACAGATTGCTGCCCAGTTGAGATGCTGAGTGCTGGATGGTGTTTTCTCAGGTAAAACAGAATAATCTTGTTCTTGTTCTTGCAGGATTACAGGAAGATGCTTGAAGACCAGGAGCTGGACACGTTGAGCGTCACGCTGCTGGTTGCAGAATAACACAAAGCGTGTTCTGCAGTCAGGGTGTGGTTTACATAGCCCAGGTAAAGTAGTAGCTGGGAAAGTTGTTCCAGGCCTGCCACACCCAAAACACTAGACCGCATGGCTTGGTTCTTAGAATTAGACTGTGTGGGTGCTTCCATGTTGGATTTAAAGGCCCATGTACATAAATGGGACCTAGTTTGAACAGCCCTTCCTTCCTACATATGAGCCTGGTGCAAAAGGCGCCAGGACTGGCTCCAGGAGCCCTTTGTCATGATCTGAGGTCCACATGGATTAGAATTCCTCTGTCCCCAAGCACCAGTCAGAGAGGAGCAAATAGACTCACTGACCGATTATTGGGGCCACAGGTGGGAGAAACAGGAAACACCGAGTCCCGGATGGCTGCAAAGAAAACACCAGGTTAGCTTAAAGGCTACAAGGTATCCACAACAAGCATCAACAGACAGATAGTGAAAGCACCTAACCTTGGGATGACCGATGAATGCTTTGCACCTAACTGTTTCCCCCTGAAGGTCTGGTGGGATGGTTCAGAGCTAAAGAAGGGAACCTCAAAGTAGATGGGACCCAGGGGTCTGCATGTAATACACTGAAGAAAGGCTTGAGTCCAGATACTTGATTCAAAGGGATAAGAAGAAACAATCCTTGAGAGTAGTTCCAAAGGTCTGAGCAGATCAGGTAGGAAGTTCACAATAATCCAAGTCCAAGGGGCAATTCCAAAAGCAATCCAAGAAGCAGTCCAAAAAATCCATGCAGTACGAGCAGGCAGTCCTAAATTGATCCAAGCACCAAAACCAAGAAAAATCCAAAGGAGTAGCGAGGTCCAAAATCTGAAAAGGTCAAAAACAACAAAGCACAGAGCACAGGAATAGCTACACGCCGTATACACAGCTGAGAATCAATGAATGAAGGGCTAACCCCTTCTTATTGCATTCTTCCGGGTCTAGTGACCAATTGCAGGTGACTTCCTGGTCACGTGACGGCTCCTTTCTGGTCACGTGACCTCTCCAGGTGACCTATTGCCCGCAACTTCCTGGTCACGTGACTTTCCTCAGTAGGATGCAGCGGCCGGCAGGGGACCACAACGCGGAACGGCACCCCCTCCGCGCCTGTAAGCGCTAGGGGAAGCCCCAACACGAGCGCAGGAACCGGCGCCAGGGAAGCCCTGGAGTGCGGCGTCCTCCCTGAGGCCGAGCGAATGTGGCAGCGGTAGGAACCCTGAGCCCGCTCTGCCGCCTGCATGCCGTCGTGCCAGGTAAGTGTGGAGAGGGCGTGACACCCTTTTGCAGTGGTTTTAAGGCCCTCAGGGTTCTGGTGGGGGCCTGCTTGTGGCACAACTTGTGCCCCCTCACAGTGGTCATGACAGCACTCCCACCCAAGGCCCCTCTCATGGTATCCTTCCTGTCCGGTCTGAGTTTGGTGGGGTTACCCAGGTGAAACCTCTTAATCAGACGTGGTGCGTGAATATGTTCACTTGGTTCCCAAGTTCTGTCTTGAGGCCCGTACCCTTTCCAGTCCACTAAATAGTATAGCTTAGATCTGGTACGTTTCGAATCCAGGATATTTTTAACTTCAAATTCAGGCTCTACATCAACTAGCACAGGTTTTGGTGGTGTTAAGACTCGGGTTGCTGGTTGTACAGGTTTTACAAGTGACACATGGAACACTGGATGAATTTGCATGCTTGGTGGTAAGGCTAACTTGACGGCCACTGGATTTATCACCGATTCGATGGTATAGGGTCCTAGATATCTTGGACGAAAGGTCCGGGTACCTTTTATGGGCACATGTTTTGATGCCAACCAGACTTTGTCTTCAACTTGGTAATCGGGAGCTTTCTTTCGATGCCGGTCTGAGAATCTTTTTTGTCTATCTTTGGCTTGCAGTAAATGTTCATTTGCCCTTTTGAAGGCTTGAGTTATGCTTATGTGTAGAGTGTTTACCGCTGGCATTTCCAAGGTCGTGGGGGAGTCTAGTACAGAGGTATGTGGATGTCTTCCATATATTGTGTAGAATGGGCTTTGTCCCATGCTGGTTTGTATGGAGTTATTGTGTGCATATTCTACTATCCATAACAAGTCTTTTCAATTCTCTTCCACTTGATACAGCATGCAACGTAGACACTGTTCTAATGTCTGGTTTGTTCTTTCTGTTTGTCCATCCGTTTGGGGGTGATGGCTAGTGGATAATCGAACATCGATTTGTGTCATGGTACAACATTTTCTCCAGAAGTTGGATGCAAATTGGCTTCCACGATCTGAGATTAGGACTGAGGGGAAACCATGCAGTTTTATAATCTGTTCAAGAAATGCTTTTGCCAGACAAGTAGCGTTAGGAAGTCCTTTGAATGGAATGAAATGTGCCATTTTAGAGAACAGGTCTACAACCACTAGAATGGTATTAAAACCTTGACAGGGAGGTAAGTCCGTAATAAAATCAAGAAAGAGTATGCCAGGGAGCCGGTGGAATATCCAGTGGTTGTAGGAGGCAAGCTGGTTTCTGTTTTTGTGATTTATTCTGTGCACATATACCACAGGATAGAACGAATCGAGCAATGTCCTTACGCCAGGTTGGCCACCAATAATTCAGTTTAACCTTGGCTAGAGTCTTAGCAATTCTGGGATGGCCTTCGATCAGTGAATCATGATAATCAGACATGACCAATTCTTGCAGATCATTACTTGGTAGATATAGTTGTTCCCTGAAGTAGGGTAATCCATCCAGAACCGTGTGATGTTCATTTTGGGAATTCCATTTCTGCAAGATCTCGGGGTTCTTCAAGGTTCGAATCTTATCTTAAAGTTCACTCAGAGTCAATGTGGTGGTGAGTCCCAGTAGTTTATCACTTGGGATGATGGCAACACGGTCCAGGGTACTGTTTGTTTTCTCTTCAACACCCATACCGATCGGTATGTTATTACATAATCATATTCTGCAAAGAATAGAGCCCAACGCAACTGTCGTGACGATTGGGCTTTTGCTGACTTTAGGTATTGAAGGTTTCGGTGATCTGTGATTACTGTGAGGGTATGCCTGGCACCCAATAGATACTGCCGCCAGGCTTTGAAGAGTGATTTTATTGCCAATAATTCTTTGTCTGTAATTGCATAGTTAAGTTCTGGTGGTGAGAATTTACGTGACCAAAAGGCCACGGGGTGTAATTGGCCTGTCTCTGGATCTCTTTGAAAGAGAACTGCTCCCATAGCTACGCTGGAAGCATCAGTTTCCACTACATAGGGGAGATCAGGGAGAGGATGTCGCAAAATTGGCGCGGAGGTGAATCTTTTCTTGAGTTCTTGAAAGGCCTGTTCCTCCTCTTCAGTCCATTGGAATTTTTTGTTGTTTTTTCTCAGTAACGATGTGATTGGGTGGACAATCCGTGAGAAATCTGGAATAAATCGGCGATAAAAATTTGAAAAGCTGAGCATGCTTTTTGTTCCATTAAGTGAAGAAGGTGATGGCCAATTAAGGATGGCATCTACTTTTTGTAAATCCATCTTGACTCCCTTTGATGAGAGAACAAAACCGAGGAACTCAACTTCGGTGACATGGAAGGAGCATTTCTCCAGTTTAGCGTACAGTTTGTGCTGGTAAAGTTTTGCAAGGACTGAGCGAACATGTTCCACATGGTCTCTTTCAGAGGGGGAATACACCAGGATGTCGTCAATATAGACCAGGGCACATACATCGATTAATTCCCATAATACATCATTCATGAAGTATTGGAACGCTGCGGGAGTGTTGAACAGCCTGAAATGCATTACCTGATATTCGTACAGGCCATACTTGGTGCGAAACGCGGTTTTCCATTCATCCCATTTCTTAACACGTACAAGATGGTATGCTCCTCTGAGGTGTAGTTTGGTGTAGATTCGGGCATCCTTGACTTGGGTCAACAGTTCCGCGATTAGGGGCAAAGGGCAGCATTTTTTTACTGTGATTTGATTAAGTTTGCAGTAATCGATGCAAGTCCTCAAATCTCCTTCCTTCTTGGGTACGAAGAATAAGGGAGAGGCTGCCGGTGACTTTGACGGGTGGATAAACCCATTAGCCAGGTATTGATCCAGATAGGACTTCAAGTGGAGATTTTTGGTTTCCGTAAGTGCATAAATTCTACCACAAGGAACCTATGCGCCAGGTATCAGGTTGATCTGGCAGTCATAGGGCTTATGTGGCAGTAATGTGTTAGTCTGTTCCTTCTGAAAAACATCTTGATAATCCTGATATCCTTTTGGTAAGGTGTCCATTGGTTCCGCGATCCCCGATGCTATTCCTTGAACAGATTTCAGGTTTAGCTTTGGTATAGATTTCGGGTATAGATTTCGGGTAGCAAGCGTGGGCACATTCGTCGGAAAAGTTCAGTCTCTTTGCATGCCAGTCTATGTGGGGATTGTGAGTTACTAACCATAGCATCCCTAAGATCAACGAGAACTGAGGAGCTTTGATGAGGTCAAACGTGATCGCTTCTTGATGTCCATCCTGACACAGAAGGGTTAATTCTGTTGTGTATTGGGTTACTGGTCGCGAAGCAATTTCTGTACCGTCAACAGTAGTTACCTTTTCAGTTGTTGGTTTTGTCCATAAGGGAAGTGCCATTTCTGTTGCCAGATCTCAATCTATGTAATTACCAACTGTTCCGCTGTCTATATATGCACATATGGCATGCATCCACGACAGTCGTTGGTGACTGATCAAGGTTACTGGTAGGGCGATATGTGAGGTCTGTGACTCATCCTTCTCGCTCAACAAGCGGACCTCTACGCTTGCCGGGCCTGGTAGTTTTCCGATTCCTTTCCATCATCTTCTTTCTCTATAGCGCCTACCACCTTCCTTGGAGGTTTCACTGGGCCTTCTTTGAGGTTGTGACCCGATTTACCACAGTATAAGCATAACTGTAGCTGTCTCCTCTTGTCTCTTTCAACCTTGGTTAAAGGAGTAGTACTCCTCCAATCTGCATGGGTTCTGTGGTATTTTCTGATGGACGTTGAACAATATCTTTTGAATGTACGTATATGGCACGATTTTCGAGTCCACTTCGGTCTGTTCTTCGATCCTGTAATCTGTGGTCCAACTGAACTACCAGGTTGATATACTCTGCACAGTCTTTAGGTGGGTCTACCACTTTAGCAAGGACATCCTTCAGGTCTCCTCGTAGGCCCCGATGAAACAACATGGTTCTTTTATCTTCTGGCCACCCTGCTTCTACAACAGTCTATTAAAGGTGGCAATATACGTCAGCAAATCTTGATTCCCTTGGCGGAGGGACAGGAGTTTGTTATCAAGAGCTTGTCCATGCAAGTGTCGAGCAAATAACTTTTCCATCTCCTGTTGAATACCCCTGAAGTTCTGCAGTAATGGGTCATCCCGGCTCACTAAAGGTACCAACCAGCCTGCAGCACTTCCACTCAAATATGATAACACGAAGGCCACTCTCGCCTGGTCGTTTGGGAAAGCCCCAGGCCTACAAAGAAAATGGAGGCGGCACTGGTTCATGAATGTTGCGTACCTTCTTGGGTCTCCATTAAACCGTTCTCGTGGTGCCAGGGGTACTGCTCCCGGCAACGTTATCTCTACTGGATTGACTGATGGTGTAGCGATGGATGGGCCGAATCCGGACAATGGAGCCTATCCTGCCTATGTCTGTAGTAGCTGTTTGCTTAGTTCATCAGTACTTTTTGCGACTATTAATTCTCGTCTTAAGGCATTGGTTTCCTGCCGGGCTGTGTGTACCTCGGTGCGTAATTCGCCCAAAAGCTGGGCTAACTGACTTCAGATGTCTCCATGATGCCCAGGTGGATAAGGTTTAAAGACTTTGTGTTCTGTTACGCTCACCTGATATCTCCCGGCCATCTGGAAGGCTCTGAGATCTGGAACCCTGGATGCGTAGTTGCCCAGTGCTGAATAAGGACTCTTAGTTATTTGTAGTGTGAGCTATCCGTCCTGTGTTTCTTGTGCAGGGGCGCTTGACGTTTGTTGGCGAGCTGCCCGAGTTGCTTCACTAGTGCAGTACGCCTTCCTTGAGCCCAGGCCTGCTGTGACCCCGAATCTGCTGGTAGGCAGGTAGGTTTGTTATTTGTAAGTCTTTGTTCTGTTTATGGTGGGAATTCGTTAATGTCTTTATCTCCTTCTTTTCAGGTGCAAAGGCCTTGATGCTGGCGTGCCGGATGGAGAGGCACGTTTCTAGGTAAGAGAAAGTGCGAAGCGCAGCGCCTTTATTGTCTTTTAAAGCTAACCTGTGTTTTCTTCTTCTTCTTCTCACAGGCCGCTGTGGTGCTGCAATTGGATGAGAGCGTGATGAATCTGTTAAGGTAAGTACAGCGCTGTGCGGATGTTTAATATTGAAAGCGAACCTGAATATGTCTCTTTTCCTTTGCAGATGTTGCTGTGGTGCTCCGGATGGAAGTGTGGCGTAGCGCGATGGAATTCAGGTAAGACTGATGGAATTCGATGTTTTGGAAGCGCGCGTTCTAATATTGTTTTTCCACTTCTCGTTATTGCAGGTCGCAATGTTCGAACAGCAGCTGTGGTAGCGGTTCGCCAGAAGTCCTTAAGCTAGTACTCACAGGTGAGTAATGTTTCTTCTTCTCTCGTTTTCCAGAGATTGCTGCCCAGTTGAGATGCTGAGTGCTGGATGGTGTTTTCTCAGGTAAAACAGAATAATCTTGTTCTTGTTCTTGCAGGATTACAGGAAGATGCTTTAAGATGAGGAGCTGGACACGGTGAGCGTCACACTGCTGGTTGCGGAATAACACAAAGCGTGTTCTGCAGTCAGAGTGTGGTTTATATAGCCCAGGTAAAGTAGTACCAGGGAAAGTAGTTCCAGGCCTGCCACACCCAAAACACTAGACCGCATGGCTTGGTTCTTAGAACTAGACTGTGTGGGTGCTTCCATGTTGGTTTTAAAGACCCATGTACATAAATGGGACCCAGTTTGAATGGTTCCATGTCTTTTCATCCCCTGTTTTTATTTTGCAGCATTATTTGCCACAGATTTTTTGCTGCAAAAACTCATCGATTTTTTTAATTTTTTTATGGGGGGGTTAACCCCCCAAACCTCCCTTCCAACATATTTAGAATCTAGCACCCCAAACCACCAGAAACATTATATCCCTCTACTCACCCCCCATATTTTTTTATGTTTTTTTTCACGGCAAAAAATCTGCGGCAAAAAATGCTGAAAAAAAAAAACACTGATGATAGGACGTCGTACCGTTTGAACAGCCCTTCCTTCCTACATATCAGACTGGTGCCAAAGGTGCCAGGACTGGCTCCAGGAGCCCTTTTGCAGTAGTTTTAAGGCCCTCAGGGTTCTGGTGGGAGCCTGCTTGTGGCACAACTTGTGCCCCCTCACAGTGATCATGATATAAATACAGCAAAATCAGTTTCTGAAAAAATCATGAACGAGATTATTGAGAAACAAGACGCCTTAGCGACCAAATCCATTGTGGGAAACTACTTGAAAGTATGCAAGCATTGGACGCGACCATAAAAGAATTCAAGGATTTCAATCTCAATAAAAAAGTTACAAAACTGAAGAAAGACATTGCAGCCTTCTCCCACGAAAAGAAATATCTGTATACCACCAACGAATATTATGAAGATCTCGATAAAAGTAGTAACCAAAACACCAACAATGGACAACTACAGAGGGTGAGACAATTCCAACAGAAATCCATGAGAGGAAGAATAATGATGAAATAAAAGGACAATCATTAGTAGTGAACCTATCCAGATTGGAACTGATGATATCACAAAGGAAGGTATTACAAAAAGGTCTATCCTTTGTCCTGACCATCCATCATGACTCCTTCCAAACGAGATTTGAACTGACTCAACTAATGAAAAAGATAAGACTTAAACAACATTTTGCCAACAACACAGGAGTGACACGACCAATTTACGGAATAAATCCACCTACTATCGACCTCCCAATTCCATCTCTGCAGAATCCATTACTTTTGAAAAAACCATGATCAAGAGAATTGAAGCAATAGAGGTGGAAAACCACACTCCGTTCCACAATCTGAATAGGAGTGAGATAATAGCAATCAATGAGTTGCAAAACAACAAAGACATCACCATCAAGCCAGCAGACAAGGGAGGGGCCATAGTGATTATGGATAAAACCAACTATGAAGCTATGGTCAACACCCTTGTAGAAGACAGGTCTACTTATTGGAGGCTGGGAAGCGATCCCACCAGAAAACTGATGACACTCATTAACCCAGTTATTGAAGAAGCAGAAACCAAGGTGTTTATTAGTCAGAGAGAAGCAGAATTTCTCTGCCCCAAACATCTGAGCTCCCCAGCATTCTACTCACTCCCTAAGATAAAGGTATCACACCTCCAAAAGGACGCCCTATTGTATCTGGGATAGGATCCATCTTGGAACCACTCTGCCAATTTGTAGACTTCTTTGTGAAAGACAAAGTTACAAAAATGAAGTCTTATATTAAAGATACAACAGCAGTATTGGTCTACTTGGAAGAGATGACCTTGAGTCATGATGATATTTTCATTGTTACTATAGACATTGAGTCCCTCTACTCTAAGATACCACAAATAGAAACACTCAAGGTAGTAGATAAAGTATTGTGGGCAAATCTACCACCAGTAACAATCAGGGGTGAAGTCCTAAAAATGAAAGTGGGGGGACTTGTCAACAAACCCAATGGGATGTGGCGTCGCCAGAAATTAGGATATCAAGATGAAATGTGCACATTTAATTAAATTGGCTTTGCATAACCACCCAAATAGCACAGGACGAATGGCATTTGCCTTTCATACAATCAACACACACCAAACCAAGAGAGGATATCTTCTTATTACAGTGTTTTTAAAAAACATTAAAAGGTGTGCATATTTGAAACTCCAAGAACCAATACAAATGTTTTCCCTGGAACGTGCAGTACTGAAATTGGACATTTCACCTTTAGTTTATTTTTCATCAGGTTATATAGTGCAATGGTGTAGAGTCCGGCCTGCAAACCTGACGACTGCGATTCGATGCCTGAGGTCGGCTTTAATTCATAAATTCAAAGAGGAGATTCAGTGTTTCTCATTTTAGCTCGGGGGACTTAGTCCACCCTCTGAGACAAAGTGGGGGGACTCCGTGCCCCCGCGTGTACCCTCGACTTGAGACCTGGTAACAATGCGCATTGCATTCATAATGCAATTAGCGGAATTAGCATCAACCAAGAACTACTTTATAGAAGGACACCGCTACTTTGAACAGATTTCAGGTGCAGCGATGGGGAGACTTTTGTCCCTACCCTGGCAAACTTGTATGTAGCTGACTTTGAGGACTAACACATATATCACACCAACAATCCATACTCTGCTAACATCTTGAGTTGGTGTCGATATATTGATGACATCTTGATGTTTTTTCAAAGGAGATCCACCAACTCTCCTGAATTTCATGACAAGGATAAATGGGCTGAACCCCTTCCTGAAATTTACACACAAGTTCAGCAAAGATGAAGCTACTTTCCTTGATCTGGTAATCATTAGAAAAGTAGAGAAGGTGGAAACCACAATTTTTCAGAAAAACACAGATAGGAACTCTCTACTTGAATTCAACAGCTTTCATCAGAGGACTCTTAAGGAAAATCTCCCGTTTGGGTAATTCCTCCGCTTCAGGAGAAATTGCACCACGAGCATGGAATGTAAAAAACAAGCAAAGAGATTAACAGCTAATCTTCAGGAAAGAAACTATCCTGATAAAACAATAAGAAATGCAAGGAAACATGCAAGGAATATACCCAGGGAGATCACCTTGGGACAGCATGCGAGAAAAGGGAGAGGAGAAGATGAGATAACATCAGTGTTTAGTCACTCACATGTAGTCAATTGTATCAAAAAATAGATACATAAGCATTGGTATATCCTGAATGTAGGTGATACTACACTAAAACCCCCATTATTTGCAATGAAAAGAAGAAAAAAGATCAGAGATATGCTAGGTCATACATACAAGGAAGATAACATTGCCACCAATAGTCAAGCAACACTGTGGAAGTAGGCCAAAGTGATCGGGTATACCCCATGTGGGGGGTGTTCCGTTTGCCATCTGATGAAACGAAGCACCAGGATCGATATTGGCTGGAAGACTCCCTGGGAACAGAGAGCCCTCACAAATTGCAGTACTACAAATGTAGTTTACCTAATAAAGTGTCAATGTAACAAGATGTATGTCAGAATGACTATAAGGGCCCTAGAATACGCATCTGTGAGCACAGATCTAATATTTGAACTAAGCGGATCACTGCACCATTGGTGGAACACTTCTTGCAGAATACACATTCAGAAAATGACTTCACGTGGACAATACTGGAGAAAGTTATAGTCCTTAAGAGAGGAGGAAATATGGGAAGTCTACTCCTCAGGAGAGAACAAATGTCGATTTTTAGGATGGGGAGTAATCTGAAAGGATTTAATGAGGAGATCTGCTTGCTCACTTTAGCAATATTCTAAAATGCCACACGCATAGAGAATGTACTTCATATAACCGCAGGAACTTTATATTCCCAGTGGTACTATTAATAGTACAAAATGAGTTTTAAGACAATAGCCTGACATACCATGTTCAATGCCACAACTGTATGGAATCATCAACAACAAGCACAGACCATAAACAGCGTCAATAACTTCTCAGGATTACATCACCGGCAACCACAAGCTTGATGGGGGCATGCTTATGCCTGGATCTGCATGTGTATGTAATCAACATCGATGCGGGGACCAGAAATAGCGTCTATAGCTAGATGGAGACGTAGTAGGACTACATCACCCACAATCCCCAGTATGATGTATCTTGGGGAACACCAGGGTTTTGTCTGCTGTATTGGTACCACCTACAGCGTGAGTGACTTATTCCTTCTGTCTCACTTCAATTTTGAATCATGTTTTAGAAAAGCATACTGTGCACCGTGGCAATCCAGACACGCTGTGAGCAAAACTACACCTCCCAATACCACCTGGGGGAAGTGTGACGCTAGCAGCTGTACGCGATCACGTGAACATGTTAATAAGCTGCGCAAGATGGCAAACGGGAATTGAGACCATGAAAGGGAGTCATGTTTTGGAATCACGGAGCAAGGTAAGCACACACCGATTTCCCAGGAAATTTTACTTTACAAACTAGAATACAAGGGCAATTAGAAGCTCAATGCTAACAGATGTGCAGGAACTTCCAGTTTTCCCTTCAGTTTCGAACTATATACGCATCGTCCCATGGTTCACGAAACAGGACCTAGTGTTATAGCACAGAATTAACCCTAGATTGTAGACAGGCACTCCAATTAACGAAGGCTACTTCGGTTAGCTTTACCCACGTGACCAAATGGGATATAGGGGAATACACACCTACAGATGTACTAATATAATACCATCAGTCCCTATAGATACGTGTGACCCTCCACAGCCTTTACAATGGGAACACTGTATGGGACGAGACGATGCCTGACAACCTGTACAAATGATTACGAGTACTCCATTGATAAACCTCTAGGTAAAATCATCTTGACATGGATTGCTATTACTCTTAAAATCATGGGACTTTATAGGTCTTAGTGAAGTGCTCTTTGTTCACAGAGCCATAACCACTATGCCCAACTGCACCGACAAGATACAGATACCAAACCGCTGCTGATTTAGATGCTCAGCAAAGGAAGAAGAAAGGTAATTGGCACATTATGAATATTATTATCAGTAACTGCCATAGAGACAAGCCAGAATAGTAATTTGAGGCTTGTGATTTACAGATACTGCAAGGAACGGATCTCCATGCTTGCACCTACCAGTAAATGAAGACAGGTAAGAACTTTTGCAGAAGTTCTTGAGTACATGTAAGAATGTACCTAAAGAAGATGCTTTGTTATATACAGGCCATACAAGTCTTGACACTGACAATGTCCCCTCTTGTATTTTTCTCCCCTTTCCCATAGGGAGGTGAAAGGCGGAAATCACGTCCGGCACAGAATTGCTGAGATGCTCTCCCAAAAGAAAATGTGGAATAGACAATGTATATACATTTTGTCCTTTTAATAACCAATAGAGTTTTTTTTCCTGAAGAAAGCGGAAAGGTTGCAAACACAGCTGAAACCGGTTGATACACAATAGGCTCAGGCTGGCTGGCCCCACCCCAGAGACCCACACAAACATTGAGTGTGAGCTTGGTGCCAATGTACTTACAAGCAAACTCTTCCTTTGCAATAAACTACATGCATGGATAAATAATACCACATGCTGTAGTTTGTGGAATAGAATGAAATAGAAAACTATTCCCTCAAATAGATTTTAGATCATCAAGACACACTAATTGGAAGCAACACTAATAAAGCCAAAGAGTCGATCCTCCGAAATAGATCAGGAAAGGCAGAAAAGGGAGCCTTTGCAGCGGCAGCCCCTGCTGCCTGGAACCTCTGGACCTCAGGCTTGAATTGAAACTCGAGCCCTTCAAGAAAAAGTTAAAAACCTGGCTGCTTGACTAAATCTGTGCCTTGCGTTGCTTTCCGTGCTCCCTTAGGCTTAGACCCTTTGCTTATGTTTTAATGCGTTTGTTTGTATTATGTTATGTCTGCACCATCATGCCTCCTGGTCTATTGCTGTGCCATACAAATATATTAAAGTAAAGTTAAAGTAAAGCATCAGTGCCCTTCCAGAAGCAGGTGCCCACTAGGCCCTGACAATCTCAGCAATTACCTACCCATCACGCATCAACCCTTCCTAGGTAAAATCTTTGAGAAAGCAGTGGCCTCGCACCTCTTCCAACACATCAAAGCTAACGCCCTCCTTCAGTACTACCAATCTAGCTTCACACCAAGATGCATCACAGAAATCGTTACCATCAAGGTGTCGGCGATTCCCTTAAAATCCTCGATAATGGCCATCCTTGTCTCCTGCTTCTCCTTGACTTCTCAGCAGAATTTGACACAGTTGACCACCAGACCCTCACCAACAATCTACACCACCACAGGAAGATCAGCGAGATTGTCCTCAGCTTATTCATATCCTACCTTGTTATTCAAAACTAGTTTGTGCAAATGGATTCCTTCAGATCACCAACTCTACCTATCACCTGTGGATTCCCACAAGGATCCATCCTCTCCTCCTTGATCCTAAATCATTACATGGAACCACTCTGAACCCTCATTGCTTCACACAACATCCACCAGTATGCAGATGATACACAGCTCTTCCTCGATATTTCCTCAATTGAAGATATCCACAGGCTCAAGGCCCACCTCACAATGATCCATTCATGGATATCCAGTGCTTATCTGATGCCCATCCCTTCCAAGACTGAATTCCTTCTCCTGAACAACAACACAGAACACTCTGACATCCAGACATGACTCTCTGCTATGAAACACAAGGGTTTCACACCTCAGCTGACCCCCAGTTCCACGTTCCTTGGGTTCACCATTGATAGACATGCCACCTTCAAGCAGGACAGAGCAAGGAAGGGACAAATTCTTTTTTTTTTATATGACTCTGTTTATTGAGTTTGAACAACACAACATAAAGAAACGAACATGGATGCGACATGAATCATGGGCATGCATAGGATGAAGGCAATATGGCAATAATAACAGCTAGCATGGACCCACAAGGTCGAAGACCGTAAGACATCAATAGGACAAAGCAGGCAATCAATTTTAGCAGTGCTACTGGTGTAACCCCACCCGCAGGTCTCAGTGAGCATCCAACCATTTACCCCATACTTTTTCAAATTTACGGGGGCAACCCCGTGCATTATAGATCCGGTGCTCTGAGGCTGCGCACCTGTCCAACTCGTTACTCCAACGGTTCAGGCTCAGTGGATCGGCAGATCCCCAATTGGCTGCAATAAGTCTTTTGCCTGCTCCCAGCGCAATTGCCAGAAACATTTTCCGATATTTAGACAGGTCTACTTCACCTCCAATGCCTAAGAGTACCATCTTGGGATCCCTAGGGATTGGTGTCGCCAGAGCGGCTGAGATTGTGTTAACACAGTCTCCCCAGAAGACCTGTACCACCCGACAGTCCCATATCATATGATAGAAGGTGGCGGGTACAGTTTTGTATCGGACGCATTTCCCGTCTTCTATTCCACCCCATCTGGCCATTACGGCGCATGAGTGGTATGAGCGATGGAGGATCCTCAACTGTATTAGTCTAAGCTTGGATTCTATACCAATTTCTCTGGAGGACATTAATGCTTCCACCCAGTCTTCAGGTTTCAGGGGACCCTCATCCCTTTCCCACTTTGCCTTGAGCCCGTCGAGCTGTGCAGCCCCGAACGAGTTAAGGGCCTGATAGAGAGTGGAGGTGACCTTAAGGAGATGTGTTGCGGGATAATATAGGTCTCAATGGGAGAGCAGGGGGGTATGATCGTCGTGTCAGGGAATTGGGTGCGGATGGCGTGGGTCAGTTGCGCATGCCGAAACCGGTCCATGGGTGACAGGTCAAATTGTTCTCGCATAGTCTCAAAGCCCAGGAGGCGACCCCCTTGTATCACATGTGCTAGTGTGTGTATTCCTTTTGCTTGCCAGTGACCAAAGGAGCCCATTTTTACTATTTCCGGGAGGAGCGCATTGTGCCATATGGGTTGTATCAGTGTTAGCTGTCCTTTCCAGCCGATTAGTTTGTGTGCGTCCCGCCAGGCACGATGGATGTGGTGGGTCATTTTGGGCAGCACCGGGAGTTGATCGTGGGTGGCGTAGAGGATTTGCAGCGGTGTTAACAGGGCCATGGTCTCCAGCTCAATACGGGTGTGTGGTAGTGAGGGGTCTGCGTGCATCCAGTCATTCACTACTCCTATCTGTGTGGCCAGGTAATAGGTGCGTATGCAGGGTAAACCAATGCCTCCCTCCCATACTGATCTCTGGAGCATGTCAAGGGCAATCCTGGATTGTTCCCCCCCCCCCCCATAGCAGTGTGCACAGGTTCTTGTCAAAAAGTGTAAAGGTTTCTCGGGCGATGGGGAATGGGGCATTCTGGAGGACATACAACAGTCTGGGGAGGGTTATCATTTTGAATAGCGCGGCTCGGCCCATTAACGATAGGGGAATTGATTGCCAATGGGGGGGTGTCTCTGTTGAACCGCTCAATTACTGGTTGTAGGTTAAGTCGGAGGAACCCATCGAGCGTCGGGTCAAGCCGTATACCCAGGTATCTAAATTCCCTGATAGAGACATGGTATGGCCAGGTCTCCGGGATCGCAGATTCGCCACCCTGAATCGGGAAGAAGATGGTTTTGGCATTGTTAACCTTTAGGCCCGCAAAGTACTGATATTCCCTGAGAATGAGGGAGACAGCCGGGCACGAGATGCTCAGGTTACTGAGGTATTTGAGCAGGTCATCCGCTTACAGCGAAAGGCGGTCTTCTCCCCCTCCCGGCCAAACGAAACCGGTCCAGTTGGTGTTAGCTCTAAGCTCAATCGCTAGCGGTTCAATGGCCAGTAGGAAGAGGAGTGGGGATAGTGGGCATCCCTGTCTCGTGCCCCGACCCAAGGGAAATGATTTGGAGGACCTGCCGTTCACCCTCACCGTGGCCTCCAGGGATGCATATAGGAGTTTTACCCATGATATAAATGTCTGCCCCAGGTTCATCCTAGCCATGATCTCCCACAGGGCATCCCACCCCACAGAGTCAAACGCCTTTTCGAAGTCCACCGCCCGGAGGGCAAGTGGGGCTGGTATTTCCTTTGCCCTGGACAGCGCCAATTGGACTCTGCGTAGGTTCATTCAAGTTGATTTATTGGGCATGAAACCACATTGGTCTGGGTGGACGAGGGTCTCAATCACCTGCAGTAGTCTGTTAGCGAGTGTTCTGGCGAGGACCTTCGCTTCGCCATTGATCAGGGATATCGGACGATAGGAGGCGCAGTCCTCCGGGGGTTTCCCAGGCTTGTGTATGACTACCATGCATGCCTTCCTGAGGTCTGGGGGGAGTGCTCCTAGTTCTCTGCTGCGTAGGAACATGCGATGCATGTGGGTAGGGAGCATGCCACCGAGGCATTTCCATGTCTCTGTCGGGAATCCGTTGGGGCCCGGAGTTTTCCCGGGTTGGAGCTGTGCCAGCGCCTCTTGCACCTCGGTGTCGGTGATGTCAGCATTCAGGAGATCTGATTGGTACTGTGGGAGTATCGGGATCTCGATTCTGTCGAGGTAACGTGAGGGTTCAACTGGCGGGTTCCAGGTGGGTGGGGTATAGAGATTTTGGTAGTAGGTGGCGAATGCCTCGACAATGTCAGTCTTCTGTCAACAGTGTTCCATCCGGAGATCTGATGGCCCTTACGTGTCCCCTGCTTTGTTCGCGTCTCTCCAACCAGGCCAGAGTCTTGTTAGCTTTGTCGCCCCGTTCATATATTTGGCTCCGGACTAATTGGTGAGCAGTTCACGCATTATCTAGAGATAAGTTACTACGGGCATCTTGCACCGTGAGCATCGCCTCCTTTGCTTCTTGGGTGCTGTGTATTACGATTTGTCGTTCACACTCCAAGACGCGTGCTTCTGCTTCTCTGACCTTCTGGACTTGACGTTGTTGGTAGGCGGGAACCGCAGAGATAGCCTCCCTCCGGAGGACTGTCTTGTACGCCTCCCAGATCGAGATCGGGCAGTCCACGGAGCCCTCGTGAGTTCGAAATATTCCGTTGTCTTCTTTTCCAGCTCCTCTGCAATTTCAGGGAGACGCAGATGGAACGCGTTTAGGCACCAATTACGATACGGCCGGCAGGAGGAGTTTTTAATGGTTAGAAGGAGCAGAGAGTGGTCCGAAATTCCTCTCGCGAGGAATTCAGTGCCGAGAAGCCTTTTGGTTATGTTGCGGGGGATGAAGGCATAATCAATCCTGGAGAGCGATTTGTGGACACCCGAATAAAAGGAAAAACCTGCCTCGTCACTATGAAGTGAGTGCCATGTGTCCGTCAGTCCCAAGGCCTCGGCGAACGCGGCGAGCGGTGTGGAGGTGGGGCGTGTTCCGGATCTCCTATGGGTTCTATCAACTGCGATGTCCATAACTTCACTAAAGTCCCCCCCAATCACCCACATATCAGCCTCTTCTTCCAGGAGCAGGCTCTGTAGTTCGGAGAGAAGTTCTTTCGTCAGCGTGAGGGGGGCATAGATTGCTGCCAGGCCCCATTTCTCGCCCCAGATGTCGGCCAGCAACAGTACATAGCGGCCCCGGGGGTCTGTCCTGATCTTCCTAACTTGGAGAGGGACGCGCTTGTGAACGAGTATCATCGTGCCCCTAGCACCTTTCATGAATTCGGCATGGTAAGTATGCGAGTAGTTGGATCTTTTGAAAAAGTTGGTGTTTGTACCTATCAGGTGTGTTTAATTTAAGAGGGCAATGTCTGGTGAGTGTCGGTTTAGGTACTGGAGCACCAGTCTCCGCTTTATGCTGGAGCCGAGGCCGTTGACGTTCCAGGACAGTATGGTTACCTTGTTGGAGTTCATCCTATCTGCGTGAGTCCACTTGTTGGGGCATCTGGAAGGATTAGTGGCAGTTGCGCATTTTCCGGGGGCATATGTCGGTTTCCTCTCAGGGGAGACATCCCGGGGTTGCCTCGCATTGAAGTGCCTGATGACTGGCAGACAATTGCGTCCACGGTCCAAGTCAAAGACAGTGTTTGTTTACCTTGCCTGCATTCTTCGGTTTCCAGCCTTCTTGTCTCGTGATTCAGTTTCCTTGGGTTCCCAAAACTCCCCCCACCCTGTACTTCCCCCCCAACTGGGAGCACCTGTCGCCCAAACATTAAACTTATAACTTGGTGAACTTAAACTTCCTCGGGATGACCCGAACTAGGGTGGTAACTTCTGTGGGGTCACCCGGACTGCGCTTGAGACTGCGGTGCCTAGACGGCGGCGGCCGCAATATTGTAATTTCCGTGGTATCCCGTGGCAAGTTCAGTTCTGTGATGCCCAGACCTCATCCGTTCCCTGTGGTGTTTTTGGTGGGACGCTGCGGCGATTCGGTTTCCGGGTCTATCTGAGTGAGGGATGGCGGGCTCTGCCCGGGCCCGGGTTTGCGAGCGGACGGTCCAGCAGGTGAGCATCAGGCCGCGGGCCCATTGAGGATCTGTGTTTTGAGCCAATCCCATGCTTCTTTGGGGTTGTGAAATAGGTGGGTCATGCCCTAGTGATGGACCTTGAGCATCGCTGGGAAGAAGAGAGCAACCTTGATTGACAAGGAGTGAAGTTTCTTCTTGACAGAGTCGAACGACTGGCGGGCCTTTTGGACCTCTTTGGTATAGTCCGGGTAAAACCCCACTTTGTAGCCATTGTATGTGATTGGACCGGAGGCCCGTGCCATCTGCAGGATAGCGTCTTGGTCCCGATAGTTGAGAAGGCGTGCAATTATAGTTCTGGGTGGGGCGCCTGGGGCAGGTCGCCCGGTGGGTACCCTATGTGCTCTTTCAATAGAGAAGAATTTCGACAGTTTCTTGGGAGCGAAAATGTGAGTCAGCCAGTCTTCTAGGAAAAGTTTGACACTGGGGCCTTCCTCTTTCTCCGGGATCCCAAGAATCCTGAGGTTATTGCGACGTGCCCTGCCCTCACTGTCTTCGGCTCGGTATTCAAGTTGGTTGACTTTTTTGGGCAATCATGGCAAGTTGTTGTTCCAACTGGCGGACGTTATCTTCTGTATCCGACACCCTTTGTTCCGCTTCTCCAACCCTGGACGATAGGTTGCAGAGATCTTGGCATAGGAGAGATACTTCTGTGGAAACTCCGCCTATTTTGAGTTCCAGCGATGTTCTCGAGTCCCCAATTGCCTTCATTAAGTCATTCAAGGAGAGTTGGGGGTCCTGAGTTTCATCCCTGTTGCCTGCTTCCGCCAAGTTTTGTGTCTCCTGGCGAGAGGGGGCCTCCACTGTGTAAAGGTCAATTTTACTCTGCAGGGTCTGCCGCTTGGCCTTGTCCTTGCCCATGGCAGAGTCGTTAATTTGCGTGAGGATTTGGGCCCGGGTGGACCATGTGGATGCCCCTCAGGGATTGTCGTGGGCCGTTGATTGTAGGGTAGCGGCACAATCTCCCAGCGGTAATGGTACCCAGGACCCCTGATCTGGGACGGCCCAGTAGAGTTTGGGGGGTACCTCAGTGCGTGATCCCACCAGGAGTTATTCCTCCTTTGTGGGGTGTATGTCCAGTGGTTTATGCCTGTGGGGCTATGAGCCCTGCATCAAGGGCCTTCGCTCTCCCAACAATCGTGCCCCAAAGATGGCCAGTCCTCTGGGCCCTGGAGCAATTTCGCAGTGTGGGGGTGAGGCTGCAGGCGTCGACACCAGCACCGGGTGCTTATAGAGGTGGGAGGGGGAGAGCGCCTTCAGTCCCCGCCGCTCAATACTGTAGTTATCGTGGGGTGTGCCGCCTCCTTCGTGCGGTTCACCGTTCCGCAATTCGCCAGATCACGGGGGGGGGGAGAGGTTGCCCGTACCTTGTTTTTGCTGTTGGGGGAGCGCGGCGCCGCGTTGCCCGTGTCCATGCCGCAGCTCAACCCCAGGTGCTGCAGTCTCGCTGATGGGGAGAGGAGGAGGGCGGAGGGGTTCCAGCTCCGTGCCTCATCCCGGTTCGTGTAGCCGGCAGCGCAGGCAGGTGTTCTTCCCCAGGGGATGGGGAGCGTGCTCAGCGCTCGTGGACCAGCTCCTCCGCGGGCGGATCTGCTATGTTGCAGGGGAATGCGGGAGGGGTGCGCTGCCCCCCTAGCGCGGGACACTGTCCACTTGTTTGCAGGGTGGCGGGGGAGGCTGCGCGTACCTTGCGATGTCGTTGGGGGGGAAGCAGCGCCGCACTGCCCCCAGCCTTCTCTCCTTCCCCGCTGTGTCCCGGTCTCAGGCGTTGCAGTCTCGATGATCGGGGGGGTGGGGGAGCCTGTTCTCGTTCCGCTGAAAGGGCGCCCCGTGTTGCGGGTGTCTGGCCGTCCCTCACCAGGGGATCGGGTCGCGGTAGCTGCAGGCATGGGATGTCGGCCGCGGTCGTGCCGTGATTCGGGGCCGCTTCTGGCCGCTTTTTCTGAATTCCAGCTGGTGGGGGAGGGAGAGGATGTCCCCCCCGTGGTGGTCCGTTGGCGTGATATCGCCGGCTGCGGTCCAAGGATCGCCCGTTCCCCGGGGCCCCAAGGCCACAGTTGCTCGAGGGGGGAGCGGCGGAGCAGCCGCTCACGTCCGCCCAGCAATGGCAGCAAGGCTCGTGCTGACGGACTCCGGGACGTTACTCATGGTCTCGGGTCCGATTCTGCTCCAGGTTGCAGGAGTCGCTGCCTGGGTAGGTCCGCTGCCTCTGCATTGTCCGGGGTCGGGTGTAATCCGACAATTACGGGGGTTTAACAGGATATATTATCGCGGCCGCCGGGAGCCGATGCAGTTAGCTCCTCATGCGCGGCTCGCGCATGCGCAGTCTCCCAAGGGACAAACTCTTGATACCAACTGTATATCCTGCAGAAAATCAAGCTCTTTATCAAAGAAAACCATTTAAGATTTGCTGTCCAAGCCTTGGTCCTTTCCCACCTGGGTAGTGACAATGTCCTTTTGGAAGGTCTTCTGGTGTCTATCCTGGCACCCCTGAGTTGTTTTTTGCATTTCTGCAGCACAACTCATCAAAGGACTCTGCAAATTCAACCACATTACCCCACTCCGACCCTCGTCACACCTAAATGACTCCCTCTTCAAGCCTGCATCTTCTTCAAATTAAATAAAAACGACTAGGATGAAAGAGACAGACGTGGAAGAAGGTGAGGGGATAGGAAAATGGAGTAGGATGAAGCACTGGAATGCAGCATTACAGGCAAGGAAAAAGACAAAGGTATTGGAAAAATAGAGAGCGGGACTAGGTACAAGACATTGGGAGACAAACAAGGACAATGTACTTGTACTAAAGACTAAGATGGATGACTAGGAATAGGATAAAGGACTACGATGAAGGGGAAGAATTTGGAGTAAGTACTAAGATAAGGAATTAGGAGTATGATGAAGAGGTAGGAAGAAGGACTAGGATAAAGACTAGCAGAACAGACAAAGACTAGGGCGCATGACTAGGACGAAAATGAAGAATGAAGGACTAGGAAGAAGGACAAAGCATTAGGATGCAATGAGAAGGACTAGGAGGAAGGACTAGGACAATTGTTAAAGGAGAAATACTAGGATGAAGGGAAGGATCAGGACAAAGGAGAATATTTAGGATGAAGGAATAGGGACTAGGACTGTGATGAAGAAGTATGACTAGGAAGAACCAGGCGGCTTGGAGTGTAGTAAAGAAGAAGGATTATGACAAATGAGAGACTAGGATGAATGAGAATGTATGGATAGAAAAAGTCAGAAACCAAAACATAGGCACATTGATAACTTTTAGTTGAAGGAATACCAAATAATCAACTGAACGTTAATTTTCTACGGTGATTCAGAATTGGAACATATTCAAATGGGCTTCGAGTTGTATGTAATTCAACAGAAGAATGTGAGTAGACTTTTTTCTGGCGACGCCAATGATTAGGTGTATGCCAAATAATATTTGTGCTTGAACAAGGACAAATACAAGAATATTCAAACAAATTTTTATTTTTGAGGAAGGGCAAGCGAAACAACAGGTTTAGAGCTAAAGTGGATGATGTACCTCGAGCATTTTGCTGGAGGTTAATCTTCCACTTCACCCAAAAACTCAGGTGATTTACTGTGTGGTAATACAGGATGTGGTTAATCCACATCAAATTCCTATTGAGTCCTATGGACTGCACAAATGGACAGGCAAAAGCTTATCTCAGAAACACACCCCTGCCACCCCTGCTGTCTTGCACTGTGACTCTGCAAACTTTGTGAACTGCTCTCATATTTGAAAAGGGGAGGGGGAGTTTGCCTTATGATCAATATGTCTTATCCTTTCTGCCCTTCTTCAAGCTTCTGACTTTCTAGCACTCTCTTCAGAAATTCATTGCTACACAACTGCTTCCACCCACCCCCTTTCTCTATCCTCCTCATCTACATGCCGCCAATCCTCTCAACATCTTCTTCTGTGACCTAAACCTGTTCCTTGACTCCATCCACATAAAAACCCATGTAGTGTTTTTGGATGATTTCAGCCTCTCCCTTATCTCCCCCCTAACCAACAAGAACTCAACGAGTTCCCCTCTAACCATTCCCTAACCACCTGCCTTGAAATAACCGCTCAGTCCCATGAGAGCTCTGACAACAATCTCTCCCATCACTCTCTGCAGCCCCTCCCCTTAATACCCCATTATCCTCCATTTCAGTATTGCTGTTCCTCCCCCACTATTTCCATCTCCCTTCTCTGCAGTACCTCCCCACTATTTCCCTCTCCCGTCTCCTTCATCTCTAAATAGAGTGCTTGCTTTGACATCCAGTGCAGAGCCCCTGACGTAGGTTTGAATCCGGCAGGGCCAAACTCAGCCTTTCATCCTTCCGAGGTCGATAAATGAGCACCACACACCGTGGGTAATAATAAGCCGAGCTCAGATGCCTGAGGGTTCGTAGCGCTATATAAATGCTAAATTAAATTAATTAAATTAATTAAATGGAAATTGAAACTTCACTCTCTGGCCCCTGTCATGATAAGTGAGTGGATTTCACAAAAGACACAACACAAATATCGAGTTTGGTGAGTTTCTTCAGCAGTCTGCAAGGTCTGGGTCAAATGAAAATGGAATACACTTAGAGTGAAACATCAGAGATAATTCCAAGGTTGCCCAAAAAAGTCTCACAAACAAAAGTAAAGTCCTATTTCAAAAAGTCTTTAATGGCCCTTGCCCATGCCGTCTCTAAGTCTCAGGATTTCCCTCCTGAGGTAGGGTTTGAGTAATTGCATATGTTGAGGGAGAGGGGGTCTCCTGTGTCCAGTCCAATTGCCTTTGTTGTAAATGCCACACCAGGCTGGTTTCGGAGCCACAGAATTTCAGATGCTCTAAACCTATGCCAAACGAAGAACAGTTTGAGGGGCCCACTGCTTCTCACTGGATCTCCCTACCTCCTTGGCCAAGTGTCTTGGCATTAACACCCGGTCTCACTCTCCTGCTCAAAGTGTCACCATGTTCCTGTATGTAAGGGAACCTCTTGTATTCCCTGCCTGCCTCTTGACTTCACCTATACCTTCTGGATGCTGCACCACATGCTTGTACCTCCACTTCCAGAGACACCTGTCATGCACGACAAATCAGTTACACAACCACACACCATATTGCCTGACACCCCGACACACACTGCTAGACTCCCCGGGTCACAGTCTGCATCCCAAGTCATCACTTCACCTATGGTGCGAGGGAGTCGTCATCACCGGCGGATTAGGGCCGTGCGCAGAGGCTGGCCCCGTTTGTTGCCTCGTTTTCATTGGCAACTCCCGTGGAGACTGCGTTCGGGCTTGAGCATCCGATCACGGTTACTTCCTGGTTTCGCGACGGTTTCCCGATCACGTGTTCAAGTTTCCGCTCACGTGACTGGGAGCCGACGCACGTAAAAGCCGGGAAGTTCGAGTTGCTCACCTCTTCACAGCTGTTTCACAACTCTGTTTGGCACTTTCAGGATTTACGTTGTTTTCTTCATCGGATTTTGGACTCAGGCTTACGAACCACGGATTGGCTTTCTTGCTCCACGGATACTGTCACTCGGAACTCTGTACGGATTTTGGTACTCTGGACTCTTTTGCTACGCTCAACGGATTGCTTTTGGATTTTTCCTTTCTGGCTTTTGATCTTCCGACCATAGACTTTGTGATCAGTTTCAAGTTCCCTTCGGCTACGGAAGGGCTACAGGCATCAGCCGGTACCTACCATCTGGGACACGGCTGTCCGGATCTTTGACGCTCCCTCGCATCTGACCCTAGGCACACTACCTCCATCCCGCTAGATTAAGGTAAGAAAGTTTTGCACACTCTTTCATATCAGTATAAGTACTGTGTTTGCCTGTGCTAACCCTAACTTCCTTTTAACAGCCTCTGGGATCCTCGGAGTCGTCAGATCCAATGATTCATCAAACCACCTGTGGCCTCAAAGCTCGCACAGGGAGTTCCTTTACTCTCTCCCTGTGGGTGATTTGTGGACAGAGGCCCCTTTAATCTTCACTACGCGGCAAGTCACGACAACACCAAATAATGGGCCTCAATACGACCCTGGAGGTAACCATGGCGCTTTTTGCAGCATGGCTACCCCCATTCCGGGTACCGAGTCCGGGTTCCCTGAATGGGGAAATGGCCCGGTATTTCCCCATTCAGGGTATCCGGACCCGGTACATCCCCATTCCCATTTGAGCCCCCGTAGGGCTCAATGGGAATAGGGAGGATGCAAACAACAGGGCCGTTAATGACGGGCCCGTTGTTTGCATCCAGGTCTGCTCTCGGGACTTGCTAAGGACGCCTGGTTTTACAAGGCATCCTTAGTGGGTACCGCGAGGAGACCTTGTAATGAGGCGGTAGGGGGTTAAAGGGGCCGGCAGCTCTACGGGCCCTGTTAACCCCTTACTGCCAGGGTCGTAATGAGGCCCAATGACTTATAGTTTACCCTCCTGCCTCTCTCATGCCATTCTTCTCTCCAGTCCTGATGTCTTTCTCAATGCTCTTGATAATATCTCCTCTAGCATCCTCATTACTCCTTTCCTCCATATCTTCTTGTCTCTTCTCTTCTACCTCCTCCTTAGACCATCTCTCTACCTCCTCCTTGGCTCCTCTCAGACCTACTTCATAGCTCTCCTCATCACCACCGAGATTCCCCTCTCCACTCCTCCTTAGATCTTCTCCCCACCTTGAGTGATCTCAATACTTCCCCCTTGACTCCTCACACTATCTCCTCCTGAATTCCTCTCCAGAGTAGCCTGGTGATCCTCCCATGCCAGGCTCAAGTCCAGCATCGTATAGCAGATGGCAGTGCACAACCCCATTTGCTACTTTAGCATCACACCAAGGGTCAGGCAAGGGACATTCCTACTGCTAGTCTTCGTATCCTTGCATGTCCTGGCAACCCATTTCTTGGATGACAATATGGGCCTCATTGTAAGTCTGGGGGTAACCTGCCGGTGCTACCGGTGGATTTTAGCCAGACTGAAACACTGTTTCTGCTGCCTGAGACCCTGGTGCCACTGGGACATTAGAAGTCCCAGTGGCCCGGGATATCAGCAATGCAAAATGTTGTGCCCCATTCCCGTAGAGTCCCATAGAACTCAACGAGAATGGGTGCACGGAAGCACTGGCACGGTTTTCAGTGGTGCCGGATCGTTCCATGGCAAACCTGCCTAACGGGGCCGATGTGCCCAGCAGGTCAGGCCGGGCGCATCGGCCCCGGCACGCAGAGTTGTAGTCTGCTGGTCCAGAAAGGGTGCCGGTACATTGATACTAACACCCTTATTTACAGATCGGCAGACTTATAATGAGGCCTTATTTCTTGCTACTCTCCCCTGCACAGCCACTGCTCTAGAAGCCCCACATAATCTATTGTTCCCCAACCACTGTGTGCATCCTCTCACTTGTACTCCTTCCATCTCCTTTCCCCACAACACTGTGACTCCCCAAGCCCACATCAAAAACTCCTTCCACTCCATCAAATATTCACTTAAACCCTTTCTTCAGCCAGAAAGAAGAACCCTCCACTTTTTTTACATTACTTCACCTCCCCGACTACACTCTATCTAACTCTGTATATAGGAGTCTGTACATATTCAGTCCCTACTGTCTGTCCTGTGTTTTGTCTTTTTCCTGGTCTATGTACTATTTATTCCCCTCAAGCATTGTCTGTTACAGGATTGGCCTTGTTACATTTGTATTCTTATTGTGAGTGTTTCTGGGCAAAACACCTTGTACCTTCAATCAATATCTACATTTATAAAAATCAAAATTTGTTTGTGGGTTTGTGGCCTGGTGAAGTGTTGCTCCTTATACAATTCCACACTGTTTCACCAATCTGCACCACATTTTGCATAGTTACCTGTTAGAACCCTCCAGACATTACTGGCTACATGACATTTGGACACCTCACCCCTTTCCCTGGATTTTAACACCTTCACACATGAGACGGTTGCCTGAAATCGGTGAAACAACAACAATGTGTTTGTAGAGGGACTGGTCTCAACACGAGGAACAAAACTCACTTTTCAAGGCCATAGGATACACGATTTCCGAGATATTTGTACCTCAATGCGCCTCAACAAACTGCACCACGCCAGGGTGAGGTGACAGGTGGGGAGATAGCGCAGAAGGTCCCAGTGTGCAGCAGCACACCAACTCTCACCTCCCCCCAACATCTGCTCCGGGGTATGTCAGCCAGCCACACGTGCCCATTCCCAGTGTGGTTTACTTCTGGGAGCAAAGCACATCAAACGATAAGCGAATAATGAGAGTGTTGTCATGTCCGCCTACAATAAATACAAATACGATCATTCATTTTATTATTACTCTGTTTGATGTTCCTCAGTTCTTCAGCCATGAAAGGATGAATGGTGCATCAGCCTCTGACTGCAGGTTGACTACAGATGTCTGTAAAGAGTGCATAAAGAGGAGAGATATATTACTTGGTTCCTAGAAGTGAAATTAAATAACATTTCGGATAACCTTCTTTAAAAACAAATTGTCTATTTTATAAGAATGTCGCTATATGTATACTTTACATTGCATTGTGAATATTTGATCTATCTGTTGCTAAAATTTTATATATATATATATATATATATATATATATATATATATATATATATATATATATATATATATATATATATATATATATATATATATACTTTGCAAAAAAATTCAGAGTGACCCAACTACTTTTTTTGCAAAGTTTGGTGAGGATCCGTCCAGGGAGAGCGAAGTTATACGCCGCCCAAAAAGTGCTCTTCCTATGGAAACAGCAACTTAAACATAACTACATGGCCACTATATTATATATATATATTACTATGCACATATTCTGTGCAAACTGAAGCTTTTGTTTGGAAATATATTTATATTATATTAATCTGTGTCCCTCCTAAAACATAAATAAAGCAACATTTTTATCTGCACAAGTAAGCAGATTATAAGGTCATTGCAGAATATAGTAAACAGTGTAGGATGTTTAGCTGAAATTTTTCCAAGCAAGGCTTATGAAATGATCAAAAGGTCTTTAATCTTCAAGTGTTTGATGCACATCATGCATTTGTTTTGTCCAAACACATCTTTTTGACTTTTTTGGCCCAATGTGTATTATCATTGCATGTGAGCTCATCCCATTAACTATAGAGATCACTTGGAGTGATCTCAAGGATCCTTTGTATGTAATGTGGGACTGATAAGGTAAACATTCACAAGGCTTGCTATGCTCATTTCAATGTGTAAAGAGTTTCTTTACACTAGCAATAGGTATACACGTCTGAAGACTTTCTAGAATCCACAATCCCTCAAGGGCTAACAGAAATTACTCTTGTTTGCAGAGACACCTTGTGTATGGTCCTAAAACCGAAAGCAGCAGCACAATTTGCCAATAAGATAATCCAAGTGATGTTCTTGTCCCAATTTGCATCAGGCCTTTGTTTGAAGCCTAAAGGAGACCGGTTTGACTATCAGCAAGTGAGAGTTTTAGGAAGTGTGACAAAGCCCTCTGTCTGAACATGCTGGTGGATGGTGGGGTCAACAAGGGTGCAGGGTGAGGGTCCTGCTGCAATCAAGGTACTTCTGGACGAGGGTGCAGCCTATGGAGTATCCTCTGGCTACGCCCACCATACCACGCATGGGAGGCAGGGGCTTGTCACACTGCTACAATAGACGCTCCTTGCGCGTTACGGGAATCAAGTGGAACAATGATTCTGCAGACCCGGCTAAACTTGCACACTCTGCTGCACTTGCACGGGTACTGAAACCCCACAGAGGGAAAGGCGGGACGTGAACCAAGAGATAGAACATGAGCAATCAATCAGTCACCTCACAAGGGCTCCACTCTAAGAGCAGGGTCAGGGTGTGGGAAGCACAGAGAGGACTGCCATTGGGGATGGATATGGGGACACACTAGCCAACCCCCAAATGCTGCATTAGAATTGAAGCCCACCGTGAAGGCCCACAGTTAAGGCTGGAGCCTGTCTGTGCGAGCCCCCATGGCAGTGGGCTGAGACCACCATCTCCAGTGACCCCCTTCATCACCTTGCAGCTTCTACCTAGCAAGGTTTGAATTCCTGGGCTAATCTCTTCACTGGACACAGAGCATGTGCTCCACACCAACATGGACGCCGCCATGCCGCAGCCTGGCCCTGATGTGTTCACCAAATCACGGCCTCCAGTGGCTCCTGATTGGCTGATGCCTCCCCAGCAGCCTCACAGAGCCGGCACGCGGAGCCGGCAGAAGCCCACCGCGAAGGCCCACAGTTAAGGCTGGAGCCTGTCTGTGTGAGCCCCCATGGCACTGGGCTTAGACCACCATTTTCAGTGTTACCCTTCATCTCCTTGCTGCTTCTACCTAGCGAGGTTTGCATACCTGGGATAATCTCTTCACTGGACATGGAGAATATGCTCAACACCGACATTGCCGCCGCCATACCCACGAGGCAGTCTGGCCCTAATGTGGTCACCGAAGCCTCACCTCCAGTGGCGCGGCTCCTAATTGGCTGATGCCTCCCCAGCCCCGAGTAGCCTCATAGAGCTGGCAGGCAAAGCTGGCAGAAGCCCACCATGAAAGCCCACAGTTAAAGCTGGAGCCTGTCTGTGACTGTCCATGCATGCACAGCAACACAGGCACTCCCACACTTTTCTGTCCTCCACCCCTACCCGCACCTAGTCCCTGGCTTCCACCGCTCTTTTCATCTGATTATGCTGTCTCAAAGCTGACGTCACTATGTGCCCCCCGGAGTATCGCCCTGAAGTCAGATTCAATTGCTATTGCTCCCACACAGCAAGGTAAGCTTAATCCAACAGCCCCTTTGATTTTAAGTATCAATATGTGTTGTGATTATCCCTCTAAATTCTCACACATATCCAACATGACTTCAACCCACTCGCCCCACCCCTGACCATGCATTACCTTGCTGCCCTTCATGCCTGCCATCTCCCTTCTGCCCTGACTAATTCGGCAACTCTCCAATTATCCTTCATTCGCCGGATCTTACAGCCCAACTATGGCGCCCACCCGACGTTTACATTCCCCAACCCTATGATGCTGCCAACAGCACCCACACCTTTTAAACATGTCCACTTCTTGATGCATCTCTCTCAAGACCATGCCTCTCAGGCCTACAACCACTCAGCCCCCTCTCAGCCCCTTCCCAACCCCACCACTATCCCTGCGCATAGCAATCCCACCAGTCCCATGGACCATGACAATGATTGTGCACTCCCACGCCCACTTACAACCACAGCACAAACTCTACCTTGCCTAGGCGCCCTAAGGCTTGCTAAGCTGCGCACTAAAACAACACCACCAGAGCTTCAACCCTGGAACCCCATTATGGGGGCCTACAAACCAACAGATCTCTTCGCACACCCTGCCACTCCCCTCCCTCTTGACCACCCGTCATGCCCCCACCAACCTCAGAGCCAACACAACAAGGAGCCTAATCGGACTCTACAACTTCAAGGGGCCTTGAACAATGCCCACTCATTATGCGCTCATTCCATCAACATCCAAGACCTCATACTCAAAACCCACCACAGAATCCAGGTTTCATGGAGCCGCAGGACCATCCCTCTTTGCCACCTGACTACTCCATCCTTAGAATTGATTGAGTGAATACACCAGGTGCGGGTATTGACCTCATCGCCGAAACTACACTCACATTTAGGGAGATCCCTATCCTCGCTTCTACTGACCAAACCTCTCCTCAACCCCCAAACCACCATCAATATGGTTTTGATTTACCGCCAGCCCAACCACCAAAATTGACCAGAACTTGATATTCCCCTCCTCCACTCACCCCTCATCAAACCCTCTACCAAGTTTCTACTGCTAGGCGATTTTAACCTGGGTTTCAATAACACCTCCGATTGCAGAGGTACGGTTCTCATGAGATTACTTGAGGCAATGAACTTCATAGAAATAATCCATTCCCCTACCCACTCTAAAGGATGCACCTTAGACTGGCACCTCACTTTAAACACCTCTGTCAACATTAAGTCTATACCCCCTGTGCCCTGGTCTGACCACTCTCTCATTGAGTTCTGCCTCTCCCATCCCCAACCCACAAGTAAACCTGCTAAAGCCCTACCATCTGTACCCATCCGCAACACACGTAGACACACTGAAGACAGCCTCTCCCCAATGGTGCTCAAACACCTCACCCATCCTGTCCTACCCCCACCTAATGAACCTCTGGCCCATGACTCCCAGATCGTTGTGGCCCTCACATGCACCATCGACCAAAACGCCCCACTAAAGCCCAAATCAACCAAACTGGTCAGAAGGGGCGAACATCTGGTTCACAGAAGACCTCAGCTCCCTGCGCTGACTTAAACATGCCCATGAGCAATCCTAGAGAAAAAAAACACACCTTAAAATCTAGACGCCTTCCTCTCTGCCTCCAAAACCTACAAAGCCCTCATTACGTCCAAAGCTAAATCCTTTAACAATAGGAGCACTGAAGCCAGCTCCAGTCCGAGAGAACTCTTCACCATCCTTAAGGAATTAGATAACCCCATACCCACCCCATCCCCAGTCCTTATAAAAAAAAACTAGTGTTCAACCATCCAAGCTGCACTCTCATGTAAAATGGAACATCAAAAACTCAAAATCACAGAGAAAAAACTCCAGCTCTCAGCCAAACCCACTGTGCTTACCCCTCACCTACATCCAATCCCCACCTCCCACCAAGTGTCATCCGCCGTCACGGCCATAGCCGTAATTGGCGGCTGTTTCCGCATTGGAGCTGGAGACACAGAGGTAAGGTGTTTTAGTCCTTTCTCTGTGTTCTTTCTATCAGCCCCAGTTTCGTGACGCAGCGTCGCTAGAAGTATTTAAACTCCCCACCTCCTGATAGACGTTGCATTGCACCCCCCACTTTGGACACTTCCTGTTTCCGGGTTTCCTCGCTCCGATCCTCTGTGGTCCACCTTTTGGATCTGCCAGAGGGTTTTTCCTGTTCACCTGTGTTACTGTTTTCTTTCTTCGGAACGCTACTATTTGCTTCCGCTGCTCCGGGCGGTTCTCCGGTGTGCTTATTTCCGTTTCTCTCTCCCTTCTGATTTCGGGAAACCTTCCCGTATTCTCTTCCTGTTTGTGCTCCTCTGAGCTGGCCTGCTGTATACCTACTTCCTCTTCCTGGAACCACAGCCTTATCTGCTTACTGCCTCAAGGAGCCTTCGTCTTCCCTGACACTACTACTCCTTTGGTTAGACGGCTGGACTTCTTCTACTCTACTATTCTGCCTCGCTCCGTCACTCTCAACAGCGACTATCCTGTCATCGGATTGTAGAGTCTACACTGCTCTGCAGGGTTTTTTCCCTTTTGGGTTTTTCCCAGTTTCCGGAAAGGGAGTCACGGGATAGCTGTTTATCCAGCGGTCACTGTGGCTTCCCTCCATGACAAACACATTCATCGTAAAAAGGGAAGAGACTACCTTGCAAGACGACGTCTACAAGAGAGCGCCAACTCAGACAGCTCAGGTGAGGAGAGTGTGCTTGTGGGGGAGGAAGAGTTAGAATTGCACCACTCATCACAGATTGCAACGCCAAAAGCTTTAAAGATGTCTGCTGAAGATCAGGTTCAAGAATTGTGGAAGGCTTTTCAAGCTATGTCTCAGGAGCTACAAGGAGTAAAGACCGAGAATGCTCTGCTTAAACAGATGGTATCGGCTAGAGAACCTGCCCCCCCGGAATTACCACCCATGGCGCTGTCCTCTGAAAAGTTTGATGGATCTCCCAAAAAGGTGAAGGAGTTTCTGGAAGCATGCATGGTTTATTTCACCTTTAGGCCTCGTACTTTCGCTACAGATCAAGCCAGGGTGATTTCAAATATGACAGGAAACGCACTGTCCTGGGCTACACCATTGGTGACTAGTGGAAACGCCATTTTGCAGGATTTTCCAGGATTTCAGAATTTACTGAAGCAGACTTTTGAACGACCCGAGCTATCCATTACCGCCTGCGAAGATTTACTGGATGTCAAACAAGGTTCACTAGATGTATTGTCTTACATCTCCTCTTTCAAAACCTTGGCAGCTGGAGCGGGGTGGCCTGAGACAGCTCAATATGCCATATTCAGGAGAGGATTGAAGGAAAAAATCAAAGATGAACTGGCCAGGTCTCCTCGTTCACCCACTTTTTCAGACCTACTAGCAGCTGCTCTTCACATAGAATATCGCCTACAGGAAAGAAGGGCAGAGCGTCGCAAACGAAGAAGCCCTGGTTATCTTTCAGAACCCTCTGCACAATCTCTCTCTGGGCGCTCTACTGCTACTTCTTCAGAAGAACCAATGCAGATCTGCGCCACCAGAGCTCCGTTATCAGCTGCTGAAAGACGTCGCAGAAGAGAAAAAGGATTATGTGCCTACTGTGGTTCAGACCAACTTCTTCTCAAAGACTGCACAGAATTACCAAACAAGAGATCGGGAAACGAATACCCTCGGCGTCAGTAGGGGCAAACGACCGGGGGTCTTCCAACATTTCTCACCGTCCCTATGTCTCTCTCTCAATTGCATCTTCCGAGTCTAAGGAGGACTCCAGACTTATGGTGATTCCTGTACATCTTGACCTAGAGAACAGACAAGTTAAGACCCTAGCCCTACTGGATTGTGGAGCGGCGGGTAACTTTGTTGACACCCTGTGGGCAGACAAGGTGGGTCTCCGCCGGATACCACGGAAGGAAGGTCAGAAGATTGAAGGAGTGGATGGGACACCATTGTCTTCTGGTCCTATTACACATACCACGGAAGAGCTTTCTTTGACGATAGACCAACACAAGGAAGTCTTATGTTTTGACATCATCAGGGCCACCCATTTTCCCATTATATTGGGCATCACATGGCTCCGTAGACATAATCCATTGATAAACTGGTCTGAGAATCAGCTAAGCTTCAATTTCCCGTATTGCACTACCAACTGTTTTCGGTTAGAGTGTAGGGGAGATCTACAGCCGGTCAAGATTTTTTCCAACAATCATGTGGGAGTCCATGCATTACCCATTTTTTGCTCCGGTTTTTCTGAAGTGTTTCAAGAGGGCCTTCATGCAAAATTGCCGCTTCATCGGCCAGAAGACTGTACTATGGATTTGGAACCCAATGCCCTGGTTCCGTTTGGTCGGATGTTCTCTCTCACACAAACGGAGAAACAAGTTCTTCGGAAATACTTAGATACCAATCTGGAGAATGGCCTTATGCAACCATCTAAATCCCCTGCAGGAGCCCCTTTATTTTTCATTAAGAAGAGAGACTCCACCGATCTTAGACCCTGTATAGACTACTGGGGTCTAAATAAGGTTACCGTTCGTGATAGGTATCCGATGCCCCTTATCACTGACATCATTGAGGCTGTACAAGGGGCTAGAGTATTTACCAAGCTTGATCTTCGAAACGCGTACCATCTGTTACGGATTGCCCAAGGAGACGAATGAAAGACAGCATTCCGTACCCCTCTGGGTTTGTTTGAATATAAGGTGATGCCGTTTGGTTTGGTGAATGCACCAGCGGTTTTCCAGAGATTTATGGACCGGATGTTTTCCGACATGCTTTCAATATCAGTCATCATTTATCTGGATGATATCTTGATTTTTTCATCTAATATGGAGGACCACATCGAACAAGTCAAGCTAGTTCTGAATCGCCTGCAAAAGAACAATCTACTGGTCAAGGCAGAAAAATGCGAATTCGCTGTACCTTCGGTGCAATATTTGGGATATGTACTGTCTGAGGAAGGGATCGCCATGGACCTAGACAAGGTACACGCCATTCTCGACTGGTCAGCCCCTACTTCTGTTCGGGAGGTGCAACGGTTCCTGGGGCTCTCGAATCATTATAGGAGATTTATTCCGAACTTTTCAGAAGTGGTGTATCCCATTACCCGATTGCTTAAGAAGGAGGCCTACCCGTTTTCCTGGTCTACTGAGGCGGAGGAGAGCTTCGTTCATCTAAAAAGCCTTTTCTCCTCAGCCTCGATTCTACAACATCCGGATTAGACTCTACCATTTATTCTCGAGACAGACGCTTCTGCCATTGCTGTTGGGGCCGTGTTGCTTCAGACCTTTCAGGATGCTGAACACCCCGTCGCCTACATATCTAAGACTCTCTCTCCCAGCCAACTAAATTAATCTGTTCTTGAAAAAGAGTTACTGGCGATGAAATTGGCTTGTGAAGAATGGTGACACCTCCTCATGGGTGCCCGCCACCAGTTCCTCATCCGCACAGATCACAAGAATCTGAAGGTCTTACAAGAGATGGAATGTTCAAACTCCAGACAGGCAAGATGGGCTTATCTGTTTTCACAGTATGACTTCCAGATCACATACATTCCGGGGTCACTTAATCGACTAGCTGACGCTTTGTCTCGTAAGGACTCCCATACTGAAACAGTGTCTGTCAAGACCGAGCCCCTGTTCCTCCGAAACCAGATCCTAGCAGTGGTGGGTTCTTTTCTTCAAGAGGTGAAAGCTGCAGTCACGCAAGAATTGCCTCAAATCTCCTTCTTTTCCGATTCCCCCTTTCAAGTAAAGGATGGATGGGTGTTTTACAAGAAGAAGTGGTATATCCCAGAAGGACTGCTAAGCAGGAAGATCCTGAGATGGTGTCATGACTCACGCATGGTGGGTCACAGAAGTGTAGACGGCACCTTAGAACTCATCTCAAGGTCGTTTCTCTGGCCCAACATACGAAAGGAGGTGTTTGAATACGTGAAATCTTGTCCAATTTGCGCCAAGGCCAAGTATGCCTCGGGCAAACCTCTAGGACTCCTCACTCAGGTGGCGAAGCCGACTCGCCCATGGGGACTCATCTCCACGGACTTTATAGGGGATCTTCCGGAGTCCGAATCATGTACTTGTATTATGGTGACGGTGGATGCTTTTTCCAAATTGGCACATTTCTCGCCCCTTCCGAGATTACCTACCGCAACCAAGATGGCGGAGACCTTTGCCCTAGATATTTTCAAGTTACATGGTCTCCCTGACAAGATAATTTCTGATCGGGGAAGTCAGTACATTTCAAAATTTTGGACAGCCTTGAATAACCGATTAGGGGTAGAAAGAGCCCTTTCTTCTGGTTTCCATCCGCAATCAAATGGCCAAAACGAGCGTCTCAACGCAACTCTAGAACAATATCTGAGATGTTTCATTTCTCAACATCAAGACAATTGGGTCTCTCTACTTCCCACGGCAGAGTTCTCCTACAATAATTCCAAACACTCCGCCACAGGACTTTCTCCATTTTTTTGTACTTACGGAGTCCACCCAAGATTTCTAATTCCAGAGGTATCCCATTTTTCCAATTCACCAGCCGCTGAGGAGTTTTTGAGAAATATCCAAGAGGCTCAGACCAACGCATTGCAAGGATTGGAAGATAGCAGACGAAGGAGTAAGGTTGGAGCTGACAAGCACCATAGAGAATGCCCTTCATGGAGACCAGGAGACAAGGTGTGGTTGTCTACAAAGTACCTTCCATGTTGGACAAGACCTTCCAAATTGTCTCCATGCTTCTTGGGGCCTTTTTCCATTACCTCCAAGATCAATCCTGTTACCTATCGTCTTCAACTCACCCCTTCTCTTAAACACATTCACCCTGTTTTTCATTCCTCTCTCCTCAAAACGTACTATCCAGATCCACACCACAGGTCTCTCTCCCGACAAATTCCTGTGCCTACATCCACACAGGATGAGTATGAGGTTTCTGCGGTTAGAGATTCCAGGTTTTACCGGGGTAGATTGGAATACCTCTTGTCATGGAAGGGTTACCCGGAGTCGGAGGACTCCTGGGAACCGGCTTCTCAGGTACATGCCCCCTGGTTGCTTGCCAGATTCCATCGCTTACACCCGGGGAAGCCGGGGTGCTTGCGGTCTAAGGAGGGGCATACTGTCATCCACAGTCACGGCCATAGCCGTAATTGGCGGCTGTTTCCGCATTGGAGCTGGAGACACAGAGGTAAGGTGTTTTAGTCCTTTCTCTGTGTTCTTGCTACCAGCCCCAGTTTCGTGACACAGCGTCGCTAGAAGTATTTAAACTCCCCGCCTCCTGATAGACACTGCGTTGCAACCCACTTTGGACACTTCCTGTTTCCGGGTTTCCTCGCTCCGATCCTCTGCCAGAGGGTTTTTCCTGTTCACCTGTGTTCCTGTTTTCTTTCTTCGGAATGCTACTATTTCCTTCCGCTGCTCCGGGCGGTACTCCGGTGTGCTTATTTCCGTTTCTCTCTCCCTTCTGATTTCGGGAAACCTTCCCGTATTCTCTTCCTGTTTGTGCTCCTCTGAGCTGGCCTGCTGTATACCTACTTCCTCTTCCTGGAACCACAGCCTTATCTGCTTACTGCCTCAAGGAGCCTTCGTCTTCCCTGACACTACTACTCCATTGGTTAGACGGCTGGACTTCTTCTACTCTACTATTCCGCCTCGCTCCATCGCTCTCAACAGCGACTATCCTGTCATCGGATTGAAGAGTCTACACTGCTCCGCAGGGTTTTTTCCCTTTTGGGTTTTTCCCTGTTTCCGGCTTGGTTCCGGAAAGGGAGTCACGGGACAGCTGTTTATCCAGCGGTCACTGTGGCTTCCCTCCGTGACAAGCACATTCATTGTAAAAAGGGAAGAGACTACCTTGCACGACGACGTCTACAAGAGACCGCCAACTCAGACAGCTCAGGTGAGGAGAGTGTGCTTGTGGGGGAGGAAGAGTTAGAATTGCACCACTCATCACACCAAGTTCCTCTTCTCCCCTGTTAACAGGATAGATATCATCACTAGGATACAAATCCTGAAACCATCAAATTTCAAAGGGGTGAATGCTCAGCCCACATAGTCAAACTATGCACTGCCACGCAAGCACCTGCTATAACTGACTTTGTTAACGCCTCTTTTGCCTCAACATTGTCCCTACTTGCCTCAAAGCAGCCTGGGTCTCCCCTCTCATTAAGAAACCTTCCCTTGACCCCACACTCCACACGAATTATAGGCCCATAACTAAGGTTCCCTTCATCCTGAAAATCCTTGACTGCATTGCCTTTTCCCAGATCCAAATCGATCTTGAACAACACCAGCTTCTTGGGTCCAGAAAAAACAGCTTCTGCCCTTAGCACTGAACAGAAACAGTGTTCTTAGGCCTTAAAATCCAACCCGACAGCATCCGACACTCTGGCAACATGCCCATCCTGCTCTTCCTTAACTTCTTGGCAGTCTTTGACCTCGTTAACCATGACATCCTCTGCGATCACCTGGTGTCAAACTTCCACTTCACCCAAGAGGCAGCCCTATGGATCAAATCCTTCCTAAGTGAGCACACTTACTGGGTCTTCATTGGTTCCTCCATGCTGACCCCATCCCTGTCCCATGGGGGGTCCCTGAAGGCTCTTGCATCTCCCCTGCCCTCTACAACACCTACACTAAGCCCTTTTTTGATCACCTCGATCTGTTGGGCATTCCTTACACAAACTTTGTCGATGACACCCAAATTCGGCTGCCGATATCAGAATGTCAAAACAAGCATATAGTGTCCTTCAAAACTGGATAGCCAGCCATCATTTTTGCCTCAACAATGAGAAAACTGAACTGCTACTTGTGGTTTCTCTTCCCCGTTTTAGCTCCTTGGACCCTTCCTATTCTTCTTTTCCCATCAACAGAACTTCTATCCAGGTTGCAAAAAATGTGAGACGCTTGGTGTCTACCGTGATGCCAAACTTAACATGTTCCGCCACATCAATGTTCTCACCTCTTCTACTGCCTATACAGCCATACTCATCTCCTGGAGTACAAAATTCATCTCCCCAAAGAATTGTCTGACTCTCGCCCAGGCTATTGTAGGCAGTAAACTGGGATACTGTGATGTTCTTTTCTTGGCACGTCCTTGCCAAATTACATCTCCTACAAAATAAGGCACTAAGGGCGGCACTGGGTTAAAAATAATCAGACCAAATTTCTGATACAAGAAGGAAGGTAAACTGGCTACCTATCAAAGAAAGAATAGAATTCAAAACATTGACTCTTACGCCTTGACGCTCGCACCACAATTGACCTTGTCACCCGCATCTCTGCTAAAGCAGTGGTGCATCCCCTTAGCTCCTCTTCCAGCTTTGAGTTGCACACACCAAGATTCAATCTTAAGCGAGCTGGACATCAACCCTGGCCTTCAGAAAACTCTTGAAAACTTGGCTATTTAACAAATATACTTAACCTGCTCACTATTCTTTCTGTATGTACTGTGAAGGCATCATAAATCAGACATAGACAACAGGTTCAAGTTTTCTTAACAAAACCTTTATTCAACTTAAAAGGCAGGGTGAATGTATGCCTGACTTGCATTATGCTAAGGTGGGATTTCCCTACCTAAAGAAAATGAAGGATAGTCTACGTCAGGAAGTCCAAAGTAAAACATCTGTCTGTGTCCAAAACCTATACTTACACTCACAGCTAACTGCATGCAATGGGTAGAGATGTCAGCATCAAAACGGAATAGTGTTCAAAGTAAAGTTCGGGGGTTCTTCTAGTTCTCTGGATTGTAATCAGCTCCTCTCCCCAAGTTCAAGGTAGTTCAACGAATGCAGGGGTTCCCTTCCCCAATCTTTCAGCTTTCAAACAAAAAGAGTTAAATTCTTCCAGCTTTCAAAATAACACTTGACTTCAATAACACAACAAAGTCTTTGCACAACACAAACTTTGTTACAGGTTTTGCCAGTTGATTTTCTGTTCAGGGTCACCCAGAATAGGTGCAGTTGTCGGACCACACGGTCTACCCAAAACAGGTCACACAACCGTTACCCTTCCTTGACTGCTTTTCCTTTGACACCTGTCCACTGCCTCTCCTCAGCAGTGAGGTTTGCCACAGTCACAAGTGTCACACTCTCCTGACACTGTATTGTGGCTTGGCTTACCACCTGGCACTTGTTACATCTCCTGATATGTCCTTGGCTCTTGCCAATGCTTGTTTATACAGTTTTTTGCTATGACCAGTGTTGGCTTTCTCATGTCCTGCACTCAACTCCTGGTGCTCTCTTGTCTTTGCTAGCACTTCTTTCAGTTAATGCAGTTCATTATATTCATGTGATTCAAAACTTTCTTTTCAGTGAAGTTCACAATTCACAATCTTTTTTCTCTCCTTTCAAAGTGCCCAAGTATTTCCAACTTCAATTCTTTTGGTATGCAAATCGGCTTTAACTTGCTTTCAATTAGTTAAGCATTCAAACTGCGCTTTAACTTGCTTTCAATTCATTCCATATTCAAAATGCGCTTTAACTTGCTTTTAATTTGTTCAGTATTAAAAATGCTCTTTAACTTCATTCAGCATCACCGCCTGCCAGCCTGGTGTTCCCCCTCTCTCTGGTTTCACCCACTAGTCGGTCTTACGACTCCTCGTGAGTATTTCTGCTGACACAGGTTCCTGTTTTTTAGTGCTGTCACTCACGTCTTCTCTCGTTCTACAATTGGGGGGGGATACTTTTGGGCAATCGTAGAGTACGGGGTGAGAAAAGCCTATGAAGGCTTGTGGGATGGAGGGTTCATGATGAAAGGGAAATGGAGGATACCATGTCTCACCTAAGTATGTCCTCTCCCCACTCCCCAAGTCTCCTCCACCCAGGTGATCCTCCCTCGCATATCCGAACCCAGGGTTGGGATCCAAAAGCAATGGCCTTTCCCTGGCCTTTCCCTGGCCACCTGAGAAGAGGATACCGTGGAAAAAGAAGTGAGGACACACTCGGGATCCTCACATACCCTTCCCCTATGTGGGTTAGACCTCAATATTTCACAAGGAAACCGGGACAGAAAGTCAATTTTCCTCTTGTCTCGACCCTTACGGTGTTTCACTGTGAAACAGTATGGCTGGAGGTCTAAAAACCACTGCATTAACCTTGTGTTTGTTTCCTTCCTCTGACGGATCCACACTAAAGGAGAATGAACAGTGACCATTCTGAATTTGCGTTCCAACAAGTAATACTTCAGATGTAATATGTCCAACTTAATTGCCAGGGCCTCTAGCTGAATAACTGAGGAGATTCATTCTCTGGGAAATAACTTCCAACTGATGTAGAGTATGAGGTGTTCCAGTCCATCATGATTTTGAGAGAGGACCAGTAGTGATACCATTAAAGAGGCGTCCGTTTGTAGAAATCTGCTACTTTCAAAATGGGGCAAAGGGTTTCTTTTAGGCTGTTGTAACAAAGTTGATCTTCCTCATCCCACTTGATCTTTTGGGGCTCTGCATTTTTCTATTGATCTGACAGTCTTCTCATGAAATTTGGGATGAATCAGCGTTAATAACCAATCAAACCTAAAAGGTGCAACAGTCTTTCTTTGTTCGTGGTGTGGGGGTGCCAATACTGCCTTAACCTTTTCCTGTTGGGGTTGTACAGACCCATTACCCACAAAGAATCCTAAGTATCTAACTGCTGACTGAGCCAATTTACATTTCTTTGGATTTGCTGTTAGGCCTGCCTTTCTCAGTGTTCTCATGACTCTGTAGAGAGGATAGACATGATCTTCCTACGTTTTTCAATATATTACGATATCATCTTTATATGCTCCACAAAAATCCGAGTACAGGGTTTCATATTTTGTCCATCAGCTGTTGGAATGCGGCAGGGGCCCCACATAGCCCGAACGGGAGGAGTTTAAATGGAAATGGACCTGCAAAGGCAGTTTTTTACTTGTCAGGATGTCATACTCCGTCGGGCCTATCGGGGTTCCGAATGACCCAGTTGACCTCGCCTCTGAAAAAAATCAGACTTTCTCCCCGAGAGCACAGCTTGCATAACCTGTCAGGCCAAGGGCTCAGGCAAAAAGGCGGGAAACACATCAGAGCTAGTAGGGAGAAAACAAGCCAACCATTACATACTGTTGTCCTTTGCAAGCATATATGCTAATCTATATCCCCCAAAATCCCACAAGCTAACCTGTGGTGGTCCCTTGACTGATGGTATACGTACTTGTGACCAGGCACAAGACGGGGCAAGGAGTTTGGGATACTGGAGCAGTCCGGAGGAAGTCCAAGACGTTATGCAGGAGGGTTGATCCTGATGCAACACAAGGAGAAGGGTCCCTGACCCGGGTGTAACGAGGGCGCAACTATGGGGAGAGTACCAATACAATCCAAGGAATGTCAGCAGGGCGTCCTTACTTTGAAGCACTAGATAAGAACCACCCACACTAGCAGAGCGTCCAGGGCAGTACAAAATATTCACCAAAAGTACCAAGGGTCACTACCTTCACTGAAGCAGCAGAGTGTCCAGGGCAGTAAAGGCAGTGTTCAGGTTAAATCCAGGGACACAAAAAAAATCAGCAGAGCCTCCACAGAAAATGAGGCAACTCACAGGGAAAAAGTACAGAACATTGAAGTACCGGAGATGTGTCTTGCTTCCAAGAGTCTATATGTGCAGCATGGACATGCGATTGAGAGGGTTGCACAAAATGTGTTCTGAGCGGGGGCGGATTAGGGAGCTGGCAACCAGACATGTAGACGGCGTTCAAGGGAAGTGTCCAAAAGCAGTCTGTGTTAGTTACCAGGAAAAGCCAAAGAGCGTAGCACTGAGTACAGAATCACAATCCAAAGGCAGGGTCCAAAAAACAAGCAGAAGTCAGGATACCATGGAACGAGGAACACTAGAAAACGCTGCTCACTGAAAAATACAGTTTAGGAGCAATGGCGTCTGAGGGGGCATGGCCTAAATAGGAAGTTACTCCAGGTGAGGCATGAAACGCATGAAGGGACGCGTTCCAAGGACAGACGGACTGCAAGGCCCGTTGGGAATTGTAGTACCCTACCGATGCAGATGCCGATGCCCAAGACGCCAGATTTTAGCACCGTCTGAAAACGTAGGGATCCAGGGGTCATGACACAGGACCATATAACAAACCTGCCAATAGCCTTTTGTAAGGTCTATAGTAGAGAGGTAGACAACGTTACCCAGTCGATCAATGCAAGGCATCGGGCACAAATCAAAATTAACTTTTCTAAAATCAATCTAAAACCTCCGCACCCAATGGGTTTTGACACCAACACGATGGGCAGAGACCTTGGGCTAGTAGTTGGTTCAATGATGTTGGCCTCGAGCATTTGCTTGACTTCCTGGATGATGGTTGCCTTTCTAGCTAGATTCTGGTAATCTGTATGGTTTCAAATGTACCACTTTGTCTTCAGGAGTGAGGATCTGATGGTAAATATCCTTCACTCTGCCTGGTTCTTCTCTAAATACATCAGGGAACTGAAGTATAAGGTGAAAGAGGTCTTGTTTTTGGTAATTACTGAGTTCGGGTGGAATCAGGACCTTATTATCAGAGTCTTCAGGCGACAGACAGGATAGAATAGTGGTGTTAAACTCTGTGGGATTCTCCTTCCATTCTTTTAATGAATTCACATGGTATACTTGGGTTTTAAATCGTCTTTCAGGTTGGGAAATGTTATAATTACAAGAGCCTGTTTATTCTAATACCTCGTATGGCCCATGCCACTTACAGATCAATTTATTTTCGGAAGTGGGTAACAATACTAATACCTTTTAGCCTATTGAAAAGGATCTTAAAGAAGCCTTTTTGTCATATGAGGTTTTCTGCTTTTCCTGGGCCTTGGCCATGTAGGTTTGAACGAAGGTCCCGACTACTTGCATGCATTTTTTCCGTCAGTTTGCAGTTTGGGAGAGAGGAATTGGGGCTTCTTCCATTTCTTCCCAGGTTTCTATCAACATATCTAGGATGTCGCAGGGCTCCTGCCAATAGAGTAACCCGAACAGGGAGAATCCTATAGAACCATGGAGTATTTTCTTACCGCAAAGAGAGCCCAAAAAGTGGAACAACGCCTAACTTGCACTATGCTATGGTGGGATTTCCCTACCTAAAGAAACCTAAGGATAGTTTATGCCAGGAAGTTCAAAGTAAAATATCTGTCTGTGTCCAAAACCTGCAGTAGCACCTGGAGCAGTCCAAGTCCTGGATGGAATTACCAATAAACCATCTCAGACCCAAATAACTGGACAGACGCAAGAATATGGCAAAATCCTACTTTATTATTAGCTCACTTAAGTAGGGTAACTTGGTGAACAAACAAATTGCAGCTCACTCACTCTCAAAATACATTTCAATTGCACAAAAGCTTTATACCTCAATGTAACCTTGATGTATGTCAGCTATGACATCATCCTACATAGCACATAGTAAAAACCTATTGGGCAGAGGGACTGGTTAAGGGAACATATATACATATGCTTTGCTTAGGTGTTAATAACACAATTGGCTGCCCCATATCTGGTAGACTCACCTTAAACTACTTTTGACTACGTATAATACAGAGTAATAGCAGCGGATTGGCTTCTGCAACTATGTATGATCCATTGCTGCATAGGCCCTCATGATCGGTTGGCATTCTCTCCCCTCCTTGGACATTCGGTTTCTAAGCAGCATGTAAACAAAACAAAACCCAGGTGCAGGGAACAACGTCATAACACTGCCCACTTGGCCAATTAGCCTACCATCGCTCATCAGTTAAACCCTAAGCCAAGGATTCCTCTTTGTAGTTGACCTTGCTGACTGTTCTCTTCCTCTGGACTTTTAAGGGAGTGAAGGTACATTTCTATCTTTGTCTGGAGCTTAATGAATAGGCCTTCTTTGCCAGTCTTGCACCATGTGTGAGGAAACCACGAATCTGTCCATGTTGGACTTTTGTTTAGTGCTATTTAATTAAATTATACTGGGTGATATTACTTCTCTTGGCCTCTGGAGATGCTTTCTGCATCTTTGATTGTTCATTACTTGGCACCTGCAAATGTTCACTCCTTCTCTTAATCTAAGAGAAATATGTCATGCGTATGTAGCTTATCCCCTTCAACTCCTCTTGTGCCTTGCAATTGCATCTTGCTATGGCATCCTTCATCCTGAGCCAAACAAATACCCTTTGTTTTTTGTACAAACTGTTTTCCAGCACCTGTCAGCTCTGCAGCCTTTGTCTCTCTCCTAGGGGCATTTAACTTACTATTATACAAAACCAACAATCCTTCTTTTCATCCTTGACGCTTTGTCCATGTTATATTTTCTACTGCAGAAAGCTTCTATGGGGGTCATTACGACCCAGGCGGTAAGTACGCCAACTTTACCACCATGATGTAAACTATGTTTACACCATGGTGGATGGCGGATTTACCGCCCCATTCCAAGGTGAGTGGGGCGGTAAATCCCCATTTCCCATTTTACCCTTCCCCATTACCATTTTTGCCCCATAGGGCATAATGGGAGTGGGGAAGGCACTAATTACGCCACCGTAAATTACGGTGGCGTAATTAGCACCAAGGCGGTTTAGCGCCATGGATTTTAACGGCTGCTAAAAGCAGCCGTTAACGACGGCGTTAACCCTTAACGCCTGAGTTGTAATGAGGCCCTATTGGCCTCATTACGACCCAGGCGGTAAGTTACCGCCTGGGCCGTGACTTTACCACCATGGCGTAAACTATGTTTACGCCATGGTGGTAGGCGGACTTACCGCCCCATTCCGAGGTCGGCGGGGCGGTAAGTCCCCAATCTCAATTTACCCTTCCCCATTCCCATTTTTGCCCCATAGGGCATAATGGGAGTGGGGAAGGCGTTAATTACGCCACCGTAAATTACGGTGGCGTAATTAACTCCATGGTCCCTTAGCGCCATGGATATTAACACCTGCTAAAAGCAGGTGTTAAATCCGCCATGGCGCTAAGGGACCTCGTACTCAGGCGGTAAGGGTCGGCGCTGTTTACGCCGCCGTAAACCCCTTACCGCCTGAGTCGTAATGAGGCCCTATGTGTCTTATCTACCTTGCGTTTCTATGTACATCTACTGCATCTCTTCTCACTTATCTTCCCAGTGTATATGATTTCTTTGTACTTGCATAAAGGTTACTTTGTTACTTCAGTTCTCATCTTCATTCTTTAAGTATTTGCATATCATTTCAGTACGTCCCTGAGTCATCTCTTTGACATCATGTTGCACCTGTCAAACTTTACTTACACGTCTTCTATGTTTCATGGGGTATTCAGACATCCGTCTACCATGTCAGAGTGAGGGTACATTTGATAGGTTGTCTAAGTGCATAACGTCTCTCATATCTTCGATTAGGAATTAGGATGATGTCAGGTGTCACACACAGTGCCTTCTTGTTCTTCCAATATGATAGAGTTGAGGGGGCAGGCAGTAGAGATGACATGTACATCTGCCTCTCTACATTCCGCCCTATGGTTTAGTCCTCAATCACCTCCTCAATGTTCTTCAACTGTGGTTTCTTCAGAATCCATATCTTCTTTACCCCCCTCAGATCGCCTGCATTCTTTATGTGTTCATCCACACTCCAGGTCATATAGCAACAATCCCCAGTCAGTTGACAGAATACCCAATATCCCACATAGTTCTTATGATCCTTGAGGTAATAGAACTTTGTTCTTGGGGATGCCGGAGAACTTCCTTTCAGGTGTTCACGGGTGGTGCTATCAGTCTGTGTGTTTTCGTCAGTCACAGCATTCATGTTGATCATTATCTTCATCGCAATAACTTTCTTTGATGTCTTCTTGCATTGTCTGATGATTATTTTTATGAAGCAGAATCCAAGCATACTAACACCAGTATTGCTCCAAGCAGCTTGAAGACATTTGCTAGCCAGGTTGGAGCCCACAGGAACAGGGAAGTGAGCCAGTAATCATCTTCGTTCTCATCTACTTCTTCTTCCATTTTCGTATGCAGGGTTGACAGCATAGTTATTGCCTCTGTCAGGGTTCCATTTTCTTCATCATGGACAGGTGTGTTCATACTGTAAAAAGGCCCGAGCTTGGCGCGCATTCCAGCTTCCATTGCCGTAATCAAGTCCAAGACATACCTGTTCTGCAGGGTCACGAGTCTGATGGCCCTCAATTTTTCTCTGATCACATTAAATCCTTTTATTGTTGTGGTGATTGCCTGTAGTAATTCCCACCTAGTTATATGTAACCATTTGGCGTTCACTGCAGTTTGAATTCCTTTCATGAATATGGCTGTAAATGTTACTACTGTCTACTAAACAATGTATGCTCAGCTGGAATGTCATGATGATAGGCTTCTATTGGTTTTGCTGAGAAATAATTCTCTCTCTTCAATCGAATGAGATTAAGCAACCTCTTCTTCCTTTGGTGTGCATCCATTTTTGGATAAATGTCGATATGGAGATCACTTTGGGGAATCACCTATGCAGAAACATGTATGATCACTATAGTGCATATTCCTCTGCAATTTCTAGACAGTTGCATGTAGGCTTTGGATCCACAGGCCCAATAGTGGTCCATCAGAACTGGACTTCATTCATTCCTGGTACATCAGTTATTTTCTTGCATTCTTTATTTTCTCCATCTTTGGTCAGACCTTTGTTTCTGAAGCATAATTTGACAATGGCATAGGCAATATGGATACAGGTCCTGCCTCATTCTCAACCCATTTTAGTAATTCCGAATACTTGGCCATGATTTCAGGCATTCATCATTCACTATTTGTACTATCTATACTGGTGCTGTCATCAATAAGTGTGCACTGCATGCTAGCATTCCGTCTTACCTTCCCGTGCTGGTTGCTAAACGTCCATATACTAGTAGCTGGGGTCTCACCCAGCAACCTGGCAATCCAGGTGTCTCCCATGTATCTGCACAACCCAGTCTCTTTTGTTCAACAATCATTATCTGACTTCCAGTCATACCACTGAGTGAGTACATGAGCATTCTAGTTTCCCAATCTGGGTTCTTTTGCATTTTCTGTGTTTTATGAATGCATCATCATATGAGAATGTCTTTCTTGACCTCCATCATAGGGTGGCCCAACTTCCTTCAAATTGTCCTCTCATCTTTCGGGCTGCTAGACAGCCTCAGAGACTTTGCGTCATGTACAGATATTTTTCTTGCGATACATTTTCTGGCTTGAAAGCCAACCTAGTGACAGTGGGACTCACCATATGGAATGAACCGGCACTCTTTTTAGAAGACAAAGAGTATCTGTTGGACTTCAGTCAGATTGCTACAAAATGCAACAGGGACCTCATGGTCCTTACAATAATAACAACTCAATGCAACAATAAAACAATAAACAATGCATTTAAAAATTAAAGAGGAATTTGGGACTGAAGAAGTGAAATGTATGACCAACGCCACGCTTGACAGTGCGCAAGAAAAACTGAAAGTGATAAACATAGCAATGGATCAGTTCATGGATGACACACTTGAGAAGAAGCACAAGAAATTAGCCAAGGACATTAAGAACTTCAAGTTAGAAAATGCGTACCCCTACCTAGCCCCAGAATATAAAGAAAATAAAGATAAAGAAAAGATACAAAATAAAACAGGGGCCTTGAGACAAAGAAAATGATGGGTCACCTTTTCTGACACAACAAGCTCAGATTCAGGACCTGACGACCATTACAATAACTATGGAACCAATCCACACGAAAGACCGTACCCTCCCCTACCTCCTTTATTAGGAAAAGGGGACCCCAGAGGCACCTTCTGGGGTCTCCCACCAATGCAAATGTTCGGTTACCCGAGCTGTAGACAGCCGAGAGGCCACTGGCGCAACCAACGGAGGCAGTAAACTTTAATGAGATACCAATATTCAACCCCTCAGGTTTTAACCTTTCCAAAGAAGAGCTATCTGTCCTCTCCAAAGGTCTCTCTTATGTACCAACTAACCTAACCAATTGGTTTAACCTAGATAATGAGTTAAAGGGGTTCATACGGACTATACGCCTCAAAGCACATTTTAAAGACTATAACTATACCGAGGCAGAGGAAGACCCAGGCTTTAGGATCAAGGCTTCATGCTGTCCAAATGAAAATGAGCCCACACCCTCTAGAATCACTTTTGGAAAATGTGTCACACATGAGATTGCAAAACCACAAAACTCCCACCAATCATTGGGGCACAACTTGACCAATAACGAGCGCCAAGCCCTCAAGCAACTGACAGACAACAAGGATATAGTTTTCAAAACAGCTGACAAGGCAGGAGGGATCATCATCCAGAGCATCGACCAATACAAAAAGATGGTTGCAACATTACTAGACAATGAAACCAGTTACAGAAAACTGAAGAAGGACCCCAACATGGAAATTAAGAGACAAATCCAAGAAATCACCACATATGCCTTTGAACATGACTGCATAACAGATAAGGAAGAGGCTTTTCTCAATAAATCTGAAGGCAGAATCCCAGCGTTCTATGCGCTTCCCAAAATTCATAAGAATGCAGTCAATCCACCAGGGAGACCCATAGGCGATCATTGAGCCCATCTGCAAATGTATTGATTATTTCCTTAAACCCTTGAGTCAACCTACCCCCACATACCTCAGAGGCACTATAACTACAATTACAGCCTTTGAGGACACACCATACAACAAGACTGAAGACATCCTGGTTACAATGGACATAAAGGCCCTCTTTTATTTGCATTTATTTATTTATTTGTAATGTGCCGAACAGCCCCCAGGCAGCGGGGCACAAACATTAACACAAAGGACAACATAAATACGGGACACTGGACAGCACTAATGGACCTTTGATGTTTTAAGGGCAGAAATTAAAGCATAGAGTCCAAGAATTTACCTGAAGAGATACATTTTCAGGGTATTTCTGAAATGACTCAAGTTGGACATCACTCTGATTGCTAGGGGTAAGGAGTTCCAAAAGGAGGGTTCCGTAGCCCAGAAAGATCTACCTAGTTCCATAGCTCTTTTGACTCTGATTCCCTGCAGCTGGGCGGAAGAGGATGATTGCAGATTTCTGTCCGGTTTGTGGGGCAAGACCAGTGCTTTAAGGTGTTCCAGGTCCTTACCATAAAGTGAGTGATGTATTAGTAGGCCCATTTTGAACTGGATACATTCCTGTACTGGTAGTCAGTGTAGCTCTTTACTAGAGTTTGATATGTGAGATCTTCTTGGGATAGCCATAGCTACATGGACCTCTTCATTCTGGATGATCTGGCAGACCCGAAGATTAGATTTTGAGGCTCCACTTACCAAGATGTTACAATAGTCTAACCTAGACAGAATCATTGCACTAGTGATGGTCACTGAATTCTGTTTTATTAAGGAAGGGGCGTATAGCCTGAAGGAGCCTGAGGGGATAGTTACAAGTCTTGCAAAGGTTTTTTACTTGGGCATCTGAGTTTAGGGAATCCTCTAGGAAGATCCCCAAAGTCTTAACTTTCGAATGGGTCCTAATCCTATTACCTTGTAGCATGAAATTTGCATAGGCCAGATCCAATTTTGAGCGAGCTTGGGGAGAGCCAAAGATCAATAGCTTGGTCTTATTGCTGTTGAGACTTAGCCAGTTAGAGGACATCCACCCCTTAATGGCATTGTACTAGTATTCCCCAAGGAGCAGCCCTCGAGTGTGTGAGGGGCCATGTCACACACCATATTACTCATAATCAAGCTTCTGGAATTGGCCCTTACCCAAAACTACTTCATGTTTGACAACACTTTCTATCTTCAAATCTGTGGCACAGCCATGGGTGCCGCCTTTGCCCCCTGCCTGGCAGTCATCTCTCTGTTGGAGTACGAAAAGACCTATGCCCTCAATGAGATCAACCCGTTCCACAACAATATCAACAAGTGGATGAGGTATATAAATGACATAATTTTTATTTGGAAGGGGAATTCTATGGCACTTAATTAATTCCATGCTTGGCTTAACACTCAAACCCCAGAAATAAAATGTACCATTACCAGTAGCCCCTTAGCCATACATTTCCTTGACCTTACCATCATGACGCAAGATGCTAAATTAATTGTACTCTGTACAAGAAGGACACAGACCGGAATACACTGCTTCATTACAGGAGCACAGCCACCCTAAAATCATAAAGGATATCTTACACTTCGGCCAATTCCTTTGACTAAGGAGAAACTGTCTTGAGATTCTATAATATAGACAACCCGCCCAACAACTTGAGTCCAGGTTGCAAGCCTGTGGCTACCCTAAAAAACCTTTGAAAAACACTTGCAAGTGAGATTTTTTCACCCCAATGGAAGCATTACTACAACCGAATACCAGGGCTCCAGATCAGAACATCATTACCTGTGTTACCACCTTCGGTCCAGACACTCCCAAGATTAATTGGATAATTAAACAATTTTGGCCGCTGGTCCAACTTAGCCTTCTGGAGGAACCCAGCCCCAGGATGGCACTAAAACATTCCAGAAATCTCAGTGACTACCTCACCCCTGCTAGGCTGACCAAAAAGACATCCAGAACTACGTTTTGGAATCTCAGAGACATCTCAGAACACTACCCCTGTGGGTCATGTACTGTCTGTAAATTCACAAACAAAACTAAAACGTTTGAAGTGGCAGAAAAAGATTGGACCCTAAGACACTTTTTCAACTGTAAGACCATGAATGTCATCTATGCCATTAGGTATGTGGGCCAGACAACGAGACAAGTTAATAAGAGAATTGGGGAACATTGCTCAACGATTCGTTGCAGGACACAAACTTCCCCCCCTGGTATCTCACTTCATTGAGCACTAACAGAGCCAAGATGACATTAGATGGTGGGTGATCGACAGTGTCCAAAATAATACTAATGTCAGCAACGCCCTCAATCACAAAGGAGCATGGTGGATGTTCAAACTTCAATCCATTTCCTTAGGACTCAACAAGGCCAGGCTAGTGTGCCCTTACATATGAATTTCATTGTTCCATTTACACATCCTATGGCCAAAATGACATTGGGTATTTAGCACAGACTAGACTCGCTCTGCTTGCCTCCCTTTCCCAGAATGTACCCTCCCTTCCCATTCTCATAACATCATAGGTACCCTTTTGTTAGGGCTCATAGAGGTATAGGGATTGTACGCGTACCTCTATATATTTAGAACACAAATGCGATATCCAGATACAGCTCTTTATTACAATCCATCTGCTTTGGGTTTCCATGGCTACGTTCCAAACATGGTCCCGGCACATTATTACATCGCAGATGCACGCTTGCTTAGCTGTCACTACCCCGAAACGCATGCGCCCCTTTTCCTGACAACAGCCCCTTTGCAGCAAAGGGCGTTCACTGCCGCCAGCACTCCATGCCACTCTGCAGCCTTTTGAAGTGGAAGTAAGCTGCCTTTCTCCGCTACCTCCCCTCCCTTCATACCATGCACTGAGCTAACAGTCCTACACCTCAGTTTTCCATTATTATTTTTCAGTGTGTCACGGACAGAGGTGCACACCCAACCTGAGTGGTTCCAGGCTTACACCATACAGAGCCTCCACGCGCCTACAGAAACAAAACCAAACCCGCACAGCACAAGTTATTTAACTTGGGGCTTTCACCAGAGTGAGCGCACTATAGCTTCATCTGCCCCCCTGCTGATTGTATGTTCTGTGTTCTTCTTTTCCCTTGTGTACATATACAAATAATATGAGGGCCTTGCTTTCAATCACACCTCTGCATAAAGCTACTTTTCTGATCCCAACAGAGTCCACTTGTTAACAGGGAGAGCAGTCCATACCTCGGACGGTCTCACATGCTCTTCAAACCTATTGATGATGCCCATCCGTCCAAACAAATTGGTGCATTAGGAGCCCCTACTGTTTAACAGGAACTACTCTACATTCTACTCTTCCCCCCAAGGGAAATCGCACAAGGTCAGTGGTACTTACTTAGGAAGAGATGTCTTCCTCACCTTCATTTACTGGTACACCCAACCCCCGAGAGCCTACGCCCTGGGTATCTTTTTATCCTTTTTTATCTTTATTATAGTTCGACGTGTGCTCTTTCTTTAGAGAGACATGATCCAAGGCCCATAAGAAGGCGCCCTGAACAGTAGCAAAAACATCCATGGACCTAGCAACCACCTAGCTGCAGAATCTATAGTACATATAGGGAATCTCTCCACGACGTAGACCCAGGATTGGTCACTTTCTGCCTGCAGCCCCACCTATGTTCGGTCATAGATGCAGACCCATAAATAGAAATATTAATGATGTTGCACTATTAGATTGTGCTTGTTTTTGTCTATAATTATGATAAAAATGTTTTTAACTATTTTGTGTATCCACAACAGTGCACATATGTACTGCTTTTGAACTAATTTGCAGTACCCACATATTGCACTGTCTAAAACTGTTACAGATTTACTCTGTCTTTTGTATAAATATGTTGAGTAAAGCATATGTCAAATTGCTAAGAATGGAAGAATTAGCATCACAATGTTTTACCATATGCAATCAAAAACAGGAATAGTCAATTGATACAGCCAATTCGAGAAGGGTGTCTTGACAATACATGTTGTGGTTTGCTTTATTTTCCTATGACTTCATTAACCTTGTATCAGGCTCTGGGTGGGCTTTAAAGGCAGATTAGCTCTAGCCAAATACCCCTGACTAATATTACATACATCAATCATGGTATGCTGAACTAATAGGTGGCAGGACCCCCCCTCATTTCATACTGGCTGTGATCATGGCATAAGGGATGAGAGTACACACATAGAAGCTCTCATCTGACATTCTTCTCCCCACATGTGCTGATGCCACATGTTATTCTTTAAATGGGCTGAATTATCAAGGTATGTATTTATACCCTCATGAACTTCCCCAGCATCCCCCTTGATCATTATATGATGAAAATGCCATAATAAAAAGGAAGAAAAGACAAATCATTGTACAGAATGGGGTTACCAAAAGTATTCCAAAGAAACGTATTGATCTTCTTGCTGACCATTTGTCTCTTAGCACTTGAAGAATTCCCATTTTTTAATGCAACGTGCAACTTCTACCACTTTTATAAACCACACTTTTTATAATAGGAATTGTATAACTATCACAATAATGACCCTGAAAATAATAAAACTGTTTTTAGGATTTTCCAAAAATGTAACATCAACGTGGCATCTCACCAGAGCTGGGTAAGACCGAAGAATGTATGTAAAAACAGCATACAGAAATGTTTGCAACGTTATTATTATCAGCAACATAAAAGTGTCATGTGCAAGCTCTGTATTTTATCTGCAACGTCTTGTGTTTTTCGGCCCAACTAGAATTGTCCGGGAACTGCTGAAAAGTGTTATTTCCCTTCAAACTTGGCAATGGCTAAAAGTTCAATTGTCTTTATTTCGATGAGTCTTTGTTTTGGCTCTAGGTAGCCAATCTATAGGCCGATTCATGGAATCAATGTGCGCCGAAAAAACGGCGCACGCGTGCGAAAACGTGCGATTCGCAGTGAAATAGCGAAAATCGCAGTGCAAGCGCGATTATCGCACAGAAAACATCGCACATCAATTCATGGAAGTCCGTGCACGCGCAAAATGTGGGATGTGCGCTGAAAAAGTGCGCGGCTCACGCAAGCGCGTTATCGCACGCTGGCGCACAGGTCATCGAACGCCGTGCGATAAGGCCACAGCGAATTCGCACATAGCGTGGCGCACACAACAAAAGTAGGCGTAACACGGGGCATCACACGCAGAATGGGGAACAACTCGTGAAAATGTGGGTGTCACGGGGGAAGTACAGGAGGCAAGTGCGCAGAACGCCCACACGGTCGCCTGCAACACGTATTCATGGAATCGAATAGGGAAAAACAGCGCACGGCCAAAGATGCGCACAGGCCCATGCATGTCCGCCACACGAAAGCAGGCGGTAGCGTCCCTGCTCAGGAAACAAATGTGCGCCAGAGAAGGCCCACACGCGATCGGGCCTGGGGGAGCGTGTGCGTGTATTTCAGAGGTGCGCGAGAAGTTTCACACACGATAGGGCCTGGGGGAGCGTGTGCGTGTATTTCAGAGGTGCGCGAGAAGTTTCACATGCGATCGGGCCTGGGGGAGCGTGTGCGTGTATTCCAGAGGTGCGCGAGAGGTTTCACACGCGATCCGGCCTGGGGGAGCGTGTGCGTATATTTCAGAGGTGCGCGAGAAGTTTCACACGCGATCGGGCCTGGGGGAGCGCGTGCGTGTATACCAGAGGTGCGCGAGAAGTTTCTCACACCCGATTGGCCTGGGCGCATGTATTTCAGGGGTGCGCGCGAAGTTCCACACGCGATTGGCCTGGGCGTGTGTATTTCAGGGGTGCGCGAGAAGTTCCACACGCGATTGGCCTGGGCGCGTGTATTTCATAGGTGCGCGAGTAGTTCCACACGCGATTGGCTGGGGGCGTGTATTTCAGGGGTGCGCGAGAAGTTTCAAACGTGATTGGCCTGGGCACGTGTATTTCAGGGGCTTGCGGGTGTTTTTACACGCGATCGGGCCTGGGGGAGCGGGGTACGTGTATTTCAGGGGCTCGTGGGTGTTTTTACACGCGATCGGGCCTGGGGGAGCGGGGTACGTGCATTTCAGGGGCTCGCGGGTGGTTTTACACGCGATCGGTCCTGGGGGAGCAGGGTACCACTCACCGCCTGCCTTGCGTGTAGAAGAACGCGTAGCCAACACCCACCTGCTGTGAAGTTATAGCGTGTGAACCCCAACGCCTGCAAAACACACACACCGCACCCCACGAAAAGCAACGCCCGTGCGCGATACGTCACAGACACGCATACGCGCTAAGGGCCTTTGGTCCAATGGAATCGCGTATGCGTGCTGATGCGCTTACGCGCTAAGGGCCTTTCCTCGATTCACACGCTGACGTGCAGAATTTTCACGTGCCAAATCACTCCGTATCAAGCTGGCCACGCGTAAGCACACGGAAGACCACGCTCCTGCCCAAAAGGCCGAATTACTGCCCCCCCAGAGACCCGAGCAGCCTCCCACGAGCCATCTGCTGCTGCCTGCCTGCCTGCTGCCACCGTGCCCTGCCATTTGGTGCCTGCACATCAGCCATCTGCAGGGGTCCAGTTGCTGTGCCCACCCCTGCTGGAACAGAAGACTCCCGACTGGGATACCATCGCTCCACAGCCCAGCCCCAGGACCCAGTTGCCCACCCACGCCTGCCTCGGGGGTCGCCATGTCGGGGCAAACACCATCCGAGACCACTGGCGACCCCCAGCCAGAGGGGCAGAGGGCCACCAGCTTCAGTCAGAAGGAAGTTGGTGTCCTGGTGGAGCTTGTCCTGGGGCATTATGATGCCCTCTTCGGATCACCACGCGCCGACAAGGAAGGTTGGGACAGGATCTGGGACGACTTTGTGGTTGCCATCAACGCGGAGGGGGTGGCAACCCACAACATCAAGCAAGTCAAGAAGCGCTGGGAGGACTTCAGGTCCAGGACCCTCATAAAGGCCCGGCGCCTCGTGGAGGGGGGCCAGGGAAGCATGAGTACCATCCTGCTGAGGGTCCTGGAACGCGTACGCCCAGCGCTCCATGCCCAGATCCTTGAGAGGCAGACCCGTCTGGAGTCGAGCGATAAGTGGCCAAGCATTGCTGTGTGAGACAGGGCATGTTGCAGCATGCTGGTTGTCTGATACTTGCCTGTATGTGTGACATAGGCCATGTACGCGTGTGTGTGTGCAGGGACATCATGGTCATGAATGTGAGACCAGTAATGTGTGAAGCACACGGTTGGTGTATGTGTTTAAATGTAACATGGGGAGCCCTATGCGGAATGGACACATGAGAGCATGCTAGTCTCTGTTCCTGGACAGGGGTGTGGGTGAGGGATGGGTGCTGATGCCATGTACATGTATGGTGTCCATGTCTGTGTTTCTGACCTGCGAGTCTGTGACTTGTGGATGCCATGGATGCATGACACATGTCTGTGACAATGTTCAGATTCACTGATGCAGCCTAGTTATCCTTGCATCCACTGTGTCTGGGGTGTACGAGTCCAGATGGATGAAAGTACGTTGAAGTGTGTGCATGTGATAGGCATGACCTATGATGCATGTGAGTCCAAAAACAACATTGTATGCTTCAAGAGTCCCTTGGATATGTTCGCTCATGTCCATAACATGCGCCATGCCTGTTACTGCTTGTGTTTTGCCTGCACTGACCCATGTGTTGTGGAGGGACATGATGGAAGTGATCTTTGACAGTGCCACTCATCTGCTATTGCTTCCTGTCTAGGGGACCATTGTACAGTACCCTGATGCTTGTGTTCTATGTCTCCCTCTACACAGCGCAAAGTGAAGAAGAGGGCGGAGACGGCGCTGTGGAGCTAAGCGGCGGGGATGCCCCCACGGCTGCAGAGGAAGGGGTGGGTGAGCCCCCACAGGGGCTTGCAACGGCGGAAGACCGTGTGGAGCCAACCAGGTTGGTGGTTTCCACAGAGGAGGAGGAGGCCGCTACTGAGCCGCACATGGGGCCTGGTGGGGGCATCCCTGCTGGTGCAAGTGGTGCAGTCCAGGGGCAGGGGCAGGAGGCAGCACAGGTCGCCATGACACTGACACTGTGACTGCACCACCATGCACCAGCAGGGATGCCCCATCCCAGGCCCGTCCGCAGGTAGGGGGGATGTCCATGTCATCTGACTCCCCTCCACCTGCAGACGAGGGGACCCCTGGCCGTATGGAGAAGGTCCTGATTGGTGTCACGTTGCGCACGGCTGTCATTCGTGATGAGGTGCGTGCTTCCCGGGGGGAGCACACATGTCATCACGAAGAGCACCGTGGCAACGTGGCCCAGTTGGGAGTGGTCATGGTCAGGGGTCTCGTACATGTGTCGGGCACTCTGGTGACCCTCTCCTCCTCTGTGGAGGCTATGCGCCAGTCGTACTCCATGCCGTCTTCCGGCCAAGATGCCACCAGGGCCCCCTGTCGACCTGCCCCGACCAATGCAGCCACCTCGGTGGGGATCCCATCCCTGCCACAGTCGGGAGTCGGAGGTCCAGCAGGGGTGGACACACCAGCAACTGGACCCCAGCAGATGGAGGATGTGACGGCATCATCGGGCAGGGCACGGGCACGACGGCGTCGGTGGATTCCATCAGCCTGGATGCCGTTGTTCTGGCACAGGCAGTTGCGTCGGAGGCAGCGGCAGGCTCGACGTGGGAGGCATCATGGCTCGGGGCCATCAACATCAGGGGTGCAGGCATCGGCCGGATGGCAGGAGAACCCTGGAATGGGAGTGGCTTCTGTGTGGGAGCGGTTGGCCCAGCAGATAGGTGCGGAGCGGCAGTGGGCAGAGGAGGAACGGCTCACAATGGTCAGGGCGGAGAACTCCATGCGGAGGGCGCTGAGGCGGGCTGAGTGCCTCGAGGGTCTTCGCAGGGAGTTGGAGCTGGACACTGCATTATCCCTGCAGGGCCTCGGGGCCAGGGAACATGCCCGCCTCCAAGCCATTGAACAGGAGTTCGATGATGCCCTGGCCCATGACAACAACCAGTGAGCCGTCGGACTAGCCTGCTGCCCTTGTTAATAGTTATGTAGTTAGTGTTAGGTTTCCTTTGCTTTTTTTTATTTATTTTGGACCTTTTGGACAATGGGCCACATTTTTGTATATAGTTTTATTTTATTAGGTAGTATTTTTATGTAGGTTTGATTTCTTCAGTTGGGATCATGGACCCTGGTTTGTTTATCTGTATATAGTTGACTGTTGGATTTTATATATTTTTTTTTTATTTACCCATGGAGCAATGGTTTTCGGTTTTGTTTTTACCTTGGATTTACTTTCTTGAACTGTGACTTTGGACACCTTTCCTTTGGATTATGATTTGTCGTTTTTCATTATTTTACGGACATGCTGCTTTTGGTTTTTGATTCCCATTGTCATTTGTTTATTTTTAATTCCATTTATGCTGTTTTTAATACATTTTCTTCATCAAACTTCAATGTGTAGTATCTTCTCATTGGTATCATGCATATCATGATATGGGTTTTGAGATTCACTGACACCCATTGGGTGTATGTGAGGGCCATGTGTTCATTTCCAAACTTGCTATTGGGGTTGCCATTTCTACGTGGGTGGATGCAATACTCGAGTGGGTGTTTTGCATTTGGAGGCTGACCATAAGGGCCAGGGATCTAGATTGTGATGACATGTTGGCTGGGGGACATCTGTGGGGGCCTGCTGGCAGGTGCCCCGCAATGCTGGGGGGCGGGGGTGCAGGGGGACATGAGTGGGACATGAGTGGGGGCCTGCTGGCAGGTGCCCCGCAATGCTGGGGGGTGGGGGTGCAGGGGGACATGAGTGGGACATGAGTGGGGGCCTGCTGGCAGGTGCCCCGCAATGCTGGGGGGTGGGGGTGCAGGGGGACATGAGTGGGGGCCTGCTGGCAGGTGCCCCGCAATGCTGGGGGGTGGGGGTGCAGGGGGACATGAGTGGAAGCCTGCTGGCAGGTGCCCCGCAATGCTGGGGGGTGGGGTGCAGGGGGACATGAGTGGGACATGAGTGGGACATAAGTGGGGGCCTGCTGGCAGGTGCCCCGCAATGCTGGGGGGTGGGGGTGCAGGGGGACATGAGTGGGACATGAGTGGGGGCCTGCTGTCTGGTGCCCCGCAATGCTGGGTGTGGGGGTGCAAGGGGACATGAGTTGGTGATCAGTAGTGCAAGGAGACATGTGCCTTTGCTGGGGGGCATGCCCATGTTGGGTGGGCTGCCTGCGGGACATGACCAGGGATGCAGGGTAGTCCCCTGTGGTGTGGGCTGCCTGCAGGGGCCGTGGAGGGTGTACAGGGGACACCTGGGAGGACCCACACTGCCAAATCACATGTAGGAATCCCCGGCACCCCTGAAATACACGTACCCTGCTGAAATCGCGTGTGAAAATTCTCGCGCACCCCTGAAATACATGCGCCCAGGCCAATCGGGTGTGGAACTTCTCGCGCACCTCTGAAATACACGCTCCCAGGCCAATCGCGTGTGGAACTTGTCACGCACCCCTGGAATACACGCACACGCTCCCCCAGGCCCGATCGCGTGTGGAACTTCTTGCGCACATCTGAAATACACGCGCCTATGCCAATCGCGTGTGGAACTTCTCGCGCACCTCTGAAATACACGCGCCCAGGCCAATCGCGTGTGGAACTTCTCGCGCACCTCTGAAATACACGCGCCCAGGCCAATTGCGTGTGGAACTTCTCGCGCACCCCTGAAATACACGCACACGCTCCCCCAGGCCCGATCGCGTGTGAAACTTCTCGCGCACATCTGAAATACACGCGCCCAGGCCAATCGCGTGTGGAACTTCTTGCGCACCCCTGAAATACACGCACACGCTCCCCCAAGCCCGATCGCGTGTGGAACTTCTCGCGCACCTCTGGAATACACACGCCCAGGCCAATCGCGTGTGGAACTTCTCGTGCACCCCTGAAATACACGCACACGCTCCCCCAGGCCCGATCGCGTGTGGAACTTCTCGCGCACCTCTGAAATACACGCGCCCAGGCCAATCACGTGTGGAACTTCTCGCGCACCCCTGAAATACACGCACACGCTCCCCCAGGCCCGATCGCATATGGAACTTCTCGTGCACCTCTGGAATACACACGCCCAGGCCAATCGCGTGTGGAACTTCTCGCGCACCTCTGAAATACACGCACACGCTCCCCCAGGCCAGATCGCGTGTGAGAATTCTCGCGCACGCGTGTTCCCGAAACCCGATGGTTTTGCGATCTTGATGGCTTTTCCTTGCGCGAGGGCGTTCTTGGGGGCGTAACTGGCACTGCTGCAGGGTCGCTGCGCCACTCTGCACCACGTCTGCTTTTGGAGGCGAGAATCCATGAATACGCTGTGCGCGGAAATTGATTTCATCGCACGCGGCTGGCGCAGACATTCGCACGGGCACGCTGTGCGCCAGGCGCGTGCGACACTTTTGTGAGGAATTCCATGAATCGGCCTGTAAGTCTGCATGCTCCGAGCATCTTCTTTTGCTTCACTGTCAGCGGGTGCAGGAGGGGTCAGAGTCTCTCCTTTGTAGAGTTTCACATCATTCAAGTGCAGCAGGCTCTTCTTCCTTTGAGTTTCACAGCGGTGGGAGCCACGCCCTCTACTAGGTACAGTCCTTCAAAGCGGGGCTTATTCCAAGTGCGCACAAAACCTTTCACAAGCACTTGGTCCTCTGAGTATGAACTGGGTTGCTTTAACAAGTCAATAGGATCAAGTGTTTGGCTGTCTTCATCAGTCTTCTTCGACCTTTCCCTCCGATTTGTAACCTGTGGAGAAATGAAAGAAACACAAGTGGTCATGTTTGTCATATAACCATGCATCTCATCAGCTAATATTTTTGCTATACTGTGGACATCAGTTTCTATTCCAGTGGTAGGAGCAAGGGGTATTCTCATGCTGCGTCGAGTTACTAACTCATGAGGAGTCAGATGGTGATATGAGCCAGGCTGATTTCTCAGGGCAAACAGATCAAAGGTTAGGCAATGTAGCCATCCCTTCTTCAGGGTTATTTTGATCCTGGCTATCCTGAATTTAAAGAGTCTGTTTAATCTCTCACAAATACCATTCGCCTGTGTGTGATAGGCAAATGAAAACCTAACCTTTATGCCCAATTGGAGAGTTATCTGTTCAAACAGTTGATTTACAAAATGCGGCCCATTATCAGACCGCAGGACTTTGCAGACACCTAGGAAACACCTCAAGTACGAGAAACTTGGTAGCACATGTGGCATCAGGGTGAGTACTTGGACCTGCCTCAATTAATCTGGAAAAGGGACATACTACCACTAACATATACTTATAACCATTGCATGTTTGCAACATGTACACATAATCTATATGCAAATCCTGAAAATGGCCTTTGGGTCTGGGAATCGCTCCTCTCACTGTTCACAAGATGTGCCCTGCTGTGAACTCTTGGCAACAGCTGTACTTCCCCCAAGTCCTTTTAAAATTGGTTGAATATATGTACTGTAATCAAAAACCCAGGCCCTGCAATAATTACATAGGTCTAAAAAGTGTTGCATTTCTCTTACTGTTTCAGGTGTAGGCGTTTTCGGGATTATTTCTGCTCTCTCAGGTGTCACTTTTCTCCCTTCTTGAGAGATTATCTGCCCTATATACAGGACCTCTTTCTGACAGTACTGTAATTTCCCTATGTCTACTTTATATCCTTTCTCTGACAATATGGTCATTAGTTGAACTGTGTCTTTTCTGCACCTTTCTTCTGTTTCTCTACAGACTAGTATATTGTCTACGTACTGAATTATTGTGCTCTCAAGTTGTACATTACCTAGGTCCATCTGAAGGACCCTATTAAAGATTAAGGGGGACTCACAGTACCCCTCAGGTAATCTTATATATTTCCAGTGCTGGTTTTAATATGAAAATGAGGTCAAATCTTGTGAGTGTTCACGAAGGGGAATCGAAAAGAAGGTGTTTTTAAAATCTATTACTGTGAAATATTTGGCTTTGGCTGGGATGTTACATAATATCGTAGCTGTATTTGGAACCGGAGGAAACTCTGCTTCGACTATATTGTTTAGGGGACGTAGATCCTGAATAAATCGACATTTATATTATAGGCGCTTATACAATTAGCAACAACTGTTTCAAAGCACCGACAGGGCAACAGGGTGGAGACAAGGGAAGGTAGACAATGAATTACAAAAAGATAAATAATTGATAAATAAATAATTGAACTAATAGTACACACAAATAATGAAAATAACAGGAAGCAGAGACAAACTATGCCTTGTGAGTGTTCAGAATGTGCAAGTGCAGAGGGGAGGAGGTAAGGGATAGGTGTTGTGGTGTTCATGGAGAAGTGCTCAGGATGAAGTGCCAATAAGAGCAGAACGTAAGTGCAACCTCTCGTGGGGAGAGTGAGCCTAAGTAAGTGCAGTAAATAGACAGCGGCTGGGATGAGAGATGTTGGGGGTCAGGGCCCTGAGGATACATAAAGGCCTGCACGCTAGTCACGCTACTGTATCATTAGCAGGGAAAAGAGGAGGAGAAGGAGGAGTTGGAGAGAAAGGTCTTGAGGCTTTTTTGGAACTTAAGGAGGTCCTGCTCAAGACGCAGAGGGAGAGGGAGGCAATTCCACAGGAAGGATCCCACCGACGAAAGTGATCGAACACCAGCTCTCTGTTAAGCAAACTGCTTCCCATGCAAGGAGTTGGTGCCAGAGGAATGCAGGAGTCTAGAAGGGGAGTATTTGCTCAGGAAGCATTGAAGATAGAGTGTTCCCCTGCCCCAGATAGCCTTTTGGATGGTATAGAGTGATTTGAATTGAATCCGTGCTAAGACCAGGAGCCAGTGAAGGCTTTGTTGGGCAGGAGAGATGCAGTCCCTGGGCTTGAGGCCAAGGATAAATCTCGCTGCCCTATTGTGGTTTAGCTAGAGGGATCGCAGGGTGGATGAAGGAAGATTAGGGGGAGGCTCAATAATCTGGCTTGGAGAGAACCAGAGCATGGGTAACATTGAGTCTTTCGGGGAAGGTGAGAAAGGGTGGAGTTCCATTGAGAAGGAAGAGCTGAAAGTTGGACTTCTTTACAATGCCTGAATTTGAGGGGTGAAGGAAAGGGAGGAATCAAAGATGACTCTGTGATTCCTGGCTTCAGAGGAGGGGGAAGAGGGGAGCAAACCGCTTCACATGCTCAATGACCGCCCTGATGTTTTCTTCACTGGGTGTACAGCCATTTTACATGGGGATTCTGATGGTATTATTATTCCCTGGCATATCAAAGTGGAAATGGTTTCAAATATGCCTTCATCTGCTTCTCTGGACATGGGGTATTGATTTGCTCATGGAAGAATTGCTCCATGCTTGAGCTTAATTTTAACTGCTCTAGTTCCTCTCAATCGACCCCCGTCATATGGACTGTTGGTCCATGAGATGGTTGCCACCTTTTCTAAATCTTCCTGGAAAAATGACGGTTTATTTTCACCAATCCCATTATCTGCAGTGTTTCCCTATTCTCACCTTTAATCCAATAAGTGAGACTTATGAAAAATACTAATTCACGGTCTTAATAGTCATCTCTAAGCAAGTCTTCATCTGTCAAATCTGTTTGTCTTTATCCTTCACCAAGAGCTACTACTGCTCTCGATCCTCTTCCCTCATCATCTTTCCAATGAACAACCAACCTTTCCTCTTTTCCCACTGATGCTTATAGTTGTAAAGGGATAACCTGTCCTTCTTCATCAGCCATAGGTATTTCTAGCCTAAACAGGAATTCATCCGGTATTCTCAATATTTTACCTACCAATCTAGGAAGCAATATATTCATTCCATACAAAAATACTTCTAGATCTAGAGGAACACCTAGTAATGCTTTTTGACCGCTACACGCAAATATGACCTCTCTCATCCATGTAACTTAACCCTGGAGTGGAACACACTATCCCTTTGTCAGTAAAAGATATGTTCCTGTTAGGTTTTGTCATCAAGTCACGTCCTAGTATATTAACTTGTGTCTGCCGGGAATACAACAGTGGCATAGACACATCATGTTCTCCTATAGAGATTGTTAATTCATCAGTAAAAGGAACTAAGCTCATAGCCCCAGCAAATCCCTGAGCATCCATGGCATTGTTAGACACTGGATACATCCCCTCTCGAACACAGGAATGAGTTGCTCCAGTGTCTAGAAGAAATGAAAATATTGTGCCTCATATTGTTACCCTGACCCTCGGTTCCTCTTGGGGGTCTGTTGTCACTGATAGTACTGAACACATCAGGTCACTCTGTGGGCTTTCCTATTGTGGATATAAATTAATCCCTGTGCCTGTGAAAGGATATCTGCCTACCACAGTCACACTCCCTATCCTGGGTGTGCATACTTGTGGAGCTCCTGTATTCACATTCCATTGTGGCACCATTGCTTGTTGTGTCTGTGCTTGCTGAGCCTATACTTGCTGTGTTTGCAAAGGTGCTTGCTGCGGTTGCCCTTGTGGCGCTTATGATTTCAACAGAATTTGTTGCACCTGCTGTATTTGCGGTGCATGTGTCTGATTTTGCCTGTGATCTTGGGCATAATATACCTGTGAGTCTGTATTATACTGTGGAGAATAGCCCATCGTCCCTCCTGGATCTTTCCTCTGCTTCTACATGTTCGGGCTATATGTTCTATCCTCCCACAATTCCATCTTTGTTGTAGCGGTCCCACATTAATCCTACGAACCCTTAGGGTTTTGAAATCCACCTCTTCCTCTTGGTCCATTCCCCCTACCTCTTGGCCTAAAATTATACCCACCTTGATCTATAGAATACCCTACATTGCTTGGCTGCGCAGGGTTTAATTCTTGTGTTGTCAAACCTTCACCACTTGTCAATACTGCTCCTTGTATGGCAAATGCTGACATTTTTGTTGAACTAACTTTGCTTCCTCCTGCTTTCTACTCTGTGTTCTTCTTGTTCTTCTCTCGTAATAATAGACAATGATGTATGATAGTCAACTGTATTTCTGGACATGGCTTCACCTCCAACACTAGCTGTTTCTTCATCTGCTGTTGCACTGGCTCGGGCAGTTCCTGTCATAAAATATGATAAAATAATCATACTGTTTTATCCCATGGTTCTCTCATCTCAAGAATCTCCTGAATAAAAGCAACAGGATCTTTGTCCTCACACATTTTCCCTGTCATAATCACGCCCATGTCTGATGTGTCAATATATAGTACTCTAAGCTCCCTCCATCTGTCTGCTCTGGAATTATTAAATGGCGCTCCATCGTGTGTCGTGTGTCGTGTTTTGCACTGTCACACTCGCACATCCTGCTAAGCTCCAAATTTCATAAACTTTCTCACCTAGGATGGCTGCTAGCAGGCCTTTTATGTCACCTACTGCTAACGTCATTTCTGATGTCATTCTTTCTAACTCATAAATCCATTTTCCCACACCTACAGTCAAACTAGGTAGTTTACATTTCAAATTATCTTGGTCCATTTGTGATTATGGAATATATTATGGTCATCCTCCCCCTTTCTCTAATAATTGAAATTATGTAACTCCTGGTTCACAATCATACCCACCTACACTTCTTGTCTTCCAGGTGGGGCTAGTTTCATCCATTTGTCTCCATCCTGGCAATGAGTTTAATCTACTTATATAACGTGGGGATATATCCCCTGCACTATGAAAAGATGCTGTCTCTGGGCACTTTAGAATTACTTCAAGTATATTTATTCCAGCTTCTTAGTTACAGTTACATATCTAGGACATATAAGGAATACACAGGACATTAGCTAGGACAACACCGGCTCCCATCACCCAGGCAGACCAGCTCTAACTGCCTCCACTCAGAACTCTCACTCAGAACATTCCATCATTCACTTGTCAACATTCCATGTGACATCACTAGCTTCATCATACCAGACAGACACTACACAACACACCTCCCTCCTTTAACCAACCACACTTACACTGAGCATATCACATACAGGGACTAGACAACACACCTCCCTCCTTTGCCAAACCACACCAGCACATGACACAACACACACAGACCGACACTTACACATCAAGTTCCCCACCATCCAGACAACAAACCAAAACATCCTACATTCTCGAAAACCCTTCACCAAGACAATACTCCCTCTGCCTGTTCCCGCCACAAACAGACAACAGGGCTCTCACCCCAAGGCCAAACCTGCCCAAGCACTGGGCTACTTCACCTACGTTCTGACACCACCACACTACTTCATCGCCACCTACCACCGGCCCCGTCTCAAATATCGCTGGTCTCCAGGTTGCCACCCTGGAACTCCAGCAGGCCTCTAGACTGCCAATCTAGAGCACAATCGGGCCTCAAAGCCCCCAAAACGCCAACTACAACCTCACACCAGCAAGAAACTGCCACACAGTGGAAACACATCACTCAGTTCACACACATACGCATCAACTCGACCAAACAAGCGCATTCCGCCAGACCACATTGTAAAAACCTACCAAACACATTGGGAACGGTGGCCACACACTCCCAATGCCATCAACAACCACTGGTATAGCTAAACACTCCAATCCGCTCAGATGATATTCTCACACAGTTCAGAACATTGAACCCCCAATATAGAACAGGTCCACGCTCAACACCACAAGTAACATGAAAAACAACTGTCTCATCACCTTAGGGCACCAGCACACTCCATTCCAATAGGCCATTGCCAGGCGTCCCCAGCCATGCACCCTCATCTCCAGCTACAACCTTTCCCCCGTGACGAGAAGGGCAACAAACCCTAGAGGAGACGTTACCTCCCCTTAGAACAACCACATCGCTGTTTAACCTTCACCAAACTTTAATGAACTCCATAAACCCAACCATTGTCCAAACATGAATTAGGCAAACCCAACCTCCTTGAGCTAAAACAGCTGGGCGCTACCTCGTCTTGAACAACCACATGGCTGTTCGACTTTTACCAAATAACTAAATAGATAAACTCCATAAACCAGACCAATAACAAGTTAATAGCTCTTTAAAGCCATCAGATCATACGTCAACCATGCATTGCATGCCGCAACACTTGTATCTAAATCGTCTTCACACCGTACCCACTTGCTCTCTCGCATGTCCAAAACAACTAACACACATACTCCAAGCTCACTGCGAGTGCAATCCATTGCCAAGATCTCACTGACTCTCTCCATCCATACAGTAACCTTGCATATTATATACAGTGTCGTCAGAGATAACATGCATTCCAAACCCATTGAATGCTGTAACCGTATGCTTTGCTTTACATTAGACAAAACAGCAATGAAACATATGCATTTGACACAAAATGCCATACCCATATCTTGCTGCAATTAAAGCACAACACCAAAACCTACGCTGTTATGAGCCTAAGAATCAATAGCTTTTTAAGACTCTAAAGCATACCTAAAAGTCCATAGTCCTCGACAGGCACTACTTTAAACGTATCCATTCCAACCCTACCAGTCCATGTTGCATTATGCAACTCTAATTGCTGCAAATCCTGTAAATGGGTTAAGCTAAACATGCACACACAAAAACCTGCAAATCATCAAAATGAGTTAACTCTACAATGTTATAGACACACACACAAATGGATTTATAGCTTGCAGCACTCCCACAAACCCTATTCAAACCTCTACTGCGTTTGGGGAAACTCATACCTTCATCTTTGCTCTATGCCTAAATAGCTTACATTCCATTCAACATATATTCCTCTTACTAATGTATGTACTCTTCCTCATAAGAAACCACCTTAAATTCCTGCTGACAGGATACTCGAAAACCCTAACACCGGAAGAGACTACACGTTGCACAAACCTTCCTAGCCTTACACAATCATCAATGTAAATGTTGACAAGCTGCACGACTCCATGAGCAGCCCTGGATTCACCTTTGCTCCAGGTAAATATAAGACTTCAGTAAAAGTCACACGGAGCACAACGTGTCCTCCTCCACACAGTATAGAACACAGTCACCTTTAATAGTTGCCCGCTTCAGTACGTCTCACCAACTGAGACGTAGCGGCTCCCAAAGGGTTCCCTTCCACACTACATCAATGACATCACTGTCGTTGGCCGCTACTGTACACCTCACTAATTGGCGGAGGGGCATCTGTTCCCCAAAGCCACTGCTGCTCGCTGCTTTCATCCTTTTTACGTTCCTTCCATATCTGACCACGTGACCGGTTACGTTGCTTCTGGAAACCAGGACCTTTCCCAGATACTACCACTGCTAATGGGCCTTCCGTGCGGCTTCCAGGGATGGAACGTTAGGGACTAAGCGTCACTTTCCTTGTTCACTGAACGTTGCTACAGAGCTACGCATGCAGCTTCTAGGCACGGAACGTTAGCAAACACAGTTACAGCTCTCCGCCAATTCCCCTTGCATCTCGTATGCCGTCATCATAAACATCTACCTTGCAAGGCACAGCAGAGCTATGATGGCCAACTGTCAACCACAGATTCTTCCTTAGAACCATTAATTTCTCGGGGAGCACATGTCCACATCTGTTCCTCACAGAGACCGGAGCCTCTCTTCACTTTTAAGGCCACTCCAAACCCCTGGACCGAGCACTCCCAGAACCACTGGGGTGCAAATCCTTTCTCCCAAGAGGGGGGGCCAGCTCCATCCGCTCTGCCTCCAGCAGATCCTAATATCAACATGAAGAATTCCCCTCTCCTTGTTCTTGGGAGCCTGGTTACTTCTCACCACTCCTTCATGTGCCCCAGCTCACCATCCAACCCAAAGTGACTCATCCCTGGTGGGACAGGAGTCTATTTTCGTTCTCCGCCCCTGCATCCTCGGTGATGGAACTTACTGTCTTTGGGGGCGGTGTTGTCCTTCACCTGTTGGCTGTCCCTGTGCTTCCTGCACCCCCTGCAGCGGGTTCATTTGCCTTCCTTTCCAGCCTGGTGCACGTAGGTCCAACTTCAAAAGACCGCCTCGTCGCCAATGAAAAGATGCTGTTACCGGTCACTTTAGGATTACTTCAAGTATATTTATTCCAGCTTCTTAGTTACAGGTACATATCCAGGACATATAAGGAATACAAAGGACATTACCTAGGACAACACCGGCTCCCATCACCCAGGCAGGCCAGCTGTAACTGCCCCCACTCAGAACTCTCACTCAGAACATTCCATTATTCACTTGTCAACATTCCACGTGACATCACTAGCTTCATCATACCAGACAGACACTACACAACATACTGCATGACCGTGCTGGTGGTCATTTAGAATATGGTGTCATTTCCGCTATTTTTTCTTTTGGGTCTTCTAAATCTGACAATTTTACCCATCTTTCTATGCTTGGGTGTATCGAAAAACCACAGGCTCCTTCTCCATGCGCTCCTTTGCTTTCTTCTCTTTCTTCGTCTGACGTCATTATATCACAGCTTGTATGACTGTCGTCCCTTTCCACGTCATCATGAAGTAGACTACTTAAGGACATTGTTCTATGCTTGTCCATCTTTATGTGATCCAATCTTCCTCCTGTTTTCTGTGGTGGAGATCCTTCAATACTCCCCTTGGTTTTATAACCATCTTTCTCTCTCGTTTGCCTATATAAATCCCCAATCCTTTTCCCTATGCCTTCTGCTTCATGTTCATTAGCCCATATCTGTATTCTTGGTCCACAGTTCCCTGCGGGGCTGATGTGACCCACTCTCTTCTTTCCATCGTTCTCGTGCTTCAATTGTACTGAGCATCTATTAACCATGTGATCTGCTTTGTCATCCCTTTGTCTCCTACTCCTTCTAATTTCTACTTCCCTTCTTCTAATCTACCTTTTCTCTTCTTCCTCTCGCCTTCTTTGCAACCTATGTTCTTTCAATCTTTCAATCTCTGTGTTTCTATTTCGTCACGTTTCTTCTCCTCTATTCTCTCTTTTTCTTTCTTTTGTTCTTCGTACCTTTTTCCTTTCACTTCCTCTCTTTTTCCTTCTCCTCATTGTATGCCCTTTCTCGTTCCTTTTCCTTCTTTTCTCACTCCTCTCTCGCACCTCTTTCGCTAACATCGTCGATGCCCTTTGCATCTAACTTGAGTAATATCTGTCCACCTATCCAATTGTTCTGTACTATTGTCACTTCTTTTGCTTTGTCCTTCCCTTCTTTTTGTCTTTTAGCTTCTTCTATCTCTATTTGTCTGTCCCTTCTTTTGTCAGGCTCTTTATATTCATCACATGCTTACAAATGTTTGCGTTGTTTAATCTTGCTCTCTTTCTTGTTGTCCTCACTGTTATAAATGGGAGGCGCATATGTCAGATTAACATACCCTACCACTGCTTTTAACTCCATTAAAGGATAAAATCCCTGCTTGTATTCAGTTGTATTCTCATCTTTAGGAGGAGAAAGAGTAGGCAAGGGCGGTACGTTCTCCCCTTTATACTGATTAAGGATCCACTTCTTTTCATGCGGATCTTCATTCTCGCTTTGATACATCTCCCATAATTCTAAAATGGCTAACCTTTTCTGTAACTTCTTCCCTGTATATGCAGCATGTAAGTATGTTGTCATGTGTTGCAACACTGTTCTTGATAATGAACCTTCTTGAGGCCAAGGGACAAACATTTTGACAGCCATGCTGTTTACCTAATCGGCATGGTATTTAATTATCTTGGGTGTCTATCTCGGTAGTGTTTTGCACAGGTGTAGCAGTGGATCGTCCCCCATAATTACAAGCCATTTTCAACTGTCAATACTTACTGCTTTGTTATTTCATTTATTACTTTTAATCAATTATACTGCAACAATCAATTCGGGCAAGAACCCTCAATCGCCACCCATAACCAAAAAGAAAAACAATAGTTTAACCAATTTTAAAGCCTATACAATAATGTTCTCTTTTTCCCTTCTTTCATGGTCCTATTGCTGTCCTGCTATTATATTTATTGACACTTTCAGAATTTTATTTCACTTACAATTTTTTCTCAACTTTTATCCTCCTCTGATGTCATTCGTGTGATTTTAGAGTCTGATAACCAACTAGATTATTACTATCGTTTTATCTCTCTTAGTTTAAACAAATCAAACGTTTTACACTGAGATAATTATAACTCCAAACAAATGTGAACTTTAATTTTCTGTGATCGTCTTCTTACTTTCTCTAGTAAAGGTATGTCATATCAGTTTTACCCCATCTTGGAGTTTGACATGCATTATTCATCTCGGTCTTGCCTCAGGAATTCCGAAAAAATACCCCACTTGGAGTGTAATGCGTGCCCTTCTGCCCTCTTAGAACCAGGGATCGTGGTATCTCTCTCTTTATTTTCAAACCAATCCCATCGCTATATATATTCACACATGCAATGCAACCCCTCGCCTTTATTTGCTACTTTCGTTGCTCTACTTACATCCCTTGCTCAGCTCGAGTCCCTCGGTATCGACTCTTCACTAATCGACCAGATGGCCTTACGTCCGCGGGGCGCCTGAAGGCACTGGACAGGAATTTCTTCAAGGGGCACCTGCCAAATGTCTCGTTTTCACACATGTGTTTTTTCTCCGTTTTTCACAGGAATCTCTGCGATCTTCTGGCTAATGGTGGAAGATGTAAAAAATTGGAGAGTCTGGAACTGGGCACGGGAGTCTGGACCAGAGCCATCGCCACTGTTACCAAAATGTGCAGTAGCACCTGGAGCAGTCCAAATGCCAGATGGAATGACCAATAAACGATCTCAGGCCCAAATAACCAGACAGATTGAAAGAATATGGCAAAATACTACTTTATAATCAGCTGAATAAAGTAGGGAAACCTGCTGAACAAACACATTACAGCTTACTCACTCTCAAATTACATTTAAATTACACAAAAGGTTTATACCTAAATGTATGCCAGCTATGACGTCATCCTATGCAACAAATAGTAAAAACCTATTGGGCGGAGGGATTGGTTAAGGAAACATATATACTTATACTTTGTTTTGGTGTTACTAACACAATTGGCTGCCCCTTATCTGGTAGGCATGCCTAAAACTACTTTTGACTATGTATAATACAGATTAATAGCAACGGAGTGGCTTCTGCAAAAATGTATGATCCATTGCTACGTAGGCCCTCATGATTGGTTGGCATCCTTTCCCAACTTTGGACATTGGCTCGTTAGCAGCACGTAAGCAAAGCAAAACCCAGGTGCAGGGAAAAATGTCAGACCACTGGCCACTTGGCCCATTAGTCTACCATCTCTCATCAGTTAAACGCTAAGCCAAGGCTTCTTCTTTATAGCTGACCTTGCTGACTGTTCTCTTCCGCGGGACTTTTTAGGGAGTGAAGGTACGTTGCCATCTTCGTCTGGAGCTTAATGAATAGGCCTTGTTTTCCAGTCTTGCATCACATGTGAGGAAACCACAATTCTGTCCATTTTGCCCTTTATTTGGTGCTATTTAATTCATTTATACAGGGTGTTATTACTCCTCTTGGCCTCTGGAGACTTGGTTGCTCCGTTTTGCATATGCTTTCTACATCTCTGATTTTTCAATATTTGGCACCTGCAAATGTTCACTCATTTGCTTAATATAAGAGAAATATGTTGTGCAACTGTTGCTTATCCTCTTCAACTCCTCTTGTTCCTTGCAATTGCATCTTGCTATGGCATCCTTGATCCTGAGCCAAGCAAATACCCTTTGTTCTTTGTACGATGCTGTTTTCCAGCGCCTGTCAGCTCTGCAGCCATGGTATAACTCCTTGGTCCCTCTCACTTACTATTCTACAAAACTGGCATCCATCTTTTCATCATGGCTGCTTTGTCCATGTTATATTTTCTACTGCAGCAAGCTTCTATGTGTCTCATCTACCTTGTGTTTCTACGTATGTACATCTACTGCATCTCTTCTCACTTATCTTCTCAGTGTATTTGATTTCTTCGTACTTGCATAAAAGTTACTTTGTTACTTCAGTTCTCAGCTTCATTCTTTAAGTATTTGCATATCGTTTCAGTACGTCGCAGGGTCTTCTCTTTATGATGTCACGTTGCACCTGTCAAACTTTACTTACAGCACTTTTTTGTTCAATAGTCTATGCAGACATCCGTCTACCATGTCAGTGCGAGGGTTCCTTTGATGCGGTTGTCTAAGTGCATAATGTCTCTCATATCTTTAATGATGGATTGGGATGATATCAGGTATCACACACAGTGCCTTCTTGTTCTTCCAATATGATGGAGGTAAGGGGTCGGGCACTGGATATGAGGTGTACATCTGCCTCTCTACATTAGCATCAACAATGAATAGTGTTGAAAGTAAAGTTCAGAGCTTCTTCTAGCTCTCTGGCTTATAATCAACTCCCCTTTTCCAAGTTCAAAGTAGTTCATCAATTGCAGTGCTTCCCTTGCTCAAGAGTTAAAATCTCCCACCTTTCAAACAAAAAGAGGTACATTTTTCCAGCATTCAAAATAAAACTTGACTCCAATAACACAACAAAGTCTTTGCACCACACAGGATTGGTTACAGGTGTTTTCAGTGGCTTTCCATTCAGGGTCACTCGGTCTAGGCAAAGTTGTAGGACCACACAGTCCCCCCATTACAGGTCATGCAATCGGAACCCTTCCTTGTCTGCCTTTCCTTCAACACCTGTCCACTGCTTCTCCTCAGCAGTGAGGTTTGCCTCAGTCATATGTGTCACACTCTCCTGACACTGTACTGTGGCTTGGTTAACCACCTTGCACTTGTTACACCTCCTGATATTTCAAAGTGCCCAAGTAATTCCCACTTGTTTTCAACTCGTTTGGTATTCAAATCAGCTTTAACTTGCTTTCAATTATTTCCGGATTCAGAATGCGCTTTAAGTTGATTTTAATTTGTTCCGTATTCAAAAAGCGCCTTAACTTCATTCAGCATCACTGCCTATCAGCCAAGTGTTTCCTCTCAATCTGGTTTCACTCACCGATCAGTCTTACAGCTCTCACGAGTCCTTGCGCTGCCACAGGTTCCTGTTTCTTCAGGTGTTTAATTGCATCTTCTCCCGGTGGTCTCCTTGTGGCTGGTGCACACCCAGCAATGCTTCCACAGTGAAGTAGGATATGTAGGACTGTGTCCTTCGGTCCAGCTGGCCTCCTCCTCACTGCTTGCCACTGGCCTCCAGCTTCTTCTGTTACTGCTTCCTGCTGCATTCACTCTGCACTGCTTCACGTACCTTCAGCGCTCCTCCTGCCACGCTGCCACACCGGAGAGTTTTCCCTCCCCCAGACATATTCACCCCCAGGGTCGGGATCCAAAAGTGATGGCCTTTCCCTGGCCACCTGAGAAGAGGATACTAGGGGAAAAGAAGTGAGGACAGCCTCAGGTTCCTCATAGCACCCACCGACTCTGTATCACCGCTGTGAAACATTTCGGGTCTGGGCCCTACATTAATACAACAAACATTATTCAAATAAAATAATCCCTAGGGATGGGGCCCATCAAAGAATCCTGATCCCAGATGCATAGTACACAATTTGTGGATTTCCTTAAATCAGACATAAGCTGCAAAGAGGGACCTAGATCCTATAAAAAGGCAGGCCTTTTGCTTCGGAAAGTTGAAGGGATTAGGAGGATGAGCTAAATCAGAAATGGCTGGAGAGGAGAACAGAAAGAGCTAGAGCAGGAACTAGAGAAGGAGACAGGACCATGGAGGAGAGACCTAGGTGATGTGGGGAACTGGATTCAGGAGCCTGGAGTGGAGACCCAGGTTCCTGGGGTAAGTGACTGATCGGGGACCTCATGGGCGGTGAATATTTTCAGTGCAGGGTCGCACATAGATGGAGCCCAAAATAATTCAGGTGGGTTCTGACGGGGTTTCCTCTTGAACATTTCTTTTTTAATAATGTGCAGAAATTATGTATTTTCTTATTGAGAGAAATTGGTTAAAAGCCATACAATTTATAATTGGTTTTCTAGGGAAACATGACAAATATCAGTACATTTCATGATTCCCGGACAGTCCTGTCTGGTGAATATTTTCAGTTATGAGACCAAATATTTCCTCAAATTAGTGCGAGCAACCGGGCTAAGCGAGGGAGTCCAAAACAATTAAGAGTTACAGGGAGTTTTCCACCCCAAGAGACATTTTATTTAAATAATGTGCTGAAATTATGCATTTTACAGCATAATTTATGAATCAAAATGAGGTAAAAATCCATATAATTTACAGTTGTTTCTCTAACGTAGTACATGAAAAAATTCAGTAAATGCCACATTACCAACAGCACACTACATAGGAGCACTTTATACCATTTTCACACGGTTGCAGACACAACATATCGATGCCAGTAATGGTCACTGTAAATCCCATGCATGAGGATCCATCCACAACCTATCTATGCCATTAATGTTCAGTGTAAATCGCTTTAATGAGGCTTCTGCCACAGCCTACCTATGCCAACAATGGCCATGGTAAATCACATTGATGAAGCTGAAGCCACAATCTTTCTATACCAATAATGGTCACTGTAAACCACATGCATGAGCTGCTGCCACTATCTCCATTTGCTAGAAATCGTCACTGCAAACTGTATGCGTGAAGCTGCTTAGACAATATTTCTATGCAACTAATTGCCAATGCCCACTGTAAATCCCTTTTACAGTGACGAACCATACACACACACACACACACACACACACACACGAACGCACGCACGCACGCACGCACGCACACACGCACGCACGCACACACACACACACACACACTTCAAATATAAACCCCATTTTGTTCTACTAAAAACAAACATGCCTGTGTTTAAAACAGCACACAAGTTTTACAGGCCCATTTAAGTATAGCAAGCGCTCTATACGGCTCTACTAATCATTTTTGAAAATAGTAAAAGCGCACAAATGCACCCGCACTGTCCACACATTCATATTTCCCATTGGCGCTGGAACATGACACTTGTTTTGCCAGCTTCTATTTTAAATGGTTCCATGGTCCTTACAAACATACATGCCTGGGAATTAATGCCCTTGCCGCATCAACAACAATGGCGTGCCTGAAACCATCCTTTTTATATTAAATCCATATAAAATCATGTCAGTGATTGCCCTAGAACTATATTCAAACTCTCTAAAACTCCTATCATGCCGTGACATAAATTAGCACGCCTAGATTTATATTCATAAAACTCTTAGCACCACATGAGTCACGCAATCTGCGAAGCTTTATATTCCACCTCTACCAAACTCTCAAACACGCAGCACCACCCACTTACGCGATATTGAGTAATATTGATATAAAGAAAATGGATTGCGATATAAAAATGACCGATAATAATTTGATATCAAAAAGGATATCAGAAAAATATCCAATATCGAGGGGGGCGCTGTTGCGCACGGCTAAAATGGCCGCCTAGGTGAAGAGCTCCGGCTCGACTGAAATCCTTTTCACTAATTAATCCTTCCAGGTTAGCGTTGGCCGACGCACAACTGCAGAATATTGCCGCGGAATACCCTTGGAAGACATCCTGCAAAGGCTGTGCGAGTGGACCATGGGACGGCGGAGCTGTCATCGTTTGTACCGGCAGCGCCTGTAGAGCCGGGGCCTGGCCGCTGGTGGGCTCCAAGCGATCCACACTCGAGCCCGGGGCTCGCGGCGGCTGCGCGGCCTGGTGGGGGAGGGGCAACTTGCCCGAACACGGACGCTGCCTGAGGACGGTGACGCACCACTCATTCTCACACTGGACCGATCGGCGGGGTGAGAGCAGACCCCCTCGTCCCGGACTTCGGGCTGCAGGAGAGATCAAGCGAAGAAACGCCGCGACGACGACGCCAGCCCCGTGAATCCGGTCCCGCCCGCGGCTAGGCCCAGCTGGGACGTAGCTGGTCAAGTAAGTGGACAGACCAGGGAGGTGGATATACAGGGGGCCAGCACCCTCCGCAAGGAACATCCGTGCCACGGGAGCGGGGGCGAACGATTCAGTTTTGGGACGACGTTCCACCAAAGACTGAGGAGCGCTACGAGGCGCCAGGAATAAACATCCTATTCACGGACCCCCCCGGGTGCAAATACTTCCTGCGCTGTCGGACGGCAGCAAAATCCGCCTGGACGCCAAACAGACCCCGTGCTCCCATACACGCTGTGATAGACCCTGAACAGTGAGGTCCAGAGGACCGCTTAATCCCATTACTCATCCACCTCCGCACGGTGTGGGCGGTGGGGGCACTACATTACATCCCAGTTGAGGAAGGCAGTAGACAGCCGGAGAAGCTGCAGGCCAGAAGTACTCCTGGATCCCCTTGATAGAGGGGTAAAGACAAGGCGACGGCCGAACGCCAAACGCCAAAACCTTTTACCCAACATACTCAAGGCCAAGGCTTTGCTACATACGAGGACCGTGGAGGCCCACGGCAGCGCCCCAGGGACGAGATTGTACACCCCGGTGCCCACCCCCCAGCCTGCATCGCGGTGCACCAATAACTCGTAACATAACCGCTGCTGATGGTCATAGGTGGCCGGCAGCATACAGACGTGGGAGAGCACAATCTACCCTGGGAGTTGCAACGCCACCCAATGGGCCGCACTGACAAGAAAGCTGCAGGGACGATAAAGACCGGCCCAATGGATTCCTACACAAGCTCCCAACAACAGGAGACACCAGGAGGGGCAGCACAAGCATCCGATGCTCAAAACACAGATCCACTGGATCGCTTGGCTACAATTGTACAGAATGGGTTCCTGGCAGTCAATGTGAAATTAGACAACATTGTGGCGACGATTGGCTCCTTGAAAGCGCGAGTGGAGAAGGAAAGTGCACGCATCTCAGAGGCAGAAAACAGGATAGGTGTAAATGAAGACGTGCTCGCACAACATGGTCGTGACATAGCCTCACTCCAGACAGAACTCTGCAAGACGCAGAACAAGTGCGAGGATCTCGAATCCAGATCCCGCAGAAACAACATCCGTATTGTTGGAGTGTCAGAGTCGTTTGGCAAGGGCTCCATGGAGAGAAGGGTGGAAGAGCTATTGAAATCTGTACTAGGGGAAGACTCCCTATCCAATCACTTCCTCGTTGAAAGGGCCCATCGCACCCTGGCGCCAATCCCCAAGCCGGGCACTCCACCCCGAACCATCATTGCGCGTCTCCGCAACTACAGGGACAGAGATGTGATCCTGCGATTAGCAAGAGAAAAGGGGACACTACACCATGAAGACAACAGAATACATATATATCCGGATTTTTCTGCAAATGTACAGGCACAACGCAGATCCTACGAGATGGTTAAAAAGCAACTGCGACTTCGTAATACACCATATGCCTTGATATTCCCTGCAAAAATGAGAATTCAACATGGTGGCAGAGCCCACTTCTTTGAACACCCCGCAGAGGCACTGGCATATGTCGAGGCCTTCATTCCGCTGCCCCCAAGAGACCGCGCAAGCGACCCAAATGCTAGACCCTGCCCGGGTGAGGGCAGAGGTGATCCGGTGGATGGTAAGACACCCCCCCACAAGTTGCACTATGTTTCTGTTTTACTACACTGTCGGCACAGCTAAACTGAACTGAAATCCGAGGTAATCGGGCCGTAGAGTCTCCCGCATGGGCGGCCAAACGGCTGAGCATTGCTTTGCGACGATGCACCCTCAGGAACGTTCCAATCAGTTACTTGGGATCATCGTCAAGTTGGGGCAGATGATGTGGGTGGTGGGAGGGGTAGGGCTAAAGGGTAAGTTCTCTTGTTGGTATCACCGCCCAGACGAGTTTCAGTCTGGGAGGGAATTGTGCACAGTTGAAGGTTGTAGTTTGTTTGGAAAACGGTCTCACAAGTGCTGGCACCGCCTCAGTCCTGAATGCATGTGCATCTATGGTTGTCGAAACTTAACACAATCCACACACATAGATAATGGGGGACGGGCTAAAGGTTAAACTAATGACGTGGAATGTCCGAGGCCTAAACAATCCAATGAAAGCCAGAAAAGTGGGCAATTATGTCAGTGGGCACGGGCCCCAAATTTTAATGCTGCAGGAAACGCATGCACAGGGCACGGTTAAAGATCAAATACTGGTGAAATGGGGTAAGCATCGGTTTTCCACGAACTACTCCTCACAATCCAGGGGGGTAAGCATTCTGATCCACAAATCGCTAGGGTTCATTGAAAAAGGCCACCTGTTGGACTCGATGGGCAGATATGTGCTGGTCTGGGGGGAAATCGCTGGCGAACAGATGACCCTGGTAAATACCTATGGCCCTAATCTCGAGGATCCAGACTTTTACTTGCATATATTTGAAATTCTTGCTAAACATGAAGCAACAAACATAATATGGGGAGGCGACTTTAACGTTGTGCTGGACCAGGCCCTGGACAGGTCAGCCAAGACGCCTAGGCCACCATCTACGACGTCGCTAGCTTTGAAACAGATAGTGCAGCAGCTGTCCCTTGCTTGTGCTGCATCCAACAAGCAAACGGTACACATTCTATTCCTCTGTACATGACAGCGAGTCGCGTATCGACTATTGGTTTATTCCCTCAAGCACTTCACACGCCTTGCAGAGTTGCGAAATTCTCCCCCGTACCCTATCTGATCATTCCCCGGTGACCATGGAAATCATTATCAGGGGCGCCCCTAAGCCGGCTAGGAGGTGGAGAATGCCTACTGGTATATTAAAAGACCCAAACGTAGTGGAAGGCCTGCACACAGACATTGCCGACTTCTTCACAAACAACATTGGGTCTGTGGACCATATCTCATCAGTCTGGGAAGCATTCAAGGTGTGGGCAAGAGGGGTCCTAATATCTAAAACAACGGGCCTACTGAGAGAGGTACGCCGAGACCTGGAGAGGGTGGAAAGGGAACTAACCGTATTGGAGGAGACTTATAGCCGGACGCATGGTGGAGATACCCTTGCCGAAATACATAAATCCCTTAGGGAATTTGATAAACTGGCAACGAGGGAGGTTCACTATATAGCAGCCCCTTCCAGAGCCCGGAGATACGGGGAGGGGAACAAGGCTGGGAAAATGCTGGCCAATCTGGTCAAGCAGGAAAACAATGTGGCCCCGATTGCGTCGATACTCACGGCGCAAGGCGTGATGATAACAAGTGAACAGGGAATAAATGATGAATTTGTACAGTTCTATAAAACACTGTACATGAACCGAGATAGGAAATTCCCTGATGAGATCAAAGCCTATCTGGCAGCCTTGGATCTCCCTAAACTCACAGAAGAAAACAGACACATATTGGAGCAACCTGTCACGGCAGAGGAGCTCTCTGAGGCGATCAAGGGGCTTACGTCTGGCAAGGCGCCGGGCTCGGATGGCCTGGGAGTGGAATTTTACAAGGAATTCCGGGAAGAACTGGTCCCAGTCCTGCTGGAGGTATGGGGGGAGGCTTTGGGTAAACAAACCTTGTCACAAACAATGCGTGAGGCCATAATAACTGTGTTGCCCAAGCCCCGCCGCCCGCCACAAGACATGTCATCCTATAGACCCCTGTCTCTAATAAACGTAGATGCCAAAATCTTTGCGAAAGTGCTGGCAAACCGTATGCTACCCATCACGCCAACACTAGTACATGTTGATCAAAGCGGGTTCATTCCCCAACGGTCCACCGCCCTCAATTTGCGTAGGCTATTTGGCATAATGTCACAGATCAACCCAAACAAACAGGCAGTGGTGATATCCCTGGACGCCGAGAAAGCGTTTGACTCGGTCTCCTGGGAATATCTGTTCTCTGTGTTGGAGGCATTTGGGGTTGGCCCATATTTCATCCGATATGTCAAACTGCTTTATACAGCTTCATGTGCGAAAGTACACACAAATAGAACCATGTCTCAATTGTTTGAACTAGGCAGGGGCACCAGACAGGGGTGCCCCTTCTCCCCTATACTTTTTGCTTTAACAATTGAGCCCATGGCGTCGGCGATAAGAGTGAGGCACGATAGTAGAGGCATAACACTGAAGGGAGCCACCCAAATAATATCATTATATGCGGATGATACGCTACTCTATGTTCGCGAACCTGACAAAAACATCATACCCATCATGACAGATATTAACGAATTTGCAGAATATTCTGGATACAAGGTCAACAACTCCAAATCAGAAGTGTTCCCACTCACCCCTTCCACAAGATGCCGTTCATATCTGCGGCCTTAAATGGTCTGCACATCACATCAGATACCTTGGTGTACTAGTCTCCTGTAATAAACAAACATTATACATCGACAATCACGAACAGGTGCTACACACACTACAAGTCAAATTGCAGACATGGAGGCGTCTCCCAATTTCATTACATGGTAGAATTGCCATTCTTAAAATGATTGTACTACCGAAATTGTTATATCTATTTGTAAATATCCCCATATGGCCGGGGAGAGAATTCTTCTCTAGACTCCGCTCGATGGTGGTGTCCTTTCTGTGGGACGGGAAGTCAGCCAGAATCAGCTGGGAAAAGATGACAGAGCCATATGAGAAGGGGGGGCTAGCTGCACCAGACTTTGAGCTCTATTATACCATATCACAAGCACAATTTGCAAAGTACTGGTGCGGTGACTGGGACAACTCCCCTCACACGCAAATAGAAGAATACACTACCGAGCCCACCAACATTGGGTCAGTGATCTTCAACACCAGACATAAAGACTCCTGCGAGTTTGACCCCGTGAGTTGCACAGTAAAAGCCTGGGGAGTGATATACAAAAGGCTGAAAATAGAGAATCTGTATAATCCTGAGGTGCCCCTGTGGAATTACCCTGGCCTCCCCCCCACGTTCGATACTGATATACAGGAAGCCTGGGACCCTGGCAAGGAGATGAAAATAGGCGATATGTACCTAGAGGGGTAATTCGTGACCCTGGAGGTGTTCACTAGGGCCATAGGAGGTGTGCAGCTCAGGACACTGCAGTACCATCGAATGAGATCAGCGTATCATAGACGCTGGCCGTCATTCCCAGATGAACCCCCTTCCCACCCGTGTGTGCAGTCGGTCACATCGCGGGACGGGCTGGGAGTTTCCAAACTTTACAAGGCAATACAGACTCACTCCGCAGTGGTAAGCCAGGCGAGGGAGAAATGGGAGATGGATATGAAAACGCCAATAACAGAAGAAAGATGGGCGAGATACTGTGCATTAACAAAACGAGTCTCCCTTAATGCCGGGCTTCGATTAATACAATTTAAAATCCTAAACAGACTGCATTACACTCCTGCCAGGATAGCTACATTCACACCAGACGATCCAGGCAAATGTCCCAAGTGTGGGTCTCTGGCAGCGGGGTCCTATCATATGTACTGGGAGTGTCCATCTGTGATGCGGTTCTGGGAGAAAGTTGCGGAAATGTTACACGAAGTCACACAGATTCCCCCGCACCTGACCCCACAAAAATACTTATTTCGGGATATAGGCAAATGCTCCGAAAAACGTAGCAGATTGTTTAATGTGTCGTGCGTAATAGCTAAAAGATGTATACTAAAGGTATGGAAGGGCACGGCTGCCCCCACCATGGACGTTTTTCTACGTGAACTAACTTACATCAATGAATGCGAGGAGCAATACATAATGTCCCAACCGAGTATGAGCAGGCCGAAAGACATTTGGGGCCCATTCAGGTCATACCTCTGTGATATGCTTTCCGATACTGAAACAACTGTTTAAACGACGACTGTTATATATTTGTTTAATAACAATAATGCTATGTATGCTACATCATATTGTGTTTATTAAGTGCCACTGCAATTGTTGAGACCTCAATAAAAACATGTTTTAAAAAAAAAGAAAAATATCCAATATCAAAAAACATTAGCTCTAAGTGTTGTAAAATCATATCAAATCCATATAAAATCATGTTGGCGATCCCCCTAGAGTTATATTCAAACTCTCTAAAACCCCTATCAAGTCGTGATGTCATTTAGCGTGCCTAGATTTATATTCATGAAACTCTTAGCACCGCGTGATGTCACCCAATCGGCCTAGCTTTATATTCCATCTCTATAAAACTCTCACTCACGCAGCACCATCCACTCCCCCATCATCGCCATATCACCAAACCTAAACACTCACCATCTATCTCCTCACAACTCACTTTGCACTTGACCAAGAAACAGGGACATGCTCTCTCCCATAATAAAATCATTTTGATATACACTTTATATGATTTTGAAATAAACTTTATAAACCCCTGTAACTACTGAAGAGCTTAGGAATGCAAGAGTAATGAAATGTGGGAGGAAGGAAGGAAGGAAGGAAGGAAGGAAGGAAGGAAGGAAGGAAGGAAGGAAGGAAGGAAGGAAGGAAGGAAGGAAGGAAGGAAGGAAGGAAGGAAGGAAGGAAGGAAATGGGTGTGAGGAAAAGGCATGAAAAGATGAGAAGTGGAAAGTGATAACGTGGGGAATAGCTCTTTCTGAGTAGAAACATGATGAAAGGGTAAGTTAGTGAAAAGGTAGGACTTGTGGGTTAAGGAGGAAGTGTGATAAAACATAAATAAGGCAAACAATAAAGATGGGTTTAAATGAATGTATGAGCTAGGAAAACAAATACAATGTGAGGATGGAAAGATGAATAGGGCACACACGGACAACAGGTGTGTCCTAGGTAGGAGATTGGATGGATAGCTGGCACTATTATTTTTATTTTTTATTATGTGGTATTGGTTTAAATAAACCTTTGCACTATAAAACCACACTTAAAAAAAGACATTTGAATAACAAGTAATTACTCATATTACACATTATCAATCAGCAAGACAGTGTACAAAAGTGCATAAAAGAATTTTACATTTACAGTTTTTCTAGTTTCAGCAGTGCCTCTTTCCATGCATATGCTGCTGCACCACTGATCACCACAGAGGTGGCTGAGTGAACTGTGCTCCAGATTTGATCCTAGTGGAGTTGACCCGAATGGAAGACAAAATGTTGGTATGCTCTACAATATTGCTCCCTTGATGTGGAGCACTCTAGTAGCAAATGCTTGTTAGTCTCAACCTTTTGGCTACACAGGTGGCATACCCTGCTGTCAATGTGGATTCCCACCCATGCACTGTGCCACTCGTAAGTGGGCAAAATATTAAAACACATATAAATGATATAACACCTAATAAAGGATGAGCAGGGCTTTACAATATATTGGCAAGGACTTCCAATTGAAGCCAGAGCTGGCAAATTCAGCGTACCTTTTTTTTACTTAGTTTTTCCATGTTAACCGAGTGGTCCCAATCTGTTGTTTTTACATTTAGTAGATGGAGGTAAGTGGGACCAGTACTCAGCTGGAGCAGGTGGTAGTCCAATGTCATTTAAGTGGGTCTGTACTGTTTCCTCTAAGTCAATGTAAAGCAGATTTTGAAGGTTGGCGTTGATGCCTTGGGCTATCAAGTTCAGCAGGGAGCTGTTTCCAGTTTGCTCAGCTAAGTGTGAAGAATCCTGCAGAAGTCTCACTGAAGCCCTCCATAAAGTCTCCTCCCAGGTGGCCAGGGGAGGGCGGATGCTTCCTTATCCCACCCTAGGGGTGGTGTACTGCGAGAGGATTACCTGGGTGAAGACAGGGTCCAGGGTAGTGAGGAGATTCCGTGGGATGAGACACAAGAGGTTATGGCTTATTGTCATTTTATTGTCTCTCAACCGCCTAATAAAATCTGAGGTTGTGAATCCTAAGGTTGTAACATCAAAGCACACTATACCAAAAGAAAGACTCTTTTTGGTATTTAAAACTAAATACCCTCTTCAATTCCAAGGGTTCACAATAAAGAATTGTGGACATGTTTTCTTCTCTAAAGCATTTTCCTCTATAAAAGTTAAAACCCACAGCCCCTCTGTTAAAAATACCAAGGGAATTAAATCTACCGTTATAAATAATCAAGAAGCTGAAAAAACAAACTTTGATAAAACAAACTACATATCCCAGATTCCTAGAGGAACTGAGATGAGGAAGAGGGCTGAAAAGGTATGTAGATTTAGTGGTCAGGCAATTAAGCTTAGTAGCCATTGCAAGAGTCAGGCAATTGAAACTAATGGCTCATACCTGAAGCCTATTTTCAAACCTGTGAGGCATAAACAACCCCAGCAGTAAGGCAGGAGAGAGAGAGAAGGAGCTGGAGCAGGAGTTGGACGGGTGGCAATAGTAGTAACAGAGGAGAAGCACCATGCTGGTAATTCACGAGGAAGTGGGAGCACAGAAGTAACGCAAGACCATGGAGATTTCACCTGCTAGTTATTAGAGAGTCCGGTGATCCCAAAACCTGTATTGCAAAGGCTGCAGAGAGGAAGATGTGCTGAAAATTAAGTTTTTCCCATGTGAGCCGAGTTGCTTTGATTGCAGAGCTGTGACCATGCAGAAGCCCAGGGCTAGAAGCAGAAGGCAAGCTGATGGTCTTGGGAGTGCGAGGGACTCCCAATTAAGGTGGCGGTACCAGAGACACCTTTGCTGGAGAAGGATGTGGGTCCCAAGTGAGCCTGAAGTAGTAGCAGTAGTCGGGGAAGTCGGAGAAGCAGAGCAACCCGCAACCGTAGTGTCACTGAACCCGGTGAGTGAAGCACAGCATTCCAATTCACTTCACAAGCCTGGCCGGTAACTGTAACCAGCTCTGAAGTAGCTTGCGCATATGTACATTTAGTAAAGGTTGTGCAGCATCTTTATATTGTTTATTAACAATGGGATTGTAAGACTTGTGCTTATATCAAGAGCTGTGTTATTTGTGTGAGAAGTAGAAAGCCATTACATCAATTGCTGAACTCTTTTCGAATTACCTGAGTGGTCGCTTGTCCTCAATTGAGAAGAAGGAATGCTTGCTGAATCCATTCCGAAAATATAACATTGGCATTGTATGAGAGATTCAAGTAATAACACCTGAAAACTGCATCAAAGTGTACGTCCTTATATTCAAAACCCTGTGCGAAAATGCGTCAACCATAAGGGTCCACCAATGTCTCGTCCACAGTTGCGTCATGATACAGGCTTTTAACATGGCATACCCACTCAGACTCAGACAAGGGATTCAAATGCACTGGAGAGGCTTCAGCTAAATACTGCCCATAATAGCTACAGCATTTATTTTATTGTCTTTGCTTCACAGTATAGAGAGCAATAAGCAGCAATTGGCATTATTTAAGATGTTCCTATCTCAGCAAAGCCAATTCTTGTGACGCATGCAAAGCTTGTTACATATTGCCCTACTTTCTTCACAGGCCACATTTCTGTTTCTCTGTGTGCTCCGTATTGCTCTGTGCAGTATTGTCTTCTTGTTTGCAATAAGGATATCAAACAAACCCCTTTTAGTAAATACACACACTTGGGCCAGAAAAAACAATTTCATAGAATCACTTTGAATGACCCACTTATATCTAGCTAAACTGCAACAGCCATCTATTATATTTCTTGACATTTGAATCAGTCCACAGAACTCGATTGCCTTGCAAAGTGATTGATGTGGAAAACTGATATCCATGTGTGACCTTAATGTTCCCCATGTTCATAGTCCAGGACAGCACAGCATGATCACTCAGACCATTACATTCCAACAGCACCTTGAAAGTACAGCTCTGCAACTTTTGACCAACAAACACATAGTCCAGTCTAGAACACAGTGTTCTGTTGGACCAGGTACTAGATGCCTTCATGCCCTTTCGATCTTGGATTTCTAGATAGTTTTAGACATGCATATACAAATTGCTGGGCCAGAGCGGCCCCATGAGCACAACTTGTTCCAATAAATAACAGGTTCCGAGCGGTCTATGACAATCGGATCAGTCTCTTCATCACGGTCAGTTGACTGTTCTCCAGTATAAGCACAGTGCGCATTAAAGTCCCCCACAACAAACAATCACATTGTAATTTGAGTGGGTAGCAACCCACGTTGTTATGATATCGTCCACTTGTGACTAGAGTTTTATCAATGGAACATCACCTGGAGGGTTATATATATTGATGAGCAGAATATTACCAAAATGAAGTGGAGGAGCTCTCAATAACCACACTGAGGGTGTTTTGTACAGCTTCCGTCCCCCATAGGGCGGCCACGTGTAGCTTTAGCGGGCCTGCAAATAACTCTATAGCCGTCAATCAGAAAAGGCTGGCAGGCCCAAGTTTCTTGCAACATAAATATGTCAGCTTCCATGATTCCTTGCAGGCCCCTGGGGGTGCATAGAAAGGATCGATGGCATCTAGTTTTTCAAGACAGTAATGTGTAACTACTAAGAGAGAGGTTTTAAAATGCATGAGGACCGCTAACAAAGTACATCCTGACAGGACACCTAATTTGAAATATATCACACACCTACAAAAGTTCCCAAATTATTTGAATACGGCACGGAAAGACAAAGTCTTTTAAGAAACTGATGAGCTATTTCAAGCACACCTATTAAGGTACATCAATTGAACACGTTAGCCTTGAAAAAGACAGAGTCTCGAAACATGTGGTGGCTGTTTCAATGCAAAGCAGACTACGAGTGAAAAAACTCATGAATCAAGAACAATAAGAATCTAGAATACTCCTTTCAAAAATTACTTTAAGAAATAATTTTGCAACTACAGTCTTGTATACAATGGTTTTGTTTTAGACATAAAACTGATTCTCATACATAGGCTAAGCGTGAAGCGCCAGTGGTACTTATACACTACTAAGAGAGAGGGCCTGCCATTGCCCGCTGGTGGACTCGGCCACCCAGGGCTTGATCCATCCAATCGACAGAGACTTAGCAACAAAAGGTTTTTTGTCAGAGATTAGACTAGATCTTTCTGCGAAGTGAAGAGAGTTTACAGGGGGATAATATAACTTTGCACTTTCGGCTGTATTATCTCAGTGGGGGCTTACCAAGCACATTTATGTGGCACATTCAAGTAGAAACCCATAGATTATAGAGAATTGTGGTTAACATATATAGCAAATTCAATCACTGCCCAATTCTCAGGAGAGTCAGCATCAGGCAGTTCAAAATGGTCCATGTATGTAGCCGATATTGCCCTTAATGATGGGATTGCATAAAATAATCTTAAGAAGAAATCATGGTTTAGAAATGGGCACTCTACAGTTGGAGTGATTTCCACCAGTTTAACCCATTTGCCAAAAGTGAGAAGTTCTGATGACACAACTTCAAGTGGGCGATGTTCGTTCAGAGTTCTCTCCATACCATTTTCTGCACCTGTTGCGTTGCCAGAAGTCAGATGTACGGAGGCAATTGGTAAAGATGCCACAAGACTTGTCTGGCCTGGATTTTGCACAAGCCCATTACTAGGCAGGAGTTGTAGCCTAGCCTGCTTGTGGCGAATATCAATCAAGGCGGGAGGCGTAGCAGAAGATAAACTAGTCCTCCCCTCAGGGAGCCATATCCAAGACTTAAGAGGGGTCTGTGAATGGCTTTGCTGCACTATTGAAGGCAGTTTGATTCCAGGCACTCCCACAAGTGGTAAAGAGCAGTTTCTAGTACATACCCCCACCATGGTAACATTGTAGGTCCGTGGCCTTACTTTTTTCAGAATCTATTTTGCCTTTGCGCTTCTGCACCTTTTTGGGCATTTGAAACATGTGGGCTTCTGGTCAGTCACTGCGCCATCTCTGATTTCAATGCAAGCTACCATTGAAAGCTCAGGTCAAGATACAAGGTTAATAACGTCTACAGTTACCGGCATCAACGCACTTATGGCCTTGGCAGGGGTGCTCATTATGAGCTGTTGCCCGCATAACTCTGCCTTCTGAGTCCTGCACAAGGGTGGGCATGCGATGAAGTGTGTGTGCCAGAGTAGAATAACAATCCCAGGAGATTGCACTAGTATTTAAGGAGCTAGAAGGGTTGCTATTTACAAGAATAACATTTAGAACCCTTGCCAGGATGACCTTCTGCTCCATTTACTCCTTTGCCAGGGTAGCACAAAGACCAAATACTGCTTTCATGGTTGCAGCAATAACACTTAGGCTCGGGGGGAGAGTCTTCATCCACTTCTAGAACACTCTCGCATGAATCTCTGGTATGAGCCTCACTGTTGGTTTCGCTTTCAGAATCTGTTGAGTCAGACACCAATGTCTCCAAAACCGGCATGGCTGACATATTAGCGCCAATTATATGTTCATAATCAACCAGGAATTAAAAAGTGTCCGGGGCAGAAGTGGTTGCCGCCAGAGATTCCCTCTGTAAGCTCAAACATACGTTCAAGAGTGAATGGTTGTTATCAATCTTTGGGGAGGCATCCACCTCGCTTGTTTAACCCGAGAGGTTCATTTGCATACTATCAAGTGAGATGGCATTCAAGGTTAGCCCCCTCTGATTGGAATCCCGCATTCACACAGGTCATTTCAGCGAGTGTGGCATTACTTACTAGAGGGATCCGAATTGAAGAAAAAAAGTTTGTGGTTTTTGCCGGTGTGCCAGTGAGTTTATCAGATTCGTCCCTTATGGCAGATGGAGCGGGGTCTCTAGTGGCGGAAGCATTAACAGTCGTGCTTCGGCTCTGTTTCCCTGATCGCTTAGCCTTAATGCACAGAGAGTAGACACAGAACTTTGACTTCATTTTCCCCCCGTAGGTGAGGGGAAATGCAGGACGCAGCCGAGACAGACTTTCATGGGCACACAGTCAGACCAAGCTACTAAACGGTGGCAATAGGAAAGCCCCGATTTCACTACGCTCATGTCTCGTCAAAGAGTCAGTTAGCATTATAAAAGGTAACTAAAACACCAAATCCTGAAATATATAGCTGTGTTAGACTCTACGTTTCCGGATTTACTTTAATTTTCCGGCACCGAGTATTGAAAATTATATGTGACGGTGACAGGTCCTGACATTGAGTACACTTGTTTGGTGAAGTTTTCCACCCAGCACTCAGCCTGCCATGGACCACCAAAGACCATACTTGCACACACACTTCTGCACACTCGCTCTGCACTGGAAGTGGTTTTAAATTGGAAATCCCTCCTTTCGCCGTGCCAATGTCCTCAATGGATATAGAAAAAATCTTTCATTGCAAGTCCAACAGAGCAAGCAAATGCATGATCGCCACCAAATACCACACATTTGCACACACCTCCCCGCACACTCTACATGCTGGAAGTGGTTTTAAACAGGAAATCCCTCCTTTCGCCATGCTGATGTCCTCAATGGATATCTTTCAGTGCAAGTACAACAGAACAAGCACATGCATCTATCGCCACCAAAGACCACACTTGCACACACACTTCCGTGCCGTAGCTGGCAATATGATTGCATATATAGATAGTATAGACTTAGGGTGGTTGCTGGCTAATTCCTCTTGGTAAATTGCCCTTAGATGGATTTCCAGAGGCTTAAGCATATCAGCGATGGCACAGACTCTATCACTGTCATCTAACATTCTAAATCTACAGAATACAGCTCTGCTATGAGCTTTTAGTAGTTTGGCAGCACTGGATAAAAAGGTAGGTATAAGAAGCCAACTTGCAGACGATCAATCACAAAGAGAATTGGCTTTATTTGTCATCTATTTGCACTATTGGCAACAGCCTCAATTTCACAGAATAACACACATACAAACAAAATCCAGGGCAGAATTGGTACTTTATCAAGATGGGCCACTGAAATGCTCTGCCAACATCCAAACAGTACAGCCATTTGCATTAGTTTATGTGTTACACACACACACACACACACACACACACACTAAAGGGGAACAAAAAAATCATAATACACAAACTGCAGAGAGAGTCTTAAATCAGTGTGTGTTCATGGTCAAATGAAAGGCAAGCAATAGTGCTGGGAAAGGGGGGGTGGGGTGAATAGATAAACTAGGGAAGGCAAAGAAAGATCAGTTAAACCTGGACATGTAGATGAAAGAAGTGTGACAACCAGGCAAAGGAGAAAAGATAAAATAATGGATGATATGGTTCTAAAGGAGCGAATATTAGGGTGTGAGAGGAAAGTGCTTGAAAAGATGAGCAGCGAAAGGAGATGAAGTGGGGAAGGTCCATTGGAGGCTTGTGTTTGTTTGTTTGTTTATTTATTTGTAATGCGCGCCAGACACAGGGGTATCAAGGTGCAGAGGATACATGAATATTTTAGGCTTAGGGTTACACAGTTGTGAAAAAGAAAGGCAAACATATGCAGAGTGGATAACATCAGATAGTGCAAACAATAAGAGGAGTCAATGCATCATTACATAATACATACTATTTACATACATGGAGTCAAAGGGTACATAAGAATAATTCAAGCGTCGATACAAATTAAAACTAGAGAGGTTCACCAACAAAAAGGTATTGTGGTGTCTATTCCAATGCAGATACAGAGTGGGACTATTTGAATAGTAACTGGAGTACATTAGTGGTTGTTTTCTTTGAGCCAATTAATGATATTGTGTCTAAAGTTCAGATAGGTTTGGTCCACCCTGAGGGAGTGAGGTAGGGAGTTCCAGAGCTACTCTGCTTTGAATGGGAAGCTGCTCCCTCCGGCTTTAGTCAATCTAAACCTCGATACCACTAGACAGTTTGAGATTGCGGTTCTGGTAGACCGACTGGAGGATTTTCTATTGATTCTTTCTATGAGATAGCAGGGTGCAGCATTGTTTAGGCACTTGTGTGTTAGCCAGGCGGTTTTGAGTAGAATTTTGTCACTGGTCGAAAGCTACTTATTCTGTCTCCTTAGCTCTGCGATGTGCTCGTTTCTAGCAATACCCAATGCTGCTCTAAGGGCATTATTCTGGAGAATCTGAATTTTGTTGATGATATGCTTCTTGGTGCCAATGTAAAGGGAGTTACGATAGTCCAATTTAGATAAAATTAGAGCTCTAGCCAGGGTGGAGCAGCTATTCTTGGATGGGCACAGTTTACCGGCTCTAATCAGCTTGAATGTGTATGCAGAGGCCATGGAGTTAACCTGTTTGGCAAAGGTGGGGGTGGAGTCTAGGTAAAAGCCTACAGTTTGTACCTCTTTAGCAACTTTAACAGTGTTGCCATCGATATTAAAGGAAGTTTATTTGTGGCCAAGTTTATTGAGGTTGGACATGGTTCCCAGAATGATAAACTCAGTTTTGTGATCATTCAGGCATAGACCGTGAAGAGCCATCCATGCCTGGATGATGAGGTACATTTTATTTACCAAGGCCAAATCCTTGTCATAATCCCCCAGTCAGTGGTATGAGAATCTGAGTATTATCTGCATAGTTAGTGTAGGTGATACCAAGAAGGTTCAGATCATCCAAAAAGGGGCTTAGTAAATATATTGTACATTGTGGGTGAGACATAGCTAGTAATATGAATGGGATCAGCTGCTGCTGATGGTGAAAAGACTCTAATAGTCCTATTGCTCAGAAATTATTGGATCCAGACTATAGCCTTCTGAGAGAAGTGGGCTGCTGAGCAGTGGCGGCTGGTGAATTTTGTAACTGGAGGGGCGTCCATATTTGTCCCAGATATGCCACAGCAACCAAGGGTAGCGAGGGACCACATGCCAATAAGGGGATTTCGGTGGGGTTCTCCTCCGAGAAGTTTTTTTAAATAATGCATTAAAATGGTGCATTTTAGAGCACACTTTTTAGAAAAATTTGGTAAAAAGCCAAACAGTTAGCAATTGGTTTTGTAGGGTAACTCATGAAAAGATCCAATAGATGCAAGTCACCGACAGTGCAAATGAGCATTTCTCCAACACATTTTCATGATGCATTTTCATATAATATGTGCCAGTATAAAACATTTGCACACTGTCTGTGCCCATACATTTCCATGATGACTGCACCATAGTACTCTAGTATTCCAATATAAGAAAATAACCATCTTTGCTTTGCACATAATGCCAGTAATTATACTATAGGAAACCATGCCCATGTTTGTTCTGCCAATATATGGCAGTATACCCACATAAAATTATACTCCAGTTGGCTTTACCATTAAAAATGCATGCCAAAGTTTGAACACATGTCCAAACTGGCTGCACTAAAATGCAAGTCCAGCTACATAATAACACTTATCATGTTTGTTTTATCAAAGCTGCCCAATGTAAAATGTCATATCACAATAAGAAATGGCCAGACTGGCTGCATTAAAATGCCAGTCTTGGTCAGAAACATCAATGAAGTACATGATTAGCCCAGTCGACTTTTATCCGGCAACCTACTTTTTATTATGACCCCCAAACAGGGTTGGTTAGCCACTTATCTGGAGCCTCCCAATAGACAACCCTATAAAGCAGCATTTTGATGACCTTGTGTTGTAAACAAACCATGGTAGGGGTGCATGGCCGGTCTAAGGTGGGGTCGGGAAGAGGAGTTTCAGTGTCTGTGAAAAATTAAACGTATGTTCTGCTCTCTGCTCTGTGGACTGGACAACAGACTTTAAGCAACTGTCTGATGTATGCCACAGTGGTTCCAATCCTGTTTGGTGCTGCCCGAGCGTGCCAGACAGAGTCCCATTTAGGAAAGGGTACGCAAGTAGAAAGTATGTGGGGGAGGGTGCTAATGGAGGAGCCGAAAATTCAACTTTGTAAATAATGAGCATCAAGCCTGCGGGCTGGGCGTTTACAAAATGCATTGTCATAAAATTAAGATTGATGTTAAAGTCGGGTGTGCATACGCATAGTTGGACTCAAACTGTTAAATTTGCAGTGGACTTTGGAATTGGCGTACAAGCCCTTCTGAGAAAGTGGCCAGTCTCACAAGCATCCCAGCCCTGATGAAAAGCAGTCCACCACATGTCATCCCGACTCATTACTGAAACTAATAAAGCTGACATCTGTACAGCTACAGCGCCCAGTATTAGCTACAGCTACAGCTTCAATTACTCCAGCATGTCCTCGACGCATGGTAGCTCCTGAGGCAACCCCTTGATGAACATGGGCAACTTGCTCCAGCAGAACATGGCAGGGTAGCCACAGTGTCACCAGAGCACCACATTGCCCCCCTGCAGGGGATCCGGGCCTCGGACTAGAGATGGACTCGGCCCTTCCTGGGCACACCTGCATTGAATATGTGCCTGCCCTATGCAAGGTGGGATAGTCCCCCACTAGTGACAAAAGGAGGGGACGGACTAGCCCACCTCTGACTCTCGCCAACGTGAAGGCTAGAGGGTGGAAAACTGTTGCCAAGGATTGATGTGGCCACAGAGGTGGTTGGCTGAGTTTATGCGGCACCCTGTGGTGCCACTGCCAAGGAAGACTACAATGCGCACAGCCACCGCTGCATATCTATAGCACATATGCAGCTTAATTATATATATATGGAGAGAAGAGAGAAGATATACATAAATATATATGAATATATGCAATACACATTAAGCACCATGCACACAGTCTGGAATCCAGACGGATTCAAACTATTCAATACAAATTGAAAGGTGCCAGAAAACAGTGTCAAGAGATTATTAAACAGTGAGTTAACTCAAATGAGCTTTGCATTAAACAGTGAGTTAACTCAAATGAGCTTTGCCAACAGGCAGCAAAGGCCTCACTGTGCAGGTTGGTAGGGCCCTGGTGTTCTGTGTGAGCATGGATATTCCTCCTGCACTTCAGGAAATGTCAAACTGCAGCAAAAACTCGGAACCGGGCCTGTGGTCATGGAACCAGCAGTTACATCCAACAAATGTATTAACAGCAGTCTACACAAAAACAGGGACATACGTAAGGTGTTTCACAAAACCTTTCTCTGAGGGGTCTAAAATGCCATAAGCGTGCGTGTTCTGGGCAAGGTGTACACTTGACGCTGTCTATTTATTTGCAGTGCTAAACGCTCCATCATGCGAACACACATACTATACACTGCACTGTTACTAAGGTTATCAAAAAAGGCGATAGGTGTGCTACTGCCCTGAGGCTCCTGTGCTGGTATTCAGACACTCGTTTTTCAAGAATTACCCCCAAACTAGGGACCTCAAGTGCTGGACACTTAAACAACAGTCATGTTTCCCCTATATAAAAACACACCTGGAAAAGCAAAGGAGTTCGGTTGCCAGGTTTTAGTGCCATAGCATCGGCTGTCGTTTCTACACTCAGCAGTCAGCCAAATAGAAGACCTCCAGCTTCCAGGCCTGAAGGAACATGTACTTTTGCACTGAAACATTAAATAATGTCTCCTTAAATGGCATGTATTCATGGTTCTCAGGAAGCACTTATGTTGATTGATTCAATATTCAACAGTGTCAATCTCTCCCCCCTGGCCTGGCTGCACCAAACACTGTCCGTGCCCCAACCCTAAACCTGGCAGCCTGGCCTGCTCATCCCCAGAGAGACAAACTTACTTACCCGGTGTGAGGCTGTCACTCAGTGGGATGAGAGCCGAGTGGAGGGGGACTGTCCGATTTGGGCCTCACAAGCCACATGGCATTGGCAGGCTGGCTCAGGCAGGAATGGATTTGCTGCTAGCGAGGAGCAGAGAAGGACGTCCACCACGCCCTGGGCAGTTAGTGAAGTAAAAATGCGTGCTGTGCATGTGTGCCAATCACTGGGCCACTGCACATGCGTGACCTGACCATTAATAAATGTAATTGACTGGCAAGCAGCCAATGAAAACTGTACAGTAGACTGACAGTTACTAGGCAGACCAGAGACAGTCTGACGAATGCTGTTTGCGCACAGAGACTAGATAATACTGGTGTGGCCGTGGCCACTGCTCTTACGCCCCGCCAGGCTCTGACATTAAAATGCTGCCAGTGCTACGCAAAGTATGTGGAGCTTTGAGCTCTAATGTAGTTTAAACTAAACAAAACTGTGTACAATGGGACAGGTCCCGGGGCTCTGATCAGGCAGGCCCAGCCACAGCCAGCCACGAGCAGAGATCTGCGTGAGATGTTTATTTATTTATGAGCAGTACATTGCTACCCGCCACTGTGCTTCCATATAATTTACAACCATCAATCCTCCAAACTCAGAATTCTTTTATCTCTGCACTCAGGGGCAGGGGAACGGCACCCCCACGCCCTAAATAACAGACCGCCACTGCTGCTGAGCCAAGGTGATTGCAAAGGATCTTGTGGTCCACCAAGTCAAACGCAGCCTAGAGATTTAGGAGAAGTAGTAAAGCAGATTTTCCCATGTCCCCAAGTTCATCGATGTCAGCCTTAAGATCAATCAGAGCAGTTTTGGTGCCGTGTTGAGGCCTGAAGCCTGATTGATGGACTCCTAGGAGGGAGATAGGCCACCTGTCTAATATTTTAAGTAAAAATTGCACTGTTGTAATTGGCCAATAGTTGGTGGGTATAGTTGGATCTAATTACTGTTTTTTGAGGAGAGGGAGTACCCAAGACACCTTCAAGTTGCTAAGGGTGGAGCCAGAAGAGAAAGATGCATTGATTAGCTTGAATATGAAGGGAGCTAGGTCTCTTGCAGCATCTTCGATAATTTGGGCTGGGCATTTATTTCCCTGACAGTTGGAGAGTTTGAGGGAGAGGATGATTTTCTCAACCTTGAGAATAGAGACTTTAGCAAAGCTAAATCGTTGTGCTGTTTTATGAGGAGACGTGAGAGTACTAGCCGGTGTGACAGTATTAGGTACGTTTGCTTTTTTTTAGCAATCTTGTCCTGAAGCAGGATTACTTTGTTGTTTAAGGCCATATGGGTGTTGGAACACCAGGTTATGTCCTTCACACAGTTGTCTGGCACAGGGACAGGGGCTTCAAGTTCTTTTAGGATTACAAATAGTTCCGTTGCACTTGAGTTTGCTTGAATGATCCTATTGTTATATGTTTCCTTCTTGGTAAGAAGTATTTTTTCTTATAGAGGGATGAGATGTTGATGAGGTTAGCTCTGTTTTCATCAGAGGGTGACTGCCTCCAAATGACTTCACATTTTCTTTTTTCCGTTCTCAAGGTTTTGACGTGAGGGGTGAACCAGGAGTTCAGGTGAGCTCTGGGTTTACTTTTTCTCATTTTAGAGGGGCTATGATGTCTATGGCTTTAGTCCTAGTTTTATTATATTCATTAACAAGAGTAGTAGGATCAGTGGTATCTGCTAGTGAGTTAAGAGTCGGTAATACTAGTGTTAAGAGTTTATCTACCATGATGTTCTTTTTGTTCCTCGCTAGGGTGGGAGGAGCAAACAGGATATTTTTGGTTGTGAGAATTTTAACTGCTAATGTAAATGCTAAAAGATAGTGGTCTGTCCATAGCTGTGGAGTTATGGAAGTGATGGAGGCGTTGCAATTAAAATCTGCCACCCAATCAAGTGTTCTTCCTTTGTCATGTCTAGGTAGCGTCACTCTTTGGGTAAGGCCGAGTTCGGTGAGAACATTACCGACTGCTGCTGCTTGATGGTCTTCGAGGTCATTGAATCCCAAGTTGAGATCCCTTAGCAGGAGTACATGTGAGGTGTTTTTTAGATTTTCGGACAGGATGATGGATATGTCCTCTTCAAATGCACCAATGGAGCCTGGAGGTCTGTTGATTAGATGAATGGTGAGCGTTTGGGAGTCAGAAATGGGTAATTTGGCAGTGAGGGATTCACAGGATTTGACATCAGGGGAGGGGACTTATCTCATCTCTAGATTGGACTTCACTATGAGAGTCATTCCTCCTCTGTGAGCCTCAATTCTGTCTGTTCTAAGAATAGTATAATTATCCGGTACTGCGAGCATAAGGGCAGGGCCTGCTGCTGAGTGTAGCCATGATTCAGTAATGACGAGAAAGTCATAGTTTCCTGCCTGTATTAAATCAGCTATCTCCGTGGCGTGAGCCACTAAAGATCTAGCATTTATTAAGGCCTACTTGAGGTCTGGGACCAGGTTACCTGTTGATGACTTGGGTAAGGTACAATGACTTGCTTCTACATTCAATATCGCAGTGTGGCGTTTATTCTGCTGATGTTTTATGTGGGTAAGTTTGTCAGTCTTAAGTAGGGGTCGAGTGATAGGGCTGTTATTTTTGCTCATGATGGTTTGTTTGTTTTGTTGGCATTTTCTCCTAAGGCATATATTAGTCATTGAGCTGGCTGGTGGTTGGTGGTTGGAAGAGTTTAGTCAATCTAGAGCGAAGTCTAGTTAATTTCTGGAGGATGTGTTCCAAGGTCTGTTGGTTTTGGGCAAACCCTGGGTAATATTGACATTAAGTGGCTGTCGTCGTAGGGCAAGGTTGCTGGGTATCGGAAGGGTAGGTATAGTACCCATTATAGCTGCCATATTACTTGTTGAGGTAATGTTCAGTACAGGTATGGTAGAAGGACCTGTACTACTAGACAATAGACCTAGTGGCAGTATAGCCCACAGTATAGCCCACAGTAAGACTGGATGTAGGGCAGTAGCATGCATAGTGCACTTAAGGCCAGTTGCTATGTGGTATTTCATAAGCAAGGGATTTAGTTCTGCAGATGAATAGTGGGTAGCGTGCGCAGTTTAAATACGCAGAGAACCGAGTTTAACAGGATATTTCAATTATTCAAGCCTGAATGCAGGGGTGCACAGTCTGTCAAGAAGGGCTAGTTCAGATTGCCAACAAGGGTGCAGAATATCGAGGTTACGTTCAGTCTGCTTAACAGTGGGGTCAAATACCCTTTGGTGAGATAGGCTAATTCAATTTTAACACAGTACACTTGGGCAGGGCAGCATGCAAAAAATAATGGCTGCAGTTCGGCCTGACTAGGTGAATGGTACCCTAGGCAAGATAGAAAGCTAACACAAAGGCTGCAGTTTGAGTTAAATGCTTGGTACACTTGAGCAAGGCAGGATGCTACACACAGTAGCTGCCAGAATACACTAAATGCACATTACCCTTAGGCAGGGCAGGATACTAAGCATGGAGGCTGTAGTTTGGGACATATACATGGTGAAGTAATGTGTGGATGAACATGTGATGAGGTCGACATCAGGCTCATTTTATATGGGGCGATGCTGGGCTGTGGGTGTAACAGGCCCTTGGAGCAAGTGGAGAGCAAATCATAGGTAATACAATCCAATGTATCATGCAACATACAGTGAGTGCAATTTATATCAAAGTAAAGCAGACCATTATAGCACACAAGATACCGGTGGGCATTACAAATCACAAGGTAGTACAATCGCGAATGGTAAACAGAATGCAGTGCATAATTTAACACAGGTGAAGAGGTACTGTATGGTATTCCGCATACAAAGAGGGCGATTTATTAATATAGACAACTATCCATTAGCAGGATTAACAGAGAGTGCTGCCCAGAATTTACATATGTCCAATGGTCCGTGTTCTAGCCAGAACAATGTTATGGTTGCCTGGGCTGCGTATTCGAGTTTCAGACACTTAACACGTAATATTAGCAAATCACATGACTCTAACAGAGAATGTGAATACAGGTTAGCCAATTAAAACAAAGAAGTAGGCCAAACGTAGTAAAGGTGCAAACGGCAACAAAGGGTTGGTTCATGTGCTGGTAAATACTAGATCACTAAATGGAGTTTAGATCACAAAAAACGTCATATCAGCGGGGTACATTGCAATTTCCATGAGGCAGTCAAATTGAAAGCCTTTTAAGACTGCGAATATGAATTCACAAATTAAGATGTGAATCGAGTAAATCGCGGTACCGGCTGCAAAGTCAGCAGTGCTTGGTACATACTGAACGTGGGCATACAAACAAATCACAGTAAAACTAAAACGTCAGCAAGGATCGGTACATCCTAGTACATATACAGTATTGAAGGTACAAAGTGATGATTTTTGCGTTTGCTCAGCCGTACTTGGTACAGGCAGATCTCAATTCCGATCGAAGCAGTGATTTATGCAAGTCGGAGCACTAGAAGGGCAGATGTGCTAAATTAACAAATGGTTTGAGTCCACTAATTATTTAAAGACTTTGCAATCAGGCTGTGCACAGACAACATTCTAAGGTGCTCGACACATACATGATGCGGCATATAGTTAGTCAATTCCTGTGAGAGGCTTGGATGGGAAGCGTATTTCATAGTGTAACCGTCATGAAGTGACTAGACAAAGGGGCTCATGGTGATATCGTAAGGGGTGGCACGTCCTCACTGCTCTCCCGGCTCAGAAAGGCTCAGGACAGGCGCCTTAGTTCGATGCCTTTGTTTGTAGGCCGGCGATCGATGATTGGCTTATCAGTATCACTATGGCCAATCCCAGTGCAGGCTGCCGTGACCAGGCAACAAGCACGGAAGGAAGCTGCTCAAGGAAACAAGGCAGCCTTCTTAGTTGTATTGCACCACGAGGAGATCGGGCCGGATAGAGTACACAAGGTGTGCAATGCACCAAACCCGATCAGATAATTTCTTCAAAGCAGTGACAATTGCTATTTGCAATGAGCGGCCGATGTTATGGGAGACATCTGGAGTCAGGCACACTTGAAGTGCATGATTCAGCTAGCACATTGATAATTAAAGGGAGCCCACAGGCTTACCTTTAGTGATCATGGGGGTCCACATAGGCTATAAGCACTGCTCCTGCAGTGACAATGGAGCTCCTGCTCCCAGATGGAGGTTACTTCTACTGGCTCGGGACAGGCACCTTAGTTGAGTGCCTTTGTTCGTAGGCCTGCGTTCTCGCCTGCCGGCGATCGATGATTGGTTTATCAGTATCACTATGGCCAATCCCAGTGCAGGCTGCAGTGACCAGGCAACAATCGCGGAAGGAAGCTGCTCACGGAAACACGGCGGCCATCTTAGTTGTATTGCACCACGAAGAGATAGTGTTGGATAAAGTACACAAGGAGTGCAATGCACCAAACCCGATCAGAACATTTCTTTAAAGCAAGTTATAATTTCTTGTTAAATTGTGCTTGTTAAACTGGTAATGTTGTTTATTTTGTAAACTCTTATTTTTTTCAGGTTTGCATGAGTTCTAAAAATGTTGACAATGGAGGCATGGATTTTGTACTTAGATTGCTTGATGATCTTTCACTTCAAAGGATATGTCACCAATCGCTGAATGCTCCACTCAACCCAACTTCTCCCATCCAGAGCTTCCCCATTTGCTGCTCCCTCTGCCAATTTCAGCTCCTCTTCTACCCCTGCACCACACCTGTAACCCAAGGAATGCTTCCCTTACATACAGGCCTCAGTTGCTTGCTTGCCTGAATGAATGTTTCAAATATTATTGAATGTATTTATGCATGTATGTGATTTATAAAGCGGAAACCTAGCTGTGAAGCAACAGAGCTTTATATCAAGAAGACAGACATACAGAGTTACAAGCAGGGTGCAGTGGTAGCAGAAGAGCTAGGATGGGTAATAGAAGCAGAGGAGGCAGAGAAATATGGTTTAGTGGAGTGTTCAGCAACTGATAAGGGTCTGCAGGTCCTTTCTGATGTGTAGGGTAGAGAGGGACAGACTTATCTGCATTGGTAATTTGTTTCAGACAAAGGATCCACAGCAGGAAAAGGCCTTTGTGACACAATGTCATCTGTAGAAGATGCAAGTGCACTAGCTTTCTTTCATTTCTATTAAACGAAATTTATGTGAGTAATCCGGTTTCTGAAAGTGACACCTGCTAAACAGACCCCCATTTCATCAAAACTCCAACCCAAAGCATAGTGCATCTTTCTGCCTTTACTGCACCACTCTCAGCTCCCTGCTCTCCAGTGGCACATATCAGGTTCAAATGTTAAATGTGTATCCCTGACAGCTGCTGGACACAATGTCCCTGGGCCAGAGGCAGCATTTTTACTTCTGCACCAATGTTGTAAATTATCAGAATTGTGTGTTTTATCAGTGTGGTGACAGGGTAATCTCTAAAAAATATATGGTGATAATTTGAGAGGCCATAATTATGAGAGCTACACCAATTTGATGACATGCATGTGTAAACCATGTGAGCCAAGGTCCAGTGATGTCAGGGCAAGGTATGTTCAGGCTAGGCTGTTTGTCTCCATTCAGCCAACTTAGAAAGTAGCCAGTAGCTGTCTGTATTGATTCCCGGGTAGAAAGAGTAATATATTCCCTCCAGGACCTCCCAACAACTGATCTCCTAGAAGTTGGTGCATCAAAGGCAGCACTGACATAACAGTCAGCCTTGCAGCAATGCGCGGCATGAAATGAGGCCGTTTAAGTCAGTAGGCATGGGAAAGGGGCAGAGTTAGAGAGGCCAGAGAGGGAAATAAGCCTGAGAGGGGGTTTCACCATCTTTTTGTTTTTATAGGGCTCTCTTTTTTTCTGTCGCCTCCATTTCCTGCAAGTTAAGGCACTCTGTGTGGGATGGCAGAAGGCCACTTACAGCAGGCCTGCTTTGGACCAATCCCCTCTGCTATTGTGCCTTTTTAAGGAAGGGGTCCCCACATCTTTCCTTGATTCATATTTGGATTTTCAAAAAGACAAGAAGAATTTGCTGGACGTTTATTGGGAGTGCAGTCCACTCCAAAACCCTCCAACAGTGAGGTGCTTATAGAAGGCATACAAGGCAGAGAAGAGCGGTTTCGCCTAACCATCCCCTGGGAACATGGGTGCAAAGTGCTGTTTCACGTGAACTTATATACCGGGCAATACAGGTGTCCAGTCCTCAGATTTCAGTGGGCCAACTCCATCATGCCTTCTCTGAACTGATTTAGACTCAACAGCTAGTAAAAGTTCACCCCTTCTCCCCTGGTGTTTACATAACCTGTAAAGGAGCCCCTTCAGTTCGATAAAGTGTAGAGTCTTCAGCATTCGGCTCTCAGCTTCAGAGTCTAGCTTTCTATGGGCTTCTTCTAGAAGTGGATACATTCTCTGTGCTTCAGCAAATTCTAAAGACGCAGTCCTGGGGCTCCTTGGGAATCTGATTCTTCTTGTTGGGCCTCTGTCATTTGTCTGGGCCCGGCGCTGACTTGCTAAGTTTGTGACGGATTGCCATTTGCTAAGGGTGTTGGAGCCCTGACGTTTTTTATTTGTATTAAATTAATAAAAATGATACAGGTAATTCAATCTCTGAAAGGGACATCTGCTTAACAGATTCCTCTTTCATGAGCTCCATGTCAAAAGCATAGTGTGTACTTGTGCCTGCTACATCAGTATCATAATTTGCTAAGCCTGCCCGACCAGTGGCACAGAGCAGGTTCAGAGGCCACAGGTGCCCATTTGACAGCCAGGTCTCTGCAGTGGCCCAACTGCAAAGAGATCCTGGGTACCACCCTGACCTGCATCACTGAGACGCCCCTTCGAATGCACAGAGTGACCTCATTTGCCGCTGCTTGACACTTGCTGGATGCTTAGGCCCAGATGATCCAGCATCACCAAACTGAGCTTGATCCATCATCATTCGCATCAACATTTGACACTGTGTTTTACAATGTCAACCCACTAAAGAACCAAAACAAGGTACTGTTGACCACCATCCTTTTTTGTGGTTGGTAATTTGCCTGTCACCCCTGTATTCACGCTCAGAGTGCTACCTAAATCAGTCTGTTGCTTTTTCTCTGTCTTTCCACAGAGGCGGTTGTGTACAGTGTTTTCTGTTTAGTTATCTTGCAGATGGTGTGTTTTATTAAAGTATATCTATTTTCATAGAAACTTGATTGGACATTCCCTTTATTTTGGACTGTTATGTGTTGCTGTTTGGATCACTACTGAATCACATTCACACCCCACTGAAGAGCATAGCCTTCCCTTGCTCCATGTTACCACAAAAGGAGAAGGAGGTATATCTCTTCACTGTGCCTGTTTTATCTTTATGATTGTGGTGGCTCTTGGTTTGTAGAAGTATGAGGGCTGAGTGGGCATTTTTTACCCCTACTCGCCCTTGTAATCCTGCAGGGCAGAATCCAATTCGTCACATGGTTTCATCCAGGTTTTGACCTCTTCGATATCTGGCACCAAGGTTTTCTTGCACATTAGCTTTGAGATGGGATGGCAGGACGTTATGATGAAGACAGTATTTCCCTGGTTAAAGAGGACTATCTTCACTTCTCCTCTGTAATCTTTTTCGATGACTCCCGCTCCCACATGTTATGTTATGTTACTTGGCATTTATATAGCGCTCTATATATCATTGATATGACCTCAAAGGGCTGGTAGGTTGAACGCCCTCAGGAACCGTAGTTCTGGTCAGTAGAGAGAGATAGTGTCATAGGGTGCGTGGGTGCACCAGATACGTGTGAAACTGATGTAATTGCCGGATGGTAGCTGCATCCTAGCATTAGGTGTGGTGCTAAAGACATCAGTTGGATGCGTGCAGTCTGGTGGGTGGACACCCAGACTGGGCTCTGGCTGCATTCGGCCTGAAGTGCGCATATGTGACCAACTAGGCCGGTATGTGCTTGGTTAGCTGTGTTTTATTAGGGTGATGAGTTGTTCATGGGGTCGTATTCCTATGTGAACAGTTAGGCCGAATTTATCAGGGGTATAGCCGAATTTATCAGGGGTATAGCTGTGTTCTAGTTGAAGGATGGTGCATAGTAGAGAGTAAGCGTAGTGATGTGATATGATGGTTATTTTTAAAGCGCCGAGACCAGGCACATGAACAGGATGGCACGGAACACAGCGACACACGGACACATAGAGACAGGGGGCTGGATTTACAGTGACAGGAGGGGGGATACGGATAAATAGCAACAGCATGAGGAACAAGAAAGAAGGGTACACAGTGATACACATGTGGGCATATTAACATTTACATTTGCATTTCATCTAGATGCGCTCAGGCTAATGTTCACAGCTCCACCCAAGTGTGGGACATGCCAACATTTGCATTTCTATCTAGAAGTGACTCAGGCTAACGTTCACAATCCTGTGCGGGTTCCGGCGCAGGCTAATGTTCACAATTCTTACTAAGTGCGGTATTGCTATCAATCACAATCTAGTATGGGTCTGGGGCAGGCTAATGTTCACAATTCTAACTAAGTACGGAAGTGTGATATTGCTAACATTCACAATCCCGTTTGGGTCTGGCGCAGGTCAATGTTCACAAATCTACTAAGTGCGGGTTTGCTAACATTTACAATCCTAGATAGAGGTGACGCAGGCTACTGTTTGCAAGTCTGACTAGGTGTGGCATTGCTAACATTCACAGTCTAGTATGGGTCTGGCACGGGCCAATGTTCACAATTCGACCAAGTGCGGCATTGCAAACATTCACAATTCTGAGTTAAGGTAATGTTGAGTGGTAGGGTTTTCCGGAGTAGAGTAATTGCTCTACTCCCCACCCATGCCACACTTACTGTTTGGTTGCTGCTGGTTGACGGCTAGTCGCTGGCTTCACTGGACACCTGCTGACACGATCTGGAGCCGCTGTGGGAGCTGCCCTTTGCCTCGGTGCCCTTAGCCACAGAGGCTGCCTGGGCAGAGGGCTTCCCTGGGGCGATGTGTTATGAGCAGCAAGTCCACCAATCAGGGCAGGGGGCAGGACGTTGGAGGAACAGGGAGGCCCGGGAAGCGAGAAGCCTAGTAATTTCAAATGCGCACCGAGCGCTGCCTGCACATTTGCCCAAGCAACTAGGGCAAAAATTAAAGGGCCTTAAAAGATTCACCTTACTTTTCCCAGGCAACCACCGCAAGCGCTGGAGCAACAGAGAGAACGGGGCCTACAGCCCCAATGGCACAGTCCATTCAGCGAACCAATCAGGGGAGGGCGTGAGACGTTGGAGGAACAGGCAGGGCCGGGAAGCCCAGTAATTTCAAATGCTCACCGAGCGCTGCAGGTACATTGTCCCAAGCAACTAGGCCAAAAACTTAAAGGGCCCTAAAAGGTTCACCTTACCTTGCCCAGGCGACCACAGCAAGTGACGGAGCAACAAGGAGAACAGGGCCTACAGCCTCGATGGCACAGTGGTTTCAGCCCACCAATCAGGGGAGGGGGCCGGGACGTTGGAGGAACAGGCAGGTCCGGGAAGCGGGAAGCCCAGTAATTTCAAATGCGCACTGAGTGCTGCATGTACATTTGCCCAAGCAACTAGTGCAAACACTAAAAGGGCCTTAAAAGATTCACCTTACCTTGCCTAGGCAACCACCACAAGTGCCGGAGCAACAGAGAGAGGGCCTACAGCCTCGATGGCACAGTGGATTCAGCCCACCAATCAGGGGAGGGGGCGGTACGTTGGAGGGACAGCAAGCCCGGGAAGAGGGAAGCCCAGTAACTTCAATTGCGCACCGAGCGCTGCCCGTACATTTGCCCAAGCAACTAGGGCAAAAATTAAAGGGCCTTAAAAGATTCACCTTACTTTGCCCAGGCAACCACCGCAAGTGCCGGAGCAACAGAGAGAACGGGGCCTACAGCCCCAATGGCACAGTCGATTCAGCGAACCAATCAGGGGAGGGCGTGAGACGTTGGAGGAACAGGCAGGGCCGGGAAGCCCAGTAATTTCAAATGCGCACCAAGCGCTGCACGTACATTTGCCCAAGCAACTAGGCCAAACCTAAAATGGCCTTTAAAGGTTCACCTTACCTTGTCCAGGCGACCACAGCAAGTGCCGGAGCAACAGATAGAAAGTGGCCTACAGCCTCGATGACACAGTGGATTCAGCCATCCAATCATAGGAGGGGGCGGGACGTTGGAGGAACAGGCAGGCCTGGGAAGCGGGAAGCCCAGTAATTTAAAATTCGCACTGAGCGCTGCAAGTACATTTGCCCAAGCAACTAGGCCAAAAACAAAAAGGTTCACTTTACCTTGCCCAGGCGACCACAGCAAGTTCTGGAGCAACAGACAGAACGGGGCCTACAGCATCGATGGCCCAGTGGATTCAGCCATTAAGACATCAATAGAATGTTAATGTGTCAATCCAGATTTTGATGCTACACATCCATGTCTACAGTTGTTTGTAGATTTATAGTGACTTTTTCGACAGTCACTATTTCGACATACCAATATGTCGAACCAAAAATGGGGCAATTTTTTTTTTCGAATGCCTTTTTTTAAACATTTTTTTTTGTGGTGGATCCTCCCCGAACCCCCCATTTAAAAAAGAAAAAAAAATCTTTTTTTTTTCTAACTAAACAAAACTAAACCCTATAAAATAAAAAACAATAAATTCGAAAAAAATAATGTGGCACTTTTGGTTCGACATTTTGGTATTAATTTCGACATATTACTGGATACCACCTTTAAGATGGTCTTGACTAGGACCTTGCCCCAGGGTGCAATTATTACTTTTTAGACCGCATGAAGATCACATCCAGCTGCATAGATATTGCTTTGGAGGGAATATGGGCTATTTTGGTTAGCCTCACTGTACTCAACATCCACCTTGGCTGCTGGTGAACTCTGTATCAGGGTCCTTATGATCCCACAATGACACCACTTGGCCTCAAGAACACACCAATTCTCAAAAATAGGTAAAAGGTTTTATTTTATCTTTATTTAAGGGGCCCTCAAAGGGCCATACCTTTCTACCTTAGATAATTATGGGCACTTCCCTCCCTTGCCTAGATATCCTTCAGCCCCAGGCTTGCCACTGGAGATTGGTATGCTCCACTACCTTAAGCTATCTAACTAACAGTGATTGCCTAAAGGTAGGCACTTTATATCACTAACACCCTCTGGGACCAATGTACATAGCCCCTAACCTAGAACCCCAATGCAGTTTGCAATAAGGATAGGTGCCTCACAGACACTCAGGTCCCACTTGGTCTCTAACATCTGCGCCTGCTTTCTCCTCTTGCTGTGACTATCTGTTTCTCTCCCTATTCTGCTCCTTCCTCATGCCTCCTCCTCCCACCATCTCTCCCTCTCTCTCCTTATCACTTCTACGCTCTCTCTCAGATGTTCCCCTCTCCTTTATCAACTACCTACCTCGACCCTCTGATCTGTCTCTCTACTACTCCTTCTATTTCACTTTACTGCTACCCCACTCTCCACTCTACTACAACACCATCTCCACTCTACTACTAGCCCTCTCTCCAAACTACTACTCCGCTCACACCTTCATTCCCAGACTTTCCCCCCTCGACTCACCTTACCATACACTCCTTTGTCTATCAGTCTCACTCACACACCATCCATGTACAATCACATCCCAGTACCATTTTCTGTCACTATCCAATACCTTACCTTGCACATCCCTTGAATACTTCTCCCCATCTTTTCTCCACCATCCTTCCTCTGCCTACTCTCTTAGTCTGCCTCCTTCTCCTTCCTCAGCCTCACCTGAACAACCCACGCTTTCCTGCTTCCTGTTCCTTCTTATATCCTCCCCTTCTCTATCCATTGGCTACCTCCCTCACCTGGTTGTCCAAGCCAAAGGTTGGCTTCCTTTTTCCCAGGACTTGTCAAAGGTGAGTAAAGGCATATATAGTGGCTGTAGCCACACCCCGTTTTGTGGCTCGGGTCCTCTGCATTTCAGAAATGGAAGCCCGCTACAGACAGCAACAGTCTTATTGCTCCTGTGCGTAAGAATTGATCCCTGTGTAGGGCTGAGGGGGTGTTGTTAATATTACCCACGTAGGCACAATGTTTAAGGTCGCAAAACATTTCTTTCACGTTTAGTTTAGTTTATGGTTTGCTTGTTAGGTGCTTATACAGCAAATACATTCTGTTTCAAAGCACCCTCAGGAAACCTGGGAGGGAACATGGGATTGCAGTACAATTAAAATATGCCGAAAATACAGTGGGGGAAGGAACGGATGAAACTACGATGCCTTGTGAGTATTCAGAACGTGCAAGTGCAGCAAGCAAGAGGGCAGTGGGGTAGATGATGGGGTCTCCTTGCTCGAGGCTGAGCCACAGATGAAGTGCAAGGTATGGTAAGTGCTATCATCATGATCCACTGACCAGGGAGGGCAGGTGCCCATCCCTCATCACTGCGACATCCACTCCTGGAGACAGAGACCGCAGCCGCTTCAGCAGCATTCTGCCATGGTAAGCAGAATAACATCTGAAGTGGGAAAATGGGAAAACACCCTCCCCCCATTCTCATCCAGACCCTGGCCTAGAGGATCACGGCCCAAGCACCGCCCACGAGAGGAGTTTGACCCGCTCACCTCCTTACCAGAAGACAAGGTACTATGTGTTTGTGGTCCACATGCACGAGGAGCATGCCCACTACCATGCCCTGGCCAAGCCGACGCCTGCGACATGGACCAGATCAACTAAAACAACAGCCGCAAAGCATCAACATCGTTAGAGATGCCATGACGACATAGCCAACAGACGAGAACAACCATGCCACCATGCACCCTGGTCACTCACACACCAAATCACACGAAGAAAATACTCAGTGCTATGACGTAGCGGACTGACACACTCACGGACATGCATCGTTGTTATTTGTCACATGGGCCTCCTACAGCACCGCAGAAACGCAAGATGCATGAAGAGCTTGTGTATACGTTTGCAGACGCTTCATGCTACCCTTTGCCCATAGAGATGCCATCATATATATATATATGTATATATATATATACTAATTGTGACACTCTGTCACCCTGCGGCACCCATGTTAGTAATTATACATCGCCTCCCAGAAAAACTAGGCCCGAGTAGGCCGCAAGCAAGAGTCTTCAGGCCGGAGCCTCTAAGACAAAAAACCTTCTCGAGACGAAAAGCAATGCGCTGACCATGCAGAACGAGTCCCAGCGAGAGCGCACCACCAAGGCCACAATGTTGCAATCCACATGCCAAGCTCTCAGTGGCAAGGCTACACCTGCCACAGCCAAGCACCCCTCTGGGCTGAAAAACAAATTAAATGCTCATAATTCTGCTCCAGCTACGGTCTCTACACACGTGACCCAGCCAAACTGACAAGATGCCAAGCTCGCGAGACAGAAAGTCGCCGGGGTCCCACGTCTGGGACGCAGGCTGAAACTACAAAGCGACAAGTTTGACACCTACACTGATGGGAAAGGCGTGATCATCAGCCACTAGCAAAGATCTGTCCATTGTCCGCCACCAACACATAGTTGCACAATATTGCCAACACCAGGTACCTCGCAGGCTAGGAACAGCGATGGTCCCAGGCTTGGGGGCTCATGAGGGAACCAATAAGAGTACAAGGGGCTCCTCACTGATGCCATTTTGGTTAGCCAATCACCAAGGGTCCCAGTGTAACCAATTTATTGTAGCAAGTATTAGGGACAACCCAAGTTTGCCACCTGACCTGTCCTTATCCACTAACATTTCTCCATATAAGCATCTATACTAACCCTACCACTCGGGGAGCCAACCCGAAGTGGCGATAGGTTTTGTGGCGGTTTTTCCCAGGTGACGCGAGCAGCGCGTCATTCTACAGTAAAAAGGGCCTGCGAGCCCCACTAAGAACGAGAGCGTCTCCCCGGATGCATACGGGCGGAGAACGATCCCTGCCGTTACTATAATAAGCATCAGTAATTACTTTGCTCTTGCGTGTGCCTCATACTCCTTTTTGGGATGCGGGAGGAGTTGGGGCCTCCCCAGCCCAGGAGGTCCACGGACGGATCTGCCGGCCCCGGGAGATCATCCCGACAAGTTGGAGGCACTGCTGAGATCTGTTTGAGATCTACTTAACTTACCCTAAGAGCATAACTACAAGGCCTCCTGCAGTGAGGCAACCCAGCAGCACGGCCCCCTCTGCCGTTGACCCCTTTTGAGGACTACAGGACCATCACGGAACTGTGAGAAGACCGGACAGCGCAATCCGGACATTGGCCCTCGGGAGCCGACTTGAAAAGTATCCCGTCCGCGGTTGGTGAGTGTCCAGACGTGGTCCAGACTAAGGGCGGTGGCGAGCCGCTTTGGAGGGGTGCCCGCGGTCGAGCGGCCCCGACTCACGAGGACTGGGTGAGTATATCACACCCAACCAGCAACGTAATGTTGTGCGGGAGGGGGGAGGAGTTGTAAAGAGGAAGGGGGGCGGTTGCAACAGTGTGTGGAAATGGATTTTGACTGTTCTGCGGCAATAGAGGTGTGAGGTGTAACGGGACAGGCACAAGGACCGTCCCCTACAGCGTCACAAAGTGGATTGGGTGGGGCCTCAGGCACCCACGTGTGATGGTTAGAGAGCGCGGATTGGTTCGAGATCGCAGACACATTTGTAAGATGGGGGTGTGGCTTTCCTATGAGTTGACGCTGTAGATCAATGAGTAGATGAGATTCCCTACTAATTGAGTGTTGAAGCTCGTGAAGAAGATGACGTTTTCCCGCAGGTGTTAGCTAGGTTGTTTACCGAGTGCGGAAGATAATTGGCTGGTTAAGCTCCTCTGGAGAGGGGGCGTATCACACGCGAGGCGACGCAGCGTGCGCAGACCGATTATAATAAGTACATTTATTGTTGATTACCTTGTACCAGGCGAGGTGAGAAGACAGCTGTGGGGTTAATGGGGGATAACAATGTGGGAACAAGAGCGCATTTGTGAAGTGTTAAAATGTATAAGTACTTACAGTGTGTTGTAGAAGTTGGTGTAGTCACCCATAGGGTTTGTATAGACATCGCGATGCACCCCACGTCGACCTAGGGGTGGCCGGGGACAGAGGGTGCGAACGGATAGGAGGCAAGGGGGAGAGGCAGCCGCGCACAGAGAACGCCGGCCATGCTCAGACGGGGAGGGGCCACGGGGGAGAGGCGGCCGTGCACGGAGAATGCCGGCAGCACTCAACAAGGGTTTTCGAAAGCAGAGGGTGTGATTTGAGGGGAAAGATGAAAAGGGGAGGAGGAGGAGTTCAGTTGAAGGTGTGACAAGTACAAAGGAAGAGGAAGGTGGGGCAGCCCAGAGGCACGCTGCACAGTGCACATCGCCGCAGGGGGTTTTGTGTGCCACGGCCGAAGGGGGCCGTAGTTATAAGTAACAACTGTACCATATAAAAGATTGCTTTCCTTTCCAGTGGACAATCGAAGTCCCCAGCTTACGGGGCCGGGTAAAAGGTTGACATTTGGGAAAGTAAAAGTCGTAACATGGCCCTGTACTATGGCTCGGGGGCAGGAGCGGGGTGGAGAAACATGGGAAGCGCGTTAATCATTCCACTTCAGCACATCTGCATGACATTGACGCCACACAGGGAGAAAATAATTAAATACAGTATCGAGTGTACACAAGGAATGGACAACAAAGTAAGAGTACCGTGGCCGCCTAACAGCAGCTTTGATACGTATACACAACATAGTTAGTTAACATACATTCACAATACCTACAAGGGGAAGAAATTAGCAAACCACTTAGATGTTTTTGACCTCTGGAAGATGTTCCAGGTAACTAGACCTGGGGATACAGGTATGTACACAGTACAGGGGGTAAAAGAGGAGAAGGGGATAAGGGAGGAAAACCAGGTAAAGGAAGAGAAAAAGGAAGAGGGGGTAGGGATAAGAAAAACAAAAATGCGCCCAGCCCTGAAGAAAGTGAAGAAGAGGTGGAAGGATCATTTGCGGTAGCAGAGGCGAAGGTTAAGCAAAAAGGGGCAGAAGGAGCGCAAGTGGCTAAGGTAGTGAAGAAGGAGCAAGGGGGGTTGTACCCACTAACAGAACTTAGAGAAGCGGCAATTAACGGCTGCTGAAGGATACTCTAACCCCGCATACAGCCCCCCGCCATACGCACCTCCGGATGATTACCTAAAGAGGACGGGGGAGGTAGGTAGGGTAGATTCAACAACTATGCAGGTAAGGAAGGGGGAAGACAGTAGGTCCTTGGGGAGGTTTGCAGACGTAGGACCAGAGGAGTGGATAGCAGCGCAGGTGCTTCTGAAGCTCCTAGGGACATTAACTAAGGAAGAAGAGGATACAGTGAAAAAGGTAAATAAGGAAGAGAAGGAAAACACACAGACAGGGTCGGAGATAAGTGAAGAAAGAAAAAGGCGACTATCACAAGAGGAGGAAGAGATATTGGAGGAAAGGTTGGCGGAATTGAGGAACGTGCAAAGTGCCTTGCTCAAGCAGTTCGAGGAAGAGACACGGAAGAGGCAGAATGAAAAGAAAGCACATAAGGAAGAGATGGCGAGAATGAAGTTGAAGGAGGAAGAGCAAAACAGGAAGGAGAGCGCATTAGAGCAATAGCGGAAAGAATGGTGTGTGCAGAACAAAGGGAGATAAGAAGGAAGGAGGAGGAGAGAGAAGAGAATGATAGGGAAATGGGAATGTGGAAGAAGAGGATTATAGCTGAAAGCGCAAGGAAGTATGAAGAAGGGAAGGTAATAGAACGCATACTAAGAAGGGAAGGGGGATAAAGGGGAGAAAAGAGGATGAGGAAAGGAAACTAGCAAAGGTAAGTGGAGAAATATTGGAAGAAATAAAAAGGAAAAGAGGAAGAGAGGAAATAGGTGGTGAAGTAGTGGAGAAGGAAGGGAGGGTAGGAAAGAGATAGGAGGATGGAAAATGCAGCAAGGAAATACACACGCCATGATAAGGAAATGGCATCAACATCAGCACAGATAGCTGAGGGTAGAGGAGGTGAGTACACAGAGGCAGATTTAATAGATCTAAAGACCGTGACAGTGGGTGGAAAATGCACAGAGTGGGGATTGACATTAGCTGATGGGTTTTGCAGCAAAGAAGAGGAAGGTTCGAGCATCAATGGAAGAGACGGAAGTAGGGAGAGTTTAGACAAACTATACATAACGCGCACTAATTGCGAGTCACCATGGGCATGCGAGAGAAGGGGAGGACCAAGTGCAGGAGAACCAAAGAACAGGGACACGATAGGGAAAATGCCATGCCCACTAACACCCACACCCACACAAACACCACGCCCCTCACCACGACCACTGACCCCAGCCCCCGTGCACACCCCATATGTTGGTAGATTTAGGGATCTCCCAGGACGCAGACAGGAAGAGAGAGTAAGCACGCCAATGGTAGGACCAGAAGGACACAAAAAGGGGAGGAGGGATATAGGAAATGAAAGGGTAAACACCTGTAACATCAACAGCATTGAAGAGCTACCAGACATGGAGGAAAATGATGAATATAATGACATAGCATCACACATGAGGATGAAGGAAGAGGAGAGGGGGTACAATTTAATGCCACTGCTAGAAAGGGGAGGAACGAGATCACAATACATCCCCTGGAAGCATGCAGACAAGGAAAATATAAAATGCAGACTCCCATCGTTGAGTGCAGGAGCTGGGAAGTGGATATATGAGATGGAAAAACACACTGCGGGGCAAACATTAGCGATGGGAGACGTGAAGGGCCTTCTAATTTCCATACTGGGGGATGCTGCTGATGACATATGGAAGAAGGTGGGATTCCCTGGGGTGACAATACACGACACAGCACATGATGGAGCACCATTTGCCAATTGCAGACATGCGCTTTGGCAAGCATTGAGAGTACAATTCCCAGACACTTCAGACATAGGAGCAATTACATCACGAAAGATGCGTGAGAATGAAGATCCTGTTGAATACATCCAGGAGATTCAGGAGAAGTGGCGCTTGGAAACACGGGAACCATGGGACAAAACACTAGCAATTTTTTACCACATACTAGAACAAGGGCTCCCGGAGCAAGTACAGAGACAGTTAAAGAAGTTGGTGGGGATGGAAGCTAAAGGATGGCCAGAAATACAACTGACAATAGTACACTATTGCACAATGTGGCAGGAAAAAATGAAACAAAAGGAGGAGGATTGGAAGGCCGAGGAAGCAAAATTGGTTCAGAAGAAGCTATCGAAATATGCCATGGAAGGAGCACTGATAACAGTCCCCGCACAACCACAGGCAACGGTAACACAAGACACAACACAACTACAGGTAGCACCACCACAGCGAGCACAAGTAGTGACACAGCAACTGCTTCCTCCCCCGACATACATACAACAAATGGGGGGAGGTTATATGCAAATGGGAAACGGGTACTCAAACAACTACAGAGGGAGGGGCGGGCAAATGAAAGGGAGAGGATATGGCCCACCCATCCACCAGTAAAGAGGAGGGTTCCGATGTTAAAATCAACAGGGACAGCAGGGGTATCAGGACTACATGGGGGGACTTCAATGAGAAGCATGGGAACCACTGACATGTTGGATATGTCGGATAGTAGGACACATGCCGTGCACATGTAGGATGAGATCAGCACAGGCGGCCTGGGGGGAACATGGACAGCAAGGGCCTATGGGGGAACAACAGGTTTACCAACAGCAGGGGATACAGCAACAACTACCACCACAACAAACACAAATGCCACAACAACAACAGACATTGCAATCACAACAGCAACAACAACCACACATGCAAGCACACGCACCACCGCAGCAACAGCCAAGTATAGAGCAGCAACAGCAGGTCCAAACTGGCCAACAATTAGCACAAATACAAGACAATGCGATAACATCTACTGACACACCTGTAGCCCAGACATAGCTTGGGAAGGTGACAATATTGGGTCACAACCCATACACAGGAACAGGACAGTCACTATACCCACAATAGGACAGTCCACAGACGTCCTTGATGTGTCCCATCCTATCAATAACACCTAACGCTGCGGAGGAACCACGCATACAGGTGACGATAGGTAAAAAAAATGTCCTTCTTAGTTGACACAGGGGCCACTAGGTCATGCATAAGAGAGGGGAAGTTTCAACTGTCAGGCAAAGCTATGAACACTCAAGGATTCTCTGGGGCTCGAGGGCTGGTTTCTTTCACAGATAACATCTCCCTATCTGTAGGTGATCATGATATGTCACTGCCACTGCTATACTCAAAAAAGTCACCACTGAACATACTAGGTAGAGACATCATGAGCAGACTGAACATGACTATCTCCTTTACTGACAAGGGAATAATTTGCTCTACACCTGGCATAAGCATGCTCACAGCACGACAAATATTACAGGCTTATTGTGGCAAAACAGTAGCAAGTGCAGAACCAATAGATGGAGAGCTATTCCAATGTGGGACAGACATGGCAATAGCATTGCTGCCAGGAATTGAAGGGGAGGTTTGGAGGAGGCCAGCAGCTTACCTTTTCTGACCCGAAACACCATCCATTGACTGGGAAGGGACGAGGATATCACTGAGCATTGAGAGCATTGTGGCAATGCAGGACTACATCGCGGTGCATGCCCAAGACAGGGAAGGGAGGGCATGGAGTTATAGCTCTAGCAGAAGGGTGCCGACTAACACAAGTATCTGATGAGGACCTCTTCTCAGATGATAATGGTGAGGGGGAGATGGTGTTTCAAATGAGCGTCCACATCTGGGTGACCGTAACATACAGAGACGTAGCACAGAGGATGGCACTGGAGCAAGAAGCACCAGCAGCTACAGTAGTGCCATTTTATGAGGAAGATATGGCAAAAATACCTGCATCTCTATGAACCACCAGTCCATATGACGTAGGCTGCATCAAGAGCATTGCAGGTGTGAAAATAAAGTTGAAAAAAGGGGCCATACTGCCGAGAGTAAATCAATACCCGCTATCAAAAGAAGCAGATGAAGGAATATATGAAACAATAACCGCCCTAATAGAAAGAGGTATACTAGTACCATCAGAGTCCCCATGCAACACTGCTGTGTACCCTGTGCGCAAAGCTAAGGGAGGGACTTGGCATTTCATCCAGGATCTAAGACCCCTCAACCACATTGTAGAGGCAGAATACCCTATTGTGGCTAACCCAGCCGCTATACTATGTGGGATACCAACAGAGGCATCACGATTCACTGTGATTGACCCAAGAAACGCATTTTTCTCAATACCTCTACATCCTGACTCACAAGATTTGACAAGTTTCACATACCGCAACACAAAATGGAAACACACGAGGTTGCCCCAAGGGTATTGTGAGTCACCATCCATCTTTAACAGGGTGATACAAATGGACTTGGGAAACATTGAGATGGAGAGAACAGTGCTACAATATGTAGATGACATCTGCAGCACAACAGAAGAGAAGTGCAGAAGAGACTCTGTGAAGATGCTCACTGTGTTAGCAGAAAAAGGGTACAAGGTAGACAAGGAAAAACTACAATACTGCCAAGAAGAAGTGTTCTACATAGGCCAGCTCATTTCACAAAATGGAAGAAACATTGCACCTCAACGGGCACAGGACATAACAAACACACCGCAACCACAGACAGTGATAGAACTACAGCAGTTCTTAGGCCTATGTAATTACTGAATTACTGCAGGGCTTTGGTTTTTGATTACAGCTCATACACAGGACCACTGCTTGAGGCACTAAAAGAAGCACAGAGAGGTGAAAAGAAGTTGAGATGGACCACAGAAATGACAGAGGCATTTCAGTAACTAAAACATAGCCACCCCAAATTATGAAGAACAATTTTTCATCTTTTCACATTGTAGCTCAGCAGTGATGAGAGCAGTACTGACGCAAAAAACGAGCATGGGGCACGAACCAGTAGCATTTTACAGCAGGCACCTGGACCCTGTAATGTTAGGAAACTTCCCATGCGAGCAGAGCGTGGCTGCCGCAGCCTTTGCGGTGGAAAAATCATCATCAATAACAATGGGTTGCCCAACTACAATGTATGTGGAGCATGCCCTTTTTGCCATTTTGAATAAACCAAAATCAACACTGACCACTCAAAGGGCATCAGGATACAAAGTTATCTTGTCCAGGCTTGAGTTAACAATTGTAAGGTGCAGCAATGTGAACCCAGCAAGGTTCATAGCAGAGGTAGTGGAAGATGGCAACTATGCACATGACTGCACATAAGCTATCGACACATATTCCAGCACAAGAAAAGTTGAGGAAAACGCGCTAGAGGGCGGAGACATACTGTACATTGATGGGTCCTCAACAATAGACCAAAGAGATGCGGTCCGCAGAACAGGTGCAGCAGTGGTGAGATTGACAGAGGATTGGACATATGTTCCAGTGAAATGTGTCCAGCTACCACAACACTACTCTGCCCAGGCAGCAGAGTTAGTGGCCCTAATTTTGGCACTAAAAGAAAGCAATGACAAAAGAGTAACTATATTTTCTGACAGTGCATATGTCATGTCACCTGTACACTCTGGGTTAATTAAGTGGCAGCAAAGAGGATTTAGAAGGGCAGACGGCACCCCAGTGCAACATGCCCTACTACTTGCTGAACTAATTGAAGTAATTGAAGACCCAAAAGAAGTGGCCTTGGTGAAGTGTGAGGCCCATACAAATGGGGATGATCACATTTCCAAAGGTAATGAAACAGCAGACGCACATGCTAAACATGCTGCGTACTACAGGGAGATTTGGATCCCCCCAAAAAAAGGAAAAGATAAGGGGAGAGTTGGGGCAAGACCGATGCTGATGAAAGATGGGTACACTCATATCCCTGAGAATGAAATAATGGAGTTACAGGCAGCAGCACCCATGGCAGAGAAAGAACTATGGGTTAAAAGGAGAGGCACAATGTCCCCCACAGACGCGTTATGGTGGCAAAACAATACAGGTAAAATAGTCATGCCCCTGGCCTTATTGAAAACTGCCCTGGCCCAACTATACCATCCCGCACACACAGGAAAAGAGGTGCTTGCAGCACGAATTAAGGAGGGATGGTTCTGTCCCAAATTAAATTCACACGTTGCAAATTTTGTTAGTAATTGTCTCACTTGCCAACAGTTTACGGCCGGTCACACACTGCAAATGATCAAAGGTATTATACCCCGTCTGGAAGGACCCTTCCGACACCTCCACATTGACTACGTTGACATGATCAACGTATGTCAAGGGTACAGATACATGATTGTGGTAGTATGCCCATTTTCAAGGTGGATCAAAGCCAGTCCATGCTCCCATGCAGAAGTCTTTAGAGCAGCAAAGTTCCTGGTAAGGGAGGTGTTCCCAAGGTGGGGGTGTGCGAAGTATTGTGGTCAGACAATGGCCCACACTTCGCCAACTAAATGTTTCAGCACATAACTTCTCTCCTTGGTATCAAGCACAAGTTTGCATGTGCGTACCACCCACAGGTGAATGGCATGTGGAACGTCTCAACGGCCTCCTAAAAGAAGAAATAGCAAAGATTCAGCAATCTACCAAGAAGAGCTGGCTCTGCTGTCTCCCCTTAGCACTATTTGAGTTAAGAAACAGGCCAGGGTCGGATCACCACCTCACACCCCACGAGGTGGTGACCAGGCGCCAGATGCACCTTCCACTGACACCACCGTCAAGGGCCATAACAGATTGACACCTTGTTCAAACAGTTTTTCGTGATGAAATGTACGAATATATAAATTCCTTGATTACTAGTGTCACCTTTATCTCTCAACAGCTCGAGAGGATGCGGGGCGGGTCGAAGACCACCCAACAAGAAGATAATACAAGTGAAGGACAGGAACAAGCAGCACAGAGGACAGTAAGAGAAGGAGATCACGTCCTCCTTCGTAATTTCAATAGATAGTGGAATAGCCCAAGATTTACCGTGCCCCACCAGGTTGAGAAAGTAACTACTAGAGCAGTGAAGCTACGGGATAAACAGGTCTGGACACACCTGCACGACATCAAGCCCTACAAAGATCATACCCGCCCTTGCGTCCACGACAGGGCCAACGCAGCAGCAACAGCAACAAAAGACAAAGGTGACACAGCCCCTGACCCCTCCCAAACCCCAAACACCCCTAAGGACTCAAATGGACAATTGCCCATAGCCCACCCCATGGTCACGAGATCACAGAGCAAACAAAACACTGCCCCGTACAGCCCCGCCCTTGCCACTACCTAAATAAAAGGACATTGTCTAACAAACTGTCATATCGTACCACACTTGTAGACACGTGCATGTTTTATTTTTCTTTTTTGTATCACACATGCAGGTACCGCGTAGAACTGTTTACATATAAAGAAAAGTGAAGTAACTAACATTGCGTTTTGCCCAGGGGTAAATGCTGCCCACAGATGACGACACACCCGAAGCACTGTCACACCAATTTGTATATATTATAAAAAGACCAAAATATTTAAAGAAGAGAAAAATATGTGTGCATTACAACACGTTCCTTACTGGCCATAGAGCAATCATTCCCACAGCTCCACGAACATTTACCAGCCCTAAGAGATAGGTCGCTAAGATACGCGTGGGAGCAGCTTTTCTCTTGGGCATTAAATGATTATTTGAGAGGGAGAGCTTGAATAAACAGAACTAACAAAATTAACGCCTATTTTTAGAAATTTTCAGGCGGGCACCTATATCGGCAATAATAAGCTGCAGGACCGCAGCAAATGTAAGAGGAAAATGCCGGTGATATTAGCTATTGTATTAAAAATTATAGGGTTGTTGTTCATCACTGGTATACTTGCTGCCACTGTCTGGCAGGCACACTATGCTTCTCATGTATTGGCTGCACCCCCTACTAATGAACCCCCTACCACGGCTGCAACAGGTACGGTGTGAGGTGGTACGAGCAGAACAAGATCAAACGGGGGAGGATTAAACGTAGCACATATGTTGATAATAATGGGGTTGACACATATCTCACAGATTCCGCACACGTTTCAAATAACATGTGGTATCAACACATGTCCAAAATTGGTAAGGGGACAACTAAGGACAACTGCTATGTGTGCTCACTGGTCCCATACGCCATGAGCGCCTCCAGAACATTTGTGGCTACTGAAGTACCAGCAACATCAGTAGAATGCCTGATATACCTGGCCCTGTTCCACACAAAAGGACGTTTCCAAGGGAGGATGGCAATAATAAAGTGGAAGACGAGAGACACATACCCGTATGAACATAACTTCATTAAGACACTCTGCATGTACAATAACTACTGGCAGCTACCAGAAGGACTCCAGTACGTGACGGATGGGCCAGACAAAGGAGAGACGAAGGAAGTAACGCTGAATTACCTACCATGTGAATGGCACGGAAGTGAAGTTGCTGGAATAATGGGGTGCTGGGAAAGACCCCTCCTGCAAATATATGGGAAAGTATACATGAAGGAAGGATGGACAGACCGGGTTGTGGGGAGCAAAATGGTAACACTGACAAAACCAAATATAGCAAAAATAGACGAAGAAAACAACAACTGTTTCAACGGATGGATTAAGACAGCCGGACTAGTGACCTGGTTAGAGAAGGATGAAGACGCAGTATCAATACTTCCACTAAATGCACCGACACTATGTTATTGTAACGCTCACCTGGTTCCCACGGAGGCGCGGCGTCGAAGGCGCAGAACTCTGAAGATGGACAGGAAGGGCCCCTCTATTCTGGCTTCCCTGGCTTGTTGGATACCCTCCTGTGCGTGAAAAGGGAGTATTACCAACTGTGGAACAATGCTCAAGCCTCCCACTCCCTTCCAACCCTCCACGATACCTCCTCCACGATTCCCCGTGAAGCCTCACCTTAGGGTTTGGAAGGATGAGCTCTCCATCCTGCTTCTGATGCAAGGGCGCGTTGAAACCCAGTTACTTCACTGGATTGAGGATTGATTTGACTTGATGGGAGTTCAGGTAAGCTTGACTGTTCAGGTAAGGCGCTGTAAAAGTTCTGTTCAAAAGTTCAAGCTTAATAATAATGTTCGTTGTCTAATTGCAGCAAGCGCTAATGCTTATGTCTTTTTCCCCTTAGGGGCCGGGGTTCGGAGTGCCGGAGATATGGCGCCGACCCGAAGTGAAACAGTTCTGGATGAGCGCTCAGGTAATGTCTTTGCATTCGCTCATTCAATGTCTTTGTCTTTTTTCCCCATAGGGGCCGGGGTCCGGAGATGCCAGGAAGCGGCAGGACCCGAAATGCAGTGGGAATAATCCAACAGGTAAGACTTAAAAGGAAACTGAGCTTTCCTTATTCCTTTTCTCCCTCTCACCTTTGTTCTTGTCTTTTTTCCTCTAGGCGCCGGGGCGTAGCTGAATCCGGAAGATCGCTGCTGAAGATGGAAGCGCCTTGCAAAGGTGAGTAAAATGCAGCGCTGCAGCGATCGAAACGAAATGCCTTTAAAATGATGTCTTCCTTTTCAGGGCCGTTGGAGAAATGACTCCGGGATGCAGATTTAGCAGGTAAGGGCTTTTCTTCTCCTATTCTCTTCCTTTCTCCCCTTGCAGGTGTTCCAGGGTGCTGGCAGGCGTGGCTGAAGTCAGGATGCAGGAGCTGACACGGTGAGCGTCCAGCTGCTAGGTGCAGAACAACGCGAAGCATGTGTGGCTGTTCGGGTGGGGTTTAAATAGCCTTGGAAGAAGTTCCTGGTATGTATCCTTCCACCAATCAGGTATGTATCCTTCCCCGACCACACCCGGGTGGTGAAGTAGTCCTACAGGTTAAGTAGTCCCATTCAGGCCTCAAGAGGGCCTGGATGAAGCAGCAAGGTCTGCATCAGGTAAGTGTGCACCCAAGCACTTAAACACATATCCTCTTCTATGAGCCTGGCGCCTAAGGCGCCAGGACTGGGGTCCGCTATGAGCCTGGCGCCTAAGGCGCCAGGACTGAGTCCAAAGGGCCCCGACTTGGGCCCGCTGAGACTTCCCTGGGGAAAATGATGTCTGCCTCTGGGGTTGCTGGGCCCGGCCTGGCTCCTTAGAGGTAGGCATCATGACAGTTATCAACACAACGGAGACGTACATGTCGGAAGGAACAGCAACTGCAAAAGGAAAGTGACCATAACTAAGGAGGGTGCCGGTACAGCGGTTTTAATGGACCACTATTGGGTCTGCAGAGATAAGGCATACCACAGCTTGTTGCCATCTTGGAACTGACTATGCACCATGGTACACATAAATGTACCATCCTTAGTGGTACCACAGAAAGATGTGAACTTGGCGAACTTTCCTAAGATGGATGAAGGGAATAAAAGGAGAAAAAGATCTGTGATGATTGAAGGAGGAAAAGAAAATAACGGCACAAATATATTGTCAAGTGTAAAAAGACAAGGAGAACCACTGACGGGAAACTACCTATGGGGAAGATCAGAAACAGCTCTCAGTGACATTCCACCAGGAAACAGACTGTTTAGCAGAGCAATGTTCTTCTCATCAATAATACATCCAGGACTGCAGGCGTATGCAAATGCAAAATGGCTCCAAATAACAAGATGGGAGCTAATGATGACAATAAACTCCACTGTCAATGTATTTAATACAATACAAGAAGAATTGAGGGCAGTACGAATGGTAGCACTACAGAATAGTTATGTGCTGGATCTCCTTACTGCAATGGAAGGAGGAGTGTGTGCAAAAATTGGAAACTCATGTTGCACATCCATCCCTGCTAATGAAGCAGATAACGACACCCTCACTGAGGCAGTATCACAACTTGCCAAGATGCACGCCAAGATGGAAGAAGAAGCGAAGGGAGTGAAGAAAGATGGCAGCTGGTTTTCTTACTTGTGGTCATGGATGCCACCATGGTTGTCAGATGGCCTTAAAATAATAGCTGGGTGCATAATATTGGGAATGGCTGCCCTTTTAGGGTTAAGGTTGTGGAGAGCCCGGACAGCACGGGCGACTGAAGAAATGATGGAAATGATCGGCATGCACGCCCTAATGCCAGCAGAAGACGACAGACACACAGATATAATAATAAAGGAAAGGGAGAGATTGCGCAAGCAAATATTGGAAAATGATTCGCACCCGCAGTCTGTGAAGGTAGAAAAACCCAAGGAACCCGAAGAGCTATGTTGGGAAGAGGGTCTACTGCAAACCCGGTGGTGGATATGTGTATATGTACTGGTCATTTGTAGATCATGTGAACCAGTATGGACACTTAGGAGGGATAACAAAGGTATGGAGACCAGGTGGAGACAAGAGAGCAGATCATTTTATGGTCGACAAGTCGACCAGAGGGGGGACTGAAGTGGGAAAATGGGAAAACACCCCCCCACCATTCTCATCCAGAACGTGGCCTAGAGCATCACGGCCCAAGCACCCCCGCGAGAGGAGTTTGACCCGCTCACCTCCTAACCAGATGACAAGGTACCATGTGTTTGTGGCCCACATGCACGAGGAGCATGCCCACTACCATGCCCTGGCCAAGCCAACGCCTGCGACATGGACCAGATCAACTAAAACAACAGCCGCAAAGCATCAACATTGTTAGAAATGCCATCACGACATAGCCAACAGACGAGAACACCCGTGCCACCATGCACCCTGGTCACTCACACACCAACTCACACAAAAAACATACTCAGTGCTATGACGTAGCGGACTGACACACTCACGGACATGCATCATTGTTATTTTTCACATAGGCCTCCGACAGCACCGCAGAAATGCAAGATGCCTGAAGAGCTCATGTATACGCTTGCAGAGGCTTCATGCTACCCTACCCCCATAGAGATGCCATCATATATATATATATATATATATATATATATATATATATATATAAATACTACTACTTGTGACACTCTGTCACCCTGCGTCACCCATGTTAGTAATTATACATCGCCTCCCAGAAAAACTAGGCCCGAGTAGGCCGCAAGCAAGAGTCCTCAGGCCGAAGCCTCTAAGACGAAAAACCTTCTCGAGACGAAAAGCAATGCGCTGACCATGCAGAACGAGTCCCAGCGAGAGCCCACCGCCAAGGCCACAATGTTGCAATCCACATGCCGAGCTCTCAGTGCCAAGGCTACACCTGCCACAGCCAAGCACCCCTCTGGGTCGAAAAACAAATTAAATGCTCATTATTCTGCTCCAGCTACGGTCTCTACACACGTGACCAAGCCAAACTGACAAGATGCCAAGCTCGCGAGACATAAAGTCGCCTAGGTCCCACGTCTGGGATGCAGGCTGCAACTACAAAGCAACAAGTTGGACACCTACACCGATGGGAAAGGCGTGATCATCAGCCACTAGCAAAGACCTGTCCATTGTCCGCCACCAACACATAGTTGCACAATGTTGCCAACACCAGGTACCTCGCGGGCTGGGAACAGCGATGGTCCCAAGCTTGGGGGCTCACGAGGGAACCAATCACAGTACGAGGGGCTCTTCACTGACGCCATTTCGGTTAGCCAATCACCAAGGGTCCCCGTGTAACCAATTTATTGTAGCAAGTATTAGGGACAACCCAAATGTGCCACCTGACCTGTCCTTATCCACTAACATTCCTACATTTAAGCATCTATACTAACCCTACCACTCGGGGAGCCAACCCGAAGTGGCAATAGGTTTTGTGATGGTTTTTCCCAGGTGACGCGAGCAGCGCGTCATACTACAGTAAAAAGGGCCTGCAAGCCCCACTAAGAACGAGAGCGTCTCCCCTGATGCATACAGTCAGAGAACGATTCCTGCCGTTACTATAATAAACAGCAGTAATTATTTTGCTCTTGCGTGTGCCTCATACTCCTTTTTGGGACGCGGGAGGAGTTGGGGCCTCCCCAGCCCCAGAGGTCCGCAGGCGGCTCTGCCGGCCCTGGGAGATCACCCCGACACATCTAAATTGCAGCCAAAGTATCCATTTCCACACCACCTCTACACTAGATGGTGCATGTGCCTGAAATCTGCCTTGGCGCTACTCCAGAAGCAGTATTTTCATTGCTGGTGCTTTGTAATAGTACGATCCGACCATTCCAAAAAGGCTGATGCCACAAGTTCATCTTTTTCCTAAGCAACTTGTAAACACTGTCCCAACACGCCCTGATTGGCTTCACCGTCCTTTTTACACCCCAATCAGGGGCAGTGGCCGGAGGAAGCCGGCCCACACCAGAAGGCCCCACTTCTGGTGCCTGTGATGCCTGTCTGTGCCTGTGTGATTCATTAGGATCTGCCGACCAGGGAGGGCAGGAGCCCATCCCTCATCACGGCGACATCCACTCCTGGAGACAGAGACTGCGGCCACTTCAGCAGCATTCTGCCATGGTAAGCAGAATAACATCTAAACTGCTTCCAAGGTATCCATTTGCACACCACCTCTACACTAGATGGTGCATGTGCCTGAAATTTGCCTTTGCGCTACTTCAGAAGCAGTATTTTCGTTGATGGTGCTTTGTAATAGCACGATCTAACCATTCCAAAATGGCCGTCGCCACGCGTTCATCCTGTTACTAAGCAACATGTAAACACCGTCCCAACATGCTCTGATTGGCTTCACCGTCCTTTTTAAAACCCAATCAGGTGCGCCAGCAGATGGAAGCCGGCCTACACCAGAAGGCCCCACTAAAAGGCCAGATACCTGTCTGTGCCTGTCCGGGCCGAAACGGGTCCGAGGGGCCACCCACGCTGCATGCAACATCTGAAATCTGCTCCAATATCCTATTGAAAGGTAAGCAAAAGCACTCTTTCCAAGTTCCATCTACGCACGACCTACCGCTAGCCCATGCCACCCTAGACATTGCTCCTTTGTCAATTGACTATTTGCCTGTGAAGACCGCATTCTTACACGCTGTGTATCATACTGCCACTTAATTACTCACTTAATTACTGCCACTTATTTACTCAAGCGAGTTTAATCGTTTGCCATTAAAGTGTATTCGCCTACATCCTTGTAGCCTGCTAATACGTCTATGATTTGTACCTTACGCCATTCGTAATCATTAATTTTGTTATTCACGCCTGATAGGACATGACCGGTACTCTGCCATACATGTTTGTATGTTAGCAGCATTGCTGGTATGCTACTATTGTTCCCTAGCATTTAGCAGCTGTAACAACCATTCCAATGCCAAGTTACACCTCATGGGTCATGATTGCACTGCGTGATTCACTCTTTGACTTGTATACATGTAACAATCTGCCATTCACATTTTGTTTTTCAAACGTATTGAGTGACCGTTCCCCTGTCTCTTGTACTGCAACGCCTCGACATTTTTCTTGCAAAGTTTATGCCAATTGCATTCTGATTTATTCCATGACATTCATGCCTGCTATATTTTGCCACTTGCATTCTGCAGTTCATAACTGTACTGCATGATCTGCTCCTCTGCCACTTATAATTGAAATGATCCTAGTACTGCTCCCCAACCTAGCGCTCGTCAGTCTCTGCCACTATAAAGTGTCTAGTTCCCATAGTTCGACCATACTCTTCTAGTCCCCATGCTCACCATACCCTAGCAAGTCGTTACCAATAGCAGCCTCCTCTCACTATTGACGCTGGCATATTACACATAGTGCTTAGCCATGTGTATGCTATTCCCTGCTACAGCCTTCCCCATAATCTGCCTTACAATGTAGTACCTTTCTACCTTAGCCACTACTAGAACTAGCCTCATACTGCTACCCACCATGGATTCTAACCCCACTCCTAGAAACGCCACGCATTTCTTTATCCATGGTGCTAAGCTTACCGTTATCGACCCATATACCCCCCTCACTTTTCTTGCCACCTTGCCGAAAAACAGTACGTAAAGACATCGCACTGTCACGTTTCTTACCATCCGGCCTATACACTGCGCTTAAAGTTATCACACCGCTGAGCTACACTTCCCTGGCCCTCACACACTAACAAGGTTTCCCACAGCCTTATTCTCTGATAACTCCAGTACCATCGCTTAATACGCCACCTCTTAAAGACTTGCCTACTCGTATCACACCTTCCCTAAGGTCAAGCCAAACGAGTCTAACACCACTATCCAACACCCCATGCCCATTAAATTACATAAATCTTTGACTAGGTTCTAGATTCCCATTGTTGTACACCTCTCCTATCATCAAACGCACTACCATGGCAGACAACTCCTCTATGGAGTCAGTATCCATTGCTCCTACACTTAAACATTGCCCCCCACAATCCAAACGCATATTGGACAACGCCCCTTCCATAATCAAAGGTGCCCTTATCAATGCAAGATCATTGCCGGCCCATGCACTTGATATTGCTGATTACATAATATTGCATGACCTTAGCTTTATAGCAATCACAGAGACGTGGCTCCTTGCCGCATCAGGACCCTCTCTTGCTCTTGCTATCCCTAACAAATACCCTATCATCTGGCATGACCGAGATTCCAACCTTTCTAAAGGTTGGGGTATTGCCTTTACATATAAAACAACACTTGGTTTAAGAATCATCGCCAATGAAACTATGCCCTCTGCAGAACTACTATCAATTAAATTACCGACCTCACCATCCAGCACCATCACTATACACCTCATTTACCATCCCCAGGCCCTACCACCACATTCAAAGACGATATATCGCTCCTCCTATCGACTAACACCAAACCTAAATCTCAAGTCATCCTTCTGGGTGATCTTAACCTGGGCTTTCCGAACCCTAAAGACCCAAAGGCTTCTGCCATTGCCGACACTAACACTGAATTAGGATTCTTACATAGAATAAACAAACCAACACACATCAAAGTTAGAACCCTTGACTGGTTAGCTGACCTCAACTGCGACATAAACATATATCCGAACCACCTTGTGCATGGTCAGACCATCACATGATCTCCTTCACGTAAAAGAAGGTATCCAACCCAACAAACAGATCCTAGCCCCACCTATGAATACTAGAAACAAACGCAATATAACACTGGAGAAACTGTTGCCCTTGCTCCAGCCCATTATCAGCCCCTCCACTACACTCACAGATCCCACTCCCTTAGTTGACCTCTATAGCCGTACTCTACTCAAAGCCATTAATATGATAGCACAACTAAAACTGCGCAAAACTAAACCACAGGCACAGCTCAATTCATGGTACTCCCCTCACCTCAGATCCGTACGGAAATTAAAAAGAAACTCAAAAGCGCTATGGAAAAGTATCCCCTCCACAGCCAACAAGGATGATTTCTCATTAGCTTCCCTTAATTATAAAGAAGCCATTGTCCAAGACAAAAAAGTCAATTATAATGACTGCATCACCAAGGGTAAATCGAGCACCAAGGAACTCTTCAACATCTTGAAAGAGCTAGAATCTCCTGCCCCACCTCCTGATAATTGCACCAAAGATATTTCCTGGTGTACTAATATTCCGAATGTATTACAAGATACAATTACAATGATTCAAAGCAAAATAGAATCTAAAAAGCTCCACATATCCAACACATCCTCTATTCCCAATCCCACCTTTCCAGACAGGAATACACACAACCAATTCAATTTCTTCCCCCTCTCGAACAAAGAGGTTGAGAACATCATTATGAACTTAAACCCTCGAACTGCCAGGAAGATATCTGCCCTGCTGCCATTATTAAAGAGGCTACGAAGGAATTCACCCCCTTCATCACATCCCTTATTAATACTTCATTCAAATCCAGTACTGTACATAACAACCTAAAAGATGCCTGGGTACTTCCACTACTAAACAAGCCAACTTTAGACCCCAATAATCCCTCTAATTATAGACCCATCAGCACAGTACCCTTTCTGTTGAAAATTGTGGACCAAGCAGCTTATCTGCAGATTCAACAGTACCTGGAATCCAACAATCTTCTTGTTCTCAGACAATCCGGGTTTAGACCCAGACATGGGACCGAAACAGCGTTGATGGACCTTCAGACCCAAATTCAAGCCATCAAAGACAAAGGCAAACTGGCCCTGCTGCTCCTTATTGACCTGTCGGCTGCGTTTGACCTTGTGAACCACTAAGTCCTTTGCAACCATCTAACATCTGCTACGCATTTCTCGGATGAAGCTAATGCTTGGATGAAGTCATTCCTCAATAATAGATCTATGAGGGTCTTTGCACCATCAGCTTCCGCAGAACCAATACCCGTCACATGTGGTGTTCCCCAAGGTTCCTGCGTGTCACCAACACTATACAATGTGTTTACCAAGCCACTGTTTGATGACCTCAACTATTTCGGTGTCACCTATACTAATTACACTGATGAAACCCAAATACTCATCCCTATCACCGGTGACTATGCCACAGTCAAAAACATAACAACATTTACCTCATTATACAAACCTGGATGGCCAAGCATGGACTCTGTCTTAATGACAATAAGAGAGAGCTGTTTCTTCTTGGGTCACCTGCTAAACTGAACAAATTAGATGGTCAATTCACTTCTTTCAACGTTGATTGTAGCATCATCAAGATTTCCAAAGATGTAAAAACCTTGGGCATCTACAGAGATTCTGCTCTCTCTCTAACAAGACAAAGCAATGCCATTGCATCCTCTTCTGACTATACCTGCAAACATATCACTGCCTGCAGACCATTCATAACGCCGGCAAACCGCATCACTTTAGCTAGAGATGTAGTCCTATTAAACTTTGACTATTGAAATGCACTCTATCTAGGAACTACTCAATGGAACCTAAATAAGATGCAAATCATACAAAATAACGGCATCGGGTCAGTTCTGAATATCCCGAGATCACAACATATCTCTGAAACCAGGGGTAACCTGAACTGGCTTGCCCTCAAGCAAAGAATGGCACTCAAAACCTTGTCTCTTACTCACAAGTGTCTCGCCAACTTGGCTCCCCAATACCTGTCCAACAGCTTCAATCGTAATTTACCAACCCGTCTAACCAGAACTGCTCAGTCTCACTGCATTGAGATCCCCTGGTGCAAATTACAAATAGCAGGAGGGATTAGCTTCCCTGTCCTAGCAGCGAAAAGTTAGAACGCGCTCCCCATAACACTAAGATCAGAACCCTCATTCCACATTTTCAGAAAAAATATCAAGCTTCGGCTACATGAGCAAGAACACAGCTAATCCCCATAACACTGCCTACCTTGTACAGTTTTCCTTTGATATTGTAACTATTATATGTATTAACCTGCTCTCTACCTAACTATTGTGTATTTACGAAAATTTACTGTATATATGCAACTTGCCAATATCCTATCAAACTCAAATGTACATATATAACTTTGTAAAATGTAATTATGCAACTTGTAAGCTAAGCGCCCAGATGCCTCAGGGCTTGGAGCGCTTTACAAATAAATAAACTAAACTAAACTATGCAGCCAGAATCCGTGTCGGGTGGAAAGGTGCGAGTCTCCACTGCGGAGGTGTGCCGAGGCAAGTGCTGAAGGTCGACAGAAGCTAGGGAGATTGGGTGTGAGTGGTTAGGGGCCCCAAGGATGCCTAAGGGTCCAAGATACCAATCACAGCAACTGTGGTATTAGCAGAGGAGGGAAGAAGGTAAGGAGGAGGAAAAGAGGATAGTCTCGAGGTGCTTTCACAACTTAAGAAGGTCCTGCTCAAGAGGCAGAGGGGGGGGGGGTGTTGTTCCAAAGGAGGGATCCAGCTGAGGAAAGCAAACCACCTCCTGCTCTTTGTTTAGCTAAACGCTTTACACACAGGGAGTTGGTGCCAGAGGAACATGGAAGTCTAGAAGAGAGTATTTTGTAAGAGAGAGTTGCAAATGATTTGGTCCCCGGCCCCAGACAACCTTGTGGATGATGCAGAGGGATTTGAATTTGATCCGTGCAGCAACCGGGAGCCAGTGGAGACTTTTTAGGGCACAGGGTCTGCATCTCTCCTGCCCTAAGAAGTCTCAGAGGCCAAGGCCTTGGGCTTCTTCTCCTTCTTTTGATGAAGGTAGGGGCGAGCTCCCTTGACCTGAAGAAGCAAGCCCCCAGACTCAGGGAAAAAGCTGCCTTGGCATAAAAAACCCTGGATGACGAATAGTTCAGGGACCTCTAAAGAAGTCCTTAACTTGGAAGAATGATCCAGCTATGGCAGTCTCACTCCGTGTGTAGAATGGAGTCTAGGTGCGAGGGAACTCCTTATGAGCAAGGCGGTAGACCTGCTGATATGAAGGAAGTCAAGCTGTTCTTTCAACAAGTCGGTCTCAGACCTCCTGGACTGAGGCCTTTGCACTCCTACGTTGGGAGCGTGTTGGGAGGATAGGCTAAGTAAAGCCCAAAAGCACAGATCACAAGAAGGGAAGAGCCTAAATTGGAATAAGGACTGCAAGATAATGGATAACCCGTGTGATCAAAAAAGAAATGAAATAGCATTGCTCATTAAGGAATAACCCCTAATGATAAACCCCAGCGTGTCAGGCCAGATGAGCAGGAGTTCACCTGATAACAGAAGACTGGCACGAGCGCCGTAGAAACAAATAGAGTGAATACCGACTAGGACCGGTAGAAGAGAAGAGAGCGGGACCCCCAAGAGGGACCAAGTACAAGGTGCTGGATAGTCAGAAGCGCACTTGAAAGAATAAGTGCAAAGGTAATGATAGTGCGATAAAAGTCCTAAGAACGAAAGATGAAGATAGAGAAAAGCTGCAAGGGTGCGGGTCGACAGTGAGGGAGTCGCCACGAGGGACAGCAGACAGACTGAGAATTGTAAGGACAGAAAACTAACCGAAGATGGTAAAAACATACAAAGGCAAGGAAAGCAGAGAAGGAACTCTGGCAGAGATCCGGAGCAGGAGAGAGAAATGCTAAAGGCAAAAAGGGTCTCTGGCACTCCAGCTAGCAGCGTATTCCCCAATAGACGGATACAACGTGGAGAGCTGAGGTCACTGCCCCCCAATATAGATCCGGCGGCCATGTTGGTGAAAGTTTAGAGCATTGATCTAGATGGAACTGATGCATCTTCCTACATGTACCTCCACTGTTGCCAACACTTCCACGGGTGGCGCATGACACATCTTCATAACACTGGATGTTGCGGTAGAAGGAGGAGATGAGGAGTGCTAGCTGAGCAAGGTGGATATTAAAGAGCCAGGGGGAGAGGATGAGATCAGCTCCTGGTTTTCATTGTGTAGAACTCCATTCTAGTAGAACATGTCTTTGGTGAAGGTCTCATGGTGTAGCTCTGGTTCTCAATATGTTCTGTTCTCACTCCAAGGACAGTGATGGCCATAGCTAAGTCTCTCCTCATTGTGAAGATAAAACCTGTGAGTGTTTGGGCTGTAGCATTAACTTCCCTAGTCCTGTTTGATTCAGATTAGAGGTATGGAGTGGAGGTCTGAGCAGTGTTAGTTGGACCACTGTTTTGTGCATTTGGCATGATTTGGATTTGTATGTAACAGGATATTGTAATAAGGAGGAAGTAATGAAACCCAAAATCAGTATGTATTCTTGTCACAGCAGAGTGGTTTTCAAGAGACACTTGAATGGGGGAAGATGTCGCCAATGGGACATTATGTACCTCAGAGAGAACCTTGTGTTTAAACCAATAAGAATTATTAAACTTGTGAGTGGTAGGTGAATGAAACAATGAAATGAAATGAGTTTCATTGATGTAATGCATACGGTTTTGGCTTCAAGGTATTAGACCCAGTTTTACAGATTTCAAAATTAGGGATCGGTGGAAAGATTTTTGGACATTGTTCTGTAGCAGTGTTATTAAAGTGACTCTTCTTATTTCTCTTTGACATAATGGGCTCTTCCATTGCAGATGAGATGGAAAGTATATCCTGCAGGAGAACTGGGGTACAGTATAAGTCAACCTCCAGCCCAGTACCCTGCAGAAGTAGTGCAGTATGAGGAAAACCGGGCGAGCCCATTTCCAGAAAGCTACCCCATTGGAGTAGTGCAAAATGCTGCTTACCTGCACCGGGGACGGGGTGTCCTCCATCCTGGCCCAAACATTAATCAACCGGCACCACGCAGCTCCATACTTGCCAACCCTACTGATTCAGGTAGTAGGCTACTGCTTTTTAAGCAGTCCTACTGCCTACTGATATTCCTGTCACAACCTACCGATTTTTCCTTTATCATAGCTCCAGTAGGCCTGACTGCCTGAGGCCCACAGCAGCATCCTGAAGATGGGCGTATTAATGGCCCATTGTTTTGAATGATGGCATTGCACTGCCTGGCAGAGTGAAAAAGACACTCAACTCTGCCCTGCGCACCCTGAGGCCCAGACAGTGTCAGAGCGTCAGCGTGACCCCTGCCATCCTGTGCCTCTCTCTGTGCTGCCTGCCTCATTGTGCTGTGAGCTCCGAGCCAGTGGTCTGTGTCTCACAAAATTCTTCTGAATACGGTTTGTCACTGTGTGCTCAGCTCCGCTGTAAATACATACAGCTGCTAACTGGAAACCGTTGTCTCCAACAGTGCCGGATTACCCATTAGGCCAAGTAGGCACCGGCCTATGGGCCACACTCATTTTAGGGGCATGTGCCTATTGGATTTTGTATTTAAATTGGATTTAAATAGTATTTTGTATTTAATTTGCAGCCCCTGCGCCCCGTTAGCATTTGAAAAAATAAATCATATCTGTCTGACTTGCAGCATTTTCAATCGTTTTCAGTTTCTACTTTCATGCCCCTGTGTGCTAGCCAGGCCCCAAGCGCAGACTCAGTGAGTCTAAGACACACCATGGCTGGAGCGCACAGGCAGGCAGGCAGGCCCCGGAGCACTGCCACCAGCAGGGGAACTAGTAGTAAGTCGTCATCAGAGGACAAGCAAAAGTGAGGCGAGAAAGGGAGAATTGACTGGGTGAAAAGGCTGCAGAGAAGACAACGCAGTCAGCTAAGAGGAGAGGGTTAGCGAATGGAATGAGTGGAGGGAACAGGTTGGGTGCGATAAAAAGGAACCTTGAGAAGTAAGAAGGCAAGAACATGTGAGCGGGAAGAAGTGAAGATGAAAGAGAGACGGAAGACAAAGATATAAAACATCAAAGTGAAGGGCAGAATCGGAGAGGCACTGCCTCTACCCCTCAGTCCGCTGCGTGCCGCTCACCACAGGGCTCCCGGGTCCTGACCCGTGCCCCCCCGCACCGCATCTCTCTCCCTCCCCACAGGGGACCCACTCGGCCTGCTCCACCAAAGCCCTTCTTCTTCTTCATGAATTATTAAGTTGATGTCCCACTGTCCGGCGGCCAGGGTACCTGCCAATCCCTAGCGCCCCTAGACGCGATCCGCTGAGCAAGCCAGGAAAATTCAACCCAGTGATCTCGCAGACTCCCCTCTGCATCCAATATTAAGGCAGAGTTTATCAAGCAGCATTTTGCATGCACACAACACAGGAATTAAATATCCGCCATCAACAACAGATGCACATGAAATACGTTTCTCAATTATTTTTGCGAGGGGGGGCAACATTTGGACTGCCTAGGGGCCTCCACAGGGTTTAATCCGGCACTGGTCTCCAATGATCTCTGCAGGCATGGTAAATTACTTAAGTTTGTTTAATCACAACAATAAATGCTATGGACAGGTCGTGTCAGTACACTTCACAAGGCAAGTGTGTAAAAGAAGTCCCACAACTAAACTTTGCACAGTCCTAGCAGCTTACATTTAAGGCCATAAATGTTGACCCACGGGTGAACAATTGCCATCAGGCACTGGAGCACAAGGGTTCATTAAAATATGGCACAATTTTGAACATCAACCCCCCCCCCCCGCCCCACCTACAGGGAGTGGAACTCGAAGGCAGACTCTTTCTAGTATCTGGGACGAATAATGCTGGCATGAGAGAGTTCCCTTTCACTGAAATGGGGATGGTGAGGGTCCAGGGTGGCTTATGTCTCACTGGCTGATGCAGGGCGCGCGAAGAGTGTGAGAATGTGCCCGGGTATGGTACTTCTCTGGCCCATGGGCACACTGGACGGCATCAGGGCCTTTCTACCTTTACTATTGAAAGGGCCATGCATTAGCCTCGGTGGGGCGGGGGGGCAGAAAACTGACCATTCAGCAATAACACAGCACAATATTTCTCTTTATAGTTCTGGGGCTTTAAATGTGCACCTTGCATGCACGCCTTACAAGCTACATTTGCGGGCGACATTGCGGCCGTCACTTCCCTTGGAGTATAGAGAAGTGTTATCACTGTGTTGCCTTTTCACACCCATTCCTCCACAACAGGCACTTGCTGACATGAAAGGATTTATAGCTTTTCAGTGGCTATTTCATGTTTCAGCTCCGTCCTGCCTGGGCAGCTGGTGATAATCAGAGGCTATTAACTATCAGATGTATTTCTTTGCCATTTCATTGGGTAAAATTGATGTAATCTTTCCTGCGATGTCAGCATTATGGTTTTAACTATTTTTGAAACTTTAAGATTCCTACAGATTTTTGGTCACAGAATGTTGGCATGCATGCAGCTCATTACTTCAGAGAAGAGCTGCACAGTAACAGCAAAAAAAACGCCACCCACTTGTTCCGTTAGCATCAATGAAGGTAACTGTGGTGAGTCCTGAAGTCAGCTAGGCCATCCTTACCAGTGTCCAGACGCAAGGTAGATTTCCTGTCCTTCGGTGTCAACATAGACAACCCCTTCAATGCCAACTATGACAGAGAGACTGCACAGATCTTTCCAGTAGTAATATGGGTCCCTCTGACTAGTAGGGAGACTGGTACGACTCAGGCACAATGTTTTCGGTTCCAGGCACACATTTGCAGGGGAGAATACACACACTGCCACCAGTGTTGCCGTCTCAAAGTCGTGCAGTGCTGCTGTCCCTGTCTAGAGGAGAGAAAATTGTCACCTGGTGGCGACGACGAGAGAACTTTATCTTGCTGACAGTTTTTTGGGGGATGTTAGATACCGAGGCGGGCCTCATTACTCCAATTTCTCTGGTTGAGAGTGTAGTCGGAAGGCATCAATTATACCACCTGGAGGAGGGAGGGGACGAATATTGTAATTGGATGAAGGTTCCTGTCATTGTAGGCGGGCCGCAAAAGTAAGTACTGGGACGAGAAGGAGATAAATGGGGGTAATACTATATCACATAGATAATCAGGGCTCTTGACTTTATCATACATGTGTCTAAAGAAATGTGTACGAATAATGTTTGGACTTAATATATTTCTTTTTATATGTATCCGTTCAAACTATATAATTTAACTGTAAACTATACAGAAGAAGGAATTTTGCCTGGAACTTCTTAAAGATGCAAACACTCTTCAAATAAATACATTTAGTTACTAGTTTGAGATTCAAAATGTTTCCTTTCCGTAACAAATGTGGGAGTAAAATATAAAAGGTCACGTACAGCAGAAAGCAAGCAAAGGTTTTCTAGGGGATTGCAGAGGTTGCTGTTTCTTGGTCTCGAGCTCAGATGAGAAATGTTATTTCATCTGGTTTTTTGTCTGAAACGGAACTCATGTCACCTGTGACATTAACAAGTTGCATACTGGGACTTGTAGATTGGCTAGTGTATATGAGTGTTGGGGCCATTTCTTAGATTTGGGTTGTGTATAACAGGGTAAAATGCATTTTGGGAATGCTAGTGCTTTCGCATAGTGAAGTCAAGGGGCATGGTTTGAAGCAGCAGCACAATGGATGAATAAAGGGAGGAACAAAATGCCCACTCATTTTCATAATAGTGCCTCAGGGAGTAAGAAAGGTAAAAAGGGTTCCATCTGTCTTCAAAAATGAAACTTCAGGGGGCGTGGTCGAACGCTGAGGAAGATGGCATTAAGTTTGTTTATTTTCGCATTTCTTCTTACCTTTTTCCTGCTGGGATACGTCAGGCTCGTTCCACGAGCAATCACTAAAGCTCTGGCGCTGTTCCGCCCTTCGGGAGATTTTTACATGGTCCAACGCCATCGCACCAACAGCTGCTCCCTGGTGTGACCGCCCTTCATGAGGAGACAGTCGGCATCACACCCACTGTGATGTGCAGGCCTTGGCCTTAGCGGCTCCTCTTTCACAGCAACGCCACCACTGGTGCTGTAAGCTAACTGCACAGACAAATATCTAAGTGAGAGTTTTATACAACGCTCTATTTACTATTTTATATATGTCATGCAGTGCTGTTTGTGGGACACCTTCAGTGCAGACTCCATTGGTGTGCCAACTCTTCTCACAATACTTCAAAGCAGGGAAGAAGCATTACCCATAATATTGTCTTTCTGTTTTACGTTCTACAACCTCTCACTACATTAACCATTCAATGAGACTATTTAAGATAATTTACGTTATTTCTGACTACTTACAAAGATCTCTGGGTAAAGACTGGAGGGGGGTGTCTGTACTCCTGCTCCTGCTCTCTATATGGCAGAGGAGAGGCACAGAGGACCCCAGCCAAGATTATCTATTGTTGGTAGCAATGGACGGGCAATCAGGGCCTAGCTTCTCAGGGGAGATGCAGGCTGGTTCTTAAGTACAGTGTAGGCCCCAAGCCCCCACAAAGGAATGTCCACACACTGTATTAGTGAAAACACAGTCTTTATATAATTAAGTTCAAGGTTATGTACACAATCACAATAAATCACTTTGTGCTCAGTGAATCTACAATGGCAAATATATACAGTTCTAAGTGGTACCACAATTATTATTAGATTCCTTTGAAGTGCATCAACTGTACTCTGGTTAAATGTCACACAAATCAATTAATAGCGGTAACCAACAATAGACATAGGAGGAAATCAGTTGGTTAGAACAATTGGCAGAATACTGGCACATTACCTAGCCACAGTTCTGTGTGGAGATCTCCCCCACCTGGGCAACCTGTAAATAAAGATATCATACAAGCCCAGTTCATATATTGTTCACAAGAGTCTTATTTCCTTCTAAAATAGTTCTACCACCCCAATGTACCTGGAATAGCAGAGTTTGTCGACGGATCCTTTTTGAGCGACTCCCTTTAAGGCAGGAGCCACGAATCGTCGAGATCCCACGAGGAAAAGGGTTGAACGATGACGGTGAGGTGGCAGCTTCGTTCCTAGCGTTGCTCGTCGATGACGGACCGTTGGTGTCCTGCAAGGAAGAGGCATGCAGGGCACCTCGGTGACGATAGTTCAGGACCGCAAAGAGTTTGAAGATCTGTTGCCCAGCAAGGGAAGGCGAGAGCATCCTTGGATCAAATATTGCTTAGGCAAAGGGACCACGATGGCTCCAGTTGGCGACGGCGGTCGTCGACAGTGGTGGACAATAGTCCGGGCGCTTCTCCTTGGGGTTCCGCGGCAGTCCCCGTCTCCGGTCGGCAGCCTGTCGTAGGTCTGTCTACCAGGGAGCGCTGGCAAAGATTAGCAGTGCACGATGGTCCCTTATAGCTCAGGAAGAGGGCGCCTAACAGCTTTCAGATTGGTGAAGTAGAGCAACAGCAAGACTTCTCTTCCAGCAGGGCTTCAAGGTTAAGCTTCAGTTTCAACTCCAGTTTCTCTTTAGCCTCTGAACACAAATTCTAGCAGCGAGAGGCCCCCAGATATACTAGTTGATCTCCCATTCATTCTGCTGGGTCACACTCAGGCAACCAATCAGTCCGAAGGGCATTCATGCAGGCAGGCAGCCAATCGGGTGCATAGTGCATTCAGGCCATTCACTTCTCTCCAGACACTCACAACAAGTTATTTGTATTGGGACAAGTACCCAGCCATTCAACACTCTACACTGCATTCATACCAGTTTCGGGCAGAGCTGTCTCAGTCATTGTGTCCAACACCAGAAACTAGACATCCACAACAAGAAGTGCATATTCGTCACACACTCCATTCACCCAGGTCCCACCCACAAGGTGTACCCACAACCTACAGGCACCAGCCAGTCTGGCCTGGACTTCACAACAACACCATATCTGGGACTTCCACCCAACAGCCAGTCAGGGGGAAGGGACAGAGTCAGGGCTTCCCAGGACTTTGGGAAACAAGGTAACAGGTGAAAGAAACCAAGAGGCCACAGGGGCCATCTTGTTTTCTATCAGGAATCAACTGATTCCAATGCAAGGGCCTGAGTATCCCAAAATGGAGGATACTCAGAGCACCTGTCAAATTCAGCATGGAGCTGCCACCAGCCCATACCCTGCTCTGTGGGCCACACACAGGTGCCCAAAAACATACACTAGGGGCACAAGGTTGCACCCCCACCCATGGGTGCCATATGGGTATGCCATGGGTCTGTACACCAAACCAAAAGAGAGCTGCACCACCAGGAGTCCCACATGAACACCTGCATGGAAAAAACGACAGAACACATGATAAAAACCAGTAAAGGACAAGGATACGGAGGCCCTGTCCCTCCAATGTATTTCCAGCATCACACTCTGCTTGGTCACGTAATAGTTTGCAATTACGCCAGTATTTCAATATATGTAACTGGATGCGCTGTGTAATTTCATGACCCAAAAAGTTGCTTCTTCTTCTACTGTTACTGGCAGCTACAGAATTTGCTTGGATTGTGGTGCTCTCTTGTTGATGTCTACACAGACCTTTGCTACAGTTAATTCAGTTATTTGAACGCTGGGGCTCAGTGCCTTAATACAACATTTCAATTGGTGGTGCTGTATTACTCAACCCATCTTTAGTTTGCTCCTTATTATTATCTGTCTATTCCATTTGATCTCCATTAACAGGAGGTAGGCAGTCAGCATAATATAGACATAATAATTGCAAACTATAAGATATAATACCGCAACAGCTGACCACCAAGTGACTTCTCTAAATTGAATATGTCATTCCATATCATCCTAAAGGCTGTCTCTAACTCTGGGTGGTGTTGCTACCACCATTCTGCTGAACTTCATCATTTGGTTCTCCTCTTCCTATGCCTTTTTTGGCCTTCAAGCTTTAGCACCTTTATATTAGTGTCTCCACTTTGAATATTATCCTGCCTGCTACTACTGCTACTATGGCTACCAGCAAAAACACTCAAAAAAATGTACCCATGACAAAAGAATCTAATATCTCTCAACAAACCTTAAAAGACCTAAAAGTGATTTGTCACCCCCGCTAAATATCTCTGATCCAGCTATTGAAGTCATTCTATCAGAAATTAGAGCACTTAAACCTTTCATTGAGACCACAAATCTAAAACTACAACAATTAGATGACAGATGGATGGGCTTCCAAGATAGAATGGAGGAGGTGGAAAGAGGAGTTGGTCTAGTGGAGGATGTCTCAGCTTGAGAAGTCTGTCAAAGATCTTCAGAAACACAACAAAGACTTAGAAAACCGTAGCAGATGAAACAATCTTTGAATTTCAGGTCTGCCGGAGGGTTCTGAAGGCGTTAACCCCATCGCATTTTTGCAAACATTTCTACCAGCCTTACTTCATCTACTCCTGGAGACTGCATTCAATATATAGCATGCTCATCGTATTGGTCAACCAACTGTCTCCACTACCTCTCATCCCTCCCCCAGAACACTTATATTCAACTTCCTTGAATACTCTCAGCTTCAGCTCATCCTATCTCCTGCCAAGGGATGCAAATCCCTCATCTGGCATGGTAATAAGTTATTCATCTCACAAGATGTTGCCAGAAGTACGGCCCAACACAGAAAGGTATCCTATCCTTTCGTCCAGCCCTGAAGCATCTTAATATTTGGTATGGGCTATACCATCCATGTTCCTTTTAAAGTTACACACAAAGATCGTACCACTGTGTTTGATGATCCCGCTGACCTAAGTGCTTTCATACGCTCCATTAAAACCGGAGGCATGGACACACCCTCTCCTGCTAATGTCTCTAATTCTTTCATAACATGAATGTTTTTTTCTTTCACTTGCTTTTTTTAACTCACTTGATGCCATTGTTATCCTTTTATCATAACTTGGTGGGACGGGCATTGTTGCAGTGTCCTTCTTCCAGTGTGGGTTGTTCTTTTTTCTTTTGGCTACTCAGCAGGCGTCACCTATCCCTGCCGCATATTTCTCCTTTCATTTTCCCTGTATCCTGGTCTGATCTCTCTATTCTTTTTTATTTTATATATATATATATATATATATATATATATATATATATATATATATATATATATATATATATATCATATAATATATATATAATAATATATAATATTATATATATATATATATATATATATAATATAATATATATAATAATATATAATAATAATAATAATATAAAAAATATATAAAAAAAAAATAATATATAATAATATAATATATATATAATAATATATAATATAATATATATATATATATATATATATATATATATATATATATATATATATATATATATATATATAAAATCAGACCCCCTACCCCCTTTCCTGATCCCCTATGTGTTCTCCTTATGTGTCTTCCCCTGGGTATGTGTTATCATAAATGCATTTCTACTATATTGAATCCCAGTACCCACCATGGTCTCAGGCTTTGCTTCTATAATTTTGCAAATGGTTAAATGATATTTAAGTGTGTTACGTGGAACATTAAAGGCTGCATTAATCCCATTAAAAGAAGTAAGATTTTATCTCACATTAATAAATTCAATCCACCTGTAGCCTGTATACAGGAAACACATTTATTGAGCAAGGAGCTATGAAACTTAAATCCCTTTGGGTCAAAGAATTCATTTCCAGCCCAGCTGCTGCCAAGGAACATTGAGTTGCCCTATTAATAAGTAAGAAACTACCTTTCAAAATTCTAGACCAGGGTGCTGACACCAATGGGAGATTGGTATGGGTTAGACTCTTGATTGAGTGTACACATGTTTCCATCCTTAACATCTATGGTCCTACTCTACCTGATCCCAATTTCTGGATCTCTGTCAAACAAATGATACTGAAAAATAGCTTCACTCATTTAATCATGTGTGGTGATGTCAATCAGGTCCTTGACCTGTTTCTGGATCGGAAATCCAGCTGTGTGTTCAAAACTACCAAGTCTCATAAGTCCTTTTGGGGTGTCTAGCTGAAACTGGTCTTATGGATTCTTGGAGGCTCTCCCATCCCACGCAACTCGACTATACTTTTCACTCACCCCCTCACAACACATTATCACGCCTAGATTACATTTTCTCCACTAAAACCCTCACAGGTTCCATTGTTGACTCTAAGATCGCCAACTTCATTATTTCTGATCACCCCCTGTATGTACCTCCTTTAGTCTTTTAGATGTTAACAAGATTTCATCTCGTTGGAAACTTAATAACTTCCTATTACAAGATCCACAGTTCCATCAATCCGTTATATCATTTGCTCAACAATTCTATGCTGATAACCAAGACTGTGACATCTCTGTTGTAAATAATTGGGATGTGTTTAAGACTGCACTACGAGGCCATATCATGGCCTACTCAGGGAAAAAAAGCACTGCGCATGAAAACATCTGGATGATCTTTATTCCCAGCTCACCCTAGTTGAGCAACATTATTATCACAACTCTAACTCAGATAATCTCCATGAGGTCATGGCCCTACGCTTCCCATTAATAGGAGATTACTGATCTAGCCGCAGGGACCATTCTCAAATATAAAACAAAAGTTTACCAGACATCCAATAAAGCCGGCAAGGCACTATCCTCTTACTTGAAAACAAAAAAGAAAAACTTTATATATCCCACATTAAGGATATGTCAGGCACCTCACATCATCAACCTGATAATATACTAAAATATTTTAAAATGTTTTATGAAGATGTATATACTTCTGACAACTCTATTTCTCATAATAATATTGTTTTATTACTCAATAATGTTAATAGATATTCTTAACCCTCAAACTGATCTTTCCCATTTAGATAATGATATTTCACTTCCAGAGATCACCAGAGCCATTAAGGGTTTGGGCAGGGGAAAAGCCCCTGGTCCAGATGGCCTCTCCACTGAATTTTATGAAGTCTATCTCAGTCCCTTAAACACAAACTTAAAACTCTATTTTCCGACTTTATATCTCTATAATCCTCATCCGGTTCATTACCCGAAGCCCTACTCATACTATTCCCTAAACCAGATAAGGACCCAACACTTCCCAGTAATTATCGGCCCATCTCCCTCATTAATGTCAAAAGTAAAATCTTTGCAAAAATTCTAGCCAACATAATAGAATCCTCTCTCCCCGCACTGATTAAATCAGACCAAGTTGGCTATGTAAAAGGACGCAACACCTCCTCCAATGCAAGGCTACTACTGGATGCCATACACCTAGCAACAAAAGATAAAAAAGATAAACAAGGTTGTGCGGCCATGGCATTAGATGCAGAAAAAGCTTTCGACCGTGTCAATTGGGACTTTATGTTTCAATCCTTACAATGGCATGGTTGTGGTGATAAGTTTATTTCCATTGTTAAACTTCTCTACTCTTCCCCAAAATCCTCCATCCGTATCAATGGTCAATCTTCCTCCTTTTTCCCTCTACTTAGAGGTACTCGACAGGGCTGGCCTCTATCCCCAATCCTATATATTCTCTCACTAAAACCACTATTAGAACTAATTAGATGCAACAAAAATATTCCTGGAATCTCAGGGGGAACATCACATAATATTTGCAGCATATGCCGATGCCATCCTTATTCTTATTAAGAATCCTAAACTCCATCTCCCCAACTTACTTAATACTGTATATCAATTTGGCCAAGTATCGGGATATAAACTTGATAAAGACAAATCTGAAATATTGCCCCTAAATCCCTATTGTCGCAAACATGTTATTGACCCCTTTGGCTTCAAATGGTGTAATGTCGCTATCAAATATCTAGGTATTCACTTTGCTTCAACGATCCATGATACTATCTAACTCAATACTCAGATTTTCCTGGATAAACTCAAAGACCTTACCTCTAGATGGTCCCCTCTTTATCTCTTATGGTGGGGACGGCTTGATACCATCAAAATGATGCTCTCCCCCATTGTTTTATATTATTTGCAGCTCTTTTCTGTCCCTCTACCTTCTTCCTTTTTTAAATCCATCTACTGTATTTTACTTAATTTTCTCTGGGGTATTGGGAAAAGTAAAAGGATTGCCATTGCCAAGCTGAAAGCGCCTTATGACATGGGTGCGGTAAGGTTCCCTGATTTTAAATTATATCACTTTTTTCCTGAAGCAATCCCGATGCTGGTTTGCATGCCCAGAAATATCTGATGATACCCTATGGTGTACTTTAGAGAAACATATGGTTCATCCATTTGAAATTGCTGACCTCATCTACATATTTAATCACTCCTCCATGGCTATTGCTGATCACGTTAAAGCCTCCATTTCAGCCATACAAATGTTTCTCTTTCCTCATACTAAAACTCCTTAAAAGTGCCTCTCGCCTTTGCTATGGCACAATAAGATTATTGTGAGTAATAATAGATCCTTGAATTGGAGATCCTGGTTGGAAAAAGGCATTAGATTTATTCAACAAATTGTTCATGGCCATTCTATTCTCTCTTTGAACAATTAAAACACCAATTCTCCATCTCCAATGCAGACTTGAACTATTATAACAATCTAGTCAATTCTTGCCTTGATGCACTCCATCACTAATGATATTCTCTCATCAGACACTTTTAGATTGTTGCAGTTTACCATGATCTCCGATATCAGAGCTTCTAAATTTTACGATATTCTTGCCTCAACCTCTGTGGTTTGCCCTGTGCATCTCAGATGGGAAAATGATTTTGGTTGCACTTTTGATGACCGCACATGGTCCCTTCTCTTTTCTAAAATTAAATATATTTCAGTGTCAGCTAATATCACACATGTGTTATTCTTTATTCACAGAGCGTTCATTACTCCTGTAAAACTAGCTACATCTAAGATTGAGGGTAATGATAAATGCTGGTCTTGTGGTTACGCTCCAGTCTCTTATGAACATAGGTTTTTTAATTGCCCTTTTAGTGTCAGGTTTAGGCAGGATATATGGAAGTACCTTAAACTTATTTTTTTTTGTGGATGTTCCACTATCTTTTTTGAATATCTTTTTAAGAAGCCTGGCTGTTGATACCAATTTAGCACTTGATTTCGCCAAACTGTATGATCTATTTATCGTCATTGCTTTGAAACTCATTACAGCCAATTGGAAAGACTTCCGTTCCCTATCTGTTAGGGGATGATGAAACAACATCTGCCACATACAAAGAATGGAACTATGCATGGCGAACAATCTAACCTCAATTACAATGCCAAATGTTTTTTTTTTCATTCACTACCTGGACTCTTTTAATGCAACTACGCATGGCACTTGAACATCTACTTGTATATTTAACTCTCCTTTTGTTTTGTTAACGGATCTACTTATAGGTTATGCCTGATACCACTATAGAATTCATGAAATTCTGATTGTTATATTATGTTTATATGCAAAAGATATGCATGTTTTGTCGTGCTCTATGCTTGTTCAGTGTGTTTAGTGAAGGTTTTGTGCTAATTGGATGATTGCATCCGTCCGTTTCCACAGTGGCACTGCTCTTCAGTTTGGGTACGTTAGGGCACCCACAGATGGTTATTGTCAGTGATGGACCAGCACGATAACAGGCTGCAGTGCAGGCTTGTAAGGCGAGCAGTGCTACAGTGGTGCAGTGGCATGTTTGGTGCCTGCAGTGCTGGCGACCCAAGGTCAATGCCTGAGGCTGGGCAGCAGTGTTCATTTTAAATACATTGGGGGGACGCAGGCTCGTGTGAACGCAATGACGGCTGCTTTACATTCAATGGGGGAAAGTTTGAGCAATTGAGCTATTCCGGAATGTTAATGTTAAAGGTATTTATATAGCGCACCATCGCCAATGGAGTTGGTCTCCAGGGGCTCAGCTGGATCTGTAAACAAAGAGGTAGGGTTGGGTTAGTGGGTGGAGAGGGCGTAGGAAAGTGAGAAGGTGGTGTCCCGTTGGCAACTTCAGTTCTGTTTTCACTGTGCGCTGAGCTTGGGTGCGAATATAGGATCGAAGCAAGTCCTCTTGTGCTGTTGTTTTTGCAGTCTTTGTGATGATTGTTGTTGCGGTGTGGTGAAGTGCATGCTGTTTTCTGTGAGAAAAGTGGTTGTGTGGGTTTTTGTGTGAGTTAAGTATGTGAAAATTTGAGGTTTTGGTTAGTGGGATATATGTCTCTTAATCCATGTAGTTTTGTTTTATGTATCTGGTTGTCACACTGGGTAGGTATATTCTTTCTTTTTATTTCCTAATTATCTAGTTCTAGGGCAATGGCATGGCTAGTTCTTAGCTAAGTTATATGAGTTTAGTACACCCGGTGACCATTATCCCTTAGTTCGATAGTGGTGTTATATTATCATTCCCTGTTCCTTCCTATCTATTTACTGTCGGTGGCCCATTGGGTAGGTATATTCTTTCTCTTCCATTTCCTGACTGTCTAGTTTCTAGGGCACTGGCGAGGCTGGTCACCAGCTAACTTATTGAGCTTAGTACACCCAGGTGGGCGAGCATTATCCCTACCTAGGTAGTGGTGTTTTATTATCACTCCCTGCTCCTTCCTATCTATTTACTGTCAGTGGTCCATTGCTGCCTGTGATTAGAGTGTGGGCCAAGGTTTTATTGCTGGGAACATACCTTGCCTTCCTTGCCGATTGGTCTGTGGATGTTCTTTGGTATGATTCTAAGTGCTCTATCTTTCAATTGATAAGTGGATATGTTGTATATCCGTATATCCTTACTTCTATTAAGGGTCGAAGGCTTAGAGAATAAGGGATAGGTTCCTCTTTCAGCCTAGTTCCGGTGTGTATGTCCCTATGGGCATTCTTTGTATTTATTGGGTGAAGAGCCAGCATTGGAGGAGTTTCCTGAATTGTAGGTGATCTCTTGTGTTCTGTATGTTCTTTGGTAGTTCGTTCCAGGGTTTTGGTGCGAGGTGAGAGAAGGAGGATCCTTTAAGTTTTCTTTTGCTGCATGATTTGGGTTCCAAACAGATGTCGCTACTGGATCTGAGAGGTCTTGTAGTGTGATGTACGTTTATTTTTCTTCTAAGGAACTGTGCACCTTGGTTGTGTGTGGTTTGCTCTGTGCGTTATGCACATTGATTTGGACTTGATCTGCTGTTTGATGGGTAACCAGTGTAGCGTTTTCAGCACTGGTGTGATGTGTTCTCTTCGAGGTAGTTTAAGGTGCATTCTGGCCACCGCATTTTGTATGCATTGGAGTTTATTTAGGAGTCCTTCAGGCATGGCTCGATATGAGCTATTGGCGTAGTCTAATCTGGACATGATGAGTGCGATGACGGTAGTTGTTGTGTTGGTGAATGACAGGAATGGTAGGGTGCTTTTAGCCGCTCACAGGAGGAAGAAGCATTTCTTGATTAGGGCATTTATTTGTGGCTCTAGAGTGAGTTTGTTGTCTATCAGGACTCCCAGGTTTTTTACAATCGATGATGGGGCAGGGGTCGCGCCAAGTTCTGTTGGCCATGGGATGTGGAGGTTGTCTTCTCTGTTTTTTGTGATGATCATTATTGCTGTTTTGCCTGGTTTGAGATTGAGGTAATTTAAGTTCATCCAGTTGTATATTCCACGAAGGCAGTTCTCTAGTGTTGAGTTCTCTTCTTGTGAGTCTTGTATTTTATGGATAATTTGTGTATCGTCAGCATAGTTGTAACAGGTGAGGCCATGTCTTTCGATGATTTTAATTAGATGAGACAGGAAGATGTTGAATAGTAGTGTCGAGAAGGAGGATCCTTGTGGAACTCTGCATGACAATTCTCTTGGGCTTGATTTGAAAGGTTTCATCCATATTGTTTCTGTTCTATTTGTTAAGCAGGATCTGATGCATAGTAAGGCGTTGTCGGTGATTCCGAATTCTTCCAGTCTCATGATGAGGATGTCGTGGTTAACTGTGTCAAATGCTGCAGAGAGGTCTAAAAGTATCAGGGCTGTGCTGTTGTTTGACTCTGTGTTTGCCTTTAGATCATCCCAGATAGAGATAAGTGCTGTTTCTGTTCCTCTCATTGGTCTGAAGCCTACTTGTGCTTGATATGATAGGCAGGGCCCTTCTATCTATGACTTCTTGGGTTGTTCTATATATGTGTGTTTCCAAGAGTTTAGCTGGGTAAGGGATGTTGGAGATGGGTCTGTAATTGGAGAGGGCCTCTACGTTTCCTGCTGTATCCTTGAGAAGTGGTTTGATATATGCTGATTTGAAGGATTGTGGCACTCTTCCTGTTGTGATCAATTGGTTGAGGGTGATTCTGTAATATTTCATTGGTGTTCCTTTTAAGAGGATTGATGTGTAGATGTCATGGGCGCAGGGATCCGTGGGGGAGCCTGATTTGTTGCTTTGATTTACCAGTTTGACGAAAGTCTCCACTGATATGTGCAGGATGTTTTGGAGTTTGTTCCGGTGTTCTTTGCATTGGCGGGCGTCTTCAGTATTGTGGTTGCATGGTCTGTTTTGTATCATCTGTTGGATGGTCATGATTTTATTTTTTAAATGGTCTGTGAGGTCACTGCATAGTTTCTTCGATGGTATTGGAGCGTTGTTGCAGCCGGGTGGGTTTTTTATTCCGTTTTTGGGTGTTTGGTGCTTTAAGGATTCTGTTGTCGTAGTATTTAATTTTTGCTTTTTGTATTTCCTTTTTGTATAACCGGGAATGTTGTTGAAGTTTAAATTTTTTTCTGCAGTCTTTATTGATCCTCCATTCTAGTTCTAGTTTTTGTTTTTCCTTTTCAAGGCACCTAGTAGTGGTGTGAACCCTTTAGCCGTTGCTCTTTTGCGGGATGGATTGAAAGGTTTTTCTTTGGCAATCTTGTCAATAGTTGTGATGATCCAGTTGTGAAGTATATCTATTTTAGTGTCTAGGTCAGCTTCATCCATCGTTGTTGCTTGTGGTTTGGTGATCTCCAGCAGTTCCAATAAGTTGAGTTTTTTTTATGGTTCTCCAGTTTCTTTTCATGCTGATCAGTAGTTTTTCTTGTTTTTTGGTTATTGGTGAAGGCAGTGTGATTACAAAGGGGATGATGAAATGGTCGCTCCAGAGGATCTGAATTGGTGGCACTGTGGTCATTCGTTTTCTGTTGGCGAAGATTGCATCCAGTATATGTCCTGCCGTGTGGGTTGCTCCTTTAACCAGCTGATGTAGTTTCATCATTGTTAGTTGGCTGGTGAGAGATTTTGTGTGAGGTTGTGGTTTCTTCATCAAACCAGATGTTGAAGTCTCCCAGGATAATCAGGTGGTTATGCTTGATAGCTAGTTTGGTGATTGCTTCTATGAAGGTGTTTATGAAGGCTGCATCATACGTTGTTGGTCTGTATACCAGTATGAATTTCAGGTTTGTTCTGGGATTTGTTGATAGACGTATGATTAGGGATTAGCATTTATTGATGTTTAATGGGTCTTCCGCTTTAATGTCCAAGTGTTCCTTGTGGATGATTGCCAGTACACCACCTCTTTTGGTTTTCATGTTTGCTTGGATGCACTTGAAGGTATCAGGCAGGCAGTTATTGGGGGTGATCTTGTAGTTGTCATCTAGCCATGTTTCGGTTACGAAAAGGATGTCGATGACTCCGTCACTTAGGAGGTCGTAGATTTCAGTGGCATGTTTTGACATTGATCTTGAGTTAATTAAATTGCAGTGGATCTTTTTGTGAGATTTGATTTATTTGTTGTTCTCGGCTTTGATTTGTGGGTGTTCAGTTGGGGTGCTTTTATGTTGACTCCAATTGGTTGAAGTTCTGTGAAGGCGGCTTTGTCGTTGAATCGATCTTTGAGATTGATAATTGAGTTGCTGACTTCCATTGCTTCATCATCTCTTGTCATTTGATGTGGGTATCGATAGTGCCCTTCTGTTCTTGTGAAGTAGGGGGTAAGGAGGTTGGTGTCATCCCATTCTCTTCTTGGGTCCACTCTTCTTTTGTTCCGTTTTTCGGGTAGGGTTTTATCTGTCTGGAAATATTGGTGTCGTTGAAGTATCTAGGTTCTTTGGTTGGTGCGAGGTACGGTGTAAGGTATAAGGATTTTTCTCTTACGATGTTTGTTCTGTTGATAGTATTGTTTGGCGCGGTGTGTTCTGTATTGAAGGCGTCTTCTGCTGGGGGCGGTTGAGCTTGTGCATTTGGATTATTTGTATCGTGTTCCTTTTCTCTATGTCAGTGTCCAATTCTGCGTCGGGGCATTTTGGGTCCTTGGAGGGGGGAGTTGGTCTGGGGTTTGGGTTTATAGGGGCAGTTGTCCAACGGTCGTTCCTTGTGCCAAGCTGGTGTTCATTTTAATCCTCTTAGGTTGTTGCATCAAGAGGTTTTTCAAGGGTGTGTCTTTGTTCAGTCGGTTGGGTAGGGGTTTTCCTCTTCCAACGGGAGGGCTGTCCTGGGGAGTATTGTACGTGGGAGGGTGGCCCGGCTGGTTATGGGCTATGGGTGTGGTAAATTAGGGTGGGGATTATAGTAGTAGTTACTGGCTTTAGTGTTTGCAGGCTGTTCTGGGGGGGTTGGGTTCTTAGGATTCAATTATGGCAGATAATGATAATATCCAGACAAGTGGGAAGTAAGAGGTGGAGAGCCTAGGTTTTGCAGGTGGTTTACAATGAGTTGTACTCTTGGGAGTAGGATATCAGATGTCCGAAGGGATGTAGATTTCGGCGGGAGCCAAGCGATGATTGAACAGCTCGATTCCTTATCCTTGGACAGCAGCGGGTGGGTCCAGGTTCCGCAAAGGCAGGCAGTGATCAAGACTTGGACACCTAGCTATTGGGAGAGGTTTTAGGCTTGGCAGAAGGCAGGCAGTGATCAAGTATAAGGTTAGGGACCCCTAAATGACAGGGGAAGTTTAGTTTGGGAGAGGTAGGTGGTAAATAACGCCCAATTTTAAGCTGGCTAGCTATCGGGAGGAAATTCCAGGCCTCTCAGCGTGTCAGGCAGCAATTGAGCACTTAGTCTGGGACACCTAGACAGCAATTTCACACCTAGAGTGGAACACCTAGATAGCAATTGTACACCTAGACTGGAACACCTGGACAGCAGGAGAGGCTGTCAGGTAGCAACCAATCTCATAGTGTCATGCAGCAATTGAGCACCTAGACTGGGACACCTAGACAACAATTGTGCACCTAGGCTGGAACACCCAGACAGCGGGAGAGGCTTCAACCTCACAGTGTAGCAGGTTTGACAGTACAAGCTAGAGGTGGGAACACCTAGATTTGGCTCTCGTGTACAGAGGCGGAGAGCCTCAGGTTCCAAAATGCAGCTCAAGCACAAGTGAGAACCCCTAGGTATAGTGTGGTGCAGAAGAACACCCCCAGAAGTGTTTTCTATGTGGTGGGAAGGCCTACGTTCCACAATGAAGCTTGGGGCAGGAGGGGACACCCAGAGTCGGGAGTTCTCTATTGAGGTGGACGGGCCCCAAGTTTTGCTATGTAGTTTGGTACAGGAGAACACACTGAGACTTGAGAGACCTGTACAGTGGGATGGAGTCCTTTACTGTGCAATTTGGCATGGGGAACACACCTAGAATGGGGTCCTCTATAGTGGGAGAGAGGCCCGAGTTTCAGATGTAGTTTCGAAAATGCAGTTTCAGATACAGGGGAGTACACCTAGAAGGTTCCTGCACAGCGGGAGAGAGGCTTAAGCTTCACAATGCAGTTTGGTACAGGAGAACACACTGAGATTGTGATTACTGTATAGTGGGAGAGAGGCCTACGTTTCAGAATGCAGTTTGAATGCAGTTTGAATGCAGTTTCAAATACAGGGGAGCACACCTAGACAGGTCCTGTATAGTGGGAGAGAGGCCCAAGCTTCAAAATGTAGCTTGGTACAGGAGAACACACTGAGCTTTGAGAGTCCTGTGTAGCGGGAGAGAGGCCTACGTTTCAGAATGCAGTTTCAAATACAGGGGAGTACACCTTGAAGGGTCCTGTAAAGTGGAAGAGAGGCATAAGCTTCACAATGCAGTTTGAATGAAGTTTCAAATACAGGGGAACACACCTAGACGGGTCCTGTATAGTGGGAGAGAGGCCCAAGCCTCACAATGTAGTTTGGTACAGGAGAACACACTGAGATTTGAGAGTCCTGTATAGTGGGAGAGAGGCCTATGTTTAAGACTGCAGATTCAATGCAGTTTCAAATACAGGTGAGCACACTTAGAAGGGTCCTGTATAGTGGGAGAGAGGCCTACACCTCACAATGCAGTTTCAATGCAGTTTAAAATCAGGGGAGCACACTTAGAAGGGTCCTGTACAGTGGGAGAGAGACCTAAGCTTCACAATGCAGTTTCAAACGCAGTTTCAATGCAGTTTCAAATGCAGTTTCAAATACAGGGGAGCGCACCTAGAAGGGTCCTGTATAATGGGAGAGAGACCTAAGCTTCACAATGCAGTTTGGTACAGGCGATTTCGGATATCGTCTGTATATGTTGTAGATAGAACATTATTCCTACCTTATCCGTTGATGCTGGGTGACGGCAGCCTATTCGTCGTGAGTTATGTCAGGGTGCTGTGGCCTGTTGCAACTGCTTGTCTGGTGGGGTGACTTTGACGCCACTGATAGTTGGCTGTAGTAGTGGGTTCTGTAGGAAGGGCGCGCTTATTAAGTGGTGGAGTGCCACAGGAGGAGGGGAAGTAGAGGTTAGCGTTTGGTGTATGGAAGTGGCTGGCCCCTGCCCTCCCCTGCTGACACCTGCCTGGGGCTGCTGCTGCAGGAGCCGCATTTTGCCATGGGCCCTTAGCGACTGGGGCTGCACATGCAGGGGCTGCCCTATGAGGCTGTGTTAAGAGGTGTAGGGGAACCAATCAAGCGAGGATGCGGGAGGAGGGAGGGACCGGGCTGGGCTTGGGGAAGGCAAGGAGAATGAGATTACACGCACGCAGGAGGGGGGTGGCTACACAATTAATTTTTAATAAAATAAAGGCTGATTACACTTATAGAATTAAGGGCCTAATAGATTTCTTCTTACGCTCTGGAAGCAACGGAGCCAAAAAGAAAATGTGGGTGGGGAGGGGTAGTAGTTGGCATCCCCCATTTTTTATCAAACATATGGAAAAAGAATAAGTATTTTGAGGTGTACTTGTCTTTATTTCTATTTCAAACGTAAATTTTGTAGTACACATTTTCTGTTGTTATCATTTGTTTCATGAGAACATATTGGTAACATTTTGTCTTACATTACAGACACCATGTGAGGAATTCGACCATTGACGTTTTGTAATTAAAATGAATGATGGGAGATCAACCTCAGAAACTGTGTGGGGCTAATCTGCACACATTGTGGGGACAGCCTACAGGCACAATCCTCCCTGTCCCATTTATCTGGAATGTGATAGCTAGGGATACATGAAAGAATCCAGGAAACGGGAAGGCATCCTGGAAGTGCATTTGAAAGTGCACTGACTGTTGGACTGGCAGTGCCATCCTGCTTCCATCAGCTGTTTGTGGACTTTGTCGGACTCTATATCCGCGGATTGCCCCTGGATTGCCTTGTGCGCCCGTCGGCAAGAGGAAGCTTTACGTCCTGTGAAACCCAGATGTTCGTGCCCAAGCAACATCTAGGACTCGTTTCCAAGTAATTATGTGGGTTTGTGGGAGAATTGTGCTAGAATTGTGCTGGGACTAGGGTTAGGGTTGGTTGTGGTTATGTTATACAGTTGTGGCGAGTATTTGAATGGGGTCTTTTTCTCTTTTGTATTAGGCTTCCTGATTGGAAGGAACATAAACCATGCCCCTTGCCAAGCCTCGCTCTCGAATAGTATCCAGGTGCACGCGCATCCTGCGCGCGCATCCTGGAAGTGCATTTGAAAGTGCACTGACTGTTGGACTGTTCGACGGGGCAAGGGCCGGGCTGTTATTGAAATAGACCTAGTTACGAGATAGTGAACATTACCGCATTCACTGGTTGTTACCGGGCTGAAAAGTGGCCCCGCCGCCTGTAGGTAAGGTTGATCTGCGGTGCTCCATACATCGAGTCCCTGAGCGGGTGACTGTAATCATGGTGAATGGCCTTTGCAGTGGCGGTAAACTCTATGGGCCTCATTACACGGTATGCAGTAAGGGTTTACCGGTACCGGTAAGGGCACCGGTACCGGTAAACCCTTACCGCCTTACTACGAGGTCCCTTTGCCGGACCTGACCTCAACGGCTGGTTTTACCAGCCGTTAAGGAACGGGCCCGCAAAGGGACCTTGGTGCTAATGACGGTACCGCAATGTTCAGGCTTGTAGTTGGACCCTCCAGGCTTGAGTGATGGGGGTGGGGCTAGACCATTGATATGTGCGTGTTGTTTTCATTCTTTTCATGTTGTAATGAACGTCTTCTATGGGAGGCTGTTTGAAAGCGTGTAAATTATGACCACAGGAAAACATGATGTACGCATTTGTTTGCTGTCAGAAAATCCTATGCCTTCTCAGTAAGTAATTAACAGGGTTGGATTTTCTGACAGTGTGGGTCTAGCCTGCTGACCAAAAGATATGCAGACGCAGGATCGCGTGAACGCAAGGATGCCTCCTTTACATTGAGTGGGGGAACGTGTGAGCAATTGAGCTATCCCGTAATGGCCGGACAGTTGCCACAAAAGCAGGATGCAGGAGTTGTGGCGCTGTTGAATGCTGTTTGGCAAGGCGCAGCAGGTTTTGTGGGTTTATAGATGCAAATGCGGCTGTACCCTGGGTCGCACATCTGTGTGTAATGAATATGATTGCGAGTTACTTATAGGAGCCTTGCTCTGGATGGGTCGCAAGCTTCCATGCAGCTTATGCTGAGCAGAGCACTTCGGGACCAGGCAGAATGTATTCTAAAGTGGGGAACTTCTTGAGTGGGGATCTCATAAGGTGTACTCTCGCGACCCGTATGTTAGTGCTATTAAGGTTGGCAATGGTTTTCTTATTTTTTTATTTTATTCTTGTGTCGCAAGGATGTAGGTCAACACGGAGACATAGAGTCCCTCAGCTCCGTTTGTGAAGTAAGCAGTAGTTTGTTTGTGCCTACACCTCTTTGCGCCAAATTTCTGATGTAAATGAATAAAAGTACGTAGTCAAGTTTCTTCAAGTATATTTTCTTAATTTATTTGATATATGTTCTGCCCATATGGATGACACGTGTTTCGGCATTTCATTGGCGCCTTTTTCAAATCCGGGCCTTATTGAATGTAATGCAAATCTCCCTTTCCTTATTTCCGGGAATTAGTTTTGAGTTGAAGTGTATCACGGTAGTTCCAGGGTTAAATCCCACCTACAAAATTCTCTTGCTCATGCCTCAAGCGTCGGGGGTCCCCCGGGAAAAGGCGCCAATGAAACGCCGAAACACGTGTCATCCATATGGGCAGAACATATATCAAATAAATTAAGAAAATATACTTGAAGAAACTTGACTACGTACTTTTATTCATTTACATCAGAAATTTGGCGCAAAGAGGTGTAGGCACAAACAAACTACTGCGTATTCTAAAGTGGCGCAGGGATTTTCAGGAGATGGCAGCCCGCACGGCGCTTAAACAATAATTGTCCACTGAGGAGGCTAAGCCCTTCTTTGCCGGCAAGTGGCTGAGGTGGAGGATTTGGGGTTAGAAGGCAATGAGGTTATAACACGTCTGCATATCCCAGGGGAAGGGAACAAGAAGCTTGTACTGCAAGCATTCAAAGCGCACATATTACCCCCAGAACGAAAATAGAGAAACAAATGTATTTACCGGGTTACAAGGAGGAAGTTGCTGTACCCCAAATTAATTTGAAAGGGTCGAAAGGCTCTGATGCTGCCTTGATCGGATGCAGACTCCGCATCAAAGCTTTGTGGCTTTCAGGCGAGATTAAGGGGGTACGTTTGAAGAAGACAGCGGTATGAGGTACTAGCAGGGCAGTACCCATCATTGCATGAGAGTGGGAGAACCAAATGTCCAGCTTTCCCCCCGCCCCTCCCACTCAAAGACTGCACAATTTCATACATTTGTGCCATCAAACCTTCCACCTATGCCCCAATCTACTTTTTTGGTAACATTAGTGGCAGATGGCATTTTAACTCGGAACAAAAACAAATAAAACTGCACGACTGTTGCAGATGCAGAAAATTAATCTATAAGCGCTCTGTCCAGGCACTCTGGGGCAAAATACATGCAACGCTACTAATGTGCACATGGATTGCACCAACAGAAGTGACTTCACAGAAAAGGACATTGCAGGGAGCATCATCATCATTCTTTGAATAAGTTGCTAGTAGTAAGCCAAGTGGCAAATAACTTGGGTGCAAAATACCTGAATTGCACTATTATGTATGGAGCAACTTTTGGCACTTTGAAACACTTTTCGGTTGTATTCAGCGCCTAATAACTGAAGAAAATATAGTTGTTAGGCTTTTAAAAAAAGATAGCATGACATATTAACATAAGCTATGAAGTGATTCAGAATCACTTAGAAAGCTGCAGATAACAACTTGCAAGTAAATTATTTGCCCAGGATCACACACTTTGGTTAAATGGTGAAACTGGGATGTGGACAATTTAAGTAACTGAGCACACCTTCACAGATTTAGTTGATGTTGATATTTATTAAGGTTTTGCTTTGAATTTCATGTGCTTAAATAGTACTTTATAGCAATGCCTTGGAAGCAAACCAATTAGATAATAACCTTAGACTTTCGCAGTAAGCTAACTATATCAACATTGTCATAGAAATATGTTGAGAAATAAGAGTATGACTTTAGTTTTATTCACCCCATCCTGCATTCAAGGTCACAATAGCATGACACAGATTAATGTGAGCCTAACAAATCCCCCTTGTGTTTTAAAGCCATAGTCATTATTTCATAAAGCATGCAACATTATGCACCCTTTTCGCTTTGGGTCACTGCCTCCTGTTGTGGTTTATTACGTGGTCACACCCAACTCTGGGAGTTTCTTTCCCCGCAATGAATGTGCCGGTTCAATAAAGCACTTCTAGTTTTTGTTAAGGTTCAATGTGGTAAGGCCTCCAACCAGTCTCACAACCAACCCCCAACAAGGACCCGTTGCCGCAATGGACTAGGAACCAGGTTGGTGTGTATTTGGAATATATATTTAGTCATAAAGAGATTAACATCAAGCCACCAATGCTGTGGCAATACAAGAAAAAAAATTAATTCCGTACAGGCACCAACACAGAGATAATACTAAGATATGCAGTCACAATGATTTTTTTTTAAATCACCCACCAATGCAGAAAAAGAACAATTTAATAATGTGATTTCTGATTTGGGTCAGAATACTTTTCTCCCAGCAACCCTCTCCTCCAAACATCAATTAGACTTGGCCCCTCTGAACTGAAGGCCAGTGGCAGAGAGTGGCAACACAATGGGAAAATCGGTTTTGGAATTAGAATCACAGATGCAATATGAGAAGAAAAGCACATGGGAAAATTTGTTTTGTCACATCTAAATTAGTACAGGCCGGGCTTTGGGGTTTTGGTCCGAGCACAGTGGATACAAAGGGGCAATTTCGTTTTGCACCTTGCATATGCAAATACACTACCAGGCTTCGCACTTCTGATTTAAAATGAAGGGGATCAATGGGGAATTTTGTGTTGCACGCTGCACACGCACGTGGAAACAGGGTTTTGGGGTTAATTCGTTTAGCAATTCTTTGTCTATACCGGCTCAAAACACACTGTGAAGAGTTTGTTGGTTTTGAATGCCAACAAACCAACACCGTGATTTCTATAGGGGGAATTAAATGATTTACTTTATTTAAATATGCTAGGGATCTACACAAACAGGATATTTTTCTATGGGGAAATAACTAAATGCTTTAGGGGTCATTCAAGGATCTCCTCTGAATCCTCCAAGGGGTCCCAATCAGCTTCTATTTCTCCTGGTTCCTGTCTCCAATGCAAGAGTTAGGTCTCTTTGCTGTTATGCTTCTCGTAAAATTTCAGCAGCGGGTTGCAACTCGGAATTAGTGGAAGAAGTCAAGTTCTAATGGCAAATGACATCATAAACTTGTCATGATTCTCGCAAAAGGGACTGGTTGATTTTTCACTATCCACCTCCCACCTGTGTGCTAATAGGACAAGGGGATGGGGGGAGTGAGTTATGACAGCTGTGGCATCATCCCACTTTGAAAGGTGGGCTGGGCCTGCTTTAAACACACAATCTCTCAACATGGCAAGTACCCTCAATTTTCAAATATTTACATGTATGCATGTATTTCTGAGAACTACATTTTAAGGTAAATTGTTTGAGGCTAGTCTGAAGTCAGTACGCCCTCCCTATGCAGAGATACAGCTTTTCTTCGTTTACTCAGGAGCTATATCAGTGAAAAGTATGCCATTTTATAGTTTTCATGTTGCTTATCTCCCTCACGCTCATACCAACTTTCACATCTCTCTGAATCAAAGGAAGGCCCAAATCACATTTTCTTTAATAACTTTAGATATGTTTCTCACTGTGGAGTAGGACATGACATCGAAAGGAAATATGCTCCAGCCAAATCAATAGGGACAAACCTGGTGTACAATGAAAGTTGGGGGGGGGACAAACACCCTTGTCCCCCTTATAATTACGCCCATGGAACTTTCTCACACCAACATTTTTCTAATATGGTTACAAGAGGGTGACTGTCACCTTTTAATAAAAGTCTGGAATGACCATTGTGGCGTCTACGCTGCCCTTTTTATGCAATAAAATGTATTTTTCCATTCACTTAAACTCCAGCTTCACAGGCCGCACTCTAGCCCCAACCTTTTTTCCTGTAAGTTTTATTTATTCTTACATGTGACTAGGCAGGGCCTGGCTCATGTTTACTGTTGCCTCCCCCTTCAAGGCATGTGAAGCCCTGATAACAACTCTTAATTAACATTTAATGGGACTTGTACGCTCAATGGTAGAACAGACCTGGCTTTATCAGTTTTTCACTTTTTTCGATCTAAGAAGTGTATTTCTTCCTTAAATTTTTAAGTAATGGCCCTGATTGATGACAGTCAGGCCTGTCTTCAGGGGTCCTGGAGCTTAGTTTAATGTTGGGGGGAAAAATGACACTCCTGTACCCAGCAAGAAAAATGGCCTTTTAAACTCCCTCCCAAATGCATTATACATGACCTCTTATCAGGCTTTCACAGTTTCAAATACAGGAGTATTACTTCTGAATTGTCCATATGTATAAGGCTGTTAAATGAGAAAGCCATGTTAAAGCTTTGAAAGTCTAGTGAGCATCTCTCTTAGCATACTGTCAATTTGGATGAGGAAGAAACGAAAATGACATTCTTTGTATTGTATGTACAATGGGCTCAGTTTCACTTTAGCTGCTTGGAACATAATCTGGTATTCCATTGAAGATACTATACACACTGCCGTTTATGTATCGGTGCAGCTCTCCATGGATTGACAGCCACATGTCTTTTTCCTTCCTGAAATGCATTGCGCATATCTTCACGTTTTTGGTTTATGCCCACTTTCTTTCCTTGGTGATTTAGGTTCAATAGGCCTTATGTCTGACATAATTTCTGTGCTAGCATTAGATTTCAGCGAGCCTTTACAATTGACTCTACATTTCACCCGCACTCTCATTCCCATTTATAAAGGGACAAAAGTTGTAGCAAGTAATTTCAGTATGAAGATGCGTTACACTCAGTGTGCCGATGGTTAGAATCACAGGCCCGGGGGCCCTTTCATGTCGGTAGAGCAGCAGTTTGCTAACTAGTGCATTTTCCTAGACAAAAATTTGGTGCACAGCATGGTTGCATTGTCATCACACCTATTAGATAATGTTTGTAAATACATATGTGCTTGCCAGATGTTGCCATCCATTAGATTATGAGCTCCCGGGCATTCCTTTGGAGGTCAGAGGGCCTTCAGCCCCATTCACTTTTAGAATAAAAGTCTGTTGCAACATCATCAAGGGTGCATCCTGACTTTCATTTGAAGATTATTGTGTAAGGTGAACTAGAACATGCATGTATATTGTATTGCATTATGGCATTATGTCATGTGTAAAATCCCAGATATCGGAATGGGACACTGATGAAGTACAGAAATCATTTTGTAGACCTGAAAAAATGATAACATTGAAAACTAATAAGATCTGAAAGAATGCTGCGGGTTTAAATGTCCTTGCCACAACATAAAATGTGTCCAGGCGGCTCTGAACATGCACTGCTCTGGAAGTCAGTCCATCAGAAGAGGCAGTCTGGGAACGCGTGGCATGGGGCTCTGGGCTCAGCCCATCAGAAGAGGCAGTCTGGGAACGCGTGGCATGGGGCTCTGGGCTCAGCCCATCAGAAGAGGCAGTCTGGGAACGCGTGGCATGGGTCTCTGGGCTCAGCCCATCAGAAGAGGCAGTCTGGGAACGCGTGGCATGGGGCTCTGGGCTCAGCCCATCAGAAGAGGCAGTCTGGGAACGCGTGGCATGGGGCTCTGGGCTCAGCCCATCAGAAGAGGCAGTCTGGGAACGCGTGGCATGGGGCTCTGGGCTCAGCCCATCAGAAGAGGCAGTCTGGGAACGCGTGGCATGGGGCTCTGGGCTCAGCCCATCAGAAGAGGCAGTCTGGGAGAATGCATGATGGGGCTCCTGGCTCTACCCACCAGAAGAGGCAGCCTGAGAGCGCCATGACAGGGCTCGTGCTCACCTCATCAAAGGCAACCTGGGAACGCCATGACGGGGCTCAGCTCATCAAAGGCAGCCTGGAAGCGCCATGACGAGGCTCAGCTCACCAAAGGCAGCCTGGGAGCGCCATGACGGGGTTCTGGTCTGGGTCAGCCCATCAGAAGATGTAGTCCGGTAACGAATGTCACAGGGTTCTGGGCTCAGCCCATAAGAGGCAGCCTGGCAGCGCCATGACAGGGCTCTGCTCATCAGAAGAGGGGCAGTATGTGAGCTCTCAGGGCAGTGAGGGCATAGTGGCTGATGACCTTCCCATTACCTCACAAGTTTCACAATCTGTATGAAATGGATAAACGGGGATAATGCAGACAGAAGTTGATCCTTTCAAAATAAGATGATGGAAGGACATCTCCTGGGTTTTGTTTCACTGGATGATGTCTAAAATACCTGCAAAACATGGAAAAAGCAGGGAATGTGAATTTACCAAAGAAAAAAGGCAGTGAGCCTTCTTAGTAAAACGTGAGATGGAGCTTTAAATGAATGTGCCATCTGTATTTCATAAAGAAGCATTTCTCTGAATAGTGGAGCATTTCAGGGGTGCTCTGTGTAGATGGTTATGAGCTGCGAGTAAAGACATACTACTTATCGCAATTGCTATCACATATTACTGTTTGGAATATGTTTAAGTAGTTGATAAAGCTCTTGCACAACATGAGGCTTCATGGCACTGACACTAGGAGCAAGGGAGAGATTAATTTTAAGAGATACATTTTAGCCAGAGAGGAATCTCTTCAATAAAATCAATCGAGCATGACAAAAATGTGAAATGGCACGTGGGGAAACGGGGATTTTTCTTTTTCAGTTGCTTCTTGTCTGCTATCCTTCATTTTCCAGCGTTTAGATCTCTTGGTTGGTAACACTTTTATTCGATGAGAGAATTAACTTTATTGCTGAGACAGGACGTTTTGGGATAATGTCCTTAACTGAAACCAGACGAGATTCACTGCATTATTGCTGTGGCTTCTGGTGTGGTTCTATAAAAGGAGATCACAAAAGATTAACATCACGAGAAATAATGAATTATATATGCATCTGCCCAAAGATCTCCATTTGCCGGTCCTGTATCTGCCATTGCTGCGCAGTTTCGAGGCCATCATGAATCTGGCTTCACTGATGTTGTTCACAGCAGGCATGCTAGGCCAGTTGCCAGTCCTATATCTGGCGTTGCTGCACAGTTTAGGAGTCAGCACTGATCTGGCTTCACTGCTGTTGTGCCACATAAAACATTCTAAATGATTGAGCATGTTAAGCACCCAGAACTGCAAAGTTTTGGTTCCATAAGTCAATTTTGGAATAACCTTCCCTGCATAGTATTTCACTACAGGGGTCCATGAGAATTTGCCATTCTTAGATTTGATCCCTAACATCTGGGATGCCAAAGCAGCGGCCTTATACATCATATATTCAAGTAGGTATTGCTTGCTAGTCTTACCAATTATGGGGAAACCAAGATAAATGTAATTGTCAACCACCTTGATACAATCTTGGTTAATCTTCCAATTAAAAACATACTTTTTCCTATACCTAGTAAACTTCAAAACCTTGGTATTCCGTGTATTCATTTTTAAAGAATTCTCTTCGACACATTATGAGAAAGCTGTAATCAACTACTGTACACCGATAGGGGTGCGATCAAATACAAGAAAATCTGCATAAGAAAGCCAGACTAATTTACACAACCCTAATTTTAGAAGAATAAACAAGCACAATTCTGAACACTTGTGTACATCCGACATGTACATTTTAAAGAGGCAGGAGGTGAAGATCCACCCCTGCCTCAAACCTGTCCTAGTTAGATTTTCCTTGAGAGAGATCCTGATTGATCTAGATGCACCTGTATGTTTGAGTGCTTGTACAACCCAATAGTCAGTTTAAGTCCCACCAGTATTCCCCTATTATACAACTTTGTCCAGAGATGGTTGCAATTCATCAGATCCAAGGCTGATGTTAAATCGGTTGAGTTCACATATATATACACTCATACCTTCCAGACCAGCCAGTCAAGTTCGTACTATGTAGCTTCCTAAAGCCTGTTTGAGGTTCCCTATAGCTATCCACGTATCCACGCCTACCGCCCCTTCTTCAAGATGTTGTAGCACGATAGTGGCAAAAACCTTATTGTCCGCATAAAGGATAATAATTGGGTGATTGATTCTACAATCAATTTTCAGACCCTTTTTATACACTGGGACAAGAGTGTAGAAAAGCACCCCCTGTCAACCACATCTATATAAATAGATGGTCAGAATGGTTGTCCATACCAATGGATCACCCTTGAATAAACAGTTAGAAAAATCATTATGCCCAGGGGCCATTGAATGAGTTACTTTCCCAATAATATCCTGCTCCTTCTCTTGGTCAAAAATGTCCCATAATCGACGCATTGGTCCAATAGAGGATTATTTGGAGGAGAAAGCACTGTCTCCATTGAATAAAGGGTTTCAAAATGACAGACCCAATCAACCACATCTACTGCATTAATGTCTTTCTCTGACTGCCCACAGCCTAAAGAGTTAACCACTTGCCAGAATTTACCACATCACTCTTTTTTTAGGATGTCAAACATTGTTTCAACACCTTTTTGAAGTTGTGCACGCTGTTTCTTGTGCCCATTTTTAAAACTGTGCCTAAATAGTTTTATTTCTTTTACTTCATCAAGCACCCATTCATTTTTCTTCACTCCCCTTAAGTACCTCATCACTAGTTTATTCTGCACCACAATAGAATAAAAATCATGGATATATTTCCAGGGCTCCCCCAATTGCATGTTAGTCACCTTGTTTTTCAATATTGTGTCCTTTACATTTCTATCTATAAAACATTAATAATTGGTAAGATTAAAAGTATGTAAATCGGGAGTAATAAGCGAATTGCATCTGTTCTAAAGCGAGTAACTGCCCCAACATTTCAGATAGCTATGTTATTACCTGGATAAAGCTCTAGATTAACAGGACCACCCATATTACACCTAGACAGTTGAAGATCGAAAGCAGCCATAAAAATATTGTGGTCACTCCACGCACTTTGTACAACATTCATGAGACTACAGCAATTGAATAAAAAATGATTAACAAGAATATTGTATTGTATTGTATTTATTATTTATATAGCGCTTTCATCCAAAGTGCTTTACATTATAACAACAGAATACATAGAAATGTATAAACAAGAAGCAATTTACAGTGAATCAAACCAATAAAAACAGTGAGCAGAGCAATTCATCAGGGAGGGGGAGAGGAGAGGAGGGGAAGGGTGATGGCGGAGGAAGGGATATGAGGGTGAAGTGAGGGAGGATAGAGGAAAGGGGTAAGGGGGAGGGGGAGGGGGAGGATCATAGGGGTATTTTGAGGGAAGGGGAGAGGATGGGAGGAGGGGAAGGTTTCAAGGCGGGGAATGGAGAAGAAGAGATTTCAAGGAAGTGCGAAAGGAGGAATAGGTAGGGGTGGAGCGGATCGAGAGGGGTAAGGAGTTCCAGTGGAGGGGGGGCTAGGAGCTGAAAGGAGCGGAAACGGGAGGAGACACAGGGGGAAGGGGGAACGGTGAGAAGGAAGTGGTCGGCTGTCCAAAACAGAAAAATTGTTAACTCTATGCCAGGTCATCATACCGGGATTAACCTCAGCACGAAGTCCATTTTAAACCATGTACATTTTTTTTTGGAGTTGGAATCCACAGGAGGCAGGCAGACCATGTTTTAATAATATCATCCTCATTAAGACTGGTGGAATTTAAATCCTATGCTAATAGCACTAATTCATTGTCAGTCGAGCCATGCAAATTCAAAAGAAAATCTGAGACAGTGGGCCTCATTACGAGGTATGCTGGTAAGGGGAAAATGATGCCGGTATGCAAATACCGGCATCATTTAACGTTCCGTAGCATTCTGACCCACAAACCCGGTATTAACGGAACCGCTATTTACTGTGCCGCAAATAGCGGCATAGGCGCGTATACGCGCCTCTTCAGGCAGGAAATACCGGCATGCCGGTAATAGGTGCCAATTACAACCCACGCAAACATGCAAATACCGGCATCGCGAACCCGGTAATAACGGGCTGCATGATGCCGGCAAAACAGGCTTCGCGGACCACCCGCAAACAGCCACCAAGATACAAGGCAGCTGCCACAGGTGCACACAATCCCCACAGGTGGAGTCAAAGGAGGCTGTGCCAGTATGAACTGAACTGAGCACACCCACACACCACAACCCCCCCCACAGGTGTAGGCAATGTAGAGTGGCCCAGTACAAAAGGAGCACACCTACACACCACACCCCTTCCTACACCAAAATGCTACCACTAGCATTTGCAATCATGGCGTAGGAGGACATGCCTATACTGCTACAACTACAGCAATAACTACAGCAGCAAGAACAGGCAGCACAGAGGAGACGCAGGAGGAGAAGGAGGGTGAGACAGGCCCAGCAATTACCACCAGCGCAGCCACCAGCGCCTCGTAGGCAGCCACCAATCCCTCGCACCAGACCCAGCCCATTCAACCTAACCCCTGAGCAGATCCACACCCTGTACCGGTTGGACCGTGACACCATCACCACCATAGTGGACATGATACAGAACGACATTGCCAGCCACATACAAATACACACTGCCATCCCCCCACTACTAAAGGTGGTGTCTGTGCTACACTTCCTGGCCACAGGCACCTACCAACACACAGTGGGCCAGCTGCATGGCATTTCACAACCACTATTCTCACGCATGCTGAACCAAGTGCTGGATGCCCTCCTGAAGCACGCAAGCACCCACATATCCCTATCACGGACTGCCCAGGAGATAGCCGAAACCAAAGTAGGCTTCCATGCACTGGCAGGCATGCCCAATTGTGTTGGTGCCATCGACTGCACCCCTGTGGAATTGGTAGTCCCCCATGCCATAGAGGCGGTGTACCTCAATCGCAAGCAATACCACTCCATCAATGTGCAAATGGTATGTGACTCCAGCAAGATCATCACCCATTGCTGCGCCCGATTTCCTGGATCCACACATGATGCCATGCTACTGCGCAACTCCACGCTACCCCGTCACATGGAGCGACATGCTGGACCACGTGCCTGGCTGCTCAGTGAGTTGCACAACAGGCCCATGGCCATTCTGTGGGGTACTCATGTGTGCGGATGCAGAAGGGAGGGGGGCTACTTCACCAGGGTGGGAAAGGGGGGTGGGCTACTTCACCAGGGTGGGAAAGGGGGGTTTACTTCACCAGGGTGGGAAAGGGGGGGTTACTAGTACACCTGGGTGGCAATAGCCAGTGAGTGGAGAATGAATGCAGAGCCAAACACTCCTCACCTGACCCAGCCAAACGGAAAACGACACATCACTGGGCCACATATCACAAATAATGCATATGGATGACAACAAGTAAGAGGCCCAACCGGGGCACCATGGTGATGGCAAGCAATGCATGACTGAATAGGATGGCAACTGTGGCAATGCGGCTAGTGTGACCATGCATAGTGAAGAGTATACAGCATGAATTGGAGGCTAAACATTGTCGCACTGCCACAGCACATCTGCCTCAGCATGCATGATTACACCCTGCATCATCTATTCAACCCCATCCAGTGTTCCACACCTCTTTACAGTATACATTCCATATAGGTGACTATTTGGGACACGTACAGGGACATGTGCATGCCCACACCAAATAGATGCTGCCATGACCGTGCTCCCTGAAGGTGGCAGTTCAGAGTGACACACACCTATTTGTATCTGCTTGCAGGTGATGGAGGATATCCCTTGAGGCTGTGGCTACTTACCCCTGTGCGGAACCCGCAGAACAGCCATGAAGAGGAGTACAATTGTGTGCACACTCGTACCCGTGTTGTGATTGAGCAGACCTTTGGCCTGTTGAAGGCGCGGTTCCGCTGCCTAAGCAGGTCTGGTGGGGCACTCCTATATAGGCCTGAGAAGGTGGCAAAGATCACCATGGCCTGTGTCATGCTGCACAACATGTGCGTCCGAAGGAATGTACCACTGCCACCTGACATTGACATGCATGGGCCGGGTGAGGATGAAGGGGATGGAGACGGAGGCGAAGGAGCCCCCCTGCCAGTACGTGATGCACGGGACGGCCATGCTGTACGCCATGCACTAATTGATGAATACTTTTGAAACACAGGGACGATGAATGACTTGTCAGTCAGACACTGGGCCAATGTGAACATGCACAAAGGGAATGTTGGTAGTTGGGCACTGAACACCGTAACACATTAAATGGATGAACACGAAAAATAACAATGTCCAGCCATGGATTTTCCTCATCACAACTTGTGTATTATTTGTAACAACAAAACTGTGCCCAATCCCCCCTCCCACAACCCCCCAACCAACTCCCTCATCCACCCCACATACCCCAGTGAATAGGCCAACAAACTCCCACACCCACCCCACAGATCACAAATGTCCACATGTGTGCAACAAACAGTGTTGCCTTCACCACTGTAGTTCCTCACATTTTGTCATTTCCCATAATGTCATTTCTTTGTGACTTTTGGGTCTGGGGGTGCCATGGCCGAGCGCCGTGCGCTCCTGCGTGTTAACCGCACAGGGCTTGATTACACCGAGGTGGAAGGGGTTGACGTGGTGGAGGTGTCTATTGTCAGTCCCCTGGCTGGGCCACTCATCATGCGTGTGGTGCAGGGGGTGGCACTCATTATTCTATTGATGTGTTGATGTCGCCTTGGGGCATTGGCGTGCCTAATCTGACTTCAACATCACTTGTGTCACATCATGTTTTGTTATACGTGGATGTGATGGTTCACTCACCTTCCTCTGTTGTAGTTGCTGCGCCAAACTCCTGGTCTCCTATCCCCTCTATGGATTCCGGGTCAATAAATCCACTTGCGGTCTCCTCCCATGCGGTGAGCTTTACAGGGCAGTGTGTGCCACCGCCTGTCGCCATTGCGGCCCTCTAGTTCTCCGCCAGGATCTTCCGGACCCGGAGGCGGAGGTCGTCCCAGCGCTTTCGGCAATCCCGTACGCTCGTTGGGGTGCTCCCCACTGCCGACACCCTCATAGCAACCTCCTGCCACACCTCTTTTTTTCGGGTTTGGGCCGCATGCTTATGGTCTGTGCTTCTGATGATGTCAGCATGCTGTTCGAGGGTGTTTGCCAGCATTGTCAGTTCAGCATCACAAAAACGCTGCTTCCTCTTCCTTTGGGTGCTTTTTCTGGTGGCCTTCGACATCCTGATTGAGTTGTGGCAATCAACAACACGGGTGTAGTGGTGGTTATGGAGGATGGCAATGGATTGTGTTTTTAAAGATGGCCGGCGGGCCATTTCCCGTTCCTGCGCGATGACGTAATTTCCGGATCCGGTTTTTACGTACACGGTGATACCGTGCCGGTATCACCGTGCCGGTATTCAGGTGTTGGTATGAAGTGGTAACGCTATGGGCAGGCCGCGCGATGCCGGTATAAGGGGGTTGGTGGCACTTTACCGGCATGCGGGATTGCCACTACCGGCATGGGGGAACGCGCGTGCTCGCGCACTCGTAATCACCCGCTGTTAGCGGGTTCATACGTGCACGGACACGCTCATTCCGGCATGCCGGAAATGGACCCGCTATTACCGGGCAACTCGTAATGAGGCCCAGTGTCTAAAAACTTAATTGGTGGAGGACACCTTGTGTGGCAAAAAATATTTACAAACAAAACTTTTCTCATCTCCTTTGGCATACAAATGCTCACTTCCACAGCTAAAGCCCCCCCCCCTGCTGAATGTTATATTCCTTAAAAATCGTAAAATCTGCAAGTGATTAGATGATAAGCATTTAATCACCTGCCGGACGTCCACCAGAACCTTTATGAGCTGGGTAGAAACAGATCTTATACCAGTCAAAACAGGGCAGTCAACCAACCAGGTTTCTTGTATCAGGATGACCTTGTGCCTTTGTAATATTAATCCTAGGTCAGGATTCGTAAAGAGATTTGCGAGCTCTTGAGAGTTCCAGGATAAAACATTAAAATTAACACTTTCACTCAAAACTCTGGCAAAGAGGGACAAAATATTCAACAAATACAAGATCAATTGCTTGTCTTCTCTACATAAACTCTCCAGCAAAATCCTGTTCGACTTAGGCTTAACAGGAGGTTTTCTTATCATTTGCTGACCACGATTGCTGCCTTCACTGGTTTTTGAGCCCAGAAGCTTGTCGTCCCTTGCACATGCAGACCTATCCAGAACTCCCATACCCCTCAAAATACTAAAAAGAGTTGTTCCCTAGCACCTGCTGCTTTCCAAGCCCAGACGATTCTTCCATACAGGGAATCTTAGTGCTTCCTTCAAGAAAAGTAAGATTGATTTCATCTCAAGACTGCTGTATATGAGTCTTCACCAGGTTGCTTCTTATCCATACCACAAGCAAGAGGGCTACTTTTTGACCCCACATCCCTGGTATCAAGAGCACTAACAGGACAGAATACACTCTTTGTCCATTTGTACAGATGTAGAAAGGGCCCCATTGGTCAAAGTGGTAATTGGTGTAATGTTGTTCCCTGATGACAAGCTCACTCATACATGATCGGCTTGTACCGCAATCGAAAGAGAAGCCCTGACTAGGGACGTATTTTTAACCTTGTGCCGACAATGGTAATAGCTAGTCGCAGCAACAGGGTCACAACAAGGTTGCACAAAGTCGAGTCACTAACCAGACATTGCTCATCCTCAGAGGAGCCGTTTGATCCATCCTAGATAGGATTCACCTTTGTGACTCCCATCTGATTATTAGCATGACTTTTAACGTGTAAAAAACATTCCTGAATTGTGAGAGGAGAGGCGAAGAGAGACAGTCGGAGCAAGCTTTTTGACTTTTTCAGTCTGTTTTTTTTCTGCTCATTGTGGAGGCGGCATTATAATCAACAAAAACCCCTTCTTCCTGTGGTAGCGGGTTCATACGTGCACGGACACGCTCATTCCGGCATGCCGGAAATGGACCCGCTATTACCGGGCAACTCGTAATGAGGCCCAGTGTCTAAAAACTTAATTGGTGGAGGACACCTTGTGTGGCAAAAAATATTTACAAACAAAACTTTTCTCATCTCCTTTGGCATACAAATGCTCACTTCCACAGCTAAAGCCCCCCCCCCCTGCTGAATGTTATATTCCTTAAAAATCGTAAAATCTGCAAGTGATTAGATGATAAGCATTTAATCACCTGCCGGACGTCCACCAGAACCTTTATGAGCTGGGTAGAAACAGATCTTATACCAGTCAAAACAGGGCAGTCAACCAACCAGGTTTCTTGTATCAGGATGACCTTGTGCCTTTGTAATATTAATCCTAGGTCAGGATTCGTAAAGAGATTTGCGAGCTCTTGAGAGTTCCAGGATAAAACATTAAAATTAACACTTTCACTCAAAACTCTGGCAAAGAGGGACAAAATATTCAACAAATACAAGATCAATTGCTTGTCTTCTCTACATAAACTCTCCAGCAAAATCCTGTTCGACTTAGGCTTAACAGGAGGTTTTCTTATCATTTGCTGACCACGATTGCTGCCTTCACTGGTTTTTGAGCCCAGAAGCTTGTCGTCCCTTGCACATGCAGACCTATCCAGAACTCCCATACCCCTCAAAATACTAAAAAGAGTTGTTCCCTAGCACCTGCTGCTTTCCAAGCCCAGACGATTCTTCCATACAGGGAATCTTAGTGCTTCCTTCAAGAAAAGTAAGATTGATTTCATCTCAAGACTGCTGTATATGAGTCTTCACCAGGTTGCTTCTTATCCATACCACAAGCAAGAGGGCTACTTTTTGACCCCACATCCCTGGTATCAAGAGCACTAACAGGACAGAATACACTCTTTGTCCATTTGTACAGAAGTAGAAAGGGCCCCATTGGTCAAAGTGGTAATTGGTGTAATGTTGTTCCCTGATGACAAGCTCACTCATACATGATCGGCTTGTACCGCAATCGAAAGAGAAGCCCTGACTAGGGACGTATTTTTAACCTTGTGCCGACAATGGTAATAGCTAGTCGCAGCAACAGGGTCACAACAAGGTTGCACAAAGTCGAGTCACTAACCAGACATTGCTCATCCTCAGAGGAGCCGTTTGATCCATCCTAGATAGGATTCACCTTTGTGACTCCCATCTGATTATTAGCATGACTTTTAACGTGTAAAAAACATTCCTGAATTGTGAGAGGAGAGGCGAAGAGAGACAGTCGGAGCAAGCTTTTTGACTTTTTCAGTCTGTTTTTTTTCTGCTCATTGTGGAGGCGGCATTATAATCAACAAAAACCCCTTCTTCCTGTGGTAGCGGCTCGGAGAGGCAGTCGGAGCAGTCCGAGTCGTCCGTGTGGACTGTTTGTCCAGACTGTCTCCCATCTCATGGGTTTCTCCTTTAGAAACTAAAGGTCAGAACATATTTTACCATGTGCCTTGCTCAGTGTGGTAGATTTAAGGATATGAAGCCCTCCTTTCCCTTCATGGTTTTCTTTTGTCTGCGACTGCCTGCCTTTGGAAACACACCTCTCAGCTTTTGAGGAAACTGTTTGGCTCACCAGTGGGAATTGATTGATCCTTGTCTGCCCCTGGTGTGCTTTTCCTTTCCTCTGTGTTTATTAGGGATGAATGAACTTTTACTGTTATTGATAACTGCAAATAACTGACCTATTGTCACTCTTAAATCAGTAAGTGCGGGCCACTGGAGCCTTGGAGCTGATTTTGGTATTCTACAATGTGGTTTCAGCACTGAAACTTTCTTGCTTTTAGTTTCGGGTGGTGACTGCAGGCCTTGGAGCCTTTGAGCCGACCCAGTTACACATTTAACAGATACCCTTGTTTGCTTTGAATATCGAGAACTTTAAATAACTTGCCCGGTGCTATTTTCTAATCCTTAAATGTGGGCCTTAGATGCAATTTTGGAATTACACACTCTGGCCTTTGTTCTGAAACTTGCTTGCTTTTAGTTTCTGGCGGTGACTGCGGGCCTTGAAGCCTTTGAGCCGACACAGTAATACATTTAATAGGCCACAGAGCCTTTGAGTGGATCATATTGTTATAAATAAGTGGTTTTGTACCAAGGTTTTATGAATCTTTCATCTTTGTTTTATGTTTGATTCTGTGTTCGGCATTCTATAGTAGATTTTTGCCTAAACTAGGATACGTTGTTGTCAGTCTTAATTCTTATGCCAATATGTTAAAATAATCAATGCCACCAAAGAAATCCCAAGGAACAGGACACGGTGTGAATGTGCTCTCTGCAAACTCAAAGAGCTTGGGGCAAAGAAAGAAATTACACACTCGCTCAACTAGAGCCCCATGAACTCTGTCCAGAAATTACTTTGTCCGACATTAGATCTTATTAGACAAATACAGAGGAACAGGAAAAACAGACTCCCAACCAAACTCCTTGTGAATTACTTCCCTGTCTGCTTCAAAAACCCACTTTACAAAAGTGGGAGAATAGGGAGATCCTTTTAATAAACTTTAAAGAAATTCCAGACTCTGTCCTTGCAGAGGAATTCAGACGAACAAAATGAGGACATCATTATACATTCTCAATTGGATGGACTCTGGCCAGACCAATGGGGCAACTATGGAGGAACAACTTCAACCTCCATTTTTTCCTACAACCTGAGGTACAGATTCATTTTGATCAGACCCAGACCCAGTAAGAATGGCACTTAATACCCAACCATCTCAGATTTTGTTTAGCTCATTCAGGAAGCAACACGGAAACCAACAGCTATCAATAGGCCCGGAGCCAGGCCTTGGGTCTACCGACTAGGGAAAACTGTTTGGATCTAGCACCACAAGATGAAATAATTTTAGTACAAGAAAAACACAATTGCCAGCACCCTTGCTGGCTATCTGATTAAATCTATACGCTCCCCAATTGTATATCCTGAATCACTAACTTCCACTCTTCATCCTCTGCAGTTTCTTCTGTAAATCCAACTCCAAGACAATCTTTTGGGCTGAATCTCCATTATTAGAAATTACTCTAATTGCTATGAATAATAGTATCATGGCTTTAACAAAAATATTTGAAATAATGGTGAAAAAACAGATACTCATTCAATACTATTAAACTCACTTTTAGATAAGGTGACAATGATGGAAAAATATAATGTAAATACAATTTCATCTTCAATTTTACAACAGAATGAGTAACAAAGAGGTAATACCACCAATAAAACCTTTCTTTACTTACAGTAAACAATATTATACCTGTGGGAATTCAGACAGGATGTATCATTGGCAATTGGATCTTGGAAGAGCACCTTACACTAATTCCACTGTGACAAAGTTGAAACATATCAAACTCCATTAGATCAAAACATTTTAATCTCTTTGATTTAGAAAGTAGAAATTGTCAAGAGACATTTTTCGATATATTTACAAATAAAAAGAGGAAAAAACCAAGGTCTGGTCAACATTTAACAATATCAAAAAACCAACCTTTGCTAAAAAAATCAACAAATTTTGTCTCCAGGAAATTCCTAGGAGCATTGACCATACCCTCCAGGACCAAGGAACCACAAAAGTAATTAAAAAAAAAACAGGACAGTAAACTTAAAAGAACAGAAACCACCACATTGCTGACTGAAGGGATGGGAGGGCAGACCAACGTTTAGGAGCAGGCTTTGGTTGTAAGCAAGGGAACACAAAACTCACCAGGGGGCGAGAACCTGCAAAATCTCTCTACTTATTCAATACCAAGTGAATTATCAACCCCTAATCCAACTACGCCTAGTGGCCCTGATCCAGTTATAACGCACCACATGCAATGTATTGCGACACATTTAGAAAACAAGAGGGCGTTTCATTTGGAAAACTTCACCACACTTGAACAGAGAAGATTCCACTCATCACAAGACCAGGAGAGGTCCACTCATTATCATGAATATACCCCCCTTAAGGCTAAGGGGAGCCATAGGAATGTAAATGGGTCTAGGAGTGGGAGCTTTAGTGCCCTGAGAGAAGGGCATACATCCTATGAAGAAAATAGAAGACTAAGCTCCTCTCCTATGTTTAAAAAAGGAAAGGCTTGATTCAGGGTAGGGGACAGCAAAAGGATGATCAACATTGCTTACACTTAAATATAAAGGATAGGCAGAGGTGAGGCCCCTATCCCAACAGAACATATGTTCTATCACTTATGGATGCAATCCTGGGCCTAGCAGCAATTCAGTCTAGGGATATATCCCAGATATAGATATAACCCACAATTTGTTGATCAAAATGTCCTAGACAAAGTAAAGCTGGTAGTTCTATCAACATTTTTCAGGGAAGCCTTATGGGAGACAAAACATAATTTCAAGCAGCGAGGATTTAGATTAGAGCAGGATAACTGTGATCCTAACCGTAAACATTCATATTCGCAGAGCTTAACCTCCCCAACTATGGAACCTCATTTGGGTATTTACCCTTGCACGTTTCCTGCCAAGGAGATCAGGGAAATTTAATGAGATGTTATTGCACATAACACAAACATCAGGGATCAAACTGATTTGTCATGATTACAAGGTGCCTTAGGGAAGGACAGAAATATCTCACGAAAGTAATGTCTTACAACTACTACAAAACACAATATATGACTTGCCTCATGGAACACTGGAGGCTTTTCTCATTTACTATTGCATATAAACATCACACTATTATCTTGTTTCAGGAAACTTGGCTTCTTGATCCACCAGTATGGGAAATCGTGTGATTTCAGCCGTTAAAGGTAAAAAAAAGGGAGGCCTTCAGCCAGTTTATTGATGGCATGTAAATTAGAGACTGGATTAACCCTGGAACCTTGGGTGGCTCCTAATCCATTTATCCAACTGACGGGACTATGGCCCTAAAACAAAGGTCTCCCCCTTGAAGCAGCATGCCGTCCTGAATCTATACTGGAATCTGCAAGTTATTGGGGATGACGAGTTTATAGGGGCAGTGGAATCAATGTTGGATTTTTGTCAGGCTGATGATAACACTGACACTGTCATTATAGCAGGTGACCTGAACATCAAGTGTTTTCAGACTGGAGATACCTTAGTATCCCCTAGAGCACGACGATGTCTACACCTAATGAACAACAGAGGTTTTGTGATGTTGAATGGGGCCTTTAAAGGAGATATTCTCCTGCATCCAACCTGGAGGCACCGCTCTCAGATAGCAAAAATTGACTACGTATTTGTTTCCATACACTCCTTTAATGAAATGGTTGAGGTTCGCATTTCCACTCAACATCTAAGTCACCATGACATCCTCACAGTATCCTGGGAACTACCAGCGACTCCCCCACCCCCCTGAGATGTATCTGTAAGCACAAGGTAGAGAGTGAAAGTGGGAGAAATAGATTCAAGTGGACGGAACCTAGGCTAGAAAAACTGAAGCAGTGTCTCAAAACAAAATATCAAAGAAGTGGTGATGGAATTGAACAGAGATGTGTGGGTCCTAAACTTAATGGAAACGAAGCAGTATGGGCAGGGCAGCACTTTTGCATAGGAAGCCTTAATTCTGATGCAAATATGTAATCAAACTCCCCAGATTGTGCCCGAATATTGTTATTTGGGAGTGAACATAAGTACTAATAATCACAATAGTCCGTTAAAACTGGTGTTGAGATGTACGATGGAAATAATGGTGGCTCAAGCAGCATTGTCCATAAAAAAATGGGAAATTCTCTTCTATTCCATTGAAGACCTTTTTATAAGCAAAATGCAGTCCCTATGGTAATCTTCGGGGCGTAGACAAAATGAGAGGACCATAGACCTAATTGGGAGAAATTAGAGGTACTGTATTGGAAAAGAGTATTACTACTTCCCAACGTTTTCCTATACAGATAATCTGCTTCGGTTTGGTCTTCTGTCTTTGAGAGGCATGGTAACTTGGTGTATTCTGGTAATCTATAGGAAATGTTTAATGAAACACTATGCTACCTGCTTGCTACCGGTTTTTGCTCAGATATTACCTATACAGATGGACAAATCCTTAGAATCTTGGGTAAAGCAATGTTTGGAAATGATACTAAGGGTGTATTTTGACCTAGATTATTAAATATTCCGGAACGAGCGAAAAGGTTTTTTTAAATTATGATTGGAGGAAGTCCTGGGAGGACTGTAATAAATATAAATTGTTTACTATTGGTATGTTTGCTATTAAAGTGTTCCATCAAAGTCCTGTATACTTGCAGAAATGTCAGAACCCTAGATATTCCAATTTTGTTTTTAAGGCTACATTTTACCTTATGGATGACCAGAGAGATTTTAGTAACGAATTCAAAATGGTCAAATGACCAAAAATCTTGTACATTCTGCCAAGACAAGAACAAGCTTGAAACATTAAAACATATTAGTGTCGCTTGCCCAAATTTACTCATACAAATGAAGCAATTTTTCCACAGGCCCTTCTTAGATTATAAATTGCTGACTATGGATAAAATGTGGGACATCATTTTTAATGGTCAATTTTAGTTGCAGTGTTTTTGAAGATCTTACCAAGTAAAAATGAAGAAGGGTTTTCTATTTGATGCTAGAAAATTGTGAAAATCAATGGCTTTATTTTTAGAAATTGGAGAACGATTTATGAAATTCTTCATGTATTCGATTTAATTGTATATACATTTGTCATTTTATGTAGTATAGAATATTAAAAGGTTGAACATTTTCAGCCAAACCATAAAAGTAAAAAAATTGTAAGAGATATCTCAAACATTTCCTGAAGGATTTCCTAGTTAAATTTAAATCATTTTAATGTTTTTAGACTTTTTTTCCCTTGACACAATCTTCCATTCTTAGTCTTCTGGACCAACGTCTTTCCCAGAGGCTCAACATTTTTAACTGCTTTAGTGGCTATAGGAGGACTGCCAGCATCCTCCACCGGAACCAAAACCTGCAGCAATTCAGGAGCATTTATTATGTCCAGTGAGTCACAGGAATTACTTTCACAACCCGGTTGCTCAGATTGTATGGGTTGAGACAAACCTGATGAGTTCTGCAGTAAAGAAATGGCTTTAAGCAAGTGGCAGAAGTGGGGTCCAGGTGTATTAGAGTTTTCAAATCTAACTCATTTGCTGCGTTATCCAAATATTTTAGGATCAAATTGAGCAGTATAATGTACACCTCTACCTCAGATTTTATATTATCATATATAGAAACTAACATCCTTTCCATATCTGTTTGCTTAAGTGGCGTAGTGTACCTCATAAACTAACCAGGGCGAGGAGCAGATATATAAGAAGACAGAGAGGTATCATTGTTGTCACTGTCATCTTCTGAAGGAATTGGAGGAGTGTTGTCACAGGTATCATTTGAAACACCTCCTTGCCCTTTAAGCCCTCTGCAACCTGTACTTCAGCACATGGGTTGGAATCGATGGACCTATCCTTTCCTAGAGTATTACAAAAATAAAATTTATTTTTCCATTTTCTTTTCGTTTTTAGTCACCTGCCCAGATTAGAAATCCCCACTGGCAGGATGTTGATACCTAGTTCACTTCCGCCCTCCCCCAGAAACACTGGGACAGGAAGGGCACAAGCCATTTTAAACATCTGTTCATTTACCGGTACATTAGTCGACCGTGAGAGGCTTCTTGATGCATACATGATAAAAAACACATCTGGTGGCGAAACTTGCCGAAGCTCTGCTGTCCTTATACAGTCTGTCACTTTCAGTTTGTGCCTATCTCCCGTACTCATACAACTTTATGCCACACTAAACCTATGGGGCATATACCTGGTCACTCTAATTGAGAAAGAATCTCTTTAAAACGTTTCAATCAATTCAGAAAATATAGCCTCTTTTCAATCAAACTTTCAGAAAACATAAAAAACACATATTCCGTAAATGTCTTTTAGTAGGTAATTGTACTCATTCCTACAATATTCTTGCTCATCTGAATTTCACGATTTAATCAAATACAAAGATATTTCATCAAACAAGAGCAGAAAATTCTTAACCACAAGCAATATTTGTTAGAAAAAAGCTCATTTTGAGCAAATTTGCTGAATTTGTAAATTCTAAGGTAAGTTTCAATTTAACAAAAGGGGTTTTGTTTCCCCACACAATCACAATCACATGATGTTTGTCCACTACGTGTTTCGGGGTTATCTTCACCCCTTCTTCAGATGTTGATGTGTTGTTTTTAACAATTTCTCTGTACCCTAAAAGTAAATTTAACAAAAATCAGAGATTTGTACCAATATTGCCTCTATGGTCCAGCGAGCGCCAGTATCCCACGAATACATTTTAAGCTAATTTCACTGACCTTGGAAATATCCAGGGTCTCTATAGTCAATTCTGACTGCCGTGTCACTTCCTGATTAATCTTCCAAGGGTCTGGCCAGATATTGCAATCACTCTGTAGAGAGAACAATAATAATGAACTTTTTACCCACCACAATCTGCTATTCGCTACATCTGTGTCAAAATAAATCTAAAAAGAATCAAAAAAAGCCAAAATCCCATTTCCCGAACTTACTTGCCCTCAACTCAACTGGTATCACAAACGCAACGTGGTGACGTCGAAAAGGCTGGAACCACAGCCTCCTGTCGCGCGGTGCAGTTTTTAAATAGGATATCAATGAGTAACCGATCGTGATTCTGATCACGTGACCCAACGTACCTCTCTTACGGGAACTACAACAATACCAACGCTTGTAAATACAAATATGTATCAAACTCTCCCGCACTCAAACACTTGTCATGCACTCTGTGTGCGCCCCACGCCAACCATGGTGTTGTGTAGAGAATAGATGTCACAATAGAAGCGGTCCGCACAGAAAAACAAAGTAACACAATTCCAGCCAGTGCAAACAGCCCTCGTTGTGCACTCCGCAGGTGCTTGTTAGAGATCCTTTTGGGCTATATTTTTTAGTATCTCATGGTATCTTATACTATTTTGGTATAGTGGTATTTTTGTCAGCTCCTGGTAATATATTGTGGTAAATTTATTGGGGTATCTTTTTAGTGGTGAGACTAACTTAAAAATGCTGCCTAATAATTATTTTACCAAGGTCACTAGCGGTAAACAAGTACTGGACGTAGTACACCCTGAATAATCGGCTTATGTCCTCCTTTGATATATTATGTATGATACCACATTATGCCTTTTTGGCTATGTTTAAAAATACAGTGATCATTTCCCAACCAAATAGCTGTACTCACAAGCATGCCTAGCACTTCTGAAAACTCAACTCATAAAAAAAGATTTATCTTACATTTTACCACATGTGGTAATGTGAATAACCACTTGCAGTAAAATAAGCTTACCTCAGTCTATGAGCTAACAATAACTTGGAGACATAATAAGAATGCTGATCCAATTTGTTTTTCTCTTTTGTGGCTTTATAAAATGTTAACATTCAGAAAATTGCCAGTTGCACTATACTGTACTCATTTCCAGTGGCTTATACTTGAAAATTGATAAAATGCATTTCATTAGAGAGCTTGCACACATTAAATAGCTTTTCTAATAATAAGCTTGTTACACATTAGTTGCAGGTTGACCTGCGCTCAGTCTGGTGAGGGAACTTTGGATGTTTCTCTCACAATCCTTGGAAGTTAGGAGACTGTTATCTTAAAAAAACTCACTTTATAAATGGGAGTCCATGTAAACTATAGATTGTGAATTACTTTAAAAAAAACAAACATATATATTTCTATCACACAACCTGTAAGCATTTCTCACGTATATTATACACTCCTCAATTACTGTATAATTACATAAATCTGTGGCTGATATTCCCCGTTTGAACTCAGACAGGATAGTACAGGAGAATTCACGTCCACTCCCTTTATGCCTGGAACGAATGAGTCAGCCAGAGATAAGGGTCCTGTAGTCGGCTCTCTCTCTCTGCCAGTCCTTCTGCTACCTTCGCCAGTGAGTGAATGACCCAGCCCTCTCTGCCTCAAGCCTTTTTCTCAAACTCATGTTTCATTCAAAGAGAACCTCCCCTTGACAAAACAACCCGTTAAATAGCACATGATTGCCTTTGTGCCTTTGACAGAGATTAAAACTGCAGCGGTGAAGATAAAAATGTGACATTCATCCGACGCTGTTTCCTCCTTTTTCATGAATGAACGAATGATTATAGGGAAGTAGAGGGAAATACTTTTCCCTATTCTGAATTTCAACAATGTAGGTCTGCATTTCATCATCCACAGTCTAGCAAAGGTATGAATTTTAACTCGGGCCAACAGTGTGAGACTCATGTGTGAGCCTCAAGCTGTGTCTAATAGATGTCAGTATTGTAACGCAAAAAGAACAAGCCAGCCAATTTGAATTTGACCCTGCACAGCAGGTTTTATCATTTGCACCACACTACAGCAATGGACTAAATGCAATGACAGTACAATAGCACACTAATTCTACTAACATTCCACGACCCAATAACATATTCCCCTACTAATATTCAATGCAATTTAGACCATTGCTTATGTGTGCAAAACTGAGTGCATAGGGGCAAAGTGGCCCATTTCATAAAATGTAAAGATATTTTAACTGCGGAAAGCCAACTGGAAATGTAGAATTATATTTGTTCTGTGGTGAATACGTGACAGGGTTGAGATGCAAGTTGATTTATTCAAACTGACTCCATTGTTCATTTAGGAAAAAGGAGGAAACGGCCCCGGACGAATGTCACATTTTTCTCTTCAGCGCTGCAGTTTGAATTTCTGTCAAAGGCACAAAGGAAATCACATGCTATTTAATGGGTTGTTTTGTCAAGGGGAGGTTCTCTTTGAATGACGCATGAGTTTGAGAAAAAGGCTTGAGGCAGAGAGGGCTGGGTCATTCATTCACTGACTGGTGAAGGTAGCAGAAGGACTGGCAGAGAGAAAGCTGACTACAGGGCTCTTATCTCTTGCTGTCTTTGGGGAGTTTAAACGCTGACTCGTTCGTTCCAGGCAGAAAGGGAGAGGACGTGATAAGAATTCTCCTGTCTTATTCTGTCCAAGCTGAGTCAGGGAATATCGCCAACAGAATTAGTAATTATACAGTAATTGAGGAGCGTGTAATATACGTGAGAAAAGCTTACAGGTTATGTGATAGAAATATGTTTTTATTTTAAAGTAATTAACAATCTATATTTTACATGGACTCCCATTTATGAAGTGAACTTTTTCTTAAGATAGCAGTCTCCTAACTTCCAATGATTGTGAGAGAAAGATTCAAGGTTCCCTCATCAGACTGTGCGCTGGCCAGCCAGCATCACATGTGTAACTGAAGCTTATTATTAGAAAAGCTATTTAATGTGTGCGAGCTCTCTAATGAAATGCCTTTTATCCATGTTCAATATAAGCCACTGTAAAGGAGTACAGTATAATGCAACTGTTAGGTCATTTTCTGAATTTTAACATTTCATAAAGCCACAAAAGAGGAAAATGTATTGAATTTGCGTTCTTATTGGGTGTCTTAGTTATTGTTTATAGAGGTCCAAAGGTTGTGAGCCTATATTACCGCAGGTGGTAATTCACATTACCACATGTAGTAAAATGTAAGATAAATCATTTTTTGTGTGGCTTTGTAAAATGTAAAAATTCAGAAAATGACTATATAGTTGACACTAAAAGCGGTCTGCTCAGAAAGACACAAAAACAAAGTAGCGACATTCCAAGCAATCCGTACTGCACTCATTGTGCACTCCGTCTGGAATCAGAATAATACATTCCCATTTGTACTTTTTGGGTTCGATTCAAAATAAAATAAAACATTTCAGCGAATCTTAAGACATCCGAGAAACCTTGGCTAAACAGGAAATAAGAAAAAAATGTAATTTGCTTCTCCTGTTACTGTTATTTTGTTATTGTTAAATGTATCCTGTTAAAATGTGCAGCGTTTTGGTGTGAAGCGCTATCTAAACCTAATAAATACAAATTAAGAGCATGCTAATATCACCTTAATTGGCAGACCCCAATAATGAAATCCCACAGAGCCCCAAGATCTGTTTCAATGCTATGACAGAGCCTGCAACCACACTGGAATGTGTCAATAATACCATGTTCTTCAGGAAGGTTTTAGAGTTGTGAAGTGACTATCTTCTCAAGTATCATAACAGGCCTGCAATAGGGCAGAAATTAGAGAGCAAGTTAAGGTCAAATCAGGCTTTTCTTTGAGCCAAGGAGTTGGGATCTTTTGAGATCCTTTAGCACAATGCCCTGCACCAAGAAAACGTTGAAAAAAGCAGTGATAAAATCACACAGTAAGTGGGGCATGCTGTTCGGCAAGACAGTACGGAATATGATCATAATTGTTTATGGGTGTTATTTTAAAAATGTAAATGCTTATTTCCTGAGGGGTAGATGAATTCTGGTGATGTCAGTACGGTGGCTGTCATGAAGTTGGAATCTGGCATAGGGGATTGAAAGGTGGGGAGTTGAGAGTCCATATTCAATCGAATAGAATCAACTGTCTTCAGGAAAAACTCATTAAAATCATTGGCCAATTCAAGAAAGGGTGATAGGCTGGGTGAAATTCATGGGAGTTAACTAAGTTATTTATTAATTAAAAAAAGTTCCTACAGTCTATTATTGGCAATGTCTACCTGGTTCTGAATTAAAAAGGCCTTAGCTGATAGAATGCCCTTTTTACATAGGTTCAATGCTTCTTTCAGCAGTCGGGTGGTCAAGAGGAACTCACGATTGGAGCCAGGTCTTTTCCTTTATTCAATGCTTTCTTTATGGCCCTTACTGATTCATTGTACCAGTTATTACTCTTGTTTTTATTTTTTTTTACTTGCTCCTGGATTAAAGAAGCACATTCAAATCACAGACTTGATGTAGAATTGACATGATGGAGTGAAAAGTCTTCACAATTAAAATGAGAGTTAAAGGAATCAGTCTGGATGATATTTGCATGCCTGTAATCATGTTAAGGTTTTGCTATGAAAATAATATCAGTGGACAGGGAAACTTTGTGTTGCCTTGCGTGATCTGTCTGAATACAGAAGGTTATGATGTGATGATCAGACCACACAACTGGGATAGTGTGCTGATAGGATATGGTTTGACCTTTTTAAACAATGTTAAATCTAAACCGTGACCACATTTAGGAGAGGCAGAGGTCATGAGCAGCAAAAGATTGTGGGACTGGAGAATTTCATTCATTAAGTTTGACGCAGTTTGGCTCATCAAGGATGTTACATCAGATATTGAAACTTTCAAGAATAAACAAGTTATGTAGGGCTTCTGTACCAAGAAAAAAGCTCTCCATTTTCTAAGAAATCACTGGTAGGGTAGCTGGTAGCAAAGATCTAACAGATAAGAGTAGGTAGGTGATAGACAGATTGCAAGCATATATTTGGGAAGTCTCATCCCAGTCCAAAGAATGCAAATTGGACAGTACCAAAGAAAGCCTGGGGATAATGGCAGTCCCACCCTGCCCCCACCCCTTTTGGATTTCATGGTTGAGTCACTTGATTTGGAAGTTACCCGGTACCAAAGATGAAAATGAGTAACAGCACTGGTAGTAAACCAGATTTCAGTAAGGAAAAGCACATCAAATTTTTGAGACTCAATAAGGTCATTAAGTGCGGCTGCATTCTTAACCGAACTTGCATTAATAAGGCCAGCACACAAAGCAGGCTTTGATGGATACATAACTTGGTGTTCATGGACTGCAGTTTCCTTCATTTTATAGATACCATGATAGCTAAGTTTATAAAGGGCACACAAGTTAAATGAACTGTGACATTATTTAATTCCAGAAGCTTGGTTTTTGTATATTTAAACACAGTACTTGGATGATATACAATGATGGATATGGTAAATGCAAGTAAACATGATGACGAAACACACGCGATAACCCCAGAAAAATTAGCATGGTATCGCCTGCTTGTCCACCTCCTCTGTAGTGTATCCCAGATTGAGGCTAAATACCCAACCACGGACCGAGGAGGTAGACTCAATGCTGTGCTCTAGCACCTTCTAGCATCTATTGTGCTAGATGGTAAAATACTGCCTTAATCTCAAGAAGTAAATTAGGGCGAATAAACACTCATCATATCGACTCATGCAAGATCACACTGTCTTATCATTCCTTTTGAGCTTATATAATGCTAGTTGCGTCATCTATGACATCCTATGTGGCAAACAGTAGAAACCTATCGCGAGGTGTGATTGGATTAGCGGATCCTATCTACTTATGCAAAATGTGTGCGTTAGTCTCTCATTGGTGGTCTCTTATCTGTGAGACACTCACTGAGCTACTTATAAACTCATGGTGTAAGTTACTCATCATAGCAGAAAATGTGGCAGCAAAATAATATTTTGCAACATTGTATGTAAAATTGCATAGCAGGCTATTCTAATTAGTTGGCAACCTAAATCCAACCTTGGACATTAAGCTTGTTAGCAGCACCTACATAGAAACAAAACCCAGGTGGTTGGCGATGCGTCAGCTCTCCCTTTGTTTCCCAATTAGGCAGCCCTCTGTTATTGTCATGATCTCTGCTTCCAAAAGGTCAGGGTTTTCCCAACTCCCTTGGAAGCAGATCCATAACCCAGGTTCCGAGTGCCAACCAGTCCCAATTGGGACCTTTTGGACCCAGTCCTGGCGCCAGTGGCACCAGGCTCATAAATATGCCCAGTCCCAGCGCTGGAAGCGCCGGGCTCATAATGCTTGGGTGGATTTACCTGCAGCAGACCATGCTGCTTACTTGCCTGCCAGTTGAGCCTCTGATCCTCTTCTGTTTGGAACTACTTTTCCTGTTGGGTGGGGCAGGAGCCACTCCCTAGATTCAGAACACTGGAACTCTTCTGGAAAGCAGGAACTCTTTTCTTACCTAGGCGTGGCTGTGGAAGGAGACACCTAAGCACTACAGGAGGCTATTTAAACCACACCCGATGGATGAATCTTGCTTTGCGTTATTTTGCATCCTCTGCAGCAGAACGCTCATCGTGTCTTCTGCATCTGATCCTGGGCCTAAGGAAAAAGGCTTACCATCCTGAATCCAGTCTTCAGCAACACCTATAAAGACAAGAAAGAACAGGTTAGCATTACGGTCTTCAGTGACAGCTCTTCACTTACCTGGTCCATCGGCTGTCACCAACGCCTCGCGCTGCATTCCGGCATCTGAAAGACAAAGGCTTACCTACTCTTCGTGCGCTCCGGAGGTCTTCACACTGCATTCTGGCATCTGAAAGACAAAAGCTTACCAACTCTTCGCACGCTCCGGAGGCCTTCGGCGCGGCATCCCGCATCTGAAAGACAAAACAAGGTGCGTTTAAAGACATTGGGGAACTTTAATACTCACGTGCCATTACTCCTTTCCACATCTAACCCAGTGGGTATTCCGGCACCCTGCAGCCGCTCTGAACTTGTACCTGCAAAATAAAAAGACAGTTAGAGCGCATCGTGAAGCAGGCAACAAGCGCTTACTTACGTGCTTCCAGGCGCTTCTATTCATCACACGGGCTCCATCTTCAACTCACTTCAGCCCGTCATCCGCCATCGCCGGAACCCTGCAAAACAAGAAACATCATTACTAAAGACTTTAAAGACATTAGAATTACTCGAAACTTAGCGTTCGTGCAGTAAACGACGGACAGCAGTCCTCTGAAGTCAAGAGGCCTGCTCCCCTTATCCAGTGAAGAAACTGGTTACAGCACCCTGCCCCGAGGCAGATGGAGAGCACGGCGTTCACTTACCTAAGGTGAGAGCGTTAACCTTTGGGGTTCTACAGGTGAAGAGAAAGGGAAGAAGAGAGAGACATTCAATAACCCAGTTCCTTAATCCCATATTTTCTATCTGCAGACATCTTACCCTTCGAGTCAGACATACAGTGCACAGAGGTCCAGCCCAAAGAGCCACCCGTGTGTTACACATCACCTTTGAAGATACGGTATACGCCCAGTCAAGACCGGCCCCTCTACGGGAATCAGGTGAGCGTTACAGAACGCAAAGCCTACCACAAAACTCCCGTCCAGGCGCTATGGAAACCTCGGATACCGACCAGCTAGCCCAGTTACTTGGGGAACTAAGGGCAGAAGTGCATGCAGCCCGTCAGGAAACAAACGCTCTAAGAAGGGAACTGATTATTTCCAAGGAGCGAACAGATCATTTCGCTAGACAATTGCTACAGTCACAAGCCGGACAGACCCCGTTACCTGCATCTGGGGGAAATCTTCCTTCTACATACTCTATGAATCCAGTGCAGATCAACCTACCTGGGAATGTACCTCTGGCTCCGCCCGAACGATTTTCTGGTGACCCAAAGAGGTTTGCAGTATTTATCAATCAGTGCCGGTTGCATTTCTTATGCCGGCCAGCAGCCTTTCCAACTGATCAAGCTAAAGTAGCTTTCGTGCTTTCGTACCTTAGTGGCAATGCGGCAGACTGGTCGATCCCTCTAGTAAATCAAGAAGATCCGGTCCTCCATGATTTTCAAGCTTTTCAGCTCAGTATGGAAAAACTGTTCGCAAGACATTCACAGGGGCAGGCCTTGGACAATGAGCTTCTTTCGTTGCGACAAGGTAATCAAGACCTTTTGGCTTATATTGCGTCTTTCAACAGACTGATAGTGGAAACTCAATGGCCTGAGGACAAAAGGATTACGCTGTTTTATAGAGGTCTACGTGGAGAGCTCAAAGATGTGTTAGCCCAAGTAGTGAATCCCCCACAAGATTGTTCGGACTATATAGACTTAGTCGTTCAAATAGATCACAGACTGCAGAACAGGAAGGCCGATCGTTCCAAGTTTGATGCTCGAGTATTTTCCAAACCGCCAACTCCTTCCAAAGGAGTAGACTCCGGGGAACCCATGCAAATAGGGGGTCTGAAAGGTCCTCTAACACAAAAGGAGCGGGAAAGGAGAAAACAGTTGCAATTATGCCTCTATTGCGGAAACTCAGGGCACTTTCTTCGAGACTGTCCGGTGAAATCTGCCAAGAAGGCAGTAGGAGCTGCAGTTACCAAAGTTACAAACTCTGAGCAGGGAAACGACCTCGCCCGACAAGAATAGAGGTCCTCTTGCCGAGCGTGAAAACCAGTTCCGTGACCTCGCATTTCGTGATACCTATGGTCCTCATTAGCCCTGATAATCCGGATCGATTACATGCAATTGAAGCTTACGTCGACAGCGGTGCCATCGGCAATTATGTGGATCATGAAATGGTTTTGAGGATGAATCTAACTCTTTGTCCCAAGGCTGTAAAGGACGTCATTACTACGGTGGATGGTACGGAGATAGCCTCCGGGCCAGTAACGCATACCACTCAAGAGGTGACGCTAGTAAGTCAAGATGGACACCATGAGAAGATCGTGTTCGATGTGATCAAGGCCCCTCAGTTTCAGATTATTCTAGGAATACCTTGGTTAGAGAAACACAATCCTCTGATCGATTGGCGAGCAAGAACGGTCCAGTTTCCAGAATGTGTCTCTACTTGTCACCGTCCACCTGGTGTTGCACTGGCAGCAATTTCTTCAGAGACTCCCCAGTTACCTCCCGAATACCTAGAATACCAAGATGTTTTCCGGAAGGATCAGGCTAACTCTCTACCTCCTCATAGGTCTTATGACTGCCAGATAGACCTGATACCTGGATCTACTCCTCCTTGTAGTAGAATTTATGCCCTCACCGAGCCTGAGAACCTTCACCTTCGACAATACCTGGATCAATACCTGGCAAATAGGTTTATTCATCCTTCCAAGTCCCCTGCTTCTTCAGCTTTGTTCTTCGTTCCAAAAAAGGAAAGAGACCTTAGAACTTGTATAGATTATCGCTCCCTGAACCAGATCACCGTTAAGAATAGATATCCGTTACCTTTGATCCCTGAACTCCTGGACCAAGTCAGAAAAGCATGCATATATACAAAGCTGGATCTTAGAGGAGCTTACCACTTGGTACGAGTAAAAGAGGGCGATGAATGGAAGACGGCCTTCCGCACCAAGTATGGGCTATTTGAATATCAGGTCATGCCCTTCGGACTTTGCAATGCCCCGGCCGCCTTTCAATATTTTATGAACGATGTCCTCAGAGAGCTCATAGATGTGTGTGTTGTTGTTTACATTGACAACATCCTCGTTTATTCTTCATCGGAATCTGAACATCGGAAACACGTGAAAATGGTCCTCGAAAGATTGCGTCAACACAAACTTTTCGCTAAGTTGGAAAAATGTGTTTTCAACGTGACTGAAGTTGAATTCTTGGGATTCATATTATCACCTGGCGGAGTGCGTATGGATTCAAAGAAGGTCGATGCAGTTCTCAAATGGCCATCACCATCCTCCGTAAAAGGTGTGCAAAGCATGTTAGGCTTCGCTAACTTTTACCGCAGGTTTATCCCCGAATTCTCTCGAATAGTCCAGCCCATCACTGCCTTGTTAAAGAAAAACAAACGTTTTGAATGGTCTACCGAGGCGGAACAAGCTTTCCAGGATTTGAAGACTAAATTTATCTCTGCACCAATCTTAAAACACCCTCGCCCCGAACTCCCCTACATCGTGGAAACTGATGCTTCAAGCCTTGCCATGGGGGCAGTTCTATCACAAAAGGACCCGGTAACCAATCAGTTGCATCCCGTGGCATTTTGGTCCCGCAAATTCTCGCCTCCTGAAATCAATTACACGATTACTGACAAGGAACTTCTGGCTATCAAGTCTGCCTTTAAGGCTTGGCGGCATTATCTGCTGGGGGCCCGACACACCGTTACTGTGATTACGGATCACCGAAACCTGCAATATTTGAAAACCGCAAAAGCCCAATCCTCTAGACAACTCCGTTGGGCATTATTCTTTGCCGAGTTTGACTTCATAATTACCTATCGACCTGGTACAAAGAACGGTAAAGCTGATGCCCTTTCTCGGATGGGAGTGGAAGAACACTTGATCAACCCTAAACCTGTACCAATCATTCCCGAACAAAGAATTCTGGGTGTAATTGCCACAGAATCCATAGAGGAAGTTAAGGATAAAGCCAGGCAACTTGTAACTCCAGCAGACATACATAATTGGCATCTGCAGGGAAAGGACTTTGCAGTAAAGGACAACTTATTGTATTTCCAAGAACGATTATACCTACCCAGCACAGATTTACAGAAAAAAGTAATCTCTTGTTATCACGATTCTTTAATGGAAGGACATCCCGGTATGGCCAAGACCTCAGAAAAGATCAAGCGCTACTTCTGGTGGCCGTCTTGGAAAAAAGATATCAGAGACTTTATAATGTCCTGTGGAGTATGCGCCCAAAACAAGAGTCAAAAGGAAAGACCAGCAGGCCTCTTACGCCCTATTGACATCCCACCTCGCCCTTGGCATACGCTTTCTATGGACTTCATCACCGATCTACCTCCATGCTCCGGATACAATACGATTCTAGTAATCGTGGACTTATTCTCCAAGATGGCGCATTTCATTCCGCTCAAAGGCTTGCCAACAGCAGCAACTCTGGCCCGAGAATTTCTCGAAAACATCGTCCGACTGCACGGTTTTCCTTCGGTTCTAATTTCGGATCGAGGTAGTCAATTTATTTCTCATTTTTGGCGAAGTTGCTGTCGGTCGGCTCAAATTGATGTGAGACTATCGACCAGTCACCACCCTCAGACCGACGGACAAACCGAGAGGACCAATCAAACTCTGGAACAGTATTTACGATGCATGCTGCAACAAACTGAAAAAACTTGGAAAGACATCCTTTGGATAGCCGAATATGCCTACAATAACTCTGTCCATTCGGGAACTGGGAAAACCCCATTTTTTCTTTTGTACGGCAGTCACCCTTGAACCTCGGAGTTGGATCCCCTCCAAGATCTTGAAACACCAGCAGTAGACTACCTGCATTCTACAATCACCCAAGCCTTTAAGGAAGCTGTTTCTCACCTTCAAAGGGCTAAAGAACAATACAAGAAAGGAGCAGATCAACATCGGAAGGAAGCCCCTCAATATCAAGTAGGGGATCAAGTCTGGTTATCCACCAAATATCTACCTCTAAAAGGGCCACGCACATTCAACCCAAGATACCTTGGTCCCTATTCCATCACTACCATAGTAAACCCAGTAGCGGTCAAGTTGGACTTGCCCCCGTACATGAAGATACATCCGGTCTTCCACGTCTCTCTATTAAAACCCGTGCAACCTCAAACCCGACTAACTAAATCTCCAAAACCTATCCTAGTTGATGGAGAACTCGAGTTTGAAGTCAAAAGCATTCTGGACTCCAAGATCTCCAAATCTAAACTATTTTACCTAATTGACTGGAAAGGCTACGGCCCCCAAGAGAGATCCTGGGAACCTGCTGAATATGTCCACGCTCCTCGCCTAATCAAAAGATTTCACCGAACATTTCCTGACAAGCCAAAACCCCCGGAGAAGCCCGGTTTGGGAGGGGCCTTGAGGGGGGTACTGTCATGATCTCTGCTTCCAAAAGGTCAGGGTTTTCCCAACTCCCTTGGAAGCAGATCCATAACCCAGGTTCCGAGTGCCAACCAGTCCCAATTGGGACCTTTTGGACCCAGTCCTGGCGCCAGTGGCACCAGGCTCATAAATATGCCCAGTCCCAGCGCTGGAAGCGCCGGGCTCATAATGCTTGGGTGGACTTACCTGCAGCAGACCATGCTGCTTACTTGCCTGCCAGTTGAGCCTCTGATCCTCTTCTGTTTGGAACTACTTTTCCTGTTGGGTGGGGCAGGAGCCACTCCCTAGATTCAGAACACTGGAACTCTTCTGGAAAGCAGGAACTCTTTTCTTACCTAGGCGTGGCTGTGGAAGGAGACACCTAAGCACTACAGGAGGCTATTTAAACCACACCTGATGGATGAATCTTGCTTTGCGTTATTCTGCATCCTCTGCAGCAGAACGCTCATCGTGTCTTCTGCATCTGATCCTGGGCCTAAGGAAAAAGGCTTACCATCCTGAATCCAGTCTTCAGCAACACCTATAAAGACAAGAAAGAACAGGTTAGCATTACGGTCTTCACTGACAGCTCTTCACTTACCTGGTCCATCGGCTGTCACCAACGCCTCGCGCTGCATTCCGGCATCTGAAAGACAAAGGCTTACCTACTCTTCGTGCGCTCCGGAGGTCTTCACACTGCATTCCGGCATCTGAAAGACAAAAGCTTACCAACTCTTCGCACGCTCCGGAGGCCTTCGGCGCTGCATCCCGCATCTGAAAGACAAAACAAGGTGCGTTTAAAGACATTGGGGAACTTTAATACTCACGTGCCATTACTCCTTTCCACATCTAACCCAGTGGGTATTCCGGCACCCTGCAGCCGCTCCGAACTTGTACCTGCAAAATAAAAAGACAGTTAGAGCGCATCGTGAAGCAGGCAACAAGCGCTTACTTACGTGCTTCCAGGCGCTTCTATTCATCACACAGGCTCCATCTTCAACTCACTTCAGCCCGTCATCCGCCATCGCCGGAACCCTGCAAAACAAGAAACATCATTACTAAAGACTTTAAAGACATTAGAATTACTCGAAACTTACCGTTCGTGCAGTAAACGACGGACAGCAGTCCTCTGAAGTCAAGAGGCCTGCTACCCTTATCCAGTGAAGAAACTGGTAGAACACCCTGCCCCGAGGCAGATGGAGAGCACGGCGTTCACTTACCTAAGGTGAGAGCGTTAACCTTTGGGGTTCTACAGGAGAAGAGAAAGGGAAGAAGAGAGAGACATTCAATAACCCAGTTCCTTAATCCCATATTTTCTATCTGCAGACATCTTACCCTTCGAGTCAGACATACAGTGCACAGAGGTCCAGCCCAAAGAGCCAGCCGTGTGTTACACATCACCTTTGAAGATACGGTATACGCCCAGTCAAGACCGGCGCTTCTACGGGAATCAGGTGAGCGTTACAGTTATCAGTAGGCCTCATGTCAGTTCCTAATGAATACCCCTTATTTACGAGCACCTCATCACATGTTGCAAGACCATCAATTTGTTCATTTAGACAGTGCATTTAACACCATGTGATTCAATTATGCCGGGTGCAGTTCTCCTTTTAGCCTTTAGAGACTTGCACCCTCTATCCCATTTTAACTTTATTCCCTTTTAATTTTCCAATATTTGGCATCAGTAAATGTTCTTGTTACCTCCTAATCTTTAGGAAATATGTCCTTGCACATGGTCTGCTCATTAGACTCCCTTTGTGCTTTTCCCTTCATCTGTCGAAATAGCATCCTTGGTTCAAAGCCAATGTCGTCCTCTATCTTGCAAGGAAAACAGCTTTTCATCATCTATCCATGTTAAGATTCTGGGCTCGTATTTTGAGGTAGCTGGGTTGATTGACATACGCTGTCGTCCATGTTGTTCTGATGGTAGTCCTAAACGTTGAATATTACCTCTTATACACAAGCTTCTATGTATTCTTTCTACCTTGCGTTTCAGCGTATTTACAGTTATTGACCAGTGAGTCACTTCATTCTTCTTTGTATTCTTAAACACTGCATCATGGAGTACATGTTTCTCTTAGTGCTGCAATCAAATCATCATTATTAAGTATTGTCATATTGTTTCAACATAGGTTAATATCTTGTTTAGGACCCTCTTTTGCTGGCATTAGAATTTGTTTAACGTACATCCATGTCGTGCATCATTTTATCCATGGCTGCATTTCGACAGCTCGGTAAGGGAGGTCCTTCTTGGTGGTTTTCTTCCATTGTGTCAACATGAGGGTATCTTCTGAATGCTGCCTCGGTGTATATCGTCTTTCATATAGTCGATGGAGTATGGACATATTGCATAAACCTGTGCATGAGTTCCCATTTGTAACTCCTAGTCTGTCATTCCAATAGGACGGGGGAAACGGGGCGCTGACTAAAGAGAATGCATTCACCTGCTCCTCTACTATGCTATGAACGCACGGATGACAACAAGCTGAAGAGAAAGCTAGAAAAAACAAGAAAGATGTGCGTGTGTGACAAATTGACTTCTGCCCTTTAGGAGTACAAGGATTAGTAGAGGCTACAATTCCCACTCAACCCTGAAACATCTACAAACCAAGAGCCAACACTATGATAAAGGTAAAACAGGCACTTTACTCTTGACAGGGATACCCCCAGCTATTCAATGTTTAGATAGAGAAGGAGAGAATAAACTAACCCAGATCTACAACCCTTTTCCAGGGTTGAAAGATAACCCCTTTTATTCATGGAGTTGGGGTCTCGGGTTCACAGATAACGTGTCTTCCCAATTACTGAGGTAGGTGCTCTAACTTCATAATATTCACTGTTCTCCCTTGTTGCTTCAAGTTTTATGTAATGTTTGGACAAGCTATTTAAGAAACTCTTTACTCTCTCCCAGACATTCCTTACCTCCTGTTACCTGTATTTCGGCCAGGATGCTTCACCAGGTCGGTAGGATTTCGGATGATGCCATCAGCCTTCTCTGTTTGGGGTGGTAGGGTGCCAATTCTTGCAGCCTCACCCTGCTTATTTCTCTGATATCGATAGTGTCTTCAACTGTCCGTCTCATATAGGTCCGGGCACCACCAGCATTCTGTAGTTGTCACCGGGCCATTCTCACTTTTCTGTCGAAAGCCTGGGCTAGCACTCTCGGCATAGTTGTCAGACTCGACGGTTCACCCACTATAGGTCACGCCACTGCTGTACACTCTGTATTTCTGTTAGGCTCTCTGTTGGCCCTCTGAGATGCTTTCCACTGATCAGGGAAATTAGTCTCACCAGGGTGAAATTCCACTTGTTCTTCGTTCTGGTCTTAACTGCTCGCTACTAAGAGTAATTCTGAAAAGGTTTGGCATTCTGTCTTTGTACTCTGCTTCTCAGCTTCACTTTTCCCCCCAACACCAGAGCATCCTGCTGGGCATCCTTGTGCGCTCTCCAGAACCACACCCTCACACCCCTTTCGCGGGCCGTCCTGTTCTACCTTCTGCAATATGCTCGGCCTTCATTGCCAAACCCTTCTCTTTCTTTTTCAGTCTCTCAACCTCTGCCTTCTCCTTGGGCTCCTTTCTCATCCATGAGTCGGTCACTCCAGTCTCAACTCGCTCTTCCTCTTTGTCTTCCTCCTTTGTTATTTCTCACTCTCTCTAGTACTCTTCTGTATCCTTCTTGGTACTCTTCCACCTTCGTTTGTTTCTGATGCCCTGATATAGTAGGGCTCACCCTGACGTACCGTCCATTTCATTAACTACAGCTAAGCTGGTATTTTTTCCAGTCGCTTGTTGCATTCTTAAAAGCGTATTCATCTCAGTGCCCAACTGTCAGGTGGTTCGATGTTTCACAGTTTGATGAGCTTAGAACCTGAACCTTGTGGGTCTATCGTCAGCCTACCGGGTTGGGATTTAAGGGGTTGTGCCTCCCAGTCATGTCCTTATCCCCAGGAGAGGAGTATCCCTCGATAACATCCTCCTGCATGTTACCACTCAGTGGGACTATTGGTTAGCAGCCCCACCTCCCTAGCCTCTTGGGGAGGTCTTCTCACCTGGTGGGGAGTGACATAATCTGAAGGATTGTCACAGCTGGAAGTGAGGCAGGCTTAAGGTCCAGCAGCAGTGTTCACCTCCAATGGTCCCTGGGGATGGTTAAGAGACATATATTGCTTCTGCCTGTGGAACTCCTGCCTACACCCCACAACTGGGGGACTTTAAAAAGGACTGCATTCTCAGCAGGGTCCAACACAATCTTCAGGATGGTTCAAGATGAGTACAGTTGATTCAAAGAAGTGGTGGGAGACATCTTCTTTTATAGTCAAAGGTCCCCAGGTGATTGGACTAAAGCTAGCCTGCTTTAGGGTTCCTATCCTGCTCTTGAAATGCGTGTACTTTGCTCTTATGATGTCACAACCAAAGTGCTTTTCTCCAGAGAAAGTGGAGAGGACAGGAAAGAGAAAGTGAGGCAGAGAATCAAGATTGCAAAACACTCCCAAACGGTACAGATGCCTCTGGCTAACCTAACTCTGCCCCTCCCCTTCTCAATAGGACCAAAGTACTTTAGAAAGACAGCACCCTGGTGTGAGGCCTGACTTTCTGTCAATGGGTGTGTATTTTGGTTTCTACTTCCTGTGGAAGTGCTGTTCGAAGGAGAAGGTTGGTACCTGCCCTTACAAAGGATCAAAGAGAGGCACCTCCCCGGGCTAACTTCCTGCAAGTCGGGGAAGAGTCTGGCATGTAGGGGGGGAATACTCGTAACCCTTCCAAAGCTGAACTCGGTCGACAGGGCTGACACATGGGATATCAATTTAATGTGGCTGGGATAACTCCAAGATGCTGGCCACCATACCCTAACTCATTTATGTCTTATATTTACAGTTGTATGTGCCACCAGGACAACATCTTCAAAGGTGTGTTGTTTTTGGGACAGGGGTGGATATTTTAAATGCAGCCTGTATTGCTTGGCTGTCACTGCAGCTGTAAAAAGGGCCTCTAACTTCTGAACCTGCTCTGTGCCACTGCTAGAGAAGGTGCTGCGAATCAAGATGCTGATGCAGCAAGTCACAAGTACACAGTATGCTTTTGGCATGGAGCATAAGAAAAGAGAATCTGATTAGCAGATTTTGCTTTCAGAGATAGAATTGCCTGCATCATTTTATTATTTAACAAGAATCATAAAAGCCAGGGCTTTCACACCCTTGCCAGATGGCAATTCATCACAGTGGGCAACATTGCAAGCCTGGCATTATAATTGTCTTTTTGTTCTTTTGGCCAATCAGCCTTAGAGCACTGTGGGCTGGGCTTGCTAAGTGTTGGACAACGTTTTGTTATTTTGTTTGAAATTATAAGGCACCTGGGTGGGCAACTCGTGGTTGGATCTGATCATATTGTGGAGATATCCTGACAAACCTACCATTTACTTTCATTTTGCATCTGAGTCATTAGATTTTCCCTCCCTGCATTTATCCCCAAATAAATGCATGCTTGAAAACATCTAGCTGTCTGGCCTCTGATTGATCCATGTCTGGTTTGTGAATGATCGCATAGGATAATAGGATTTCTTTCATGATTTTTTATGCTTAAATCATCATACGATTATCATCACTTGTTTTACCAGACAATGCCTGCCCCCTGTGTATTCATCTTCCATTGTCTATTTTGGTATTTTAATTTTCAACAAGCATATCAATGGAGGTATCTCACTATGTGACACAGTAGTATGCCTTATACACTGTGCTCCCCTCAAAGGGCCCAAGCGCAAAGCAAACATTGTTCATGATCTGCTACTGAGTCATTTGAGAAGGTTTGTCCAAATTCCATCTGTGACTGCAACTCTCGTCATATCCGTGCTTTGCTCACACTGTCAGTCAAGGATATGCAATGTTGAAGATGAAGTCCAGCGTAATAGCATAGATGTTTCCAACTGGTGGGGTGGGAGTTTGTGTTGCGGCTGCAGTGCTTACAAAGCATTTATGGTAGTGTATAACCAGCCTAAATTAGAGCACATCTTATGTTCCATGGCAAGCATGTGACAGAGGAGGGATCCTGTGTCTGTGGCAACATGGGAGGATCTCCTTAATTCCTACACTCTGTTGTTAGGGAAGATGGGTTATGGGCTGGCAGCAGTGGCATGTCAGCCACTGCCAAACTAAAGATAAAGGTAGGAGCACTAGCTGCCACCTCAACCAGTGTTACTATGCTTGGGGTATTTGTAGACAGGGTTGGTATGCTAATTGTAGTTGCTGCCAAGAGCAGTGCAGGTCTGCCACCTCGGATTCTTGCATCCCCAAAAAATGCAACTGTTCCCTGCCTCACCCTCGCCTGTTTGACACCTGTTCTTGAGGACTTTCTATTTGGTGTTGCTTATTACCTCATATACCTCTTATGCTTGTAGCCCTGTTAAAGATAGTGCTGTGGGATCGTGCACCTTGCCTCAACATCTGGGACAATCTGCAGTGCCTCAATAAGGTCACACCAGAGCAAATTCATCCTCCTTCCAGGCAGGTGGGCAGTTTTTTGAGTACATCACACATCAAATCAGCCTACCACGAATGTCATGGCCTGATCACCAACACTGAATTCAAGTGTCTGTGGGTAGTGTGCTATGTTAAGTTCTGATGAGCACAGAATCAATCAAGCCATCAAAGCATACCATGTTCAACCAAGTAGGTCATGGGCCTGGCAAACAAAGTGAAATCGATCTGAACATCCAAAAGGCCTTCCCAGGCTAAATCTAGCCTGTCTTTCTGTGAAATATGGAAAACTCCCCAAATAAATGCATGTTTAAATAGATCTGACTGTTTGGCCTATGATTGGTCCATGTCTGCTTTGTGACAGATGTCAAAACCTAAGCATAGCCTGTCTGTGTGAAATATGGAAAATGCCTTTTCAAGATTTTTGCAAAAATGAAAATAAAATATTCTATTGACTGATGCTAAAATCCTTGATTAGAATAAAATGTTCCAGGTAGCAAACAAACCTCTTCCTTCTACCTCTCTGAAAGATTCCTAGATAATGCTCAAATGCGCCAGAAGCAAGGTTCTGGCATAGATGGGTTAATCTGGCTGCCGGAACCCGATTATCCAAATCTTGCAAAAGTTCCACCTCCTGGGCCAATCTTGAGTACATTGAAACATCGGGTGATACTGAGGAAGGCCACAATTATTTTCCCAGACATAAACGGAGAGAGAGCGAGCAAGTGATGGAGATAGATTGTTAGATGGACATTTTCCAGATTAGGTCTGACCCTTAGTCCATCGACAAGTCAGAAAAGCGCAAACATATAGCTGACATGCTATCCTTTTTCTGGGCCAGTTGCTTGTCATCCAGATACTGGTTGGACTATCCAATTCCTGATAAGGAGTATATTGCTTAGGGAGGTTGGACAGATTGTTAAAACAGTTGTGTACAAAGGTCCAGGTAATTTCTCACTCTGACTCCAGAAAGTTAAGGTACATCTCAGTGGGACCATGAAAATGCACTACTTGCGCTTAACCAGAATATTATGCATAGAAACTAGCATTCTTTAGGATTTCTTTCCATGTGGATTAGAGGACAAGCAAGCAGAAAGATTAGAGCAATGAGTGGGGTGCTGGGAAAGGGGTCTGGGGGGTAGGTTGTGAGACGTGCTTTGGCAGATCAATGTATGTATGTATGTATGTATGTATGTATGTATGCATTAGAGAGGGAGCAATGGAGCCAGCAAGGAGCGACTGAGAAAGATAAGCGGGATGTTGTGTGAGGTGAGTAGTCAAGGGAGGGGTTTGCAGTGTTCCTGGCTTTGTACCCACTCATCTAGTCGCGCACACTGCATCACACTTGGTGAAGTTGCCATTTTGTTGCAATTTATGATGCAGGTGGGTATGGAAAAAATGTTTATGGATTTTAGGGCAGTGGGGGAGAAGTGGGGAGGCATGGAAATGTGTTATGGGGCTTTCCCCCCATAAAAAAAATGCAACCAAAAATTAAGCAAAACTGCAAATGCACCAAGGTGTCTCGTATCCACTAGGCCCTCCATAGAAAGTTAGACAGAGGAGATAAGAGGAAACAGAATGAAATAAAATTAAAGGGTGATTATTGCATTAACCCTGTTATGTGAGAAAGACTAATGTGCAGCAGGCCACTGTTAAATGGCCAGCATAGAGTGACAGATAGAATGGTGCAGAAATGCCGAGGCAGCTTGCAGCAAGAAGCCAGCATGGAGTTGGAAAATCTGTGCGTTAGCTCACAAACAGTGTTCAGTTTCTATTCCACCTTACCACAGACGGGTGTCTGGATCCTATCGTTCTGTCAAAAAAATGTCCAACCAAATTCGGAATTTTAATGTGAAATAATCAAATTAAGATTCATATAAGCATCAGATAGTACTGCATATTAGCTGCATCCCAATGTGAAAATGGTCCCAAATATTTCTAATCTCACCAATTTTAGCCAGCCTGTGTCATGTTATTTCTTTCTCCTACCCCTTCCCCATCTTTTTTTTCCTTTTATCATTTCCTTCATTGCAATGCTTCCATTAGAACTGAACACCATCAATTCATGTCATCAAGAAATGACAATACTGTTGCCCAAGCTTCCCCATCCCTTGCCCTCGTAACAGTGATCTTCATTGGTCAAGTCATTTTCAACTCTCCCCACTAATGTCATGAACTAAATCATAATTATCTGAAACCATGGTACATCGAAGATTAACTCAAATCTTTAACATCAAATAACTTAAATCCTAGTAACATTTCCAGACTCTAAACCCACGACAAACGTAATCAAATTACAATTTACAAAAATGAGTAACCTTGAAAGGTCATTTAAGGTTATCAGTGTGTCAAAATCCCAAAGCTCCAAAAGGAAACCTAAACAACTAATACACATATGAATGTCTGTTGTGCACTCTAGGTTTCAATCCTCTTTCTTTGCTCTTTGTTGGGGTGACTGCAAGATCCCCCCCAGGTTCTTCAAGCCAGGCCGGACACTTAATGATGGGCACCACTTCTTAACACAGTTCAGCTTTGGCTGCAGAGGGGCCTTGAGGACCTCCTGGAAAAATACACAGGCTGTGGATCTGGGGTGGCTCATTTGGTTGTCAAGAATAGGTTGGGAAAACACAAGTGACCACCTGATGTGGTTCATAATAATTGTGAGCTGGGTTAGTGTTTTCCTAAGCTAAATTCTTTGATGCTTTGTCTGGAAAGGTACATGTCATTTCCTTTGTCTATACGGAGGGCACTAAACCTATTAAATGTCTAAAGAATTTGCCAGAGGACTGACATTTCAGAAGGCAAGGTAGTGTTGTAGTGTGACACTGCACTTCACTTGGAATGATCTGTACCCCATTGTAAACTTTGCGAGTTCTAGATCTTGCTTTCCATAATTTGTCACCCATCACTTCCCTTTGGTTTCATTAGCATTCGATACTATGCTTTTGTCTTGACTAAGTGTAGTCTTTTGTTTACCGCTTATGAGAACACAACCTATCTCAGGTTTCAGGATGCTGCATCATGAAATACATTACTTCCCAACAGACAAGCAAAGCATTCGCATAATGTATGCTATCTTCTATGTGCTATTGCTGGGTTCAGCCGCAGAATCCTGCACTAGAGTGGGCTGAATACACCTCCTGCTTGCAAATGTAATAGAATATGTTATCTGTATTTGGAAAATACAACATACAATGAACGTTACTATTGCTTGTAATTGCAACCCAATCATCACATATTGTTTTAGCTATTCTCCACATGTGATTCTTCGATACTGTGAAAAATGGCTTCCCAACTTCATGGAGGGACACCATGGACCCCCAAGAGTCTCTAATGGAGAATAGGCTAAACAAGAATGGGAAGAGACTTGTGCCCAAGAAAGTGACCTATGTCTTTTGAGTTATAAAAACACAGCATGACAAAATGCCTAAATAATGGGAGAAGATGTATTTGCTGGCAGGAGAGCATAAAAGGTGATGTCGGCCCAGGATTAAACCCGGAACTATAAACTGAAAACATTTATGCCAAACCCATACCTAGCAGGGGTATGCAACCTTTGGCTCTTCAGATATTCTGAAAAACAACTCTCATCATCCCTAGCCATCAGTCAGTGGAAAGGCATCAGGGGAATTTTAGTCCAGACCATTTTGGCAGCAGACACCTACAAGACATCTGTCACCATCTGAGTCCAGGGGGAGCCGAGCCAAATCAATGCTGCCATTATTCCTGGGCTACCGGAAGAAACTATGATAGGCACTGATTTCCCGAGCTTTGAAACTATACAGAGAAATGCCAACAAAGTTTCCTTATCCAATTCTCCCGTAGAGCTCTGGGATGAAAATGGTTTTGTTCCCCAAATCTGGAAAAAGTGTTCCTGTGTAGAGGGATCCATTAGAAACATTCAAATCATAGCCCTTGTGCGGGAAGCCAGGTTTTAAGGGGAAGGGTATGTGATGAGTTTGGGGGAGTCATCACAGAACTCCTAGTGGTAACCTCCCCTCATGTGGCCAGCGGACGGCAGCTGCTACCTGATGCTGACCCTGGGGGCAGCAATGTAAGGCAGGACCACATTGGAGGAGACGGCCTCTGGGGATTTGCCATGACTACATCGGGTGAGACATGGTATCCCCCATTTTTCCTTGAAAATAACCCTCCCAAATCTGAAACCCTCATGGCTTATTGCCATGTTTTTTTTTAACAATTTTATTGATTTTATTCAAATAACAACTCAAACCAAACTTACAGTGGGTACATAATGTCAATCACAAATAAACTTACATTGCTATAGTCAAACCCACTGTTTTTCCCCCTCCATCCCCCCTCCCCAGCCTACTCCCCCTCATTTCCAGTCTTTCCCTCTTGCGGTAGGGATTCCTCTTCAACAGAACTCTGTGGGTCTCTATCACTTGACCCATAATGCAAAGGCCCAAATAGTTCAGCAATCAATTGCCTCCAACCGATAGTGTTCCGGCTTCTTATTCTGTCTCCCCTTTACACGCTTCCTGCCATACCACAGTTTCTGCCTCCGCCCACTTCTGCAGATCCTTCCACCATGTTTCCATTTTCGGTCTATGACATGCCTTCCAACCCATCGCAATCCTTCTCTTTGCTAGGACATACGCTAGATCTTTCAGTTTGCTTACGTGTTTAAGCTTACGCGGTCTGCGAAAACCTCCTATCAAACAAGCCCATGCAGTATCCACCTTCATATGGATCCCTTTGCCTTCCATTTTCTGCGCTATTTCCCCCCAGTATCTCTCTATCAATGGGCATGCCCAAAACATATCCACCATTCCCGCATTTTCTTCATTACATTTAGGGCACACTTGACGTCCGGCATTCTTAAATTTAGCTATCTTTTGAGGCATCAAGTATGCCCTGTGAGTTATATACAATTGTATCTGCTGTAACCTAGCATTTCTCGATAGTTTTTAATGATATCCTTGTGCTCTCTCCCACAGCCCATCACTCATCGGGGCCCATACTTCTTCTTCCCAGTCCAGTCTAAGTTGCACCACCTCCTTGGGCGCTTGGGACATTATCATCTCATATAATCTAGATGTTTCGTGTCCCCCTTCTGATATGTCATATATTGCATCTATAGTGGTGTCCGGTTCCTCCGCCAATGCCACTTCAGACCAGGTGTCTTTAATTCGTTGCACCACACCGTGATACATAATATATTGCCCACCATGCAACCCCATTAGTTCCACCAACTCCCCAAATTCCAATATCTTCCCCTCCTGCCACACATCCCCCATCATTGCTATCCCCGCCGGTTACCAGTGCCTCCTAATCATTAACCTTAGTTGCTTTTCTCTTCCCACCACAGTGACCAATGGGATCTGTGGGGAGCACGGGGATGGCTTTGCGCCACATCCCCCAACCAAGGCTCCTCATCCCGGGGCGGCCTTCCAACTCCGATTTAGGCAACCATATCATCTCTTGTAGAAAGTATGGGGCTCAGTCCCTCTGAAACAGCCTATGTTCTAAGGTAGGCTCATCTGAGAGCCATTTAGCAATGTATTTTAGTTGGCTCGCTACATAGTAAACTTCCCAGTTTGGTCATTTAATGCCTCCTCTATCGTATGGATTTTGTAATTTCCAAAGGGCTACCCTGTTCCCCAGCCCATGCCATAAGAATTCCCTGCATATGCCACTCAGCCTAACAAAGAATTTCCTGGGTAATTTCGTATGGTATGTTCGTGAAGCAGTGCAACAGTCTGGGCAGCGCCACCATCTTGAGCATTGCCCCTCGTCCCATCATCGCGAAGGGGAGCTTCACCCAAAACTTCAAGCTACTCTCCAATTTCTTAACTGTTCTCTCTGTGTTATGTTTATGTTCAGCTTCTACCGTATGATATATATCTACCCCAAGATATCTGAATGTGTCAACCTCCCATGGTATCTGTAGAATCGGCAAAAGCTCTAACTGGAGCCCTCTATACCTGCCCAGCGGGAACATGCAGGACTTACTTGGGTTCACAGCTATGCCTGATAATTCTGCAAACCTCTTCATCACTTCTAATATATATTGGAGGTTCTCTTCTGGGTAGTGCAAATACAGTAACATATCATCTGCATACAATGAGATTAGATGTGGTGTCTCTCCCCAACGACAATACCTATTGCATCATATTGGTGCCTTAAATAAATCACCAGGGGTTCTAAGGCCAAGATATACAGCATGGGGGACCATGGGCAGCCCTGCCTGATGCCTCTGCTGAGTTGCCATCTTTCAGAAACTACTGCTCCTGTCTTCACTCTAGCAAGTGGTGCACTGTATAGTAGTTTGACCCATTGGAGATATCCTGGTCCCATACCATAATTGGATAGGGCCGCAGTTAACAAGGGACATTTGACCGAATCAAGTGACTTAATTGCATCCAATGATACTATTGCCATCTCTCTTGCGTCTCCATTGGTATGTTCAATAACTCGGTGGAGTCGCCTCAAATTATTTGTGATCTTTCTGTTCGGGACATATCCTGTTTGATCTGGGTGTATTAACTTATAAATGACCTTTAGTTTATTCGCCAAGACCGCTGTCAGAATTTTGCCGTCTTGGTTTAACATCGACAAGGGTCTGTAAGACCCACAGTCGCTACAAGGCTTATTGGGTTTGGGAAGTGTTATAATGACTGCTTCACGTAAGGATTCTGGTAATTGCCCAGCTTCATATGCTTCGTTAAGCATCACAAGCAGCGGGGGGAGCACCTCTGTTTTATATGCTTTATAGAATTTGCTTGAGAGTCCATCAGTTCCCGGGTTTTGCACGTGGGCAGTTGCCTCACTGCCTCTTCTAATTCCTCTAGGGTGATCGGGGCATCTAGTTCCTCCCTCTCCTCTGCACTGATCTGGGGTAGTCCAATATCTTCCAGTGTGTCTCCTATCTCTACACTGCTGCTCCCTGTCTCATCCCCATACAGGTGCCTATAATACTCTGCAAATTCCTGATTAACCCCGTCTTGTTTGTCTGTTATACTCTCATCTTCTTTCGCTATCATTCTAATTGGGGGCCTAGGGGTCTCGTGTTTATATAGCCATGCCAGGACACTCCCCGGTTTGTCCCCTCCTGCGTGCTGTCTCTCTATATACTTTTTATAGTTGAGGTTGCATAATCTTTCCCAGAATTATGCACATTTCTGTTGCAGGCCAAGAACCTTCTATGTGTCTTTCTTGGTATTACTACCACTTTCCGACGCCCTTTCTAGCTCCTTTTCAGCTTCCCGCAGATCGGTCAGGATCCCCTTCTGCAGTCCCCCAGACTTGGCTATGGCAATCCCCCTCACCACCACCTTAAAGGCTTCCCAGAGTGTGCCCGCTGTCTTAACACTGCCAGTGTTTATCTCGAAATAACTTATTATTTCCTCTCACATGTCCTCCCTGAATACGTTGTCTTTCAGCGCCTCAGCACGCAGGCGCCATATGGGTATCCTAACCTTCGGGGATCGGTATTGCCACACTAACATCAGTGATGAGTGGTCTGAGAGGACCCTCGCTTTATATTCCGCCTGTGTTATGTCAGTCATTGGTTCATGTGTGACAAACACATAGTCTAGTATAGTATATGGGCCCTGAGGGGCCGCAGAGTGTGAATACTGTCTATCCTGTGGATGGCGTGATTTCCACCCATCGTCTAGCCCAAAGTCTGCCAATAATGACTGCAATGTCTTTGCAGCAGAGTGGGTCTGTCTACCTTAGTGTCCGATCTATCTATTTTGAGATTTAACACACAATTGAAATCAACCCCCCCCATATCACCAGTTCCCCCACGCTACCACTGAGTTTACTATACAGGTTTCTAAAGTACGCTGCCGTGTCCTGATTCTGGGCATAAGTATTTACAATTCATATCTCTCTATTTTCCACCAGCCCTTTCACGACCACCATCCTGCAGCCCGATTCCGCTGCCGAATGCACAGCTGGAACAGGACATGTGGGGCCACCCATGTAATTACCCCTCTTGCATAGGCTGAGTATGCTATCCCTACTACCGTCCGTTCCACTTCTTCCGTAGCACTTCCAGTTTTCCTGCATTAAGTGAGTTTCTTGTAACAAGGCTATGTCCACTTTCTGCCTGCGCAGGTACATCGTAACCTTGTTTCTTTTCAGATAGCTGTTGAGCCCCCTTACATTCCAAGTAACTATCTTAAGGTCTCCCATGGTTCATTTCGCTTTTCCCGGGGTGTAGGCTCTCACCCCAACTTACCACCCTCCCCAACTACAACAAACCACTGCACACACCCTCTGCCACCCCCAGCCTCGACCCCAACCCCAACAAATGCCCAGCTCCATCCCTGGATCTCAGGCCCTCCTGAGTTTGGTTCTGCCCTAGGAAGCCCAGGCCCAGAACCCAGCAGGGTGTCACCGGACCACCAGTGACCTAACTAAGCTTCTAATTGTAGGGGTGTGAGGTCATGCTCCATGTAACTCCTATACTAATGTCAAGGTTTCCAGTGCCACTGGATCGTACTTATGACTGTAGCTCCAAGCCTACTTCCCCACCAGTTATATGCAGTGCTATATTCAAGTCCCATTGCCATAAACTGCAGCACATAGGGCGCTCCAGAAGCATATTACTTATCTCCGCCTTCATCCTCCTGGACATCCGGTTCCTGGGGGCAGTTCTGCGCGTCCATCCATCCCATGGCATCCTCTGGGGTGTCGAAAAACCAAGTTCTGCTCTTGTGGAATACCTTTAGTTTCGCTGGGTAGAGCAACATGTACTTATGGCCTGCTTCCCGCAATCTCCTTTTCACAGACCCAAAGTTTGTGCGGCTGCGCTGTGCCTGCAAGGTGTAGTTCGGGTATGCCGTTATGTTCGCTGCCCCCCTTTGAATCGTGCCGCCCTTCCGAAAGTGTTCAAGGATCTTCTCTCGGTCCCGGTAGTTTAGGATCTTAGCGATCACTGACCTGGGGGGTTTCCTGGCGGCGGCTTCCTTGTCAGAGCCCTGTGCACTCTCTCTACCGCAAACCCCTGGGACAGGCCCCCCCCAGTTATCTCCTGCAGTAGCATGGACTCTATGTATTCCGTGGGGTTTGTTCCCTCAGCCCCTTCTGGCAATCCGACAATGCGAATATTGTTCCTCCGAGCGCGTACCTCTGGCTCTTCCGCCCTGTTTTCCAGGTTGCCCACACATTGCACTAGGGCATGAAGTTCCGATTTGTGGGCCGCACAGGCCGCCGTGTTCGGGGCTACCTCTTTTTCCGGGCTCCCTGTGTGCTCAGCCAGTGACCTTACGTCTTGCCGGAGAAGGTTTACGTCCTCCTGCACTTCTCTGACTTTCAGCTCTAGTGCAGCTTTCAGTTTATCCATTGCCAGGCTTAGTTTAGTCTCCCCGGCCACTTTTAGGACTGCTATCGCCGCAACAACCTCCTTGTTGCCCATTACGTCTGGGCCCCCTTCGGGGGTCTTGTCTTTCTTCCTGGCCCCTTTTGCGCCTGTTGGTGTTTTAGCAAAATCGTCCAGTGTGGGCTGCTTGCCTTTTTGTCTAAGGGGTTTGTTGGACATCTTAGTGCTCAAAGTTTTTAAACAAGTAGTGGAACTGTAATTATTGTGCGGGACAGATTAAGAAGAAAGGGGGCAATGCACAGCACGTTTTCAGGGTTCAGGCGTGCTGGTTGACATCCACTTAAGTTTTAGACAGTCTTCAGTTTAGCTGTAGCTGACATCCAGTGGTACCAATGAGAAGCGTGCTCAACGCCCACAGGAACAGTTCCTGAATGATGAAAAATGTCTGCAAAAAGTAGTGGTGCACGACCACTGCAGTAAACTCTAGTCTCCACCAGGGGTTGTGTCAGGGTTGTTTCCTTTCAGTGCAAAACAGCTGTGCCCTGACCGTGTCTTCCTGCATACATGTGGTGCCTTTGCCCTCTGCCAGGAGTCTCGATGTATTAATCAGCCTGCCCGTGTCATGAATGTGCCTTGCTTCCTTGCTAAGTGAGAATGCTGACTCTCCGCTCTTATGTCAATTACACGTGCACTGGTTTGCAAGCTCCACTCCTTTCAGTCCTGTACCTGCTACTATGTAGCCTCTCGCTGTGGCCATTGCAGAGCGTTCGCGTTTGTTTTTACAATTCAATTGTCGAGCCGTCTTAGTGCGCCGCAAATCAGATGTTTAAGGAGGACGTTCCGATTATCTCCAGTGTTGATTCACTTGTAAGAGCTAGCAGCTTCAGGCGGCTGTGTTGTCGTTCCAAAAACCTGCCTCCGTCCTGTTTCGTCACACTGCCTGTTCACACAGTGCTACCTCCACCATGCTTTTATTTCTGACTCCCGGGCTTAATCATCCGGACCTTCGATTTCTCGTCAGCACTGCGCTCCGTAACCTAGCGCTCTCACACGCCGCTGCAGGCTTCCTCACAGTAGGCAGCTCTGCCTGCTGCTGCCGTCTTGTCTGCTGATATTTCCCTTGTTTTGCGGACCTTCTGCCCCGAGCGGATTCTATTAAGTTGACCTCCAGCAGACTCTTCACACGGGTGCGCCGCTAGGCTGTTCTTGTGTTCGCCAGTGACCCGAACTCTTCAAACTTCGCCGGCTCATAGTTCTGTCCATAGCCTCTCAATCACATCCGACTTTCGTCTGCTGCATGCTCTATATGTTCTTGCTTCTGTGGGTAATCTTTAACCCTTTAAAGCCGGTTCCAAGTGCCTTTTTTCCTCTGGATCATCAACAGATTTGCAGGAGCTCACAGGGATCCCAACCTACTCCGTGGCCATGTAGCCACGCCCCCCCCGGCTTATTGCCATGTTTCACTCTTTTTTTTCCCATGAAGAACAGGGAAACCCCTCTAGTTAAATCTGTGAACCACCCTTGCCAGTCTGATGGAATCAACCTTTTTTATTCCACTTATCAATCTATCAAAGATGGCTTACCATTAGGGCCTTTTGGAAATGCTCATCCAAGTTCCATGAGTCAAACATTTACAATGAACTTCTGTTCCTAGAATTCACAAAATACTGAGACGAATAAGAGGAAGGATCAAGCAATGTGGAACAAGAGACTGTCAACAGTGTTTCCAGGCAAACACCTGTGCCCAGGAAATGTAAGCAGCCCAAACAAAAAGTTAAGAGCAGATGCTGTGGCGACTGGCGATAGAGAGTTACACTTCTCTGCATGGAGCCAGGAGTCGCAAAGCCAGTGGTGGAGTGAAGCGGATCACCATTGAGTAAAGAAGGAAATGTGGAACTGAGAGGCACTGTGGGAATTCCAGGAGCAGGTAGAGAACTCCTTGGAATTTGAAGAAGCCAGGGAGGAGCAGTTCACTTACCAAAGCCAACAGGACAGCAGCCATGTCAGGAGAAAGGTGTGAAGGACTGGTGAGCGAAGGAAAGGAAACCATGAGAGAGGGAGAAGCGGAAAACCTTCCCAGACCGACCGCGAGAGAATAATCAATGCCAGCAGAAGCCGTTGAGTCATCCTGAGAGGAAGGGGGACATTGGGGCGTTTCGGAGAACACACAGAGGGCGTGTAACTAAAAATTACCTGGGAGAAAAGAGATGGACATAGTGAAAGGGAATTTGAATTGCAAACAAACCCTTTGCTTACGTGTGGTTATACACAGTGCCAATTCGAAGCAAGCAGAAGAAAGATAATATATCGGGAAAATACATTATCAAATACAATATACAGACAAGTTTTGGAGGGGGTAAAAAAACCACATGAGTAGATGCAGAAGTCACTGGCAGAAACCAGGCAGCCACAAGTGTGTGGAGTGAAACAAAAGTCCTGGCAAGGGAATACACCAGGCAGACCTCAAGTGTGTGAATTAATAGTCCTGGCAGGGAATATACCAGGCAAAGTCAAGTGTGCAATACGAAAGTCCTGGCAGGGAAGTTGACCAGACAATTGAAGAAGATTGCAAGAAGACAAAGGCCCTCATTACGACCCAGGCGGTAAGGGGTTTACGCCGGCGTAAACTTCGCCGACCCTTACCGCCTGAGTACGAGTTCCCGTAGCGCCATGGTGATTTTAACGCCTGCTTTTTGCAGGCGTTAAAATCCATGGCGCTAAGGGACCTTGTTGTTAATTACGCCACCGTAATTTACGGTGGCGTAATTAACGCCTTCCCCACTCCCATTATGCCCTATGGGGCAAAAATGGGAATGGGGAAGGGTAAATGGGGATTGGGGACTTACCGCCCCGCCAAGGTCGGAATGGGGCGGTAAGTCCGCCAACCACCATGGCGGAGTTGGCAACTTAGCGCCATGGACCATGGTGCTAATAGCACCATGGTTCTCCGCCAAGGTCGTAATGAGGGCCAAAGTGTGTTATATGCAAGTATTATATTTGTTCATGAGAGGCCCGAAGAACTATACTTGAAGGGAAACCAAACCTGTGAAACAGTTGCTGTACACATATTTTACTCAGGCGAGAGAGGCCTAAAGACTGAAATCAAAGGATTAGTGTACAAGTGATGTGTTTGGCTGGAAGAGGCCCCATGAACTATGGTGTATGGAAATCGCAAGGAGAAAAGACAAATCCAGGGGAAGGGAACTATACTCTGGAACCAAGAACTGTTTCCTGAGGAAACGTTTGTTTAAATCAATTATTCTTCCTTTTTTAACACGTTTTTCTAAACCAACAAAGGTTAAAGACAAATCCTCATTTTCAGTTTAGAGTAAGGTTTGTAGTGTGAGGGTCAGAATAGAATGATGGACACTCGAAACTTTTACTTTTGACATCCTGACACGGACAGAGCCTTAGTTTTTTTTTAGGTAGGGACATCCTCTTACAGCAGGGTCAGAGAGGCCTTTTCCAAACAACCTTTTTTAAAATAAAAGTTTTTAATCATGGCAACTTGTGTCCGTCTCTCATTTTGGACTCCTCACAGGTGTCACATCTCTGTTTGGCAAGAAAAATCCTAGTCCATTGAATTTCTGTTCTTGATTCTGTTACCCTGGTTCCAGTCAAGATTTTCTTGCTTGCACAAAGGAGAATTATGGGAGTGGCTATACTGAAAAAGACAATGGAGAACTCTGGCAAGAAAAGAGACTGACAGCTTGGGAGGTGTCCTTGGCAGGGGTTGATGATAGGGTCATGACCCTGACCCTGTTATTTGTAATGGTTTATTGAGAGGCCGCCCTCAACACGGGGAGTTCCTACCCTCCATACCCAAGGCGTCATGCAACAAACTGTTTAACTGATTGTTTTATTCAGCCCTAACTCCAATTAATCTAATACCCCTTGGATCCCTCCCCTGAGCTACCAATGAGCCAAGAATCAGTCCAGATTACAGGAAATGTATTTGTATTTAATTAAATTAACTGTACGATAAATCACACTGAACTGCACGTGCTACCTTCTTTGTGGCTCACCATTAACTTCTTTTTATACAAATCGATTACACAAATGATTTAAAAAAAAAAGAAAATCACAATTCTTCACTTTCTACAAATGTCACTTCAAGAAATAATTACACTGATCAATAACCAAAACAATTATAGATAGGAGTGTGCAATTTTGATTTTCCTGCAGGCTTAAAAGGCTAGCAATAGGGTTTCAACATTGGTACAAATACATATGGCAATTATGATTTCACCTACACTTTTGGTTTAAAATAAACGCAGGGTGATTGAGTGGTTTCTTTTTAAGACTCTCCCCCTACTTGTGTTGGGGAAGTCAGACATAAAAATGTGAATGATTTGGTGAATTTAGGATTTCAGAAAACCCTCCACTGAAAGGCCTGTGTTGGGGAAGCTAAATGGTAAAAATTGAGAGAATTTAGGATTTTCAGCCTCCCTCCCACTTATAGGCTTGTGTTGGGGGAAAGTTGGACAAAAAGATTGGACTGATTTAAGAACAAAGAAACCCTTCTTCCTTAAAGAAGTTGGGGTCAACCGGTAAAGAAGGATTACCCAATGAAATGATAGGCTATAGTTTTTCAGCACACACTGGGAAGTGAGCTTTGTTAATTTTTAATTTTAACAAAAATCACCCGGAAGTCTTCTGCCAAAGGGATTTAATTAAATGCATATTTTTAGTTAAATAGGCTAAGGATCTACATAGTTTTGCCCTCCTGTCCACTATAAAGGGTAAGTATTTAAGGCCAGCAGATTCCCCCACCTTTTGGTTACAAAGGGCTCAAGTCTACTTACTGTCATGATCTCTGCTTCCAAAAGAACAGGACTTGCCCGACTCCCTTGGAAGCAGACCCATAACCCCGGTTCCGAGTGCCAGCCAGTCCCAATTGGGACCTTTTGGACCCTGTCCTGGCGCCAGTGGCACCAGGCTCATAAAGATGCCCAGTCCCAGCGCTGGAAGCGCCGGGCTCATAATGCTTGGGTGGACTTACCTGCAGCAGACCATGCTGCTTACTTACCTGCCAGTTGAACCCCTGAGCCTCTTCTGTTTGGGACTACTTTTCCTGTTGGGTGGGGCAGGAGCCACTCCCTAGGTTCAGAACACTGGAACTCTTCTGGAAAGCAGGAACTCTTTTCTTACCTAGGCGTGGCTGTGGAAGGAGACACCTAAGCACTACAGGAGGCTATTTAAACCACACCTGATGGATGAATCTTGCTTTGCGTTATTCTGCATTCTCTGCAGCAGAACGCTCATCGTGTCTTCTGCTTCTGATCCTGGGCCTAAGGGAACAAAGGCTTACCATCCTGGAATCCAGTCTTCAGCAGCACCTGTAAAGATAAAGAAAGAACAGGTTAGCACTACGGTCTTCAGTGGCAGCGCATCTCTTACCTGGTCCATCGGCTGTCAGCAACGCCTCGCGCTGCATTCCGGCATCTGAAAGACAAAGGCTTACCTACTCTTCGCATGCTCCGGAGGTCTTCGCACTGCATTCCGGCATCTGAAAGACAAAAGCTTACCAGCTCTTCGCATGCTCCGGAGGCCTTCGGCACTGCATCCCGCATCTGAAAGACAAAAGAAGGTGCGTTTAAAGACATTGGGCAACTTTATTACTCACGTGCCATTACTCCTTCCCACGCCGAATCCAGTGGGTATTCCAGCACCCTTCAGCTTCTCTAAAGCTCCGAACTTGTACCTGCAAGATAAAAGGGACAGTTAGTGCGCATCGTGAAGCAGGCTACAAGCGCTTACTTACGTGCTTCCAGGCGCTTCTATTCCTCACGCTGGTTCGATCCTCAACTCTCATCAGCCCGCCATCCGCCATCGCCGGAACCCTGCAAAACAAGAGATATCATTACAAAAGACTTTTAAGACATTTGAAGTGCCCAGAACTTACCGTTTGTGCAGTTAACGACGGACAGCAGTCCTCTGAGGTCAAGAGGTCTGCACCCTTATCCAGTGAAGAAACTGGTTACGGCACCCTGCCCCGAGGCAGATGGAGAGCTCGGCATTCACTTACCTAAGGTGAGGGCGTTAACCTTTGGGGTTCTACAGGAGAAGAGAAAGGGAAGAGGAGAGAGGCACCCAATAACCCCAGTTCATTAATCCCATATTTTCTATCTGCAGACATCTTACTCTTCGAGTCAGACATACAGTGCACAGAGGTCCAGCCCAAAGAGCCAACCGTGTGTTACACATCACCTTTGAAGATATGGCATTCACCCAGTCAAGACCGGCGCCTCTGCGGGAATCAGGTGAGCGTTACACTTACATAGAAAGCCTCTGTTTAAAGTTCAGGACAGCCAGCTGCATGTCAGGACCCTCTGGAAAGATAGGGCAGGGGTCTGGTCACTCCACTCTCAAGGATGGCTTCCCGCTCTCCACCATTGGACCAAGTCAGCTTTTAGACCTTCTTAGCAATAGACAGCTCCACCCAGATGCACTCTCAGCAATCTCCTCTGGTGTTTTCTTGCAGCTGTCAGATGGTAAGCTGCAGCAGCACGGTTTTGATGGTAAATTTTAGCAGATCTGTCCCTTCCTCCTAGTGCAGTCCCCCTTATATAGCAGCGATGACACCATCAATTTGACAATCTTGGGGAAGTACCCTGCAAGAGTTCTCGCAACTAGGGTTGGACAGTTACCCTTCTCTCTCCTCCCAACCCCAGCCTCCTCAACTGATTGGTTAAAGACTATGGAGCAGACATGTGGTAGCTTCATTTACAATCACCATTTGTTCTCATGTCAAATTTTGGCAACAATTGAGTTATGTGTCAAAACTTTATAATAGTCCTTTTAAATTAGTTGTAAATCTGTATGTTCACCAAATGGGAGATCTGTTTAATCCAGCCATTTGTCTCTCTGGGCCAGCCTGTGAGGTTTTTTTCTGAGTCTCTTTGTGTTGGATGCTTGCTATTTGAAGTTGGAGATTCAGCCTCTCTTAATGATTGCCCCCCCATCTTCACACCTACTGTCCACATTCTGGTCATGCATCAGCCAAGGGAAATGGTCCTGCAGAGACAGCCAGTTTAAAGTACACTTGGTTTTCCACACCTTCCAGAGCAAGTCAATTTTTATTGCAGTTGTAAACACTAGCATGCCAGCCTTCCAGTGTTGAGGTTCTTTGTGACATGTGTCCCACAGCCAGCAAAACGGTTTGCTCCTTACCTATAGAAACTTTACCATGGAAAACAAAGTGGCTTTTCAAATGTCTGCTGGTAGATTGCATGCTAATCATAATATACATTACTTTTTGTCAACACGCACCATGATGGGCCTCATTACGAGGTTGTCAGAAACAACTGCTGTATTTCAAGCCTGTGTCTTCCCTTATGTATATGTTTCATATGATATGACTGGACCCTAAGAGAATTACTGTAAAAACATATTTGAGGGATAACTCTACAAATATAGTCCCTTTTCAATTGTTATTTCCTGCCTGCTACTGAAGAAAACCATGTGCCCTGGATATGTCAGTTAAGGAATAAAGGGGGAGCCAGACATGTGATGTCATCAATGACATTTGTGATGTCATCTTTGATATCCTGGGTTTTAGTTTTAGCAGTGCACAGTGGTGGCGCGAGTTATGGTTGTTTAACTTACTATAACTGGCGAATTTCAGGGGTTTTTCGGTTTTACTTGGAAACATAACATCCCATTAACAAAGTTTTTTTACTGAAATTGATAGGTTTTTAGTAGCACAGCTTAACAATAATATCCCTGAATTTATGTACATGTAACATGGAAGATACTGAATCCCCTCTACTGAATTTGATGTCCGCGAAACTTTTCTTATGTCCGCAGACAGGGGCGGACAACAGCAGCACTACCCAAAAAGTCTGTGGGGTATCTTTAATTGTTATATCATAACATATGAACACTGCACAAATTCACAAACCAGCACACATACACCTTATATATAGTAATAAATAAGAAGTGTAACCCATATATATAACACATCAACCATTCATTTAAATACAATATGTTCTAAAATGGAATATATCAAAAGAAGAAAGATAGGCTTCCAACATGATTACCTCACAGAAACTCCACAACTAAGAGCAACAGCAGATGTACAGACCAGTAAGAACATGCCTTACCAGAAGCTAGTAAGTGTACTTCATTCTACTCATATATTTCTAAAATGTCTGTATTAGATACAAAAAAGTGATATAATTTTTTTTTCTCACAGAAATGTCTAGTACTCTGGAGTGGCTAGAGAAGCATTTCCCACGTGAGGAAATGTCTGAAGATAATGAACCTAATGGTAGACACTTTTCTGTATAAACCAATTAATAAATATTATTTTATATACATTTAACATATACATTTCTTTTATACAGACCATACAAACATTGAAATTAGTAAACAAAAAGAAATATTGGATAAGACTCTCCAGCACATGGAAGAAAAAATTGACATCTAGAAAATTTCAACAATTTAAAAAACTTTGTGGAGGATCACTTGAAAGAAAAAACTAGATACCATTGTCCCACATGTACCTGTCCCCCCTCACCATGTCCCACTCAATTATCCCCAAACCCTCTCCATGAAACAAAACATTTTGATGAGACTTCCATCCCTTCTTCACCTCATATAAATCCTCTTGAAACCCCCAATTCTCCTGTGTTTGTCTCAGTTTATGCTTCACCCTCTCTGTCATAAATTTAACATCCATATATAATAAAGTAAAATTATTATATTGTGTCCTAATTCATTTCTTGTCTTTTTTCAAAAAGCAGTTCAGGTGTCCGGAATGTCCGTAAAGAAACAAAAATGGGGGCGTCCTAAGGACACTATACCTGTCCGTACTGTTATCATGCAAGTTGAAACTGTTCTAAGAACACAACTGGTGTTCGGGATGTCCGCCATTAATCAAAATGGAGGTGTTCTAAGGACACTTTACCTGTCCGTACTGTTGGCAGGCAAGTTGAAACTGTTCAAAGAACACATTCGGTGTCCGGGATGTCCACATTCAAACTAACACACGCGGTGTCCTGAAATGTTCGTAAATAAACAAAAATGGGGTGTCCTGAGGATGCTAGACCTGTCCGTGCTGTTAGTAGGCAGGTTGAAACTGTTCTAAGAACACATCAAGTGTCCCAGATTGTTCGTAAATAAACAAAATGGGGGTGTCCTGAGGACGCTATACCTGTCCGTATTGTTCTCAGGCGAGTTGAAACTGTTCTAAGAACACAAGCAGTATCCTGAAATGTTCGTAAATAAATGAAATGGGTGTGTCCTGCGGACGCTATGCCTGTCCGTATTGTTCGCAGGCAAGCTGAAACTGTCCTAAGAACACACATGGTGTCCTGAAATATTCGTAAATAAACAAAATCGGGGTGTCCTGAAGACGCTAGACCTGTCCGCGCTGTTCGTAGGCAGGTTGAAACTGTTCTAAGAACACATCAAGTATCCTGGGATATTCGTAAATAAACAAAATGGGGGTGTCCTGAGGACGCTATACCTGTCCATATTGTTCGCAGGCGAGTTGAAACTGTTCTAAGAACACAAGCAGTATCCTGAAATGTTCGTAAATAAACAAAATGGGTGTGTCCTGAGGACGCTATGCCTGTCCGTATTGTTCGGAGGCAAGCTGAAACTGTTCTAAGAACACACACGGTGTCCTGAAATGTTTGTAAATAAACAAAATGGGGGTGTCCTGAGGACGCTAGACCTGTCCGTGCTGTTCGTAGGCAGGTTGAAACTGTAATAAGAACACATCAAGTGTCCTGGGATGTTCGTAAATAAACAAAATGGGGGTGTCCTGAAGACGCTATGCCTGTCCGTATTGTTCGCAAGCGAGTTGAAACTGTTCTAAGAACAAACGCCTGTTTGTAACTTTTCGTTTCACTTGTGTAGCACTTTTAATTAGTTTCAGGACCCGAACAGTGTCCGTAGAACACCAACGTGCATGCGCAAAACAGTTTCAGTGCATTTGGTGTCCTGTGGACACCCATTCCCTTTCGCGGACATGTTTGCGAAGCTATCATGTGACTGCGCCCACGCTGAGCGTTTGTTCTGACTGTGGACACTGTTCGCGTCCCCAAACAGGCAATCCACAATATTTTTCAATAATAAATCACCATAGAACACGTCCCAGACAGTAATCCTGACTTTCTACATACTTTTTAGGACTTTTTGATCCTTTTCTTAGTGTTCGATCTATCCGCGGACAGCGTGGGTGTCCGCGAACCTCGCACAAGCACCCCTATAAAAGGCCATACCCCAGAGCTGTTTCTGGCTATCTTACAGAACACAGTGCATTTCTGCTGCCAATTTTCCAGATTTATTTCTGAAACCTGATGGAATCCATGGCTCCACTACTGCCACCTGGTGCTACATTTGCCTCAGCAGCACTCCCGCCCCCTACACCACCACCACCTCCCCAAGGGCCTGAAGAGGGGAGCAGGAGTGAGGATGCAGAGGAGGATGAAGAGGATGACAAGAATGAGGTAGTGGAAGTCCCTACTACCAGCACTAGCCGTGAGTCTTGGGTGTGGCAGTTATTTACCATTTATGGTAACAGACCTAAGGCGTGTGCGAACCAAGTCACCTGCAAAGCGTGCAAAATGGTGCTCAGTCGCGGGAGGCATGGTTCGTACAGCTTTGGTACGACTACTATGAAGCGACACCTAAGGTCGTTCCACGCTGGTGCCATTCGCAAGGTTGTACCTTGCGAAGAGCATAGTAGGTTGACTTCCTCAACTACATCCTCCGTTTCCGATCCTGTCACCACAAGGAACACTCCTGTGGGACAGCGTATTCCTCCAGCTGCCTCACAGGCCATTTGCAATGCTGATGACCCTTACCTTTCGAGGGTCACAGTTGTGTGTATGTACTGTGACGCAGAACTCTGCAGGGGGGGGAGACTTTGAAGTGCTTTTGAGACTCTGGTCTCAGAGCACGAGAAGACCTGCTCACTACCAAAGTAAGGCCCACCCTACATCCTCCTCTCTTCACCCGCCCTTTCTTATCCCCATGGTCTCCAGGGTGTCCCACCTTACCCTCCTTTTCCCTCCTCTCCTAGTGTGTCATGAGTAAAAAAAACAAAAAAAATAAAACAACGAAAATAAAAAATAAAAAGGCTCTTTTCAGAGCCGCCTTTCACAGTTTAAAAATAGAAGTGGAAAATAAATGGAGTAGGGCCTCGTGTATTTTTTAGAAGTCCGCAGACAGTTCGCGAACATCTAACATTTTGGGGTGCTGCCCTATTGTAACCATTGCAGTTTTGTCTGGGAGGAAGTGGTGGCTCTGAAAAGAGCCCTTTGGTAGTGTTTCTTTGTGTTTGAAAAACTTGAAACGGTAAACACCTACTACAAAATGGATGCTGTAATTCCAAAAAAGGTCGCAATGCATTTTGTAAATTTCTCAGAAAAATCTGATTGCCAGCATAAGTTAGATGGACTCCATCTCTGCGAAAAATGTATGTGCTACGAAACATAATATTTTCATTGTGAAAAGAGGACATGCCAACATCTCTTAGAAAGGGACAAACAGCCTTATTGACATTGCGCCTTGCTTTCTCAATTTGTGGACCAAATGAAGAAGAACGCAGCCACATTTATCTCTGCGCAATCCGAGAAAAAATTACTTGAGAATTTGAAAACATGTCCATGACCTTCCCAAGTCCTTCTTTCATTGCAAATTTCAAAGAAATTCCAGACACATGTCCTAAACCGTTCCCTCCACAATGAATTACAATTATGCCTGGATGATGCTCTGTCTCCAAAGTAGCACATAGAGGTAGCAAGTACAACCACTTCATTCCGCGTACTCCATGCCAGTGCACTTTCACATGTGGTAATCCAAGATCTACAGCTACTCCACAGCTTTCTGCATGCACCTTCAACCAATGTATCCACGAGTCTCCCAAAATCCAAACAATCTGTTTTCTGAAACACACAGCCATAGCTATCTGTTCTTCTCTCAGGAAAAAGAGTATCTGACAAACTCTCTCCTGGCACAACACACCCACTAAACTTTACTGACTAATCCCTTGCTCTACTCATTCTCATTTGCATGCCTCCCCACCCCCAAATCCCTGTATGTAACACGCGATATCTGCGGACTACCACCATGTCCGCGGACATATCATAACATGCACAGCCCTTCTACCATTTCCACTTCACTCTGTGCCATTCCCTCATTGGATATAGCTAACCAGTCACACGACCATCCACCAATCACATCCATGACCTCTACATCTAACTCCATCATTATAGATCAGCACTTCAAATGTACTGTTAATCACTCTGAGTACAAGTGTCATATCATTGGAAAGCACCTTCTACAAGAAATACTGTACAACTCTCCAAGATTTCTACTTGCAGCTGGATGCATATCCATATGCATGAACACAACCTACAGGTATGCATATTTTCTGTATAGTACATGTACAATTCTTATACATTCATATAAACAGATTAACTGACTTTTAACTTGTATAACCTATAAAATGAACTTACTGTCATTTTTCCCATCTGCTATAATCAACTGTCACTTACACACCTATCTCCTATTTCATTTCTTTGTACACACACATTTGCAAAGCATGTTGAACTAACATATTTAAAGTAAAATATAAAGAGTGCACACAGTCAAACAAAATTGCATGCACACACTATGTTCAAATATCAAACAAAAATACTTGTAGAAAAACATAAAAATCAATGTCTAAATTAATATCAGTGCTATAAACACACAAAATTACTCATTTGTTTCCTTTACAATTGCAGTGAAGGCCACTCTCCTGAAAAGCAGCAGCAGAATTTGAAGTACAAACAACAACTAAGAAGAAACCTGCTCATTCAACAAAACAAGTAAGTTAAATACCACCACAATATTTTTACTATTACTCAAACACACTGTGGGGTTAATTCATGCTATTTCTGTGCCTAAAAACAGAGATGGTGCACCATTCTGTCCACAAATCCACATTTGTTAAACAGAGATTTACAGACACAATAGGACACAAATCCCCATTTTACGGCGCACAAATGACATAACTGAGCCCCTAGAATTCTAATATTATAGAACAAACAACTGTTTTAATTCTATACCATTAGATTTACTATTTGCACTTCTCCTCACCACTAGCTTACTTTCTACTGTCATCTGAACCTCAGTTTAGTAGCACATAAATTCAAGAATACCTATTCCAACTAGTTTCCCAATGCAAAATCACACACCATCAAATACATCTTATCATCATACTCAGACACTCATGCACACAGCACACATACATTGCAGATCACCCCAACCCATACCTTCTTTATTTTTTTCAACAGACCCTAAAGAATGCCTACCAAAAATCAAGTCCGTAGAAAGCAACGCAGAAGTAGAGCAAATGGAAATAGAAGTGTCCAAAATAAGCATCCATCTCTAGCAGAATTTGTAAAAAAAAGTTCAAACAAAACAGGTAATACAGTCATTTAGCGAAACAAAGCAAGCTTCAAGTACAGGAACTTCCCCTCCTCTATCAAAATGTAAAACGAAACAGAAAACGATTAACAAGAATTCAGCTAACACTAAACTGTTCATATAAATCTTGATATAGTACCAAGTAAGCATACCAAAAAAAGTATTTTAGCAAAAATGTTCCGCCACAGAGTCCTTCAAAATCTTATAAAAACAGGAGAGAAATCATGCACAACCCTTAAAACGTACCGTAGGAAATTAATCTTAGAAGCTTTGATAGACAGTGCAATCTTTCTCAAAAGAAAACTATTTATTTGAGTGTTAATCAAAATGAAACCACTAACAAAATTAATGACAAAATTACAAAAAAAGACTTCTCAATAAATGAAAGGTCAACAAAAATAACTTCTTAAATATCTGTGGAGGTGAGTGGAGTCACACTACAAGCACAGAACCATATTTTAATGAAGAAGTATACAAACAAAAGCAAACAAATATAATTGCCTTACATAGCAGTGGACGAGGTTATGAAAAAGTTAATAATACCATAATGGAACAAGAAATGCTGCTTACAAAAATATCCCCAGAAAACCTCTCAATTTAACTGAACCAGAACGTCTAGTATACAAATGGCCATGCACGTCAATGTGTAACATTCGCAAAAAAATCTTTCAAGTCTTTACGCCAATTCCTCAATCAGTATGTGAAAGGCAAAGACAAAATCAAAATTGAACTGCTGCAAAATATGGATACCTGTCCAGTGTGCAAGTACACAGGACTACAAGGACATTCATTGGCCTGCATTTCAGGACCTACTTGCAAAACCACCTTCCATCATATCAAAATGATATCAACACATCATTCAACTACAAGAAATCTAGTCTATAAACTGTACTATGCTAAAAGTCCTGCTTTAGCACTAGCCAATTTAAATAACATTCTTCTACATGGTACAGCAAAAGATCTACTTGAAGAAATCGACTATATCCAGAAAAAATATTTTGGAAGTGAAGCCACTTACAGAATGAAATAGCTTTACAAAAAATTAACAACAATTCTACACATGGCAACCTTCTACTACACACATACAAAAAAGAAATACGGAAATTTAAAAGTACATCTGCTGAAGTACCAAACCATGTGTGTGTATGTTGCCGCAGAACTTTTTATAAAAGTAACACAAAAACTGTAGACCTAACACACAAAATCGAAGACAATGAAGATTCTAAATGGTTTGAATTAGCTCTCTACCTTACAGCAGAAAACAAATACGAAATAACTGACCCTTAATACTTTGCAGTTACTGCACTACAAACCTTGACAACAACCAAACTCCTTCATGTGCTATCACAAATAATTTGGAATTATTCCCACTACCAAAACCCCTACAACAACTCAATTTATATGAGGGCATCATAATTCAAACAGTGCACCCCTTTCAAGCAATAATACGCCTTCAACCAAAAACAGCAACATTACCTCCCTCTGAATTGGTGAAAGGCATTCGTGGCAAAGTACTGTATTTACCATTAGATCTAAAGCAAAATGTTCACACTCTGGGAGTGCAACGTCCAATGGAGCAATCTTTAATTATTTTAGTAAATGGTGTACCTACAAAAGACAAAATCATTTGGCAACAACTGGTAGACTTACATAAAGTTAGACAAGCCTTGCAATATCTAAAAGACAAAAATTAATACTACAAAGAAATTAATATTGAAGAAAACTTAAGGGAAAACACTGAAATAATTCAAGAGTCACAAGAAACTGTCAATTTGAGCTTCTAGATCCTGCTACAGTATCCAATACTTTAGACCATTATACAATTCATCCATTGCACTCTAATGACACCGTAGAAGATGCACTAGAAACGTACCAAATGCGAAAAACAAAAGGATCACCAATCAGCATATGGGAAAAAAGTATAGAAGCACGTGATTTTCCTCTACTCTTTCCTACTGGCAAAGGAGGAAGGTACGATGATAGACCTATTCAAATAACAACATCAGAATACTGCTCGTTACGGATGTATTCTGAAGATTCCAGATTTAGACAAAATGTGGAATACTTATTCCACCTACTCTTTGAACGTGAACTAGCAACTCTATGTTACGGAGTTGCACACACATTAAAATCAGGAACACACTTTCAAAATATGTCAGCTACAGAATTATTACAAAAAGTGCAACAAAAAGATAAGGTTTTACAATCAAGTATTACAAATCTATTGGCAAACATGCGTGGTACTAAAGAGTACTGGTTCCGACGTCATGGAGATGTACGTTGTATGATAAGAAACCTTGGCCCACCCACTTGGTTTGTTACATTAAGTTGTGCAGAATATGCATGGGAAGATTTACAAGATTTCCTATGCATATCAAACAAAAACAAACAAACATAGATATACTAACACATGGAGAACTTTGTTCTCTAGATCCTATTAATGTTTCAAGATATTTTCACCATCGCTTCATTGCTATGCTACACTTTATTTGTAATAAAACTGTTCCTCCATTCAGAGAAGGGCAACACTTCTTTTGGAGAAAAGAACACCAAGCCAGATGGGCACCATATATCCACATGCTTTTATGGATTAAAGATGCTCCTAACTTTGGTCAAGACAATGATGTCACTGTGTTACAGTTTATCGAAAAATATGTCACTTGTGAAATTCCATTGGAAGCAACAAATAGTGATCTTCATTAACACATTTTACAATTTCAAAGACACAAATATGGCAAATATTGTCATCGCAAATACCAAAACAAAGGGAAATAATACACCAAATGCTGCTTTGGTTTCCCTAGACCAGTTACAAAAACAGGTCAACTAAACAACTTCATGTCTTCAGTAAGACAGAGTGTTAAAGGTAAATCACAAAAAAATACATATTACATAAAAAGAACAGAAGAAGAAAAATATATCAATGATTACAATGCAATCATTGCCCACTTATGGAATGCAAACATAGATGTGCAGTACATTGCAGACAATTCCACTGCAGTTGCACGATATGTTACAGCATACTTAACCAATGCAGAAAAAACAGAGCTCCAAGACCTCTGGAATGACCTGTCATCAGACAAAACACTATCACAGAAATTATACAGCTTGGGCATAAAACTGCTCTCCCATAGAGAATGTGGCTCCTATGAAGCAGCAGATTGTATAACCGGTACTGCTTTGTATGGAAAATCTGAAAATATAGTATGGCTAAGTCTTGGTCCTGCTAAATCTAGAAAAAGAGTTCTGAAATCATACAACGACATAGAAACAATAGCCAAACATGATCCCAACAACCAAGACATTTTAAAAAACAATTTGCTGGACACATACTACCCAAACTGAAGTACCACTTTGGAAACCCTGTGTCTATACCACATAGCCCAAAACTTCACATACAAAAATAATATAAAACCCGATGAAAAAAAAGCTAGATACAGAGTGTCAAATTGTGAAGGCAGCTTAGTAAAACTCACCAAACCAAATTTAATTTAATCAGACACCATAGTATGGCTCAGTCATGGTCCTGCAAAATCTAGAAAAAGAGTGCTAAAATCATATGAGGACATAGAAACAATTGCCAGAAATGATCCCAACAGCCAAGACATACTGAAAAACAATTTACTGGACACATACTATCCAAACAGGAGTAGCACTCTGGAAAGCATGTGTCTATACCACATAGCTCAAAACTTTGCATACAAAAATAATGTAAAACCCGATGAAAGTAAACCTCGATATAGAGTGACTGATTGTGAAGGGAGCTTAGTGAAACTAAACAAACGAAGCTTAATTAATCATGTAAAATTGTAATTAAAAAGTCCTCAACTAGAACTATATTACATGTCTCTGTTACAACTTTTCAAACCATGGAGAAAAGAGGAAGACATACTAGATAACTATGACTGCTATGAAGATGCTTTCAAAGCAAATGAAAGCGCTATCACTGATGTGAACTTTACGCAGTACAAAACAATGTTACACAATGAGCAGCAACAGGAAGAAGAACTTCAGGCCCAACTAGATAAGGACTCTTCCGATAGTAGTAAACCTTCTGTAACAGGAAGTCAAGAACCACTAGGACAACCACTAATAGCAAATGAGGCTGAAGTAGCTATGGCAGAAGTAGAAAACACCATGTATCAGTATCAAGAAGATACAGAAGACTTAACTGTACAACAAGCAAAACTTAACAACGATCAGCGCACCATTTTTGAAGACGTAACAAAAGAAATTATACATGATGTACAACACAAAAATAAAGAATGTACCTGCCAAAATTACAAACCTATACTATTGTATGTCAGTGGCGAAGCTGGTTCTGACAAAAAATTCTTAATCAAAATCATCAGCAAATTCCTTCAACAATTGACAAACAACAAACTGTCAGCTGTTGTCACTGCCCCCACAGGTTTAGCTGCCTACAACATAGGCAGTGTCACTTTACACAGATTACTACTCCTGCCAGTAGAACACCAAAACAAATTAGACTATTACAAACTTTCTACAGAAGCTGCAATGGAACTACACAGAGTATTAAAACAAATGAAAATGCTACTAATAGATGAAGTGAGCATGGTCTCCAACCTAATGTTGGCTTTGATTCACCTCAGATTACAAGAAGTACTCAAAACAGATTACAAAGAGCTCTTTGGAGGAAAACACATTATTGTTTTCGGAGATCTTCTCCAATTAACACCAGTGAAAGGTGAGCCTATTTTTAAAACCTTAGGACACAAACTCTGCCGTAAAACTGTTGGCAGCATAGGAAATGTCAATCTTTGGCAACATTTCCAATACAAAGAATTAACAGAAAATATGCAGCAATCTGCAAATCTCACTTATGCCGAAATCTTAAAAAGTATAAGAGTTGGTGTACTATCTCAAGAAGCACAAGTAATATTGAAAACCCGGCATATTCATGCACTTTATGGCAATAATGCATGTGCTACGGATGTTATGGAACAATTAGCGCACAAAAATGTCAATTGTATGGCCTTAATGCCAACTCTTGCAAGCTGTTTCAAATTCAATGAAACAATGTTAAAAAAAGAAATGCAACCAATAATTGAAATTAGCGCCACAGACAAACTAGACATACATGGTATGACACTACCCATTTGTGAACAAGCCACAACAAGACTAAATAGTTTAGAAAATTCAATCTCCAACACAGCTGGATTGGAAAAAATATTAAAATTATCCTTAAATTGCAGAGTAATGCTTAAACGTACCCGTGACATGGATCAAGGATTAGTTAATGGAGCACTGGGTACAGTTGTTGGCTTTCAAACATACCCACGTGACAACAACATTCAGTTTGTCAATATTCTCTTTGACAAGTGAACACTGAAAACAAACAAACAAATAGACTGTAGCATAACAAAAAAAGGTTTTTTTTAATACAACATGGATTTTTTTCTCCCAAAGACCCAATGAATTTAGCAACAAACACAGAAACTGAGCAAATTGCACAGTACACTGGTTTGTCATCTACTAAATATGAGGGTAAAAAAAAAATGTTGATTATTCAATGTTATAAGTCATTACAAAATACCAATACTAACATGATCTTTTCTTTTAATCCAGAAACTAACAAGGAATACATGTACTCCAGTTACTAAACCAAACAGTAAGTATATTATAATAAGTACAACCATCGCAGCAAATCACACCCATAGTGACTTATAACTTCAGTGTTTATAAATTTGGTCTTGACCACGCACCCAAGACTCTAGGCCCTGGCCACAACTACCGCAGCATACCACACCCATAATAGCTAATAACTTCGGTGCTTATAAATCTGGTCTTGTCCATGCACCCAAGACTGGATAAGCCACTATGAGTGTGATATGCTGCGATGGTTGTGGCCAGGGCATAGAGTCTTGGGTGCATGGCCATGCGGCCAAGACTCTATGCCCTGGCCACAACCACTGCAGCATATCACACCCATAGAGTCAAACATTTTAACTATGCCATATGGGCACTTTTAATGTCCGCGAACATGACGAGTGTTCTTAGAACAGTTTTGACTTGCTCACGAACAGTACGGACAGGTATAGCGTCCTCAAGACACCCCCATTTTGTTTGCTTATGAACATTTCAGAACACTGCACATGTTCTTAGAACAGTTTCAACTTGCCTGCGAAGAATACGGACAGGCATAGCATCCTCAGGACACACCTATTTCGGTTATTTACGAACATCCCAGGACACATGATGTGTTCTTAGAACAATTTCAACTTGCCTACGGACAATACGGACAGCATCCTCAGGACACCCCCATTTTGTTTATTTATGAACCTGTCAGGACACCGCGTGTATTCTTAGAACAGTTTCAACTTGCCTGCGAACAAAACGGACAGGCATACCGTCCTCACGACACACCCATTTAGTTTATTTACAAACATTTCAGGATACTTCTTGTGTTCTTAGAACAGTTTCACTCGCCTACGAACAGTACAGACAGGTATAGCGTCCTCAGGACACCCCCATGTTGTTTATTTACGAACATTTCAGGACATCGTCTGTATTCTTAGAACAGTTTCAACTTGCCTGCGAACAATACGGACAGTCTTAGCATCCTCAGGACACACCCATTTTGTTTATTTATTTATGTTCTTAGGACAGTTTCAGCTTGCTTAAGAACAATTTGGACAGTTCTAGTGTCCTCAGAACACCCCCATTTTTATTTATTTTTTCATTTTTAAAAAAAAAAATGTTATTGCCATTTTCATAGGAACAGCAACAGCGAACCAGGCCACAAACCACCCATCCCCTCTCCCCCAACACATGACACGAGATATTCCACAAGCCCAAAGTCAGGCCAAAGTGCATAAGAATAAACCACATAGTGCAACGATGCAGAGTTTATATACCGTTCTGCGGCAAGTCTCTAGGTGTGATATTTCAAAATCATTACATGTACTCAGACTCAAATACAGGTAAAGAAAACTCCTACCTCTCTCTTCTTTGGGATTGATGGTTCGGTAACCTTCTGGAGTAGTGGGAAATCACCTAGAAACTCCTCCACCATCCGACTTCGGAGAGTCCGACAGTGGTGGAGCCTCCAGGTTAAAACCCCTTACGGGGAAAAAACCCTGTGAAGGGCTGCTAGAGAGCGTAGTTTCCTGAGGACTGCTCCCTGAAGGTGTTTCTGGTAGAGAATAATCAGCTCCTTCGGTTGAACTTCCCAATCTCCTCCAAGCTCTATAAGTGCTAGGCGCAAGTAGACACAGAGAGGAATTAATGACACGAAGGATAGATGTTACAGACCCAAAGAGAGGATAAAAGGCTTACCCTAGGAACACCTAAGTCAGGCCCGGAAGACCGGAGGGTTAAGTTCCTGGATGGCAGTTTTGGAGAAAACAGGGGGAATAGTTGCAAAGCCTAACAAAGTGTAAAGAAAATTAGACTTAGTGTTTCCCCTCCCAATGCTGATCTTGTTAACTGAGAAGGAAAGTAACTTAGCTTACCTCCTGAAGGAGAGACTGACCCCCTGCTAGTATTGGGAAGAAGTAGGCAGCGTAATGGCCCGTGTAAAGAGATGAATGAATCCTAAAGAAAGGAGATTGTGATGAATGGAAAAATCCTGGGTAAAGCAAAGGAAATGCCACTGAAGGAAATCTGACATCTATATCAAAGATCGTACCAAGACCTGCGTCCTAGAATCCTTGGAAGAAGGATCGTCTTGTAAAGACAGGGACTCCTTGGATTCCACGGAAAGCAGAGAAGAAGGCGGAGGATCTAAGTCGCGATCGGATGATTGCCTAAAGCGAACGGTAAGGGAGTTTCAATAATAAGTAGGAGCAGAGAAACAGACACAGGATAACCACTTAGCTGTATGAGGAAAGAAGTGGAAAGGCTGCAGGTACGAGTGCGTACTTACGCCTGCGAAGCGCGGCTGGACTCTGGAAAGAGAGTAGCAACGCGCCGATGTGCAGGTGCTGGATACGGAAGTACTGTTCGCCAGTCTGGGGGCGTGGCTACAGCCTCTTCCTCATGTGGCCCAACGGCTATACCGTAACTTGCCGCAATGGGATTCTCCATGTTGGATGAGTAAAATGGACGCTGTACATCTCGTCCGTTGTCCCAAGGTTCGTGTATTCCACGAGCCATCACACTAGGCACATGCATAATGAGGCAGGGGACACAAGACAGTACAGCCCCTCATTCCCCCATAGTGGACCAGCAGTTCAAAGTCATAAACCTGTCCCGTGTTGCCCACAACTGACGGCCTTCTCAGCTCGGTGACGGCGAAGCCATGAGTTTCCGTGGTGAAGTGGAGTTCGAGCGCCCATCACTCCCATGAAGGAGATATGACGTATATGCATCCCACATCTTAGTGTCCCCCCAGGTGTTCCCCTTCATCACCCCCATCTCAGTTCCATATCTTTACAGTACATGATGTCCCAAGACCATTGGGCAATCGTCGGAGCCACAGCACTACCCCAGCCCATAGCGACCCTCTGCTTGGCCAGGATCAGCAGGAGAGTAACCAACTTCTTAAACCCTTTCGATACCTAGGCAGTGTATCCCAACAAGCCCATCATCGGCTCCGGAGGATACCGCTCGCCCACGATCTGCCCTATCACATCAAACACCCCCCCCAGAACCGGCCAAGCAATGCACAGTCCCACGCCACATGGAAAAACCCTGTGGGTTCATACCCACACCTCTTGCAGGCACCTGTGGGGAAAATAACAATGTAAACACCCTGGAGAGTAATAGTATTGATGTAAAAAATTGTAATGTACAAGCTTAAAATTGGTATTAATAGCCCCCTTCCTCGTGCCCTCACAGCAGTATAGCCACACTTCTTCCGAAACCTCCCTTCCCAACAGCTGCCCCCACTCTACACGCAGAGATTATACAGACAGCGATCTGCCCTCTAGCCCCGCTGCATAAAGCCACCTGACCAACCCTCGATCCAAGTCTCCCTTGACCACACTATCTAACAACTGTGCCACCGGGGGCTGCTTGGGAAAGGTCGGAAAAAGCTGCTTCAGTGCCACCCAGAGCCTGTAATATGTAAAGACATCTAACGCGGACAGAACCCCATTATGTCACAGCTGATCCACAGTGAGGAATGTGCCGTTAGGGAACAAATCTGCAAACTTAACTAGACCCAGCCGTTTAGTCATGGCGATATAACTTGCCTCACTAGTCACAGGTATACCAGGGATAAATATGACCGGGAGCTCCAGCGAGTAAAGTACACTATTTGTGGGTGCATGCTCCAACCGAGACCAGGCCCTACACGTTAACTCCACCATGTTGCGCACCACCCCCGAGCGCATCAGAGACATCAGAATTACCGACCGGAGCAAAGCCGGGGACACAATGGACCGTTCTATCTCTACGTGCCTATGCTCCGCCGCCAATCCATACCAATACCGTAAGTAACTGGCCTGAGCCACCCAGTAATATAATTCAAACTAGGGCAACGCAAGGCCCCCACGACGGACAGGTGCAGTGAGCGTATCCCACGCCACCCGCGCTTGTTTGCCGACCCAGAGAAAGCAAATCACCGCCGATTTGAGGGCCTGAAAGAAACTCTTAAGCACTGGTATGGGAACATTAAGAAACACATACAAAAACCGGGGCAGAATGGCCATCTTGACCACGGAAACCCTCCCATACAGATTGAGTGGAAGGAAAGCCCACCTCTGCTTCGCTTCCTTAGACTGCTGAAGCACCGCCTCATAGTTACTGAGGAAAACCACATCCCTAGATAGAGCCAATGTTACACCCAGATACCGAGTACTGAGCATATCCCATTGAAACCCCCACTCATCTTGAAAATGAACCTGCCCGTCATTCAAAGGAAATATCACCGATTTACCTGGGTTCACCTTCAGCCCAGAGAGCTCCCCAAATTGCTGAACATCTAACATAACCGGATTTAAATTGACCTCAGGGCGGCGCAGGAACAAGACCATGTCATCCGCGTACAGCGAAATAACCACTCTATGGGAAAACAACTGGATCCCGCGATGGAGATGAAGCTCCCTCACTCTCTCAGCCCAAAGCTCTATGGCCAAAGTGAACAACAGAGGAGACAAAGGGCACCCATGGCGCGTCCCCCTTTCGAGCGGGATCCGCGCAGTAACCTGTCCGTTGACCCTCACCCTTGCAACAGGTTTTTCAGATAGAAGGGACACCATAGCCAAGAAGGAGCCCCCGAGACCGGATCTGCGCAAGACCGTAAATAAAAAGGGCCATTCAATAGAATCAAAGGCCTTAGTGGCATCCAATAGGACTGCGACAGCCGGATCTGCACTCGGGAGGGCGGCCATCAATCCAAACATCCGCCTCAAACCAAACAACATCGAACGCCCCGGTATAAAGCCCGCCTGATCTGCCCTCACCAACGTGGACATCAGCAGCGACAAACGGGACGCCAAGATCTTGGCCAAGATTTTATTATCCAAATTTATCAAGGAGATCGGGCGATAAGAAGAGCAATCCCCCTCAGGCTTCCCCGGCTTTAAGAGCACTACCACCAAGGCCTCTCTCAAGGACTCCGGCAATTGACCCGTAAGTACCGCTTCCTGGTATACCCGCAACAAATAGGGAGCTAATTTGTCCGGAAAACACTTATATAACTCGGAGGTGAACTCATCCGGGCCTGGGGACTTCCCATTGGGCAACAACTGTATAGCCTCCCGCACCTCCTCCAGCGACACCGGCCTATACAGCCACTCCCTCTGCTCCTCCGAGCACCATTACAGACAAACTTGATCGAGAAACGCATCAATATCCGCCTGCGCGACTCGGGACTGAGAAGCATACAGGCGGGTATAAAACGTGTGAAACTCATTAAGGATCGCCTCATCCTCAAAGTGATTTGTCCCATCCTCGCCCATGATGACCGCCACCCTGCCTCTCGAGGTATGCATCCACGTGGTCCTAGCTAACAGCCTACCCGGAGCTTGACCCACACCATATCTCAGAGGGCCCGACCTATCCCATAAATACTGGACCTCCCGCTGGGCTAGGGTATGAAACTCCTGAAGACACCGCATTATCTCCCCCTGTTGGGCTCTGAAAGGAACAGGGGCAGCCTCCTGCAACACACGTATCTCCTCCTCCTTCCTCTCCAAATCCCTACAGATATTTTTCAACATGCCGGCCTCCTTGGAGATACACTCCCCCGTATCACGCACTTAAACCCCTCCCACAGAGTACCCACAGAGGACACCAATCCCTCATTCACCTCAAAGTAGCCCTCAATTGCCTTCCACAGTTCCTCCCGAAAAACTACATCCTGAAGCTCAGTCCCCTTAAACCTCCATGGTAATCTCCCCCCAATCCGACCCCTCAAGAGTGCGAGCTAGGGTCCAAACTCCTGACACCTGTCCCAAAAGAGCCTCAGACGCCAGAAAATAATCTAGTCGTGCGGCCGAATTGTGTGGTGCATAACAATGAGTGTACTGGCACACCCCGGGGTTTCACACTCTCCAAACATCCGCCAATCCCCAGACCTGTTGCATGCCCTGAATTTTAACCGAACACCGACTGCGAGAGTGAGAATGGTGCCCAGTGCGATCCAGAGAGGGGTCAAGCACCGCATTGAAGTCCCCGGCCCATAGTACTTCCCCCGAAGATATATCTGCCAATAGCCGCTCAATCTACTGCAGTGAGTCAATCGTATCCTGGTAAGGGCCATAATAACTAATAAACGTATATAACCTCCCCTGAACAAGCCACTGGAGAATAAGCACCCGTCCCTCCCGATCCCTCAATACCTTGACCAGTCGAAATCCCACCGACCTATGCACCAGAATGGCTACCCCCCCCCGGGAAAAGGAGGAGTACGACGAAAAGTATCTGTGGCAATCCCAGCATTTACCAAACTTCGCCTCTGAGTCCACTGTCAGGTTTGTTTCCTGGAGAAAGGCCACTTCTACCCGATGGCGCTGCAGATATTGTAAAAGCTTACGGCATTTCGGTGAATTGTTAAGGCCCCGCACATTCCAGGATAAAAGCCTAAGCGACTCCATCACCAAGCAACCAAAAACACGTCATGTAGACAGCCACCGACCTCCAGCAGCATTGTGTATCTCGTGTCATGACCCCCTTAACCAACAACCAAACATCCTCCCAGCCCCCCACCCCTACCGACAACTCCCCAACTTGTCGGTGCCACCCCTGCACCCTGCCCCCCCAAACACCCACCCAGCTCCCTCCCCCAAAGTGCCAGAGACCCCAATTTTCAGGCACCCCAGACCCCAACAACATAAGCAACCAGATTTCGCGCTAAGGGGATCTACCAGCCTGACCCCCCGGCACCCCACCATTGTTTCACCGACTCTTTCCACAGAACCAGTCCCAAAGATCATGTCAGCGACAATGTAGCAAGTACAACACTTCCCGCCCCCCAAACCAGCCCAATGTAGCGCCTCACTGGCCAGGCTCCTCCAGTAACATATCCAAAAAGGAGGCCGCTTCCCCCGGAGACTGAAAGAACAGCGCCTTGCCCTAATGTTTCACACAAAGCTTTGCCGGGAACAGCATAGCATATTTAATATTTCTGGCTCTCAGCCGCTTCTTCACATCAAAAAAGGTTTTCCGAACAGCCTGCACCTTATCCGGAAAATCCGGGAAGAACCTGATGACATCCCCTTATAAGACACAGTACCCTTCTCCCTTGCCTTCCGAAGAATAGTGTCCCTGTCCCGATAGTTCAGGAGGCGAGCTATCAATGGTCTTGGTGGGGCTCCCAGAACCGGCCTCCTACCACTAGGTATCCTATGAGCCCTCTCTACCACGCACACCGGAGAGAAGCCCTCTCAGCCCAGCGCCTCCCTCAAAATGTCCTCTACCAGGCTTTCCATATTCCTCCGGTCCACCGACTCCGCCAATCCAACAATCCTCGCATTGTGGCTCCTCGACCGCGACTCAAAGTCCTTCTGTTTCTCCCGGAGTTCCTTCAGGACTTTCTGCACCTCTACCATTGCTCCGGACACCGAGTTCGCAGCATCCTCCACCCCGGAAATCCGTTCCTCTGCCTCATCCAGCCTCTCCCCATGCTTATCTAGCCTGACCTGCATATGATCTACCTTGCAGGTCAGGGTGTCCAGCTTCCCATCAAGAGACTGAATCCCGGACTGTAGTTGCAGAAACATAGTCTTGATATCCTGAAGAGCAGAAAGGGAGCTGTCCCAACTGTCAGGGCGCCTTGCTCCGAGGAATCTACCATTGCCCCTCTGAGTTTAGCCTGAGTGGGCACCTCAAGGTGTAGCTTGGCTTGATGCTTCCCACTCTTTCCTGATTTTTACATGGCGGGCAAGGGGGACAGGCGAAAGGGCAAAGGTCCCACAAACAAGAGTGCGCCCGGAACAGAGCACTCCCCCTCACACCGGCAGGCCCCTCCCGGAGCCACCACTGCGCTGGTTGGACCTCTCCGCCACCAGGCCCTCAGCGCCAGGCGGTTGAAGCACCACCAACAAATGTTCTGCAATCCGTGGGCAATAGGTACAATCCAAGCACACAGGTTCACCGAGGGTTAGAGGGCAGCCAGGTCACCCTGCCCGTGCACAGGACCTTCAAGCTCAGGGGAGCTCCCAGGCCCCCACCTAGCTCCCGAGGCCACGTAAGCAGTCTGCACCCCAAACTTGCCCGGAGCTGTTTGTGTGTTTTCGGAGCTCCCATTGCAGCACCAGTCCTCCCTGACATCCACACTTCTCGGCCGCGGGGAGGGATCTCCAAGGGAGCGCGGCCACCTCCCAAGCGACGCCTCCCCAAACTCCTCCACCGCAGAGATCCCGGCCTCGGATCACACCAGCAGCGCTGCGCTGCCGTGCCATAGCTGCGGCCAGGGGAGTCTGCCCAACCAGCAGCGTCACTCCGGCAGATCGCATCCAAGAACGCTCACGTCACCGCCTCCACCCCTCACCGCGAACGCAGCGCACCCATCCGAGTGCCCCGGTGCCCCTTTGAAGGTCCTTGCAGCTCCACCGGCACACGGCGGTCGCCCGCCAGCACAATCCGGGACAAAGCCAACGGCCTCCCGCACGGCAGCCCCGCTTCCTACAGGCCACTCCACTTCTGCACCGCGCCAGAGCATCGGGCGCCAATTAAGACCTGCGCTCCCTCCCACGGGCCAAATCAGTGCCTGCAGGGGCCAAGCAGGTACCGGCACTGACTCACGAGTCCACAGGATTTCGTGCCGGATAGCCGGGGGTGCCGAGGAGCTTCACAGACCTTCGGCCATGTTGGTCGGGCTCTCGAGCGCCCCCCGCACCTCCATTTTGTTTATTTACGAACATCCCAGGATATTTGATGTGTTCTTAGAACAATTTCAACTTGCCTGCGAACAGTACGGACAAGCATAGCATCCTCAGGACACCCCCATTTTGTTTATTGACGAACATCCCTGAACACTTTGTGTTCTTAGAACAGTTTCAACTTGCCTACGAACAGTATGGACAGGTATAGCGTCCTCAGGACACCCCCATTTTGTTTATTGACGAACATCCCTGAACACTTTGTGTTCTTAGAACAGTTTCAACTTGCCTACGAACAGTATGGACAGGTATAGCGTCCTCAGGACACCCCTATTTTGTTTATTTACGAACATCCCAGGACACATGATGTGTTCTTAGAACAATTTCAACTTACCTACGAACCATACGTACAGGTGTAGTGTCCTCAGGACACCCCCATTTCGTTTATTTAGAACATCCCAGGAGACTTGATGTGTTCTTAGAACAGTTTCAACTTGCCAACGAACCATACGGACAGGCGTAGTGTCCTCAGGACACCCCCATTTCGTTTATTTACAAACATTTCTGGACACTCGTATTGTCCGCGGTCAGAACGAACACAACAGGGGTGCCTGCCATCTAAATAAATACAACATTTAGCCCATCTCTTACTCCCCCACCCTCCCCAAACAGTCCTAGACACCAAAACACTTTACTAAATAGTATTTTTCCACCAAGTTTAACCGCGCTGTCCGTGGACGTCCGAGAATCCAAGATGGCGGGCGTTTCCAAAAATCTGACGCACTTCACGCGAACATCAGCGAACACGTTGCATGTCAGCGGATATGATGCAAGCCGATTGGCCAATCAGGACACTGTCCGCGGATCGAACAGGGAAGTGTGTCCACAGAGCGGACATAGATATCACTAATTTTTTGTGACCTACTTTTTGGTCATTTTTTAAAAAACTACTGGACGGATTTTCACCAAATTCGCAAAAGCATGCTTTTGGGACCAAGCCGCTGCTCTTGGTTCAAATTTGGTGAAAATCTGTCCAGCGGTTTGGGCTGTAGGCATGAGCAAAGTTTTTTCCCCATTCAGTCTATGGGAAAAAAAGAAGTTGTGGGACCCCCCCTATAACTTTGCCCCCCCTGGACCAAACCTCACCAAACTTTGCAACACCCCCTGAAATGTTCGTACATACAGAAAATGGGGGTGTTCTGAGGACGTTGTCCGTATTGTTCGCTGGCAAGTTGAATGTGTTCTAAGAGCACTCTCGGTGTCCTGAAATGTTCGAAAATAAACAAAATGGGGGTGTTCTGAGGACATTCTCCGTATTGTGTGCCTGCTTAGCTGTATCCAATGAGGGAATGGCACAGAGAGTGAAGTGGAAATGGTAGAAGGGCTGTCTAAGAGTTACGCGGTCCACGGACAGGGCGTGCTACATCCAGGGTTTTCCAGCAAATTCAGCATGGAAAGAAGACTGTAGGGATCAGACAATCAGATGTTGAGGTTGTGGATTTGTGTTCAAAGAGACTGTGTGTAGTGAAGATGGCAGAAGTGGAGAAAGTCAGGGTGCTGGTGCTTGGAGATATGTTTGTGCATGGTTTACAACAGTATGCTCAATGCAGACATGATGCAAAGAATTTTGATGTTAAAGGAGTGGAGGTGGTGTGGAGCACTGTTCCTGATTGCAATGTACAGGGGATTGTACACGTTTGGGAAGATATGGGCAGGATGAACAGTCCCCATGTGGCAGTTTTGCACTATGGTGCTTTCCATTTGGGCTATGTCAGTGCCCTTACTTTGTTGGCAGATTTGGAACACTTGGTTCAAGCAGTAATGAACATCCTTCCAAATGCCAGAGTAATTTTTTCTGGATTAGTACCTAGGGCAATATGGGACAATAGTTCAGTTTTTTGTTCTCAGCAAAACAATGCTAGGTATGTAATCAACCGAGGCATGTGTGCCTTCATGCTTAGAGCTGGTATGTTCTTCTGTAATAATGAGAATATTGATTCCAGTAATGCTGTTTATTTTAAAGAAGATGGCATCTCCTTATCTTTTATGGGAAATGCCATTCTGTTTTGGAATGTAAGGGTTGCTTTGGAGAAGGTTATGTGTAGATTTTAGGAGTAAAGTAAGAAAAATTAAATAAAAAATACAAAATAACAGGTGTCTGTCAAGCATCTGCAAAAAAACCCCCAAAAAAACGGCTCTTTTCAGAGCCAACCTCAAAGGGGAAATGGGGCACACTATTTAAATTTATATTCACCACGCTCAGATTTTTGATATGTCAGCGGACATGGCGGAAGTCCGCAGATATCGAAATCACTAGCAAGGGGTTCAGTATGTTCTATGTTACATGAATATAAAGTCAGGGCTATTATGGTTAAGTTGTGCTACTAAAAACATATGAAATTCAGTAAAAAAACTTTGTTAAAGGGACGTTATGGTTCAAAGTAAAACCGAAAAACCCCTGAAATTCGCCAGTTATGGTAAGCTAAGCAACCATAACTCGTGCCACCGTGCACTGCTAACACATGGGTTTCATGTGGTGCGGTGGTTGTGGACAAGATGTGTACTTTTGGGTGCATGGTTGCAGGCTGTATGCCATACACCCAAGCATGCACCCAACAGGAAACTTGTAAGCACTGCAGTTATAAGACACTTCACAACCATATATTGAAATGTATGGCCATACACCTACAATTTTAGGCCCTTCGCATAAACAGTGCAGCATTTCAGAGCTACAGAGACACCCCTAGTATTGAACATCAGTCAGGTGGCTGTGGGGAGAGTCTACAGTCATGAGTGCATGGGCGCAGGCCATGCACCCAACAGCACAGTTATATGTAGTGTAGTTACAAGGCACAATGGGTACGATATGGTGTGGTAGTGCATCACTCTGGCGGCTGTGAGGAGGGGCTGCAATCATGGGTGCATGGCCAAAGGCCATGCCTCCAAAAGTACATTTGTTTTTAGTGTACTTATATGCCACAATGGATGTCATATGGTGTGGTAGTACTGGCCAGGATGCAGAGTATTTGAACAAAGTAATAAGCACTGCAGTTGTAAGTAACTATGCATTTTAAATACTGTATACCCATACATTCATAATGCTATGGCCTAACTCACCCCTGTAGCCTGTGGCTACAAACTACTGCTTCATATCACAGCTATTGGTACACTTGTACTATGCAACATCATTAAGATGGTTGTGGGGAGGACGTAGCATTTTGGGAGCATTGTCAAAGGCCATGCTCCCAAAACCAAGTTTGTACATAGTACAATGACAAGGCACAATGGTTCTGAAATGCTGTGGTGTTTCTAGCCAGGACCCAGACTCTTGATTGCTTGCCCAAAGGCCATGCACCCAAGACTGAAGTCATAAGCAGTGGAGTTACAAGTGAATATGGGTGTGGTGTAATGCACTTGTTGTGTAGACGCCCTAGTGTCTTGCCTGCATGGCTACAGACAATGGTCAGAAAAGTAAATTTATAAGTAGCTAATTTACAAGGACCATGGTTTTGATATGCAGAGATGGTTGTGGCTAGGACCTATACTCCTTGTACCTTGGTCAAAGGCGTACATGGTAAGTTACACACCGAAGATGCAAGGACCAGCCTACAGGCACTGCAGCATATTAGTACCATAGATTAGACGTGTAGAATTGCATGTGTAGAAAATGACTGCCAATATACTTACTCCTTACTTTGTTCAGAATCCACATACAAGTTTTAAATGGTTATCGTACTTGGCAGAAGTATCCCTTTTTCCATTTGTGTGATAATAGAAACATGTATGTTAGTCTCTGCATTTTTTGAAAATTAACTACATTGCTTAATAGACAGTTTACCTTTTTTTTTTTACCCTCATAATTAGTTTATAAACTAGTGTACTGTGCATTGCACTCAGTTTCTGTGTTTGTTTTTCTAATCCTTGGGTCTGGGGAAAAAAAAATCCTTGTCGGATAAAAAAAAAACTTCATTTACTATGGTACTAACTACTTCCTTGTTTTCTTTGAGTGTTTCCTTCATCTTTCTGATTAATGTTATGTTTGTTGCCTTCCTGCCGATTTTTACCAACAGTTATACCTGTAGGCGTATTCTAACTGTGCATTTGTTCCTACATATTTGTGATATTCATTTATTTGTGTCGTTGTTATATCCTGTTTCCTTCATCTTTTCCATTAATGTTATGTTTGTTGCCTTTGTGCTGATTTTTAATAACAGTTAGATACCTGTAGGCGTATTCTACCTGTGCATTTGTTCCCAACGATCTGTGATATTCATTTCTTTGTCATTCTTACATCCTCTTGGGTAGTTAGATACCTCTTGGTGTATTCTAACTGTTTGTAGACTTTCACATAATCTTTTTTTTAAATCTTGAAGTACACATTATTTTGTAAATTCTGGCTTTAAGAACATTAAATACGCATTTGTAAGATTAACTGGCAATCTCTGCTTTAGAGTAATGGTGCTATGATTACATTCGAACCATCCACAATTCTTTTTAATGGATGCAGTGTAGTGATCTGCATTGGTTGTAGCTCCTGCATGGTAGATTATACCTACTGTTGTAAAGGTTTTCTTTCCAAGTGACACTTGACCGTGTGTGAATCCAGTCAGTTTGCCGTTGTTTTTGGTGCCATCTGCATTATAACGTAGAAGCATAAGTATTATGTAAGCACTATGCGATTGTATCAGTAAGGTGGAGTGATTGTCTGAATTGCAAATAGTACATAATCTGCCATGGTTTGCATTTTGTACAAGTTGCTGAAATGGAATGCTCTAACAGTTTGGTATGGAAACATACACAAATCACTAATGTGGGATTTCTTCCTGTATCACTTTGCTACAGAGAGTGCATGTATGTTTCCACATGTACGAAATCTGGAAGATTTCATTTACAGGTATGCTTTTGTTTTCCAATACTAATAGTATGTACATTAGAAAGTCTTGTGGATCTTCTTGTGAGTTCATAGTGAATCTCACCATTCCAGCACAGTCGTCCAATTGTTGCCTTACTCCATGAACACTGTATGTGTTGTCAGGATTGCTTGTTGTATTTCTATGCAGCACTACTGTTTGCAAACACAATTGGTCTGTACTGTGGAGGTAAATATTGTTAACAATTGGTGGCAATTGAAATAGAATATTCATTGCTACATTTGCAAAGCAACTTACCCCACTTTCATTTGCAAATTTGAATGGTCCAGCAAGTTCTGTATCTGAGTGCATTTTTTGGAATTTCTGTTGCTTCTTTGCCGACGTCCCTGGTTTACATTCCCTAGTAGGTTCTTCTATGTTTGCGGTAATTGATGAAACTTTAGCTTCTTTTCTTTTCCTTCCAGAATTTTCTGTTGGATTCTGTTGCATTTCTGTTTCATTTAGTTTTCTTTTACCACATTTTACTTTATTTGGAACAGGGCATTGTTTCAGATGAGGAGTGTACAGAGAACGCAATCTATTGTATTCTAGAATGCAAGGAATATCAGCTTTGACTTTACTTGCTTCATAGTTCATTAGCGGAGTTCGGGCAGAGTTCAGTCTGCGGCAGTCCCTGGTGGAGTGTGGTGCGAGGAGCTGCAGCGACTGTGTCTTTCCGGGATCCAAACTATCCCTTTAAGGAAAAAGAAAGTCCAACTGACTATAAAAACCCATCTCGAGCGCGGAGCGCGCGCAGAGTTCAGTCTGCGGCAGTCCCTGGTGGAGTGTGGTGCGAGGAGCTGCAGCGACTGTGTCTTTCCGGGATCCAAACTATCCCTTTAAGGAAAAAGAAAGTCCAACTGACTATAAAAACCCATCTCGAGCGCGGAGCGCGCGCGGAGTTCGGGCAGAGTTCAGTCTGCGGCAGTCCGTGGCTGAACAGAGGCTGGCTGAGGTGGGCGGCTTGGCTGACGGCCACGAGACGGTAAGTGAAGCTAATTCACTAATCCCTTATTATTTTCTTGGATGGCTGAAACCGGCCCTCTGACGCATGCAATGGTCAGGCAAACGCTTCTCCCCAGAGCAAGGTCCGAACACATAGCCACCGCTGCATCTGCCCCTGAGGCAGCTACCGAGAGCAATAGCTACTGTGGTGAAGCCGTGCTTAACCTTGCATCGATGGACCCGGTGGTAACTGCCGGAAATATCAGCCATAGCACTACTTCACCGCCTGTGAGTTCACTAGCCGGACATGACTGGGGGACTCAGTGCAAGCAGAGCAGAGAGAGGCAAACAACGTCCAACACGGAAAACGTGTTAACGGTGACCATTCCAACCATCCTAGCCCCGTCACACGTGCCCTGCAGTAGTGCGATAGTCTCACCTACCTTTGCATGCCCCAAGGTGATCAACTCCCCATGTAGAGGTCCTATAATGGACCATGGAAATTGTAGACCACAGACTACATCGGACCCAGGAACTTCGAGTCTAGAGCTTGGCCGGGTACAAGATGAGTGCCTCAGGCAAAACATCCTTGAGGCACCGAGCAGCCTCAAGACAGGCTGCTCAATAGCCAAGCTCGCCCGCGCTGAACCAACCGCTGAGTCGGTGATTGAGATAAATACTGCGATGTTTCAATCGCCTTTTGACGTCACTGACTCCGAATTGATGGAACTTGAAGTGCCGTTAGAACAAAATGAGTCTAAAAAGCTTAGATTTTTGTATCCACCCGCGAAATCCGACGACTCAGACACCATGGCAGAGCCGTCCAGTGAGGCAAATGATGAGGACAACTTGAAATCAGGCTATCATACAAATGCCGCGGTATCACTTCAGCGGCCTCTGGTACCGGAAACTGAAGCAAATAAGATGAGATGGAGCAGCACGTCCCCATCACGAAGTGCGAATCAGAGTGCACCAAAGACGTGTACAGCAAATAGCGGACGCAAAGCTCCTGACTTCAGCAGCTCCAACTGCCAACAATCGAGGCCCAGTGAATCGGGTCATTTACTGGACCTAGCTGGACGTGAAGCAAGATTGGCGGAACGCCTGAGAGCTGACTTTGAGCAAATGAAGCAACGTCTGTCAGCCAGTTTTGCAAGACCTAACTCCGACCAGACCGACAAGTCGACCTCTAACCCAGATTCGATCGACCTGAGTGAGACGAGTATGGACCAAGAACAGGTCCATAAAAGATCAGGACTCGAGTCGAGCAAAGTGGTGCCAAAGGACATCGTCGAAGCAAATCTGCCCTGTAGCGGCTCTCTATCGACAACGGTAGCTGGCAGGTCCCACTGGCCAGCGAAATCGCCCAAAGAAAAGTCGAGACCGCTGTCAACTCACTCAACTCCAATGCATCAGGCTTTATTGTCTCACACGACAAGTAAGATGTTCGATTCCATGAGATTGGATGCAAATTCTAATAAGACGATGGAAAATCAAAACCAACAGAATGACATGGAGACAACAAAAGACATGGCGGCAGCCCTTAAGTCCAATCTATCGGCTGCAGCGGCCCTACAAATACACAACAATGTGTTAGCCGCAACATCAGTTGCCCTCATTCCCTTCACCAAATTATACGAAAATATACATGAAGCCATCCAATCGAATGGAGGGATGCTCCAGCATATCATGGAAATACTAGCCAACCAGGATCAAACTATTGCCCAGCTTCAAAACAAACTCGACACTGACAAACTTGCCTTGCAGTCAATGCAATTGCAACTACACGAAATCAGGACCAAGGACACGTCGGATGTTAATGCGTTGGTGGCTGCAGCTACGGCATGTCTAAAGCAAACCACCTCCTTGCAACAGCAGTGCAGGCACAGCGATGGCCCGACTAGCAGTCCAATGAAGGTAAATGAACCAGAGAAGGCGATCATGAGTGAAATGGCTAAGACAGGGCCCCCTGCCTCTGCACTTGCTATTCAGACAAACGAGGCCGAGATAGGCCGCCCCTTGTCAGTCGCTCCTGTCCTGCCCACAGCCGTGATTGCTGTTGACCCCACTGGAGGGTCATCGGCGAATCCAGTAGAGAAGCCGTCGACATCTTCAAGTGAGGTAGAACGTCCTCCTGTTGATAACAATCCAAAAAATCTTGACCCAGTTGTATGTAACAACAAAAAAGTGACCTTTGGCATTTTTGACGGGCCTGCCCTATATCTAAACAAGGACAAAGGGATCCCGTCTAACGGACAAAAAACCCGATCGACAACGAATCACCCGAAAAAACAGACCGAAAAGCGAAAGCACTGTGCGGCGCGTCCTCAAACCAGCAGTTCAAAGAAATTTATACGCAATCTGACGACTCCACCAAAGCTGAACTTCTTCTCGAGGAACACAACGGGAACTTCCCCACAGACCTCCAAAGGTACAAAAAGGACAGACAAGGCTGTGCCAGCAGCCGCAGAAGCTAAGGCAAACCCTAACAAACGTCAAAGACTCGACTCTGACGAACTGGCAACTACAACAGGATCAGTATCAATTGACCTATGTGATTTATCCACGTATTCATATGATAACGACACAGAGCAAACACAGAAAAGTGCCTTGAATAGCACCATGAGTAGCTCTGCCTCGAACGTGAATATTTCTGATGTGGACTCGCCATCAACAAATCCATGGGTCGCAAAGAAGATTCTTGCTCAAAATGAGATGGCTCTGGCAAATAAGAAAACCCAATTTTCCATACACGGTCACAAGACATCAAACACGAATGCCAAGCTCCTCCACAAATCCCTGAAGGATGAAAGGCCAAGTCTGGTACATCAGGGCCGCATAAACAAAATAAGGAGTCCAAATCCAAAACTAACAGCTGGGCAGCGAGCAAACGAACAAAAAAAGGACTACAATGAGACCAAAGAGACTCGAATGGATAAAAATGCCAAAATTGCTATCATCAACATCCTCAATGACGATTCTGAGGTAAACTTGAATAGAAGAAATGTCATGCGCCTCCTACACTCGGTGCCTGCTCTAAGAACAGTGTCCTCTGATGACATAGCAATCATTGAATACATATCGGAAGATCATGAGGACCGAGTTTACTTACATATAAAGTCCAACGCTGTCCGAAAAGTCATCTTGGCAGCAAAAGACGACCTACTGCAGCTCGGCTTTGACGTTAGTGAACCTAAGCCCAAACCTGAATGGGTTGCAAGTAAAAACGAGGGAAAGTCTAGCCGTAGGCATGAACTTAGATCGCTCACATTTGAAAAGAAAAAATTCGAATTAAGAAATCACTCGAAAACAGCCCCTAATTCAAATCATTATGGAAGTCAAATCAGGCATAACGTGTCAAATCATTAGCTATCGGCCGTCAAGGAACAAACAGTGTCCTCCCTGATCTCATGGAACACAAGAGGATTTCGACATCTGTTTGATGAATTTCCGATTGAATTGGAAAATAATCTGATAATTTGCCTACAAGAAACGTGGCTAAGGACCCCCCCGGTGAAAGATGGCTACGTGACCCTGCTAAATCCAGCAGGGAAGAATGCATTTGGACGGCCTTTTTCAGGTCTAATAACTATGATCAAAATTGGCCACAACTGGGAGGTGAAAAAAAGTGATAACCCTAACTTATTCATCCAAAGCACGCTAATTGAACATAAAGTTCGCTGTCCACGGCAACACGAGAATATTCTAATAGTTAATGTATACTGGAACCCGGTGATGATCAAGACTAAAAACTTTATAGCTGCAATAACTGCAATCCTGAGTAAAAATCTGCAGGAAATAAGCAACCTTACGGTCATCATATGCGGCGATATGAATTTGTCATGGTTTGACTTGAATGGTGGTCGGTTGAATCGAATGAGCACGCAATGCCAACAAAATCAAACTAGGCGATCTCAATGGGACAACATCATGGAGATTTACGACTGCGACATGATAAATGGACAAGTGTCGGGAGACATACCACAAAATAATACGTGGCATAACTTGGGGTTTGCAAAAACACTAGACTATATCTGGGTGTCCAAACATTCATGGGACCTAATAAAAGATATGCACGTAACACCAACAAAAAATAGCGATCACGAGATAATGGTGATGAATATGAATATAACCTCTGGATGCATGACACAGCAATTAACTTCTACTCTTGAAGTAAACAACGGGAAAAACAGATTACGAATATCGTCCCGTCAGATTTCCATCATCACGAATGAATTGGAGGAAGCAAAGAATGCGTTGAGTAGCAATACAGACTATGTGTCATTTCTACCCTGCCGTCAAGATAGGGCATTATGGAAGACAAACTCTGTTAAAACGCACACTCATACATGGAGCACAAAGCTAAATAATGAAAAAAAGAAGGCTAATAGTGAAATTCGCCAGTTGAAATCGCATGGCGGTCCGAATATGGGTAACTTGATACAAAAACGACGACAAGCTTACCGCAATTGGGTGAAAGCTTTCAAGTACCAGCGGGACCAAGAACGCGGTGAAGCAATGTTGAGCCTGCTGAAATCACATAAATGTAGAGACATCTGGCAGATACTTAATAAATGTTCAACTAATCAAGCCATTAGGATGGCAAACGTGGTGACCGAAGTCGCCTGGAACCAACACTTCAACAAAGTCTTCTTAGGAGACGTTAAAATTGAACCAAATCACCTTGTATCACCGGCTGTAAAGTGGGACTGCTGCGAATCTGCAGATGACATAGCCACTGCAATTGAGAAGTTGAATAACTCGCGTGCTGCAGGACCGGACGGCATCACAAATGTGATGCTTAAAGAAAACAAATTGGCATGGTCGAAACTCATCGAGACACTATTCGCTAACATTGCAGTGACAAGAACAATTCCTGCAAATTGGACAACAGCAATAATTGTCCCAATCTTCAAGAAGGGTGATCGGGCCAATCCAGCTAATTACCGCCCCATCGCCTTGTTGGACACAATTGGCAAGGTGTTTGCAAACTTTCTTCAAAAAAAATTAACAAAGTGGTCAAATGCAACTGGAATCACAGACAACAGACAAACAGGTTTCACGAAAGGTGTGGGAACAGAAATGAATTTAACATTGCTTAACATCTTAAAAATAAATGCTCTGGCAAGAAATACGAATTTATTCCTTGCATTCATAGATCTGCAGCAGGCTTTTGACTGTATCGATCGAGAATTACTGTGGGCGAAACTAGACAACTGGAATTGTCCCCACGACATCCTGCTACCAATCATAGCACTCCATACGGCAACAACAATTCAAATAAGGCTGAATGAAGCTGGCCAGTTATCCGAAAGAATGAAAACTAAAAGAGGAGTAAAGCAGGGTTGCCCGATTGCTGCTTGTTTATTCAAGCTCTTCATTACCGACATTCCCACCGCCCTAGCCGATGTTAGATGCTTTCCTCCTAAAATAAATGGGACACAAATAAATTGCATGACATATGCAGACGATCTTGTTTTGGTTGATACTACGCAGATCGGATTGCAACGACTCCTTCAAAAGTTACATCAGTATATGTCGACTAACAACCTGAAAATAAACACTGCAAAAACAAAAATCATGAGAGTCGGGTCTCACAAAGGGGAGAAGAAACACCCATTTAGCTGGAGAGTAGGAATACATCCAATCGAAGAAGTCACAGAAATCAGATATTTGGGCATCATGGTCAATACCTCGATATGTGAGAAGAGTTGGGTCCGTGATATGGAGCTCCGGATAAAGATCCTAGCAGCACAAGGCTTGCGAATTCACAACCTTTATGGAAAATTCTCTTTGATACCGATCCGGTTGTTTTACTTGCAAAAAGTTATTCCATCTATTACTTACGGAGCCGAATCTGGATGGAACCTTGATCATAAAATCTGGGCGAAAATGGAGGGCTACTTTTGGAAAAGAGTACTAAGGCTACCAAACTGCCTTTCAATTACCGTTATAAGACAAGAACTAGCCTTGAATGACCTTTATACAACCGTGTTATGGAAATCCCTGGCACTATTGAGAAAGACGCTATTAACAAATAAAGAACCTGCATATGAAATCTTAGCAGTCAAAGATATGAGATTTGCTGGAGACGCATACAGGAAATGGTATAAGAAGGCATTTGACATTATGATAGCCGCTAAGATATCTGAAGAAATGCTGCTAAAGTGGCCACAAGTAGCCAAAAGAAAACTAAAAGAATGGTCATGGGCAGGTAACATAGCAAGACTGGAAAGCCAGACAGCTGCACGCAAACTTGGGCCGACTGCTAATAAAATGAACAAGATGCCAAAGTACCTGTCACAGTTTCCTTCGAGGCATCACCGTGATCGGTTTCTGAAAATGAGAATGAACGCGATAAGAACTAAGGAAATCCTACTAATAAGGAAAGACGCTGAGACCAGAGACAATCGGTGCCGATTCTGCAATGAGGACATCGAAACAGTCAAACACTTGTTAGTCGCCTGCCCCAAACTCCGATCCTTAAGATCTGTAAACCTGATCAAATACGCCCCGAGAAATGAGAACATGGAGGATTGGTGGTACCGAATACTGAGTGGGAGCTCTATTCACCTAATATGCTCAGTGATAAACTTCCTCGATGCCATTCAACTGTAAAGATCATGTGAAGGGAGGGGCGGGCTTCTTGAGGCTGTAATGGAATTGTTTTGTAAAAGATGACGTGTCAAAACAAAAAGTTTAATAATAAACTATGTTTATAAAAAAAAAAAAAAAAAAATTAGCAATAGACCGTCAAGTGTACGTAAGCGTGATAATGCTACATAGCTCATTCCGTCCTTAAAGACTGTTTCCTATATCTATCAATGCTTTGTCTAGGGTAAGACCTTGGGATTTATGAATGGTAACTGCATATGCAAGAGTTAGAGAAAATTGCTCTCTACGTAAATACATGTCTTTGAAGAGAAGGAATCGAGCAATTGAGCGCCCTATCCTTTTCACTTCTGAAAGTTTATCAAAGCGAATATTGACAAACTGAATGTTGCTATCACGTGGGTATGATTGAAAGCCAACAACTGTGCCCAGTGCTCCATTAACTAGCCTTTGCTCTATGTCAAGGTTACGTTCAAGCATTACTCTGCAATTTAAGGATAATTTCAATACTTTTTCCAACCCAGCTGTGTTGGAGATTTGATTTTCTAAACTATTTAGTCTTGTTGTGGCTTGCTCACACATGGGTACTGTCATACCATGTACATCTAGTTTATCTTTGGCTCTAATTTCCAGTATTGGTTGCATTTCTTTACTTAATATTGTTTCATTGAATTTGAAACAGCTTGCAAGAGTTGGCATTAAGGCCATACAATTGACATTTTTGTGCGCTATTTGTTCCATAACATTAGTTGCACATGCATTGTCGCTATAAAGTGCATGTATGTGCCGGTTTTTCAATACAAATTGTGCTTCTTGCAATAATACACCAACTCTATTACTTTTTAAGATGTTGGCATAAGTGAGATCTGCAGATTGCTGCATGTTCTCAGTTAATTCTCTATATTGGAAATGTTACCAAAGGTTAACATTACCTATGCTACCAACAGTTTTCTGGCAGAGTTTGTGGCCTAAGGTTTTAAAAATCGGTTCACCTTTCATTGGTGTCAATTGTAGAAGATCTCCAAAAACGATAATGTGTTTCCCTGCAAAGAGCTCTTCGTTGTTACTTTTAAGTACTTCTTGCAATCTGAGATGAATCAAAGCCAACATTAGGTTGGAGACCATGCTCACTTCTACTATTAGTAGCATTTTCATTTGTTTCAATACTCTGTGTAATTCCATTGCAGCTTCTGCAGAAAGTTTGTAGTAGTCTAATTTATTTTGATGCTCTACTGGAAGCAGTAGTAATCGGTGTAAAGTGACACCGCCTATGTTGTAGGCAGCTAGACCTGTGGGGGCCGTAACAACAGCTGACAGTTTGTCGTTTGTCAATTGTTGAAGGAACTTGCTGATGATTTTGATTAAGAATGTTTTCCCTGATCCAGCTTCACCACTGACCTACAGTAGTATAGGTTTGTAATTTTGGCAGGTACATTCTATATTTTTGTGTTGTACATCATGTATAATTTCTTTTGTTACGTCTTCAAAAATGGTGCGCTGATCGTTGTTAAGTTTTGCTTGTTGTACAGTTAAGTCTTCTGTATCTTCTTGATACTGATACATGGTGTTTTCTACTTCTGCCATAGCTACTTTAGCCTCATTTGCTATTAGTGGTTGTCCTAGTGGTTCTTGACTTCCGGTTACAGAAGGTTGACTACTATCGGAAGAGTCCTTATCTAGTTGGGCCTGAAGTTCTTCTTCCTGTTGCTGCTCATTGTGTAACATTGTTTTGTACTGCGTAAAGTTCACATCAGTGATAGCGCTTTCATTTGCTTTGAAAGCATCTTCATAGCAGTCATAGTTATCTAGTATGTCTTCCTCTTTTCTCCATGGTTTGAAAAGTTGTAACAGAGACATGTAATATAGTTCTAGTTGAGGACTTTTTAATTACAATTTTACATGATTAATTAAGCTTCGTTTGTTTAGTTTCACTAAGCTCCCTTCACAATCAGTCACTCTATATCGAGGTTTACTTTCATTGGGTTTTACATTATTTTTGTATGCAAAGTTTTGAGCTATGTGGTATAGACACATGCTTTCCAGAGTGCTACTCCTGTTTGGATAGTATGTGTCCAGTAAATTGTTTTTCAGTATGTCTTGGCTGTTGGGATCATTTCTGGCAATTGTTTCTATGTCCTCATATGATTTTAGCACTCTTTTTCTAGATTTTGCAGGACCATGACTGAGCCATACTATGGTGTCTGATTTTCCATACAAAGCAGTACCGGTTAAACGATCTGCTGCTTCGTAGGTGCCACATTCTCTATTAGAGAGCATTTGTATGCCTAGGCTGTACAATTTCTGTGATAATGTTTTGTCTGATGCTAGGTCATCCCAGAGGTCTTGAAGCTCTGTTTTTTCTGCTTTTGTTAAGTAGGCTGTAATATATTGTGCAACAGCAGTGGAATTGTCTGCAATGTACTGCACATCTATGTTTGCACTCCTTAAGAGGGCAATGATTGCATTGTAATTATTGATATATTTTGATTCTTCCCTTCTTTTTATGTAATATGTGTTCTTAGGTGATTTACCTTTAACACTATGTCAAACTGAAGACATGAAGTTGTTTACTTCACCTGTTTCTGTAACTGGTCTAGTGAAACCAAAGCAGCATTTGGTGTAGTAATTACCTTTGTTTTTGTATTTGCGGTGACAATATTTGACACATTTGTGTCTTTGAAATTGTAAAATCTGCTCATGCAGCTCACTATATGTCTGTTCAGAAGGGATTTCACAAGTGACATATTTTTGGATAAACTGCAAAACAGTGCGGTCACTGTTGTGACCAAATTTCGGTGCACCTTTGATCCATAACAGCATGTGAATATGTGGTTCTCCTCTCACTTGATATTCATTTCTCCAAAAGAAGTGCTGCACTTTTCCAAGGGGAGGAACAGTTTTATTGCAAATAAAGTGTAGCATGGCAATATAAGGATGATGGCAATATCTTGACACATTAACTGGATCTAGAGAGCAAAGTTCTCCAGGTGCTAATATATCTATGTTCTTTTTGTTGCTGTTTGCTATGCGTAGGAACTCATGTAAATCTTCCCATGCATATTCGGCACAGCTTAGCGTAACAAACCAAGTCGGTGGTCCTAGGTTTCTGATCATACAACACACGTCTCCGTGCCATCGGAACCAGTATTCCTTTGTACCACGCATGTTTGCAAACAGATTTGTTATACTTGATTGTAAAACCTCATCTTTTTCCTGTACTTTTTGTATTAACTGCGTAGCTGACCTATTTTGAAAGTGGGTAGCAGATTTAAGAATATGTGCAACTCCATAACATAGTGTTGCTAATTCACTTTCATAGAGTAGGTGGAATATGTATTCCACATTTTGTCTAAATCTGGGATCTTGCAAATACATTTGTAATGAACAGTATTCTGATGCCCCAATCTGAGTGGGTGTATCATCGTATCTTCCACATTTGCCAGTAGGAAATAGCATGGAAAAGCACATGCTTCTATACTTTTTTCCCATATACTCATTGGTGACCCCTTGGTTTGTCACATTTGGTAAGTTTCTAGTGCATTATCTATGCTTTCATTGGAATGCAATGGATGAATTGTGTAATGGTCCAAACAAGTGGATACTTTTGCAGGATCCACAAGTTCCAATTGTCCAGTTTCTGATGGCTCTTGAATTATTTTAGTTGTTTCCCTTAAGCTTTCATCAATATTTATTTCCTTGTAGTACTCATTATTGTCTTTTAGATATTGCAATGCTTGTCTAACTTTGTGTAAATCCACTAATTGTTGCCACATTTTTTTGTCCTTTGTTGGTACTCCATTTACCAAGACTATTAAAGAATGCTGTATTGAATGTTCCACTCCTAGAGTGTGCACGTTTTCCGTTAGATCTAATGGCAAATAAACTACTTTGCCACAAATGCCTTTCACCAATTCAGAGGAAGGGAATTTTGCTGTTTTTGGATGAAGGCGTATAATTGCTTGAAATGGGTAAACTTTTTGAATTATTATGCTCTCATACAAATTGAGCTGCTGCAGGATTTTTGGTAATGGAAACAATTCCAAATTATTTGTAATAGCACGTGAAGGAGTGTGGTTGTTGTCTAATTTTGTAGTACAGTAACTGCAACATATTAGACATTCAGTTAGTTCATATTTGTTTTCTGCTAAAAGGTAGAGAGCTAATTCAAACCATTTAGAATCTTCATTGTCTTCTATTCTGTATGCTATGTCCACATATTTGGTGTTCCTTTTGTAAAACGTTGTGCGGCAACACACACACACACATGGTTTGGTACTTCAGCCGATGACCTTTTAAATTTTACTATTTCTTTTCTGTATGTGTGTAGTAGAAGGTTGCTATGTGCAAATTGTTGCTGCTATGTTCTAAAACTGTTGCATTTTGTAAATGGCTCTCACTTCCAAAATACTTTCTCTGAATACGGTCAATTTCTTCTTGTAAGTATTTGGGTGTACCATGCAGAAGAGTGGTATTTAAGTTGCCTAATTCTGAAGCTGGACTTTTTGCATAGTATATTTTATAGACTAGATTTCTTACATTGGAATGATGCATTGATATCCTTTTGATTTCATGAAAGGTGCTTTTGCAAATAGGCCCAAAAATGCAGGCTAATGAATGTCCTTTTAGTCATGTGTATTTCCGCACTGGACAAATACCCATATTTTGTAGCAGTTTCATTTTACTTTTCTCTTTACCTTTTACATATTGATTAAGGACCTAACATAAAGATTTGAATGCTTTGTTTGGAATGGTACAGATTGATGTGCACGGCCATTTGTATACTGCACGGTGTGGTTCTGCTGAATCGAGAGGTATTTCTGAGTTTTCAGGGAATATATTTGTAAGCATTGTTTCTTGTTCCATGATGGTAGTATTGATTTCTCATACCCTCATCCACTGTTATGGATGGAAATTGTGTTTGTTTGATTTTGTTTGTATGCTTCTTCATTAAAATATGGTTCCGTGGTTGTTGTGTGACTCCATTCACCACCACAAACATGTAAGAAATTATTTTTGTTCACATTTCGTTTATTGCTTAGTTTCTTTTGTAGTTTAGTACTTAGTTTTGTTAGTGCTTTCATCCTATTTAACACTAATATAAACAACTTCCTTTTGAGAAGGATTGCACTGTCCACAAGACCTTGTAGGATTAACTTTCTACGGTAGGTTTTAAGGGGTGGGGATGATTTCGGTCCTCTTCTTTGTAGATTCTGAAGGACTCTATGACGAAACATTTTTGATAAAATACTTTTTTTACTATGCATTCTTGTTACACTATCAGGATTATTAGGAGCATTGTTAGCTGTACTGGTAGTCCTTTGTTTGGCAACATTTTTGTGTTTTGTGACACATTTTGATCGAGGAGGTAAGGTTTTGGTAGTTGAGACTTCCTTTGCTTTGGTAACCAACTGCATTAGCTGGTTTGTTCTCACATTCTATACAAACTCTACAACAGGTGGATGCTTACATTGGGCACTTTTATTTTTATTTACTCTACTTTTGCATTCCTTTCTATGGAGTTGCTTTTTGGTAGGCATTCTTTGGTATCTGTTGCAAAAAAAGGTATACTTTGGTCTGTTGTCCAATGTCTGTGTGCATGAGTCTGATGGGGAAGGTCTTTGTCATGGTGTGTCGATGTGCATTGGACTTGTGCAATGATTTGGTAAGGCTACTTTATTGTTTCTATACTACTACAATGTGCTACAGATGAGAGTACAAAGTGGCCTACTTGTGACAAAAACCATTATTAATGAGCAGAATGCCATAAACTTGCAACATCAACGTCTTTTCTAAATCTAACCTAAGGATTATGTATGTTATTTGAGTTCCAAACCCACAGGGATTTGGGAGCCATTCTGCCTGTTATTCTTTCTTCAATAAATGGATATTTGTAGGTAGAATGGTTTAGAAATCAATTTTTGCTTTGGCTCCCAAAATAAACAAATAACCCACACAGCCTCTTTGAGGAGTAGTTACAATATAAAGGTAGTACTGTACTTACTTTTTTCGAAAAGTAACCAGATTTCTTCGGGTATGTCATCTGCAGTGTAGATGCTGTTGATTCTCAGGAGAGTAGTCTTCACTGTGGTGCAAAAAATCAAAATCAATTACTTAGTGTGTTTACAGCGGTGATGATACTGCACACATTAATTGTGCGTCTTTCGTCACAGCATTCTACTTTCATATTTCAATCCAGTGCATGTGTGCATTTCACTTCACTCTGTGCAGTCTTTCCATGGCATTTGCAATAGGGTACTTGAAAGTCCTTCAAAATTGCTAACAATTTTAAGTTTATGGAAAAGCCTTGTTTTTACATGGTGTACTATGTATAGGCGAGAGGTTTGTAAGCGATAGGGCACAGTAGTAGATGGGGAAACATGTTCTACTTGCAAATTAAAAGCACAATGCTGAAAAATCGGGAGACCCTCAGAGGGAGATGTCACCACAGCAATCAAGAGCACTTACTTTTCTCACACGATTACATTGCAAGTAGCATTACTGTAGCCTGTACAAAGTACACAACTCCGACATTTTCTCATGCAAAATTGAGTTCTGCCCTAAATAGGCATGCTTGCAACGTATGTATAGGTTATGCGGAAGACAGTGAGCAGTTGTGCGGTTTGTCAATCATAAATCGGACATCTTGCACTTAAAAGAGGGAACGTTGGTATGTATTGCCTGTGCACATTTAGCGCCATTAATTTGTCTAAATTAAATCATAAGGGTTGCACATGTTCTCTGATTACAATATACATACCTGTATTATATACTCATGCATGTGCGCATGCATGGAGCTGTACGTAGAAATTTGCAATACTTGCCCAGTAGCTTATGAAGTAGGTGCTTTGCAATGATATGCGACTTCCATTCACAATCATCGACAGTCGTTTTGAAGTGCGAAATGTTGATGACAGGAGTTAGAATTAGCGATGTTCAATGTGATTGGTGGATGGTTGTGTGACTGCTTAGTTGTGTCCAATGAAGGACTCGACTTGCTACCGCTGTGGAAAGGGTGGAAGGACTAGGTAAGAGTTACATGCCGCACGTAAGCAACGCTTGTCCGCAGGTAGGGCATGTCACATACGGGTTTCTACAGCAAATCCTTCATGGAAAGGGGACTGTAGGCATCAGCCAATCTGATGTTCACATTACTCTTTTGTGTGGAAAGACGGTGCGTACAGTGAAGATGGCAGAGGTGCAGTGGGTCAGGGTTTTGGTGATTGGAGACATTTTTGTGCATGGATTACAAAACTATGCCGAGAGTAGGCATGTGGCACACCATTTCGATGTCAGAGGAGTAGAGGTGGTGTGGAGCGCTGACACTGATGGCAATGCTGCGGCAATTCTGCAAGTTTGCAGAGACATGATTACAATGACCACTCCTCATGTGGTAATTTTGCACTATGGTGCTTCCCATTTGGGATACGTGAGTTCACATGCTTTGTTGGCTGATTTGGCACAGTTGGTTGAAGCACTCATGACCATCTTCCCAACAACGAAAGTCATTTTTTCTGCTTTGCTGCCTCGAATAAAATGGGACAACAATTCTGTTTTCTGTCCAGACGAAAGTATTGGGAGGTGTATCATCAATCTCAGCATGCGTGCATTCATGATACGAGCTGGTATGTTTTTCTGCAGCCACGATAACATTGCTTCAAGCAATGCGTTTTACTTCGAAGCAGATGGTGTTGCACTATCTCCTTTGGGAAATACAATGTTCTTTTGGAACATAATGCTTGCTTTAGAGAAGGTTCTGTAATGGTTGTAGGAGTAAAGCAAGGACAAAAAATACAAATAAAATAAATAAAATAACAGATGTCTGTACGGTATCGGGCCAAAAATTTAAAAAAACAGCTCTTTTCAGAGCCCATCTTAAAGGGGAAAAAGGGGAATGACACTTTAATGTACCATCGTCACGCTCTGATCCTATACATGTCCGCGTACATGGCGGTACTTCGCAGTCAGGGCGTATCATCAACGGGGATTCAGGGGTGGAGACGCATGCAAATGAGAATGAGCGGATCTAGGGATTGGTCCATAGAGTTCAGTAGGTGTGTTCTGAACTGCACACTTTAGTAAGACCGTCTTCTCCCTGACAGGACACCACACAGCCATGGCTTTCCATGCTCGAAAACAGATTATCTGGATTTTGGGAGACTCATGGATATATTGGTTGAAGGTGCATGCAGAAAGCTGCAGTTTATCTGCAGATCTCGGATTTCCTCATCTGGAGGTGCACTGGCATGGCGTGCGTGGCATGAGTTGGCTGGACTTGGTACCTCTCTGTGCTCTGTTACTTTACTGACAGAGCGTCCTCCAGATATACTTATCATTCACTGCGGAGGAAACAGTGTGGGCCATGTCTCTGGAATTTCTTTGCAATTTGCAAAAAAGGAAGGACTTGCGAAGTTCATGAACATGTTTCCAAATTGTCACATACTTTTTTCCCATATTGCACAAAGACAAATATGGCTGCGTTCTTCTGCTTTTGGTCCACAAATGGAGAAAGCGAGACGCAATGTGAATGAGGCTCTTTGTGCCTTTTTAAGAGATTTTGGCATGTCCTCCTTCCACAATGAAAACATTTTGTTTCGCAGTTCTTTCATTTTCTGCAGAGATGGAGTCCACCTCACATATTCTGGCAATCAGATTTTTCTTCGCAATGTACAAAATGCAATGCAACCTCTTCTGAATTCACACTAACCTATCTGACAATCCGTTTTCTCCAATCCACTGTTTTTGACCCACACACCACACCACCGAAAGGCTCTTTTCAGAGCCACCACTTACTCCCAGCATCCACTTCATTGTGTTTGCTCCGCTTGCGCCCTCCCTTTTTCCCCTGCGACTGTCCACAAAATTTTCCACCACTCCGCAGGGGTTTACGACTGGCACTTCATAGTTCTATCTTTAAACTGAGAAAGGCGGCTCTGAAAAGAGCCTTTGCAGTAATTTTTGTTGTTTTCACGTTTATTGCTTCACAGCACACGACACACTAGGAGAAGAGGCCAAAGGAGGGTAAGGAAGGGACACCAGCCATGGGGATAAGAAAGGGCAAGTGAACAGAGAAAGATATAGGGTGAGCTTTATTTATTTAGGTAAGGAGCAGATCTTCTGGTGCTCTGTGACCGTAGCCTCAAAATCACTTCGAAAACTCTCCCCCGTGCAGAGTACTGCGTCACAATAATTACACACTATTGTCACCTTTGAAAGGTAAGGGTCAACAGCATTGCAAATGGCTTGTGAGGCAGCTGGAAGGAGGCGCTCCCCCACAGGAGTGTCTGTTGTGGTGGGAGGATCGGACACAGAGGATGCTGTGGAGGAACTCAAGTGACTACGCTCTTCACATGGCACCACTTTGGGAATGTCCGCAGTGTGGAACGAAGTGAGGTGTCGCTTCATACCATCGTACCAAACCTGTACGAACCAACTCTCCCGCGACTCAGCACCAGCTCGCACTGTTTACACTTCACCAGGTTCGCACATGCTTTTGGTACGTTCCCATAAACGGAAAACAACCGCCACACCCACGACTCCCGGCAAGTGCTCCTACTGCTGAGTTCCTCCACTTCATTCTGTTCCTCTTCTTCTTCCTCGCTCTCTACATCCTCACCCATATATCTCTCTGCAGGCTCTTGGGGAGGTGGTGGTGGTGGTGGCAGGTTTGGGGGTGGTGCAGAGGCTAATGAACCAACAGCAGCCATGGAAGCCATACCAATTAGTTTCCTTTTGGTCACATCAGTAAAGGCACTACACCTTAATCTGCTATAGCTAGAAGGAGAATGAAGATGAGCTCGGGGGTGTGGCCATTTGTAGAGGCGGAGGGGTGTGCCTCGTGACCGTCTTCATCACTGAAAAGCGGTACAAAAATTTTACGCATCAAGTCCTCAGGTCAACTATTGTCTGGGATATGTGAAATTATATTTTTACACTCTAAAATACTTTGCCTTTTGTCTATAATTTCTTTTGGACTGTTGCGGAAGCACACAAACTGTGCAAATTAGTCCACACACTCAGAGTTGGTGCGGTCACATGATGATGTCCCGAACACATTCACGCCAGAAATGGGAGTCCGCTGGATAGCAAATGCAGAGTACCAAACGTGCGCAAGCGCGCAAGTGTCCTACGGACAGTGTTCGGGTTCTCAAACAATTTCAAAGTTTGACACAACTGAAACGGTCAGTTAGGGACAGGCGCGATGTTCGCTATACTTACAGTTGTACTGCGCATGTGCATACATGATATGTTCACTGTACGGACAGTTCCAGTGTCCTTAGGACAACTCCATTTTGTTTGCCTATGAACTTGCTGGCCACCACGCCTGTTCTACGGACGGCACCATTTTGGCTGCACCTGATAAGTATAGGTATACTGTCCTTCACACACTCCCATTTTGCTTATTTACAGCCATCCCGGACATCTGGTGTGTTCTACGAACATGTTTCATCTCGTTTACAAGCGGTACGGCGAGGTATAATGTTCTTAGGATGCCCCTTTCTGTTTATGTGCGCACAACTTCAACCGATAGTGCGGTCAAACTTCAAGTCCTTCTTACTTGACATTAGTAAGGGTAGGTGTACTGCCTTTACAGCACCCACATTCCATTCCTAATGGATAGTTCCAACAGGCGCGCTGTTCGTGAAAATTTTACCTCTTTTAAAAAAAAAATAATTCCTCACTCTCTTTCACTACAACTATTGTACCAAAAACATTCCAAACACACACACACACACACACACACACACTTCAGTCCAAAGAAATAGCGGCGGAAGCGGACACTGATACAAATATGGGGGAATTAGGATTCAACACGGGCTGGTTATGAGGAGAGGATTTTTGCGAGGGGAAGAAGGGATGGATATTTTTCGTCAAAATGTCTATTTTCATCTTCAAGGTTTGGGGTTGGTTCACTAGGGAATGGAGAAGCGGGGCAGGTACAGGTGGGGCATTGTTAACAAACTTTTCCTCTCACACAGTCCTCCACAAACTCCCGTAAACTTTTAAAATTCACGTTCAATATGTCCATTTTCTGCTCAATCCTTTTTATCCTATCTTCTTCTATTTCGTTTGTTGCCCTTTCTTCTTTTCTTTCCTGGTCTGTTAAAAAAAATATACATTTGTTAAATGCCTATAAAATACTGGTCATTATTTTGCATATGCAGAGCAATGTGTACCATTATTGTCGCTGTCTTCAGACATTTCCCCATGTGGAAAATACTCCTCCAGCCACTCCAAAGTACTAGCTGTTTCTGAGTTAAAAGAACAGAAAGAAATTATTATTTCTGCACCACATACCAAAAAAAAACACACACATACAAAAAAAATGGCCTCCACTCACACTTTTGATGTAATGTCCCTTCTTCCTACTGCGTCCGTCCACTGTTGTTCCAGGCTGCCGACTTTCTGTGAAGTGATTACGATGGAGGCATCCTTTTTTTTTTCATGGTACCATCCATTTCATTCTAAAGGCTTATTAAATGTTTCCTTTTCTTTTCACATCTTCAGGTTTCCATATTTACTTATTACTACTTGCAATATCTTTATGTCCTTTTTGTACGTTGTGCACTTTTTGTGTAAGACGATAGTACATTTTCAGATACCCCCCGCCTCTTTGGGTAATGTTGATCCTATCCGCCTCCGTCCGCAAACAGGCGCTCAGTCCGTCCCTTTCTATTATCAATAGGGAGGGGGTTCTGTATGTTCTATGTTAAATGTATATCAAGTACGTACATTATGCTACATATCTCCCAAAATCACATCATCACAGTGTACATTCCACATAACACCTTCTTTGACACATTGTCATGATTAAGTTCCCATTCCAAAATCCTGTACAATTCACTACAAAAAAACGTTGTTGAGGGGACGTCATGGTTAAGTTGCCCTCCCAAAAACCTGTAAAATTCACTACAATAAAAACTTTGTTGAGGGGATGTTATGGTTAAGTTGCCCTACCAAAAACCTGTGCAGTTCACTAAAAAAATAATTTCTACTTCCCCTTTCTGGTTCAAATTAATACCGAAAAACCCCTGAAATTCGACAGTTATGGCAACCTAAGCCTGCCACCGCCCCTGTGCACTGCTACCACTAACACCCAGACCATGAAAGATGTCAACTCAAATGTCACTGATGACATCACTGATGACATCACATGAATAGTCCCTTTGTTTTCTTTCCCTGTCATATATATATATATATATGTACATTCAGTAAAAAAAACTTTCTTAAAGGAATGTTATACTTCACAGTGAAACCAAAAAACACTGCTGATTCCCCCATTATGGTAAGCTAAGCAACCATAACTCGCACCATCTACGTGCATTGCTAAGACTAACTCCCAGGACATCAAAGATGACATCACAAACATCATTGATGACATCACTGATGACATTACATGTGAAAAGAATGTTGAGGCAAAGTCCTTACCTACAAGGGGTGCTTTGTATTATGTTGGGAGCAAGATGTCAGGGGTGACTGTGTAATGCTAAACATGTAATAACTAGCTAACAAATCATGACTTAATACACACTTGTGCTAGTACAAACAATGCATATGAAGACCCAATGCATATAAATGAGAGGCAAATACTGGGAAACTGAAGTAAGGAAGAAAGAAACAGCATCATGAGAACGTTTATCTTCCTGTAGACAAATTAATTGTGTGTTTGAGGCCTGCTATTACCCCATGATTGTGCATCATGATCTGCGACCAGACCCTAAGGAAAGTACTTTAAGAAGTCACGACAAGGGTAACGTTTAGATATACAGCACCTTCTCAATTTTTATATTGTGATTGTCAGTGAATAAAACCACCAGGGCTACATTTTTCAATGCACAAAATTATGTGAGGCAGACATGTGATGTCATGAGCGATGTCATCAATGATGTTTGTAATGTCATCTTTGATGACAATTTATCAACTGAATGATGTTGACCACTTTTCTTCTGTCTTCCTGTAGGCAACAGGTGATATTTAATCTACAATTTCAAAGGCACCATGCCAAGACGGGAGGACCCTCTGCTCCTTGGCCTGATTCCTTTGAAAAATGTACAGGTAATCCTTGTCACCTACTTCATATTCTTTCTTAGTGGTCTTTAGAACATAATAGGTCTTTATTTTTTTATTTAAAAGATTTTTTTTAGTACACAAGGTACTTTAACAAATTATTCTCAGAGTCACCATAGCAGTATGCTATCACAAACAAAGTAAAACAAGATTTTTCACAAATTCAAATCATTACCACACATGAGAATATGAATATATATAAAGCAATTCAAGTCATTAACAACACACTTATGGGTACCAGCACATATATTTCATAGATCAGCTTAACTGGAGATTCCCAAGCCCAGCTCTCTTGGTCCTAGGGTTCCCATAGTATTGATCTCTATTACCATTCTTACTGACCTAGAGAGAGGGAATCTGTGTCCCTTCCCTTCCACCACCCCACTTCAGCGCCCAAGGCCTGACCCTCTGGGTAAAACAGGATATACCCCATATCCTAGAGAGACTCTGCCTCACGGAGGGCCCCTTGCATCACCTCCTCCAGGTTTGAAAAAATGTTAATCTAGAACTTAATAAAGGGGGTGAAACTAGCAAATCTCTCTTTCAATACCCTCGTACAATGCATCACTAGATGGTGCAGCAACTCCTGATCCCCTCCACACAATCTACATTGTCTAAGCTCCACAGGAAGCCCCAAATTGGGTCCTACCACATTCAGAGCGGGCAAACAGTCCAATCTGAAATTCAGATACCAATCTCAGTACTTTGCTGAGGGGAATTATTTTAAGTATAGTCTGAACTCTCTTGGGGGAAGTACCACATTTCCTGACCCACATATCTCTTTAAACGGCCCACGTCTTGCAACTCTGTTATCCTGTCCTATTTCTTGACCCTAGATTTTAATACGTCAGCAGAAACTGGGCCCTTCAAATACAACTGTACCATAAAATCCTTGCATCTCTTCCTTAATTTTTGTAACAATGGGTTTGATCCATTTCACATGGTAATTTTCAAGTAATAGTTGATGTGTGGGCGTTCCGCTCTTACCAGTTTGAAATATAGGGAGAGACATTGCTTCATTACTTCGGCCCACGACTAGCCTGCTGTTTCCATAACTGTGGAAGATCCACGTTATCAAAGGCAACAGAGAGATTTATGTCTGCAACGTACAGATTGGTCAGTCCCTTGATGTTGACTTTCAGAGGCAGGCGTGAAGGACTAACCCACTCTGCAGGGTTACCACCCCCTTCTGAACCCAGTTTGGAGTGGGTGTGGGCAACTGTTTGCCTCTGCCCAGGACCTCAATTCCCGCAATACGATTGTGGCAAAAACCTTGGAAGAAGTATCCATCAATGAGATCGGTTGGTAGCTCCCCGGAAGCGCCCACTCTCCCTTTTTAAAGATCAGGATCAAGATTGTGCAATGCCAATAATCTGGACACTTGCCATGTCTGGCTATATGGTCAAATAGGTGTCCCAGGATGTCAGACTTTAAGACCTTGTTTGTCACCCTGTCTGGGCGACTTGACCATGAATTTTTGAGGTTGACGATGATGAATTCCTGGTTGTAACGCTCACCTGACTCCCACGGAGGCGCTGGCCTGGTTCGCGCTGCTGTGACCTCTTCTAAGGTGATGCGCAGGGTTCGGAAGACGGACTGGACCGGGCCCCCAAATCTGGCTTGTTTGGCTCGCAGAAGTATCCTTCTGTAGGCGAAAATAGGAGATTAACTGTCTGTGGGGTAATGCAATTAGCCTCCCACTTTCCCCTCTCACCCTCCTCGAAACCCTTCTGTGATTCCTTGTAGCGTCTCACCTTAGGGTCTGGAAGGACGAGCTCTCCATCCTGCTTCTGATGCAGGGGCGCGTTGGTATCCAGTTACTTCACTGGATTTTCGGATTGGTGAGAACCAAACTTCCTTGGCTTCCAGGTAAGTTTTTTGATAAGAGGTTCCCCTTGTGTCCATGCATTAATGTACTAATGCTAGTGTCTTTTTCCCCATAGGGGCCGGGGTACGGAATGCCAGGGAACAGGCACCGACCCGAGATGAGAGGTGAAATCCTTGTAGAAATCAGGTAAGTCTTTAATGAGCGTTTTTTGGTAATGTCTTTTCATTCGCTCATTAACGCTGATGTCTCTTTTTCCCCTTAGGGGCCGGGGTCCGGAAATGCCAGGATGCGGAGCGGACCCGAAATGAAGAGGGAATGAATCAACAGGTAAGTCTTAACATGGAGAATTAGCTTTCCTTATTCCATTCTCTCTCTCAACCTTTTGTTCTGGTCTTTTCCTCCCTCGGCGCTGGGGCGTGACTGCGAATCCGGATAATCGCTGCTGAACATGGAGGCTCCCTGTAAAGGTGAGTGGAATGCGGCGCTGCAGCGATCGACGCGATGAGCTTTTAAATAAAAGTCTTCCTTTTCAGGATTGTCGGCGAGATGTCTCCGGGATGCGGATTTAGCAGATAAGGACTTTTCCTTCTTCTGTTCTCTTCTTCTCTTCCTTTGCAGGTGATCCAGGATGCTGGCAGGCGTGGCAGAAGTCAGGATGCAGGAGCAGACACGGTGAGCGTCCAGCTGCTAGATGCAGAACAACGCGAAGCACGTGTGGCTGTTCGGGGGGGTTTAAATAGCCTTGGAAGAAGTTCCAGGTATGCATCCTTCCTCCAATCAGGTATGTATCCTTCCCCGACCACGCCCGGATGGTAAATTAGTCCCACAGGTAAAGTAGTTCCTTTCAGGCCTCAAGGAGGCCGGGATCCTGCAGCATGGTCTGCATCAGGTAAGTGCACCCAAGCACTTCCATAATGAGCCTGGCGCCTATGGCGCCAGGACTGATGTCTTTTATGAGCCTGGCGCCATAGGCGCCAGGACACTGTCCAAAGGGCCCCTATATGGGGTTGCTGGGTCCTTCCTTGGGGACTGGATGTCCGCTTTCGGGGATGCAGGGCTTGAACCGGCTCCCCGGGAGCGGGCATCATGACACTGGTCCCCTCTGTCAAAATCAATGTTCCAGACAGGGTGTGGGGATACTTCCAATGGGTCCCCTCCGAGCTCTTCCCTGCCCCTGCTAAACTTAAAAAAATAACCCTGTCTTCCTCAGCCACCCCTGTGGTAAGAAGTGGGGACTGCTGTCTGTTCTTGGAATTAAGAGTCCACCAAATGCCACAAGTATCTTTTTTCGCAAGCTTTGCCAGCAAACCCTGGTTATTTGTGATGTATTTCTGCATTTTCCTATGTCTACACCAGAGTCTGTATTTTTGCTTTGTGTTAGTTTCCTTAATGCAGGCTACCTTGTTGTTCATGTGAGGTTTTTTAACTGACCTTAGTTCTCTTTGTAGGCAATGTTTTCTTTCTGCGACCTCGCTATCAAAAGGGCACCCTGCTACCTAGGTTGCTAAGTACGATGGGAAAAGTGTCTGGTGCAGCTGCCCCCTTCTATCTTTCTTACTAAATTCTACCACCACCAAGAGAGCCTATGGTTGCTGTTATTCGCATTGGAACTGCTCTGGGCCAATCTTCCCCCTCCCCAATCATAATTGGCCTATTGCCCATGAATTCCAGTTTATCCAGAGTCAATGTTACTAATAGCGACAACATGATATGGGAGTGGTCGCTCCTCGAGGTTTTCAAGATCTGTAGTTCTCTCAGCCTCCCTATGTCAATATTTTTCATGAATATATAGTCTATTGGTGATGATGTGAAGGAATTGGCCCAAGTTGGAATATACTTGGATGTCTTGTTTCCGATCAGATTAGATTGGGTAAAGCCCCATCTTGACATGAAGAGAGACCACTCCCTACCCATGTAGGTCCTTCTAGAGATCCCTACGATTTGGCTGCTAGATACCCTTACTTCAAGTTCCACAAACTCATCCGCTGTTACTGTGCACGTACAATTGAAATCTCCCCCCAGAATAATAGGGCCGACCCCTTCTTTTTGCCATTTATACAGGGCACTTTCAATCTCATTCAGCAGTATATCCAAGTTGTGAGTTAGAGGATTAAAGTAAATGTTGATAAGGAGAGACTGGGCCACATTGTCATGACTGGTCTCCACAACTTTAGCGATCAGGCATCCCTCCCTCATGGTTTTCAGGTGGAGGATGCTCCTTCTGCTTGTGATATTAACAGCCACCAGGAGCCCACCCCCCCACTGGATGCCCTTCACTGCCCTTCTTGGCATGGATTTCAAGCGTGGTATAACCATCAAACGAGGGAGTGGCCCTTAGCCAGGTGTCTTGTTGAATGGTTATGTCGGCTCCCTTAAAAGTAATATTGAGGTCTGCATTTAGAAAGGAATTGTAGCCTCTCGAGTTCTAGGAGCAGATGAGAACCCCTGATTCCTTAGAAGCCTGTTTGTGGTCTTGTGCGAACAGAGGGCGAGCTGGAGAGCCATTCCCACCCTGAGGCTCAGCCTTCTTGGTCGTCCAGCATCTGCTGATCAGGATCGAAGTAGCTATGAACGGTCAGGTTTGCCCTCCCCTGGTTACCGCCTACCACCCCTGTCGAGGGTAGTAGGTCTCAAACCCATTTAGCAGAAGATCTTCTTGGCACTCACTGACCAAGGTTTCCATGAGTTTGGAGTGAAAGAATACTGCGCATTTCCCCAGCTGCTTGCAATCGAATAAGTGCACAAATTGAATGCCGGTCGAGGAAATATCCTTTAAGAAGGGAATTGATGCTAGAAGAGCAAGGATGCCTCGTCAATTCAGAGGGATGTTCTCATCTTCTTCAAAGATTGATTAAAAAATGATTGGCTATGTGGCCTGGTTTTGATGATGGTCAACATGTGCACTAGTGACTGTTGCCTTTTGGGGACCAGAGTCTCGCTCTGTAGTTGAGTTTGGTTTATCATTTAGATTGCCTTTAGAACTATTCTATCTATGGGGCCAGCATGACAGTTTGCTACTTTCGCCGGGTCTAGGCTGGAATCGCTTGTCATAGGTATGATGGCCGGCGCCATGCCCATGATGGCTGTAATGATTTTTTGGCACTTATCCAACCAATGGTTTAATTCCATTTTTGCTTGCCTTCTTGTCATCCTTCGCTGACATTCCTGGAGGTCTTGACGAGGTCCCCTCATTTCTAGAATCATCAAGGATCTCAATGGGCCTGCTCGACCCCCCCTCTGTAATTGAATCATTGTTAATCCAGTGTTATTTCACGGTCTTTATACCTTCAGCCGACTTTTCTAAATTGCACTGAGCATATGCTTCCTAAAATTTTCAATGTACTCTTGAGTGGTATGTATTTATCAGTGTCTGCTCTTGAGTTCTATAGAGCAGATGCTGCGGTAACAAAAAAATGTCCAGTCATGAGCTCAAATGGAGACATCTTTGTTGCAGAAGATGGTGTACATGTAATAGCCATCAGGAGAAGCAGTAATCGGATGCCCCAACTGGGTCCAGAGATTGCCACGAAGTTCTTTAAGATACTCACAATTCTTTTGTTGTAGCTCTTTACTCCCCCGCTTGAGGCCAGGCGGTAGGCAATGTGGAGTTTTCTTTTTACCCTTCAATCTCCCACATCTTCGCAATCACCTCACTTGTAAAATGGCTTCATGGTCTGACTCAATCTTTTGTGGGAGGCAGAAACGAAAGAAGATGTGGTTGATCATTAGTGCAGCAGCTGTCTCCACCTAACAATTTGTGGCGGGAAGCCATTCCACCCACTATGTGAACAAGCATGTTGCAGTCAACATGTACCTGTTTCCTCTAGAGGAGTGAATTACTGGAACGATGAAATTGACTTGCAAATATGACCAAGGCAGTTTCATTGCCCTTTTTTGTAGGGGAGCTCTGTGTGTGAGTGAACTAGGTTGAAATTAAGCACACACAAGACACCCCTTTAGGTAAGTGTTGAGGTCCTGGCCCATGTGTGTCCAGTAGGCAACCTTGCGCATCATTACTAATGTTTTGTGAAACCTGCTATGACCGACGGTGGCCCCATCATGGACATGATTCAAAATCAGGCTTCGGAATGAGGTAGATACCATCCACTGGTCACAGCCAGATAGAGCTCTCCTTACCAACAAACTGTCTTGGATCCAGAACCTCTTGGAAAATGTCATCAATACCCAGAGATCCTCTTTACTGGCATAATCCGACTCTGTTAGAGGAAAGCTTACGAGGTCTTCAATGTGTCGATAACATTTCCCAATGATAGGGTTCTCTTTTTGTGCAGTGATCAAATCTGCATCTGTGGTATCTTTACGCCACTGGTCTGTCGAGAGTTCTCTATATGCACAGGTTTGTGACCTTGTGAGAGCAGCAAACTAAGATTTCACCCAGCAGGGATTCTGTTTCTATGAAATCCTCCTGTCAAGCTCCAGTTTAACCAGCTGGCCAGCCAGGTCATTCCCGGTCTTATCCGGCCCCTCTATCCTTGAATAACCTCTTATCCTCTTCCAATAGATGGTCATCTCATTGGAGGTCACCAGATCGTCAATTCACTGGATCCTTTTGGCATGCTTAGAGGTTTGTTGTTGGCACAAAACATGCCTTGATTCTTCCCGTTAATCAGGTGCTCTGCAAACCCATTCCTGGCATAATCAGTTATTATAACCAGTTCATTGAGTTGGTGGTGCACTGCAGTGAGGATGGCTTGATGAACGGCCATCAACTCTGCAACCTGACTACTTTGGGGTCCTATTTTATAACTAGCAGAGGGTTCCAGGGTATCATTCACCCAGGCATTCCCAACAGCAGCCACCAGTTCTTTTTCCCTGTTGTGATCAACATGGTAGGAGCACGCATCCACATAAAGTGTGGGTATCCCCTGACACGTATCTTCTTCATAGACCTTGTGTGGGGAAGTTAAGTATGCCTCCATGTTGTTGTTGGTCATTAGACTTTCCTCATCGAGACAGTTTTCTTGACCACAATCATGCAAGTCCACCAACTCTTGCGCTAGCGGACTCTTCTTGTTATGGCCATTTTTAACCTCCACAGGAAAGCCTTGCATGGCCTTGCATGGACAGAATCCATGAAGTAATTCTGGAATTACTAAGGTTCCCCGCCGGGATTCTGTCACTTTGTAGATATTGCCTCAGTTGGTGAGGAGTCTCGACAATGATGTGCTCCCCCTCTATGAGTGTTTGGTAATTTTTCAACACCCACACTGTTGCCAGGGGTGCCTTCTTGCAGTCACTGAATTCTTCCTCCACAAAGGATGAAGTCTTGCTCATGTATGAGATGACTTTGTTGACCTTGTCATGCTTCTGGTACAATACCGCCGATAGACAAGTATCTAAGAACCCTGTCTCAAAGAAGAACTCCCTGTTTATTATGGGGTGAGCCAAACAAGGAGCCTGGGAAAGGCTTCTTTTCAGTTGTTTAACTGCCTCGGATTGTTCCAGACCCCACTCCCACTTTGAAGGGGCCCCTAGGGGACCCTCGCGTATGGAAACAAGGCACAATCACCACACATGAACTGATGCAACAGACACAAGGTTTGTATTCCCAAAAGCTAGGGTTTATTGCAAAGCAAATAGTCTCAGTTGGCCAACTGGGTCTCACGCCCGCAACGTGTGTTTCCAGACCCCAGAGGACGCAAGAGAGTGATAATCGTACAACAGTTACAAATATACAAAGCAAGTATCTAACAATCAGTGGTGACACATTCAATACCGCCCGTAATGTATTCCCTTTGAATTGGGTTTGATGATGGACAATTGTGACGAGTATGACACCTTCAGACATTTATTTAGCAACAGTTTGCAATTTCATGAGCCTGCAGACACAATTCTTTGTTTTAAGAACACACTGCTTCTGTTCTCTGCAAGCAAGCTGCGTGCAGGTGAGAGACACATTCCAGGCCTCACTATCTCCTAGTTTATATTCATGTACTGGGGGTCAACTCGCTTTCTAGGGCTCTACAGGGCTCAGGGAAGGGGGGGGCATAAAGGAGAGCATAATTCAAGCCATTAAATGTTTGTTTCTAACATTTCTACTGTATTCACGAGACTGGCTGGCACCTGTGTAATGATTAAATGCCTTCTGCTTACTTCCAAGGACTTGTGAGGGAGGAGACCGGGCATTTCTGTCTGGGTCGCTGCGTTATGTTTCAACAAGTCTCTCTAGGCCTTGCTTTATGCATGAACAATAATATACCAGTGGAGCAAAATAAGTTTTCAGCAAAGCAGTTTTAACAGAAAGCAAGAGGCAAAGGTTAGAAAACAAAATGGTGATTTCAATCACATGAAAATGGCCGCACTTTAGTCAAGCCTATGGCTATGTATTTCTAATACTAAACACATGAGGCGGTTGGTCTTCGGCCAACAGAATACATTGCCTCCATCATTGAAGGGTGTCTACTTGTTCTGGACTGACAACTTGACTCCGGAATTTAATAAATGGGCCAAGGGTCAAGTGACCTCTGCGTAGTCTTCAATGAACTTCCAACTATAATCAGTGAGTGCAAGAAGGCTTCTTAATTCTTACAGGGTGATAGGGTCTTTAAATTTCAATAAGGCTTCCACCTTCTTCACCTGGGGATTAAGACCCACAGTGGTGATCTTGTGCCCTAAGAAGTTCACTCGGGTCAAACACCACTGTGCCTTCTGAAAGGACAGTTTTTCTCTGGCTTTCTGCAACTGGGCTAGAACATAGTATATTTCTGTTATATGTTCCTCCACAGTGGAGCACTTGATGAAAACATCATCCACATAGGGCAGGTTTCCCCTTTCGCCCAAATCAGGCATAGCCTTATGTAGGAAGATGTTGAACTCATTACCTGTCTTTATGTATCCAAAGGAGGTTCGGGTCCACATGTACTGATACTCCCTGAAGGTAAAGGCAAGCTTGTACTGGTCTTCCCTACTCACTGGTACTGTCCAATAACCATTGGTCAGGTCAATGGTGGTGTACAACTGTGACCCATGGATCTGGTACAATCTCTGATGTAGGGAAGGGGCCATCTTGACATGTGGACCCGTTGGTTCAACTCCCTCAGGTCAGCACATAGTCTTCATTGGCAATTTGGTTTCAGTATCCCCAGTACGGGTTGTTGAAGGTACTGTGGATCGGATGAATTATCCCATGGGTTTCTAAGTTCTTAATAATCTCTCTGAGTGATTCCATGGGAGCAAGAGGTAACCAGTATTGTTTCGCAAATTCTGGAGCCATCTCAGAGTCTGTGGGAATGGTGATTGAATGAATGGATATGTGTCCACAGTCATATGAGTCCACAGAAAATATAACTCGGAATTTTAAAAAGACCTTTTTAGCTTTTGTCTTTGCTCCTCAGTCTCACAGGCATCAGCAAGATTGATCCTTTCCTCGACCATCTGCTTGAAACCTGGGAAGACGTTGTGCTTGGCAATTTTCGCAGTATCCTCCAGTTGGGTGGAGAGATCTCTTTTGATGGTGTTGACCTGAACATGAGGTTCCATGGAGTCGAGGTAGTGGTCCTTGACTTGAAACACTACCTCATCCCTCCTGATGTCACAGGTCACCTCTTCCACCACGTACGGCAGGAAAGTACACCAAGAAATTCCCCCATGCCCAGTAAAGGTCTTATCTGGAGGAATACCATTGCTGAGGTAGAAACGGTTATTTGGGATTGGTCCCATGATTTCACTACTTAAATCAATGGAATAATGTTGGTCATCAACCGCCATTCCAATAAAGAAATCTGCACCCAAAGTGATACTTCGAGGGTCACTGTTATCCACCAATATTCGAATGGTGTTGTGTTATAAATCAACTAGAGGTGTCAGATTTAAATACAAACCTTGGAGATGGGAATTTAGATTTATATATACGCGTCCTGATGTATGAGGTTCTGTCCTCGCTTAATTTTGATGGGAAGAGTAAATTGCCACACCTGGGTTGGTGACCTCTTCTCGCCCTTGAACTTCAGTGGCATAAGGCAGCAATTTCAGTGTTGTCAAAGCCCATTGGGTAACCCCCCAGTCAGGACCAGGCTTTATTATTATTTAGTTCCAAATTGATTGCGAGCCAATTGAGAATGTCACTGCCAAATAAAAGGCAGAAGGAACATCTCTCACTACCAAACAATTATGCTCTATGCTTTTGTCACGAATGAACATTTTTAAGCATACACCTGCTTAGCAGGAGATGTTTGGAATTTGGGGTTTCCAGATCTACTTACCATTTGTCTATCAGTTTAAATGTGGGAGTGGTCTGATCTTTTGGGAGTTTCCTGAATAATTATTTGATGATGAAAGCTCCTTCCATTATTCAGGCATATTCTGGCATGCACCGGCTCCCTCCCCTTCATTTAACTGAATGGGGAAAACAACTGCTCACCTTTTTTCTGAATGAGAGGGTTCTTCATTGTCTGGTTTGACAGGACTCGATGTTTCTTCTGATTTTGGACTGGTGTCAAATTTTAGGGTGTTCCCTTCTAGTGTGGATTTCCACTTAAAACTGCGAGGAAGGTTGATTTTCAAGAATGGAGAATGGTTCACAGATATGACAGGTATGACAGTGATGACAGTGATGTCTGGGACTTGGTTATTCTTTAAGTGGAACTTTGCATTCTCATAATGTTGATCAATTACGTGACAGGTACCATTCAGGCTTATATAATTGGTATTCATTTTTTATTTTATAAGACGATTTGTCTGAGTCCAGAGGACCTTGTTTACACAGTCGATCAGAGGTGAGAACCTTCTCAGGAGATCATTCCCCAGTAAACAAGGTATGCCCTATGGTGTCACAACTATCACCAGGTGTATCAGATTATGCGTCCAATTTTTGTTTCCAGATCCGCAGTCCCTTCGATGAAATATCATTCAAGTCGGAATTTTTGAGTTGTCCTGGAAGTGGTGTGAGGGAAATTTGGTGGCCCTCCCCATGTCCTGAGTTTAGTTGGTCAAAGGCCTTTTGGGACAGGAGGGTGGCTTGGATTCCAGTATCTAACATTGTTGATAATTCACACTGACCCTGCACTTTGACCGGTGCATAAAATCAGCCTTCTTTCTCCTCCAAGGTGCAAAGAAGGTGTGAGTTATTTGACAGCCCGGTTGTCATTTTCTTAATATTGAACTCCGACACTGTGCGATCTTGGGCAATTTTCTGTGTCAGAGTTTGGGAATCTGCAAATAAAATTTTCCAACTTGCATTGTTGGGGTTTGTTGGGGAACCCTCCTCTTTCATAGCTCCTTGGCTGTCCCCATTACCTGGCAAAGTTCTCAGAACCTGTTTGGGGAAAGGACACCCCATCTGTTTCAATTCGGTCTGGCCCACATGTTTGGGGTTGAATAGTTTCTGGTTCTGAGTTGGTCTTCATATTTACCCTGTCCCACTCAAGGTCTTTTGGGACCCATTTTTCTTTGGGAGGTATCCCCCATTTTTTAAAGAGAAGGTCTACTTACCTGAATGTTCCAGGCATTCTTCTCTTTCAAAGGGGATAATCCAGAGTTCCTCGACAAAGTGGGTTCTTCTTTGGCCTCTTCTACTTACCCTTTGCTCTTTGAGTACTAACATTTCTGGGGTAGAAGAGACGCTTTCAGATTGAGATGTTTTTAGGGGTTCTGTTTGGCTAAGAAAGGAAGCTTCCTCTAGGGCCTAACATCTCCACTCCACCCGGGCTCCTTCCTCGGGAACCTGAGGTTTGCCGGATGTTTCCTCCTGTCATTTCCCCCCTGAGGCATCAGCCCTGGGTTTTGGAGAATCCTGGGAAGTATGGTTAGGTTGAGGGTTGGACTGAGCCCTCAGCCTGCACCCCAGATCATCGCCAGTTGCTAGACGAGTCGCTCCAGTTGCTAGACCTTGTCTGGGTGGTAGGGAGGTCTCAAGCCATACCTCTGCTGCTCCCCAAAAGGGTAACTGTCCCTTCTTCCGGAGTAGCTTGGGTACTGGAAATTTCCCTCATAATTTACCACCCTGAATTTGCCTTCTGGTTCGGAAATCTTTTGTCCTGGAACCGGGGAGAAAGAGGATGATTGTTTTGGAAGTTCTGATTCTGGGGATATCTGGGGAAAAGGTTCAGATTGGGAGGTGGAGTGATACTTCACTCCTGAGAGAAGTTTGGAGGGAAGTTTCCCCAGGCAGTACTTACCTGATTAGTTCTTCCCCTTTGGGCCGGGCAGTGTATATATACCCCAGGATTGGTTTAGTACCCTTGTACCTAGGATTTATATAGGTGGCAGGGTCAGAGGGATAATTGTTCTGGGCCCCTGCCTGACTACCATTCAATTGGGCGGGGCTGAGGGGTCCCTTCAACCATCCATTTTGCTTGTTGGCAGAAGGGTTACTTTTAGGCCACCTTGTCTCCAGATCCAATGGAGGGGTAGTTTTTACTGCTGCCACCTTTGCAGCAGCAGGAGTGTTTGATGGTTTAGGGGTTTGTGGGGGGTTACTCTCAGCAGGCCTCTGGATCCCATAGATCCTGGTGACCGATTCAATCACCCAATCCAGGGTCATATGCTCCCGGAATGCATGCACCAACTGAGTCAGGATGTATATGGGGAGTGCATGGAAAAATGTAGTTATGAACCCCCTACTATTTGTGTTCACCCGCCTAGAAGTCTAAGCAAATACCCATTTTAACTCCTGCACCAACTCCCTAGGCACCTGATCCTCCCCACATTGCAAATTATATGCAGCCTTACAGACCTCTTGTGGGTTTTGGTGGGTGGAAACATGTTTCAATTTGGCTGCCTTACAGGTGGACCAGTTATAATGATCCTGGTCCTTCAGTCCAGCAAAGAAACCGGTGTACTCAGGTGAAAAAGTCCATTTAGCATATGTCATACAATTCACATAATTTCTGATATGAAATAATGCCAGCATCTGCTCATAAAGTTCCAGATGTTCCCATACCGAATACTTGCCATTATTGTGGTACGGGGTCAGGAAGCTCCTTATGGCCTTGATCGGTCTGATTGGGTCTTTGATAAAAAAGCTTGCTCTGTTTCCCTGTCTTTTTCTTCTTCACCACAGGAGTCCATTCACCTTCTGACTCAGAACTGCTACTGTTACTCCCTTCCCTGTCTTCTAGGTGCTCCCTATCTCTATGAGACTGGGAATATCTCCCAGAACCACGGGGTCTGGACTCTTCTTGCCTGGACCAAAGTGAACTTTCAGTGTCACTCTCCATAGATTTCCTTTTAGGCCCAGGATGGAACCCAGTTTCTGCATCTCTCCTACTAGGGAGTCTGGGGAATTTCCCCACTTCCCCTGAACAACAGAGGTTTTTATAATGCCCTTCCTAGGCTGAGGGTCTGACTTTTCTTCTACAGCGAAGCAGGCAAGGTGGACTCTTTGTAGTTGCATCTACAGCCAATCTAACTCCCTGACTTTCTCATCATAAGAGTTTTCATGGTCTGAAGTACTTACGGTATTATTCCTTACTTCCCAGAACACACTGGCTAGGCCTGGGTAAGTCTAACTGCCTCATGCCACCCTGTTCTTGATAGGTGGCATGCATGAGGTTGGTTCCCATTTGTGTATCAGAGGTTGTAAATAACTGGCCGAGGCCCCAGTTTCAGAAGGGCCCTCACCTTGCTCAGTGGGCCTTGCCCCATATCCTGATTGGTCAGGGTGCCATAGGGCATGTTTATAATTCTCACGCCTGCGAGAGTCCCGGGTACTTTCCACACACACTGTCGCTTCGATTCCCAATCTTATATTTCTTATCCTCAAAGATTTGTGAAAGTTGCAGGCTTCTTCCTCTGGCAGAAGCCCAAAACTGAAATATTAGCACCAGCACAGAGAAAACAATTGCTATTGTCAGGCATTATCAATGTACAATAATGTTTTGCCGGGACTGGGACTGCCGCGGAAGCCCAATGAGAAGCGCCCGGACTGTTGTCCACCACTGTTATCCGCCACGACTGTCGTCGCCGACTGGAGCCGCCGTGCTCCCGTTTGCCTATGAACTTCATTTGATCCAAGGACGCTCTCATCTGCATTGACGCCCACTTTATCCCGCTGGAGAAGGCCCTACCGTTGACGTGCCGAGGAACATCTGCCGGTGGGTTTCCCGCCACCTAAAGACCAGAGAGACGCGGACGACTCGACGCCCTTGCTGGGCCACAGTTCTTCAACATCTCTTTGCGGTCCAGAACTACCGTCACTGAGGTGCCCCGAACGCCTCTTCCTTGCAGGATGCCACGCTCTGTCATCGACGAGCACCGCTAGGAACGAAGCTGCCACTTCAACGCCGTAGTTCACCATGTTCTACGTCGGACATTTGATGACCCATGACTCCTGCCTTAAAGGGAGGGCACTCAAGAAGGGCCGTCGATTCCCTGATGACGAACACTACAATTCCAGGTACATTGGGGCTGTAGAACTATTGTAGAGGGAAATAAGACTCGTAGAACAATATATGGACTGGACTTGTATCTTTAATCTACAGGTTGCCCAGGTGGGGGGATCTCCACACAGAGCTGTGTTTAACGGTAGCGACCAGTATTCTGCCAATTGTTCAACCGTCTTGCTTTCCTTCCTCTCTCTACTGCTGTTTTCCTCTTTATTGATCTGTGTGATATTTTGACAGTATAGTTGATGCACTTTAATGAGATCTGATAATATATGTGGTACCACTGTAGAACTGTATATATTTACCATTGTTGATTTTCTGAGCACAAAGTGAGTTATTGTGATAGTGTACATAACCTTGAATATTAATTATATAAAGACTGCGCTTTAACCGATACAGTGTGCGGACATTCCTTTGCGGGGGCTTGGGGACTACACTGTACTTAAGAACCAGCCTGCATCACCTCCTGAGAAGCTAGACCTTGATTGCTCGACCACGTACCAATAATAGAGAATCCTGGCTGGGGTCCTCTGTGCCTCTCCTCTACCATATAGAGAGCGGAAGTACAGACAGCCCCCTCCAGTCTTTACACATACCCACACATTACTGGATACACACAGACAAAGAGTGCCATGAGGTTCATGCTTAAGAGCCATCAGATCTGAACAGCTGACTGTGTAAGGCACACTTCCCTCAAGTCCCCTTGCTGGGTTATGTACAGTAGAGAAGGATAGTCTTCTGATAAATAGGCCTTGAGCTTTCTCTGCAAAATGCATATTGTTCCAATGCTGGCATCAGTGTACAGTGATGGCAATCAACACCAGATTATAACATCAGGAGAATCGTGCTCGATGTAGTGATCTCCTTCCCTTCTTCCAGCCCTTTCCTTGATTCCACTTCTTCATCTATATATTCATCTTCATACATACAACCATGAAAACCTCCCAGGCCTGTTGGAGGAAGACACAATATGAACACACTTGTTGAAAAAGTGTACAGAAGCAGGAGAGTAGATTACAAATCATAGGCAAACCAAGAACCTCACAATCTGCTTACATGTAACAATGCTGATCAAGCTTTTTTATCAAAGCAAGACTTTGAAAGGGATAGGTGAAAACATCTCTAAAACAATAATTTGACCTTAATAAACTAGTTTGAGTTATTGGTTTCGAGAAAATGCAAATATTCCTGTCAGAAATGAATATAGCATGCTGAAACACGAGAATACTAAATCAAATAGAGAAAGGCTTTGATGACATATATTGCATGCTAAAGCATCCTGTGCATCTCCATGGCGATATGTAATTGCATAAAATTGCAGAGAGTATGATTTACTACGTACGGGGTCCTCTCACGTTATCACCAGGGGAGTTGTTTTGCGGCAGCCTACATCACAAGCATGTGCAATGATTTACTGCCACCAGGGCATTTCACGGCAGTGATACAGTGGTTGAGATAATGTTATCACAAGGAGGTGAATGGGAACAGGAGAGGTTCACAGATATTAATTGTTCAAAAAGTAATTCTCATTGAAAAATATATTTAATATATCGCTATGTGATGCGTGGGAGATAGAATTACAATTGGTTGAATTAACCACACACGGGTGAACCTTGCCTTTTAATCGGCCAGCCATATTCAGTGGGAATACTCTGGCACATATTAAGCCCACCCTGCAACAACCACACATTACAGTACTTCTGTACCAAATACTAAGACATGCATGAATAACATTAAGCCGCATAGGACTCCGCAAAACACAATATTGCCCATGCCTCATTTAATCGGGAGCAGTCAAGCACCCTATTGTTTATACTATCACTGCCCTTCCCATCTTCCTGCTTTATGCACTGTACCCCCCTCTGCTCCTTCCATCCCGCCTTTATAAATCCCTTTCCTTCTCCCACTACAGACTATCATGAGGACATCCCAGGCTCATTACACTGCACTCAGACAATTCTCAGCGAAGGAAGACCACCACAGTTGCCAACATGACCCATTCCAATCTGTAGGTGCGTATCCAGTCCTGTTTTTTTCTTTGCATTCTGGTAAATGTAGTTCCACTTTTACCATTCTAAAAGTCCCAGAATGCAAATAAAAAAAACAGGACTGGATAAGCACCTACAGATTGGCATGGGTCATGTTCGTAACTATGGACCGCTATCGAGGTGGCAGGCACAATATAGGTTGCAATTTGCTTACATATGGTGCTGGTGGTATGGAGTTGTGGTGGATCGCATCAAGGAAGTCCTGCAATGGGGTGCCTGTTTCCGTCTGAAGGAGTAGAGTTCTTGGAATGGGGAGCAGGCGAATGTGGAAACTGATGGTCTTGCCGATCACAGCTTCCATGGGGAATGGTATCTGCAGGGGTATTGATGATTGGGACAGGAGATGGCAGGGTTTCTTAGAGTAAGCTGATGCTCAATGGCCTGGGGAGGGCGCTGTTCTTGCTCCGCCATTCACCGTGTATCAAGAAGAGGCAACAGCAGGAGTAGAGGCACGAGGAGCAGCAAGCAGTTCCTTGGTTCTTCCTCATGTTCCAGGCTTAAGTTTAGCGCTGATTATTTCAATTAATGCGGGCGTTTTAAGCAGTTTTAGCTTGTTGAAATCACATGAGGCAGTTGCATTTTGAATTTTACATTCATGGTGTATGTGCACATTTGAACAAATGGTCCGCGTTGCGGGATTGACTACGCAGAGAATATGGAGACACCCCCCCCCCCCAAGTCTGTGTCGATACATTTCATAAGAACTGCTGGTCCAAACAATATGAGGTGACAGCGCATCGGATACTATGGACAATGTCTGTCCTACAAGACGTTGCATCAGTCCACCATTTTGTCGCACCCATTCCAGCTCCATCAGAGGCGGTCTAAAAGTATTTGTTTCACCATCCTCGCATCTTATTAGTAAAAGAGAGACTGTGTACAGTATATTACTGATTTTGACAAATGCAATGTGTGATTTCAGAACCATCACATTATGTGACTTACGGGTGTCATTTACAATCAGGTGAGATATTTTCATTGTATGATATGATATGATATTTGTAACGCGCCTATACACAAGTGTTTCAAGGCGCGACAAGGCGGGGGGGGGCAGGGCGGAGACAGGCAACGATCCTACTAGGCCAGGTGTCATTCAGATCGCGTAAGTTCAGGGGTAGAGGGGAAGGGAAACGTGCAAGGGGAAAGGGAGAGGGGAAAGTGCAGTACAAGGTTATAAGCAAAAAACATTATAAATAACAAGGGCCAGCTGGTGGCAAGTGCGAGGTAAGTGCAGACAAGTGCTAGGGAAGGGGGGCTGTAGGGATACAGACACAGTCCCGCAGTGCAGGGGTTGCCCGGGAGGCAGTGCAGGGGAGAGTGGCTGGGCAGGGACCGAGAACGGTGAGTGGCCCAGTTGCAGATTTAGTGCAGTTTCAGTAATTTTAGCAGGGGAGAGGGGGAGAGAAAGCGGATGCAAAGAGGAAGGTTTTGAGGTGCTTCCAGAACCGGAGATGGTTCTCCTCAAGTTTCAAGGAGGCAGGAAGGCTGTTCCAGAGGGAGGCCCCTGCAGAGGAGAGAGATCTGCCCCCAACTCGTTGTTTGGAGAAGCGGCTGACCCTGAGGGAGTTGGAGGCGGATGAGCGAAGAGCTCGAGAAGGAAGATATTTAGGAAGAGAGAGTTGAAGTTATTTTGGCCCAAGGCCCCAGACGGCCTTGTGGACAATGCAGATGGTTTTGAACTTGATCCTCGCAGTCACTGGGAGCCAGTGTAGTGATTTCAGTCCTGGAGAGATAGGGTCCCTGGGCTTGAGGCCAAGGACAAGTCTCGCAATCCTGTTCTGGATGAGTTGCAAAGGGCGGAGAGTAGAGGTGGGCAGATTTAGATTTTAAAGTTCTCATTGAATGCACCGTGCTAACTTACATGGTCTCCAGTGTAACATAACCACCACATTGCACGATAAGCCATTTGAAAAAAAAATCAAGCTTACACAAACACAGACACTTCTTGTCAACGGGTTATAGTTGCTCTTGAGTTGTGAAAACAACCCAGACCAAATTGTTTTAAGCTGGAGCTGGTGCAGGAGTTATTTCTGCCTCCAGAACTTGCGAACATGCCAACCTTCAAAACAGATGTCTTTGTGCAAAACATGCTCCAGGGCCCTTGTGGTGTGGAGATTTCTTACAGACACTTTACAAGTTCCATGACCAGAGTACATCCTTAAACGTCTGTATAATTTGGTCTTAAGCGTCTGTGTTCATTTTCCAGACATGGCACGTGCTTGGCTCGTGCTATGTAGTTTACGATTGCCACATTTATTTGTTTGAGTGTCTCGTTGTCGCAGTCAGCCATACGCTTGCTGACTCTGGAAACGCATTTGAAATTACATTTGTATGGAGGCAATTTAGGGAACAGTTTAACTTTAGAAGGAAGGTCTCGGTGGCCCCTTCGAGTCTCTGGCCTCAATAGTCTTTTTGTTGGTTTGATATGATATGACAGGTTATTTATAACGCGCTTAATACCCTGCGGTTTCTAAGCGTGGACACGGGGATCGAACCTGTGTTGTGCTGTGTTGTCTTGTTTCCGAGGTAAGCAGGTTGCCCCTGGGCTATCCTCCCGAGACATTTGTCATTTTGTACCACCCACAGTGTATGCCCCTCTGGGCAATTTATTATTATTATAATAATATAGATCATATTCGTAAGATCAATTAGGGAAGCAACTCCACTATGATATAATGTCTCAACTCTGCATATGCACATGACCCACCATGAATGAGATCCTAAAAGAGCTTGTTCCCTTCAGGGAATGGCTACAGCCAGCATTGTTCAGGTATGTTCCTGGTAGTAGGCGCTCAATGGTGCACTCCTTCCTTTCATGTCCTGGGTCACAAATTATGCATGTATAGACCTACACAGTAGACTACTGTCTCGAGGATATCCAAGCAATACTCATCTTACCACACTTTATCCATCCAGAGCTGGGCGCCCGTTCTCATTTCTGCGATATTTGAACACCATTCAAATAAATAACTCTGTGATACCACACTGAGGTTTCAGAGCTTAACATAACATACAAATATGTATATAAACAGAGCTATAACTCTGATTAACCAATATTTTTGTACATTTGAAGAATACGGCCCGATGTGGAGACATTTCTGAAGATATGATAGGAAAGATTACGGTTTTGTACTCTAGTGCAAATGCTTAATGCATTCATGAAGTGACCATGGTCAATTCGGCCGCAAAGCCAATTTTGCCTCGCCCAAATGAAGCCAAACTGAAACCTCCCGCCCACATCCTACTTACCTTTTCGGCATCCGCTCATCTTCTGACCCTGCGGCGTTAGATCCGTCCCTCCTACACGGGTCGGATCGGACGCCACAGGGTCTGCTTTTCTTTATTTTTTCTTCTTGTCCCCCACCTCCAAACCTCCCGAAGCGAGCCCTGTTACCCCCAAGGGCCATCACTACCAAACATGGGGATCGGGGGACACCCCTGCAACTCCCGCTCCCCATGTTTGGTAGTGATTACCCAAATCGATAGTTTCCAAATGGTCAAATGGTACTGCCGGATCAATTGGAAACAATCAGTTTGGGTACTACCGTTTATTCAATGGTTTGACTCTGAACGGGTGAGCTTGAGCCCTTACTGAAGGTTGAGTTGGTCACTATCATTAGCTGGCAATGGGCCTGTTACAGAGCTGTCATTTCATCTGCAATTTCGAGGGTGCCGTTGCAAGGCTATGTTGTATAAGTGGACACCCAGAGGTGGAAGGTGCCATGCTGGAGGTGTTTTTGAACTGCTCATGTGCTGAAGAAAATGGCCAAAGTACACAATGATCCTGACGAGCTCCAAATGTTACAGTAAACTCCCTTCTCTGGTATACCCTGATATTTACTTTGGATTTGGGGCTAACACCTCTGCTGTATTGTGCTGACAGGGGGAAGTCAGATAAGAGACAAGCAAAGTTGTATTTCTCTGATGTGGGCAAGAAACATAGAGAACCCCATATGGGAGCCCAAATACAAAGCGGGTGGACCCTATACTGAGAAGGGATAGTTTGTTTGTTTGTTTTATTATTTATAATGCGCGCCAGACCCGAGGGTATCAGGGCGCAAAAAGCAGCAAGAAACTGTTCAGCTTTGGTTACATTGCTGTGCAGTTATATACATATATATACATATTATGTACAAAGGCAGTAGGTTATCTAGAGGTGGCTAGATTAATAAGGGAAGGTGGTCAGAGAGTAGAAGGCATGATACGGGTGCTGAGTATGGGCAGAGAGAAACAGACAAGGAAGGTGTAGTGGCGTCAGTAAGGGACAGTCTATGTGTTAGCGGTCATTTTCCTTAGTCCAGTGAATGAAGTTGTAACTAAAGTGTGGGTATGTTTGCTCTACCCTTAAGGCGGGAGGAAGGGAGTTCCAAAGTTGGGCAGCTTTTACCGGAAAGCTACTTCCTCCAGTTTTGTGGCGTTTAAATCTGGGCACCGTCAAGTGGTTGGAATTGGCAGTTCGATTAGGGCGGTTGGAAGAATGACTCTTGAATCTGTCTATGAGGTAACGTGGGGCAGCGTTATTAAGGCATTTATGTGTGAGTGAGGCTACTTTTAGTGAGATTTTGTCCATTGTGGTGAGCCAGTTCTTCGATCTCCTTATGTCAGAGATGTGAGCATTTCTGGGAATACTCAATGCTGCTCTGAGAGCATTATTTTGTAGAGTCTGGATTTTGTTGGTGATATATTTGTTAGTCCCTAGATATAGGGTGTTACAATAATCCAGTTTTGACAAAATTAAGGCTCTTGCAAGGGTGGCACAGCTGTTGGTGGAGAGGAAGGGCTTGGTCGCTCTAATTAGCTTACATGTGTAGGCCATGGAGTTGACCTGTTTGTTGAAGGTAAGGGTGGCGTCTATGTAGAAGCCTAAAGTTTTTACTTCTTTGGCTACTTTGATGTTACCGTCTATGATAAAGCTGGTGTAGTTGTGGTCAAGTTTGTTGATATTGGAGGAGGTGCCAAGGATTATAAGCTCAGTCTTGTCATCATTCAGGTATAGACCATGAGAGGCCATCCATGCCTGGATGATGAGGTACACTCTATTCACCAAGGCCAAATCCTTGTCATAATCTCCCGTCAACGGTATGAGGAGCTGGGTATCATCGGCATAGTTTGTGTAGGTGATACCAAGACCATCGCGATCATCAAAAAGGAGCTTTGTGAATATATTGTACAGGGTAGGGGAGACACATTATCCTTGGGGCACGCCACAGGTAAAGGGGATAGGGTCAGCAGATGCTGAGGTTGAGAAGACATGGATGGTCCTGTTATTACAGAATTATTGAATCCAGCCTATCGCTTCTTGCGAGGGGCGGTGGAGTCCAAGTGGTTACAGAAGATTTTATGGTCCACTAAGTCAAACGCTGCTGATAGGTCGAGACGTAGTAATAGTGCGGCTTTACCATTGTCGCTAAGTGTGTCAATTTGTGCCTTGAGGTCGATTAGCACTGTCTCAGTCCTGTGTTGGGGTCTGAAATCGGACTGGCGGACTCCTAGGAGGTGATTGTGTTCTAAGTATTGCTATATTTGGAGGTATACTACCTTGTCTAAAAATTTGAGCAGGCAGGGGACTGTAGTGATGTGTCTGTAATTAGTGGGTATAGAGGGGTCCAGTGATTGCTTTTTGAGTAATGGGAGAACCCAAGACTCTTTGAGGTTACTAGAGATGGTAACAGTGGAGATAGAGGAGTTAATAAGCTTTGAGATAAAAGGTGATAGGTCTCTGGCTGTGTCTTTGATGATTTGGGAAGGGCATGGATCGCCTTGGCAGTTTGAGGGTTTGAAGGTAAGTATGACTTTTTTGACCTCAAGAATGGTTACTTTAGAAAAGCTAAATTGGTGTGAGGGTTTTTGTGAGGGTTCTAGCGTGGGCGGGGACGTGCCGGTTACAGGGGTTGAGTGGTGAAGGATTTCTTTTGGCAATCCTGACTTGTAGGGCTGTTACTTTATTGGAGAGGGCATTTTGAATGCTGGTGCACCAATTGTTATCCTTCACGCAGGTGTCTGGTACTGGGATGGGAGTTTCCAGTTCTTCAAGGATTGTGAACAGTTTTTTTATGCTTGAGTTCGCTTGAGAGATTCTGTGGTTGTAGGAGTCTTGCTTAGCTAGTAGGATTTCTTTCTTGTAGCAGGAGGTTATCTTACTAAGGTTAATCTGGTCATTTGAGCGTGATTGTCTCCATATCTCTTCACTTTTTTCGTTTTTCAAGTCTAAGTGATTTCAGGTACTGTGAGAACCAGGTGTTCAGATGCCTTTTGGGTTTGCTCCTTCTAAGTTTGAGTGGGGCGATGGAGTCTAGTGCTGAGGCCATTATTTTGTAATATTCATCGACAAGGGTGAGAGGATTAGTGGATTCTGTTAGTGAGTTCATGGTCGGTGGAATGAGAGGGATACATTTTTCGCCCGTAATGTTTCTTTTGTTCCAAGTGGGAATGCCGGGGCCAGAGGGTTGTTAGGTGGAGTGGGTGTTAAGGCCTCGAGTGAGAAAGTTATGAGGTAATGGTCAGACCATGGCTGAGGGGAGATGGAGGTAATGGAGGCATGATAGTTATGGTCAGCTACCCAATTGCGGGTTCTCTCCTTGTTATGGGTAGGGAGAGATACATTTTGATTGAAACCTAATTCTGCTAGGGAGCCAGCGATTAGTGTGGCATGCTGGTTCTTTGGGGTCATTGAACCCCAGATTGAGCTCACCTAGAAGAAGGCTTTGGGATGTGTTTTTAAAATTATCGGAGAGGATGGTAGTTAGGTCCTCCTCGAATGACCCCAGGGGGCTGGGGGGTCTCTAGAGGAGATGGATAGTAAGAGTTTGGGTGTCGGCGATGGGTAATTTGACTGTGAGGGATTCACAGGATTCAGAATTATGTGACAGGGTGCGTCTCATGGCTATACTAGTTTTGGCAATTATAGGGAGGCCTCTGCCCTGTGTCTTGGTTCTATCCACTCTAAGTATTGTATAGTTCTCTGGGATTGCTAGCATGAGGGCAGGACCTGCTGCAGTGTGGAGCCATGATTCAGTGATGGCTAGGAAATCCACTTTTTCTAACTGAACGAGGTCAGCTATTTCTGTGGCGTGTGCTACTATGGAGCGGGCATTTATTAAGGCACCTTCGATGTTTGGGATATTAGTCTCAATAGGTGGTTTTAGTGGGGCTTGATTATTGAGGTTGTATTTAGGAGGAGCATTAGTATGTTTGTTCTGTTGAGGGTTCTTAGGTAATAAAGGGTGCGAGAGGCAGGTGGTGGGGGGAGGATTGGTAGGTTTGGCTTGTGGGCAAGGTTTCCTGATGTTTCCTGTTTTAATAGGGAGCGTGGATCTGGTGTGGGGTTCGAACAAGTTGGGTAACCTAGCGCGGAGTCTGCGGTTTCTGTAGGTGGAACTACATGGACTGGCAGTATTGGGTAGGTTCCGGCTGTAGGCATTGGGTATAAATTAGTGAGTAAGAGTCATGTTTTTTTGGGTCTTGGGGCTACTACGTCAGGAACTAGTGGGATGTGTAGATTTGTGTGACTAGTCATAAAGATCAGGCCTAGAATGGTCCTTAATAGGACTGTGTAAATGCCTGCTACATACATAGTGTGGTATAGTTAGGATAGTATGCAGGCAGTACCAGTGGATGAGGGGGTGGTTAGCAGGTGGTTCCCGAATCAGTAGGTGGTGCAGTGGCTGGGTTGACTTTGTAGGCAAGTATGGTAGATTGTGTGGACAGTTCGGGTTAGTACAATGGTACAGTGCAGTTATTGTGGTAGGCTAGTTCAAGGTACGCTATGGAAAGTACAGTTCAGTTAAGGTACACTAGGGTGAGTACAAGCATACAGTTGCTGTGATAGGCTAGTTCAAAGTACATTAGGGTAAGTACAGTTCAATATAGGCTAAAAGCAGTTTTTGTGGTGTGCACTGGGCAAGTACAGATCAAGATTCCTAAAAAACAGTTGCAGAGATAGGTTAATTCACTGGGGTACATACAGAGCCATAATAGACCAGTGGAATTGCTGTGGTGGGCTTGATCAAGATGCACAGACAGGAAAATACAATTCAAAGCAAGTTAAATACAGAACTGATGTATGCAGGTTCAGTTTGCACAGGCAGGGAGAATGCGAAGCCGATGCGTTATGGTACATGTAGATGGCAGTAAACACTCATGGACAGGGGGATGATAAGAGTTATTGTGGACACGTGTTGTGTGCAGGTAGGCTATGTGTGCACCGTGAGGCACACGGTGGCAGCGTGGTTATACGTGCTGTGGTAGCACCAATGACTGTAGGTAATGTGGCGGTCTGCTGAGTGTTGAGTTGGAGGGCGGTGACTATGGATACTTGCAATGCGCGGGTATTCTAAAATCAATGGTATACAGAGGTGCAGGGACAGTTATATCTAGCAGGCTGCGTATGAAGTGGCAGCAGCGATGTGGCAGCATGCGATTGGAGTGACAGTCAGAATTTTTGCAAAGTCATTTTTGGGTAGCATCAACACAAATGTATCATATTCATGGAGACAGGCCGGTGAGGTTGTTTGAACAACATGAATAGTCATGAAACAACATACCATGTGCATATGGTTGCAGGGTGGCTGGTAGGATACACAGACAGCAGCCCCCTCTGAGCACAAAGCAGGGTCAGGAAGGGTCTCAGGTCCGCGGGATCATCGTTAGTACTGTGGAGCGTTATCTTTACTGTTCCATCAGGCGATCGTTGATGGATGGATGGATGGGGTTGATGAGCCGCGAGGCTTCGTGCGGCAAGGTGCCTTGGATCACTTCAGGACCAGATGGTGGCAGATGGTGGCAGGTGCACATAAAGCGTGCTCACCTGCGGGGATGGAAAATAAAAGCACAAAGTACGTGCATGTCGCAGGTGTCGTGGTGTCTTCCTGGGCCGCGATGACTTCAAGCTCGGTCGGGAAGGAGGATGAGACAGGCTCCTGCCCTCTCCGTCGGATGCGGCAGAATGGATGCAGCACAGCCAGGGGGTGGGGGTAAGGGCAAAGAGGGCCTTACTTTCACAGGCCTTGGTGCGAGAGGGCCGGCTTCCGCCTACCGGCGGATACGCGCCTGATTGAATTAGGCGTGTTGCCTAGCAACCATAAATAACAACATTAGGCCCCATTTTAGACAGCCTCTTACACGCTGAAGCGCTGCAGCCGCGATGCTTCATGCAGCAGGGTGCCTTGAAGCATTTCAGGGCCAGATGGTGGCAGATGGTGGCAGGTGCACATAAAGCGTGCTCACCTGCGGTGATGGAAAATAAAAGCACAAAGTATGTTGATGTCGCAGGTGTTGTGGTGTGTTCCTTGGCCGTGACGACTTCAAGCTCGGTCGGGAAGGAGGATGAGAAGGGCTCCTGCCCTCTCGTTCGGATGCAGCAGAATGTGCATTTACCTGACATAAATGATAGAAAACAAGGGTGTTAGGGAGATGTTCATTGAGCTTTAAACAGGCATCAATGGCATTGATACTAAACGGGATAGACTGGCATGCAAAGTGGAACTCCTGCCGATGACTCTTATCCTGAAACCCAAATTGAGGAGGTAGAGAATATAGTCTGCATAGCGCAAGACCTATCTGGCACCGCAAAGTATGAGATTAATAGGATGGCCAACATTCTGAAGGTTATTGAAGCTCAAAGTGGTGACCTCGAATGGAGAATGAGGTGTAAGAATAGAATAGAATCGAAAAAATATTTATTGAGCACAAACTTCTTACCAGTCAAACCAGTTTCAGTGCTCTACATAAATACAATCACGTACATTAGAATCGAAACATAACCAACATGGAATTACATTAAAACATATAAAACTCTTCAGACCTCAACACAACCTAGCAGTGTACTATGCAACAGCATGTATTTGCTAAGTAGGAGTCTCAGAATCATTGAACATCAGCAACATGGAGAGATTCACGGAGGCAATGATCAAAGAATTGGTCAATGCTGGAAAACTATTCCCGGTTTTTATTGTCCAGAGGGTGCATCTGTCTCTTGCCCACAGACCCATCCTTGGTAGGCCTGCACGCCCCATTTTAGCACACATTTGTAACTAATTTAATAGACGTTCCAACCTGAGGCAGGCATTGTGTAAAGGGTGATATCTCATTTAAAAGGGAACCTTTCATTTATTTCCGGATTTCATTATTACTGTGCAAGCAGCATGGAAGACATTCTTGGAAGTGAATAGCAAACCCGGGACTGGCATATTCAGTACCCCATGGGGTTCCCGGTGAAACTTAGGGTACCGTTCAATAGAAAGAATAATGTCTTCTCCTCACATAGGGCTTGCCTTGACTTCTTGGATGTAATTCCTAGTGGGACATCTATGGCTGACCAGCACATTGTAGGTGGGAGTGGTAGGAGGTCTTAGAGGCTGGGAGAATGATGCTTAGTACCTTAGGCATAATATCTCCTATTCTACACGTGCTTTTATTGCAGGGGCATTAACATTCCCTATTGGCTTATTTCTTGTGTTGGCCAATCAGTCACGGGGGGCAACTGCTTGGGTTGCCTGACTCCTCCCTTTGTGTTGTACCAGCGTTTCTTATTAATGGGTGGTGTTTGCACTGTTGGGTTTTGTTGTAAGTTAGGTTAGGGTTAGGTGAGGCAGTGTTATGCATAAAGTTTGAAGAAGTACAATTATTTTGCGGATCACATTACTTAAGTATGGCAATAAAACATGTGGATTTTTTGCTTCAATCCGGCACAATTTTGGTATAATTTACAAAGACTCATGGCATGCGATGCTTTTGATTCAAATGGCTTTGTTGGACAGGCAAGCTATTTGCTGGGGCACTGTTAGGATGTCTCAATTTAATTTATAAGGCTTAGCAAAGTTGACTGAGGAATAGTATATGGGCATTGTATAATGAAAACTCTATCACCTTACTGATATGAAACATATGTGGCTAAACCACCACATAAAAGCGATATAAATCATTGTATGTCTAGAGAAGCATGAGATTACATTTGCACTTTTGCAAGAAATGCATTTAACTCGAATGACTGAAGCGGGGTTTGAAAAAAGTGAGGGTATTTTAGGTAGTTCTACTCATTCTCAAAACACTCTTGAGGGAGGGCTTGGGGTGGTGATATTGGTTCACTGGTCAATTGGCTTTAAGCTTTGGGAAAAAGCACATGACACTGAGGGCGCAGCGCTAATAGTGTCTGGTGACATCAAAAGCTGCAAGGTAACGTTATTTAATAGCTACGTCCTGACAATTGATTCTCCATAATACTAGGACTTGAATTGGGACACACTTGTAAAATGTTAAAGAAACAGATATAATATTTGGGTGATTTTAACACAACACTAAATGCACACCTGGACAGGTCGACTGGGGTACGTTGACTGTCTAGGTCAACTTCTAAATATATCATCATCAAAAATACCTTTATTCAACATATTTGTCATAAGGCACACCATTTTAGCGGGGATCATATGTCACTTGTTTTAGATACTGATAGAGATCTGGAACATAAGTTTAACATGAAAAATTTGATGTGTTGAGGAATTTTGTAAATTGTCTAGTTTTAAATTGCTAGATTGATTAATGTAGTCTATTATTTTTGTTAGTGTAAGATTATGAAAATATTGAAAGTTTGTATATCAACCATAACCATAAAAGGATTAAAATATAAAACCTAAATATAAAAACTGCCACGTGTTAAAACCTAATAAAACCTTTAAACCCATACTACGTCAATATTTGAAATAAATGTTCTGTATAATAACAACCATTTGAAAAATATTGAAATTTGTTTCTTAATAAAGTTGCTAATTTTCACATTTCTTTCTCCTTAACCATGATAAAAACCATATTGGGCAACTACAACGATAACTACATCGTTGCTTGTTCTCCTATATACAGTAATGGTATCTGATGTAGACCTTATACCATTTTGAAGGAACTTATCCCTCAAGTATGTTTTGCTGTACTGCATATACACTGGGTATGCCAGAAGGAAATGTTCAATTGTCTCCACCCTTGTTTTACAGTATAAACATTTATTGGATTTTATTGGGTCCCATTTGTTCATTAGCTGGACAACCTGGTGAATGTTTCAAATCTCACCAGAATCGCTATAGAGAATTAGCTAATAAGGTAATACTTTGGATCAGGTATAGGAGGGGATGCTGCTCAGTAGTAAGAGAGTATATTCTGGGTTATGTTCAGCTTTGTGCACAGAATGTCAACACACAAGATTATATTAGAGTGAAATTAGATAGCAGCCACCTGGTCGAAGGTTTATTCACCATGGAATACATGTCCCCCCTCCCAAGGTGTAAACATTGAACTAAGAGCAATGCCACCATTAAGTGTGGGACAGGGCAGCACAAATTGTAGGTCAGGAATAGTGGCCAGCACAAGCAATGAATATATGAGCTCTGCCAGCTCCTCCCGCAAGGGACCAAATGTGGTGAATTAAGTAAACAGGACAACTGAAGGCTCCTGAATGACTTATGATGTGCCACGCGTGTCCTGGGATGACCACAGGTTGTGATGTAGTGGTTGATTTGGTAACAGGCGAGGGGCACATCCTACCAAGGAATATCACTGGTTTAAGGAGGAATATGGTGAACAGTGAAAGATACAACTTTATAAGGGATCACCAAATCATATGTTTTCAGGAGACACAGGCCACTTCCCCCATTAACATTCAGAGCTATGTATCATATGAAGCCGTGGCTGTGCAGGGCACTGGGGGGAGACCCAGTGGAAGGTAAGCTATATGAGTAGATGCATCTCTCAATGTAAAGACAAAGGTACTAGCCTGTGACACTTTAGACATTCAGGGAATACATATGGAATTTGACATCCGAAGCTAATTTCTATTACTTACTAATTTCAATAGGCCCAGAATAAGAGGTGGAATGGTGACTATTAATAATGTCATGGATCTAATTGACAAGTGGAAAACAGGTAAGTGGGAACATTTTTTGGGAGAGTTGTGATGGGCGTTTGAAAGTCTACATAAAAGAAAAGTCTCTAATTCACCATCGTCAGATTGGTTTCCAAGAACACAAAAGCACGACGGACCAATGCTCAGACCATTCCTTATAATTGAAAAATATGTCAGATTAGAAAAAAATGAAATATATGCATCCTTTATAGATCTCTGCATGGCCTTGGGTGGTATTCCAAGGAAAAAAGCTGTGGGATTCACTCGTAGAACAGGAAATGCCCAACAAACTCCCGTCCCTGATTTTTCTGCTTTACAATAATAATCAGGCAGTCTTAAGATGGCAGCTGGGTGGGGAGACCACCAAGCTGTTCTTGTTACATAAAGGCATGCTGCAGGGTTGCTTTTTGTCCCAAACCCTATTTGTCCTGTGCATCAATTAAGCTATTGAAAATATTTTGGCTATTCGGGTAGATTCCCCAATGCTAGTCTCATGAAAGTGCAGAGTCCTCTTTTTTGAGGGTTTTGCCATACCTTTGTCACGCGCACATAACTATAATTGTTCTTTTATAACACGCTTAGGGATCGGGATTTGAACTTGTACTGCACAGACAGAAACAGGTTGCCTCTGAGCAATCCTTCCTTTTGAAGGAACATCAATGCTTCAAAAGCTTTATACAGAGAAAGGGTCTATAAATTAACAAAGGTAAAGCAAAGCATATGGCATTCTCCAACAAGAAAAGGCAAAGATTTGGTCAGCCTTGTGGGAGGGAAGTATTATAGAACAATTTCAAGTTTGTGATTACTTGGGGTCTAGGGTTATAGATACAGGGACATGGGAGTCACACCTAGAGAAACTAGGCTGGTCTTGGCCAGATATTCAGGAGTCATGGAACGTTTTGTCCGCCAGCACAGAGATGGAGCCATAAATCCAGCACTGGAACCTTCCAAGTTGCATGCTAGGCAGGCGTGTTTGTACGGGGCAGATACCTGAGGCTACTGTAAGTGCACAAGGTTATGCACGATTGAAAGCAAGTTTTTAAAGCAAATCCTGTCGCTCTCTCGCACTATGCCGACTTTACTAGTTCATGAAGAGAAGAACTGGGACGCCAAAATCTCAATCACTTGGTGGCTTTCAAACCTTTAGCATTTTGACTGAGACTATGGAGTATATCTGAATTGAGTATTTTCAGGGACTCAGCTCCCAATGTACTCAATCAGGAGGGAAGCACTACAATCCATTGGCTCCAACTTGATAAAAAGAAACCTTCTGCTGATTGGATACGCCAAGCTCTGGGATTCTCCGGAGAGGATCAATTCAACGTCCTTAGGAACCCTCAAACAGAAATATTGGGATAACTGTGCAGTGGAGGTGGCGAGTTAAATGTGAGAGTCTAAAGTGTTGAACACATATTGGTCTATTAAGCTTTTAATTGCATATGAACAATACCTAGATACCGTGAAGCCAAGACTATTGCACTCCCTCTATACCAAATTAAGATCTGGCACTATACCAGTAAATATATTTAGATTATTGAGTTTGACAGTTTAGTGGATGTCTGCAAGGTTGAAAATCCACAAGCGGGGAAGTCAAATTGAATATGTCAGTTCGTAACACTGCCTCCAGAATAGTCATGCTCTTTCTCTCAAAGTTGGAGCTAGATTGGTGGAGCACAACACTATACTAGCACGCACTCTGCCTGGTAACTCACTGGTTCAGATACAGATGAATCTATCCTCAAACAGGGTAAGGACTAGTAGATGGCCTTTCAAACCAGGTGCCTTGTCTAATGCTGTTGTCAGGTCAGAAGTGCATAAAGAAATATATGGGATTTATTTTAAAACAATGAGGATCAAAGGACTCTTGTGCAGCATTATGGAACGTTTTACGTTCTTCTTTTATGGAATCTGTAAAACCAAGGAGTTTAGTATTTTTGATACTATCAGATCAGACTGAGGTAACTGTGAAAGGAAGTTAAGATGCTATGAGATGAAATATGAAGTTGCGGGGAACTCTGCTTTACTGGCTGACCTACAAGTTGCTTTGCCGAAGTTTAGGGTGATAGGGAGATCAAATTCCCGGAGGGACAGCGCCAGCGCAACATTATGGTGAAGGAGAGCAGCCTGGTCATACTTTGGCGTGGCTGCTGAAAACTAATCAGCGGACTACATTAACACAGGAATTGGTAGATGATAAAGGTGTTCTGCACTACAGTGACCCTAGCATAGCAGCTATCGCCATGGATTTCTACTCAAAATTGTATTGAGTCTTGTTTTAATCCGGTGGACCTCTAATGGATTGAGAGGGGGTCAAGAGAGGTCCTGAACTGTCCCATCACTGTGACTAAAATCATGCATTAGGGAAACTGGCTGGCAAGACAGCCCCTTGTTTCCGATGCCTTGTCTGTTCAATTCTATATGGCCTAAGCATACCTTTTAGCCCCACACCTCCTCAATGTCTACCAAGAGGCCATAGTGAAAAAAGAATTGCCTGCTTCAATGAGAAAGACAATCAAAATTCTATTATTGAAAACTAACATTCCTAAGCGCTGCTCAACATAAAGACCCATATGCCTTATAAATTCAGATAACAAAATTCTGCCAACCCTTTGGGCTGACTATCTCCTTCCTCTAATGCCAGCAACATATTGTCAGGCCAAGCAGTGTTCAAATATCGGGTGGATCAATTTCCTATAATCTTAGATGGATATTTCTTCTTTTGCATCTCTCACAACCCGAACTCCAGACAGTGGCAGTCTTGTTAGATGATTAAAAGGCCTTTGTCTTTGAGTGGTCTTTCTTTTATGCTCCACTTCGGAGTATAGGAGTTGGGCCTTTTTTTCTTTATTTCATTAGTTCACTATGTACTCAACCAACAGCAAGGATAAGTATTAACAGATCCCTGTCCGACATGGTCTGCATTCGCAAGAGAACACAGAAGGGATGTACCCTCTGCCCATTGTTTCTTGCCTTGGCCGTGCAACCACTGGTTGAGCTGTTTCGGACATTGCCCCTGCCTTCATTTATATTTACATAAAGTTGTAGTATCATTATGTGCGGATGATATGATGTTGCTTATTAAGAATCCGTGGGAACATTTTATGCCCATAATGGAAGAAAATGTTTGGTGGATACTCAGGCCTACATATTAACATAGCTAAATCAGTTATGTTCCCTCTTAATGAAATCTTGGATAGGTTTGAGGACCAATTTGGCTGTATATGGCAGCCCAGCCAGGTTAAGTATCTAGTGGATTGAATTTCTGGTAATTTGGACACTTTTTTTCTAAAATCTTTGGGAAAGCACCACAGGCTCTGAAACAGTCCCTTAGGAGTACTGTACTAGAACCTATTTGGGCTGTAAAACCACCAAGGTGGGCTGCCCTAAATTCGTAGCACCATTGTGGTCAGGAGGCCTGGCTAGGCCAGGCTTTTGATGGTTACTATTGTAGTTGCACAAGCACATTTCTTGGCCTTCTGGTGCTCTCCTATTCCACAGAGGCCGAATTTGCAGATTGAGAGGCTGATTGAAACCCCACCATTACTACGAAAAAGTCTCCTAAACTCAAAGAGCCTGCACTGAAGTTGCCACCAAGTGTGGACAGAGCGAGCAGTACTCGCCATGCTTCCCGTGAATAATGTACCATGCTTAGAAATAGCTTCTGAGAGGCTATACATTGAACTAATTTCCAAACTAAATATATGCAAGAGCAGCAGCATCCTGCAAGTCAGCAGCAGATCTTAGTTGAGTCAGAGGAGGCCTTCCTGTGCCCCAGATGACAAGACAGCCTGGCCAGTGGAGGTAGGGTGATGATAAAAAAACAATATTGTTGACTCACCCACCCAGAGTGTAAAGTACAAAGGGTCTCATTATGAGTTTGCCCGTATTCTGGTGGTAAATCTGCCATAATACCGTCCAACGGATTTACCATTGCCGCCACTTGGTCCGAAAAAATTACTGCCGGATTACAAGTGGTGGTGTAAATCCCCATAGGATTCAATGGCCCTTTTTTTGGCAGAATTACATAGATCTATTGGTCTATAATTCACAGGTTCTGATTGATCTACACCTTTTGAAAATGGGGATGATGATGGCTGTAGTCGAAGAAAGGGGTATTTCATTGATTAAATAGTGTAGAAATAAACGCCTCCCAGGAATCTGGTGCATATTTTAGCATGCGATTTTTTAATCCATCTGTGCCTGAAGCATGCGATTGCTTAAATTTCATAATTGTGTCTCTGATTTCATCTTTGTTAATATCAAACCTCCATGAATTAATCATTGCTTTTGTTGACCTGCTGATTTTGTTGTTTGGATGGGCAGACTTGGTATAATTGTTGAACTATTGCTTTTCCGTGACTCCACTGTTTAAGATAGCTTGTTGCTCTACAGTTATCGGGTGTAAGCTATCAGGTATCTCTTGAATTTGGTTTGCATATTGCTTTGAGCATTTTCTCACGCAATATCTTGAATGAGATTACTCAGTTTATTTAGCATTGTTTCCTTTTTTCATTGCCTCTGACATAGACAGATTTTTGATTCTCTTTAGTGGTTTAAGATCTAATCTGAGCAATTTTTGCTGCTCAAACACTGCTGAGCTATACTATGTTTAGGTTTTAAATATGGGTATTTAAACCATGTCTTTACCACTTCATAGGTTGATAAAAGGGGAGAATAATACAGCTTCTGGTTTCCCGTCTCAAGTAGTTCCAAATATTTAGATGTAATGGACTCTGTGTCTCTTTGAGCAATTCTTACTTCTCCCTTGATTTATCATTAGTGTGCCTAATGGGTGCACTGTTAGCTTTTTACTTCTTGTAGTCCAGGTGAGTATCAAAGCTGCATGATCACTGCTTTCCAACGGCATGATAGTTAAACGTTCAATGCAGTGGAGAAAATTGCGGGACATCCAGACATAATCTAGAGTTGAAGAGACAGATTTCCGTCTCCAGGTTTTTGTTCCCATAATGTCTCCAACGGTCTGCCCACTGAGCATATAGCAGATACTTTGAATTACGTCTTGCATCCAGGCTTGCGCTCGTGTGTCTATGGCACTGCTTGATGTTGACAAAATGTTCATGGGCTTTCCATCTCTATCTAGGCATTTCACGTTCAAGTTGCCACAAATTATAAAATAAGGATTGCTCAAAACTGTATAGCACTCATCAATTATATTAGTCACGCTCTGAAGAAATTTTTGTATGGAGATCATGACAGGATTCCAATATAAATGTAGCACTACCGAATGTGATTGAACACCTTTATCAGATTGATCATGTTGTAAATTGGTCAACTGGACAAAGGGATTTGGATTTTCTGTTTTGGCAATTGTCACTCCATAACTATGTTTTATCATGGTTATTTGCCCTTTGTACAGTCTTGCTTGCTGTCCCTTTAACACTGAGTTTAAAAATATTGCATAACCATCCTGTGATGGTGGAGTGAGAAGCCAAGTCTCTTATATGCAAAGGATGCCATAGATCCCTAGATTTACTGATGTATTATTGTGAACTCTTTGTATCATTACTTCATAAACTACTCACAGCCTGGGCTAACAAGGCAAACATCACAGACCTTAGAGAAACAGGCTTTACAAAAGAGTTTGGCACCGAACTTAATATCTAGCTCTTGAATGCATTCAAACTACGAGCTTTTAAAATAAAGTCCAATCTCTACTAGGCATTCATCGATCTACAACTGGCTTATGACAGTGTGAGCAGAACAAAATGATGGGTCAAACTCTGTGCTTGGAACGGTCCAGCTGACCTGCTGCAAGCTATTGAGGCCCCCCACAAAAAACTACTGTACGTATCATAATTAATAATCAAGGAGAACTCTCCAGAGAGATCAAGATAGAGAGAGGGGTCAAACAGGGATGCCCCTTAGCATCAGCACTGTTCAATTTATATCAGGCGGATCTTCTGGCAATTCTAAATCATGTAAAAGCTTTTCCGTCTAAGATTAATGCATATCTCATGAATGATCTACGCTGATGAGCTGGTCCTTCTTGACCAGACGCAAATTGGTCTTCAATGGACGGTAATTTATTTGCAACTATATATGCATAACGATTTAGCGATAAACATCAAGAAATCCAAAAATATAAGCTTCAGAGACTCTAGTAGGAAAGTCCATACATTGTTTAAATGGTAGGAAGTCAATACTTGGAGCAAATAGATTCTATCTGATACCTTGACATCCAATTTAATAAAAGCATCAGTGAATGACCCTGGATTCTAGACCTACAATCAAAATAGAGAAAAATGCTAGCATTACAGGGCGCAATCTTACATGCTAAATATGGGAAATTCACCCTGATCCCACTAATCACATTCTACAAACAGAAAGTGGTACTAACTTTACCGTATGGGGGAGAAGCAGGCCTAAATCTGTCCTGGAAATTATGGAAGATCCTTGAGGGGCACGCCTGGAAAAAATGTTTACGACTACCGAGAAGTCTGCCTGTGGTTGTGATCAGATTTGAGTTGGGGCTTCAATCCTACACTCATTGCTGCTAAGAAAAACTCTATTGCTTCTAAGGAAAACATCTATGTCAGATGCCACACCTCCCTAAAAAATACTAAAACCTTCACAATCCAAAAATCACTTATGGTTATTAAAGGGATGGCACAAAAAATGCCTCGACTATTTGCAATCCTTAGATGCGTCCTTGGAGGCCTTAATCATAAACCCGTGTGTAGTTAAACGAAGGTTGAGAGCACAAGATTGGATCGAGACTCAGCACCTTAGAGCACAGTATACATTGATGCTAGATCCGACCTTTGAACCCCGTTCATTAAACGAAACACCGAAATATCTAATGAAGTCTCTGAGTCACTTTCAACGCAATAAATTCTTGAGACTAAGATTACATTTAAATCCTACAAAAGACCTACTGTACCCTTGAAAGCAAGGTAATTTATGCCGCTTTTGCAAACATCTGAACACTATGGAATAAACGAAACATCTGTCCTGCTTTAACGTAAGAGCGAACACTTTACTTGAAAGTACATGTTATCGATGTAAACACTTTATCACAGGATGAGTGGAGGAGATCATTTTTATTCGGAGAGAATTTGGCACGTGTATGTGCAGGCATAAACTTCCTGGACAAGGTATTACTTTTAAATACATGGATTTAAACATGGAACGATGCAATTTGTAGACAGACACATCAATGATATTTTATTGATTGTAATCATAAAGAATGAACTTAAATGATGAGTTGTTTTTTTTATGTGAAAAAGGTTTGTCATAAACTAACTCACTAATAAATAAAGAATGCCTAAAGCTGAAGAAAAAATATTTCTTTTGATGCATTTTCTCAGGACCTTACATTTAAATAGAAGGAACTTTTGTGAACATGCCAAGGCACATCACTGGAATCGACCGCAGGGAATTTTAAATGAGATCCTTAAAGCAATATACAGAATGTTGCATATACTAAAATCCATCAGAGTAAACAAAGTGGGTGATGTATGAAGCTGGGCTTGTTCACGGAAAGCATGACTTGTAAACAAGATGATTCCAATAAAAATTGTAGCAAGATATCATAGCTCAAGAAAAATATTGCACACGGAATAAAAATCAGTTTTTTGGTGGAGGTTCTGGGGCGTTTCCTGGGAGAGTAAAACTTGGGATCTTAGCTCAATAGGATGCCACTATTCGTTCGTTAACATTAACCTTTCTTTGTTTGGGATATTAGGTGTTGCTTGCGACACCTATAAACCAAAACTACTGAAACTTTGCATTAGAGTACAGATTGGGAGACATGGCATATGAGGAACGACAGACAGCATGTGAATGTTGTTTGGTTATTTGCCCACCCACTGCCTGCCCATGGCCATGCTAATCCCCATTGTTATTGCCACCCAGTTCCTGCCCCTCCCCACCCAAAACACCTTCTCATGGGAACTCTGTGAGCTCACTTTACTCAAGCCTTAACATCAAACTTTGTTCAGGAAATGCCAGCCAGTGTATTTTCAAAGTAGTCTTCTGAGAGTTAATGGCTTAATTGGAGTTGTAAACCCACTATTAGTGTAATAAAAACGTCTTACCCAGGTCTGGCTTCAGCCACTTACATTATAAGCACTTTGCCTGTCCTTCACAGAGGTCCTGTTAAAAATAAACATTGGCAAAGCCACCAGTTTTGGCTTCTATATAAGTATTAGGCATTTGCCGGGCACTGCTATTAGATGACTGGTATTGGCACCATATTGCACTTGCTGCCATCAATGGCTAGTTTTTTTAAGGCGGTAGCTACGGAATGAGTAGAAGTGTGGTTCAGATTACTCAGAGTACTTACTTTTGCCATCTGATACAGCCATGTTCTGAGCAATTGGATTGGCCACGATGCACCATCAGGGTGCTGATGATACAAACATGCCACAAGATGGCACAATGGGTGTTTTCCTGGAAGTGTATCTTTTCTATTGAATTCATGTACGATTAGAGTAGTGTTAGTAAAGATCAAGCAAACATGTTAGACAGTGTCTAATAATGTAAAGCCTGTAATATCACTATAAACACCTAGCAACCAGTGGTAGAAGTGTAGCAAAAAAAGACAGGGGCTAGGTCAGTAGAAGCATAGTGCAACACGAGACAAGGCATTGCGCCAGGGGGCGGTCAACAGCCAAATGGGTGCAATGGGTAAAATAAGGGATTCCCCTGTATTGTTTTTCTCTTTTCCTCAGTTGGTCAGTAACTGGGAGTGTTGATGTATTTCCTCGATTCACTGATCATTACTCCACTAGGAAGGACACCTAACATCTACCTTAACAGATGCTGCTTTCAGGGGCCTGAAACTAAAAAATAAAAAAAGTTTGCGTTATCAGAAACAGAATTTGGTCAATCATACCAAATCCTGGGTCCATAACCAATCCAGACTGTGCCATTTAGGCTTCATAAAGCGGAAAGTGAAGAGGTATGCCTTAACTTCAAAACGTACAGTTGCGAAATGGTGGAAATGGTTGTAAAAAGTAGTGAAACTGTTAACAGTAAACAATAATATTAGTAATACCCCGCTGCCGATCGTTCCTGTTCACTTCTCACTTGTGTCTGCTAGCATCCTTCTCTGAACTGGACACCCGCTGCCACATGAAACAGTCAAAGGAAAGCCTCTAACTTCACATTCCTTCTTTTGTGCACATTTTTTTTAATGAAACTTCAAAATCATTGTTAAACAAAAGAGGCATATAACGATGTATTTTGTTTACTACATGGGAGCAGGAAAGTCAGGCGAACTTTAATATGTTTTCATTTTAAAGATTCATAGTGGTAGACCGTAGACAGAAGTAAATGTACACATTGTTTGCTCTCTGAAACGAATCAAAATAACACTATTTGCTACTCTAACATGGAGTATTTTGCTATCAATCCACATGGCTCAATGAAGCTCAGCAAAACACAGGAATTAAATGTTTCAATAAGTTTCCCTAGACGTTTGAAATAAAGGCATCTGTGAAGTCACAGGCAGAATATTCACATTTTATTATTTACAAATTCGAATTCCCTCTGGCTGTATAAACTTGGCAGTAATTGATTGATAACTAGTTTCAAAGTACAAAACAGAAGTTCTGCTATGTAGTCTTAACTAGGGCTCGGCAGAATTGTTACATTCAGTTCTGCCAGCCGCGCAAGCGAAATCTGTCCGATTTCAATCTGTTTGGACCCAATACGCCGTTCCGCAGCCCCTGCGTATTGAAAAGAGCGGCACACCGTTATTGTACTGCTGCTCGAACCTAGCGTGAATCTAAACAAGCTGCACAAAGTTTCCATGCCACTGTATGATCCTAGCACGAATAGCACAAAAACTGCAGGAAGGATCTCGTGCTGCTGTGCAAACCTAGCTTGGTACAAAGAAAAACATGCACACTTTCTCGTGCCGCAATGTGAAACTATTACGCATAAAGAATGAGCCCAGGTGAAGTTTCTTGTGTCAGTGCAGGAAAGTAGCACGGATCGGGGAAAATCAGGTGAAGATTTTTGCGCCGCTGCAGGAAACAACCATGGGTTGAAAAAGAACAGCACAAGATGTCTCGTGTCACTGTGCCAAAATAGTATAGAACGAAAAAAAGACCCATGGCAAGTTTCTTGTCACGCTACATGAAACCAACATGGGAACAAAACAACATGCAATGTGCAAAACCGCAAAAAAAATGAATTTTCAGTGCCGGCGGAACTGTAATGTTGATTTTGTGGAACGCAAAACAGGATACCAGTACTAATTCTGAACTTTTCACTTTGTGGTGGAAATTTTGCCCACCCCTAGTCTTTATGTTAACAGCAAGACAAGTCAGTCTAAAAGGAATGCATTAAAGGCATGGTCTAGTAAAATTTTTTATTGTCCCTACGGGTCGGCCATGTTTTTTTAAGCCTAAGTGGCTCAATTTTAGAAAACTTTCCTATGGACCTTACCCGAGTTTTCGTCCATTAAACGCACGCGAAAACAAGCACCAGGGAGCTGCCATTTTCTGATAATCCTATCTTTTCCCCGATCGCCCTGGCTGACCTGCTTTTGCGGCACTAAATCAATTCCCCCGCCCCTGAGCCTGTCATCAGCAGACTCGTACCGCCCATTTCCCAACGCCAAAGCACATCTCGTGTCAACATTCGCTGCGCTTCAGCTAATGGCGTGTCGCCATGGAAATGGCAGGGCGCCTCTCTCCTCAATAAGTATAAACAGACCGTTTCACAACACACAGCAGCAGATTTTCGATTCCATTCCTCTTTCTGTGTTACTTTGAGTATTCTGTGACTCGTTTCAGTGCTCTGGTCAGCTACCTTCGCCGCTTGTAGCCCGTGTGAACAGATACCAGTACCACCGCTATAAATTATTTTAGTTTGTTTAACACACAATGGCTACAATAATGCCCTACATGTACGAGCCCGAGTATACCGAGGAGGAACTACTGGAAAGGGAAGCACGCGAAAACGATGGGGATTCGGACGGCAGTTGGCAGGACGAATCAACAGATGAAGAGCCTGAGCCTAGTCGAATGGACGGCGTCTCCACCTGGTGCACATGCAGTCGGTGCGAGCTAATGCCAACTGAGGACGAGAACTGTTGCTGCCGAGAAAACTCGGGATGCCTGACCTACATTTCGGAAGGAGAGCCACGACCGCAATGCATCACCGAGCTGCCAGACTTCAGGGCAGCCTGCCTCACACGGGCCATGTTGAGAATAATGATGGTGCTTATGCACGAACTTCGAGCAACTGTTCGTCCTCGTAATCCGAGTAACGAGTAAGTATACTCTGCTTGTCATGCCACTCCTATTTCATGTTCTTCTACTATATCCAAAATTACATCTACATATCATTGTAACGCATGTAAGTCGTTCAATAGTGTGCATTGTCTAGATAGCATTTCTCCGTGTAAAATGCCATTAGTTACAAGAATTGTCATTGACAACAAACGTTTATTAAACTTATCTTGGTCATTTAAAAACAGTTTGTTTCATTCCTTTTCACAGGTGGTAAAGGCTGGTGGCCTATCGTTCCTTTACATGGTGGCTTCACGGGAGACTTGGACACCGCGTTCGAAGAGTGATACCCGCCTGTGCCGTTCGTGCCATTAGAGAAACGTTCCCGAGTGACAGCGGTCAGTACAGGGGATTTTCTCTCGCTGTGCTGCAACCTGACCTGTATAATCTTTAAAGTCTTGTATTTTTGTGTCATGAAAATAAGATACAAAATAAAACACCACATATATTTTAACAACGGTTGTCTCGATTTTTTAAATGAATCAAGTGTGTCTCCATTCAAGGATGGACGTCAGACATCTGTGCTCCGAATGGGTGAAGGTCTGGTCGCTGTGAAGCAGGGTAGTCACTATCTATCTAAGCTAACATAACATATTCTCGATAATGATTGCACTAAATAACACTTGTTCAAAGTCTTTCAGTAGGTTATGTCTCTATAAAAGTCACACATATATCTATTCTAACAATTACCATTGGATTATACAGGCCTTAGGGTCTTGACCACTATAATACACCGGTTGAAGTGTGGGTCTGTGCTCACAAGAATCTCCGGTATGTGGCATTTGTTATTGATAAGCAACGATATACTATCATTGATATATAGGCACGCCCCAAGCCCATCCATCCCACCCCCCTGTATCAAAGGCGGTTCGCGCCGGTGGATGCGCACTGGCATGGGGGGCTGTGACGGGCGCGAAAGGCCAAGGTGCCAAACTACATGTACACTTCAAAAGGTGTCCCACACCAAGGGGCCATCGGTCACATGGCCTCCTCAGAGCCCGTGTCTCCAGCCAGGCCTCCCCTTGAAGCAGGCCGCCCCCCTAATACCACGACATACATACGTCATTCATTCACAAACACACCCCAGTTTCTAATGCTTTAAAAACCACTCGATATGTCTCATGAGAACATCTTTGTGCTTTGCAAGTCAACTCCTGAACGTGCTACCTGGGAACCACTGAGATCTATGCTAATCTGCTCATCGTCGTGCTATCCGTGAACTTCTGTGACCGCTTCGAGCATGCCCATCAGTGCGCTACCTGTGGCCATCCACCTATTCTCCTGCAACATACTGCTCTGCTTGCTGAATCCAACTGTTTGTTGGTCAAGGTAAGGCCATGTATCCTGGTCATATTTCGCAGATTTTTAAATTTCTATCTATTTGCGAGTAGAGTACCCAATAGTGCTATGTTCATTGGTCTCATTGCTATTGACTTGAATTTCCATTGCTATGCTATCAATAGATCTATTTATTTTCATCTTTGTCTATTGTCATTGAATTGCATCCTTCGGGGGTCCAGTCTATAATGTAAGCATGTTTCCTTCTCGTGCAAGACAGAACATCCAAGGGACGAGTCACATGTTCAGATTTCAGTCACATCAGTTATACATTTCTGCAACTTATGCAAATACTAAGCCGCACATAATGAACTGGTATAGTTCCTGCGACCAAAACAAACCTTGCATTGATCATTGTATGATTCATTTACTTTTGTATCAAATCTTTATTCTTGAAGATTGTATAATAATGTTGATATTGACTTTTCAGATTTATCAACAATGCCTGCCTGTTCGTTTAACGGTTGTCCTTCGAAGACCCATGTGAAATCTGAAGGCACTACAATGCATGTATTCCCGAAAACTGTTGATCGAATAAGAGAATGGGTCAGACATTGCGGATATCCACTGGATGAGCTGGAAAGTAGAGTCCAACAAGTCTTACAGGACAAGAGGGGTGATCGATACCGCATCTGCAGCCGGCACTTTTCCTTGGACATGTACACAACTTCTTGGGTAGCAAAGAAGAATAAACGGCGAACGACACGGAAATTGTGCGAAAACGCTATTCCCACTCTATTCGTCCACATTCCGCCACCGGTGAGTCAAGTGTCCGGATTTAGCTTTAGGCCTTGCGGTAGTGTGTAGGTAGCCAAATGGATTAATTGATATTGTAGGTGTTCTATCCTTTGTAATAATTTTGATATTGATATGAGTGTATAGTTTTTTGAATAATGACATTTATCAATATATTCTTTTTCGATTTCATAACCCGCAAACGCAATGTATATATATATGGGGACAGGGAACTGTGCTGTATTGAGCATTTTACAACTTCTTAACTATCCCTTCAATCTGAAGCAAGAACATTCTACATCCTTGACGTGGTCGCAGTTATCAACCACTTCTAGCGTGAATCAGGTAATCTTACTAGCTAATCCGCTACATACTTGTTTTATGCATGTCAAGTAATAGTCTTATTCTATCATGTAATTACTTTACCGAATGTTTGGTTACTGCTTTCCAATTGATATACACCTTAGTTATCGTCCACTGGTGTTTGTTTTCAGTTCTAATTAGTGTTATCCATACTAATGCAAGTACTGTCTTTCAGGGAGATGCTGAAGCGTCCGCCACATCTACAACATTTCTAGATGTTCTTCAACAGCAGGAGGTATGGATACTGACAGCTCCATCAAGCGTCATCATCAGAGCTGGAATTCTTGTCGTTTGATTGTTCTACACAATGTTTCATTCGTGGTTAGCTGTTGATATGTATCTGTGCTGTCGACCCCAGGTGTGTGTTATGTTTTCACAATTGTAATCCTCACTAATGCAAGTGCTATGTTTCAGGCAGTTGATGGAGCGTCAACCCCTGCACTTGATGCAGAGCCTGACATTCATGTATACGAATCGGCGCAACAGCTTTCGGAAGTGCGCACTACATTTTCAACATCCATAGATATTCTTCAGCAGCACGAGGTATGGATAATGACAGCTCCATCATGCGTGATCATATAACGTGATTCCATTTGCTATACTTTCTTCCCTATTAACGCAAGTGCTGTGTTTCAGGGAGATGACGAAGCTTCCACCACAATCACAACATTTCATTTAGATGATGCAGATGTAAAGGAATCGTTGAAAAAAGTCGATGAAATGTGATCATATTTAGATTTTCCTTGATTCTTTTGGACAATGCATCATTTGCGGTTATGTCTTTATATGTACCTGTGCGTTCGACCCCAATTGTGTGTTATGTTTCCAATATTGAAAACCATACTAATCCAAGTACTGTGTTTCAGGGAGACGACGGAGCTTCCACCACAATCACAACATCTCATTTAGATGATGCAGATGTAAAGGAATTGTTGAAAAAAGTCGATGAAATGTGATCATATTTAGATTTTCCTTGATTCTTTTGGACAATGCATCATTTGCGGTGATCTCTTTATATGTACCTGTGCGTTCGACCCCAAGTGTGTGTTATGTTTCCAATTTTGAAAACCATACTAATCCAAGTACTGTGTTTCAGGGAGACGACGGAGCTTCCACCACAATCACAACATCTCATTTAGATGATGCAGATATAAAGGAATCGTTGAAATAAGTCGATGAAATGTGATCATATTTGGATTTTCCTTGATTCTTTTGGACAATGCATCATTTGTGGTTATCTCTTTATATGTACCTGTGCCGTCGACCCCAAGTGTGTGTTGTGTTTCCAATATTGAAAAGCATACTAATGCAGGTACTGTGTTTCAGGGAGATGCGGATGCCTCCTCTCCAATACAACCATTCATGGCAGTCCATGCAGAGCCAGAGGTATCACTGGTCGAATACTTGTCGTTTGATTGTTGCACACAATGTTTAAATCATGTTTCACTATTGAGATGTACCTGTGTGTTCGTCCTCACGTGTGTTTTATGCTAACAATATTTTGATACATAGTAATGAAAGTACTATGTTTCAGGGAGACGATGGAGCCTCATTCCGTGCTGTCTATGCGGATACAGAAAATATAGTCGTTGCAGCGCAAGAGGAAGGGAGGACATGCGGAAACGAATCGGAGCTACAGCGTGCAGATGTTGAAGGTCGAGTCAAAAAAGTTGCAAAGAAAAAAAAACAAAAAAAGGTTAGTTATAAACAGTTCATAACTTTAAAAAAATGTTTGTGCTGGGGACTATTTTATGTTTTTTTCCAGTCAATTCTACTACACTCTATCTTGTGTTTAAACTGAACATCCCTTTTCCAATCTCTCCTCCAGTTAGCCCTGGGTGTCAGAACTATACACACACAGACAGTGAAGCGAATGAGAGATGTGGCTTGCCAGACCGTGTACACTATGGAGGAACTATTAATTGAGGCGAGGCGTGTTCAGGCTGGAGATGCTCATGTCCAATGGCCAGAACATGAATTAACTTTGTTTGGAGACTACAGCAAAGTTGCATTGGACCATAGCTACAGTGCGACCGCACCACCACAAGAAGATGTTATTGAATGTATTGAAGATAGCTCTGAAGTAGTTGCAGATCAATTCACACAATCTACACCCGCCAAAAATTTGCCACCCAAAAACCTGTCGACATTGTTGTGTTCTCCCATCAATGTTGAAGTAATAGATGTCGAAATGACAGAGAATTAACCAGCCGCAGCATCCATAGCCGCATCAGAACTTGATATCAGCGATATTACTTTCCAATGAGTTGAAATCTCCACAACGTCACAGGCCGAAACAACGTTGACGCAGGATGACAGTCTAATGAAAGAGAGCAAATACATTGTATTCGGCAGTTGTTTGATGGAAATTATAAGTATGCTGAAATGTGTGCATTCCATTAGAGGGAAAGTATGTGGGAAGCCATTGATTAATGTGACTCGTCAAATAAAAGGCAGTAACGTCAAAATAAATGCCGCCTGTAGATTAAATCATAGGTTCTCATGGTCTGCACAACCGAAGCTGGGGAAACTGCCAGCAGGCAATCTACTGTGTGCAGCTGCATCACTTTTTAGTGGCTCCAGTTTTAGAAAGTTAGAGGCTTTCTTTCAGTTTGTGGGACTCCATTTCATTTCTAAAGCGCTGTACTACATATACCAGCGTGATTATCTGTTTCCGGCCATTAGTGATGCTTGGAAAATTGAACAATTGTCTCTAGCAAGTACATTCGAAGGCAAGCGATTCAGGCTAGCCGGCGATGGACAGTGCGACAGCCCTGGATTTTCTGCCAAGTACTGCACCTACCACTTTCAGGACATGGATAGTAAGAAAATTGTGAGTTCGGTGGTCGTGCAGGTAACACAATGTACATCCTCAGTGGCCATGGAGAAACTAGGTTTTATAAAATCAGTGGAATATCTACAATCGAGGGGAATGCACATCGACCTCATAGCCACGGATAGACACGTTTCAATTGCCAAGACAATGAGAGAGCAGTTCCCACATATTAAACATCAATTTGACATATGGCATCTTGCTAAATCAATCAATAAGAAAATCTCGGCTGCAGGGAAAAAAAAGGTTTTGAAAGTATTTTGCAGTGGTCACATTCTATCACCAACCATCTTTGGTGGAGCTCAAAAACTTGTGAGGGGTCAGTGGAAATACTACTTGAAAAATGGCGGTCACTGATGCACCACTGTACCAACGTTCACCGCTGGACAGCAAATTAACATTTCCACCAATGTGAACATTGCCCTTTGTCCCCAGAGGAGGCACGGAAGAAGAAGTGGTTGATTCCATCTTCACCGACACACAAAGCCATTGAGAAGATTGTTTTCGACAAAACTCTATCAAGAGATTTGAGAGGACTGACAGAATTCTGTCACACAGGAGATTTGGAGGTGTTCCACAATATGTGCCTAAAGTACAGGCCAAAGCGCTTGCATTTTAGCTTTCGGGGCATGAAACATCGCACTCTACTAGCGGTCTTGGCCCATCACAGCAATGTTGGACGCGAACAATCTAGGACTAGGGTTAAAGTAAGGATGCCTCGCTAAACTAAGGTGTTTTCAAAACGAAGTAAGCAATGAGTGATCAAACCAGTCTATGATGAAATGCAGTTCGACTTTGTGAAAGGCCTTATTGTTGCTGTGTTAGAGAAGCGCAGATATGGAATTTTGGACGTTTCTGTGCAGAGCAGTGATCCATTGCCACCGAACATTGCGACTGTGCCATGCCCACCCGAAGCACAGCTGATTGTGAAGTACAAATCCCGGTTTAAATAATTGCAATACGATTGTCTTTTTGTAAATAAATGTTATTGTACAGTGTACCTGTAAACCTAACCCCTACCTTCACCATCATGGGTGGCGAACAAGCTGGGTGTCATCTTTGAATTCTCTCTATTCACCTCACATATGTGTATGTATATATTTTTCTCATGTCTCATCTCATGTAAATGTAAATGCTGCGCACTGTTAACGGAGGGGAGGCTTGCGTATTGCAAATAATAAAACAAACAAACAAACAATAAATCTCACTTTTAACTCAACTCCTGTGGTACTTTATACTTTCCCTGACCTTCCGCCAAAAATTAAATGTCTCAATTTGGGCTGCAAAGCTCGCAGACAACGGGGACAAAATTGGGGCACTTAGAACGCGCCAGCCAAGCGGGCCGTGGCATTTGGGAGAGAAGCCAATTCGCATTTGCACATTGAGGCGCACTACATAGACGGATTCTAAACTTCAAGTTCTCACAGATGCCTATACTACGTGATGTTACAAATAAAGAATGCGAAGGACAGCGCCCAGATGAGGCCCACAAGTCGCACTGGAAGTATAAGGGTCTATTGTTTTTTGACCTTGAGACAGGGACCATGCCGAAAGAACTACATTTGAAGGGAGTGCGCAATAACGTAAGAGACGATAAGGCAGAAAATTCAGAAACCAGACCGAGTTTCAGTTTTAGGTCAGTATACGAAAAATCATTGTCAAGAGCATGGTCCGTTTTACAGACTGCATTACGAAGAGACACAATGTAAATTTCAAATATAATGTAAGTAAATCTTTACACGCTTTTATACCGGAACGAAGATTTAATGAATGGATGCATGAATAAATGAATGAATGAAGAGCTAGGAAAAGCAAGTAAAACTGTTCGAAGTGGGCACATGGGCATGCAGGTCCACTGGTCTCACCGATCTCGGTCCTTGGCCCAGCCACTTTTCCCTGCACTGCCTACCTGCACTACGGGACTGTCTCTGTATTCTTCAGCCCCTTCTCCCGGCATTTACCTTGCACTTGCCACCAGCTGGCCCTATTATTTAATTTGTATTCAACTAACCATGTACAGCCCTTCCCCATGCGCGATCAGAAAGACACCTGGCCTAGTAGGATCGTTGTCTGTCTGCCCTTGTTCCCCACCTGCCTCGTCACGCCTAGAAACACTTGAGTATAGGTGCGTTACAAATGCCATATCATATATCATATCATTCCTCACGCATGTAGACTGTCGTTTATCATTGTGTGTTGGCCTCGATTTATCTCGTTACTTTTCGCATTGATTTTAGAGACGAACATACTCCATTGAACTATCCTTGCAAGCAAATAGTTTCTGATCGGCCGTAATAAATAAAATGAGTAATATTAATGAAGTTCGGCTAGCGAGACTAATTATCATTTTTTTGTTTTCATAACAGGTATTTGATCCCTTTCTGCCACTGCCATCTGTTTGAGACACCGGCGGATGGATTCTTCAGCAGACACCTGCAGCTTCGTGTCAACAACTGGAGCGCGATCACCATATTATGGGATGATCGCCAAGGGCCCACATGCCCTTATGCTGTACTAGTGGCTAGAAGCAACATATCAACCTTTAGGCTGGACTAGTGCCTAGTTGATGGAACAGTCTTGTGGCTCACCGTGCTTCCAAAGTGATTCTTTTTACGAAAAATGAACACCCTGTGTACCATAAAGGAACAGAGCGTGACTCAAGATGAAACGGAACAGTTATTGCGGATACAGATAAAAGAAAATAAATGGCTTCCGGAGTTCATATGGCAATTGCTGAATATTCTCTAAACATTTAATGTCAAATAAATGTACTTTACCAAATGTACTGTGTTGCTGTTTCATTTTAAAGTACAGTTTCATATTCCGAATTGTGGCGCGCTGTGTTGTGAGATGGTCTGTGTTGGTTTCCGGGTTCTGTGTGGAGTCGCGCAGAAGACGACTGGGCGCGTTTGCCTACGCAGCACAGTAACGTCACGGGGAGAGGCGGGGAATATGAATGTTTTGATAATGTCAGGCTCAGGGGCGTGGGAATTGATTTAGTGCCGCAAAAGCAGGTCAGCCAGGGCGATCGGGGAAAAGATAGGATTATCAGAAAATGGCGGCTCCCTGGTGCTTGTTTTCGCGTGCGTTTAATGGACGAAAACTCGGGTAAGGTCCATAGGAAAGTTTTCTAAAATCGAGCCACTTAGGCTTAAAAAAACATGGCCGACCCGTAGACCATGCCTTTAACTGCAAATATTATTGCTTTGGGTATGTTTGGGTACCTGTACACTATTCAATGTACACACTATATATTTTTATATCATTTTTACTTCCGTATTTTTATTTTGTTTTCAACGGGATGGGGTCTATTGGAATGAGTACACTTTTGAAACAAAAGGCACTTTTCCAAAACACTTTTTCATCTCATGACAAATGTGAGTTTAGGGCCCTTTAGTAACGTGCATGCAATTGATGGGTTCACAGAATAACTCTGGGTCCAAATAACCAAACCAACTCTGGAAGATGGCAAAGTGCTGTTTTATTATCAATTATCTAAAACAGGGAGTTGCAACAGACATCAATGGACGTTCACTCAATTTCTTTCAATGATCTTTTCACAGAACATAGACTATATACTAAAAATACATCAGAGGTGATGTCATACTATGTGGCAAATAATGGAAAACGTGCTAGGGATTGAGAAAGACTAAAGGGGAACATCTAAGTATACATTACATAGGACCTAGGATTGTGATTGGCTGCCCACTATCAGGTGGACAATATATGACTACCTCTAAAATATGTCATCTTCAAAACCATTAAGTACACAGTTTTCAATTGGTCTTCAAACTGTATGGTTCTTCATTATACAGACCTCTGCAATTGGTTGGCATGCTTGTGCTATGTCTGGAACATTCAGTTCACTTAGCAGCACGTAAACCCAGAAACAGGTGCAAGGGGATGGGTCTCACTCTACCTCCCATGCAACTAGCCCAACATCTCTCATTACCCATGCCTTCTGACATGAAGATTGTCTTTGAACTTGGCCCTGCAAAGTATCCTTGTCTCTGGGAATACATGGGAGTGCAGGCACTCACTATTTTTGTTCTAGGAATCCAAGTTTGACTCTCTTTTCATCCTTGGCTCATGTGACAGGAGACCACGATTTGGTCCATTTTGCAGGTTTCAAATGTCTTAAATGAATACAACTTGGCACTCTTGGTGTTTTTCCTTTGCACCTTAACAAGAGATGATACATCCTTCATACATTCACTCCTTTCAAGAATAGTTAGCTGACCTTGACTGCTTCAGTATTGATACCATGCCAGACAGCCTCGCTATACAGCTCCACGATTTCAACTTATTCTTGCTGCAACACAATTCTCCATTTCTTATTCCTGGGTCCTGGCTTACTAAAATTCATGATACCGATATCCAACTTCTATACATTGGTGGCAGTGCCTGCATTCTAATCACTACATATAGCCATATTTTATGATGACTTGTTCTATTTGCGTTTCAGAGCCTGCACAATTATTGAACTGTTGATTCTCTGCAGCACTTTGTGCACATGTAACCTTCATTTCGCATTTGAAAGTTTACTCGATTCTTTACCTCGTCATTCATTTCTATAGGATCCATACATTCTCTTCAGCCAATATCTCGGGATGTTGCACATGTCTCGTGTGACGTCACTAGCTTCTCTTTTTGCTCTTTTCCATATTCCTTCAGGGAGATCCTCCCTCAGATTGTCGTCCCTTTGGGAATACATTCGGTAGGGTTCTCTTAATGGGTATCTTCTTTCGAATATACGCTGCAGTATTGGCACAACTGCTGGTGTCAAACATGGCACGATTTCAGACTTGCAACATATTCGGGGGGGATTTCCTGCAGAGGCATGTAACTGCTCCTCTACATTCCCCCCTCTGGTTGAGTCCTCGATCACCTCAATTGATTTCACATCCCAGTATTTTCTCTTGAAGAACTGCTTCTTTGCTGTCCATATCTCCATCACCCCCCTCAGGGTGCTGGCTTATTTAACATGTTCATCTCGACTGCAGGTCATGTAGTTACATTGCCCATTTGGATTGCAATAGACCCATCATCCAACGTACTTCTTATGATTCTTCAGATACAGGACATTCGTTCCTTCAGGTGCTACGATGCTGGCCTCTATATATTTTCTGACAGCTTCATCAGTCAGTTCCTTGATTTTAGCTCCAAATTCGACATCAATCATGATCTTCATTCCTACCACCTTGTTTGCCGTTTTCTTTCATTGGGCAATCACTATCCTGATTACACAGAATCCAAACATCACCAGCACTAATATCAGTCCAAGAATCTTGAATATATTTGACAACCACTGCGGAATCCATGAGAACAGGGAAGCAAACCAACTGTCATCTTCAAAGTCATTTGTTTCATCTTCCACCTTGTTATCCTGGTCTGTCAACAATGTTATGGCCTCTGTCAAGGTCTAATTTTCTTCATCATGAGAAGGTATGAATGTGCAACATGTTTGCCCGATTTTGGCACAAACTTCTCCTTCCATTGCTGTGATCATATCAAGGACATGTCTATTCTGGAGGGTCATCAGTTGTTGGGCCCTTAGCTGTTCCTTGATAGCGTTGAATCCCTTTAGAGTAGCATTGATTGTCTGCAGAAGCTCCCATCTGGTGATCTGTAGCCACTTGGCATTTGCTACTGTTTGGATCCTAGGCATGAATATAGTTGTAAATATTGTGGCAGTCTTACTGAACAACCTGTGTTCGTCAGGAATGGAGTCATGTGCTGTATTCAATTTGGCTGAGAAATAATTCTCTCTTCTTGTCCGACGAAGAGGTTCAAGCAATCTGTATTTTCTCAAATGGGCCTCTTCCTTTGGAAATTCACCAATGTTCATGTCGCTTTGAGGAATTACTAATGCTGGGACATGGATGAGCATCAAATAACAGACTCCGCCCCAATCCTTGGGATACCTTATGTAAGCTCTCAATCCAGAAGCCCAATATAGGACCATAAGGATGGCTGTCCCTTCTCCCATCCTAAGAACGTCAATTATAATTTTGCATTCCTTGTTATATCCCACATGATTCTTCCCATGTCTTTGGAAGCAAAGTGTCACATTAACCAATGCATCGTGCTCTGGATCCTCTCTGGCAATAATGGTCATACTGTATTCATGGCAGAGGGGATGAGAGAGCAGACGTAGCAACTCTCCTTAGATGCTTTCTCCTCCACCTTTCCCGTATGCTGGTACCACATGTTATTCACCAAGTGTGCTGTGTTATCTAAATAGGTATTTGTCACTTCACAATTTTCCTCTGCATCTCTCTTATGTCTCCCAAAGGCTGTATATTAATCAAGGAGTACATCATAAAGGTTTTGCATAGTAGGGAGTACCATTGTGACTTCTCCTTCAGCTGAAGTACCAAAATGATAGAGATGGAACAGAAAGACAAAGAGAACAATCATACAAGCGTATATTATGCATAAGGGGATAGGCATCCATCTCTCACGTCATCCTACTATTCTTTCTTCATTTATCATTTTTAATACAATCATCAAATGTCTTTGTTTGTAACTGTAAAATCTTTTGAATTGTAGCAATAAGGAGTCTTCTTATCACTGGGCTGTTTTTAGGATCCTGCAAGAAAGTGTGAATATTAACATCTCTTCTAACAAGAGCAGGGTAAGATTGAAGTATGACTTCAAAGACAGCTGGTACAAGCCGATGAACGTCACTATCGACAGGTACCATATGTTTCATCACTTAAATCAAATGCTCTTCTTGATATGATTCTGGATACTGATCTTGCTTCAAATTTCTTTTCAAGAACTAACATTTAGGCCTAACTCTGATGCTTCAATATGTATTACTAAAAGTTCATTTCAAAATTCCTGGAATTCTCTGTACGTTTTTTCACTCTCTCTGCTAAAATATCGATAAGGAGTGTCCATTGAATTCCAGTGCAAAATAAAATCTGTATTAATCACTTGTTGTTTTGTCATCCTTCTTCTTTGTCATCGATCAGGTCTGTACACGCTGACATTCTTCTTCTTGTCTTGCTTCTGGATCGGCAACAGTGGGAGAAAACAGGTCTTTCCTTTGTAGATCTTCACATCGCCCATGTGTAGCCAAGTTCTTCTTCCTTGTACTCTAATCGCAGAAGGGGACACTTCTTTGGTGATAAAAGTGCCATGAAAACATGACTCAGGCCACTTGCGGGTAAAAACTTTAATTAGGACTGGGTCCCCAACATATAACTTAGGTGATGGTAAAAGTTCACTTGGATTAGTTGTCGAATTATCTTCTTCTGTGTTCATAGACTGACCCCCTGGCGCTTGACTTGATCTGAAATGAAAGAAATACTAGAGGTCATACATTTCAAATAATCATGTATCTCATCACTTAAAGTTTTTGCTACACTCTGGGCATCTTTTCTACTCCTAGTCATAGGTGTGAGGGGCATTCTCATTTGACACCCTGTAACTAGTTTGTGCGAGGTGAAGTCTGTTCCTGGCTGATTCCGAAGCACATATAGGGCCAGGGGTAGGCAATGCAGTCATCCCTTTTTCAAAGTCAATTTAATCTTGCCAAACCTTTCCTTGAGGAGGCCATTGAGTTTCGCACATTTCCCGTTCACTTGCGGGTGATGAGCAGAAGAAAACCTGTGCTTTATGCTAAATAAAATACCTATCTGCTCAAATAGCTCATTGGCAAAATGCAGCCCATTAGAGGATATTAGTACTTCAGACACACCCCACCTCGGAAATACTTGGCACACTTAAAACGTTGCTGCACAAATGGCATCAGGGTGTATACACAGACCTGACTTCATCCACCTAGAAAAGGGACACACCACTACTAATAGATACCTATATCCATTACATACCTGAAGCATATCGACATAGCCGATATGTAAAGGCTAAAGCAGACCATTTGGTTGAGGTATAACTCCCCTAATGGTTCTCTGTGTATGCCCAGCAGAGTAACTTTTGACACATGATTGCAACATGTTCCAACAATTAGGAATGAACCAGTCTTCTGCAATCATAACAGCAACACTTTCTCAAGGTACATGCGCGGGGTAATGCAGCTGTTCAAGCAGCACAACCTTTAATAAAATTACTGGCATCATTGGCATCACTGGCATTCCAGTGCTGTCCTGTCGCCATAATGCTTAATCAGAGATAAAGAACACCCCCTTTGTTTCCATAATTCTTGCTCTTCCTGTTGTGCGCTTCCTTGAATCTCTATTAATTGAGTTATCGACAATTTATTAAACCCCTCTTGGACTAGAATTGGTGTAACTACTTTCACTTTAATACTCTAAGTGTCAAAACTTGATATTTCTGTGGAATATGAAACCCTTTTGGCTTCTTCGTCTCCAGCTTCGTCCGCGCAAGAGATACAATCTATTTGCTTAGTATGTGAGGTGCATTTAACGACTGCTACGGCCACTGGGAGTTGTAGTGCCTTAATGAGCCTATCCAATAAAGACGCATGCTACACTGGAGTGCCATCTGTGTGGAGGTGGCCCCTCCTTTTCCAACGTGCTAATGCAGCGTGTACGGATGACGTTACATAGGTGGAGTCACTGTATGCTGTCACTTCTTGCCCTTCATGTTTCTCAAGCACGACAATAAGTGCTACTAATTCTGCTGCTTGCACTAAAAATTGAGACGGTAGCCTTGCACTCACCACTACTCCAAATTCTCAATTTAATCCCGGTCTTATCACTGCAATGCCTGAATGCCTTTCCCCACTAGTCTGATCAATTTTCAAAGAACCATCAATAAAGAGAATATTCACTCCTGCTAAGGCATTCACTTTCACACAAAATATATCTCCATCACTCCCTTCCTGGGCAAGCATTTGGAAAAGCTGGCCATCTCCCAGCTCAATCTTCACACTGAATCTGTTGGTTGTCTCCATGATCATCAGTCTGGCTACAGAGCTGCCAGAAGCACGGAAACTGCTCTCCTGAGCATCCATGAAGACCTGCTCTCCAACCTTGATTCCAACACCGCTTGTGTCCTCATCGTACTTGATCTCTCTTCTACCTTTGACACGGTCAACCATGCCATCCTGCTCAACCGTATCTGTGATAACCTGGGTATCACCGGTGAGGCCCTGGCGTGGCTGACTTCTTTCCTCTCTGATGGACCCTCCCAGATACAACTTGGGTCCTGCCTCTCATCCATCTCTATCTCTACCTGTTGTGTTCCCCAGGGGTCTAACATCTCTCCCTGGCTGTTCAACCTATAGCTGGCACTTCTTGCCCACCACATTGCTGCGCTCTGCCCCAACTTCCAGTGCTATACGGATGACACTCAGCTCATTTTCAGGCAACCTTCAGCCACCTCTTCTCCCTCTCTCATCTCTGACTGCCTATCCGCCATCCAGGAGTGTTGTATGGCCAATGATCTCTCCTTAATGCCAGTAAGACCGAGATTCTCCTCATTGGAACACCCACTCCTTCCTTTCCTGTCACTCTCTGGCCGGCCTCCCTTGGCCCTCCTCCTGCTCCCACCTGTGAGGCTAAAAACCTTGGGGTCATCTTCGACTCCACACTCTCCTTCTCTCCTCACATTTCTGACATCTCTATGAAGTCACACTATCAGATGCACCTCCTCAGAGGTATTTTTCCTTTCCTCTCCTTCCCCCAGAAGCTCACTGTCTCCAGAGCTGTAGTTCTCTCTAGCCTGGACTATTGCAACAGCCTCTTTCTAAATCTGCCTGCTTCTACTCTATGCCTTCTGCAACTCATCCAGAACAGGACTGCAAGACTTGGCCTTGGTCTCAAGCCCAGGGATCGTATCTCTCCAGGACTGAAATGTCTGCACTGGCTCCCAGTGGCTGCGAGGATTAAGTTAAAAACCCTGTGCATTGTCCACAAAGCCTTCTATGGCTTGGGGCCTCAATACCTTCAGCTCTCTCTTCCTAAATAGTTTCCTTCTCGAGCTCTTTGCTCATCCGCCTCCAACTCCCTCAGAGTCAATCGCTTCTCCAAGCAACGAGTTGGTGGTAGATCTCTTTCCTCGGCTGGGGCCTCCCCCTGGAACAGCCTCCCTGCCTCCCTGAAACTTGAGGAGAATCATCTACAGTTCCAGAAGCACCCCAAAACCTTTCTCTTTGCTTCTGCTTTTTCTCCTCATCTCCCCTACTGACTTCCTGGCTGATACTGAAACTCCACTGGTTACCAGGCCACTGCCTGATCTCGGGCCCAGGTACCCCCACACCCGCCAGTCGCACACCTGCACTGCCTCTCTGGCAACCCCCGCACTTAGGGACTGTTTCTGTATCCCTACAGTTCCACCACCAGCACTTGACACCTGATGTCTGCACTTACCCTTGCACTTGCCACAATCTGGCTGTACGTTACTTATTGTTTATTATTCTTATTCTTTATCCCTTGTACTGCACTTTACCCCTCCCCTTCTCATGCACTTGCGCAATCTGGCCTAGTAGGATCGTTGTCTGCCTTCCCTCTGTTCCCCCTCCCTTGCCGTGTCACGCTTTGAAACACTTGTGTACAGGCACATTATAAATGCGAAATCATATCATATATATTCATAAAATTCAACATATTTAGCACAATCATGCACATGATCGCCTTCTTCTACTGGCTCAGCTATTAATGTGGCATGGTTCACTATTTTACATCTTACGATTTTAATCGCTGGGTTAGAAATCATTATCAGTGCCCTTGGGTTTCTCTAAACTGCAAATAGAGCATTCTCCATGAAGAGGTTCATTGAGCAGCCCATGACAATACTTGTAGACTTATGAATCACGAACGTGGCAGCTGCCAAAGATTGTTTGCAAGGGAAGTATCCTCACATAACTGGGTCTAAAATCCCACTGCAATACGCAGAGGTTTTTACCCCAATGTGGTTATCTGTGTAAGCACTACTGTCATGACTGTCCCATTTGAGTGCGAAAATAAATAAAATTCCTCAGCATAATTGGGAATTCCTAAAACAGGGGCTGTACAAATAGCTTTTTACAACTCTTCAAATCCTTCTTCCATTTATTTAGTCCATTCTAGTTTTGTTTTGCCAACTTGTGCTTTCCTTTTGCCAACTTGCGCTGAAGCTCTTTGGGATGTCAATGTGCCCTTAGGTTTCTCTAAAATGTCAAATAGAGCATTCTCCATGAAGAGGGTCATACAGCAGCCCATGACAATACTTGTAGACTTATCAATCGTGAACGCGGCAGCTGACAAAGATTGTTCGCAAGGGAAGTGTCCTCTAATAACTGGGTCTAAAATCGCACTGTAATACGCAAAGGTTTTTACCCCAATGTGGTTATCTGTGTAAGCACTACTGTCATGACTGTCCCATTAGTATGCAAAAATAAATAAAATTCCGCAGCATAATTGGGAATTCCTAAAATGGGTGCTGTACAAATAGCTTTTTTCAACTCTTCAAATCCTTCCTCCATTTCTTTAGTCCATTCTAGTTTTGTTTTGCCAACTTGTGCTTTCTTTAATGCTTGCAGAAGTGGTTTGTGTATGTACTATAGTCAAACACCCAGGCTCTAACATAGTTGCTTAAACCCAGAAACTGTTGTGTTTTGTTGCACTGCGTTTGGTTTTGAGGTTTTCATTATTGCCTCAGCTCTTTCAGGTGTCACTTTCTTTCCTTCACGCAAAATGAACTGACCAAATATAACACTTCTTCTTGACAATATTGTAGTTTCTCCCTGTCTACTTTATATCCTTTGTCTGCTAGAATAGTCATCAACTGAACAGAATCCTGTCTGCACTCATCTTCTGTGGTGCTACAAATCAAGATGTCATCTACGTATTGTATCACCACATTTTTTAGATCAATATTGCCTAAATCCATCCCTAGGACTCTGTTAAAGATCAATGGGAACTCACAGTACCCCCGAGGCAGCCTAGTGTGTTTCATTATTTTTTGATGAAACATAAAGGAAGTCAAGTCTTGTGTGTCCTTGTGCAAGGGGATTGCGAAAAACACTTTTTTTCTAATCGATCATCGTAAAATATCGAGCTTCCACAGGGATACTACATAGTATTGTTGCTGGATTAGAAACTAAAGGAAACTCAGCATCTACAATCTGGTTAATCAGTTTCATATCGTGGATAAATCTCCATGATCCCCCTTTAGATTACTTAATCCGATACACAATGATTCTGGTGACACCAGAATTCCCCGATTGATCAGTGCTGAAATAGCCTGGAATATACCCTCATCAGCTTCTCGAGACATCAGTGCTGTCTTGCTTGAGGTAAAATCACTGCTGGCTTAAGCTTTATTTTAACCTCTCCTATCCCCTTCAATAAACCTACGTCATAAGGGTCTGTAGTCCAAAGGACACTTGGCACTTTTTCGAAATCTTCCTGAAAAAATGCTGGTCATTGCCGCATTCTCTCCTTATCCAGTATGAAAATGCTCATGAAGAACACCACTTTGTCACCTGTTTGGTCCTCCTTGAATATATCATCATCAGTTATGTCAGTCAATCTATACCCTTCCTCAGGAGCTATCATTGTTCTCCATGGTCTACCCTCATCGTCTATCACAAGGTTGTCCAACATACGGTCCGTGGGCCACAATGCGGCCCTCCAAGCCATTTGATGTGGCCCGCGGGGCTCAAGAGAGTCTGTGGACCCGATTAATGAATTTATTTCTGCAATGTTGGTTGAGTACTGAACCCGACCAACATTGCATAAATAAATAATTTAACCGGGTCGTAGCAGAGGAGCAGGACTTGGGGAGGACTGTTACTGCCTCTGGTGACGCCCGCAAGGGGGCACCAGAGGTAGTTACAGGCCTCAGCCACGGCCTGGTTTATTTATTTATTTGTGCAATGTTTGTCGCGTCCGTAGACCCGATTAATTTATTTATTTCTGCAATGTTTGTCGGGTATGGTACCCGACCAATATTGCAGAAATAAATAAATTAATCGGGTCTACGGACCCGACAGACATTGCCCAAATAAATAAATAAACCAGGCCATGCAGAGGAGCAGGCCGGGGGGAGGACTGTTACTGGCAGTTACAGGCCTTAGCCATGGCCCACTTTATTTATTTATTTGTGCAATGTTTGTTGGGTCCGTGGACCCGATTAATTTATTTATTTCTGCAATATTTGTCGGGTATGGTACCCGACCAACACTGCAGAAATAAATAAATTAATTGGGTCCATGGACCCGACAGACATTGCCCAAATAAATAAACCGAGCCGTGGCAGAGGAGCGGGACGTGGTGAGGACTGTTACTGCCTCTGGTGACCCCTGCAAGCGGGCACCAGAGGCAGTTACAGGCCCCAGCCACGGCCCGTTTTATTTATTTATTCTGGCAATGTTTGTCGGGCCTGTGTCTTATGCCTGACTCCCACGTGAAATGTCCAATTTCGGTACTACAAAATTCAGGGAAAACCTTTGTATTGGTTCTTGCAGTTTACATGTGCACATTTTGACGTGTTGATTTTATGGAAGGTGAATGCCTTTTGTCCTATGCAATTTGGGTGGTTGTGAAAAACCAATTTATTGAAATATGCATATTTCAATTTGAACTGCACATTTCTGATGTCACATCACATTGCAACAGAGTTTACCTTTTTGATATGTGGGTGGAGCCTTGTGCAAATGGACCCGACAGACATTGCCCAAATAAATAAACCGAGCCGTGGCAGAGGAGCGGGACGTGGGGAGGACTGTTACTGCCTCTGGTGACTCCCGCAAGGGGGCACCAGAGGCAGTTACAGGCCCCAGCCACGGTCCGTTTTATTTATTTATTTTGGCAATGTTTGTCGGGCCTGTGTCTTATGCCTGACTCCCACGTGTCGGCTGCGAGGAGCCATCGTGAACCACACACTATGCCAGGTTTGCCACTCCGCGTTACATGGGTAGAGGAAGGAGACAGCCTGTTGTGGTTTGGCTGACTGGAAGTCTGACCGCAGGTAAAGATCCCAAGAGGGAACACTGCGAACACGGTTTGCTGCAAACTTACCCATGCCCTTTCCTGGCCACGTGGAGGCTGGGCATGGGGACCCTGGCGCTAAATGTTGTTGTGTAAGCAGAGGCTGGCCTTATCTCTTACGGGGCATGTGGCCGTTGGCCAGCCGTGTGTACTATTATTGGGTGCTGGCCACATCATCTAGAGTTGGGAAATGTGGAGGATCCACAGTTGCCTCTGCCAGGTTTTACCTTCAGCCCTTTTTGCCCTTTCACCAGCACTACAGGCTTGGTGTGCCATAAAGAGCAGGCTTCAGCAATTCTGTTCAGCCCAAGTCCCTGTGGGGAGGCCCAACCGATTCATTGATTTCTGCAATGTTGGTCAGATACAGGCACCCAACCAACATTGCAGAAATAAATACATTAACCGGGTCATAGCAGCAGTGGCGTCACCATTAACACCGAAGTAATGAATGTGTATTACAGAGATAAGCTGGCATATGTATTGGGCACACTGCACATGCTCAAGCAGCATCAATCATGCTTTGTACAGGACAATGCTGGCCTAAATTGGGAACAGCCAGCATAGACATATTGTTACAGAGGCATATTTTGGGCACAACCAGCATGCCAATGTATTACATCAGTGACAGTGCTGTCTTACACTGTGGACACAGTGATCATTAAAATGTGCTGTGTACTAAGATGTTCTTGTCTGCTCTTGTTGACATGGAATGTACATGTTCCCCTTTATAACTGATTGTAAACTTATGGCTTTTTGGTCACTTTTCCTGCTGTGAAATGCACAATTTTTAGCCCCATATTTGGAAAAAAATCTTGGGGGGGGTCCCACCAAACCCTCCCTAGATCCTAATAGCACCCTCGCTATGCTCGGTCACCCCCACTTTTTCAGAAAAATATCAATACATACACACTGGAAGAAATTACAAAAAACTAACCTTTGATCACTGCCCCGGACACCAAAAGCTATCTTTGGGAGTGCATGGCTATCACTGCCTGTGATGCTAGTGTGTCAAATGTCAAACACCATTGCTTTTTAATATACAGCTTTGGGTGAGCTTGTTGACTTTTGGCTCACCGGCCCACCGGGTGACAAAAATTTAATGCTTTGGCCCCTCATTCAAAAAGGTTAGACAAGCCTGGTCTATCCCTTCGAGCAATCCCATTTCCTTTCATACTATTGCTGCTTTCAACTCTGTAGGAATAGTCCCTCCACCTTCCTCAACCATAGGTATTTGTGGTTTAAACAGTAACTTATCGGGTATCCTCACAATCTTTCCGACCAGGGCAGGTAGCCATGTCAGTAAAATGCTCACTCCATTTAAAAAAATCTCTGGATCTACCGGAACGCCTCGCAGAGCCACTTGCCATGTGAATGCCAGTATAAACTCTCCCACATTTAAATGGTGTATTCCTGGAGTGGAGCACACTATTCCTTCATCAGTAAAAGAAATCATCATGTTAAGTTTCGTCATCAAATCTCTTCGCAAAATGTTAACTGGCGTCTGTCGTGAAGATAACATGGGAACGGACATGTTACATTCTCCTATTGAGACTCGTAATCTATCAGTAAAAGGAACTTGACTTGTAGCTAAAGAGAACGCATGAGCATTTGTGGCAATATCTGACATTGGATATTTTCCCCCTCGAATACACAAACAAGTTGCTCCAGTGTCTACAAGAAACTAAAAGGATTTTGCTCCTATCATCACATCGACCCATGGTTCCTCTTGGGGGTCTGGTTCCATGGATAGTACTGAACACATCAAGTTACTTTGTTAACTGTCCTATTTTGAATACAGACTCATCCCCGTCCCTGTGAAAGCATTTCCTCCTACCACAGTGACACCTCCTATTCTGGGTGTAAATACATGTCCTGTGTTTGCATACTGCTGTGTTTGCATAAGGGTTTGTTGTGACTGCCCTTGTGTCATATTCATTTGTATTTGTCCCTGCTGTGGTACCTGCTGTACTTGCAACGCTTGTGTCTGATAGGATGTGTGATCCTGGACAAAGCCTTCTGTGGTCTGTGTACTGTATGGTGGAGGGTAAACTGTCCACCCTCTTGAGAACTGTCCATTCTGTACATTCCCTTGGCTCCCACTTCCGTGCACAATATGTCCCTTCGTTCCACACTTCCAACATACGGGAGGAACTCTCCTATTAGTCCTTCCTTGGTTATATCCTCCCTGAGCATTCTGGTTCTCATTCTGTGTACCTTGAAACCCACCTTGATTATTTTAAAATCCACCTTGTCTTCCTCTGTAACCCATACCCCTGCCTCGTGGCATACACCGATATCCACCTTGGTCCACTGGGTGCATATTATTTGCCTGTGATGCACCCATTGCTTCCTGTATTCCCAATCATTCTTCGCTTGAAAATACTCCCCCTTTTATGGCAAATTTTGACAATGTATTCTGAACTAATTTGGCTTCCTCCATTTTCCTATTCTCATCTTTCTTCTTGTTTTTCTCTTGTAATAACCGACAATGTTGTACAATCATCAGCTGTATCTCAGCCCATGTCTTCACTTCCATCTGAACTTGTTTTTTCATCTGCCTCTGAACTGGCTCAAGCAACCCCGGACATAAAATGTGGTAAAATAATGCCACTGTATTTTCCCATGGCTCACAAGTTTCAAGCTGCCATTTCTACTGAATATCCTGAATATAAGCAATAGGGTCATCATCTTCTTTCATCTTATGTGTCATAATCGCACCCATATCTGATGTGTCAGGATACTGTACCCTGAGTGCCCTCCAAACAATTATTAAACTGTGCTCCATCATGCACAGTGTTTAGTTCAGTCACACTTGAATATTCCACTCTCCTCCATATGTCATCAGCCCTCTCCTCAAAAATAGCTACCAGGAGACCTTTTATGTCCCGTATGGCCAGCGTATTTCCTCCTGTCATTTTTTCTAATTTGTATATACATTTCCCAGCGACCGAAGACAAACTAGGGAGCTTGCATCTTAAGTTATCCTTGTCCATCTGTGGCCATGGAATATATTGCGGTCTTGCTTCCCCTTTTTCTAACAAGGAAAACTGTGTGAACCCCGTCCCATAATCAGATCCCACCATTAGTCTATCCATGGCAGGGATAATCACCCCTGTATGTCTTCTTGTGGGTAATCACCTTAACCTGCTTACATATGGTGGAGACTCTCCCTTCTGACTTTGCTATTGTCTTCAGGGATGTTCAGGATATGCTATGGGATCTGGCATTCTATCTTTAGGCAGCTCCAGATCTGACCATTTCACTTCCTTATCCATTTGCAGGCTTTTTTCAGGGGCACGCGTGCTCCCTCTTTCACGCCAAAACCGGACTCTCTTTCCTCATCCGACATCCCTAGCCCCCAATTAGTGTGATTATCATCCCCTTCACCCTTATCCAGATTCAGTCTGCTTAAAGACAATATTTGACATATATCACTGAGCAGGCTTCCCTCCTCACTTCGTGATTGAGGTGCTGGGGATCGATCATCGTTCCCTAGAGTTTCATACTCACTATTTTGCCTTAACTGCTGATAGACCTTATTGATCCTTTCCCCAATGCTTTCCGCATCAAATCCTTCTTCGTCTAATGCTACTTTAGATGCTGCTGGCATTGCTTCCTTTATTGGAAGAATCTCTTCTACTCTCTCCCATTGTATTTCTGTGCTCTGCCTCATTTGTTCTTTATGAATGAGACTGGCATCAAGACCTCGCTGTCTCCTTTTTCGTTCTATTTATTCATCTACTTCTCTTCGCTTTCTTGCATCCCTTCTAATTTTTTCTTCCTCTTGCCTTCATTCTTCTCCTCTCCTTACTCCTTCCCTTCTTTCCTCTTCTCCCCTTCATCTCTGTAATCTTTTGTCCCTTAATCTTCATGCTTCTCCCTCCTCCCTCTTTTTTTCCTTTCTATCCATTTCGTCTATCACTCTCTGTCTATTGTCGTACTTTCTTTGTTCTTCTGCCTGTTCTTTTTTTTCTCTTGCTCCTCCTGATATATCTGCTCTCGCCACTCAGCTTTTCCTATTCTGCTCACCCTCTTTCAATCTCTTCTCCCATTCATCTTTTCTTTCTTGTTCTTCCTTATCTTCTCTTTGCCTAACTTCCTCAATACTTTTCCCATCTATTTTAAGCAATATCTGTTCTCCTATCCATTTGTTCTGCACAAGCGCTATTTCGTCAGCCTTATCCTTTTCCCCTTTACATATCTTAATCCCCCTGTCTATTTCTGTTGACAAATTTGACTGCTCACTCTTTTCTTCCTTGTCTTGTATGATCTTATAGATATCTTCCTTTCTCTTATTCTCCTCCGAACTATCGTTACTACTGTAAGCGGGGGGGTTCATATATCGGATTACTATACCCCGTCGCTGCTTTCAGTTCTTTTAAAGGGTATTGCCCTATTTCTTCCATGACAACACCCTTTGCTTCAGGTAAGGTAAGGGGAGCTGAGGGCTCAATACCTCCTCCTTATGTTGATAAAGCATCCACTCCTCAGGTGGCAGGTCTTCTCTTTCCACTCGATACATCTTCCAGAGCTCTAAAATCGCTAATCTATTCACTAATTTCTTCCCTGTGTGCGCAGCATGCAAGTATGTGGTCATGTGTTGCAATACCGCTTTTGACAATGATACCCCTTGTGGCCATGGCATGAACATTTTATCTGCCGTGCCTTTTACTGATTCTGCACTATACTGTTTGAGCTTGGGCATATGCTTCAGCAGTGTCTTGCTTAGATGCATGAGAGGAGTATCCCCTATAATGCAAGTCTCAATTGACTATTGATACTTACCAGACTGTTAAATACACTTTATGCCTCATCTTAAATCACCTCTTTTCAACGTTCTTAAAACAACAAATATGAGCTAGCACCATCAATTGCTACTCTGGCCTCTAATTTCAATAGCCTATCTATTCTCTTGCTTCAAGTATCTATTCTCTTGATTGGCACCACCATTGTGCTATACTCAATCACTGTTGCTCCTCAACGTTTCAATTTTTTCACAATTTCTATCGCTCTGATATTTTTACTGAGCAAACCACATTTAGACTAATCAAAAATGTCCACGTGTATAAACAGAGTGATCATCTTATCTCTCACCATTATTCTATACCCTGTATAGGGTTTGAGACATCACCTTACATAAGCTCAGTTCTCCATTCGGCTCCATTATCCAGTCATGGTCGCGCAAGCAATAGCCTTCATATTTGAGCAACTGTTGAACCTCAATCATACGGCCTTAATATTCTACCTCCATTCTACAATCCAAGACTCAGATTACCTATCTTGCCTTCAGAAGGAACCTTAGAGTTCGAAACACGTGTCGGCTGACCACTCTCTAGACTATCTGTCCACCCTATGTATATTAAAAAACACTCTTTCAGACACTGCTTCTAGCGTGTAAATTCTTGTAATCACAAGACTCTATGAAAACTAATTGCAGCAAGGTAACCAGGAATTTCTAATGTCTCATTATGAAAAGTGTTGGGTTCACCTCTCCACACCGGTGACCTTGTACGGAACAGTTAGAGATAACCAGAACACAAATAGAGCTCAGCACAGGAGTGTTCTATCCTAGAGCCTAGAGCCCCCTTTTCCCTTATCACCTTACATAATCCTGGTTACGCGTTATATATTTCACCCTACTCCTGCTGGAGTTTGAGATGTCTCCTTCTAACTCCCTTGAGTCAGAGCTTCTAGGTGCTACCTCTTCTCTTCACAATATTTCCTGTTACTTAGAAATTATTACAATCCCGTCCCCTTATTTGCCATTGGCCTTAGTCTACTCACCATTAGTTAATCGACTCGAGGCCTTCGGTATCGACTCTTCCTTCAATCCGACCACTTCGCCTTTGTCTGCAGTCGCCCGTGGAAACCGGGAAGGGATTTTGTCAAAGAGGGATGTGCCCCTCGTCTTGGTTCTTCTTGCAAGTTTATTTCTATTGGCCGCTCTCCACAGGAAACCCAGCGATCTTCCAGGTAATGGCAGAGGATGCCCGATCGTCAGAAAATCTGGATGCAAACTGGTTTGCATCTTTAAACCATCTGCACCGCTACCACGTGAGCTTAGCGCCCTTTAGTAACGTGCATGCAATGGATGGGTTCACAGAATAACTCTAAGTCCAAATAGCCGAACCAACTCATGAAGATGGCAAAATGCTGTTTTATTATCAATTTTCTAAAACGGGGAGTTACAACGGACGTCAAAAGACATTCGCTCAATTTCTCTCAGCGATCTTTTCACAAAACATAGACTTAATACTAGAAATACATAAGAGGTGACTTCATACTACGTGGCAAATAATGAAAAACCTACCAGGGATTGTGATAGACTTAAGGGGAACATCTAAATATACATTACTTAGGACATAGGATTGTGATTGGCTGCCCACTATCAGGTGGACAATATATGCCTACCTCTAAAATATGTAATCTTCAAAACCATTAAGTACACGGTTTTCAATTGGTCTTCAAACTATAAGGTCCTTTTGTTATACAGACCTCTGCAATTGGTTGTCACGCTTGTGCTATGTCTGGAACATTCGGTTCACTTAGCAGCACATAATTCCAGACCCAGGTGATAGGTGGTGGGTCTGACTCTACCTTCCCACCGAATTAGCCCAACATCTCTCAACACCCATGCCATCTGCCATGAAGATTGTCCTTGAACTTGGCCTTGCAACATATCCTTGTCTCTGGGAATACATGGGAGTGCAGGCACTCACTATCGCTGTTCTAGCACTCCAGGTTCGAATCTATTTTCATCCTTTGCCCATGTGACAGGAGACCACGATTTGGTCTATTTTGCTGGTTTGAAATGTCTTACGTGAATAAAAACTGGCACTCCTGGTGTTCTTCTTTTGCACCTTAACAAGAGATGATTTATCATTTATACGTTCACTCCTTTCAAGAATAGATAGCTGGCCTTGGCAGCTTCAGTTTTGATACCAGGCCAGACAGCCTCGCCATGTAGTTCCACGATTTCAGCTTATTTTCGCTGTGACACAATTCTCCCTTTCTTCTTCATGGGTCTTGGCTTACTAAAATTCATGATACTGATGTCAAGTTTCTATACAGTGGTGGCTCCGCCTGCAAACTATTTACTACATATAGCCAGCTTCTATGATGAATAAGTCTACTCGTGTTTCAGCATCTGTACAATTATTGAACGGTTGATTCTCTGCAGCACTTTGTTTACTTGTAATCTTCTTTTCGCATTTGAAAATGTACTCGATTATTTCCTTCGTCATTAGTTTCTGTAGGATACATACATTCTCTTCAGCCAATATCTTGTGATGTTGCACATGTCTCATGTGATGTTACTTGCTTCTATTTTTGCTCTCTTTCATATTCCTTCTGGGAGTTCTTCCCTCAGATTGACGTCCCTATAGGGATACATTTGATAGGGTTGTCTTAATGGGTATCTTCTTTTGAATATACGCTACGGTATTGGCACATCTGCTGGTGTGAAACTCGGCACAATCTCAGACTTCCAACATATAGGAGGTATGGGGGCAGGATTTCCTGCAGAGGCATGTAACTGCTCCTCTACATTGCCCCCTCTGGTCGAGTCCTCGACCACCACCTCAATTGTTTCCACATCCTGGTATTTTCTCTTGAAGAAGTGCTTCTTTGGCTACCATAGCTTCATCACCCTCCCCCGCCCAGGGTGTCGGCTGATTTAACATGTTTATCTACACTCCAGGTCATGTAGTTACATTGCCCATTTGGATTGCAATAGACCCATCATCTCACATACTTCTTATGATTCTTCAGATACAGGAACTTCTTTCCTTCTGGTGCACTGATGCTGGCCTCTATATATTTTCTGACTGCTTCATCCGTCAGTTCCTTGATTTTAGGTCCAAATTCGACATCAATCATGATCTTCATTACTACCACTTTTTATTGCTGTTTTCTTGCATTAGGCAATCGCTATCCTCATTATACAAAATCCAAACATCCCCAGCACTAATATTACTCCAAGAATCTTGAATATATTTGCCAACCACTGCGGAATCCATGAGGACAGGGAAGCAAACCAACTGTCATCTTCAATGTCATCTGTCTCATCTTCCACCTTGTTATGCAGTTCTATCAACAATGTTATGGCCTCAGTCAGGGTCCCATTTTCTTAATCATGAGAAGCTATGAATGTGCAACATGATTGCTCAATGTTGGCACAAACCTCTCCTTCCATCGCTGTGATCATATCAAGAACATATCTATTCTGAAGGGTAATCAGTGGTTTGGCCCTTAGCTCTTCCTTGATAGTGTTGAATTACTTTATAGTAGCATTGATTGTCTGCAGAAGCTCCCATCTGGTGATTTGTAGCCACTTGGCGTTTGCTACTGTTTGGATCCCAGGCATAAATATGGTCATAAATATTGTGTCAGTCTTACTACACAACTTGTGCTCATCAGGAATGGAGTCATATGCTGTTATCGATTTGGCTGAGAAATAATTCTCTCTTCTTGTTCAATGAAGAATTTCAAGCGATCTTCTTTTTCTGAAATGGGCATCTACTTTTGGAAATTCACCAATGTTCTGGTCGCTTGAAGGAATCAATAATGCTGGAACATGGATGAGCACCAAAGAACAGAATCCGCCCCAATCCTTGGGCAACCTTATGTAAGCTCTCGATCCACAAGCCCAATATGGGATCATAAGGATGGCTGTCCCTTCTCCCCTCCAACTTCTCGCTCCTTTCCATTGGAACCGACCTTCCCCTCCCCGTCCGCTCTAATACCTCCTACCCTTCATTTCGCACTTCTCTAAAATCCTATCTCTTCCACTAACTCCATTAGCTTCTTTTGCTTCCTTTTTCTCCACTAAAGCCACCTCCACCTCTATCCCCCTCTCTCACTCTGGTCCCTCTCCACTTGCACTTAACCTCATAAATAATGTAAATTGTTCCTTGTACTGTTTTCTGGTTTAGATTTATGTCATGTATTGCTTGTTGTATTTACTTGTTCCTCATGTAAAGCGCCTTGGATTAAAGCGCTATATAAATTAAAATAAATACAAATACAAATATATCCCACATGATTCTTCCCGTGTCTTCGGAAGCACAATGGGCCTCATTACGACCCAGGCGGTAAGTTACCGCCTGGGCCGTGACTTTACCACCATGGCGTAAACTATGTTTACGCCATGGTGGTTGGCGGACTTACCGCCCCATTCCGACCTTGGCGGGGCGGTAAGTCCCCAATCCCCATTTACCCTTCCCCATTCCCATTTTTGCCCCATAGGGCATAATGGGAGTGGGGAAGGCGTTAATTATGCCACTGTAAATTACGGTGGCGTAATTAACTCCATGGTCCCTAAGCGCCATGGATTTTAACACCTGCTAAAAGCAGGTGTTAAATCCGCCATGGCGCTAAGGGACCTCGTACTCGGGCGGTAATGGTCGGCGCTGTTTACACTGCCGTAAACCCCTTACCGCCTGGGTCATAATGAGGCCCAATGTCACATTAACCAATGGGATTACAACTACTGGGCCTGATTCATCTTCCACCCATGTCAGTAGTTTGGCGTGTTTAGCCCATGACTTTAAACACCCATCATTCACCCTTTGCACTTCTTGTACCTATTCTATCTTCAGCAGATGAGCTGCGCAGGACATCATTCCTTCTTCCCATCCCTTTTTGGACTTCACTCGTCCAGAGATCAAAAATGTAGTTTGTTCCCAACATCAAGGTGATCCAGCTATTTCTGTCACATCAGAGCAGTTCATTCTCTTCATTTCTTCAATGATCACTTCATCCTGCAGCAGGATATACAAGCATTGTGCTCTTCCGCCCAGTTTCCTTTTCCATTTGTAAGTTCTTGATATAGTCATCATGGTATGTAAACGACCATTTTGATCTGCACCGCAAGGTCGCCCAACTTCCTTGGCATTGTCCTCGAGTTGTGCATGTGGCAAGATGACTGAGGCACCTTGCATCGTGCTCTGGAACATCTCCATCAATGAACATTTTTTACTGTATTCATGGCATAGGGGATGACAGAGAAGATGTAGCAACCCTCCTTAGATGCTTTCTCCTCCACTTTTCTCATGTGCTGGTACCACATGTTCCCCAAGTGTGCTGTGTTATCTAAAGAGGTATTTATCACTTCACTATCTTCCTCGGCATCTCTCTTATGTCTCCCAAAGTCTGTATAATAATCAAGGAGTAAATCAAAAACAGTTTTCGTAGTACGGAGTATCATAGGCTCTTCTCCTTCAGAAAAAGTACCAATATGATAGAGATTTTGAAAGATGAGGAACAGAAAGACAAAGAGAACAATTGTGAGCGTATATCATGCATAAGAACATAGGCATCCATCACTCAAGCCATCCTACTACTCGTTGAACTTGTTGATCTTCTAGAACCGTGCCACTTTCTTAATTATCTTTTTTAATACAATCATCAAATTTCTTTTATGTTTGTAACTGTAAAATCTGTTGAATTAGAGCCATAAGGAGTCTTCTTATCACTGTGCTGTTTTTAGGATCCTGCAAGAAAGTGTGAATATTAACATCTCTTCTAACAAGAGCAGGGTAAGATCAAAGTATCTTACTAGACCACCAGGATTTTTGTGCCTTCAAAGGTGGGGTGGCCCCCCACCCTATGTGCAATGTAGCAGATTTCTGCACCTATCCATTTGGGGTGGGGGGGTATCAAGGAAAATAGGGAACCCCATGCATTTTCGAAAAGTCGACACCCGTGGGAATTCACAGAGGTCTGACTTGCGCGAATCGCCCCATAATTTATTATCCAGAATCCCAGTCTGAAATTTGGTGGAAAAAAAAACGCAATTTTCACTTTGTCAGGGATTTTCGATAATACATTCTGGGGTGATTTGCGCAAGTCAGACCTCTGGATTCCCACAGGTGTCTACTTTTCGGAAATGCATGGGGTTCCCTGTTTTCCTTTGCTCTGCTTAAAGGCTTGGGGTTACCAGTGGGTTAGCCTATTCCCTTTGCTCCCAGGTAGGTGCACCCACACATGTGAGGTATCATTTCCGTTGGGACACCTGTAGGAATGTGGGAAGGGAGGACATGTTTGCGTTTGTTGGCGGCATGTTTCGGTGGGTGAGCAGTGTGAAATTTGCAAAATTGTGTTTTTTTTGCCACATTTCGGCCTTTGCCGGGGGTTGTGGGTAATACATTCTGGGCTGATTCATACAAGTCAGACCTCTGTGGATTCCCACGGGAAAGACTTGGGGTTACCCATGTTTTTGCCTTTTCCCTTTGCACCCAGGTAGGTGCACCCACACATGTGAAGTACCATTTTCGTCAGCACACATGTGGGAATGCAGGAAAGTAGCCCATGGGTTGTTGGCTGCGTTTTTCGGTGGATGAGCAGAGTGAAATGTGCAAAAACATTTCTCACCACATTTCAGAATTTGCCGTGGGTTGTGGGTAATACATTCTGGGCCGAAGTGCACAAATCAGACCTCTGTGGATTCCCACAGGTGTCCTCTTTTCATAGATGCATGGGGTTCACAGTTTTCCTTGGTGGTTTTGACACCCTAGGCCCAAATCTGTAGGTTGTCCACATGAGCAAAAGCTGCCCTGCCGAAAGGCTTGGGGTTACCAGTGGGTTAAGCTTTTTCTTTTTTCACATCACCAGGTTTTTATTAAACCTTAGATGCAACCATTGACCAATACATACATAAAATTATATTTACAAAGATGATTTAAAAAGAATTGTTTGCGAAGAATTGTTTGCGAAGAAAGGAGAAGAGGGAAAGAAAAAGAAAAAGAAAAGAGAAAAGCAAACACTTTTCCTCCTCAAAGGCCCAGTCTATGAAGTTGTTTTCGTCCAACATTCATGTTTTCGATAGCTTCCATAGTGATGAAGATTAACCTCACAAACTGAAGTACAGCTAACGACAAGGAGAGCCGAGCTCCCCATCTGATGCAAGCTCACCATTCGTCCTGTGTTTTCGTTGTCGATTCCTCAAGGAATCTCCCCAAGTATTTGGCTCTTATAGAGTTTAAGGACTCACACACTAGCACAAGATGTTTCAGGGTCTCGAAACTTTTGTTGCACATCCAACAGGTTAGTACTCTCTCTTCCTGGGCCTTTGTTCTCCTTTCTGTGACCATCCGTGTTGGATAGAGTTCTCGACGAAATCTTAAAAAGTTTTCCGCTCAGATGGTGAAGGAAATCTGTCAAGGTAAGATATTACCGAACCTCTACTGTAGTGTTCCGCTGGTTCATCCACATACAGTTTGCAACCTTTCACTTTTTGCTCTGTCCGAATCCAGTCGAGGTCCAGTAGTTTGCGCTTCACCCTCATTGGGTTTTCAGTTAGTGTTTTGCCCGAAATGGCTAGAGTCAACAATATAGAAGAGCAGGACTCATGCCAAGTTTTTAGAACTTCTACCTGATTCCCTTCCATGGCCTCCTTAATTATAGAAAACCCGCTGACCCCTGGTGGATGAAGACATTTCCTCAGGAAGGATAAGGATTTCCATTCCATCAGAGAGTATAAGGAGGTTAAGCCCAATTCCCTCCGAACCCGTTCTATGGGTATTGAGTTTGGCAGTGCCAAAACCCTCTTCCAAAACAGGCCTTCCAAACGGTTCCAATTTTTAGGGTCCATAAAGAGGTTGGCCTCTGCTGCGTAAGTAAGTATAGGTGCGACTTTCAATTTGTAAAAGTCCAGAATTGGAACCATGGAAAATTTACAGTAGCGCCCTTTAATAAGCAATGCTTGAGATGCCAAGTTGTTAACTTTACTTCTCAAGTGAACGAAACCGGGAACATCGCCCCAACTGTTGTTTAGGGTTATCCCCAGATACAACATCGATGCAACCACTGGTATTTGTTCTCCGTTCAGAGACCAACTACATTTGTTCGGCTTCCTGGCCCAGCGGCTGTCACCCAGTATCAGGATGTTAGATTTTTTGGCGTTTATTCTGAGGCCATTTTTGTGAATGTAGAGAGACAAGTCTGTCAATTGTCTCTGCAGCCCAATTTCCGTCTGGTCAAGCAGTAACAGGTCACCTGCAAATAGTAGTCGTCCCACTGTGTGGCCAGCGATTTTAGGCGGAAAGCATCTTGTTTTTGTGAAATCCTCAGCCAAATCTGATATAAGTAGACAGAAGACCGCTGGGGCCAAGCGACAACCCTGCTTTAACCCGTTTTCTGAAAGAATTTTGTTAAACAATAGCCCCTTCCTGTCCAACCTGATTCTTAAAGTGGTATCACGGTGAAGAGCTTCCATGGGTTCTCTCAAGGCTTGGGGACAATCCCATTTTTTAAGTTTGTCCCACAGGATTCTGTGGTCCACAGAATCGAAAGCCTGTTCCAGGTCGATCGAAGCAATGTAAATCGACTGTCTCTTTTTCTGGTTGACCAGGCACTTAGGTATGCTAATGATGAATATGTTTAAACTAGTGCCGATCCCCTTTCGGAAACCGGACTGCCACTGATCCTGGTGGTGGGACATCAAGCTCCATTCATTCAGGTGCCTCATGATGATTGCCGGAAATATTTTGCCAACCACGTCGAGAAGTGTGATAGGCGTGTAATTACGGGGATCCGACCTATCCCCCTTCTTGAAAATGGGGACCACTATAGAACGGGTCCAGGATAGTGGCAGACTCTTTTCTCTTACCACGGTGGTGAATAGTTTCAACATGAATGTTGCCCAGCCAACTGGATCTATCTTCAGAATCTCGTTGTTAAGACTATCTGGGCATGCCTCCCTCGACACATTTGATTTCTGTATGAGGTTGATTATTTCTTGGATGTCAAATTTGAAGTCCCAGGCGGCTTCTGACTTTGTAAATGACTTGATGTGCTCCGACCCATTGCATGCGGATAAGCATTTAAAGTGCGCCTCCCACACTTGTGCAGATACTGGATTTGTTGTTTTTGATTCCTCAGGGGTATTCAAGTCGTTTATTAGCTTCCACACGCCTGCTGTATTTTTCCGGATGGCTAGCTGCAGCATTCTTTCACCTTCTTGTTGAATGATTTGTTGTTTGTGGTAAAATAACCAGTTCTTGAAGGTATTTTTGGCTTTTTTGAGCAAAGTTAAATTTTCAATCGTTTTGTGTTTTTTCACTCGTCTACCCAGTCTGTTAATATCCCTCTTTCTTTCTGCAATCTGAATGTTGAAGGCATACTTCGGCACAAAGGTTGGCTTCATGGAAATGGCCTGCTTTTCTCAAAAGGCCTGTAGGAAGTCTGGGTATTGCAGTATACTGTCACCTGGGCAAAGTGAGTCTGAATTCAAGGCCAGCAAGGAGGATGTTACCAGCAACAAGTTTCTTTTGTTGATCCTTAAACGATTACCTCCCGAAGACACCGGGAGATTATGATCTTCTTGATGGTAGATTTCCGGAGGCCCAGTCTGTGCACTCGAGTTCCAGAAGATTGTGGTCACTTAGCTCTGTAGGTCTCACTTTTAGGGAGGTCAATTTTGTTAGTAGGTTTTCTGTGGCGAAGATGTAGTCGATGGTACTTGATTGAGCCCCCCTCTTCCATGTTGCAGCCGCTGGTTTATCACCCGGCAAGTTACCATTGGCCATGTAGATGTTTCTCTCAATCAACTCCTTTTCAAAATCCAGTCCCCTTCTTATATTCTCTGCCGCCCCAGTTGGTAATACTTCTATTTTGCTGCCTTTCTTGTCGAAGCACTCCATATTGAGATCACCACAGAGGAGTACCTCCAGGTTTATCCTAGTGGACCTGGCCTCGTCAATTTCCCTTAGCAAGATATTTTTAGTACTTTGCTCGTTTGCCGAACTGCTTCTCCAAAAGATGTTACAAATTAGCAGCAACTGGTTCTTGGTTTCCCAGTGGGGTGAAGTTATTTGTGCAAAGGTGAATTGAATTTCAGAATTAATGTTGATTGAGGTGATTACCATTAAGCCACTCGTCCTTTTTATTGCAGTTAGAAGGCCTGCCATTGGACGACCTTTCACCCCCTTCGCGGCTGGGTTTAAGTGTACCTCGTAGCCCTCCAGCACCGGTGTCTCCCTCAACCAGGTCTCCTGGAGGCAAATAAGGTCGTATTTTGTTAAGTTTATTTCACGTTTTCCGAATAGATGTACAAAACCCCTAGTATTCCAGCTAGCTATTTTCTTAGTCCTGAAGGGGTTAGTGACGCTCTTGGTCTGGCGTTATAGTGAACCTGCCAATGTTCCAGCTAGCCAACTCTAGTCTTCTTCACTGCGGACCTTCTGTCCCGCCGTTTTCTTCAAAGTAACGCACCTACTACCCTTGCAGATGCCAATTTGTATTCGTCTGTGCCCTCTTTAGAGTGGTTACCTGTGTTTTTTGGGGCAACAATCTTTGCTTGTGGGAGTATTCTTTGGCCTTCATCCTGGTCCTGAAGTGGGATTTCAATTGAGCTTGTTATATGATTTTCTGATTCCTTTAATGTAAACCCATGAGCATTCAGTTTTGACCCTTCTTTGACAAGTACATTTTTGATGTTACGTGATGCTATATGGAGGATCACATTGTCAAAAGAGGATTCACTAGGAAACTCAATTAAGTCGATATCCTTTGAGTTTACTTGGTCTAAAGTTGGTACACATCGCAGTAACCTCATCACGTTGTTTCTATTCATGACGAGGTTGTCTGGAAATCCTAAAGTTCTTGTCAAGGATAATTTAAACGCCTTAGTTTGTGCAGTGTTGTTTAGATCTTGCTCCTTTACTTGATTAGTTTTTGTGACGACTCTCACCGGCTTGCTAGTTTCTGCCCATGTGACAGATCGTTTTGGGTCCCCCACGGAGGTGAACCCATGGTAATTGCTAAGGTGTTTCTCATTCGCCTCTGCTGATGCCCTCTGTAATAGCATAGATCTTCTTTGTTCCATTGTCAAAAAATATGTTTTGCGATCTGGGTAGACGGTATCTTCACCCACGTCTGTTGATTCATCAGAAGTTTCCACCTTATTGGTTCGCTTCGACTTCCATTTTCTTGTCCTTTTTCTCTAGCAGGACAAGGGACTTTAGTTCTCTACTCCTGAAGTCTTCCTTACCCACATTTTGTTTTTGCGCAATGTTTGTTTTTGTAGTGGCACTTGGATGCCCAGAGTCCCTTGAATCAGGTCGACTAGTAACCTGCTGCTGACAGTCGTTTGTCTCGAGAACCCTTAAGCTGTTGTCATCCGAGTAAGTTGACAAGTTCATTAAATCACTTTCTGTGCCACTATTTGACAATTCATATTCAGAGTCCTCTTCACTAATTGAATCTTGGTCTGTCCCCGTATAGGGTAATGGACCTTTTGTGTTCAGCAAGAACCTTGTACGGACTGCCCCTGCTCCTGAAGTTTGAAAATTTCTTGGAAGAGTGGGTTTGCTGGACATAATCTGTCTGCAGGCCCTCTTTTTAGTCACAACTGGGAGTGGTTTAATTTCTGGGATTTTTATTTCTCCGCTGTGTGTGTCAGAAAGTGGTGGTTGTTTCTTCAAATAGGTGTTGATCCCTTTTTATTGAGGACCATCTCAGGGCTTGATGATTCCCTCATTCCTTTTGATTGAATCCTGAACATGTCGGCAGATTTTAATTTGAGACCTTATAGGGTCGGTCACCATTTCCCTAGGTTTGGCGGGCTTGTTCTTTACAGGCAAAGGCAGGCTACAAGCCTTGTCCTTATTACTAGCTAGGGAAGTAGACGCCAAGGTAGGTGGGGTCGACGTGAACTTGTCTGTGTTGGTTGATACGTCTTTTTTTGGAACAACTGTGGAGTCCTCTCTTATTGACGCAGTTGTGAGTGGTAAGTCTGTTAGAATTGAGGTTACAAGAGACTCCGCACGTACGGGGTCTGTTTGAGCGCTCAGAGACAGTGAGTTACAACTCAACCTGTCAACTCTGCGTTTTTCTTTCTGAAGAATAATTGGGTCCAGTATGCTCTTAAGAATTTGCGTAATTTGGTCAGTGTTTTTGTCCAAATTGGACTGGAGTGCTGAAATAAACCCTTCCACGAAGATCATCTTAGAATGCATCATGGCGAGTACCGTAGTTTGATCACAGAGTTGCTCGGTTTGAGTCTCAATTAGTTTCATAAATGGAGACATTGTAATTGCAAAGGCTGAAATCATTTTTGCATCAATTTGCGCAGTTCCTTGAGACTGCTCCTCAACCTGTGCCGCTGCCAAGTCCAACAGAAGATCTTCGTCCGACAGAAGGGCTTGAAAGCATTGTTTTTTACTTGAAAATGGTGCCTGCTGACGTGCTTCAGCATGAGGAGGCCTACTAGAAGACTCCCCTGACCATTGTGGCACAGGCCTTTGATGTAATGGTTTTTCTACAACATTTAGGCGAGCCTTGAGACCCGCTCCAACTCTTTTTTGTTGATGCACCGGCGGTAGTAAATCCTGAATTGAGTGTGGCCCCACACTGCCTTGGGCCATTGTAGAACTTTGTCCGGTGCTAAAAATGTCAGGGTAAGCTTTTTCCCTTTGCGCCCAGTTAGGTGCACCCACACATGTGAGGTACTGTTTTTATTGGGACACCTCTGGGAACGTGGGAAGGTAGGCCGTGTGTTGTTGACGGCGTGTTTCGGTGGGTGAGCAGAGTAAAATGTGCGAACATTGTGTTTTTTTTGGCCATATTTTGGACTTTGCCAGGGTTTGTGGGTAATACATTCTGGGCCAATTAGCGCAAGTCAGACCTCTGTGGAGTCCCACGGGTGTCCTCTTTTCGGAAATGCATGGGGTTCCCTGTTTTCCTTGGTGGATTCGACACCCTAGGCCCAAATCTGTAGGTTGTCCACATGAGCAAAATTCCTGAAAATCTGCTCTGCCGAAAGACTTTAGCCTTCTCCCTTTGCGCCCAGGTAGGTTCACCCACACATGTGAGGTACTGTTTTTGTCGGGACACCTGTGGGAACACCGGAAGGTAGGCCATGTGTTGTTGGCGGCGTGTTTCGGCGGGTGAGCAGGGTGAAATGTGCGAAAAATGTTTTCTTTGGCTACATTTCAGACTTTGCCTGGTGTTGTTTATTGTGGGCCGATTTGCGCAATGCAGACCTCTTTGGAAATGCCTGGGGTTCCCTGTTTTCCTTTGTGGCTTCGACACCCTAGGACCACATCTGTAGGTTATCCACGTGCCTGAATGACTTTCCTCACTAGTCTGATCAATTTTCGAGGAACCGTCAATAAATAGTATCTCCACCCCTGTAAGGCATTCTCTTTAACACAGAGTATATATTCATCATCGCCGCCTTCTACTGGCTCAGCTATGAATGTGGCATGGGTCAATATTCAACATCTTACAATTTTAATCGCTGGGTTAGAAATCATTACCTCATAAACTGAAGCTCTTTGGGATTTCAATGTGCCCTTGGGTTTCTCTAAAATGGCAAATAGAGCATGCTCCAAGAAGAGGGACATAGAGCAGCCACGAAAATCCTTGTAGACTACTCAATTGCAAATGCGGCAGCTGCCAAAGATTGTTCGTCTCTCCTGTTGCACAGAGTTGTAGGAACAGATTACATTTTGACAACTCTTTTGTCTCACAAGGGTGAGGGAACAGACTCAAATGTTACATCTATCTTCTCTTGTATAGGTGGGGCACAACCTGATCTTTTACATCTCTCCTAGCTTGCAGGGATGAGGGCATGCACTCTGTTTGTATGCCTCTCCTGTCTTGCAAGGGGGACATTTTACACCTCTCCTGTCCTGTATTTGTGGGTGCAGAGACCCTCTCCTGTCTCACAGGGGATAGGGCACCCCCTGAATTGTTACATCTCTCCTGCCTCAGAGGAGTGGGGGCACAGCCTAAATTTGTATTTATCTCCTTTCTCCCTGGGGTGAGGACACAGACCCAATATTTATCTCTCTAATGTTTCACAGTGGTGAGGCCACAGCCTGAATATTTTCATCTCTCCCGCCTTGCAGATGTGAGGGCACATGCTCAGTTTCAAAGTATCTTTTCTCTCGCAGGAGTGGGGGCAGAGCCTCATTTTGTATATCTCCTGTCTTGCAGGTGAGAGGGCATAGCCTGAATTTATAAGTCTCTCCTGTTTCATAGTGGTGGGAGCATAGCCTAATTTTTACATCTCTCCAGTCTCTCAGGTGTGAGGGCACACCCTGATATTGTACATCTCTCCTCTCTTGCACAGTTGGGGACACAGCATGGATCTTTACATCTCTCCTGTCTCGCAGGGGTAAGGGTACAGCCTCAATTTGTGTGCCTCACCTGTCTTGCAGGGGGGAGGGCACAGTCTGAATGTATATATTACACCTGTGTCACAGGGTTGGGGAGCAGCCTGCATTTTGACTTCTCTACCTTTCTGGCAGGGGTGACGGCACACATTCTATATGTATACCTCAGGGGTGGAGTACAGACTCAAAGTGTATGCCTCTTTTGTCTTGCAGGGGGATGGCACAGCCTAAATTTGTACATCTCTTCTGTCATGCAGTGGTAGAGGCACAGTCTGAACATGTATGCCTTTCCTGTCTTGCATGGGTGATGGCACACACTTAATTTATATGTCTCTCCTGACTTGGTAGGTTGGTAGCTCAGCCTGAATATTTATATCTCACTTCACTCACAGGTGTGAGAGCCCTGTTTGAATGTTTAAATCTCTTCTCTCTCTCACATGGGTGGGGACACACACTCAATTTGTATGTCTCTTCTGTCTTGGAGGGATAAGGGAACAGCATGCATTTGTGTGTCTCTCCTAGCTTGCAGGCGTGAGGGCACAACTGAATTTGAATATCTCACCTCCCTTGCACAAGTGGGGGCACAGCCTGAATGTTTGAGTCTCTCTTGCCTTTCAGGGTTGAGATAGCATAGTCCATTTTTTAGGTCTCTACTGTCTTGTATGGGTAAGGACACAGCTTGAATGTTTACATCTGTCCTGTCTCACAGGAGTGAAGACACACAATCAATGTTTACTTTTCTACTCTCCTCGGGGGAGGGGCAGACACTCACTTTATATGTGTGTCTTATCTTGCAGGAGTGTGGGCACAACCTGAATGTTTATATCTCTCCTGTCTTGACCTCACCTATGCAAGACAAGAGTGACATAAACATTCGGTATGCGCCCTCATCCCTGGAAGTTAGGAGAGACATGAAAATTCAGGCTGCACACTGACCCTTGTGCGACAGGAGACATACAAATGCAGGATCTGCCCTCATCCCTGCAAGACAGGAGAGACATACAAATTAAGGCAGTGACCTCACGGCTGTGAGACAGGAGAGATTTTAAAATTCACTCTGTGTCCTCAATCCAGGGATACAGGAGAGATGTACAAATTAAGAGGGCACACACTCAAGTTGTACGCCTCTCTTCCCTTGCAGCTGGGAGGGCACACATTCAATGTTTATGTCACTCTTAGGAGACATGAGTCCAAATAGAGAGGAGTTGTTAAATGAATTACTTTCAAGTCTGAGCTGAGTACATTCATGTGGTGGGACTGGTTGCCAAACATCATGACCAAATCTCAGCAAGGAATGCTAGAATGTTGCAACAGGGTAGCCTCTCAAGCATACTACTTATTATTATTGCTTGGTCTGTTATGAAGGATAGCAGTCCCTATTTACAGGCTCTATCCCTAGACAAGCACATGTTGACTGCCCAGCTAAATGAGGATAGACAGACTCAATACTCAGTCAGTTTCATAAGACTTGTTTCCTGACCAATCAAATGCCTCCCTGAATCCTGAAGGAGGAAACTTAATTTGTGAATGTATACCCTGAATGCTTATTTTTCAACACTCAAAACTTTACACCAAACTAAATTGAATAAATGTAATGTTCTGGATATTAATTGTTTGGTTTTTAGATTCGTTTTCAAATTTGTATCTTTTTTTTAATGCATTCATTATTTTTTACAGGGATGGGAAAAAACAAGAACAACGTAAATATAAACCCGTAACCAGAAACACAAAAACATATTTTACTAAGGTCCTCTGTGCCATGCCATCAGAGCTTAACTCTTCATATTTCTAAATGCGCTCAGGTGATAAATCTCAAAATAATTCTGTGCACTGACCATCACTGGCTTATGCACCAATTCTGCCTGGCTGAAAATGTGCCCGCACACTATGCACAATGTCGCTATCTGCCATCCAATGTTGCTTATTGCAATGCACTCAGGGGTTGAACCTCTGTCTCACATTACATTGAATGGCACATGAGATTTGCCTGGCACTTTGGGGGTAGGTACAAACCTGTCACTCTTTGAGTAGGACTTGCTTATTGCATGGATAAGGCTGCACTTCTGTTGACAGCATTGCCATTCCCGTGTGTCCTCCTGGGATATGCGCCTGATGTTGTCTCATTGACATCTCTGGTACGGGCTTGGGGTGGGCGGAACTTGTCATATTCATCCCATGCCTGTGAAGCTGGTGGTTCAGGAGGGCTGTTGTTACCAGTGAATGGGTAACAGAGATCTTCGCCCTCCTTATAGTTTTTGAACCTAGGCATAAGGTGCACTCCAGAGATTCAGCCTATGCTGCTGAAATGCCACTAGGCACTGTAAAGTAATCCCAGGCCCAAGATGATGCTGGCAAAAGGTGCCTGTCTTCCTGATCTCCCTGTACTTTTGTAGGAACTGCTGGGCCTCCCTTGTTCCTTTGCTTTCCTCCTGACCCCTCTGGTGTTGGCTGTCCTCCTCCTGCCCATTGTGAACTATTCTGCTCCTGAGCCCAGCGGTACTGCCGGCCTCCCCTGCCTCTGTGTCAATGGGACCCCTGTTCGCATCATCACCTGGAGTAGCATCCTCATCACCACCACAGCCCCACCAGCTTCTTCAGCAGCATCTGCTGAAGGAGGTAGATTGTCTATGCGCCTTATCCTGCGATGCTGATCTACTGTGTCTCCCACTCTTCAACTGTACCAGATCGCTGTACTCCTCCAGAACATCAGATTCCTCACTTTGATTCTCTGACATTTTTCGGAACAGAAAAGGTTCCCCCTAATCAAAATAAAAATACTTTTTGTTTGTCCCCAAAAGGGAAATGTATGTTTTCTCAGGTAAAATAACAAAAGATTCCCATACAAAAAAAAATGACTTCCCAAATAAACTAGTTTCAAAAGTATGAAAAAAAGAGGTTTCTCCAACGTAAGTAACATCATTTTCAAATTCAAATCATAACACAAAAGCAAAGGGTTCTCTTTGCCTAACAAACAAAAAAACGACTTCCCAAATAAACTGCCTGAGTTCCTGGCTCACAAAGTAAGAAAACAAAATAAAGCTCTTCAATCTAAAAAAAAAATAATAATCACACACTCAGTCCAAAAAGAAAAATGAAATTTTGTGTAGCCCTTCAAAACGTCTCTTTCTTCCACTTCTCATGTGCAGGAGCACTGCCTCAACTTCCTTCAGCCAAACTCCACACAAAGGAAATAGGAAGTTTTTTCTTTTCTTTAACATAGTCTCCAGAATTCGTTTGCTGCTTAAGAACTTGCTTGAATTCAGGTGGGAATTTCTGAATTCGGGATCACTATGATGCTGTCAACCAAGTCCTTGCAGAATGCCTAAAGCTATGTTTGGGTGGTCTAATCTTGTCCAACGTCACAAAGAAAATGTGGACAATGCAATTCTTTGCGGGCGTGCCATGGATACACTCAAATCCAGTGATTGAGCCAGAGGGTATTTGAAGAGGGGTTTCACGGAGATACACCCAGGTTTAATAATGGGCATCATTATGAGTTTCTTAGTAATGGAGAAATTTGTGGTGAGATGCCACCAGACCTTTCGCTACAGTACAACTACTTTACCACACCAGTGAACTTCGATGTTGGTTGAGAAGTGGAGGCATACCCTCCACTTCACCTCCAAAAATCTCCAGATTTACCACACCCAAATGACTGCTCACTGGATCAAAATTTCCAACTCCAAGGAGTCCTTTGGACTCCAACAATGGGATAACATCTACAGGATTACAAGTGGTAGTTACAGTAAACCAGTTTGGTGATAATTCCAAAAGAATGACTGCCAAACTCTTAGGGCCCGATTTATGAAAAAAAATGCATTTATCCCACAAGGGCCACGGGCCACGAACGACACAGTCCGAGCCTGCGCACAGAAAAAAAATTGCATGCTCTATGTATTCATGGAGTTGCTTGCGCAACGTAACCGTATACGTAAGTTGCGGCCGGAACGCCCGCAACACGACCCCACGTGAAGCAGAACAGCCAGAACAGCCACCTTTGCATGCTTCCACAGGCATGAAAAGATGCACCCATCAAACTGTGCATGGGGTCCCCCACAAGCAGGCCTGCATCGCGGGGACCCTGCGTGGGGTCCCCTGTAACTGTTACCGGCACCCCGACAACATGGGTACGATACTTCATAACTCGGGTAAAACTTGGAAGACCTGCTTGCAAACCCCCATAAACTGTCCATGCACCCTGCTACACTGCGTACACTCATCTCGAAGTCAGATCAGAAACGCGGCTGCATGCACACACCCCTAAATCCGATACCCGATCTTATCTCTTCATGGTGATTCCTATGCACAAGTGTCTGTACACCTGCCTTCGGGTGGCGGATTGCATGAGAGCTTTGCCTGGCCATCCATGAATACATATCATTCCACGCAATAGTGGGTGTGCGATGGACTGCCTTTGGGCCATCCCTTGAAATGCCCACATTTTCCCTTGTTCTTCCTCATTTTTCGTTGTCCGTCCCATAAACTGCTGTTTGCGCAAGTCACACCCATGCTCTGCGTGGTGTCTTGCGCAAGACACTCTGACTCTCGCAGTGACGTGCCGAGTCTACGCGAAGTCCGTGCAAAGTATGAAAAAGTGCCATGCATTCGATTCCATTTATGAGTTTGGCATGCAAAGTCCCGATTTTCCATGCAGATAATTCCATGAATCGAGCCCTTAATGAGGCCCAATGGCTTGAAATGGTCAGTTCGCCTACAATTCTTTCTTCAGAAATGATTCAAATAATGCACAAACCATGGGCAATATTCTCGAAAATGTGCACTAGTCAACATGAGAGGCAAAATATATCCCTTTTGCAAATTCCTATTTGTTCACCTGCAGAGCTTTCATGGTTCAACTGCTTTATAAGACTGTACAGTACCAGTGCAAAGTTCTGTAATGTACCCAAACATGTATCAAAACAATAAGGGGCTGATTAATGTAATACTTTGCAGGGTAAATTGGGACTTTGCAGGCCATTCTGGGCACAAAAAAATCCCCTTTGTCGATTCATGAAATTGACTTTGCAGGACTGTTCTTTACACTGCAGGGCCTTCAAGCTGGTTTGCCGTGTCTCTGTGTCCTGTCGAGCGTGTTGTGCGAGACTCCACACAGAAGGTAGGTTGTGTCTACGCAGAGACGAAAATAGGTGGTGGAACATGCAGACTGAGGAAGAACAAGGGTAATTGTGGGCATGTGGAAGGACGGCCGGGGCAAGCTAAGCACATGCCCACAAATCTACAAAACCAAGCATATTTATGGATCTGACCACACAACCTCACGTCAGGGAAATCAGCACGCAAAGCTTGAGATGTAACCGCCACCTGAAGTCACGCGTAAAGTCTCATGCACATACGAATCACTGCACAATCACTGCATAGAGGTAAGATTCAATCTTGTATTTAGGGGTACGTACCTGCAGTATGGGTGCTGATTAGAGTTATTGGTCCGCGTAAGCAGTGCAGCGGGATGCCGAAAGGGTTTATTGGAGTGCACACATATTTAGCGGGGCCTGACTACAGTTATGATGCATGGTACGCATATTGACGGTTGCTGTACAGAGATACAGATGATCCCTCGCAGTGTCGCCGGGCTACTTTTGCGTAGGTTTGTTCTGCAGGGTAAATCCCATGAATACGCGTAGCACGCAAACATTCTTATTCGCGCAGGGGCTTGCAATATTGTTATTTGGCACGCAAACTTTGCGGGATGAATGCTCACTTTTCTGTGAATCAGGCCCTAAATATGTACTTTTTAAATTAACATAATTTCTTGCACACTGTGAAACTCTGGAGGTATGTGCTCATGGTGACTTCAGGGGCTACATTATCAAAGATTTGCACTGGTGCTAAAAAGTGACCAAATGCTTTGATAATACAAAATAGAGCAAATAGATTTTATCACAATCCATATTATCTAAAAAGGTTTGCACATGGGCAAAAATGAGGCAGGCTTTTTTTGTACTATATTTGCTGCACAACAAAAAGGTGTCTACTGCATTTCTTTTTATGTTATGTAGCACACATCATAAATAAAACAGGTGAAAACATTTCAGATATACCGATTGGGGCTAATCTTTTTTGCACCATTCTCTATTAGCATAGCAGCAAAATTGGTGCTAAATTCCTTTGCTTTGCATTTTTGCACCAGTGCAAATCTTTGATAATCTGGCCTTATTAAAGATTTGCACTTTTTAAATAATATGCATTGCTCTGTTTGCTCTATTTTGTATTATCAAAGCATTTGCTCCCTTTTTAGCAACAGTGCAAATCCTTGATAATTTGACCCCAGGTGCTAGGTTTAAGGATGAATACCGTTGTGTTTCTTTGTGCATCCATTCTTTTACCATACAGTAGAAGGTGTACTTTCGAATTACTGTACAGACACTGCTTCACGCCTGCAACCTTCCCAAGCATAATTCACCATTATCTGGCACCTGGCTTCATTCCAGCTGGGGCCAGATTATCAAAGTTTTGCACTGGTGCAAAAAAGTGGAGCAAATTAATTTAGAACCGATAATACTGCTTAGATAATTGCGAATGGAGCAGAGAGATTTAGCCCCAAATTGTATTATCTGAAAAAAAAATCTCAAGGACAACAAAGGAAATACAGTATTTTATTTACTATGTTTGATGAGTAACAAGACAAGAAATGTAGCAAACAGATTTCTTTTTATGTTATGCAGAAAACATGGTACAAAAAAAGTATGATTTATTTTTGCTCCAGTGCAAATGTTTTTAGATAATACGCAGTGTGCAAAACTTGTTTGCTCCATTCTTTATTATCAAAGCATTTGCTGACTTTTTAGAACTCGTGCAAATATTAGATAATCCTGCCCTAGACTGTACTGTAGAAATGGATTGGAATACTACGGTGTGTATGTAGATATTGGAAGGGGCTGCTGTGCTGACCTTGCTGCGCGCCTCTAGGCATTCATTCAAAACTTTATTGCAAAGTCACCCACTGCGAAGCAATACCGTTTTATGAGGCTAGGCAGAGGATGTGGTTTCTGCTCCACTCGGACCAACCATACCATAACTTTATGAGCTGATATTGTTTTTACTTAAAACAGGCGCCTTTTTTTCAGAACACACTTTTTCTTAGGTTTTGAAAAGTATGCGGTTACACTGACTGCTTAGCGAAGGGACTTGATGAAAGACGATTGACTGTGTTTCTTTTGTTGGAAAGCATTCGTGGGGGATTCGACAAACTACACTTTGCGGTACACATTAAGCGTGATGTATTAAATTGTATGCATGTGATATTCGGGTCCAGTGGTGATAGTTTGCACAGAGGAATATTGCACATTTTTACTTTAAATTGAGTTGGGCCAGCAGTTGCATTTCTCACATGCCTTTCTTTTTTTTTTACTTACTGACAAACGTTAATTCCGTTACCGTTACTTTTTTGGCAGTTACGAAATTCCCATGATTTTTACTGCACCATCAAACTTCAAGTTTCACCTTAATCTGGGGAATGACTTTCCTCCAACATCATGCTGAAGGTAAATCCAGCAATTTAAGGTAAACAATCAGGGGAATAACTGTGACAGAATTACTGCTTCCTGCATATCTGCTGAAATCTCCATGGTGTCTAAGGAACTACAAACATGGGGATTAACACCGCCCTACCACCACTTGACTAAGTGGCAGTAATAGTAAAAGGGCTCGATTCATGGAAAAGTACGCAGAGATCCCGCAAAGCTCGCACGCTCAGAACGATACTGCACGAGCCTGCGCACAGTTGATTTTCTGTGCATTCTGCGTATTCATGGAACTGAACATGCAAAGTAACTGTATACGCAGGTCGTGGCCAGAATGCCCATGACAGCCACAAACAGCTACTTTTGCTACTTTTGCCTGCTCGTCAGGCGCAAATACACGCACCCTTAAAACAGTGCATTGGGTCCCCTGCAAGCTGGACTGTATCTCAGGGCCCCAGCGCAGGGTCCCCCGTAACTGTTAGTGGCACCCCGACAATATGCGCATGAATTTTCATAACTCAGGGAAAACACAGAAAATCTGTGTGTGAACCCGACAAACCGATCCTACACCCCACACGCACCCCTAAATCCAACACCCGATCATACCTTTGTGCGGTGAATCCTATGTGCAAGTGTCTGTATGCCTGTCTTCGGGTGTCAGATTGAATGAGGTCTTTGCATGGCCATTTCCTTGCCAAGAGGTTGCGCGGTCGGATCCATGAATGCGCGTTGTTTCACGCAATGGTGGGAGTGCAATGGAATGCCTGCAGGCCATCCCTCGTAACACCCTCATTTTCCCTTGTTCTTCCTCATTTTTTGAGTTCTGCCCCCTTCCATGCCCTCTGCACAAGCCATGTCCCTGCTCTGTGTGGTGGCTTGTGCACGGCACTCGGCCGCTCGCAGAGACATGCCGAACCTATGTGAAGTCCCTGCAACGTACGAAAAAGTGCTGAACAGTCGATTCCATGAATCGACAAGAAGGATTTTGCTTGCAGTTTGGCGCGCATAGTCCCAATTTAGCATGCAAATAATTCCATGAATCGGGTCATTAGGCAGCAATTTAGCTAACATGTTGCCCGTTGAATTAACACCAAAGTCCTGTGTCCAAGACTGAGCTCAACTATTTTTTCTTAATGTGATGCTAGTGCAATAGAATAGATGCTGCCAAAATGTGCTATTCCAGAACACATTTTATCAGATCACACCTCTGAAAGGCCAAATAGAACTCCATGTATATTGCATGCAAACTGTGATGATAAAAAGGACAGACAGCAAACTTAAAGGTCTGCTTCCTAGCAGCATGTACCATGCTCTGTGTTCATGCAACTTTTCTGGCTGCCGGTCTAACTTCTGCTTTCACATTGCCTTAGGTATTCCTTACCTGTTTCTGCCATGAAGACTTGTTCTTTAAAAACAGTCATTTTTAATGATACACAGTAAATTCATTGAGTTTTTGTGACATTGTGATTGAATTAGGAGTGAAGGTGGAGTGCATGTAGATTGTAAATGTACTCACAGTTACACAGTTGCAGCAGTACCAGTGGGTATGACCTGCCATAGGTAAAGACGATTATGATGATTTTATTGAGAACAAATCAACTTATATCTGTGCAGTTTACTTATATTCAAGTCTAATTTGTAAAACTGTTTTGGCTGAAAGAGATGCATTTTTATCTCTTGGTTAGGATATCCAGACAGTTATCAAGTTCTGCAAGTAATTTCTGATAATATTGAGTTGAGTCTTTCTAAGGTAAGAATTGGGGACTCCCATTCGACAACACAGATGAACATTTTTGTGTCCTGGTCGCTCGTTCCATTGTGTTCAAAAACTGTTTCATTAAGCCTGACCCCTTACTGATAAATGATTGGTCTTGTCTCCTGTCATTGTTACTATCCATTATTGTGAAGCCTCATGCTAATAATTGCAAGTCAGTCTTTAGGAACTCTCTGATTCTTTCATGGGACACACATAGATCCATCCATTTATTTCAGAATTTTAAGGAGGCTTTTCTGTTAAATGTATTTGATATTGTGTTACTTCAAGAGGTTTGGCTACAAGATCAACCTCTTTTAGATGGGCGCACTGTATATTTAAAGGCAGCCCAAAAGGGGGTTAGAGGTCACCCTTCTGGGGTCTAATTGCAGCAGTAAAAAATGATGCAGTTTTTGGTTCTGTGGTTTGTAATGAGCAAGCTCCCCATTCTTTGGCAATCAGGCTTACATAGAAGGGGACACCTTCTGAGCCTGATTTAGGTATTCGTATAATTAACACCTATTGGAATAATTCAAAAGCAAATCAATTTAGATATCTTGAGACACTTATGGATGGTCTTAATCGTTGGCTCAAATGATCTAATTCCTCTATTATGTTAATCTATTTATTTTTATTTTTTATTATTGAAATGTTAATCAAATAATTGTTTTTTACATCTTCAGTTTTCCTAGATTTCATCCAATTTTGTCACTCTGATAGAAGATTGTCTCTTTGGAAAACATATAGCGTTGCTGGAAGAAGAGGAGAAAAAGAAACAGTAGAAGAAAAGGTCTTAGTTTAATTTCGTTTAAGCTCCAGTTTTTCCATTAGCTGTTTCAAGATCTTGAAGGTGGCTAATTGCCATGATGTTCTGTCTCCACTGATATGTTAATAGTGGGGGATATTAATTGTGTTTGTGGTGATCGTGACCAAAATTGGGCTCGTTTAACATCCTCCAGTACTCCAGATTTAGATTTTATTTTACACTTTCGACTCATTGCGTCTTTTTCGTGGCAAGCTAGTACAGACATTGAAAAAGCAGGATTTAAATCAGTTCAATTAATTTAGTAAAAACGTTAAAATAGCATGGTCAAATAGTGCAATTAATTTAGTAAAAACTTTAAAATAGCAGGGGCAACATCATAGGGGAGAGCTGGTAACAGTCCAACAAAGTTCATGTCCATGCTTGCAGCCCCACTGGCCCCATGTAAGCACCATTACTGCTAGCTTTCTTCGCCCTATGCTTCCAGGCTCCAAAAATAAAACTTGATGTAGCTTTGGTGATGTTGATGTCTAGGTCCCCCAAATGAAAAATGAAGGCATCATCTTGAGTATACAGAAGTCCTTCCCTTCTTAAGAAGGGTGAAATGCCTTGGGCCCTGGAAGAGTCATAAGCAGGGCAGACTTGCAGTAAATGGGGGAGATCCTATCTCTCGATAGTAGACATGACACATTTTGGGTTTGATTCGCCCTTCCATTTGTTAGTGATGGCAGCTAAAGGTAAGGTGTTTGCTTGTGTAAGTGCGTAGATGCATCTCATCTGAGGGTTGGCAAGTGTTGACACTTATAATTAGTGGCCTTCCCTTCCTTGGAAAATGTTGGCCCACGGTATGTGTGCCAGGCCAAACATCTCCTCCTCCATCAGCCTCCCCTGTCTTTGCCAGTGAACCGTTTTGGGTTTGTCTAATAAGGACCTGTAGCTGTCGTTTGAATAGAAATCTTGTTCTAATATATGTCAAAAGCACAGTTCCATGAGGTCCTTCGAACGATTTATTCCTATATGGTGAAATAGAGGGTTGTGAAAAGTGTTTGTGCCGGATAGGAAAAACTGTCCACTAAGTCTACTGCTTCCCCCTGAAGCATGAATCTAGATTTGGGCCTGCCTCTGTTCGCATTTCTGAAAATCATTACTTTTGACTTGCCTTTATTCAGAATTAGGAGATGACACAAATATTGCATTTCAGCATTTATGCCATGAAGGCAAGGTACTGCTTGGCAGTGCTGGCATACAATAAAAATGTGGGTAGGCAACACAGGATAACTGCTGGTGGTGAAATCAGAACAGCATGTAGAGGGAAATTGTGTTGCCGATTGCCCGTCACCAAAAGGAAGCGTGAGTAGCTAAGACAATTTCTGAAACAAAAAGCTATTTTTGTTTGTGTACAATCTGGGATTAATGGTCATGGCAATGGAAAACCATGAGCTTCAAAACAGATTTATAACACTTGCAGAAATATTTCTCTAAATATCACACAAAAGGTCTTCTAAAGTCTGCCATTGTTGCCCAACCTCGTAGCGGATTTGAATGAACATGTCTGGAGTTCTGCTGTGCATTGTTTAATGTGATGTCATCGCCGTTAAAGGCTTAGCTCATTATCAAATTCCCCAATGGTTTATGCATAGTCTGTATCAGATAACGTTTGTGAATTAGAAAAACCACTGGCATTGTCCTTTTCCATAAAACTAGCTACAATATTGTACATGTGTTCTAATATCCTTTAATGCATATTCTTGATAAGGGAATACAAATATGGTTAGTAGAGATTGCTCTGTGGGTAGTAAACCGCAGTACTTTCTGAGGTGATGGGTGTAAATATGCAAGATTACATATAATAGTATTGGTTTGGGGACGATGCATTGAAGGCTTTGGCCCTGATTCATGGAATTATTTGCGTGTAAAACGAGGATTTGCGTGCCATTCTCCCCGCAAATCCCTGTTTGTCGAATGGGAATTTGCGCGAGAATGGCATTCAAATGCCTGTTTTATACGGAAATAATGCCATGAATCACGGCCTTAGTGTAAGTGGAACAAGTGGCAAATGCTCTGTGCAGACAGCTTGGCAGAGCCCACAACATGTCTTCCTGTTTTGAAGCTTTGAGTGCCAAACATTGTGTCGTGTAAAATAACACATGTCAAAGTGAGGCTAACAGCTTTGGTACTGCAGCATGGCTGTTATTTCACAATAGTTTTAATCTGATGTATTTATCTTGTATTTTGTTCTGTGATCACAGTAGTAATGCTTTATCTTCAGACCATTTACTTTGTTAAAGAGAGGACAACCAAAACATACATGAAAATGGATTTGCAGAAATTGGAACTGTGTGCCACTGCTCTGTCCTGTATCCTGCCCTGATATGGGACTTTCTAGGCACATGGACGTGCCCATTATTGTACAGGGCCTGAAGTAGGGCAACGACATGGTCTAGGCAGGTTGATCCGTGGTTATGGGCACAGATACCCACTGAAATCCTAGTTAGCAAACCGTAGAATTATTGTAAAGTATTTGTACTTGACCATAACAGACAAAATAGAAGTGGGAGCAATATTGCCGCACACTTTTGGGGTAGAGAAAAACATTGGCATGCCTGAACAAAAGTGTTGTCCATGTTTTTTGTCATCATTCACTGACACTGGGCCTCACAAGCAAGGCGGTAGAGGGTTAATGGCGCCGGTGAAGCTGCCGGCGCCATTAAGCCTCTACCGCCTCATTACGAGGTCTGCTCGCGGGTCCCGCTAAGGACGTCTGGTAAAACCAGGCATCCTTAGCGGGACCAGCTAGCAGACCAGGATGCTAACAAAGGGCCAGTCATTAACGGGCCCGTTGTTAGCATCCTCCCCATTCCCATTGAGCCCTATCGGGGCTCAAATGGGAATGGGGATGAACCGGGACTGGGTCCCAGGAAAGGGAACTACCGGGCCCTCCAAGGTCAGAATGGCCCAGTAATTCCTCATTCCTGGAACCCGGGGACCCAGTACTTGTATGCTACCTCCATACTCGTAATGAGGCCCACTGAATAATATATGGCCTCTTTTAAAAAAAAATCCTTGTACACCTTTTGTTCACTTTCAGGCGCGGCCTGCAACATTTAGCACACATTTTAGAAAGTAAAATTCCATATGTATATTTATGTTGGAGAGCTCTGTTACTCCATTAGATTCTTGTATAAAATGTCATTGACTCCCAATAAAGAGAGTGAAACGCTAAATATGTAATTGAGAACATGAAGATACATTTGAGACTACCAAAAGTGTTGAGACCCATATGGAAGCTTTGCTGATTAATTACTGGTAATCTTCAACGTTTCAAGCCTTCCTCATCACAGTCAAACACATCTCTCCATCGCAAGACCCATTGTGGATTTCAACGGTTTAGTAATCCAACAGGGTTTCTTGGTGAGTCGGAGGTGCGTTCATACCAGTTTAGTAGAGGAATAAAAAAAAAATTTGGGCACATGGCACAGAGTGGCGCCAGGAATCACTCGATACACTGGATGGCCAGCAGGTGGAGCACATGCAGACCACGAGGGACTGCCTGCAGGGGTCATGTGCAGGATTTCCCGTTCCCGCTGCCAGGCCACCACTGCCATCTACACGGTCAGGGGGAGGATGAGGGAACACACTGAGTGTATGTGAGCATTTACGGAGTCCCAACATTCCTGCATATTGCTGACCCTGCAGCACATCCGGGGCCAGAGGTCTGAGCCCTCCACCTCTGTCACCCCCATAGAGGGGTCCGAGTCAAGCATCTCAAGGCACTGCTCACAGCGACACCTGACACCTAAGGTGCTAGAGCAGGCTAACAAGGCAAAAAGGTACTGAAAGTAACTTCTCTATGTTTCACATTGCAAGGGTGTTTTTGGAAGAGTGTTTTGGGGGAGGTGTTGTAGGGATGGTGTTTTTCGGGACGGTGTCTTGGGGTGTCTTGGGAATTTTGTCTTGCAGAGGGTGTTTTGGGGAAGGTTTTTTGTTGTCATTTTTTCGTTGAATAGTTGTTCACTTGAAGCAATGCTAGGACATTACTTATTGTCTGAAAATGTTTAATTTAAAATGTGATGGAATGCAGAGGTGCGTTGCAAGTGCAGCCTAAAAGATCAAATTGTCAAGCAGTTCTTGAAAAACCAGACATCCACCCGGAGCCATTGAGTCCCTCTCTTCCGGCCTTGCCATGTCCTCATTAGGGTTTAGGGAGACATTCCGCCTCTGACAAATGTTGTGCAGCATGATACAGGCAAGGACAATTTGTCTGACCTTTTCTGGCATGTACATTAAAGCTCCTCCAGACTGGTGTAGGCACCAGAAACAAGCCTTTAACAGGCTATAGGTCTGCTCGATGCAGAGGCTGGTCCGGACGTCTGCCTCATTGTTGACTACCTCCTGTGGCTTCTGTGTATTCTGCATGGGTGTCATCAGCCATGGTAGGTAGGCGTATCCAGAGCCACCTGCAAGGGCAAAGGTCAGAGGTGTCAGCCAGAGAACATTGTGGATATGTGCCCATTACAACGGCATGTTGATAGACAGTCTGTGCATGCATTTCCAAGGATTGTCACACAACTGATTTACAATGATAGTGCTTGCATGGGGAGTCATTCACTCAGGTGGAGCATTTGCTCTGTCGTGTAACATCATCCATACAGCTCACAACCTGCTCTCATCGCTTTCAGGGTTTGAGATTCACAGGGCAGAATGCCATGGTGCCTCTGTTGGGCCTGTGCATTGCTCCCATTCAGGTGCCCTTATGGGTGATTAACTGTACTTGTGCAGGTTGTCTGCGTCTATTCCATATTGGCTTCACATGCATGGTTTTCCGGTGTACATGGCATTACTCCTGCCAGTGTCACATTCCTTTGTTGCAATGTTGAAGCGTGTCTTTCCATGGATAGGGATGTGTTATGTTGCCATGCGGTTCCTGTAGTCCTAGGTGTGTGTTGTTAGCCTGTTGGGGCAAAATGCATTGGTGATTTACTGCAGCATTGTCACTCATGTCCTAGTCCTGTGGGTTGTGGGCTGTCATGTGTGGGGTGAGAGGGCAGGCCCTGCATGTACAGGGCTATGAAAAGGCATGTATTGCCTTGATATGGCACTTGAGCATGCATTCTTCAGTCATGGTAATCCCACCTCACATGGCATTTCACTTGTGCTGTGAGAGTAGTCTCTGTGATGACACTTGTACTCACCCAATATCCGCTTCTGTTGCCTCTGTGCCTTTCAATTTATCCCGGCAGTGTGCTTTTCTGCAGGACCATGGCATTGTTGGTGGAAAAGGCAAGTGGGCACAGCAGTGTGTTATGACAGCAGTGTGTTATGAGGTGGTCAGGATTACAGGTGACCTGGACATTCAGGGAGTGGTACTGCATCCGATTGCGGTATACCTCTTCAGATGCATGGGGGGCCACCAATGCCATATGGATGCAGTCCAGAGCAACTATCATGATAGGCATGTGTGCTGCTTCATAGAAACGTGCCTTCATGACGTTCTCCTGTTCTCCTGGGCATTGGGATATTTTGGGAGAGATTGCGCAGGGGTGCTTCCAGCATTTGCATGAGCACATTTGAAAATGTGCGTTGTGACATGCCATGCAGTATGCCCACAGTTTGTTGGTAGGTGCCTGTTGCCAAGAAATGCAGGACCGACACAAGCTTCAGCAGCAGGGGTAAGGTTGTACTGATGTTGATCCTGCTCTCTATGTCATCATGGATCAGGCTAATCAGTTCAAAGATGGTCGCCCCGTTCAGACGGTAAAAGGTGATTAGCTGGTTGGCAGTCAAAGTTCATGGTGAGGGTCTGACCCGGGATATGGGAGCTCGCCTTGCATGGCGTCTCCTCCTCCCCCTCCTGCTCGTCTCCTCTGCCTCCTGTACCCTGGGTTGCTCTTCCAGCCTCTGCAGCTTATTGTGGGCTGGAGCTGCTGCATGTCCATGTTCACAAGAGATGGTGGCAACATGATGGTGTTTGAAAGTGTGTTCGGGGAAGATTTGGGCATTATGTACCCTTCATGAGTGGATTGGATGCATCTGTGGCTTAATTTCCATCACCTATATGCATTTACCTCCACCTTTCAGGTAGAGGTAAATGTACTGTGCTTTTAGCTGTATTACCACCCAATTTCAATGGTATTACTGCCATGTTTCAACTTGTAATATGGAGGTAATACCGTTTTAGTGATTTCGCCGGTAATTCCGTTGGCAGTAATAACACCAGCGTTAATTCTGCGCACCCGTGAAAGCCCCGTAGAAGTCCCGCTTTGCTTTGCCGGGAAACGCTCTTCGTTCTTCGCTACTTCGCTTTGGATTTGTGGCTGTGGACTGCATTAACCAGCAGACCTTACTTCATTTGGAGGCGGGCTATATAAACAAGCACGCGCGCGCACCGCGCGCGCGCACCCGTGAAAGCCCCGTAGAAGTCCCGCTTTGCTTTGTCGGAAACGCTCTTCGTTCTTCGCTACTTCGCTTTGGATTTGTGGCTGTGGACTGCATTAACCAGCAGGTGAAGAACCATTTGAAGCAGACACAAGACGAGCTTAAGACAATTGTCATTTTATATATATACTTTATATATACCTCGTATACTCATCGTTTTCTGTTTTATTTATTTAGACCTTACTTCATTTGGAGGCGGGCTATATAAACAAGCACGCGCGCGCACCGCGCGCGCGCACCCGTGAAAGCCCCGTAGAAGTCCCGCTTTGCTTTGTCGGGAAACGCTCTTCGTTCTTCGCTACTTCGCTTTGGATTTGTGGCTGTGGACTGCATTAACCAGCAGGTGAAGAACCATTTGAAGCAGACACAAGACGAGCTTAAGACAATTGTCATTTTATATATATACTTTATATATACCTCGTATACTCATCGTTTTCTGTTTTATTTATTTAGACCTTACTTCATTTGGAGGCGGGCTATATAAACAAGCACGCGCGCGCACCGCGCGCGCGCACCCGTGAAAGCCCCGTAGAAGTCCCGCTTTGCCGCTTCGCCGCTACTGTCGCGGCAAGCGGCGGTTTTGTTTGTTTTTTTTTTTTTATTTGCTTAATTTTACTAATCATTTACTATTGGTCATTTAGTCACAGTTGAGTTTTATTAATAGTGATTGAACGTAGGCCTCAGAATATGAAACGTGGCTTCTCATCTCTGAGAGCAGGAATGCCTGAAACTGCCCTAGATGTCTATGATAATAATGGAAAAGCCCCCGCAAAGGGAAAACTTCGACGGAGCTCGACACCTCGAGCAAGTGGTGCAAGCATACACTTGGACAATAAGAAAAAGTTTAATCTGCCTTTGGGAATGGATATTCGCTCTTTCTGCAAAAATCAAAGTGTGCCTCAAACGATGGGGAATGGACCAGGAAATATAACTCATCAAACAAGCCAGCCTAACACAATTGTTGATACTTCGCGTAAAGTAATACAAAACAGACGATCTGATGGAAGCACTGCGTTGGATGGAAAAAGCAACATCTTACCAAAATCAAAACCAGTGGATTCAGATGTTATTTCCTTTGCTGAAGAACAGGTCTCACTAACTGATAGCATTTTGTTGAACAATGTTTTAACTGGTGTTGCCATCTCTGACTCAGAACCTATAGTTAAATATACGACTTCAAGTAGCCTTTTACAATTAAACATTGCTGGCCCTAGTGACATGCCGATAATAGATTTGGATCCAAATGACACAGCTTTTTCCTCGCACACTTTATCTGATAATCTGTCCAAATCCCCCGTTTTATTTACCAACAATAGCTTTGCTGATTCTGTAGCAAATCCATCTTTTAGTGCTCCAACTCCGCGAAAAATAAAGGCTCTTGGCACGGGTGACTTTGGTCAAAGAGCATCTCAAGAAGCTCAATTAGGAATAACTCTTACATCCATGAATACAGCCATTTTGGCCCTAGCCAAACTGTTTGAAGTTCTAAGTAAAAAAGCTGACTTACATTCTACCCAATTAAATCAAGTTTTGGCAGAACACCTCATCTTTACAACCAGCTTAAAAAAGCTTGATTATTTGTGTCATCCAGTCAGCAATAAGAAAACGAAGGGTTCGCAGACTTCTACCTTGGCGCCCATTAACACAAAAGAATATCAGCAGCTTCCATGCTTCTTAAATCCAATCACAGATTCCATGAATGGTGCACAAGTGTCATTCATGGATCAACCAAAACAGACATCAATACCAACTTATCCTTTATTTGATACTAAATTACATCTCAGCGACATAGGTAAAAAAGCCCCAAAAAAAGCTCCAATGACAAAAAAATCTAAAAACATCAAAACTGTCACCAAACATGACAATCAAGCCAAAGCTTTTGTGAAAAGACTATCTATTCCTGCTGCCACTACGATTGCAGCTGCGAAACAAGTTGCAAAAAAATATTCTAAGCAGTCTCTAAACCGCAAAGAAAAACCTCGGCCTGAGCCGATAGAACACAGTCCTTTAAATAATCTAATCAATATGGCAACAAGTATATCTAAAAATCCCACTACATCTCAAACGGCAGATGCCTCTCTTATTCAAATAGACAGCTCACAACATCAATGTGAGAAAGACACGCGCTTAAAGGATTTAAGACAGGCTATTGATAATTATATGTCAGCAAAATCGTCTTCCAAAAAACTAGTTTTTCCTCCTTTGCAGCCTTTCTTTCATCCTGAATCTTCCATTCCTTTGTTACAATATCCCCAGTTAGCCTCACAAACAACTGAAAAGTCCTCTGTCTCGCAGATCATACCTCAGATAGGCCCAATACACTCCCAACAAGAGGCCTGCCAAAGAGATAACCTTGCCTCACAAATTCAAAGCAGCTCTTCATCATCTACTCAGCTTGTATTAAATATTGATGAGAGCAAGCGTGAACTTACTAAGCATATTGAAGAAATAGTTCACAGCTCCTTGAATAAAATGTATCAAAATGGCGATTTTGTAAGAAATAACTCTGCTAGTGCTACAACGCAAATCGATAAACCTGGCTTACATATTCACAAAGATGAACCCAAGATAGCACAAAATCGAGTCAAACGTCCGGCGTTACATGCTCTAATGCTCACCTGCAAGCCTTCTCCAGCCAAACAGTATATTTTAAATTGAGCATCTATTTTGGCGATTTTTAGCGAAATCCCTGAATTAGATGACATTGCCTCCACAGATATTGAGCTTGTTGAGTTCATCGATCAGAAAAATGTTTCATCTGTAAATCTATGGATAAATTCACGTATTGTGGTGAACTTAATAATGGCTGTTAAACATCAATTGTCAGACTTGGGCTTTGTATTACACTCCTTGCCTGAGTCATCGAACATGACTGAAGTATCCACTGGTCTGCAATTAGCAAACAAAATCCAGCCTGCTATTTCTCAAAAATGCACATGTAATTGTCAGAAAACTCAATGCTAGATTTGTAAGGTCACAACTGCCTCACTATCTCTTATTAGTTGGAATACAAGAGGTCATGTACATCTGCTGAATAATAATAATGCTCAATTATTGGGTCGTGATGTCATAATGCTCCAAGAAACGTGGCTTATAAAAGTCCCCTCCTGGAATAATTATGATGTCCTATTAAATCCGGCAAAAAAGAACTGTTCAGGGCGCCCCACATCTGGACTCCTTACCGCAGTAAAGCAATCTTCAATGCTGCAACTAGAACCATGGTTTATACCAAACACATTTCTACAAATGTCAAAAGTTTCAAGATCTAATTTCTCCTGTGCCTTGATTAATGTATATTGGAATCCCTTAGGAATCTCCGAAAATGATTTCCTCTGCTCTGTTACTAAGGCTTTAGACATAGTTTCGCTTGAAGGTATGACCAATTATGTTCTATTGGCCGGTGACTTAAATTTGCATTGCTTGGGACCTCAACGCAACTCTGAAAGCTGTCGTTTGCAAAAATGGAACAGCTTGATTCAGTCTCGTAATTTATTCATGCTAAATGGTTCTTTTTCACAAGATATACCTCCTCAAGCAACTTGGCACCGTGGTCAAAGCAATGGAATAATTGATTTCATCTATGTAAATGCATGCTTTCTAACTAAGATAACAGCTTTTGAAGTAATTAACACTAAAGCCAGCGATCATAACATTTTAAGCATGTTTTGGATTTTACACACTCTTAGGAAATACCCAAAATCTGCAAATCCTATAGGTGTTTTAAATGTAAATTCAGCCAGAAACAGAATGATATGGTCACAAAAATCCCTCTCAGCCTTCAAAGATCATTTGCAGGCAAATTTGGAAAAACAAAAAGGAAGACCCATGCTGGATGACTTAGCTTATCATGACTTAATGCAAGTGTTTCAACACAATTCAGTTTCTCATACTCAGAAACAAAAACCCCATCTCCACTTGCCAAATCTTGAAATTAGAGCTAAAAAGGCCGCCATGCGAGCAGAAAGGAAAGCGGCCAACAAACTACCATTGGTTGAACGCACCACTATCCTCAAACAAATTAGAACCAGGTATAGAAATTGGATTAGGGGTGCAAGGGCGAAACTATATCAATTTGATGGCTACTCAATGTTAAAAGCTCTAGCTGATAAAAATGTAGCTCAATCCTGGAACATCATTAATCATGTGACAGCGGGGCAACAGGTGGCTGTGCAAGCAAATGATGTAACGGAAACCACCTGGATTAAACACTTTTCAACGCTCTTTACGGATACCTCCTCTGTCTTAAGATCAGATCATTTAAAATTTTTGCCTAATTTTCATCTGGTCTTTGACAGAGAAGATATATTATATTATATCAAACAAGCAAGTAATTCCAGAGCCCCTGGCCCGGATGGTCTTGCAAACACGCATCTCAAACAGTATCCGGAAATCTGGACAGACATTCTTTTTCTCTTGTTTGAGCATATCAATGTCTCCCAGACTATTCCCTCTTCTTGGAAGCAAGCAATCATCATTCCCATTTACAAAAAGGGAAATCGAGCAAATCCCTCTAGCTATCGGCCCATTTCACTTTTGGATGTTCCAGGAAAAATTTTCTCACGTTTAATATTACGAGATTTAAAAATTTGGTCTTCAACCTGCGCTAAAATGGACCCCCTGCAATCAGGTTTTGTTCCAGGTTTGGGCACTTTGCCAAACATCATCTCGCTGAATATGTTGAAAGCACAATATGCAGCTCGTAACCAATGTTTATATTTTGCATTTATTGATTTTCGTCATGCTTTTGACTCAATTAATCGTAACTTATTATTTAACAAGTTATATGCACTTGGTTGTCCTTCAACTTTACTCTCCTTAATCATTCTTTTACATTCCGGAACCACTATGCGAGTCAGACTTTCGATTGAAGGTGCTTTGTCTGCATCTTTTGCTACAACCTTGGGTTTGAAACAGGGCTGCATTTTGGCCTCCTACTTGTTTAATCTGTTTATTTTTGACTTGGGTAGCGTGTTTCTTCAAACATTATCTGATGCCCCGGAATTAGGCCATCAGCGTGTACCATGGTTGTTATATGCTGATGACCTAGTTCTAATATCACAATCTCCGATAGGCCTTCAAAACATGTTATCAGCCCTTGCACACTATGCCGCAAAAAACATCTTAGCAATAAATTTAGAAAAATCACAAGTCATGATATGCACTCCGAAGGGAAAAGCTTCGAGTCGTAATCTTACTTGGAAATTGTATCACGAATCGCTGAATATAGTTTCGGAATACAAGTACTTGGGTGTGTTCATTCAGAACACCATTAGAGATTCCAAACATATGATAATATTACAGACTAAATTAATGTCTCTTTTATCACAAGCAAAAATTTTAGTCTATAGATATGGTAAATTCACTTTGAAACACATCTTTATGTTCTATGAACAGAAAGTGATACCGAGTCTATCATATGGTATTGAATCAAAGCTCTATTCGAATGATCTAGCATGGGACAAGTTAGAAGCTGTTTTCTGGAAAGGAGTTTTACATTTACCAAACTGTGTACCAATGCCAATACTACGTTATGAGCTAGGTTTTAATTCTCTGGCAAGCAGAGTGAAGTGGAAAATGTGTGCCTTTTTCCGCAAATGTATCTTAGGCCTTACAAATAATAATATTTTGAACACAGTAGCCCACTATTTAATCATGGCTAAGCAGACTTTCCCGAACTCTTGGCGCAGTTTTGTTTACACACTTCTTGCAGAGGCTAGTATTCCCCTACAGATGTTATTGGATACCCCAATGAGCGCTAAAAGGAAATTTTATCAATGGGCCTGGATTCAAAATTATGAAGCATGTACAAAATATAATGATTTTGATACTAGAATTCACTGTTTTAAGAAATTGGGTCAAGCTGCAAATTACCTAGTAAAATGTCCATCATCAAGAATTAGGCAACAATTTTTACGTATAAGATTAAACCTATGGCCCTCTAGAGACCAACTATATAGGCGAAAAAATCCTTTTTGTAAAACAAATAAATGTCGTTATTGTGAAAATTTTATGTGCAGAGAAACTTTGCAGCATGTAGTAGTAACATGTCCTAACTTGAAAGATGCTAGATATATCTTTTTTTCAAATCTACTGAATTTGTACACAGAAAAAAATGAAATAGAAATCTGGAGTATTCTAATAAATAGTCCCAGATTTGCCGTCATCAAAGCTGTAGTACAATATTTAGAAAAAATGTTACCATCTGAAATAGTGTGTTCACCAGTCTGAAACTCTTGCGTCTTTTATCATTTTGTCTTGTTATTATCCTAATGTTGCCTCATGTCATGTTATGCTGACAAAGTTCATTACAAATTTTAATGTATCATTTTAATGTATTATCATCATTATGAACTTCTGTGTTTTCCTCTTTTTAATCTTTTTTGAAAAGTTGATTGATATCAGCTAAATCAAAATAAAAAAAAAAAAAAAAAAAAAAAAAAAAAAAAAAATTACTGTTGCCTCCTAATTTGGTGGTAAATTAAAAGTGGCGGTATTACAGTTACCGCCAATTTTAATGTATAGCACCAGACTTATGATGTGCTGTGTTGCATGTGAATTTATAGTGTGGTCACAGGGATTTTTAAAAATAAGAATACGTTGAAAAATATGCAATGGAAATGATTTCAGTAGTTACTGAATAGCCAGCAGGCAAGCAGCCGCTTCTCATGTGGCAGACCTGGAGCCAGCCCTGTTCTTTTCTTTAACATGCTGTTACTTGCAATATCATTTCTCCATTGTAAGGATTGGTCCACAAGTCCCATCATGCAATGGGAAAACCAGGGCTTTCTCAAGATTGACAAAGGATGATTTATACAACTACTACATAGTGACAAGGCATGTGTGGGATTTGTTATGGGGGTGGTTGTATGGGCTAAATGCTGTTATGTTATTGATGCTGCCTGTGGGGTTCCCGACAGAGACTGCCGGTAGAGTTGCATGCGCCACAATTTTACTGTACCGTCCAATGGGTTACTGAGGAGCCATTGGGTGACCTTCCTTCCTAATGGCCAACTGCTGTTAGAGATGGCAAAGGACCCCCAATAGCCTGCCTGCCCCCAAATAGTTACCATTATTTACAGCGACACAAGACAAAATCTGCTGTAGAATGTAGATAAAGTATTGGTCATCGTTAGAAGAAAAGAAAATAGAAAAAATACCACACCCTCCCATCAGAGTTGCTGTATTAAAGAATTAAAACATTTCTCATCCCGCAGTTTTACAGCTGAACATATATTGAACTTGCTTTGAAATGACACAAAGCATACCACCATGACTAACATCTGGAATATGGAACAACTTTAACTCATTTAGAGACATTGGCCCTCATTACAACCCCGGCGTTAACCATGGCGCTGTTAGCGCCATGGTTAACGCCGGTAACTTAACGATTCTGCCATGGTGAAATGGGGAATTACCACCCCATTCCAAGGTTGGCGGGGTGGTAATTCCCCATTTACCATTGGCCCTTCCCCATTCCCATTTTTGCCCCATAGGGCTCAATGGGAAAGGGGAAGGCGGTAATTAGGGTACCGCAAATTGCAGTACCGTAATTACCTTCAAGGTCCCTTTGCGGATCCGTACCTTAACGGCTGGTCAAGACCAGCCGTTAAGGTCCGGAGCCGCAAAGGGATCTCGTAGTAAGGTGTTAAGGGGTTAACGGCGCCACAACCTTTTACGGCGCCGTTAACCCCTTAACGCCTGGGTCGTAATGACCCCCATTGCCACAAACTCACCGAATACTTTGTTTTAATTAGACTGTGCAGAGTTAGGTGGTTGTAGAGTAGAAATTGATAATCAAATGATGTGATGGTTTTCAATGTGCAGAATGATCACTGTGATCACTGTGCAGACACCTTTTGAAAAACAGTGGTGTATTTCTACAATGAAATGTTAATAAAAATTCTTAAATTAAATTAAATTACTGCGCTGGTTGCTTTCATTATGTTCGAAATCATATTATTAAAACAAAAGATTTGGAGATGAATCTAGAAAGGCAATGCTGAAATACATTAGTAAGCAGAGTGTCTTCTGCATTTGTGCCACAACGCGTGACTGTGCAAGCACGTTCAGAGTACGTTATTCTAGACTTGTGCCTGGTAGGGAACAAGTGTGCTCCCTAGAAACACATTTATTATACAATTCTATGAAGTACGGATTGAGTTCACTGACCATTCATGGAGAGAAAAAAGGTGAAGGGGTTGACCATTCCTTTATGCAACCGATGTATGAGACCAATCGGTTGGACCAAAAACAGGGCATTACAGTAGTCAATGTGACTCGTAACTAACGAGGAAACTACCAGAAGTCACAGGTGGATAGGAAAGAATGGTAGTACCTTGCGGAGCACCTTAAAAAGGAAGTGACCCATTTTACAATCGCACTCACCTGGGGAGCCATCGAAAGCGAAGAGGAAAGATAGAGTCCTACATTCTTACCTGCCGTCACCAAAACAGGAGAATCACCCACAGCAGATGGCCAGAAAGAGGAAGTCCAGAGAGCCGAATCCAAAGCAGAACCGCAGTCTTGTCCCTGTTCAGCTTTAGCAAATGAAGGGGTTGGCCATTCCTTTAATTTATGTCTTGCTTTACGTGTAGACACTTTCAAACAGAATATTTTTAAAGGATTCTATTTGGAAAAGGTATTAGGGTTCAGAGCTGATCTGTACACTACACTGCATGAAGATATAAGTGTGTGTGTGTGTGTGTGCCTGTGAGAGCATTGGGGCCTACAGATGTGTTTATGTATTTCACAAAATACAAAATAGTATAATGTATATTGTATGTTTAATTTCCCTGAATATTTTTCACCTGCTTTTTTGCTACAGCATATTGAGTGGGCGGCTATTCTTGTGCATTTTGCAGAATATCTTTTTCATGTTTGTTTCCGCCGCCCCTACTGTGCATGCGAGGCAATATACTGCATGCTAGGTGTGGAGGATCATCTTGCGTGATTTGTTGCATATTTTGTGTTTCTCTATGTTTTCCCATTACATTTTGCCCCTCTCACCGTGCATTATATAACTGAGGAGTGGTGTTTGTGAGTGTTAAGGTTGTGAATGTGTCTTCATTTTGCAGTATATTGTCCCTTCCGTTGTGTCCCTCATACTCTACACAATGCAACAAATGATTTGATGTCACTCAGCTGGATTTGGAATGAATTTTCAGATGTGGCCACATCAGTGTCTTGCTAAATTCTGGGGACTTTCATGGACGATAACCAAAAAGGTTAAAGAGGAAACGTTTTGTCATTTTCCCATGTGAAGCACCATGCAGCTTTAACTATACAGAGAAGACGAGACTCTATTATAAGTGATGAGTATATATTTATGCCTGGTCCTGACATGGTCACTCCGATGGGGGCACTACGTCTATGCTCGGGGGCCACGTGAGAGGTACCAGCCAAAACCTATATAACTCATGAAATGACTTCAGTCACAATAGACCAGGAGTACAACAGCATGCTTGGACACACAGAATCACTTAATGGAGAAAAGATTATCTCGCGATCTTAAACTTGTAGTGGCCAATCCACCATAACACCCATGTGATCAAATGATTTTTGTCGATCGAGGTAAATGTATTAGAGACAGAGGATAAATCATTCTATGAGGCACTGGTGGCTAGCCTTTTTAGTTCTTCCCAAAATGTAGACTATGGGCCTCATTACACGGTAGGCGGTGAGCCATGGCGCTTTGAGCGCCATGGCTCATGCTAGTAAAATACCAGCACCGCCTTGGCGGAAAGGGGATTTACCGCCCCATTCCAAGGTTGGAGGGGCGGTAAATCCCCCTTCCGCCATTGCCCTTCCCCATTCCCATTTCTGCCCCATAGGGCTCTATGGGAATGGGGAAGGCGCTAATTACGGCACCGCAATTTTGCGGTGCCGTAATTAGCTCCGAGGTCCCTTAGCGGGTTGGATTTTAACGCCTGCAAAAAGCAGGCGTTAAATCCCCCAACCCGCAAAGGGACCTCGTAGTAAGGCGGTAGGGATTTACCGGTACCGGTATTTTACCGGTACCGGTAAATCCCTACCGCCATCCGTGTAATGAGGCCCAATGAAGGTATGCTAGAAATTCCTGGCTTAGAACATAAGAACATACGTATGGTCATACGCCCCAAAGCGTCCATTGTACTAATGGTTCCATCTAAAGGATGTAAGCTTTACTGAAAAATGCATTGATATGTCTTACTAGGAAAGGAGCAGCTGTTCTATTGTATTCAATCAAATTTCGTGGATCAATGTTACTATTTTTTGTGTCTGTTTTAAAATTGCAAACAATTTCTAATGCTTGTAAACATACCATGAGCACGGAAATTGCATAATAAACGAAAGCTGCAAAGGTGGATGCGAAAGCACACGTTTGGAAGTATAGCTCATCATATATGTTCCTTCTTTTCTTTTCATCATTTTGACTAAGGATGTGATTTTATGTCTTATGACACTATGGCACTTTTGTTAGACTCATTTTGTATAGTCAAAATATATAGAGGAATAGGTGTAGCTTGACTAATTTGGGATTCATTTAATTGTGCATTTTAAGTGATGATCTCTACCGAATATTTGATATTCTGAATGTTTTATGATGCAGTCTCTATTTTATATTTTGTGTTACATTTTATGGAATTTCTGTTTCCTGAAATAAAGTTTATAATCCTTTTAAGGTTGTCAGGGCCAAGTGCCACCACCCCTGCCCTGCTCCTTATTCACATCACTCCCTCTAACATGGTAAGCTTCAAAACCCTGTGCACCCACAAGTTCACACAACCTATCTGAAACACTCTCACCTCCAACCCTTCCCCACCTCCTTCTTATCATCCCTCCTGCCTATTATCTTCCTCCTCACTATCTCTCTTCCTCTGGCTCGGAATCCCCACCTACCTTACAAACTGTCCCTTCATTCCTTGAATCTCCTCAACCCTCTCTTCCCATCTCTACACATATCACATGACACCCTGGTCATTCCTCTCTCTTCCACCCCACCCAGTCTAACCTCATGTATGCTATGTCAGACAAATGTATACCACACAGGTTCACCTAAGGGCATCTTGGCACTAGGACTCAAACAGCATGCTAGTCAATACCAGCCTAAAATAACAACATTTTCAGGGAGCGCTGAAATTGCAGATGGTTCTCAATAAACCTAAGGAAAACAGGAAGATCATTCCATGATCTAACAGCTGCAATTGAGAATGTTCAGCCCCTGAATCTAGATAGATGGAATTTGGCGATGGCAACTAAACAAGCATTATTGAAGTGGAGAGGCCTCCCCGGGATGTAAGGCAGAGACTTGTCTTGAATATAGTCCACCCCCTGGCGGTAGTACACCTGGTGGACCAAGTAAAGTGATTTAAATGTGATCTTTTTGGCCACCGGCAGGGAGTGAAGAGAGCAGAACACAGGGCTGGTGTGGGAACCATAGGGAGTTGAGGTGGGAACCCGAGCAGCAAGGTTCTGCAAGAGCTTCAACCGATGTAGGAGACCGATCGATTGGGCCAAAAACAGGGCATTACAATTATCAATGTGACTCATAAATAACGAGGAAACTACCATAAGTCGCAGATGTATATGAAAGAATGGAGCACCTTAAGAAGGGAGTGACTCATTTTACAATCGTGCTCACCTGGGGAACCATCGAAAGCGAAGGGGAAAGATAGAGTCCTACATTCTTAACTGCCGTCACCGGAATAGGAGAATCACCCAGAGCAGACAGTCAGAAAGAAGAGGTCCAGAGAGCAGAATCCAAAGCAGAACCCACCTCCAGAACTTCAGTCTTGTCCCTGTTAAGCTTTAGCCAGTTGATATTCATCCAAACCCTCATGGCAACCAGGCACTCACACAAGTGTGACAACACCTCATGTTGGTCAAGAGCTGATAGGACATAAATCTGGGTGTTGTCAGCAAAGGAATAGCACCGGAAGCCGTGGGAGCAGATTAGACCAACTAAGGGCTGAACATAGATGTTAAATAGCATTGGGGACAAGGCAGAGCCTTGAGGGACACCACAAGGAAGTGAGTGAGAAGGGGAAAGAACGGAAGCCAGAGAAAGTGTCTGTATCTTATCAGTCAGGAAGGAAGTAAACCAAGCCAGAACAGGACCAAAGATGCCTGCTGAGGACATGCGGTACAGCAGGTTGGAGTGGTTGGCAGTGTTGAATGCCACAGAAAGGCCTAACAAAATCAGGGCTCCCATTCCACCCCGGTCAACCAGCCAGATTGTCAATACGGACACTAGGACACTCTCAGTTCCACGTCCCAGCCGGAACCCTGACTGAAAGGGGTCCAGAAAAGATGAGGTTTCCAAAAAAGTAGAAAGAAGAGGTGACACCAAAGATTCCAAGAGTTTCGTGAAAAAAGGAAGGAGAGAAATAGGGTGGAAATGAGCCATTGACTCTACTCCTCTCCTTCAGGAGACTCTCCCTCCACCCTCTTGCTCTGTAACACAATTCACTCAGGGCCACTGGCATGGCCCATCTTTCAGCAATAAAACATCCTTCAACACTAACCACTTTGCTTCATCACCACAACAAATGTCGTATTTGCCATAACCAAAACTAGTAGACTCTTTCAAATCTGCCACTTTAGCTGCCCTCCACACTGACTTTGCTACCTTCTCTCATTCCTAGGAACAAATAAAAAAAGTAAATTGTGTTGGAAATGTGCATGTAACCCCTTGAACCTGAGAAGGACAGAGAATTCTGGAAGACTTGGAAAGGTTTTGAGAAGCAAAGAGTCGCTGGCAACATTGAGAAAGGAGTAAAGCACATGGAAGATCAGACTCTAGAAATACAATAAAATGTGTGAGAAACTAGATTGTATAAAATAATTTTTTAAAAAACATTTTGAGGCTAATTATGTTCTTGCTTTATTAACAACCAAAACATGTGATGAGTGACCGTTTATTAGCCTGTGTGTGCTATTGCAGAAGTGGCCCAGCCATATGCAAAACAGTATTGGTCCTGCCACCAATGTGAGCAGTCCATCCCAAAGCGCTAGGGCATATCCCATCTGCACAGAAACACAAGCAACCACATTCATGTTTTGGCCTTGTTGGGCCTCCTTCCTAAGTATGGCGAAGCTTGGTTTCCTATAGCGCTGCGAGCAAGGGACACACAACTGGGCATACATGCTCTCACTTAGGAAGACAGACTAAAACCAAAAGATTTGATGGGTGGAATGTTTTGAATTAATCTTAAGCACTGGAATTGCTCTAGGAATCTTTCGCACCACCAGATGTGGGTCTCGAGAGTTCCATGCCAAGGTTGTTTGTGGTCTCATGGACAACATTTGTGTATCAACCGCTTAAGGGAACAGACCAGCACATGTTTTGAACTTATGAGCCTCATTGGGGAGAGACAGCTGGGATATTTAATGTCACAGGGGCTCCAGTGGGAAGCAAATAGAGGCTGCCACAAGTATGTAATTTCAAAAGACAGTATTTATTTACATAACCAAAACAGGAGGTGACGTCTTTGATGATGAATTGTAAAACAAAGAAATGTCTCTTACAAAGTTCCTGGGGTTGGTTCTTCCTATCCACCGTCTAGTTTCTGTATGATTACCTTTGTCTTTGCCTTCAGGTTGCAGGTTTTTGGGGTTCCCAAACCTGGCTCTGTAAGGACCTTACAAGAGCCATCCGGGCCCACTTTTCACAAAGTTGGCCGAGTGTCAAGTTTTCCTCCGTCATTTTAAGGCAGTTTTAAGAGTTGGATATTTTCCACCATGGATTCGCTCTTTGAGGAGCAGGGGAATGTACTTGCCTAGGGCTCTATACACCAACCACCTCCCTACTCAAGGGCTTGGTCGCCAAGACAGTGCCCTCCTTGCTACACCAATGCAGTATGGAGAACATGAAGTAACAGAAGGAAGGCTATGCTGTAGTCTGGTTCTCAATCAAAATAGGAAACTTCCATTTCCGGTTATGTCGCTGACTCACAAGTAATGCAGTACATCTGTGGTTCTCGAGCCTCCAGCATATGTGTTGCAACACTTCAGGTAACATCTCTTGACAGTGTGTTCCCATGCTATCCTCTTACCATGTTCTCTCTCTTTTCCTTCCCGGACCTTCCAGTTGTGACTTACGCCTACCCACCTCTTGGACTCTTCTTCTGGTCACCCAGCAGTCTTCTGGCAGACCCACCATCTGTTGCTGGACTCATTACCATAAATTCAGCTCCTCACTGAAAATGCTGCATTTGGCTCTGCTAGCACTCGAAGCAGGAGGTGGTCACCAACCCCACCTAATCCAAGACCTGTTGATTTTTCCAGCTCTTGTGTTTTTTTCTCCCATATCTGGTATTCTTCAAGTGGACACTAGTCGTTCAGCTATCATTCTACCTGACGACACTATGTCTACCTGAGGGGGCGAACTTACTTATGTACTTCGTGGGTTAAAGCAATAATACAAGTAAGGCTGGTTGCTCATGGCAACTATTGCATGCTTCGCCCTCTTCCAGACTCTCTTCCCGATGATCACCTTCTGCCTACAATATAATTCTCACCTCACAACCGCCAGAATTTCTCTCTCCAGATGGTAACCCCATCTCCTCCAGTATGTTCTTCTCTGGATTATACCTCTCATCCCCCATTACAACTGTTTGTGATGACAATCTCCTTCCTCCAATAGAGCTTTCTGCCCCAACCAACACCTACACACTTCAAGCAACTCTCCTCTAAGTAACCCTATGAAGGCCACTCCTCTCAAAACACCTCCCTCTGGCGTCCATCTGAAATACCCCACATCACTGGTCTAAGAAGACTGGCTATTATAATTTGACCTCCTCTCCCCTTCGATGATGTTTTGGTATATGAACTGAATCTGTGACTTCAGATGGGGATTGGAGGTGATTGACCAGTCTCAGGCTGCGAACCTGAAGCTGGTTTGGGCTCTGTGAATGGGACTAAAAACATATAAGGACCATCCGCGAGCTTGGTTTCACTTGGGTCCCTCGCCTTGCTACACAAGTATGACTTCTCTGTGTTCCTCCCTGCAAGTTTTGAACATAATAAAGGAAAAGTCTAATTGAGGTTAGTGGGAGTACTCCGACAAAAAGTACATTCTGTTTGTGTGTCTCTGCATGCACAATTGGCCAGTCTAACATTGATCTTGAATTCAAGATGAGTGAATGAAGTTTTGCTAAATGAGGAATTACGTTTCTTTTTTTCTATGATGCTGACTTTGTTCTAAAGGTGCTTTGGCTGCTCCCTGTGCTCTACGGTGTGTGCTGTAGGTAAAGCTGTGAATAAAGACCCTCTTTTCTGTTGTCCGGTGGCCTGACTTGTGAGGGACTAGTCTATCGAAACACAACTCAAGTGAGTAGAGGCTACCCCACAAATTGACACAAGTAGGTACAGATACGGAACAACAGTTTGACAGACGTATTGGTTATTCTGCCAATGCACGACAGGTGATAATCCGGATCTGGTAAAACAAGAATTTATTCATATTATAACAAAAACACCAAACTGAAAACACTTGGATCAAAAATCAAACAGTATCTCTGATGCATTCAACTTGTCTGAACACAGTGAAGTTGAAGACGCAGTAAAGTGGTGAGGTTAGTAATTGGGGTGACTTAGTGTTTTGTACTATCGAAGTACAACACACTAAGTCACTCCAATTAATTTGGTGTTTTTGTTATAATATGAATACATTCTTGTTTTACCGGACCCGCATTATCACCTGTCGTGCATTGACAGAATAACCAATACGTCGGTCAAACTGTTGTTCCGTACCTGTACCTACTTGTGTCAAAGGGTGGGGTAGCCTGTACTCACTTGGGTGTGTGCCTCCAGTGTCTTCATGACGATAAAGACTTTTGACATCGTGGATAGGAGTATGGAATTTTGCTAAATCTCGCTATGGCTGCCATCTGTCTTAGTAGGGGGACCCAATGAGAGTGGTCTGCGGATCCCACATATAGTTCCTCAAGATCCAGCATCAACAAGCTCGGGCCCTTTAACCACCCCACTGTTGGTCCCAATGTTAGGCATAGAAACAGCCGCAAAACTATGCAAACACAATGTGTGACAATCCTTCGATGATTCATATCAAATTATACAAAAGCGCCAATATTAGGTCACAATGCCACCAACCCCATCTTACTCTAAAAGCAGCCCCGCTCTCCATCTTTTTGTGTGCCAAATGGCTATGAATGAGTTAGGCAGATTATTCCTGACTCCCGGAGAGCTCCTGTGGGGTAGTTCACACATTGTGCACATGGTACCGTTTCGGACAACTGCTTCCTATGCTGGAAGGACAGCCTCTGAAATAAGAAAATACTGCATACCGGTTTTGACCTGGTGTCATTATTTAGCTTTTGCACAAGGCTTTACAGAAACGTAGAACTGGTGTTCCTATTAAGGGTCAGAAGATACTGCTGATTCAAGATTGTAGTGTTATTGGATTGCCCATCATTCTATATATAGCACCTGCTCCACCACCCTTTCTTTCACTACCAGTCTACTGCTCCTATTCTTCCTGCAGCTGCAACACTCCTATTAGGCGGGTGGCCTCCCCAGCTTTGTTGGGCATTTTGAGGAATCGACACTCAATCTTGCATCTTACCTGCTTCTTCCTCCATCGTGGAGAACCCCCAGCAAGGTTTCAACATCATTTTCCCTCTCTCTCTGTTAACCTAACCCACCCCATATCTTTCAGATCCTTCGGAGTTCCTGCGTAGCATTAAAGGACAGCACAGCACAGTATAAATCCTAATAGCATAGTATACAGCACCATGCATGGTCAGATTTAGACAGCAGAGCTGTCTCCGAAAACCGGACATACATTACACATATCGCACTTTTACACGGTCAGGCATTAGAGACAGTGCTCTCCCCATAAATAGTGCATTTTGCACCTAACATGGTCAGGCACTGGACAGGAGAATTATCCCACTAAATGCACATTCTGCACCATATATGATCAGGCTTTCGACAGCACAGAGATCCCGTATATTGGCCATAGTAAATACCAGAAACCCACACACAACTTGTCGACAAATACCACTCTTTTATGGAATAATCTACAACAAACCCACCGACTCTAAATGGAGTCGAATGAATTCCACCAAAAATGCCTAATCATTTTCCTGAATGACACCTATTACTTCACTATGGAATGGGGATTCACCCATCCTGGGAGCATGGTAGCTCCCAGGACTTGTGTAATGGTCACATGGTGCTAACCATGTGACCAACTTAATAAGGAGGATGAGCCGTTTCCGGCTCGTCAGTCGAACAATGAACTGACTCTGGTGTGGTTATTTGGAGCACCATGCTGGTGCCACACCGCATGCACCAGGCCCAATGGTGGGGCCCTGCACATGGACAGGCCCCTGCTGGGCAACACCGTCCCACCTGATTGTCCCTGCCATGTGACCAAGGCGATTGGTGCAACCCCTGCCTGGGTGCCCTCAGAGCCGGGGCTGCAGTGAGCTGGGTGCCCCCAGCCCACGTGTCCCACTCCGGTGATCCGGAGTCTGCAAGGTGACCCCTGCCTGGTCTGAGCTGCTTAGGGCAGAGCTCTATGGTTCATGTTGGTTGATCCTGACATCAGCTGTGGCTCGCTCCGGTGATCCGAGAGTGGTCCACAGCAATGGTGACGAAGGCTGTCAGGGCCCCGCATGCATGTGTGTTTGGGCTGCTGGAGGCCCGTCTTTGTGGTCCTGGAAGCGGCATCGCCCACTGTTGCGGCGGGTGGCCCAGGGCCCAGTGTTTGTTGCATGGACCGCCTGGTGCCCGCATGGTGGAGATGGCGTCGCCCATGCAAAGGAAAGCAGCAGCGGTGGACAGGGCTGCGATGTCAGTGGGTGGGGTCATACTGCCCAGTGTGTCCCCGGAGAAGCGGCGGTCATCACTGTATGGTTGGAGGGATGCCTACACTTGCGCCGCCCCAGCCGCACCCCTCATTGAAGAGGGTGCTTGTGCGGCCGGGCTGGGTGTGTATCTGCACCCCGCCATGTCCACTGCAAGAGGAAAGTAGGGAAATTATGCGGCTGCAGCAGCCGCAGCCGTGAGTGAGAGGAACACCTCCCGCCATGGTGAGTGAAAAGAGCTGCTCCTGAGGCGGCCCCAACATGGAGGGGTGTGCCTGTGAACGAAGGCCGGCGCATGGAGAGCGGTTGCTGAGACCAGCTGGCTTGCGCCCGCTCTGAGGAACGCGCCCGCCCCCAGTTATAAGAAAATTGCTCCAGACCGAAGCGCTAAAAAAAAAAGAAATTATAACAAAAGGAAAAGAAGTCGGGTCAAAGCCTGCAGGGGAAGAGAAAAAAAAAGAGATGGACAAAAGGAAACTAAGGCCTGCGGTGGCCCTGAAAATGACATAGGAGGAGCTGCAAACTGCCGAGAGGAGGGGGCTTGGTCAGTGAACACCCGGGCCTGCTGCTGTGATACGAGTGAGCATGGGGGTGGTCGTGTGAGGGAACTGCCCCCCCCCCGGATGCACCTTCAGTGCCCAAGCGAACCCAGTGCACCAGGGGGGAGAAACAAATAGGTAACAGCAGTACAGAGTCAGTGTAATAAAGAGGCACACTGGGATGGAGGTGAGTAAGAGCTTTATTCGAGGCCCCCGGGGTAGTCACAGTGGAGGCACCAACTGGCGAGGCACTCTCAAATGGAATTGTAACGCTCACCTGATTCTCGCAGAGGCGCCGGTCTTGACTGGGCGACTACCGTATCTTCAAAGGTGATGTGTAGCACCCGGTTGGCTCTTTGGGCTGGACCTCTGTGCACTGTATGCCTGACGTGTAGAGTAAGATGTCTGCAGATAGAAAATATGGGGTTAATGAACTGGGGTTATTGGGGTGTCCCTATCTCTTTCCTCTTCTCCTCTCCTGTAGACCCCCAAAGGTTAACGCTCTCACCTTAGGTAAGTGAATGCCGAGCTCTCCATCTGCCTCGGGGCAGGGTGCTGTAACCAGTTTCTTCACTGGATAGGTAGCGCAGGCCTCTTGACTTCAGAGGACTGCTGTCCGTCGTTTACTGCACGAACGGTAAGTTTCGAGTCATTCAAATGTCTTTAAAGTCTTTAATAATGATGTCTCTTGTTTTGCAGGGTTCCGGCGATGGCGGATGACGGGCTGAAGTGAGTTGAAGATGGAGCCCGTGTGATGAATAGAAGTGCCTGGAAGCACGTAAGTAAGCGCTTGTTGCCTGCTTCACTATGCGCTCTAACTGTCTTTTTATTTTGCAGGTACGAGTTCGGAGCGGCTGCAGGGTGCCGGAATACCCACTGGATTAGATGTGGAAAGGAGTAATGGCACGTGAGTATTAAAGTTCCCCAATGTCTTTAAACGCACCTTGTTTTGTCTTTCAGATGCGGGATGCAGCGCCGAAGGCCTCCGGAGCGTACGAAGAGTAGGTAAGCCTTTGCCTTTCAGATGCCGGAATGCTAACCTGTTCTTTCTTGTCTTTATAGGTGTTGCTGAAGACTGGATTCAGGATGGTAAGCCTTTTTCCTTAGGCCCAGGACCGGATGCAGAAGACACGATGAGCGTTCTGCTGCAGAGGTTGCAGAATAACGCAAAGCAAGATTCATCCACCGGGTGTGGTTTAAATAGCCTCCTGTAGTGCTTAGGTGTCTCCTTCCACAGCCACGCCTAAGTAAGAAAAGAGTTCCTGGTAAGAAAAGAGTTCCTGCCTTCCAGAAGAGTTCCAGTGATCTGAATCTAGGGAGTGGCTCCAGCCCCACCCAACAGGAAAAGTAGTTCCAAACAGAAGAGGATCAGAGGCTCAACTGGCAGGCAAGTAAGCAGCATGGTCTGCTGAAGGTAAGTCCACCCAAGCATTATGAGCCCGGCGCTTCCAGCGCTGGGACTGGGCATATTTATGAGCCTGGTGCCACTGGCGCCAGGACTGGGTCCAAAAGGTCCCAATTGGGACTGGTTGGCACTCGGAACCTGGGTTATGGATCTGCTTCCAAGGGAGTTGGGAAAACCCTGACCTTTTGGAAGCAGAGATCATGACAGTACCCCCCCTCAAGGCCCCTCCCAAACCGGGCTTCTCCGGGGGTTTTGGCTTGTCAGGAAATGTTCGGTGAAATCTTTTGATTAGGCGAGGAGCGTGGACATATTCAGCAGGTTCCCAGGATCTCTCTTGGGGGCCGTAGCCTTTCCAGTCAATTAGGTAGAATAGTTTAGATTTGGAGATCTTGGAGTCCAGAATGCTTTTGACTTCAAACTCGAGTTCTCCATACACTAGGATAGGTTTTGGAGATTTGGTTAGTCGGGTTTGAGGTTGCACGGGTTTTAATAGAGAGACGTGGAAGACCGGATGTATCTTCATGTGCGGGGGCAAGTCCAACTTGACCGCTACTGGGTTTACTATGGTAGTGATGGAATAGGGACCAAGGTATCTTGGGTTGAATGTGCGTGGCCCTTTTAGAGATAGATATTTGGTGGATAACCAGACTTGATCCCCTACTTGATAGTGAGGGGCTTCCTTCCGATGTTGATCTGCTCCTTTCTTGTATTGTTCTTTAGCCCTTTGAAGGTGAGAAACAGCTTCCTTAAAGGCTTGGGTGATTGTAGAATGCAGGTAGTCTACTGCTGGTGTTTCAAGATCTTGGAGGGGATCCAACTCCGAGGTTCGAGGGTGACTGCCGTACAAAAGAAAAAACGGGGTTTTCCCAGTTCCCGAATGGACAGAGTTATTGTAAGCATACTCGGCTATCCAAAGGATATCTTTCCAAGTTTTTTCAGTTTGTTGCAGCATGCAGCGTAAATACTGTTCCAGAGTTTGATTGGTCCTCTCGGTTTGTCCGTCGGTCTGAGGGTGGTGACTGGTCGATAGTCTCACATCAATTTGAGCCGACCGACAGCAACTTCGCCAAAAATGAGAAATAAATTGACTACCTCGATCCGAAATTAGAACCGAAGGAAAACCGTGCAGTCGGACAATGTTTTCGATAAATTCTCGGGCCAGAGTTGCTGCTGTTGGCAAGCCTTTGAGCGGAATGAAATGCGCCATCTTGGAGAATAAGTCCACGATTACTAGAATCGTATTGTATCCGGAGCATGGAGGTAGATCGGTGATGAAGTCCATAGAAAGCGTATGCCAAGGGCGAGGTGGGATGTCAATAGGGCGTAAGAGGCCTGCTGGTCTTTCCTTTTGACTCTTGTTTTGGGCGCATACTCCACAGGACATTATAAAGTCTCTGATATCTTTTTTCCAAGACGGCCACCAGAAGTAGCGCTTGATCTTTTCTGAGGTCTTGGCTATACCGGGATGACCTTCCATTAAAGAGTCGTGATAACAAGAGATTACTTTTTTCTGTAAATCTGTGCTGGGTAGGTATAATCGTTCTTGGAAATACAATAAGTTGTCCTTTACTGCAAAGTCCTTTCCCTGCAGATGCCAATTCTGTATGTCTGCTGGAGTTACAAGTTGCCTGGCTTTATCCTTAACTTCCTCTATGGATTCTGTGGCGATTACACCCAGAATTCTTTGTTCGGGAATGATTGGTACAGGTTTAGGGTTGACCAAGTGTTCTTCCACTCCCATCCGAGAAAGGGCATCGGCTTTACCGTTCTTTGTACCAGGTCGATAGGTAATTATGAAGTCAAACTCGGCAAAGAATAATGCCCAACGGAGTTGTCTAGAGGATTGGGCTTTTGCGGTCTTCAAATATTGCAGGTTTCGGTGATCCGTAATCACAGTAACGGTGTGTCGGGCCCCCAGCAGATAATGCCGCCAAGCCTTAAAGGCAGACTTGATAGCCAGAAGTTCCTTGTCAGTAATCGTGTAATTGATTTCAGGAGGCGAGAATTTGCGGGACCAAAATGCCACGGGATGCAACTGATTGGTTACCGGGTCCTTTTGTGATAGAACTGCCCCCATGGCAAGGCTTGAAGCATCAGTTTCCACGATGTAGGGGAGTTCGGGGGGAGGGTGTTTTAAGATTGGTGCAGAGATAAATTTAGTCTTCAAATCCTGGAAAGCTTGTTCCGCCTCGGTAGACCATTCAAAACGTTTGTTTTTCTTTAACAAGGCAGTGATGGGCTGGACTATTCGAGAGAATTCGGGGATAAACCTGCGGTAAAAGTTAGCGAAGCCTAACATGCTTTGCACACCTTTTACGGAGGATGGTGATGGCCATTTGAGAACTGCATCGACCTTCTTTGAATCCATACGCACTCCGCCAGGTGATAATATGAATCCCAAGAATTCAACTTCAGTCACGTTGAAAACACATTTTTCCAACTTAGCGAAAAGTTTGTGTTGACGCAATCTTTCGAGGACCATTTTCACGTGTTTCCGATGTTCAGATTCCGATGAAGAATAAACGAGGATGTCGTCAATGTAAACAACAACACATACATCTATGAGCTCTCTGAGGACATCGTTCATAAAATATTGAAAGGCGGCCGGGGCATTGCAAAGTCCGAAGGGCATGACCTGATATTCAAATAGCCCATACTTGGTGCGGAAGGCCGTCTTCCATTCATCGCCCTCTTTTACTCGTACCAAGTGGTAAGCTCCTCTAAGATCCAGCTTTGTATATATGCATGCTTTTCTGACTTGGTCCAGGAGTTCAGGGATCAAAGGTAACGGATATCTATTCTTAACGGTGATCTGGTTCAGGGAGCGATAATCGATACAAGTTCTAAGGTCTCCTTCCTTTTTTGGAACGAAGAACAAAGCTGAAGAAGCAGGGGACTTGGAAGGACGAATAAACCCATTTGCCAGGTATTGATCCAGGTATTGTCGAAGGTGAAGGTTCTCAGGCTCGGTGAGGGCATAAATTCTACTACAAGGAGGAGTAGATCCAGGTATCAGGTCTATCTGGCAGTCATAAGACCTATGAGGAGGTAGAGAGTTAGCCTGATCCTTCCGGAAAACATCTTGGTATTCTAGGTATTCGGGAGGTAACTGGGGAGTCTCTGAAGAAATTGCGGCCAGTGCAACACCAGGTGGAGGGTGACAAGTAGAGACACATTCTGGAAACTGGACCGTTCTTGCTCGCCAATCGATCAGAGGATTGTGTTTCTCTAACCAAGGTATTCCTAGAATAATCTGAAACTGAGGGGCCTTGATCACATCAAACACGATCTTCTCATAGTGTCCATCTTGACTTACTAGCGTCACCTCTTGAGTGGTATGCGTTACTGGCCCGGAGGCTATCTCCGTACCATCCACCGTAGTAATGACGTCCTTTACAGCCTTGGGACAAAGAGTTAGATTCATCCTCAAAACCATTTCATGATCCACATAATTGCCGATGGCACCGCTGTCGACGTAAGCTTCAATTGCATGTAATCCATCCGGATTATCAGGGCTAATGAGGACCATAGGTATCACGAAATGCGAGGTCACGGAACTGGTTTTCACGCTCGGCAAGAGGACCTCTATTCTTGTCGGGCGAGGTTGTTTCCCTGCTCAGAGTTTGTAACTTTGGTAACTGCAGCTCCTACTGCCTTCTTGGCAGGTTTCACCGGACAGTCTCGAAGAAAGTGCCCTGAGTTTCCGCAATATAGGCATAATTGCAACTGTTTCCTCCTTTCCCGCTCCCTTTGTGTTAGAGGACCTTTCAGACCCCCTATTTGCATGGGTTCCCCGGAGTCTACTCCTTTGGAAGGAGTTGGCGGTTTGGAAAATACTCGAGCATCAAACTTGGAACGATCGGCCTTCCTGTTCTGCAGCCTGTGATCTATTTGAACGACCAAGTCTATATAATCCGAACAGTCTTGTGGGGGATTCACTACTTGGGCTAAAACGTCTTTGAGCTCTCCACGTAGACCTCTATAAAACAGCGTAATCCTTTTGTCCTCAGGCCATTGAGTTTCCACTATTAGTCTATTGAAAGATGCAATATAAGCCAAAAGGTCTTGATTACCCTGTCGCAACGAAAGAAGCTCATTGTCCAAGGCCTGCCCCTGTGAATGTCTTGCGAACAGTTTTTCCATACTAAGCTGAAAGGCTTGAAAATCATGGAGAACCGGATCATCTTGATTAACTAGAGGGATCGACCAGTCTGCCGCATTGCCACTAAGGTACGAAAGTACAAAAGCTACTTTTGCTTGATCAGTTGGAAAGGCTGCTGGCCGGCATAAGAAGTGCAACCGGCACTGATTGATAAATACTGCAAACCTCTTTGGGTCACCAGAAAATCGTTCGGGCGGAGCCAGAGGTACATTCCCAGGTAGCTTGATCTGCACTGGATTCATAGAGGATATTGAAGGAAGATTTGCCCCTGATGCGGGTAACGGGGTCTGTCCGGCTTGTGACTGTAGCACTTGTCTAGCAAGATTGTCTGTTCTCTCCTTGGAAATAATTAGTTCCCTTCTTAGAGCATTCGTTTCCTGACGAGCTGCATGCACTTCTGCCCTTAGTTCCCCAAGTAACCAGGCTAGGGGGTCAGTATCCGAGGTTTCCATAGCGCCTGGGCGAGAGTTTTGCGGTAGGCTTTGCGTTCTGTAACGCTCACCTGATTCTCGCAGAGGCGCCGGTCTTGACTGGGCGACTACCGTATCTTCAAAGGTGATGTGTAGCACCCGGTTGGCTCTTTGGGCTGGACCTCTGTGCACTGTATGCCTGACGTGTAGAGTAAGATGTCTGCAGATAGAAAATATGGGGTTAATGAACTGGGGTTATTGGGGTGTCCCTATCTCTTTCCTCTTCTCCTCTCCTGTAGACCCCCAAAGGTTAACGCTCTCACCTTAGGTAAGTGAATGCCGAGCTCTCCATCTGCCTCGGGGCAGGGTGCTGTAACCAGTTTCTTCACTGGATAGGTAGCGCAGGCCTCTTGACTTCAGAGGACTGCTGTCCGTCGTTTACTGCACGAACGGTAAGTTTCGAGTCATTCAAATGTCTTTAAAGTCTTTAATAATGATGTCTCTTGTTTTGCAGGGTTCCGGCGATGGCGGATGACGGGCTGAAGTGAGTTGAAGATGGAGCCCGTGTGATGAATAGAAGTGCCTGGAAGCACGTAAGTAAGCGCTTGTTGCCTGCTTCACTATGCGCTCTAACTGTCTTTTTATTTTGCAGGTACGAGTTCGGAGCGGCTGCAGGGTGCCGGAATACCCACTGGATTAGATGTGGAAAGGAGTAATGGCACGTGAGTATTAAAGTTCCCCAATGTCTTTAAACGCACCTTGTTTTGTCTTTCAGATGCGGGATGCAGCGCCGAAGGCCTCCGGAGCGTACGAAGAGTAGGTAAGCCTTTGCCTTTCAGATGCCGGAATGCTAACCTGTTCTTTCTTGTCTTTATAGGTGTTGCTGAAGACTGGATTCAGGATGGTAAGCCTTTTTCCTTAGGCCCAGGACCGGATGCAGAAGACACGATGAGCGTTCTGCTGCAGAGGTTGCAGAATAACGCAAAGCAAGATTCATCCACCGGGTGTGGTTTAAATAGCCTCCTGTAGTGCTTAGGTGTCTCCTTCCACAGCCACGCCTAAGTAAGAAAAGAGTTCCTGGTAAGAAAAGAGTTCCTGCCTTCCAGAAGAGTTCCAGTGATCTGAATCTAGGGAGTGGCTCCAGCCCCACCCAACAGGAAAAGTAGTTCCAAACAGAAGAGGATCAGAGGCTCAACTGGCAGGCAAGTAAGCAGCATAGTCTGCTGAAGGTAAGTCCACCCAAGCATTATGAGCCCGGCGCTTCCAGCGCTGGGACTGGGCATATTTATGAGCCTGGTGCCACTGGCGCCAGGACTGGGTCCAAAAGGTCCCAATTGGGACTGGTTGGCACTCGGAACCTGGGTTATGGATCTGCTTCCAAGGGAGTTGGGAAAACCCTGACCTTTTGGAAGCAGAGATCATGACAGGAATATACATGCACGAGGTTCTAAAGAGACTCGTGCATGTATTACCATAACATCTCCCCCACCTGAGGCAAAAAGAAAAAAGAAAAACAAGGGGGGAAAAAACAGAAAGTGAAAGGGGAAAAAAGGGGGGTCAAGTGGGAGAGGCAGAGGGAAGATGGGTAAACTGGGGTACATTAGTAATAGACATAGTCATTGTTGAAGTTTTGGATGATTTTGCGGTTCCTTCTGGACATTCTTCCAGTGGGGACTCCTTGATGCATGGAGTGAGGTCTATTATTGTCCACATGTTCACGGAGGGATTCTCTTAGGGAATGTGAGGTGTGTTGTGATGGTCTGTCAGGACTGTTGTCCTTAGATATGCTGGTCTCTTGGATGTCTTTTGTTACTTTTATGAGATCATCTCCAGACCATCTCTTTCCATCATCGAGGATGACAGACTTCCCATGACAACTCACAACTCTCTGTGGAGGTCTAAAGATGGATTCACCCTTGAGAGTTTTCTTCGGTTCTTTGACACATACCCAGACTCCTTCACGAACCATCATCTCTTTTACTCCATGTCTGGAGTCGTATTGTCTTTTGTATTTTGCTTGTTTTTCTCTTACTGTCTTTTGAAGTAGATCCATGTTCACCCTTGCTTCTCCCATGTATAAGAACATCCACGCCGGTCTAAATCGAACTGAAGGTGGGGGGAAAGGATGTCGAGGCCTCTCTTGGCAGTGCCCGCAGCGGCCTGCCTGTCAGCTGTCAGCAGAAGTCGGCGGCAGCGAAAGGGGGGGGGGGCTGTGCTCGCAGTCAGGTGGCATGATACCCTCCCGGGGGCCTCGGGGTACGGTGCCTCGTCGCCATTGTAATAAAGAGGCACACTGGGATGGAGGTGAGTAAGAGCTTTATTCGAGACCCCCGGGGTAGTCACAGTGGAGGCACCAACTGGCGAGGCACTCTCAAATGGAATATACATGCACGAGGTTCTAAAGAGACTCGTGCATGTATTACCATAACAGTCAGTCAACCATCCAACCTTCCATGAAGTAGGGCGACCATCCTATCATCTGGTGGGACCAATGAGCAGAGGAGCCCCTCTCAGCCTGTCAGTGACACTGCCCCATGAGGAGTGCAAGAGGGCATCGGCTCCACAAGGAGTGCTCGTGCTACCTCGGAAGAGGGTCCCGAGTGTGATCATGGGCCCAGCAGCGGTGATGTCCAGTTAAAACAATGATGGGGGAGGGGAAAGAAAGGACAAGGCTGCATTGAGAGTGTCGGCACGATGGAGGGGATGGTGGTTGCAGGATCAAGGTGCGAGCAACATCGTGCCAAGGTACAGTGAAGGAAGTGCAGGGCTCCTTGTGCTTACCATATACAAGCAGCTCCCATGCCGCTGTTCCAAATGTGCGGTCACCACCTCAGAGCCAGCTGGCAATGACCCCCAAGAGGGTGTGGAGGAGGGTTGCAACTCTCGCAAGTGCTTGTGCGCCCTATGCCGGGAGTGGTGTCCTGCATCAGCCCCTGCAGGGAGGGGGGAAGTGACGTAAGTGAAGCATCGAAGCGCGGCTTTACCAACCCTTGAACTCCGAACTGTCTTGAAGAAGATTAGAGTGCACCTAGTAGTCAGACACATCAAGGTGAGGACCCTGCAGACCTAAATTGACCCAGCCAAGATATTGTGTGAAGCTGTATTCCTGTGCTTGTGGGCTTTATAATGAGGGGTGCCAGGTGTGAGCAATGGTGTTTTGTCAGTGGTTCAAGATCCACTCACCCAGATTAATAAAGGGTGTGCGTGCATGTGGAGTTTCCAACATTTCACCAGTAGCATACCAACCCTGGCTGTCACCCTGGGGTGACCTGGGCCCCTAAGTGTTTGAAGGGGTTATAGTCATAATATCGAAAAAATAATGTCGAATTACAAAAATGTCGAAAAAAAAATGTCGAATTCAAAAATGTCGAAAACATACATATAATATAAAAAGTCATTAATTCGAAAATAAAATGTCGAAAAAAAATCGAAAAACCAATGTTACTATATAAAATGTCACACATACTAACGTTTTTTATTGGGGGGGTCCCCCCCCAAACCCCCCATCACAAACCCCTACCCCAACCCTCCACTCCTCCCCATCCCCCCCAACACCCCCCATGGATATACCTTTAATTTTTTTTAAAAAGTATTTAATAAAACATTAATTAAATAATTAATTATTAAAAAAAACCATCCCAAACCCCTACCCCAACCCCCCCTCCTCCCCATCCCCCCCACTCACCATGGATATACCTTTAACCATTTAAAAAATATATGTTTTATAAAATATAATTAATTAATTATTTATTTAAACATTAATTCGAAAAAAAATCGAAAAAAATTCGACATTTTTGTAATTCGACATTTTTATTTTCGACATTTTTTTTTCAACATTTTGACTTTTGATATTATTGTATTCGACATTATGACTGGACACCGTTTGAAGGTTAGTTGCAGTTATAGTCTTAATATTATTGTGTGTATTGTGGAGTGATGTTATGTTTGTTTGGTCGTTATGAAAAAGGAGGAATGTTATGTGTCACCCCTCCTGGGAGCATGGTAACTCCCAGGACTTGTGTAATGGTCACATGGTGCCATCCATGTGACCAACTTAATAAAGAGGATGAGCCGTTTCCGGCTTGTCAGTCGAACAAATAACTGACGCTGGTGTGGTTATTTGGAGCTGCTGCTGGTGCTACAACGGATGCAGCTGGCCCAATGGCGGGGCCCAGCACGTGGACGGTGCCCCTGCTGGGCAACACCATCATACCTGGTTGTCTCCGCCGTGTGTTTCTCTGAAAGGCACAGGAAACCCCACTCTCTGGAAGAGGGTATTAGCATTAACACTAGTCTCAGAAAGAAAATCCAGAGGATACAGTTTTGAAATTCTCGTATTCAGGAATTTATTAAACCTAATACATTTTTTATTCTGTGAGTTTAATCACAATATAATTTGCACTCAAACAATTATTTATTTAACATAGCAGGAAAAGTATTTAAAAACACATCATAATTCCATAAAATTCATACTAATAAATCATTCACACATTTATACTCAACCATACACCATACATCAACCCATTTGTACACCACATCAGTAAATACAAGATAAAAATACATAATCAATATCACAATTCATTAACACTACAAATATTATACAGAAAATATTTTGTATAAAGCACACAGCCTGGCCACAGTAGTTTTTGAAAGTGGTCAGCGATTTAGGATAGGCAAAGGATGGTAGATCTTCACAAATAGCCTTATCCACAATTTCTCTACCGTTTCGACGTATAAACGTTGTTTTTGTTACGTCTTCATCAGGAGATAACAATATATTTTCTAAAAAATAAAACAAAACATAAATATTCCCAACGGGAATATATGGACAATAGTGAGAGAGACTCACAGAAAGTGCAAATGCATGGCTTCACCGTGCTCAAATTCAAAGTAGATAAAACTACTACTACCCTGCTCATAACTCCAAATATATATATATATCCGGGGTAGACAGAAGGCGTCATGCGAGGAGTGCTACCAACAAAAAATGGTGTCCCCAGGTTAGATGAAAATGGACTAAGACTCAAGAAACCACATTTTTGATACCAATTAAGATGCAAATACTAAAGATAAAGGGTAACCTCCACCCGTACACAGAGTCGCAACCCAGATGATGGAGTCTATACAATTGGAGTAAAGGGACAGCCTCAAGTACTGACCTCCAGTGCACCATCCAGAGTAAATCTGTGGTGTGTATTTGTACAAGACTGAAACAGCTGTCATGGGAATTGGCAGTGTTCAGAAAAAAGATCCTGCTGTTCAGAATTTTACTGCTCCGATCTATAAGGTGAAAGTACAAATAAGGGAGTCAACAGCCTTAATCAAAAAATCAGAAAGTCCCAGACCCTGGCCTACAAAGGAAATTCAAAAAATGGCCAGAATGACAAGAATGTATGGGACAGCAATATTCTTACCCTGGAAAGTCGGGTCACAGTGAATATGTGGGAAGTGCTGATGACGCCTCACAAGATGTTATTTAGAGGGGATTGCTACAATGGCCGGGAGAAAGGTACCTGCATTGGAATGGAATGGAGCTTGTAAATAATTATATAAAATAATTGTATACTAATTAAAGAAAGAAAACAAGAAAAGAAAAGAAAAGAAAGAAAGACAGAAAAAGAAAAAGGAAAAGAAGAAGACTCTTGCTCTTAATTAGGAGTCATAATTTAGCATATTATTGTGAAATGGGAGAGCAAAAAAGGGAAAGGGAAAAAGCAAAAGCCCCAATTGGAGTTTAGAATGCTCAGATGCACGAAATAACCCATTAGGCTGACTGAGTAATGCCACAGAAAAAGGTTAACTATTAAGCAAGGAGTTCAAAAAGTGAACCAAGCTTACCTAACACCGACAACAGCTAATGTCCTGGAGTTGTCCTCAGATGGAAAAACAGGTGGAGAATTGCACTCGAACTGTCCCAGAACTCCACTGTAGACCGGAGACTCGCGTCTGAGACTCGGCACTGTTTGAGCCTTTAAATATCCAAACCAGTATTCTACGTAATCCCACGTGATCTTATTAGGTGTCTCGCTGTGTTCTATTAAGCGTCCTCACGCTGAATAGCAGCTGACGGACGCTTGCTCCTTGCTCATCAAGGGAAGCAGTAAAATTACTGACCACTCAGGAGCGTGTCAAATTACGCACGTTAGCCTCCAGAGTCTACTGCTCTCACCTATGCGGCTTGGAGGAAACACAATATTTTTACCTCGGCCCCTATTGTATGCACGGGCTTCACTGTCCAATTAGGACTCTCACTGAGTCGCAGCTGGCAGTCGCTTGTGGCAAAGAGTATCCGCAGCTTGTACTCCTTGTTCATCAAGGGAGGCACTGCAGTTACTGACTAATCAGGAGTGTGTGAATGAATACACGTTAACCTCCAAAGTATACTACTCTCATTTCTACAACTTGGAGGGAGCACGGTAGTTTTTTTCCCCCCAGCCGCTATCGCCTACACGGGCTTCGCAATCCAATTAGTCAGGCGACCACATGTTGTTACATCATAGCAAACGGCGCGGCCATGGCAATTTCATGCATAATGGCCTGCCAATTTCTGGGACTGGATTTTAAAGCAACCCTCGCCCTACAAACGTGCAGACTGCATCTGGGAAAAGGCGAATTATGTATAGTGCCCTTATAGAGTTACAAGATAATGAAAGGGCCATGTCCCAGTATGGTGGTGGTGCCGTGTGACCATGGTGATTGGTGCAACCCCGGCCTGGGTGCCCCCAGAACGGGACTGCAGTGAGCTATGTCCCACTCCAGTGATCCAGCGTCTGCAGGGTGACCCCTGCCTGGTCTGAGCTGCGTGGACGAAGCTCTATGGTTCATATCGGGTTGACCACGACATCAACTGTGGCCCGCTCCGTTGATCCGAGAGTGGGCCACAACAGGGACCAACACTTGTTTGCCCCACCAGTTGTACTCCTTGTTTGTCTGCAACCTTTTTTTCCTTGACTGACTCATTGCTACAATCTCCTACCACCTTGATATACACTCACAAAGACCCCACGCACAGCCTCCAGAGGCCTAGCCATACCCACCTGAGTGCTAATTGAGCTATGACTAATATGGGCTCTCCAGTCCTGTCATACTCTCTCCACATCAGCCACTAACTAGACCCAAACGCTATAGCCTGTCCGACATTGGCCCTCCCCTTCTGATAATATGTCCCCAGTGTCTCTGCCGAACTGCACTGGGGCAAACAAGGAGAACTCTATTAGCATATGCGATCTGCAGCTTCTATCTTATATCGATTCACAAAGATGAACACTGCAACGCACCTGCAGATGTCGGACGTTTCAGGGTGAGGCTCACGTGCAAATGTAATCCACAAAGATTTGCCCCAGGACATCTCCAAGATGCCCTGGAGATGCCAAAGGCATCCTCAGATTTTCTCCATGTTTAGGCGTTGTGAGTCAAGAAGAAGGTAACACTGTAAGGTAGTCAAGTTGAAGGTACCAGGTGTAAACCTGAGATGCCCGCACTCATGTGCTTTAAACCTTGGTGAGTAAGACCCAAGGTACACAGTTTGCAACAGGATCTAGGAAATGGCCGATAGGGGAAATGAGCCTGAGAAAAGCATGACAGCTGCAATGAGGTTAGATGGAAACATGTAGGGGATGGAGCACATGCTCAGACTAGCCAGTAACACATGGGGAGATAATAGTCAAATATTTCCGTTGCTGATGCATAGCAGAGTCCCCATTCAATTGTAATTTTGGAAATGCAGGAAATTCCTTGAATTGCATCTGCTGCTTGACATTTTGCACTTCGCCTACTCAAAACACACGTGTGGGCAATTAGTACATTTTTAATCTCCTGTTTTTTCCCCTGATTGCAAAGCCAAACAGGAGCAACCCGGCCCGATGTCCAGCTGCGATATCTTCACGCCCCTGGGCGAGGCGTGGCCTCCTCTGCAGACATTACCTCAGGACTGCCTGTCAAATGTCACCCGCGTGTTAACATTTTTGGTGACCAGTCAAGGTCTGGATTCATTAACAGAGAAGACGTCTTTTGTTTTACGCTGAACCTAGAGGAAGTGATAAGCTGAAAAACGGAATTCGATGTCAACAGTAAATCATGGCGGGAAGTTCCCACCTCTTGAAACATTAACCTAATGGAACATTTAAAAAAAGGGTAGTCAAACAAAATTTCACAGACATCACCTTTTAACATTTAAACATTTTAACTTAACACTAATGAGATGTAAAACGTGTCAATTGGTGATAAGTGTGAAATAGCATGTCTTATTTTCGTTTTATTTCAATGTTTCTTTCAGGAGTGTTCCTGGTAACCTGGTGATTCTCTCGACAGGCTTTTCGTTCTGTTTAGGGTGCATGTAGGTAGACTGCTAGCCCCGAGCCTGGCCACGTCCTCCGGTTCTTTGAATGCCTGCCACCAATGGAAACAGAGCCTGGGTGCCATCAAAAGGCCACTCGGGGCATTCCGTGCCAGTTGCAGTACACCTTTACTCCCTGCAAATAACCTTCAGGGGGAGGCACTTTGAAAGAATGGTTCTATTTGGGGGTGGCTGGTCCGCCTAGAACTCTGGATCTGATCTCCACCTCAAGCCTAGGGTCCTCACGGACTCACGAACCATCAAAGAAGTCACTTAGTGCCGAACATTTCGCTTCTGGTTTAAAAGTGGGCCATACAGCATCATTGGGTCACATGAAGAAACTGCACGCACACTCCTTTCGCATTCTAAGAAAGGTCAAGCACCTGCCACAAGAACATACTTACTGTAAGGTGACTACGTTCACCTTATTTCTTCTTCTACATGTCTGCAAGATCATCCCCATTGAGATCCCAGCCATCCAAGCAAACATTTGCATTATACCCCACCTTTGTGCGGTATGTTAGGTTATTTCATGTTATGTTAGTTCGATTTATACCGCACACGGCTGCCCTTTGTATGGTCTCCCGGCGTTCTGGCAGATCTGAAAATAAGAGAAGGTGTGGGCTTGTTAGGGGGTGAGAGCAAACATGCATTTGGACGTTCTCAATGTCACTGGGCCTAGTAAGATCGTTGTTTTGTTTTCCCATGTTCCCCTCGCTTGCCTTGTCGCGCTCTGAAACACTTGTGTACGAGCGCGATAGAAATCAAATATCAATTCAATTCAATTCAAGAGCTTTTGTGGTGGTGTTGATGGTTTCAGTTTTGGAAAAAAACGATGACTGTGTCTGGGTTTGTTTCTAGGTGGTATGGTTTGGCGTGCGCGCTGACACTTGACTCCATATTGGAGGTCTTGTTTGCTCTGGAGTAAATATGCATTGGCCGAGTTGATATTGTGTAAGTTATTGGTGTGGGGTTCTGCTGCTTGGTTTCAGTATGGTGTGGGTGTTATAGATATTGTGCGTGTGTGGCATAGTTGGTTTGCTTGTGTTGTGATTGTAGGAGCATGGAGAATTTTAGTTTGGGTTAGTGGGGGAAAAGAGAGTGATCCTCATGGCATAGGTTTAAATCATGGTTGCACAGCTTGCTTGTTGAATAACCAAAACCCATTGTGCCATGGTTAACAATGTTCACCTCCATTCAACAATGACCCATGGCTTAGCAAGTTAAAGATCCACCTTTTTACTGCTTTCCTGAAGATGATGTGTTCCTCAATTGTGTATATTCACTTGGGGATAAAGCCCCGGAATTATGTGGAGATGTTTGGGAAAGCTGATCGTAGTTCAATTTGTTATGATGTCTGGGTTCAAGGAGTATGACGGCAGGGATCTGCAGAGGGAGCGTTTTCCTTGCAGGAATTCCTTGCGGCTCCTTTGCCATGAATCTTTTGGTGATCAATGCAGAGCATTTTGAAATAGATCCTTTTCTGGAATGATAGCTAATGTACAGATCTAAGTGGTGGGGTGATGTGTTCTCTCTTGCCAAGTCTTCAAAGGGGTCTTGCTGCTGCATTCTGAATGTTTTGTGATTTTATTTGTGAGGTAATTAGGCATGCCAAGATAGATGCTGTTTGCAAAATCTATTCTTGGCATTACACGTGAGATAATGGACAGTGTTCTCTCTGGAAAAGTGAGAATGGGTAATATCCATCTGAAAGATTGCACCTAAATGAATTCCCATGGCTCTATCCACCCATCTACTACTTGTAAATGCTTTCCTCTTTTTTTAGTTTTGGCTATTAGGTAAAGAAACAATTGCAATGGAGTACAAATAGGGGGCGCTGGGATGTGTGGGGGGACAACTCCTTTGTGAGAGTTGTTTAGTTATTTACCAACAAATTGACTGACTGCCTATGGACATGCTAATTCCAATGGTCAGTCCCACCCCCTACATACTCGTCTCCATCAAAAACACATCCTCATCCTTGACCTAGCTATATCAAGCAGTAACATCACGCTTTGTGCTGTATGGGATATGCCAGTACTATTTCTAAGCAGTTGGATTAATTGTAAATGCACTGTGGGTGTAATAAAAATGTCTTAAACAGTGTGACCAGCCACTAAATTTATAAGCAGTGTGTGTGTTCTCACTTCTGTTCCTTGCTTGGAAGTCCTTTTAAAAGCAAGCATTGGCCAAGCCAAACATGTTGGCTTGTGTATAGGTTTTAAATAGCCAGTAATGTGTGGTTTTGTCTAAACAATTTAGTTCATGGTAATTTAGTTCAACCTATTGCTGGTAGAATGAGCAACTTTGGGCATCATTCCAAGTCTGGCGGTAACCCTGCCGGTGCTACCAGTGGGTTGCCGCCGGACTCGGAAATAATTTACCGGCGCCAGACTTCCCGGTGCCACCGGGAGATTACAACCCTGGGGACCTGGAAAGTCAGGCGCCGGTAAATTGTAATTCCCCATTCCCATTGAGTTCCATAGGACTCAATGGGAATGTGGAACAAGGAAACACAAGCAACGTCAATACCGATGCCAGTGCTTCCATGATGGCATGCCTACCGTGGCCTCTGTGTTCAGCAGGGTCTGCCCTGCTGGGTACACCGGCTCCGGCAGGCAAATCCATAGTGTGCCGGTCCAGAAACAGCAGTGCCAGTAAGCCTACCGACACCGTTTTTTCTGGACCGGCACACTTGAAATGGGGGGTGGGGGGGTGGGGTGTGTGTGTGTGTGTGTGTGTGTGTTTGTGTGTGTGTGTGTGTGTGTGTGGTGTGTGTGTGTGTGTAGGTGGAGTATGGAGACTGGTGGAGGAGGAGTGGGGCATGAGACAGACCCCCATTAAAAGAAAATAGGTCAAACTACCAAAATAGGTTGAACTAAACTACCACAACACATGTTTAGATGATTCCACGTAAAACCTAGTAGAACCTAGATAGTCATATGCCCAGGTACTCACATCATTCTCCAACTGTGGGCATTTTATGACATGGTAGTACAATTATGTCAGTGCCTGACAAAGTAATATCCCAAATCTACGCAAATGTCAAAACATTTGGCTTTGCCAATGGTGTTGCTTTTTAACAACCACAGACTTAGCTGCGGGTATCCCAGGTGTGCCCAATGTGCACTCCAGCAAACCGCAGCACAGGTCAACTACTACGCTAGTAGCTGGCACAGTATGAATACGTAATTGCTTTCATACTATTTACAAAGACCAGCGATCGCTTTGCAGTGTTGCAGAGTTCACATGATGTTTTATTTCCTTTTGAGAAAGTTATAGTTCCAGCTGAAAGCCCTAACCCAGTGATAGTCAGAGCTGGTTCAAATTGATTGTGGGTTTGTAGGGGAAAGGAGTCAATACAAAAAGGTGGCCTTTACCTTCCCAGCATTTCTATTATCCGGTTTGATTTATGCCACTAGATCAACTCCTTGAATCTCACTGCTTAAGATTCAGAACATTCACAGGTGGAACTGAGATCCATCTTGGAACACATAGATCATTGGAGGACCAAGGTTTAAGGTTTGTCTTTGTATAAAGTTGTGAAATACACATGGAAGTTGTTAGACTGCAACAACACAGAAACCCTCATTTTCGCCTGGCTGGTCATACCCCTGTCTGGCTAGGCTATGCAGCCTACTGACCATCCACCAGTGGGAGACAGCTGCTACCGGAGATGGCACATTGGCGTCAATCACCCTCATGTACTGAGAGTAAAAGGCCTCCATAGGTAGGCATTGGGGGAATTGAAGGAGCAGACGTTGGAGCAGCCAGTCAACCTGAGGCTGGTGAGTATGAATGGCACTTCTCTAATGTGAATGCATGAACTGACTCTCAAGCCTAAGCATGTGGCTGCTGCATAGTCAGATGACCAAAATGGGCAGGCCAACGCCAATGGGACCAATGCCAGGGCAACAACATGCACGTGCAATTCATAGTGGGACACCATGTCAACATAAAAATTGCTGTTATGGCCATGTGACCTCATGCAATCTGGAGATGCACCTTTTCAAGGCAGCTCATGGCCATGTGCTCAACTGAAGTTTCTTCTGCCCACATGCATCCCTAACACACCCAAATGCCAATCAACCCACATAGGAAACACCAACTCCAATAACTGGCCTAGCACATGCAAATGTCATGTGATCAAGGTCATCTGCCAATGAGGGCATGCATACATTGCAGGGCAAATCCGGATGTTTGCATGCCCTAGCCCCACCTTTCATGTGCTGCGTGTGGAACCTGACATACTACCCACCCTGTTCATGCTCCATGCTTACTCCACAGAGCAATCTACAACAGGGATTCATGCCAAACACCATGTCATATGAAAGTCTACCCTCATATCGGACAAGGTGTGTGCATCTCAGAGGCCATACATAGCAATAGTTGGGCAGATGTCCTCTTACATGTGAATGCACCTAACCACATTAGCCTTGGTTACCATCCTTCAAAATGCATAAGTGTCTTGCCATGCAATGTGCCAGTGAGCATGTGGAATGACTGCATCTCATACATCACCCAAGTACGCAGCCCACCCAGGGAGATGAAGCTTGGCTCAGTACATCAGGGTCAATGGGGGATGCCACTGGGACCACTGAGGGCACAACTACAGTTGCTAGCACCTCTGCCTCTACCCCGGGGGCCTACAGTCATGGCACCCAGATGAAACCCCTTCCGGGTGCCATGGCACCCAGAAGCATCTGGCACCAGCACAAGCATGCCAGCTGCACAAACCAGCAACACTGGCTCTATCCTACCAAGTATGGCCACTGATACCACCAGCACTGCCACTGCTGACAATGCTGTGCATCCACCAGCCGGGACCACAATTGATACTGCTGCTGATGCCACAGTCCAACCTGCTGCCAAAAGCACCAGTCAGCAGACAATGTGGAGATGATTACAGCTCCCATACCACCCCAGCCACCCATGAGTTGACACTGACAACCACTCTCCTGGCCCCAAACCCTCTATCCTCACCTTTCAATTGATCCAGTGCCACCAGCATTAGGGCGTAGACACAGGGACTTATGATGATGGTATTGTATGGATCCAGGTGATCAGGGGGACAGTTACCTGGGCGGGACTCACAGCTTTTTACACACCCCGGAGTGTGTGCTACAGTGCACCCTAGAAGGGATCTGGAGGAGGCTCAAAAACATTCAGGAGTGCCATGAGCGCATACAGCATGAGGCATCAATAGGCTGTGCTGCCACCTCTCCGCTGCAACGTGCAACGGTATCCAGCATAGTCATGGGCCAGAGGGTCAGAGAGTTTACGGACAAAGTCTCTGCTGGTGCTCTGAGGTCTTGCACAATACCCTGCACCTCACCTTGCAGCAGATCCTGGACCAGGAGTCGGAACCTTTGACTTCCATCACCCCAACAGAAGGATCACTGCCTGATAGCCCGTCATTGGTCAAAATGAAATGTGGCACATACACAGGCTCAGAAATCTGCCATGCCAAAAGAGGGACGTAAATAACAAGTAAATAACATTTGATAACGTGTCACCTATGCCACACACGAAGGGAGGTGAATTGGCAATGTGGATAGGTGTTGGTTGCAGAGTTGCCTCTGACTACATTATATAATAACAAAAAACAAAAAATAGTCATGGGCGCCCCTCTGCGAGAACAAACACGGTTAAATTACCTGTTCTTTGGGAAGGTACCCACTGGAGAGTCCGCAACCACACTTTAGTTTACTGTACCTTTCACAGAAGGGAAATACCCATTTGCATATCAGTTTTTGTCCCGCCCACATGTGCAGTCCAGCACTGAAATGCTATGGCAATTCTCTTCTGAACAAAAGTACCAACAGCAACCCCAGACATGTGTTTTAGCCTTGGTGGGCCTCATCAGTGAGGTGGAGCTGTGTCTCCCTGAGCACAGCGAGCAAGGGGTCCACGTCTGGATGACCCTAGGATACCTAGGGTGACTAGAGCTAAGTCCCTTAAACAATCACAAAATAGTCATAGGCGCCCCTCTGCGAGAACAAACACGGCTAAATGACCTGTTCTTTGGGAAGGTACCCACTAGAGAGTCCACAGCCACACTTTAGTTCACTGTACCTTTCACAGAAGGGAAATATCCATTTGCATGTCAGTATTTGTCCCGCCATAGCATTTCAGTGCTCGACTACTGATGTGGGCTAAAGTTTGACTGCAGGCTCTCGAGTGGGTACCTTCCCAAAGAACAGGTCATTTAGCCATGTTCGTTCTCACAGAGGGGCGTCTATGTCTATTTTTTGATACATTAAATAATCCAATAATGGGGGAAATGGTTGATGCAACAATGGGAAACCCCTATTTCTTAGCGCATGTGGGATCATTCCTTTCTGTAAAGGTCTAACATTGTGCTGTGGGGCCTTGTCTGGTGGGATAGTGTTGCTTCATAGAAGAGGTCATCCATGCACAGAGCTGTGACAGGGCATGCATCATTACATCGACATCAAATAGGTGTTTCCCCCCACCATCATTGCTACTATTTTCACCTGAGAAGCCTGCATGTGTTGTTTCATGGCAATTGTACTTACCCAGGGTCTAGGTCCATTGCCCTTTGTGGTTCTCAGTGCACTGTTTCGCAGGCCCATGGCATGGTGGGTGCAACCTGGGAAGTGCACAAAGTAGTGTGTCACAGTGAGGTCTGTGTCATGGGTTACCTGTGCAATTAGGGAATGTTACTGTTTCCTCCTGTTGCTGAACACCTCTTCTGATGCCTGGTGGACCACCAATGCCACAAGCGTGCAGTTTAGAGCTGCAACGATGTCAGGGAAGTGGGAAACATCATACAACTGTGCCTTTGTTGCATTAACCTGTGCTGGGGTGGTGGATGTGGAGATGTGCTATGGTGCATGATGACTGGGAGTGCCCAGCATCTTGGTAAGCACAATGAAAAACGTGGCCTACAAAATGCCATGCAGCATGCACACAGTATGTTGGAAGGTGCCTGTGGTGAGAAATTGCAGCACCGACACACGCTTCAGCAGGAGTGGAATGACTGTTCTTATGTTAATCCTTACATGTAGATCCTCCTGGTTCAGGAGGAGTAGGTCTATGGTCTCCATGTTAAAGTAGTAGAGTTTTATCAGCTGCCCATCTTTTAGTGCCCAGGGTGATGTCCTGACCAAGCAAATGGGTCCTCTCCTTGCAAGGTGTTGCCTCCGCCTTTCTGCTGCATGCCCTCTGTGGTGTTGAAGTGCATGCCTCTGCAGCTCAATTTAGAGCACGATGTCCTTGATCCCGAGAATGACAGCTGATAGAGGCTGCATAGGAAATGTGTTTGGGGAAGATATGGGACTTGCATACCCTTTCAGGGCCAAGCTGGTGCACCTATATCTAATTGTCTATCATCCATATGCATATACCTCCACCTTCTGGGTGGAGGTAACTTCACTTTGTTTTTGGTAGAATTGCCACCCATTTTTTGGCAGTATTTTGGTGTTATTTCCACTTGTAATTTGGTGGAATTACCATTTTAATTTCTGTTTCTAATTCTGCTGGAGGAATTAGCATCAGCAAAAGTCCGCCAAGGATAAATAGTAAGTAGAACCCATTCTGCAGAGTGGTAAAAATGATGGTAATTCCATTACTTCCACTTTTTCCACTTACCTCTGGTCTTGTAATGAGAGCTGTTGTTTGCCCAGTGCCTTGCAACTTCATTTTTTAAAATGTTAAAACATTTAATATAAAGCCACTATATTCCTTTGTAACCACTGGAAACTGTCTACCACTGCTACTACTATACATCTCACTTTGCTACTAATGACCAGTGCACACCCCTCCCCTTCATGCTACTAATGACCAGTGCACATCCCTCCCCCTCGAAATCTACTGTTTCTATAGGTTCCCCCCAGTTCCCTCCACAACTATTGCAAAAGCTTCCCCAAAACCCCCAACACTAGATTCCATCCGCTGCCAAACCCCCAGGGCACATCCAATCTTTTTCCACTACTTCGTAACTAATTTCTGCCTTTTCAAGGGGCTATTTCAACACAGTGGATCCTTCTGCATACTATTATTATTATTATTATTATTATTATTATTATTATTATTATTATATTTAATGATGTAGACCTAGCTTTGGGAAGCAACAGAGCGCTTTACAATCACGGTGGAAGAACACAGTGAGGGAAGCAGAGGAAAGCTGGAGCAGGGAGCTAACAACAGGGAAGGATGGGCAATTGGCAGCAAGGGATCTACAAGCAACCAAGGGAAGAAACAGTGAGGTTCAGATCATCAAGTCTCAGTTAGGGAGGGCAGTGGAGGGTATGTGGCCCTAGGTGTTAGCGAGGAGCCATTTTTTGAAGACAAAGGTTTGAGCTCTTTCTTGAACTGTAGAAGCAATTGGTCGAGTCGGATGTTGCTGAGCAGGAGGTTCAAGAGTCTTGGTGAATATGCAGAGAAGCCCTGTCTTCTTGTTCTTTCCTTCCCACACTGACGGAGTTCACGTCTGCACATGTCCTTACTTTTGGTGAATTTTAGGCCTTCCCGGATGCTGAGTTTACAAGTGAGGTAGCTTGGGGACTTCAGGGTGGCAGCCTTATAGATGATGCTCCAGGATTTGAAGATGAAACAGACTTGCAGCTAGAGCCAGTGCAGTTTGTTGAGGGTCGGTGATGTGGTTGAAATTGCAGAGTCGTTTCATGAGTTAAGCTGCTGTATGCTGGGCACCTCTCATGGGTGCCAGAGTAGTCACTGGAAGGCTTTCCAAAAGGGCATTGCTGCCATTCAGGCAGGAGTGGATCAAGGCTTGGACAGCGAAGTTGGAGTTGGTTTCCAGGATGAAGGTCTTCATTATTTTGCAGGAGAGAAAGTTGTGCTCTTTGAAGGCTGTCGATGTCAAACGCAAGGGACTCCGCACTGGTGAACAGCTGGGATGTGAAGTTCATAGCAGAGAACCAGTTGTGGATATCAGGGTATTCCGTGTTGATGGTCAGCTGTTGGAATTCGGCATTGATGGGGTTGAGATTCAGGTAAGAACTGAACATTCAGGACTGTTTCAATGTTGGGCAGGCCTGGTGCCTGTCTATGTCTTTTATGGATTAAATCTTCAGGTAGATCTGTGTATCAAATGCACTTAGTGGATGTGGATGTTGTGTTGGAGCCAGTAGGGTTACGAACTGTCCCATGTAAAGATTGAAGATCTTGGGGGCCAGGATGGATCCTTGCAGGGCATCACAGGTGATGGGTAGAATTGTGATCTGAAGGGATCCATTTGAACGGACTGTTGGCAATTAGCAAGGTAGGATTTGAACCAGCTGAGGATGATCTAGTTGATCCCCATGCAACAATGTAGATTGTTTGTGAGTGTTTGGTGGTCTACTGTGTCAAATGTTGCTGAGAGGTCAACGAGAATCAGGAGGCAAGGATGGCCATCTTTGAGGATTTTAAGGGCATTGTCCATCACCATGATGGTAGCTGTTTCTGTGCTTGATCTGGGTCTGAAGCAAGATTGGTAGGACTGAAGGAGGTAATTGGCTTTGATGTGTTGGAGGAGTGGCGTGGCTTATGCTTTCTCAAGGTCTGTACATAGAAAGGGAAGGTGGGTAATGGAGTGAGAGTTGCTGAGGCCATTTGTGTCCAGTTTTTGTTTCTTGAAAAGCAGGAGGATTTATCCAGGCCTAAGGGTCAAACGGAAAGTGCTTTGAGTTAAGGGGTTGTTGATGATTGGTATGCATCAGTCTGAAGGGTCTTGAGTATGGAGACAGGGGGGATGCGTACACATACGATTCGGCCTTGAGGGATGCTAGGGTGAGGTATTCCATAGTTAGTGTCTCTAAAGCTGCCCCAGTAGTCATGGTTTTTGCGAGATGGGATGTGTAGTGTGCTGTCAGTTGTGACAGTGTCTATGGGCCTCATTACACGGAAGGCGGTGAGCCATGGCGCTATTAGCGCTATTAGCGCCATGGCTCATGCCGGTAAAATACCGGCACCGCCTTGGCGGAAAGGGGATTTACCGCCCCATTCCAAGGTTGGTGGGGCGGTAAATCCCCCTTCCGCCATTGCCCTTCCCCATTCCCATTTCTGCCCCATCGGGCTCTATGGGAATAGGGAAGGTGCTAATTACGGCACCGCAATTTTGCGGTGCCGTAATTAGCTCCGAGGTCCCTTAGCGGGTTGGTTTTTAACGCCTGCAAAAAGCAGGCGTTAAAGCACCAACCCGCTAAGGGACCTCGTAGTAAGGCGGTAATGGTTAACGGTCACCGTTACCATTAACGGTGGCCGTTAACCATTACCGCCTTCCGTGTAATGAGGCCCTATGTGTTGGTGGATCATGCTGATCCTGTTGACGAAGAAAGAATTGATGGCTGTGTTTTTTTCGATGGAGTGCAGTACGGATGGGTTGGGCAGAGGGTTGATGCAGTGCTTGATTGGGTGCCATCAATACCCATGCAGCATCTTCATTTTGATAGGGCCCTTTCATTTCCATGGTGCAAGAACAGGCATTGCACCAATTCTTCATTCCATGTCTTTTCCATTTGATGCCATCCTCTATCATGTACCTCTTTCCAAGGAACGTATGCCTTCATGGAGCAGTGTAACCCTGCCAACCGCACACACCTCCACAGCCCAAACATTTTCATCTGTCCTCTATCACTTCTCACCACTTTCAAGAGGCACTTTTACCCCATGGTGCAGCCAGCATGTGAGTAATCCCATATCCATTCCTTTCCTGAACATTAAGTCTCAAAATCCTGTAACCTCCTCTTTCATTTGATGCCTTTTTCTCCCAATATGAATGTTAATACTCCCCCTACTTTTACTCAGCATTATACCCCCAGTGCATACACCTCTGCCTCCCATAATCTTTTCTGTCTCCCAACTTCTGTTCTGTATTCCACCCTATACCCCTCATCCTTAAATCCTAAAGTGCAACCTCTTCTATCACTGTTTTTTCTTCATTCCACTTGCAAGGTGAGGTGGGGGGTACCCAAACTCCCTCTCCACTTTTTTCGATGGCAAAAAGGGGACACCCAAAACTTCGCCTTTCTTTCTAAAAAAGGGGGAGAGGACTTTGTAAACCCATCCCTATTTTCGTTTCCGATGCCAAAGGGCCACCCAACCCCCTTTAGATGAGTCTTCCCACTGTCTACTAAAAACTCCTCCTACAAAATGGCTTGCCATATTCTTATATCCCACTATTTTCCCCTATTTCCTCTTCTGCTTTTCCCAACCCCTGGTGGATCATTCCTTCTGCCTGTCCTCTGACAACCTGCACCCTCACCTGATGCACCCTGGGCTCACCCTTTACCTGTCCATTCAGCATCTCTATATTCCTCCACACCTGGTACCCTAAATGCCCACACACCATGTTTATCCGTAGCAGGAGGAGATGTGCTTAGAGCTCCAAGCAAGGCACCCACTTTTCAATCTGTTCCCATTTCCATGTTTCTCCTGGGTAACAAACCGACGGCCGATCTGAAGGGGTACCTGTCCCGCCTGCAGCAACCTGATCCGAGTCGCTCTCACCATCACCCTCACCAGCCATATAATTCTCCACAAGAAGCTCCTGCCCTCCACCACCTGATCCCCGCCCAGTCCCACTGCCCCGACCCCTAGCCTCCCAGCACCACGAGGAAGCAAGGCACAGATGGGCTTGCATGCACCAAGACCTTCTTTCCTCGCATCATGTGCCCCCTCTAATGGCTTCCCAATAATGGGTTGGTAACAGCGACTGCCACCCCAATCCCCAGACCAAGTTCCTGATAGAGCAAAGCTTAAAGCTCTTCCACACTGTCAGGTAAACAATCTAACAGCATAACCATGTTTGCTTCTGCTGCTCCACCTGCCCTCTTCTATGGTGACCCCCAAGGCACATTACCTTTCACACTACTCTGTTCTATCCTATCTACACTACTCCACTCTGAGCTCTTATTGATTCGTCAAACTTACCTGTCACTTTTATGCTGATGATTGCACATAAAGGGCCTGTCTGTCCCCACAACTGTTTTAAAACCACTTGATGGTTGGCGAATATCTCAAAACATCTACTTTCAAAATTAGGGTTATGCTACACGGTTGATCTTTCCCTTGAACACAGCCAAATTGCAAAAGAACTCAGTACTTGCAACAAATATCTTTAGCACTATTGAGTTTTGGATGGAAACTAACTGACTGAGTCTGAATGCATCAGAAATGCATTGCCTAATTACATCTCTACAATCCTCATCTTTGAATAGCCCAGAAACAATCTCTCTTGATAAAATGAATATCAAAGTGCTAAACCTAGGAGCCTACTTTGACTCCCATCTTTCTATTGCTCAATGTGTCCCATAAAATAGTTCATATCAGAACATCATGCAGCTTCTATGGCCCAAAGGGTAATCAGCTCTAGGTTCGACTGTGGGAATGCTCTTCTGTTGGGAGAACCTCAATATGTAATAGGCCGTGTACAGTAATTCAAAACATGACAATCAGAATCGTTGCTTGCACATCATACAGAGCACATATCTCGCCTCTTCCTGTTCTGGCAAGAATTAAATTCAAGGCACTTATCCCCATATTGAAGGCTTTCTACAGGATGGGACCTATGTATTTGAAGTGCAAATTCCAGTTCTACCCCCACTGCGCACTGTTAGATCCGCCTAATCTTTGTCCGTAGCTAGCATTTGTTTTAATTGATCTCGAGTGATGGGATATTCTTCCCAGGTCCAGCCTATTAAACTCTCAAACTCTCTTCCGCAAGATCTACAATCTATTTAACATCTACTTGGTTTAAGGTGCAAACTCAAAAGTCATCCTTTTAAATAAAATCCTATATTTATCACACATTTCTCCTGGGTATTAGTGCTTAAATTCCCTGCAGCCATAGGTGCTTTACAAATCCACATGGCTAGATATTCCCAGATAGTTATCTCTTTCTTATCCCTTTCCGGCTCTCCATTCTACCATCTCAGCCTGTCTCTCAGACATCCAGTCATGGATATCCCCCATTTCCTACAACTCAACCACTCTAAAACAGATATGCTCTTTTGTTCCTGCTTCTTTCCTCTCCCTCACGTGCCCCGCTCTCTGTCTTTTCTCCACTCCGAACCACCTTCAGCTTGCAATCTTGGGTCATCTATGATCCTTCTCTATCCTTTTCTCACAGCATCTCTAAAACCGCCTGCATCTAGCACTATCACATTTACAGCATTCATTGTGTTTGACCCTTCTTGTCTTTTCATGTCGCTAAAATCCTTATAACCACCTCTGTTTTCTTTCCACTCGACTACTGTTCAGCCCTACTTCTTGGCCTCCCCTCTTCTGATCTTACACTTCTTCAATCAGTTTTTAATTCTGCCATCTGTCTTTTTTCTCTATTTGTCTGTTCCTTTATTTTAGCCTACCTTCTCTCTATCGCCTTCCTCCCTTTCGATTCCCATCTCCTTTTTCGGATCCTCTGTATTGTGCTCCAGTGCATCCATGACCTCACCTCTTTTTAACTTTTCCACGCTCTCCTCTCCCCAATGCCCTACCTGACCTTTACAAAACATGCTGTAAGTAAATCTTCAACCTTACTGCCAACTTTGTACTTGTAATTATAATTGTTTATTTATATAGTGCTTATTTACAAGTGGGGGGTGCTTCAAAGCGCTTCGAGGTGGGAAGGGAACAAGGGAATACAGTAGTCATTCTTAGTCCCTGGAGTTTACGAATGAACTCACAGAAAACTAGCATACTACGCTGACAGCATTTCTCCTAGTGCAAGTGAATGAAGTGTTTCAAGCGCGACCAAGCAAGGGAGGGGAAACAAAAATGAGGGGGTCGGGGGCATGGGGCCGGGGGGCAGAACAAACAAACGTACTATTCCTAGTACATTCAGGTCATGCAAGTGTACAGGCAGAAGTGCGAGGAAGGGGGCAAAGGGGGACCAGCGTGCCAAATCCAGAAGGGTTAAGTGCAGAGAGTTTACCCCTCTCCTGGGGCGTAAGCTGAAAGTGCTGTAATGCTGAATATAGTGCCAAGGCAGAAAGACAAGTGCAAGACTGGTGTAGAGCCTGGGACCTGTAAGGCTCTGGAGGTGGACCAGGCGACCAGTCTGCAAGAAGCTGAACAGATTTAGGAAAGAGAAGGAGGAGGGAGGCAGGAGAGAAAAGAAAGGAGGTTAGCAGGGAGGAGGAAGAGAAGAGGAAGGTCTTTTGGAACTTAAGGAGATCCGGCTCAAGACGGAGAGAGGCAGGAAGGCTGTTCCAGAGGGAATCACCTGCAGCGAATAGAACCCCAATGACAAAATAAATATCCCCAAATAGACATACAACTGGACGACTTCCAGTGGTACTTTCCTCAATGGCTGCCGTATATCTGGCAGCATGCTCCATTTCCAGGACCATAACCTTGGTCTGGGGGTGGCATTCATTTCAAGATGCTTTGATGCATAATGTAGCTCAAAACTGTTCATTACTTTGATGAGGTTGTTCTCTGTTTTTGAGAGAAGCACAGCTTCACCTGCAAAAAAAGGGTGTGGACTTTAATTACATTATTGATGACCAGATTAAACAGAATCAAGCCCAAGACAAGATCCTTCCTAAATCCTTTCTCGACTGGAAACTCCTCTGTGACCTCTCCCCATGGCCATACGTTATCCTTCCTGTGCTATTATCGTTGAAGGCCGGCATAGCTGACACTAGAGCCCAATCCATCCCCTCTCTCAAATGGGCTTCCTGTAAGTGGGTCTGATCCATTAAGGTCTGAGGTTGATAAATCCCACATGCAATGAGCCGTTGTATAAGTCAATATACTTGGCCATAAGAAGCACATGTCCTTTAACCTGCTCCACTGTCCCAGCTCCCTTTTGGAACACTTCATGCACTGTGGAAAGGACAAAAGCATCTTATACCTGTCTCAGTGCCTAAGAAAGGACCACAATGCCGAATAGTTTTCCTCACAACTTCAAGAAATGAGATGTTCTATAGTTTATATCTATTCTTTAAGGTGGACCTGTAGGCATTAAGACAGTCTTCACAAGTTAAGGTAGCGATTCTTTTGATTTTTTGTTTCTGATGCTGTGAGACATGGACAGTCTTGTAAGATCTCAGCTGCCTTGAAGAGCAACAGAATTTAGCCCACACCTCATATAATCCTGTGCCTTTCAACTGGAAATAATGCTGTGGGAGGAACCTCCCATTTCTGCCAGTTTTCATAACTTAAGGAGCATATGTTTGCTGGCAGTTTCTGAGTTCCATGAGGCAAGCGACAAGCAACAACTTCCAAAGAATACAAGGTATAGGGAAAGGGACATTATAGCTGGTCAGGGACCGACAGATGTGCAGGACACTCTACGATATGCAAAGATATTCATGCTAAAAGAAATCTTAGTAGACTTGACGAAGTCTCTTGTCTTACTTTGGGGACATTTAACAGGGAACACAGGGGTCTGGATACCTCCCTGAGCCAGTGGGTGCTGCCCCCTGGATGGTATGGGGAGGCTCTCCTGGTCTCTCTCCTTTGCCACCACCACTGAGACAACCCCATGCAAAACCAAAATACCACTGACCCTTTAAAAAAGAGTGCTTGGGAAGAAGGAGTGCATACCCTGGGCACCGTAGAGCGAGTAATATTGAGACTGTGTATATTATCCTCTCCCTTGCTGCCTAAGAGTACATGCACCAGAAATAAATAGGCTGTTACCATAGCAATTACCTAAGAGAGAGAGAGAAAGAAAGAGAGAGAGAGAGAGAGAGAGAGAGAGAGAGAGAGAGAGAGAGAGAAACACTAACGAGAATACATGGGAACAGAGCGGGTAGCGGCTCGGTTGTAGTAAAGTTAGAGAGAGAGCGCTTTAGCTCCTTTTCCGAAGCCCCATGAGTGTGCACACACCTAGAGAGAAACTGAAATTCCAAGATGAGTGACAGGGTACTTGGGACCTTTGTCCACAAACAAACAGAATATCCTGCCCACAGCCCCCACACCTGAAACAATGTGAGTAGCCCAATCATGAACAAACAGTAATTCTGTCAGCCTGTCAAGTGGCACAGCGAGTAGAGCGCTCGCTTTGACATCAGTGCAGAGCCTGCGAATGCAGGTTCGAATCCCGGCAGCGCCAAACTCAGCGTTTCATCCTTCCGAGGTCGATAAGTGAGCACCACACACCGTGGGTAATAATAAGCAGCGCTCAGATACCTGAGGGTTCGTAGCGCTATATAAATGCCAAATTATTATTATTATTATTATTATTATTATTAGAGATGCAGGCCTTTTTCAAAGCCCAGCCCAAGCGACTGCCCACTCAGCTATCGGAACCCCACATAGAGAGAGACTGGTGTGGGGGCTTGGAAGAGGTCGTTGAGGGAGAAGGAGGCTGGAGAAACAGAGAAAAGAGTGGAAGAGACAAGAGGGGAACATGAAGAACTGGACAACAGTAGGAAGCAGGAAGTGGACATCAGGAGGTGGCAGAGGAAAAATATCAGCAGGTGACAGAAGGGAAATTTCAGGAGTTGGCTGGAGATGAACATCATGTGTGGCAGTAGGAGAATATCACGAGGAGGCAATGGAAGAATATCAGGAGGTGGCAGGGGAAGAATATCAGGAGGTGGCAAGAGGAGAATATAAGAAGCCAGGGGAAGCATATCAGGAGGTGGCAGGAGGAGAAAATAAGAAGGTGGCTGGATATGAACATCATGTGAGAGTAGGAGAATATCAGGAGGTGGCAGTGGAAGAATATCAGGAGGTGGCAGTGGAAGAATATCAGGAGGTGGCAGTAGAGGTTGCAGCAGGGGAATATCAGAAGGTAAACATGAAAATGGTTACCCTTTAAATGTGCTCCAGCGCCCATTGATATGAAATCCTTAAAATGGAAAAAATCACATGACTTCAATTGGAAATTGATATTACTCAATTTATCTTGAAAACGTTGCCCTATGGTGATTACACGTGTTTCGACGTATCCAACGTCTTTATCAAATCAGGGCTACATAATTCATAAATGATAAATTAATTTACAAGTCAGATATTGTAATAGGCAAAAAAGCACAAATTAAATGATCAACAAAATGAAATAAAATAGCCATTGATGTGAAACACAATAATTACGAATCATTGTACATTCAGTCAAAGTACAAAGAGAAAGTAGAAAGATATTTGAGAACAAATGGCCATGTTCGGGAGGGGGAGAGGGGTAGGAGGTTTGTGGGAATTAGAGAAAGATCACAAAAAAGAAAAGAAAAAACAAACAAGTTAATGCAAAAATAGGTGAGATTCATGGGTCAATCAAGTGTAATTAATTCTAATCATATACAAGAAATGATTAAATATCTTACCTATTGTTAACCGTGAATGTATATATAATGGTCAGCTTTCATGTACGGTCATGGGATAATCCCAGCACATTATCCCATGACCGTACATGAAAGCTGACCATTATATATACATTCACGGTTAACAATAGGTAAGATATTTAATCATTTCTTGTATATGATTAGAATTAATTACACTTGATTGACCCATGAATCTCACCTATTTTTGCATTAACTTGTTTGTTTTTTCTTTTCTTTTTTGTGATCTTTCTCTAATTCCCACAAACCTCCTACCCCTCTCCCCCTCCCGAACATGGCCATTTGTTCTCAAATATCTTTCTACTTTCTCTTTGTACTTTGACTGAATGTACAATGATTCGTAATTATTGTGTTTCACATCAATGGCTATTTTATTTCATTTTGTTGATCATTTAATTTGTGCTTTTTTGCCTATTACAATATCTGACTTGTAAATTAATTTATCATTTATGAATTATGTAGCCCTGATTTGATAAAGACGTTGGATACGTCGAAACACGTGTAATCACCATAGGGCAACGTTTTCAAGATAAATTGAGTAATATCAATTTCCAATTGAAGTCATGTGATTTTTTCCATTTTAAGGATTTCATATCAATGGGCGCTGGAGCACATTTAAAGGGTAACCATTTTCATGTTTGCCTTTTTTCTATGGAGTAGAGGAATCCAAGACTCCTGGGTTACCCTAGCTCCATGCGACCTTTTCAAATTAAAGTACTGCACAACCAAAAGGGCGCAGAGTTCTAACTGAGAAGTACCTTAAACAGATTCCTCACACCATTTCAGAATATCAGAAGGTGGCTGGAGATGAACATCATGTGGTGAGAGTAGGAGAACATCGGGAAGTGGCAGTGGAAGAATATCAGGAGGTTGCAGCAGGGGAATATCAGAAGATGGCTGGAGATGAACATCCTGTGGTGGTAGTAGAAGAATATCAGGAGGTGGCAGGAATGAATCAGCAGGAGGGGTTGGTAGGCATGATGAAGAATCAAGTTCTAGAGAGCTACTATTTATAAAGAGCAGCAATATACGAGGGTGCAAGCATCATCCAAGGCAATGGCTAGGGGGAGACTCTGATATGAAGGGGATGAACCCAGGGTCGGAGGAGGAACTGGCTTTTGGCATGGTATAAAGGAGGTGCAAGGCAGAATAGTAAGAAAAAAGCAAGTATTGTGGGTAGAAATCAGGACCCCAAGGAAGGGAGGTGATACGGCCCTTGTGTCAGGGCAGCAGGGTGTCAGACAGAAGAGGTGGAGGTTTATGACAAAGTCCCCTGCCATATTTTGAGGACACCTAGTGTGATGAGCAAGAGGCTGGATACCTCCCCCACCTGGTGGATGAGGGTGCCAGGGTGGTATGGGGAGGTATGTGATTAGATATGCATGTAAATAGTATACTATGAAGGTTTGACACAGTTGAATGTTCCCATGTAGTGTAGGAAAGCTGGAGTGAGAAGTCTGGGTTAGGTGCTCCAAGGACTCTGGCCACATCTGTGTGGCCCAATCTCGTGTGATAGCAAGCATGTAGGTTTGTGCCACCAGATGCCATTTTGATGGAGATATCCTGGTAGTAATACTTCCTTTCTTCTGCCACATTCACTCTTACAGATCGTTCAGCCTTGGTCTCAAGGAACGGATGCGACCAGTGATTTGGCTGGTGGATCTTGATCAATGTTTCAAGCTATAGGGGGAGGATTGCTCACCTGTAGGAAAAACCATGCAATATTGGGTAATCACATTAATACCATAGGGTAGTGGCTTTATGAGTTTATCAGCCAGTGTATATTTGTATGTTTTGGTGCGCTGCTTAGGTGCCAAACGTGCAGCCAGGCTGTTGCTGACCATTACATTTGGTGGGATCAATTAATCCTATAATGCTTTTGTGTTCACGGTAGTACACACAGTTTGTCCAGTCATTATACCACAACCCTGTAGTATTCTCACCCTTCTGTGGGTTATATATAGATCATTTGCCATCCCGAAAGTTGAAATGCATATTGATACAATTGAGTGCCATGATTACTCAGAAGATAGCTCAGTTTGTTAGGTACTGCTTACAGAGATTTATGGTCATATTCCAAATCACAGTACTAATTCTAGCCAGGCTGACTTTGCCTTTCCTATGTCTGAGGTTGATAAACTTGCATGTACATATACTCAACAGTAACACTTAACGTGGGCTACACAGCAATCGAATTGCACCCACCAGCTAGCGCTAGCTATCGAATGTGACATAGCAGCCATCTGGTAAAGGTTTCGAGCTTTGTTCCTCCAAATGAGGGTTGTTTTAATGACCAAATCTAATTTACCTACCCCACCAAACGACCTAAAATACATACCACCAAAAATTTGAACCACAAAACGTTTGAACCTTTTGTGGTTTGTATGTGGTATGTATGTTTTGGTGGGGTAGGTAAAAAAAAAACAAAGGCTACGGGGGGTGTCCCCCACAACACCCCACTCACCATACTTTACAGTATAGAGATTGTGGGTTGCAGGGGACACCCCTGCAGCTGACCCAAAAAAAAAACGGCTACGGGGGCTGCCTGCAGGGGTGTCCCCTGCAATACCCCACTCAAAATACTTTACAGTATAGTGAGCTGAGATTGCGGGGGATAGCCCTGCAGCTGACCTGAAAAAGAAGGCTGCAGGGGAGGTGGGGGCGTCCCCTGAAACACCCCGCTCACCATACTTTACAGTATAGTGAGCGGGATTTCGGGGGACACTCCAGCAGCTGCCCGACAAAAACAAAAAGAAAAGGACCCTGCAGCGCCAATTCCCGATTACGGAAGTGAAAGGGACCCAGCATCTTAGCGACACTGTGCTTCGAGGTGAAAGGTAAGTAGGGGTGTGGGGGTGTGGCTGGGGGTGGGGGTCTGGGCAGGCTCAGGTTTTGGGGTTGTTTTACAAGGCATGTCCGCATGAGAAATTATACAAACAATTATGTATATCGTACATTGCTCATGCAGTCATTTCCATCGCGGACCTTTCCGACACAGTAAAACAACCCCAATCCGTTAAAACTGGCAACCACTTCCCAATGAGGAGCATACAGTGTTAGTAGGTTGAGGTGATTAGGTTGTCAAATTCGAGACACTGGAACCAAAGTGTTGAGGCTCATATCCCTGCTTTTCCCGCAGAAGATACTTTGATCCTGGACAAATCATCTTATGCCACTGTATTGTACTGTGCTGTCTCCTGCGAAAAGGTTTGCCTTCTCACTTACAGGTGGTGTTGTTTAGCCTAGAGCTTGATAATTATTTTCATGTAGGTCATTTGAGTGGAAGGGGTTGCCTCATTACCAATCAGGCGTTAAGGGGTTAACGGCGCCGTAAACGGCACCGACCCTTAACGCCTGATTCCGAGGTCCCTTTGCGCCATGGTGAGTTTAACGCCTGCTTTTTGCAGGCGTTAAAATCCATGGCGCTAAGGGACCATGGTGCTAATTACGCCACCCTAATTTACGGTGGCGTAATTAGCGCCTTCCCCACTCCCATTATGCCCTATGGGGCAAAAATGGGAATGGGGAAGGGTAAAATGGGAAATGGGGATTTACCGCCCCACTCACCTTGGAATGGGGCGGTAAATCCGCCATCCACCATGGTGTAAACATAGTTTACACCATGGTGGTAAGGGTACGACCCAGGCGGTAACTTACCGCCTGGGTCGTAATGAGGCCCAGAAGCAAGCCAACCAAATGTCACAGACCTCTGGCAAACATATTTTCTAGTCTGCTAATTTCTCAAAAAACAATCTGCTTTATCATACAATTTGAAAGGTACTTCTGCACATACTAAATAATACTCTTCAATTCTGTCTTTCAGGTGTATGTAAAGCTTGAAAATATGATTGAAAACCCAAGATGAGGCCGGTAAAGCTCACATCAATTAATATTGTGGTGCTAATATACTTGCCTTGGTGATAGTGAAAATGATGCTAGAGTCATTGGCCCTCATTCCGAGTTAGGACTACACCATGGAGTAAATAGCTCCATGGTTGGCAACCATGGAGCTATTTACTCCATGGAATACCGGCATGGTGAATGGAGTAATTACCGGTCCATTCCAAGGTTGGATGGACCGGTAATTCCCCATTCACCATAGCCCTTCCCCATCCCCATTTCTGCCCCCATAGGGCTCAATGGGAATGGGGAAGGAGGTAATTACGGCACCGTAAATTACGGTGCCGTAATTTACTCCAAGGTCACTTTGCGAGTCCTGTAATTTACTCCTGCTAAAAGCAGGAGGTAAAGAGGGACCCGCAAAGGGAACTCGGAATACGGAGGTAAGGGATTACCGCCATCGGTGCCCTTACAGGCGCCGGTAATCCCTTACCTCCAACCTCGGAATGACCCCCATTGTCCTTTTGCCTAAAATACTTCTATAAAATGTTGTTTGAAATGTTGTCATAGGGTTATTATGTGAATTGTGTACTTTCCAAGTGAGTTCTTAAAACAATAAAACATTATTTTAGTTCATGAAAGTGAAACACTCACAAATAGTTGCACCTTGCTGTATGATAAGAATTGGGAAACAATGAGTCAAGTACAGAAATTGCTGATTGGGCTCAAATCTCAGCTTCACCTCTTAACCAACATGTGTGATCCTGGGAAAATCATGTAATCTTGTTTTGCCTAACTTGTCCACATTTCCAGTCTGTAAACCTTTGAAAATTCTCAGAGCCCCATTCTGTTTAAGGCGCAGTGAGCGTGGTAAACACCATGCTACATTGCGCCTTTTCTTGATGCCCAGGCACATTCCTCATTCCCAAGGGGTCCTGGGCGCAGGGGATGATACTGGTGTGTCACGGACTGTCTGCATTTCACCTGTTTTTCTTATTAATGGGCGGATTGCAAATTTACAGCAGCAGTTTTGTATAATTGCACAACAATCCTCACCAAGCCCTCCCTCTAGCACCTCACAAAACACAATTAGTCATTATAGGAATGTTGCAGAGTTATTTTCAATTACGTGCAAAATATCTACTTGAACCAGCACAATTAGAATCAAGTGTACTTGTGAGATTTTTGTTTTGTTCAGAGGCACTTAATCTGTCGTGTTTTCCCCCACGCAAAGGCACATGACTAGTTAAATGTGTAAGGTAGGTTGTGACTGGGAGGGGGGTCGGTGACCTTACCTCTGTTGCCTTGTCACACTCCTTCACAATAGTGAAAGTGCAATAAGTGGAACGCCACCAAAGGAGGTAGTGTATGTGTCTGACATTTTTACACTTAATGTGGAGGATTGCCACCAGAATCTACATGCAAACTACCTGTTTAAAGAACTGGTGATTGCCGTGTTGATTTCAACCAATGCTGGCGACAGGGGCAAGGTTCCGTAATTGGTGTATTGTGTGCTTCCTCAGCAAAATCAGAGACCATCGGTATAGGTGGTAATTTTCTGAACATGTCGGTAAAACATAATCTGACATTTTCGGAAGTTTACACCTAGCCGAGAATCGGACGTTCAGTATCTAAGAGCCATTTAGTTCTTAGGGTATGCTCTTCAAAAAAAGTTGGATTCGTGATTTTACTGGCTGCAATGTTGAATTGTATATAATAATCATGACCATTGATATATTGCACATCACAAAGTAATTTGTTCTTTGCTGACTAATAGCAAAACTTTTTGTAAACCATAGCTTCTAATTTATATCTCCAATCTATGCAATCTGTCTACAAGGTTGAGCACTTTTACTTTTAATGAGACTGCTAATCTGAGTCTTCTCTCTATGCTGGGGTATGTGTCTTTTTCATATGGCTACTTATCTGTGCCCTGCATTTGAACTATACCTTTCTCCTGGTTGCTATTTCTAAAATGTTTCCTCTCCCTATGCTTGAACACCTCAACCTGGACTGAAAATGTTGCCCTTCAAATGCAGCTTGTTTATTATTCCAATACCAGCTAGTCTGACTGGTAAGAGCCCCATGCATATTTTCATTGCTGCAGGACAAAATATCAAGCTGGGGATTGTGACCGGGATGTGGGGGCGGTGACCAGGGATTTTGTATCCTGTAATTTCTTTGTTTGAGAAGCGGGCCCCAAAGGAGTCTGTGCCCTGGGCCCCCAGATTCCTTAGGATGGCTCTGACGATCGTGTGCCCTTTTTGTTAACAATTCAATCATGCAACTAGGTGGCAGGAAGTAGACATCAGGAGGTGGCAGGAGGAGAGTATGCAACTAAATGAATGACTCAATTCTTTTATGAGTCCCTTTGAGTTAACATTGCACTCATAGGATGGGAGACAACATATTGGGCCTCATTCCGAGTATGGCGGTAAGGGATAGCGGCCACCGGTAACGAGACCAGTGGCGGTAATCCCTTACCGCCATACTCCGAGTTCCCTCTGCGCCCTCGCCCTTAACGCCTGCTTTGAGCAGGTGTTAAAGTCGAGGGCGCAAAGGGGCCTCCAAGCCAATAACGGTGACCATAATGAACGGTCACCGTTATTTGCATCTTCCCCATTCCCATTGAGCCCTATGGGGGCTCATTTGGGAATGGGGAAGAGCCTTGGTGAATGGGGAATTACCGCCCCCCCAACCTTGGAATGGGGCGGTGATTCCGCCATCCACCAAGGCGCTGCCGGTCCGGGTACGGCGTCAACCAAGGCGTTAATAGCGCCATTGGTTAGCGCCATACTCGGAATGAGGCCCTTTATCTTCATGATATTCATTCAAATAGTTTAAATAGTTACATAATGTTAAGTTTCATGGCTACATTCAGGACTGGCACACCTCTATGCTAGTTGAAATGTTCTAGTTTGAGAAGGCCCAGTTGAAGAAAAAGGGACAAATCTCTTTGATGGTGGAAACATGTTAACAATTCAGCTAGTGCCAGCCTTAATGTATAATGGGCCTCATTACACGGACGGCGGTAAGGGTTAACGGTCACCGTTAATGGCAACGGTGACCGTTAACCCTTACTGCCGTACTACGAGGTCCCTTTGCGGGTTGGAGGAATCAACGCCTGCTTCTTGCAGGCGTTAAGTACCAACCCGCTAAGGGACCTCGGAGCTAATTACGGCACCGCAAAATTGCGGTGCCGTAATTAGCGCCTTCCCCATTCCCATAGAGCCCTATGGGGCAGAAATGGGAATGGGGAAGGGCAATGGCGGAAGGGGGATTTACCGCCCCTCCAACCTTGGAATGGGGCGGTAAATCCCCTTTCCGCCAAGGCGGTGCCGGTAATTTACCGGCATGGTCCAGGGTGCTAATAGCACCCTGGATTACCGCCTTCCGTGTAATGAGGCCCAATGTATTTAATAGTCTCCTACCTTTTCACATTAAGCTTTGTGGGCATCAACAGCAAAGCTGTTGAACTTTATGTCGCTATTCGTGCTCTTTATTGCTGCAGATAAAGAAAAGAAACCAGACATTTGACTCAATAGGAAAAGCAATGCTCCAATTGAATCCTATAAGAAGGTTATCCGGTAGTGTTGGTGATCGATAGATGGATTTAGAAGGCGCAGTGTATGCTGGACATGCATGTAGAGGTGGGTGAGGAACAAGGGAGCTAAGAGCTGCACGGTAAAGATAGTGTTTGAACTCAATTATATTAAACAGGCATAGTAAGAAGATGTGCGTTATTGCAAGTGAACTAAAGCTTTGCTACAATGTCTATGCGTCATGTAATAGTGTGCATACCCCACCATGCGAACATTTTACAGCATTCAAAGGAATTTACTAGATTTATGGTAATTATATATATGTACCCTTTGTGAAATTAAACCGCATGTCGAGATAGTGATGTTATCTCAGAAAGTGCTGAAATTTGATTGAAAGTACTTAGATAAAGCTCGTATACTCAGTAAATATCTATTAACTCTGAAAAATGTGTGCAAGCTACGGTTGGCACACTATTACTTTTAGCATAGACACAGTAAAAATACTTCTGCTATGTCTATCCTTAATGAAACACTTTGCATATTCTTGCACTGGGAAAAGGATGACAACCTGGAGCAAAGTCATCTATGGTATATTATTACTGGGGCAATTGTTGCCATGTTGCGGCAAAGCCATCACAGGCGTGGTCTTACAGAAATATATGATGGCATTTTTGAAAAAAGACATTACAAGGGTATCCTCACAGGGGGAAATGCTAGCATATTGGGGCAAAGCCTTCACCAATGTGTCCTTACAGGAGTAAAGACTATCATCTTGGGGCAAAGCCATCAAAGATGTGTCCTTAAAGGGGCAAATGCTGCCATTGTGGGCTATAAAGCCAACAAAGTCGTGTTACAACAGGGGCAACTTCTGGCCTTTTTGGGCAATGCCATTAAATGATTGTGTTTTAGTGCAAAGCCTTCACAGTTGCATCCTTATATAGGCAAATGCTGGTTGTGGTCACAGTATTTGGGCAAAGCCATCACAGATTTGTCCTTACAGGGTCAAATGTTGATAATATTTGGGTAAAGCCATGAGATGTATGTCCTTGGGGGTTGGGGTGGGGGGCAAATACTGGCAAAGCCACCAAAGGTGTGTTCCTAAAGGGATAACATTGGCATTATGTTTGTATCTATACCCCCTTAACATGTAATGACTTTGCCAGCATTGTCCCCTCAAACGACATACCTGTAAATATTATCAACATTTCTAAAAAAAAGTTCAACATTTAGCTGGGCATCCATTTGTTTTTCTGCATACACTCTGAATGTGTATTCCTGTGGAGAGTTGCGTTTTTCAACTTTCCACTCGTTTTATTAGCCTACCATACCATCTGGATGAAGACATTGTACCCTATCAAGGACACATGATAATAAATACCTAGCAAAAAAATAGCTCTCTGAGGAATAAGACTACAACTTAAAGCAGTTCTTAAATAAAGTGCTTCATGATCAACTCATGGTCCACACGAGCAATGACCAAATATGAGAACGATTGTGGATAAGAGTCAGAACCATCTCTCACGGAAGTGATTAGAATAGCCAAGGTCATTGAGAGGTCGACCAACGCTTCTAAAAAATAGCCCACGAAAAATGCAGGTGTGTACAATGGACAGCAAAGAAGTTTAAAGTGAGAGACCAACATCTGAAATTCCATGCTTTAGATGCGGATGACCGGGCTATATGGCCACTGCTAAGGGCTGCATAGCCATTGGAAAAAAGTGCAAGCTGTGTGGAAAAAGTGGTCAATTTGCAAACATGTGAAGAAGCAAGTGGCTCAAGACAAACCAAAGGAGGAAAAATGATATGGTTGCTGCTATGCAAGAGATAGGAGGAAGTAGTATTCAAATGAAGATACCAATAATGGAAGTTCACCTCATAGGAGAGACATTTTGATACTTTGGGATCCCGATGAAAACCGCAGTAGCTACACCAGAATAACACAACCAATATGCAACATAAGCATAGCAGGCATTGAGATAGGACTTATGGCGGACACTGGATCACTCCATACCATAACCTAGAGGCCACATACAATGCCATGATACAATCCAGAGTGGGGCTTCTGAGATCCAGCAACAAAGTGCCCCAGGACTATTCTGGACTCCCACGTGGCCTACCTGGATGGTTTGTAATGCAAATGAGATTGAAAGATCGAGAAATAATGTGAAAAGTCAACCTAGTCAACAGAGGGCACCCTATATTAAGCTGGAGACACGAAGCATGGAACTTAAAGTAGAGGTGAAGGAGTGATATTAATAACAGTAAAGTTGGTATACTCAAAGGCCATTAATACAACATAATACTAAAGAACCATTCAAAAGCAAAGTAAGGTAAGTTCCAATGCTGTATTAGGGCCATTGGTAATACTGCTTCAAAACATTATCAAACACAGAATCATTTCTAAAAAATAAAGTTTGGAGTTGGTAGTGCCATTCATGTTAGTACTAAAAACAGATCATAGCATTCGGCTATGTGTGGACCTCAGGTGTGTTAATGCAAATATAGTGACAGAAATACTTACGTACCGAATATAAGACAGATGATACAACGCCTAGAGGGAACCATCATTTTCTCAACAATTCATCTTCTCAGTGCCTACCACCAAATTAAACTGACAAAGAAATGCAAGTCCTTGACAACATTTATGACTTCCTGTGGAGCATTCAGATTCAAAAAGATGGCCTTTGGTCTTTCCTTAGCTGTGTCAGTGTTCCATCATCTGATGGGGAGTTTGTTTAAAAAGTAACAAGAGTCATAGCTTTCCAGGATAACATTTTGGTGTAAAGAAGAACACACAATGACCCTGGAGTTCTTCTAAAGAAGACTTAAACGAATGGCATGTGTGTAGTGAGATAGAAGAAAGTGGAGTATTTTGGATACAATCCGTCTCAGGACAGATCATCCTAACTGCAGCTCCAGAGCCTGAAGCCACTATGAGCTTTGATTCAAGGACCTTATCACGGACTGAACACAGATACTCAGTGATTGGAAAAGAGGCATTAGCTTGTGTCTGGGGGGGGTTGAATAGTTCAGACAATGGGCCTCATTACAAGTTTGGTGGTAGCCTTGCCGGTAAAACCAGCAGGCTGCCGCCAAACTTGCAATTGTTTCCGCCACACACGAATAGGCGATTACCGGGTCATTATGGCCCTGCCGGACCCAGTAATTGCCCATTCGCGGGCGCCGGAATGGAATGCTCCCCATTCCCATTTGAGCCCCATTGGCTCAATGGGAATGGCGAGGTCGGATGCACTGGCACCATTCAGAATGGTGCTGATGCATCCGACATGCTCTGCTCGCAGGTGCCGGTACGGCCGCCAGGTCAGTACCGGCACCTGCGAGGCCATAATGGCATCCGTGAGCAGAACTCATAGTTTGCTGGTCCGGGAACTACTGTACCGTAAGCTTACCAGTACCGTAGTTCCCGTACCGTCAAACTTGTTATGACCCCCAATGTGCGTAGGGAGCCCTGTTCTTGATCCCCATGAATAATAAGCCACTCTTTAAAGTTTTCACATTGGGAGGTGCAGAAATAGCATCCCCAAAGCTGTTTTGCTTAGCATCTCCCCTCAGTGAGAATAATTGCAACTTGGAATTTACGGACGGACAAGACAATATTTGTCAACATCATCAGCTCTTGTGTATCACATGGTACTATCAGTTCTGCACTCAAACCTGGAACCCCCTCTCAAACAACCATCTCTCAACTCCACACACTTCAAATCTACCTCCCCATTACTGTCATACCATGCCTCGTCAGATTCATGGAACGCTTCATCACAACCCAATTCCAACAACAAAACACCAGAAACAACCTCCTGAACTCCTTCCAATCTGGCTTTCGACCTAGACACATCACCAAGATTGCTCCACTTCACAACCTCATGAACTCCACAAGATCACAGACAAAGGAAGCATAGCACTACTTGTACTCCTTGTCCTATCTGAATCCTTCAACACTATTGATCACGCTTTCTACTCAACATCCTATCCCGCAGGATTAAACTCTCCGCCACTGTCCTCGACTGGTTCACCTCTGTCCTCACTAGCAGAACAGGCCCTCATCACCATTCCTACCCCACCCCAGTCATGTACAAGTTCCCACAAGGTTCCTCCTGTCTACACTCCTCTTCAACCTATATGGAGAATAGAGGCCTTAGCAAACACAATGTCCACTTCCACCAAAACCTGACAACATGCAAATATACTTGCAAATTCTATCCTCTTCACAATGCCATACTCTCATTAGCTATCTCTACACCATACCCATCTGGATGTCCACCTACTTCCTCATGCTCAACCCTTCCAAAACAAATACTTCCTCATCTGCCCCCCAGGCACAAATCCAACCTCACCTCCTGGCTCAAAGAACTAGCAACAGAAACTTCACCCACATCCCTCTCCACACCTTTCAAAATGTGGTTTAGTACCCAGCCGCAACCTTTCCTTCACACACCACATAACCGCTGTCACTAATAAATTAAATCTATAACTACACCTACTACTCAAGATCAGACCCATCCTTCCCCCTGATGACCTCTGCACTGCAGTCCAAACGCTCATTCTTTCCAAGCAGGACTACCGGAATGCTCTCCTTACTGGACACCCCAGCAGTACCCTTGCCCCTCTTCAAGCCACTCATCTTCCACCTACACAAACATTCACACATTAACCCAGCTCTCATCCACCTCCAAAGGACTCTGCATTGTACTCAAAGACATCCACCTCAAAACCCCATCTTACCTTCATGGCCAACTCAAGCTCATCATCCGCACAAACCCAAGACAAAGGAGCAAGCACCTTCTACACATTCCATTCTGCAAGCTAACATGCACACACAAACAAGCATGTATACAGTGTGAACCCAGAGCATGGCACTTCTATTGCCACTCCTCTGTCTTCCACCCCCTCTCCTTAACCCCCCCCCCCTCTGGTGGTGGTGGTACCCCATCCCTGTAATCCTCCTCGGAAAACCTTTAAAGGTGGAAACCAACTTCACTCCGCTACCCTTAACTCTCGCTCTGCTGTCAAACACTCTTCTGACATCTGTCACCTTCTTGACGACTTTGACCTTTACAGCCTCGCACTCCCCGAGACGTGGTGCAATGCCAGTTCTGTCACTGCTTTTGACACTCTTCTACTTACTAACTGGCCAGGAGGTGGTGTGGCCCTTGTCATTTCTGAATTGATTCTTGCTTCTATCATATCCATTCAATCCTACTCCCCGTTTGAATGCCTTGTCTGCAAGCTTTGAATCTCCCCTGCCCTACCAATCACTCTTGCTACCATCTACAGGACCCCTGGGCTGGTCTCCCTCTTCCTATCAAAGTGGGCCAATCACACCTCTCTCCTGACCTCTACCTCTAAGCTTCTCCTCCTCAAAGAAAATAATCTTCATCTTTATTCCCCCGATGCAGTCCCCCCTTCTGCAACGTCTGTGACTCATTCTCTCTCACCATTCTTCCCTCCGGTCTGACCCTCACAGCTAGGCACACTCTTGATGTGCTCATCTCAGAGGACTTCTCTCTCTCTGACTCTCTCAGTAAACCTGTCTCTTGTTCTCATCACTCTCTCCTCTTTTCTCATCTGGAGCTCCTGAGCTCCACGGCTAAGCCTCTGTCTGTACTGCCATCCTCCTTATTCATCATCCAACATATGAAGTGAGTGTCAGTAACTTTCTTTGCTGCCACTTTTATCCCTCTACCTACTGTCATGCCCACCAACAAAACCACCCCACAGGTATGCACCTTCCCACCATCTAGAGTCAGGCTGTCCGGGCATTCCCATACATATGGCACTCTGAGGTCCAAGGAAACTGGCGCTTATTGCAGTCAAAGATACTGATTTAGGCAGCTTTGCTTTGCGTTATTCTGCAATAGCAGCGTAACGCTTCCTGGCGAGCTCCAGACCTGCAAAGAAAGAAGAGATGGGCGATGAGACGTGGATCGCAATGTTACTGACTCCTGTTTACCTGAACGAAACTTACCATTGGCAGCGCGCGGGTCTTCGTGGATCCCGCTGCAGCTCCGGTCTCATTCCTCAGAAGCAGTTTCCTCAGCTCCTGAGCCCCGACACAAATCAACATCTGCAAAAGAGCAAAGAAGACAACCTGAATGAAACTTACAGTAAGCAAGCACGCAGCGCATGATAAAACCGCAAGCAGTTATCACTTACCGAACCTCTGCCAGAGAAATCACGGTGCATGCTACATACTGCAAAACAGTCGCTACAGCTTCCCGAAGAAGTACGTGTGTCCCACTCATCAAGGGATGATCCAAAGACACTACTAGTGCCCAGATTCACTGGGAATAGCGTGGAATAGCACAGAACATCGACCCTCATCTTGCATCCTTACTGCTCACTGCATCTAGCCTTAGCTGCAAGTAGACATCCTGTGTTCCGGTTTTCTGACCCATTCAGTCCACCGTGCTATTGTGTATTGTGATTACACTTCACGTTCAGCCACTCTGATAGTTGTACCTAACTGCATTTTGCATCCTGCTACCATGCTACTATTTTGGCTGCACTCTGTATCTTCCCACGTCCATATATTGGCCCTCATTACGACCCTGGCGGAGAGGGGTTTACGCCAGCGTAATGCATGGCGTACCTCTCCGCCAGATTACGACTTTCCGTAGCGCCATGGTGATTTTTACGCCCGGATTTTCCGGGCGGAAAAATCCATGGCGCTACGGGACCTCTTGTTAATTACGCCACCGTAATCTACGGTGGCGTAATTAACGCCTTCCCCACTCCCATTATACCCTATGGGGCAAAAATGGGAATGGGGAAGGGTAAATGGGGATTGGGGACTAACCGCCCCGCCAAGGTCGGAATGGGGCGGTGAGTCCGCCAACCCCCATGGCGGAGTTGGCAGCTCTGCGCCATGGACCATGGTGCAAATTACACCATGGTCCTCCACCAGGGTCGTAATGAGGCCCATTGTATTGTGTTTGCATTTCACGTTCAGCCACTCTGTTGGTTGTACCTGACTGCATTTCGCATCCTGCTACCATGCTACTTTATACTTTGGCTGCACTCTGTATCTAGCCACCTCCATATATTGCATTGTGTTTACATTCCAGGCTCAGCCACCCAGGTATTTGTACATTGACTGCACTTCGCATCTAGTCTCCCTGCTACTTTGAGCCTAGGACAGTAGCACCCCTACCTACTTCCAGACCAACATGAGGCTGGGAGTCTCTCACCCCTGCCACTACCCTCAATCGACCATCAGCTCTCTCATTATAAGCCTCTGCTTAGCCTCCACGATGGTCCACTCTCATACCTTCCAGCCCTCCACACTCACAATCTCTTCACACACAGGAACACCACCTCAAAACACAGCCTCAAAGCACTATGCCGCCCAATCTATCACTAGGCCTGATTCCTCCCATGCCACATGGGCCCGAGACTCACACAGCCACGCTCACATTATGAAGCCACCAGACTTTCTAGACTTAGAACACGTATCCTACCCACACACACAATCACCTCACCCATGCCACTAAGTCAAGAAACCACAGACTGGGCTCCCGCACTGCCACGAGAACTTCCAGGAACATCGCTTACCACTCCACACCTACAACTAGGCCCACCACGCATCACAGATTTAAGCCTTCACCATCAACCTATACACCATCTAACCTCCTACCCAAAGCATGCCTACCAAGGCCACCATTAGGCAGAAACACACAGAAGCCACACCTCAAATGCACCCTGCTCAACATGCGTTCTCTCCCCGCTCATGCTCTTGAAATAAATGACCTTATATCCAGTCAAGACCTAGACATTATGGTATTACGGAAAAATGGTTACACGCGGCTTCCACCCTGCCATCACCCTCGCTCTACCCTCTGGCTAAACAATCTTCAGACAGGATAGACACTCAAAAATAGGAGGCGGAGTTGCTCTAATCCACAAAGACTCTGTATCCATCAGACCCATCCCCACCACTGGGAGGGCAACGCAGACATCCTATCTGTCAAACTATCCCTCTCACCTAATAACACTATCAACATCCATGTCCTATATTGGCCCCCTAGTCTCCCGGCAGACTTTCAAGGCCACCTCACCCACTGACTCAGTGATAATATCAAAAAATCTGCTAAAACCATACTCCTAGGTGATCTTAACCTTGGCTACAATGACCCCAACGATAAACCAGCCATAGCTCTGACCAAAGACCTTCTTGACCTAGGCTTCTCCCAAAAAGTCTCCGGCCTGACTCACATCAAAGGTCGCACCTTAGATTGGATTGTTGACCACAGCTGTGACTCACTCATCACATCTAATCTAGCCTACCCGTGGACTGACCACATTTGCATTCAGTTCTCCATTCCTACTGACCATTGCTCTAAAATCCTCACACAGGCCCCAATGGCGCAAACAAGAAGCGCTAAAAAACTTACTACAGAAAACATCCTACCATACCTCAACAGCCCATGCCTATCTCCCCCCTTCTCACAGGACCCTACCATCCTAGCAGACATCTTTAAGGACACCCTCACCAATGCAGTAAACTCTATAGCTCCACGTGAATGTAAAAAGGAGAAAAAATCCTTTCACAAGAACTCTGGGTTCACTGAAGAACTTTAAACCCTTCGCTCTAATAAGAGACTGGTTCTTAAAAACTGGCAGACTAACCCCCTGCAATGCCTCCAAAGAAAGCTTTAAGTTGATTGCCCTTCAGTACAAACAAGCCACCATCTCTGCCAAATCCAACTCATAAAATCTACGAATATCTAATGCCAACTCCCAAACCAAGGAATTATTCACCATATTTAATGAACTAACCACACCTCCTACTAGCACCGACGGAATCATGAAAGACGAAGCCTGATTCGCAAGCATACAAGCTGCAATGCTCAACAAAATAGACCTCCTTCAGAAGAACATTCTTGATCACTATAATGCGCTACCCAGCCAGCTCTGACCCACTCTCACCCCCCCCTGAACACAAAGTCCCTTACGCACCCAACTTCTCTTTCAAAGACATCTCAGAACAAGAAGTTATAGACCTCCTCAAACACCTCAAACCATCACCTTGTAAAGGCGACATATACCTGCCTAAGATCAACCAGGGTTATGCTGAAGCCCTCGCCCCGCTTCTGACTGCCTTCATTAACTCCTCTTTTAAAAGAGGCATCGTCCCAGATAGCCTCAAATATGCTTGCGTTCGCCCTCTCTTGAAAAAAACCACCTTAGATCCTGCACAGCCAAACAACTACTCTCCCATAACAACCGTCCCATTCCTTCTCAAAATCCTGGACAAGGCGGCCCACAACCAAATATAATTATACTTAGAAACAAATTCCATCCTGGGAAAAAGGCAGTCCGGTTTCCGCAAAGGGCATGGTACAGAAACTGCCCTACTAGACTTAAAAAAACAAATCACGCAAATCATGGACAATGGCAAACCCGCCCTCCTCCTAGACCTCTCAGCGGCCATCGAACTTGTAGATCACAAGACCCTCACTACCCACCTCACCTAAGTGACACAATTCTCCAAACAATTAGCTCCTGGATCACTTCTTTCCTCAAAGGCAGAGATATGAAAGTATTCTCCAACATAGCTAATGCTGCCCCCACCATCATCTGCTGCAGAGTCCCACAGGGCTCATGCACAGCCCCCACACTATACAACCTTTTCACGAAGCCCCTCTTTGACAAGCTTGATGCACTCGGTATCGCATATACCAATTATGCTGACGATACACAAGTCTTGCTACCGCTATCAGGCTCATATGACCAAGACGCAGAGGCTTTGCACCTAATCTACGCGGCCATCCAAGCTTGGATGGCAGCAGACGGCCTATGCCTCAATGGGGACAAGACTGAGATTTTGATTCTCGGCCAAAAAACCACACTATCCAAGCTAAACCCCCTCTACACCATCTTTGACATAGATAAATCCAGCATTCCTGTATCCTCTTCAGTGAAGACACTAAGGGGGTAATTCATAGAATTCAGCGCACAAGTGGCGCACGCGGCTGGCGCACAGTGTGCGGGTGTGAATCCCTGCGCCAGCCGCGTCCGCTAAAATCTATTTCCGCGCACAGCGTATTCATGGATTCCAGCCACCAAAACCAGCCGTGGCGCACAGTGGTGCAGCGACCCTGCAGCAGCGCCAGTTACGCCCCCAAGAACGCCTCTCGCGCAGGGAAAAGCCATCAATATACCCAATCCAGCGCAAAGGGCTGCGCTAACCCTGTACCAGCAGGGCAAGCGGGCTACGTGTATCACTGGGGTGCGCGGGAAGTACCTCACGCGATTGGCCCCGTGCGAGCAGGGTACGCGTATTTCATGGGTGCGCGGGAAGTTCCACACGCGATTTCCGCAGGGTACGCGTATCTCAGGGGTGCGCGGGAAGTGCCACACGCGATTTCAGCAGGGTACATGTATTTCGGGGTGCAGGGAAAGTTTCACACGCGATTTCAGCAGGGTACGTGTATTTCAGGGGTGCGCGGGAATTTCCACACGCGATTGGGCCCGTGCGAGCAGGGTACGCGTATCTCAGGGGTGCGCAGGAAGTGCCACACGCGATTGCAGCAGGGTACGTGTATTTCAGGGGTGCGCGGGAATTTCCACACGCGATTTCATCATGGTACGTGTATTTTGGGGTGCGGGGGAAGTTTCACACGCGACATCAGCAGGGCACGTGTATTTCAGGGGTGCGCGGGAAGTTCCACATGCGATTTCATCAGGCTATGTGTATTTCGTGGTGCGGGGGAAGTTTCACACGCGACATCAGCAGGGTACGTGTATTCCAGGGGTGCGCGGGAAGTTCCACACACGATTCCATCAGGGTACATGTATTTCAGGGGTGCGCGGGAAGTTCCACACGCGATTGGGCCCATGCGAGCAGGGTACGCGCATTTCAGGGGTGCGCGGGAAGTTCCACACGCAATTCCATCAGGGTATGTGTATTACAGGGGTGCGCGGGGAGCACCACACGTAAATTGCACGTGTGGGTCCTCCCAGGTGTTCCCTCTACACCCTCCATGGCCCCTGCAGGTGGCTCACACCACAGGGGCCTACCCTGCACATGTCCTGCAGGCACACCATCCACCATGGCCATGACCCCCAGCCAACCCACATGTCAACTTGCACTACTGCCCACCAACGCATGTCCCCCTGCACCCCCAGCCACCAGGGGCACCCTCCACCAGGCCCCCACCCATGTCTCCCACCACCCCCACCCCCCAGCAGTGCAGGGGCACCCTCCACCAGGCCTCCACCCATGTCTCCCACCACCCCCACCCCCCAGCACTGTGGGGCACCCTCCACCAGGCCCCCACCCATGTCTCCCACCACCCCCACCCCCCAGCACTGTGGGGCACCTGTCAGCAGGCCCCCACCCATGTGCAACTCATGTCTCCCACCACCCCCACCCCCCAGCACTGTGGGGCACCTGCCAGCAGGCCCCCACCCATGTCCAACTCATGTCTCCCACCACCCCCATCCCCCAGCACTGTGGGGCACCTGCCAGCAGGCCCCCATCCATGTCTCCCACCACCCCCACCCCCCAGCCACCAGGGGCAGCCTCCACCAGGCCCCGACCCATGTCTAACACCACCCCCACCCCCAGCCACCAGGGGCACCCTCCACCAGGCCCCCACCCATGTCTCCCACCACCCCCACCCCCCAGCACTGCAGGGGCAGCCTCCACCAGGCCCCCACCCATGTCTCCCACCACCCCCACCCCCCAGCACTGTGGGGCACGTGCCAGCAGGCCCCCACCCATGACTCCCACCACCCCCACCCCCCAGCAGTGCAGGGGCACCCACCACCAGACCCCCACCCATGTCTCCCAGCACCCCCACCCCCCAGCCATCAGGGGCAGCCTCCACCAGGCCCCCACCCATGTCTCCCACCCCCCCACCCCCCAGCAGTGCAGGGGCAGCCTCCACCATGCCCCCACCCATGTCTCCCAGCACCCCCACCCCCCAGCCACCAGGGGCAGCCTCCACCAGGCCCCCACCCATGTCTCCCACCACCCCCACCCCCCAGCCACCAGGGGCACCCTCCACCAGGCCCCCACCCATGTCTCCCACCACCCCCACCCCCCAGCAGTGCAGGGGCAGCCTCCACCAGGCCCCCACCCATGTCTCCCACCGCCCCACCCCCCAGCACTGTGGGGCACCTGCTAGCAGGCCCCCACCCATGTGCAACTCATGTCTCCCACCACCCCCACCCCCCAGCACTGTGGGGCTCCTGCCAGCAGGCCCCCACCCATGTCCAACGCATGTCTCCCACCACCCCCACCCCCCAGCAATGTGGGGCACCTGCCAGCAGGCCCCCACCCATGTCTCCCACCACCCCCACCCCCAGCAGTGCAGGGGCAGCCTCCACCAGGCCCCCATCCATGTCTCCCAGCACCCCCACCCCCCAGCCACCAGGGGCAGCTTCCACCAGGCCCCCACCCATGTCTTCCAGCACCCCCACCCCCCAGCCACCAGGGGCAGCCTCCACCAGGCCCCCACCCATGTCTCCCACCACCCCCACCCCCCAGCAGTGCAGGGGCATCCTCCACCAGGCCCCCACCCATGTCTCCCACCACCCCCACCCCCCAGCACTGTGGGGCACCTGCCAGCAGGCCCCCACCCATGTGCAACTTATGTTCCCGAGCCAACATGTCATCACAATCTAGATCCCTGGTCCCTATGGTCAGCCTCCAAATGCAAAGCACCCACCCGAGTATTGCATCCACCCACTCATAAATTTGCAATTACATCACAGAACACCAATTGCAAGTTCCGAAACAAACACATTTCCCTCACATACACCCAATGGGTGTCAGTGAATCTCAAAACCCATATCATGAAATGCATGAAACCAATGAGATACCACACATTGAAGTTCACCAAAAAAATATGTATTAAAGGAAACATAAATAGAATCAAAAATAAAGAAACAGAAATGTGAATGTACAAAAATTAAAAGAAGCATGTCCGTGAAAAAAAGCAAAACCAAAAATAAAATTCCAAAGTAATGGTGTCCAAAGTCAATGTCCACAAAACAAAATCCAATGGGAAATAAAAAAGAAAGCCATTGATCCATGGTTAAAATGTGAACAGTGAACTATGTACATGGGAACAAGCCAGGGTCCATTATCCCAACAAAAGAAAGGAAACCTATCTAACTACACTAACTAATAAAATAAACTATATACAAAAATGTGGCCAATGTCCGAAAGGTCCAAATAACATCAAAACAAAAATAAAACCTAACACTACCTACATAACTATGTACAAGGGCAGCGGGCTAGTTTGACGGCTCACTTGTGGATGACCCGGGCCAGGGCATCATCGAACTCCTGCTCAATGTCCCGGAGGCGGTCCTCCTCCATGGCCCCGAGGGTCCGCAGGGCCGTCGACGTGTCCACCTCCAAACCCCTGCGGATTGCCTCGAGGCACTCGGCCCGCCACAGGGCCCTCCGCATGGAGTTCTCCGCCCTGACCATTGTGAGCCATGCCTCTTCCGCCCGCTGCCGCTCCGCATCTATGGCGTGGCCCAACCGCTGCCACACGGAAGACACTCTCTGTCCTGGGTCCTCCTGCCCTCCGGCCGATGCCTGCCCCTCCGATGTTGAAGGCCCCGAGCCTTCATGGCTCCCACCACGTTGCTGCTGCTGCTGTGCCTCTGCCCGTTCACTGCCTCCTGCTGCCTGCACATCCTCCGCCGGCTGGGGTGCAGTCGTAGATGTGGCCACCCCTGCTGGACGTCTGACTCCCGACTGTGGCAGGGATGCCTCCTCCACCAGCCTGGCCGCACCGTCAGAGGCAGCTCCAAAGGGCACCCAGGTGACTGATGGGTGGGAAGATGGCAAGGAGGACGACTGGCGCGTAGGGGGTCCAGTTGAGGAGGGGGTCGTAGCAAGCCCCATCATACGGAGGAATCCGGCCTGGGTGACCTGTCCCAGCAGGCTGACGTGGTCAATGAGCCATTTGAGATGACGTGCAGTCTCCTCATGAAAAGACTGCAGGTCACCTCGCACGGCCCGTTGACGCAACGCCACACCAGTCAGGACAGGCTCAACCCGGACCCGGATAGCCACGTCCGCAGGCAGAGGAAGGCCAGTTGACGTGAGCTCATCCCCTGCCTGAAAACGGGTCTGGACGTAGGCATCCCTGCTGGTGCAAGATGATGCAGGGACAGGATCAGGGACAGGATTGCACACAGGCACCTCCGCGGCGGCCTGTGCTGCCTCCTGTCCCTGGTCCTGCACTGCACCACTAGCACCAGTGGGATCCCCACCTCCAGACCCCGTCTCTGGTGCTTGCACGGCCTCCTCCTCCACCAAAACCCCCACCAACCTGGATGACTCCGTGCCATCTTCCCCTGTTGGGCCCTGTGGGGTCCCAGTTGCCCCTTCTGCTGCCGAGGAGTCCAACTCCAACCTCCGCCTCTTGGACCTCCCCCCGGCAGCTGCGGCCTGGGACGCGGCACCGGACTCCTCACTCCCCGACGAGATGACAACATGGGAGGGGAGCCGGGCCTTGCGTCTCCGGCTGGCGGTGGGATCCCCGCCGCTGTGCTCCACAGCACCTTCTCCGCCCTCTTCATCAGTTGACGCTGCAGACAGGGAGAAACAAAACACAGGCATCAGGGCACTGTACAATGGACACATACACACATGACAGTTGTACATGAGTGGCATTGGCAAACCTCAGACATGTCATCACAATCCCCAACACACATGTCATTTCTACTCGCACACATGAGCCATATCACAGCCATATTGCAACTGCCAGCACCATCCATACACATACAACAGCATGAGCAGGGAGCCAGACATCACATGCAACACAGGAAGTGCACCACACATGTACACACACCACCACACTTGCATGCATGTGTACACCTCTGCCAAGTGTCGCAGTGTTCAGACGGGCATCCATGTCACATCTGCCAATCAGGCTTCCACATACCGCTGTCACATGCATCCATGTTGCATCACTGTTGCACCCTTGTCAAATACACACACATGCACATGTACACAGTGCTGATACATGCAGCCGAAAACAACATACATGCGTGACATCACGGACATGTCTACTTACATACACATTCATCCAAACATGTGTGCCCACACAACTGCATTTGGCATGCAAGCCTACACACACAAGTACCATCCATGTCTCACACATTCCAGCCCTCGCATGTGTTAGCCCCACGGCCCTGTACACCCCCACCCATACTCGACCCCATACAAACAGATGTGCAACCTGCACACTACTGAAAAATCACCACACGCACTGCTCACAATCAGGATGCATGTACACTTACCGCTCGACTCCAGACGGGTCTGCCACTCACGGACCTGGACGTGGAGCGCTGGGGATATACGTTCCAGGACCCTCATCTGTTCTTCCGACAAGTGGCCCCGGCGCCCCTTGGCGTCCGCTGCCTTCAAGAGGCGCCGGGCCTTGTTCAGGGTCTTCGACCTGAAGTCCTCCCAGCGCTTCTTGACATGTTGGAAGTCGCGGACTGCCACCCCCTCCGTGTTGATGGCAGTCACGATGTCAGTCCAGATCCGAGTCCGTCCTTCCTTGTCGGCGCGGGAACTTCCGAAGAGGGCATCATACTGCCCCAGGACTTGCTCCACCAGGACACCAACTTCGGTGGCACTGAAGCTGGTGCCCTTCTGCCTCTCTGGCCGGGGGTTGTCAGTGGTCTCAGATGGTGTTTGCCCCGACATGACAACCCCAGAGGCAGGAGTGGGTGGACAACTGGGTCCTGGGGCTGGGCTGTGGAGCGATGGAATCCCAGTCGGGAGTCTTCAGTTCCAGCAGGGGTGGTCACAGCAACAGCACCCCTGGCTGATGTGCAGGCAGCAAATGGCAGGGCACGTGGGCAGCAGGCAGTCAGGCAGCAGCAGATGGCAGTTGGGAGCATGCTCGGGGTTCTGGGGGGCAGTAGTTCGGCCTTCTGGGCAGGAGCATGGTCTTCCGTGTGCTTACGCGTGGCCAGCTTGATACGGAGTGATTTGGCACGTGAAAAATCTGCACGTCAGTGTGTAATTCGAGGAAAGGCCCTTAGCGCGTAAGCGCGTCTGCACGCATACGCATTTTCATTGGACAGAAGGCCCCTCAAGCGCAAGCGCCCCTGTGACGTGACGCATACAGACGTGCATGGGAATTTCAGCGCACGTGAAAAACTGCACGTCCGCGTGTAATACAAGGAAAGGGCCCATGCGCGTAAGCGCGCGTGAAAAACTGCACGTCCGCGTGTAATACGAGGAAAGGGCCCATGCGTGTAAGTGACGTGATGCGCGCGTGCGTTTCCCTCAGCACGGGTTAAAGGTGAGCGGGCCCAGCAGTTCGCTGTACGTGCCTTTCGTGGAGACCGACGTGTGTTGCTGCTTCCTGTTGTTTCGCGCGCCATCACAACTTCACAGCTATCAAGGACGTATCTCTTCTTTTGGCGGGGGTATTGGCTACGCATGTTTTTCTGCATCGTGCTAGTCAGACGGTGAGTCGCACACGCTCTTTTTCCCACTGCGGGTGCCCCTGGGTATCGCACCCATTTTCGATGTCATAGTAGCCTGCGTTTCCCACGCGTACGCGTTATTCGTGTTACTGGGTGCCACCGCATACTGCGGGAGGTTGAATCCACGCACGTAGGCTGCAGGGTTGCGTGCACGGTTTTACTGCAGTTTTGGGGTGCCTGAGCGTTGCGTGACCCGTCACCACATCACCAGGGTCACATACAGCCTTGCAGGTGCAGGGGGGCTGTTAACATCTTGCTTCCCACCCCCTTCACCCCAATTGCCCAGGTCAATTGTGGTGTACACCTCCCATTGGCACCACTCCATCTGTGCCAGCACTACTACATCTGTGCCATGGTTGGGAGGCCACCAAAGGTGAGGGGCGCCTCAGCTAGGCGTCCTCCTCGTGGCGGGCGTGGTCGGGGACGTGGCCGTGGTGACCAGGGAGTAGGGGGACTCCAGGGTGTCCAGGGCAGCCACAGAGGGGGAAGAGGCAGGTGTGCGCCACTTGAGCACAATGTTGTGCCATGTGTCGGTGCAGCCATGCCACCACCCCCTGTGGTTCCGGGGGATGCAGCTCCTGCATATGGCACTGGCACCCGTACGACCCGGCAGTCCGTTCCATCGACTGCCGCGGGACCAAGGGTAGTGGTAGCTGCAGGTGCAGCTGTGGACACCGCCACCCAGGCTCAGGGTCTGCCAGCGCAGGCTGCGTTGGCACTTGAAGAGCCCTTGGTAGATCTCCAACAGGCCAGGGGGGAAACCATAGGGGCACGCCGGGCTGCTCAGACCAAGACACGTGTCCCTGGGGCAGTCATGTCATCTGCTGCCCCGAACAGCCGTGTGTTGGCAAGTGCAGGGGCAGATGCACCCAACAGCACCCCGGTTGTGAGTCTGCCAACCAGGACCGTTGCGGTCAATGACCCTGCCACAGCTGATGTTGCTGCACAGGGTCCATTAGTGGGCACCCAGCTGCCACTGACACAAGTCAGGCCTTTGGTCATCCCTCCACCTGCCACTCCCTTGGCTCAATCCACCGAACCTACTGGCCATACTGGTCAGGGCGGCATTAGCCAGCCAGGGTCTGCGCCACAGTCCAAGAGGAGGAAGGTTGCACCTGCAGCACAGGCTGGGACCCCACACACAGCCACAACCTCCTGCACGTCGAGGAAGAAGCCTTTCTGTAAGCAGGAACTGGACTTCCTCGTGGACTACGTGCGGGGCCACAGCCGTGACATGCTAGTGGGTGCCAATAGTCAGACTACGGCTGCCCAACGTGACACCCACTGGAAGCATGTTGCGGAACATGTCAGTTCGTCAGGCCATGAGGTGCGCATGGCGCAGGAGTGCAAAAAGCGTTGGAATGACATCAAGCGCAGCACTAAGGCTAAGCGCGCCTCAAATTACAACTTGACTCTGGTGACTGGCGGTGGGCCTGCACCAGAGGAGGAAGAACTCACTCCGCATGAGGCTCTTGTTGCGGAGTTCATACCACCTGAATTGGTCGAAGGAGTGGGAGAGATGCTGGACTTTGATGCCCAGTCCAGTGAGTGTTGATGCGTGTTTGTTGAGGACGTGTGTGTTTCACTTGTGGGATGTGTTGTGCATTATTCTGCTACATGTGACGTGTACATGGTTCTGATGTGTAAGTAATGCAATGCTTCCGTCATGCATGTCTCCTCTGCCTGAATGCGGGACTCCATGTGGGCATGCTCCCTTGCCCCTCCTCTGCCACTCTGCACCCCAGTTCCACCTTTGCACTGGTCTGCTTCAATCTTGCCAATGTGTAGTTTCTTGTTCATGTGTCCTGTGTAGATGCTAACTTCCAGCGTAGAAACTGCCAGACATATGCCGTGTGGTACAGCCTTAGTACTCGATGCAGGGTATCTCACTTGTACTGTGCATGGGTCAGATGTCCCGCAGGGACATGAGTGCCCATTCATGCTCCATGTGCATTGCACGCATGCCCCTATGTGTCCTTGACTGGATGATCACTGTAATATGAGTCCTTGGTTACATACATTGCCTGCCATCTCATCGGCCTCCCCATGTCAACTGTGGCTCAGTCCTGCGTTGCACACATGTTTAGGCTCTGACAATCTGTGTGGCTCACAGGCCTCAGCCTGTTCAATGGCCAATGACTCTGTCCAACTCTTGTTGTGTCTTCTTCACACGTGGGCGGCCTCCAGAGTTTTCATCATGTGTCCTGCCCACTGTCCCAGCATCATTTGCAGTGTTGTCATTTGAATCACATTAAGCTGTTGATGCCAGTCAACACTGCCTGTCAATACACAGGTGTATGGTCAGCCTTTTGATACCATGCTAGGCATCCCTGCTTTGGTACTGCGGTGGAGGGGTGCTTGGCTTCTAGACATGGTACACATTGAATGCACAATGCACGTGATGTGTGAATTTGACATTGCACTGCCTACACATTTCCTGGCACACACCATGGAGTGCTTGTACATGTAGGTAGTGAGTGGCGTACACATTTTCTGCACTGCATAGACCCACTTCCATGGAAACTGCCACCTTTCAACAGGTCTGATCACAGAAGCTATTCAAAGTAGACCCAGCATGCATGCCAGATCATATGTTGTGTGTCACATGTCTGCCGGATGCCTTTGCTGTCGGTGTGTGTGTGTCGTGTGCTTCTGACATGTGTAGTGACCTTTTTTCTCTCTATTTTTCAGTTGATGACGCAATGGAGGCGGAGGATGGTGTTGTCATGCCAGACACAGGGTTGGTAAGACCACATCAACCTGGCACTAGTGGGGGTCGTGGAGTGGTAGGCCACGAAAACCCCCAAGTGCTGCAGTCCATCTTGTCTCTGGCTGCCTATGAGTCCAGCCTTGATGACGACTCTAACGTCCATGTTGAGTTGGATGAGCATCAAGTCCATGTGTCAGGGGTGAGTGATTCTGATGTGGACACTCCTCTGTCTGCGACACCTGCACTGAGGGATCAGACAGTCTTGGTTCCTCCGCCCGTGGTGGATCGGGACGCAGGGTCACCCTCCACACCAGTCACTGATGTGCCTGGGACATCACGTCGACGGGGGCATGTAGTCGTGCAGCCGCAGGCGGTGCCAACACAGCGAGGACCCCCGGTCCTTGGGTCCCGCAGGGGTCAAGCTCGGCAACGCGGTCGCTGCGCGCAACCGCTGTATATTGAGTGGGAGCAAGACATGACTGCCAATTCCGAACGGCAGGGGGCAGCAATGGAGAACATCGCTGAGAGCATGGAGTGTGTGGCCCGATCTGTGCTCCCCCCTGCTAGGCAGGTGCTTCTCCAACAGCAGGCGGCACGGTCCACGGCCCGCTCGCTCAGGCTGGACATGGCGGCCTCAGACAGGGCACGCCAGGCTGAAATGTCGTCTCTGCGTATAGCAATTGCTGCTCACGCAGAGGCGCACATGGATGCCCTGAGGGAGGAGTATGCTTCCCTCAGATCCACTCTGGGTGTCCTTATGATGTCCCAGAGGCAGCAGGCAGAGGAGAGGTTTGCACAGCTTGAGCGTACCATCTCGCCTGAGCTACAGGCTTGCCGGGAGGAGCAGCGGTTGTCCAGCCAAGCCTTGCAGGAGGAACTCTGTGTTACACGTGCTACCTTGCAAGAGGAAGCACGTGTATCACGTGAGGTTCTGCATGCAGACCTATGTCTCATCGCCACACAGAACCAGGCTCACCTGTCCGGCAGACTTGCTGCCGACGAGGGGCAAGCTGGGGCTAGGTGTGGCCAGGCTACTGTGCCACGTCCTCCTTTACAGGATGAGCCAGACTCGGACGACCATCTATCTCCCACATAGGTCGGGCTGTGCAGGCGTTGAGCCCATGGAGGTTTTTTTTTTGGCTCAGCATCATCGCATGTGGATGTTGAGCAGCACCCTGTACCTCCCCCCTCCTGGGTGCCTCCCCTCCCCCCCGGGTCGTATGTGGCCATTTTTGATTTTTCTTTTAGTTTAGTTAGTTAAGTTTCTGTTTGATAGTTAGTTTAAATAGGTAATGTAGGTTTTCCATTGTTAGTGCAATTAGTTAATAGTTGATTTAGTTTAAAATTGCTAGTCTATTGTGCTTTCATGTGACGGTGCGGTGCTTTGTGGCTTTTGAAGGCATCCACTGTCTGTTCCAGCTGGGCCCTTCATGGTTGACTTGTGTATGTGTTTGCTGCTTGGGGTCCTTGACTCACATATGCCACTCCAGCCTCCCTTATCCATGGGCTCGCAAGGATGGTTCGGTGTTACAGAATATTACACAAGGGCTTTGGACTGTCATATCTGTGGCATGTCTGGTGCTGTGTGACTTGTGTTGACACCCCTAGTGGGGATGATTTTGCTGTCATTGTCCACTGTTCGGCTTTTGCTAGATGGGGTGTGTCATGAATAATGTGTACATTGATTGCTATGCATTGTGTAGTATGTTTCATATCTTTCCTGTACACGTGCTTGTTGCAATTCATGCTGTAGATAGTGTACCACACTTTGGATGTGAAAGACGGACTGATGGTGTGATTTGTGATGTGACTCTCTGACATGGTCAAGTAATGAGATGCCTGATGAGACACACACAGATGACTTTGAAGCATTAATCATGTGTTTCATACCCTTTCTGCAGGGGGATGAGCCTCCAGAGCACCTTTGCCAGCAGACATGGCCCATTGGATGACGGAAATCTGGACCCGTTTGTTGGTGCCCACATGCACATGTGTGCAGAAGCAGAGGCACAGTGATTGCAGACCCACATCCTAGAACTGCTGACATGTTCCAAGGAACACCAGGCAAGGTGAGCATCACAGGGGGGCCACGACACAGCAAAGCTTGCACCAGGCGAGTTGCACATGCAGGCTTAGTCACAGCACTGAGGGTGAGCTTAGACGAATATTGGTGTTGAAGCACACAATGCAGCATAGATGTGTTTGTGGACTGATGGCTGTTGATAGTAGGGTTGTCTAGGACATCTGCAGGGGCAGTGGCACATACCCTCCGGTACACAAAGGTCCATTGAGGCACTTGTATCAACCATGTAGCCTTCCGAGACATGGAAAGGGGCAGCTCACAGGGACATACAGCAAGGGACATACTCGGGTGCAGTGCATTTCATTTCCATGTACTTTATGATAAATGCACTGCCAACTTTGTTTCGGTCATGGTGGTACGCAACTTGCACTGAAGTCATGGCTTGCTATATGGGTCTGTCTGCTTACCCAGGGAACATTGCATGTTGTGTGAATTGTGACACATTGGTGTTCCATTTGCCACGCACCCACCGGCGACTGACTTACTGCATTGACTGTGTATGACCCGTCACAGTCACAGGGGTACTGATATATATGGGTACGAAGCATCTACACCAGATTGTCTGTTTGTAGAGTACTTTGTTGCTATGGGGCATGTTTGGTGGTGTGTTTTTGTGTAATTGGCACGTACTGGTTGTTGACTGTGGCTCTCTTTGCAGCACTGCAGTGCTCCTGTAACCGGACCTGAGAGTGCGCAGGCAGGAGGCCAGCACTCAAAACCAGAGCTAAGTGTCTTGTTGTTTTTCTTTCAAACTGCTCTGCATAGGCTTGCTGGGGGGGTGCACTAATGCATGTATGTATGTGTGATTCAATTTGGTATGTTTTTTCCCCCTAATCACCCGGAATCCTATGCAATTTTGAACCCTGTACCCTCTACCCGGTGTTCCTGCTTCCCGTACCTATCCAAGCAACGTTCCCTAACCCTCTTTCCCCGCTGGGGTTGCGGATGCCTGTGTAAGCCCCGAACTTGCAGGCGCCAAAACCCTAGAGGGGGTGGTTGGTTCGTACCACTCCTAAGCCTGGACTACAGAAGGCCATAACAATGATGTCCAAGTTTGTTTGGATTGTGTATGTGTTCATGCAGGTAGTACATTTTCGTTCATTCCCTACTTTCATGTGTCATTCCTCCTCCCCTCTCCTGCCACTCATTCCAGTTATCCAGTGTGCCAATACCTGTCCCAACTGCATATCCCTGAACCTCCTTCCCCACCAGGGTCTCGGGTGCCTGTGTGAGTTTGACCTTGCAGGCACCCGGGACACGGTGGGGGTGGTGGTTTCGTGACACTCCCGCGCCTGTACACGGGACCTGTGACAATACACATCCGTTCATGATGCATCATCCTATGTTATGTACCACACATGGTTCACATCCTGTTGTGACATTGTTTTACTGTGCTACCTTGGTTGTTGCATCATTGTGGTAGTACTTGGCCTTTGTGAGGTACTGCTACGTCAAGTCATCTACTGGAGGGTGTTCGGGTTCGTTTTTATGCTTTGGATTTTGTGATTTTGGAAATGAGTGTGGATTCTGAGGGTTCAGGCACCTTTTTACACACAAGGTGGGAGATGGTGACGAAGGGTAAAGGTGATCCTGTGGCCAGGTGGAATTGAGGTTTGAAGGCTCCATGACCCAGGTGCAGTTGTTCAGTGGGTCATGGTCATTTGTGAGGGAGGGGGGGTTGTTGTTGATAGTTGCCTTGCCCTGCAGTGTGATGGGAACTCTGACATTGTAATGGTGGTATCCTATGTACATGTTGTGTTCTGCTGATCAATGCCTGTTCATGTGTTGTGTTTTCCTTTCAGGTGCGAGGGGATAGTTGTGGTTTGACATGCTGGGGTGTACACATGGTGAATGTTCACATGTGATGTGTAGAGAACACTGATGGTCACTTGAGTGCACATGCATATGTGGAGTGCATGTCCTTGCAGAACCACACACTTGCACTCTGATGCACTACATGTACTCCCACCCTTGCATATCCACGTGTACACTGTTTGCCTTCTGGTGCCCACTGTGTCCCTGCAGCACATGTTCTGTGACAGATTATGGATCCAGTACATGCCTAATTTGCTGTTTGATGTGGTCTGTCACTTAGATGTGATGCTCAGGGTGTGCATCACACACAATGGCTGTTCACTGTGCTGTGCGCTGAGCAGTGTGTAGCAGGAGTAGGACACTGCACACATGAGCTGCAGTGTTGATTTTGCAATGCATAATGTGCATGTAGACAGGCATTCATTGTTATGTTACGTCTACGACTCTTGTAATGCATTTGGAAGTGACTGTCAGAAAGCACCAAAGTATTAACTGAAAAGGATACGGTACTCAACCACCATTTGGAATAGAACGGTCTAGCTGTTCTACGAGCGTAGGAGGTAGGACCACGTCCAGCATGCATGACAGTGCCATCCCCCAAAGGGGCACCCTCTCCCCTTCTCGTGTGAAAACGCTTCAATAAAGCAGGAGCATGAATATTAGAAAGAGGTTCCCAGGACCTATCTTCGGGACCATAGCCCTTCCAGTCCACCAGATAAAACGGCCTACCAGAACGTAGTCTCATATCCAGTATGTCCTGTACCTCGTATTCATCTGAACCCCGCACAGAAATAGCAACAGGCCGTACAGGCAATCTAGTAGCTTCAGAACATGGCTTAATGAGTGACACGTGGAATACGGGATGCACTCGCCATCGTTGTGGCAAAGCCAGACGGACAGCAGCCGGATTAATTACTTGGAGCACTACATACGGACCAATGTATTTAGGCAATAATTTCTTTTTGCCTGGAATCCTCAAGTTCTTAGTGGACAGCCATACTTTCATACCCGCCTTGTAGACAGGTGCGGGTACTCTATGAGCATCGGCATAGAACTTGTCGCGTCTTTTAGCCTGCTCCAATTGCTGCTTCACTTTCCTCTGTAATTTCTTCAGATCACGAAAAGTACGGCCTGCGGCAGGAGTATCCAAAGACAAGCTGGAATCCAAAGGTATTGATCGGGGGTGTTGTCCATAAAGAGCATAGAACGGTGAAGTGCATATGGCACTATGATAGGAGTTGTTATAGGCGAATTCTGCTGCCGGCAGGACCGTGAGCCAATCCGATTGGTACTGCAGACACAGACACCGCAGATATTGTTCCATAGTGCAGTTGACTCTTTCGGTCTGTCCATCAGTTTGAGGGTGATAAGCACTGGAAATTCTATCATCAATCAGTAATGCAGATGTTAGTGCTCTCCAAAAGCGTGACGCAAACTGCGAGCCCCTGTCCGTAATGATTACTGACGGTAGACCAAAGAAACGAAATATATGTTGGATGAATAGGTCAGCCAGAACAGCAGCGGTTGGTAAACCAATACAGGGAATATAAAGAGCCAATTTAGTGAAATAATCCACTACAACCCATATGGTATCGTACTCCTGGTTTGGTGGGAGTTCTACCACAAAGTCCATAGATATCATGTCCCATGGTTTGTTAGGGACAGGTAGGGACTGGAGTAAGCCCACTGGTTTACCAGGAGTGTTTTTACATTGGATGCATACAGAACAAGTTGATACATGATCTATGACATCTTTTGACATGGATGGCCACCAGCACCATCTTTTGAGCAGCTCTAGTGTTTTCTTCCTTCCAGGATGGGCTGCGATCAAGGAATCATGATTCCACTTGAGGGCTTTATTCCGCGTTGAAGACGTCGGTAGGTAGAGCACTCCTTGTGTGAATGGTAAACCGTTATGTACGTCCAGATTCATATCCTGGATAACTTGTGGATGTTTTTTCACCCACTCTTGTACTTCGGTTTTTAAGGATGGTTGAACAGAACAACTACATATTACATGATCTGCCAACAACTGCTTTTGTATTTGTGCTTCTTCCTTCGCCTCTTCACCCATACGAGACAACGCGTCCGACTTAACGTGTTCTCGGGCAGGACGATATGTGACCCGGAAATCGTATTGGGCAAAAAAGACATGCCATCTGGCCTGTCGGGCCGTAAGGCATTTCATAGATTTGAATGCTTGAAGATTTCTATGGTCAGAGTACACCAACACCTGATGTTTGGCCCCAAGAAGATGATGACGCCATTCTCGGAAGGCATCCTTGATAGCCAGCAATTCCCGCTCAGTGACGGTGTAATTTCGTTCATATGGGGTAAGTTTGCGAGAGAAGAAAGCCACTGGGTGCTCCTCCTTGGTTTCTGTGCAAACTTGTGAGAGTACCGCTCCAGTAGCGACACTGGATGCATCCGCTTCAACGATAAACTGGCGATCTGGATCTGGATGTTGAAGCACGGGTGCAGTGGTAAACGCTTCCTTCAACTTTTCGAATGATGCTTAGGCATTTTGGTTCCAACAGAAAGGAACTTTGGAACTAGTTAAAGCCGTCAAAGGAGCCACTGTTTTGGAGAAGGAATGAATAAATCTGCGATAAAAATTCGCAAAGCCTAAGAAAGACTGTAATGACTTGACATTGTGCGGAATAGGCCAATTCAATATGGCCTTCACCTTGGAACGGCTCATTCGAGCACCTAGATTGGTAATGTCATAACCCAGGAATTCCACTTCCTGTGAATGAAAGACGCATTTCTCGGCTTTCACATAAAGAAGGTTCTCCCTGAGTCGTTGTAGGACTGTAGAAACGTGTTTGACGTGTTCCGAAAAAGATGATGAATAGATCAGAATGTCATCCAGATAAATCACCACAAACTGGTCCATTATGTCCCGGAATATATCATTCATGAAGAATTGAAAAGTGGCGGGAGCGTTGCACAGACCAAAAGGCATCACCAAATACTCGTAAAGACCATACCGTGTCTTGAAAGCGGTCTTCCATTCGTCGCCTTCACGAATGCGAACTAAATTGTATGCTCCTCGCAAGTCCAATTTGGTGAAGTAACTGGAAGTACCTAATTGATCCAATAGAACGTTTATCAGTGGTAAAGGATATTGGTTTTTTATGGCGATGTCGTTAAGTGCCCTGTAATCAATGCAAGGCCTTAGATCCCCCTCTTTCTTCGGAACAAAGAATAGAGGAGACGCAGCAGGTGATTGTGATGGCCGTATGAAACCCATCGCTAAAGCTTTGTCAATGTATTCTTTCAACATAACGTCTTCTTTTGGGGTCAGTGAATATAAACGACCTGTAGGGATTTTGGCACCAGGAATCAATTCAATAGGACAGTCGTACTGTCGATGGGGAGGCAATTGTTCTGCCTGGCCTTTATCAAAGACATCAGCGTACTCAGCGTATTCGCATGGTATGGTAGTGTCGCTTTGATGTATCACGCTGATAGTTGAAGCTCCCCCCATAGAGGCCAATATGTGTTGCTTGTTTGACACCTCCTGACTGGTAAAGTAATGTTCATTGCAATGAATCGAAGGATACTGGAGCAATCCCGAAACCCAGTCAACGGCGGGATTATGAAGGGTTAACCATGCAAGACCAAGTATGATTTCATACTGCGGAGCAGCTATGACATCGAAGACGATTTCTTCCGAATGATTATTCGATAATGTCATCTGAACAGATACCGTCTCCTGGGTATTAACCGTTTCAGGTTTGTTTTTGTTTACAAGGGGTATGGAACAGTTCTTGGCATATGTGATGTCTATGTAATTGTTGGTGGCTCCGGAATCAACCATGGCCTTGGAAACCAATTCTCGTCCATCACAACGTAACGTCACCTCAACAATTACGGGTGCGTGATTAGGAATGGTACTGGAGTCCGATGAAACACTCGACATAGGGACTCCTGCTATTGTCGAGTTTTGGCGTTTCCCGAACGCTTGATGGGTTTTTTAGGACATGTCGCCAATAAATGCTCGGATGAACCGCAATACATACATAAATGGTTCTTTCTTCGGTTCTCTCGTTCTGCATTGGACAACCGGCCTCTCACGGCGCCAATCTGCATGGGTTTGGGATCGTTCGAGAGAACTGCCGGTGTCTCTGAACGCACCGAGGCTTGTATGAAGGGCTTTTTCTCTCCTTTCCGAGCATTCCTTCGGGCATAGATTTGTAGAACCAAATCGAGCAACTCTGTGAATCCCGTAAGAACCACCGGAACTGTAGATAAGGCATCTTTCAGTTCTTCTGAAAGACCCTTGTAGAAAACAGCCGTTTTCTTGCTGTCAGGCCATTGAGTTTCGGCTGTTAGTTGATTGAACCGGTCAATGTAAGGCAAAAGAGGTTGATTGCCTTGTTGTAGATTAAGTAACTCCAGATCCATGGCTTGAGTTGCATAACGCATGTCAAAGACTTTACTCATAGCAGCCAAGAGATCGTCACAGTCGTACAACAAAGGGCTATTTGTTTCCAACAAAGGGTTAGCCCAAGCAGCAGCAGTGCCCCCTAAATGGGAAAGCACGAATGCTGCTTTTGTGGTTAGGTCAGGAAAAGATGTAGGACGGCAAAGAAAATGGAGTCGGCACTGATTAACGAAGGTTCTATAGGTTTTGGGATCACCAGTGAACCGTTCCGGAGGGGCCAAGGGAAACTGAGTGGGCATAACCACATTAATAGTTTCCTGTGGGGGTGTCATAGTCCCGGATCCAGATGCAGTGGCCATTGGAACCTGTGCTCCCTGAGGACTACCGTGCATGGCGTCTTACATAACGTCCATACGGTGCCGTAACATGTCCTGTGCCGTAACCATTTCATTTCTCAAATCGCTGATCAACTGAGTCAAAACAGCTAAAGGATCCGTACCCTCCATGGCTTCTGATTCTGTCAGAAAGCACCAAAGTATTAACTGAAAAGGATACGGTACTCAAAAGGATACAGGTGGTAGGGTCTTCCGGAACCCTGTTCACACGATTGGATAGTTGTGAAGTCAAGTTAAGACCTTCCAAATGATACAACTCTCTGACTGGTAAAACAGGCAGAGCGATGGATCACTGGAAAGGGCGTGGGTAAGGTATAGGAAGTCAGCCTAGAACAGAATAAAGTATCATAAATAACTGCCCTCAACCTGAGTATGATGGAACAGAAAAGGACATGAATGCACACACTGACCTTAAGTCTAAGGCAGAAGAATCCAGCAGAGTCTCTTGAGGAAATTCAAGGTAGAACAAACGACAAGGATGGGAAGATTAGTAAGGGAGACTTATCCCGAACGGAACGAGGCTCACGCTAGATACCGGGTTGATGCACCACAGGATAGCGTCCAAAGTACTGTTCACTGTCACCTTCCAATAATCCTTGAAAAGCTTCCTTCCCACGTAGAGTAAAGTATAGAAATGAATCAATCCCCCTGTTAATATCACAGGTGCAGGAGTTGGAAATAGTGCCCTTTTTATGGTATAAACAAAGTACACGCGGTTCTGTACAACCGCGAAGAAAATAGCGTGTGCGTGTGGATTTACACGCGAGCAGGATTCACGCAGTCCAGGCCAGCAGCGCTTGAAGACAAAGAGTGCGTGTGGATTTACACGCAAGCAGGATTCACGCAGTCCAGGCCAGCAGCGCTTGAAGACAACATATGCGTGTGGATTTACACGCGAACAGGATTCACGCAGCCCAGGACAGCCGTGTTTGAAGACAACGTGCACGTGTGGATTTTACACGCGAACAGGATTCACGCAGCCCAGGACAGCCGCGTTTGAAGACAACGTGCGCGTGTGGATTTTACACGCGAGCAGGATTCACGCAGTCCAGGCCAGCAGCGCTTGAAGACAAAGTATGCGTGTGGATTTACACGCGAACAGGATTCACGCAGCCCAGGACAGCCGCGTTTGAAGACAACGTGCGCGTGTGGACTTACACGCGAGCAGGATTCACGCAGTCCAGGCCAGCCGTGCTTGAAGATAGCGTGCGCGTGTGGATTTACACGCAAGCAGGATTCACGCAGTCCACGCCAGCCGTGCTTAAAGATAGCGTGCCCGTGTGGATTTGCACGCGAACAGGATTCACGCAGCCCAGGCCAGCCGCGTAAGAAGACAACGTGCGCGTGTGGATTTACACGCAACCAAACAGCTCCAGGAATCAGCGTGTGGCGGAAAACACGCTATAGAAGGCCCAAAAAGTAGCTGTAGTAACCTGCAAGGATGCAGATCGGAGGTCCAGCTACACAACGCCAAATGATTCGATCAGAAGCAGCGAGTTAAGTTTCCACGCTGCTTATATACGTAATGCCGTAGTTCACGTGACGAAGCAGAATACATGTGAAGTTAGCGACGTGAAAAGTGCAAACGTCGTTTTCCCGGCAACGTATCGAACAACCGCCATTTGGAATAGAACGGTCTAGCTGTTCTACGAGCGTAGGAGGTAGGACCACGTCCAGCATGCATGACAGTGACTTATTTTGGGTGGGAGATTTTCTTGGTCTGTCATTTCATCTGATTCTGGGTCAGGCATCATTGTCTGATGCCACTGTACATTTAGGACATGGCAATGTGTACCTTATCGTTACTGTGTTGGTGTATGGGTATTGCTTGCCATGTCATGTTGTGGTTTGGGAAGGTTTGAGTGACATGACAGTGATGGCCATGGCCTGTTTTGCAGGTGTGTGTGATGCACACCTTGCATGTCAGGGTCATCCGCTTCTCAGAGCAACTAGCTGGGGGTAGATTTCTCTCAGCGGCAGGGCCCTCCCCCTGGAACAGACTTCCTGCCTGACTTGAACTTGAGGGGAACCATCTCCAGTTCTGGAAGCACCTCAAGACCTTCCTCTTTGCTTCTGCTTACTCTCTGCCTCTCCCTTGCAGAATTCTTCACTGGAACTGCACTGGAGCTGCAACTGGGCCACTCTCACCGACCTCGGTCCCTGGCCTAGCCACTCTCCACTTGCACTGCCTCCCTGGCAATCCCTGCACTGTAGTACTGTCTCTCTATCCCTACAGCCCTCCCTTCCCAGCCCTTGTCTGCACTTACCTTTGCAGTTGCCACCAACCGAACTATGTATTATTTTTCTGGGCTACTTTCCCTGTACTGGACTCCCCCCCACCCTTCCCCTTGCACTTTTCCCTTCCCCCTACCCCTGCACTTGCACGATCTCAATGACACCTGGCCTAGTAGTACCGTTGTCTGTCTTCCCTTGTTCCCCCCTCCCTGCCTCATCGCGCCTTGAAATACTTGTGTATGGGCCATATCATGTCATATGTCATATGTGTGCCTTTTGGTCACACAGGATAGCTTGTGTTTAAGTAGCTAGGGATGCAGACGATGTGACACTTCGATGGCAACTATCTCAGGGTGGTAGGGTTGTGACAGTTGACTGTCTCTTTGTCATCATCGATTGTCACCTGGTATGTGCCAGGCCTGTGTGCACTCCGCAGGGGTGGGAGTTTAGGTGAAAAATGTGGCCACAAGCTGGGTCCGGGCTTCCTCGCCACGTGCCCTGTCCCCTCCCATGGGCAGCGCCTGTGCCTGTGGTTGGGGATGTGGAGGCACCACCATGTCCACCGGGACGCCCTGCCGTGTTGCAACATTGTGCAGGACACATGCTGCCACAATGATCCTGCACACTACTGGTGGTGCATAGAGTAGTTGCCCACCAGAGCGGTCAAGGGAGCGGAAACGTGACTTGAGCACTCCGAATGTGGGCTCCACTATGCCCCGGGTTGCAATATGGGCGGCGTTGTATTTTACCTGGGGTGGTGTGGTGGGGTTCCGGATTGGCGTCCTCATGTGGTTGCTCAGAGGGTAATCACTGTCCCCTGGGGAGGTGATAATAGTTGAGATTATTAGGGTTTGGATATTTGTCTGTGTGTGACTTGCATGCATGTGCAAGGGCATTTATACTGACCTAGGAGCCATGTGTTGCCATGCTGCCCAGCTTCCAGGGCCCGGCTCAGGGTGGACATTCTGTATATGAAACTGTCATGGGTGGAGCCAGGGTAGTTTGCATAGACAGAGGTGATGATTCCCTTTGCATCGCATACCACCTGTACATTGATGGAATGCCAGTGCTTGCGGTTTCGGTAGATGTGCTCAGTGGCCCTAGGTGGACGTAGGGCCACATGGGTGCAATCTATGGCACCAAGCACTTTGGGGAAGTGTGCCACCCTGAAAAAATCCAGGACAACGGCCTGCCTTTCTGCAGGTGTTCTGGCCATGTATATGTGCCTGCGGACTGAGGGGCGGGCTGTCATGATTGCCAGTACCTGGTGTAGGCAGCGTGACTGCGTGGCCTGTGGGACCCCCCCCCACTATGGCAGTGGTCCGCTGAAATGACCCAGTGGCCAAAAAATGCAGGACATTGAGCAGCTTCTCCAAGGGGCTTAATGCTTGGGAACAAAGGGTGGGGGATGTAAGGTCATCTTCCCACTCCCTGACCAGGTCTAGGATGATATGGGGTGGAAACCTATACCTGCTGTAGACCTGGTCGTCAGGCATCCCAAAAAGGCTTGTCCGTGGTGCGAAAATGCGTGCCCTGGCTATTCTCCTCCTCCTGCGGTGTCCCACGATCAGTGCAGCGACAAATGGGGCATTCATCGTAGCTGTATATACGTGTTTGTTGTTTGCGCGCACTTTTATGCTGTGCGCGGGGACGCTTACGCCTGCCTTCGTGTGGGCGGACGCATTGACGCCTGTGCACGTCTTTTGCCGTGCGCGGGTTTCCCGTAATCGGATACGTGGTAAGACTGTACGTCCGAGTGTCATCGCGTGTGATCGGAGGGGAGTGAGCGTACACGCGATTGGCCTGGGTACGTGTGTTTCGGGGTGCGCGGGAAGTTCCACACACGATTAGCCTGGGTACGTGTGTTCCGGGGTGCGCGGGAACTTTCACACGCGATTGGTGGAAATCCACGTGTGTTCTGTCATCACGTGCAATGAGGGAAACACCCGCGCGCGTCACGTCACAGACGCGCTCACGCGCTAAGGGCCTTTGGTCTAATGAAATCGCATATGCATGCTGCCGTGCATACGCGCTAAGGGCCTTTCCTCGAATTACACGCTGACGTGCAGATTTTTCACGTGCCAAATCACTCCGTATCAAGCTGGCCACGCGTAAGCACACGGAAGACCACGCTCCTGCCCAGAAGGTCGAACTACTTCCCCCCAGAGCCCCGAGCACGCTCCCACCTGCCATCTGCTGCTGCCTGACTGCCTGCTGCCCACGTGCCCTGACATTTGCTGCCTGCACATCAGCCAGGGGTGCTGTTGCTGTGACCACCCCTGCTGGAACCGAAGACTCCCGACTGGGATTCCATCGCTCTACAGCCCAGCCCCAGGACCCAGTTACCCACCCACTCCTGCCTCTGGGGTTGTCATGTCGGGGCAAACACCATCTGAGACCACTGACAACCCCCGGCCAGAGAGGCAGAGGGACACCAGCTTCAGTGCCACCGAAGTTGGTGTCCTGGTGGAGCAAGTCCTGGGGCAGTATGATGCCCTCTTCGGAAGTTCCCGCGCCGACAAGGAAGGACGGACTCGGATCTGGACTGACATCGTGACTGCCATCAACGCGGAGGGGGTGGCAGTCCGCGACTTACAACATGTCAAGAAGCGCTGGGAGGACTCCAGGTCCAGGACCCTGAACAAGGCCCGGCGCCTCTTGAAGGCAGCGGATGCCAAGGGGTGCCGGGGCCACTTGTCGGAAGAACAGATGAGGGTCCTGGAACGCATATCCCCAGCGCTCCACGTCCAGGTCCTTGCGAGGCAGACCCGTCTGGAGTCGAGCGGTAAGTGTACATGCATCCTGATTGTGAGCAGTGCCTGTGGTGATTTTTCAGTAGTGTGCAGGTTGCACATCTGTTTGCATGGGGTCGAGTATGGGTGGGGGTGTCCAGGGCCGTGGGGCTAACACATGCAAGGGCTGGAATGTGTGAGACATGGATGGTGCTTGTGTGTGTAGGCTTGCATGCCAAATGCAGTTGTGTGGGCACACATGTTTGGATGAATGTGTATGTAAGTAGACATGCTCGTGATGTCACGCATGTATGTTTTTTTCATCTGCATGTATCAGCACTGTGTACATGTGCATGTGTGTGCATTTGACAAGGGTGCAACAGTGATGCAACATGGATGCATGTGACAGCGGCATGTGGAAGCCTGATCGGCAGATGTGACATGGATGCCCGTCTGAACACTGCGACACTTGGCAGAGGTGTACACATGCATGCAAGTGTGGTGGTGTGTGTACATGTGTGGTGCACTTCCTGTGTTGCATGTGATGTCTGGCTCACCTTTGCCTGCTCATGCTGTTGTATGTGTATGGATGGTGCTGGCAGTTGTGGTATGGCTCATGTGTGCGAGTTGAAATGACATGTGTGTTGGGGATTGTGATGACATGTCTGAGGTTTGCCAATGCCACTCATGTACAACTGTCATGTGTGTATGTGTCCATTGTACAGTGCCCTGATGCCTGTGTTTTATTTCTCCCTGTCTGCAGCGTCAACTGATGAAGAGGGCGGAGAAGGTGCTGTGGAGCACAACGGCGGGGATCCCACCGCCAGCCGGAGACGCAAGGCCCAGCTCCCCTCCCATGCTGTGATCTCGTCGGGGAGTGAGGAGTCCGGTGCCGCGTCCCAGGCCGCAGCTGCCGGGGGGAGGTCCAAGAGGCGGAGGTTGGAGTTGGACTCCTCGGCAGCAGAAGGGGCAGCTGGGACCCCATAGGGTCCAACAGGGGAAGATGCCACAGAGTCATCCAGGTTGGTGGGGGGTTTGGTGGAGGAGGAGGCCGTGCAAGCAACAGAGACGGGGTCTGGAGGTGGGGATCCCACTGGTGCTAGTGGTGCAGTGCAGGACCAGGGACAGGAGGCAGCACAGGCCACCGCGAAGGTGCCTGTGTGCAATCCTCTCCCTGATCCTGTCCCTGCATCATCTTGCACCAGCAGGGATGCCTACGTCCAGACCCGTTTTCAGGCAGGGGATGAGCTCACGTCAACTGGCCTTCCTCTGCCTGCAGACGTGGCTATCCGGGTCCGGGTTGAGCCTGTCCTGACTGGTGTGGCGTTGCGTCAACGGGCCATGCGAGGTGACCTGCAGTCTTTTCATGAGGAGACTGCACGTCATCTCGAATGGCTCGTTGACCACGTCAGCCTGCTGGGACAGGTCACCCAGGCCGGATTCCTCCGTATGATGGGGCTTGCTACGACCCCCTCCTCAACTGGACCCCCTACGCGCCAGTCGCCCTCCGTGCCATCTTCCCACCAATCAGTCACCTGGGTGCCCTGTGGAGCTGCCTCTGACGGTGCGGCCAGGCTGGTGGAGGAGGCATCCCTGCCACAGTCGGGAGTCGGACGTCCAGCAGGGGTGGCCACATCAACGACTGCACTCCAGCCGGCGGAGGATGTGCAGGCAGCAGGAGGCAGTGCACGGGCAGAGGCACAGCAGCAGCAGCAACGTGCTGGGAGCCATGAAGGCTCGGGGCCTTCAACATCGGAGGGGCAGGCATCGGCCGGAGGACAGGAGGACCCAGGACAGAGAGTGTCTTCCGTGTGGCAGCGGTTGGGCCACGCCATAGATGCAGAGCGTCAGCGGGCGGAAGAGGCACGGCTCACAATGGACAGGGCGGAGAACTCCATGCGGAGGGCCCATGCGGGTCGAGTGCCTCGAGGCAATCCGCAGGGGTTTGGAGGTGGACACGTCGACGGCCCTGCGGACCCTCAGGGCCATGGAAGAGGACCGCCTCCGGGACATTGAGCAGGAGTTCGATGATGCCCTGGCCCGGGACATCCACAAGTGAGCCGTCAAACTAGCCCGCTGCCCATGTACATAGTTATGTAGGTAGTGTTAGGTTTCATTTTATTTTTATTTTATTTGGACCTTTCGGACATTGGCCACATTTTTGTATATAGTTTATTTTATTAGTTAGTGTAGTTAGATAGGTTTCCTTTCTTTTGTTGGGATAATGGACCCTGGCTTGTTCCCATGTACATAGTTCACTGTTGGATTGTATTTTTCTTTCACATTTTAACCAAAGACAGTGACTTTGGACACCATTACTTTGGGATATGATTTTTGGTTTTGCTTTTTTTCACGGACATGCTTCTTTTGATTTTTGTACATTCACATTTTTGTTTCTTTATTTTTGATTCTATTTATGTTTGCTTTAATACATATTTTTTTATCATACTTCAATTTGTAGTATCATCTCATTGGTTTCATGCATTTCATGATATGGGTTTTGAGATTCACTAACACCCATTGGGTCTATGTGAGGGAAATGTGTTTGTTTCGGAACTTGCAATTGGAGTTCTGTGATGTGATTGCCAATTATGAGTGGGTGGATGCAATACTCGGGTGGGTGTTTCGCATTTGGAGGCTGACCATAGGGACCAGGGATCTAGATTGTGATGACATGTTGGCTGGGGAACATGAGTTGGACATGGGTGGGGGCCTGCTGGCAGGTGCCCCACAGTGCTGGGGGGTGGGGGTGGTGGGGAACATGAGTTGGACATGGGTGGGGGCCTGCTGGCAGGTGCCCCACAGTGCTGTGGGGTGGGGGTGGTGGGAGACATGGGTGGGGGCCTGGTGGAGGGTGCCCCTGCACTGCTGGGGGGTGGGGTGGTGGGTGACATGGGTGGGGGCCTGGTGGAGGCTGCCCCTGGTGGCTGGGGGGTGGGGGTGGTGGTAGACATGAGTTGGACATGGGTGGGGGCCTGCTGGCAGGTGCCCCACAGTGCTGGGGGGGTGGGAGACATGGGTGGGGGCCTGGTGGAGGGTGACCCGCACTGGTGGGGGGTGGGGGTGGTGGGAGATATGAGTTGGACATGGGTGGGGGCCTGCTGGCAGGTGCACCACAGTGCTGGGGGGTGGGGGGGTGGGAGACATGGGTGGGGGACTGGTGGAGGGTGCCCCTGCACTGCTGGGGGGTGGGGGTGGTGGGAGACATGGGTGGGGGCCTGGTGGAGGCTGCCCCTGCACTGCTGGGGGGTGGGGGTGGTGGGAGACATGGGTGGGGGCCTGCTGGCAGGTGCCCCACAGTGCTAGGGGGTGGGGGTGGTGGGTGACATGGGTGGGGGCCTGGTGGAGGGTGCCCCTGCACTGCTGGGGGATGGGGGTGGTGGGAGACATGGGTGGGGGCCTGGTGGAGGCTGCCCCTGGTGGCTGGGAGGTGGGGGTATTGGGAGACATGGGTGGGGGCCTGCTGGCAGGTGCCCCATAGTGCTGGGGGGTGGGGTGGTGGGAGACATGAGTTGGACATGGGTGGGGGCCTGCTGACAGGTGCCCCACAGTGCTGGGGGGTGGGGGTGGTGGGTGACATGGGTGGGGGCCTGGTGGAGGGTGCCCCTGCACTGCTGGGGGATGGGGGTGGTGGGAGACATGGGTGGGGGCCTGGTGGAGGCTGCCCCTGGTGGCTGGGAGGTGGGGGTGGTGGGAGACATGGGTGGGGGCCTGCTGGCAGGTGCCCCATAGTGCTGGGGGGTGGGGTGGTGGGAGACATGAGTTGGACATGGGTGGGGGCCTGCTGGCAGGTGCCCCACAGTGCTGGGGGGTGGGGGTGGTGGGGAACATGAGTTGGACATGGGTGGGGGCCTGCTGGCAGGTGCCCCACAGTGCTGGGGGGAGGGGGTGGTGGGAGACATGGGTGGGGGCCTGGTGGAGGGTGCCCCTGGTGGCTGGGGGGTGGGGGTGGTGGGAGACATGAGTTGGACATGGGTGGGGGCCTGCTGGCAGGTGCCCCACAGTGCTGGGGGGTGGGAGACATGGGTGGGGGCCTGTTGGAGGGTGACCCGCACTGCTGGGGGGTGGGGGTGGTGGGAGACATGAGTTGGACATGGGTGGGGGCCTACTGGCAGGTGACCCACAGTGCTGGGGGTGGGGGGGTGGGAGACATGGGTGGGGGCCTGGTGGAGGGTGCCCCTGCACTGCTGGGGGGTGGGGGTGGTGGGAGACATGGGTGGGGGCCTGGTGGAGGCTGCCCCTGGTGGCTGGGGGGTGGGGGTGCTGGGAGACATGGGTGGGGGCCTGGTGGTGTGTGCCCCTGCACTGCTGGGAGGTGGGGGTGGTGGGGGACATGGGTGGGGGCCTGCTGGCAGGTGCCCCACAGTGCTGGGGGGTGGGGGTGGAGGGAGACATGGGTGGGGACCTGGTGGAGGGTGCCCCTGCACTGCTGGGGGGTGGGGGTGGTGGGAGACATGGGTGGGGGCCTGGTGGAGGCTGCCCCTGGGGGGTAGGGGTGGTGGGAGACATGAGTTGGACATGGGTGGGGGCCTGCTGGCAGGTGCCCCACAGTGCTGGGGGGTGGGGGTGGTGGGAGACATGGGTGGGGGCCTGGTGGAGGGTGCCCCTGCACTGCTGGGGGGTGGGGGTGGTGGGTGACATGGGTGGGGGCCTGGTGGAGGCTGCCCCTGGTGGCTGGGGGGTGGGGGTGGTGGGAGACATGAGTTGGACATGGGTGGGGGCCTGCTGACAGGTGCCCCACAGTGCTGGGGGGTGGGAGACATGGGTGGGGGCCTGGTGGAGGGTGACCCGCACTGCTGGGGGGTGGGGTGGTGGGAGACATGAGTTGGACATGGGTGGGGGCCTGCTGGCAGGTGCCCCACAGTGCTGGGGGGTGGGGGGGTGGGAGACATGGGTGGGGGCCTGGTGGAGGGTGCCCCTGCACTGCTGGGGGGTGGGGGTGGTGGGAGACATGGGTGGGGGCCTGGTGGAGGCTGCCCCTGGTGGCTGGGGGGTGGGGGTGGTGGGAGACATGAGTTGGACATGGGTGGGGGCCTGCTGGCAGGTGCCCCACAGTGTTGGGGGGTGGGGGTGGTGGGAGACATGAGTTGGACATGGGTGGGGGCCTGCTGGCAGGTGCCCCACAGTGCTGGGGGGTGGGGGTGGTGGGGAACATGAGTTGGACATGGGTGGGGGCCTGCTGGCAGGTGCCCCACAGTGCTGGGGGGTGGGGGTGGTGGGAGACATGGGTGGGGGCCTGGTGGAGGGTGCCCCTGCACTGCTGGGGGGGTGGGTGACATGGGTGGGGGCCTGGTGGAGGCTGCCCCTGGTGGCTGGGGGGTGGGGGTGGTGGGAGACATGAGTTGGACATGGGTGGGGGCCTGCTGGCAGGTGCCCCACAGTGCTGGGGGGTGGGAGACATGGGTGGGGGCCTGTTGGAGGGTGACCCGCACTGCTTGGGGTGGGGGTGGTGGGAGACATGAGTTGGACATGGGTGGGGGCCTACTGGCAGGTGCCCCACAGTGCTGGGGGTGGGGGGTGGGAGACATGGGTGGGGGCCTGGTGGAGGGTGCCCCTGCACTGCTGGGGGGTGGGGGTGGTGGGAGACATGGGTGGGGGCCTGGTGGAGGCTGCCCCTGGTGGCTGGGGGGTGGGGGTGCTGGGAGACATGGGTGGGGGCCTGGTGGTGTGTGCCCCTGCACTGCTGGGAGGTGGGGGTGGTGGGAGACATGGGTGGGGGCCTGCTGGCAGGTGCCCCACAGTGCTGGGGGGTGGGGGTGGTGGGAGACATGGGTGGGGGCCTGGTGGAGGGTGCCCCTGCACTGCTGGGGGGTGGGGGTGGTGGGAGACATGGGTGGGGGCCTGGTGGAGGCTGCCCCTGGGGGGTAGGGGTGGTGGGAGACATGAGTTGGACATGGGTGGGGGCCTGCTGGCAGGTGCCCCACAGTGCTGGGGGGTGGGGGTGGTGGGAGACATGGGTGGGGGCCTGGTGGAGGGTGCCCCTGCACTGCTGGGGGTTGGGGGTGGTGGGTGACATGGGTGGGGGCCTGGTGGAGGCTGCCCCTGGTGGCTGGGGGGTGGGGGTGGTGGGAGACATGAGTTGGACATGGGTGGGGGCCTGCTGGCAGGTGCCCCACAGTGCTGGGGGGTGGGAGACATGGGTGGGGGCCTGGTGGAGGGTGACCCGCACTGCTGGGGGGTGGGGGTGGTGGGAGACATGAGTTGGACATGGGTGGGGGCCTGCTGGCAGGTGCCCCACAGTGCTGGGGGGTGGGGGGGGTGGGAGACATGGGTGGGGGCCTGGTGGAGGGTGCCCCTGCACTGCTGGGGGGTGGGGGTGGTGGGAGACATGGGTGGGGGCCTGGTGGAGGCTGCCCCTGGTGGCTGGGGGGTGGGGCTGGTGGGAGACATGAGTTGGACATGGGTGGGGGCCTGCTAGCAGGTGCCCCACAGTGCTGGGGGCCTGCTGGCAGGTGCCCCACAGTGCTGGGGGGTGGGGGGGTGGGAGACATAGGTGGGGGCCTGGTGGAGGGTGCCCCTGGTGGCTGGGGGTGCAGGGGGACATGCGTTGGTGGGCAGTAGTGCAAGTTGACATTTGGGTTGGCTGGGGGGCATGGCCATGGTGGATGGGGTGCCTGCAGGACATGTGCAGGGTAGGCCCCTGTGGTGTGAGCCACCTGAAGGGGCCGTGGAGGGTGTAGAGGGAACACCTGGGAGGACCCACACGTGCAATTCACGTGTGGTGCTCCCCGCGCACCCCTGTAATACACGTACCCTGATGAGATCGCGTGTGGAACTTCCCGCGCACCCCTGTAATACACGTACCCTGATGGAATTGCGTGTGGAACTTCCCGCGCACCCCTGGAATACACGTACCCTGCTGATGTTGCGTGTGATACTTCCCCCGCACCCTGAAATACACGTACCCTGATGAGATCGCGTGTGTAACTTACCGCGAACCCCCGAAATACACGTACCCTGATGAGATTGCGTGTGTAACTTCCCGCGCACCCCCGAAATACACGTACCCCGCTCAATTGCGTGTGTAACTTCCCGCGCACCCCCGAAATACACGTACCCCGCTCAATCGCGTGTGTAACTTCCCACGCGCCCCCGAAATACACGTACCTCGCTCAATCGCGTGTGTAACTTCCCGCGCGCCCCCGAAATAAACGTACCCCGCTCTATCGCGTGTGTAACTTCCCGCGCGCCCCCGAAATACACGTACCCCGCTCAATCGCGTGTGTAACTTCCCGCGCGTCCCCGAAATACACGTACCCCGCTCAATCGCGTGTGTAACTTCCAGCGCACCCCCGAAATACACGTACCCCGCTCAATCGCGTGTGTAACTTCCCGCGCACCCCTGAAATACACGTACCCCGCTCAATCGCGTGTGTAACTTCCCGCGCACCCCCGAAATACACGTGCCCCGCTTAATCGCGTGTGTAACTTCCCGCGCACCCCCGAAATACACGTGCCCCGCTCAATCGCGTGTGTAACTTCCCGCGCACCCCCGAAATACACGTGCCCCGCTCAATCGCGTGTGTAATTTCCCGCGCACCCCCGAAATACACGTGCCCCGCTCAATCGCGTGTGTAACTTCCCGCGCACCCCCAAAATACACGTGCCCCACTCAATCGCGTGTGTAACTTCCCGCGCACCCCCGAAATACACGTGCCCCGCTCAATCACGTGTGTAACTTCCCGCGCACCCCCGAAATACACGTGCCCCGCTCAATCACGTGTGTAACTTCCCGTGCACCCCCGAAATACACGTGCCCCGCTCGCACAGGCCCAATTGCTGTATGTTGCCACTTTTGTAATGCGCAGGGACTCTACCGCCTGCCTTCGTGTGGCGGACGTGTTTCAGCTTGTGCGTGTCTTTGGCTGTGCGTGGCTTTTCCCTATTCGATTCCATGAATACGTGTGGTTCGAGTGCGTGTGGGCGTTCTGTCTGCTTCCCTGCAGTACATCCCCAGTTACGCCCTTATTTTCGCACGTTGTTCCCCATTCCGCGCGTTACGCCCGTGTCCCGCCCATTTTCTGGTGTATGCGCCGAGGTTGTGCGCTTTCACTGTGCGCGTCGCGCACGCCTTTCGGGATGTTGCAGTGACTTGTGCGCCATGCACGGGTTTGGCGCACATCCCGAGGTAAACACGCATAGGGACTTCCATGAATCGCACGTTTGTTCCATGAATCGGCCCCTAGGGGTTCACATTGATTCCACCCTATCAATGGACAAGCATGTAAATGCAATTGCCTCAGCCCCAGCCCTAAGAACAAAGTTTATCAATGCCATAAAACCCTACCTATGCAAAAGCGGAAAGATGCAGGAAAACTCTATCCTCTGGACCAGAGTATTATCGTAAAACGAGAAACTGAAGAGATATCCAGAGAGCAAAACACTATTACTTACAAAAGTATCAAATTATTTTATTTATCATGATACAAAAATTTGAACAAGTCAATTAATGGCATTCTACTTTGTAGAGCATCAATAAATCACGTAACACACCAGCATAGATGAACAAATAACTGTGACTAAAATACATCCATCTCAACAAACATTCATAGTGCAGCATCCAAACCATACATCATACATAGTGACATTCAACCAACCAACAATGGCTAAAAAGATAACTAAATTAATTAACATTATTTGCCAATTGGGAGTGGGACAAACATTCATCACATCCCATTTGATTATTTTAATGTTTACAAATATATTAAACAAACAGCAATAGAATTCATTAAAAACAATCTATCACAAGGGCGGATCTGTGAGGAGAAGTGTTATGTAGATCACATCCCTAAAAGAATGAACTCAACCGGTTTCGACGTAGAGTGTGTAGTAAACAACGTCTTCATCAGGAGATACAAAGCGAGAAGCTGCAGAAAAAGAACATTACTACATAAATATGCGGCAGTGTCCCATCACATGAACTAAACTCAACAATAGATTGTATATAGCCACCATGTGCCACCTGTTACGAACCAATAAAACTAGACATTTGTGCTGGGGAAGTATATCTAAATGAGAACAACCCCAGAAGCAGGGTTTTATTTAGACAAGCCAGAGGCGAGGCACCGACCCTGAGAGTGTAAAAAATAATTAAAATTAATAAGGTGCACCATAGGGGCCACAAAGGTCGAAATAGCCCAGGCAGGAAAACACTAGACACCCCCACATGCGGCATAAAATTATCATGGCTAAATAGATGCAATATGCTAGACTAAACAAACCTTATATAAGTAGCCATTAATATGCAAAATGCCAAAGATGGATCGTATGCTGGAATCGTATCGCCAATGGAGTTGTGACTAGTGGAAAATAAGAAGTTGATTGAAGCACACATAAGGTAAAAAAGTGACTACAACAACCAAAGGAATCAAATGCGAGCGGTCAATTGTTACCTGTAGTTAACATGACACTGCTCTCAGTAGCCCCCTTCAAAGATTATGGTACGATGGCTTTCTGCAGGGTGATGCAACGAAGCAAATCGTGTCAGCAGATGTGCGCCTAGTGTACTATCAAACAAAAAATAATACTAGCCTAAACCGCATATGACAAAATCAAACTAAAGATATCCCAATAGAGTCATATACAGTTAAAAAAGTTTAAAAAGTGGCTACTAATTGAAAAATTAGCTGGCTGCTGGCAGAAGTCTGACAGACGAACTGTATACACAGGCATAAGTACGTAAATGAGAAGTGTCTATGATACTGCAGGCTAAGTAAAGCACGAATCTTCATATACAAATGCAGCCGAACTTGTATATTCATATAGACGACAAAACTTTGTCTCAGAACAAGGATTGTACAATACTAAAGCGGCAGTGTGAAGAGCGGCAGATCATGTTCGTACATACTTGAAGTTAACACCCAGATTGGCGTGGGCGGCTGGAGTTACTGAGCACAGCCTAGCCGTAAATCTCAATGACCATGCTACATCGGCCGTGTGCAAGCAGCCGACTGAAGCCGTCGCTGCTGTGGACCTAAGTCACGTGGAAGATCACGTATCCTCAGTGGGAACGTGTTGCGTGTGCGTAACGAACCCAAAACACGCCCAATTTAAAAACTCTATACAAGAAGGAGCAGTGTGACTCATAGAGGTGACATGGAACTAGAATGGAAACTATGTACACCATACAATATCTGTACAAAGAAATTATCTATCTGCTATTGAACTCCCATGTTTCCATGGAGTTCAGGCCTTTGTGGAGGGTGCCTAAATTAAAAATCCACATTTGTTCTTTGTAGGCCAATTTGTTGGCAGTATGCACATGGCCACTTGCTGTGATTTTTTCGATGCAAAACCATCTTAGTGAATCTGCATCATGCCCCATCTCGAAAAAATGGGAAACCAGGGGGGCAGTAAAACAACGCATCCTGATCTTGGAACGATGTTCATTGATGCGCACATGTACCTCCCTGGAAGTCTTGCCTATATAGAACAGATTACATGGGCACTGAATGGCATATACAACATTCTTGCTTTTACAAGTGGTGAATGTATGCAAGTCCCATCTTCTGCCAGCATTCTCAAAGTGTGTAATTTTTTGGGAAAATCTGCAGGCCATACAAGAGGTACAAGGGTAATGACCTACCACAGGTTGAAGGTTAACATCCCTAACCACGTTACCTTGTAATGGTAACCTGTTGGCTCTCGTGAGTTTCTGCGCCAGGCTCTTGCCCTTTTTAAAGGCAAAAAGAGGTTTATGCAAGTTAATCTCAGCAGAATTCAGAATTCTCCAATTTTTAAGGATGATACCCTTAATAGACTCACTGAATTTGCAGAATGTAGAAACACAGACAATTTGTTCTCTCTCTTTGTTTTTGGGGCGTACACTAAGTAGGGCATCCCGGTTGGTATACCGGGCTCTTTTTCTGGAATGCTTGATCAATTTTTTGGGGTAACCCCGAAGTAACAATCTGGCTTGTAGTACATCTGCATGTTTGTCAAAATTGGAAATATTAGTGCAATTACGTCGTAACCGTAAAAACATACCATACGGTAAATTCCGTAGTAGGCTTTTTGGGTGTTGGCTCTTGAATTGCAAAGTTGTATTGCGTTCTGTAGGTTTTCTATATAATTCTGTTTGTAAGCATCCTTCATCCACAAAAATGGATAAATCAAGGAACGCAATCCTAGAGGTGGAAAATTCAAAAGTGAATTTAAGATTGGGATCTACCTGATTCAGCCAAACCATAAATGTATTCAATGTAGCAGAGTCGCCCTCCCACAGCATTAAGATGTCGTCTATGTAGCGACGATACAACTTAATATGTTTGACAAAGGGGTTGGTGACGCTAAGCACATGATTTTCTTCAAACAAAGACATGAAAATGATGGCCAAGTTAGGAGCAAAAGTGCAGCCCATCGTCGTACCCTTAGTTTGCAAAAAGTAGGCATCCTTAAACTTAAAAAAACTATTGGACAGCACTAGTTCAACACAATTAATAAGGAATTCAGTAGGTACAGCATGAGGTAAAGGCCGTCTGTCTAGCATAATGCGTAGACTGGAGGCTTTGTCTTGAGGGATGTTAGTATAAAGCGCCTCAATATCCAAAGAGACCAAAATTTGTGTGGAGGAATCAAAAGGGCGTGCTTCAACCAGATTTATAACATCCCTAGAGTCCAAAAGAAACGTGGGAGTGGCCATAGCAAGTGGTTTAATAAAGGTGTCTATATATTTGGACAGAGGCTCTAAAATGGAACTGCAGCCAGAAACAATGGGACGACCGGGAGGTTTCAGAGTGTTTCAGAGTGTCCTTGTGTACTCTTCACTGACAAAGAGAATATTTGTGAAAATAATACTTCGGGCTTGGCCAAACCTTCATCTTTCACACCTAATTCAGCCGATCTCCCACCTGAAGTTCTCATTTTTGAAACCATTGTGCTTAAGGAGTTAGACAAATGCTTGACACGTCCCAGAAGCAATTTAAGACCTAATCTAGAACTTGCAGAATTTCATGCAATTGACTCTCTAGCTCAGGATCCCACTATAGTGATTAAAGCCGCCGACAAAGGCGGGGGGATAGTGGTCTGGGACGCAGAATTGTACGATCAAGAAGTATACAGACTTCTTAGCATACCAGGCCACTATCAAAAAATCACTGGTGACCCTTCTACATCTATAAAAAAGAAGATTCTTACGTTGAGTGAAAGTGGTCTTCATGAAGGATTCTTGTCCTCTAAGGAGTGTGAGTTCATTAATTCGTCTGAAGAGAGAATTCCGCTCTTTTACATTATTCCTAAAGTACACAAGGACACTCTGAAACCTCCCGGTCGTCCCATTGTTTCTGGCTGCAGTTCCATTTTAGAGCCTCTGTCCAAATATATAGACACCTTTATTAAACCACTTGCTATGGCCACTCCCACGTTTCTTTTAGACTCTAGGGATGTTATAAATCTGGTTGAAGCACGCCCTTTTGATTCCTCCACACAAATTTTGGTCTCTTTGGATATTGAGGCGCTTTATACTAACATCCCTCAAGACAAAGCTGCCTCCAGTCTATGCATTATGCTAGACAGACGGCCTTTACCTCATGCTGTCCCTACTGAATTCCTTATTAATTGTGTTGAACTAGTGCTGTCCAATAGTTTTTTTAAGTTTAAGGATGCCTACTTTTTGCAAACTAAGGGTACGGCGATGGGCTGCACTTTTGCTCCTAACTTGGCCATCATTTTCATGTCTTTGTTTGAAGAAAATCATGTGCTTAGCGTCACCAACCCCTTTGTCAAACATATTAAGTTGTATTGTCGCTACATAGACGACATCTTAATGCAGTGGGAGGGCGACTCTGCTACATTGAATACATTTATGGTTTGGCTGAATCAGGTAGATCCCAATCTTAAATTCACTTTTGAATTTTCCACCTCTAGGATTGCGTTCCTTGATTTATCCATTTTTGTGGATGAAGGATGCTTACAAACAGAATTATATAGAAAACCTACAGAACGCAATACAACTTTGCAATTCAAGAGCCAACACCCAAAAAGCCTACTACGGAATTTACCGTATGGTATGTTTTTACGGTTACGATGTAATTGCACTAATATTTCCAATTTTGACAAACATGCAGATGTACTACAAGCCAGATTGTTACTTCGGGGTTACCCCAAAAAATTGATCAAACATTCCAGAAAAAGAGCACGGTATACCAACCGGGATGCCCTACTTAGTGTACACCCCAAAAACAAAGAGAGAGAACAAATTGTCTGTGTTTCTACATTCTGCAAATTCAGTGAGTCTATTAAGGGTATCATCCTTAAAAATTGGAGAATTCTGAATTCTGCTGAGATTAACTTGCATAAACCTCTTTTTGCCTTTAAAAAGGGCAAGAGCCTGGCGCAGAAACTCCCGAGAGCCAACAGGTTACCATTACAAGGTAACGTGGTTAGGGATGTTAACCTTCAACCTGTGGTAGGTCATTACCCTTGTACCTCTTGTATGGCCTGCAGATTTTCCCAAAAATTACACACTTTGAGAATGCTGGCAGAAGATGGGACTTGCGTACATTCACCACTTGTAAAAGCAAGAATGTTGTATATGCCATTCAGTGCCCATGTAATCTGTTCTATATAGGCAAGAGTTCCAGGGAGGTACATGTGCGCATCAATGAACATCGTTCCAAGATCAGGATGCGTTGTTTTACTGCCCCCCTGGTTTCCCATTTTTTCGAGATGGGGCATGATGCAGATTCACTAAGATGGTTTTGCATCGAAAAAATCACAGCAAGTGGCCATGTGCATACTGCCAACAAATTGGCCTACAAAGAACAAATGTGGATTTTTAATTTAGGCACCCTCCACAAAGGCCTGAACTCCATGGAAACATGGGAGTTCAATAGCAGATAGATAATTTCTTTGTACAGATATTGTATGGTGTACATAGTTTCGATTCTAGTTCCATGTCACCTCTATGAGTCACACTGCTCCTTCTTGTATAGAGTTTTTAAATTGGGCGTGTTTTGGGTTCGTTACGCACACGCAACACGTTCCCACTGAGGATACGTGATCTTCCACGTGACTTACGTCCACAGCAGCGACGGCTTCAGTCGGCTGCTTGCACACGGCCGATGTAGCATGGTCATTGAGATTTACGGCTAGGCTGTGCTCAGTAACTCCAGCCGCCCACGCCAATCTGGGTGTTAACTTCAAGTATGTACGAACATGATCTGCCGCTCTTCACACTGCCACTTTAGTATTGTACAATCCTTGTTCTGAGACGAAGTTTTGTCGTCTATATGAATATACAAGTTCGGCTGCATTTGTATATGAAGATTCGTGCTTTACTTAGCCTGCAGTATCATAGACACTTCTCATTTACGTACTTATGCCTGTGTATACAGTTCGTCTGTCAGACTTCTGCCAGCAGCCAGCTAATTTTTCAATTAGTAGCCACTTTTTAAACTTTTTTAACTGTATATGACTCTATTTGGATATCTTTAGTTTGATTTTGTCATATGCGGTTTAGGCTAATATTATTTTTTGTTTGATTGTACACTAGGCGCACATCTGCTGACACGATTTGCTTCGTTGCATCACCCTGCAGAAAGCCATTGTACCATAATCTTTGAAGGGGGCTACTGAGAGCAGTGTCATGTTAACTACAGGTAACAATTGACCGCTCGCATTTGATTCCTTTGGTTGTTGTAGTCACTTTTTTACCTTATGTGTGCTTCAATCAACTTCTTATTTTCCACTAGTCACAACTCCATTGGCGATACGATTCCAGCATACGATCCATCTTTGGCATTTTGCATATTAATGGCTACTTATATAAGGTTTGTTTAGTCTAGCATATTGCATCGATTTAGCCATGATAATTTTATGCCGCATGTGGGGGTGTCTAGTGTTTTCCTGCCTGGGCTATTTCGACCTTTGTGGCCCCTATGGTGCACCTTATTAATTTTAATTATTTTTTACACTCTCAGGGTCGGTGCCTCGCCTCTGGCTTTTCTAAATAAAACCCTGCTTCTGGGGTTGTTCTCATTTAGATATACTTCCCCAGCACAAATGTCTAGTTTTATTGGTTCGTAACAGGTGGCACATGGTGGCTATATACAATCTATTGTTGAGTTTAGTTCATGTGATGGGACACTGCCGCATATTTATGTAGTAATGTTCTTTTTCTGCAGCTTCTCGCTTTGTATCTCCTGATGAAGACGTTGTTTACTACACACTCTACGTCGAAACCGGTTGAGTTCATTCTTTTAGGGATGTGATCTACATAACACTTCTCCTCACAGATCCGCCCTTGTGATAGATTGTTTTTAATGAATTCTATTGCTGTTTGTTTAATATATTTGTAAACATTAAAATAATCAAATGGGATGTGATGAATGTTTGTCCCACTCCCAATTGGCAAATAATGTTAATTAATTTAGTTATCTTTTTAGCCATTGTTGGTTGGTTGAATGTCACTATGTATGATGTATGGTTTGGATGCTGCACTATGAATGTTTGTTGAGATGGATGTATTTTAGTCACAGTTATTTGTTCATCTATGCTGGTGTGTTACGTGATTTATTGATGCTCTACAAAGTAGAATGCCATTAATTGACTTGTTCAAATTTTTGTATCATGATAAATAAAATAATTTGATACTTTTGTAAGTAATAGTGTTTTGCTCTCTGGATATCTCTTCAGTTTCTCATAAAACCCTACCTAACCAAATCAAACTGCCTCTCAATTGCTAGAGCTACGATAGGGGCCAAGTTAGACTATTGCAACACTCGTCTAGCAGGCACCTTAAAAAACATAATCAGACTTCAAGTCACCCAAAACAATGCGCTAAGAGCTGCACTAAGGATCCCGAAAAGAGGCCTCATCACCCAAGCCAGACAGGCAGCCTACTGGCTCCCAGTCAAAGACCAAATCACCTTTAAACTACCTGTCCCAAACCTTATCAAGGTCCACATCCTCCCGGCCTATTAGAACACACTACACCAATCAAATCAACATCCTGCACATCAACAGGGCCAAAGCAGGGGGGTTAGGATTCCTGTTCTTAGCCTCTAAACTCTGGAACACTCAGAGCTGAGACATCCCTCACAGCCTTCCAGAAACACCTGAAAACTACCCTCTTCAATTAACTCCTTCCCTTTGCCCCTGCCATCTACCCCCATACACCTCCACACATCTTCTCGCATTGCACTATGTATATCGCATAAAATGTATGGTGTTAGGTATGTACCATTTCTTTCTTTTCTACCTGTCTGCAACTAAGTTCTGCTCCAATCTCTGTAACTAAGTGTTATAAATCTCTGTAACAAGCACCGCGATGCCCAAGGGCTGCTGTGCGCTCAACAAATATGAATAAATAAATAAATAAAGGACACTGATCAGGCCGCTGACGACACCAGCAGGACCTAGGCCACTGGACACTAACAGCCCACTCTACAAGGCCATAGACATTAAGAGACATTAGGAGCCAGTCTGGGCTTGAACATCAGGGAGGAAACTGGTGGTGTTGCACACCAAACAAAGAAGACTGACGCCCCGGCGACAGACGGCAGGATGGAGAGCCCATCATCATTTACACCCAGGTGAGCTGAGCACCCATTGGTAAGACACCAAGGGGAACCAGAAGGAGGCCAGGGAGGGGTCTGGGAGGCTACACAGAGGCTCTTTAGGTAATACCTGTCTTCTCTCAGTAGGTGCAGCCCTAACAGCCCACGATAAGGTGCCCCAGCAGTATCAGCCGTTGCAAGGGTCCAGACGCTCCCCCAGAGACAAGGTAAGCGTTAAACCTACTCCTGCTCTTGCTAACCTTCACCTTTCTATCTCCAACACCCTTGACATCCTTGCCCCTGCCATCAGGATCCGCTGAAGCCTGCCTCCAAATCCAATAGTTGGTATAATTCTTACCTAGCCTCGCTGAAAAGCAAGTTTAGAGTTGCAGAACTGACAAACTGGCTTGTCGCCTGCTCCAACGGCATTACAGAGTCCCCATTCGGTCCAAGAAGCGAGCCCATATCCAAGCCTGCATCTCAGGGGCCACTAACAACATGGCTGAACTTTTCAAAATCTGTAAGGAACTTGCCAATCGTACTCTAGTTTCTACTTCTCCTCTCCCTTCCCAGGCCCTCTGCATGGCCTTGGCCTACCACTTCTCAACAAAAACTCTGGAAATCCTGTCCTCGCTCACCACTTCATTCCCACCTACTCTCAGGCCTCCCTTGTCCTCTCTCTCTCTCCCTGCCTCCTATTCTCCTCCTTCTCACCCATAGCACGTGATGAGGTCACCAAGATGGTTTGCTGTATGATAGTCTCCTCCAAACAGGTGCTTCCATGCTACTCTAGAACTATCAAGGACAATATTGCTGCCCTCACTCCCTCTTCGGCTGAGTTCTGCAACCACTCTTTTACTACTGGCTCCCTCCCATAACCTCTCAAGCACTCACTTTCAAAAAAGCTGTCTACGGTCCCTTCCTGTTTGGCTAAATACTGCCCTATCTCCACTACCCCCTTCTTGGACAAACTATTGGAGAAGTTGGCCATCTCCCAACTAACACACCACAGTGAAACTGTTGGCTGTCTCCATGACCACCAGTCTGGCTTCAGAGCAGCCAGAGGCACGGAAACTGCTCTCCTGAACACATGTCATGACTTGCTCTCTAATCTCGACTCCTGTTCTCCTTCTGTTCTCATCCTCCTGGATCTGTCCCCAGCTTTGGACACTGTCATTCATTCCCCCCTCCTAAATCGGCTCTGGCTTTCAAGGACCGGCACTGGCTTGGTTGACCTGTTTGAATTTGAATCGGTCCTCCCAGGTTGAAATGGGCCCTTTTCTCTCCTCTGCCTCACTCTTTACCTGCAGCGTCTCTCAGGGCTCTATCCTCTCGCTGTGGCTCATCAACATTTAGCTTGCCCCTCTTACCCACTTGATCTCCACCTTATCTCCTCATTTCCAGTGTTATGCCGATGACACACAGCTCTCCTTTAAGCTTCCCTCCTCTACCTTCCCTCCTTCCTCTCTCATTCCTGATTGTCTGACTGCTATTCAGGCATGGTGCACTGCTAATGATCTCTGTTTTAACACCAGTAAGACCAAGATCCTACTCATTGGAACTCCTGCCCCTTCCTTCCCCCCTAATCTCTGGCTGCCCTCCTTGGGCCCCCTTCCTTCACCCCCTTGTGAGGCAAAAAACCTGGGAGTCATCTTCGACTCCTCTCTTTGCTTCTCACCTCATATAGCAGGCCTTGCCAAGAACGTCCACTTTCAACTCTACCTCCTCAGAGGTATTTTCCCTTTCCTCACCTTTCCCCAGAAACTCAATGTCTCCAGGGCTCTGGTTCTCTCCAGGCTGGACTATTGCAACAGCCTCTTCTTTAATCTCCCTCTTTACTCCTTCTGCCCTCTCCAACTAATCCAGAATAGGACTGCAAGACTTTTGTCTTGGCCTCAAGCCCAGCGACTACATCTCTCCGACCCTATTCACTGGCTCCCTGTGGCTGTCAGGATCAAAATCAAGACACTCTGCATCATCCACAAAGTTTTCTGGTGCCTGGGACCATGCTATATCCAACTTTCCCTCCCTAAATACCACCTTGCTAGAACCCTTCGGTCCTCTAGCTCTAACTCTCTGCAAGTCAAACGTTTCACCAAACAGAGAGTAGGGAGTAGATCTCTTTCCCCAGAAGGTGCCTCCCTCTGGAATGACCTCCCTGACCCTCTCAGACTTGAGCTGGATCTCCTTAAGTTCTGGAAACTCCTCAAGACATTCCTCTTCTCCTCCTCTTTCCCACTCCCTCTCCCCTGCTAGCACCCCCTGGTTCTACGACTGGCTGCCTGGTCCCTTCTGAGTCCTACAGGGGCCAGGCCCTCCTCCTACCAGTCTACCGCAGTACCACATTACCAGCACTTGCCTTCAGGCACCGTTCCCTGACCAGCCTACTGAGAGGGGTCCAAAACTGTTTCTCGCATTTTTACCCTTCGCATTTACACTCCAGAGGCTCTCCTAGTACTTAACCTGCCTCAACCCTGGGGCATCCCCCTTGCACTTTGTTTTACTGCACTTGCACGACCCGAATGTCACAAGGCCTATTAGGAATGTTTCTTGTTGTTTATCCTCGCCTTTTCCACCTCCCCTTTTGTCTTGTGGCACCTGGAAACACTTTCTGCTGTAGAGACACCATACAAATACCCAATAAATAAATAAATAAATAAACACAAATCCTACCCCTTCACATCTTCACTCCAATTTTCGAAAGAACATCTTTCTCCACACATATCCCAGCCTGCCCACCTTCTCCGCTACCACTTTTCTCTCGTAATCTTCCTATCCTATCCTGTCAATTGTAACTTCTGTTTCCCCTTCCATCATTTGAGCCTTTCAATGTTGTAAGGTGCTCTGAACCAACTGAGTAGAGGCAGTGCTGAATAATAATTCAAATACAATAATAAAATCTGGACACACCCCTTGATGAAGAGAAGACCCTTTAAGCTCACTGGGGCAGGTGTCCCAAAGATATCAGGAATCCATAATAATTGCAAAGCTTAAGCGAGAAGAGTGATAGTATGCTATGCATGCAGGTTTCCGCAATATGTATAGAGAAGAAGATCACCAGAATGAAGAAGCCTATGATTGTGAGAGGGGGATCAGGGACTCAAGGACAAAATACATAGATATGGTAATGGTCAAATTGCCAAACTCACTTCAAAAGAGGAATCAAGGTTCAGCTAACCCGTAAGAGTGAAAACGGTGACCAAGAGTATTCTCTCGCACCAGATGGGCACTGGTGGGGTTTGGGGAGAGTGGTTTAAGACTAGGAGAATATCGCATAAACGGAGCATGTGCCAGTTTTTCTGCTGTTTGAAGGGAGAAATGCTCCATATAAATTTCAGTGTTTGTAATAACTTTATTATTAAATACGTTAATAGTTGATTTTATAGTTGCACTTGTTTTATTGTAATATATGTTAACTGTATGTCAAGGATTTGAAAGGAGGAAAATATGTTACTTGTTCATTCCATGGATGCAATGGGTTGACTGTAAGATAGCATTTGCATTGTTTGACACAAGGGTTGCTTAGCTTCAGCTGCAGGGTTCTGGAAATATAGGCTGGACCAAGTGGGATAACAGTGACAGCATCAGGTGGGGAGGGGGCACCTCTTACAGATACAGGAAATAGAAAAATATCAAACATAGTGTTGCAATACATCAGGTGAAAGCCAACACATCACCCACGCACTTGGATGGAAATGAACAACCACTATAAAAATACTGCAGAAGAAACTCATAGCCATGGCTGCGCTCTGGTGCACACTGCGATAGTTATTAAATATATTGAATGTGCGGTCTCAACAGTTGCAAGACTTTTCCAAACAAAAAGTAATTTACGATAAAAGATTTGAGGTGGTAACATTGAATGATATGATATGATAGGTTATTTATAACGCGCTTAATACCCAGAGGTTTCTAAGCGCGGACCCAGGGATCGAACCTGTGTTGCTCGTGTCGTCTTGCTTCCAAAGCAAGCACGTTGCCCCTGAGCTATCCTCCAGAGAAGTCAAGAAACAGGCAGACATCAATGGCCAATGCATTTCGGATCACACAGGATCCTTCTTCAGGGTGGTGCCTGTCCAATATAAAAGAATAACAAGAATGATTGTCAGAGTGAAAGAAGCAGAGGGTTGTGAACCGCAGTAAAGCTAATAGATGAATAAAATACTGTCATACCTGTCTTGTCTTGTAAGGTGAGTAAGGAAACTTCACTCAAAAAGCACCAATTCTGGTAAAAAGATAAGCTCAAAACATCACAAAACTATAAAAAGATCTAGAAAAGGATTTGTCAAAAATAGTAATGTGCAACATACATTGCAATGCATAAGATAGAGGATCAGAGTGGTCATGCAAGGAAGAATGTAGCAGCACCAAGTTGTAAAAAGCATCTCTGCAAAATATCAAAGTGCAGGATGGTTCAGATAAAAGATTGAAAAAGAGAAAAAATAAATTAGGTATAAGATGGCAATTTAAAGCAAACTTTCTACTCACCTTGAGAGATGACAACAATGGCGGCAATGTAAGGATTGCTGGGGCAAAGCACTAGAAAAAAGCCCTCTGGTAACTTATTAGAATCACTGTTCCGTTTGTGCGACCAAAATTATGGCAAAGCGTCATTGGGACACAGCGCATGGAGCGCAAGTGGTAACTGAGGGTGTCATCACGTAGCAAATGTCATGGCTAAAATGATGCCCGGACTCAACCATTCATCATATGATATTGCAACAATATTAAAAAACAAGGAAACCAAGATAGAAGTCTGGACCAAACAAAAAATATAAATAACAAAAAAATAGCTCAAAAAGAAAAAAGATGGAATGGAATAATTAAATAAATAAAGGAAAAAAGGAAAAATAATGAATTGTGAAAGATAACGCTAACATGAAACCAAAGAGAAAAAGAAAAATAAGAATGAAAATCAAAAATATTTAAAATAAAAAGTCTGCAAAGACACAAAAGCAAAAAGAGGACATGAACTGTGAAATAGAAATGTCATAAGAATAAAATGATAATGAAGATCAGAATACTGAATTAAAGACCTAAGGAGACTACAAAAAAACAAAACAATAAACAGAGTACACAGGATAACCAGCAATACAATGAAAATTAGGAAATATCATAATACTGTAAGCTGAAATATCCAGAGTAACCATAGTATTAAGTGTAGTTCATAAAATATAAAATACATTCCAGAACACACATTAATTGTTTTTCTTTGGTGTGTAATATCAGCGTTAACCAGAAAAACATGTAAATTGCTGCTATGTTTGTGTGCACAATAGGGGGAGTAGTAAATACATTATTAGTTGTTGGATCATCTGGAATATATCCCAATGTTTCAAGATACTTTTCTTGAATGTATAACTCTGAATGGAAATCTTGGAGATGTACACTACAGATAGCTGTTCTCTATAACATTTTCAAGTATCTGGGATTATCTGACAAATCCTACTTCCTTTTGCATGGGTGGTTTGTTGCCTTGCACCTGCACTATTGCAACACTAGCTTAGATTTTTTCTATTTTCTGTATCTGAAATTGGTGTCCACTCCTCTACTGGTTCTTGTCTAGTTTTAGCATAGTGAGTTGAAGCACAGCAAAATATGTCAATCAAGGAAATTGAAAAAATAACAGACAAACAGCTGAGATGTTGGGATTTTCAGCCCAGGAGGCAGACGCCATATTACATTTTATTAAGAAAACAGGTCATGCGGCCACTAGTGGTGGCTCTGATAGAAAGATTAGACAGCTGGAATATTTGACCTGTAAAGAGATAACCTAAACACAATTTACTTGATGTATAAGCGACTTACAAATGCAGAATAAAATAAAAATAAATAAAAGTAGGTACTACAAAGCACATAGAATCCTGAAAAGCTGACATATACTTTTTGCAATGAAAATAAAGAATTTGTTTGTAGGCGGGAACAAATAATGAATACATGTTCTTTAGATCTCACTTTGCTTACCATTCATGAATTGGCTACATACGTTGGTAATTTAGAGAAAGATTAAAGAAAATAGTCACATTAACTAGTGAGAGTGAGTTAAAGGAAACTTTAAAGGAGATTAACTCTAAACCTGAATCATATTGTTCAGAGCTCCAGACCAAGAAACCTATGAAATTCAAAAGGACTCATTCGACTGCCTCAACAATGAGGTGTACACAGGGATGGACAAACATAAAATCAACGCCAATAACACAAAGAGTAGCAGTTCCTCTGATATTGGCAGTTCTGACTCTGATAGTACTGCACCAGTACCATAACAAACATTGCACACAGATCAAGAGGAGGGTAAAGTCATTGTACAAGAGGTTCTGACAACACCAACCATACATTTAGTCGCAAATACCGAAACTTCTTTTTTAAAGAAAGACACCAACGAATGAGAACAAGGAGGAGCAGACGCAGGAGCACACATTCCAGGTTTAGAGCCTGTTCCAAAACAGAAAGATTTAGCTATCAACCGATCAAATACGACACTCAGTAAGAAAGGGCTCCAAACATGACAGAACAGGCTTAATTTCATAAATGTTTGACATTGAGATAGATCTCTTCAAGTTTTGTACTCAAACTTAAACTCAAGGTGTTGTTTCCAGAATGTGTGTGGTGGTCTCCCAGGCTAAAGAGAAATTCATTGAGTTTAAACCCTGCAGTACTTTCCTACCATTAGCCTTTGTACCCACTGTTTACATTTTTCAAGAGACTGCATCACGAGATCTCAACAAATTGTCAGTTAGAAAACTGAAATACCACAATCTAAATAGATCAGAAATGTCTCATCAAATTCTTATATAGTGACAGCAGCCTTACCATTTGTCCAGCTGATAAAGGGGGCACATTGTCATACTTGATACCTCTGACTATGATGCTGAAGTCAACTGGGTATCAGGGATACTTATGCTATACTTAATAGTATTGCATATGTTTAATTAACTATTGCGGTGTGCACAAGAGTGCAGCCATTGCTGTGGATTTCTTCTGCAGTATTTTGCTAGTGCATATTATGGTGCCAGCATATCATTACAGAGAAAGGAGGCTAAGAGAGGAGTCCCAGGTGTGTGCAGGAGAAGTACATTAGCAATTTATATAATGTTTTGACTCCCGCATGTCATTGTTGAGTGGAGAACATAACAGAAGGACGACGAAGAGCATGCAGACAGTCAGGGTGCAGGAGTGGCTGGTCTTGCGTGGTCTTTTGATGGTCCATGCAAGAACATGGAGGCCATGATGGTTCAGCTGTGTATAGGTAAGATCTTAACCCTAATGGCAGGGAATTTGCAGTCACTCAGGATTCTGTTGTGGATTAAAGTAGGTTGCTCCCACATGCAATTAAGGTAGTACAAGCATCAAAATGGATGCTATGGGTGGGTTGTGTGGGGATTCATATCTTAATCCTACTTGCAAAAAGAAGACAGACAAAATGCAGTAAATCACAGTCCTGGGATGGATTTAACAGGCCCTATCGTGCATACCCAGCCACAGGATTACACAAAATGGAGGCTTGAGTGGCATATGTTTTATGGGGCTTAACATTTTAAACCAACCTGCAGAAGGAATCAAAGCAAATTGAGTCAGTCATGGAATACAGGTCTCAAGTCGAGGGTACGCGTGGGTGGACAGAGTCCACCCCACATTGTTCAGAGGGTGGACTCAGTCCTCCCAACTAAAATGAGAAACATGGAATGTCTTCTTAGACATTATGAATTATAGCTGACCTCAGGGATCGAGCCGCGGTCGTGAGGGTTGCAGGCTGAACACTTCACTACTGCACTATATCGCCTGGACAAAAATAATAAACAACTAAAGTTGAAATGTCCCATTTCGGTACTGGAAGTTCCATGGAAAACAATTGTGGTGGTTCTGGGAGTTTAAAGCATGCACACCTTTTAAAGTTTTCAAAAACACTATTATTAGAAAATATCCTCTCTCGGTTTTGTGTGTGTGTTGATTATATGAAAGGCAAATGCCATACGTCCTGTGCAATGTGCGTGGTTATGCAAAGCCAATATAATGAATGTGCATATTTCACCTTGATATGCTATTTTCTGGCGACGTCACATCCCATCGTGTTTGTTGATGAGTCCCGCCTATTTAATTTTTAGGACTTGACCCATGGTCATGGTCCAGGTGCAGATTTAAAAAGGGCGTGCGTGCATGCATTTTTTGGGGCTCCAAGAAATATAATTGAGGCTAAAAGAGGAGAATTGTGTGGGGGTTCAAATCTTCACCCTACCTGCAGAAGGAAGCCAGAGAACATGCACTCGGCCTGGGTACAAACACGGATTTAAAAGGGCTGCTTGGACATTCTCTTTTGGGGGGTGCAATCATCAAAATAGAGGCGATGATGGGGGGGTTTGTGGGAGTCAAAATCCTAAACCTGCGTGCAGGAAGAAGACAGAGAAAATGAATCCAGTCAGATTTAAATGGGCTGCTTGCGCGTGAGAGTTTAGGGCAATTAAGCATGTAAACGAGGCCTCTGGGTGGGGCTGTGTGAGAGTTAACAATGTAAACCTATCTGCAGACGGAAGAGAGAATAAATGTAGTCAGTCAGGGCCCATGGGAGGATGTATAAGGGTTGCTCGTGTGCTTTTGAGGGTGGTCCAAGCATCAAAATAGAGGCTTTGGGGAGGTGGTATTGGGGTAAAAATCTAACTCTGCCTGAAAATCTTTGTGAATCAGGCGCTAAAAGGTATCTTTAATTTCTACGCTTTAACCACTTAGGGCCCGATTCATGGAATTTCTTGCACGGTTCAAAGTCACTTTGCACCGCTAAAAAGTGGTTTTGTGCTGCCAACACAAACCCTGATTCATGGAACTGTGCAAAGTGTATTTTTTCAGTGCAAAGTCAGTGCAAAGTTCATTTTGTACTATAAGTCACTTTGAACCGTGCAAAAAATTCCATGATTCGGACCCTTAGTGTTCGTCTCGGAGGACTATAGGGTAGTAGTGTGACACCCTATTGTTAGTTTACCACGCCATACTAAGAATAATGAGGACAGCACTTGGATCCAAGAATTCACCTCGGGCTACAGCTGAAGACATTAAAACATCCAAACACTCTGCAACGGTGGCTCAAGGCTCCTTTCTAGAAGGTTTTATTTTGCTACAGGATACAAAGAAGACACTCTAAGCTAGTGGTTCTTGAATAAATATTTGTGTAGCCAAAAGAATCTCTAAATATTATGGGAGTCCACTGTGAAAACGAGTTGCTATTTCAGTGAGATCCAAATTTAAAATCAAATGTTTAAACGATTATATAAAACGTTTTGGGGGATTGGATATACCGCCTCCCAGAATGTTCACCATTTGCATTCTATTGCCAAATGAGAATTGTTCAAATGGTGTGCTTCACGTGGTAACACTCAGAGCCACCACTTATCGTCTGCAGCTCGGAATCTAATAGCAGACTATAAAAGTGTATTTTGTGCAGCGAGCAGCAACATATAAATGAGACATGGAAAGCACTATCCTTTGAACATGTAAATGTACTAAGAAGTTGCTCTTAACAGTCTACATATGGACTGATTACGGATGTGGCCATAATGGTAAAACAATCAGGCCCAATTCTTATCTTGGTGCAGTGAGCGTGCTAAACCAAACACTTCTCTGTGCCGTTTTCCTGATGCCCGGGCAGCACGTCTATTCTGAAGTGGTCCTGGGCGTCAGCGCAGTGTGCACAGTGAACTGTCTTCAATCCGCCTGTTTTCTGTGGAAACAGTGGATTGCAGTCTCGGCAGCATTTTCGTTAAATCGCATAGTAATCACAATTTAACGAAAGTGCTGCCGAGAACACGAGAAGTGTTTTCAGTTGCCTTCTAATGTTCGTGAGTGCTGACATCATTAATTAATTTATGAATCGCCTCAAGGTCATGAAATGCCCATCTGACAACGAGCAGCTGACAAATGTTGCTGTTGTCTTGTCAAGGAGAAGCAAACTGCAGAGCGCACCGCATGAATTACATACTCCTCAGTTATAACTGGAATCCAGCCTGCCTTGGCTTTGTGTCACGCGTTCTTTCAGCACTCTCGCCATGCATTCTTGGACCTGCGTTCCTTTAATGTCTGCCCCCTTCCTCCATTCTGGTGTCACACCTCCACAACAGTGATACAGACCGGCACCATAGAGGTACCGTATATCTGCGACAATTTCAGCCTGTTGCTATTGTGGAGGAGTGCCACCAGAATAGCAATGCAAAGAAACATTTTCTGAAATTGACGGTTGCTAGGCTGGTTTCCAACCAATCCTTGCAACCTGCTAACAGGTTCCAAAAGTGGCGCTTTCTCGGCATCCTCGGGAAAATGTGCATACTTCAGAATAGGTGTTTATTACCGAAAATGTCGAAAAACCTTTGACATTTTCGGTAATTAACACCTCGTTGAGAATCAGCCCCTTAGTATCTGCAAATACGGGATGATTTACCTTACTATATGAGTCAATTGCGGCATCCAAAATTACTGGACGCAATGCATTAAAAAGAATGGATGCAGTAACCATGCCTTACCGTACCAGCACATTGCTGGATGTTGAGAGTGGCAAAATCAGACTCGGTATTTACCACATAATTCTGTCTACCATTACCATGAAAAAGCAGATGCAAATGAAGGGTTGGTGTAGCAGAATCAATAACAGGAGCACTCCCAAGATGAGGAGCCTACACCAGACTACTCCTAAAGCCAATAACAACATTCATCCCAGGGAGTATTGCCAACATACAAGGAGGAGACAGAAGCCCCCAATACCCAGGATAAGAATAACTTCAAGGGCACTAACAGAAACAAAAACCCCATGGACCTATCGACTGGACATGACAGCTATTGGTAATTTAGAATGACCTTGAGAGTCAAATTAGTATACAAACTGCCATGCCCTCTCTGCCGAAGTTAGTGGCCGTGCTCCATTGTCTTGCTACAGGCAGGTGTTAGCATACTTTTGGACTGGTGCATGGCATGAACCAGGCAACATTTTTAAGAATACTAACATATGTATGTTCTGCCCTACTATGCAATGCATCAGCAAACATTTAGTTATCAACAACCCAATAGGGCATAAATGCACTGAAAGGACACTTCAAAGCCACCAAGCATTTCATCATCTCTCGGCCCGACTCAATCGTACCATACTTCATCGAAAAATCCACCACCATCAACTATTTCTTCATCAACAAGATCAGCATCATACGCCAACACATAGACATTAATGCCACAATTGACAGTGCTCAACAGATCCCAACTCACAAGACCTCAATGACCTGGACATCTTTCAGACACTCACTATGGAAGATCTCACTCTCATCCTATCATCCCTGAGGCCACCTTTTACGTGGATGGCATTCTACCTACCTCTGTACTCCAGACCTTTCCGACTGAAGCACTCCTCCCTTACCGGACATTCATCAACTGCTCCCTAACTCAACGCACCTTCCCATCAACCTTCAAGACTGGATATATCCTTCTGCTTTTTAAGAAACCAACATTGGACCTTGCTGACCACAGCAACTACTGCCTTGTGACCCATTTTCCCTTCCTAGGTAAGATCACTGAGAAAGCAATGGCCACGCAACTGCTCCAACATATCGGAGCCAGCAACCTCCTTCAGTCCTACCAATCTGGCATCAGGCTGCAGCACAGAATTGGCTATCATAAATGTGATCGACGATGCTCTTAAAAAAATCGAAGATGGCCACCTTTGCCTCCTGGATCTCCTTGACTACTCAGCAGCATTTGACACAGTAGACCACGAAACACTCACCGACAATCCACATTGCTGTTTGGGGATCAGCAAGATCATCCTCTGCTGATTAAAATCCTACCTTGCTAATCGCCACCAGATGAATTCTGCATGCTGCAGCTTGACTCATAAAATTCGACCATATCACCCCTACTCTCATCAAACTGCACTGACTCCTGCTGCCAGCATGTATCATATTCCAATCCTGCTGCTTTATCTACAAGGCTGTCATCCTAAAGCCCCCAAGCTATCTCAATAAGAAACTCAGAATCTCTGGAGGCCTGCGATCCACCAGCAGTACATGTGCAGACTACACTCCATGGGCGCAGGAAGGGAAGAACCAGAAGGCAGGCTTTCTCTGGCTACACCCCAAGAGTCTGGAACCTCTTTCCCGTCAAAACCAGACTCGCCCTCTTGCTTCTACATTTCAGGAACTAGCTCAAGATCTTCCTATTCAAGGATTGGTTCCCCCATAACACATAGGTCTACACACCCTGCACGCCCCACCCTACCTGAGACTGAATAATCTGCTCCCCGCTGGTTGTAGCCTCAGTGTGTTCTCTCATATTGTGGCTCTGGAGGGTGATCACACACACCATGCTGTTCAATTTATCACACAGACATGATATGTGTTGTCCTTTCTTCTTCAGGTGATACATTATTACTTTTTTGATGTCTTGAAAGACATGAAGGTGTTCATTTGGGAAGTCCTGCTAAATTAGTCTGGTCTCCATCTCTGAGATGTTGGATCGCTGCTTGGTGTTGAGCTTCAATTATCTCTTGTTGCACTTCGGCTTAAGTGATTGCAGGTGTCAAGTGGGTTCCAGATGGAGCAAGTGAAGACAAAGTTATAGGAGCCACTTATTTTTCATTACTGGTGGGCCCAGGTGAATCAGATGACTACACTCAGTTTCTACATGGTCATCATCAGAGTTATCGGTGGCAATTCCAGTAGGTGTGCATGCACAGTCGAGTATGTGTGTCCTTTTCTCCCAGATCATCCCCAAGGTCTACTACCAACACTTCTGAGTATGGGATGAGTGCTAAGACCTCTTGGCCAACCTCTATGAGATCCACATGTGTGGAAAGTGGCATTTTTGGTGCTTCTGAAGGATGTTGTCATTTGGTCTGCACAGGTTGTGCCTATGGTTCATTCTACTTGGCTGGGGGGACATGGGTTGGATTAGATGGTGTCTTGATCTTTACTCATGTGTCTTCAGCGGCAGGAGAGGCTGCTGTCTTCTGGGATGATTTACTCCTTTTTTGCTGTTGGTGTGGTGGCGGTGATGGCTGTGGCAGGTGTTTGAGTGTCCAAAAGGTCCTATTGGTCCCTGGTGGTGTGCTTTGTGGAAACACAAGAAAGCCATGTGGTCAGTTACTTTGCCAACAAGGGTGCCATTGATTCTAATGTGCTTAACTGGCCTGTACATCCATGCCTGTTCTGTTGGTCTGCATGTGGGAGTGTCTCTTGAATGTATGGTACATATAGGATGGACAGACTTACTGGTGGCATTATGTGGCTCTTATATGTTACTAGCAGCTATGGTGCAATGGCAGGCATTCTCATGAAGCGTAGCAAAGTTTTGGGTACTTGTATAGGATTGTGTGCTGTGTATGGTGGGACACATTGACTCCTCCCTTTTCAGTGGGTGGTGGGATACTCAGACCTACTGTTGGGTTTACTTCCCTGCATTTTGACACACACAATATTGTGGGAACATATATTGTGTACTCACCATGCTGCTACATGTGCACCTGTCCCAACCTCTACAGCACTGGATCAAGTGATGCTACTGATGTCCACCACAGAGGCAGCCTTTTCCTCCCAAGGTTGTAAATACGCATCTGACACTGGCCCTCCTCCAGTTGCTAGGCATTCTTACTGGTGGTTTGAGATGATGGAGCCGACCCTCCACTTCAGGTCAGCCCAGGTTTTTTTGATAGCCCTGGTTGTACAGGGATGTGCAGACACAGCTTGGACCTTGTCAAGCACACAATCCAAGATTGCTGCTTGTTTGGCAGGGGCTGTTTTGACCATCAGGTGGCCATCAGCTCGGGTGCCTCCTTGTATAGCTCATCTACAAGGATCGTGAGCTCCAGCTCCTAGAATGTCCGCCACTCATGCTGTCTAGATGGTGCACACGGAGCCAGATTCACTGTGGATTGTGTTCTTGTAATGGCCACACAGATGCATGTTCTTTACTGGAAATGCCGAATTTCCATTTCCTTTAAAGCTTGTATCGCTATAACTGGATGAAAAAATACACTTCTAGTTATTTTAGGAGCCGTGTCTGAGAGTCACCACATCAGGTAAATACTGTTACCACATGCATGGAGGTCAAAGTGCTTCAAAGTGTTCGGTGTGGCTTCAGTTACCGCTTCAGGTAACAGTATTTAATTTTTGTAAATATTTCAGATCTATAATCTATAAGAAGTAATAGGATGGGTGGGGTATATCCCGAAGCACAAATAATCTTCATCTTTGGACATTTTCGATTGAAGGTAATCTTAATATTCATTTAATTTAATTATACTGTCACATTGTAGTACTCTATTTACAATTGGAAGACTTGAAATGCATAATTTTATAATAGAATGCTATTTTTATTTCTAATCAGAAATGGGGTTAACTGCTTGAAGAAACACGCAAGATTATTTTGCTTAAAGTGTTCATTTAAAATACTCAGAATAGGTGGAATACTAAACGTGTAGTAAATAATATAATTATTGTAAAGGAACATTTTAAGTTGTTCCGATTTATTTTTCTTCCTTGTGATTTAGACCGCTTGTTTTAATTATGAAATATACACTAATTTAAAGAGAGGTACATTGATCCTAAGAACTTAACGATCTAGATGTTTTTGAATCCCTGAAGAAGCACACTCTTAGAGTCTTTATAATTGATTAGAGGTGCTGCAAACACCTGTTGGCTATGCTAGGTGAAGTTTTATGAATGTAAGAGTGTAATCATTGCTCCAGAGCTGTAACCATGGAATCCAGGGACAGCATGGGCAAAACAGGTTCCATTTATTCAGACATTCAGGTAAACAAACGGACAGCATCCCACCATGCCGAACCACCCGAGCCAACCCAACCCATCTCCAACTCACCTTTATTACCCTCTTAGTCAGACCTCCTCCAGAACAGGTCACTTACGTTTGACCTACTTTGCGCCGTTATACAACAATAGGCATTGTTTTAGCCAGCCTGAGCCTTTTTTTCCAGGTTCGGTTCCCTACAATGAGTCAAATGACAATTCTCCTTTCGGGTCAACAAACTCGATATCATGACATCCGGTGTCCACCTCCTCAGGGGAGGGGTGTTGAGCCACCACCGCCATACGCACTTACTTCAGGGAATAAGGCTCCATTGCTTTAAACAGCACATAATGGCTAAATCCAAAGATTGCAGCTGGGTGGCCTTCCCCCAGTACACTTGAAAGCCTCCTAAAGCGCTGCCTCAACATGTCATTAAGTGCATGCTCTTCAGAGAGCTCTCGAGAACAGGCTTTGTCCAAAGTCCATAGGTGGGGATTACCCTAACAAAGGCCACTATAAATGAAAAGAAAAATAATAAAGGCTCAGGTTTATAAAAATCTTACAGATGATTCAGGTAGCCGATATAAGCTGCATTAGTCCACAAATGAGCAAGACTCTCCTTCACGATATCGCCATTTACCTGGCATAGGACTGCACATTATGTGGTCCTTTCATGGCAGTGCCTCTTCATTAATCCCTCCCCGTCCCTTGGGAGTTGCAGACTTTAACAGACTCCCCTTGTGCGCTTACTGCACAACTACCCTAACTGCTCCCTTGCTTACTCGTTATTCTCATTACCCCAGTGGACCTTCCTTTTCCTTTGCACAGGGAATTCTACCACTAGTTCCTCAACTATGGTTCAGTCCAGTTGGTGAACTATCTACATCTACAGTATTCAATGGTTAAATCTTTCATTTTTCATAATACAAACACACATCTTTATTATGCTCTAGTAATTGCCCCAATTCTTGCTGCAACATTTGCAGCCTGATTCATGGAATTATTTGCGTGAAAAATGCAGATTTGCGCTCTTTTCTGCCCGAAAATCCCTGTTTGAAGTATGGGGATTTTCGGGGGCAGAAAGGCGCACAAATCTGCGTTTTTCACGCAAATAATTCCATGAATCAGGCTGTTGATATTTTTTCCTACCACCCTGCACTTGATATTTTGTGCTACTGCTCTGCAGTTGATATTTTGCGCTACCACTCTGACTCTCTCACACCCTCTGCAGTGCTGTGAGTGCAGGTGCCTGGCCAATGGCACCCTGAGCAGGATGAAAGAGAAGACTTGGTTAATGCTGGTCTGTCAGATCTGCCATGGTTGTGGAGCACCCAAGCTGTTATGCTATGGCATGCCATGTAATGTTATTTCAGTTTTATCTCACACCCGCGGCTTCTTGAATGGTCTCTTGACACTCTGGCAAATCTGGAAGAGAGATGGTGGCTGGATTTGGTTAATGGGAAAATTAGGCTATAGACAAGACAGCTTTGCTGTTGTGTTGATATGTCCAATTCCGAAGATCCCTGGCACAGTTTCGAGGTGGTTCATATCGAAAGAACCTGAGGTATCAGTGACCCGAGGGGAGAACCATATGCTTGTAGTGTAAGGATATGTTAGACATCCTGATCTGTGATATCAGGATGCACAACATATATGCCCTTACGTATGATGTCTGTTGAGAGAGGTTTTTTTGTTATACTTTAATGCCTTTTTCAATGTTACACATAATAATAGAGATAGTAAATGAAAAATGAACATGAAATAGAGCACACGAGAGCCATTCTTTGCAGCGTCTATATCCAGGGGGTATTGTGCCCAAATAACCTAAATAAAATGCTGAATGTGCTTTTTCTGTGCATTCGGCACTAAAAGCAAATGACTAAGCCCAAAATACCGAACTAGGTGTACAGGGATTGCGGGGGTGTCCCCCGCTCACCTGGTTCAGCGTAATGAGCTTAGGTGGTTGCGGGGGTATCCTCCGCATACATTAACTGCAAAGCGGGGGACAAAACAACAGAATTCAAAAAGCTTGAGGTTCAAAACGCGAGCAAGTTGGCTTTGAAATGTTGAATCTCGAGCTATTCGGAATTCGGTATTTTAACGCAGATCCATGCAGAGTACCAAACCTATAGCAATGAAGCATGCTACCAAATGGTAGTGCACAATCTCAACACTTTAACATGATACCCCTATTTACAAACTTCATTTGAGTAGGAAACTGTAGCGACTAAATGCTAATAAACCGTCTATTAACCACATGGGACTAAAGCCATGCAAACAGTAACCATACCTGCAGTGAGGGGGTATGTGTTCACCTGTAGTATTGTTGACACTGTTTGTCACTGCACAGAAACTACCAATGCTAAGACGACACTATGTCAAGTGAATAGAATCTGCCTGAGATGTTTTTGTAGAGCTGGCACATATCGAAAATTATAGAGGTTGAAGTTCTCAGTTTCCTAGAAGTGTAATAATGCTTCTGTAAACATTTGAAGTGCTTCAATGTATGCCTTGTCATTGAAAGATATTGGAGGTCATTACGAGTATTGAGGCTATTAGCGCCATGGCTACCTCCATACCACATACCGGGACCAGGTTCCCTGAATGGGGAAATACCGGGCCATTACAACCTTGGAGGACCCGGTATTTCCCCATTCAGGGAACCCATCCCCATTCCCATTCGAGCTGCCATAAGGCTCAATGGGAATGGGGAGGGAGCTAGCAACGGGCCCGTTAATAACGGGCCCATTATTAGCTCTCTGGTCCTTTAGCGGCTCCCCCTAAGTGCGCCTGGTAAAAGCAGCCGCCCTTAGCGGGGCCCGCTAAAGGACCTCGTAATGCGGCGGTAAGGGGTTAACGGCACCGGCACCCTTACCAGCGCCGTAAACCCCTTACCGCCAACCTTAGTTTGTTTACAGGCCAGATTCCAGTTTTCATCAGAAAGTGACTTGTCAATTAATGATTCCTATCTGGAGCGAAACTGGTCTATCCTGCCCTTTTTGTGAATTGCCAGTTCCTACTATGTAGTAAGTATGTGTCTATACTTTGGGACATAAATCAAGTACATTGCTAAGGGCAATTTTGGTGGTTCATGATGAATGTCATGTATGCATTCTTACATTGACTGTTGAGGCATTCACCTCTCCTCTAGCCCCACATTATTCTAGAGATATGAGCGTACATCTACATAGAAGCCTCACAAACGAGTTGTACCTGGTCTCTCAAAATGATGGAAAAAGGGTTCAGCAAATCTGATGCCAAACCCTTCTGCAGTATGTAAAGGTTTTTTTACAGATACAAATACATTATACCTGCTACTTTCAAGGTATACTAAATATTCTGCGGGAGGGCCATAGACTTGGTTACCTCCCGCAGAATATTTAGTATACCTTGAAATTGTATTTGTATCTGTAAAAAAACCTATCCTGGTTCATCACCTATGGTTTTACGTTTTATCTGTGTTTCTTTAACAACAATTTATGAAACAATTGTTCAGATCTCATGTCATGTTATTGCAAATTGTTATGGTAACTAATTGAATTATGTTTCCAATCTATTTTTGCTTTGTTTCTATTTGAATATGTTTGCAAAATAAGTAGGCATGTGTTGTTCATATAAAACCATTAAATGTTATGGTTGATTAAATTCATTCCATTCTTCGTCTTTGACATTTAGTTGAACTAAGCAGCCTAAAAGTCAATTTCATCACTTTATGTGTATTTATTTCTCGTTTAATTATGAGTTTACAAACTTGTTGACACTTAGTATGTCAAATGAAGTTTACTTCTGCAGTAAATAAGGAATGCAGGAATCGTTTGATGTAAATAAATGTGGTAGGACGCCCTTCCTCTTGTTCCCATATATTACAGCTCTATAAAGTTCTACCACTTTTTTGAGCAGTCCCTTCAGTTACGTATCATTGTTGTTGAAGTCAACGGTGAAAACTCTAATTTATCCCAGTTAATGCACAGTCCAGATTTTATTCAAATCTTTTATTTGTATCGACCACTTCTGGAGCTAAATATGTATGTGATATTTAACAAAGAGTAACATATCATTAGCATAGAGAGAAATCAAAGTGGAGGCCGAGTGCACTTGAAGCGTTCTATAGCCATGATGTTCTTTAAGATTAAATGCAATCATCTCTATGACCAGTGCAAGTAGGAGACCGAAAAGGGGACAACCTTGCCTAGTAGCTTGCATTGGAACAGTAACCCTTGTTTGCACCTTATTCATCATAACAACTGTTCTGGGGTCTGAACATAACAGTTGAATACATGCAACATATTCTATGCCAAACCCAGATCTTCACAACAACACATAGAAAAAAGTAAACGCCATTCCACTGAGTTGAATGCCTTCTCAGCATCAAGAGGTGGCAATAACTGCCAGAATGTCCATGTTATTGTGAATAAGGGAGACCCATCTGCATACATTATTCATGGTGGAGCGGCTTGGGATAAAACTCATCTGGTCTCAGACAAACAAAAAGGCATCAGAGACAACAAAGGCAGTGCAATAGGTTTGGCCAATATCCTGTAATCTGTATCTATCAATACAAATTGCCTGTAGGAGGCACATTTACGCTCTAGTTTACCAGGTTTAAGAAAAAAATATCACAATAGCAGCCCGTGTTGATTCAGGGAGTTTATCATCTTTTAAGGTCAAATACATTTTCAGCAGTTGAGGGGCAAGCACCTCTATATTTCTTTTTATACATTTCTGCCATTACATCATCTCTTTCTAGGGTGTTGCTTTCATCGAGTGATTGTATGATGCCCTAGATCTACTCTACAGTAATCACATAATTTAATGTGATCCCTTTTTCCTTTTCTAGGCATTCCGTTCCATTGCTATTTTTTAAAGGACCATTATGTTTGGAAGATTATAAAGTCTTATAATACATCTCACATTTCTTACTGATCATTTAATTATCACATTTAATAGATCCCCTCTCATCTCTTCCTTGATATTACTTCCCCCCACTCCCTGCAAATCGTCTCTGTGGGGATTCAATCAGCACGATCACCCTGGCCATTCTGCCTACATGGGAATGGTCAAGAAATGTATGCTCTCTGTCTCCCTCTTCTCCAAATACATTCGTGATCTCATGGATACCACCCAGTGTCTTTGAAGAGCAATATAATATTTATTTGCAATCCAGGCCTTTTAGGGAGTTGTATCCACATATGTCATATGGCTTTGAAAATACTTTTCTCTATCGAGATACAAACTTCTCCAATATACACTTTAAAGATCTGCTATATTTTGCGAACATCAGGTAGCCTAGACTATTGTCTCATAGCGTAAGGAAATCTTTTCTCCAATTACATTGAGGTGTCAGTAAGGGAGTCTTTTCTAAAGTGCCAAAACATATAACACTTAATGCAAGCAGGAAGAGTGGATATACGCAAAACCAGAGAGCTTTTCAGCAAAGATCTAGGTTGTATAACACAATCAATACTGGTTCTAAAGAGAGATGTGATATGATAATATAGTACAAGTATGTCAAGTACATGTGAACAATATACGCATTCCTTAGTGTATAGATGAATTTTGCAGCAAACGTTGCATAACTCACAATACTCTTTCAGTGTATATTCTATGTGATTGCTAATTTGGAGGGGCCTTTTGGGAGCTAGTTAACCTTTCTAATTGGAGTGCCAGTGCATAGTTAAAATTTCCCATCCAAACTATTTTGTATTTAATGTATAATGTGTAAATGTGCCATTGTTTTCTAGGAACAAACACAGGAGAGTCAACGCTTGGGGCATAGTCATTTACCAGATCTAACTTAACTTTGCCTATCTCACCTGGCACTAGTAGGCATCTGCCATCATTGTCTGTAACCCGATTATGCACTTTACATTTCAAAAGAATTTTGGATATAAATAGCCACTCCTCTAGCATTAAAGGCATACAATGACCAATATCGGTGTATAAGCAATGCTGTTGTGGCAGGGAGATGTGTGGTGACAGGTACATGTGCTTCTTGAAGAAGAATGTTCACCACATGTCACATGTCGTTTAGCATGTAACAGGATTTGACAGAACATTTTCCCGACATTCCATACCATTATATTTAGTTAAGTGTTTTAGATTATCGTTACACAGGGTATGATAACGGAATATCTGTACAATTATATTGTACTATATCCAAACAGATCCACGTTACAAAATTGTATTGGAAAAGCTTGAGTTACAAAATAGCGGAACTGACTTGCTTGCAATTTCTAACTCAAGCTTTCCCAAATGTGCAGTTTTTCCCCCCGCTTTACATTTGATGTATGCGGGGGACACCCCCGCAACCCCCACTGTTACACCCAGGTTTCGGCGTCCTACTCTCTGGCATCGTTGGCGGTTGCAGCCGCGAATGCGATTTCATACCACCAACAGGGAGACTCCGGCTCAGAGGAGCGGTCTAGTGGTTCGTGAGAAGGACGAGAACGAGACTCCTCCTTCCACTCCGGAAGTACGATATGAACGAGAGTTGAAACACTTGTGTATAGGCGCGTTACAAATACCATATCATATCATATCATATCAGGAGTACTACGCGTTGCTACGATTCATCACAGCTCCGCTCCGTGAGTTACTGAAACTGCGATACACGCCTCTCATTGAGTTAGATTTAGGAAAGCCTTTCTTTACTTTACTCTGCTTACATTTCCTACAGGACTTTCCTCCATATACCCCTATCCAGTCCGACCCAGCCGCTCCACCCGACTCAGACTTACGGACAAACTACTCAGTGGTCTTCTTACCCTTTGGTCGATCCCGTCTCGACACTACCCTCGAACCCCCAAGACTCAAGACACGATCTCTGCATCCTTGCCTACCCAACAGGTAGGGATCTAAACATTCAGGCTTTGCCACCCTTCACTTCTCTTCCCACAAAATCTTATGTAAACACTTCCCTTATGTTTTTCTTTAACCAATAGTAGATCGGACTGCATCACCAGCCATCAGAGACTCTCCATAACATTCCTTGGGATTCTCCCAAAGGTACATCTCACTCATTCAACCTTGAGTATCCATAAGGTGAAGGGTGTTATAGATACTTAATTCTATCTATCCTATTCCCACAGAAGAGTCTCACCTAAGCCGATTCATCGCAACTCCATCTGGTTAAACTTCCTACTCCAGCCGTGAGGGAGCTACACGAACCACCAACAGGACTACATCCATACCGGGTTTTTGTCCCTCTAAGAGGGTTTCCCGGAGAACCCCTTTTTTTGATACCTGTGTTGGAAGGTATGGGAAGGGGTCTCCGGTAAACTGTCACTCCTTCAGGAGAAACCGAAGACAAGGTAGGACTTTTCCATTGTTGCTTGCAAAGTGCTTCTGAATTGTATCGGCAGTTATTACACCCACAGCCCATAATGACAAACTAGGAGAGCGGGGGACAGCCCCGCAACCCCCGCTTTCCATTTTCAACATTATGGATACTTGTTTTTTTACCTAGCCGAATGCGCACTAAAACCACATTTGGCTTTTTATCTACATGCTTTTGGTGCAATACCATCCAAACGACTAATACACGAACCAACAATGCTGTGTATTTGATTAACTGATCCACACCAACTGTGATTGTGTTATTTGCATAGGAGAATCGCTCTGGACACTAAACTCAACCAATTTCAGTATAAATCGGTCCACCTGCAACCCATGTCAGTAACCATACCAGTCCAGCATCAACCTCTCGGCAGAATAGCTCAAGGGAACGTGCTCGCCTTGGAAGCAAGACGACACGGAGCAGAACTGGCTCAATCCCCGGGTCTGCGCTTAGGAACCTCTGGGTATTAAACGTGTTATAAATAACCTATCATATGCCTAACACAACACATGTGCAACTTCCTAGAGAGTAAATGATGTGGCCAATGGCAGCATACAGCAACTGGCCACCACAGTGAAGTATGTAATCACAATGTGCATACTCTTTATTTTCTCACTCTACTCTTTCCCAGGTCTGTGATCAAGAGGGTGAGCCACTGCTTCTAGATTTATTTCCTCACCAAATCAACTGCTTGGGATCTCTGAGGAATATTGTCTTTTTGTCCATACCCACACTGAGGATTGCCAGAAGTAGAATGGCGTATTGTATGCCTTTCTGTCATAGATTTGTTTTCACCTTTTTAAACCTTTCCTCGCTTCCTTTGTTGATGGTCTGAAGTCTACAAAAAACAATAAAGTCGACAAGCGCAGGCCTCTTTTTCCGTAGCTGCTTTCAGTGAAAATTATCTAAGTAGTTAAAGATGCAAGCCACAATAGGCCACATTGTTTGTCCTTGTGGAGGTCTCGGGCAGAGAGAATGATATGCATATTCTACGAGGAACAATTGAGGTTTTCAGAGAATTTCTCAAAGTAAATTCTCTGGGTTCATTCTAATCAATAAGAGTTGATTCTGGTGGGCCAAGGATTATGGTATTATTTCTAGGTGAGCTACCCTCCAGATCCTCATTTTTCACCATTACCTTCATTGTGTCTATTTAGAGACATGCTACATTTGCATGAAGTTTTGTGACATGGTCTTCAGTGTCATATTCTGCTGCATGTTTTTTTTTTACTTAAGAAGCAGGTGTCTCTACACAACATGCGTGGGTATCAATCTCCTGATACATGGAGCTTATACTTGATTTCTGCAACTCTGGGAGGACATCAAATAGCCTTGGTCAGCAGCAGCAGGTCTTGTTATTGCTGAGAATCTGGAAGAAGCCATCAAGGAATGTTCAGTAGCCTGCATAGATAGATTGTGTCTTTATGTTCTATGTATGGACATCAATCCTAGCTTGTTTCTTTGAAATTCCCACAGAGACTGTTCCACAAGTATGGTGTGCAGATCTGTATGTCAAGGTGCAAAACAGTGGTACTCATATCTGCATTGCGACCACTTATATCTGCAATGCTGCAAAGATATGAGGAGGGATGCAGTACTATAGAATAGCAAGTTATTTCTCTCACCTGGATAAACTCCTGTTATGATTCCCAAATAAAGAAGCCTATCTTAATGTTATGTCAGCCTAATCACGTGGTTGGTAAAAGACAACCAGATATTACAATCACAAGGGGACCAGTGACATTCCCCTTACCTAACTCTTCAAGCAACATGATCCCAAAAATTAAACCAGCTTTGAGGGGGAAAAGTATTGAAAGATATATGACTGCCAATAGCATTTTAGATAGGTTTTTGAGTTGTGCAAGGCATGACTGAGAGGTTCTTTCAGTGACAGACTATCATGTAACCAAGTGAGACACTGGTTTCTGCAACAAGATCTCAGAAGGCTCATCAAGTCCACCAACATGCTAACGACATTCAAGGAAACTTTACAGGGATTTACAAGACTTAAATATATTTGTTAACAGTCTCTTTATTAGGTCTTGAAAGGATAGCATTACAGTTGGACTACATCATGCAGCTCCACATCCTGTAATACATTTACAATCAGTGTAACAATTCTTATTGTGGACAGTGTACAGATTTATATAGGTGGCAAACATAAAGGGAAATCAATGTGAGATTCCGAAAATAATAAGGTGCAGTGTCCATATTAGAGAATTGCGGGGAAGATCTGCTCATGATATGAGATAACCCAATTCATCTCACCAAGCAGAAGCATGTAGATAGTTTGTAAAAAGAGTACTCAGCTAACAGGCAGTGCCAAAATAGTGTTCACACATTATATATATTTATTGGTTGCCCTTGGTGATGACACGTGTTTCGGCTTGTTTATAAGCCTTTATCAAATCTGGGCTCTTTGTAGATAGTTTGTAGAGGCTGACCAATTGTACCTGGGTTGTGAACACTGGCGAGCTAGTTGCCAGAATGTTTCTTTACAATTGTTCGCCCAAAGCAATTCCGTGAACCAAGCGTATATAGATGATGGACTGAGGTGCAGGGCTACCTGCTTCAAGGGCATCAAAATGGCTAGATTAGTCAGTTTATTCTTAGTTTTTCCAATCTGTAAGGGAATTCACAAAAGGCACGATAACAGTACAGTTATATTGTCGTGTCAATTAGTAGGGATACTCTAGCAACAATTTCATACCAGAAGCTAATTACTTTAGAGCAGGACCAGGCAAGATGTTAACAAATCTGCGTAATCTTTTTTGCATTTGGGGCACGCTCAATCAATCCTCTGTGGGATCGAATTTCTGAATTTTGATTCATAAGTAATACATTTGTAGTGAATATTTGAAATTAACTAAGTGGTATTTATGGTTTAAAGAGATGTGCCTGCTCTGCAGGCAAGCTCCAGCCCCTTCTCTGTCCTACAGAGGCTTATCAAGAGCATCCCCTGATCCTCTTCTGGATGAAATCGAGCCATTCACTCTCCAGGCAGATATCAGCTTATAGATTCTTTTTTTTTTTTTTAACATGCTTCATATTTCTCCAATTATTCACTTACAAAACATTTAGCAGATATCAGCTTATAGATAGCTGATATACTATGCAGTTGCAAGCCAGGTTTTGTAATAGAGACAAGGCTGGGATGGGTGACTGGTGATTTAGGAAATGAAAGGAAACTTGGCTGTTATATCACCCCTCATTTGAAAAGATACCAGTAAATGAGTAAATGAGGTGGCGCCAAGCTCTTGGAATTTCTGTAATGGAGAGATTGTCTCATTATCATGGAGATCATTCATTCAATGTACCTAGACCAAACCTGCACAGTTCTTTGACAATACATTAGTCAAATGTGAAAGGGAGGGAATTTAGGGTGAAGTCTGTGATAATTCTGTTGTGTCAAATGCTTAGCATTGGTTGGGAGGTGAAAGAAGTGTTGAACATAATGAGTTAGGGACCACTAACTTTTTTTCCATCAGTAAATAGGAGTTTCGAAGGAGAGTTATACCAGGTAATTTCATGCTGTGTCATGACTATGTATAGGTTTCAATGATTGGGATACACAATGTTCATACGTAAGCGTGATTATGTCCCAACCAAACATACCTGTTTATCTCTGCAGATGGGGGATGTTAGGGCAGATTTGAGCTCTGAGGAAAATGTAGCAGGAATTTGAAACAAGTGTAAGGTTTTAGTAATACATCAATTTTAATCAGTGAGATCCAAATTGATAATGGGATGGGAGGGGTTTCTCCATTTCCCCACTTTATATAGGATATTGGCTAAGAGTGGTTATAGTAGTTGGGGAGTTCTGACCTCTTTAATCCCTAAAAAAGAAAAAGTGACAGACGGTCCAACAGCAGAGTTTTAAGAGGAAATATCTCAGTCTTGTTTTAATTTATGCGAAGACTGGAGAAGTCGCAAAATTCCTGTATTTGCTTAATAAAAGGCAGATTATCAATATATTTATGATAAAGACCAAAATGTCATTTACATACAATGAAACCAGGCTGATTTGATTTGACCATCGAGCAGCAACCGAAGACTCACACCAGAGTCATAATGAAACTAAACTATTTACTAACCTACTTCCCCTCTTTCCTGCCCATCCAAAAAAACCACTGCCAGTGTATATGACTTAGAGCTAGTCACACTACACAGAGACCCACTGAGAACTCATCTGATGCCTGCACCCAACCCAACCCACTCTCGGAGACTCTGGAAACAACATTAGAGGGAACACCTTTGCACATAGTCCATAAATCCATCAACACTAAACAATGCGCACCTGCACAATACAATCAAACACCTAACAATCATCTGCAGCTCTGCACCCCTTATGGATACAACTAACCAGTGTGCATGACCACAAACCCAACCCTAACATCATATGACACACACACCCAACACTAGCACACATCTGAGGGACTGAGTCCTACCCATACGATTATAACACAAAGGGCCTCTAGAACAAACTCCCACACGCAATACAACACTCGTAGACGCCAGTTCCTCCTGATTCTGAACCTATCATCCTATCCTGACTAATACACCCAGACCTCCTCTCTTGCAGAGTGACATGAGCGTCTGGAGACTGCGCTTGGGTAGTAGCAGTGTGCGGTATAAATCAACTTAACATAAAATAGCATAACAACTGGGTCTAACATCCCTGAAAAGCATGGCGTTATGGAACAGATTGTCATTTTATAGGAAATGTCTTCTTGCCAAGGAAAATTCTTTGTTTTATGTATTGAAAGATGCATTGTGTTTTAAGAAAGATAAATTTTTAACTATGTGGGGGAAGAAATGTTTAGACATTATGACGAGTATGGGCGTAGATTTAGATATATTGTTGAATGATTTCAGAAAAGCAAAAGAAAAGGGTTTATGCTCATTGCATTGAATTTTTACCATCGATGGACCATTCCATTGAAAAAAATTGCATTAAATGCATTTTTTTTTAATGTGGGCCCCAACACCCTGTTTTTTTTACCCTTTAAAACCTATTAAAATTAAACTAAACCCTTGACCTTAAAAAAACATGCATTCGATGCATATTTTTTCGATGCAATTTTTTCAATGAAAAGGCCTTCAATGGTAATGCATTAGATGCAATGACCAGATACCAAAGAAAAGTGTTGGGCTGCAGACTTGTTTTCATACTGTGAGAGATAAAAGATGTTTGGTAACCTGACAGAGGAGTCAAAAGCTCTGAGCCATCTTCCAAATTATTTAAAGAAATATCCAAATTCAGAAAATAAGAGTATGTTTAGGAGATTTCGTCTGAACCTAGTCCCAACTCGGGAGGTTTTAGGAAGGAGACGCCATTTGAATGTTTGTGTAGCTTCTGTAGTAATCAAACAGAACGGGAGACCTTGAAGCACCTATTTCTTTGATGGACAGGTGTGGCAGTACTAAGAGGATTGTTGGATACATTCACAGAACAATTTCAAGCGTGGCACAACAAAAATGGTGGGCGATTCTAGGAAGTGGGGAGAGGTCATCCTTAACTTTCACAGTGATTAGATTTTAGAAAAATAATAATTTGTAAGGATTGAGATGGATTCAAATGATTTTTAGAATATGATTAGGTGAAGAAGCTCGTGAAATATTTGGTGTATTTATTTATGACTATTTTGTGTCTTTTTAAGTATTGTATAATTTGTATTGTATGTTACAGGGTTTTCAAGATGATGTATTGTGATATGGCAAAGGATTCGCGTAATGCAAGTCATAGCACTTAATACATTTCTTTGTTGGCGCTATGTTTGAGAGAGCTGCCTTGAAAAGTGCACAAACAACAGAATAATCTAATTTGGCCATACAGTTTAGCAAAAAGAAAAGGGGGGTGGGGGGGGGGGGCAGATTCTCATAAAGTTGCACAATAAAAAAAAAAACATGTTGTACAGCCTTCTAAGGTGAACTCGACATTAATGTGCATAACTATAAAAAAGACAAGCCGGAGCAGAGCTCTTCTGAGTTCAGGTACCTGCTAGCACTGGGAATAGCTGATCACTTGCACGATCTCATTGTCCCAGGGCCTAGTAAGATCACTCTCTCTGTTCCCCCTCCCTTGCCTCGTCACGCCTTGAAACACTTGTGTATAGGCGCGTTATAACATCATATCGTATCATATCACTGTGGATGCAGTTTATTACAGAGCTCGGTCATGGGCTTGTTATTTCCTGCAGTTCGGAATCCGGGGAAATCCGGATCAATTACAGGGCAGGATTGGGAAAAAAGAAGTGTTGGTTGAACGAAATAAGGCTTTATTAAAATGAGCTTACTATACAGATAAAGCAGGATGTATATGATATCCCATCATCAGATATTTGGACAGAAAGGCTTAATAGGTTATTGGGTAACATGTGTGAAGTTGTAGTGCAGGGTTGTCAAATGCTTCTAAAACTTGTTGAAATATTTAAAAAAAAAAACTGCCCTTGAATTGACTGTTTTTGCCAGAATACTTTGTTGTGCATAGTTTATCCTACGCTAAAAACGAAACCAGCAAGTTTGCGGTTTTTTTAATTAAATACTGCAAAATACAGCAATAAAAATAGCACATTTCATTCGCTGTTGTTTTTTCCCCTTTTTAAGAATGTTCTTAGTGTATATGCCTGGGGCCTTTGGTTTATATTGGGAATGTGTACACGGCAGAAGTCAAAATATACAGCATGTGTGTGAAGAATGTGGGTTGGTCCAGGGGAGGCAGGAAGAGCGAGACACATCCCGACAGTGTCAGGCCAGACAAGTCAACAACCTTCAGTTTGCACCGTCTTACAACGTGGTCTTTAGCTGAGAGGACCGCATTTGCTTCATAGTTCTGGTTGAAGTACAATTTTGTGAAACGTGAACATTGTATGGCTGTAATGTACTGTCCTTCTTGACATTTTACTTGTAATAGAATTATGCCAAAACGGCTGCTTGCCCCATTTTGCTATTCCATAGAAATTCGATATTTGGCAGAGCTTCGCAGAGTAAAGGTCACAGAGGGAAGGCGATTTTGCCACTCCCTGAACATGTGCCTGACATGCGACCGGGTAAGAATAATATAACATGGCACATAGTACCACCGCTGTCAAGAACATGAAACCAGTGCAGTATTCAGTATTAGTACCCAGTGTGGGTTATATAATCTTCGCGTCCCTTGTGCTGGTCTTCGGTTTTCTTTTTTTTCTTTCAGGCCACCATGGAAAGGGTGAAGGGACCACACATAGTCCCGTCTCTGTGTTCTATGGTGGCCATTTTTTCTGTTTACTTTGTTTTTCCATTTACTTGAATGGCCACCATGGAAGAGGAGAAGGGACTACTTGTCCCATTCAATGGCGGCCGTTTTCTTTGTTTACTATGGCCACCACGGAAAGAGCAAATGGACTACATGTTTCTGTCAGCGGTGGCCATTTTTTTACTTTCATTTTTACCCGACACGAAACGCAATGAGTTTGGCAGCCAGAAAATTACCCCGGTCTAATGGGCCGGGGTACTTACGGCAATAAGCCCCTCAAATGTGGGCCATTACTGCGTGAGGTAATGCCCGCGGGGTCTTCGTTAAGGCCCGAGTGTATGGCGCCAGGTGCATTACCTTATCCGGTAATGGCCCGCAGTCTCTGGGTTGTTGCCATTTTAGATTCCGAAGCTGAGTTGCATGGACCTGATGCTTTTTATTGACTGATAGATGAGGAGAGAATCAAAGAGACATGATGCCAGAAGAGCCTATGTTTTTTTAATTTTTATTAGTGCCCAGTGCGGTTCAATGAGCTTGTAAAACCCAAGCTCATTGGCCCTCCGCCGGGCCTTACCTGCCTGAGAAGGCTCCGAGCCTCTGCGGTGTCCAGAGTGCTTTCCGCGACTGGCCACCATGGAAAGGGAGAAGGGACTATATGTAGTCTCTTGGCCCTTTGCAGGGCCACCATTATTTTGTTTACTTTTTTTTGCATTGGTTTTAATGGCCACCATGGAAAGGGAAAAGGGACTAAAGATAGTCCCTTCTCCCCGGCAGCCATTTTTTTTTATCAAGTCGAGAAGCTGTTGCAGCGCCGTTTCTCCACTCGAGAAAAATTGTATTCAGTTCCCCGGTACGACGTGCTGGCGTACTAATGGCAATATGACCCTCAGAGGGGGGGCATTACCAGTTGGTAATGCCCCTGGGGCTCCGTCAATGCACTCGCTTCACTCAGGCTTCTAGCTATGGCCCCAGGGGCATTACCCGACCAGTAATGCCCCCCTCCTAGGGCCATATTGCCTAAATAAACATTTATGCGGGTAGATCTGTCTGCTAGTGCTCACATTTGACTTTGTCGTGTCTGTCTTCTTACAGCTCTCAGCAGCTGACTTGTCATTTGGCAACATTGCAGTCACAATGTGACATGGGAATTCCTGCCGGCAACTGTTGGAAGCAACATTCCATCAGTCAAGAACTGCCTATTGCTCTGGGCAATCCTGAGCATGAATTAAATTCTATACTTGCATGCTCTCCGGTTGTGGTGGCAATTGCCATGTCTTTTGGTTTTGAGATGGTGGCCTACGGGACAATTACATTGGCCAAAAACCTATCAACGTCATTTTATTATCAGAATGGTTACTTGTGATCTTCCTGGTCCAGGGCTTCTGTGCATTCCCCGTCTGGGTATCACCCAAAACAAACTAGAAGGGCCCAGCCCCAGCAAAAGCCTTTATATTCTATGGAAAGGGTGTTTCACCTTCCAGGAAGAGAGGAACAACCCTAGGAGGCACAGAAAGGTCAAGTGCTTCAAAGGACAGGCCATTCCGGCCCAAAGGAAACCTTTTGCGAGCCTTCTAATGTAAGAGACTGGGTATATCGCTTTAATAGAAGCTGACAAGAGTCCTAAAGTCATCAACAAATCTCTTAGAAAATTGTAATCTTTTTCCAACAAGCTTCTGAAGTCCTCCTTTATTCCCATCTTTCCTCTTTTAAAGCAACTAAAGTTTAGCCAGCTCAGAATCAATCGCAAATAGCAAAAAATCCATGGTTATTGAGGAGATAAAACAATCCTTCTCCTTGTTCACTGAAAAACCCAATCTATTGACAGTTTAATACTAGGACTTCCCGTGAAACCATACATTTTAAGAAGTCAACATTTTGGCTCACCTCCTTACCACCTCTCGTTTCTGCTCTCTTCCTCTACTTGCTTCCCTACTATGGAATGCGCTTCCTCTCCCTCTGTGCACTACTCCCACTCTCCTTGTATTTAAATCTAACATCCTAGCTCTCCTCCTTTCTGAAGAACCACTTGCATAGCATTCTACACCACCACATCCTCCTGTTCTCCTCCCGCCCTACCTTTTTACGACAACTCCATGGCATGAATCCCTCACCCCTTCATCGTAACACTTAGCATTTCCTCCACTATCCGGTTCATGTTTCATGCACTACTGTCCTTGTCGCTGGGTCATGGTTCTACCTCCCCTGCATTATCCGGTCTTATATCGACATCCTCTCACCCTTTATTAAGGACAATGATCCTCCTCTCTGTAAATCAATGTTTATATGTTTTGTAAGCATTTATGTGCCAAAAATGCATTGTTTCCTTACCATTTTCATTCAATGAATAAATAAATACATTTCCTCTGACAAATTTAGCCCCACTATCGTACGCTCTTAGTTGTTGGTAAAAACTTGTCTTTATAAACAAAGAAGTTATTAGGTAGAATAAAGAGGGCATATTAGACCCTTGGCCTCATCCTGAGCTGGGTGGAGCGGTAAAATGTAGCGGTGACATTTATCGCACCGCCGAATCTCGACTAACTCGGCAGAAAGTGAGAGTTTTACCTCCAGATTTTTGCTCGAGGGAAGAATCTCCCTGTTCTGCCTGTTTTCGGTGCTATTAGTGTGGCGCTAATTGCACCAGCACTAAGAGAGCCAAGAAAACCCCATTGGGCCCAATGCCATCGCCATGTGTGATTCAAGTGCATAAAACAGTAAAGTTCAAACTGACTAAAATATATCCACCTTGAAGAATTAAGTACTGTAGCTGCTGCAAAATATGCTTGGCTTTGCAAGCAAAGGGCGACAATTTTGCAAAACGTGAATTTAAGAATTTAAGATGAAATCAGCATATGCCAAAGCATATTGCCCAGAGAGGAAATTAACAATTTCACCAAGAGGAGAAACCCCACCCATATGTATCTTAGGTTACATAGATGTATACATGGAGGTTTACAAAATCCTAAAACAGAGAGGGTATTTCAAGTTGAGACAGATGCTAGCAATGTGGCGATAGGCGCTATTCTGTCACAGAAAGATGAAAAAGAAATATGGCACCCGGTTGCATTTTACTCCAGAAAGTTGTCAGGGTGTGAGCAAAATTATTCTATAACCGATAAGGAGTTGTTGGCGATTCGAGCAGCATTCCTTGAGTGGCGACACTACTTATTGGGTGCTAGACATCAGGTAGTGGTGTTAACTGACCACAAAAATTTGCAATATTTCAAGACAGCACACACACTTAGTCCAAGACAATTGCGATGGTCGCAATTCTTTAATGAATTTGATTTTGTGGTTACCTTTAGACCAGGGAGCAAAAATGGGAAGGCAGACGCACTTTCTAGACAACAAAATTTGGAACATCCAGTAGGTGAAGTTAAAACCATTATCTCACCAGATAAAATTGTTGGCGCCATTACCACACAAGTCACAGGCTTAGTCAAGAAAGCTTTAACATCAAGACAGACATGGTACAGTGGCGGAATAGTCATCTGGCACGTATTATACGAGAGGGGTTGCCCTATCATCAGAAAAGATTGTATTTACCAACGAAAGAGTTGCAGGACAAGGCTCTCTTCTGATGTCATCAGTCCCCTTTAGCAGGACACGCAGGGTTGAGAAAAATGCAGACCATGTTGGAAAAATACTTTTGGTGGCCCTCCCTGAAACAAAATATGGAAAAATATGTGGAATTATGTGAGAATTGTGCAAGGAACAAAGCAGAACATGTTAGAAAAAGAGGGTTGTTACAGCCTTTACCTACTCCTGAGCAACCATGGACACACATTTCTATGGATTTTATTACTGATCTGCCGCCAGATAAGCAATATGACACCATATGGGTAGTGGTAGATTTTCTGTCAAAACAGGCTCACTTCATTCCTTGTGAAGGAATACCTGGGGTAGGCAAACTGGCTGAGTTATTTCTACAACATGTGGTAAGGCTGCATGGATTGCCGAAAAGTATTGTCTCAGATAGAGGTTCACAATTTACCTCCAGATTTTGGTGTGCTTTTTGTCGAATATTGGGAATTAACTGTGCTCTGTCCACCAGTTATCACCCCCAGACAGATGGGCAAACAGAGGGAGTTAATCAAACACTTGAACAATATTTACGGGGCTATTTGAGTGATGGTTGGAACTCTTGGGTGCAAGCTTTATGGTTAGCGGAATTTACTTATAACAATACCTACCATACTTCCTTGGGCATGGCACCTAATTAATGTTTATATGGTCATGAACAAAATATGATACCAGAAGATTTGCCGGAAATAGGAAATATGCCAGTTTTACAGGAGCGCAAACAGTTGCTTCTTGAGGCCAGACGAAAGGCACGAGAAAATCTGGAGAGAGCCAAGAGACAATACAAAAGACAGGCTGACAAGCACCGACAGGAAGGTCCTCAATATAAAGTGGGAGACAGAGTTTGGTTATCCACTCGCAATTTGTCTTTAATAGGATCACGAAAATGTCTATCTCGGTTCATTGGGCCGTATGAGATTTGCAAATGTATATCTGCAACTGCCATGAAATTGCGTTTGCCTGCTCTTTACATATACACTTAGTGTTCCATGTCTCTTTACTTAAACCTGCAGCTCCAGGCATGACCACGAGGCGACCCCCAGCAATCATGAAAGATGGTCAAGAGGAGTACGAGGTGCAGAGCATTCTGGATGTTAAAAGAAGGAATCAACAATTTTGGTACCTCATTCAGTGGAAAGGGTATGGACCAGAAGATTGTTCTTGGGAACCCGCCGCTGAGATACATGCTCCACGATTGGTCAAACAATTTCATCGGCAACATCCTGATAGACCGAGCCCTTGGAAGGGCCCTGAGAGTGGAGGTAATGTCAGGAATATGGGGTGGTGGAGGTGAAAGAGGTGTTTAAATCTGAAAAGAGCTTAGAATGGGCTGGATAAACTACATTTCCCAGCAGCCACTTGTGCATTTATAGTCCTTGCCATGCACGTTAGCCAGCTGTCAGTAGTTAACAGTTTATCACGGGCCAACGGCGCACGGCAGGTGTGGCTTATTGTTTCACGAGGCAAAGTCATGCCGGAGGTTCGTGCGGTCCACGCACGCCTTACATCAGGATTCCGGGTATGTGATCTCAGCAGCACACGGTGAACTACGCGGTCCTAGAAAGAGCAAGCGGTGAAGCACAGTAAGTACAAGGAGGTCTCGAGTCACTTCATTCAGGCTCCGCTCCCATACCGGCGCTGACTCTGTGAACGGGGCCTCGCTCTCTTCTATCAAGGCGTCATCATTTTTCGTCTGGGACGACTTGCGAGTCTCCCAGACGCACAGATAAGTGCTCAATGATTTTGTTGCTTTTCGTGTGTTAACGTGGGGCAATGTTTGCATATGAAAGACTTTCATATGGGCCGAACACTTTGATTAGTCCATGTTTAGGGATTGCTGAATGTTTCTACTATGGAGGCAATAAGCGGTCAGGACATATCACACACAGCGTGGCATTAGGCTGCTCCCTCAGTGTATATGTTTGTTGGAATCCATTCTTCGTTGGTGTTGAACTTACACCTTTGGTCCTACATGTTCTATGAATGTTTCTGTTGCTTCTGCTTGCCCAAAGGGCCATGTGTCATCTTCTTCATGTTGGGAATCATATCCCATGAGTTTGTTTCATTTACGCTTGCATACATGTATTCTATGTCCTGGTAATTACTACATGTGCCTGTATCAAGGGGTATTAGAGAGCACAATTACACTAGCTAAGGTCCTTATTCAGCCTGTACTAAGGGGGCATATTTTGTGATCTATGTGTGTGTTATGTGTCATGGTTTACTAGCTACATATTAGACAGTGTAGGGTTTTTTCCTGTGTTTCCCCCTATCCTATCCACTGTAGGTGTTTCCTAAACCTCTATCCGGTTTCCCTTAACCTCCCCTTCCCCGTCCACAACCTCTTCCTAACCCTCTTCCCCCCATTGGCTGCCACGTGGTATCCTGTATTTTAGATATCAGGTATCTGTGCCAACCACAGGTGGAGGGTCGACTTCATTTGGCTTCTGTGGTTCGGGGGAAAGTGTCGACACTTCCCTCTCTTACTGTGTTTTTGACATGGCTAGAGGGAGCACCTGTAACACATGACCCATCTGCAATTATCACTATGACCCCAAGATACATACAGAAAAGAAGCCCTTGATACAGGATATAAAGCAAATTGTCTGTCTTTTCAAGTAAAATAGGGCAAATGACGAGAGTGCCAATCTCGCAAGAGCGATCAAGGAGTAACGTAATATCTATCGTGCTTGGGTGTACAGATATTTCAAACTGGCTCAACGGGCAAAGTAGCACTGCTTAGCAGCATGTGTCAATAAAGGAAACACTATAGGCTTTTGGAAAATCATAAGGGATACTGATATCCAACATTCTTTTATCTCAGGTGTGTCAACCAAATATTGGGAGGAACATATTGGTAATACTCTGTGTAAGATATCTGAACGTACCATCGAACACAAGCTTCTTGCTAATTTATGTCTCCCAGTGGAACGGTGTTCCCCTCTATCTCTGAACTTTTGAGTATTATCAAAAATGTAAATTGCTCCCGAGCTGGTGGACCAGATAGCACATGCAATGTTCTGGTGAAGAACCCACCTGTGGTTTGGGCTGATGCACTACATGACTTGATGTCTTGCATCAGTAGCACTGTCTTTGTACCCAGCTCGTAGACTGATAGTAACATCGTGTCAGTGTACATAAAGGGTGTAGAAGTACTCCAGGCAACTATTGCATGCTTGCGATGCTGGATATTCCCTCAAAAATATTTCCCAAAGTTCTGATTAAGGAGTTCAATGCATGGGCAGATAATAACAATATAATTAATCACAATCAGACTGGGTTTAGAAAAGGGTCCTTCACTCTTTATAATCTTGCTACTCTAACCTCTCTGATTGAGCACAATTGGTATGGCCAGCAAGGTACGGCATATGCAGCCTTTATCGATTTCTCAGTGGCATTCGATACCATACCATAACAAGAGAACGATTGTGGTATAAGTTGAGTGCCCTAGGAATCCCTAGAGGTCTGAAAATGATGATTATAAGGCTGCATCCCAATACAAGAGTTTGTATCAGATTACATGGTGAAGGGAGGCTATCCAGCTGGTTTGGTACATGTTGTGGTGTTAAACAAGGGTGTTTAGTCGCACCAACTCCATTTAATTTAGATCTGACTGACTTGCGTCAGGCCCTCAATATAGCCAACACCTGTGCTATTAAGTATGGGAAGTATGGCGTATCATGGTTAGGGTACGCAGATGACATTATGATTATGGATTATACCCCAGGGGACTACAAAAAAGGGTAAGTGCACTTGGGAATTATGCTACATCGAATCACCTCCAGATTAATGATGGAGAAACGAAAGTCATGGATTTCAGAATGGATCGGAAAAAAGATGTAGTACTGTGTGGATCCTAAATGACAGTCAGGTCGAGGTGATCTATTGTTACAAATATCTAGGGATTGTGATTGATGAAAAATCTTGGCGTGATTGATGAAGAACGACTTGGTGCACTGAGCACGTTCTTTGGGACAAATGGGGCTTATGCTATTAATACCGTTCGTACCATCTATCAAGCAAACATAAGATCCCTAATGTTATGTTGTGTGAAAGTATGGGGGCAAACATTTATTTACAAACTAAAAACTCTTGATAGGAAATCACTGAAAAAACTCTTGAGTATGCCCTACGACTACATAATGCTTGAGTGTGGTCTGTATAGTATTGGCATTGCGGTCTTGATAAAACTATTATTGCTAACAAGGAAAATAAATGAAATGGAACCATCTTCTCTTGTTCACATTATCTATAAGATATATAGTGACTGGAAAACGCCCATGCCTAATTGCTGTTCGGAATTGACAACAAAGACTGAGGCCTATTGAAACGACCAATTGGGTGGCAGTTTGGTGGGGGGGATTGACATTTTCTAAGTATAAATATAGGGTGAAGAAAGTGTTGAAAACCACTAACAGAAGAGCTCTGACTTGATCTGGCCACAAATAAAAACAGTAATTAATTTATGGGCTATATTGATGAAAGGACGACCAAACCTAAATACCTCCGATCCGATCCTAATACAGCTATAGTTAGGAAATATATGATAACTAAATGTAATGGTATGCCAACATTTGAAATCATTGGTGCACTCATTGGCATTGCCCGTGAGCAGCAGTTCTGTAGATTATACGTAGGAATGTGTTATTGAAACTGTGAAGCATTTGTTTGTTGATTGTTTAATTTTGTACTCCATTAGGGACTGATATTTCATTAAATACAGGAATGATTGTCTTAGATTTTGTAAGCAGGAGCTCTGGAAACGTTTTATGGGTGGTGACGATCTTAATATTATGTATTAAGGTGTTAATTATTGTAATAATTTAATGAAAATATTTTATGAACCTGGGCTATGAATTGGGTGTCTTTTTGTTGTGTATGGTCTGTCATCATCTTATGGAAACTTGTTTTCTTTTTTTTATGAATTCGATGCATTAATTGAATGTATTTCTTTTTATGTTGCTTTTATGAAGTTTATTTGGAAATATCTTATGATGGTGCTTGTGCAAACTCATTATTTGATTACATGTGCAATAAATGAATTGAATTGTAATGATTGCCCTTTACATTAAGCTGTGGATTTGCTTACATCCAGACAGGAAGTAGTGGATACAGCCCTTAAGCAGCAGCAAGATATCCGTGCAGCTGTAAAGTGGCATGCAAGTAACTAGTGTTGCGCTCACACCAGGCAATCCTAGGCTGAAGTAGGAAGATGAACACACAAGTATTTTAACAAAAAAAAGCTTTTTTGTTTGTACATTGTTTTCTAAGTGGGTTGCCCCTTGTGCGACACGTTTCGTATCTTCTCTAGCGTTTTTATCAGGCTTAGGACATGTGTGCTACATAGATGCATTGAAGTGAAAGGAAAACGTGGTAGAAGGGGAGGGTGGAGATGAGAAGTATATAATATTAAATGACATTATGTACATAATCAAAACAGAAAGTGAGGAATCACAAACGATAGAGTCAATGCGAAGTGAAGTGGTATACACATGTGTCCTGATGGGCACATGTGGCATTGTGTACCGATAAGGTGAGATATTTCATTTATTTCATGTGACTCATGATTGATAAAACACATGTGTACAAACATGTCACGTTGTGTGAGAGTATAAAAGGTATGTTATTGGACACATAAAACAAGAGAGACATCTCTGCACACAGCAATTTTGTATGGTGCACACCTTTTGATGTATTGCAGTGATGTGATGTGTAAGCTATGTTCATGCAGTTGTATTTGCCAAACATGTACATGGGGTGTGATCAAAGTATATAATATTGGTCTGAAGGTTGCAAAATATTTTTCTAGAAACATGTGCACCATGGGCAGGTGTATATGATGCATTTTTGTAAATAATATCCCATATTGGCGTAATTTTGGCATAAGGATGATATATGCCATATGCTGAGGCAGGTCTCACAAATTGCAGATGTATAGGGTCCAGTATAGCATAGATGTCTGCTGGTTTAGAAGCAATGCCTTTGAATGTCTTTGTTTCCAGAATTAGATTTTAGCCAATTGTGAAACTCACCAGTAATAAGCGGAACTTCCAAGACTAAGAGAGATTCTGCAAAGTAGGAAACCTTTGGAAATCAAAAATAGCCTCTATGGGGAAAAATAAGCTATCAGTTAATATTTCCCCTGGCCATGAAGATTCAATGGCTTTCACCCGGAGCTATCTAAAAGGAGATGTGGAAGAAAGATGTTCAGAGAGGAGGGAGAACTGAGTGAATTTAACTTTCCTTCTAATAGCGCCCTAGAATATACATCATTCCCATATAGAATTGAAATATATCTACTAGATGTGCACTTTCTCAAGGGCACGGTTCTCATCATTACATTAAGATTTGGCTGTTTATTGTTCAACTCTGTAGTAAGCAGGTGGCTGTGTGGGCCAACAGAGAACTGTATTTCCCACTTTTCTATCAATAGAGTTGAATCTAGAATTCATGTTTTCATTTCCTGCGCGGCGCTATAACGACATCAGGAAGCCTACAATAGGTTTCATTCTGAAAGAACGAAATTATTAGACATATCATTGAAGGGTTGTTTTTCCTATTGAGCTACTCCCACCTCCACCTGCAAATTAGCCAATACTAGCCTCTTTAAGAGAGGCTTTTTATTGGACGAAAATTGATGTTACAACTTTCAGACGATAAAGAATAGCTTTTAAATCATAGGTTTTATTTTGAGTGGTAAATGTTATGCAATTTAGTAGACTGCTGTGTATCAGAGAAAATGTCCGATACTCTCAAGTGTTTAACAGCTAAAATATTTGCTGAATATAGAAAAGTAAATATGTCACTGGAAGTGGTCTAATTTATGGAATGGTGAAGCAGCATTTTGAAAGACACATTAAGGACCTGATTCACAGAAGCATTTTATTATGGCGCAAGCCCATTGAGAAATGCTTTGTGAATCAGGCCCTGGTTGTCAAGGGCTAACAGGGGCCTTTGGGCCTGCATATAGCAGATGCGGCAAAGCGTGTAGCGAAAGACAACATTTGAAGAGAGCATAAACATAGGGGAGGACGTAATGTGCTGGATATACGTGTATGAAGTAGAGAGCAGATGTGATGGTAAAACATGACAGCGTTTCTAATAGTTGGGAGAAGAAATCATTGTACACATTTGTTTGACAGCCTCTGAGAACTGGTTGATAAATGCTATTGTGGGTCATAGAAACTGTACCCAGAGGTTGCCTCCCTGAAGCATCACTGCCTCTGTGGTCACTGAGCTCTTCTTGGCATTTCTACCAGAGTTGGGATCCCACTAAATCGTCACTGACATGGGGACCAACTTCATGGTGGCTTAAATAAAGGCCTTGTGTTATGAATGTAGATTAACCTACACACGCATCTCTGCATTTCATCCCTGAAATCTGGTCTAGAGCTCATGGCCTAATACCCATTACCATCAAGCATAGCGTTGGTGCAGACTTCTGTGAGCTAAATGCTGTCGCTTAAACAGATTTTCCTCCCCCACCCATAATGTGATATGTGCAATAGATTCCCACACTGTATCTAGAGCCGATGAACCTTTGCACTCATCAGGGGTAGTCATGCACTGATTACATTAATTTCAAAATATCTTGACTGGCAGTTTGCCCTAAAGAACAGGCCATGGTGTGGTCAGAATGTGTCACTATTCCAAGCCACCTTCAATTGAAGGTGACATTTGTTAGGATAAAGGATGCCTTCCAACATACCAGCGGTTGAGAAAAAACAGGTCCTGGTTTATCAGGAGGTGTTCAGTACTATCATTTAGTGCAACACTACAGTCCTTAGGTCCATATTGGAGAATCACCTGGTATACCTCAGAAACGTGCTAGCAAAGCCAGCAAGTAACAGATAGGCCAGGGCTGATTTCTACCTGGAATACCAAGATGGCCTAGTAGATAGAGAATGTATAAGAAAAGTTCAAGTGTGTTTTGGACTGGGAGCCAAACAGAACTCAGTTCCAGGTGAATAACTTCCTAGGCCTCAAACCTCGTAGGCCATAGGGAAATGTCTGGAAATACAGTGGCTGGTACTGTGAAGCAAAGGTGCAATTAAAGGATTGTGGGCATTGGCAAGCCGAATACTGCCTGGCACCTGGGCAGGATGGAACTGGGAATGGGTCACCCACCCCAAAGTGTGCGAGATTAATCCGCCAGACTGTGCCTCTCGATACCTTGTCTTTACCCGGGTTATGACCCCTGATTTGTGGGTTAGTATTAACTAAAATTGGAAATGATGGCCTTTGCAGTCCCCAAATTTGCAATGCTTGAATAAGTTAGATTAAGGACAGATAATGCTGGTAGGAAATAGGGTGTGCTGGGAAGGCGAAGTTTCCGGATACAGTTTGGTAGGAAGACAGCTTTTTAAGGAATTGGTAGCTTTGCCAGAATCAGATATTAATTTCAAGATTCATACAGGGAACAAGAAATATACTGTTTTCTGGCTGGCTACAGAGAAAAGGATGATAAAGGTGTATGCCGAGTTTCGGAAAGGTTGGCCTAATTTAGTGCCACACTGGGCTTAAAGCTTGGAAAAGGTAGAGGAAGTGATTAGCAAAGTGAGTGGTATTTCAAAAAGTTTGGAGGTCTTAGAAACTGTGTAATGAGAAGAAACATGTGTTTGAAGTGGCGCATCCTACTGATACTATATGTACTCCAGGAGATGCATAATGTGCTGTGAATCAAGAAGTGTCTGAGCAACCTTACATTACAAACATTGTCCTTCTAACAGCACGTTCTCTTTTCTTGGCAGGGGTAATATTGTGTTGTAGGGTGTGCTGTCACGGATAATGGCCCATGGCAAGTAATAATGGTCCATGGCAAGTGACCCTCCAGCTCACCTCACCTGCAGCCAGCCTTTTATCAGTGCACGTCTTTCACCCATTCAGGAATTCCGCAGGAAAATCAAGTGTTGAGTGGTAGCGCAAAATATCAACCGCTGAGTTGTAGCGCAAAATATCAAGTACATAGTGGCAGCACAAAATATCAAGTGCTGAGTGGTAGCACAATATATGTTGACACATATTTCAAGGTCTCACATATGCCATCCAGGTCACGTTATGTGAGATATGTTAAGTCAAAGGGCAAATTACAAAGTGACAGCCAATGAGTGCTAATTTAAGATGAGTCTTCTTCAACTGTCAGTCGACTTGCTTCAAAATCTGAAATAAGATATTTTAAATTTGTAGGTCACCTTTTCACATTTTGCTGTATAATGGTTTTTGCCACAAAGAAGACCGAATTGAATGAAATGTTAACTTCTCTAGGTGGTGGCACAGCTGAACCCAGCAGTTTATTGCATGATCCTCATTAACATTGTTAGCGCAGCCCTCCTACTCTGGCAGCAGTAGGGAGGATCAAGGTACTGTATAATGCAAGGGAGCTGGAGCACCCGCCGGAGGGCTACACTGTGTAGCTGCATCCCAACCCGAGAGGATTCTCGAAAAAGCCCTACGCACTATCACCCCAGCCTTTCAAATGTGCAATGTTCGACTATACAGTGCCCATACACACACCACCTCCATGCGCAGGTCCTGATTGCCAGTGCACGTGCTATGATCACTCATCGCACGTGCATGAGCAAGAAGATCCCTCATGTACTTGGGCACCACCATGCTAATGAGGGAAAGCCCTCACTTTACTGCTTTCCTCTCCATTTGCAGACTCCTATTCGGTATCAGAGAATGGGTTCGAACAAGGACCTATGGGTAATACCAACAAGTGACGAGTGTAAGGGAAACAACACCATATGACATTTGAACAAGAGACACATATCAGTTAATCAGGCACTACGTCTCATGGATCCACGATTGTCAAAGTAGCTTCTAAACTATATCTCACCTTGAAATAATGCCTGATTGTATAGTGCCAGTATCATAAAATCCACGTAAATAACCAATGTTATTTACAACCAAGTATCAGTGTTCCTTTTATCAATCATCAAAAAAGTGGCAGCTCTCAGATCCCTCAACTCCAAATCTCCTACTATTCAGGAAAACTAGAAGTTTGTTGATAATGGCGAGGCTCAAAGATTTGTGCAAACATTGAATTGCAATCATGTGGATGGTTTAAGTGCACAGGTAATCATTTGGAAAGGAGTTATTGTAGAATGGTTACAGCAATAGAGACAGAATAACATATTACTTATAAAAAAGACCATGTTCAGTCATTGACCAGGTTTGTTTGAGGGGATGTTGTGACTGTAAAATAGTGCTATACAGGAATTCAGTGTGTGGTCTGAAAAACTATTTTTTGTAACTAGTATGGCTCCTGAAGGTCTTTGATATGTTAGCTAGGAAGTACCTTGCATTGCAACTTTGGTGCTGGCCTTTGGGTTTTGCAAGTGCAGACTTCTAAAGCTAGCTGATTTTCCTAGGATTTCCCATCTCTGATCTCACGCTTTCTTACGCTTTCTCAAGATTTCACAATCTCACGCTACCCCCAATCTGTTTGCGCATTGAATTGATTTCTTGCAAAGAATTGGGCTGCAGAACTGAGCCGAGTCAATGTGCTTTTTCAAAATGTTTACTTTCCTCGGTCATCTAGCAACTCTGAGAAGTGCTGAATATGCCTTTTATTTCTTCTCTTATACTATAAATAACTACGAGAAGACTCCAAATTATTAGTTACTTTTGCAGCTCATTGCTACCTTTATTAATGGTGGGGGGTGTGTGTGTGTGTGTGTGTCTGTGTGTGTGTGTGTGTGTCTGTGTGTGTGTGTGTGAGAAAGAGAGAGAGAGAGAGAGAGAGAGAGAGAGAGAGAGAGAGAGAGAGAGAGAGACATGTATAACAGCAAAATTATATTCAAGGCAACAACGTATCAAACTCAGTGGGGGATCATTAAAAAATCATTAATTTCAACTGGTATACTGCGACCACCAGCACATGCCTTTCTTCCAACTTCACTGTGTAGTTGTTAATATTTTTGGGAATGGGTGTAAGGCAAACATTTGAATCTGGGTGGCCCCGGCTTCCGTGCCTGTTTACACATCTTCCCCAAAACAATTGTTTGTGCTGTCCAATGTCTACCATGTACATGCATGGTGGGTGGCATTCCTGTGAATCCCTATTGATCCTGCCTGATTTTCGATGCTTTGAAAATCAGGTGGAATCTATAGGGATTCTAGAATCTCCGCCCACGTGAAAATTCAAAGCAGGCAAACACGCAGGCGGAGGGAGGAGCAGATGCTGCACTTTGACCACCAGGTCCATAGTGCAAATGTTCTAAAAGGGCACCAATCATATTTTTACTGGTGGAGATCCTGCCTCTGCCAGTAAATTTCAACAGGCCATCATGAGAAAGGAGCATTGGTGAAGCCAACAGTTTTGGTTTTAATGTAAGTTGCTTAACGCTGTGAAATAAGAATGCAGTCTCTGTGTTTGTCTCAATAAAAGGCAATGGAGAATTTTGAAAGTCTGTGCTTTAATGATACTGACTATATCTATACAAGTCTATACACATATGTGACTAAAACAAGTTTTATGTTCCAACAATATACTCCAGAAACATTGTTGTTTCGATATATAAAAAAATACATTATAAAGATTTAGAGGTATTCTAGCTATACAGAGGTATGCCCTGAAATGTGAATCATGGTTAAAAAACAAGTTTTATTTTGCTATTTTTTTCTTTGCAGTAAAAGATTATAAACATTTTTGGTAAATGTAGCTTCATCTTCTGCATTTGCGGAGAGGCTCTCCATTTATGATACGATACGATGTGATATGTCGTTTATAATTCGCCTGTAAACAAGTGTTTTTAGGCTTGACAAGACAGGGGACGGGAGACAGAGGGAGGACGAGCAAGTGATCTTACTAGGCCTTGCGTCATTCAGATCGTGCAAGTGCGAGAACAAGAAGTGCAAGGGGAAAGGGAGGGGGGAAGTGCAAGGGAGAGGGGTGGAAAACAGGGCAGCAATGCTCTGAGTAAGTGCAGCCAGGGCAGTGCGGCTCTGGGTAGTGCACAGAGAACAACAACTGTAAGGTCACAGTCACAGCCCCAAAGTGTGTAGTAGGCCGGGAGGCAGTGCAAGGGTGACTAATCAAGAAAGAGCATGTTACCCAGTTAGACTCTGAGGAAAGCCAAGCAAACAGTCGGTACAGCAGACAGGTAGATCAGTAGAGGAGGGAGAGAGAGAAAGCAGGGGAGAAGAGGAACATTTTCATCTGCTTCCGGAACTTCAGGTGGTGCCGTTCAAATTTGACAGGGCAGGGAGGCCATTCCAGAGTGAGGCACCTGCAGAGGAGAGAGATCTACCACGCACTCTCTGCCTGGAGAAGCATCTAACCCTTGGAGAGTTGGAGGTAATTGAGCGAAGGGCTCGAGAAGGAAGGTATTGTAACAAGTATAGCAAAGATACCCAGCAGTGACCACTAACCTTGCATGCAGATTGGCCTTGACAACAGGAAAAATCCCCCTGGATGCTTTACCTCCCTCTGCCTGAAATGTGACAGGAACTGGAGGGAAGTAAACTATCCAGGGAAACCCTCTGGGGAATAAAACCCTGGTTGGGAATTGAGAGCGTAGGGGATGATGTCTCCTTCCTTCGTCAATCACGATCGGGCTGAAACTGGTTCTAAAGTCTCAATGGGCCGGCAGAGAACCTTGTCTACAGAAAGAAGGCACAGACAGTCAGTAAGTATCGCCAAGAGTTGTAAACAGAAATATCAGGACTAGAGAGGGAATGGAACCGGCACCTGTTATTAGCATAAGAAGTTCCCCGATCAGAAGCCTACTCAGGAAGAGATGACGACACATCTTGCTCACGTATCAGGATGGATCCCTGGATCCCAAAGAAAGAATGAGAGGGGTCCCCAATCTAAAAGCTAAGCCCACCCTCTATATCCAACTTACTGCGGGAGAGCCGCAGACTTGACTAGTGGCTACCATGCTGGAAGCGTGGAATTCGAGTACTGTTGAATAGTTCCCCGAGTATGGGCTCAGAAAGGAGACACAGGATCAGAGTACGGGGTTAACTACAGACTGAAGCCCAGGCTCACATCCGGAACTGCTTGCGGGGAAGAGCTGCCGCTTTGGTGAAGGCTTCGTAAAGCTGCTGCAGACGAACACGCGGAAGAAGAGGATCTAAAGATAAGAGAAGGTAAGTGATACAGGAAGGATAGAATGTTTTCAAATCACAAATCCATGGACCACGAACTTTCAGAGTGTTTTTTAAGGGTGTAGCAAAGCAAGTGTAACCAGGAACTGCCGGTATAAGAAGTGTCACAAGACCCATGGTAGGTGGGACACCTGAAAGGTTTGGAGAGGATGCAAGCGGCAAAGAAGGACGGCAGTATTAGGGAAGACAGTATTAGTCGTACTTTTATTCGCAAAGACAGAACATCCTAGAGGTAACAGAACTAATCGGTTGAACTCATTACTGTTTATTCCATCAAAGTTACCAGTGGCACTATCGTTCCATCTCCCAAAAAACAGAGCTCTAAACGATGGATAACAAGAAGTAGATAGTGGGAGTGGATAGATGTACCATCCTAGACCTTTCCCACTGTGTTGTGGTAGGTGAGAACATACCCAGCAGTTTGTTTTGCTCATGAGTGACCTTCATGATCTGTATGTGTGTATTATTATGATATCCTTCTCTGTGTTTGAGATCAAGTGGACGAAGAGTGTGAGACTGTACATAGAGAGGAGACAAAGTGGTTGTGCTAACAGTAGGCAGTAATATACTAAGCGGATGTGAACTCTTCAGATACACACAGGTATTAGTGTAATTACAATGCAAGCTACAATTGCTATTATTATAAACTGGTCCTTCATGGATCATAGCCCTTTTGATACAGGCTTTCCAGTGGTTATGCTTTCCATGTCCTCGATCCTATCTGCCCCAAATATAGGCATAGTTTGCAGTGTCTGTTAAGAAGCCTCACTAGAAAAGGCTCCCTAAGTTCATCAGTGGGTGGCACTTGACCATGTGGCCAATCTTGCATGTAGTCTTCTTACCCTGCCCCCATCTGGAACTCCTTGAACCATCTTTGGGGGGATTGGAGGGAAGTTCATTGGTTTCTTGTGGGTACAGCATACATACTACACTTTCGTAGTCTACAAAAATGTAATTCCCTAACAATTTCCGTGGTCGAATATTTCACCTCGTTGCTGGAGGTACAGAGTGGTCCGTGAAAAAAGAGATCAGAATTTGAAGAAAGTGATGAGTCCTCAAGTTGTTTGGGTTCAAAATGATGCCCAAGATGGGGATGGGTGCCCTCACTCAAAGGCACAGCCTTGGTTTCAGGATCATCAACCCCCTCCTTAACCCATTTGTTGTAGGGCAAGAAAAGGGCACTCGTTTCAGGTGCGCCGCATGTTTCCAGTGTTTCTTCCCCTCGATTCGGACAGCTGTATGAGTAGCCAGCAGCACCTGATTGGGTCCTTACCAACGAGCCGCAAAGCTGGGCTTGCTTTCGAAGTCTTTCATCAGCACGAAGTCACCATGTCGAATGTGATGACTTGGTCCTTCATAATTCTCGGGCAAAGCGGCTCAAACCTGTTGGTGAATCAAATGCAGGTTTTGAGTCAACTGGTCACAATAATCTGTTAATAACGGGTACTCTATCTCTGACAGTTTTCTGGGTCCAGGTACATTCCATATATTAACAGGTCTCCCCATGACAATCTCATAGGGAGAAACCCCCGTTATTGTCTGAGCCGTAGTTCTCATAGAGAGCAATGCTAACGGTAAGGCGGCAGCCCATTTTAATTTACTGTGTGCACACACCTTTGCTAGTTTGTTGTTAAGGATACCGTAATTGTATTCTACTAAACCGGCACTCTGAGGATGTCTCGCGGAATTAAATCATTTATCAATCTGTAGGGCCTTGCATACGTGTAGTATGACAACCGCTATAAAGTGTGGTCCATAATCGGACCAAATTATTCTGGGAAACCCAAATCTAGGGAATCAATGCCCAAGGGGGAGCGGGGCTTGAAGAATAACCCTGTAGTATTCTTCCCTACCAGACAGCCCCTACAAATTTGAACCGGGATGTTAGTCGGAAAAGCCTTTAAATATTCCTGAATCAACTGAGAGAGCAACTAGTAAGGAACTAATAGGTTCCAAAAAAATAGGGCATTTGGGAATGCATCAGATTTAGAAAACCAAATCCCAGAGCGGATTCAGGAATGTCTTTCATGGATTCGGAAAATGATACGCTATGGGAAAACACTAGAACTTCCAGAGAGACCCATTAATCAAAAGGTGCCGATCTTCCAACGAAAGAACCTAAATCATCACAACCACCCCGCACAGCAGCAGTGCTGATGACGGACAATGGTTTTCTCGCTCACCTGCAAATGCAACATTTAATTAGAGAAACACTTCCTTCCCCCTTTCCAAAGGAAAACGATTTTGCACAGGTGGGAAGTTAGTAGAGGTTTTCCTGACCCTTGTTAGGGCCTTCTGAACACCGGAATCCTACAAAATGAACGTCTGTGCAAGGGGGGGCAGCCAGAAGAGAAGACAATAGCAAAGCAGCAGACAAACACCACCTTCTGCCCTGTGAATAAAGAGAAAGAAGTGTAAATGGGTGGAAGTCCTTGCAGAGAATCCCCTCCCTTGGCTTGAAATATGATGCCAATTAGCCAATCAATTCAAAAGGTTGCCTGAGCCCATGGAAGGATGGTGAGGGTGATAAAAGTGATTCTAAGAATCACAAAAAGTGTCTCTGGACTGGGAACTGAGGCCGGCATATGTTGACAAAGCCGGAGACCACCAGAGAAGGGAACCTCTTGAGCCCATAAGAGGGATGTGTTCCTGTGAGGAAGAGGTGAGCCCCTTGAAACCCAGAAGAGGGCAGTGCTCCAGTGAGATGAAGAAGATCCACTTGAACCCCTGAAGAGTGGTGTGCTCCAGTGAGGGTAGTACAGCCTCTTGAGCCCCAGGAGATGGATGTGCTCCTGCAAGGAATAGGTGAGCCCCTGCGACCTCAGAAGAGGGGTGTGCTCCAGTAAGGTTGAGGTAATCCTTGTGGTCCCAGATGGGTGGGTGTGCTCCAATGAGGGGAAGAGAGCCCTCTGAGACCAGAAGAAAGGGACCCCTGTCCCAAGAGAAAGGGAGTAACACATGTTAAGCAAGAGAATGACTTTAATCCCAGGAAGAGGGAATTTGTAATAGAAGAGGGGAGTGCTTTGAACCACAAGGGAGGGGTGTGCTCCAGTGAAAGCGAGAAGAGCCCTATGAGCCTAGAAGAGGGGTGTCATAGAATGAAGAGAGAGAGAAAGACTCTGATCCCCTGAAGAGGGGATGTATAACAGTAGGGGAGAGTCCTGGAAGAGGGGAATAAGTACCAGAGTCTTAGGGAGGGGAAGAACATTTGGGATACTTGGCAAAGGGAGGGACCGAGAGGCCTTGTGGACCCGCAGGGGAAGGATTGAGACCTAGACTCTATGCCTTTCTTGTTGCTGCCCTTCAAGAACCTTTATGTTACAGCCATCTTGAAACAATTTCCATACATTAGTCTTTTCTTTTACTTTTGCTTGATAAGCAGTAAAGTTATGTGTTCCCTTTGCCATGTGACATAGTATAGATCTCCTTTTCTTTTTTTTTCTTTGTTTTAAACTTTTTTACTTTATTGTGTTTTGAGTCTCAAGTAAAATACACAAGAAACTTGCACAAATACAAAAGAAAATTACTTTAAAAAGAAACAGCCATTTAAAATCCAAGGTATAAATAAACAATTTTGCCAAGCAAAAAGAGAAGAATAAACAGGAGAGATAAGGAAAGAAGTATATAGAGAAGAGAAGGGAAAGGAGAGGGAGAAGAAAGTAAGGAGAGCCACATAAACAGAACTGATTCCAGTTATATCTCACATGATTGATGGAATCAACAAGCTCCAAATATAATTCACCACCCTCTTAATTCCTCCTCTTTAGATATAAGCTGTTTTAGCCTGTTCAGTAAACCATAAAGGAAATCACACAAGGCCAAAATCAGTCGCTGTGTTTGTCCATTCATTAAACTGCTGCACCAGGATTCATTGCCTAGTGTCAAACCAAGGTGTTTCACCCGTTCTTCCACCAGGGCTTTACACCCCATCACCCAGTGTTTGGAGGTTTCTTTAATTCCCACCATATCACAAAATCTGCAGCAGAGATCTCCTGTTCCCCCTTTCCAGTTGGCTATTCTTTCCAACGTGGGTAGTTGATTTAAATTTAAACGGAAGTGCAAGTACAGTGATCTCCTTCTTGCACACGTGAAAATAAGCATGTATTTAGAGAGCTAAAGAGGGAGCATTGGGCCATCTATTGTTTTCCCCCAATCATCTTGAAAGAGCCTTTTTTTAACATTAGCTGGACTTAAGGTAAACTCTTCACAAGAAGATCCTATTTCTATCAACAGCGTATACATTTATTGTTTCAAATCTGTGATAGATGCCGCTGAGGCACGTGCTTGTGCTTCCTCCTAATTCTCATAAAGCAAGTGTAATGGTGGATTTAACAGTTTTGCGTATAACAACATTTTCTTCCAGAGGGCCCTACTTGCCAATGAGACCAGCCCGAACTCATGTCGAATTACAGAGTGTGGTATAGCAAATGCCAACCTCAAGGTATTTTTCCAGAGTAGAACCTGGACCTTGTTTAGTCTGTCCCCTAAATCAATAAGATTTATATCGAACCCATACAAAATTATTGGCTCAACCTACACCTGGTTAAATTGAATGAGTGGTGTCGTGCGTACACCCGTTTCATTTTTGCTAGCTGTAGCCTGTATTTCGTATTTATGTATTGAATGCCTCCTTGCCTTGAGATAGAATTTGGAACTTCGTAGTCCAGATATGTAAGAGATGAGACCGGCTCATGTGGCTCGTCTCCCACCCTCCATATCATGGTTTTAGGGCTTCTCTTGGTTGAAAACATACAGGGCCTCATAACAAGGGCATGGCTGCCTCCATACCGGGTTCCAGCTCCGGGTTCCTTCATGAGGAATTACCGGGCCATTCCAACCTTGGAGGACCCGGTAATTCCTCATTGAAAAAATCCATCCCCATTCCCATTTGAGCCCCCAATGGGAATAGGGAGGGAGAGAGGGAGGGAGGGAGGGAGGGAATGGGAGGGAGCTAATAACGCCCGTTATTAGCTCCCTGGTCCCCTTGCGGGACCCGCTGAAGACGTCTGGTCTGACCAGACGTTCTGAGTGGCTCCCGCAAGGGAACCTCATAATAGGGCATCACGCAATGAACGGTTCCGGTCCCGTACCGGCACCGTTCATTACGGGACTGCCAGGGTCGTAATGAGGCCCACAGACTCTTGATTTGAGGCTATATATTTTTAGATTATTTTCCACAGCATACAGATGGAAAAGTGTGAGCTTACACTGCAGCCCCACTGGAGTGAGGTAGAACAACACTATGTTGTCGGCAAAAGCAATCCAATCCAGTGTTGCCGAACATAGCCTCACTGGATTGGTAATGCTTCCCTGCCACACCCTATCCATGTCCGCAGAATACAAGTTGTAGAGTGTGGGTGCCACCATGCCGCCCTGCCTCAACCCCACAAAAGTGTGGACAGGTGGTGTCATAGTCCCACCCCTATCTAGTCGTAGTTTTACTCTATCTGTGTTTAACAGGGCCAGTAATTTGACCAACCCAGAGGAGACTCCAACCGCCAAGAGTTTTTTCCACAAACTCCCTCAGCTGACTATATCAAAAGGGCTCTTCATATCTATTGAGGCCTTGTATAGAGTGCTCAGAGTCTTCTTTTTGACTGCTACCCTCATATGAGCCATTGTAAATGCATTCAGTGGCGTACCCATCCCAGAACTGAAGCTTATTTGGCATTTAGACAGGAGTTTGTGGCTGTTGGTCTGAGCTTTGAAATCTTTCAGGAGCAAAGTTCCAAAAATGTTGCTGGATGAATCCAGCAAAGCTATAGGTCTAACATTTGATGGGTTGGACTTGTCACCCTTTCTGTATATTGGTGCTATCAGGGATTGTTTCCAGGTATCAGGTACTACATATGGCAAGAACAAGTGTTGGAATAATTCCCAAAGGGGAGGATCCCCTTTTACTTTCATATTTGAAACTTGACATGTGTTTGACAAAAAAGGACATTTTCATGAAGAAACATTTCACACACTTTTTGGAATTTGGTTGTCCTGTAAAGGCTACTAAACCGTTCTGTTTTTAACAATTTAGGCACAATCCCATGTAGCTTTTAGCAGAATAGGAAACCAGGTGTGATGAAATGACTGCCTCTCTGCACAAGTACAGGCATGAGTAGTGGCTAAACTGACTACTCAGATCCACACTACTACTAGATGAGTGGTGATCCCAATCATAAAGGTAAAAGAGACGCTCCCCAATGGGTAAACCCCCTTTGGCTTTTGTGGTAACATGGGCGGAAGGCGGCTCTACTCTTGAGAGGGGTGTGAATGTGATAACAGTAGAAACTCAAACCGCAATAAAACAATGACTCCAAAATAAAGGAAGGTCCAATCAAGGCTCTATAAAAATACCTACACATTAAACAAACCAATATGAAATTAATTATCTAGAAAAGCATTGGGTCAGGGGTGAATAGGCAAGAAATTTTAGCAATGTCACTTAGAAAAGGATATTTCTTTAGAAAGTGTGCAAAAAGGCGGCTTATCAATCTTTATGGCCCCAACAGTGGACCAGGGGGTCTGGGCCTATCAACAATACCCTACTACATTGTTGCATGCTTCGACAGCATCGAACTAGATGTCTAGGTGCTTTCCTTGCAGGTCAAACCAGGTTAAAATACTGGGAATCGCATCAATCCAGATGGCAAGTCGTGTCCCAAGAGGCGCTCCCTTCAGTTTGATGTAGCGTTCGAGCAGTACAGTCTGATGAGTACACCAGGGTTGGTTCGATGGTCGAGCTGATTCAAGGTGACGGGTACTGCTGGGTTGAGTCAGCGAGTGACACAATGCTTCCATTGGTTCAAGTTGGGGTTCAGGTTGATCTAATGCAAAGATCCTGGTGGTTTAAAGTGCTGCTAGGCGGTGGTTCAAAGATATCCACAGTGGTGATGAACTCTGCTGGTGTGATGTGGGGTCCAACTTTCAAACAAGTATGCATAGTATGCAAGCAGCAGTTTGAAGACCTTTGAGGTTGCCAAAGGCAGCACCTTGGGTCCTATGTGGTTCAAAGGCATCAAACATGGTAAATTGGGCTTGAGGATTGTTTATCGTGACAAACACAATGGTCCAGCTGATTTGAGTTCCATTCCAGGGGCTATAGGATAAGATGAGCCCATCTTACTCTTCACCTCTTATCCAAAGAGTTTTGCTGGCACCTGCAGGGGTCCATCACCTCCAGTGAGGAGCCTGGTTTAAGTTCAAATATCAGATTTCAGACATCTGTCCACAGCAGTTCACCCCCAATGCCCCCTGGGAATGGTTAGGGAGCAGGGATCATCTCTGTCTTGCAATGCACTCTATCTTCACCTCATTGTTGGAGGATGTTGTAATGGTCTGCACTACCAATAGAGGTCCAATTAATTATTCTGTTATTTATGAAAGGAAAAAGATAATTCAAGGAAAGACTGGGAGACAACTTCCTTACAATGTTGAATGGTCACTAGGGATTGGACAAAAGCAAGCCTTCCCTATGGGTCCAATCCCTGTTGCAGTGATGTTTGGACTTTGCCTTTTTACATAATACGTAGAGTGCTTTGTTCGGCAGGAAGTGGAGGAGACAGGAAGGAAAGAGAGCAATACAGAAAAGCAAGAGGGTAAAACCCGTCTCAGTTATCCTTCTGTCCTCGCTGGCTTTTTTAACCTAACCCCTTCCCAAGCCTTCTGCTTCAAAGCCCCTTTGGTGGGTGACACCCTAGTGTCAGGTTGGCCATTGTTATGCGGGTGCCTCTTTCAAGTATGGTTCCCAAGATATCACCTCCTGGTGAGAGCTCGTGGGTTTGAGGGGAAGTGTTACCCATCCTCCCAAAGAGTCAAAGTAGGCAGCTTTTTGCCTATTGTCTCACTTGTTGAAGTGGAGACAGATAGGCTAGCCATGAATCCACATATTCTTCACATAGATGACATTCTCACAGAGGTTAACACTTGTATGATGCCAATTTGTAGCTTTAATAATTGTGGGCTCTTATCAGTCACCATACCAGATATGCTACTAAGAAAGCAGACATGGTGTATTCTTAGAGTTTACCCTTCCACCAGACTAACAGGGGCACACTTATTTTGGATGAGAGGTGCAAATGTCAAATGGAACATTTGCCTGCAGTGATTATTGGCCGTGTGACATTTGAGCATGCCCTGTACCACTGAAGAGTAGGTGCTGCCAATATCAGGAGATGGATGCAGCAGGGAACATGTATACATTATGCTAATAGATTGTGGATTTATGAAAGGGGTATCTAATTCGGAGACCACTCACATAATGTTATCCTTTAATACAAATTAAAAACTAGGGCTTTCACAATCACACCAGGGGGCAATGCATCATTCCCGGAGAAAGAAAAGACAATGGGCCTCATTACAAGTACTCCGGTCCGGAATTAACACTGCCGGTAAAACCATACCGGCACCGTTTCCATGTCCGCGCAATCATGACCCGCGGCCCCGGTAATAGCACCACCCTAAACCGCCACCGCGGAAATAGGGTTCCCCTTAAGTCCGTCTGCACGGAAACCCCTCCGTTACCGGCAACACTAAACACCGTGAGCATCACAACTAGCGCGGACACGGAAATACCGGGAAAAAAATGGCGAAAATACCGTGATCACGGTGGCGGAACCGCCGCCACCGCGAACATGGCGTTATACACTGCCTGCTGAACTGAATCAGGGCACAGGTGCACCAAATCAGCCCAGCTGGACCTAGCAGGCCACTGGGAGCCTACAAAAGGGCCACACCCAGCCCAACACAACACAGAACCATGCAGGCAGCAGGTCTAGTAGCACTGGGACTGGGCCTACTCAACCAACAGGCAGTACTGCACATGGTGGCAGTAATGGCGCAGAGGAGGAGGCGTAGGCGGAGGAGGCGCAGGCGGCAACCAGCCAACCCTGCAGCTATGGCAAACCCCATTGCCCAGCCAGCCCGACCCCGCCGCCAGCCACCAATACCACGCATCAGGGCCTCACCCTGGAACCTCACCCCAGGACAGATCCACACCCTATACCGGCTGGACCGTCCAACAATCCTGCACATCACCGCCATGATTGAGGACAACATCAGCAGCCTAATTGACACCCCCACCGCCATCCCCCCACTCTTGAAGGTTGTCTCAGTTCTGCATTTCCTTGGCACTGGCACCTATCAACACACGGTTGGTGAGCTGCACGGCATATCACAACCGTGTTTCTCAAAAATCCTGGTACAGGTACTGGATGCCCTGTTGCGCCATGTGTCGGAACACATAGCCCTACCCCGCACCCTCCCCGAGGTCATTGCCACCAAGTTGGCCTTCCATGCCATAGCAGGCATGCCAAATTGCATAGGCGCAGTTGACTGCACCCACGTCGAGCTGACAGTACCACATGCAATTGAGGCGGTGTTCCGCAATAGAAAACAGTATCACTCTTTGAATGTCCAGATGGTTTGTGATGCCATGCAACTGATTACACACTGCTGTGCACGTTTCCCAGGCTCATCACATGACTCAATGGTACTGCGGAATTCCACGTTGCCACGGTACATGGAACGCTATGCCGGACAAAGCACATGGCTATTGGGTGAGTACAGCTGACGATGCTACAACCCTGTCGGAGTGGTGTGTGTGTGTCCAGGCCAATGAGCATTGTGAGTGTGCCGCTGTGACCGCACATGCATCACCCCCCTTCCATCTACCAAATACACAGCGGATGCCAAACAACATGAAGGAAGACATGACAGGGCTCCACAATGTGCCCGTGAACACGCTGCCACAGCCAATCCCGTCACTGTCCCATTAACCCTGTGCCACTGCAGACACCCACCCTCAATTGAAACACTGCCCCAAAAAACACGGGAGGCGTGTAAATGAGACAACGTGTATTTACTACTTCCGTACAGTGGAGTCACTCTGCCATGTGTGGACAGCACTGCACCATGACATGCACACAATCAAATTTCACCCGCAGGGCGCAGTAAACATGCAAGTTAATGTGTAGGCCCATATGCAGTCAGCGACATACCTCGTGATGGCCGAAACATACCTCCAGACACTGCATGGTACATATGCATGAATGAATGATGATACAAGAATGCACAGCAGCAGATGAGGACATGATGCCACAAACACTGACATGTTCCCCCATCTACATCCCATGTAGGTGATGCGGGATATGCACTCACGCCATGGATGATGACACCTGTACGGAGACCAAGGAACAGGCATGAAGAGGCATACAATAGGGCACATATCCGCACACGTGGAATGATTGAGAGGACATTTGGACTGCTGAAGGCCCGTTTCCGCTGTCTGAGCAGATCTGGCGGATCACTGCTGTACAGCCCAGTGCAGACGGGCAAAATCACGCTCGTATGTGCCATGCTGCACAATATATGCCTGCGCAGGAACATCCCAATGCCACCAGACGCAGATGAGGAAGATGGGGATGGGGATGGAGATGGGGATGGGGATGGGGATGGGGATGGAGATGGAGATGGAGATGGGATGGCACCGCCTCCCCCTGGGGGTCCACATGATGGCCAGAGAGCACGGGATGCCCTGATTCGCATTTACTTTTGAGTCACAGCACATTCACAGAAATGCACAAACATGGTGACGACAATGAATTAATAGTTGCACTGCAAAATAAATGATCAATGTCCACACATGTATGTCTTGATTTGAAATGGTGATGTATTGATGTGATAACAACAGGGAAGAAGGTGCATTGGTTAGGGAAGCTGTACACCCGGGGCCACCCACCACCCAAACGTGCCCACCCCCACCCAGAGCCCATTGTCCAAACCCCCAAAACTACCTACCCCACCACCCAAACGTGCCCACCCCTCTCACACCCTTGTAGTCCACATGTGTCCTGCACTGCCCCACACACATGCCATCACTTCTGTGTGCGCTTCTGTGCCTGTGCAACCTTGCCCGAGGGACCCGTTAGCCTACTCGAGCGCCTCCTTGGACTGGCAGTAGTGGAGCTGGATGGGGTGGTAGTGTTTGATGGGCCAGAATCTGGGATTGAGGGCATCCGTGCCAGATTTGCCTGTTGGCCAACCAACATGGCCTCTACAAGCCTGGAGGTGTGGTCGTTGCCCTCCCGCACATGGCGTGCAAGGGTCACTATGGTGCTCGCAAAGCGTCCAATGGACCTCGACAGGCGACGCACTGAGGCGCTGTAGCTCTCCCTCTGCAGCCTGGATTCCTCTAGCTGCCTCTCCACCAGCTGGGTGAGGGTAGCCTGCTGGTCCTCCATCCGCTGCATGCGGGCATTCAGTTCGGCCATGGATGGGGTGGGCGACCTCATGGGACTCCCCAGTGAAGTGGGGCTGAACCCCAGCTCATGGAAGGAGCCCAGGTCTTCCAATGTGGGCATCTCCCCCTGTGGCCCCGTTTCCGAGTGCTCTTGCAGGGCACTGTTATCACTGCAGGCCGCCCCCTCTGCAGTGCTGCTGCCTTCGGTGTTGTGTTGGGTGTCCATGATAGGTTCCCGTGGCACCTGTCTAGACTCAGCCAGTGTGGAGACGGTGGGGATGTCGGTGGTGGTGGTGTGCCGCACATCTGTAGTGGCTGGTAATGTGGCCAGAGGTGCAGAACTGCCGGCAGCATCCTCCTGTGTGGTGGCAGTGGCTAGTGTACTTGCCGATGCAGATTGGCTGGCCTGTTGTGCAGTATCACTGTCACTTGAAACGGCTGTGGGGACACAAAGGGCATGCAATTAGTGTTGTTGTGGTGGCAGATGGGTGCATCACATGCGTCATTAAGATTGTACATTGAATAGTGTTAGTCACATGCATCTGATTGCTGGTGTCTGCATTCAGTGATATTGGTTGCCATACGGATCATGATGGGTCCTTTCGCCCACACATGCACTGCCTGGGGGGGGGGGGTTGTTAATGGGTCCTTTGGCCCACACATGCACTGCCTGGGGGGGTTTGTTAATGGGTCCTTTGGCCCACACATGCACTGCCTGGGGGGGGGGGTTGTTAATGGGTCCTTTGGCCCAGTACTCACAACTGCATATTTACATGTGGCATTCATGTTTGGGCACTTACCGGCATCTGCAGGTGGGCTCACTCCTGCCTCAGCCTGCCCGATCCCATGGATTCCCTCTAGGTGGAGGACGCTGCTGCAACGCTCCTCCCATGCTTGCAGCCTCAGTGGGGAAGGGGGTCCTCCGCCTGTCCCACTGCTGCGTTAGCGGTGCGTGGAAATGAGGTTGCGTACCCTCAGCCTCAGGTCGTCCCAACGCTTGTGGCAGTCCTTCACGCTCCTCACTGCCACGCCCACGGCGGTGCACTTGCGTGCAGCTTCGGCCCACACCTCCTTCCTCCGCTGCTGTGTGGCACGCCGTTGGTCGGCGCTGAACAGCATCTCAGCATTGTCCACAATGTGCTCCACCAAGACGGTTAGCTCCGCCTCGCTGAAGCGCTGTTTGCGCTGCCTCTGAGCAGGAATCCTGGCAGACATGCTGGTGGTCCCTTTTGGCTTCTCAGAGTTAGGATTGTGCTTGTGCTGGCTCTGGATGGCAATGGATTGTGCTTTTATATGATGGCCGCCTCTCTGTTTCCTGTTTTGGCGATCATGGTATTTCCGGTTCCGTGTCCGTGGTGGCGGAGGCGGAAACGGGTTTACCGCCACTTGTGGCTTCGTTATTTCCATTTCCGTGGGGTTTTCCGTGACGGCGGTAACAACGTTTCCGAGTCCGTGTGGTGCGCGCGACCGACAGCGTGTAATCGGACGGTTTTTCCGCAACCTTGCGGACACGGAAACGTTTTTACCGCCGTCACGGATTTTGCACGGTCCCGGACTGGCAGGTTGTAATGAGGCCCAATGTTGTCTTCATGCCTTCCTTAATTAGGGCTTCAATATGCCCCAGCCAGGAATGTGGCGCATGCTCCAGATATGCAAACAGAGCAAACAGTTCCTCTCATTCCTCTAAGCCAAAGTGTAAATCAAGGGCAGACATGTTGCTGAACAAAGAAAGTTCTCAGATAATATTTTGAACTCAGACACCCTCCAGTCCAACACTATTCATAGCTCAGCTGACATGTCAACCAGTCTGCACACAGGGGTTGTGAATTATTGCCATACACAAATCCCATCCCGTAGAAAGTTATAGATGGAGCTTCTGTAACTGTATAGAGTGGCGATAACGGGCACCTGGTGTGCGCATGCGTCTGACGACCAATGTCTGTTGGTGGAATATCTAAACAAAGAAGGGAGTTTAAACAGTCCATCAGCGAGACGGATCATTCGACTATTTCTCCACACAGAATTTAGCATAACATAAAAGTGGACATAATGATGCTAACATGCAAGGTCAAATGTTAATTCAATTTAGAATGTGCACGTGGGGAATAGTTAATATTCAATGGTATCATCATGTTAGAAGAGCCAGGGTTAATTTTGTGAGCATGTTGCATTCTTCACCAAACCACCTCCCCTGTGCATTGAAGCCGCTGCAAGCCTTGTCCTAATTCCTTTTGCTGTAACACATTTTGCATGGCACGCTGCCATACCACTTTAAGTAGGTAAAGCATGCCTCTTGGGTACCAATGTTGTTAATTTATTTCGGTCCACACCTTCAGTGTAGGCATTTATTAGGTAGATCGTAAACACAAGTAGAAACCAGCGGTTATGTTAACCAATTAAAACTTCTTTTTTTTATTCATTATTAAGTATTTCAATAGCTCCAAACAAGCTATCATGAGACCACCTGGAGACTTTTCATTGTGATGGTGTAGGGGGACATGAGATGTCACAGGAAGGTGGTATATAACAACGTGAGAAAGGAGAATGCTCTGATTACTTACTGGTAATCTTCATTACTCCTGGTCATACTCTTCCTCGTCACAGTACTTACCTCATGAGGCCCTTGCCTCCGACACATGACCTTCTTCTATTTCTTTAAATTGCTATAACCCCTCCCCCACATCCATGTCACTCAGTTTCATATTACCAAGACGGAGCATGGCAACTTCCCTGCAGGGAGGTTGAGGAGGGTTGTCAGTACTGTGACGAGGAAGGGTAGGGCTAGGGGTAATGAAGATTACCAGTAAGTAATCAGAGCATTACCTCCACGTCCACTCTTCCTCATCCCAGTACTTACCTCATGAGGTATACCAAAGCAGCAATGGGGAAAAGGTCCCAATGAGACACAGAGCGAAAAACAGTGCTACAAAACACACCCACAATAACTCTTAATTCACATCCCCACAGACAAAATTCCAACCACGAAGGAACAAACCCCCGAGTGGGAGAAACTCAACCCATAGCGATTGATGAAAATGCCCAGACTAGCCAAGGCGGCAGCCATACAAATCTCTTGCAGAGAAAACCCTCCTTACATCGGCCCAGGAAGCTGCGAAACCCCTGGCGGATCGCCCCTGATCATGCGCAGGCACAGGCAGGCCAGAAGCCACATAGGCCCTGGAGATCACAACCCGGAGCCACCGGAAAATGGAAGCCACAGATGCGTTATGCTCAGCCCCAGCCGGACCACAAGCAATCAGAAGACTATCAGATTGGTAGTAAAAAGCAAACCTAGCCAAATACTCCAACACGTCCCGCCGGACATAATGTTAAGCCAAGCCACCTCCTCAGGCACTCTCGGATCATGAAAGAAGTCAGGGAGAACCAGATCCTGAGAGGTGTGAATACCGAGATACAATTTAAGGGAGGAACTACAGACCACACATCAGCACCACCGAGTCTGGCAGCACCCTCAGGAAAGGAGGGTGACATAAGGGAGCCCCAATCTCCCCAAGCCTACGGGCAGAAGTGAGGGCAATAAGAAAAGCAGATTTCAGTGTAAGATGTTTGATATCACTTCCAGAAAAGGGCTCAAAAGGAGGCCTTGAAGGAACCCTAATAAAAGAGGGAGATCCGTTTATCAACACAAGAACGGGAAGAAGAAAAACCCTGGAGCAACTTCCCCACCAACACCTCCCCATCCAAGTGACCACCAGAGTCCCCCAAAAGGAATTTCATGGAGGCCCACCGAGAGCGCAGCCTGGAAAAAAACTGCCAGGCCCCTGTCAAAACCCCTCCTGGAGGAATCGTAGGATAGCAGAGAGGCCAGAACGCAGGGGAGGGACCCCAGACCACCCATACCAGTCTCGGAAATGGCCTCAATGCCTGCCGAACACCTTCAGAGTGGAGAGTCTAAGAGCATCCATAATGGACTCAACTACAGGACCTGAGAACCCCTGACATATCAACCTAGACTGAGCAATAGCCACACTGCCCATTGCACCCGGTGGACTTCCAACCGCAGATCCCCTAGAAGGGGACACGGCCACCTCAGAACGAGCCAAGGTTCCTAGGACCGAAGCTCCAACAGAGAGGGGAGCCAACTCTGGCGTGACCAGAACGGAGCTAACAACAACACAGGTCACTGCAAAGGACTGGGCCGACAGGACCAGTTCCGCAGAGGAGTGAAACCGGCGTCTGAGAAGATCTGCTTGAACACTGTCCACCCCTCTGATACGTGAGGCCACCAGAGACACCAGATGAGATTCCTCCCAGGTGCCTATCAGCGCTGCCAGAGCATTCAAGGAGCGGCCAGAACCCCTTTTTGCAGTTGACATGTGCCAAGGCCGTTGTATTGTCCGATCGGACCAAAATCACCGACCGTCCAGCAACTTCTCGAAGTACACCAGAGCTTGGATAATGGCACAACTCTTGCCAATTGGATGATCGCCGGCTCTCCCCAGATCTCATAACCCTTCTGCTGAGAGGACCCCCAATGTAGACCCCCCCAACCCATTCTGCTGGTGTCTGTAGTAAGAGAGGCCACAGGAGGAAGGACCATGCACACCTCAGCCTGTCGACCTGGACCCCCCCGCCACCATAGCAGGGAGACTCGCAGCGCTGAGGACACTGAAAACAAAACTACGAAAGCCTAGACGTCGGGAGCCAGTGGGAGAGAGTATAAGACACCAGGGGACGTAACTGAAGACGGGCTAAAGGAACTGGAAAACACGCAAGAAGCCACGTGCCCCGTAACTTCAGCAACAGGCCAGCCGAGACATACTGTCTTCTGAGAACCCAGCCCAGAACAGCCAGCAGCGCCTCCCTGCACAACATCCAGAGTACGTTCTGCAAAGCCCCCACGTTGAAGCGTTCCATCCGGACAAGCAGTGCAGGGCCCTGAGACCCATAAGCAGGTGACACATCCTAGAAGGCACAGGGACCAGGAACACCCGCAAGTAGAAAACTTGACCCTGAACAGGGAGAGGAACGGGCAAGACGGTAACACACAACAACCGTTCGGAGAAAACGGATCCCAGGGCCAACTACTTGGACCGTGAGCTGGGTACCAAAGTCCTAACATGCAAACCTGGACAGGATGAGACAGGAACGGCAACTGATACCCCCCGCTCTGGAAGGAGCCCATTACCCAGGAAGCTGAACCCCACCGGTCCCGTATACCTCCGAGAAGATAGAGACGAGGAGCCAGGGAAAACTGCCAGTAACTCCACTTGCACCAGAGGAAAATCACAGGATGTTGAAGCAGGCCTGCACCACAATATAACAGCATGCTTGTCAGCCCACAAAAAGATGCGACCTATCAAAAGAAAGATACAGGATAGCCCAGAAGTCCAGCAGACCATGGCCCCCTCAGCCGACAGAGGAGCCACCAGGCTGGCGTCAAAAGGGCAGAGTACTGTCACAAAGCGGGGCAAAGCAATCCATTCCAGATAGCAGACATCAAAGGCAACCCCCTACTTGGGGTATGCCTATACTGGAAAAACCCACTGAAGTGACATCCCCCTCCACTGGCACCAGGGGCTCTGAGAACCCCTCTAAGCACAGACATGTGCCACCATGTGCCATATCACTTCTCACAAGTCTGAGAGGAGGCGTGAAAGCAACACGTCGGCACCGGAGGACCTAGGCCCTAAAAGAAGAGACACTGGAAACCCCCTGCATGGCCGTTACTTCCATGATGCATTTTCTATAAATCCATGCCGGACAAGGGAAAAGAAAATCATCTCCTTTGACCTTCCCTCGCGCAGTTCAGAGGAAGAGGACAGGACAAGGAGTCTGCGTCCATAGCTAGCCCAGACCCAAACACACCACTAACTCGCCACATGACTGAGAGTTGGCTTGAGCCTTGTATCCAGTAGTTAGCTAGCACAGACCCAAACACACCACTAACTCGCCACATGACTGAGAGGTTGTTTGAGCCTTGTATCCAGTAGCTGGTAGCCCCATGCTCTAAATTGTTCCAATGCGTCGGTCTAGGAAGGATGAAGGGCTGAGTCAGCGCCGCTTCGAACCCGAAGTGTAGACTATACCAGGCTGGTACCCTTCGAGCCACTTGCAGATGTGTCCAAATCTGCGCCATTTTCACAGGCGTGCAGCCAACATCCGGTGCATCCTGGGCTGTGTGTGTCTGAGGAGCGGGTGGTATGTGACATGCCTGTGACAGAACAGAGACCCCGCACTTTCAAAGACTCTCTGCCACTGTCACCCCACGACAAGAAGCAGAGAGGCCTCACAACAAAAGGGAAGGCTAGCCCATACTTCCAAGTGCTTGCCATCATTTCCAATAAAGATGTGTGCACAGAGCACAAGGAAACGGCCTGTCGAAGGAGTTAAGATGGCCATACCAGCAAGAGAGGGGAAAACATCAAGCACAGTCCTCCCCTCTCCTTACCTTCCCCCAGAGAATGCAGCTAACATCCGGTGCATCCAGTGCGGTGTGTGTCTGAGGAGCGGGTGGTATGTGACATGCCTGCGACAGAACAGAGCCCCCGCACTTTCAAATACTATCTGCCACAGTCTCCCCACGACAAGAAGCAGAGAGGCCTCACAACAAAAGGGAAGGCTTAGCCCATACTGCCAAGTGCTTGCCATAATTTCCAATAAAGATGTGTACACAAAGCATGAGGAAACGGCCTGTCTAAGGGGCCAAGATGGCCAAAATAGGAGGAGAGGGGAAAAACATCAAGCCCAGTCCTCCCCTCTCCTTACCTTCCCCCGGGTCATGCAGGACCCGGGACACAATACTCACGCTACGGTCCGGAGCCCAGCAAAGAACCAAGCGAGGCAATCTGGCTCAACTGTGACCCCCAAACCCTGCAGGGGGCCCAGGAGCAGCGCCGCACCTGAGGGAGCTGAAGGCCCCACCGCACAGCCCCCTCAGTGGGCCAGCAATTGGTGCTCCCCAGTGCCCCGCACCAGGAAGAAAAAGTCCAGGAAAAATTAAACTGAGTGACGTGGATGTGGGGGAGGAGTTATAGGGATTTAAAGAAATAGAAGAAGGTCCTGTGTCAGAGGCAGCGGCCTCATGAGGTAAGTACAGGGACGAGGAAGAGTGGACGTGGAGGTAATAAATTGACTTTTGGTACTTGTAAGAAATCAGGCCCAGTTAGAAACTGGCCAGGTTTTTTTAGGTATTCAACTTTCACTGGCACCTGTTGGAGTGAGATTGATTCTCAGAGGACGACTTGCTGAGCAGTTAATTTGTTGGTTCTGCTTTCAGTGTTTAATTGAGGATATTTCACATTCTAGCTCCCTGTACTATGTGGAACCTTTGTAACACTATTCCCCTGTTTATTATTTGAGTATTTCGCCAGGGACTGTGAGAGTGGATCATTGTAACAAATAAATAAATAAGTAAACAAATAAATACATAATTGCAGATTGATAGAACCGGATGGGGAAGTTTCTCTTGCAGGAAGACTATTTAAAATATATATGAACTAAAGCAAAATTGGTCCACCCCAATGGCATCTTTTAGGTGTCCTTTTCTAGCATACTCATACTAGGCAATCCCTCCCTATGTTAGCTGTGGACAATGCTTGCACAAACTTCATACTCATTCCTGCATGTACAAAAGGATAGAGAACGGCAAGCCCTGGATCAGTCAGGGTTACTGAAGCAAGGTTGAAGGCATGTGCTCAGTGGTAAGAACCATCATAAACTGGATAAGACAATGGCTCATTCATCGACACTGGATGTTGTAATGGGGAGTAGGAATGTTGGGACAGAAATGAACCTTCCCACCCCCCCCCATAGGCATTTTAGAGTAAGGCAAGTCCCATAGATAGGCATGTAATGTACCAGGGGGTAGAGGGCCATGCTGAGAATCCCTGCACGAACACAATATTGAATGAAACACAGATGCATATAAATAGACGCCATTTTTGTAGTTATGGTAGATACATTCAGTCCTGCATGGCCGCAAGATAAACACAGGCCCGATGAAGAAACCGGAACCGGCCCATGTGCTGATGGTAGAAGGACCTACGCTACTAATTCCCATAGAAACCTCCATTTGTTCCTTAACTGTTGCAATTATGTGTAATCCCGAAAAGGAAAGCGCCCTGCAAGGCTGAAAGACAGCACCAAGCTGCTTGTTACACACATTCATCACAGCAAGGCCACTAGCAGACCTCCAAGCCCGTCCCAGCCCACCAGGAGGTATGACACCCACCACTGACCTAGTCCAAGACCCCTGAATTCCACGATAGTAGGTGACCTCAGACCACCAACCATAAAACCAGTGGTCATAAAAGATCTGAAAGAACACGACCATTTCATCCTATTCTATAATAACACACTTTGTAATACGAGGTACAGGGAGGAATCAATTATAGTACAAAGCGAGGGTGGATGCCTTGGGTGTGCAGAGTGCGATAGAACTGAGCGAAGAATGTCTGGGTCAGCATGATCATGATCCTCCACCTGTTCCAGTTCCTGGCTTTCCCAGATGCACACTATAATGATAGAGTAGCATTGTCCTGCAATAGTAATTTATGAGGAACATGACCTTAATTCCCTGGAGAGATGAGCCCAGCTAACCCTACGTGATGGAAGACGGACGGATGGGGCTAGGGCCAATCACAGTCTGGCATCACCTATGGAGCATGCCCATGTATAGGTTCTTACCACCCAGCCATGCAGGTTTTTACTGTATGTATGACATAGTTATGATGATGTGTTGCCTTATAACTTTCTGCTTGTGCCTTTTATCTGCAGAACATTCTTTGCTTGCATCCTTATTTTGTGCTATTAAAACTTGTTATCCTTGCAAGAAATCTCTTGGCTTTTTTCCCTAGTAGGTTATATATTTTCAGATGTGAGCGCACAGGGGCGTGCCTTCATTTGGTGACCATAACGTGACCCCAGCCCCAGCCCCCGTGCCTGCAGAGGTATCCAGGCAGCTTCTCCGGAAGGGCCATGCCCTCCTACAGCGACCAGCCCCAAAAATGCATACTTCACAGTGGCCATACAGGAGCCGTCTTTTCAGAATCCTGTCTGCTCTTTGAAGTGATGTACAGGCCCAAGGAGAAGTTGAGGCCGGTGTTGTTGGAACCCCATGACGGAGGGGTTTGGGGTGAACACACGCACATGAGTGTAGCCTTGCAAGCGATAACAAGTCAGGGACAGATGTATGGGAAAGTGTGAACAGCGTGAACACACAGAGATTGAAATTGGAAGTGTGGCATGTCTGTGGATTATTTTTATTTTATTTTTTTATTAACTTTTTAAGGAGAATAATAAGGAAAGGAAGATGGAAGTGTAGGGAACTTCCTCGAGTGAGGGGAGAAGGTGGCAACACACATGTTGTTCAACGAAAAAGAAAAGAGGAAATACATAGGAGCTCTGTATAAATACAAAGGAGGGCTTAGGAATAGAAGTGGTTGCTATTTTAGCTTGTTATTTTTGTTTATTTTATTCATGTATTCTCTTGTGTAGGGAGGACTCCCAGGAGGAGCGTTGTGTGATTTGTAGTGTGTGTAAAGAGTGTGGTGAGTTTATGGCCCTTGGAACGTGCATTTATGGCTGGATTGGATTACATCAGAGTAATTCTGAGTCCAAATAACCGGACAAACCCAAGAAGATGGCACGTTGCTATTTTATTAGCAATTATATAAAACAGGGGGTGTGCAACGTACCTCAAACGGAGGATGCTCATTCTCTCAGCGATTTCCACAGAAAATACAATTATGTACTTGTTTATGCATCTGCATGATCTCATGCTATGTGGCAATAGTGAAAACCTATCAGGTGTTCGGATTGGTTAAGGGACACATCTAGATACAGAACAATATAGGAGCTAGGTTTGTTATTGGCTGTCCGATATCAGGGGGACAACTTATGCCTGCCTCTTCATATGTGTCATTTATGAAAAATCAGTTACACAGTGTTTTTCATTGGTTTCTTAAACTATAAGGTCCTTCATTATACAGACTAATACAATTGGTTTGGCACACTTGTGCCATTTCTGAAACATTTGGTTCAATTAGCAGCACATAAGCCAAGAGCACTAAGCAAGTAGATAGGACATGAGGCTGCCTGACCATCCAATTAGCCAAGCATCTCTCATCACCCATGCCTTCTGCCATGAAATTCTCTTTGTACTTGGCCTTGGAGAGTATTCTCATCCTGGGAATGCAACAGGAGTGAGGGCATTCACTATCATACCTGAAACTCCAAGTTCAAGACTATTTCCATCCTCGATTTACGGGACAAGAGACCACGATTCTGCTAATTCTGCACGCTTTTAAATGTTTTAAATTAATTAAGACTTGCCATCATTTGTGTTCTTTCTTGTACCTTAACTTGAGAGGATTCATCCTCCGCACACATGTCCTTCAGTGTAGATAGCTGACCTCCGACTTCTCACTTCATGACTTGAGGCCAGACAACCTCCCAACGCAGCTGCAATAACCTGCTATTCTACTGTGACACAGACTTTCATTCTTTCTTCTTGATACTTTGGCTCCAGTTTCTGTACAATGGCGGCTCCACCTGCATTCCATTTACTACTTATAGTTAGCCTATATGATGACTTGATCTATCTTGCATTTCAGCGTCTGTACATTCTTCATGCTTCCGATTTCTGCAGAACATTTTACTGTGCAATCTTCTTCTTTTACACTTTACAGTTCACATGATTCTTTACTTCGTCATTTCTCCTCTAGGATCCATACACTATGTTCATTTAGTATTTCAGGACGTCCTGCACTCTTTCATATGATGTCATCAGTCCATTTTCTTAGCTCCTTCTCATATTCCTTCAGGGAGCTCCTCCTGTATGATGTCATCAACTCGAGGGTACATTAAAAATTGCCGTCTTAATGGATACTGTTGTAACGCTCACCTGACTCCCACGGGGGCGCTGGCCTGGTTCGCGCTGCTGTGACCTCGTCTAAGGTGATGCGCAGGGTTCGGAAGACGGACTGGACTGGCCCCCAGATCTGGTTTGTCTGACTCGCAGAAGTATCCTTCTGTAGGTGAGAATAGGGGGTTAACTGTCTGCAGGGTAATGCAATCGGCCTCCCACTTACCCCTCTCACCCTCCTCAAAACCCTTCTGTGCTTCCCCGTAGCGTCTCACCTTAGGGTCTGGAAGGACGAGCTCTCCATCCTGCTTGTGATGCGGGGGCGCGTTGGTATCCAGTTACGTCACTGGATTTTCGGATGGGTGAGAACCAAACTTGCTTGGCTTCCAGGTAAGTTTTTCTATAAGTGGTTCCCCTTGTGTCCATGCATTAATGTTCTAATGCTAGTGTCTTTTTCCCCATAGGGGCCGGGGTACGGAATGCCGGGGAACAGGCACCGACCCGAGGTGAGCAGTGAAATCCTTGTGGAAATCAGGTAAGTCTTTAATGAGTGTTTTGGTAATGTCTTTTCATTCACTCATTAACGCTGATGTCTTTTTTCCCTTACGGGCCGGGGTCCGAAAATGCCTGGATGCGGCGCGGACCCGAAATGAAAAGGAAATGACCCAACAGGTTAGTCTTGACATGGAGTTTTAGCTTCCCTTTTCCCTTCTTTCTCTCACCTTTGTTCTTGTCTTTTTCTCCCTAGGCGCGGGGGCGCGACTGCGAATCCGGATGGTCGCTGCTGAACATGGAGGCGCCCTGTAAAGGTGAGTAGAATGCAGCGCTGCAGCGATCGATGCGATGTGCTTTTAAAAATAAATGTCTTCCTTTTCAGGATTGTCGGCGAAATGTCTCTGGGATGCAGATTTAGCAGGTGAGGCCTTTTCCTTCTTCTGTTCTCTTGTTCCCTTCCTTTGCAGGTGATTCAGGATGCTGGCAGGTGTGGCAGAAGTCAAGATGCAGGAGCAGACACAGTGAGCGTCCAGCTGCTAGATGCAGAACAACGCGAAGCACGTGTGGCTGATCGGGTGTGGTTTAAATAGCCTTGGAAGAAGTTCCTAGAATGTGTCCTTCCTCCAATCAGGTATGTCTCCTTCCCCGACCACGCCCGGGTGGTAAATGAGTCCCACAGGTAAAGTAGTTCCTTTCAGGCCTCAAGGAGGCCACGGTTCTGCAGCATGGTCTGCATCAGGTAAGTGCACCCAGACACTTTCATAATGAGCCTGGCGCCTATGGCGCCAGGACTGACGTTTTCTATGAGCCTGGCGCCATAGGCACAAGGACGCTGTCCAAAGGGCCCCTATAAGGGGTTGCTGGGACCTTCCCCGGGGACTTGATGTCCACTTTCGGGGACGCAGGGCCTGAGCCGGCTCCCCGGGAGCGGGCATCGTGACAGCACTCCCCCCCAAGGCCCCTCCCAAGGTTGTTCCCTCCGGGGGTTTTGGTTTGTTTGGGAAGAGTCGGTGGAATTTCCTGACTAATCGAGGTGCATGCACATGGTCACTGGGTTCCCACGACCTCTCCTGAGGTCCGTACCCCTTCCAATCAATTAGGTAGAAAAGCTTTGACCTAAACATTTTTGAATCTAAAATGTTCTTCACTTCGAATTCGGGTTCCCCATCTATTTGAATAGGTTCTGGAGGTTTGAGTAGTCGGGTTCCGGGTACCACTGGTTTCAGAAGTGACACATGAAAAACAGGGTGAATTCGCATATTAGCTGGTAAATCAAGTTTAACCGCTACTGGGTTAATTATTGCCGTAATAGAATAAGGTCCCAGATATTTTGGGTTAAAAGTTCGAGGCCCTTTGAGCGGTAAATGTCTGGTAGCTAACCACACTTGATCCCCAATCTGATACGGAGGTGCTTCACTCGGATGTAGGTCAGCATTCTCCTTGTATTTTCTCTTGGCTTGTTGTAAATGCGTGGTTGCCTCTTTGAAGGCTCGGATAATGGTAGAATGCAGATGTTCTACTGCGGGCACTCCGAGGTTCTGAGGTGAGTCGAGGTTGAGGTTCGAGGGTGATGTCCAAACAAGGTATAAAAAGGACTATGGCCAGTTCCAGAGTGTACCGAATTATTATATGCGTATTCGGCTATCCAAAGAATGTCTTTCCAGTTGCTTTCAGATTGCTGTAACATACACTGTAAGTACTGCTCAAGGGTCTGATTTGTCCTCTCGGTCTGACCATCGGTCTGAGGGTGGTGACTGGTCGATAATCTTACGTCGATTTGTGCCATTTGACAACATTTGCGCCAGAAGTGGGAAATTAATTGGCTTCCCCGGTCAGAGATTAGTATAGATGGGAATCCATGCAGCCGAACAATATTTTCGAGGAATTCTTTGGCTAGGACAGAAGCTGAAGGTAAACCTTTCAAAGGAATGAAGTGGGCCATTTTTGAAAACAAATCCACAATTACCAGAATGGTATTGTATCCCGAACAAGGAGGCAAGTCCGTAATAAAATCCATTGATAGGGTGTGCCAGGGTGCTGGCGGTATGTCTAGAGGTTGAAGGAGACCGGCTGGTCTTTTCTTTTGACCTTTATTTTGGGCGCAAACACCACAGGACATCACAAAAGATTTAACATCTTTTCGCCAAGAGGGCCACCAGAATTGTCGTTTCATCTTTACCATTGTCTTGGCAATACCGGAGTGTCCCTCTATTAATGTATCATGATAACCTGAAATAACTAGTTCGTGTAAATCCTTGTGCGGCAGGAATAAGCGTCCTTGGTAATAAGGTAAACCATTATCTATGGTAAAGTCTGATCCCTTTTGTATCCAATCCTGTAGGACTGTATGGTCCAGGAGTTGTTTCACTCTGAAACAACATCTGTAACAAAGTCATGCCTAGAATTCTCTGTTCGGGAATTATTGGTACTGTTCTGAGTTTGTATCAGATTCTCCCATTCCAATTCGGGATAAGGCGTCTGCTTTGCCGTTCTTGCAGCCAGGTCGATAGGTAATCACGAAATCAATTTCAGCGAAAAACAAAGCCCATCGGAGCTGCCGTGATGACTGAGCCTTGGCGGTTTTCAAATACTGTAAATTCCGGTGATCAGTGATCACCGTGATGGTATGTTGAGCGCCAAGCAGGTAATGCCGGCAGGGTTTAAAAGCGGACTTTATGGCTAACAGTTCTTTGTCAGTGATTGCGTAATTAATCTCTGGTGCCGAGAATTTTCTGGACCAAAATGCTACGGGATGTAGTTGGTTGGTTTCAAGATCTCTTTGAGACAGAACTGCTCCCATGGCTAGGCTGGATGCGTCAGTTTCGACGACATACGGGAGATCTGGACGTGGGTGTTTCAATATAGGTGCGGAGGTAAACTTAGCTTTTAAATCCTGGAAGGCCTGCTCGGCTTCTTCAGACCATTCAAAACGTTTATTTTTCCTCAAGAGTGCAGTAATGGGTTGTACTATGCGTGAAAATTCCGGGAAAAACCTGTGATAGAAATTGGCAAAGCCGAGCATGCTTTGAACCCCTTTTACAGAGCTAGGTGATGGCCATTTGAGGATGGCATCCACTTTTCTTGAGTCCATTCGGACTCCTTTGGGTGTCAGGATGAAACCGAGAAACTCAACTTCTGTGGTATGGAAAACACATTTCTCCAGTTTAGCAAATAGTTTGTGTTGGCGCAGTTTTTCCAGAACTGGCCTAACGTGTTTTCTGTGATCAGATTCCGAAGAGGAGTACACTAGAATGTCATCGATATAGACGACAACACAAACATCGATGAGTTCCCGAAGGACATCATTCATGAAGAATTGGAAGGCAGCAGGCGCATTGCACAACCCGAAAGGCATTACCTGGTATTCGAATAATCCATATTTTGTACGGAAGGCTGGTTTCCATTCGTCGCCTTCTTTTACTCGCACCAGATGATATGCTCCATCATGGGCCTTGATTACATCAAACACAACTGCCTCCCGATGGCCGTCAGGACCAATAAGAGTCACCTCAGTAGTGGAATGTGTTACCGGTCCGAGGCTATTTCAGTTCCATCGACTGTGGTGATGACATCTTTGCTGGTTTTAGGTCGGAGAGGGAGGTTAATCCTAGAGACCAATTCACGATCCACATAGTTTCCAATAGCCCCACTATCGATGTATGCCTTTATTGCATGCAACCGCTTAGGCTTTTCTGGATCTACGAGAACCATTGGCACAATGAAATGCGAGCTCTGAGAGTTAGTTTTCAAGCTCGGCAAGCGGACCCCTACGCTTGTCGGGCTGAGTCGTTTCCCGAAACAGAGTCTTCATGGTTTTTATCAGCGGCTCCTACCGCTTTTCGGGGCGGTTTTGCCGGGCAATCTCGTAGAAAGTGTCCAGAGTTCCCACAATAAAGACATAATTTTAACTGCCGCCTCCTTTCACGTTCCTTTTGAGTTAGGGGTTCTTTAACCCCTCCAATTTGCATAGGCTCAGAGACATCAACTCCCTTGCGGTTAGCGTGGGTCTTGACCAACACCCGGGTCTCAAACCTGGACCGATCTGTTTTTCTGTTTTGAAGTCTGTGATCCAATTGGACCACTAAGTCTATATATTCTGTGCATTCTTGGGGCGGATTTACAACTTGGGCCAAGACATCTTTAAGTTCTCCGCGTAGACCTCGATAAAATAACGTGACTCTTTTATCCTCTGGCCATCCAGTTTCCACAATTAGTCTATTAAAGGTTGCAATATAGGATAGGAGGTCCTGATTGCCCTGTCGCAGGGATAGAAGTTCGTCATCCAGAGCCTGCCCCTGAGAGTGTCAAGCAAATAACCTTTCCATGCTTGCTTGAAATCCTTGAAAATCACGGAGAATCGGGTCATCTTGAGTAACCAGTGGAACTGACCAATCGGCAGCGCAGCCGCTGAGATATGACAATACAAAGGCTACTTTGGTCTGATCATTAGGGAAGGCCCCAGGTCTGCATCGGAAGTGCAAACGACACTGATTCATGAATACGGCGAATCGTTTGGGGTCCCCAGCAAAGCTTTCAGGTGGGGCCAGCGGCATGTTTCCAGGTAGATTAATCTGCACAGGGTTACTGGGAACCACAGGAGCGGGGTTCCCTCCGGAACAGGGTAGAGGAGTTTGTCCAGCTTGACCTTGCAAAAGCTGTCTGGCCAGGTCATCAGTTCTTTCCTTTGATATTATTAATTCCCTCTTGAGGGCATTAGTCTCTTGACGAGCGGCATGTACTTCGGCCCGTAATGCCCCCAGTAATTGGGCCAACTGATCAGTCTCAGAAGTTTCCATAGCGCCTGGGTGGGAATTTGTAGGAAGGCTTCGCGTACTGTAACGCTCACCTGACTCCCACGGGGGCGCTGGCCTGGTTCGCGCTGCTGTGACCTCGTCTAAGGTGATGCGCAGGGTTCGGAAGACGGACTGGACCGGCCCCCAGATCTGGCTTGTCTGACTCGCAGAAGTATCCTTCTGTAGGTGAGAATAGGGGGTTAACTGTCTGCGGGGTAATGCAATCGGCCTCCCACTTACCCCTCTCACCCTCCTCAAAACCCTTCTGTGCTTCCCCATAGCGTCTCACCTTAGGGTCTGGAAGGACGAGCTCTCCATCCTGCTTCTGATGCAGGGGCGCGTTGGTATCCAGTTACGTCACTGGATTTTCAGATGGATGAGAACCAAACTTGCTTGGCTTCCAGGTAAGTTTTTCTGTAAGTGGTTCCCCTTGTGTCCATGCATTAATGTTCTAATGCTAGTGTCTTTTTCCCCATAGAGGCCGGGGTATGGAATGCCGGGGAACAGGCACCGACCCAAGGTGAACGGTGAAATCCTTGTGGAAATCAGGTAAGTCTTTAATGAGTGTTTTGGTAATGTCTTTTCATTCACTCATTAATGCTGATGTCTTTTTCCCCTTAGGGGCCGGGGTCCCAAAATGCCTGGATGTGGCGCGGACCCGAAATGAAAAGGGAATGACCCAACAGGTAAGCCTTGACATGGAGTTTTAACTTCCCTTTTCCCTTCTTTCTCTCACCTTTGTTCTTGTCTTTTTCTCCCTAGGCGCGGGGGCGCGACTGCGAATCCGGATGGTCGCTGCTGAACATGGAGGCGCCCTGTAAAGGTGAGTAGAAGCGGCGCTGCAGCGATCGATGCGATGTGCTTTTAAAAATAAATGTCTTCCTTTTCAGGATTGTCGGCGAAATGTCTCTGGGATGCAGATTTAGCAGGTGAGGCCTTTTCCTTCTTCTGTTCTCTTGTTCCCTTCCTTTGCAGGTGATTCAGGATGCTGGCAGGTGTGGCAGAAGTCAAGATGCAGGAGCAGACACGGTGAGCGTCCAGCTGCTAGATGCAGAACAACGCGAAGCACGTGTGGCTGATCGGGTGTGGTTTAAATAGCCTTGGAAGAAGTTCCTAGAATGTGTCCTTCCTCCAATCAGGTATGTATCCTTCCCCGACCACGCCCGGGTGGTAAATGAGTCCCACAGGTAAAGTAGTTCCTTTCAGGCCTCAAGGAGGCCGGGGTTCTGCAGCATGGTCTGCATCAGGTAAGTGCACCCAAACACTTTCATAATGAGCTTGGCGCCTATGGCGCCAGGACTGACGTTTTCTATGAGCCTGGCGCCATAGGCGCCAGGACGCTGTCCAAAGGGCCCCTATAAGGGGTTGCTGGGACCTTCCCCGGGGACTTGATGTCCGCTTTCGGGGACGCAGGGCCTGAGCCGGCTCCCCGGGAGCGGGCATCGTGACAACTGTCTTCCATATACTCGCTGTACTATTGGTAAAGTAGCTGAGGTTAGACAGGACATGGTCTCATGCCTTCAATACAGGGGAGGTACAGGGGTAGGATCTCCTGTGAATATGTATGTCTGCTCCTCCACATTCCCCCCTCTGGTCGAGTCCTCGACCACCTCCTCAAGTTTTCCTGTTTCTTTGAATCTTCTCTTGAAGAAAGGCTTCCTTGGAATCCATATCTCCATCACCGCCCTGAGGGTGCCCGCATTTTTTATGGGTTTGTCCACACTCCATGTCATCTAATTCCATTCTCCACTTGGGTTACAGAAGACCCAATGTCCCACGTAATTCTTAGGATCTCTTGGGTAAAGGAACTTTGTTCCCTCAGGTGCCACAATACTGGCTTGTATGCAGCCTCTAATGGTACTTTCAGTCTGCACATTGTCTTCTGTTTCACCCCTTCACATCTATCATGATCTTTATTCCAAAAGCCTTTTTTGTTGTGTTCTGGCATTGTCCAATTATTAATCTTATAACACAGAATCCGAACATTATCATCACCAATATTGCTCCAAGGAACTTGAATATACTCGCCATCCAGTCATGAATCCCTGAAAACAGGTATGAGAACCAATCGTCATCTTCAATAGCCTCTGTCTCCTCCTCCATTTTTTTGTGCAATTCTTTCAATATGATTATAGCATCTGTCAGAGTCCTCATCATCTTGCCAGAGCATCATGAGATGCTATAAATGTATAGCAAGAAGGCCCAACCTTGACGCAAACACCTCATTTCATTGCCGTAATCATGTCAAGGACATGCCTGTTCTGGAAGGTCATCAACCTTATGGCCCTCAATTCTTCCTTTATAGCATTACATTATTTTATAGTGGCATTGATTGTCTATAACATCTCCCACCTGGTAATCTGTAGCCATTTGGCATTCACTACTGTTTAGAGTCCAGGCATGAATATAGATGTCATTATCATAGCAATCTTGCTGATCAATTTGTGTTAATCAGGAATGTCTTCATACGCCTTTATTTATTTTGATGATAAATAATTCTCTCTCTTCATCTGCCGGAGTGCAAGTGACCTTCTTTTTCTCAAGTGCTCATCTACTTTTGGAAATCCCTCGATATTCAGGTCACTCTGGGGAATCACCAAGGCAGGAACATAGATGAGTATGATGGAACACACTCCTCCCCAGTTCCTGGGCAACTTCATATATGCTCTGGATACACACGCCCAATAATGCTCCATAAGGACAGCAGTCCCTCTCTTCATTCCTGGAATGTCAATTATGTCCTTGCATCCTTTATTTTCTTCAACTTGGACTTTACCTGTGCTTCGAAAGCACATTGTCGCATTAACCAATGGGACTACAGCCATTGGTCCAGATTTGCCATCCACCCAGGTCAGAAGTTTAGAGTTCTTGGCCCATGACTTTAGGCACTCATCGTTCCTTCCTTAGTAGATGAGCTGCACGGGGCATCATCCCATCTTCCCATCCTTTGGTCGTAATCACTTGTCCATAGATAAACAGCTGTGAGCACTCTCAGCATCCAGGCATTCTAGTTCTTCCAGTTTTGGCAGAGCAATTCATCCTCTTGATTTCTTCAACTATTACTTTGTCTTGTCCAATGGACAGATACACAAGCATCTTGTCTGTCCATCCAAGCTCCTTTTATAATTGTGTTGTCTTGATATAATCATCCTGGTATGGGAATAACTGTCTTGATCGCCATCGCTGGGTTGTCCAGCTCCCTTGGAAGTGTTTTCTGGTAGTACATGTTGCTAGATGGCTGAGGCACTTTGCATCATATGCCGACATCTCTTTTGAAATGAATGTTCTTACTGTACTCACGGCATAGGGGATGAGAGAGCATATGTAGCAACTCTCATCAGTTGCTCTCTCCCCCAGCTTTTTCATGTGTTGGTACCAGGGATCTGGGTGTGTCCCTGTCTCTCCTCCATAAACTATCCACAGAAATTTAGCTCTCAAAATGAGAAATGCGTACCTCCTATTTTTCAGATTTTATTTATCATGACAATGCCAACAGCATTCATTATATGAATGTTTCAGTGATAGTCAACAAGTTTTAACAATGATAGGAATATACCTAGTTTTACCCCTGAATGGAATTGCTGTGGTTGTTTCAGCTCACATATTTAAAGTGCAGGTAGATGTTGTTCAAAAGTAGAGGATCAACAATAGATGGACCATAAGATATCAAACAAAACCAGTGAGCAAGGTCAGGAAAATCTACCTGCTGAGAAAAGACCTAAGACAATCTTGGCTAAGTCACCCCATTTGTGGTTGGACACAGAATTGTCACAAAATCTGTATACTGCAGTTAGAATTTTATTTTGAGTGCAGTTGGTGTATAAATACACTGCAATTTAAAAAAAAACATAGGACATTCAACATTTAAGACATACAGAGTGTAGTACCCGAGTTCTAACAATCAAATGGTAAATATTTGAGCAACCAAGTTCTTGTGTTTGTACATTCTCTACAGGTTCCTTGGGAAGGAAGCTAGATCATTTAGTGGAGTCATAATCAGGTGAATAGCCCTTCAAGTGTGGGCACAATCAAGGGTTGAACAACAACATATATCACATGTCAACACCAGTGCAAAGTGTCAGGGTGTTTGTTGGCAGTGCCACATCTCTAAACTGCAAGCATACACTTAATTTGCACTGCTTTATGAATCAAGGTGGAGCAGTGCAAAGTGTATTTTTATTACACTTACTTTGCACTGCTCCATGAATCAGGGTAGAGCAGCGCAAAGTGTATTTTTGCAGTTTCTTTCCCTGTTCCATGAATCTGGGTTTTTGTTGTCAGTGCAAAGTCACTTTGGACCAGTGTGCACTGTGCAAAAATATCCATGAATAAGGCCCCAAATTGCATAAAGTTACTTGTTAAAGTGCTTGTACAGCAGTATACTACTTCAGAAAGTGCTAGTGCAGTGATATAACATCCCCTCCTTTCATTCAATACTCTCTGCATCACTCCACATATAACCTCCAAACACATAATTGAAAACACACCCCTCCAACACATTCATACACATAACAAATCTACACAAAAGCAATCTACCTATTCGTATGACTTATCGAAAATATAAATGTGGATACAAGGAATGTTCCTATTGTCAGGCTGACTAGCACTACCACTTTAACAGCAAATCTTATGCAATCAAGTGTATACATTCAAATGTGGTCTTTTAACATTATGAAGGTCTATTGTAATTAATGGAATTAAAGTGAATGATTTTCATGTTATATCACTCTGCAGAGTATTTATGTATGTCTACGTGAAAATGAAATGCTGCTTGTCTCCACTGCAGTCTGTTTTCCGCCTTGGCCACAGTACAGAAACGGTATTATTTGTCTTCTGGGGTGATGCTCTCCAGCAGAGGAGTTGCAACGGGGGTGCTTAGGGGGTTATAACCCTGGGTCTTTTGGTTGTAGCCCCGGATAGAATCTCAGGGTCTACAACCAAATGGCTAGTTAGCCCCGAGTCCCGACAGTCCCGACATTAGTGTAGCCCTGGATCTTTTCCAAACCTAGCAACACCCCTGCTCTCCAGGCAGTAGACATGGGGAGTGCAGCATTGCTAGTCCTGCTGGTTCGCTCTGCAGCATTCCCCATGGTTGATCACTCCATGTTAAAGCATACTTGGTCTGCTGTGGCCCTTCTGACTTGCTTTGCTCAACGGTGTCCTCTCTGAGGCATAGATCTCGGATTAGCCAATTTGCACCCCTCCAGTTCCATGGTAACCTGTGGAGTGCTCCCTTCTTTCACGTTCATTTGGTCCCCCTTTTTCATCTGCTTTATTTTCGGCATGTGGGAGTTCAATCAAATGTGGACCACACTCAAATTAACATTACAGACTCAGGGATTAAAGGAGAGAGTTCAGTGCATCGAGATTGTCGCATTGCAATTCGGCACTGCATGGTTACTCACCATTTACAATTAAAGGATTCCAAAACGGAACTCACACTTTCTGGGGCCAAGGATCAGAAAACCTAAGAGACTATCTCTATCCCTCCTCTTCTGGGGCACTCGCTCTCCAGGAGCACCTCGGTTAAGAACCTTGGTTTTTATTGTGATCCAAATATGACCCGCGGGTCCCGAGTTAACTCTGATATGAGTAGTTGATTGTTCCAACTTAGACACCTTTAGAGGAGTTTGCCATTACTTTCTCACCAACACAGAGTTTTTTTGTCGTTGATGCTCTATCTTAAAGTTAGATCATTCGAATACCCTCTCTGGCAGTCTCCCAAACTCTAAAGAGCCAAGAATACTGCGGCTCAGCTTCTTTGTTGATTGCCAGAAAATGCTCATGTCATGGCGGATAGATTCTCTTTATGCTGGCTTCGAGCCCAAAAGAAAGCTGTCTGTAAAGTGCCACGCTTTAAATGCATTCACAAATTGGCACCAGCCTACTGTCATAGAAAGTAGAGCTGTATGTCCCTTCCCATCCCTTGTGAAGTTCCAGGAAGTTTTTGATCTCTTGTCTACTTTTTGACTAACTTTAAAAGGAGGTAGAAGCTTTCGGATATCTGGAACACTCTTCCTCTCGAGACACTCTTTGTAAATTCTTTAAATGTTCCTCTGGTCTAAAACAGGTATTATTTCTCTAGGCATTTAGGTTCCAAGCACTTAGAGGCCCATTGAGGCAATTATGTGCTCTACGAAGGCATCCAATCTATTGATCTTTGTGAACGCAATGTTGTGAGTATCAAGCCACTTCACTTTAATTGGTTTAGAACATAATACTTTTTTTGCACAAGCCAAGTCTAACTCATCAAAATCCTGTGAAAAAAGGTTTCACCCTATCCTCCCCTAGCTGCTTATCAATGAGTATCATTATATTCGGTAGTAATAACACTTCTTATTAAAGTGTTTAAAAGAGGGGGTATTCTTTTATGAAGCCCTACATTTAAATACAAATTATTAACATTATCCTAGAGATTATAGGGTGGTAAGGAATTGGACTTGGCTTTTCCGCTGACCAGCAACAGTCGTTGATAATGAACATACAGCTGTAAATACAAAAATATCATTTTTTTATATAGTCATGCATGCCAAATTCCTTCTGCTTCTAAGAACTGCTTAATATGTCTAATTATTACCTGATTGATGGCACTTGAGTTATCAAACTTCTACAAACTTCTACATGTTAACTATGTACTGGCCCCTTACATGTAAATAGTTCAAGTCTAAGAGCAGGCCATCCAGTCCAGTGTGTCATTTTGTTGGACATTCTGGTACCTACAGCTCTACACTTGCAGTGGAATTAATATAAAAAAGGGTCACAAGAATACTAATAAACAAACAACACATACTTCCCACTACTGCCTGTCTTAGGCATAGTTTGTCCTCTTGGTTAAAAACTCTTACTGCTCTGGTGTGGTTGCTGCACGCAGTGCCTTGCAAATGATATCAAATAACTCATTCAATCGAACCACTCTGCACCTTGTCCTGCAATTACGACAGATATGCCAGCTGTCCAATGTCCAAAGTGAGTAGTTCAGATGTTTTTTTTTCTTTGCATCATTTGTACCTATAGAGGTATAGATGTTATTGGACCACGTGATGCTTTGTTGCCATTAAGTGGCCTCTCCATCAGGCTGCCCAATGAAGAGTGTGAGATCCTCCACGAGCAATGGAGTTGGGTCCATATCACACAGCAAATCTGCCTTTATGGCTAGGATCAGCCTCTGGCAAGAGTTCTAACCCAGTAGACTTGGATCTACCCTTCCTTTTGGGACAGGTATGCCCAGAGGTGTCTTTTGAGCTTATTGTGCCTCGAGACAAGACCTCACTGATGACGCCTGATGAGGCCAAAACATGCCTGGGTTGCATGTGGTCTTGTGCAGAAGGGATGTGACCTAGCAGTTTGGGTCTGACTGCCTATTTGTTGTGAAACCACGCCTGATTTGCATACAACATTTCCTCTTCGATAATGCCAGGCCATGCTTAACAGTGATGCTATGGAAGGCTACCGAGAACAATGCAGTGGTTTTTGATTGGTTCAAAGCCTTTCACCCATCAATAAACAGGAGCAGGTGAAAATATAACAATGTCAAAGCCTCTAAGCGAAGGGGAAGAATGTCGCCTGAAAAAAGTCATCAGGTAGGCGATTTTCCTGACCCCTAAAATGCTTTCCCCAAATATTCTAGGAGGGGTATGATTTCATATTATAAACTCCAATCCTATAATATTTGGTGAAATTGTTTGATTTTACTGAGGGTGCATTTTTTGGGAAATGTCGCCCGTGGTGGCCAGTGCCCAGGCAACATTATCAATGGACACCAGAAGTACTTGCTCATACCATTGTGCCAAAGATATCGTGATTAGACCATTGGGGAGACTCATAGATAGAGGGTTATACTATCTATGCCCACATGTATACCCTGAGCCAAGGGGAGAAACGCCTGCTGGTAGGAGTGTAGGAAATGGTGTTAGCATTGTCTCAGACAGGCAGTCCACAGAGAGAGAGGGAGAGAATATCTGTTCCAAAGCTATACCCTAATCCTGGAGGAAGAAGGACGTGCTGGTAGGCAGAGTCTGGGTGCAACAGAGCTGGGACTGTGTATTAAAGAAGCAAATTGAGGCCTAGAACCCTGATACAGTGGGTTAAAACTGGATCCTGAAAGGACTCAGCCTGACATGCTCGGTATTAGTTTTATGTTCTCCATGAAGCAATTTCCAAGGTCAGTGGAATCCTAGAGGATGGTTCTGTTTGACTTTTAATTTCCTTCTGCATGTTGAGTTACCCATCCCTACACTTAAAACTCAAGAGGGACAACTATATTAATTTAGAGGACTTAGGCTCTATGGGACTTCGTTCTAACCCCCTCCCTTTGATTGTAAATAAGTTATTGAACTTCACTTTGGCTCTTGTGTTCAGTTGATCAATCATCACACCCCTCATGGGACCCCCTCGGACCTAAAGCTGCCTCTGTCCCTGCCCTCACCCCCTCTTGCTGGGATGGGGAGGTGCCTAATATCACGAGAGCCCCCATACAGGAGAGAGAAAATATCAAAAAGGCTAAGAAGAACGTACTTTCCTTGACAAAAGGAACGTTCATCCCCCGAAAGAGGGAGCAGTCGATAAACAGCAGAACGACACTCTGTTACCCCGCTGCTCCTGATGAGAAACAACATGGAAAGAGAGTAGAAATGCTACTATAAGGAATGCCAGATAGGCACTATAATTAGACTTAAATTATTACTGGTTCCAATTGTTTTATTCTCCCTCATGCTAATTGTAATGTACCTCAACATCTTTCTGGGCGCTATATAAGTTGGGTAAATACTAATAATGACAATAGTAATCATTACTAATCATGTGTATAGAAAACCCCACATCTGTGCAAACCTTGCAAATGCAAAATAATTAGACTCCCTCTTTCACAATGGCAGGCTTGCTCCTAGTGAGAAGGGGTTACTGGGCATTCACACTCAGGCAAGGGGGCTCAGCCAATCAGGTGGCTGGAACAGCGGGCAAGAATACACAATATACTTCCTGCTCTTTCCATCCACCAGGGGCCCTTCCCTGGGGAGTGTCATATTGATTGTGGGAGACAACAGGGAGCCTCGCTCTGTTGCCACCCCACTTCGCCACATTCACCCTACCCCCAAAAACATAAAATACCCCCACCCCCCACTCACTGACCTTCTGGACCTGAGCTTTCTGCTCCTGTTCCAGTGCTCCTCCCTCCTTGGTTGCCATAGAAATAGAAAGGGACTAAGTCTCTTTAGCTATTGCCACGGCAATCTTTTTTGTTTTGTTCACAAGTATGGGTTAGTGCAATATGCGAGCAGGCCATCTCCCGAAATAAAAAGTACTATTGGCACCCAGGGCAAACCCTGGGGTGCGAATGGTTATCAAGCCCTTGTTGGGGGTTGGACATGGCAAGTAACGACTGGCAGCCCTCGCCGAGGCCCTCACTTCGCTCAGGCCTACATAGTATTGAAGATACTGAGGGCTTAGCTACATTGCTTAGCTAATAGCTCTTTCTAGAGAAGAACTCATGTGCCAGTTCTCCTCACCAAGCAATAGACAGTAGTTGTCTACATGAGGACCTACATTGAATGTTAATGCGAGTGTGGCGGAGAACAAGCCATCCTCATAGCACATATGCCGGGATCAATGGGATGTGGACATGCTTATTCCATGGTGGTAATGGCTTTAAATTGTACCCCCGGCCACTTGAGAGACCCAATATCCATGCTGGTCCACCTAAGATCTGTAACCCATCCAATAGTCCACCCAAACGGAAATAACACATCATTATTTTACCAACCATTGGGGTGGCACCTGCAAAGGACTGGCAGTAGTTGGTGTTAGGTTTCCCAATTAATTGTGGACACGGAGCGCAGGAAAACACAACTAGTGCAATGGCCAGCAGGGCACAAAGGAACATGACACAAAGGAACATGCACAATGGTACATGACCACCCATTGTAGAGCATGTGCCTGTACCATCCATTGAGGCACAAAGTTACTCTTTGCAGCAGAAGCCTTTGAGTAGGGTGACTGCCATCTTCTGTCATTCTGATTAATTGCCACTGGAGATTTGAGAAGTTGGTTGCCACCGGAGGTTCTTAGTGTAGTTAATGGTGTTGCTGATCAAGGCCTTGTGTGGTTAACTTCTGCCTCTTCAACTATGCAGACAATCATCTTGATGACACTTGCCTCTGCGATAAACACCCTTGGCACCCGGTCACATCTAAACCTGTGCATCCTTGGTCATGTTATTTGTGTAAGATTTTTTAAAACAAAACTAAAACATTGAAATCAACTCAAACCACAGCAGACACAACACATATAAGATAGCAATACAAACTTATTAAAATGTCTTCTTACAATGACAGCAATCTATGGCATTCCCCGGTTACACAGCCCTTCCTGTCACTTACTCACCACTTGCTCCCGCTCATTATGTTAGAAGTATGAGTCCCGGGGTTACCCAGTAAGTGTGGTGGAGGGAGTGTCGGGCAGCGAGTGATAATGGTTTCATGACGTCCTCTCAGCATCTCTGCGTGAGGCCGCCATTAGCAAAGTTCCGGCTTCAGTATGCAGACATGCTAACACTCCTTACTTCGCTTCAATGCTGCTGTCAACTTAAGTGCATTGCCATTTCCATTGGGTCTGCTATCAGCTGGTTGATGTACAAAGTGATTTTACATGTATTAAATACAGATTAACACAGTTCGTTCACTAGCCCTTCTAAGTGCGTCACAACCATTCCGGTCTCAGTGGCTCGTGCATTCTGTAAATAGTTCACGCAAAAAGAAACCGCACGGTTGCTTGGACCCGGCTGGTAGTCTTTGTTCCAGACCATGAAGTTTTATGGCCTGGAACGTCTTTAGATCTGTCTCGGTGGGTCGCTTTCAGAGGAAGCAGCAGTCCACGGATGCATTCGACAGGGGCTGCCTTATGATTTAGACATGCTCACAAACCCGTTTTTGCGCTGGAAATGAAGATGTGTTGTGCATGTTTATCACAAAAGTTGCTCCACATACACTGTGTTACAAATATTGGACTGTAAGTAATGTATAAGTGGTGAGGTTTTCTGGACCTCAGAATGTATCCGGACCTTGCATAGATTTTGATCAACTTCTGGGATCTACCCAAACCAATTGTCTAGATGCAAATGACCGCAGAGTTAAACCTTACATATACTGAGGGCTGCATTACAAGGTTTGATGTAAAGCTAAAACAGGTGTATTTCAATGGTACACCACCAGTGTTAAAAATAACACTGTATTATACGGTAGTAATCGGCCTTGAAATTCCTCCAATTTCTACCTCCACCCACAGAGGTGTAGGTAAAATTTGTAAAAAGTCAACAGACTTTTTTTTCAATTTTTTGCCTCTACGGGAGCTAAACGTAATCACTTGGCTTTTTGAAAAAGTGTCATTAAAATGGGTTAAGAATTGGTTGTCTCTGGGGCACACCAACACACCACCACTTCCATGTAATGGGTAGGAGTCAGAATTTACTGTTGTGTATTAACAAATCTACAGTAGTGTTATGAACCACTGCTGTACACAATCCTTTTCCAACTTTTAATAGAGAGTCAAATTAAGAGAACAAAACATACAACATGTGTTTTCTTGGGCATGGCCTCAACATGCCAAGGCTCTTCCCTCCCATCTACAGCCCCCCGCTACTCCTCTCTAGACTTTCTCTTTGCTGATTGGGCCCCCCATCGCCAACGTAAGCGGAACACTCGAGACAATACAGAGGCCTGTATTCACACTGGAAAGCTTCTCCAGGGCATTTCCGACTGCAGCCATCGAGAACAGCACCCTCTGGTGAGTGCGCTCCAACCTTTTGTTGCTCTTTGAAATTAAGTGTTCTGTGCACTCCATTTTGCAGCCCCTGCACCCTCTTCCTCACAGGCATCTTCCCTCCCATCTCCCGCCGCTTTCCAAAACCCTGCCGGCCTTCTCCTACGGATGGGGCCCCCATTGCCCAAGTGAGCAGAACACTCACTCTTCCATAGCCCACCCAGGGCAGCCTGCTCGGGCAGCTGGCGAAGGGCCCAAAGCAAAGAGCAGCCCGCTCCCTGTTCACCCCTGTTAGCCCATGGAAGCCCAAAGATAGACCCAACAACGACAGCCAGGTAAGGTGATACAGGTGGGGAGCACAGCCATTACTGGGCTCCAGAAAACCTCACCACTTATACATTACTAACAGTCCAATATTTGTTACACAGTTGTAGAGGAGCAGCTGCATGCTTCTGCTTGAAACCCCGCCCCCCTACCTCCCATATGTTGGAACCCTGAGATCGTGCCTTGTTTGACACCAACAGTTGGGCCAATACTGCAACGTCTGTTCGAAAGAAGATACCCATTGAGACAACCCTATCGAATGTATCCCCGAAGGGATGACAATTTGAGGGAGGAACTCCCTGAAGGAATATATAAAAAGAGCAAAGAAAGAATCCTGTGACGTCATAAGAGAGTATGAACGACGTCTCAGGATACTGGCTGAAGAGGATGCATGGATCCTACAGAAACTAATGACGAATTAAGGAATCAATAGAACTTTTAAATAAATATTAACTCAACCCTGCGGTACCCGACACTAAGTCTGTTTACATTGATGATGTCATGGCCATCACTAAGGCATGACGTCATCACCCATTTGCATTATGCCGATATTTTAAGCTACCATCTTTAGAGCCATTTCGACCGCGGACGCTGAAAATACACATGGAGACGCCCCTCTGTGCACTCATTGAAGAAAAATAGGTGAGCCAGTTAAGGACTGGCTCACCTATTTATACATCATATTAACTTTCTGGTAGGTGCTGCCCTTAGATACCATACTTTAATTTGTACTCGATATCCATTCTCTGCCCGTACTTATGAATGCTTTTACCTACAAGGTTTCCCCTGAGCTCAAGTAGCGACCACCCCACTCAGCTCCTAAACTGGGGTAAGCAACTTTTCATTAGTTCTTTTAACTTTTTGCGGGGGCCACTAACTCTAGGGGTTAGTTCTGATCACAACACTATGTCTCATGTGCACAGAGAGAAGACCGACAGTCCATGATCTCACTTAAGAATGGTCTTTTACATGATCTCCTTAATCTATGGAACACATATTTACACCTCTAAGAGGTTAGGTGAGTATGAGTATTTAGCAGCAGCGCCTTTTTAGAGATTAAGAAGGAAACTGTGGACAATGACAGATACATCTTCCACCCAGGTGAACATAATGGGGCAAGAATACATATCATTCTAAGAACATTGTAGAATTCTGAGTCCATCTTCATGGATAACACTTTTGAAGGTATATCTCCCTTAACATCTATCTGTATTAGATGTTCTTCTTGGATTGATTAATGAAGTTTTCCAGCATACAGTGAATGTCCTTTTTCTCTTGATATGATGTTTGTTAGTGCAAAATGAATGCCTTTTATATGCTACCATTGTTTTTTAATAAGAGTACTTTGGTTGTATAATGATACATAATTGGATATAAGTAATGTCCATGATCATCTACTCATACATCAATTTGAATGTATATTTAGACATTATTTTTGAAATTTGATTTGATTTACAACATAACTAGCATTACCTTCTTGTTATTTCAATATACTTTTTTGTTGGACAATAGTAAGTGATGTTTTACAAGTTCCAGACATAAAATGAATTGATGTTATTGATCATTTTGTAGATCAATCATTACCTCAAGACCCCTGATGAAGAGAAGATTTATCGAAAAGCATTGGGTCACTTTCTGAATAAAAGATTAATGTTTTAAGAAAAATTAATTGTGACATAGATGTTTTTTGTTTTACATAGGATATCTACATAAAATATTGTACAATAGAGTTATCCTCAAACTAGGACTTACCTTAAGTATTTGTATATTACCGAGAGTTTGTTCAAATGGACCTTTAATTTCATGCCTTATTATAAACTAGTGATAGAGTGCAGGGGATGGGAGTTCTCTAATATTTCAGGAACTTTTTTGTTTTCGTGTTGTCATTTGGTCCATGTGCCAGGATCAATCTTTTCTCTCCCGCATCTTGAATTACATTCATTTGCTTTCGACATTCTGCAATAGAACTATCGATTTAAATAATATCACATTGGGTGTGCACTGTGTTAACATTAGGATTATTTTGGTTACCCGCCTGGGGTGGCACATTATTTACAATAGCACCCGACTTTACTAGTATGTCATTCTCAAAAATCATCTCTTTAACTACGAAATCAGCTACAACATTCGATTTTAGCAAGGACGTAGCAAGCCACATTTTAGGGCTAATCACTGATAGAGAAAGCGAGACTTCCCCAGATGAGAATCCAGATAGACTAATCACTAAAATAGAGAGATAAATAAGGACAGAGATCTCACAAAAGTTACATGCTACTACTTTGGCCCAATACCACAAGGCCCAGAGTATCCCTAGAGGACTGAGAGTCTATCTAGACCCCACACTATGTAAATAAAACCAAGATTTTTTTTATTGTTTGTGGTTTGCAACAAACCTTTACAAAAAGATCTTTTCACCTGAGTTATAATATAAACTAAAGACAGATAATCGTTGCATTTCAATAAGAATACAAATAATAACCTTAATGACACTTGAAAATGTACAGCCTTAAAAGAACTAAGGCATTTAGAAAAAAATTAAAACCATATAAATTCATAACAATAATTTAGACTAAACAAAGTACATTCTGAGTTCCTCTTCTGGTCTAAACAAGAATACATTCTAAGTTCATCTTCTCCATTCAATTCAAAACGACGCCATAGAATTTATATACAAAGACATTGGCAATACTTACATTGCAATATCTCCTATCATTTGAGGATACTCAGATATATTACTACATCCCATTTTTGCCATTTATACCACAAGATGCTCCTCTATGATAGCAAGGGTGTCTGCCAATTTATGTATCAATATTTGGCTATTGCCCCACATACACCTGGTCCAAGTGGACTCTCGTGACATCTCTGAGCGATTTACAAGGTAAGTGTCGAATGCTCTAATCCTAATGTCTTCGAAATACTCACAATACATGACAAGATGTTTAGGTGTTTCTTTTTCTTGCGTTCTGCTATAGAATCGACAGACACCAGTCGCACTTGTTACATTTTTTGTGTGCCAATGTTGAATTTTCTCGTTGGTAAGAAGTGAATTGAATTTGTAGTGCATGTACATTTTTCTAATCTTATGACATGGAAATTTGAGGATGTACATTGGGCTCTCCAACATTCTTTGAGGCGTTTAGAATATTCTGTGAAAGACTTATAGCCACACAATTTGTTCGTAAGGATACAACATATATTATTTTTAGAATTTACGTTTACAGGCAGGGAGTCTGGCACAAAGATCTTCATTTGTTACCAGAATAGCTTGAAGAATTGTATTGATCTTACATGTAATTTTTATAATGGAAAGAGATTTTGCATCCATATACATATGGTGCAACTCCGCATACATGGAATTTCTCAACGGCTGCATAATCTTTGCATGATTTTTCATTAAACGCCAATTCCATTTAACAGAAAGGGGGAGAACACCAAGCTTGTGACATATAATATCATTTGGAATTGATAAAGCCAACCCAGTACCAATTTCCACAGTCTCCCTTGTAAGATGTCTAAGAAGGCGTTGATCACAGATAAACAGATATCAAGCCCATACAGAATAGTGGGTTCTACTTTTTGAAGATAGAACTGAATAAGAGGTAACAAAGAAAACTTACAATATCAAAAATATAATTTCATAGATATACATTTAATAGTACTGCTGCCAAATTACAGCCCTGTTTCACTCAATGTATGTGGAGATCGGGTCTGTGAGTGTGTCAGAATTCCGCTTCACAGACTTGACCCCGTAGTGTAGAAGAAGAATTCTTCCCACTAATGTATCCCTCTGAATGTTAAAAAACACATACAGAGGAATCAATTAATTGAAAGACTGGATTCCTCCAAGACTACCGTGGCTGTAAAAGGAAATAAGTACCATTAGTACCTTTTTACACTTTACAAACTCCAGACAAAAAACATAAGGCAATATCCACCCACTGACCTGAATTGCTAGAAGACAGGCTAAAAAGAAATAACCAGATCCTAGAGTAAGCACAGTAGCCAGTAGACTTTCTGCAAAATAAATGATCACTATAAACCTTCAAAACAAAAGCATATGAGAAGATCTCAGAATGGGAAGAAACCAGGAAAAAGACCTTACCAGGGGCCTTCCTGTTGTTATAGTAGTTGAGAATATATGGTGGTCAAGAGAATAAGTAGTTCCAAGAACCTATTCCCGTTGGAACGCGAACGCCTGTGGAGAGCAGCCCCCAATCCTGACTCTGAAAGTACCAAAATGTAGACAAACAGGTAATATACCGTGTTGCAGCTAAGGCTGAAAACAGACCCCTCTCTACAACAGAGTATGAATCTGATCCCACGTTGCAGCGGAGTCTGTTCACGATCCCACGTTGCAGCGGAGGCTGAAAGTGATCCCACGTTGCAGCGGAGGCTGTTCACGATACCACGTTGCAGCGCATGCTGAAAAGCGGTCCCACGTTGCAGCGGAGGCTGAGGCGAACACAGTCTCTGAAACAAGACGTTTCTATAGATCAAAGTGTAACAACGTGAATAACCGAGAACGAAAAGCAGTCTTTATTCACCAGCTGTCCGGGTCGTGACCACCGAATAATATCAACCTTGAGCCAAATCGAAAACCGAAGAAATCCAAAAGCAGTCCGCGTCAATTACACATGCGGGCACAAAACAAAACCAAAGGAGAGAGCAAGGCAAATCCAGGGACGATAAGCAAAAAGGTCCATCACACCAGAGAGATCAATATTTCCAAATCAGACAAGGGTAATCCAAAGACAGGTCAATAACACAGTAATAGAAGGTACGTAACTCCAAGGAAACACAAGCAAATTGCTTAATCAGAAGCACTGAGAAACTGTCAAGGTGGGACTAAGTAGAGGAAGTCACATGATTAGCATTGAGATCCCAGACACAGGTTGCCTCCCCTTAGCAACGGTTTCCCTAGCTTCCATGGCAACTTCCAGCCACCACAGAAAGCAGAGTTCTGAACCAACGTACGCCGATGCCCAAATTCTCCTCACATGAATGGCTCTAATCATGGTTTTGGCTGCTTGTGGATCATGTGAACTGTTCCCCAAAAGCCTAGGCATGACAGAGTGCCCCTTGACGATTTAATTGAATCCTCTAGTTTGTATTACAGTGCAAAGAGGCTATGGTGGACACAAGCTGCGCAGGAAATCCCAATTTATTCATTTTCACCCAAAGTACTTCTGTTATAACTGTATCAAATGCAGCAGGTTGGATCTAAAGCTGCCATATATACAGGCCCTGACTTTGAATGTTTGGTTTGGTATTGCAGATGGGCGACAATAGATGCGTTGAGAGGACACCCCATACATTGTCAAAATCCAATCCGATTTCGAGGCAAGATACTATTTTGATCGATAAATGCTTGAACAGTATCTAATAAAAGTATTGAAAATATTTTTGAGGATTAATCCATTAGTGTGATTGGTCTAAAATTTGTGGCTCCGTCACTACGCCTTCCTTATATATTGGAATGATATTGGCTGAGCACCATGTGGATGGAAGCATCCTGGATTGAAAGATGGAATCAAATTTTATTTTGAGTATCCTAGCCCAAAACTCAGGATCAGATTTTAACAAGCAAGGGGTTATCCAGTCAGGACCAGCAGCTTTGGAACTCTTAGTCCTATTTATCGCATATACCATATCCCCTTGATACCGGGGCAAATGCTTATCGATAAAAGATTTATCGTTAACCTAACCTGATGGAAAAAATTGCGAAGGAAGGCAATATTTCGGACGAATGTAATTAGTCCACTCCTCGGCTGATATCAACGGTTCCGGGTGAGTTGCATCGTTTGTTGTAACCATACGTAGTATAGCCCATATTTGCCTGTTGTCATGCTTTACCAAGTTAAACATCATTTATTGTTTATCTGCTATGAAAAGTTGATGTTTTATATTCTTTATTTTATTCTTATATATCTGTCGGATATATTTCAGTTGATTAAGAAAATCGGGTAGTGAAGCTTTCGATCTATGTAGCTGTCTAAGCTGTTTGTTTTTTGCTGTTTTTAATTGAGCGATAGTAACATTATATCGATGTTGGTGCTTGACAGGTTGCAAATAATGCCTAGATTCAGAAGCGATGTTATTCACATGATATTGGATTCGCTTCTGATTGAACTCTTCTAACTCACCAATGGAACAACCTGAAGTAGTTATGTTCAGGTTCATGGCTGGATCAGATTTAATTTGCTTAAGTAATAGCCAACACATTTTTGTATTCCATCTGACTGTGAGTTTGTGTATATCTGGTTCTAATAACGCAAGTCCTATACCAGGTTTAAATCCGGTGCAAGAAATTGGCAGCACCAGTTTCATTATCATATGATTTTGTAATTGTTGAACCAGTATAAGAAGTTCTTAAAACCACATAGATTCCAAGATATAATTGCAAGTTGATCCTGGCTACCGTCCAATAGGCAGATCTTTTGGAGCTGATGGTGTCATGAGTAGCCAGATTCGACTCTTCTGGACTTCATGGTCCATGATGCACCACGGCATAAACACTGCAATTCATCCAAGATGGCCAACAAGTCAGAACCGTTGCAGTCTGGCCTTTGCGTGCAGTCACCAGCTTCCTAGAAAACCGGCACAGCCCCACAGCTCTGCGTGTCTCAACTCTACCCGTACGAGTTACTAGACATTGTTCGCGTTCGCTCTCTGCGTTGCCGTGTATTTCTATCTTCCTTCTTTGTTCCTGGAACCCTCTCCCTTCCAATCCTTGCCTTCCTTTATCTTCCTTCCTGGATTCATTGACATTTGTTCCTGGAATTCGAACGCTACCGGCTTGGCAACCGGCTTCCACGCTGGTACCCAAGGACTCGCGTTCCAGCCTGTACAAGTCACGGTCGGTGAAAAAGAAAGAAGCCTCATCCCAGAAGAACACAAGCAAGGAGAAAAAGGTGAGAAAGAAAGAGGATTTTGACAGATTGATACGACAAGAACCTGATACGGAAACAGATATGGAAGTGGCAGTCCAAGATCTCATGCGAGGTATGCAAGAATTATCGACCAGGTTCAAAATCTCAAAGCTGAAAATGCAGCTTTAAAACAGCTGGTTTTATCCCGGGATTCCGCAGTGAAAGAAAGCATTTTGGTAGAAGGTGTTGTGGACAAGTATGATGGATCCTCTAGGTCCCTGCGATCATTCCTAGATTCATGCTTAGTGCTCTTCACTTTCAAATCCTACTATTTTTCTACACCACGAGCAAAGGTCGGATTCATGATTTCACACTTAACGGGCAATGCCTTAACCTGGGCAACTCCCTTAGTTAATTCGGGAGATCAGCTCTTGGATGACTACGAAGGATTTGTGGATGCCCTAAAGGCTATGTTCGACCGACCAGAGCTTGTCTACAGTACACAAGAAAGACTTCTTGAATTTAAACAAGGGAGTCGGGATATGCTCACTTATGTGACTCGCTTCAAGCAGCTAGCTAAGGAAGCAGATTGGTCACAAGAAGCCAGTTTCACTCTCTTCAGAAGGGGGTTAAATGATGAATTAAAGGATGAGCTAGCCAGAGTAGCACGTCAAAGAACCTTCCAGGCCCTTATGGATCTTTCCTTGCAGATAGATTTTAGGATCCAGGAGAGAAAGGCTGAGAAAAGAAAGGTGAAAACATTCCCAAAGACAACTACTGAATACCCAAGTGCCAAAGAGAGCCCTGCTCCACGTACCCCGGATCCTGAACCCATGCAACTAGGCGCCTTCAGGGGTCCAATTTCTCCACACAAAAAAATGCTCCGTAGAATCGACACGGGACTCTGCATGTACTGTGCCTCTGACAAACATCTAGTCAGAGAATGCCCTATAGCACCACCCCGGCGTTCAGGAAATGCCAGCTCCCAATCCTAAGTGGAGCACAGCTTCAGGAGAAAGATGCATGCTCCGCATCCATTCCTTCCTTGAATACTCCGGGACAGAATACCTTAGTGATTCTACAAACTGTCCTGACATCCACCGAGAATGAGGCTTTCTCCATCCTGGCTGTAGTGGACTGCGGTGCCATGGGGATTTTCATTGATCACGAATGGGCCACCACTCATAACATCCCTAGAGAGCTCAAAGAAGTGATACAACCCGTGGAAGGAATCGATGGTAGACCGTTGTCTTCAAGCCCCATTACTCATCAAACAAAAGAATTGCAACTATCTATAAACAACCACCAGGAAAGGATACGATTTGACATCATAACGGCTGCCCACTATCGCATGGTTTTAGGCATGCCCTGGTTACAGAAGCACAACCCATACATCAATTGGACAGCAGGTTCCTTGTTCCTTGGCTCAGAGTTTTGTATGTCTCACTGTCTTTGTCAGAACACGTCCCGGATTCTTCCAGTAAACTCCCAGAACCACAAACCATCCTCCTTGAGTGTGTCCAACATTATCCATGTACCAGAATCATACCAGACATATTCCGACGTATTTTCAACAGATATTGTTCAAGCTCTTCCACCCCAGAGACCTGAGGACTGCGCCATAGAAACTGAGTCTTCCGCCGTGATTCCATTTGGGAGAATGTTCATATTATCCGAATCTGAAAAGAGGGCTCTACGTGATTACCTGGATACCAACTTGGCAAATGGAACTATCTGGCCTTCAAAGTCTCCCGCCGGTGCCTCCTTGTTTTTTGTTCCCAAGAAAAACACAAAAGAGCTATGACCCTGTTTGGACTACCGTGGTCTTAAATAATGTACCCTCAACGACCGCTATCCGCTACCACTCATTTCTGATATTTTGGAAGCTGTGCGAAGAGCTGTTATTTTCACCAAGCTCGACCTCAGGGGTGCTTACCATCTTATTCGAATTAAGGAGGGTGATGAATGGAAGACTGCCTTTAGAACCCATTTTGGCCACTTTGAATATTTGGTCATGCCCTTCGGTCTTGCCAAAGCTCCCGCGGTATTTCAACAATTCATGGACAGGGTCTTCTCGGATATATTGTCCTTTTTGTTATCGTATACCTGGATGATATACTGATTTATTCTAAAGATCCCCAGATCCATGAAGAGCATGTTAAGGCAGTTCTGCAACAATTATGTGAAAACAAACTCCTGGCCAAGCCTGAAAAGTGTCTATTTCATGCTCACACCGTTCATTACCTTGGCTTTGTGCTCAGCCCTAATGGAATAGGAATGGATCCGGGCAAGATAGATTCCATACTTTCTTGGCCTGTGCCTAACACTGTGAAACAGATACAATCCTTCCTGGGACTTGCACATTTTTACAGAAAAATGTATTCCGACATTTTCTGAAATTGTACATCCCATCGTGGCACTTCTAAAGAAGGATACACCGTTTATTTGGTCTAGAGAACAAGAGAAGGCTTTTCAACAACTGAAACGAAAATTCACTGAAGGCCCAATCCTGGCTCAACCCGGTACAGATCGAACCTTCTTGGTGGAAACAGATGCTTCTGACTATGCGATCGGGGCAGTCTTAAAACAAGAATTTGAGGACAAGATGGAGCATCCTATTGCCTACCTGTCCCGCACCTTGACACCTGGTGAATGCCATTATTCAGTCCTGGAAAAGGAGCTACTGGCCATCCGACAAGCATTGACTGACTGGCGTCATTTACTCCTGGGAGCTAAACATCCAGTGCAAGTACGCACAGATCATTGAAACATGTAAGTACTACAATCCCTGGAATGCAGAAACAGTCGCCAGGCCCGTTGGGCTTTCTTTTTCGCTCAGTACCAGTTTCAAATTAACCACCTTCCTGGAAGCAATAACATTGTCGCAGATGCCTTATCCAGACGTCCAGACTACGAATCTGTAGAGGTCAGGGCATTTCCCAAGATGTTTCCTAAAACCGTGTTTGTGGCACAAGCTTAATTTCTCCTGGAAGACATCCATGCTCATACCCCTTCCTCGGATCTCTGGGAAGATTACACCCAGAACAATCAATGGAACTTGAACACCAAGGATGGTTATCTCTTCAAGGACAAACAACTAGTCATCCCTACACAAGAACTGAGAAACAAAATCATGACTCTCTGTCATGACACCTTTCATTCAGGACATCGAAGCATTACCACTACCCTTCATCTCATACAGAGGCAATTCTGGTGGCCTAGAATGATTACTGTCATAAAAACCTACATCAAATTCTGTGCTGTGTGCAATCAAAATAAACATGACAATAGAAAACCTGCCGGTCTTCTGCATCAACCTACCTTACCGACACGTCCTTGGGAGATCATCGCCACGGATTTTATTGTGGAATTACCCCCATCCCAGGGATATACAACTATTATGGTTACCATTGACTTGTTTACCCATACAGCACATTTCACACCGCTGTTTAAATTACCCTCCTCACTTGATCTTGCTGGGATATTTATCGAACACATATTTAGGCTCCATGGATTACCTTCCAAGATCATCTCCGATAGAGGTTCTCAGTATGTTTCCCAGTTCTGGAAACAACTATGCTGAATACTAGGCATTCAGCTGGCATTATCTTCAGGTTACCATCCCCAAAGCAATGGAATCACCGAAAGAGTCAACCAGACTCTTGAACAGTATCTCCGCTGTTTTTTTGCGAGCAAGCTCCAGGATGATTGGTAACTATTGATTCCTGTGGCTGAATTTGCTTACAACAATTCAGACCATACGGCCATCAAGACAAGTCCATTCTTCTGCAGTCAAGGATTCCATCCTTCAGTTTTACCATCAGTTTTACCACATTCAACCCCGGTCCCTGCAGTTGATTCCTGGATTGAAACGTTGGTAAACATTCACAGGGATGCCAAGGAACATCTGGAAAAGGCCAGGATAGCTGTTAAACGATATGCAGATGCCAAGCAGAGACCTAGCCCTTCTTATTCAATAGGGGATGAAGTCTGGCTATCCTCCAAACTCCTTCCTCAACATCTACGGCCCAAAAAACTGGCTCCCAAGTACTATGGACCTTTCACCATCAAAGAAATCATTAACCCAGTGGCATATTGACTGCAGCTCCCAGAATCCTGGAAAAGAATTCATCCGGTCTTTCACACCTCCTTATCTTATTGAAGCCATATATACAATCCAATCAGACTATTCCTAGACCTAATCCTGTGCTCATCAATGATCAGGTTGAATTCAAAATCTCCAGGATATGTGATTCCAGATATAGACGAGGCCCACTACAATATTTGGTAGAGTGGAAGGGTTATCCCCCCGGCGAGCGTACATGGGAACCAGTCTCTAACATGAATGCTCCTCGTCTACTGCAGAAGTTTCATCGAATACACCCGAGCAAACCAGGTGGGTCCGGGCTCAGGAGGAGGCATACTGTCATGAGTAGCCGGATTCGACCCTTCTGGATTTCATGGTCCATTATGCACCGCGGCATAAACACTGCAATTCATCCAAGATGGCCAAGAAGTCAGAACCATTGCGGTCTAGCCTTTGCGTGCAGTCGCCAGCTTCCTAGAAAACCGGCACACCCCCGCGGCTCCACGCGTCTCAACTCTACCCCTACGAATTACTAGACATCATTCGAGTTTGCTCTCTGCGTTGTTGTGTATTTCTATCTTCCTTCTTTGTTCCTGGAACCCTCTTCCTTCCAATCCTTACCTTCCTTTACCTTCCTTCCTGGATTCATTGACATTTGTTCCTGGAATTCGAACGCTACCGGCTTGGCAGCCGGCTACCACGCTGCAACTCGAGGACTCGCATTCCAGCCTGTACAAGTCACGGTCGGTGAAAAAGAAAGAAGCCACATCCCGGAAGAACACAAGCAAGGAGAAAAAGGTGAGAAAGAAAGAGGCTTTTGACAGATGGTTCCTGGATGTAGGATTCTAACCAAGGAATATTTTTTATTGCAGAAGCCAAAGCAGTAAATTGTCTAATTAAATCCTCATTTCGGTGGGCCAACAATCCACTTTAAGCAGCATCTCTAGCTGTCTCAATATGTGGCATGGGAGTTTCTAAGAATATTATAGCCTCATCAAAAGAGTTGAATAAATTAGGAGTTAAACCTATGTAAGCAAAGTCCTCATGTTGGTCCCATATCAGTTTTACAATAATGAGAGAGTAAAATTACATATCATTCGATTGGGATTATTTTTGTTCAGCTTTATCCAGTCTATGTTGTCTGATCTTAATGTTCGCAACAAAGGTATTTCTTGAAATGTTTTGAGCATGTGGGAGCGAATTAGGCCGATATTGCTATCTGATGTCGTGTTTACCTCCCAACCCATTATAGTTGATGTATCAGTACAATAGAAGGTAATGGGGGGGGTCAGATTTTTTCCCAATAATATCATTTCCTCCCGAAGTAACCATGTCAAGTTGAGTCCAGTTTTACTTAGATTACTGTTCAGCATTGGGTTCCCCATCACTGTGGGATTTATGGGCTGGTTAGTAGGAACAGCCTTCAAAGTTACACTCTTAACCTCAGAGCTAATTGGGTTCCCTTGTTTAGTGGGACACGTTTAGTATCTGTTCCTAGAATGGTCTTTGCAGTTCTCTTAATACCAGTTACAGGAAACAATTTGCATAGATCGGATTGTTTGTGTTTGATGACAGGAGAGAGTGTAAAATTCTCAGTCTCCACAATTACCAATAGCTTAAGGTCTGAATTTAGAGATTTATTTTGTGCAATTAAATTAGCATAAACTTTTATTTTATTTGTTTGGGGAGGTCATTTCTTTTGCCTGTGACCTAACTTTTCTTTGTCACAATCAATGTCCAACAGGGCTTTTGACTCCTCATCTAGTTGGTGAAGATCGATAATTGCATCATTATCAGGTGGATTATAGGAGTCCTGGGAATTATCATTGTCAATTTTTTGTATGTTTTGTTTTTTCTGTTTTTTCTCCGCAATTGCTTGCGCTTTTTTTAGTATGGCATTTTTTTGTGAGCCTTCATGGCTAATCTTATTTGTTTCCGTGTAAGAGACACAACCTGGGGTTTGTCAATATGGAACTCATTAAGGTCTGGCAGTGTTTGTTTTGGTAGAAATTGCTGATTCTCAGCAAGGGCAATTAGGACTGTAAGAGGCGATGGGCTATCAAGCCCTTCATTGCATAATGCAGAACCAAAGCTGTCAACAACATCCTCTGCTGTTTGGTTGTCTGATAGGTGATTTTTGCCCACTCTAAATTCATCAATTTCCTTGCCAAGGATGGCTATTTGAGCAGTATTGAAGGCTATGGTTTTATATACAACTTCATGGTTGGTAGCCCCCAATAAGTTCTCCTTCATATTATTGAGGACTGAATTCTCAGTATAAGAGCTAATCTCCTGCTCTGAGGAGCATATCCAATCGGGAGTTTGTGATGCTTTTGACACAATGCCCACCGTATGTTGTGGGTTAGCTGTGAGAGCCACAATTGCATCACAGGTGAATAATAATCCCTCGATTTTACTTAACTTTGCAGTCATCTCTGTCAGGGAATCTCTCATGACTCGATTCTCCCAGTGCGTTTGCTCATGACCCCTATCAAGTAAGTTCAGTATACGGGCCATTACTGTGACATTTCTCAGGAACAGATGGTCCCTTTGGCACTAATGGTCTCGCAGACGTGTGTCGTCCATCTTTACTCCCAAGATGGCAACGCGTGTCTGCTGTTATGGTGCAGTCTCTCGATCCTCTGAAGACAGGGAGGCTGCGCCCCTTCTGCAGAGCACAGAATATCAATCCTCCTTTACAACGCACGGACGCGTTGCTACTCTCATACATCAGCGCTACATAAATTCGCACTCTAGGCTTTGCTTCTCTGTACTTACCATTCCTTCTTTCTAAACTCCTAGTCTGTGTCTTTTATTGCAGAGTATTTCTACCCTAGGACCGAGCCACCGAGAATCGCTGCACTTCCCTTTGAGCTCTGATTCCATCTGTTTACAAACACTGACTCGCGCTCAACGTTCGATATTTGACTTTCCTCTTCAATTTCAGAGGACAAACCTGGTGGGTAGAATAAGGTTAGAGACGTAAATTCAAGTATCCTTTCTTTCTTCTTCAGCTTTCCTGACATCCTGATCCTTGTTCACAGCACGATAGCCGCCTTCACTTCTGGCGAATGCAGGGTTCATCTGATAAAACAAATCTAGATTTCTCAACAGTGAAATCCGTGTCATCCACTTTTCCAGGTACTTACCAGTTGCTATCAATTCCTACTCTGTCACGGCTTCCTGTGTATTACTATCCTTGTTTATTAATTTAGCGGCATTCCCAAGGCACCATCTCCCCAAGAAGTGATACAGCTTCTAATTTCTCTTCCTCTCAGATGGTAAATATATTTGAATCATCCTTATCCTTTCAACTTGCTTTTCCATTCATTGGATGAACTCTTTTTTCCTGTTCTATTTCTACCTCTACTTAGATGCTAAGCCAGAAAATCTCCAGAAGGAATACCCATTGCTGGCTGTCACTCCTGAAATAAGACATCCTTCCGGATCCAACAGGGTTTAATTCCCCAAAGGGTTTCCCTGAGACTACTCTCCCCTTTTTGACTATCACGGTCTTTGGGGGGGAGAGGGGACTCAGGGGAGTCCTCACATTCATCCCTAAAAATGTACCTGTTCGTAGAACCGGATCTGTACCGAGAAGTCCGGCTATTGGTGAGTACTCAGTTAACGGTATACCCCTAATTGAACTTAGACTATTACAGTCTTACAATTACTGGGAAATTTGCATCAATGAGAGAGTCCTCTAACAACGGGGGCCTCTGCCCCCGGATGCTCACTCTCGATTTTGGGTGTTTGACGTTCCAGTTCCTGTTCCAGGAGCTTGATTTGCTAGAACGATTTGGAGTTAATCAAATCTAATACTGTAGAGCTAGCTTTTTGAATGGATGGACCAGCAGCAGATATATAATCAATGGGAAAAGCATTGGAAGGCTGTGGTTATGATTGACCTCTTCATAAAACTGTATAGGATTTATACCTTGCTGATTAAATAAAAAAACATTTTCTATGCCTGATCTACGCTGAGTGACAGATGTAGATGGGCCTAGCGACAGCCTTATGCGCCTGCCTAATTCTACTTGAATTGCCGGGGCCAGCATAGAGCAGTCAGCAATTTGATTATCAAAACATTCTACGTCAATCATCGATTTTGACCCTTTAGTAGATGGAGAGTCCATATTATTAGCAGGTTTGTTTACATTGTGGTGCATAACACCTATCTTGTGGAAGGTAAATGCAGTAGGGTTGCTTGATAACGATAGAGGGCTAGGCCCATTCACATATGCAGCATGAATTTGTAACATCTTGGTAGCAAGGGCTTCCTCAGTACATACGGGTGGTACGAGGGAAGGCAATTTACCTTTGCAAAATGCCTCTTCTTCCAATTGTTCGTTGTCTGAGAAATTAAGATGGCTAGAATCTTCTAATTCTACATTTGCAGTGACCATGGCAGTATAATTTGTTGGAATGTGATCTTTGAAAAGTTTTCACCCACTTCTTAAGCCATCAGCCATACCTTAATGAAAATAATTAACACCTACAATGTGTTTTATGTGGCAAGTGTAAACTGTTGGTTTTCCTTGTGCGCTCCAAACAGCTTCACCTACTTATTCAGTATTTAATGATTGGATCAACAATCAGTAGTGAAAGAGTTTATGTTGTGCCTCGTAGCCAGTGGCCAACAACAGGAGCACAAAATAGACCAGTTTTTGACAATAATGAGTTTTGATAAAAAAGTACAATTAGACCAAACCTTTGCTAGTTGTTCGGCCCGACTTGAAACACCTCCTTACCTTATTTACTAGAAGCGTGCAAGTCGTCTAATCTGAACACATATACTGACGCCCCACACCTGCACACCCTAACAGCCCAACAGCACAACACTTTGAATCACTTCGAATGCGCGCACGAAATGCGTGTGCACCGAAGTAGAAATAGGGCTTCCGGGCAGGCAGAGGGCGGGGGCGGAGCCAAAACGTGAGCAATGTATTTTGGGAAAGTGAGTCTGTGTTCACAATGACGGAATGGCGTTTCGCTCCAAATTGGTAGACTGCTCCTTCCTCTTGTCCATGGTGCGTCTGTGTTAGAAAATAAAGCAAAAGTCCAGCAACAGACGGCGTGGCAGCATTGCAGCCCAACAGCCCAACAATTTGAATCACTTCGAATGCACCAAGAATTTGTTAAAAGGTGAGAGCAGATACTCAACAAATGTTCCTTAGACCTGATCTTACTCACCATAGAAGAAATATCCAAATCCTTGACAAGCAAACATCAGGAGATAGATGAAATCAATGGACAACTGATCACATTACAATCAACGGAAGATCTCAACAAAATTTTAGAAGACACTAACAACAAACTAGATGACTAGTGTAGAGACATAGAACAGCGCAAAATATGAAAAATCCGCAGGGATACCCTGGACTACACCAGAGACATAGTCTATACTTGGAAGGAATTTTATAATATAAACAAACAGACGCCATTCAGACAACCAAGACAACCTATGAAACCTGTTAACACAGATAGTATTGATGTGACCAGTACTGAAGGGGATGCAGCTAACATACTCAACATTGCAGTTATGCCTGTGGTTGCGGTGCCACAAACAGAACCCAGTACGAGTATTACTGGAGTTACCCCAACCCAGATTCCTTTTTAAGACGAACGAAAACCAGGAGAGGGCAGAAGAAAACCAAGGGGAAAGAACAATTAAGGGATTCACTAATATTGAACAACTCATCGAGAAAAATGAAAAAGACACAGATAGACACACTTAATTTAGGTATATCATTCATACCCACGAACAAAAGTACTCATTTTGAATAGGAGGTCAACTTATTCAAGTTAGTCTGAAAAATTGAACATAAGGTCTTGTTTTAATCAATACCAGAAATAGAAGAAAACTCTACATCTTTTGACTATTTAGAAATGAAGCCGAAGAGTTCCTTCCATCAGCAAGTCAATCATCCAGTGATAGATATGTTTAAACTAAAAACCACTGGGGATCTTAAGAAGGTGATTTACAAGCCCCAAAACAGGGTAACATTAGGGGACATCAGTTACAAACTTTAAAAATATTGGCTGAGGACAGCTCAATAACTATGAAATATATAACTATGAATAACAAAGGAGGGACCTTGGTGATAATGGACACCACCCGATACCACAAAGGCTATCTTAATTTGTTACAGGACCCTAAAATATATTTGGTTTTGGAACATGATCCTACTAATATGATTAAAGCCTTGATTGAAGAGACAATTAATAAGGCTAATGAAACTGAGTGGATTACTCCTAAAATAGCAGATTTCTTGATTGAAAAGCACACAGTGATTCACATATTTTATGCACTATCCAAGGTGCATAAAAATCCTACCAATCCTCCGTTTTGCCCCATAGTTGCAAGGACGGAGAGTATCTTTGACCCCTACCAATATATCTGGAAATGGACGTTCAACCGCCGGTACAACAGCAGCCCACATATTTGAAAGACACATCTCCTTTCCTTAAGATATTAGGGGAACTGCAATTGATAGACCTGGATCTTATCATCTTTTCCCTAGATGTCGACAGCTTTTACACTTCTATCCTACATGGAGAAGGCATCAAAGCTATGGAATTGTTTCTATTAGAGCATGAGTACATCCAGATCCATAAAGTCTTTGCCATTAAACTTATCAACTTGATATTATATACCTACTTCAGATTTGATGGGAAATTCTACCCACAGATATCGGACACCTCCATGGGATCCTCTGTGGCACCTACCTATGGCAACATCTTCATGCTTTATTTTGAAAAAAAATACATTTTGGAAAAAGAACAATGGTCTTCTAAAATAGTACTATGAAAAAGATACAAAGACGAGGTGTTCACGATTTGGAAAGGTACCAGGACAGAATTGGAAGAGTTTTTTCAGTATTTAAATGTGTGCCATGAGCATATTAAGTTCACGCTTGACATAGGAGATCCCCGCTTAGACTTTTTAGATGTGTTGGTTACCTATATTGATGAGGAATTACTGACCAGCATATACAGAAAACCTACCGATGTGAATAACACCTTGCAGTTCAAGAGTTTCCATCCTAGACATTTGAAGGAAAGTCTTCCCTATAGTCAGTTTTTGAGTTAAAAAAAAATTGTCTCCAATACAGAAACTCTGCAAAGAAAATATGATACAATGACAGAGAGGTTCAAAGACTGAGGTTAGTCCCCAGACATATTAGAGAAGGCCATTGTAAGAACAGAGCTAGATAGAATGGAAGACCTCCTTTCATCTAGACATAGAGAAGAGAAAATGAGGTTGATACATACCCTAAGATTTTCCACACAAATCCACCAGGTTATCAAGATTATCAAAAAGAATCTTGATCCTAAACTTAACCGGTTATTCCCAGAACCACCCACGATGGCCTACAAGAGGGGTAGAAATTTGTAAGACTCCCTAGTCAAAGTAGAGTGTCCTAAGCAGTCAGTCCAAAGAGTACTGCAGAAACAGAAACCAGGTACATACCCCTGCCTGAATTGCCAACACTGCTCGAGTGTCATCAAGGGAGATTGTATCAGACACCCAAATATGGGTAAAAGATTAAACGCCATGATTTGGCAACTTGCAATAGTGAAAATGTCATCTATGCTCTTTGCCCCTGTGGAAAGTACTATGTAGGGCAAACAATACGTAAAGCAAAGGAAAGGTGGACAGAACATAAATCCAACATCAGAACAGCTAATGAAAAATCACCTATCTACAGGCACTACAGTGATAACCACCACACTATAGCACAAATGAGAAGGGTCATACTTGAAATAGTGAACACAGTACCAAGAGGGGATGCTATGATGAGAACATTAGCGTAACGAAAACTGCATGGATTTACCATCTAGATGAAGTGCCCCCCCACCCCCTTGGGATGAACAAAGATTTCTATCTTGGTCCATTCCTGTAAACATCAAGGTACAACAGTAGTATTCACCTAGACACTAGGGACTACGCATTGGGTCCCCACAAGGTACATTTTGATGTTAATTTCTGCCACTGTTGTTCTTACCATAGTAGTTATCAGAATGTACACTCATTTGAGTCAGACATCCCTTATCTACTAGTACCACATTACTTTGAAACAACACCTGCATGCATTGAGTTTAGTTTTCAAATAACATATATGTGAAAGTAAACACTGACTTGTAATGTGACTTGTATCATGGTTATCATCAAGCGAAGTCTTGCTAACAAATTGGAATTACTTAAGATCCACAGATTGTACACTGTTTTGAGTAAGAATTTATAATTGAGGTTACTGTATCGTAATGGCTGTATATTAGGAAATCCACCATTGATGTGTTGTATTGTGTACTTGATCGAGTCCCTTTTTTCAAACCTCACTTATATATACCTTCCCCATATCTCCATTAGGGAGATAGGGATATGATATTCATCTGTTAATTACAGGTGGGGATCAGAGACACTGAAGTCAGGTTAGCATTGATTTCCAGTCTTGGCTGTTTAGTATCCCGACCAAATAGTAATATTTTAATTTCTCTACAAATTCCCTTATGTTCATGCTGTCTAATCACTTATCTCCTCTGATTGTATCCGCTGAACTGTGACATTGACACACTAATGAAATGAAATGATATTTTATTTACATTGCACTCGTACACAAGTGTTTCAGAGCGCGACCAGGCAAAAAGGGAGAGGAACAAGGGTGTACAAAAGGAAAACAGCGATCCTAATAGGCCCAGTGGCATTTTAAAAAGCACAAGTGCATGGAAAAGGGAAAAGGGGGAAGTGCATGGAAGGGGGGTTGGAAAGTGTAGAGCAGAAAAAAACAGAAATAAATCATTAATAAATAAGGGCGATAAACCATGGTAGTGCAGCCAGCAAGTGGCAAGTGAAAAGTTAGTCCGATATGGTATATCTGATAAGTGCAGAAGAAATGTGGGGGGACTGAATGGGTACAGATACAGTACCCTAGTGCAGAGGGTGGCCTGGAGGCAGTGCCAGAGGGTGGCAGTGTGAGCAGGTACCTGGGTCTGAATGACAGAGGATGGCCAGGTGCATGATGCCAAGAAGAAGAAACAGATCAACAGGGGAAAAGGGGGGCAAAGGCAGAGGCAAAGAGGAAGGTCTTGAGATGCTTCCGGAACCAGAGATGGTTTCCCTCTAGTTTAAAGGTGGCCACGAGGCTGTTCCAAAGGGAGGCACCAGCTGAAGACAGAGATTTACCCCAGCTTGTTTATTTACAAAACGACTAACCCAGAGGGAGTTAGAAGTAGAGGAGCGAAAGGCTCGAAAGGGGAGGTATATACGGAGGGATAGTTGAAGGTATTTTGGACCCACGCCCCAGAAAGCATTGTGGACAATGCAGAGGGTTTTGAATTTAACCCTTGCATCCACTGGGAGCCAATAAAGAGATTTCAGGGCTGGAGAGATACTGTCCCACAGCTTGAGGCCAAGGACAAGTCTTGCAGTCCTGTTCTGGATTAGTTGTAGAGGGCGGAGAGTGAAGGCAGGTAGATTTAGAAAGAGGCTGTTACAGTAATCAAGTCTGGAAAGAACCAGAGCTTGGGAGACAGTGAGCTTTTAAGGGAAGGAGAGGAAAGGCAGAGGACCTCTAAGGAGGTGCAATAAAAAGTTAGACTTTTTGGAGAAGTTGGAGATCTGTGCGGAGAAGGAAAGTGTAGAGTCAAAGATAACACTGAGGTTCTTAGCCGTGCAGGTGGGGGTACGAGGGAGGCCGGCCAGAGAGTGAGAGGAAAGGATGGAGATGGTATACCAACAAGGAGGATCTTGGCATTTAGACATAGATTGTTAGTGGCACACCAGTTTTGAATGGCGATAGACAATCAGAGATGAGGGAAGGAGAGGAGGAGGCTGAAGGAAGCCTGAAAATGAGTTCGGTGTCATCAACATAGCACTGGAAAGTTGAGCAGAAAATGGAGATGCAGTAAGCAAGAGTTGCCACATATTGGTTAAAAAGTCAGGGGACGAGAGGTTAGACCCCTGGGGGACACCACATGTGGAGAGGGAGATAGAAGATAGGAAGGACCCAACTTGTACCTTGGAGGGTCGGTCTGAGAGAAAAGAGGTCAGACAGGCCAGAGCCTGATCAGTGATACCCAGGTTGTCACAGAGACGGTTGGGCAGGGTGGTATGGTTGACCGTGTCGAACGCAGAGGAGAGATCAAGTAGGATGAGGACAGAGGGAATGTTAGAATCAAGGTTGGAGAGCAGGTTTTCAAGGATGTTCAGTAGAGCAGTTTCCGTGCTTCTGGCAGCACTGAAGCCAGATTGGTGGTCATGGAGGGAGCCAACAGAGTCAGAATGAAGGTTAAGCTGAGAGATGGCCAGCTTTTCCAGGAGCTTACCCAAGAAGGGAGTAATGGAAATTGGGCGGTCGTTTGCCGGACATGATGGATCAGCAGTGGATTTCTTGAGGAAAGGATGCACAAGCGAGTGATTAAGAGTGGAGGGGAAAGAGCCAGAGGCAAAGGATAGGTTGCAGAAATCTGCAAGGGGCAGGGCAAGGGTGTCAATGTGGTCCTTAATGGTTTTAGAGGAACAGGGATGGACCTGTTTTGATGAGGTTTTCATAGATCAGATTTGTCTAGCAACCACATTGGGGGTGAAAAGAGGAAAGAAGGAGAAAGGGGGTGGGTGGATAGCTGAGGGAGGGTCAGCAAGCCGAGAAGAAGAGGGAGGAAGAGGGGGAGCAGAGGAAAAGGTGGACAGGATGTCCTGGGTTTTAGAGATAAAGTGAGAGGCAAGGGCATTGCAAAGAGCCTGGGAAGTGAGAGCAGGGGTGGAGACTGCAGCAGGGTTGGCTAGCTCCTTGCAGATTTTGCCTGAAGGTTAGATGCCGCAGAGACGCAGGCTTGTATGTGGGCTCTCTTCTTAGTCGGTATTGCCTTTGGAGGAGGCGGCAGGCCAGTTTGTCAGAGGATGAGCAAGAAGACCTCCATTTCCTCTCCGCCACCCTACACTTCCGTGTAAGTGTAGCTAGGTCAGAGTCATACCAAGAATTGCACTTGACTTTGGACTTCAAACGGATCCTCATGATGGGGGCAAGAGTATCAAGAGTAGCAGAAATGGAGGAGTAGAGAACAGAGAGGGCTGTGTCAGGGTGTGAATCAGCCTGGAGTGGAAGAGGGGGGGAGAAGGTTGCATTGAAGGACTCGACTGACACACGCTTCATGGGCCAGATATCCGAGAAGGTGGGTTACAATCTAGGAGTGGACTTGGCTTGGGGGTGGTGATGGAGAGATGAGAGGAGAGGAGGCAGTGATCACTCCAGGAGAGAGGAGTGGTAAGGGGGGTAGAAAGTATTAATACTTTTTCCTTTTACTATAAATCAGTCCTGTAGTACACGACCGCGATTTTGTTTACATTGATGACGTCAAGGCCATCACTAAGGAATGACATCATCACACATTTGCATTGCGCCAATATTTTAAGTTGCCATCTTTAGAGCCATTTCGACCACGTACACTGAACATAAACATGGAGACTCTCCTCTGTGCACTCATTGAAGACAAGTAGGTGAGCCAGTTAATGAATATACATCATATTAACTTTCTGGCAGGTGCTGCCTTTAGATCCCATACTTTAATATGTACTCAATATCCGTTCTCTGCTCCTACAGATGAACGCTTTTACCTACAAGATTGCCCATGAGCTCCAATAGTGACTACTCCACTGAGCTCCTAAACTGGGGTAAGCAACTTTTCATTAGTTTGTTTAACATTTTGCGGGGCCACTTACTGTAGGGGTTAGTTCCGAACTCAACACTCTGTCTCATATTCACAGAGAGAAGAGCGACAGTCCATGATCTTGCTTAAGACTGATCTTTTACATGATTGCCTTAATCTATGAAACACATATTTACACCTCTAAGAGGCGAGGTAAGAGTGTTTAGCAGAAGCCTCTTTTTAGACATTAGGAAGGCAACTGTGGATAATAACCAATACATCTTCCTCCCAGGTGAATCTAATGGGACAAGAATACATATAATTCTGATAACATTGTAGAATTCTGAGTCCATCTTCATGGTTGATACTTTTGAAGGTATATCTCCCATCACTTTAATCTGTATTAGATGTGCTTCTTGGATTAATTAATTAAGTTTGCCAGCATAAAATTAATGTGCTTTTTCTCTTACTATGATGTTTGTTGGTGCAACATGAATGTCCTTTAGCTCCTACCATGGTTTGGTTGTATAATAATACATAATTGGATATAGGTAATGTCCATGATCTTCTACTCACATATCAATTTGAATGCATATTTAGATACTCTTTTTGGAATGTTATTTGATTTACAACATAACTAGCAGTAGCTCCTTATTATTTCAGTATACTTTGTTGTTGGACAATAGTAAGTGATGTTTTATAAGTTCCAGACATAAAATTATTGATGTTATTGATCATTTTGTAGATCAATCATTGCCTCAAGACCCCTGATGGAGAGAAGATTTCTCGAAACGTGTTGGGTCACTTTCTGACTAAAAGATTAATGTTTTAAGAAAAAAGAATTGTGACATAGATGTCTGGTGTTTTACATAGGATATCTACATAAAACATTGTACAATAGACTTATCCTCAAACTAGGACTTACCTTAAGTATTTGTACATTACTGAGAGTTTGTTCAAATGGACCTTTAATTGATTGGCTTATTATAAGCTAATGATAGAGTGCAGGGGACGGGAGTTCCCTAATCATTTGGGAACTTTTTTGTTTTTCGCGTCTTGAAACACTTGTGTAAAGGTGCGTTATAAATGCCATATCATATCATATCATATCATACCTTAACCAGGTTTTTTGATTTAAAAGGATTTGTATTGGCATATAGCATTGTTTTCTCAAACATTTCCACAGAAAGATTGACTAAATTTGGTGGCACTGCTACTCCCATGACCATACCTTCCGTTTTTAGATAGAACTGACCTTGACATTGGAAAGAATTCTTTGTTAATGCTAGTTTAGTGCACCATAGTATAAAGGAATTGGGGACTTGATGATCATCTGTCTTTTGTAATCACACTCCCTCTGTGACTTCTAAAGTTGCCCACTGTCATGTAAGATTAAATGTCCATACAAAATAAGACATTTGTAGTCGAGTAAATGGATGGTCATCCATCATATTGACAGCACATTTTGTGTCTTGTATACCAGACTTCATCTTGCTAACCACTGTCTTTAAATAAACATCAGCATATTTTGATAAAGATTCGAGGATCGATGATACACCTGACACTACAGGTATTCTTGGAGCATCTACAAATCTTTAATGAACCTTGGGAACTATATAAAAACTGGTACTCGTTCTTTATGTTTAACTAAGTAGTCAGCTTCTTGACCACTGAGACAGTTATTGTCATTAGTAATGAGTCTGTGAAATCTTCACTAAGTTTTTTGTAACTACTTTCATCAGTCAATGGCATACTACATTCCTTTATATATGATTCCCGATCCATAATATCTATCCCTCCTCCTTTGTCAGCTTGTCTGATTTGTATGTCTTTATTACGTCCTATGGATTGGAATAGCTCTATTTAAATTTTGCTTAAATTGGAATAGGTTGGTTTACCTAATTCTTCTAGTTTTTCATTATCTTCCAATTCCTTTTTTCCAAAGACTAAAGATTCTGGGAGGAATGTGTGTGAAGGAAAACAACAACTGGATGGGTTCTTAAACCCTGGCCTATTTAGAGATATTGTACCTGTATCATTCAGGACATATCCCAATTCTTTATTTGATGACTTTTCTTCTTCTTGTGTCAATTGATATGATGAAAGATTGATCATCATTTTTTTCCCACTCCTGGTTTTTGTCGGGTCTGTTTCCCAGTCTTTCATTGTTTTCCCTCTCCCTAAAAGGGGATGCATTTTTTGGTATTGCTGTATGCCTCTAGTGCCTCTACCTCTTTCCTCTTTTTGAAAGAACCTTGATTTCTAATAGGATTTCCTTTGGACCTTCTGCATAATTGTGTGTGGTTATACTGTCATCACTTGAACTGTAAAATGTCTCTCGAAATCTAACTCTTCTATTTTTTCTGTTGGTATTATTGGTAGTTCCAATCACATATTCTGCTTGTATATATGAAAATCCATTTTCATGAGAAAATGTGCTCAAATCTTTTGTGAGTCTGTTAGATCTTTATTATGTTGAGCCAACTTAATGTTGAACTGTTTAATAGGGATTGCCTTTTATTTCTCCCCCACACCTATTAACTATGCAGCTCCACTTAATTTTGAAATCCTCGTTCTCTAAAGTAGTCTTGGTTTATTTTGGACCAGTAGGCCTTGAGGTAGAGCTTTACCCTTAATGTACTGTAACATCTGCACTGATACATATTTTTCTTATTTGTGCAAGTTCATCCCACTGAACATATTAATTTAATAGATTAATGCTGTTCTTACCACTTACTACACAGACTGTCGCAACTAGTTGCTGTACGCAATCTTCACTATGAGCTCTGTGCTGTTTCCATGTTGTATGGGAAGTTATCTCCCAGTTTGTCACTGAACTAATTCCATCACCAAGACAAAAACAGCAGTGTGAAGGCAACATTTTACTTGGTGAACTAAAGCCCATTATATGTGGGTTGTTAAATGACAGGGGACAATAAAGTACATACTATACATCATGTTAACTTAATACAAAGAACATCATCATTTTTATGACGCTAAAGTACATATCATGCTATTTTAAAATCATCCTATATATTGTGATGGTCTGAATGCTCACATCATGAGTGGATAGGAAGCCGTTTTAACCTTGCGAGGGGAGGGGCTACCAGGGTGGAAGCCAAAGCCAGTCCTACCCCAGTGGGGGAGGGTGGCAGTTGAGAGGGCCAAAATTCCTGCCCCCCCAAGTGCCTGTTTGTATCTGAATACCATCACCTTGTATCACCCCACATCTCTGCAAACAAATCCTTCTCAGTCTTGTTTCTTTCATTGCTGGCAACATAAAGCCTACGAAATCCAAGTAAACTACCCGCCTGAGCGCACAGCCCTTCAAATCCTGCAAGCCAAACCATCCAGCCAGCAGAGTTCTTGTGCTCCCAAAGGAGAGAGAACTGGTGAGCAGAGAGACAGACATCTGTGCAGCCACGGGCAACACCTGACAGAACTGAGAGTCAGCGATGCACACTGCGCCCCAACAGCAGAGACAGAGCTGCCTCAGAGAGCTTCATATCACTGTGCCGTGGGGCAACATTTCCCAAAATGTAATTTCTCAATACTTACATGGGAATTTTCTGCTACACGGCATCCAACCATTAACTGAGGCATTCAACAATGCAGTCCACCACTTTTGCAGTGTGTTGGCTCTGTGCAGAGAAAAGGGGTGGGGCTTCTAAGTGCTGACCCTTGTAACTCATGCGGGGAAGAGAGAACCAGATTGGTCAGGGCCAGAACACCAATGGGAGAAGAAGGGCAATGATAAGAAGAAGGACAGGATACAGGAAGGTGTGGGTTATTCGGGTGTGGTCACAGGAGGAGGCGATGGGCCAAGTGACCAGCAGGGGGTAGGTTTGTGGACTGAGGTGTGGAGGCATTTTAAAGAAAAGGAAAAGTGTTAGTTGGTGAAAGCAGGTGGTACTGTGTGGCGAGTGTGTGCAAGATATTGGAATGTGAGTGCTAGAGGGAGTTCAAATAATGAGTTGAAAAGTTGTGAGACTCAAAGGAAGGTGACTAAATAGAAGGAGGGTGAGTTAATGGTGTGGGGAGAGGATAGCCACAGTGATGTGAAGAGGAGAGATTAGTGGTAGTGTGGAGAATGAAAGAAGTAGTGTTGTGGAGCAAGGACAGTACTAGTGAAGTAGAGTAGTAGAGGTGCTGAGAGGGGAGAGAAGTAATAAAATGGAGAGGGGAGTGTTGTAAAAGAATGAGAAGTAACATTGAAGGGTGGAGGTAGACAGTGGAAGGAGCGCAAGCCCTCATAGGGAGAGAGGAGGAACAAGTAGGAAGAGGGAAGAGGGAAGGTAAGTGAATTGGGACAGAGAGTAGAGGGAGGAGAGTAGAACTAGGAGGGTAGCAGTAAGAGACAGGGAGAGGAGCATCAAGGCTTGAGAGGAGGAAGACTGAGTCAGTGCTGCATGTCTGATAGGCACAATCCTACAATTCCTTTAGAACTAATATTAGAGCAATGGGGTTCTGATCTGTTTTGCCACGCACCTTTGATGCCACAATGTATCTTCATTTTGCGTGTTGTGGCTGTAAACTTTCATCATGCAGCACCTGCAGTGGCGGTGCCCCATGGGCCCTGATCGTTTCATGCTGGTCAGCCTCCCCCATTCCATCAAGGCTGCTGGCTCATTTGTTCTTCAGACACAGGAGTGCCTCTACTTGCCTCATACTGTGGCGGTGCTGATTGTCCCACTTCCACTGCATCTTACCAAAGAGCAGTCGGCAAGTGGGTCAGCGAGCCCATCCACCTAAGGCCTTCATCAAAGACACCTCTCTGCCCTGGCCTGGACATCTCTTCCTCTCCACTTCCCACATGGGGCACTCATCTGGCTCTCCCCACACACCCCCTTGAGACTACTCGATCAGGCGCACCTTTCCACATCTAGGTAAACCCAATGGGTCTCCACTCTGTCTCGCCACGCATCTTTGATGCCAAAATGTATCTTCGTTTTGCGTTTTGTGGCTGCAAGCTTTCATCCTGCAGTACCTGCAGTGGCGCTGCCTCGTGGGCCCTGATGGTTTCATGCTGGTCGGCCTCCCCAACTCCATCATGGCCACCGGCACCTTTGTCCTTCAGGCACCAGGATGCCTCTGCTTACCTCGTATTGCATCAGTACTGATTGTCCCACTTTCTCTACATCTGGCCATTCATCAGCCGACAGGTGGGTCAGCAGGCGAATCCACCCAAGGCCCTCATCAAAGGCCCCTGCCTGACCCTGTCCGGGCCTGGCTGGACCATTGGCCCACTTTCTTCTCCTTCTACTGCAGCACTTCTTAGTAGTTACCTATACTTGGGGGCTGTCTGTGACCACCCGTGCTTGGCACACCAAATTGCTTGGCACTCAGCAGATTCATACGTGAGTTGGCAGCTCACCTACTTCGATTCAAATTGACATTACTTCTGTACCACCTTTGTTTTCATGTGTTAGTGTGCCTGTGAATAAAATCGATTCTAAGTGCTTTTTGGATGCGTCTATTGTGCCTCCCCCTCCTAACCTACTTTGTGTTTTTTGCACTTACTTGCTCTGTTCGTCTTAACTTACACCACCCCCTCCCTTCTCTCCCTCTTTTATGTATAGCTCTTGCATTATTGTAACGACCGTCAGGCACGTGCATTCATTTTTGTCTTATGTTGTAAAGGTTTGTATTCCTCCTGTCTAATGTTGTACCACTAAGCGCACTGCACTTGCCCATTCTGAATGTACCAATGACTATTAAGAATGTCAGTCTTCGTAATCCCTCGATGTGTTGCAGCGCTTTGAAACACTTGTTAAGTGTAAAGGTGCTATATAAATGACCAATAAAGAAATACATAAATGCTGATAGTGTACGCCCAGCATAAAAAGACCCGGGTGAGCTTAGATAGTTAAGGTGATTGCCTATAGGCCTTCATTGATAGACAGTTAGAAATTACATAGTAGGGGTCAATACGCTCCAGATACTAACCAGGGGAATAAGGACATCTGAGATAAGGAGGAAAATGCCTCATAGCGATGGAAGAGTGAGGGACAGCCCTAGCGCCATGCCTAATTGCTCAATAATAGCCCTTGAACCATCTCTGTCAGTTGGGGTGATCTTTCTTTACAATATAAAATAATTGTGTAACATGACTTGGCAATGCATGGCATATTATCTCATGGGATTCATAGAAAGTGCTGTATGGTGTAAATAAGAAGTACTTTCTATCCGTCCCATCTAGTCAATATCCAATGTGATCCCAAGCCATAATTAGGTGGTATTTTCATAACAAGTGTCATCTAAAATACTTCCTTTTTACTGTTTCCTAGTGATATAAAGATTGCGTAGTCAGCAGATGCTGAAGGACATTCTTATTACCCTGTAAATGTGTGAGCTTATGGAAGGGCAAGACACCCAGCAGGAATTTGTTGGAAAAGTCTCTGTATTTTTGTAACGGGTCACATGCATCGGTCAAATACATGAATGAAACCCCACCTTGAAAGGTTATTCTCGATGTCAAGTTTTTCGCTTTAAGCAAAAACGTGAGAAAATAATCTCTTGCTGCCACTGTGGATGTCTGTCTGGAAAGGTCCACAGTTGTAGTTTTTGCGTTCATTTAAACAAAATCATCTGCAGGCTTGAGACACGGCGAGGAGACACGGTGCTTTGTGGTCTGGCAGTGGGCTGTGCGGAATTGCTTCTGACACGGATGTGTGCGTTCTGCTTCGTTGGATGGGTATTTCGGCTTCCCATATTTTTAGCACATGGGCATTGAAGGGATCAGTGCACAGACTGCACACTCTAAAAACCAATAACCCATGGAAACCTCCCAAGATGCTGGGCGCTCCACCATAGAATGCAATCTACAACAAACATTACTTCAATATTACAGTATAGTTAACAGCACACCCTGTAATAATAAGAATGAAGAGAGCGTTCCAGCATGCAGCTGAATTGTTTGAACTCCTCTGTATATATAATTGGTTATTTATAGCACGCTTAATACCCAGAGGTTTCTAAGCGCGTTTGGCTTTCAAGGCGAGCGGGTTGCCCCTGAGCTATCCTCCCGAGACTTACCATCCCTCAATTAAAGGACATAGGGCCTCATTACGAGTCTGGCGGAACACTGCCGGTGCTACTGACGGGTTGCCGCCGACCCGTAAATATTTACCGGCACCAGACTTCCCGGTGCCACCGAGAGATTACAACCCCGGCGGCTCGGAAAGTCAGGCCCTGGTAAAATGTATGTCCCCATTCCCATAGAGTCCATGGGAGTGGGGACAACGAAGCACCGGCACTGTTGCTAACGGTGCCGGTGCTTCCGTGACCGGTCTGCCTACCACGGCCGCTGTGCCTGGCAGAGTCAGACCTGTCAGGCACAGTGGCTCTGGCATGCAGACTCGGAATGTGGCGGTCCGGAAACAAGGGTGCCGGTGAGTTTACTGGCACCCTTGTTTCCAGAACGCCACTATTGTAATTATGCCCACACTCTTGTTTCGCATTAGAGGACGGTGCTATTGTCAATGGTATTAGCACTCAGCTAAAAAGTGCCCAGATGCAAACGCTTTTCAAAATTGTGTTTGTATCAGCGTGAAGTTCGGTAACAGTGAGCCTGGATGTTTCAGGATTTCTAATGGCATTCTCGAAGCAGTAAGCGTTTCCAGCATATCACATGCAATTCACTTGTAATCATTGTGGGTAATGCACTGGGACTGATTACATTATTTTCAATGTAATGCAAACCACTACAGTACGTTTGTCATATTTTGAAGTTACCCACCAAAAAATAAATCTCCTTTAGAGTTTGAGAATGTCCACCTCTCCAAACATCGGACGGAATTAGGTGTCACAGCTTTGTTGTAATCGAGAACAGTCTATTGTTAAGCTCGTGGAAGTCCCACGTGTATGCTTTAGGACAGTGGGGAAGATTGAGCGCGAATTCAATTAGTAGAAAAAGCACCTGTGCATTTGTGGCATATGCTCATGCGCTCAAGGAAAATTTATTTTGAAAATAAACATGAGAGCAATATTGGATTGTGTACTGCACTATCTTTTGGAAATGAATGTAACTGTGCTTTAGTGTTGACATTCTCCAGTTGCACTTGTTTTTATAATATATGGGGGGATTTAAAACCTGTAAGAAAAAAACCCTTAGAGTAGAATATGCCAATTCACCCAATAACTCACAAACGCACACACATACACACACAACAAAGCACCTCCAGATGAGAGCCACATAGCAATTGAAACGGTTTATTGAGAAGCCACCCTCAACACTGGGAGTTCCTTCCCTCCCCACTCAAGTGGTTATGCAACAAACTATTTAACAGATTCTTTTTTTTTGGTATTACCTGAATTGTTCGTTTACAATTGTTCAAATGATTCCATTTTTCGAATAACAGGGGTCCGAATTGACCTTCTACACAATTGACTGTATGGTCATTTTTATATATATAATGGGTTGGGTTGGGGTAATAATAATATAAGGGGATTGGGTGGGGGGGTCAGCCCTATCTCAGACACATATCATGCCCCTTGGGTCCCTCGCCACTGAGCTAACAATGAGCCAAGAACCAGGCCGGTGTACAGGAAATATGTTGGTATTTATTTAATTAAAAATAATAGAAATTAGCATGAAAATGTAAAAAAAAAGCTTTATCAGTGCCACAAAACAACCAAGTTCTCTCAGCATAAATAAATCACAAAAGTGAGTTAAAAAGAACACAATAACAATTTTACACTTTCTGTCAATTTCACTTCCTGAAATAATAACACTGATCAATGATATAATTTCACCCAAACATTTGATTTAAAACAAACACAGGGTGATTTATCACTTTGTTTTTCAGACGGCCCCCTTGCTTTGGTCTATGTTGGGAAGTCAGACAGAAAAATTGGAATGCTTTGGGGGATTTTGGATTTAAGACCCCACTTACTAAAAGGCCTGTGTTGGGAAAGCTGGATAAAAAGGTTGGACTGATTTAAGAACAAATATACCCCTCTTCCTTAAAGTAGTTGGGGTCAGCTGGACAACAAAGATTACCCAATTAAATTATAGACTATACTTTTCAGCAGGAAGTGAGCTTTGTTAATTTGGAATTTTAACAAAATTCACCCCATAGTGTTCTGCCCACTGGGGAATTAATTAAATTAATATTTTAGTTACATAGGCTAAGGATCTACACAGTTTTGCCCCTCAACCCACTACAATGGGAAAGGATTCAAGGCAAGCAGACTCCCACACCTTTTGGTTTTCCAGGGCTTAGTTCTACTTACATAGCAAGCCTCTGTGTCAGGTTCAGGAAAGCCAGCTGCATCTCAGGACACTCTGGAAAGATAGGGCAGGGGTCTGGTCACTCCACTCTCAAAGATGGCCTCCCGCTCTCCACCACAGGACCAAGTCAGCTTTGAGGCCTTCCTAGAAATAGACAGCTCCACCCAGATGCACTCTCAACATTCTCCTCTGGTGTCTCCTTACAACTGTCAGATGGTAACTTTCAGCAGTCTTCCTGATGGTCTGTCTCTTCTTTCTGTCCTCCTGTCTTTCTCCTTTTTCTGTCTCTCAAGAATCCAGCCTCCAAGTCAGGATTGGTTTATTTTATTTTATTTATTTATTTTAATTCTTATAACGCGCCGCATGCCTGTGGGCCTCAGGGCGCACAAAAGACAGGGGTCTGGCGCAACATATTTAATTGCCCCTTTGTTCTCCTTTCAACTTTTTGGCAAAAACTAGTTATGTATCACAACTTCATAATTCTACTAGCAATTGCCATATTGAACATATTTTCTGTTTTAGCTGATCAGAGAGAATTAGATAAGTCGACCACCAAATCTGTATGATGTAGCATGGCCATGTGGCACATTTCTGCCGTTTCCATAAAAAGCGCAACAGTTATGAATATCTAAGTTATTAAGCATATCCCAAATTTCATTTCCATCCACTCACCAACTCTCACATCTGGAACATGTTCAGATCAGCCAGAAACCTAGTCTAACTGGACATTACAATTCCCACAGTCACAGGTAGATGCATTTTATATCCCCCAAATCGCCTGGAAATTACATACAAAATGGTACATAGATGAAATCCATCAGCCTTATAATGGCTGAGAAAAAGGCCTAAATTATAATAGTCCTTTTAAAGGAATTGTACATCTGTAAGTTCAGCAAATGAGAGATCTGCTTCATCCAGCACAGCCATCTGTCTCAATGGGCCAGCCTGTGACCAGACATTTTTTCTGAGTCTCTCTGAAGTTGGTAGTTTGCTCTTTGAAGTTGTAGCCCCCAGTCTTCACACCTTTTAGTCATGCTCCAGCCAAGGATGGCTTTCCTTGAAGTCCCTGCTTTCAGAGCGAGCAAGTCTGGAGAATACTCGGCTTTCGACACCTTCAGCAGCACATTTTTATTGCGGGTGATCATTAGATGGGAGATGTGACGTCCAGGCTGGAAGTGGGAGTTTTCATTTGTGAAGTTTTGACCACAGCCAGAAACAGGGTCTGCCTTGGGCTGACAATATCCATGAAGACAAAGTGGTTCTTCAAATGTCACTGGAGTTTTGTAAGTGAAACATAATATGCATTGCTTTTGTCAACCCACACATCATGTTTTGTTTTCCAGAAATTTTTCTGTGAGCAGTGATATTTATTTTTCACTTTTGTTTTTTAAAGCCGTTTTTATTTGCACACACATGGGCAGGCCATTTTTGTTTTCAATGTTTAGAAATCCTTTTTCCATGTGACAGAGATCTTTGATTCCTCCTTCTTTTGTAAATTAAAATGCTAACATTTTGCTATTCATGTGAAAGGGACTTCAGTTTGGGGCCTTTAAATGCACCTCACACAATACATCGTGGAAACACAAATTAGAAAATTGTAATTGTCAGAAACTAAAATCAAGTTCATTTTCGCCACAACCCATACAGCATTGATCAATTAACATTAAGCTCATATAGACACAATAATATCACCAATTCCTACATCAAGCTAGTTCCTCGTAACATTTGAATAATACAGTTTCATACAAAAAGAGATGTAATAGAATTAAAACACACAACAATCACTCTCAATAATAATTTAGTAGGGGAACTGTCTATAATTTGCCTTTAAAGTCCCATTGTAGCTGTCTTACATGCATTTTGCTTTTTTAAATGATAATCTATGATGCCATACTCTTACAAGATAGCTTTTGACTGATTAAAATGACCTCTGACTTGTCATTTTAGAGAATGATTCCACCATTGGGAGGATGTTAATTATATTATTTCTTCAGAAAAGTCTTCAGATTCCTACTTGGTAGGTTATTATAAGAGGTGCATAAAAGCAGAACACGTAGCACATGCTCACTAACCTGATTGCACCCATACACATCTGGGGCAGTATCATTCCAACATTTCAAAACAGATCAGTAATGATCGTGAGAAGGGTAACAATATCAGATACTTTTGTATACAAAATCCAATTTAATCTTAAAATAATACCATATCTTTTTCCTTCCTAAAGCTCGAGTTAAATATTATTCCAACACCCAGCTTTAAAATCGGGAATTGGTCAGAATTCGATAATCACTGCTAATAGAAGTTGGGTTACTCCATATTTCTGATAGCCCAATCTTTTCTCGCACCAATTTTACACGTAGAAACGAGGGTAGCAAACTCCTACTTTCTTGGCCCATGAAATCTAGCGCTGCTCCTTTGGAATTATGTGCAAGCAAGGGGGCTTGTGCAGAGTTTTGCCCAGTATAAAACATGTTTCAAAGCTGCCCGAGTATCAATACTAGACTATGCTACTTTGCAATAAACTGTGCATGTGGGTGCAGAGCATGGAAGCCCCAGGACCTGCTTTAGGAATTCATGTTCACTTTTAGAAAGTTAATGAATTTGTATTGCTTAGCCACCAGAGTTCAGCTGAATAAAGTGCAGCTTATAGTGTTTGCATCTTATGGTTCTTCATAACTGGTTTGATCAAGCTGTTGCCAAAACTTCTTGAGAATCTTGCAATAACCCCACCATACTACACCACAGCCAAGCTATACTTTGCTAAATATATATCCAAATTCCCTTTGGACATAAACCGCAGACCCAGATAACAATAAAAACGGATTTCCACTAAAGTGTTCATTAATTTGTCTGCCAATTTTCTTTAGGTCTCTTCTCTTTCCCCCACATCCCCTTAACATAACTTTGCAGCAGTTAACCCCTAAACCCATTTGGCCAAACATATCTTCAAACAAACTAAGCTGCTTGTTTAGGCCAGACAGCATTTTGGAGAGAACCACAGCATTGTCAGCGTACAATAGGATACCTATAGATTGATCAATTAATGATCAGCTGAATTGTCATTGTTTTACTGGACGGTACTATTTTATACATAGCTTTATCAACCCAAGACTCACAGCTATCAAGGATAAAACAATCAATCACTTTTTTAAACCCAATTTATAATATTGATGGTGTTTGTTAAGCATGCCCCAATTCTCCAGTCTCAAGGAGGTCAACCTGTGTCACACTGATGATCCTGTAGAGGAGGAGCCAAGTGCCCCCACCTCAACCACGTCAGCTATATTGCCTATGTTGCCTATGGAGTGGAAACAAGAGTATGAGACCTACATGGAGCAGTTGAACCGACAGAGGGTGGAGTATGGACTCTGTGCTGGACCAGTAAGAATCCCGATACTGAAGAGAATCTGGGAGACAAGATTCCCATTGAGAAAGCCACACCTGCACACAAGAAAGTATGACAGTCATTTAAATGAGATCCTTGAAGAAGCAGAGCAGATAAAAGGCAAAGATGAATTGTGATGTCATACAGAGTCAAGCTGACGTGTATAGAGGAGATGCAAAGACCAGAGAATGCACACATTCTATAAGGCATCAAGAAAGTACCGAGGATAGTGACATCTTGGGATCAAGGTGAAGAAGCTTATGCCACAGAAATGATGAAGACATCAAGTTAGTTTACACGTGTACAGATGCAAGAAACGCAAGCAGCAAAGTAATCATGAAGCTAGCCTTATTCTTTATAGGGAACAGATTGCAGCTAGCGCCAATGTTTATTTATACCTATGGACAAGTAAAGGATGGATCTTTCCACTACGCATTATAGCAGTGCTGAACAGTAAAAAGAAGGCCTCATTCTAGTGTGTCACAGTCAAAAACAATTGAATTACAAAATGAATCTCAGAAAGCAGAGTTGGATGAGCCAAGAAGCCATGGTCTTATCAACTGGAGCAAACTGACATTGGATACAAATCGTGTGAAAGAACAGAACGCCTGTTCTGAAGACATGAACAAAAACAAAAGACGTCAGAGGTCTATTAAGAATTAATATTTTAAATGCACCAGAAGCTCGATTCCATGGTCTCTAGTCACGTGAAAGGATGAAGTTGGATGACCGAGGTGGTCACACCTATGCACAAGGGCAGTCTGTGCTTTCACTCCCTGATTTTCTCAGAGTTAAGAACACTCTCAAGGACGAGCTTCAAAGCCCTAATTGACACTGGACCATTGAGGTGATGATGGATTGATATGCTAATTGGTGGGAAGCTGGCGCTAAGGTGAGCTCCCCAGCACCTGGATGTTCGGCCAGCCTGCTGCTTGACGTAGGTTGAAAGTACTGACGGAGGTTAGAAGCCAACCAATCATAGAGGACCGCGTAATTAAGGGTCCTATAGTTTTGTAGCCAATGGGACGTTGTGCATTTAGTGACGTTCATAGTGGCCATTTTAAGGGGAGGGCTTAGTTGCCCCACCTGATGTTAAGTACCCTATGACATTCACTGACTCATGCTAGTATAGAATGTATGCTTAGATATTCACTGAGAGTCAATCATTACTGCGCATAGGTTTTTGTAGTTTGCCACGTAGGATGACGTTGGTAGTAACGCAGGTTAACATCATTGATGACTAATTTTGGGTACAAGAACCCTGTTTTTTTAAGATGCATTGAGTGAGAGGATCGAGCGAGTGCACTGTGATGTTCCTTGTACTCCCTGTTATAGATCATTGAAAATAAAACAGTCTCTCTTTTGCTAAATTCTCTAGGGTACTGCTACTCATCTTAAAGAGCTAATGAGCCACCCCAGTTCAATCCCCAATTAGTGGCTGGGTACGATGCAGGTGAAAAAGATGAAAGGAAAGTATGCCACCGTGCACAGGCACATGTTGTGGATACGACCCAGTGAAATCTTCAGCCTCCAAGACAGCCCTGTGGAGATTTCCTCCTTATCGTTTTTACACAGGTCCTCTGCAAGAAGTACTGTACCATCCTCCAAGTAAAGAAGAAAGAGACCTTTCAGATCGAAACAAAATGTAAACAAGGGAAAGGAGAATCACTTTTGAGATGACCAATCCACTGATCTCATACACAAACATCGGCACCATCACATCGTGACTGATGAAAGTCCACAACAGGAATGGAGTGTGGAACTGTCATAAATCACCCAAGTATTTTATGAAAAGGATACGGTAACCAAAAAGGATACAATTGGTAGGGCTCTTCCTGATCCTTGATAAATCACACGGCTTGACAGTAGTGAAGTCAAAATTAGACCTTCCAAATGATACAACTCTTTGACTAGTAAAACAGGCAGAGAGAAGAATCACTGGAAAGGGCATGGGAGCATCATAGGAAGTCAGCCTAGGATAAAATAAAGTATAATGAGAAAGTTCCCAACTAAACTCTCACTAATAGCACAGCCATAGCACTTAATACAACACTAACCTGTAGACTTAGAACTGGAGTGTCCACCAACAAGTCTCCGAAGAAATCCAGGAATGAAACAATGACAAAAGGGGGGAAGGTTAGTAAGGGAAACTTATCCCGAACGGCACAAGGCTCACGCTAGATACCGGGTTAGTGCACCACAGGATAGCGTCCAAAGTACTGCACACAATCACCTTCAAATAAACAGTTGTTGGTAATACTTCCTTTCCCACGTAGAACAGAAAAATGATTAATAGAGTCCACCTGTTCTCTCATCACAGGTGCCAGGGATTAAATCCAAAGCGAAGCACAACTTGCGTGTGGAATTGCACGTTTTTAAAGAGTTCAAAAAACCGCGTGCAATTATACACGCAACAAAAGTTCACATAGCCTGGACAGCCGCGCTTGAAAAGTAGAGTGGACAGCGTGGGGTTTTACATGCAACAAAAGTACACGCAGCTAGGACCGCAGCGCGTAAAGAGTACAGTAGACCACATGTGGTTTTACACGCGACAGAAGTACACAGCCAGGACAGCCGCGCTTGAAGAGTTCCAGAATCCGTGTGGGATTTTACATGCGAACAAAGTACATGCAGCCAGGACAGCCGCGCTTGCAGAGTACAGTAGACCACATGTTATTTTACACATGACAGAAGTTCACGCAGCCAGGACAGCCACCCTTCAAGAGCTCAGGAAACCGTGTGGGCTTTTACACGCGACAAACTTACACGCAGTCAGGAAAGCAGCATGCAAAGATATCCCGTGTGTGTGTTGATACACGCGACTGACGGGCACGCAGATAGTGCTGCCAGAACTCACGTGTGAAGGAAAGCCGTCTGTTGCTCTAATGGACTGCCGAAGATAGCGTGTAGAAATTTCACTTGAACAGGAAAAAACTGCCGTAACTTCTAGAATGCAGCTCCAGGAGTTCACGTGTGGAAGAAACACACAGAAGAAAAGCCAAAGAAGTAACTGAAGGGATACGAGGATGCAAATCAAGGATTCAGCTACCAAACGCCATGTTGGTTCAATCAGAAGCAGCGAGCAACGTCTCCACGCTGCTTATGAACGTAATGCAGTAACACACGTGACAACTCTGAATCATGTGAATTCAATGACGTGAATAATGGAAACGTCGTTTTCCAGGCAGGACATCAAACAACCTCCATTTAGAATAGAAAGGTCTAGCAGTTCTATGAAGAGCCGCCCACCCTGAAGGAGCCACATCTACACTAGCAAGATGACCTCAGGTCAGGAAGACATTCCAGAAATGTAGGAAGTACTGACACGACACTGCAAAGAACTGGACGCCTTCAGCCAAGCACCAATGATTGAACAAGCAGGAGAAACCATCATTAAGTGGTTAGTGGAGAAGATCATGCAGAGGACAGAGGACAGAAGAGCTCAGAAACGCCAAGGTCAAAGAAGAAAGGGAGCAAAGAGCCAGCTAATCGCTGTTTCTGTTGGGACATTGTGTGGTGAGGACGTGTTGAGGACGTATCTTTCATGTTGTCTTGCATGGTGCAAATATTGACGCTGTGCCTTTAAGACTGCAGAGGAGAAACTGCACATAACCACAAGATGGAGTGCTCCACTCACACCAGCTAAGGACAGTCACCAACAGGACATTGTTTCAGAGAGGATGTCTGTTTCATATTTTCCTGCATAGTGTGAGTGTTAGACATGGTGCCTTTAAGGCAGCAGGAGGAGGAGCTGAAAATTACTACAAGAAGGGACACACTAGTCGCGCCAGCGAAGTGCTAGCCAAGCGCACTAATCAGCCGTTAACGCAGGTTTTGCTGGGGAATTAAGGCTGACCTGTCAATAGTACAATATTAACAGCATGGTAACATATTAACTTCCATTGTTAGATGGATAAAATTGATTAATTATATTTATTCAAAGTAATTACAAAACGCATACAGGTTTGCGTTATTTTTAAGAACATTCTCCTCATACAAGCACTAGAAATTACAACCTGAGAAGCCAAAGGGAGGGTCAAAATGACCTCCAATACATTTTGAATTCAATTCAGCGGTCATCTCTCTCCAATCTTAGAAACAACGCAGCGACGAGAAAAGCCAACAATTATAATGGAACGGTGGGGTCTGGACAAAGAAAAATGTGGACTTCTTTGGCAATCAACAAGACAAGTAGACGCAGGGGTGACTCGCAAGCAGACCTTTTTCTTTTAATGCAACGTTTAGACTTATCAGGTGGAGATTTTCTTTAATGGTCTTTGACTTCAGGACCACTTATACATGCCCCCCTAAATGTTTCCATAATTTGTAATTTTAACATCCAAGGCAAACTTTGTGCGCAAATTTACTATCGAGAACGGGTGCTCAAATGTAATAGTTTTAATACGACAAGCTTGAAAAGCATGGACTTTTCTCACCAACTGAACGTTGGTGAAAACGTGAACTGTGGGTTTTCCAGTCACCCTGATTCAGCACACAGTCATTATCAAGCAAGGGAGGCCCGTAATCCTATAACATCAGATTGTGGGCCCTTCATGAGGTACTCAAATCTTGAAAAACGGTATGAACAATCATCAAATAAAATCATGCAGAAAGGGCGAACTTTGACAAAATAGCATAGGCTTTGCTGATACCACTTCTGATCATTGGAAGTGACTTCCAGGAATGCTGAATAGACACAATATGAAGCATTCCTGATAAGCAGTTCTAATTGCTTGCACATCCTTTCCTGGAACTCAAGAGAACATCTAATCAGTTAATGAGTAATGGCAAGTTCAACACCTGGATTTGTTTCCAGGATATTTTCCATATCCAGGAAACATGGCTAACAGATCCCTTTTACTTAAGGGCCCCTCGGGAAACCCAAAGTGGAATTAGTAGTTGGCATTACAAATATGTACAATGCCAGTGAATTCACGAGGTGCATCTTAGGAAAATATCTATTGGTAATATGATAGGTTATTTATAATACGCCTAATACTCAGAGGTTTCTAAGCACGGACCCGGGGATCAAACCTATGTTGCTCCGCATCGTCTTGCTTCCAAGGCGAGCACGTTGCCCCTGAGCTATCCTCCCGAGACCAGTAGTGCTTAACCACAATAAAACTCAGTTAAATGGGTAAAAGGCTAAATTATTAACATGTATGTTCCTCCACATGTTCCTTAACACTATGGATATGGAGTACTTAACTGTCCAAATGGAAATACAATGCAATATTTGAAGCAAAAGTATTGTTTATCCTCCTAATGCGAGATCTGCAGAGGAACCTTTTTTCTTAAAATCATGGAATAACATCACTAACACACTAAAAAGTTAACATGAATATGGGAAACAATCTTGAATTAAAACAATTCTTTAATTTCCTTCAATAAAAGAAGATATTAGAAACAAATATTACAATTTAAAAATGTTCTTTGATTTTCCCCTACATCTCGTCAATGGTGAAGACTGGTTGAAGCCCAACAAGGTCAAAACATGTTTGGGGATGCTTATGGTCTCGTGCACAAGGGATGTGACCAAGCAGTTCGAGCAGGACTGCCCCTTTTGTGGTGAAACCAAGCCTGATTTGCATATGGCCTTTCTCCTTTTGTAATGGCTTGGCAGGCGAAGAAAGATGGTCTGCAGGGTTGCCTAGAGCAATGGCAGAGGTCAAGATTAATTGTAAACCTTCCAGCCATCACCTCTTTTGTTTTGCTGAGGCCCATTTAGAGCCTCCTCCAAGACCAGGATCATTTCCCGAGGCAGGGACATTTATCAAGGATGCAAACACCTGAGGGTGAAATGGTTCCCCCACATCTGTGCATTCAATGAGGAACCCATCCCAGGAGAGTATACTTTAAAGGATAGTTCCGGGGCTTTTTTTTTATTGTCCCTACGGTTCGGCCATGTGTTTTTAAGCATAACTCGGTAGATCGTAGAAAACTTTCCTATGGACCTTACCCGACTTTTCGTCCATTAACGCACTCGAAATCAGCCGCCATTTTCTGATAATCCTATCATTTCCCCCCATCGACCTGGCTCACCTGCTTTTGCGGCACTAAATCAAATCCCCCGCCCCTGAAACAGACTTTATCAAAACATTCATATTCCCCGCCTCTATCCGTGACGTGACTGAGCTGCGTAGGCAAACGCACCCAGGCATCTTCTACGCGACTCCACACAGAACCCGGAAATCAACACAGATCAGCTCACACAACACAGCGCGCCACAATTGGGAATATGAAACTGTACTTTTAAATTAAACCGCAAGATTGTAAATTTGGTAAAGTACATTTATTTGACATCAAATGTTCTGAGAATATTCAGCGATTTTCATTTTTATTTGCTCACGTTCCAAAAAGTTCGTTTTGAGGCACGCGATGTTCCTTTGCTGTACACAGGGTCTTAGATCATCTCACAATACAGCGCCACAATTCGGAATATGAAACTGTGGTTTAAAAGCAAATGGCAAGATTGTACATTTGGCAAAGTACATTTATTGGACATCAAATGTTTAGAGAATATTCAGCGATTTGCATTTTTCTTTGCTCTCGATCCAAAATAGTTCGTCTTGAGGCAAGCGATGTTCGCGTGCAGTACACAGGGTGTTGGTTTACGATAAAATAAGCTCTTCTGTCGCACTGATAATCGCATGGCTGTTCCAACAACGAGGCACTAGGCCACCACAACGGTCTGTATGTTGCATCTAGCCGTTAGTACCGCGCAAGGGCATACTTGTACTTGGCGATCGTCCCATAAAATGGTCAGGGTGGTAACGTTGTTCACGCGGAGAAGCAACTGGCGGTTGAAAAAGCCATCCGCAGGTGTCTGGTACTCGCGACACATACAATAATGAAGGATGTACCTGTTTGAAAAACATAAAAAATTAAATTAGTCTCACCATCAGATCTTTATTAAAATTATTCATTTTATATATTAGGTCGGGAAATTATTTCATAGCTAGGACAGTGCAACTGAGTATTATACGTCAAGGGGGGGCTGTAGGATACTGAGACAGTCCCCCAGTGCAGGGGTTGACAGGGAGGCAGTGCAGGTGGAGAGTGGAAGGGCCCAGGACCGAGGTCGCAGACAGTGGACCAGTTGTAGCAGGGGAGAGGGAGAGAGAAAGCAGAAGCAAAGAGGAAGGTTTTGAGGTGCTTCCGTAAAAGGAGATGGTTCTCCTCAAGATAGTGCGCGGTACAAAACAATATGCCACATAGAACGAACAAGTACAACTTAACCCGTCTTTAAAGCTACTCTATAGTAATTAAATTGCGGTATAAACTCATCTAAAGAGTTACTTACATTATATTTGCATTTTCCATTGTGTCTGTGCGTAGGGCAGCCCCGAAATACCACTCCTTCTATGCCAACGTTATTTCTTCTAATGAACGAACATTAAATGGCTATTGTTTCTGAAATTTTATTCATTATCGTTTCTTACGTTATTGCACCACACCCCCAAAAAGAAGTCTTTCGGGATGGTCTCGGCCTGTCAAGGTCAAATAACAATAGAACCTTATACTGAGTCGTGGGCAATTCCGGCACCCGAGCAAAAAATCAAAGCAGCTAACCTTCACTTTGAACGAGCACACATTCCTAGTTAGCTACATTCAGTGTAAGGCCATCTCACAGGACTTGAAATTTACACTCCATCTTTGCATTTTGTCTGCGTGCTTTGCAGCCCCAGAGAACCATAAATACGGAGACATTCTATATTTTTTTAAAAATGATTTATATTACTGTTTGGTTTAATTTAATGCGCAAATGAACAAGGTTGGATAGACACATTGCATGTACACTGAGCAATCACTTTTATATACACAATACATAGCTACACATATTCAATGGGCCTGCGACATGAGGAGACTCAAGAGCAAAGTCACAGGTGACACCCGGGTGGTTCGCACTACTGCACGGTGAAGGAAGGGGCAAGGGTGGAGAGACACATTGCATGTACACTGAGCAATCACTTTTATTTACACATTACATAGATACACATATTCAATGGGCCTGCAACATGAGGATACTCGAGAGAACAGAAAATCAAATTACAATCATTTAAACCGTGATGTGTATTTCTCAATGAGCTCTGCTTTAGGTGGACATGGAACAGAGGCAATGTTGGGTGGCAATGCAGTTGTCCCCTGCACAGGTTCGTTCACAACTCCATTTATGTGCCTATCTAGGACGTCAACAATAAGTCTCTCAATAAACTCATATTGCATATCCTCAAACACTGGTTTGATCACCCATTGTTTACTTCTTTTAGTGAAGGCCTTATTGTAGCGAAGCGTCCCTAAAGTTCCGGTCGTCCTACTTTGTTGACGGCCAACATTATGGTTATGTGCCAAGACCGCTAGAAGAGTCCGATTTATCATGCCCTCCATGCCGAAATGCAATCGTTTTGGCCTGTACTTTAGGCACATATTGTGGAACACCTCCAAATCTCCTGTGTGGCAGAATTCCGTGAGTCCCCTCAAATCTCTTGTTATAGTTTTATAAAATACAATCTTTTCAATGGCTTTGTGAGTGGGTGATGAAGGAATCAACCACTTCTTCTTCCGTGCCTCCTCTGTGGACAAATGGCCATGTTCACAATTGTGGAAATGTTGGTTTGTGGTCCAGCGGTGAACGTTGCTACAGTGTAGCATTACTGACCGCCATTTTTCCAGTAGAATTTCCAACGACCCTCCACATGTTTTTGAGCTCCACCAAAGATGGTTGCTGATTGACTTGGACCACTGTGAAATACCTTGCATATCTTTTTTTTTACCTGCAGCCGACATTTTTTTATTGATTGTTTTTGCAAGATGCCAAACGTCAAATTGGTGATTTATATTTTTGTACTCTTCTCTCATTGTCTTGGCAATTGAAACGTGTCTGTCCGTGGCTATCAGGTCGATCACCATTCCCCGCGATTGTAGTTCTTGCAATGATGCTACAAAGCCAACTTTCTCCATGGCCACTGAGGATGTGCTTTGTGACACCTGCATGACCACCAAACTCACAATTTTCTTGCTTTCCATGTCCTGAAAGTGGTAGGTGCAGTACTTGGCTGAAAATCCTGGGCTGTCGCACTGTCCATCACCGGCTAGCCTGAACCGTTTGCCCGCGAATGTACTATCAATAGACATTTTTTCCATTCTCCAAGCTTCGCTAATGGCTGGAAATAGATAATCGGTTTGGTATTTGTAGAACTGAGTTTTCGCAATGAAATGGATTCCCACAAACTGAAAGAAAGACTCTAACTTTTTAAAACTTGAACCACTAAAAAGTGCAGCCGCTGCACAAAGTAGATTGCCTGCTGACAGTTGCCCCAGCATGGGTTGTGCAGACCATGAGAAAGGATGATATTTTGTACAGGTGGCATGTATTTTAAGGTTAGTGCCTCGAATTGCACGAGTGACATTAATCAATGGCTCCCCACATACTTCCCCACCAACCGAATGCCCACATTTCATCCGAATAATAATATCAATCAAACAACTATCGAATACAATGAATTTGGCCTCTTTCCTTATACTGTCACTCTGCATCCCAGCTGGTTCGGCCTGTAACGTTGAGGACATGTCACTCACATGAAAGGTAGAATCTCTGATATCGTCTTCCGCTATGTTCAGTGATATTGATGGTGTTTCATTGTCGTCCACTTCATTCTCTTCCATTGCAACATCTGTTCCTTCTCCGGCGATGGGTGAATAAAACAATTTCTTCAACTTTCTCGCGGTCTTAGTTTTTGCGGGTGTGGATTCTGTGAATTGATCTCCGACTGCATCCGAACTACCAGGAGGACATTCACTATCAATGGCTGGATGTGGTATAGCTCCGTTGTCAATCACTTCATATTCTTCCCATTGGCACGATGCATCTCCAGTCTCAAGTCCCTGCCAAAAGGTTTGACAAGCAACATCTCTCGTTCGCTTCACTGTCTGTGTAGATCTAGTTCGTACACCCACTCGCAACTAGAGGACAGATTGGAAAAGGGATGTTCAGTTTAAACACAACTTACAGTATTGAACTATTAACAGTGAAAAACAACATAATATAGTGACCAGGACACTAACCTTCTTTTGCTTTCTTTTCTTTGAAACTTTCTTGCCTCGAACTTCAACATCAGGACGCTGTTGCTCCGACTCGTGTGTGCATGTCTCCACTTCCTCTTGCGCTGCAACGACTATATTTTCATGATAAGCACATCCATCACGCACTGACGCTCCATCGACTCCCTGAAACATAGAACTTTCATTAGTATGTATAATAATATTGAAAACACAAAATGTACTTGGGGATACCCACGTACATCTCAATAGCAAAACACAAATGAACGCTTTGTGTAGAACATTCAAACGACAATTATTCACGCATAGTTGATCTAGTTAGATGGAACTGTCAAGATCCATACCTCGGGCTCCTCATAGACTTCCATTGATGATAATATTGAAGATGATGCTTCAGTAACTCCATGAAACACAGTAATTGCATTAGTATGGTTTTCTATTTTGTTAAAAAGAACATAAACTTTGTGCAGGCGTCAACGGCTCATCTAAATAGACCTGCACAAATGATCAGTTGTCTAAAATAAATAATGGATATCTAAATATGATTCGATTTGCTCGATCGTTGGAAGTGTCACCACCCAGAGATCTGCATCAACTACTAGGGGTGATGTTCTTGTAGAAGAAGCTGCGTCATCTCCCTGAAACATAGTACTTGCGTTAATAAAGAAGGAAGTATAGCGGATGTAATCACGTCATATGATTTTGCTTGATCGAACTGTCAGTATCCATACCTCGAAATGCATAAGAACATCAAGGGACGATGTAACTGCGGTGCACACTTCTGCAAGCTGTTGCGCCGACCCGTAACTGCATGCTCCCCCTTCTTCTTGGACTAATGCTCCATCGACTCCCTGAAACATAGGACTTTCATTAGTAATGAACACAATATTGAAAAAAGAAGACACATAGGAGGGCGACGACAGAAGGACATATCAATGGCTAAAAACGAAAGAAACATTGTGTGTAACAATCACGCTACAAGAATGCAAGATCTGATGATCTCCATCGATGGAACTGTCCGGAAACGTACCTCGAGCATCTGAGTGACATCAACGGTTGTCGTCAATACGTTGGACTCCTCAGCATCTCCCTGAAAGACAGTACTTGTATTATTTTGGATAACAATAATTATAACTGAAAACAAAGACTAGAGGACGAGTACAAGGGTGTACCATTAGGTAAAATAATCACACAATAAATTAAAACTATTGATTTACATGCCAAAAACAAGTCAGTGGCAGAATAGCTAAGTAAGATTACCCGATAGGCGCTTGAAGTGGCTGATGACTGCAATAACGACACGGATGGAGAATCTTCCGCCTTCATATTGAGTGGATACATAAATGGGGAAATTATTGTTAGCTAATGCTACACACTACCGCAAGGCCGAGAGATAAATACGTAAACTTGACTCACCAGTGGAGGGATGTGGACGAATAGAGTGGGAATAGCGGTTGAGAGCAATTTTCGCCTCGCTCGCGGTGTGTTCTTCTTTATTAGCAATGATGTGGAGTACATGTCTGAGCTAAAGTGCCTGCTGCAGATGCGGTATCGATCACCCCTCTTTTCCGGCAAGACTTCTAGGACTCTACTTTCAAGCTCAGACGGTGGATATCCGCAATATCGGACCCATTCTCTTACCTGATCTATTGTCTTAGGGAAAACATGCATTATAGTACCTTCAGATTTATTATTGGTCTTCGAAGGGCAACTGCCAATGGAACAGGCAGGCATTGTGGAAAGTTCTGAAAAGTAAAGATCAACAATTCTCTATGAATACCAATGTGTTAAAAAATTAAATGACACATAAAAGGTTCAATGCAAGGTTCGTTTTGGTTCTTGGAACTATACACGGTATTCACATGCGGATAAGTATTTGAATAACTTAAAAAAAATAGAAAGATAATTTGACTAAACTCAGAACATGTGACTTGTTCCTTGCATGTACTGTCTTGAACGAGAAGAAATTGGACGCAAAATGATTATGGTACATGGCCTTACCTTGACGAACAAACAGTTAGATGCAGGGATCAGAGTAGTTTCTTGTCGTAGAACAGGGAGCAGTTCACAGGTTTGCAAACTGACGAGTTTGCTCGAAGTGGTCACGGAAGTTCACAGAGACGAAGAGCAGATAACCAGCCCCTTCACGGGTTGACTAGCAAAGCGCAAAGAAGTTCTCATTAGAAATATGAAGTGGGTTATAAAGAATTCGAAACAGGGGTGTGTTTGTGAATATGTCGTGGCATTATGTGGATTGCAGGGGGCCGTCCAGCGTGAGGGGGGATGCTTGGCAGGAGACACGGGGTCTGGAGGTAGACATGGGAACAACAACCCATGCTCTATAGACCACTTTGAAGTGTACATGGTCTTTGGCACCTCTTGGCCTTTATCGCTCCCTGACAGCTCCACTTGCCAGCACAAGTACCCCGGTGCGAATTGCCTTTGATAGGGCGGGGGGGTGGATTGGGGCGGTGGTCGTGCAGACAAGACACAGGAAGACTCGTGAATGGAGACACACTTATGTGGATTGCAGGGTGCCGTCCAGCGTGAGGGGGGATGCTTGGCAGGAGACACGGGGTCTGGAGGTAGACATGGGAACAACAACCCATGCTCTATAGACCACTTTGAAGTGTACATGGTCTTTGGCACCTCTTGGCCTTTATCGCTCCCTGACAGCTCCACTTGCCAGCACAAGTACCCCGGTGCGAACTGCCTTTGATAGGGCGGGGGGGGTGGATTGGGGCGGTGGTCGTGCAGACAAGACACAGGAAGACTCGTGAATGGAGACACACTTATGTGGATTGCAGGGGGCCGTCCAGCGTGAGGGGGGATGCTTGGCAGGAGACACGGGTCTGGAGGTAGACATGGGAACAACAACCCATGCTCTATAGACCACTTTGAAGTGTACATGGTCTTTGGCACCTCTTGGCCTTTATCGCTCCCTGACAGCTCCACTTGCCAGCACAAGTACCCCGGTGCGAACTGCCTTTGATAGGGCGGGGGGGTGGATTGGGGCGGTGGTCGTGCAAACAAGGCTCGTTTGCCGCAGGGCCTCACCAAGGAGAGGCCATCTAACTGCATGTAAGAGGCAGGCTGCAGGATCTAGTACATGGAAGGCAGGGGGGGTGAGTTTATAAATACCTCACACTCCCAGGAGAATATATGGGTGCAGTTCACCCTGGAGACCCTGGATGCCTAGGCAGTTAGTCAGCAGCAGGCTGGCCTGTGGTGGCAAGGCGGCACGGGCCAGAGGGGGTCATCTCTGTACCCGGTGCCCAAAAGGATGATTTATTATGATCAACCATATTGATTATTTACCTATAACCATGTTTTGTATCAATAAAATCCAACGGCCTTTTATTGCCAACGCTTGAACAAAGTGGTGTGGTAAGTAGTTTTGGGAGAGGAGGCAAGGCCGGGAGGCTTGATGCCAACCCGCAAAATAACATATGTATGTCTGCTGCATATGGGTTCAACGGTTATGTGGATTGAAGGTGGGCGGCCAGCGTGAGGGAGGATGCTGGCCGGAGACATGTGGTGTGACAAGACAAGGCACAGGAAGACTATTCAATGGAGACACACTGGATTCATTTAAAAAATCAAAACAACCATTGTTAAAATATATGTTGGGTTTTATTTTAGATCTTAATTTCAATTGAACATAAATAATAAACATTACACATTGTAAAGTTCCGGTTGCAGCACATCCAGGGAAAATCCGCGGTATTGTCCACTGTCGCTGGGGAAATGTTGTCTAATGGCAAGTACCGCACAGGCAGGTATTACTCTCCGAACGCGGTGTCCGAGCCTCCCGTGAAGCCACCAAGTGAAGCAACGATAGGCCACCAGCCTGTACCACCTGTGAAAATGAAAGATGCAAACTGTATTAAAATGACAAAACTTTCTTATCACTGTCGATTCAGGTAAAAAATTTCATTCTGCTTTGAAAAAAATTCTATCTAGAAAATGCACAATATGGAACCAATTTACATGCATTCGAATGATATGTAGATGTAATTTTATATGTGGGAGACGACCATGACATAGTAGTGGCATCACTGACATCAAAACCAGAGTATACTTACTCGTTACTCGGATTACGCAGATGAACAGTGCCGCGAAGTTCGTGCATAAGCACCATCATCATCCTCAACACGGTCCGTGAGAGGCAGGCTTCCCTGAACTCTGGCAGCTCGGTGATGCATTGCGGACTTGGCTCGCCTTCCGAAATGTAGGCCAAGCACCCGGAATTTTCACGGCAGCAGCAGTTCTCCTCCTCAGTTGGCATTAGCTCGCACCGATTGCACGTGCACCAGGTGGAGACGCCGTCCATGCGACATGGTCCAGGCTCTTCATCCGTTGACTGGTCCTCCCAACTGCCGAATCCCCATCGTTTTCGCGTGCTTGCCTTTCCAGTAGTTCTTCCTCGGTGTACTCGGGCTCGTACATATACGGCATTATTGTAGCCATTGTGTGGTAAAGAAAGTAAAATAATTTACAGAGATGGTACAGGTGTTCACAAGGCCTAGAAGTGGTGAAGGTAGCTGACAAGAGCACAGAAACGAGTCACAGAATACTCAAAGTAACACAGAGAGAGGAATGGAATCGAAAATCTGCTGCTGTGTGTTGTGAAACGGTGTGTTTATACTTATTGAGGAAAGAGGCGTCCTGCCATTTCCATAGCGACACTTCATTAGCTGAGGCGCAGCGATTGTTGACACAAAACGTGCTTTGGCGTTGGGAAATGGGCGGTACGCTTCTGCTGATGTCAGGCTCAGGGGCGGGGGATTTGATTTAGTGCCGCAAAAGCAGGTGAGCCAGGGCGATGGGGGGAAATGATAGGATTATCAGAAAATGGCGGCTGATTTCGAGTGCGTTAATGGACGAAAAGTCGGGTAAGGTCCATAGGAAAGTTTTCTACGATCTACCGAGTTATGCTTAAAAACACATGGCCGAACCGTAGGGACAATAAAAAAAAAGTCCCGGAACTATCCTTTAATGTCCCAGGCAACAAGATTCTAGATAATAGCACACATATTTAACAGTTAACGGTTTAGAAATATGTTATTGGCTTACTTATTATTTTTCTTTGCTATGCATATTTTCTGATTACCGCTACAACCTTTGATGGAATTATAATACAAAAGTGTACTTTTATTGTGTAAGTACGAAAAGGATGCAAGACATCTAATAACGTACTATAATACATAAAATAAATACAAACATGATTGTACATAATTGTATCTATAACACAAATAGGTTTATCATAGGACAATAGAAAGATATTTCTTTACACATAAAGTAAAATAATACATGCAACTTTGCTACCTGCCAAGAGACTCTACTGGATTCAGTCCTGAAACATTGTTCTTACTCTCTGATTCTTCATAAGGTTTGTGGCTGCAAACATTTCGTAGTTCGATTGCAATGAAAAGGCGCAAACAACGTGGCTTCTCTTGCCTCTTCTGTTCTGATGATACCCAGATCTTCATCTCCTTCAATTCCCCTGATATCTTAGAACACATCACCATCTGCCACTTTGTGATCCATCACTGCTGCATGCTAAACTCCTCTAAAATTGATGTCATGTTTCTCCCAACCTCCAATTCCAACACCACTCCTACACAGATCTTCTATCTCCTTTCCTGCATACCTCCTCACTACATCATCACAAACTTGGGGCCTTCTTGATAAACTAAATGACTTCATCACTGCCACTAAGCCACTGTGACCAGGATTAGCCTTCTAAATAGCAGGGAAATCCACTTTACCACCAGGGTCGGACTGGGCCATTAAATTATCTCGGGCACCAATGACAAAGTGGCCCACAGTTGCAAATGCCAATTCATTCCTTTTTTGAGAGACTGTTTGAATAGTGACCAAGGGGGAGTGTTTTGATAAAGTGTGATGCAAATTGTGCATGTTAAAGAATATTTATACAGCAACAGTGGTCAAAACTACTAGATGCAGAGTGAATTAACTCATCAAAATGGCCCAAATTGGCCAAAACTGGCCTACACCAGGATTTTGTGTTTTTGGTTCGGCCGTGGGCCTATTGCCTGATAGGCCAGTCTGAGCCTGCTCACCACTCTGCCAAAACTCTAATCTCCTACTTGGTCATCAACAAACTCACTTACTTCCCCAACCTGCTCCAGGGGTTCCTACTCCACCCTTTCACTCACCTCAACAAATTGCTCAAAATTTCTGAATGCACCCTCTTCAGCCTACCTAGATCCTCCCCCACCTTGATGTACCATCACGATGCTGGGCTCGGTGGCTCTCAATGCAAAATTGCTGCCTTTTAAAGTGTCTTTAAACATGTCCTTAGTCTAGCTCCCACTAATTAGCAGATTATTTATCTTCCTCTACTTTCCCATTCAACCATTCAACCTCTCCACTTTACAACTCTTAACACCCTTTTGGCCCCTGTGCACTGCTCCCGCTCCTTCTCTCTACTGGCCCCACAACAGCATCACCTGTAAGTGCGTGAAGGGGCACCCCCTACCCCAATATACTCTCTTCCAAACAAACCACCCACCCCACCTCTATGCCAATTTATTTTTTTTATTTGTGTAACGACAGGTGTGTGACCTAAATATATACTATAATTACAATCGGTTACTTATAACACGCTTAATACCCAGAGGTTTCTAAGCACGGACCCGGGGATGGAATCTGTGTTGTTCCACATCGTCTTGCTTGCAAGGCGAGCTGCATTGCCCCTGAGCTATCCGCCCAAGACTATTTGTGTATGCCTCCAGTTAACCAAATGTCACTTTTTTATGTTGCAATGCACAACTCCACCCCCCCCCTTCACTTTGTCACCACCAATATAATCATTAAAACAATGGAAAGCTGCCAGGAAAAGGGACTGCTTCTGCTTCTTGCATTTTTGCTCTCTGTACCTCTCTTCTGGAAAACGGTCTGACCATCCACCCAAAGAAATACAAGTATAAATAAATAAAAAACAACTCCATTTATTGTTTCTCACTCCTTTTCAGATAGTCAAGATATATACTGCTGGGACAATTTTTTACATAATTGACTTGTATGTTGCGCTGTACATACTAATGAAAGTTACTAAAAATATTTCAACTTAAGACATAAACATAGCATAAGCATTACATAAGCTCACGTGACCAAATACATTTGACCCGAAGCTATTTATAAGACCACTCACCCATTCATTGCTCCCAAGGAAGGGACACAAGAGGATCCACATAATATATTCATGATCCCTTATGAAGAGCAACTTGTTCTTTAACATGTACATTTTCCAAAAGCTTCGGCTACACTTGGTAAATATGAAAAATAGCGCTGCATTACTGCTTACATTTTGATACAGAATTGGATTTAATATGAGATAATAACAATCATTTTGAAATGCATTAGTTGCATGTAGCTATTTAATTTCCTTAAAAAAAAGAATACGGGTTTAATGTTTAGAAAGCAACAAAAAAAAGAAATGCTTCAGCTCATATGTGATGTTTCCAAATGTCCTGAATCTTCTGATGCATTGGGAAGCCATGCATGTTATGCTAAATATCTCATAGCTTAACAAAGTACAGAACGAATGTATGGGCTCACCAACTTCAACAGTTCCAGAAAGGTCTGCAGGGTCTAGGGAAAGAGTGGGTTAAATTCTGAAAGGTTACAGCACTTTGGCAGAACTCACAAGAAAATACCAGGCTTCTGCCAGTCTGCCACCCAGCGCTGATGGGCTGCCAAATTGTCTGAAGGCTTTCGTTTGCTGAGAAATTGTTGGTTAGAAAAGAAAGCAGGCATGATAAAGTAGCGCGTTAAAAGATTGTCGTTGAAAGTTTTACCATTTCACCTTTCAAACATGATGAATGCCTAAACCGAGTTTTGGAGACGGTTTCTGGTTGCTGGAACGTTCCTTCCTTTTCTGAGCTGAGCCCAATTTGTAATTTCAAGACAGACAATGTACCAAAGTTCACGTGGCTTTCCCGAATAAGTGACACATTTGTTGGTCTTTAAAATCGTCTGCTCAATATTACTTTTAGAATTCCATTATTTTCCAATGTGTCCAATGAGACATAACAACTAGCTACTCGATTTGCTAACCGGTTACTCAAACAATAAACTGAAGAGCAGATATATTTTGCATTCCACATATCAGATGGCAAACCATCAATCAAAAAGGCAAACTCTTGACTGCGGATGTACAAACAATGAATGACGTCTTTGTAGCAGAACCGCTAGGCCAGGTACAGGTCCCAGCTTCTCCAACAGAACAAGGGCTGTATCCATGAATCAGCTATGCATGCAATATGTTGTAAGGTCGGCCATTTTGTGAATAAATGTGCCTCACATCTAAATGTTCTTTGGACCCCGTCTTTACTTGTTTGGATGGTGACCTGCCCACGGTCAGCAGGCCAGTGTTCTTGATGAGGAGCTTAAATGGTTTTCATTATTCTTCAATTTTAACTACATAAAACAGTTTAAAGGAGAGTAGAAGAGTTATGGAAGAATGCGAGGAATCAAAACTGCAGTTCAGTAGTGTTTGTGTGTTTAGCTCGGTCTTCTCTGATGCTGGTGCACATTTCCTTCTTGCAAATCGTACGTGCAGTGCATTTTGTGCCAGGGGTGTGAGGCTTTCTTTGTCATCGCTGACAATAAACACTTCCCCGGCTCATACTCCACAATGGGACATACACCACAACTGGGGAGTCGTGATTCTCTCACTTGCTTGGGAATTAACCAACACATATATGAGGAACCCCTGCCCCCCGGTATGGTGAGGCACTCCGCTGGCAAGCTGAGTTTTACAAATGGGCCCTCAAGGAGCTTCTGTTAAATTAAAAGTGCCCTGTGAGCATTCAATCTAGTCCATAAAGAGATATGCACGCCTGAGCACACAATGGGTTTTGTGTAAAAGAGTCACATGTCTGCAAATGCTTGGCCAAATAGTACACTTCTACTGGAAGAGCAAAGCCCTGCAAAATGTACTCATGCCAGTCGACACTACCACTGATTTAACTGACATTTGGAAGACTACAGAGGAAGCACAACTGTCTTTTTAAAAGCAGCGTTGACTGCCATTGGCACCTTAGCACACTACTGGCCCTTGGCCTTTTTCCACAAATGTACAAAATGAAGATTTGCAATACTTCCCTCTTTTTAGGACTTGAATGATTCCCTGGATCTAGATTTGTGTAACAAATGAGCACACTCCTACACCCTATGCAAGAAAGCACCATTTATTTTGTTGTGAGCTGTACCACTCTCCTTGACTGCAGCCTGCTCTAGTAAACTGCCTACTGTACCTAAGAGCAACACATCGTTTTTTTATCATTCGATATGTCCCCCTCATCAACACATTTCATTACAATATTTGTCCCAATTTATCTTCGATACACGCCAGCCAAAACCTTCCAAGATTCTGCTTTGCATTTCACCACTTGGTGGCTCCTTCTCATTCAACCGTGGGTGAACCACCCACACCTTCATGCACTGGCTCTAGCCACAAATGCCCTATGAAGAGGATTAGATGGGTCACACAGCCATTCAGGCCCCCTTGTTCTCTGCAATATCGGTGGCTCTAGGGTTGAGCCCCTACTTGATGTACCTGTGATAGATATGGGACCAAGATGTGTACATACTGTGTGCCTCATCAATTGTGTAAATTCATGATGAAGTGGTTGACCCTTAATCAACTGTGCCTCTGATGAATGTTCCCTGTGTTTTTTGCTCTTTTCTGAATGGTTAACCAAATTCCCCATAACGAATCCTGATCTGAGGCCCAATCAGGGATGATGCATGTATCATAACACCATGGTTCCTCCAAGATCGGCGCTGCACAGCTCCATCTACAGAACAGAGTTTCGACTGACCAGTGTTTCTTTAACCAAGTAGGAGTCACGTACACATGTGATATCTACAGCAACTGTAGATATCACATATTGCGCCTTGAAACGCTTGTGTATAGGCACGTTATAAATGCCATATCATATCATATCATATCAACCAGGAACCCATGAATGCACAGGACTCCAAACACCCAGGCAACGAGTAGGCCAGAGTCTCCCAAACCGCACAATGCAGAGTACGGATCCAAGCAAATAGCCACACGTGAGGCGGCCCATGCTTCCAAGGTAAATTCCGCTCTACCTAGTAGTGGCAACCTGGCAGTCTGCCACAGTGTATATATACCTATAGATCTCATTAAATATCCCTCTCAGCCCCCTTCTACGCAGATCCAGAAGATACACATTTCAATGTAGACAGCTACTGTTTTGGATCTGGTAAGATTACCTTTTTCTGCCTATGCTACTACTTGTTTTGGCCGTATAAAATGTGGCCCGGCACTTTTCTTTTACATTCAATCTCTACATCTTTTACCATATAGGATAAAGACCCTTCAATCTGGAATGCCCATTTTTCCACACAGACTCCACTTAAGGGAATAAGCGAACGATCCACTGGGATGTTGGCACCCTTAAAGACAAACAGACTCTAAAGTCAGTCATAAACAGGCACTCGCCAACCTTGATGTGTTATGCACCAAATGGGCAACCTAGCTTTAAAACTAGCAAGTTTACACTGACCCGGGACATTTTTATGTCTTTACAGAGAGGTCCACCCCCCAAGCATCACTCGCTATTTACGAGCTGGCGATGCTTCTCTTTCTTTGTTTCACGTTCTGATGAAGGCTGGGCTGTGTTTCCCTACTGCAGCCTATGTTGAGTCGACGTACTTCGTAGATGTTAACCTCACATCACCGTTTTGTCTCGCACTCTTGTTCTTTAATTCAACTATTTTCGTGAAAACTACACTAAATCAGAAGTGAATTGTCATTCATATTAACATACATGTTCACAGAAAATGTGATACTGCTGTACTCCATGAAAACTGACTGTTCCTAAGCCGTGATGTATTGTGATCCTCAGCACCTGGATATAATATTGGTTGTGACTTGTGAAGTTATACTTTTCTGACTTGTGAATTTCTTTCTCTACATGAATTTGACCTCTTTGCTTTAAAAATAATGCACCGCCATACCTTACTAACAGAATTTGTAAAAAAAACCTCGTCCAGACCGACGAGAACAGCCAACTCTAACTGCCTCCAAGTTCCACGATTCAGACTCTCTACTATTGGAGGAAACTGTTTCCCAGTTAAGGCTGCACAATTGTGGAACTCCCTACCTCTTAGTATTAGAGAACCCCAACCTTTCGCTAAATTCAGACAGAATCTGACCAACTGGCTAAAAGAAAATGATAAATAATCACTCTGACTAACACCCTATTGACGCCTACCCTTCTGCTTACTGATTCGCTTACTATGTGCTAGTCCACTTGGACTCCTTTCCTGATGTAGTGCACTCACTTTAATTCTATGCTACTTGATCTTGTAATTTACAATGTACATACTTGTATAATGTGTGATGTATGATGTTCTTTTGTATATTTCTTCCTGCATTTCATGTACCCATGTACCCTGTAACTAAGTTGAACATATCCTTATCTTTTGTGCCCTGATGCCCCTGGGTCTGGTGCACATTATAAGTCAATAAACTAAAATAATCTTTAAAAACACAATATCTCTTCTTTATATATCAATCTTTACTTTAGTAGATTTATTGATTTTCGATACCACACAAACAGAGGGAACTCCTTTGCCCGCGTTTTATACTCCCTTTACTCTCAATCCCTCTTTTGTCTAAAGACTGGGAGTTCTTTGCCTTCCTTTGCTGTACAAAAAACAGAAGAGCCTAAAATGGGACAAAAATAAAAAGAAGATACCAGAACCCATCCACCCAACACTTGCAGAACTCCGAAGTAACCTGTGATTACTCAATGTCAGACTCAGTGTCAGTCACTGAGGTTCCAACCACTCAAATGATCATACTGCAACAAAGATGCAAATTCAGTGTTGCCAAGGCGGGCACACCTATCAATTACATAACTAATGGGGGGGGGGGCGCAGTGGGAAACGGGATGGAGCACTTCTGGCGGTGAGAATATCATTGACCACTTGCACTGTGTAATTTATGTGCAGTGTGCGCAGGTGCAGCCAGAGAAGTCTGTGGTGAAGAGTGGTATTGGGGACACCAAGTGGGGCATGGAGCAGAGAGGCGCACAGGGGATAGGGATAAGGTCCAGGGGTAGTGGGTAGGAAAGGTAGTATAACATGATAGTGAACAACGTAGCAGCCATTTTGCAGTGTAGTCCGCAGCTAAGTAAAACATTTGTTTGTTCGCAGCCAGAGGCCTTGTGCCCTGGGAAAATATACATTTCTCGAGTGCTTAGTTACAGCAGTGTGCTGGAGAAATTCTGCAAGTTGGCAGTTCCCAGAAGAACATAGCCGCAGGGGAATCGGACTAGTAGATACTTTATTGGCCAGCGAGCCAGGCACCTGCATGCAGGCTGAGAAGTGTAGAGAATAAAAAATTCAATGCAGGCAAATAAACTTAAAATTACGGTGGAGTCAGTAGTTTCAAAACGCCCTTCAGCAGATGGTCATGGGAATAAGACTGTGGGGCGAGGGGACGAGCAGCAGGGAACCAATCACTAGGGGAGGTTTCAGTGTCCTTAGGGTGTAACAGTGTTTTGCGTCCTTGCTGATGTGCACGGGGCACCTCATTGGTCGGATGCCATGTGAATGTCTCCCTATTGCCAAGCTCAGGTTATCTCGTGTGTTCGATGGGAACTGACTGATGACAGATGAATAAAGTTCCAGTGGTCAGCTCAATCGTGTAACGCTGTGACACGTAATTGTGGGCTGGTGTGGGACGGCTTGTGACGTCACAATGGGTGGTGTGGGACAATGGGGGCCAGGATGGCATGAACCAATTACAATTATTCAATTTATGCCTAGATATAGGGGACTGATGCAGTCCCACCAATCAGCTTTTGTAAGGTGTATCAGATTTTTTTTTAAATGTGTCTATGGAAATTATGTTGGTTCTGTATGAAAGGTTTGCCCGCTGTGGGCAGCATTGACAGCTCTCTTCATTCAGTTCTGTTCCATAGTGCTGCGTCTAGGCCAAAATAAATTGTTACTTCCTGCTTGGTTCATGCTCCATTTTGGATTACTTGGGTTTTCCAGTTGTTACTTGCCTTGGAGGACCCCTGATACCATACCCAACCTACAACTGACATGTTTTCTGCTGTCCAGACTGGCTACCATTGCCAAATCTGAGCCACCTCCTGAACCTTGAAAAACACACTGTCAGGTGGGACACATAAATATACCAAGTTGTGAAGCTCCAGCGGAGCAATATGAGGTGCAGATATGGGGCTCTCCCACTGTCTCAGTCAACCTTACCCATACAAACAAACATACACACACACACACGCTGTCCTGCTAACCATGATGGTAGTTGCCTCCACCATATCCTGAAACATGTGTTTAAACCCTAAAGAGGTGTCAGTCATCCCCATGGTAACCATAGTTCCCTGTAACCTTTAGGACAAGGTCTCCAGACAAGGGAGGGGGGGTTAACTCATTAATCTTTAAGGGTCACTAAGCTAATCAAGCCACTGGTGAAATCAAGGAAATGACAACAAAGTACCTACATTTCAGTGATTAACTCAATGTGCTCTGTAAAGAGTGAAGGACGCAGATACTACAGTAATGTAGCTCACATTGATATAATGAAATATATTAAATAGAATGCACTAGGTGTAAAAGTAAAAGGCATTATGGGGCGTTTTACATTGTATATACTGTCCTTAAGTGTGTGTGTATTCTTAACTGAAATGCTTTGCTTGCTTCAATCCAAGCCTTTTTACCTGGGGAAACATGTAACTAGAACCACCATGCTAACAAATGTTTTGCTTTCCGGTTTGGCCATTTTACCAAATGAATGACTTTGTGTGTTCCCCAGCAGGGAGACAAGTGTCCTTACCTGTGGAAATCCTGTCTTCAGCCCTCTGTGTTTTGCAATTGCAAAAAAAGAAAGGTGGAAAGAACCATTCGTCCCATCAAAATCGTACCTTCCCAACATTAAGTACAGGACAGCAGCCAACAGTTAGCTGTGCATCGGATGGATCCGTTGGAACAAGATTCACTTGAGAACATCATGGAAATCAATCACACTGGACTCGAACACATCATTAAACACGAAGAGGTGGCAAAAGTGAACCTTTACTGCACCATTGAAAAGAAAGATGAAATGCCAGATGCAAAGGCCTGCATTTAGAAAATGCGATGCCTGTTTTTCATTAGTCATTGATTTACCAAGTATTGCTGAATTAGGAAGACTTTGCTATGTAGTAATAATTACCCATATTCAAACAATGGGCCACCCCTCTTTTTATGCACAAAAGGGACACCTACTCACCATCAGGGGAACACATAAACCACTATCAAAAGGGAATCGAGTAGGTCACCCTGCCCTGTCAGTCAAATATGTGCGTCACAGCCTTTGCATGTATTAGAAACAAGATTCAATAAGGTCATCGACACCTACACATACAGAGCACATTTTCACAAAACAATTTATTACAAAAACATGTTATTTTTTATTCATTGTTTCAATTCACTAAAAACAAATCATACTTACAATTTCTTAAAACAACATCTCCACATAAGTGAATTATAGTACGACTATGTTAGTAGCCAAATAAAGTGCAGTGCTTTTCAAACGAATATATGCAAGATCTAACTTATAAAGAGGGGACATGAATCACATAGCCAGAATTACAATAGCCAAAGACAGATCTCGTATTAATTTTTTACATTGTGTACATGTAACTACCTCATGTTTAATGGTTTCTCAATCTAAAACATTTCTCTGACCAGCAATCTACATGCCACAACACAGAACTCAAAATGTTGGGGCTTATGTTAACCCTATTACGACTAATACATATCCTCATTGTATGCAAAACAAAAACAAACATTTAAAAGCAAATGTCGACACTTTGTGTTTCGGCCCATTAAAAAGAATCCAGTCACCCACAGTGTCTCCCTATTGAATTCAAAAGGGCCTTCATCAGGACATAGCGTAAAATGCTGTGATGTCCGCCGAAAGAACTGAAGATGTTTTATGTAATACAGGAATGGTGCGACAGGTGCCTGAACTAAACTGCTTAATCTGTGGGCACTATTAGAAATATATCTCATCGAACAATGCATATCTGTAGCATCTATTAAGGAATGATGCCAAACATGTCTGTAGAAAGCTGCTTGCTATGAGGGCACCAAAAAGAAGCAAATCAAGTGATATAGAAAATACATACATCATCGATGCCCAAAGCATCTATGTAGGAACTACTAAGATTTGTTCTGGATGAAAGTCTTCAGGCCAAAGAGAGCCTAGGATCTCTCTATTCCTAAATGACTGCTACATCCATATTGTATGAATATGAACTGGAAAAGTACAGCTAAAAATAAAACAATTCTAAGAATGCCAAAATGAACTACAAAGAGTAAATATAAAAACACAGATTTGAAAGCCAAAAGCCAGTAAACGTACAATCCACTAAGTAATTGGACATTAATGATTCCGTTTTTAAATTGTAAACTGGTCACCAGATCCCCATAACTATGAATTCTAATAGGGCTTCAAATTTCAAATACAGCACAAGAAAAAAAAAAAACAAGAGTGCGCAATACAATTGATGCTTCTTAAGGGACCAGCAATATAGGCACATATTATAGTAGAGGAAAAGTAGAGGTTCGCTCCAATATAAAGAGCAAGATCGTCATATCTGCAAACTAATGCAAACTAATGCTAAAAGAAAGAAGTACCAAGAACTACAACCGACTATATAAAAATACTCTGTATGGTATAGACTGCTAGAAAAGTCATAAAACATATGCAATCAGCATGCAATACATAATAAACCAATACAAATGGAAGCATTACGAACGTAGTTTAAAATACACATGGAATGCATTGATTACCCACATTCAAAAAGGTGGTCTGAGGTCACTACCTTTCAGAGAAAATACCAGAGTGCTCTGAGAATGTTCATTTAATGCATTTTTTGAAATATCATGCATGCACACCTGTAAACAATATTCTTATGCCAGTCTAGTTTGGGCATCCATTCTCACCTATTAGAATCAGGGGCTGGGGGTACAGCCAATCACATCCCGCGGATCTCAGTCTGCGTTGCATGGAACCCGCAGGCTGCCTCCCACGCCGCGGTCGCTATCTTCTTCTGACCTTTTTCCTTTTTTTTAAAAAATGTATCCCAGTTCTCCTCCAAAGCTCCACTTAACTGATTGTGGCAGCGGTATCTGCCACTGCTGCCGCAGCAGCTTCTCTCCATCTCAGTTTGGGGTGGCCATGAACATGTAAGAGGGGCTCCGTAGGGCCCTCTTGGCACAGGATTTCATTCAATGAATGGGGTGCGCGTCCTGTTCTTTGAATTAAGATACTATTTTTTAACACCCCGGGTTACCGCTTTGGTAACCCTGGGTACTAATGGCATTAGCACCCCATTCCTAGGGCTGGAACGGCGGTAACGTCCCAGTCCCTGATTATAGGCCCTGGCTTCGCTTGGGCCTATAACTTGGGCTGCCGGGCCGTTACCCCCCATTCCAGCCCTTGGAACGGAATGCTAATGCTATGACATACCACAGACCTGTAATAAGTCACTGATGTGTGCTGAGTTGTGAGGTCACAATGCTGCTGCCTATGCCAGCATTGAACATAATTCCTGTTTTCACTGGAGCTCTTACTTACATCTTTTCAGGTTGCTTTCTTGCCAAATATCTTTTTGAGACACTGTATGCCCATTCATTGATAAGGCACTGTTTAAGGGTGTAGGTATTCTACTGAAATAATTATGTTTATATTGTGCACAGAGCATATGGAGCCCAGGAGAGCAAGAATCCATCTGCTTCAATGACAAAATAGGTTTTTGTGTGTGTATCATAGAATTAATTTAAAAATTCGCAATTGTCTCCCTTCCTTGATAACAATATTACAATTCATATGGCCTTAGAAGCCTCCATTCAGATATTTGATCAATATGTACTACCCAAGCATTCTGTGCTAATTGAAACGAAATATGCATAATCTTAGTTTTCAGGTCAGCAACAGACATTTATAGACAATAACCTGTGCTTTCCCTTTCAGTCTTTCTCTTGGTAGATCTCTGGGTGGGTTGACAGCGCTTTTGATTTTGCAGTATTAAGAGCCGTTATAAAGCAGATAAAACCACCTCAGTAATTGATTAATAACATATCAATTTAAATAAAATCATATATATATATGAATGATGAAAGAGAACTGGTGAGGAATCAATTAGATTTATTACTTGATACAACTACCAAGCTAATAATATACATTCCATCTGTCTCAAAAATTGGCCGATACTTCTAAATGATAAGGATTTAAAATCAGTCTTGGAAACTTTTCCACAAATTACATTCTCTAAAGCTCCATCTTTGAGAAATATTCGGTCCCCTAGTTCCATGGAATGTTCAGAATCCCATCTGGATTGGTTCTCTCACAAGTGGAATATTACTGTTTTTTTTCAAATGTGATAGTTGCAATATGTGTGATTATGTTCTTAAGGACACTGAATTTCTTTGTCCAGATGATAACATCTGGATTTATAGGCACAAAATCACTTGTCTAACAAAAGGTGTAGTTTATGTCTTACAATTCACGCGTGAGCTACGCTATGTTGGGTCCATGATTGGTCCACTTAAGCTGCGTATTTTACAGCACTATAGGGCTATAAAGAATGCTGATATTAGTTATGCTTTAACTCAACACATAATAAAGATGTAAAACACATGACATGTGAATGTTTGGCTCATGTCCCAGAACACCAATGAAAAGTGAATAGAGAATTCAAACTACGCCAACTAGAAGCCAGATGTATTAGTAAATTGAAAACTCTTAAATCACTGGGTTTTAATGGAGATGAAGAGTTTTAAAAAAAAAAAATAATTAAGATGTTAGTGGAATTAAATGTAATGTTGTCTTAAGATTTCTTTTTGATCTAATATTGTATTGGTGCATTTGCACTTTACTGACTTTATACTCTAATATTCACTTGCACTTCAAGCATTTGATATTTGGATGTTGGTTGCCCCATATCTTGTATGTGCTTATATGTATTTATCAATATTGTATTTAACTTATGTTTTAATGAACTGACAATTTGCATGAGAAAATACACTAGTATTGGCTGCTCCAAGATTTCATGCTCTCCTTGCAGTGAATGTAGGCGGGAACCCGTTGATTGTGCTAACCAGTTGCAGGAAGATTTTTGTTGTATGCACTTGCAAATTCAGCTTCTTTAAAAATTGTTAATTGAGTTTTTTTACACAGTGGGTCACTGACATTATAGATTTACAACTAATACTGTTTAGATTGTTTTATCTTACTTGTAAGCACAATGAGTATTTATGCTATTAGCAATATACTTTCAACAACCATTCCAATATGGCGCTGGTCGTGTGCTTTGCATTGTTTGTACCTTCATTGGTCACATGATCGCGAAGGAAGAGGAAGTGGCCAAGGCATATTGTCTACATATGCAAGAAGCAGTGAGTAGTGTATTGCATACAAGCCTGAGGAAGTCCTTTTACATATATATTCTAGGCATCCGCCCTGACCGGAGTGTTATGTTTGTACCAGTCGTACAATGTGTACCATTGTTATATTACAATCATGAATTGTTAATTGAGTTTTTTTACACAGTGGGTCACTGACTTTTTAGATTTACAACTAATACTGTTTAGATTGTTTTATCTTACTTGTAAGCACCGTGAGTATTTATGCTATTAGCAATATAATTTCAATAACCATTCCAATATGGCGCTGGTTGTGTTCTTTGCATTGTTTGTGCCTTCATTGGTCACATGATCGTGAAGGAAGAGGAAATGGCCAAGGCGTATTGTCTACATATGCAAGAAGCAGTGAGTAGTGTGTTGCATACAAGCCTGAGGAAGTCCTTTTACATATATATTCGTACTATGTGTACCATTGTTATATTACAATCATGAATTGCACAACAGCACTTTATAAACCTATGAGTGCCTGGGCCTTTTTTTGTCTCTGCATACCTTGTCGCTTTAATTGGATAAGCACTGTGGTGAAGATTTTTTTTATATGTAGTGAATATACATTTATTCATATATGTATTATAGGGCGGCAGTTACAGCCTCATAGTAAAGGGTCAAACCAGTTTGCATAGACTTTTTGCAAAATTCTACTGCTAAAAACATTTGACTTACTGGACCGATTTGGATACAATTTTGCAAAACGTTTGTGTGGGTCTCTCCAAACTATACAGTTTGGGGACAATTCATTAAAAGGTGGAAAATGTATTTAAAAAAACGAAAACGCTCTTTTTGGCCAACTGCCATTCTTTTTCCCATAGGGAAAAAGTACTTTGATTGAACACACATAAGACAAAACGCTTAGACGGATTTGCAGCAAATAAGAATAAAGTTGGGTACATGGCGTCGCTGATGTGCTTTTTGTTGGTTTGGAGTAAATCTGCCCTTTGGTTTTTAAAATATTCGACATGGAAAGGTGTGTCCCCTGCTCCCAAAAAACCTTTATATATCTCCCATGGTGAAGTGCAGCAACTCTGGCTTTATAGAAAAGGAAAAACGCAATCTTGTTTTTTCATCAGTCTAAGCTGTTTTCACCGTATATTCGTAGGGAAATTGCAGTCATCTTTTAACAAATTTACAATGGAAAAACACACGGTTTCAATAATCTTTTAAAAATGCATGAAGGGGGTCATTTTGCAAAAATAATTTCATTGTATGCAAGGGGCCACGAACATTAGTACTTACACGCTGTTGCATCACTTGCATGCAACTTTAAATATTTACAAAGCAGAGTTTAAAAGTAAAGAGTAAAACAAGGTAAAATTGCCTTCACTCTCCATTTTTAATCTATATTTCAAAAATATTAAATCGCCGCCATGAATTATGATTTGCAGACAGCATATAAAATGGATTTGCTAAGGAGAAACAATCCGATGCAATGAAACCCTTTAAATTCAGTGAACACATTTTAGTTGACATGATGTTATGGTGATGATTTAATGTCACAAAACTGCTGAAATTCGACAGATGCTGGAACACATTAACTCGGAGGCCCACATCGGGCCGCCAGTAAGCATCCCCATGATATCACAAATGACATCGCTGATGATATCACATATGACCTCACTTATGGGCATCATGAGTGACATCACTAGTACAGCAGAACACGCAGCAAGAAAGAGAGGTGCAAAATTGAAAAGGCGTTTTTATGCATATAAGTATGGATGTAGGTGCAAAACTTGATAGCGGCTTGCATTTAAAAATACTTTCTATTTACAACCATGATATTCTTACACATTAGAATTACTCTGTATTGAAACAGCATTCTCCTCAATGTGATACTCTAGTACCTTCATCATTCTGTTCTAAAAACAGTCCCCTATGCAAAGAAGACATTTGAGTAGTCTAACATCTGTCCACCAAAGAATATAACATACATAATAAGATGCCAAAATATCTACATATGGCAGACAACTTATTGTGATTATACCAAATCAATTGGTAGGCCTTGACCATGTACATAGTAAAGGCTACGGCAGGTGGCCTGCAAGGGTCAACAATGTTAAGAAACACTTTCATGTTGTGAGGACACCTAGCAAACAGGACCAAAGTGCCTAATGTACTGGCTGGACAAAGTTGTAATAGGTTTACTGCCGTTGTTGGAAGCCAGCATTCCAGTTCACATTTTGGTCTATGACTCCAATTAATCCTCACCATTTCCTATGCTGGATAGGGCTAGTGGATGTGAAAGGTAAAACCTCTGTAGATCCAAATCTTGCAGACCTCTCCTATGTTGCAGCTAAATAGTCAAATGTTATATTGAAGAGCAACTTTCTGTAGTTCCCAACCATTAAATAACATGCTTGACAAATCTATCCAGACTTTCACAAAAGACAGGACATGCTGCATCTGTGCTATATGTTCAAATACAGTCAGAAAAGTATGATCTGCTGTACCAGTGATGTCTCTCATGATGCCATAAATGATGGTCATATGCAATATCATCAGTGATGTCATTCATGATGTCATCATGGTGTTTACGGGCTGTGGAATGCCTGCCTCATAGTAAAGGTGGCAGAGCTTCCAGCATCTGCTGACGTTCAGGGTTTTTGTGGCATTAAATCAGCACCTTAATGTCACTTCAACTAAAATGTTTTCACTGAATTTCAAGTGTTTTGTTATAGTTTGCCTCCCATCACATGTAATTCTGTTTTTTTCTGATAAAATGCCTGATGTTATATCATTTGTTAACAATATCTATTCTTGAGCTAATCAACATGAGGTTTATCAAGTATTTCATTTTTGTGTGTCCACTAAATAAGAACGGATTAGTAATGGTGTACTTTGATGAAGAAGAGGGAGTGGGGTTAGTGGGAGACTGTGATGAGGAGACAGAAGTTGTGTAGTTGGGGACTGTTGCGAGGAAGAGAGATGTAAGGTAGTTGGGAACTGTGAGGAAGAGGTGTGAGGTGCAGCAGTTGGGAACAGTGATGAGGAAGAGTGAGGTGGGCTAGAGAGGGTTGATAATGAATGAGTTGATGGTAGTGGGGTACTGCCATGAAGAAGAGTAAGTTGGTGGAAGTGGTGTAGTGCAATGGGAAAGAGTGAAATGGTGGAATTGGGGGACTCTGAGAAGAGTGAGATTGTAGTAGTGTGGAACTGTGATGAAGAGAGAGTTGGTGGTAGTGGGGAACTGGGACATGGAAGAGTAAGGTGGTGGTAGTGGAGGGCTGTGACAAAGAAGACTAAAACTGTGTAGTTGGGGACTGTGACAAGGAAGAGTGAGTTGGTGGTAGTGCAGTACTGTGATGAGTAAGACGAGGAAAGAGTGAGGTGGGGTAGTTGGGGACTGTGATGAGGAAGAGTGAGGGGAGGTAGTGTGGGACTCAGACAAGGAAGAGTGAGATTGAGTTAGTGGTGTACTGTGACAATGAAGAGTGAGGTGGAGTTAGTGGGGAACTCTGATGAGGAAGAGGGAGGTGGGGTAGTTGGGGACTGTGACAAAGAAGAGTGAGGTGGAGTTAATGGGCGACTGTGATGAGGAACAATGAGGTGGTAGTGGGGTACTGCAACAAGGAAAAGTGAGGTGGAGTTAGTGGCGTATTGCAACAAGGAAGAGTGTGGTGGAGTTAGTAGGGTACTGCAATGAGGAAGAGTGAGCTGGAATAGTTGGGTACTGTGATGAGGAAGAGTGAGGGGAGGTAGTGTGGGACTCAGACAAGGAAAAGTGAGATTGAGTTAGTGGTGTACTGTGACAATGAAGAATGAAGTGGAGTTAGTGAAGGACTGTGAGGAGGAAGAGTTTGTTTGTTTGTTTGTTTTATTATTTATAATGCGCGAGCGTACCCGGGGGTATCAGGGCGCAGACTTTACAAGAATTTTCGAAGCTTGGTTACACTACACGAGGAAAATACATAATACAAATATAGGTGCACAAATGTTATATACAATATATACAAATCAACAGTAGGCCAGCAGGCCGTAATGTAATATACAGATAAGCAAGAGGCACACGTGGTTACGATGTGTGCGTGTAGCGCTGGACACTACCTGGTTTTAGTGGGTCTCCAGTTTCAGCCAGGAGATTAACTTGGAACGGAAGTTCTGATAAGGCAAGTCTGCTCTGAGGTTTGGAGGCAGGGTGTTCCAGAACTTGGCAGCTTTTACCGGGAAGCTGTTGCCTCCTATAGTGGCCCGTTTGTAGTGGGGGACAGATAAGCAATCTTTGTATGCGGTTCTGATGGGTCTTGAGGAGGATAGTTTGTGGAACCTGTTGATCAGGTAGGTTGGGGCTGCGTTGTTGAGAGACTTGTGGGTGAGGGATGCCGTTTTTAAGAGAATTTTATCTCTGGTGGGGAGCCAATTGTTCTGTTGGCTGAATCCTGTAATGTGTTCTCTTCTGGAGATGCCCAGAGCTGCTCTGAGAGCGTTGTTCTGAAGGGTTTGCAGTTTATTGGTGATGGCCTTGGTGGATCCTAGGTAGAGGGCGTTACAATAGTCAAGGCGAGACAGTATGAGGGCTCTGGCGAGTGTCAGACAACTAGTGTCGGACAGGAAAGGTTTGGCTGCACGGATTAATTTGCACGTGTAAGCCGTGGAGGATGCAAGGGAGCTCACTTGTCTTTTGAGGGAAAAATTGGAGTCTAGATAGAATCCCAATGTTTTGACCTCCAGTCCGACTTTGATGTTGTTCCCGTCAATCATGAAGGATTTATAAGCCGGGCCAAGTTTCTTTATACTGATTGTGGTGCCTAAGATGATGAGTTCTGTTTTATCATCATTCAGGCATAGTCCATGAGTAGCCATCCATGCCTGGATGATGATGTACACCCTATTTAACAAGGCCAAATCCTTTCCATAATCTCCTGAAAGCGGAAGGAGGATCTGAGTATCATCTGCATAGTTAGTGTAGGTGATACCAAGATGATCCAAATCATCGAAAAGGGGCTTGGTAAATATGTTATATAATGTGGGGGAGACACAAGAGCCCTGAGGAACACCACAGGTGATGGGTATAGGGTCTGCTGCCGCCGTGGGAGAGAAGACCCTCATAGTCCTGCCGTTAAGGAAGGATGTGATCCAGGTGATGGCCTCGCTGGAGAAATGAGCCGAGGAGTGGAGGTGTGAGCAAAGGACGGAGTGATCGACCAGATCGAAGGCTGCAGATAGGTCGAGGAGGAGGAGTAGGGCGGCTTGTCCGTTGTCTCTGAGCGAATTAGTGGTGGAGTTAGTGGGGGGGGCTGCAACAAGGAAGATTGAGGTGGAGTTTGTTGGGTACTGGCACAAGGAAGAGTGAGGTGGGATACTGTGGAGTTGGTGGTTCTGTGATGAGGAATAGTGAGGTGGAGTAAGTGGTGAACTGTGAGGAGGAATAAGGAGGTTGGGTTAGTGGGCGACTGTGATGAGGAAGAGTGAGGTGGAGTTACTGGGGTACTACAACAAAGAAGAATGAGGTGGGGTGGAGGGTGACTGTGACAAGGAACAGTGAGGTGGAGTTAGTGGGGTACTGCAACAAGGAAGCGTGAGGTGGAGATATTAAGGGACTGCGAGGAGGAAGAGTGAGGTGGAGTTAGTGGGGTGTTGCAATGAGGAAGAGTGAGGTGGAGTTAGGGGGTACTACAACAAGGAAGAGTGTGGTGGGGTGGAGGGGTACTGCAACAAGGAAGAGTGGGGTGGAGTTAGTGGGGGACTGTGACGAGGAAGAGTGAGGTGGTGGTACTAGAGTTCTGTGATGAGAAGACTGAGTTTGTTGTGGTAGAGTACTGTGATGACGAGTCGGGTGAGGTCTGTTGGGAACTGTGATGAGGAATAGTGAGATTGTGGTACTAGATTGCGGTGACAAGGAAGAGTGTGTTGGTGGTAGTGCAGTACTGTGACAAGTAAGAGTGATGTGAGATAGTTGGGGACTGTGATGAGGAAGAGTGAGGTGGAGTTGAGGGGGGACTGTGACAAAGAAGAGTGACATTGGATTAGTGAGGGGCTGTGATGAGGAAGGGTGAGGAGGAGTTAGTGGGGGATTGTGATGAAGGAGAGTGAGGTGGAGTTAATGGGAGACTGTGATGAAGAAGAGTGGGTTGGTGGCAGTGGCGTAGTGCAATGAGAAAGAGTGAAGTGGTGGCATTGGGGGACTGTCATGAAGAAGAGTTAGATTGTGGTAGTGTGGAACTGTGATGAGGAAGAGTAAGGTGGTGGTAGTGGAGGACTGTGATGAAGAAGACTGAAAGTGTGTATTTGGGGACTGTGATGAGGAAGAGTGAGGTGGTGGTACTGGAGTACTGGGATGGGGTGAGTGAGTTCGTTGTAATAGAGTACTGTGATGAGGAAGAGTAAGGTGGGATAGTTGGGGGCTGTGATGAGGAAGAGTGAGGTGGTGGTACTAGCGTGCTGTGACAAGGAAGAATTAGTTGGTGGTAGTGCAGTACTGTGATGAGTAAGAGTGAGGTGGAATAGTTGGGGACTATGATGAGGAAGAGTGAAGTGGGGTTATTGGGAGACTGTAACAAAGAAGAGTGAGGTGAAGTTAGTGTGGAACTCTGATGAGGAAGAGTGAGGTGGAGTTAGTGGGGGACTGTGATGAAGAAGAGTGAGGTGCAGTTAGTTGGGGACTACGATGAGGAAGTGCGAGGTAGGGTAGTTGGGGACTGTGACAAAGAAGAGTGATGTGGAGTTAGCAGGGGATTGCGATGAGGAACAGTGAGGTGGTAGTAGGGTACTGCAACAAGGGCTAAGTGAGGTGCAGTTAGTGGCGTATTGCGACAAGGAAGAGTGTGGTGGAGTTAGTGGGGTACTGCAATGAGGAAGAGAGGTGGGGTAGTGGGGTACTGCAATGTGGAAGAGTGAGCTGGGATGATTGGGTACTTTGACGAGGAAGACTGAGGGGAGGTAGTGTGGCACTCAAACAAGGAAGAGTGAGATTGAGTTAGTGGTGTACTGTGACAATGAAGAGTGAGGTGGAGTTAGTGAGGACTGTGAGGAGGAAGAGTGAGATGGAGTTAGGGGCGCACTGCGACAAGGAAGAGTGAGGTGGAGTTTCATGGGTACTGGCACGAGGAGTGAGGTGGGATACTGTGGAGTTGGGGGTTCTGTGATGAGGAAGAGTGAGGTGGAGTTAGTGGTGGACTGTGAGGAGGAAGAATGAGGTGGAGTTAGTGGGATACTTTGATGAGGAAGAGTGAGGTGGAGTTAGTGGGGTACTGCAACGAGGGAGCGTGCGGTGGAGATATTAAGGGACTGCGAGGAGGAAGAGTGAGGTGGAGTTAGTGGGGTGTTGCAATGAGGAAGAGTGAGGTGGAGTTAGAGTTGTACTACAACAAGGAACAGTGTGGTGGGGTAGAGGGGTACTGCAACAAGGAAGAGTGAGGTGGAGTTAGTGGAGGACTGTGATTAGGAAGAGTGAGGTGGTGGTTCTAGAGTTCTGTGATGAGAAGATTGAGTTCATTGTAGTGGAGTACTGTGATGAAGAAGAGTCGGGTGACTGTGATGAGGAAGAGTGAGGTGGCGGTACTGGATTGCTTTGACAAGGAAGAGTGAATTGGTGGTAGTGCAGTACTGTGACGAGTAAGAGTGAGGTGAGGTAGTTGGGGACTGTGATGAGGAAGAGTGTGGTGGGGTTGGTGGAGGACCGGGTTTATAGTGATAATATCGAATGCCAAAATCTCGAAAAAAAAATCTCGAAAAAAAAAGGCCGAAAAAAAAAAAATCAAATTTTTTTTAATGACTTTTTTTTTCGAAATGGGGGGGTTCCCCCCAACCCCCCTTTTTTCTATTTTTTTTTTATTTTAACCCTTTTTTTTACTTACCTGACCCCAAAAACACATAAATAAATAAATAAATAATTCGCTATTTTTTTTTCGAGATTTTTGTTTCGAGATTTTTGTCATTCGGTGTTATTTTTTCGGCCTTTTGACTGACCACCGGGGGACCGTGACAAAGTAGAGTGACATTGAATTAGTAGGGCACAGTGATGAGGAAGAGTGAGGTGGACTTAGTGGGGGATTGTGAGGAAGGAGAGTGAGGTGGGGAAGTTGGGAACTGTGACAAAGAAGTGTGAGGTGGAGGTAGTGAGGGAATGTGACGAGAAAGAGTGAGGTGGGGTAGTTTGAGGCTGCGACGAAGAAGCGTGAGGTGGATTTATTGGGGACTGAGACGACGAACAGAAATATGACAACTCTGTTCTGTTACATAACATGTATGTACATGTTTCATACTTACAACCTTTATAAATCTGCTGTGGTGCATTATGGCAGAGAAGCTTTTGTTCAAGTGAGTGATTCCCGTGATTATCCAAAGTGAAGTGGAAAAGAAAAGTCATGAAAATGATATTTGGGGGGAGAAAACCAAACGTGGATTAAATTCAGGCTACAGGTGGGGAGGGAGATTCTGTCTTATTAGGGTATCCTGCAGGAATCTTGTGCTTGGAAAATAAAATGTGTCATACGAACCAAAGAGTGAAAGGGGGTAATGGGAGTGGCTCACTGTGAAATACACGAGTGGGGGACCAAGAAAAGTGGAACATGGTGAGTGCCAATGGGGATGGGGTTGGCTTTTGCATTTGAGAGCGTTTTCCCATTACCGTGGAAATCTGCAGCCATTGCGTTACCGCAGGAATCAGCATAATCTTCACTACCACAGGAATGATTACTGGGAATGATTTTCACAGGAATAGACGACAACATCGGTCAAGCCTTGCATTGTAAGTGCAATAAAATATTTCAGAAAATAAAAAGAGGGACAAAAGGGTGTGTCTAACCAATAGCCTATGGACATCTGGAGCTTGAACATAGTCTTTTAACCTGCACAGAACCTTTTGGATTTGCTAGCAGAGGGACATGAGTAATAATTGCTGCAAGATGTGCACTGGAGACAGTCAAACGTTGTGCCCAATGGACTCTGAGAGCCCTGGCTAAGGTCCTCTGCTTTTTATAATAATTAAGGCAACATGTCCAGTGGACCCTGAGGATGATGGCCATGGACATAGGCCATAGCTGCTGGAATTTGGTTAGGTACTAGGGGAAGATGTATGATACTCAGTTGGTAGGCCAGGGACTCTCGCCATGGCTTTTGACCATGACCATTGACCTTACCTCTTTTTAAATCATTCAGACATAGCCATTGGCCATGGAGAAAAAGCCCTGAATGGAGTACAACAAAACTCAAGAGAAAAAACTTTAGCTAAGAAAGAGTTAAGGTGATCTATTTTAGTGCAGCAAAAAGCTTTAAATTAGGCTGCTATGGGAAGTGATGACTATGTAAACCCCAAATCCTATCCCCAATTTCAAAGCACACTGATTCACTGAATCTGTAATTCGATTTTAGCTCTGTGTATCTACATTCTGCATTGTGTTTGTGCTACTGCTAGGCCAACTGTGAGATTTGGTCAGAACTGTGCAGTGCAGACACCCTCTTTCCTTTCAACTTTCCTCGTTCTCCTTAATGGCATTAACCATCTTCTCTGATTGCTACTCTATCTCCTATCCCCCCACTCTCACTAAGTCTTGAATGAAAAAGCAGAAAAAAAACATCCTGCGTGCAAACCCTGGCCTTCCCATCAAATACACTTATGTCAGTGCTACCTCCAGAGAGGTATTCACTGACATCCTCTTCTCTGTCCCCTCTCCAGATCTTTGGTTTCCTCATCTCATCTTATCTCATCTCTCTCCCCATTCACTTCCTCTCCCATTAACGGTGGTACCAAGCAGGGTCGGACTGGGACAAGAAATGGGCCCGGTCACCCAAAATAAAGTGGCCCACCCCTCACCTCACAACCCTTGACCTCTGATAACATCACAGAAAGTGATGTCATTTGACCCAACCCTAAAGTGACATCCCGGGAAGCGATGAAACACGACCTTTCACCCCTTGACAAAACAGGAAGTGGCATCAAATAGCATTGTTTTTAAGTACACTAAATTACTGTGAATCCAAGCAGACGTCCAAGGCAAAATTATAATATGTTACTGTTTAGCACTTACGCAGAGCTCTTTTTTTATAGAACAAATATGCATACAATATCACCCAACCTGTGTTGGTACTAATTTCTCGACCTAAGAAGGATGAAAGGCTTTTTGAAAAGAAAAAAAAATGGAAGAAACAAAACAAAAAAATTTCAATTTTTCTTTCTTCCAAACCGGCCCAGGGATGGCCAGAAACCAGCCCCCACTCCCCAGGGACGATTTCGGCCCGGACACAGGCCAAAAGGCCGAGGGGCCAATCCAACCCTGGGACCAATCTGAAAGTCCTTTTGGCTAGCTTTTCATCCTCCCACTGCATCGTTAATGTCTACCTACTGGCACTATCCTGGTCCAGGGTCCTCAACTCAACCTCTTACTCTTTGATCAGATCCTGCCTTCCCTCATTAATTTCCTTCCGTCTGCTGCCTCTCCCCTCACCACTCTCACTGTCCCTCCTCCCTGACTGGAGTACCACGCCCCTGTACTGCTCTCAGAAAACCTTCAAAGGCAGTGAATTGATGGCCCTGGTCACCATCAAACACCAAGAATCCAGGAATTCATTTTCAGAAACAGAGACAGGAGGAAATCAGGCACCCAGGAGTTTTTCTCAGCAGTCTGTATTAGTTGTAGTTACTCTTTCGAAAAAACACTCAGCAACATTTTGCCTTCAACCTGCTTGAATAGACTATTTGGATGTTGCAACATCCTTATGCACATGCCAAGTTTGTTCAGAGCTTCTGATAGGTCCTCTTAGTCAGAGAAAAAAACTCACTTCACTGTGATTGGATGGCTTATCTGGTGTACACCAAGCCCACATTAGCATAGTTGGCATCCACAATTTTCTCTGATGCACAAAACTGATAAGCTTATTTTAGACTTGACTGGACACATTTATGACAATTTTAAACTCCTGCCAAAACACCTTTATTACATCAATATTTACTCCTTATCTGATTTTCGAGGTCCTGCCAAGTTAGTTAGTGCCTTATGCTGTGGAGAAAATAGATACACGCTACCATATGGTGCCAAATAATACAGCTGGTCTCTCAAAATGATCTCATGAAGTACACTGTGCTCTCCTCGTTATAACATAGATGAATGTATCCAAGTTTCCCTTGCTTCTTTCTGACTTCAACATTAATCTTGTCTGCTTTTCCTGCCAAGTTCCATTTTTGGCTAACAAACCCAATTATCTCACTGCTAGATGCTGCCAAAGATTCTCTAATGTATCAGCCTCTGTGCTTGTCTGCATGAGTTAGGGTTTTTCACAACTGGCTTATAACTGGATATTATTTTGTACATGAGTCATTCATTTTGAAATATATTAATCCTTCAGGGAGCTATTATTTATTTAGTTAAGCATTTCTCACTTTGTATCCCTTATTCATAATATATCTTTATATATTCATGGAGTTTGTGTGTGATATTTAAAGCACCCTTCATTTCATGGGTCATCCTAACCCAAATGCAGAGTGCCCTGTGCACTTCTTACCTTAAATAAAGGCACTATAATCCTGATTTTTGCAATAATAGAACCATTTGATCAGCCTATCATGTTATCTATGCTCAGTTGAGGGGGAATTTGTTGGAATTCCTATGCAGCAGTGACCGCTTCCACCTGGCAACTCTTAATGCCCACTCTGCCAACAAACACTCTTCTGACATCTGCCTTCCTCTTGAAGACACTGACCCCGACTTTGTCACTCTCACCGAGACTTGGTTCAATGCCAGCTCAGTAACTGCTTTCGACTCCCTCCTCCCTGCCAGGTTCAAGATAATTTCCAAGCCTCAACCTCACCGTGCTGACATGGGGTCACCTTAATCTATCCTGAGTGGGTTCATTCTTCCATCGTACCCACCCAACTCTATACTTCGTTCGAAAGCCTGGTCTGCAAGTTGCTCATCTCTCCCTCCTCCACTCTGACCATTGCTCCAATTTACCGGACTCCTGGTGCTACCACCCTGTTTCTCTCGGAATGGGCTGATTTCTGCTCCTCCTAACTTTCATCTACTTCCAACCTCCTCCTCTTGGGAGACTTCAACATCCAATTGGGGGCCACTGCCTCAACATCCACTCTGTTCATTGACCTCTGTGCCTCCCTCCCCCTCTCCATCCTCCCCTCCGGTATAACCTACTCAGGTGGACACACGCCATCATCCACTCTGACCTTTTGCTCGCTACCCCAGTGGTCACTTCGGCCCCCACTGCACCCACTGAGGGCCTGCCAACCTCATTCTTTAACACTCACCCGATGAAATGAGTTTCAGCCACAGCCTTTGCATCTACGTTCAGCCCCCTTGCACCCCTACCTCAGACTCCACTACAGGCTCTGCTCTCGGCAATCATCACTCAGCAATCACCAATACCCTTGACATACTTGCCCCAGTCATGAGGATCCGCCTGAAACCTGCCTCTAAGCGTAACACCTGGTATGACTCTCAACTTGCAGCCCTTAAATAAAAGTGCAGAGCAGCGGAACGGAAGTGGCAAACCTCTTGTTCACCCTCTGACAAACTGGCCTGCGCCAAAGGCAATACACACTTGCCATCTGTGCCCAAAAAAGGGCGCACATTCAGGCACGGGTATGCAGTGCATCCAATAACACGGCTGATCTTTTCAAAATTTGCAGGGAGCTAGCCAACCCTTATGCAGTCTCTTCCTCCCATCTTCCTTCCCAGGCCCTCTGCAATGCACTAGCCATACACTTTGCCACCAGAACTCAGGACATCCTGAACACCCTTGTGACTCACCCACCCAACACATCCCACTCCCCCTTGCCTCACGTGGTCACTCCCCCTCCTCCCTCCTTCTCCTGCTTCACCACTGTCACACCTAAAGATGTCACCAGAGTTGTCAGCTATCTGATGGCTTCTTCCAAACAGGATCCTCCCTGCTCATCCAGAACTTTCAAGGACAACATTGGCTCTCTTGCCCTGCACTTGCTGATTTCTGCAACCAGTCTTTCGTCACTGGCTATTTCCCCTCCTCCCTCAAGCACTCCCTTGTGCGCCCACTACTGAAAAAGCCTTCAGCAGACCCTGCCTTTCCATCCAACTACAACTCTATTTCAATCACCCCTTTCCTAGGAAAACTGCTGGAGAAGCTGGCCTTGTCCCAACTCACCTCTCACACTGAACTTGTTAGTGGTCTCCACAATCATCAATCTGCATTCCAAGCATCCAGAGGCATGGAAACTGCTCTTCTGAACACCTGTGAAGAACTGCTTGCATCCCTGGACTCCAACTCCCCAGCTGTCCTCATTCTACTTGATCTCTCTTCTGCCTTTGACACTGTCAACCATGTTATCCTCATACAAATGCTCCATGATACCCTTGGTATCTCGGAACGGGCTCAGGAATGGCTGACCTCCTTCCTAACTTACCGCTCTTCTCATGTCTTCCTGAGCACCTTCTCCTTTCCTACTTCCTTCTCCTCCTGTGGTGTCCCACAAGGATCTATCCACTCCCTCTGGCTCTTTAACATCTACTACCTCATCTGCTCCTTCTCTCCCAACTTTCAGTGTTATGCAGATAACACCCAACTCTTTTTCCAGACTTCCTGCTAACTCACTTGCACCTTCTGTCATCCCTGACTGCCATTCAGGATTGGTGCTCTTCCAATGATCTCTGCCTCAATGCCAGCAAAACTGAGATCCTTCCAATTGGGACCTCTGCTCCCTCCTTCTTCTTTTCTCTCTGGCCTCCCACCTTGGGCTCTCCCCCTTCTCCTTCCTCTGATTCCAGAAACCTTGGAATCATCTTTGACTCCTCTCTCTCCTTCCTCCCTAAACTCAGTACATTGCCAAGAAGTCCCACTTCCAACATTTCCTTCTCAAATGAATTCTCCCTTTTCTTACCTTCCCCTAGAAACTCAATGTTTCCCGAGCCCTGGTTCTCTATAGGCTTGACTATTGCAACAGTACCTTCTCAATCTACGTACTTCCACTCTGCGACCCCTTCGACTAATCCAGAATAGAGCAGCGAGACTTATACTTGGCCTTAAACCCAGGGACCGTATGTCTCTGCCCTAAAAAGCCTCCACTGGCTCCCGCTTGCTGCAGGGATCAAATTCAAAACCCCCTGCATTATCCACAAGGCTGTCTTTGGCCAGGGACCACACTATCTGCAACTCTCTCTTACCAAATACTCTCCTTCTAAACCTCGGTGCTCCTCTGGTACCAACTCTCTGTTTGTAAAGCGTTTAGCTGAACAGAAAGCAGGAGGCCGCTTGCTTTCCTCAGCTGGATCCCTAGTCTGGAAAAGCCTCCCCCTCCCTCTGCATCTTGTGCACGACTGTCTGAAGTTCTGAAAGTACCTCAAGACTCTTCACATTTCCTCATCCTTCCCTTCTTCCTTCCTCTGCTAATCCCACAGTTGCTGTGGTGCCGTCTTGGACCCTTGACCCTTCACATCCAATCTCCACAGCATCTGTCTTCCTCAGTATTTGCCTCGACACACCCTCCGCACTGGAGATTCACACTTTGCACCCAACGCAGCACCTGGCCACATAGCACTTACCCTACCTTGCACTTCTTCTGTGGCTCACCTCGAGCACGGACACCAGAGCACCTACCCCACTGCCCTCTTCCTTCCTGCACTTTCATGTTCTGAAAAATCACAAGCTATATTAGGTTCGGCCATCCCTTCCCCTCTTTATTTCTTGTATTTAATTGTACTACTATGCCATGTTCCCTCCCTGCTTCTATGTGGGCACTTTGAAACAGAATATATTTCCGGTATAAGCTCCTACCAAGCAAACAATAAATACATAACTAAATATATGATGTCACAGAAGGGATACACATTGAAATGCAAAATGTCATCACAGAGGATATCACAGAGATTGGTATCAATTCCCATACCTGCTGAATTTCATTGGTTTTGTTGCGATAAATTAGGTCACCTTAACTGTCCACTAAAGTTTTTCTCAAGAAATATACACATTTATTTATAAGCTCCAAGGATGCTTTTGCTTTGGGAACAGCACATGTAATACACATTAAAATTCTGCAAGGCTCTCAAACTCATCATGGCTCACTGCATAAGAAAGCAGGACAGCCCTGGACTGACAGATTTGTTTTGTGTCTATGCTCAGTATTTAATTCAGATATGGAAAATCGTCCCTTTTTGTAGCAACTACTTTTTTCATCAGACTCAAGAATTATCAAGACAACAAGTGCATATGCTCTGACGTTGACCTTTCAATGTAAAAGAAAAAGATCAAGGCAGTCAAGAAATATGCACGTACTCCTCATTGTCGCTGTTATATCAATGATCTCATAATCTTTCAGGTGTCTGTAGATCATTCTTCGGTAGGATTCAGTTGATGTGTTCTTCTTCCCCACCACGAGACACTTCTTGGAAAAAAGAAGGACATATTTAATGCAGCACAGGATTCTCCAGTAGGCCTTAATGTCCTCTGTATATGGGACCTTGACAAAAAAAGTACAACACTGGTTTGTCAGTGATGTTGGTTGTAGCTCCATGGACAAGTCCCTCAGCAGGTCTCTGGCTTAGGTGCTTTTTTAGAAGAGGTAGTACCCTTTCCCTACTGAGGTGAAGGCCCTTGGCAATTATTGAAGCAGTTGAGTCCTCTGTCATGTATGAAGGCTCTCACCAACAGTCTTCCTTGAACAGCCATCCAGGCGATGCCCTTGTGCTGGTTCATCAGTCTGTCTGATGAGATGTTTTTCCAACCATGATCTGTTGCTGACGAGGGTACCGATATTCTTGCAGACATCCCTCTCAAGGATCTGTTTGTAGATCCCATGTGTCATCTACTGGTCTGCATTCCATAATGCAATATTTGGTGGTTCTGCAAAGTAACCATGACGCAGTTCAGTTGTAGGGGATCGTGCTGTTCCACTTTGCGCACCCTAGTTTTCTCCAGTCCAGCAGTGGGATGCATACAGGGTAATGACCATTAAACAGAATTGTCAGTGCAGTGTTGAACTCTACAATGTCAAGTTTGATAAAGTAGGCAAGTGGAGGAGAGAGTTCTTGGAAGGAGACTTTCACTTATCCTCCAGAATACTATGTTTTTTTGTTGATTGTTTGTCTTTGTCTTGTTAGTGCCCTGATGCCTCCAGGCTTGCCGTCTTTCGCGCTATATAAATAATAAATAAATAAATTAGCCGAGATTGGGACCGTGGAGTTGTGCTCACATTTTGTATGGTGATGGGGGAGGGAGAAGCAAATCGAGTTTGGGAAGGAAGAGATTTTGAGTGCCAGATGGCAGCCCGATGAGTATAGTGAGAGGGTTGGGAGCAAGCGCAAAAGCAGTAGGAGCATGATGAGCAGACGGGAGTAGGGACAGAAGCGTGGGGGTTGTGACCTGGTGGGAATGTTATAGAGCACAGGGGTGTGGTGCTAACCTTAACTGCTGAACCCATATGCATGCATTAGTAATGGCCGAACCCTCACCCGTAATGATAGGCTCACAACTTGTTTCAAGTGTTGGCAATAAAAAGGCCGCAGGATTTTATTGTACAGATATGGGTTATGACAATAACAATATCACATATCATGATGGTATCATACTTTTGGGCACCGGGTGCTGAGGTTACCCCCTTCGGACCCGTGCCGCCTTCTTGTGTCCCACGACTTGTGGGCACCGTACAGTGCCTTGTACTTCTTTTTGTTCTTCTCCCCTTTTGTAGGGTGGGTGAGTTCTGTGGTAAAGAAGCAAGAAGATTTGGAAGACACTGAGTAAACAGTGAACCTCCTGTTTGCTTGGGTCCCCGTTCAGGGTCCACAAACAGATTGTGTTTACTCTGAGCATGCTGCTCTCATTTATAGGTCCCAGGGAGGCCCTGGGTCTTTGTTGTGTATGCGGTGGGGGCCGCTGTTGTCGCAGCCCCTCGGCCGGATAGCCGACTGTCTGACCCCCTGGTGGGGGCAGATCTTTGAAACCTGGGCCCTGCCTGATGGTTGTTTCCTTATGGCGCTTAGCACCTTGCTGTTTGGAGGAAGGGTGCGATGACTGTTCGCAGCTTACCCTTCCATGGCTTTTGTGCTGCCGAGACTGCGTGTCTCCGTAGCTGGGGGGAAGGAGAGGAGCAGGCGCGGGGGGTTGGGGCTGCCCCTCTCCCAGCTGCCAATGGTAACAGCAGTTACCCTACCTCGCTTGTGGGATGCCCATGCAGCATTGCCCATAACAGGTGAGGGGAGAACAATAATGCTACCAGGCCTGGATTACACTGAAATTCTGTAGTGCAACAGACTCTTCTGAGGGGCTGGATTCAATGGCCCTGCAGTCTCTCCACTGTGCCTTGAGAATCTGGCAGTGGCACTGTGTTTCCACACCAGAACTTTGGTAGCGGCATATTTTGTATATGCCATTTCCGGCCCAGCACACAGAACCCTCATTCATTATTTTGTCATAACGTCTGTTATGACTTTTTTGTGATAACCTTACAAGTGTTTCAATGGGATTTTTCCCATTGAAAAATGCTTGTGTAAATCAGGCCTCAAGTGTTTAAATGGTTCCTCTTGTTAGTAACACATAGATACCCCAGAATTTATCTTAGTTCAGCACTTGAGCAAAATCAAGGTAGTGCGCAACAAAGTGGCCCTGCTGTCCTCATGCCACGCTGCGACCTGTTGCTATGGAGGAGCAATGCAGAGTGCCTTTCTTTCTTTACTACTTTATTCGGTATAAAACCATGACGTTAGAAACACATTGAAAAAAACATAGACAACTAATATGACTGCACGATAAAAGGAGAAATAAAATCCACATTTTACATAAAAATGTTCAATGAATTCATGCATTTAAAAAAAAATGTATTTCATATCAAGAGGAGAGCGCGCACGCAGACTCAAGGTATCCCATTAAATAATCAACAGCACCACTTTTCAATAGACTAAAAGCGTATGATCAGGCTGGCAGCCATCATTCTTAATTGCTTCCGGTATTTTCCGTCTAAGCATCCGGGTCCTATGCATGTAACGGTCTACTGCAAATACTACATGATGCTCGGGTGAGCCTCTGCAGAGCTTCAAAGCTTCAGTGGTAGATCGTAAACTAGCAGACGAAAGTATCAGCATCTCAATACTTAAAATGTTGAACAAATAAGCAAAAAATGAAGAACAGTTTCCGTACCTAAAGCACAAAGAGGACATGTCCCTAACCCACCCAAACCCCGCAATTTAGTAAAAGAGGCTAATGGTAACGTCCCTAAAGATCACGTTTCTTTGCATAGAGTCAGAATTAGAGGAACTTTTGCCTGTTAACACACTTGATCACTATTATAAAATTCTCTTTAAACAGAAAAGGTGGGAAATGGTTCATCAAAGTCAAGTCCTTAGTCTTCTCCAGCTTTCACGTTCTGAAAGGTATTTGAAGACTTCCACCAAAGCAATGATTAGGGCAGAAGTCACGTAGGGTACCGCTATTATTAGACATAAGTCGCGTAGGGTACCAATCGCCACTGGTTTCTTTCCAAGAGACTATTGAGCATCTGCCAACTGTTCTAGAGCACCATGGCGTTGGGAGCGAGGAGATGCACTCATACAAAATCAGTTTGGATTTGGTTGCATTAGTTATGAACATTGGAAGAGGTTGTAAGTGATTTCAATCCGGCACACACCCAAGTCAAAGCCCAGCATGTAGTGTACAACTGAAACCCTCATTTATTTTTGTCTAAAAGTTCAATATTCTGAATGATATACCACTCATATCACACCCTTCTCCTGGAACCCCCCCCGGGTCACACTGAACCAGTAATCAGGCTGGTTTGTAAAGGTAAATATTTATTTATGTATTTAAAATGTTATCACAATATATTTTAATAGGTAAACAACAATCACCAATGGGGTGACAGAACAATGAATAATATCTTTAATACACGAGGAGTAAGTAATGAGCAAAACAAATGTAGCACAGAAAATAATACTTTTGTGTTGGTTTCAGATCAGATAGCACTATGGTTAGAAGTTCCCCCTGCAAGACCCCTCAACCCCCAATAAGCAATGTAAAGAGATGGGAGGAGAGAGCAGGTATTCAGGAATGGCACAAATCAAACAGAATATCAGTCCCACTTTCCCCCAGCAAACACAAGAGAAAAACGGAATTGACTTTTCAGCTGTCAGTCTGGCTTTCAAAATTGTCTTTAGAATGGACTGGGCAAAAACACCAAATATGGTCAAAAATACTGAAATTGTTATAAATTCTTATGGGAGCCACTTTGAATAGGTGCAAACAATCACAAGCAATGATTTGGTCAGCAGAAAACAATTGAAATCTTAACGTCCAAGTCGGAAGCAGTTAAAAACTATTTTACACGTGTAAACCTTTCAGATTTTTAAAATCGTGGCAAACTTTTAATTGTGCGATATTCACGATAATGGGAGAATCACACTGATTTGCAGTGCGGTTTTGGGTTCTATGGATAGCTATGGATGTTGGGTACAAGTAGAAGTTGACACTTTGTCATGAACCGTCGTCTACGTCCTTTCTGGACTTCCTGGTCCCTGACTCGCAGGGGTTTGCATGCAGTTATCCTTCCAACATAGCTGCCCGGAACGGAATGCTCCGGATCAGTCTATGCATTCCACGCTGCTCATCCTACAAAAGAGACACGCCCCCGCGGCTCTGCGCGTCTCAACGCTACCGCTACCTGTAGTCGGACGTGCTTAGCCGGAGTTCGATCGGGGCTCTCGCTTGATTCCTTTTTCCCAGTTCCTTGAATCCCCTCCTGTTCCCTTACCTCTCCAATCTCCTGGAAAAAATTCCGGGCTCGAGTCACGGTCCTCTGTACCTCCGAGCGTACCTTATTTACTTCCTGGAATTACCCTGGACTTTGTGAACGCTCCTGGAAACTGACCGCTACTCTAACGCTGGACGCAGAAGGGGGGCGTTCGGGTCTATACAAATCCCAGACCGTAAAGAAGAAGAAATCCCAGAAGGTTGCAAGTACACAACAGAAACAGGTGAGGAGGGGAGAGACTTGTGACAGATTGAGACGTCTTAAAAAACGATACAGATTCAGAGATGGAAGCCGCCGTTCACGACCTCATGCGAGGCATGCAGGAATTAACAACGGAGGTACAGAACCTCAAGGCAGAGAACGCAGCATTAAAACAGCTAGTTCTATCACGTAATTCCGCAACCAAAGAAAATGTAATATTGGGAGGAATAGTGGACAAGTATGACGGTTCTTCCAAGACTCTCCGCGCCTTCCTTTATTCGTGTTTAGTTCACTTCACTTTCAAGCATTACTACTTCTCCACTCCTAGAGCAAAGGTGGGTTTTATGATCTCACACCTCACTGAAAATGCATTGACTTGGGCAACCCCCCTAGTCAATACAAGCGACGCACTCCTGGATGACTATGATGGCTTTGTGGAGCCCTTAAGGAAATGTTTGATCGCCCAGAGCAGGTGTATAGTGCTCAAGAGAGACTGCTCGAGTTTCAACAAGGGTCCCAGGATATGCTCACCTATGTTACTCGTTTCAAACAACTTGTGAAATAAGCAGACTGGTCTCCAGAAGCTAGTTTTACACTCTTCCGAAGGGGGCTGAACGAAGAAATAAAAGATGAGCTCGCTAGGGTGGCCCGCCCAAGCTCCTTCCAGGCTCTTATGGATTTATCCTTACAGATAGATTTCCGAATCCAAGAAAGAAGAGCAGAGAAGAGGAAGTCTAAGGCAAGTTTCCAAAAGACCATCACGGAACATGTCCCTAGAGCAGAGTCTACTGTTCCTTCTACCCCGGACCCAGAACCTATGCAACTAGGAGCCTTTCGTGGACCCATTACCCCTCAAGAAAGGATGCGACGAATCCATACTGGTCTGTGCATATATTGCGCCTCTGATAAACATCTTGTGAGAGAATGTCCCATTGCTCCTCCACGGCGTTCGGGAAACGCCAGCTCCCGATCCTAGATGGAGCACAGTGTCGGGAGAGAGATGTTTGCTCCACATCAATTCCATCCTTGAACTCTCCTGGACAAAATAACCTTGTGGTTCTTCAGGCCCTACTATCGCCTTCCAAGACAGAATCCTACCCCATCCTGGCATTGGTTGACTGCGGAGCTATGGGCGTATTTCTAGATCAAGATTGGGTCACTGCTCCTAACATTCCACATGAAAGCCGAGTTACAATGCAACCAGTAGAGGCAATTGATAGAAGGCCTTTTTCCTCAGGACCCATTACCCTTCAGACTAAAGAGATTCTACTTTCTATCAATCACCATCAAGAGAGAATCAAATTTGACCTCATTAAATCAGCCCATTATCCGATGGTTCTTGGAATGCCCTGGCTGCAGAGGCACAATCCTTACATCAACTGGGCAGCCGGCTCACTGTTTCTTGGATCTGAATATTGTATGGCTCACTGCCTATCCCTGGATACCTTACCAAAGCCTTCTAGAGACTTTCAAGAGAACCAACAAAGTCTACTCACCCTTTCTAACATCATCCAGATTCCCAGGGCCTACCAAGCCTTTTCTGATGTTTTTTCGACCACGATAGTTCAAGCTCTCCCTCCTCACAGGCCAGAGGATTGTGCCATCGATACCGAACCCACAGATGTGATTCCTTTCGGCAGAATGTTTATAATATCTGAACCTGAAAAGAAGGCTCTCCGAGAAAACCTGGATACTAACCTGGAAAATGGCACCATACGCCCGTCCAAATCTCCAGCGGGTGCTTCATTGCTCTTCGTTCCAAAGAAAGATACCAAAGAACTCAGACCATATCAGGACTACCGTGGTCTAAATCAGTGCACTCTCAAGGATCGTTATCCTCTACCCCTCATCTTGGATATCCTGGAAGCAGTCAGAGGTGCAGTAATCTTCACAAAATTAGACCTAAGGGGTGCTTACCATCTCATTCGTATAAAGGAAGGTGATGAATGGAAAACAGCCTTTAGAACTCCCTTCGGCCATTTTGAATATCTGGTCATCGTCTACCTGGATGACATCTTGATCTACTCCAAGGACCTTTTAAGGCATGAAGAGCATGTTAAGGCAGTTTTACAACGATTACATGAACACAAACTCCTAGCGAAACCCGAGAAATGCCTGTTTCACGTCACTTCTGTTCATTACCTAGGATTTGTCCTTAGTCCAGAAGGAATTGGAATGGATCCTTCAAAGGTAAAGGCCATACTATCTTGGCCGGCTCCCACATCCGTGAAACGGATTCAATCTTTTCTGGGACTTGCCAATTTTTACAGAAAGTTCATACCGTCCTTCTATGAAATTGTTCAACTGATCATTGCTCTCTTGAAGAAAGATGCTCCATTTCTCTGGTCTACAGATCAAGACAAGGCATTTCAACGATTAAAGACAGAGTTTACTCAAGCCCCCATCCTGGCTCAACCCGATATTAACCGGCCATTCCTAGTGGAGACGGATGCATCCAATTACGTCATAGGAACAGTACTAAAACAGGAATTTGAGGACAAATTGGAACACCCCATTGCTTACCTTTCACGAACCCTGACGCCCAGTGAGACTCATTATTCCGTCTTGGAAAAGGAACTGCTAGCCACCCACCAAGCCTTCACAGAATGGCGACATCTACTCCTGGGAGCTAGGCATCCAGTCCAGGTCCGTATGGACCATCGAAATCGTCAAGTTCTACAATCTTTGGAGTGTAGGAACAGTCGTCAGGCCCGTTGGGCCTTCTTCTTTGCCCAGTATCAGTTCCACATCCATCATGTCCCTGGATCACAAAACATAATTGCTGATGCCCTTTCCAGACGTCCTGACTATGAAAACTCTGAGGATCGGATCTTTCCAAAGATGTTTCCTCACACCATCTTTGTTGCCCAAGCACTCACCCTCCTGGAGAATATCCAAGGCCAAACTCGACTTTCGTACCTCTGGAGGGAGCACAAGCGAAATCACAGATGGAATCTCACAGCTTTGGATGGATATCTATTCAAAGATAATCGCTTAGTCATTCCCACTCCTGGACTGAGACAAAAGATCACAAGTCTATGTCATGATACCTTACATTCGGGACATCGTGGGATAACCAACACCCTCCATCTAGTACAAAGATAGTTTTGGTGGCCCAAGATGAAGGATGATATTAGGATCCATGTCCAAATATGCGCAGTCTGCAATCAGAACAAACACGATAATAAGAAGCCAGCCTGACTCCTACTCCAACCAGCAATACCAACAAGTCCTGGGAATTCATTGCCACTGATTTTATCGTGGAATTACCACGCTCTAGAGGCTACACAACAATCATGGTCACTATTGATTTGTTTACTCACATGGCTCATTTTACACCCTTATCCAAACTACCTTCCTCATCAGACCTTCTGGAATTGTCCTGGAACACATATTCCGACTTCATGGGTTGCCTTCCAAGATCATTTCAGACCGAGGACCTCAGTACATATCTCGGTTTTGGAAGCAAGTATGTCGAATTCTGGGAATCCAACGTGCCTTATCCTCTGGCTACCATCCACAAACCAATGGAGTCACGGAGCGTGTGAACCAGACTCTCGAACAATATCTACGATGTTTCACCACCAAAGTTCAGGACGAGTGGTCACTCCTAATGCCTATGGCTGAATTCGCCTAGAACAATTCAGATCATTCAGCTATCAAGACCAGTCACTTCTTCTGTAGTCAAGTATTCCATCCATCTGTCCTACCCTCCGTACTCCCACATCCTACTCCAGTACCTGCAGTGGACTCCTGGATCGAAAACCTCATCACAGTACATAAGGAGGTTAAGGAACATCTAGAACAGGCCCGAGAAGATGTCAAACGTTATGCTGACTCTAAAAGAAGACCTGGACCTTCCTATTCAGTAGGAGATAAAGTTTGGTTATCCTCGAAGCTCCTTCCTCGACACCTGCGCCCCAATAAAATGGCTCCCAGATACTACAGTCCCTTTTCCATACAAGAAATCATCAACCCAGTGGCCTTTCGACTTCGGTTACCTGAATCTTGGAAAAGAATCCATCCAGTCTTTCACACTTCTCTGTTAAAACCATTCATTCAGTCATCCAGAACAGATCCTAGATCTACCCCTGTTATTGTAAATGATCAACTGGAATACAAGGTTTCCAGGATTTGTGACTCAAGATATCGACGTGGTCAACTACAATATCTGGTTGAGTGGAAAGGGTACCATTCCAGTGAGCGTACCTGGGAACCCGTGTCAAACATGAATGCTCCCAGATTGGTTCGACGATTTCATCTGATCCATCCAGGCAAACCCGGAGGAGCTGGTTTCCAGAGGAGGCATACTGTCATGAACCGTCGTCTACATCCTTTCTGGACTTCCTGGTCCCTGACTCGAAGGGGTTTGCATGCAGTTATCCTTCCAACATGGCCGCCCGGAACGGAATGCTCCAGATCAGTCTATGCGTTCCACGCTGCTCATCCTACAAAAGAGACACGCCCCCGCAGCTCTGCACGTCTCAACGCTACCGCTACCTGTAGTCGGACGTGCTTAGCCGGAGTTCGATCGGGACTCTCGCTTGATTCCTTGTTCCCAGTTCCTTAAATCCCTCCTGTTCCCTTACCTCTACAATCTCCTGGAAAACCTTCCACGCACGAGTCAAAGTCCTCCGTGCCTCCGAGCGTACCTTATTTACTTCCTGGAATTACCCTGGACTTACACAACAGAAACAGGTGAGAAGGGGAGAGACTTGTGACACATTTCTATCACAAAAACTGAGGGAGTTATAGAGGTTTCAGTAAAGGTCGTTTTTGTAAAATAGGCGCGAGAATGGAAAACAGAAATGCACTTTTAATAATGACAAATGGGTTTGCTTACACTAGACGATGACTATGAAGAAGCGAATACCAGACAGGGATCTTACAGTCACTGGATCAGGGTGACCCACCTGATAAGGAAACTCGACTTCTTCAGATGAGAAAAGGGTCAGCGAAAAGATAGTTCTAACAATACAGGTTCTGCAGGAAATATAGGATGGCTTGGATAGGGATAAGACAATGCAAAGATACTCCTAACCATACTGGTTCTGAATGAAAGATGGGATGGGTCTGAGATAGGGATAAGACTATGCAAAGTACATATGCTATGGAACACAGTTCTTCCTATTTATACTCACAGGATAAGTTTTTAAATGGGACCGTCAGCTCTGGTCAGGATTGGGTCTGGTCTAGGAAAGACAGCACATCAGGCACGGGACTGGATCCTCTAGGCCAGTCGCCAGATTGGCACAGGATCTGCTCTCCTAGTCTGTGGGTATTTGGATCAGCTGGATGGCGAGTTCCTCAGGCAAGCCTAGTGGTGGCAAGCCAGAGAATTTCTGGATACTGGTTCAAAAGGCCTTCTCACACCACACAGCGCTTTACTGAGTGGAGTTAATAAAATTGAGCATTTGAGGCCTTGCTGGAAATCAATAGTCTCTATTGCTGGCAAAAGTTATGACATCTGGATCTGGAAGAATATTTAAAGCTGGATGTAGAAAGCTGGATCAGAGTGCTTGGCCGGAATCAGGAAGGTGGCTGGATTAGGGAGTCCCTATGTGTTGTCAGCTTTCTCTATTTATGCTATAGAATGACATCACAAAGGGGGTGTGTGTGCCGGCTTAGCTAAGCTTGCCCCTGTGAGCTGGGATAGAGTGATTGGATCAAGGCTGCGTGGTGTCACGTTTTATGATTTGCTTTACAATCCTCATAGACCTCCCTTTAGCCACTGGTCTCAAAATCTGATTTGATACTAAATGTACATTTCTACATTGGTCACCTTTATACAAATCACACACAAAGATGCCATATTTTACATAGCAGCTATTCCTCAAATCCCCGCAGTGGTGGGATCTTGTCTCCACTTGGTAAAGAATTTTTCCCTTTTCGCTATGAACAAAATGTCCATATGTTATGCAAATTTCCCCAAATATGCGTGTTTAACATAGGGATATGTGTGTACATTTTCACAATTTTAACAGTAATACATTATGCATAAAACCACATATCTTGCCTTTCCTGCCCAGAACATGTCACACAGTTCTACCGCCTCTTCTCACACAGGCAGCCAGAAATTAAATTAACAACTCTGTCCTTTTTACATTTTTGACCATTTTGAATAGCAAGTTATGAGTCTTTTAAAATGTGTTCTTTGTTCAAGTTTAGCAACAGATGGTCGCTTGGCTCCACCTCTTTTTATCTCCCTCTAGTCCAGGGCATCCTCCTCCTTGTTTGTTCCTTCCACAGGCCATTTACGACCCCTTTCACACTTCTAGTTTCCTGGGCAGCAGCTTTGTCATTGTTCCTTTGCTCTCTGTAGACACAATTCTGTACTAACCTACAATTAACACCTCCCAGTGAGTTTCTGCTGAGAGGAAGACCCTCCTTCTGGGAGAAAAACCTGCTTTTCCAGTTTTTTGCAGCTTCAGCCAAGCTAATTAACTTTTAAACCCAGCAAAACCCACATTTGTTGCATCACATACAAATACATTTCTTTCTTGGCCTTAAAATCTGTGGAATCAAAAACAAAACTAAAATATGTATTCCATTTTGGCAACAATCCTGTTTATATTTGCTAATTCAAAAGACTTTTTAGTTTTAGGTCATTTTAAAGCTTCCTCAGTACTCCTCTGACAGCTGTCATTCAGGTAGCCACGGGTACTGCACCCAGATTTTGGCATAGAGGCTGTCAGTTTTCAGACTTTGTATGTTTCACAATGTTTCATTTGATACATGAATTTTCGCACCAGGCAAGATTGTGAATGCTGAAAAGGTGTTATGTTATAGGCATTTTGGAGTTTTTTGGCAACAAAGCAAATGTCATTTGTAGGCACATTTTGGGGTTTAATTTGCAAAGTGCTACTTTTCTCTCTGCACTCTCTTTGCTGGTCATGGGATCCCTGGCACATTTCTGCAAGGTGTGCTCTATTCCACTGCACATGCACCATGGGTGGCAGGTTGTTCATCCCTCTTTTTGTGTGCTGAAGCACATGGTTTTTGTAGGATTTTGTAGGTTTTTGGCACGCACAAGGGTTTTGCCTCCATTGTTGCTGTTTCTTTCCCCATAACTGTCAGGGTGATGCCGCATAGCATAGCGTAGTGGGTCAATACATCCCACAAGGTGCAAACAAGAGGCTCAGTTTAGCAGACTAAAGACCTCATTACAAGTGTGCTGGTCCGGTAACAACGGTGCCAGTAAGCGTACTGGCACCATTGTTACTCGACCGACACACTCCAAGTTCATTGGGCGGCTGCCATCCCACCCACAGACTTTGCCGGAAGTACTGACACTGTTGCACACGGTGCAAGTGCTTCCGTCCTCCCCATTCCCATTGAGTCCTATCGGACTCAATGGGAATGGGGAGAAAAATTTTCCAGCGCCTGACTTCATGGACCGCCAACGCTGTAATGCCCCGGTGTTTCCGTGAAGTCAAGTGCCGGAAAAAATGACAACTCCGGCGACAGCCTGCCTGTTTTACCGACACGGCTACCGACAGAGTTGTTATGAGGCCCTAAGTCATCTTCAAAAACATTGCTCTTCCAGAAGAATAGAATTAATAATATCTTGGTCTCAGTAATATGCTTCCAGTCACATTAAAGTACGTTGTCTTCTCAAGGATGCAGAACGATTTGAGTATTGAAATCAAAAGCCAGTGCTTGGACTTGTAATTCACTGTGTTGGCATAAGTAAAGCCTGCAGTGATGATGGGTAAGGACTTTTAACCGCAAATAGTATTCTCAAAAGATTCTCGTTTAACTTACTAATGTTATACAAACATGTAAGTTACACTTGATTCACAAGCGTACAGGGCAGATAGGATTAGCTTCTGTGTCTCAAATCTTCTCCGGTTCTGAGCATATAAAAAAACTGAAAACAACATTACATTCTGATTTTCCGAAATAATGCATGCAGTATTTCAGAGAAAGGGCCATGTTTTACCGCCGGTATGCAGTACACACCTAATTATGCAGAGACTCAGGTTTCAGAATGCGAAAACAATAATTCTGCATGCAGGCATCAGGGTCCAAAATCCACACGGTCATGTCGTGTTGATAGGCAGGCAAGTGCCCCACGCTAATGTAACAGGAGTGTAGGTTTACTGGGGAATAAATCAACTGACTGGCTGAAAAAAGCCTTTTATTTCAAATGGAGTTACCAAAAAACAGACAGGATACTTGGGTTAGTGTAAATGGCAAGAGGGGAAGTCTATGGCAGGTTATGTGCCCTCCTCGCCCTCCTCCATCAGTCATCATCCATTTCATAATATGTATACAGATCCAACCCCTCCTTCAAATACATAATTTAACATATTTATTTATTTATTTTATGTTTTATATGTATAAAGCATGCAAACGTCCCATGGGCATTGAGGTGCTGTTACAGGTAATGAACTTAGTTACAAGAGGCATGTGTCAGACATTTGTAGAGACAGTGCATACATATAGTATGGGCAAGCATAGTACATACATTGAATCCATATAGTTCAGGATTTAGGCGAATAGAATAGTCTTGATGGCTTTGCGGAAGGCTAGGCGGGAGGTTTCCCCTCTTAGGGGCGGTGGCAGTGCATTCCATTGAAGGGCTGCTGTAAAAGGGAAGCTACCGTCATTAGCATTTTGGTTACTCTTTTCAGCATAGACCCAGGAACACCAAAATTCCCTGTAAACCATGGGGGCAATTTCTCCGGGACTGTGTCAGACGCATTCAGTGCTCAATTTGTTAAAAAAATAAGAGCCATTGCCATCCCTTTGTCTTAACTGGCACGGAGGTGCGGTGTACTGTCCAGCTGGCAAAATGACTGAAGCGGCCCTAGAGATGCGTGGCATACCGGCTACTTTTACTTAGCGAAACAGGCAGATACTCCCAACAAAAAAATAGGGAGTAGAAATACTCAGGACAAAAAATATAAAACTACTGACATTTACGAGCCTGACCCCTGCTTCCTCTCAGAAAGCTCCACGGCTATGCTCATATCAGTGGCACCGGCAGTACCCGCCGAGCAGTGGCACAGGAAGGGCATCTGATATCAGTGCTGCCTAATCTGAATTGTAACGTAAGGTAAAATGCATTTTTTAGTTTGCATTAATTTCTGGGTGTAAAGGCTTATGGATACCAAAAAGACACAATACCTGCTTCAGAGTTAAATATCTTTTCCTCACCTGAAAAGATAACCATGTTGGAAATAAGAATTTCTTTTTTACAGTCTAAAAACTCAATGTACCCCCAATGTAAAAAAAAAAAAAAAAGAAGTTTTTTTTGTGGTTTGGGATCATGTGACTGCGGTATTTCTGTGAACAAATGAAACAAAATGGCGCATTTAAAAGATATTTGGCCTAGCGAATTGGACACAACGGAATACTTAGGGTTGTGTCACTTCAGTGCCCGATTTCTTAGATAACCTAGGTCTACTATGCACATCAGAAAGGGTTGCCTCTGGTTATCATCACTGTGCAGCTATGGGGTGTTTGTGAGCATACTGCTTTTTTTGACAATCCAAATGAGGTAAGGGAGGTCACAATGCAAGTGAGCAGAGCAAATAGGTTTCCAGAAATGCAAGAACATTGAGTGAAATGCTGCATCTGAACACACATTGTTCTAACTATATTGACTAAACATCTAAAGAATTAAGAGACTCAAGAAAGGGCATTCATGCAACAATCCAACACTTTAAAATGAGGCCCAGAAGTCAGAACCAGTATTACTGCACTGCAGGAAAAAATGTAATTGATGTCCCCATCAGAAGCATTCTGGGTTGTATCATAAGTGGCTACTAGGATTAAGTTAGCACTGCCAGCATCAGAATAGGCAAAGGCCAATAAGACTGCCAGGCGAGCCAGTGCTCAACCACGGTTTCAAAATAGATCCTGGTACCCTGGCCCCAATGAAGTACCTGGCACCTTTACTGAAGCAGCAACAGCGAGTTTAATCTGTAGAACAATGTTGTGCATGCTCTTTAAACAGATAGTATAGTGTATTAACCGTATTGCTGGTCCCTGCTGCCCAGGCTTGGGCTGGCCTATGGGGCAATCGGCTAGTTCTGAAAGGATGGTCTAACGTGCTGAAGTAGGTACATTTATGTGGGCCGTGATGGGCTTCTTTGATCAGTTACCTGAACTATGCCTCTGTATTTGTGACCACTGTCACTGACCAGAGGGGCTTTAGGATGCACTATTTGCCTTTGATTTGAGCCAAGACGCCCTCCTTGGTAGTACTTGAGCAGATTGCCACGACTCATAACAAATTGCTATTTGTAATTGTGGCCCTCTTCCTTATTGGTTCCCAGGCCAACCAAGTTCAACTCTGCTAGTTCCCAAACAAAAACATTTTACAAGTACTATTTGCAGACTTTAAATAAAATGTGGTAGAGTCCCTATTATTACATTGTATATTTGAAACTTGGTGGTGGTTAAGAACAATCTCCCACAGAATCTATAAGGGCTGAGTGTGCGAATCTCTTGATTGTCTCTTTTGTAGATTGTGTGCAGTACTGTCTGCTTATATTTATTTAGACTGTGTTTTCTTTTTCTTAAGGTGAATTAACAGTCTCCACACCCACTTGCAGAAAGGTTCTTTATGCCTTCCTCAGTCTTAAAACATTGAACTACAGACTTGCCTGGCAACCTGTCCTCTCTGTGGAACACTTGTTCCCCTGTCTCTTGCGTATACAGCGAGTAGACCTAACCCCGGGCAGACAGTTTACTGCGTCAATGTTTAGTCTGAGGTATTTCTTTCTTGTTGTTCCTTCTGCTTAACAAGTTACATTTCATCTTGCTCATAGTGACATTATATTTAAAAGACTGTGTGAAAGAATGCAATATGCTAAACTAAGTACAAATGTATATTTTTATGAGATGACGTTTTCTCAGCATGGCTGAATTGGACAATTATAACCAGCCCCGATTCGCTTTCATTGCAAATTCATCGCACACGTGGAATTTAGGTATACATATTTCACAGAGTATGGTCTCCATCTTTAAAATGTAAGCCAGGCATTGATGTAAATGACATTTCAAGAAAACATTGAGGAGTTATTTAAAATGGTGTCAACATACCTTTAAAATACAATACTGCTTCGTGGATACAACAGCACACTATTGTTAATAAAAAAATTAAATTACTTTCAAAGTCTAGCACTCTGCTAAAATTGACTGGAACAACGAATGAGCAGCAGGTCTGGTAAGGGGTTAAAGAAACTGTCTCAGGAAAACGCCTGGAGCCCCCTTCCCCAGGTTGCCAGGGAGCCTCCCAGCATACAACACAGGCTGAGAAGTATGGGCAGTTCGGTTACATGGGTTCATTTCTAGCGCTCAGTGCATCTATGTAAAGAAGAGGCACTATGTGCTTCAAGTAAGCAGAGTTAAAGCCAGTATTGCCAAGGCTTACTAACATAGCAGTTGGGCGGTTGTGTTCTTCCTTGCTCTAGGTTGCCACAATGGATGATTAGCATGTGGGATGGGGAAGGCAGCCAATCAGGTTGCTCGGATTGCGGGGTGAATCTAATGTTCAAAGCCCGAGTTCTGAGCAACCTGAAAGCTGCTCACCCTGCATGATTTCCCCCACACCCTTATCACCTTCCTCCTGGACTCTGGGCCCTTCCATCCTCTATGCTCCACTTATCTGATTCCTTTGGCATGGCGCCACCGTGACCAGCGCTCCAGCCTCCCAGGCTGTGGTGGAAATTGAAGAGAGGCTCCACACGCAGCCCTGCCTTACATATCCACGGTGGTCATCTTCGGTAAGTATCTTGTTTGAATGAGCAAGGAGCCGCAAGCGCCTCCCGTTCATTCAAACAAAATACATTGCTGAAAGCACCCTGGGTTTTCAGATTGAAAACGCAGGGTGCTAAAGCAATAAAACCCGATACGGTGGGCCAGATCGGGTGGTAAAGGCATTGGGGCAAATCGCTAAGGCCTTTGCTGTGCTCGGGCATGTAACTCTGGCCCGGGGCTCCACCAGATCTGGTATAATTGCTTTAATGTATCTTTATTAATTGAAAACCCAGGGTGCTAAAGCAATAAAACCCGATCCAGGGGGCCGAATCGGGCGGTAAAGGCGTTGGGGCAAATTATTAAGGCCTTTGCTGTGCTAGGGCATGTAACTTGAGCCCGAGGCTGTACCAGATCTGGTTTAATTGCTATAATATATCTTTATTAATTGAAATCCCTGGGTGCTAAAGCAGTGAAACCCGATCCGGTTGGCCGGATCGGGTGGTAAAGGCGTTGGGGCAAATCGTTAAGGCTTTTGCTGTGCTCGGACATGTATCTTGGGTCCGGGGGCCGTACCTGATCTGGTTTAATTGCTATAATGTATCTTTATTTATTGAGATCAGTAATATAGTCTTGTTTTGATAGCGGACGAGAATTCATTGTCATTGCATATAAGACGTCTCGAACGTCGACAAGTGTTTAGCTAAAAATCAGCTTCATCAGGAGGCGCTCATAGTAAAAGTCAAGCTTGATAATACAGCAGCAAAGTTGCACTTAGTAGTTGTTTAATGTCAATATCAATGAAGCAGGAAAAGGCGCAGGCTGAAGGGGAAGGTTGAGGTGGTTTTCTTCTGATCGAACTGATTTTTATCAAAAGGAGTGTTGAGAATTTAGAATGCTACTAAGTAAAAAATCACTTAAACTCTCCTTCACTATCAAAAGAAGCCTCTTTGCATGAAAGAGAACTGAATAAATAGTGATTTATTCATCTGGTATGGCAACCTAGTGCAAGAGAGAGTGCACAACCTCCAGTTGGACAGACCGCAGAAGTGATTGCTTTGGAAAGTAATATTTTATATCAAAATTCAGGAATTCTTAAATCCCATCAGCCATAGCGAAAGGGCATGGTCATTGGCAAGTTTGCAAAGGGTGAGTGTAGTGCAGGCGTCCCTAACACCCCTCTGTTGTTTTAATATTCAAAGGATGGATTACAGAGAACCCCAAAGCTCACATTCTTTGTTTTCTGTTATCCAGGGTAGAATTTTGCAGGTATGTAAAAGAACTTCGATGTATTTATTTGGTCGTCTTGGTGGCAAGCAACATCTGGGGTATTGTTAGGGTACCTCCACCCTCTAAGCCCTGTCACGTTGTAAAGGGGTGCCCCCAAGGTACCCTTAATAGAAATGCAGCTTTGCTTCATAGACTGGTGTGTTTGCAGTGTCACAGTTGTGGTGTGACCTAGTTTTGTGCACTCCATAGGTACTGTTTTCATGAGTCTTGTTTGGACTGTGTGCTCCTACAAGTCGCAGTCAGTCTGAGGTGTTCCTTAGTGCACGAGTGTGTGTGGTGCGTGTTGAGAGCGAGAGAGCTGATGGATGAGGCAACCTTCTTCAGGCATGCTCTCCAGTAATGCCTTTTATTATTGCGCCAATGCACATGAGGAAAAAAGGATGTGTAATTATGATTGTCACCACCCTACAGTCTACAGTTAAAATAAAAACAATTTGCATACATTGTTACAATGTTGACAGTGGCCATGGCCAAAGGCCATGTGCATTGGCACCAGGTTATTTATTAGTGAGAAGGATGTGGGCCACAGCTGAAGGCTGTAGCCGCTGGCCATGAACCAAGGCTATGGGCAGTGGCATTGGTATTTTGCCTTAATTGTTGCAACGTGGACAGTGGTCATGGCCGAAGGACAGTGGAACCTGGTTATTCACTAGTGAGGGGGATAAGGACCATTGCCAAAGGCTATTTCCACTGCCCATGCTTAAGGCCAGGACAACTGGGCCACCACTATGTTTTATCCTAATTGTTGCAAACAAGACAGTGGCCAAGGCTGAGGGCCACCGGCCAAGGCCAGTGGGACGGGTTATTTACTAGTGAGGAGGATATGGGTTTTGGCCATAGGCCATGGCCAGTGTGCTAAGGTCTTTTAGACTTATTTTTTCAGAGTGGACATTTCTAGTACGTCCTGGATAAGATGTAGGTTTCTATGTAATAATCTCACCGGAGAGGTGATTGTTTTTCCTGCACCCCTAAAAATCTTCACCAACATATTTCTTAGGACTGGTATTATTTACTATTGCAATCTCCAGTGCTACAAAATATTTGGGGAAAGTGATGGGTTTCTTGGGGAGTGTACATTCGGGGAAATGTCGCATGACAAAACCCTTGAAATTTGGTCAAATATGTTTTAGTTAAAGGCAGAGTTTAGATTATGATTATTATTCATATTTTTATTATTCGGCTATTTAATGAGTGCAATCTGAGCTTTGGGAAGCGATGGAGGTCTTTACAAGAAAGACTGTTTTATTGCAAAAATACCCATGTCATTGGGCCGGTGTGGGAAGGGACAGGAATCTTATTTCTGAGTCCTCTCCATTACTTGGTCCATGAGCACATACATGAGATCACACCAGGGATTAAGAAGAAGATCAAAAATCACATAGGGGGTGGTATCTATGTGGTGAACTCTGAGTCAAGAATCTAGAACATTCCCACACATGCCGAATTTCATAGATTTTCCATGATAAATCAGTCTGTTTTAGTCCTGTAGCCCTGTCTTCACTGAAGTTGTCCTTCTGAATATTTACATATATATTTATAGTGTGGCCAAATATTTGGGGTTCCTTATTAGCCCCTCATTCATGGTAGGTGGAAGAATGCATAACATATCAGGCATACTTTTGACAGACACAGCCTTACTGTGTGTAGTTTAATGTGATCATCTATGCACAACTAAATGACATTGATGTTTGTTGTGCCCCTTTTCTGGCCACCTACTTGTAGCGCTAGGAAATACCCAATTTCCTGAGAGAGCTGGGCAAAAATAACTGGGCAAGTACAGTAAACAAGGGTTGCAAACCCATAACTGGGCAAATAGAGTAAACAGGGGTTGCAAACCCATAACTGGGCAAATACAGTAAACAGGGGTTGCAAACCCACAACTGGGCAAATACAGTAAACAGGGGTTGCAAACCCATAACTGGGCAAATACAGTAAACAGGGGTTGCAAACCCATAACTGGGCAAATACAGTAAACAGGGGTTGCAAACCCATAATTGGGCAAATACAGTAAACAGGGTTTGCAAACCCATAACTGGGCAAATAGAGTAAACAGGGGTTGTAAACCCATAATTGGGCAAATACAGTAAACAGGGGTTGCAAACCCATAACTGGGCAAATACAGTAAACAGGGGTTGCAAACCCAAAACTGGGCAAATACAGTAAACAGGGGTTGCAAACCCATATTCGTTCGTTCAGGGCAACGTTTCAGCAGAAGAACTGGCAAATCAATCGGAAAAGTTGAAAGTTCATAGAAGCATGCCATACAAGTGCATGATGTAGCATTCCATGTACATTTAAAATCCATGTTACTCTGCATTTGACATACGTTTGATACCCTGACTCTCGCCGTTAGATATGGATCCCAAACCCCAGTCACACAGTAACATTCATTCAAACATTTTGGTGACCACCCAATAAATGACGATTGCCACACCCACATTTTGTGAGCTCATTCCAGCGAAAACTGTGGAGTGGTGCATTCATCCTAGAATCCTCTTTATGTGACTATAACCTCTGCAGCCTTATATGACCATAAGGGCCTCATTATAAGTGTGCTGGTCTGGTAACAACGGTGCCGGTAAGCCTACCGGCACCGTTGTTACCGAACCGGCACACCACACGTCTGCTTGCCGGAGTTGCTTTGCCCCGTCCCACCTGCCGGGCACAGCGGCCACGGTAAGCAGACCAACAGGGAAGCACCGGCACCGTTATTTACGGTGCCGGTGCTTCCGTGTTCCCCATGGAATGGGGTTTAACATTTTCCAGCGCCTGACATCACGGACCACCGGGGCTATAATGCCCCTGTGTTTCCTTGAAGCCAGGCGCTGGAAAACATCACAAGTCCAGTGGCAGCCTGCCAGTTTTACCGGCACAGCTTCCGCCAGACTTGTAATGAGGCACCATATTACATTTATTTTCCAGTATGAGTAATACTTAGCAGTGGGACCTGGCACTGGACATGTACAAAGGGATACCCATGTGTGGTAGCACCCTTCCCAGTGTAGAGCAATGCTGTATCCCTGAAATTGATCGAAGCATTCCACCAACAAACAATTCCCCCACCGCCAGATATGCAAGTTACTTTCAAGGGCAAAACAGGATACATGTGCTATGACCCTGAGGGCATAGGTTAACTAAGGTGGAACACAGCAGTGTCTGTGTCTTTGATGAGTTCTAAAATAAGCACTCCTCAGGGAAAAATCAGTTAAACCCATAGGACAAAATGGAAAAGTCAAGGACTCTGCCTTAGCGCTGTAGCAGAAGATAATTGTTCCCATAACAAGTGCTTGGCGAACTGCCCCAAAATTGAGCCCCAAATTTTCTGTGTCACCACTGCAAAATTCCAGTGGCCCATGAATATCTACCTTTCCAAATCACTTATATGATATGATAAGTCATTTATAACGCGCCTGTACACAAGTGTTTCTAGGCGTGAAATGACAAGGAAGGGGAAGACAAAGGGGAACAATACAAACGATTTAACTAGGCCTTGTGTCATTCAGATCGTGCAAGGGGAAGGGAGAGAAGTGCCAGGGGGAGGGAGAAGGAGAGTGCAAAGCAAAGTTCAAGTAAGTGCCATTGGGGGGACCAGTTCTAAGTAAGTCCAGGAGGCAGGGGACTGTATGGTTGCAGATACAGTCCCTAGTGCACGGTAGGCCCGGAGGCAGTGTATGGGGCTACTGGTTGTGAAGGAGCCTGGTCCTCATAAGGTTCAGAGGAAGGCCAGGTAACCAGTTAGTGCAGCAGACAAGGGGGGGGGGGGTCATTACGCGTTTGGAGGCAGCCTCCAAACGCGGGTCCGGTCTGGTTGAATGGGGATTTACCGGGATATTCCGACCTGTGCGGATCCGGTAAATCCCCATTCAACCAACCATTCCCCATTCCCTTTGAGCCCTAATAGGGCTCAAAGGGAATGGGGAAGGCACTAATTACGGGCCTGCAAATAGCGGGCCCGTTATTAGCGCCCTGGTCCCTTAGCGGGACCCGCAAAGGACGTGTGGTCAGACCACACATCCTTTGTGGGTCCCGCTAAAGGAACTCGGAATTATGCGGTAAGGGTTTACCGGCACCGGGTTCCTTACCAGTGACCGTTAATCCTTACCGCACAACTCGGAATGAGGCCCAAGAACATCTGCAGGGGAGAGAGAGCGAGAGAGAGAGAAAGCAGAAGTGAAAAGGAAGGTCTTGAGTTGCCTCGGGAACCTGAGGTGGTCCTGCTCAAGTTTGAGACAGGCAGGGAGGCTGTTCCAGAGGGAGGCACCAGCCAAGGAGAGAGATCTACCAGCCCCACTCTCTGCCTTGAGAAGCGTCTGACCCTCAGAGAGTCGGAGGTAGATGAGCATAGGGCTCAAGAAGGAAAGTGCTTAGGAAGAGAGAGTTGGATGTGGTGTGGTCCCCGGCCACAGAAAGCCTTGTGGACAATGCAGAGTGTCTTGAATTTAATCTTTGAAGCCGCTGGGAGCCAGTGGAGAGATTTCAGGGCTGGAACGATATGATCTCTGACTTGAGGCCAAAGACAAGTCTCACAGTCCTGTTATGGATTAGTTGCAGAGGGCGAAGCGTATAGGCAGGCAGATTAAGAAGGAGGCTGTTGGAGTAGTCCAGACTAGAGAGAACCAGGGTTATGGAGACAGTGAGCTTGTAGGGGAAATTGAGAAAAGGCAGAATACCTCTGAGGAAGTGCAGCTGGTAGTGGGACGTCCATGTGTGAGGAGAGAAGGAGAGGGTGGAATCAAAGATGACACCAAGGTTTTTTACCTTGCAGGAAGGTGCAGATAGAGGGGATAAGGGGGGCAGCCAGAGGCAAAGTGGGAGCAGGGGTCCCAATGACATTCAGGCAGAGAACATTTGCGGCAACCCATTGCGGAATCATGGATAGACACTCAGGAATGAGCGAGAGAGGAGAGGAGGCAGAGGGGAGCCTGCAAGAGAGCTGAGTATCATCTGCATAACACTGAAAGTTAGGAGAGAAGGTACAGATGAGATGGGCCAGAGGTGCCAAGAAAAGGTTGAAGTACCAAGGTGAGAGGTTAGAGCCCTGGGGAACACAATATGAGAAAAAAGAGGTGGTGGAGAGAAAGGTCCCCAGTTGTACCTGGCATAGTCAATCGAAGAGGAAGGACGTCAACCAGGCTAGGACCTGATCCCTGATGCCCAGGTTGTCACGAAGACGATTGATCAGGTTGGCATGGTTGAGCATGTCGAAAGCAGGGGAAAACTCAAGTAGGATGAGGACAGAGGGAAGGCTAGAGTTCAGTTTTGAGAGCAGGTCTTCACGGGTGTTCAGGAGAGCAGTTTCTGTACTTCTGGCTGCTCTAAAGTCCGACTGATGGTCATGGAAACAACCAACAGATTTGGTATGGAGAATGAGCTGGGAGATGGCCAACCTTTCCTGGAGTTTGCCCAGGAAACGAGTGATAGAGATCGGGTGGTAATTTCCCAGAGAGGAAGGAACAGCAGAAGGCTTCTTCAGGAGGGGGTGCACAAGGGAGTTGTGCTTTAGAGGGAGGGGAAGTTCCAGTGGCAAAGGAGTGATAGCATAAATCGGCCAATTCTGGAGTGAGGGTGTCATTGTGGTCCTTGATGTTTCTAGAGGAGCAGGGGAGCACCTGCTTGGATGATACTTTCATAGATCGTACTTGTCTAGAAACATTGTTAAGGGTGAACACTGGGAAAGAGGAGAACAGAAGAGGAGAGGGAGAGGCGGCTGGGGAGGGGCTGAGAAAGTTAGAGGGAAAGGAAGAGGAGAGAGAGGATAGGATGTCCAGAGTTTTAGTGGTGAATTGAGAAGCCAGTGCTGTGCAGAGGGCCTGAGAGGGAACATTACAGATGGAGACTGAAGCAGGGTTGACCTGCTCCTTGTTGATTTTGAAGAGTTCAGCCATATTGTTAAAGGCCACAGACATGTGGGTTTGGATGTAGGCTCTCTTCTTGGACAGTGTACTGTCCTTGGAGCAGGAGACAGGCCATTTTGACAGAGGATGCACTTGATGCCCTACACTTCCTCTCAGCCACCCTGCACTTGCATTTAAGGGTGGCGAGGTCAGAGTCATACCAAGAGTTGCACTTGGGGGTGGGCGTCAAACAGATCGTCTTGACAGGGGCCAGGACATAAAGGATGTTAGTTATATAGAGATGCAGGTTAGAAAGGGCTGTGTCAGAGTGTGAGTCAGCCACATGCATAGGAGGAGGCGAAAAAGTAGCGGCGGGAGCCTTCACTGACACACGCTTCATGAGCCGGATTGCTGAGAGTGTGGGTGGCAGTGCTGGGGTCAGCTTCACCTGGGGTACAGAGAGCGCCAGGTGAGAAGAGCAAAGAAAGTGGTCTGTCCAACAGAGTGGAGTGGTGAGAGGGTTTGAGAGGGGGATGTCAGAAGAGATGAGAACATCCAGGGTGTGCCCGATGGAGTGTTTTGGGCCAGAGGGTAGAACAGAAAGAGAGAGAATCACAGAGATTGCGAAAGAGCCCTGAGGAGAGGTTAGAAGCATCCAGATAGATGTTGAGTTCTCCAAGGAAGAGAGGTTGAGAGGTAGAGGCAAGGGGCTAAGCGGACAGGTGGGCCCACTCAGAGAGGAAGGGGGCTACCTGGCCCGGTGGCCTGTAAATGGTGGCCACAGTAAGAGAGAGGCCAGGAGAGATTGAGCCTGCAGACCAGGCATTCAAAGGAGGAATAGGCCTGCATAGGAATGACAGAAGCAGGGATCCACTCCAGAAAGATCAGAGCTACTCCACCTCTTGGACAGTTGGTTCTGGGTTCAGAGAGGATCTTGTAACCATCAGGGAGGAGAGTGCCAAAACGTGTGACAGAGCTGGCGGTGAACCATGTCTCGGGAGACCGAGGACATCGAGATCAAGTTCCTCGAGCAGGTGTTGGAAGAGTGTTTGACAGCAGAGCAAGAATGGAGAGTAGCGACATGGAGCAGATCACCACATTTGAAAGACTTCCGTAGAGGGGTACAGGCAAGAGGTACACCATGCAGAGGTGTTAGAGGGGCCTGACAGATGGCAGAGGATGAAGAAGGTGACAGAGTTGCCAGAGAAGAAGGTGAGGAGGGTGCCAGAGCGGTGGCGAAAGAGGGGAGTGGCAGAGGAACCCAAAGGGGGGGTTTGCAGGTAGGAGTAGCAGGAGAAAGAAGGACATTGATAAGACACAGGAAACACTGATCCAAAAGGAGGACATTATGCTGAGGGCCTTGGACCAAGACAGTGTCAATCAGATAGACATTAATGATGGTATGGTGGAGTGAAAGGGGGCCAGGAGGATCTCCCACTGAATGCCATATTAATGGGAGTGGAGGAAAAAGGGGAGAGAACAGAGACCATATGGGGGTCCATAAGCCTGGAGAGGGAACGACAAAGAGGATGTCGGTAAGGGTCTGTCTGGAGAAAGCACTGGTGTGGGTATCAGCGATAGGGAGGCCTGGGTTGGAGACCAGGATGTCCTTTTGAACTTCTTCCTATCAGACTTAGAGAGAGGGATAGGATAGGAGAGAGAGTAGCAGTTAGAGAAGATGGGAGAAACAGAGAGCACCTCAGAGGGTGTGAAGGATGTCGGAGAGAGGGGACCGGCCTGAGAGAAGAGAGAGAGATGCACAACCCTGTGGCACACAACTTGGAATGTGCAGTGGGAGGGGTTGGGGTCTTATACACAAGCCAAAACTGTTAACTTTGCCAGTGCTTGTTTTTAAATGAAGGATATACATAGTGCTTATAAATTCGAGTGCCTGAAAGCAGACCTGGTTAAGATATTTTTATTAGCCCAGTAGTATGTTCACTGCCCCAATTAAGTCATTAATCCTTAGAAGGCTGCTTTGAAAAAACATTGGCAGGCACTTTGAGTACACAGTTGAATGGCAAGGCTTTATTAAAGTGAGCTCAAACTTTAAAAAAATATATATTATAATTTCTAGAGAGCGGACCAAGGCCGGTAAGGCATCTGGGTGCTTAAGAAGAGAGAAGAGACCAGAGGTAAAAATTGGCAGGGAAATGAAGGAAACAGACAGGAAAAATGATACTGCAAACAGTATGGTCTTTAGTTGTTTCCTAAAAACCATGGGAGGTGTTTGGGCGGGGAGGGGAAGGAATTGGATGGGAAGAACCATTGGGATGAGCATGGCCATGGGCAGCCAATGGGTGGAAAATAACACCTACAAGCTTTGAGTCCCACCTCATATGCCTTTTCTCCCTATCTGTACTTGAATGCAATAGTTTTGTCTTATATGTGGTGCAAGCTCCATGTAAAAGTCCAAACTAAAAATAGAAACCGATTTAACATGCCCCACTGACCTAGAATGGTCCACCGGACCCCAGTAGGGCAGTGGGACATGCTACAGGGCTCTGGGGAGAAGGCAGCAGCCATCCTTCCCTCTTGGGCCGTCATTGCTGAACCATGGGTGAACCTCAAACCTTTTGTGGTGCATTTCTGCCAACAGTCAGACGTTTGCATGACCTCAAACCACCCAAAATGTGAGTGGTTACAGTTATCCCCAAAGTAATTTGCCCGGGCCTACTCACAATCTCATACTTGGTAGCTAAAGTATGCTAAGCTGCAAAATGTGGTTATCCAGATCAGAAAGGCGTTCCTTTGGACCTATCTCAGTTGCAAGGTTGATGTGTATTAAAAGGGTTCAGCAATACCAATACTAAAGTTTATAATGCCACATTTTAAAGGTTTTTAGTGTACTATATTACCAAGCGATGCAGAAAAGAAAAGAAAGGAGATATTTCTATAGGAAGCAAAATAATGAAAGCGCATGTGCTGTTTTTATGTAAAAAAAACCTATATTATTTTGCCAGCAGAACATGGAAGAATAAAAATCAGTGGCTGCCCCTTACTTTTCTGCTCCCATGCATATCGCATATTGTTTCGCCCTCTCCAAAATGAAATATCGCGAGGATACGGGGCTGAAAACTTCAGAATGTGAAATATGTCGAATAGAAACAGCTTTCCCACCTTAGACGTCAAACCTAACCATCCAAAGAAAACATGTCCACTATCCAGAATTATTGTAATGGTATTATTTCAGGTGTTGACATTAGTCTGGTGGGATTGGACTCAAGTTGCTTAAATTATTGCAAATGCCTTTGGTTGCCAAGACAAATGATGTGTCTCTGTCGGAAGCCTCACATTAAACCCTGCATTTTTGACTTGATTTTGAATAGGAAATATATATCCCATTCTTGCCCTCTAGCTGAAATGCTACATGAGTGCTGAAGGCTGAAAAAATATTGAAAGCAAATGCAAGCCTGGTTTCTAGTGTAATGCAATACATTATTGTATGCAAGTAATGTGTTCTGCAACGCTGCACGCAGGCTTCCGTATGAGTATGGTGGTCAATTAAAAGCATGTGTTATTTTTTAAATTACCACCTAATTAGGGATTGGGACCTCATGGGGTATTTACCACACTAGCAACATAAAAGATACTGCATGGGGTAAGTTACCCATATTTACACCATGCAGTGCTGTCTGTGTACCCCATCTATTCTCCCACCCCCCCCCCCCCGCCCCAACAAGTGAACACAATTGGGAAATTAAAATAAATTGACATTAGAAAGTGAATAATAACCCAACTCCAATAATAATAATAATAATAATAATAATACTAAGAATAATAATAACTGGGCTTTTTAACTGCTCTCCACAGACTCTACCAGTTAACTGGTGACCCTGTGCAAGTGCTTATTATTAATTGGCCATGTATAATCACTGGTTGTAGGTAGATGGCGTATATTGAAAGCTTCATAGGGTACATCATTCAGGTAAATGAAGTGATTCCTATTAAAAGATGACGGGCGTCAGACATATCTTGGAGCAAGATTTATATGCAAACGACAGCTACAGGTCCTTATTACACAAACCTAAAAAAGCTCAAGGGCAAAAACAAGGGAGGGTGATGGAGGAGGAGTTGGTTGGCCTGGCATACATACCATGGGCTGATATTTTCAGGGCTAGGGGAGGCCACCAATCGTACCTGTTGACACTTGCTAACCCGCAGATGGGATGCCTCTTCGCCCTTGTCCGAGCAAATACCTTTCCTTTAGCTTCATTGATAAAACTTGGAAGGGAGAGTCAAACCAAACATGTTTAATGTGTACTGCAGAGAGAGAGGATTTCCTCCATTTTTCACTAGTATGCCCTCCTTAGAACTCTTCCAGGGTCCAACGCATCTCATCCCTCTTAAGAGACAAAAAACTTTGTATAATCAAGACGATGCCTTGATTTTACTTTTGGGGGTCCTAGACATCAACATCACTAAAGCTACATCAAGTTTTATTTTTGGAGCCTGACAGCATAGGGCAAAGAGGGCCAGCCATAAAGGTGCTCAGTTCAGTCCTGTGGGGATGAGAGCATGGACATGAACTTTAATCGACTGTTACCGGCTCCCCCTATGATATTGAACATGCTCTTTGAGTCCTGAGCCCACAAAGGTTTAAGCATTTAAACTCTTTTCATATTTATTAAATGATATTTTTAAGTTTTTACTAAATGAATTATACTAATTGAACTGTTTTAAATCTTGATTTCTACTGTCTGTACTACCTTGTCATGAAAGACTCAATGGGCCTCATTCGGAATGTGGCAGCCGCGGAATGAACGGTGCAGGTAAGGGACCGGCACGGTTCATTCCGGGCCGCCACATTCCGAGGTCTGCAGCGGGTCCCGCTCTGGACGCCTGGCCAGACCAGATGTGCAGAGCGGGACTCACTAGCAGTCCAGGGTGCTAACAACGGGCCTGTCATTAACGGGCCCGTTGTTAGCATCCTCCCCATTCCCATTGAGCCCTATAGGGGCTCAATGGGAATGGGGATGGTCCCGGTCCGGCAAAAGGAAATTACCAGGCCCTCCAAGGTTGGAATGGCCCGGTAAATCCTCTTTTGTGGGACACGGACCAGAGTTTGGAGGTTGCCATACCGCTAAAAACGGCATGGCTACCTCCAAACTCGTAATGAGGCCCAATGAGTCGAAAGTGTCAATATAATATAAATCTAAAAGAATGTGGGAATTACCTGATTTATTTTATACTTCTGAGCTATCTACCTGCAGTACATGACTTGCACTGCTGTAAATATTTCCTTTCATGACTAGCTATTAGAAGCCCTCGTAGATGCCTCTGTAGGTGCTTTACAAGTAGCATAAGATAAGGTAAGATAAGATGAATGATTTTGTATTTGTATTTTGAATTTATTTGAATAACTAAGATGTCATTTCCAATCAGAAATGACTAACAATAACACATTTGTAGGTGGTGAAGGTATTCCCTGAAAATGAGCCTACGCAATAGCGCAGAGATGAAACTAAGTGGTGGGCCACTTGATGAGTGTGTGAACTATGTGGGACATAGACCAGGGACAGGACAAAAAATAAAACAAAATAGGAAAAAAGTGACTTACAAAATGTGGGGTTAATCCAAGGGGGAAGGTTCTTCAAGATAAAGATAAGTACTGTACAGATATGCACAACTACATTATTATCCAGCATTGGAGGGTTCGGTGGGGTCAGGTATTGAGGATGGGGGAGTGGGTGGCAGAAGCGCCCTCTTTGGTAAGTAAATGAAGTTTAAGCCTAGCTTTGAAGTGATCCACAGTCAAGTTGGCTTAGATTGTGATGGACAGCAGGTTCCAATGGTACAGGGCAATTAGGGAGAAAGAGCTGAAGCGAGAGGAGGCTGAGCAGCGGGACAGTAATTCTGAGTGCAAAGGAGAAGCAAAGGGGATGAGATGGTGAGTAGACAGAGATACAATCAGCCAGGATCTAAGGCACAAGACCATTGATAGTTTTGTAGACTAGGAAAAGGAACTTGAAAAGGGAGCGTTTGGTCATGGAGAGCCAACCAGCATGGCGTCAATAGATCAAAGTGGGGTACAATCAGAGTAGGTTGTAGAGAGTGAGGGTGGCAAAGCTGAGGATGTGGTCTAGAGGGAGAAAGTAGTAGGGAGAAAGGATGAAGAGTGGACATTAAAAGTAGTCGAGTTTGTTGAGCATGAGGGTGGAGATTAGAGTATTTATGGGCAGTAAGCAATAGATGAATTTTATGAATGTTGAGAAGGTTAATAAGAGCAGCGGAGGCATTGGTAGCGATGAATTGTTAGTCATAGGTTGCTATAAAAGAGAACCCAAAGACTGAGAGCCTTCGTCGATGGAGCCAGATAATCAGGCAGGAAGGCGAGAGGAGAGGGGAAGGTCAGGATGATAGTTGAAGCAGGGACGTTGATTCACCAAAATGCCAGGGGTGGCGGAAGTGAAATCACATACCTGATTACAACACAGGAAGTGATGTCACATGACCAGTGACCTGAAATGCATCAGTTCTTAACCGTGATGAGATCACTGGAAGTGGCTTCTGGGTGTAAAAAAATACATAAATGTACAATTTCTAAAATACCAAATAGGTATTAAAGCAGATTATAATATTACAGATACCGACCACATTTTAACATGGTTGCTGCCTTCATATGGCATGGATGGGGTCATGATATGATAGGGTTAATCTCAATAGAATCAACGTAGGCTGAGGCACTGTCATAGACATGCCATTTCAGCATTGTAGGGCCAGTTACTTCCATATTATACCAATTATAGCTTCATGTCAGGTATTGTCATTACCATTATCATAAGTAGAGCCCCTACATTCCCAGTTCATGTGATATTACTGTAACAAAAAATCCAATAAATGCAAGTCGCTAACAGTGCACAGGAGAATTAATGCTTGAATTCATGTTAATGATTAGTTATTTACATAGAGATTTTGCCAAAGCACTATACATGCCACATATTTCCATACAATTATCACCCCAACTGAAATTGGTACTCATTTATCAACCTCAGAAGAACAAAAGGCGAGTTGGCCTTGCCGGAATTCGAACCTGTAGATCACACATAGATTGCAGCAGTGAGAGCTCAACCCACTGAGTTCTCTTACCGCTTTGCTATTAAAAATGCAGCGCCACAATTAGAAAACATGTCAAAACTGGATGCACAATGTAGGCCAGACACGTTAATAGCACTTACCATGTTTTCTGTAGCCTTGATGATGAACAGTAAAAAAATGACATGCCACAGTAAGACAGATCTAGATGGGCTGCACCAAAATGCCAATCTAACCACGAAATAACACTTATCATGCTTACTTATCCTAGATGCCAGAAAAATATACCATGCCACAGTAAGAAAAGGCTAGACTGGCTGCACCGAAAGGCAAGTCTAGGCAGGTAATTACACTTATCATGATTGCTTTATCAGAGATGCCTAGTACAAAATGGCACGCCGCAATAAGAAATGGCTACACTAGCTGCACCAAAATGCAGGTCGAGCCACATAAAGATACTTATGAAAATGCAAAAAATTGGCTCAAGTCCCATAAAGCTACCATTATGCAAAAAGATGTTGAATTAATTCTAGAAACTTTGGACTCCAAAAACAGTGCCCAGATTTGAAGAATCTTGAATCGTCCAAACCATCACACGCAAATTTCTTTTCAGATCAATGTGGTCCAAGAAGAAGTATGGGTCCAATATTATCAAATTTTATAAGCACAGCAATCAGCCACCCAAGGTGAGGTGACATACATTTGGACAACAAGTGCTGATATGCTGATTGATAAAGATGATCTTATACCAAATTTCAAAATTAAGCACCTCCAGGGCTCCAGGCCCAGATGGCCATACAAACATTATGTTAAAAGCCCATCCTAAAGCCTGATGGTAGTCCTTCTCATCATCTTCACCAATGTACTTATTCAAAAGCAACTTGGATAAAATTGATAAATCCAAACTTTAAAGAAGCTGATTGCGAGCGTCCAGAAGATTTTTGGCCAATTGCGTTGCTAGACATGCCAGGCAAGATGTTTGCACTGCTGATTTTGAGAGACTTCAATCGTTGGATGAAAGGCGGTGCACTTGGTATGATAACTTTCAAACAGGCTTTGTCCCGGGACTGGGTACAGCTGCCAATTTGTTGGCAATTTCGGTGATTAAGATTCATGAACAGCAAAGAATCAACCTGTATACATGGTGTTCGTTGATTTCAAAAGAGCCTTCCACTCGGTCTCGAGAGAATTGTTATTAGGCAAGTTGGCAGAGGCAGCATGTCCTTCTTATATACAAGCCTCGGCTTCACAGTTACATTCAAATACATCAGTTCTGATTCGTTTATCTCTGGATGGAAGATTATCTGAGCACATTTCCACTCAGCGAGGTCTCAAACAGGGCTGCATTTTAGCATTAGCCCTGTTCAATTTTTTAATTGCATACATTGGTCTGCATTTAACAAACATAGTGTTAGATTCTCTGAAACCTGGCTCGCAACCAGTGCTGTGGCTTTTATACGCGGATGACCTTGTTCTCTTCTCCAAAACTCCAAAGGGCTTACAGAATTTGCTGTCAGCGTTCGAGACATATGCCATTAAAAACCAGTTAATGATCAATCTGGACAAAACCAAGGTTACGATTTGTGCAACCAAATATCAGATCAAGGGATGTCCATATACTTGGCATTTACATAAACCTCACCTTGAAGTAGTCAGTGGATATTGTTACCTTGGTCTAAATACTAATAGCCATCCCTTGGATCTTCTGTATCACTTGGAGTTGATGAGAAGGGAACAAAGAGCAATTGCATTGCTTGTAAGAATACAGCATTCTGGACTAGCCTGGAAGGTCGATTCTGGAAGAAGGTGCTCTCTCTGCCAGCCAGCCAAACCTTTAGTATTGTATGGAATGAATTTGAATTGTTATCTCTTAGCATAATCTGTATTTAGAAAATGTGTTGCTTATATAGGAAATGTATGCTGGCCTCTGATCTCTACTATCAACCTTAGCCACTTACTTAAACTTACTTAAACTCAACCACAAACAATCCCATGGTAGCTTGAAAGCAGCAGATTGCTGACACTGTGCTGGCAGCTGACATTTCTATTGTACTTCTGGCAACTAATCCAGATCGTGCTAAAAGGACGTTGTGATTTTATGATTTTATGATTGGAATGCATGCGTTATCAACATTTTAAGGATGGAAAATTTAGAATCAAGGGCTTATACGAACCTGAACAGTACTTTATAAAGTTTCTGAGTCCTGTATATAGAAACATGTTTTTTCTAATTTTGGCTAGACAATAGACGCATGCTTTACAAGCAGATGGAACGTATAGGTATTGTAAAGACATCAAGGAACCTGAAACGCTCAAACTCCTCCTTATGTATTGTCCAGCGTTATCATCAAAGAGGAAACATTTTTCTAAAGCATGTATTTCAGGATTATAAAAACAAATCTTTGACATGGTATAGTATAAGATTTTTAGTGGTGAGCATACATCTGTTATTTTTGTGGCAATTAAATGTTTAGAGTCCTTGTTGCTCGAATCAGGCATATGAGGGCTATATTGCTGGAAATATGTAAATTTGTATTCATGGTATGCTATGGTACAAAATGTTAAATGGTGAGTGCACATTTGCTATGTTCGTGGCAAGACATTTTTAGAGTCCTTGGAGCTGAAATCAGATATATGAGGCCTAGTTTGCTGGAAATATTAGCCGTTATTTAGAGTTTAAATGTTATCATTACATAATTTTAAGGAAATATTTTATAATCATGTGTAAAATTTGATAACTGTACTTATTTGTTCTGTAATGTTCATTGTAAATGGAAATTTCCATCAACTGTCTTGTATATGCACTGAAATATACTGAACGGTTAGAATGTTAACCAAAACAATAAAAAAATAAAAAAGTCACCATGGAGAGTCTTAAAAATGACATCCATAAAAGTACAAGATTCTGTGAGTGTGGAAAAAGGTTCCCACTCACAGAGGTCTAAGGCCAAATAATCCACCAGTAAAGGCAAAATGTTCTGGGGTTGAGCCAGATCAGGAAGATGTATCATTAATATGAAAATCTTACCTACCACCTGCAGAAGTCCATCAGTGAGGAGGCTGTGTACTGGTGCAGCTGTTAGAGTGCAGACCTTGGTCCAACAGCAGTCACCCCCAATATTCCCTCGGTATGGTTAAGGGATAGATATTCTGGGCCTCATTACGAGTTTGCAAGTCCGGAAACAACCGTGCCAGTAAGCTTACTGTAATGATGAGGCACTAGTAAGTATGAAAGTAAGTTTTCTTAGTAGTTTATTTCTTAAGAGCCCGCCGGCACAACCACTCCTTATACCTCTCTCTATCAACCGTCACTCGCGTCACGCAAACTCCAGTCTCCAATAATAACAGAGAGGCCGGGGTTCGCGTGACAACGCACGTGGCTCAGAACACGCAATAATTGCTAATCTCTACACTTACCAGTACCATTGTTTCCAGACCGGCAAACTACAAGTCTGCAGGCACCCGCCTGCAGAACTTCACAGAAGCACCGGCACCCTTATTAATGGTGCCAGTGCTTCTGTGGCCCCCATTCCCTTTGCGTCCGATGGGACTCAAATGGGAATGGGGATTTACCATTTGCCGGCGTCTGACTTCCCAGAATGTCAGGGTTGTAATACCCTGGTGTTACAGGCAAGCCAGGCGCCAGTAAATATTGAAAGTCCAGCGGCAACCCACCTTTAGCACTGGCAGGGTTACGGCAGGACTTGTAATAAGGCCCATTGTCTCTGCCATGCAATGACTGTATCTTTACCTCACAAAGAGAAGAATTTGAAATGTACTGCACTCCCAAATGAGGCCCAAGGAATTCTTCTTTTATTGATGTTAGTCTAAAATGAGTCAGACAAAGTGTGGGAGACCCACCCCTTCCTTATAAAGGTAAAAGGTCACAGGGGATTGGATGAAATCAATCCTGCTTTAAAGAGATCAATCCCAGTCAAGATAACAAGTGACATTTGCCTTCTTGCATCAGGCCCAAAGTGCTCTGCTCTGAAGGAAGTGGAGGACGTGGAAAGGAAAGAGAAGCCCAAAGAAAACCAAGATGGAGGAATCCTTCATCCAAAATCTTCTGCTTTGCTGACTAATCTAACTCCGCCTCACTGCAAGTCTGTTGCTTCAAAGGCCCTTTTGTATGGAACTCCCTTGTGTGAGGATGGCCCTTTAAGTATGGGGGTGCCTCTTGGAATCATGGTTCCCAGGAGCACTCCTGCTGAGTGTTTCCTGGGCTGGAGAGAGGTCTTACCCAACCTCTCAATGGATCCAAGAGGGACATCTTTCCTGCCTACTGCTCTGATGGCCGCAACAGAAACAGGTAGTCTGACAAAATCCACATAGGCTTTCCAAAGCTGGTTTGAGCTCAAAGAGTTGGCATGAGTGTGATGCAAATCTGATGTGGCATTAATAATTGTGTGTACTATCAGTCACCATACCACAACGGCTTATTCTTAGATTTTACCATACTACCAGACAGACAGTCTGGAACAACTGTTATGCTTTTAGATCAGAGGTGCAGGTTTGAATTCAACCTCTGAATGCAGTGACTTTGGTGTCACAACCTGCTTTGTACAACTGAAGAGCAGGAGCTACAGCTCAGGAGACTGATGCAGCAAGGCACAGGTCTCCACTAATCTTTTGTCGTGGACCTTTCTGAAAGGGGGTTCTGTCTAGCAGACCACTGTTTCTGAGATGGATTACCTGCATCATTTTATTATTAATGTTAAAAAGGCCTGGGTTTCTGCACCCTTACCAGATGGGAAGCCTTCACAATACCTGTGTGCCATGTCTACAGGATGCATAGTGCCATTGGGGAACCAATCCCTATTTCTTGGCACCAATCCCCTCGATCATGACACTAGAGCAAAAATAAGCAAAAATAATTGCACATGCCATAGAGGATTTTCTTTAAAGTTATATGCTACAAAGAATGTAACATCATCCAATTGCAGGGGTAATGAAAAATAATGTTGAATAGTGAACAGGTGCAATATATGTTTATATAGTAACATGCCTGTATCTGTAGCGTATTCCCATCACATATAAAACTTGTTCAAACGTTTTTACCATGTATGAAATCAATATACCTGGATGTTCCCCTTACCTTCTGTTTTCCAAGAGCCAGGAAAATGCTCAATGTAGTACTTTACAAATACTGGTTAACAAATACTGGTTAAAATAAAATAATATAACAGAACCTTTGATTTGGTACTTTGTCTGCACGTGTGCTTTTTGTAGACCAACAACTACCTGCGGGAATGGCATTTGTATTGATAGCTTTATTTTCATACTAAAGAAAGCAAAACATCAGTTAAAAGTTTAAAAAATAATGGGAGCATTTTGGTGGTGTGGGATGTTTCAACCCACTAGTCCAGGCCCTGCAACATTACTGTGCATTGCTTGCATCAGGAACATCAGAATGGCTGCCGGAAAGCATGCTGCTCGCTAAAAATCACCCAGAAGTGCGCAGTAAAAATCTGAAAAATAGGCCGCCATCCACTTTTGCCTATGTCAGTGGTAACACAGGAGACCATTGCCAAAACCCATCAGTTGGCTGCCTACAGAGCAAGATGACTGCAAAAGAAACACAGAGCTGTGTGGAATCCGTTATTCTTGGTTGTCAAATTTGCAAAAATCATGGCTCACACACCACCCAAAAGACCCAACTTCCTTGTTGGGTATTAAACATCATTCTACTTCAAGAATCCACATAAATACCATGTCCACAGAAGTACACTTAACAGAAGAAAATCCACATTGAAGATTGCTTGCTTGGACAATTATGTTGAAAATGGGCGCAATACCGTTACTCACCTCTGTCAGAAGCTGGCGATTTCTAAAACCTGTCATGTGTAAAGTTGTACATTGAACTCAAAGTATGCCAAAGAAAGACTTGCTATCAGAAGCCTAAGAGGTGGATACAATTCAAAACTATATTTTAAAAAGGCTTGAATTAAGAAATTGGTTGATGTATTGGTTAAAAATGTAATTTATATTTTAGGACAAGACAATTTCAGACATTGGGCCTCATTACACGGATGGCGGAGAACCATGGCGCTATTAGCGCCATGATTCATGCGGTAAAATACTGTCACCGCCTTGGCGGAAAGGGGAATTACCGCCCCATTCCAAGGTTGGCGGGGCGGTAATTCCCCCTTCCACCATTGCCCTTCCCCATTCCCATTTTTGCCCCATAGGGCATAATGGGAATGGGGAAGGCGCTAATTACGGTACCGCAAATTGCGGTACCGTAATTAGCTCCCTGGGTACCTTTACGGGTTGGTTTTTAACGCCTGCAAAAAGCAGGCGTTAAATCCCCCAACCCGCAAAGGGACCTCGTAGTAAGGCGGTAAGGATTTACCGGTACCGGTATTTTACCGGTACCGGTAAATCCTTACCGCCATCCGTGTAATGAGGCCCATTGTGTTTAAGAGTTAAGGTTTCCCACACTGAGCTTCAAACACATTCCACACCTTCTCCCTAAACAAAGGAATCTTTTCCCCTGTGCTCTGCTGAGTATCTGACAGGCAAGTGTGAAAGGAAATGGGAGGGGCACTCGTGCATGTTGCTCTAAGTGAAGACAAAGGACTCCCTTGAGCTGAATGAAAATGCTAATTCGGGTGTGACTGACACCAGCTGCCCTGGCAGGAAAAAACACATGTGACTATCTGAGTCAGCCGAGCATTGGGGGCGGGCCAGACAGAAAATGTGGATTTGAAACTAAAGTAACTGTATGTTTTGGGAAAAGACTTATAAAATATTGTGCCGAACTGACAAAAATATGAAACTTAGAGATTATTAAAATGAAAAATTCACTCACAGTTTAAAACTAATCTGGAATCTGTGCGACATTCAGAGACTGAACCACGAAAAAGTTCATATTCTAGCAATTGTGATTATGTTGGGAACATGAAAAATTACAGGAATATGCCCAGAGGGTATGTGCATGCATGTGTAAAAATTGGTACAGAACTGACACTGAGTAACCGCCCAAAAGCGCGCAAAACTGTCATTGGTGAACCAAAACTCGTAGGAACATGAGACTTTGACAGAAGCGTAATTTAAGTAATCTGTAATGTAAATATGCATTATCAATACGTTTGTGATATTGGAAATATGTTTTTTATGAAAAGTAGATTTTCTAGTTAGACACAAAGGGGAGTTTTTTTCTTTGGACCATAAACACAGTGTCACTCTGACACATCATGACACATCATGACACACTGTTCCTTTCTCAGATCAGGAGAGGGGGGGGGATTCTCTGACCTATCAGATCCTTAGAGCATTTGGCATTGTAGAATCAGCCTCCCCACCCCTTTGGAAGATGGATAAATAGGGACTGTTGAGGACCCAGACATGCACTTTCACTCATCACTGATCTACCGGCGAAGTGCTCTGTAGGAAGAACCCATCTCTAGATCCAGACTCCAGAACCAGACTCAAGAACCACACTCAAGAACCCTGAAGCAGAGGCCTAACCCAAAATGCTGAACCCTTTTCAGCAGGCCTTTAAAATCTAGCAACCTGATTTAACCTAAACCTAACTAAACTTCCACGTGGCCTAATCTAACTGATCCAACAGCCTGGCTGAGCTGTGTTGCTGTTTCTGGCCAAGAACCTGTGCTAGAACCAGAGATCCAAACCGGTAGAGCAGTGCTATAACCCAGAACCCATCAGATCCAGTCCAAGAGGCCGTGCAGACCAGAGTGCCTTGCTGAGAGCAGAACCAAGCGCCTGAGGCCTGTCTGGTGGTGAGTGAAGTCCAAACGTTTGACCAAATCTTTGACGGGCCCATTCCATTCCAAAGTCATAGTAGTGAGTATTTAGTATAGAACTGTCCATGGTCATCTATTAGTTTAAAGTAATCCTATTCAATCCATTTCAACCTATCCAGAACTGCATTATAGAATCTTGTGTCCATCCTGAATCCTTCTCATTATATAGCCTGTGATAATTGTAGTGATAATCATCTGTGCGCTGATATTTTTCTGAAGAAAGTCAAGTGTCCGGGCAGTCAAAAGTCAGAGCGGAAGGCACCCTGTTCTGGTGGCTGTCCCTTTGGGTATCTTGCACTTTCATAGCCGCTTAGTATAAGTGTCATTTTGAAGCTAACATCCTCATCTTTCAAAGGAACCCAAAACGACATTCCAATTCCTTATAGTTTTTCCATAATCGCATTTCTCGCTTGCGGAAAAGTTGCCGCGAATTTGCACTTGGCTCAATTTCACTCCATGTAAAATAGCTATTTCTTGCTTCCAACTTCTGAATTTCGTTTTCAATCTGATAATCATTCACACAATCATTGCTAGTGTTTCCCTGAACCAATCCAAAGCAACTCTCACTAGTTCTGAATCTCATTTAGCGAATTAAAATCATTTTAGCATTTTTTCCATTCAATTCAAACCACATTTAAAAGCAATTGACCTGATTTAAAATCATTTCTGTTCTCTCTAAGCTTGCTGGGGGGGGAGTCGGGATTGAAACTGCAATTGTTGATTGTTATTCCTGATGCCTGTGTGCCCTCATTCCATCTCTTCATATTGCATATTGGGGGAAGTGAGTAGTAACAGAGGGAAAGAGTGATTACATTGTCTTTGGTTGACTTCATATCAAGTTTATTTCTGTGTTGCATTCTTTCATATCACTGCATTTTATTCAACCCACACAAAGTTATTCTCTGCTACATTAATCTTCCTATTCCTACTCCTAATTGATTAAAGAGATTGTTGATATTGTCATATTACCCATTGCTGATCATTGCATAAATATTCATAAGTGTGATATTCAGATATTATCCATATTTATAAAAGTGTGATATATATATTGTTCAATTCTTCAAATAAATCTTTTAATTTGCAAAACAAACCTATTTCTTGGTTCAGTGAGACCGGGGGGATTCAAAGAGAGGGGCGTTATATAAGGGTACATCGTCCAGAATTAAAAGAACTTTTGACATAAAAATATATAAATTAGGGTTTCCATTGGGCATCCCATACTAGGCATTGACTTAGTTGGAGTGCTGGATTGAAACCGCTTACAGATTAGGGGCTCGTCCAGGATTTCTGGATTAGATCTACCACGTGTGCAACTTAATACAGTGTGCTAACTGACAGGATACATAAATCCTGTTGGGCTACCACGCTGTGTTACACTGTAAAAGCACCCCTCAAAAGGGAACGCTCTAAGAAAACGGTCTGTTTTGCAAAAATAAAATAAAAAAACGTCTGTAAAGTCAGGAAGGAAATCAATATTTCCAGAATGGCGATATTGGTAGACATTAAGATGGCTAGAGAAGACCTTTTACATAAGTTATTTGTGAGAGGTGAATGGACTGAGCAGGATCAGAATGTGTGGTTGCAGGCAATCACACAACAGATCACTGCAACAGAGTTAGATATCTGGAGAGACCAGGATCCCTTACATGTGGCCCTGAGTGAACTATATATGGCCTCTAAGGCCACGGTTGAGAAAATTAAGATTGCCAAGGTAGCGGCATATCTATATTTATCTACGGGAGCCATACAGGATAAATATGCTGAAGGCCAATATCTGGCAAGTAGGCAACTGATGGAATTAGAAAAGGCCCAATCTGATCTGGACTCTTCTGAGCAGAGGCTGCAGTGGAGCCAGGAGTCAGAAAATGAAGCTGGCAGTATATAGTTAAAATAAAATAGGATATGGGTATCCTGCAACAGGAAAAGGCAGAACAGGAAACCAGAATTCTGGCCTTGCAGAAGGTGTACCAAGAAAGTGGGCACTCTCTACTGCAGAGCCAGAAAAAGTTGGAGCAACAGCTGGACTTCAACAGGGTATGCGCAGAGCAGGTAGTCACCCTGCAAAGCCACCTCGATAGAGAGAAAGCAGAGAGCAACAAATGAATTCTGAAAGACCTGGACACCCAGGCAGAGTTTGATGAAGAGCGCCAGAAAGCTGGTGCCCTTCAAAGACAGAGTGACGACCTGGCGGCACAGAGGCAGGCTCTTGCTCAGGAAAGGGACACCGTAGGCCAGGAAGTCTGTCACTTAAAAGGGAAACTGGAAGAAAATCACCTGGCCCTCCAGGGACTGGGTGACCTCCAAAAAGAGCATGATAGATTGTTAGAGCACACCAGGAGGGTGGAATATGTTCTGGCAAGAAAGGAGCAGGCCAGTATGGACAGGACTCAGGAGGTAACCCTCCTGCAGCAAAGACTGGCCCAGTACTCAAAGACAAACCAGGAAGCACAGAGAGAAAATGAGGCTCTCTGTCAGAACAATGATAGGCTTCACAGGCAGGTAGCCATGCAAGAGAGAGACTGATAGAGACTAGTAAGGCCTTGATTGAGGAACAGAAAGCTCAGGTTATTGCATGGCAACAGGGAGCAGGGGCTGATAGAGATGAGGTGCTGGGAAAGTGAAACACCTGAGCATAACCTCAGGAACCCTAGTAACAGAGGCTATGATCTCTCCCAGTCCCTGGACTCTGCCACCCCCATGTCCACTGGCGCGCATGAGCCCAGGGCCACGGGGATGGCAGATTACTATCCAGTCAGAAGTATGGGGCTCATAGACCAGTACCTCCCAGGAATGGATGGGCGGGCATCTGGGTATGGGTACCCAAGTACAGTGAAGTTTAGTGGGGAACTCCATGAGAGTAGGCCCACTGAGGGCATCTTGAAAACCTCTGCCCAGCTAGGACAGTGGGGGGGGGGGTACCCATCAAATCCTGGGAGCAAGGAGGAATCAGAAGACTCCTCTGAGCACCCCAGGACACAGGAGACTAGGTCCCCACATTCTGCAAGCCATTCCCAGGCTCACAGAATCTGGGAGAACCTAGAAGACCAGACGGCACCTCTGGGAGCAGTGCCACTGAGTCAGAGGACAAACCGCACCAGGGTTACCCGAACCAAGAAGGCCAATAAGGTAAAAAGGGCCTTGCTTAAGGACCCCTTAAAACAGATCAAGGCAATAAGGAGCGTCATCTCGCCTTATCATAAGAACGCTAAGTATTCTGTTTGGGAACACTTAGAGCTCTTTGAGCAGATGATGAAAACTTTCAATTTGAAAGACAGCAGTAGCTGCATTCACTATGTGAAATGGACCTTCTCACCAGAATACTCCAGCTTCTTTGCGGGGCTGGGGGACCAAAATCATTCTAGATGGTCCACCTGTAGGGCGGCCATCTTGAAGCATTTTTCTGTTCACAGAAATTCCCAAGAGGCTCGCAAGGCAGCCTACAACTTGCAATGTGGGGGGGATCAGGCCCCTCAAGAATTTGTGCAGGAGTTAAAGCGTGCCTTTGTGCAGACTACCAAACTATGGAAGCCAAACTATGGAACTCTGTCCCTGTCTCTATCAGAAACTCGCCCACCCTGAACTCATTCAAACACAAAGCCAAACTCTGGCTAGTCTCCTCTGAAGACTAACTGATAAGCATGTCTACTTAGTTAGCTGTTCTCGAATCTTCAATGTGATCTTAGTCTTATGTTTTATTTATATGTCTCTATGTAATGTAAACTGTTGTGTTATATGTAATATAAACTGCTGTGTCATGTAACCACTGCCTCAAGATATGCGCCCGGTAGCCTATGGGCCTGGTTTGCGCTATACAAATAAAATAAAATACAAAATACAAAATACAAATACAAAATACAAATACAAAATACAAAATAAAATACAAAATACAAAAAGGGTGTGCACGGACAGCAAAGAATTTGTCAATACTTTTTTCCATGCTCTACCAAAGTACATCATGACCCAGCTAGTGAGAGATTTTCATGAGAAAAGATCACTAGACTGGGTCATTGAACAGGCCACCCGAATCTATGAGGTGAAAAAAGCCCATAGAAAACAAGAATGCTCAAAAAAGCCCCAAACCAACCAACACCCCTACTGCTGCAAAGGTGGCAGAGGTAAAGGTTGCCCCATTTTAGACTTAGAGATGGAGGGGCCTAAAAACCCACCTGCACAGCAGAATAATTCCAATCCCAGAAGGCCCTCGGGCCAGTCACAGACAGGGAGCCAAGGAGGTAGTACATAGTCCCTCACTCCGCTGACTATGTAAGTCCCTGCTACAAGGGGAACAGACCCATCCTGGGTTATGTGTGGACTCCTCCAGCCCAAGGGGAGTGGGCGGGGGGGTCCACCCAAGCAGCACCTAACCCAGGGAACTTCCCTCCTCACTTCCCCCAGGAGGGCAGAAATTCCCCAAATCCTGGGCAGAACTTTTTACCCAGGTACCCACTAAACTTCCAACCCCAGAACAATCCACCCCTCTTTCCCCAATTTCCTGAGCCCAGACAGCCTAATCCAGGAGAGGGGAGGCCAAGGGTGGAGGGGTACCCAAATCTTCCCAACCCAGGGTATTACCAGAGAAGGGATAGCTACCCTTCCTGGGATCAGCCCAGGGGAGACATGAGAACCCCGTATCAGCCTGAGCGGGTTTCACAGCTAGAGCGCTAGGTCCAAAACATGGCACAGGATCTGGGTTGCATGCTGAGGGATCAGCAGAACCCTCAGATGGGCATGCCGGTACAGAATGCCTCAAACTCTTAACCTGGTGCTCCAGAACAATGACGGGGGCAGCACCCAGACAGCTCACCAGTTCCCAGGTAGGAGGCACAAGGGGAAGGGGGGTGTAAAGCCTTGGAGGAAGCTTCCTTCCCCCCTTGTAGAAAGCGCCTGGAAAACCAGGAACCGGAAACAAAATCTCCTGCCCCTGAAAGTCTGCAACGCAAGGAGTAGAGGGGGGGGTAGGAGAAACAAACAACCCAAACAGACCCACTTTGTGGAGGAGTTACAGATCTTCCAATTTGAAGAAAAGGGATCCTCAGAGGATCCTGGGAAAAAGATCTTCTCCTTCGGAGATGGGGGAACTCCTCCCAAAGAAAAATGGGTCTCAAAGGATTCAAATCCAGACTGGGTAGATGGGGGGACTGAGCTAGCGCCCCCCCATCATCCCATCCCAGAACCAACAACATGAAAATCCCCTGGTTCAAACCCATCCTGGTGACTGCCTCCAAAAAGGGGGGGGGGCCCAGAACCGGAACCAGGGGAACTCAAAACTTCTCCCATCTCTAGTTGACTACTTTTCTTTACAGATTTCCAAGATTCCCCACAGAATTTGGTCCAAATCTCTTCTCTCTCAATGTCCAAAACTAGAAAATTAGCCCACCAGTTGTCCAAAAATGTGCATTATCTGTGCCCCCTTGCGGAGAAGGAGGGAAGATAGTATGCCCCGGTTCAAGTATAGGGGCAGGGTACAATTTTGGCACTGGTGGACACTGGATCTCAAGCTACCCTTCTGTCCAAAAAGGCCTTTGATGAATTGAATTCAGGAAGGAGGGAGAAATACCAAATTCCTCTCACCTCTCTTCCTGGACAACTTCATAACTTTCACAGGAGGAAATTCCCGTCAAGGGGACTGCAGATTTGGACATTAAAATTGGGCGACACAAGGTGAAGCACCCGGTCATAGTTGTGACTCCAGAGGGCACCCCTTGTTTACTAGGGAATGACCTCCTGAGAAGGTTGTCACCCCTAATAGATTGCGTAAACAAGGTCCTCTGCACCCAGACTAGCCGACCAATAAAGTTAAAACAGAGTGTCAACCATGTTAGTTTAAACAGCACATGCCACATGGTTGAACAAAAATCTTACCAAGTAGAATTTCACTTCCAGAAAAACCAAATCCCAGACGTGACAGTAATAGCAGTAGGACAACAAACTGGTGATGGGTGGTCCTCTCTGTTTCTGAAAATCAACCTTCCTTCCAGTTTAAGGTGGCATTCCACACTGGAAGGAAACACTCTAAAATTCTTTACCAATCCACAATCAGACATTCCCACTCCTATTGTCCAGAAAGATGTGAAATCAGCTCAGAGCCTGGCTGATATTCAGCAAACTGGAGAGCAGTTGTTCATCCCTGTTCAGTTAAATGAAGGGAAGGACTCGGTTCTCGCACGAGTGCGTGTGAACAACGGCAAGAGCTTCATCAGCAAAGCCTTGTTCCACCAACTCCCAAAAGATCCAGCCATTCCCACATTTAGACTGTTAGACAAATGGGAAATGGATCTGGAAGCACCCAATTCCAAATATCTCCTGCCAAGCAGGTGTATGCTCAAAATCTCCATAGGCAACAAGAGCATAGTCCATAATTGTTGGGTCGTGTGAGACGTCACTGCTGCCTTTTACTTAGGCAGTGACATTCTCAATCGCTTTGCCATTAGTTTGGACCTAATAAACGTCAAAGCTTGGTCACGATTAGCGGATAATCCCATGGGCTCTGATGATCCAGAGAAAGCATTTAGGTCAGCTCAATTGCTACCTTATGCAGTTGAAATTCAGGTTAAAGAGGAAATCACCATCCCAGAAAAGACCCGACAATTCTACCTGGAAGTGAAAGTTAAAAGAAATTGAAAAACCCTGATGCCCATATTCATCTGAATGCTTCTCTACAACAGCAAGGGTTGGGGGTAAACCCAACACCACTAGTCAATATAGAACATGACACCATTCCAATAGAGGTGGATAACAGCGACTTAAAGAGTATCACTTTAGCCCCAGGCACCATTATTGGAATGGCGGTCGATGACCGACATTTTTCCATTGATTTAAGAAATTAACTGTTAGGACCAATCCCCAAGGACTGTTTTGAAATTGACAGTGATGACAACACAACACCAGACCGGATCTTTACCCGGCATGGGGGGAACTTCCTGGTGTACACTTCCTGCCCTTATGGTAAGGAAGATGTGACTAGTGACTTCAGGAGGGATGAGCTGATTTTCCAGGTCCATGAGGGCTGCCTTTCCCACCTGAGGCCACCAGTCCAAATCAAAACTCTGACCAGGGACTTCTCCACCCAGCTGGAGGAGGCCGCTCAGATAGCGAAACCAGAAGTCTTTCCAGGCTTCAGGCAGATGGTTGAAGAGAGAGTCAACCTAGCTGATGTCTGTGAGACTCTGGAGCAGAAGCAAAAGTTGAAACAGGTTTTCTTGGATTTTCAAGATCTCTTTGCGGTGGACTCATATGACTGGGTCGCACCGACATACACACAACAAAAATTCCCACGGACCCTGGCATGACTCCAGTGTTTGTGAAGCATTATCGCTTGCCTCTCGCATCAAGGGAGACCCTTACTGAAATAATTAAGAACCTTGAGTCCCGTGGGATAATCCGTCCAGTCCACAGCACCTTCAATAATCCGGTGCTGGGGATATTGAAGCCAAACGGCCAGTGGAGACTCTGCACCGACCTTAGGGATCTCAACAAACGGGTCCATACTTCCCGATGCCCTCTTCCCTACATTGACCAAGGGCTGGCCCAGATCCAGGAGTCACAGGTATTCAAGGCAATAGACCTGACCAATGGATACTGGACTGAACCTGTCAGTAGGGAGGACCAATACAAGCTGGCCTTTACCTTTGGGGGGCAGCAGTACACATGGACCCGGACTCCCTTCCGATACATCAACTCCGGCAATTAATTCAACAGTTTTCTACATAAGGCCATGCCCGGCCTGGGTGAAAGGGATAATCTGGCTTATGTAGATGATGTCCTCATCAAAAGCTCAACTGTGGAGGAACACATAGCGGAGATCCGTTATGTTCTGACACAGTTGAGGGCTGCCAGAGCAAAACTTTCCTTTCAAAAAGTAAACCTTGTGTCAATTTCTTAGTGCATGAGATTACACCTCGGGATCTCTGTCCCTAGGAAATGAAAGTGGAAGCACTCCAGAAACTAAAAGACCCCACAACTCTGCGGGAACTAAGGAGCCTCCTTGGACTGACTAATTACAGCAGAAAGTTCATTGAGGGCTACGCAGAGATCACAAGACCCCTGATTCATCCTTTGAGGGGGGACAAGTGGGAACGGGGTCCAGAACAAACCGAGGTAGTAAGACAACTCAAAAGAAGCCTCTCACAAGCGCCTTGCCTAGTTTACCGTGTCAAAAACAAGGAGTTCTTCTTGGAGACAGGGTTTTCTAATACATGCTTGACTGCAGTATTATATCAAAAGCATGACAAGGTCAATAAAGTACTCTCCTATGCGAGCAAAACTTTATCCTCTGTGGAGGAAAAATTCAACGATTGTGAGAAGGCACTCCTGGTAACGTTGTTGGCATTGAAGAATTACCGCCTCTTTATCCAGTGGGAACACATCATAGTGGAGACTCCACGCCAGCCTCTGCAATATCTTCAAAGTGACGGAATCCGGGCAGGAAATGTGAGTAATTCTCAAATTACTTCCTGGATTCTGTCAATGCAAAACTTTTCTGTGGAGGTCAGATATGGCCAAAACAAGAAGAGTCCCCTCGCGCAAGGTCTGGCTGACTTGCATGATTGTGCCAGAGAAAATTGTCTCGAGGACGAAAGTCTAAAAATCAAGGACAACATGGAGGCATACCTTAATTCCCCACACAAAGTCTGTGAATAAGACAAGTGTGAGGGAATGCCCACTGTCTATGTGGATGGATGCTCTTACCATGTTGACAACAACGGGGAAAAAGAACTTGTCGCTGGCGTAGGGAATGCATGGGTGAATGAGATCCCAGAACCCTCCGCTGGGTACAAGATTGGTCCCCCAAGTAGTCAAGTGGCAGAGTTGATGGCTGTGCATCAAGCCATCCTCACTGCTGTCCAACATCAACTCCACGAACTGGTCATAATCACAGATTCAGATTATGTACGGAACGGGTTCGTGGAGCACCTGGTTAACTGGAAAACCAGAGGCATGTTATGTGCTAATAACAAACCCTTGAAACATGGGAAGTTAAGCCAAAATATTGATGATCTGGTCACCTTGAATGGGATGACCATCTACTGGAAAAAGATCAAGGGTCATTCCAAAGTAGAGGGACCAGACAAAACTGGAAATTACTTAGCAGATCAGCTTGCCAAAACCGGAGCCATCCAAGGGGATCTAATTGTGATTGAGTCCCTGTTGGGGGAAATTCAGGTCACTGCTATCCCTAGGTCCCAGACAAATGCTCACAATGACCTCTCAACTGCACAATGGAGTAAGGAGACCCCAGATGCTGATTTGATTACGGCTCAAAAAGGGGATCCAATAATTGGTAAGTTTTATCAACACATTGAGGACCCTGAGAACTTTTCCCTGACGGATTCCGATTACATAGGCAAAGAGGACCTCAGAGTGTTGATGGAATGTCCAAAAATGTTCCAAATACATCAGGACTGGCGAGGAGAACCGATCGATCCACCCCTGATGGAGGAAAAGATGATGAACTTTTCCATTTGTGGAATCAGAAGAGATGAAACTGACATCCCAGTCTTGCGAATTCCCATTGATGGACGGCCAACGCCAAATCGCAAGAGGGGGGGTTGTGGGATGTTTCAACCCACTAGTCCAGGCCCTGCAACATTACTGTGCATTGCTTGCATCAGGAACATCAGAATGGCCGCCGGAAAGCATGCTGCTCGATAAAAATCACCCAGAAGTGCGCAGTAAAAATCTGAAAAGTAGGCCGCCATCCACTTTTGCCTATGTCAGTGGTAACATAGGAGACCACTGCCAAAACCCATCAGTTGGCTGCCTACAGAGCAAAATGACTGCAAAAGAAACACAGAGCTGTGAGGAATCCGTTTTTCGTGGTTGTCAAATTTGCAAGTATCATGGCTCACAAACCACCCAAAAGACCCGACCTCCTTGTTGGGTGTTAAACATCATTCTGCTTCAAAAATCCACATAAATACCATGTTCACAGCAGTACACTTATCAGAAGAAAATCCACATTGAAGATTGCTTACTTGGAAAATTATGTTGAAAAGGGGTGCAATACCGTTACTCACCTCTGTGAGAAGCTGGCAATTTCTAAAACTTGTCATGTGTAAAGTTGTACATTGAACTCAAAGTATGCCAAAGAAAGACTTGCTATCAGAAGCCTAAGAGGTGGATACAATTCAAAACTATATTTTAAAAAGGCTTGAATTAAGAAATTGGTTGATGTATTTGTTAAAAATGTAATTTATATTTTAGGACAAGACAATTTCAGACATTGTGTTTAAGAGTTAAGGTTTCCCACACTGAGCTTCAAACACATTCCACACCTTCTCCCTAAACAAAGGAATCTTTTCCCCTATGCTCTGCTGAGTATCTGACAGGCAAGTGTGAATGGAAATGAGAGGGGCACTCGGGCATGTTGCTCTGAGTGAAGACAAAGGACTCCCTTGAGCTGAATGAAAATGCTAATTCGGGTGCGACTGACACCAGCTGCCCTGACAGGAAGAAGCCCATGTGGTGACTCTCTGAGTCAGCCGAGCCTTCGAGGCGGGCCAGACTGAAAATGTGGATTTGAAACTAAATTAACTGTATGTTTTGGGAAAAGACTTATAAAATATTGTGCCAAACTGACAAAAATATGAAACTTAGAGATTATTAAAATGAAAAATGTGCTCACAGTTTAAAACTAATCTGGAATCTGTGCGACATTCAGAGACTGAACCACGAAAAAGTTCATATTCTAGCAATTGTGATTATGTTAGGAACATGAAAAATTACAGAAATACGCCCAGAGGGTGTGTGCATGCCTGGGTAAATATTGGTACAGAACTGACACAGAGTAACTGCCCAAAAGCGCGAAAAACTGTAATTGTCTGAACATGAGACTTTGACAGAAGCATCGCTTAAGTAATCTGTAATGTAAATATGCATTATGAATAAGTTTGTGATATTGGAAATATGTTTTTTATGAAAAGTAGATTGTCTGGTTAGACACAAAGGGGAGTTTTTTTCTTTGGACCATAAACACAGTGCCACTCTGACACATGATGACACACCATGACACACTGTTCCTTTCTCAAATCAGGAGACGGGGAATTCTCTGACCTATCAGATCCTTAGAGGGTTGGGCATTGTAGAATCAGCCTCCCCACCCCTTTGGAAGATGGATAAATAGGGACTGTTGAGGACCCAGACACGCACTTTCACTCATCACTGATCTACCAGCAAAGCGCTCTGCAGGAAGAACCCACTTCTAGATCTAGACTCCAGAACCAAACTCCAGAACCAGACTCCAGAACCCTGAAGCAGGAGCCTAACCCAAAAAGAGGGACCCTTTTCAGCAGGCCTTTAATATCTAGCAACCTGATTTAACCCCTAAACTTCCACGGGGCCTAACCTAACTGATCCAAGAGCCTGGCTGAGCTGTTTTGCTGTTTCTGGCCAAGAACCCATGCTAGAACCAGAGATCCAAACCGGTAGAGCAGTGCTGTAACCCAGAACCCGTCAGATCCAGTCCAAGAGGCTGTGCAGACCAGAGTGCCTTGCTGAGAGCAGAACCAAGCGCCTGAGGCCTGTCCGGTGGCGAGTGAAGTCCAAACCTTTGACCAGATCTTTGACGGGCTGATTCCATTCCAAAGCCATAGTAGTGAGTATTTAGTACAGAACTGTCCATAGTCATCTCTTAGTTTAAAGTAATCCTATTCATTCCATTTCAACCTATCCAGAACTGCATTATAGAATCTTATGTCCATCCTGAATCCTTCTCATTATACAGTCTGTGATAATTGTAGTGATAATCATCTGTGCGCTGATATTTTGAAGAAAGTTAAGTGTCCGGGTGGACAAAAGTCAGAGTGGAAGGTGCCCTGTTCTGATGGCTGTCCCGTTGGGTATCTTGCACTTTCATAGCCCCTTAGTAAAGTCCATCTTGGTTCCTAATCTTTAAAGCGCATCTTTCATTTTGAAATCTTGACTCTTTTGAGAAATGTCTACCTTCACTAAAACTTCTGTAACTTTTGAACTGTACCTGCTAGGAACGAAATTCAAATGTCATTTTGCGACTAATATCCCCAGCTTTCAAAGAAACCCAAAACAACTTTCCACTTCCTTATAGTTTTTCTGTAATCGCATTTCTTGCGCTCGGAAAAGTTGCCGCGAATTTGCACTTGGCTCAATTTCACTCCATATAAAATAGCTATTTCTTGGTTCCAACTTCTGAATTTCGTTTTCAATCTGATAATCATTCACACAATCATTGCTAGTGTTTCCCTGAACCAATCCAAAGCAACTCTCACTAGTTCTGAATCTCATTTAGCAAATTAAAATCATTTTAGCATTTTTTCCATTCAAGCCAAACCACATTTAAAAGCAATTGACCTGATTTAAAATCATTTCTGTTCTCTCTAAGCTTGATGGGGGGGAGTCGGGATTGAAACTGCAATTGTTGATTGTTATTCCTGATACCTGTGTGCCCTCATTCCATCTCTTCATATTGCATATTGGGGGGAGTGAGTAGTAACAGAGGGAAAGAGTGATTACATTGTCTTTGGTTGACTTCATATCAAGTTTATTTCTGTGTTGTATTCTTTCATATCACTGCATTTTATTCAACCCACACAAAGTTATTCTCTGCTACATTAATCTTCCTATTCCTACTCCTAATTGATTAAAGAGATTGTTGATATTGTCATATTACCCATTGCTGATCATTGCATAAATATTCATAAGTGTGATATTCAGATATTATCCATATTTATAAAAGTGTGATATATATATTGTTCAATTCTTCAAATAAATCTTTTAATTTACAAAACAAACCTATCTCTTGGTTCAGTGAGACCGGGGGGATTCAAAGAGAGAGGCGTTATATAAGGGTACATCGTCGAGAATTAAAAGAACTTTTGACATAAAAATATATAAGTAAGGGTTTCCATTGGGCATCCCATACTAGGCATTGACTTAGTTGGAGTGCTGGATTGAAACTGCTTACAGTGGAAAAGTGGGTTGAGGAATCGTAGAGGCTAAAATGAAGGGTGGGAAGAGGGGCTTCCCTCTCCAGCCCACCACACATTAAGATGGGTCCGGTGGCTGCACGCTGGTGCCTGAAATCCACCAAGTAGAAGCACTTCCATCAGCCATAGTCCCGCCTCTGATCCACCATTGGTAACACAATCTGTAAACAGGGCACTTCTCCAGTACACACCCCATTGGTAGAATGGAAATTGGTCAGCATTTTTAGGACTGAATTTGTTATCACATTTTCCCCCACAAATAAGTAGGCGTGGGTAGGGGTCAGGTATATGGAAGGGGTGGGTGGAAAGCAGGTCTCCTGCCCGAGTTATTCAGAAATAATTCTACCAAAAAAAGTCAACCATTTTACCTAGGAACAAAAGAAAAAAATGTGTTTGAACAGATCCAGCTTCAGCACCTCCTAGCAGGGCAGTGGTGAAATAATTCCATCTGCTAGGACTAGGAAAAGAGACCTGATTGTAAAATGTGATGTAATGACTTGTTCATTTCTGTTTCAATAAAAGCAGTTGTGCCCACTTTGTGTGTCAGAAAAAAGTACACTTTTCATTACAAAAAAATAAAATTTTGAGGCATGATGCCTTTATTCTTACTACAAATTTGCAGGTGAAAGGCGTATGTGGTCTTTGATACCAGCAACCAAAATATGCACGGAGCTAATGAAGGGGTTACCATTCAGTTAGTCAATGGCCCTCATTACAAGTCAGGCGTTAAGGGTTTAACGGCGCCGTCGGCGCCGTTAACCCTTAACGCCTGATTCACACTTTAACGCCTGCTTTTTGCAGGCGTTAAAGTCCAAGGCGCTAAGCGACCTTGGTGCTAATTACGGCATCGTAATTTATGGTGCCGTAATTAGCGCCTTCCCCATCCCCATTATGCCCTATGGGGCAAAAATGGGAATGGGGAAGGGCAAATGGTGAATGGGGAATTACCGCCCTACTCACCTTGGAATGGGGCGGTAATTCCGCCATCCATCATGGCGGAATCCGGCATGGACCATGGTGCTAATAGCTAATAGCACCATGGTCCACCGCCGGACTTGTAATGAGGGCCAATATGTTTATTTTGATGACACGTCCATTAAACAAGTACAAAAGGCAAACAAATTCATGATATTAAACATATGCACATATGCACATGAACACCTAACAGAAATACCATTATTAAAAAGGCCATTACAATATCAATGAACAAAGAACTAAAACAGAAAAGAATCACATAAAAAAAAACATCTCAAATGCCCTTTGTAATGTACATCACTCTTTTTGAAAAGGACACAGAGCCCAATCAAACAGAAGTGGAATCCGCAGGTAGTAAAAAAGAAAGTGGAGCGGGCGATGTTGTCTCAGATTAAAATGTCTAATTGCAGAGAGGATAGTAGCCTTTTTAATATCCTTGCAAGCTGGACAAAAAAAAAAAGATGCTTTAGGTCTTCCCCCAAGTCTTTGCGCACCGGGGAGTTAAAAAAATCGGGCACAGGAGATCAGCAACCGGTCCACCTTTTTTTAACTAAAAATAAGTTAAGGATGAATGACACCCACCCAGCTAGTAACATAATTGGCACTATTCATAGGAGTGGACATCTCCCTGCACTCCCGCTTCTCCACTGCTGCACAGGCAAATAAACGCTTATAATAATGGCAATGTCCTGATGGCAACAACACTCTCAGGGAAAGAAATTGCAGTGGCATTGGATTCGGTCAAAGATTTACTTATGAAAAAGATCCAAGGAATCTTGTGGCAATTATCCTTGGCCAATAGGGACTTAATAATAAAGCATGTTAAGCCTGCATTCTCATTTGACCACAGACGTAGTCAAAAAAGGATCAGTGCTAGTGTCCAATGGTCCTCTAAAAAGCCCACTCCCAATTCCTGGTGGACAGCAAAATTGGGAGCTGACCCCGGAAGTACAAACAACCATTTAACAAATTTGCTTTCAAGCATCTGTAAACCTGGCATTTTAGAGCAACCTCATAGGGGGCTCCATACAGAACTGCAGCCTTTGTCTGAATGCCATATACTTTTAGTATCAGATCCAAAGGTCGGCCATAGCACTGAGCCATAAAACGGGAAAGCCCACCCATATATTGGGTCATCTTCAATTGTTGCTTACCAAGGTGTGCTTGACCAGCTACAAGAGGATGCCTAAATAGTCAAAATCCTTGACCCTTGGGATAACTGCCCGATTGCAGATCATAGGCTTCATTGTCACAGACCTCTTCCCCCGGCACGCACCATCACAGCGGACTTCACAGTGTTGATCCCCAGATCCAGACCATTCATGAAAATGGAATAAACATTAATCAGTTTCTGAAGATCCATAGGTGTGCTGTCAATCAACAGCAACACTGTTTCGTCGGCATAGGCTAGTGTAAGTAAAGCCCTGCCACCCACCCCAGGGAAATCAGGCCGAGACTCTTCCAAGGCATCATGCAAACCGTCAATGTAGAATGTGAAAAGGACTGGAGCACGGACACAGCCCTGGCTGACCCCCGTCCCAACCTCAAAGCAGGCCGCACATCTCCCTTCAGGCCCACTTCGCACACATGCCCAGCTTCCTATTTCCCGCAACACTGTCAGGATTTCCATTGGGCACTTCATGGACCCAAGCACGGCCCACAACTTCGACCTGTTCACTTTATCAAATCCATGCTTAAGTCCATGAGTGCAAGATGAATAGCATTCGCCCCTGCAAAAACGACTTTGCAATGACTGCAAAGTGACTTTGCACTGCCAACAAACACCCTTATTCACAGAGTGGTGCAAAGTGTATTTTTTCAGTGCAACAGGACTTTGCACCAATGCAAAGTCTACTGAAAAAATACACTTTTCACTGCTCTGTGAATCAGGGTGTTTGTTGGCAGTGCAAAGTGACCAGTGCAAAGTCACTTTGCACTGCGCTAACCGCTGTTGTCTGAAACATTGGGGTCAATGTGTAACCATGCACTTGTATGATAGCTTAGAGACTATGGGCCAGATGCAAGGAATTTTTTGCACGATTCAGAGCGACTTTGCACTGCTGAAAAGTGATTTTGCACTGCTGACACAAACCCTGATTCATGGAATAGTGCAAAGTATATTTCAGTCAGTGCAAAGTCAGTGCATATTCACTTTTGCAGCAGTGCAAAGTCGCTCTGAATCGTGCAAAAAATGCCATGAATCGGACCCTATGTATGGTGAAAAATCATGTCAGAAGAAGTGAGTGATTATCTCCTTTGTGCAAGTACCCATGTCATCTCTTGGAGAGACGCACGTGCAAATGCACCCTATCGTCTGCTTAGCAGACCATGAAGTGCTGCAGGCATCCTCCATGCTCACCCAGTGACCGCATCAAGATCTCCACGGGATTTCCCCCACTGGTTGGCAGTCGTGCTGGCAGAGCTGGAATAAAATGTGGTTTTATCTCCATCTAGGAAAAGAAGGCAAGGATGGGCTCTTGCAGGATGGCAGGCCTAGTAGTAATGGTGCCAACTGCACAAACCCACAACGGAAGAAATAATGGAGTCTGGGAAGATTCAGCAAAAGTGAAGGCAGATGCTAATGTCTGCAAGAATATGAATAATCTCAAGGAAAGAAGGCAGGGCAGCATCAGTGAGAAGTGTATGTAGAATGAAAGCAGTCCACACAGCCAGGCTTGCTTTCCACTGCGGTACAGAAAGTGAAGACATCTGCTCAGGAGTGCACGTGTTATCCCCAGAGGATAGACAATAATATCAGGAAGTTTTCAGTACAGCACCTATCCTAGAAATGGGCGCTTTGAAAAGCACAATTTCTTGATGTATAAGCGCCTTACAAATGCTCAATAAATAAATACATGAAACGCTATCTATGGGAGCCTACGACCTGTTAATGTGTGCATATTACTGCCAAAGTCAATTGTTACTCAAAAATACCTTCTTGAATATACCTTAAACACTGTTGCACACTTAGGGCCCGATTCATGGAAATGTGTGCAGAAATCCCAAAAGGGCCACGCGCCATGAAGAACAATGCGCGAGCCTGCGCATAGAATAGAAAATGCGTATCCCGCGTATTCATGGAACTTACTGCGCAAAGTGACCGTATTCGCAAGTAACGCCCGGAACGCCCCTGATACAGCCACATGCAAAGCATAAACAGCCAGAACAGTTACCTTTGCATGCTCATCTGGGCGCGAATACAGGCACCCTTCAAACATTGCATGGGGTCCCCCGCAAGAAGGCCTGCATCTTATAGACCCTGCGCAGGGTCCCCCGTAACTGTTGCCGGCACTCCGACAACATGTGCATGAAAAATCATAACTCGGTCTAAACTCAGAATATCTGCTTGTGAACCCCCATAAACTGTACCTGCACCCCGCTACACTGCTTACGCGCACACCTAAGTTAGATCGGAACCTCGGTTGCGTATACGCACCCCTAAACCTGAAATGAAAACTCACCTCCGTTCTGCAAATCATATGCGCACGTGTACTTACGCCTGCCTTCAGGTGGCGTAGTGATCAAGGAATTTGCATGGCCATTCCTATGCGGAGAGGATGCACGGGTGTTTCCATGAATACGTGTCGTTTGGCGCAAATGTGACGTGCGAGTGGCTGCCTGCAGGCCGTCCCTTGTAACGCCCACTTTTTCGCATGTTCTTCCCCATTCTCTGAATTCCGCCCCCTTCCCAGCCGTCTGTGCAAGCCACGCCCACGCTCTGCATGGTGTCTTGAGCAAGGCGCTCCACAGCTTGCACAGAGGTGCTGGGCATGCGTGAACCTATCACAAGTCCAAAGAAAGTCCCGCACAGTCGGTTCCATCAATCGACGAATGTGTACTTGTGCACAGTTTGGCGTGCAAGTCCCCTATTTCCTACGCAAATAATTCCATGAATCAGGCCCTTAATATCAGGTATACATCTCTCAATGCTGAATTTCCTCCCGCTTCTAAGCCCTGTAAAAACACTGGTTAATATTAACCAAATATGCGGTATTACATTTATCGGCATTTGGACATTTGGAGGGTGTACTGCTGTATCAGGCTCCTCGGGATTCCATTGACTTGATGTATTCACGGGTAATGTGCACTAGTGTTGCATAGCATAGGTGTATTTTCTATGCTGTCCCTGGTATTTGAATATCACATGACCACGTTTCACCTTAGTCAAAAATAAGGAATAAAGCAAACAGATTTAACTCAAGTACATAGCATATAATGGTTTTTACAGCAGACAAAAAGTGAGGAAGAGAGTTTTGAACCCTTTGCCAACAATATAGCAACGATGAATTCGGCTCATTAGAAACTCCCACTCTTTACAAGGCTACCTACTGACTTATTGCAGCCGAGCGGAGCAGCGTTGCAACAGGTGTTATTGGACCACACCTCAGTAATTTCCTTGAGGTGCAGCTGAAGACACATAACACGGGTAAAGTACGCTAACACATTACAGCTCCCCTCTACAGTCCTGTCATAAAAATTGTAATATTGCTAAATCACAAAAACAGGCAAAAAAATCAGTTAGCTTTAGGGTGGTGAACCGTTACAAGGCAGGCAGTGTGGGATTCTCGTGATTGGCACATTGAGGTCTTTGTGCACCACACGTGAACTAATTCCTTTCAAAATATTCAAATCAAAATGGCCGGCAACAGAGGCAGGCAATGGATGTAATTCAGTTTTGTATTTCTCTTTTTAGGGAATGCATCCACGAAGCGTGGAATGACACCGGAGGTCAGATGAGCAAGTTTGGGGAAAGTACACAGAGTGTGGGGTGTGTGTGCTGAGGGGAGTGGGAACAGAGTAGCAGAGGCTAGTGGGGTCTGAAAAATGGGTCCCCGGACAATGGCTGTAAAAGCTGACCTTGGGGGAGTGAGATGCGCCCCATTCTCCAGAGGACCCTCATAACTCCAGACACCTCACAACCTCAATACTGACAAAGTGACTACCAATGAAGTAAGGACACTGCCCTGCTTAAGACCCTTTTAACCTAAAATAGGTGTAAACAACCCACTAGCCCTGCATCGTAGTCTGATTTACTCCCTAAAATGAGGCAACTGCATCCAACAAAAAATGGCAAGTAATGAATAGGCAGGTGTTTGGCCACTGCTGCTGCCTGCACAGCTGTGTTGATGTCATCGGATGAGAGGGATCAGCAGTGAATGCAACACCGAAGACCTCTACTAATGTGTTATGTGAACTGAAGAAGACTTCTAAGAGGAAAACATATTTTATTGATGATACTTACTGAATACAGGGAAAATGTGGCTACTACAAAATGTTTTTTTTCCAATTAAAATGTATTGTTCCTGCCTATAAAGTCAACAATGAGTATTATGTATTTACAAAATCCTTCTTACTTCCAATTTCCAAAAGTAGGGAGTAAAACCCTCATTTCAAATTCTTATCTGAACACGGGTGTGAACCTTGGCCCTTGGGTAATGCCAAACAGGATCCTTTTTGTATGAGGCAAGAGTTGTAATTGCCCCTGCCTGTGATACCTGCATGCTTATGCTATGGAGGGCGTCAAACAGGTGCACCCAATTGATAGAACTGAATGGCCACATCATGTGGACAAGGGCTACATACATCACTGCACACAAATGCAGATTAAGAGAAGTTGAGTATCAACTGTCCCACCATCTTCCTAGAACTTGGCCTGTAAGAGGGACAGCCCCAGGCTACTTTTCCAAATATACATCAAGCACATCCTTTCAGGGCCTGGGGTCTCATTGCACCTAAATCCTCCTGGAAACTGGAAGAAGTCACTTGTGTCTCCCCCTCTCTACCAGCCAGGGAGGTGTGAAAGCATTTCGCGCCCTTCCTCCTCGTCTCGCAAATGTCTGCCTTTGTTGTCACCATGTACCAGGGTTATCCAGTGTCTTTCTTCCCATGCTGCTTCTGGGATGTGTGCCTCTTGCTAACCAGAGCAATCAGTGTTGCGTCTGTGGACTGATCTCCAGGTGACCCACTTTCCCATCACTTTAGGCAACTCCAACCTTCAGCTTAAGTTTATGGGCCTCATGTTTAACCAAAGCGTTCTATTCCCGCTCCGAACATTAGTAGTCATAGAGGAGGGTCTGTGACTGCAATGCCCTGGCGAGAGGGAATCCTTGATACATGGTATGATGCTCTGCCCAGAGTATGCAGAGAACCTCACATTTCTACACGGGCCATTCACAAATATTCTTTTCCCTTTTCAACTTTTCTTCCTCTCTTCACGCCTCTGTTTCCACCTGCCTCTCTGCTTTCCAGCGGTGGATGCATTCCCAATTTATGCAAAACAAGGGGGGGTCTGGGAATCTCTCTACCAGCATGAACACAGCCCAAAGACCTCTTCTTGGGTGAATAACCCCTGGGAGAGACTCTACCAAGTATTTAGCTCACTGTCCCTTTCACAGAGAAGAAATTTCCCTGCATATCAGTCTTTGTCCTGCCCTGGAGCAGTCCAGCACCCAAATGCCTCTGAACAAGAGTACCAACAGCAACCCCATGCATGTGTTTCAGCCTTGTTGGGCATCATCAGTGAGGTGCAACTGTGCCTCACTAAGAACAGTGAGCAAGGGGTCCACGGCTGGATCGCTCTGGTAACTTAGGGTGAGATCCAAAGTTAATTTATGCAAAGCAAGGGGGGTCTGGGAATCTCTCTACCAGCACAAACACAGCCCAATGACCCATTCTTGGGTGAATAACCACTGGGAGAGACTCTACCAAGTCTTCAGCTCACTGTCCCTTTCACAAAGAAGAAATTTCCTGCATATCAGTATTTGTCCTGCCCAGGGGCAGTCCATCACCCAAATGCTAGGCAATTCTACTCTGAACAAGAGTACCAACAGCAACCCCATATGCGGGTTTCAGCCTTGTTGGGCATCATCAGTGAGGTGAAGCTGTGCCTCTCTAAGAACAATGAGCAAGGGGTCCACGTCTGGATCGGCCTGGTAACTTAGGGTGAGACCCAATGTTAATTTATGCAAAACAAGGGTATCCCACTTTATCCTCCTTAATCCCTCAAACACCCACATTTTGCATTTCCCTCCGGTATCTTCCCCCTCCTCTCTCTTCCCCCCCTCGGTGCTCCCTTTCTCCACCTCTGCCTATAACCTTGTGTTTATTTCTGATTCTTCTTTAAACATTGCTTCTCACATTTCTATGACTTCCCCCGCTTGCCATTTCCTTCTTGTCAATGTCTGCAAGATATGTTCCTTTCTATCGTTTCATGCTGCTAAACTTCTCATTCCTTCCTCTATTCTCTCTTGCCTTGACTATTGTTCTGCTCTGCTGTTCGGACTTCCTTCTTCTCATCTCACTCCTCTACGCTCGGTTTTCAACTCAGCAATTCCTCTTCTTGTCTCACTTCTTCCTCACTCTTCTATTTCCCAGTCTCTTCTCTCCATCTCTTTCCTCCCCCATGACTTTCGCCTATCTTTTCATTTTCTCTGTTTTTAAATGTTAAAATGGCTTGGCTCCCCCTTCCTTGCCTGAGAGGCGTTTCTAAGGGGGTGGGGGGAGTGGTGCTGAGGGAGCTATGGCCCCAGGTCTTTGGGTTGTAGTCCAGGATAGAAGCTCAGGGGTTACAACCAAAAAGCTAGCTAGCCCCGAGTCCTGACAGTCTTGACATTAGCATAGTCTCAGATCATTTCCAGACCTAGCAACACCCCTGTTTGCCTCTCTTGTCTCCCTCTATTCACCCTCATGTTCTCTGCATTCTCATCATCTTCATCTTCTTTCCTTTCCCCAACTATCTTGTGCTTCTTTCTTCACGTTTCCATTCCTTCTCTCTTCTGGCCCCCATACTGTCAAGTATCGGCAGAGATCATCTGTGTTGGGACGCCGTAGTTATCCGGCTTCCACGAGAACTAATACTTGTGGCTCTCGTATTCGTCAACGAACGGTGGTTACGGTCCCTTTAAGATCTCGTCTGCCGGGATCTTGGAAGTTGGCATGGAGACGATGGCGTCCTCTCACGTCTGTCACTTTTCCCTCTACACGTTAAGTTACGTATAGTGATCATGTGACTGTTATATAAGCCACGCCTGCTCGTTTTGCCGGCGCTTCTGAATCTTGTATTCTAGCGGCTTGCTTTCTCTTGTATTCCAGCTTCTTGTCCCCCCTTGCCTTGTCTTCCTACTGTTCGACCTCGGATCGTCCACGGACCTGCTTTGGTTAATCCTTTGTACTTTTGCTGCCAGACCTGCTCTTCGACCTCGGATCGCCCACGGACCTGCTTTGGTTACTCCTTTGTACTTTTGCTGCCAGACCTGCTCTTCGACCTCGGATCGCCCACGGACCTGCTTTGGTTACTCCTTTGTACTTTTGCTGCCAGCCCTGCTCTTCGACCTCGGATCGTCCACGGTCCTACCCTGTTAGGATTGTCCACCTTCATTGGAACTCGTCACCTTTGGTACACGGACTAGAGACTGCCTTATTGTACCTTTTAGGCGTCCTCGTGCCGTCGGGTTAGGTTTTGCTCTTCGGACAGTCAGCTTGGATTTACTCCTGCTTCTTGCTTTGCCTTCATTTCTGGATCTTGGGTTGGCCTCTACCTTCCTTCCTATTCCTTCCTTGGGAATATTCGGAGAATCGGAGATTCTGAAGAACTACACAGGTTAGTGGTGGATTCTATTCTGATTTCTGCGTTTATTTTGCATACATCGCATCTTTGTGATATCTGCTCGCAGTGCAGTTGTCTGGGGGTCTTGCCTGTACACCTTGAGAAGACATCCCGTTCCAGTATCCTGTTTCATCGGGTTCTGGATTCTTCGTTGACATTCCGTCTTTCCGCCAATCAACTGTTCTGTTTGTTTGATTGTACTGACTAGTTCGGTAGATTGGCGAGAAGAACTCCTCGGCTACACTACGAGGGCAAGAGCGCTACTGACATATTCAGAAGCCTTCTATATAAATGGATGCCAACGAGTCTTTGTCGGCCATAATGCAATTGGTGGCGGATTTGCGCAGTGAAATGGCTCATGCCCATGCTGCCACCGAAAGGTGCATTGATGAGCTACAGGTCGGTTTTCAGCCCACCGGTGCTGGGGCGCCTTCACCCGCTGTGGCCTCGGGTTCTGGGCTATCTCGCGCCCGTTCTGATACGGGGCCAGTGTACATGACTGCTCAGTTTCCCTTGGCTCCACCAGAGCGGTTTCTAGGTGACCCTAAGACCTATCGAACCTTCCTTAACCAGTGTAGGTTGCATTTCCTATGTAGGCCAGCACAGTTTCCGGATCCAACCACTAAAGCAGCCTTCCTTTTGTCACACTTGGGTGGTACGGCGGCGGCATGGGCCAATCCACTATTGGAAGAGGGCAGTCACCTCTTGTACGATTGTGACGCCTTGATTGAGGCTATGAGTCGGGTTTTTGATACACGCTATGCTACGCAAGCCACCGACTTACAGTTATTGGCCTTACAGCAGGGAACTTCTACCCTTTTGGCTTACTTAGCCAAGTTTAATCAATTGGTTGCCGAAACTAACTGGCCACAGGAGAAGAAGGCCTCCTTATTTTACAAAGGGTTGTCTGACTCCCTCAAAGATACTCTATCTACGGTACCGGTAATCCCTACAGCATTCTCTGAGTTGGTTGAATTGGTACTTCAAATTGACTCTAGGCAAGCAGAGAGAAGGGGGGAACGGCGACCGCTTCCTCCTCTTACGACCGCCACGTCAAGTCCTGCCACCGGGTCCTCAGAACCAATGCAAATCGGAGCATTGCGGGGACCGTTGTCAGCAGAAACCAGGGAACACAGAAGAAAGAACGGCCTTTGTTTCTATTGTGGGTCATCAGATCATTTACTACGATCATGTACTAAGAAACCTGGCAAGAAACAGGGAAACGCGAAAGCCCGGCAATAGAAGGGGTTCAGTTGCCGGGTGGTTCTTACAGCAACCCCCTCATGTCTACACCTTATTGTTTATCCGTCACTCTCAATTCCACCTCCCTCGGTAGACGGGTGATTCCAGTTGTCTTGGATTCAGGTGCTACGGGGAACTATATTGATGGTGATTATGCTCGAGAGATGGGTATACAGATCGTTTCCAAAGACTGCCCCGAGGTCGTGAATGCGGTCGATGGCTCAACCCTGGTTTCTGGTCTAGTGACTGAACGTACTGCTACTTTGGTCATGAGGACGGAATGTGGGCATTCTGAAGAGATCACCTTTGACCTGATTGCCGCTCCACAGCTTAAAGTCATCCTGGGACTTCCTTGGTTGAGACTACACAACCCCGTGGTGGATTGGCAGTCGGGGGAAGTGAACTTCCTCTCAGAACATTGTGACCAGTTCTGTTTGACATCAGTTCAGAAAACCCCCAGCCCAAGCCGGGCTCTCATGGATGCCGCCTCTACGATAGGAGCGGTTCTTAACACTCAATTGCCCTCAGAGTATCGAGAATATCGGGATGTCTTTGACGCAGGTGGGGCAGACATCCTTCCACCCCACAGGCCTTTTGATTGTCCTATAGAATTGATTCCTGGGGCCAAGATACCATCTGGCAGGATTTATTCATTAACACCCAAGGAGGATGTCATCCTTAAGGAATACATCGATAAATCTTTAAAGTCCGGCTTCATTCGGCATTCGCGTTCTCCGGCAGCTTCCCCTCTGTTTTTTGTTCCAAAGAAGGAGGGGGACCTTCGCCCCTGTATCGACTATCGGGCCTTGAATGCTGTTACGGTCAGAAACCAATACCCGATTCCTCTGATATCAGTCTTGCTTGATCAGCTCGGCTCAGCCAAGTTCTTCTCCAAGTTAGACTTACGTGGGGCGTACAACCTTGTACGCATACGAGAAGGGGATGAATGGAAGACCGCCTTCAAAACCAAATACGGTCTATACGAATACACGGTAATGCCTTTCGGCCTGAGTAACGCCCCCGCTACTTTCCAGTTCTTCATAAATGAAGTCTTTCATGATATGTTGGATCAATTTCTGATCGTTTATCTAGACGACATTTTGATTTACTCCCCCAACCATGAAGCCCATGTTGTTCAGGTCAGTAGAGTCTTACAACGTTTGCGGGACAACCATTTATATGCCAAACTGGAAAAGTGTCTCTTCCATGTACAAGAGGTCGAGTTTCTTGGCTTTAACATCACCAACAAAGGAGTCAAAATGAGCAGATCTAAAGTCTCTGCTATTCTGGATTGGCCGGTTCCCAACAATCTGAAGGCGTTGCAATCCTTTTTAGGTTTTGCGAACTTTTATCGACGTTTCGTTCAAGACTTTTCAACCATTGTCTGTCCCATTACGGCTCTGACTAGCTCCAAGAGGTCTTTCCGTTGGGATGGGGAGGCTCAACAGGCGTTTGACTCTCTGAAGTCCGCCTTCACCTCGGCACCTGTGCTCCAGCATCCGGACCCTACCCAACCATTCATTGTCGAGGCTGATGCTTCGGATGTGGCCTTGGGGGCTATCCTGTCCCAACCTTGCCCAGACGATGCGGGTTTACATCCAGTAGCATTTCATTCCAGAAAGTTAACACCTTATGAAAGGAATTATACAATCACGGAGCGCGAATTGTTGGCTATCAGGGACGCGTTCTTGGTTTGGAGGCATCATTTGCTGGGTTCTCAAGTACCTGTTCAGGTGTTCACGGATCATAGGAATCTCTTGGCCCTGCAGTCAGTGAAATGCACCACTGCACGGCATGCCCGTTGGCATGAATTCTTTTCAATGTTTGATTTCACTATTTCCTATCGTCCTGGTTCTCAGAATTCTAAAGCGGATGCTCTCTCTCGTCTACATGGACCCGCCAAATCCTCTCACGCCACTGGTGTACCTCTGTTACCCACTCAGGTGGTTTGTGGTTGCTCTTTACGTCCGTCACTTAAGTCCTTTATACAGGAATGGCTTCGAAACGATCCGCCAGAAGTAACCAAATACAAGCTGGAGATCATTAATTCCTTGCCCTATTACCAGGGTAAGATATTCCTGCCTACTCTAGAGACGCGACGTACTGCTATACAATGGTGTCATGACTCCTCTCTGGCTGCTCATCCAGGTATTAGGAAGACGGTTGATCTAATGAAAAGATGGTGTTGGTGGCCGTCTTTATTGCAGGATGTTACTGATTACGTAAATACTTGTTCGGTTTGCGCTCAGTGTAAGACATCACATGGCAAACCCGAGGGGTTGCTCCAACCTATGCCTCTTCCAGATCATCCTTGGTCCTCCATTTCCATGGATTTCGTTGTGGAACTACCTCCGGTGGACGGTTTAGATGCTATTTGGGTGGTCATCGACTTTTTCACCAAAATGGCACTATTCGTACCTTGTCAAGGGATCCCTTCTGCTCCTAAACTGGCGGATCTTTTTCTGCGGAACGTGTTTAGGTTGTTTGGTCTTCCTTCTATAGTCATCTCCGACCGCGGTCCTCAGTTTACTTCACGCTTTTGGAGAGCTTTGTCGACTGCATTAGGTATTGAAGCTCGATTTTCGAGTGCTTATCATCCGCAGACGGACGGCCAGACCGAACGTCTGAATGCCACTATGGAACAATACATAAGGTGTCTCATCTTTCAGCGTCAGGACGATTGGCTTTCGGTACTGTCCATGGCCGAATTTGCCTACAATAATTCGCTCCACACTGCTACACAGGTTTCTCCTTTCTTTGCCCTGTATGGTCAGCATCCGCGTTCCTTGCCTCTCGCACCTGATCTGCCGGCTCACAATCCTGCTGCCCTTGCCTGTGTTAGGGACATTTCCGGCACCCATGTCCAGGTTATGAGACAATTGTTGGAGGCTCAGAACAGGACCAAGTTATATGCAGACCGGCATCGTACCCCTGCTCCGGTGTATCTCCCAGGCATGTCCGTCTGGTTGTCTACTCGCAATTTACGCCTGCCTGGTCAGAGGAAGTTGCTCCCACGTTTTGTTGGGCCATATGTTATATCGCATGTCATCAACCCGGCAGTGGTGCGTCTGGTTCTTCCCCAGTCGTGGAAAATACACCCAGTATTCCACGTGTCTTTGGTCAAACCGTGCCGTCCTAACACCCGTCTTCCCTCCCATCCTCCGCCTCTCAGGGTTCGGGGTGCGGTGGAATATGAGGTGTCAGCCATCTTGGACACCAAGGTTCGGAACGGTAGAAGACTCTACTATGTTGACTGGAAGGGTTATGGTCCGGAGGATCGCACCTGGGAGCCATGCGAAAACGTACATGCCCCGGCTTTGTTGACCCGTTTATGGAGATCTCGGCGTGTGGGGGCCTCTTTGGGGAAGGAAACTGTCAAGTATCGGCAGAGATCATCTGTGTTGGGACGCCGTAGTTATCCGGCTTCCACGAGAACTAATACTTGTGGCTCTCGTATTCGTCAACGAACGGTGGTTACGGTCCCTTTAAGATCTCGTCTGCCGGGATCTTGGAAGTTGGCATGGAGACGATGGCGTCCTCTCACGTCTGTCACTTTTCCCTCTACACGTTAAGTTACGTATAGTGATCATGTGACTGTTATATAAGCCACGCCTGCTCGTTTTGCCGGCGCTTCTGAATCTTGTATTCTAGCGGCTTGCTTTCTCTTGTATTCCAGCTTCTTGTCCCCCCTTGCCTTGTCTTCCTACTGTTCGACCTCGGATCGTCCACGGACCTGCTTTGGTTACTCCTTTGTACTTTTGCTGCCAGACCTGCTCTTCGACCTCGGATCGCCCACGGACCTGCTTTGGTTACTCCTTTGTACTTTTGCTGCCAGACCTGCTCTTCGACCTCAGATCGCCCACGGACCTGCTTTGGTTACTCCTTTGTACTTCTGCTGCCAGCCCTGCTCTTCGACCTCGGATCGTCCACGGTCCTACCCTGTTAGGATTGTCCACCTTCATTGGAACTCGTCACCTTTGGTACACAGACTAGAGACTGCCTTATTGTACCTTTTAGGCGTCCTCGTGCCGTCGGGTTAGGTTTTGCTCTTCGGACAGTCAGCTTGGATTTACTCCTGCTTCTTGCTTTGCCTTCATTTCTGGATCTTGGGTTGGCCTCTACCTTCCTTCCTATTCCTTCCTTGGGAATATTCGGAGAATCGGAGATTCTGAAGAACTACACAGGTTAGTGGTGGATTCTATTCTGATTTCTGCGTTTATTTTGCATACATCGCATCTTTGTGATATCTGCTCGCAGTGCAGTTGTCTGGGGGTCTTGCCTGTACACCTTGAGAAGACATCCCGTTCCAGTATCCTGTTTCATCGGGTTCTGGATTCTTCGTTGACATTCCGTCTTTCCGCCAATCAACTGTTCTGTTTGTTTGATTGTACTGACTAGTTCGGTAGATTGGCGAGAAGAACTCCTCGGCTACACTACGAGGGCAAGAGCGCTACTGACACATACACTGGAAGGCACCACCACCTGACTTAAGTGCCTCCCCATCTCTTCATATTTTTCGCTCCCGCCTTAAGGTCCATCTTCCCTCTTCACTTTCCTAACTCCTAGCGAGGCTGTTTGTTATTGGACTCATTATTTCACTTTTTTGTACCCTTTATATTCTTTGTACAGCACCTATAATTTTCTGTGCAAAAGATTGTCGCTTAGCAAAACGTACCCATTTCAATCCACATCTTTTAACGTGAAAAGTGATTTGTGAGGGAGGATAGCTCTGCTCAGCCTTGAAGCAAGACGATACAGGTTTGATCCCCGGGTCTGCGCTTTGAAACCTCTGGGTAGTAAGCTATAAGGGGCCGTGCTTAGAAACCTCTGGGTAGTAAGCTATAAGGGGCCGTGCTTAGAAACCTCTGGGTAGTAAGCTATAAGGGGCCGTGCTTAGAAACCTCTGGGTAGTAAGCTATAAGGGGCCGTGCTTAGAAACCTCTGGGTAGTAAGCTATAAATAACCTATCATATAATTGTGACCAAGGCATTATAATCAGTGCTTAATTTGTGGGTGTGTGGGCTCCGCTCTGGCACTTATTTCTGAGCTCCGTCACTTTTTGTCTCAGAGCATCCAACCGCAATGAACAGGTGCAAGCTGTTGTTTAACCCCAAATGTGTTGACACTGTAGGGAGCAGCTGTGTGCTGGTGGCAATGGTGGGGAACTGCCCGCCCACAGTGTCAGAAGTGTGCTAGAAAATATGTGTCCCTGGCACTTATTTTATTACAAATTTAAGCACCGAATATAATAATCTAGCTCTTTTCTACTTATGATACATTGCATTATTGTATTATGTTTCATTTCACTGATTCTATGTAGTTTCATTGACTTGGACTGTGAGAAACGACTCCTGCCAACCTTGCAGCAAACAGTCACATGGCCTGCCTACTCCCTTTATTGAGCCAGCCTTTTAACGCTGCTTGACAACCCCATCCCAGGAGAGGCCACTTACTCTGCAGCAAACTGTCCAACTCTGGAATAAGAGTTTAGGGTGAGCGAACATTAAAATGAGCAGAGTGGCTGTTTTTTTTTTACTTCACAAAATTTCGAAATTTCCCCCTTTTGTAAATTGTTGAAATGTGCTGCAAGCCACGCTGTGTCATATTTGTCTCTCAGAAATGTAAATGACTTTTACATTTTCTGCAAAAATCTACTTTGGTGGCAAACATTTATGGACCAAATAAGAGTCAAACTTTCTATGCCTATTTTTTACTATTGTATTAATTATGTGCCTGCAACCATTTGTGCGTGATCACAATTTGAAATATAGTTAGGCGAAATACCAAATCGTCTTAATGGACTTTAGTGGAAGTTTACCTACTCATATTTATGACGCAACCGGAAACGAAGTGGAGGCAGAGACCAGCTGACTAGCAAAGTGCACAGGGGAGACATTTGGTAGTCAGTTTCTAAAATATGATAATTGCATGCAGGGCATCACCAACTTTTTTTAAAAATTCTTTATTTATACTCAGAAATATACATAACATGAAAACAGCAGTAGTGAACAGAAACACACAAACATATTTTATAACACAGCTAATATGAAAAAACCCAGAGATCAAGGGGCCGATTCATGGAACAAACGTGCGCCGAAAATCTACGCGCAAGCAGGCGCAAGCAGGCGCAAGCGGAAAAAAACAGGCGCACGCGCACGCGTGCGATTCATGGAAGTCCCTGCGTGTGTCTTCCTCGGGATGTGCGCCAAACCCGTGCATGGCGCACACGTCACTGCAACATCCCGAAAGACGTGCGCGACGCGCACAGTGAAAGCGCACAACCTCTGCGCATACACTAGAAAGTGGGCGGGACACGGGGCGTAATGCGCGGAATGGGGAACAACTCACGAAAACAAGGGCGTAACTGGGGATGTACTGCAGGGAAGCAGACGGAACGCCCACACGCACCCGAACCACACGTATTCATGGAATCGAATAGGGCAAAGCCACGCACAGCGAAAGACACGCACAAGTCCAAACACGTCCGCCACACGAAGGCAGGCGGTAGCGTCCCTGCGCATTACAAAAGTGGCAACATACAGCAATAGTGCCTGTGCGAGCGGGGCACGTGTATTTCGGGGTAGCGCGGGAAGTTACACACGCGATTGAGCGGGGTACGTGTATTCCGGGGGTGCGCGTGAACTTTCTCACGCGATCGGGCCTGGGGGAGCGGGCTACGTGTATTTCAGGGGTTCGCGTGAACTTTCACACGCGATCGGGCCTGGGGGAGCGGGCTATGTGTATTTCAGGGGTTCGCGTGAACATTCTCACGCGATCGTGCCTGGGGGAGCGGGCTACGTGTATCTCAGGGGTTCGCGTGTACTCTTTCACGCGATCGGGCCTGGGGGAGCGGGCTATGTGTCTTTCAGGGGTTCGCGTGAACATTTACACGCGATCGGGCCTGGGGGAGCGGGCTACGTGTATCTCAGGGGTTCGCGTGAACTTTTTCATGCGACCGGGCCTGGGGGAGCGGGCTATGTGTATTTCAGGGGTTCGCGTGAACATTTACACGCGATCGAGCCTGGGGGAGCGGGTTACGTGTATTTCAGGGGCGCGCGGGAAGTTACACACGCGATTGAGCGAGGTACGTGTATTTCGGAGGTGCGCGGGAAGTTACACACGCGATAGAGCGGGGTACGTGTATTTCGGGGGTGCGCGGGAAGTTCCACACGCAATTCCATCAGGGTACGTGTATTACAGGGGTGCGCGGGAAGTTACACACGCGATTGAGTGGGGTACGTGTATTCCAGGGGTGCGCGGGAAGTTCCACACGCGATCTCATCAGGGTACGTGTATTTCAGGGGTGCGCCGGGAGCAGCACACGTGAATTGCACGTGTGGGTCCTCCCAGGTGTCCCCTCTACACCCTCCACGGCCCCTGCAGGTGGCTCACACCACAGGGGCCTACCCTGCACATGTCCTGCAGGCACACCATCCACCATGGCCTTGTCCCCCAGCCAACCCACATGTCAACTTGCACTACTGCCCACCAACGCATGTCCCCCTGCACCCCCAGTCACCAGGGGCACCCTCCACCAGGCCCCCACCCATGTCTCCCACCACCCCCACACCCCCAGTCACCAGGGGCAGCCTCCACCAGGCCCCCACCCATGTCTCCCACCACCCCCACCCCCCACTCCCCAGGGACAGCCTCCACCAGGCCCCCACCCATGTCTCCCAGCACCCCCACCCCCCAGCACTGTGGGGCACCTGCCAGCAGGCCCCCACCCATGTGCAACTCATGTACCTCTGCACCCCACCCCCCAGCACTGTGGGGCACCTGCCAGCAGGCCCCCACCCATGTCCAACTCATGTTCCCCACCACCCCCACCCCCCAGCACTGTGGGGCACCTGCCAGCAGGCCCCCACCCATGTCCAACTCATGTTCCCCACCACCCCCCAGCACTGTGGGGCACCTGCCAGCAGGCCCCCACCCATGTCCAACTCATGTTCCCCACCACCCCCACCCCCCAGCACTGTGGGGCACCTGCCAGCAGGCCCCCACCCATGTCCAACTCATGTACCCCTGCACCCCCACCCCCCAGCACTGTGGGGCACCTGCCAGCAAGCCCCCACCCATGTCCAACTCATGTTCCCCACCACCCCCACCCCCCAGCACTGTGGGGCACCTGCCAGCAGGCCCCCACCCATGTCCAACTCATGTACCCCTGCACCCCCGCCCCCCAGCACTGTGGGGCACCTGCCAGCAGGCCCCCACCCATGTCCAACTCATGTACCCCTGCACCCCCGCCCCCCAGCACTGTGGGGCACCTGCCAGCAGGCCCCCACCCATGTCCAACTCATGTTCCCCACCACCCCCACCCCCCAGCACTGTGGGGCAGCTGCCAGCAGGCCCCCACCCATGTCCAACTCATGTTCCCCACCACCCCCACCCCCCAGCACTGTGGGGCACCTGCCAGCAGGCCCCCACCCATGTCCAACTCATGTTCCCCACCACCCCCACCCCCCAGCACTGTGGGGCACCTGCCAGCAGGCCCCCACCCATGTCCAACTCATGATCCCCACCACCCCCACCCCCCAGCACTGTGGGGCACCTGCCAGCAGGCCCCCACCCATGTCCAACTCATGTTCCCCACCACCCCCACACTCCAGCACTGTGGGGCACCTGCCAGCAGGCCCCCACCCATGTCCAACTCATGTTCCCCACCACCCCCACCCCCCAGCACTGTGGGGCACCTGCCAGCAGGCCCCCACCCATGTCCAACTCATGATCCCCACCACCCCCACCCCCCAGCACTGTGGGGCACCTGCCAGCAGGCCCCCACCCATGTCCAACTCATGTTCCCCACCACCCCCACACCCCAGCACTGTGGGGCACCTGCCAGCAGGCCCCCATCCATGTCCAACTCATGTACCCCTGCACCCCCACCCCCCAGCACTGTGGGGCACCTGCCAGCAGGCCCCCACCCATGTCCAACTCATGTTCCCCACCACCCCCACCCCCCAGCACTGTGGGGCACCCTCCACCAGGCCCCCACTCATGTCCCCTATCACCCCCACCCCCAGCAGTACAGGAGCAGCCCCCAGCAGGCCCCCACTCATGTCTCCCACCACCCCCACCCCCCCAGCAGTGCAGGGGCAGCCCCCACCAGGCCCCCACTCATGTCTCCCACCACCCCCACCCCCCCAGCAGTGTGGGGCAGCCCCCACCAGGCCCCCACTCATGTCTCCCAGCACCCCCACCCACCAGCCACCATGGGCAGCCTCCACCAGGTCCTCACAATCCCCAATCATGTGCGTTATGGTCAGCCTCCACAGCCAAAAAGCCCTACCAAGTAACCCATTCACCCACATGGAAATTGAAATTACATGTTACACCCCCAATGTTCATAAAGCAAATGAACCCATGTCCGTCACACACAATGGTTGCAATTGAATGGGAAAACACCCAACATGACATGCATGAAACCAATGAGATGATACCACACAGTGAAGTATGAAAACAAAATTGTATTAAAAAAAAATGAATGCAAATGAAATGAAACAAACTACAATGGCAATGAAAAAAAGATAAGCTGCATGTCCGTCTAAAAAAATCAAAACTACAAATCCTAATCCAAAAAAATGTTGTCCAAAGTCAAATTAAAAATAAAATCAATCCAATGAAGAACTATGTACAAAACATCCAAGGGTCCATGAGCCCAACTGAACAAAGGAAACCTACAAAAAACCCTAACTAAAATGCAACTATATACAAAAAGTGGAGCAGTGTCCGTCGACTCCAAATCATAAGAAGAAACAAAGGAAACCTAAAACTAAAGAACTATATACAAAGGCGGCGGGCAAGTCCAGCGGCTCACTCCGTGGTGTTCCGGGCCAGGGCATCATCGAACTCCTGTTCGATGTCCCGGAGGCGGTCCTGTTCCATGGCCCTGAGGGTCCGCAGGGACGACGCCGTCTCCTCCTCCAACCCCCTGTGGATTGCCTCGAGGCACTCGGCCCGCCTCAGGGCCCTCCGCATGGAGTTCTCCGCCCTGACCATTGTGAGCCGCGCCTCTTCCGCCCGCCGCCGCTCCGCACCTATCTGCTGGCCCAACCGCTGCCACACAGAAGACACACCCCGTCCTCGGTCAACCTGCCCTCCGGCCGATGCCTGCCCCTCCGATGTTGAAGGCCCCGAGCCTTCATGGCTCCCACCACGTTGCTGCTGCTGCTGTGCCTCTGCCAGTGCATGCCTCCTGCTGCCTGCACATCCTCCGCCGGCTGGGGTGCAGTTGTTGATGTGGCCACCCCTGCAGGACATCCGACTCCCGACTGTGGCAGGGATGCCTCCTCCACCAGCCTGGCCGCACCGTCAGAGGCAGCTCCACAGGGCACCCAGGTGACTGATGGGTGGGAAGATGGCACAGAGGCCGACTGGCGCGTAGGGGGTCCAGTTGAGGAGGGGGTCGGAGCAAGCCCCATCAAACGGAGGAATCCGGCCTGGGTGACCTGTCCCAGCAGGCTGACGTGGTCAACGAGCCATTCGAGATGACGTGCAGTCTCTCCATGAAAAGACTGCAGGTCACCTCGCATGGCCCGTTGACGCAACGCCACACCAGCCAGGACAGGCTCAACCCGGACCTGGATAGCCACGTCCGCAGGCAGAGGAAGGCCAGTTGACGTGAGCTCATCCCCTGCCTGAAAACGGGTCTGGACGTAGGCATCCCTGCTGGTGCAAGATGATGCAGGGACAGGATCGGGGACAGGATTGCACACAGGCACCTCCGCGGTGGCCTGTGCTGCCTCCTGTCCCTGGTCCTGCACTGCACCACTCGCACCAGTGGGATCCCCACCTCCAGACCCCGTCTCTGGTGCTTGCACGGCCTCCTCCTCCACCAAACCCCCCACCAACCTGGATGACTCCGTGCCATCTTCCCCTGTTGGGCCCTGTGGGGTCCCAGCTGCCCCTTCTGCTGCCGAGGAGTCCAACTCCAACCTCCGCCTCTTGGACCTCCCCCCATCAGCTGTGGCCTGGGACGCGGCACCGGACTCCTCACTCCCCGACGAGATGACAACACGGGAGGGGAGCCGGGCCTTGCGTCTCCGGCTGGTGGTGGGATCCCCGCCGCTGTGCTCCACAGCACCTTCTCCGCCCTCTTCATCAGTTGACGCTGCAGACAGGGAGAAACAAAACACAGGCATCAGGGCACTGTACAATGGACACATACACACATGACAGTTGCACATGAGTGGCATTGGCAAACCTCAGACATGTCATCACAATCCCCAACACACATGTCATTACAACTCGCACACATGAGCCATACCACAGCCATATCGCAACTGCGACCACCATCCATACACATACAACAGCATGAGCAGCCAAAGGTGAGCCAGACATCACATGCAACACAGGAAGTGCACCACACATGTACACACACCACCACACTTGCATGCATGTGTACACCTCTGCCAAGTGTCGCACTGTTCAGACGGGCATCCATGTCACATCTGCCAATCAGGCTTCCACATACCGCTGTCACATGCATCCATGTTGCATCACGTTGCACCCTTGTCAAATACACACACATGCACATGTATACAGTGCTGATACATGCAGCCTAAAACAACATACATGCGTGACATCACGGACATGTCTACTTACATACACATTCATCCAAACATGTGTGCCCACACAACTGCATTTGGCATGCAAGCCTACACACACAAGCACCATCCATGTCTCACACATTACAGCCCTCGCATGTGTCAGCCCCACAGCCCTGTACACCCCCACCCATACTCGACCCCATACAAACAGATGTGCAACCTGCACACTACTGAATAATCACCACACGCACTGCACACAATCAGGATGCATGTACACTCACCGCTCGACTCCAGACGGGTCTGCTTCTCTAGGACCTGGACGTGGAGCGCTGGGGATATGCTTTCCAGGACCCTCATCTGTTCTTCCGACAAGTGGCCCCGGCGCCCCTTGGCATCCGCTGCCTTCAAGAGGCGCCGGGCCTTGTTCAGGGTCCTGGACCTGAAGTCCTCCCAGCGCTTCCTGACATGTTGTAAGTCGCGGACTGCCACCCCCTCCGCGTTGATGGCAGTCACGATGTCAGTCCAGATCCGAGACCGTCCTTCCTTGTCGGCGCGGGAACTTCCGAAGAGGGCATCATACTGCCCCAGGACTTGCTCCACCAGGACACCAACTTCGGTGGCACTGAAGCTGGTGCCCCTCTGCCTCTCTGGCCGGGGGTTGTCAGTGGTCACAGATGGTGTTTGCCCCGACATGACAACCCCAGAGGCAGGAGTGGGTGGGCAACTGGGTCCTGGGGCTGGGCTGTGGAGCGATGGAATCCCAGTCGGGAGTCTTCGGTTCCAGCAGGGGTGGTCACAGCAACAGCACCCCTGGCTGATGTGCAGGCAGCAAATGGCAGTGCACGTGGGCAGCAGGCAGTCAGGCAGCAGCAGATGGCAGGTGGGAGTGTGCTCGTGGCTCTGGGGGGCAGTAGTTCGGCCTTCTGGGCAGGAGCATGGTCTTCCGTGTGCTTACGCGTGGCCAGCTTGATACGGAGTGATTTGGCACGTGAAAAATCTGCACGTCAGCGTGTAATTCGAGGAAAGGCCCTTAGCGCGTAAGCGCGTCTGCACGCATACGCATTTTCATTGGACAGAAGGCCCCTCAAGCGCACGCGCCCCTATGACGTGACGCGTACAGGACCTGTGAGGGATTGTGAGGACCTGGTGGAGGCTGCCCATGGTGGCTGGTGGGTGGGGGTGGTGGGAGACATGAGTGGGGGCCTGGTGGTGGGTGCCCCTGCACTGCTGGGGGGTGTGGGTGCTGGGAGACATGGGTGGGGGCCTGGTGGAGGCTGCCCCTGGTGGCTGGGAGGTGGGGGTGGTGGGAGACATGGTTGGGGGCCTGCTGGCAGGTGCCCCTGGTGACTGGGGGGTGGGGGTTGTGGGAGACATGAGTGGGGGCCTGGTGGAGGCTGCCCCTGGTGACTGGGGGGGTGGGGTGGTGGGAGACATGGGTGGGGGCCTGGTGGAGGCTGCCCCTGGTGGCTGGGGGGTGGGGGTGGTGGGAGACATGGGTGGGGGACTGGTGGTGGGTGCCCCTGCACTGCTGGGGGGTGGGGGTGGTGGGAGACATGGGTGGGGGCCTGGTGGAGGCTGCCCCTGGTGGCTGGGGGTGGGGGTGGTGGGAGACATGGGTGGGGGCCTGGTGGTGGGTGCCCCTGCACTGCTGGGGGGTGGGGGTGGTGGGAGACATGGGTGGGGGCCTGGTGGAGGCTGCCCCTGGTGGCTGGGGGTGGGGGTGGTGGGAGACATGGGTGGGGGCCTGGTGGAGGGTGCCCCTGCACTGCTGGGGGGTGGTGGGAGACATGGGTGGGGGCCTGTGGAGGGTGCCCCTGGTGGCTGGGGGTGCAGGGGGACATACGTTGGTGGGCAGTAGTGCAAGTTGACATGTGGGTTGGCTGGGGGGCATGGCCATGGTGGATGGGGTGCCTGCAGGACATATGCAGGGTAGGCCCCTGTGGTGTGAGCCACCTGCAGGGGCCGTGGAGGGTGTAGAGGGAACACCTGGGAGGGCCCACACGTGCAATTCACGTGTGGTGCTCTCCGCGCACCCCTGTTATACACGTACCCTGATGGAATCACGTGTCGAACTTCCCCCGCACCCCGAAATACACGTACCCTGATGGAATCGGGTGTGGAACTTCCCGCGCAGCCCTGAGATACGCGTACCCTGCTCGCACGGGCCCAATCGCGTGTGGAAATTCCCGCGCACCCCTGAAATACACGTACCCTGCTGGAATCGCGTGTGTAACTTCCCCTGCACCCTGAAATACACGCACCCTGCTGATATCGCGTGTGGAACTTCACGCGCACCCCTGAAATACACGTACCCTGCGGAAATCGCGTGTGTAACTTCCCCTGCACCCTGAAATACACGTACCCTGATGGAATCGCGTGTGGAACTTCACGCGCACCCCTGAAATACACGTACCCTGCGGAAATCGCGTGTGTAACTTCCCCTGCACCCTGAAATACACGTACCCTGATGGAATCGCGTGTGGTACTTCCCGCGCACCCCTGGAATACACGTACCCTGCTGATTTTGCCTGTGAAACTTCCCCCGCACCCCGAAATACACGTACCCTGCTGATATCGCGTGTGGAACTTCACGCGCACCCCTGAAATACACGTACCCTGCGGAAATCGCGTGTGTAAGTTCCCCTGCACCCTGAAATACACGTACCCTGCTGATATCACGTGTGGAACTTCACGCGCACCCCGAAATTCACGTACCCTGATGGAATCGCGTGTGGAACTTCACGCGCACCCCGAAATACACGTACCCTGATGGAATCGCGTGTGGAACTTCCCGCGCACCCCTGAGATACGCGTACCCTGCTCGCACGGGCCCAATCGCGTGTGGAAATTCCCGCGCACCCCTGAAATACACGTACCCTGCTGGAATCGCGCGTGTGACTTCCTCTGCACCCTGAAATACACGTACCCTGATGGAATCGCGTGTGGAACTTCACGCGCACCCCTGAAATGCACGTACCCTGTGGAAATCGCGTGTGTAACTTCCCCTGCGCCCTGAAATACACGTACCCTGATGGAATCGCGTGTGGAACTTCCCGCGCACCCCTGGAAATCACGTACCCTGCTGATTTTGCGTGTGAAACTTCCCCCGCACCCTGAAATACACGTACCCTGCTGATATCGCGTGTGGAACTTCACGCGCACCCCTGAAATACACGTACCCTGCGGAAATCGCGTGTGTAACTTCCCCTGCACCCTGAAATACAGGTACCCTGCTGATATCGCGTGTGGAACTTCACGCGCACCCCGAAATACACGTACCCTGATGGAATCGCGTGTGGAACTTCACGCGCACCCCGAAATACACGTACCCTGATGGATTAGCGTGTGGAACTTCCCGCGCACCCCTGAGATACGCGTACCCTGCTCGCACGGGCCCAATCGCGTGTGGAAATTCCAGCGCACCCCTGAAATACACGTACCATGATGAAATCGCGTGTGGAACTTCCCGGGCACCCCTGAAATACGCGTACCCTGCTCGCACGGGGCCAATCGCGTGAGGTACTTCCCGTGCACCCCAGTGTTACACGTAGCCCGCTTGCTGTGCTGGTACAGGGTTAGTGCAGCCCTTTGCGCTGGATTGGGTATATTGATGGCTTTTCCCTGCGCGAGAGGCGTTCTTGGGGGCGTAACTGGCGCTGCTGCAGGGTCGCTGCGCCACTGTGCGCCATGGCTGGTTTTGGTGGCTGGAATCCATGAATACGCTGTGCGCGGAAATGGATTTTTGCGCACGCGGCTGGTGCAGGGATTTGCACGTCACACTGTGCGCCAACCGCGTGCGCCACTTGTGCGCTGAATTCTATGAATTACCCCCTAAATGTATACAAAAAACATTTTCTCCAATCGTTAAGGGCTCCAGTAGACTCTATTAACGTAGGTATTGCTAGTCCCCGTAGGACATTTTAAACACTCTCAAATGGGACAGTTTTTATGTTATGTATGTATGTATTTATTTATTTATTTAACATTTGTATTGCACGCCAAGCCCTGAGGCATCAGGGGGCTGGTTACATGGATAGCATGTAGAGAGAGAGGGTTACAGAGATACAAAATTACAGCAATAGAGTTACAGAGACACAGAAGTGTAGAGAGAGATGCATACAGAGAAACTTGAACATGAGGGGATATCTATGGGTAGGGAGAGAGGGGGGTGGTGCTGGAGTCTCAGGGAGTGGGACGTGAGGGTGGAAGCTAGTGTCTAGTAATTGTGAAGGGCAAATCATGGTGAAAACGCCATTATTCTGCACTTTCCTCCCGCCTTTGAGAGAAATAAAACGCTGCCTGCTAATTACTCTTTGGAGGCAGTTTTAAAGAGGATTGCAATGCAATCCGCTCAATATTTACCAGGTGTAAATGCATAGCGGATTTCATTGGAATTCAAGGTTTTACGCCTGTGCTCTTCTAAGACTGAGGAGGAAAGCAAAGCAGAGATGAGGCATGCCACTTGTCCTCCTCCTACACCTTGAAAAGTTACTAAAATGAGATGGAAATCGAAATGAAAGCGTAAAGCCACTTTTACGCTTTCATTTTGCTCTCCTCTCAGTCGAAAATGACCCCCATGTTTTGGGGGGGAACTTGGAGCTTATCCCTTATGTTCATTTTTCAACTATATACTTGTTTTTTTTTTATCCTGGCTCTCTTATCCTGCTCTCTTTGGTCTGCATTTGCTTTATCTTTTCTAATATTTTGCATTTGTTCATTTTGATTTCACCCTTGAACCTGGGAGGAATGCAGGAGAACCTTATATTTGTTTTGTCAAGTTGAGTTGCCCGAAGCCAAGCATGTCCAGGAGGAGCAAACACTTTTCTCACCAGGAGTTGGCATGCCTCATCAAATATGTGGCACAGGACCTGCCTATAGCTCCGCATTGAGGAGCCAGAACTACCTGTTGGAACAGTGCGAGAACTCTGGATGAAGGAGGCGGCTCAACTAAAACAGAAGTCTAGCATGTGGCACACATGTCTGGGGTTGCTGTTGATACTCTTCTTTAGATGAGAATTGCCTGGCATTTCAGTGCTGGACTGCCCTTGGGCAGGCCAAAGACTGATATGTAGGGGACATTTCTCTTCTGTGAAAGGATGGTGAGCTAAAGACTCAAACCCGGGATATAGGCCGGTAGAGAGAAACTCCCAGCATCGACGGGATATTTATGCCATGAGCCAGAGTTTTTCAAAAGCCTGCACGTGGAGGTGCTTCTGAAACCCTGATTTATGATGTATATATTTATCAAATGTATGAAGTGCATCGGGAGCCAATGGTAGCAGAGCACTGTACATAAAGATTACAAATGCAAAAGCTGGTCATGGCAACAACAATGTTCAATCCAAAATATATTAACATAAGAATTGGCAACAGTGGGAATGAAACTCGGAAAGAGGTAGAAATGTAGAACCCAGTCTTCATGTTAATACCCTCCCGGGTAAGGAAGGAGGAAAAGATGAGTTAAAGGGTTTTTATGAACAGCCAATAAAGCCAGGAGCAAAAAATAAAGAGTAGCAGTGTTTTGCATGTGCAGGGCACTCCACCAGAAAGGAATTGGGCCAAATAACTGGCATGCTTTAGGTAGGGTTTAATTAACCTTAGAAGACCCTTGAGTGGACCTCGATCCTCTGGAGATGTAAAGTTAAGTGGCCAGAAAAGTAGGCTGACCTTGTACCACTGCCTAGTAGATGAAGCAGCAGATCTGGAAAAGTGCCCAGAAGTGAATGTGGAGTCAGTGAAAAGATATTAAAAGAAGAGTGATGTGCTCAAATATATGAGTGCTAAAAATTTGACGAGCCACAGAGTGTGATACTGTCTTAAGAGGCGACAAAGGTGAAGCTTGCAGTTGTTCGAAGTTTGCATTATTGCTCCAGGCAAGATATTTTAAGAACCTAGACAGGTGAACAAAAATCTGATGGCAGAAAAAAAATTTGATCATCCATAGAAGAGTTATTTGAAAAAAAACAGGAATAAGATAAGTGTGAGATTTGAGTCTCAAAGATAAGATTTGAATTGAGAGTAAAGCCACAAGTCATCATAGAGGGCAATAGGGTCGGAGTGATACCAAAAAGCGAGTGGCAAAAGCATTATTGGAAACTTGTAGTGAGGAAGTATTGGAAGAAACCAAAAGAAACGTATTCTTAGAAGGGTTACATTTTAAAGAAAAAGAAGACATCCAGCTCTCAAAGGCACTGAGACAATCCCGCAGCTGAAGGATATTGGCTTGCGAGGACACCCTAGGATAGATCTGGGTGTCTTCAGCTTAGTGGTGGACCTTGAAGACCAACCCATATACCAGATCACCTAGGAGTTCCATGTAGCTGTTAAACAAGAGTGACAGGTTCGACCCCTGAAAAACCCCACATTGCATAGATAAGGAGCCTCACCAGACCAACCCCACATCTACAAATTACGAATGATTTTGCAAAAAGGGGCAAACTAGATTCGGGCCAGCCCAGCAAAATCCATACTTGTGGTGAACATTTTAAGCAACACATCACACATTTTAAGCAACACATTGTAACATATCAACTTCTGGGGCACTAGTGGTCCAGGGATGAATATCGGTTTCTAAACCATCAGTCAGGCCCACACCTCTAGTACACCAGAAGGGATCCGAACACATTGGAAACCCAAGTAAATTATAAAACTCCTTGTCCATTTTTGGTAACATGGACGGAACAGCAGGCTTATCTCTACAAGGTCGTGTATCATTGGTTAGTTGCAACACAGCGAAAATACAATTATTACCCAATGATAAAAGGGACTGTCCAGTCAAGGTTGTATAAAAATATCTACTTTATTAGTATTACAACAGACAGTTCTAGCACACTACAAAATACAACCCACCCTGTAAAGGAACACAGATGACAGACAGTTTCACAAAGGAAAGGAATGCACTCTGGATACTGACAGGAGGGTTGTCGGTAAAGCAATCAGTCTTAATGGTTCAATTTTATTTGGTTTCAGCACCAAGGGATCAAGGGGTCCTAAATGTCACTAGTGGCCTTCGGAGAAGGACCAGGCGGACAGAACCACAATGTACTTGTGCTTGAGATGATTGTGATGCTTGACAGCGTTGAGTCGGTTCAAGGATGCTTTGCAGCTCCTGCGACAGAGTTCAAGATGGGAGACAGCTGCGGGTATCAGGCAGCCTGCAGTTCGGCAAGCAAGGCTGGATGGATGGCTGCAGGCTGGTCTACACAGTGGTTTGCAGTCAAGAATCGTTGTCTTTGTGCTGGTTGGCGAAGCTGGATCACTGGTCGAGGCGTCTTGGACGGCTTTACTGACTGCAGCGTGACAACAGTCAAGTGCAGCCGGTCGCAGTTCGAGAGCTCGACTTCCTTGAAATTAATGTTAGGTGGCCTTCTGTCATTCTTATTTTCTTTGGTATTGAGGTCATTTGGTATTTGATATTGAGGTCATAGTTAGATAGGTGAAGGCAGTTCCACCTAATTTCCTTTGCTCTTAGTATCTTGTTTCTTTGTTAGGAGTTCATTAGTCGATCTTAGGGCTCTGCCCGGTTGTTAGCGGGTGATTTTTGCTTGGAGAAATTTGGTTCCTTGTCCCTGCAGTGATTTATGGGCAATACAGAGGGCTTTTAAGTTCATGCTTTTCTTTACTCGTAGCCAGTATAGACTTGTCTGGGCCAGTGTGATGTGGTCTCCTCTATTTAGCCTAAGGAGTAGTCTTGCTGCAATATTTGGATTTGTTGTAGTTGATTTGTGAGGCGTTCTGGCATTCCAAGGTATAGAGTATTTGCGTAGCCTATTCTTGATAATACCAAGGAGATGATCGCAAGGGCTCTGTATGGAAAGTTGAAATAAGGGAGGATCCCTGTTATTGATCACATGAGATAGAAAGGTTTTCTTGCTATTGCATTGATTTGTGGTTCCAAAGAGAGTCCGTTGTCCATGAGGATTCCCAAATTGTGTTACCACTGTCAATGTCTCCAGTTCTGTCCCCATGCTCGGTGGCCAGATCAGGTATGCCTGTTTTGTATTGTCTTCTGGTAATATGATATAATAAGCCCGTACACAAGTGTTTCTAGGCGCGACAAGACAAGGAAGGGAGTACCGAAGAAGGACAAAACAACGATCTTTCTAGGCCTTCATTATTTCGGTTTTGGTTGGATTTAGCTTGAGGTTGTTGTTTGTCATCTAGGTCTTTATGTTGGTGAGGCATTTGTTGGGGGGGCTGTCAGGGTCTGGGCCAGAAGTTATCCTGAAAATGTGTTGGTTGTCCTCTGCATCGTTGTAGATTGTCAGTCCATGGGTTTGAATGAGTTTCATTATGGGGTCATGTAGATGTTGAAGAGAAGCAGGGAGATGCTTAATCCATGTGGTATACCACAGGTGATATGTTTAGCGTTTGATGTAAATGGCGGTATGTGTGTTCTTTCGGTTCGGTTGGTTGGTTGCCACTGTAGTGCTGAGCATTTATTGCTCCATCCTCCAGTCTCTTTGTAAGCGTTGTGTGCCAGATTGTGTCTAAGGCAGCTGATATGTCCAGTTGAATGAGGGCTGATTGGATGCTGTTGTTTGCGTTTAACACATCATAGTGGACTGTGTTAAATGCAGCTGAGATCCCGCAGCACGAGCAACGGGACCCAAACACTGCCCATTATGTGCAGACCATTAAACCCTCACAACAAAAGAGTGCTTCAGAAGAAGGTAGGGCAACTGATTTAAATTTTTCACATTTTCGAATTAAAAATAACAACGCTTCCCCCAAAGACGTGCACTTGATAATTTTGGACAAAAATGCTTAAGCAGGATTTTGTCTAGCATTCTCCAAGAGGGGGCTCTAAACAACGTGTTAAACATGTCTGCTTTAACAAAGGTTCAACAGGAATTAATTGATCAACAAGTAGGTGGAACCATTAAGCAAAGTAGCAGATATAAACAAGGGGTTAAACAGCAGATTACATAAGTACATTAGCAATGGTTACCTTGGGATACATCAAGAGGGATTTAACCATTCAGCAGGTGGGGGGGGGCAACAAGTGATTTAAAAGCGGGTTGAATTAATGCTTTTAGGGCATAGACAGATGACAGCATTAATCTGCCATACTGCTGTGCAACAGAAGTTATTCTGCTTCTTCCGTAAGGGATGGGTTAAGGCACTGAATCCCCTGTGCAAGCACCGGGGGTTCTCCGTGTCACATATAGGAACTAGTAGCATGCGCGCGTTTTTGCTAGCACTAGAAAAATTAAAGGGCGTATCATAGGGCCCCAAATAAACGAAAGGATCTCGATCTTGTTATTTTTAGATCCCTGAGCGATGGGCCAGCTGATGACAGGTAATCAATAACATTAGAGAGGAGTGAAGAAGGTCAAAGGGCACAATCCCTTTCACGGGAGCCGCTTCTCCACTGCCCCAGCTTTTCAGTAGCTGGCTTTTCATTCTTGTTCAGTTGTAGGCCCAATGTAGAGTGAGTATGATGAGGTGTTGATCATTTAAAAAAAAAAAAGCACACAGACAGAAATTGAATCTGGTCTAATGCTTCTTTGGTTTAAAGTCTGAACTTCTTACAAGCTGGATGACACGAGTAGGCCAGTATAATGCATCTGAACTTAAGAAACACATGTCGTAAAGAATACATTCGTGTGTGTCCAACAGAGAGGAAATTAGGTCAGCTCTGTTTCAGCATACAGGCATTTTTTCATTTGCTAATGCTTTTTTTCCACACTCAGTTGCTCTAGGAGCCCTGTAAAAATATATGTTCGTTTATGAAGGTGGAAAAACTTTAGAATAAATTACATTTCTTTCAGCGCAGAGCCATTTAGAACTACAGTGGCACCTGGAGCTCTGCCTAATTTGATACAAGGTAATATAACAGAGGCATACATCCTCCATGTTTGGCGCTAAAGACAGAGATTAGACTCACCCTGCCTGATACACCACATGTACCTAAGTCATATTTCCTATTAACACCCAGGGCCAGATTCATGGAATTTTTAGCACAGTGCAAAATGACTTTGCATGGTGCAAAGTGACTTTTCACTGCCAACAAATACCCTGATTCACAGAGTGGTGCACACAGTATTTTTGCAGTGCAAAGTGACTTTGCACTGCCAACAAACACCCTGATTCACAGAGTGTTGCACAGTATTTTTGCAGTGCAAAGTGACGTCGCACTGACTTTGCACTGGTGCACAGTGACTTTGCACCGCTCTATGAATACGGATGTTTGTTGGCAGCACAAAGTCACTTTGATCCAGTAGCAAGTCACTTTGCACCATGCTAAAAATTCCACAAATCAGGCCCCCGATCTCTTCAGTTACCCGTGGAGAAGTCCAATATAACCCTCCTTGCTTAGGACAATCTCTATTGTGAAATTAGAAAAAGACAACAGCATTCAAAGAAAAAAAAACAATAACGATACACAGTAAAATTACAAAACTTGGGTTCAACAGCATAAAAATCCACAAACATGAATAAAGTCACCGTGGAAAGCAGAGGGGCAAAGACCAAATCATCGGTTCACGGGTGACCATCTTTATTCTCTCTGCCCCTGACCCAATGCTTCCAGGCTCGACCCAGGCATTGGGAAAATGCAATCATACAACGTTCTCCTCTCAGAACATAGCCTTGTCCATCACTATCCTTACATATCTCATTCGATTTTCCACAAATATCGTCCTAAACCATATTCTGATAACCTCTGATGTCATGAGTTAGAAAAGAAAGACTTGTATGGTTGTTTCCAGGACCACCACACAATGACAGAGGAAGTCAAAAAGATCTCTTACAAGCACAGCCAGAGACAAATGGCCCATAGACAGTCTGCTCAACCACGACCTTGTTTCAGGAGGGGTGTGCTTGTTCCCAAACCTATGCGAACCTTGATTTCCTTGCCCTGCCGACTAATCGTGGACTGACCTCCCTTTGTTGGGCTTTGTTATGCCAGCAGGGCTTTCAAAAATTCGTGTGAGTCCTGAGTCTCTCTGGCCAGTTTTAACAATTGAGACCCAGGGAAACCTGTCTAACCCATCCATAGCTACTACGTCATGCAATTCTGCTAAGCCATAACCTTGTGAGAAAAATAAATGGAAATTAACTCCAGTTATCCTTCAGTGGACCTGAACCAGCTTCTGCAATCAGGACAACATAAACTCCTTGGCTGGATTCCAAGCAAAGTACCTAAGAACTTGTTTTCGGCAACCCCAATCACTTTTTTTTGCGCACAACCCCAGTGTTCCACCCAATAAGATGCTGGTACTACAGGTTTCCCTGACACCCGTGCAGCGCCTCTTTAATGGCATGCTCCCATGAAGTGGTTAAGAAAGCACAACACCCCCCACTTCAGCTTGCACCAAGATAACTTTAGTTTCTCCACTTCATGTATCCATGAGGGTTAAACAGAAAATCTCCTCCCAAATACTCACGAAATTGAGGCAAGCCCACCAGAAGGAAGTTACGGCCTGGTACGCCACCTCGAACCCCCAAGCCGCCAACAACATCATTCAGCTCTTGAGTATCCTAACCTGGACAAACCTTTCAAAAACACCCAAGAGTGCCCTCATATGCCTGGTTGATCCACCGCTACAAACCTCATCACCAATGTCAGGTTAGAGAGATAATCCCATGAAAACAACACCCGGAAATCTAGTTGAATGTGCGTGGAAGTGTCATACAATGAAAAAAACTAAATTTCCTAACTGCAGTGAAACGTGAAGTATAGAAATCCGACCCGAAGAAAATAAGTTGAGACAGAAGTCGTCATATTGTGGCTGAGCAATTTAGACAACTCAATTCAGATCTTTGGATAAAAGAAGAAAATAGGATTCTGATAAAACAGGCTCACCTAAAAGTATTTGAGACGCTTCAAACTTGTGCACAGCCCAAGAAAACACAAGTCTGCCGTTCCAGTAACAACGGTACCAGTGAGCTTGCCAGTACCGTTGTTACGGGACCGGCAAACTACGATGACTGCTCGCGGGTGCCTTTCCGTGCGCCAAGTCTGAGTTGGCGGGTGTACCGGCACCTGGGAGCAGAGCATGTCTGATGCACCGGCACCATTCACAAAAGTTCTCGGGAGGATTGCTCAGCGGCAATGTGCTCGCCTTGGAAGCAAGATGACACGGAGCAACACAGGTTCGATCCCCGGGTCCGTGCTTAGAAACCTCTGGGCATTAAGTGCGTTATAAATAACCTATCAGATAATATCATATCATATCAATGGTGCTAGTGCATCCGAGCTCCCCATTCCCCTTGAGCCCTAATGGGAATTGGGAGCATTTTATTCCAATGCCCGCGAATGGGCAATCACCGGGTCTGGTGGGGCCATAATGACCTGATAATTGCCCATTCGCGGGTGCTGAAAAACAAATTATACCGGTGGCAGCCGTGCCGGTTTTACCGCCACGGCTACCGCTGGTCTCATAATGAGGCTGTGTCAGGCGTCCTAATTATGTTCCAAACATAAACAGTTTTACATTCAAAATCATTTGTGTAACACAGGAAATCATAACTGGATGTTTGCTTCTATGTGATAATTTCACAGCACAAAATCCTGCCTTAGAAAAAGCTGCCTTTAAAAATGCAATTTTGAATGCATTTATATGCGGCAGAGACCCCCGCAGCCCCCTCCCCCGTTATCCTCCTTACCATAAATATTACCCCAACCCATTCCCCGACATGTAAATACGTTTAAAAGTGCATTTTTAAACTGCTGCTCTTTCTGGCGTAGCTTTCTTTTGCCGCAAGTTTATCACTGGATACAGGATTTTCAGTGTCACACAAACGTGGCCCTGTCCTTCCTTCATCATATGTTTATGTAGCAGGAATGGAATTTAGACAGGGTGGACATGAACAGACTACTGCCTACAATGCATTCACTGACGTTAAGGAAGGGAAACCTGTTATTGAGGTGAGATTACAGGAGATCACTTTACCTTTCATAAAATGCTAAAACCATTCAATCCTTAATATGTAAAAATCCCCTGTACCTATGGGTGGCAAGATTTTGATCAGGGCAAAATAACTATTCAAACTGTTCCTCAAGATTAGGTTAAACATGTTTGGCATTAGAACAATGACTTTGCATTGAAAAGGACCGAATAGATCAATGTGATCCTGCAAAGAAAGTTAAGTATGCACTGAAGTAAAGTTGCTACCTGCAAAACTCAGAGACGAGTTGAAGGCATGGAAGCAAATGCTAGGACAATGAGAACAAAAATGGTATTATGTTATATATATATAGAGAGAGAGAGAGACATTGTTGGTTTCTCGTGTGGGAGACAATAAATAAATAAATAAATAAATAAATGAATAAATAAAATGCACAAAGAGAAAACGTTAGGGGCCACACCCCCGGTGACAACGCATATGAGAAGCTATTATAATGTTACTTCCCTTCTAGTGGAACCTGCGATGTTTCAATTCATTTATTAAAGTTGGCTTAGGCATTGCTGGTCTCTCCCCTACTGGAGTCCTCAGCATGCATATGAAGTAAGGTTGCAAAAATGCTGTCTTGCAGAAACTCCAGCCATGGACCTTTAGACCCACATAGTCCCATAAACTGGCTTGCTTCGGTAGGAAGAGACGATCGCTCAGAAGCGTGCAAATGATGATACAACAGGGTTGGGTGTGAAGGAGACTTTGCAGGACACATCTGGGGACGACTTGTCATGTGACATGGAAACTTAAAGTTGATAAATAGGAAGGATTAAATGTGAATGAAGGAATATACTGTATTAGCTGGTGGTGGGATGCCTCTACCAGAAGGTCTATTGATGATTTCCAGAACGTTCTCAGGTTTCGAATCCGTCAGGTGGTCTCATAGAGGGGTCAGTTTTCCGATAAATGTAGGATGATGCTTTCTTGCCTTGCAAGACAACAATAAAGCTGTCTCTTTTTGTAATCAACCGAAATGGATGTATAAGGCTGGTTTCTCCAAGGATTTTGCATCTATGTCCAAGGAGGCATTTTACCGCTGTTCCTCATTTGTTAGGATGGGAGAGAGAGGGAGTAGCAAGCGAAGGGTCAGATCAGGTGGCAAGGGAAGACCAGAAAAGAGCAGGGGCAAACAAGTAGGCTGCCCTGTGTGCGTTATGGCTCCTCCAGATGGCATGTTCTAATGGATACCTCTTCAAGCATATTCCTCATACAGTGCAATGCCCAGATGCCAGATTGGATCCGGGAATGTTTTATAACAATATACTGGTAGGTAAAAGCAGCATAATTCCAGCAAGAGGCCGCACAGGTATCACTATCCTTAAAGTTCCAACCATGCTCTCTGATGTCAGTTCCTTGCTCTGCACACACTGACTTGGATGCGGAGTGGTTTATTAATCTTTGGGTCTTTTAGACTTTTCTTTCCAACACTGTCTCCTCCGAAGACCTAAGGGAATAAGACCTGAAACAGATGTTTGTAGGGCACATTTCTGGACAGTATGGGCGTTGGGTGTCCAACCATGTTGCCACCTTATGCAAGTCATGCCTCAGCAGTCATGAGAGGGCCATCAGGAAGCAAAAGGCACAGGTCTTCATGGCTGTTCTCAAAGAAAAGGAATGGTCTGGCTGTCAATTAACGAGCTAGAAGGAAGGGTCACCACTGCACCACACTTTAGAGGCGTCCGATCACCTGTTTTAGCTAGCCTACGAATATGCCAAAGTGCTAGGATACGGCTCCACTATGTGCCCTAAGTTAAAGCAACAGTGTTTCTACTCTAAGTATGCCAGTTGTGCCAAGTGCTACCCTGGTTCCATTGAAAAGGCAGGTATGGAAGACACATCTGCATTTTTAGAAGATCGGGTCCCATTGTTTTGGAGAAGCTTCAGAGCCCTTTTGCCACTGTGGCTAGGTTGTCAGTATAGTTTGAAGAGTTCAGTGTTCGTATGTTGGAGGTATTTACAAAGGTAGCAGTCTTTGCTGCCTCTATCAATTCTCGAGTAGTTGATATTGCCCTTATGTCTCTGCAGTTGTATCCAGAACCAACAAAGGCAATGACTAAAGAGCCTGTTTTCCACCTCCTGCCTCCAGTGGCTTGGACTCAGCGCCAATGTCACTGGGCCCAGTTTTGGTGGATCCGCTCCTGCCACTGGTGGAGCTGTGTAAGGTCTGGGGGCCTGCACCCCATCATGGTGTATGATGAACCTAGAGCTAGGAAGGTGTGCAGTCAAGGGCTAGGCTGTAGGGAATACAGATTCTGAGGACCCTACAATTTCACAGCCTTATGCTACTCAGGATTTGGTAGATGTGTAGAACTCCTACACATCTACCCAACCCTGAGCAGCATAAGGCTGGGCTGATGGTCTGTTGTGTTTTCTCTGTGAAGAAGGGTAAGAAGGTTGTGGGTTGGATAATGCCTCTGAAGTGGTACTGCCCTGACGTTAGCATAATAGGCATTTGCCCCAGTCACACGCACAACTGCAGTGGGCCTTCACATTCAGATCAAATATTCTTCAGACCGAATGAACAGGCTGGCCTGGATTCTAGAGCCTGCAGTGTTGAGTGCTGATGCACTACTTCTTTTTATGAGGAGCTGACGTAACCTATGTTTGCCTTTTGGTAGAACCCTTCCTCTGCTACTGATGATGATGGAGGCCTTTTCAAAAATTCCAATTGAAGTCGAAGAAACTGGATTGCTTCTGGGAGCTTGTGACTGGGGGTTATACTGCTTTGTGACTGTTAGTCAGATACAATTATACACCCTGGGAGAGGACAGACCATACTACATGCTTTCATCTGGACCATGTGCAGATGGCATTCGGTGACATGTGAAGGATGGTCTAGAGCCATCCAAATATGTTCTGTGTGCATGTCTCACTGCAGTGGGTGCTGTGGCCACATCTGTGGGGGCTAGTGTGGTGCTTACATGGCACTTGTGCATGCACTCCACAGGATTCTCATTGGATGTTCAGAATCATCTTCTGGGCATGCCTGTTAATGTTGGTAAACATTTTCGCGACATAGCTAATGAGTCTATGGAAAAACTCAAACAGAATGCAATCAGAACCAGTGTACTGTCCTTTGTACCCCACATCAGCCTTTTTCACAATAATACCACAGGTTTTGGGGATCTGGCACGAGAGGTTTCAGACCAAATAGGCGTTTTCTGTCTGGCCTCGCTCAGTCATAGTCAGGGGGAAGGTGGGGCTACAAGCATCTTCAATGACAGCAACTTCTGTGGCCAAAAATATGATTTATTGTGAATGTGTTTCAACATATTTCAAGATTTTAACAAATGTAAGAAGATCACTTTGGATCAGAGTCTCCTTAATATTTTTCATTTTGGGCACCATGCTCTGTTTGATCAGCAAGCTGCCCCATTTCCAAGTCAAATTAGTTTATTTGGGATAAAATGGCAGCTATGAATGTACAATCATTGACACATCTCATAAAACAAAACCAACATCATACAAATATTTCTTTAGAATAAAATGCATCCACGTTTGTCTAGCTGGAATTCATGGTTAGTATTAACAGTATAATCTCAAGAATATAAAGTGCCAATGTGAAAGTGCTTTGTGCTCTCAAAGCTGCAGGTTATGATCCTAAATTGGTTTAGTGTGGTGCTGGTAAAGGGGGAAGGGAGTCTGAGGCCATCATTCGATCATCATATTATCTCTTATCTATAGAAAAATGGTCGTTCTTCCAGTTTCAGTAAGTATCTGAAAGGTTACTATAATTTTATTTCCATTTTTATTCATTTTGGTGATTAAAACGTGAACGTGGTCAGCCATTGTTGCGCTTAGCCTCTTAAACGCTGCTGCAGGTTGGTGGCTGAGGGGGGTTAGCCATCAGTCAGGTATTCGATAAATATTCTTTTGAAATAGGTCAATCCACCATTTTCTAGGTTGATAAACCATGGACAAAAAATGTAACACATTATGAATATTGTGTACCAGCCCAAAACTCCAAAGAGCACCAGGATGATTTTGCTTCATTACCTTTCCAAAGTGGTGTAACGTCCAAAATATTTAAGTAATTTAATCTTAACGATGAAAATATGTGTCACTCCTCGTTATGCTCTTCTGATTAAAGCCCACTTGTAAATCCTCAAAATGAATAAAAATAAGGTATTGTGGCCGTTCTCAATCCTGCACACCAATTGAAAGTTAAACAGCCTGGACCCAAGGTCTATATTAAAACACACATAATCAATGAGCGAGGTAGGTGCAAAGTAACTTATGGTGTAAGCTGCTAGCAAGTCCATTCACTTGTTTCAATTAATAGCTCTTAATCTAGTTTAGAAACTCATTTAGTTGTTGAGCTTTTTTGTCCCTTTTGTCTAAGGTTCTAATCATTTCCAGATCCCCCAGATCCCTCCACTTAAAGAGGGCCATCCCCATCATCCCCTAGTGGGGTGCACATCTTAACATTAAAATTGATTAGAAGATGCATGGAGTAATTCTCAAACGACATTCAACTATTTCTTCAAGATTCTAGGCAGCACCAGAAGATCTACCAAGTTGTCCCTTTAAAGGCTCCAGTAGCAACCCACCTTTAAATGGTTCTGCCAACATTCCTTTTCGCTTTACTCTGTGGACCTAGCTGAGTATGTTTTTCAAAAATAAGGCACTTTTCCACTTCTTTCGTGCTCCTCAGCAGATTCCTAGATTGATCCTGTGAGAGTTTTCCCAGAGTCACTGGGCCTCATTCCAAGTGTGGTGATCTGGAAACAAGGGTGCCAGTAAGCTCACTTGCACCCTTGTTTCCGGACCGCCACACTACGAGTCTGCCTGTAGGGGCAGTTACGTCTGGCAGGGTCAGACCTATCTGGCGCAACGGCCCCTGCAGGCAGGCTTTTCACAGAAGCACCGGCACCGTTACGAACGGTGCCGGTGCTTCCGTCTCCCCACTCCCATGTACTCCGCGGGAATGAGGAGTTACCGAATCTGCAACTTTGCTTCACGTGCTGCCGGGACTTGTAATGTCCTGGTGGCACCAGGAAGTCAGGTGGCGGATTCAGTGTTTTGGGATCAGCACAACCCGCCGGCGGCACCAGTGGGTTACCGCCGGCCTCGGAAGGAGGCCCACTGTTTCTTTTAAGGAAGATTCTGTGGTGCTCAAGTCCTTTAAAAACGTAATTTGGCAGCGGGGACCCGCTACATTTACAAGGTAACGTAAGCGGTTTCCGCCACCACATTTTCATCATTTGGAGTGCAGGGTGTAAATTTAAAGGGCAAAAGGTGGCATGCTCGCAGGTGTGCTCGCAGGTGTGCTCGCTGCCTTTTGCCCTTCACTATTGCACTCATGTTCACTTTTATTTGTGAGCATTGTTTATGCACAGCTGGTGCATAAAGCAGGCGGACCGCATTGTGATTTCCAGCATCTGCGCCAGCTTTTCAATCCATGCCAGTGCTGATGCTGGAGTATTTATATGGTGGAGAGGAAGGGAGCGGCGGAAACGCAAGTTGCGTTCCATTTCTCCTCTCTGCCATACAAATGAATGGACATGATATGTGGCTTGAATGCAATGCAAGGCGTTGAAGCCTTACTCAAGGCTTGCCTTGCATTCACCTGACGGCTGACGGCTCAGCCGCTGTGTAATTGACTTGTGCTTCCAGCTCCCCACTGGTTTTGTTAGAATCTGGTTAATGGACCATTCTAGCATTTTATTTTGAGGTCCCACTCTTCCAACCAGGGGTGACTTCACAGACACATGACAGTTGCTAAATAAAGTTTCCAAGAACCAGCTAAAAGGTTAATCCACTTAACCAATGAAAGCATAAAACAGGATCTCAGCAGGGGACATCTAAATGACAAGGGGATAGGCATAGGACGGCTCCCCCATCCCGCTACTGGCAAAATAAAATTAAATCTAGTGTTCCAACCATGACCTAATGAGCTTTAGGATACATGCGCATTTATGACTCTACAGCAGAGAACATCTTTTGGCCAAGAAAAGGATTGCTCCCTGGCTGAAAAGGGCCCTTCATCACCCAATGTTGATGTTTTGGCATCCAAAGTCACAGTTTAAGGAGTAAAATGAAAACAGTCCACAACGTCAATAGCTTGGTAGTACAGTCACGCGACCGAACAGTGCCTTGATGCCTCTGGTAATTAGACTGCGCTATAGAAATATGATTGATTGATTGATCAGCAATGTGGTCCAAAAGAAATTGCAAACGCTTCTCCTTCTCCAGATATTGGAAGATGGGGTAAATGGGTCAAATGGGTGTGCATACTATATACAGTCTCCCGGAGACTCACATTCACGTGGGCAGTGCAGCTCTAGGAGAAGCAGGGGTCAAAAGGACACCATTTTGTGGACCACAGCGCAAGGTGAAGGCTGTAATGCTTCTCATTCCGTCTGGATTCGCTGGGCAGAAGGGCGTGGCCACACCAGACTAGTACAGATCGCCTTAGCAGCACTTTGCATATCCTGGCAATTTTTGGCTCTGTTTCCTCTTCCGAAGAAAGGTACATTCCAGATTGTTACACTTGCGTTGTTTGTAGTCTGGTCTGGGTTTCCAAGCAAGGGCGCCCGTAAGGGGATTGAGACAAGCAAGGGCGGGAAAGTGAGCACCAAGATGGCAGACACCATGACGAATGACCCTTCATCAGCAAAAACAAGCACGTTTTCAGGGGGCATTTTGTTATTTCAGTCCTATGCAATATGCCGCCTCATTAGCAGGTGAACATGCAAAGCTGATTCCATTGGTTGAAAGCTCACGCAGGCGTGAAAGCTGGTGCTCTTCCAAGACACAGGTGGAGTTTAAGACTGAGTGGGGGGGGCTCTTTTGCTGAGGGGAGTGCAAAATGAAAGCACAAAAGCAAGGCGTAATGTCTTTATGCTTTCATTTTGCGCACCAGCTCATTTTCGTACCCTGCCAAAACAGAGGAGGAAAGCAAAGTGGAGATGCAGCCCCTCTTACCCCTTGGAAGTTGGCAGTGCCATAGTTGGCCAGAGGGAAACGCGGTATAGAGAAGACAACAGTACACTCACCAGCAGCCAGCAACAACTCCCCAGGAGCCAACACCCCCCGAGGAGCCACCTATCGAAGCAGCCGAATATGATAGCAAGGATGATATGTTCTATGAAGCAGAGAAGCATTTGGTGTCTCATTTCAAGACTCAACTAGTATTTCATTTTATGTTATTTGGATTGGCATTGGTAAATCTCAAATCTGCCATTAACACCGCTCCCATCATTCCCAAAGACTTCATCAGAGTTTCAGCTGAAACCTCAAAAATGTTGACACTGTGGGAAGCAGTAGGCAGTGGAAGCAGTGTGCTCGAGGGCTGCCGCTCCACCTTGGCACAGTAGCGCAATAAGATATTTGGGCCCTGGCACTTTTATTTGCAAAATAAGCACAATTTGCTCACACAACCTTTATGAGCATTACCATAAAAAAGAATGCAAATAGGTAATTGGTTATTTATAACGCGCTTAATAGCAAGCAGCTACTAGGGGATCGAACCTGTTGCACACATCGCCATACTTCCAAGGCAAACGCGTTGCCCCTTAGCTATCCTCCTTGCCTAAGTACTCCTTTTGGCTGTCCTGGCAACAGAAGACCCAGTTTAAAAAGTCTATTCCCATTGTTTATAGATAACAGCTCACTGTCACTGAATTAACCTCAAGGTAACTAGTGTGCACTTATAAAATATTCCTATTGAAGTTCAAAGCCAAGTGCAATTCCTGGTATGACTCCGACCTCGCTACACTTAAACGTAGGTGTAGGGCGTCTGAGAGAAAATGGAGAGATTCCTGCTCATCCTCTGACAAACTGGCCAGTCGCCTTCTCCAAAGGCAATACCGTCTCTCTGTCCGTACCAAGAAGAGAGTCCACATTCAAGCCTGTGTCGCTGTGGCATCTAACAGCTCGGCCGAACTCTTTAACGTTTGTAAGGAGCTGGCCAACCCTGCTGCAATCTCTACCCCTCCCATTGCCTCTCAGGCTCTTTGCAATGCGCTGGTCTCACACTTTATCTCAAACACCCAGGACATCCTGTCCACACTCTCCTCCACCCCCTCTCCTCTCCTCTCTCTGCCGGTACTCACTGACCCTCCTCCAGCCACCCCCCCACCCTCCTTCTCTTCCTTTCCTTTCTTCTCCCCTGATGAGGTCGCAAGACAAGTCCGATCTATGAAAGCCTTGTCAAAACAGGTTAATCCCTGTTCCTCTAAAACTCTCAAGGACCACATGGATACCCTCGCTCCGGCCCTTGCCGACTTCTGCAACCACTCCTTTGCCTCAGGATCCTTCCCCTCCCCTCTTAAGCACTCCCTTGTGCATCCTCTCCTCAAGAAACCCACAGTGGATCCCTCTTGTCTCGCCAACTATCGCCCAATTTCCATTACCCCCTTCTTAGGCAAACTCCTTGAAAAGCTGGCCATCTCTCAGCTAAACCTTCATTCTGATTCTGTTGGCTGTCTCCATGACCATCAGTCTGGCTTCAGATCTGGAAGAAGCACGGAAACTGCTCTCCTGAACATCCGTGAAGATCTGCTTTCCAACCTTGACTCTAGCATTCCCTCTGTTCTCATCCTACTTGATCTCTCCTCTGCCTTCGACACGGTCAACCATACCATCCTGCTCAACCGTCTCCGAGATAACTTGGGTATCACCAATCAGGCTCTGGCCTGGCTGACCTCTTTCCTCTCTGATCAACCCTCCCAGGTCCAACTTGGGTCCTTCCTATCATCTCTCTTCCTCTCCACCTGTGGTGTTCCCCAGGGGTCTAACCTCTCGCCCTGGCTTTTCAACCAATACCTGGCAACTCTCGCCCGCTGTATTGCCATTTTCTGCTCAAACTTCCAGTGCTACGCAGACAACACTCAACTCATTTTCAGGCTGCCCTCGGCCACCTCCTCCACCTCTCTCATCACTGATTGCCTAACTGCCATCCAAGATTGGTGTGCCGCCTACGATCTTTGTCTTAATGACAGCAAGACAGAGATCCTCCTCATTGGCACACCATCACCTGCCTTTCCCCTCACTCTCTGGCCAGCCTCCCCTGGCCCTCCTCCTATCCCCACCTGCGAGGCCAAGAACCTTGGTGTCACCTTTGATTCCACACTCTCCTTCTCTGCCCACATCGCTGATGTATCAAAAAAGTCAAACCTCCTACTGCACCTCCTCAGAGGTATTCTTCCTTTCCTCTCATTCCCCCAGAAGCTCACTGTCTCCCAAGCTCTGGTTCCCTCTAAGCTGGACTATTGCAACAGCCTCTTTCTTAATCTACCTGCCTCTACTCTCCGCCCTTTACAACTTATCCAGAACAGGACTGCAAGTCTTGTCCTTGGCGTCAAGCCCTGGGATCGTATCTCTCCAGCTCTGAAATCTCTCCACTGGCTCCCTGTGGATGCAAGGATTACATTCAAAACCCTCTGCATTGTCCACAAGGCTTTCTGGGGCCTAGGTCCAACATACCTTCACCTATCCCTCCGCAAATACCTCCCATCTCAAGCACTCTGCTCCTCTACCTCTAACTCCCTCTGGGTCAGTCGTTTCTCAAAGAAACGAGCTGGGGGGTAGATCTCTGTCTTCGGCTGGGGCCTCCCTCTGGAACAGCCTCCCTGCCACTCTAAAACTTGAGGAGAACCATCTCCGGTTCCGGAAGCACCTAAAAACCTTCCTATTTGCTCCTGCCTTCTCCTCCCCTCTTCCCTGTTGATTCTGCTCTCCCTCGGCACCATGCACCTGGCCACCCTCTGTCCTCTGGGCCCAGGTACCTGCTCATCTTGCCACCCTCACGCACTGCCTCTGGGCCACCCGCTGCACTGGGGTCTGTATCTGTACCCATACAGCCCTCCCCTTTTCTTCCTGCACTTTCAGACCTAAACGGCCTGCTGCCATAAACCCAGCACTTGCCACTTGCAGGCTGCACTCCCATTGTTTGTTACCTTTTTATGTATTATTTTATTATTATTTTTGTTTTTTTTTCCTTCTCGCTCCGCACTCTCCTTTTGTTCCCACTTCCATGCACTTCTCCCCCTTCTCCCTCTACCCTGCACTTGCACGTTCTCAATGTCACTGGGCCTAGTAAGATCGTTGTTTTTGTTCTCCCCTGTTCCCTTTCCATGCCTGGTCGCGCTCTGAAACACTTGTGTATGAGCGCGATAGAAATAAAATATCAATCAATCAATCAATCAATCAATGTAAATGCAATTCCAGCTTACCTTGAAGTTGGCAGTGTGACCTTGAGGTGAATGGGTTATGGAAAGCCTTAAATGACTTTTTCCAGTTGTAGGCTCCGCGTCAATTGCTGTAGAGGCTGTGTCTAAAGATGAAGTACTTGTTACCACTGAACCCCTCAGGGACCCATCGTTCCAAGTCCAGGAAGGCGGAACCGTCCCGAAGTGAAACAGTCAGTGCTTAATTTCTAAAACAAATGAGTGCTGAGGCTTAAATATGTTGTAACACTGTCATGACACATCAGGATGGGCAACCTCAACTCACTCATAGAAAAAACAGTTCCAATATGGCCGCCATGGAAATGGAAGGCCGGGCTGCTTACGGAGCCCATCTTCCATATCCGTTGTGGCCGGCAAAGGGAGACAGTGCCATAATCAGGTAAGTCGAGCTGGGGAGGCAGGTTTGGAATATTTAAAAAAAGGGAATGGAGGATGTGGAGAAGGTGGTGGTCTGGGGCGGGGGAGGCAGCCTGCGGGTTCCATGACTAGCTAAAACTTGTATTTCACAATCTTGTGAAACACATGTTTATATTTGCTCATATGAAAACAATTGTTTTGAAAGAATTTGAAAATTGTATGTGATTTTATTTGGAGAAATGTGAACATTTTTTTTTCTGAATTACCTTTACATCATTGAGTTTTCGTGTTGAAAATGTTGATTCACAAAATGATTTACCTTACACCAAACTGTATGCTTATTATAATAACGTACTGCATTTATTTGTAAAAAGTATGGGGTTCACCCCCATACGAGAGCGTTGTGTGGTTCAGTCACTGGGGTGGCTAACATCCTTTAGCTAGTTTGCTCATCCTTTCGAGTCAGGCTTACAGCTGACAAATATGACCTGAGATTTAAGCAAGGGTCTGCAACCAGTGCCTCTCCATATGTGTTGTACTACAATTCCCATGATCCCTCACTATTGACTATGCTGGCTAGAGTTGATGGGAAATGTAGACCAAAACATCTGGTGAGCCAAAGGTTGCAAACAGTGTAGAGTAACCTCTGGACAACCAGACCAAGAAATCACAACTTTCTAGGGAAAAAGGATAGGTGCACCCTTTTGTGAGAAGCACAAGAGCTTTAGTTTGTAAACAAAAAGTTTAAAATGGTGACAGGGTATTATTATAAGTCCACTGCTGTAGAGCTTTGTGTCTTCTTCAAAGCAAACAGCATGTTATAACTGCAGAGATTCTCGTTCATGACGTGTTCAATCTACAGTGTTCCTCCCACCACCCTCATTGGCTAGGGCCTATTTGCATGCTAATTATCACATATAGACCCCTTGTTCATTGATCGCATCTTGTCTCACTCCAACATTTTCGCACGTTGGGGACCATCTCTTCAGCTTGGGTCACTGTAAAGTGATTGTTTGTGTTTTTGAAAACACTGCTCTACCCAGAGCCCTAATCACGTGATGTGCATCTGGCCAACAACATAAGCTTAGTGAATAACTTTGAGATTGGTCTGGTATTTGCAAATAAAGCATCCCATTTCTCATCCCAGACACACAGGCACCCCTGTCATGCCTCCCCACTGTGATCTTATAAGAGTTAGCATCATCCCCTTGTTCTCCCGGCTACAAATCACAGACTTTGTAGTCCTCTGCTAACCCCTTATCAGCTACCCCTTCTGAGGGGCAAGCCTGGGTTTCCTACAGGTTCCACTAATCAGTCTAAATAGTGAAGGATTTAGGAGTTTTGCTCATGGACATCTGGTAGTTCAAATGGGATGGCCATTATCCAGTGGGGTGCTAGTATCCTAAATCCTTGCTTGTGTTTAGGCAGCTCAAGACCTCTGCCCTCGCTCCCATGGGTTTGTCCTTCACAACCGGCCGCAGCCCTTGCTCGTAGTGGGCCGCTCACATTCTTTTCTATTTTTGCAAATCTCTAACAAGATGTATCTGTGTTTGCATTTGTGTTCCCGACATCGCCAAGGGTGAAGGGGGGAATATAAAACCACGAGGCCTCATTGTTTCGTCTGCCGAACACAGCCTGCAAGGATTCAGGCCTACCTCCGAATATGGTGTCAAAGATCCATTCTATGTAATGCACATGCAATGTATCCACCTAGCATTCTATCAAGCATGTTAGATGTTTGTCTTATAAACTCCTATAATAAGCAGCTCTGTGCCATTCACCTATAACCGCAAGCCTCCGCGTCCCCCATTTTAATGCTTATGTGTATTTCCCACATATTAGTACACTTTCCACAGTCAGAGTCGTTTGGGAGGTGCTGGAATCTGAACATGCATCCCAACAACAGTCATTCTAACACAATTAGCGGACCACTTTAAACAGACACTGTGAAATCACATATTCTAACACAACAGGGCCCGGATCATTTGTGAAGAGGGTGATCCTGCACATTTGGGTCCTCTTCTTTCGCATGTGTTTCAACACCATTGAAAGTTTGCCAACCAGGTACAAGTGGCTATTGGGCAGTATTGGAGGATTTATGCAAATCTGGATGTGAACTACCTCTATGCTGCCAATTAAATTGAATACATGGAATACATTATATAGTTGATCCTAGACTCACCGCAGTGAAACAGCCACGTCTATAAAGTGTACACGAGATTTATATTTTCTAACTAGTGACATGGGGACATTGCTTCACATTAAATACAGCCCAAGTGTATGTGTGGGTTTGTGTTACTATCCTTGTGCGGACTTGGGTATGAAAACACATATGCTGTGTGGACTTCATTTCACTGTGGGGACCTAAACCTGAGTCACCACATGGTAATGTCTTCCAAATGACTTACCACAACATAAAAGACACCTGTACCATTTTTGACAAACTTTGAAAAAATTGCCTTGTGGGGACATATGTCTATTGTGGTGTGTGGGTGTGTGGATTTTTTTTCTCAGCTCTGCCCCCTAGGCTGCATATGCAGTCATCAACACACAGGAATTTAAACACACTTCATACAGCTGATGCTACACGCTTAGACAGCAGATTCATGGGAACCATTTATACACAAACACAATTGTGTTTTAATGGCCTGCCCCTTTCCTCTTTGTGTTTATATGGAAACTAAATTAAGTTTTTTGCATTTTGTATGTTTACAGAATTTTATATAAGCAATACTTATCGGAAGTGTCCCCGTTTCCAGATTGAGTTTAAGCACTGGCTTCTTTTGTAACAACCCAATCAAAATGTGTTTACTTCCTTTTGTTTCTATGATTATGTTGAAGTCCCCACAGAGGTGGTGTGTGATCATATTGAATTCCACACTGTGAAGATAATACACATATCGTGTGCAGTGATGCCGTCTTGCCTAAAGTCCGACATGTGCATGCATTGAATGTTAACTTGACATTTTGCTCACAGGGTTGATCTTTATATGAGACTAATTGGGTCTCATTCCAAGCTTTGCAGTAAGGGGAAAAAGTGGCAGTAACAGAATTGCTGGCACTTTACCAATCTGCTGATTTATGGGTTATTGAAAATGGACACTAATTTCTCTGGTGGAATTAACCCTGCAGAAATTAGCACCAGAGGAAGACACAATGAAAACCAGTAATAATTCCGCCATAGTATATAGTGCCAGAAACAAAAATGCTAATTCCATCGTATGTTGAGTTTGAAATACTGGACGAAACAATGCCAAAAATAGCTAATTCAACCCAAAACATAGTGCTGTTGGCTCCACTCAAAAGCTGATTCTAAATGCATTCAGGTGATGGGAATGAAGCCACAGGTGCACCCAATTGGCCCTGTAAGGGTATGTGAGGCCCACACCTTTCCCAAACATGCTTTCCAACACTATGCAGCCACTATATGCCACCACTAAAAGTAACAAACCTCGGGCTCGAAAACTTCCTACTGTACTATTGTACATTGAGCTGAAGAAGCATGCACACCTGCAACACAGAGTACAACCAACACAAAGTCAGAGAAGACGCCTTGCAAGGAAAGCAACCATTCTGCAGGTCAAGCAATCTCCCTGCCCACTACCTGATGTGCAGCAGATAAAAATCTAGTGCCTTAACAAAGACTTTAGTTGAGCTACTCTACCTGATGCATGCAAATCTACAAAGAATGATCAACATAAGTACATCCATCCCACCAATGCTCAAGCTTGGGTCAGTGCTGTACTTTTTTGCCACAACCTCCTTCCAGCACCTTATGGGCAGGCACCACACCTCCCCAGAACCTAACCTTTCCACCTAATCCCTTCATGCGGTGCACCTCGTGGGTGCCTCTGCTTTTCACTGACTTTGAACAGTTGCTTGCTATCACCTGGTCTATTGTTGATATATAATATCTCACTATACTGTTTAGCACATTTACCAGTATTGCTTATCCGCTTGTGCTGTATCCTCTTGTGCAGCCAACTGCTACCTATTATGCCCTGCCACCGTTTAGCCTCTGCCTGTTCCACTTAGAAAATCGAATTTAGGCATTGTATTTTGTTGAATTGTGACCCACTTGTGACCGACCTCTGAACTACCTAGTACTAGTCGCACGATCTCCCTGTCATTTCTGTCACATAACAGCAGCACACACCAGCTGCACACACACACAGCCACTCTACACGATCATGATGCCCAAGAGTGCACCTCCCAATCATAGCATAGTTTAACTCTCCCTCACTCTCCCTGCCACACTCCGCTCAGCCAGCCTAACAGTCATCCTTATAGCCCTCACTATAATGGCCTCTACGCCTCCCCACATATTCCCAGCTCACCTCACCCAGTGCCCGGCACTAAATTCACATGCCGCAGCACCAGACTACAACATCACACAGTCTCGGCCACCTAGCTTAGCCACCAGACTCCGCAATCTCAGAAATCAATCACTTCCTAGGTATTTACTCTGCTCACCCACACCCATCACGACTAGAAACACCAGATTAGGCACCCGCACTGCACCACTAACCCATACTAAAATGAGCATAGGCACTGCCCCTCTCCTCCTACCACCCCAACATGCCTCTACACTACTTCACACTAAGCCCCTCACTACCACACACCACAACAAACACGCGTCACCCCATACTAGTACAAAAAAAACATCAATGGCACACAACACCCACCTCTTAAATGTGCACTACTGAACGTACACTCCCTACCTCCACATGCCCTCGAGATAAATGATCTACTATCCATACTTAATCTGGACTTACTTTGCATCACTGAATCCCAGCTCAATGATGCCTCCTGCCGAGCCATCGCACTCACTAGCCCTACCCACAGGCTACACCATCCTTAGGCAAGATAGATGTGATAAGATTGGAGGGGGAGTCGCCCTTATCCACAAAGACTCACTATCCATCAGATTAGCAGACCATAGTACATGGGGTGGTAATGCTGATATCCTATCAGCCAAGCTTACGCTCTCCCCTAATAATCGAATCAACATCCACATCCTATACAGACCTCCCGGACTCCCAGCTGACTTCCAAGAGCACCTCTCCCATCGACTCAGCAACAACATTAAAAAAAGTCCTCCAAAATCCTTCTATTAGGAGATTTAAATTTAGGATACATTGATCCTAAGGATAAATCCGCCGCAACCCTAGCTAAAGAACTTGCAGACTTAGGTTTCTCCCAAAGAGTCCTCACCCCCACTCACTCCAAAGGCCGCACCCTTGACTGGGTCATGGATCACAACTCTGCATCCAACATTATCTCAAACACCGCCCTTCCATGGACGGACCACACATGCACCGAATTCCTCATCCCCACCAACCCTAAACCTAAGACTCTCACCCACACACCAACTGCCACAATAAGAAGTTCTAAAAAACTCAACGAAGACAACTTGCGTCCCCACCTTAAAAGCCCCTGCCTAGCACCACCTTTCTCTCAGGACCCAAATATACTATCAGCTATCTTCAATGATACTCTCACCAATGCCATAAACTCTATAGCCCCACTTGAAAGCAAGAAGGAAAAAAAATCATTTCACTGCAACTCTTGGTTCTCGGAAGAACTCCAAACGCTTAAAAACTGGCAAACGGATCCGAGTGATCTAAATAAGAGCCTCTTCAAAGAAACAGCCCTCCAATATAAAAAGGCCATTTTAGCAGAAAAATCCAACTCCTTCAATGATAGGATCTCAAAGGCCAACTCCCAAGCTAAAGAACTATTCGCAATCTTTAATGAATTAGTCACTCCTCCGGCTACAGCTGACGAGATAACTAAAGACAAAGCCTGGTGTGCCAGCATTCAGTCCGCCATGCTCAACAAAATAAAACACCTCCAGAAGAAAATCCAAACCCACTGCAAAGCCCTCCCAAACCAAAAAACCAACCGCCCTACACAAGACAAGCGTAGTAATCTCAATCACGCTCAATTCTCCTTCAGAGACGTCAGTGAACCTGAGGCCCTTAATCTCATCAAAAACCTCAAACCATCCCTCTGCAAAGCATACATTTGCCCTCCCAAAATCATCAAGGAATGCGCCAATGGCCTAGCACCCCTGAATACTGCCTTCATTAGCGCATCTTTACAAACAGGAACTGTCCCAAACAATCTCAAGGAAGCCTGGGTGCGGCCACTTCTAATAAAGGCTACACTTGATCCAGCGCAACCCAACAACTACAGACCAATAACGACAGTCCCGTTCCTCCTAAGAATCCTGGACAAAGCAGCTCACATCCAGATCCAATCATACATAGAAGCTAACTCCATACTAGGCAAAAGACAATCTTATTAGACCTAAAAAATCAAATCTCACAGATCATGGACAAAGGCAAACCGCCCTTGCTCCTCCTTCTCGATCTATAAGCTGCTTTTGACCTGGTAGATCACCAAACACTCACCACCCACCTCACCCATGCAGCCCATTTCTCTAATCAAACAGCATCCTGAATCACTTCCTTCCTTGAAGGAAGAGCCATGAAGATCTACTCCGACACAGCTAACGCAGACCCTACCACTATAAACTGTGGTGTCCCCCAAGGATCTTGTACAGGCCCCACCCTCTATACCATCTTCACAAAACCCCTCTTCGACCTACTTGACTCCATGGGTGTTGCATATACAAACTATGAAGACGACACTCAAGTACTTTTACCCCTATCTGGACTCTATCACCAAGACGCCACGACCCTTCACAACATATATGCCACTATCCAAGCTTGGATGGCAATCAATGGCCTCTGTCTTAATGGGGAGAAGACTGAAATTCTCATCCTGGGCCAGACAAACACATTATCAAAACTAAGCCCCCAATACAACAACTTCAACATAGACAACTCAACCATCTCTGTATCATCCTCTGTCAAGACTCTAGGTGTTCACATTGATGCAAATCTATTGATGAACAAACAAACAAGGCAGCGCCATAGCCTATGCATCAGTGTTCAGCACCAAACTCATCAATGCCATTAAACCCTACTTATCCACCCCCAACCACTTGGCCATAGCTAGAGCAACTATAGGAGCGAAACTCGATTATTGCAACGCCCCCCTCGCTGGCACCTCCGCCAAAAACATTCACAGACTGCAAACCACACAAAACAATGCCCTCAGAGCTGCCATGAGCATCCCTAGAAGAGACCATATATCCCACGGCAGATGTGAAGCCCGGTAACTTCCAGTCAAAGACCATATTACTCTGAAAATTCACTCACAGATGCATCACCAAAACCGCTCCAGCATACCTATCTGAAGCAATATCAAGGACCACATCCACTCGCCCCACCAGAGCTCAGTACACCAACCAGCTACACAAACCACGCATAAAGAGAGCCCCAGCCGGAGATCTAGGCTTCTCCTATATTGCACCGAAATTCTGGAACTCACTCCCTGCCGCCCTTAGAGCTGAAACTTCCATCTTTGTCTTCTGCAACAACCTCAAGGCCACTCTCCTCAACTAGCAAGTGGAGGACTGCCTCCTCCACTTCTGCCTTGTATATTGTAATATAACACAAATGTAATATAACTATATTGTAACCTGTATATATACTGCTAATGACTATGGTACTATATTGCAACCTGTATATATATTGCTAATGACCATGTAACTAAGTAACTAAGCTTTATACTGTAACAAGTGCCACGATGTACTTGGGATCTTGTGCGCTATATAATTATTAATAAAACAAAACAAACAATTGTAGCAAGCATGTTTTCAATTGTGCTCGCCCAGGTGCTGCACACCCTCATGCAGCATGCAACCCAGCACAACTCCCTGCCCACCACCCCTGCAAAGGTAAACTCAACAAAAGCAGAGTTGTACATGACTTCCCCCTTCTCCAACCTCAGCACAGCACTGGTGACATTGTTGGTGCCCTAGGCATTGGAAGAGGTGTACCGCAACAGGAAACAACAACATTCCCTTAACATACAGGTGACCTGTGATGCAGACCTCAATGTGACCCATTGCTATGTCCACTACAGCGGTTCTGCCCATGGTGCCAAGCTCTTGTGCAACAGAACAATACTTGCATATATGGAGAACCAATGAGGACAACAGACATGGATCCTGCGTAAATACAATCAACATCAAACAAACATATATGATTCACAAGTGCAAATGGTAAGGCCGATGAGGGGATGGGGTTTCACCTATGTGATTGTAATGTAATGAATGCCCTATCACAGCCCTCTGCTAGAAGGACCGGGCCCGTGTCCCACACATAAGAACCACCACTCCACTGGACAAAGCCCTGTACTACAACATCTGGGCATGTTGTAAGATGACAGTGCAACACTGACAAGCAGAGATGGCACAAAAGCTGCATCATATGAATACCATTCCCAAGAGCGGGATCACTGTCACAAAGTGCACAAGATTATCAGAAAGCAGATCAGAGCACATTCATGAGTGCAGAGTACAGAAGATGCAAAGATAACATGTGAACTACATAATAAGCCCAATCAACAGAAGCAGATCTCTAGAATTGCAGTAAAGTGGGCTTTAAGGTTTGGAATTTAGAATGTTAAAGACTTAATTGGCAAATCATCTAACTCTAGGGCACCCAGTCTGAAAGGACTAAGCAATTATGGGCCTGATTCATAGAATCCAGCACAGAAGCAGCGCAATCGCTGCGCGTCGAGAAGGAGCTTGCGCCATAAGTGCGCCAGCAATTGCGCGGCACTCATATTTTTGGATTTCCCAACCCATCAGTAGCCATGGCGCAATGAACAGCAAGCAGCACCAGTAACGCCCCCAACACCGCCCCGTGAGCAGGAAAAAGCCAGTGAAATAGCCAATATGGCGCAAGGCCCCGTGCCATCCGTGGGCCATCATACAGACCCCCTCCATCGAAATTGCGTGAAATATTCAGAGCATATCCTGCTCTCACCAGCCAAATCGCGTGTAAAGGGCCATGCATACCCCCGCGAAATCGCATACCCCGCTCGCACCAGCCAAATCGCATGGAAAGGGCCGTGCGTCCTGCCATCAGCCGAGAACACACCCTGCAGGCAGCCCACACCACAAGGGACCCCCCATCACCCGTGACCATACCCCGCAGGCAGTCCACACCACAAGGGACCCCCCATTACCCGTGACCATACCCCGCATTTAGCCTACACCACAAGGGACCCCCCATCACCCGTGACCATACCCCGCAGGCAGTCCACACCACAAGGGACCCCCCATGACCCGTGACCATACCCCGCATTCAGCCTACACCACAAGGGGCCCCCCATCACTCATGACCATACCCCGCAGGTAACCCACACCACAAGGGACCACCCATGACCATACCCCGCAGGCAGCCCACCCATGACCATAGCCCACCTGTGACCATACCCGACAGGCAGCCCACACAACAAGGGACCCTCCTATCACCCGTGACCATACCCCGCAGGCAGCCCACACCACAAGGGACCCCCCAACACCCGTGACCATACCCTGAAGGCAGCCCACCCATGACCATACCTTGCAGGCAGCCCACACCACAAGGGATCCCCCCATCACCCGTGATAATACCCTGCAGGCAGCCCACAACACAAGGGATCCCTCCATCACCCGTGACAATACCCCACAGGCAGCCCACACCACAAGGGACTCCCCCATCACCTGTGACCATACCTCGCAGGCCCTCACACCACAAGGGACCCCCCACCGCCCGTAAACATACCATGCAGGCTGCCCACCCATGACCATGCAGGCAGCCCACACAACAAGGGACCCCCCATCACCTGTGACCATACCCTGCAGGCAGCCCACACCACAAGGGACCCCCCATCACCCATGACCATACCCCGCAGGCAGCCCACACTACAAGGGACCCCCATCACCCGTGACCATACACCGCAGGCAGCCCACACCACAAGGGACCACCTGTGACCATACCCCGCAGGCAGCCCACACCACAAGGGACCCCCCCATCACACGTGACCAGGCCCCGACTCATGTCCCCCGCATTCTACCTAGTGACGGAAACCTGTAGGCAGGCCCCGACTCATGTCCCCACATACCCCACCAGTGACAGCAACCTGCAGGCAGGCCCTGACTCATGTCCTCCCCACCCCCCACCAGTGACGGCAATCTGCAGGCAGGCCCCAACTCATGTCCTCCCACCCCCCACCAGTGACGGCAACCTGCAGGCAGGCCTGACTCATGTCCCCCCACCCCCCACCAGTGACGGCACCCTCCATGGAGGCCCCCGACTCATGTCCCCCCACCAGCACCAGTGACGGCAACCTGCAGGCAGGTCCCTCCAACACATTGCCCCAACATGCAATCATGTAGCATATGTCCACTAAAATGCCAACACACCCTGCCCCCCACAGTGCACCACAACACCCATCCATTGGTTGTACTCCCCAGTACATGCCCCATGGCATGGCAATCACAAATTCACACATGCATGTTTGCATACACATGAACAACATAGCTCAACAGCAGGGACACGTAACTGAGCCAAGGAAGAGTGAGACATGCACGAAAACCATTGAGAGCAGTCACCACTTTGATTGCAAGGTATAAAAATGTATTAACGTAAAAGACAACCAGTAAAATCAACATGAATGTAATCCAAATGAAAATGAAATGGAAAAAAAAACATGTGATGGAAAAAAATGTAAAACACTAAAAAGTGGTCCATGTGCAATGATGCCTCTCAAATTGCAAACTGAAATAATAAGAAAACCATTTCTCCATGGTGAATAAAAACATCCAAAAAAAGTTTTGGTCCAACTATATACAAAGCTACAGGGTCCATGATCCCAAAACATAAATCCAAATCTGAAAGAAACACATGAAGAAAGAACTATTTACAAGATGCGAAGCAAAGTCCATGAACTCCAAATAAAAAAAAAGGAAACCTAACGCTAATTAACTAATTACAAAGGCAGCGGGCTAGTCGTACTATTTACCATTTCCCCCAAGAGTGTCGGCCAGGGCATCATTGAACTCTGATTCTATTTCCCTGAGGCGGGCCTCTGCTCGCCCCCCGAGGGCCCTAAGGGACTCCAACGTGCTCCTCTCAAACTCCCTGCAAGACTCCTCGAGGAACTCAGCCACCTTTCTGCCTGATACAGAGTGTTCTCTGCCCTCGCGATGGTGAGTCATGCCCCCTGTGCCCGCTGCCGCTCTGCTCCAATTTGCTGTCCCATTCGCTGCAACACGGAAGACATCCTTGTGTCCAGGTCCACGTTTCCCTCCTGCCCGATGGCCGATACCTGCCTCCCTGATGTTGGGGGCCCTGAGTCCTATTGCCTCTCCTGTCGAGCCTGCTGCCGCTGCCAAAAAGCCTGGTGCTTGCACCTCCGGGACAGCCTCTGGGATGATGACAACCCCCAGGGCTGTCGTGCACGTGCCCTGCTGCTTGGTGCCTGCACTACCTCCATGGCCATTGGTCCTGTTTCTGCGGTGACCACCTCTGCTGATCCTCCTTCAACTCCTGACTGTGGTAGGGATGTGGTCTCCACCAGACTGGCCGCCATGGTAGGGACAGGTACACTGGGGCCCTGGTGGTCTCTGGGCCAGAGGACGGCAGGGAGCCTACACGTCAACACGAATGGCGCCTGTATGCCTCACAATACCGGCTAGCCACGGCTCAACCCTGTCACGAATTGCTTCATCTGCAGGTAGTGGAAGATCCATTTCTGTGGATGCATCCGCTACCTGCGGACGGGTCCAGACTGAGGCATGCCGTGGGTGCATACTGATGCAGTCGCAGAGTCAGAGACAAGGTCAGTCACAGGCCCCTCCACAGTGACCTGCACTGCCTCCGGCCCCTGATCCTGGACTGCACCAGTCATACCTACCTCATCGCCCCTGCCGGGCCACATGTGCTGGGATGATGTGGCCTCCTCCTCTTCCACCACCAACTAACTTGGATGACTCCCCACTGTCTTCCGCATCGGATTGCCCCTGTGTGGTCTCACCTGTCCCTCCTGCTGCCGAGGAGCCCACAACCGACTTCACCCTCTTGGGCCTTTCCCCAGCAGCTGTGGCCGTTGTTGCGGACACGGCACCAGTCGCCTCGCTCCCGGAAGATGTTGGTACCTGAGAGGATGACTGGGGCCTGCGTCTCTGCCTGGTGGAGGCATCCCTGCTGCGGTGCTCCACAGTGCCAACTCCTCCCTTTTCCTCTGTCGTCACTGTGGATAGAGAGGCATTGAACACAAGCATCAATGTACCAAACAAATGTCTGCTTGACACAAAGCAAATGTACACGAGTGACACTGTAAAACCTCACAACCATCATCACCCTCCCCAACACACGGGTCTGTGCAAGCAACAGACATGTACAGACATGCATGCCATTTGCAACAAACATTCACATCCATGTACAAGGCAATGCAGGCCCATCAGAAGAGGGGCTGAAACTCACATGCATCATGGTACATGCACATCACATACACACACATCACCTGACAGTCATGCATCAGGCCATGTAGACCTCCCATCACAGTACACTTGGGGAAGACTGGACCACATGAGTCAATCACGCATTGAGATGCTCATGTGTCATGCATCCATGGGGTTGACCAGCCACACGCTCACTACTCAGACACAGGCACATGTACGCCATGCATGTCCATGATGGTGACATAAGCACCCATGTGTCACACCTCTTGTATGCCCCAGTGCAGACACAGGTATGCAAACATGTGCACCTTGTTACATGCTGGTGCCCATCACGCATTGCAACACAGACACCATTGATGTGGGTCACACTTGAATGGACTCACATGCAGCACTGTCAAGGACATGCACTCACACACACATCTGTACAGGAGGCTTGCCAGACATGAGGCCAAGGTGCACACTCCAGCCAAACGTCAAAATATACATGCACTATGGTGGACAACAACACATAAACACTTACCAGTTGACTCCAGATGAAGCACCAAATCCAAGACCTGGGTGTACAACGCTGGGTCAATGCGCTCCAGGACCCGCATCTCATCGTTTGTCAACTGATCCCGGTGCCTCTCTCGATCATCACCAGCCTTGAGGAGGAGCCGGGCCTTGTTGAGGGTCCTGGACCTGAAGTCTTCCCAGCACTTACGGACATGTTGGTAGTAGTGGGGTGCCACCCCCTCCGCGTTGATGGCACACACGATGTCTGCACAGATCTTACTCCGTCCTTCCTTGTCGATCCTTGTAATCAGAGGAAAGGCCCTAAGTGCGTAAATTACGTGACGCGTGCTGGACGTTGGGTGTTGCCGTTCAGTATGGGTTAAAGGTCTGTGCAATGTACGTGCTTTTCGTGGAGAGCGACGTGTGAGATTCATATTTTTGTGGGTTCACACATGAATTGTTCACTACTGTGGCAGTGCGTACTTCTTATTTTGGTAGGGAAGTTGCCTACGTGCGCAAGCGTGTGTGTTTTTCTTCATTTTTCCAGGCAGATGGTGATTCGCGCATGCATTCTTCCCACTGTGGTTGCCCCTGTGTGTCGCGTACCCCATTTTCGAGGTCATAGTAGCCTAAGTGTTCCATGCGTATGCATTTGTTTCTCTGTGCCACAGTGTACTGCAGGATGTTTTTTCATTGCACGTGGGCTACCGAGGGGTCGCGTGCACGTTTGTTTTTGTTTTTGTGGTGCCTGAGCGTTGCGTGACCTGTTATATTTTCCCCGGGGTTCACATGGACCCTTGCTGGAGAACAGTGGTACGTTTTCCATCACGTACCTTGCCCCCTCACTCCAATTGCCCAGAACAATTGTTGTCTACACCTCCCATTGCTCTAGTACATCAGTGCCATGGCTGGGAGGGCAACAAGTGGTAAGGGAGGCAAAGCTGGGCGGCCTCCCAGAGGTGGCTGTGGTGGGCGAGGTGGCCAGGCTGGCCGCAGTGGCCAAGGTGGACAAGGTGGGCGACGTGGGCATGGTGGTCCATGAGGGCAAGGTGTCCAGGCCCATGCAGGGAAAGCCATGCCCCCCACCCAAGCGGGTCATGGAGATGCAGCTGCTGCTGCCATCCCCAGGGTTATAGGTCAAATGTTCGAATGCATTTGATCGAATGACAATATGCTCAAGTCAATTTGTCCGAAAAAAAAGAGTTTCTTATTTATTTATTTATTTATTTATTTGGGGGTCCCTGCAAAACCCCTGTTTTTGCTGTTAAAATGCCTTTATTTACCTATACTAGAGCAAAATAAAAAAGAGACTTTTTTTTAAAAAAATCGACCTTTTTGTTTTCGGTCAAATTGACTCAAGTATTTTGTCATTCGATCAAATGCATTCGAACATTTGACCGGACACCCATCCCCAGCACCCATCAGACCTGACAAGCAGTGCCATCTGCTGCCCGAGCAGCCAGTGTGTGGAAGCTGCAAGGGCAGCTGCGGCTACCACCAACCAGGCTCATGGTCAGCCAGCCCGGACTGCAGTGCTCCCAGAACAGGCACAGGGTGACTCAATGGCAGATTTCTGTGTCCGGAAGGCCAAGCCACGTGTGGTGCAAGTTGCTGTCACCAGGACACGTGGATCTGGAGCAGCAGTGTCATCTGCTGTCCTGAGTAGCTAGGGTGTGGAAGCTGCAGGGGCAAGTGGCAGCTACCACCACCCCTGCTCTGGGTCACCCAGCCAGGACTGGATTGGTCCTGGCCTTTGTCACCAAGGCATGTGTGGCGCAGGGTCCTGGCAACAGCAACCAGCTGCCAATACCTGCATTCTAACCTTCGGTTGTCAAATCATTGCCTGATTCAAATGGCCAGTCCACCTGCTCTTTGGCCGCTACTGACCAGAGCGGCACAAGCCACTCAGGGGCCACACGGTTACCAGACATTTGGTCGAAAAAATGTGGTCGACTGGACAAATGGTCGAACCAATTTGGTCGAAAGCCAAATGGTCGAATTTTTGTATTTTCTATTTTCACCCCTTTTTTTGAGGGGGGGGTCCCCCCCAGCTGCCTTTTTTTTCTAAAAAACCCTTTTTTTCCCTAAACGAAAACCAAAAAAATACATATATAAATAAATAAAAAAATCGACCATTTGGTTTTCGACCAAATTACCTAGACCATTTGTCTTTCGACCAATTTACAGTCGACCACTTGTCTTGTCTACACCACCTAGCAAGAGGAAGAAGTGTGCTCCAGCGCTACAGGCTCTTAGGCAGACACAGCTCAGGAGTCCCACATGTCAAGGAAGAGGAGTTACTGTGATGAGGAGCTGGACGCACTTGTGGACTACGTGAGGGATCACGGCCGCGACATGCTGGTGCAGGCAGGGAGCACACATACGCCTGCTCAGCGTAGGACCCACTGGCAGTGCCTCGCAGACCGTATCAGTGCCTTGGGACATGAGAGGCGCACAGCAAATGATGTTGTTAAGCGTTGGAATGACCTCCCACGCCAAGCCAAAGACAAGTTGGCTGCAATTTTCGCCTCTATTCTGGTGACTAGCAGTGGGACACTACCAGAGGACGAAGAACTCACTGCAGGTGAGGAGATCGCTGGTGATTTCATCGCAGTGGAGCAGGTCCAAGGCGTGGGAGACCTGCCAAATTATGAGACAATGTCCGGTGAGTGGTGATGCGTGTGTGTCCAGGCCATGTGTATGTTGCTTGGGTGATGTGTTATGATTGTCTGCCAGTTCAGGCTACATTGACATGACTGCCACGTGTGACTCATGTGATGTTGGACTGATATGTGCTTGTTGTCATGCAGACTGCATACAGACCATGTCCTGCACACAGAGGCAATCCTCATCACCACACCTGCTCCCTCCTTCCATGACAATCTCTTTGCAGCCTCTCTTGGCCCTATTCTTGCTCCAACCCATGGTCGCCAATAGCCTGTGATGATCTTCTACTCAACACTCACCTTCTATTGTCACATGACTGACATCTCTGTGAGGTCACCCTGCAAGCTGTGCCTCCTCAGAGGCATTCTTATTTACCTCTCCATACCCCAGCAGCTCACTGTTTCCATGGGACTGGTGATTCCGATGGTGGACTACTGCAACAGGCTGTACCTGAATTTCTGTGATTATACACTCTTCCATCTGCAACTGACCTGGACTGTGTGAAACGTCCTTCGGCATTGGTGCAGGTTATCTCACTCAAACTGTGCGGATGGCACTGGCTCACAGTGACTATGCATGTTCATTCCTGGACCCTGTGCATTCCCAGCAAGTCCATATGGGTCCTCGGCAAGCAATTCATTCTACTCCATCTCCAGTATTTGCTTCCTGCTCATGGTATTTGATCATTCCTTTCCTGCTCACTCAGTTGGTTGCTCCTCATGGCCATTAGTTTGGGGTCCTCATCTGTGTCGAGCGGAAGCCTCCCTGTGGTACAGCCTCCCTGCTTCTATGCAATTGCTGTTGTAGCTTCTCCAGGTCTGGGGGAACTTCTGATGCTTCCTCATGTATTGTACTTACTGTCCTCCTCTCCCCTGCTGTAGTCCCAGATGACTGAAAGAATGCAATTCACACCTGCCTACACTGTCTGCTACAACACTGTACTCTGAGCAACCATTTTGAGCCATGCACTGCCTCCAAGCCATCGCCCGCTACTTGGGGTGTGGTTTACTGTATCCCTACAACCCACTAGCAACACTTTACACAGAATGACTGCACTTGCCATTACACTGGCATCAGTCCACGACATTCACAATACTGCCTCTGTGTTCTTAATGATAGTTGAGGCCGTACACATGTACTGCACTGCACCCAAACACTTCTGAACCCTGTTCTCCCCTTCCACATGCGTATTCACTTGCGTGATGTCAAAGTGACCTGCCATTGATGAATCCATGTGCCTCCTTCACTGTATTTCAACACCCTAGCGTCGTTGCAGCCTGTGACACATGTGTGTTTCATCATAGTGATTTCAATGAAATGTCAAATGACATGCATTGTACATGGCTCATGGACAGTATTATTGAGCTTCCATCTGGGTCTGGTTGACAGTTCGGGCATGGCTATGCTACATGCCATCTGTGTGTTGGCATCTGTCATGTTTGTGGAAGGACTATGCCAGTCACAAGCTTGTGTGTGATGCAGGTGCTATGCACCATGCAGTACATGACTTATTTTGCCATTTCACACACATCCATGTCTTCTTTCAGGCTCCCCTTCCATTTCATTGACCTGCGTGCTTGAGTTTGTGTCATGTGTGACATTGATGGTTCATGTATTGGCTGTCAACATTGTGATACCAATGTGTGTGACCTATGCTGTTAACGTGTGTTCATGTTTTCTTTTGATTTTCTGCAGGTGATGAGGCACTGAATACAGTGCAGGAGGACGTGTAGGAGGGGAGATGGTGGAGTGGTTCAAGTATTCAGAGCCCCAACCAGGCACCAGTACAGGCCGTGATGTGGTGGACCACGAAAATCCATTGGTCCTCCAGATCATCCTTGCCAGGGGTGTCTCTGAGTACACCTCCAAGGAGCCCTATGCCTCTGGTGCAGAATCAGACATTGAACACTCATTGCTGTCACAGGTGAGTGATTCTGCTGTGGATGCTGTTCTGTCTGATACATCTACAGGGGGGTACACCCCTCACGGGGCCAGTGAGTGTTGGTACATCAGTCTGTGGTGGTTACGGATGCAGAGTCATGCTCCACACTGTTTGCTCTTGCTCCTGGGGCAGCTCAACAAGGGAGGAATGCAGTCTGGCAGCCACAGGCAGCGCCAGCACAGCCGGGGCCAGGTATCCTTGGGCCTGACAGGTGTGGTGTCTGGCAACGCGGTGGCCGTGTGCCACCAAGGAATATACTGTATGGGAGAATTCCATGTATGCCACTGCACAGCAACAGGGGGAATCGTGTGAGATGATGGCTCCAGCAGCAGGCAGTGCAGTCCACATGCCGCTCGCAGAGGCTGAACATGTTGGCCGCCAACAGGGACCTACGGGCTGAAATGGGGGCTTTGCGCACATCCATAGATGCACAGGCAGAGGCCCACACATAACCATGAGGGAAGAAAACACCTCCCTCAGATCTACTCTGGCTGCACTTGAGGTGGCCAGCAGTAGACGGTCAGAGCAGCAGATGGAGCAGCTGACACACAACATCTCTGCTGAACTCTGTGCAACCCGGGAGGTCTTGCAGGCAGAACTCTGTGCTACACATGAGGTGCTGCATGGGGATCTCCGTACCATCATTATGCAGAATCAGACCTTTCAGGCCTGCATGCTTGCTGTCATTGAAGAGCATACCAAGGCTATGCGTTGTCAGCCTCCCGACCCACGCACACCTTCTATGTTTCACCAGAGGGTGCAGACAGCAGGACACCTCTCCCACTATATGCTAGCCATGCAGGCCATGAACCCATGGAGGTTATTTTTTTTAATTCTCAACATCCACGCACCTCCTCACTCCTGGGTGCCCAGCCCCCTCTGGTTCACCATGGCCATGTTTTAAATTTGTTTGAATTTTTTTTTTCTTGGTCTATTGTGCATTCATGTAACAGTGTGTTGCTTTGTGTGGCATCCAAAGACATCCACTGTGTGTTCCGGCTGGGCCCCTACAGGATTGTCTTGTGTTTGTGGCTTGGGGTCCGGACACATATGCCACTCCCGCTTCCCCTTTCCATGGGCTTGCAAGGAGGGCAGCGTGTGAAAGTGACTTACACAGAGGTATTGGGCTTCCATCATTTATGTGGCCAGTCTGAAATCCAACCTGTGTTAGCATTCATTTTGGTTTGTATATTGGTAAATGGGCATTTTTCAATGTTACATCTTCATGTATTACCTTGCCTGTCTCCATTATTGATACCCTTCATTCTCCATGCATTACCCTGCCCCCTCTAGCTAGCAGAGACACACTCAAGATGGAAGGAGTCCATGTGGTGGCTTTGTCACATTGAGGCACTTGTGCTATTGTGATCGGTCACTGTTGGGTCCTGTGTTTATGATATATTATGCTGGTAAATGGATGTTCCTGTGTACGGTTTCATTTTGATGTGTCAGAGAGAATTGTTTCTGACCTATTTCCATTTGATAATGTGCACTTTGTGACAGTTGTGTCATGTGTTGTGCATTTACTTTGGACTTTTTACATTACATGCCGTGGTGTGGTGTGTCGGCTGGGTGACATGGGTTTTGGGAGGGTTTAGGTGACATACCAGTATTTGAATGTGTGGTTTTGCATGGAGTTAGTGGCATACTGCATCTTGAAAGTGTGCCTTTTAGTCACACAGGATTGTGTTGGTTTAAGTAGCTAGGGATGCACATAATGTAGCACTTACAAGGACATTCTCAGGGCGGTAAGGTTGTGACGGTTGATTGTCCCTTTGTCATCATCGATTGTCACCTGGAATGTGCCAGGCCTGTGTGCACTCCGCAGGGGTGGGATTTTAGGTGAAAAATTGTGCCACAAGCTGGGTACGGGCAGCTTCGCCACATGCCCTTTCCACTCCCATGCGCAGCGGCCGCGCATGTGGTTGGGGATGTAGGGGCACCACCATGTCCACCGGTACGCCACGCTGTGTTGCTACATTGTGCAGAACATGTGCTGCCACAATGATCCTGCACACTACTGGTGGTGCATATAGTAGCTGTTCACCGCAGTGGTCAAGGGAGCGGAAGCATGACTTTAGCACTCCGAATGTGCGCTCCACTATGGCCCTGGTTGCAATATAGGCTGCATTGTATCTTACCCGGGGTGGTGTGGCTCTGTATTGGCGTCATCATGTAGGTGTTCAGAGGCTAGGCACAGAGGATTGGTAGATGGTGATAGTCCGCAAAGAAAATGTGACAACAATAGCATTGATCAATTATTTGGAGAACTTTTTTGTGGATAATATCAATGTGTTTTTATTAATGATGAGTTTGTTTAATTTTAAATGTGGATTTTGATATGTTTTCTTAATGTTTTCATGAATTGTTATATTGTTTTAAGTGATATTGTGGAACAGGTGAACGGTTTATAATTAAACCAAACACCTTCAAAGAAATAAAAAAATAAACAAGTGAGAGCACTTACATGGTGAGAGCAGATGAGTAAAGACTTAGCAAGATTGTGCAGTGAATGAGGCTATAGAAGAAAAAAAAGGTTCTGTTCTAACCCTAGCACCCACCTCCATGTAGCAAATGGTTGGCATTTGTTGTTTCGGAAGAAACAGAACATTCCATTTGGTCTGGGGCAATACAGTGCCTGTGGCACGAGTAATTGAAAATGACACGCTCGTGCCCACTGATCAAGTTTTCCCAAACAAATCATTCTAGCAGGGCAGCAACCCACTGGCAGATTTCCTGTGATGTGTGCAGTTAAAGTGAAACCTGCCTTCCCCACTGCCTTGCCTTCGCCTGTGGTTTTTGCGCCGTGTGGATTTTCTGCATGTTTCGTATTTTCGTTGAATAGCACTGATGTTTTTCAGGAATGTTTTATCCGAATTCTGATGGTGTATGCTTTTTGTATTTTCACATGCACATTTCTGTAACATATGCTGATGTTTTTTTTTGGATAGCATACAGTGGAAGTAAAAATATAGTCTGAACTGTTCACAACTTTGGAATGTAATGTATATGCTTTGCGCAGAAACAAGGCCTTAATCACTTCCAGCTTTCTGCGTTCCACTTCATTACTTTATGAAAGCAGCTGGCAGGGGACATGTGCCAGGGAGGAAGGGTTTTACATGTCGGAAAATCGCTGGAGATCAGCTTACTTTTCTCAATAAATCAGGGCACACTTAGGAGAACATATGTCTGAAGAGGCACAATCAGTGAGAGTAGGAAAACAATCACCATAGACATAAAAGAAAGGCAACAAAAAAAACATGCTTGTTCAGTGTGGTGCAAAGGCCAGGCAAGCACTGAGGTGGTGCTGATCCACTCCCGCTCCACAGCCCTCTAACCCACTGCGCTGAAATCATGAAAGAACCCATTTCCTGTCATTCACATCCGGGGAATCCTTGACCTCAGGAAATCCATCAGGATTGATGAGGTCCGCGGGGAGAATGAAACATCAACAAGCATTGTCAATGCCAACAGTTTTGGCTTTTGTGTAGGCTTGGGAAAGGAACTTGCTGGGCACAGCCATAGTGGTGTTAACAGCCCATGGATGGTCGCAGGTGCAAAATGGTACGAGTACATGGGCATCTAATAGCAGTGCCTGGCAAATGCCTAATACTTATATACAAGCCAAATGGTTGGCTTTGTTGCCAGAGGCATAGACAGGGTACGGCCTGAGCAGGCAAGGCCAACCAAAATCTGTAATTGCCCACTCAGCAGCGCTCTGTGGGCATTTTTCAGATGTTAATGTCACTGCGGTGGGCCCCACTACATTAGATTCAAGCCCCACTTATGAGACAATCCTGGCTACGCCTCTGTTTGTTGCCAATGCCTGCTTTAACAGGACTTCAGTGAAGGACAGACGTAGTGCTTATACTTCGAGTGGCTGAAGACAGACCTGGTTGACATTTTTATTGCACTAGTAGCAGGTTCACATCTCCAATTAAGTCATTAACTCTCAGCAGGCAGCTTTGAAAAAACTGTGTCAGGAACTTCTAGTGCATTGTTTGATGGTAAGGCTTGATTAAAGGAAGCTCAAACAGTTTCCATGAGGAGGTGTTTTGGGAGGGAGGGGCAGGAACTGGGTGGGAATGGTGGCAGTCAATTGGTGGGAAAATCATCAAACAACACCTACAAGCTGTGTTTCCCTCCTCACATGCCATTTCTTCATATCTGTACTCTACTGCAATAGTTTTGGCGTATAGGTGTCGCAAATAACACCGAGCAGCCCTAACTAAAAATCCTAATCCCTACCAATGCACCAGAGATATCAGCAGACTCAGCAATGGAGCGTGGCAACCCCACTTTCACTGCAAGGTAACCCGTTCAGAATAAAGGCAGCTCCAATAGTAGTCTATGGTCTTGCTACACCTCTGTGCATGCTCCTCCTCTTAAATTCTGCATCCGATCTTGAGTTGATTTTTCTCATCTGGCACCCCGATCGCGACAACTAAATGCCTTCACAGCACCATGAGCTTCTATTTGCCTTGTTGGTGCTTTTGCAATCAGCTATGCTCTGTCACCATGTTATCCTCATACTGCACGGTTTTGTGGGATGTTTTTACCCATGCATCCGAGCCCTACCAGAAAAACTGTGCATTACTGGCATTGAAAACATCATGATGGCCAGAGCTTCCCAGAAAATGCACAGGGAAATGCATGAAGAATAGGCTGCCACCCATTTTTGCCGATGTTATGGGCACAGAAGGGCACTGCCTAAAACCACCATTGGGCTACACACAGTAGCCTGAAACCATTGCAAAAGGGGCAATGCTGATTGCCAAAAGCAACCACAACTATTGGGAATTCATTCCTTCAACGGGCACAACATTATTTTACTGCAGAACCACACCAGTGCCATGTGCTGAACCTGGATAATATACTTCCATGTAAAATCTCTTGTTTGGAATGCATTCATTCAAGACTGATCCAAAAAATGGACGCAGTACCGATAAATACCTCAAGGCGGCACTAGCGGTCTAAACTCTGACAGGGAAACTGCATGTCAGGAGTTGCAGGAGAGGCCTTTATATCAGAGGCTGGGAGTTAATTAAAATCTTAACCACATGCTGTTCCCAGAAGACAATCTGATTTAATTAACAGGCCAAAAGGCTGGGAACCCTTCTCACCTCAGGAAGCCCAGGAAACCACATGGTCATACTAACCAAATGCAAAGTGGCTCCCTGGTCTGCTGACCTCAGCCTCCCAGAGACCACACAATAGGCTCTTGCACTTGAATAGAATATGCTGATGTTGACTGTTGACTGTACACAAAGAGCTCCCAGCAGAAGAGACATGTGATCACTGACCCACCCAAGTCTTGGAGGCGGACTCCAACACTCTGAGAACTGAATTGAAAGCAAAATATATATTTTACAGAAACACTGATAACTCTTGGTAACCGGATGACAGAAATGTGAAATGTGGGGAACCTTAAAATGGAAACTTTGCCTACAATTCAAGCCCAAACTCCAATTTGTGTGATGTTCTGGGGCAAAACCCCGCTATTTATTGACACCACAGACACTGTATTTAAGCTAGACAAATGGAAAGTTACTGAGATATGTGTAGTAGGAGGGTGTACATTTGGATAAATTTTAATGAAAAACCAATATTGCAAAACCAGTTAAAAAGCGCAAAATGTTGCCATTTCTGAATGCAAGCCCCCAGGAAGAGCAGAGTTTGAACAGAGTATACCTCATGTGATATGTGATGGGTGCATGTAATTTTAAACAACTGCGTATCTGTGCAATATGTATTTGGGTCAAATATAGATTTGTGTGGAAACTGACCAGGGGAGGATCCTCTGACCCATAAAACCTACAGCATCACTCTGACTCACATTTCCTTCCTCCAATCATGGGAGAGGGGAGAATTGGGCCAATGACAAGTAGAGAGGGGCAGGCTTAGCTAGGCCCAGGCACACACCCATTTTCAAAACACATAAAAAGAGACTGCTGGGACAGGTAGAGACATTCAAAATCCAGTTGCTGCGGAGCGTTTTGCCGGACCACACAACATCCAGAAGATACCAGTTCCAGACTGACTCCAGCTACATACTCCAGAACCTAGAACTTATACTTTAGAACCTAAATCAGAGGCCTAAAACCACAAGCTGAATTCTCTGCAGCAGGCCTCAAATCATTGCAAGCTACTCACAGCCGGGCGAGCTGCTTGAATCCCTTGCCAAGAACTTTTGCTAGGACCAGTGCAGAGATCCAGGAGCCGTGCAGAGACCGCTGTATCCGGACAGACCAGACCAGTGCCAGACCAGACCAGCAGAGCAGAGACCAGACGCTGTGCGCAGAGACCGTCCGTGGCGAGACCGGAACCGAAGTCCAAAACCTGACAGATCCGTGGCGCGACCCAGACCTTCCAAATATATTGTGAGTACAGCTAGGACGGGGCAAAACCAAATCTCTTAGTTTAAAGTATTATAATTCAATCTCTTTTAATCTAACCAGAACTGCCTCCTAGAAGTTGTCACTTGTCATTTGTAAAGCTGCACCACTTTCATTTGTCAATTCTGCAGCTGCAAAGCTGTCACCTGTCATTTTGAGTTTACTTTAAATCCGAAAAACGACCTTCACAAAATTGTTCATATCTCTGGAACCGTTTGGGCTACAAACTTGGTTTAACTTTCCTCTGAAAGCTTAGAGTCTCGGCTTTCCAACAAGCCTAGAACCGACTTGCTTCTCCTTATACTTTTGCCGTAATCATGATTCACACACTCGCGAATTTTACCGCGATTTGCGATTTGGCCCGATTTCTTTCCTTGTAAAAAGATAGCTGCTTTTGTCTGAACTGCTAAAATTCGTTTGCCTCTTAAGAACCATCCCTGAATCATTGCTAAAGTGAGCCTGAACTCATCCCAAGTATCTCTCACTCACCCTGAACCTCCTAAAGGGAATTAAAAGCATTTTCAGCATATTTCTCACTTCATTGCCACCACATTCAAAGCACTTGGGCCTGTGTTTTAAAACTCATACCGGTTTCCTCTAAGCTTGCTGGGGGGGAACTGAATTTCGTATTGTATTTGATTGCATTCCTGAGAACTGTGTGCTCCACTTTCCATCTCCTTCCATTTCTTACATTGCATAGGGGAGGGGGTGAATTGCCAGAGAAAAAGTGATTATCTTATCTTTTGCTAAAATCATATCAAGTATTTCTGTACTGCATTTTATTCCTCATTGCTTTTCCCTTGAAATCATAAAAGTATTTTTGCTACTTTATCCATCCTATACTAACTCCTCATTGATTGTAAAGAAGTGTGCTTGTGCCAGATTACCCATTGTTGATCAACATCATATGTCTAAGTGTACTACCAGATATTAATTTATTATAAAGTGTGATATATATATATTGTTTAAATTCTCAAATAAACCTTTTAAACTTGCAAAACAGAACTACTTCTTGGCTCAGTGGGGTCAGGGGGATTCTAAGAGAGGGGTGTTATATAGGGGTAGTCATCCAGAACTCATGAACTGGACATAAAGATATATCAATAAGGGTTTCCATTCAGTATCCCAGACTAGGCATTGACTTAGCTGTAGTGTTGAATTGAATCCTCTTACAGTTTGCTTGCCTTCCCAGCGAGGTTAGCCCGCGAACCATTGACCAAAATTTACTTCTGTGCCCGGTAGCACTCTTATCTTCCTTTGTTATCCTGGATTTATATACCTTGTGGCACCATGGCCCCCTCACTGCCCGATTACAATGATGTAATATATAACTGCCCAACGTTGCACTCAGTAGTCCCTCGCCCTCACCAGCTTTTCTTCACAACTTCGCGGCTCTGCATTCTTTTCTCCTGTAATCCTATCATCTATCTATCTGCATGTTTATATAGTGCCACAAACCCATGTGACTCAGGGCTCTCACAAAGAATACATAGAAGACAAGAAAAGTAAAAACCAAAAAACAGACATTCGAAAAAAAAAAGAGGCAGGCCAGAGCTAGAGTAGGTAGTCTTAGGGTAAACATAGGTTTACGGGTCCTTTAACCAAGTTCTTCATCGGAAAGAAACATCTTCAGATGTTTCTTGAAGAGAACAGTTGAGTCTATATTGACAAGGCGTTTGGGGAGAACATTCCACAGGGCCGGAGCCCAGAATTAAAACTGGCTCCTCCAATTTTCTTCAAGTTGATACGTGGCTGACTCAGACAAATGGTATCATTGGATCGAAGAGTGCATCTGATAGGGTTCTTTGTTATTCTGGTTTTCAGATAGAACTCGTAATGTAGGCATTTAAAAACTGTAGCTAGGCCCTTGAATTGTAGCCTCTGTCAAATGGGTAGCCAATGTCGGCTCCTGCGAGCTTCACTGACATGTGCTTTACGCTTCAGGCCATACACAGCGTATATAGCACTGTTCTGTATAACCGGAAGTGTTTTAATGTTAGCCCGCGAGGTTCCTATCAGTAGACTGTTACAATAATCCAGCTTCGAATTTATAAGAGCTGCTGCGATCATGGCTCATTTGCATCAGATAAAAAAGGACAAACGTGCCATAATAGTTGAGTGTACTAGTGGCATGTGGATTTTAGGTGCCTAAACTGGTGGTTAAAAGATAATTGGGGGGTCAAGAAAGACTCCCAAAGTCCTCACTGTTTTAGAAACAGTAATAATATGTTGAGCTATACTGAAAATCTCATATTTCGAATTGAGCTTCTTCATGTTGTGTTGAGCGCCTAAGATGAGAAGCTCAGTTTTTGAGTTGTTCAAAGATAATGAGTTCATTGACATCCATTTTTGCATCACTGAGAATATATTGTTGATCTGTACAGAATCATTGTGCATGTGCCAGATAATCTCACTACAATTTGTGTATTGTCGGCATAGTTTGCAAACTATTTCCCAAGAGTGGACAAAAGATCACATAAATGTTTTGAATAGACATTAAAAAGCAGGAGTGACAGGCGTGACCCCCGAGGGATGTTACAAGTAAGACCAGTCCTATTAGAGTATGCAGTGTTCGTTACAACATTCATGCTTCTCGGACCGAGAAAGGATTTTAACCATGATGTGGCACAGGGGGAACATCTGCCAATAGTGGATAATCTATCCGCCAAAAGACAATGATCCACAAGATCAAAAGCGGCGGATAGATCCAAAAGCAGGAGCATTGCCACATTTCCCGCCTCGGTGGTACTTGTAATATGCGATTTCAAATCCAGCAAAACTGTCTCAGTTCCAAGATTGGGCTGAAAGCCAGACTGCAAGAATATTCGGGCTTTCAACAAACATTTGATATTGCATACATGCCAATTTATCCAAAATGTTCAGGATAAATGGAATGTTGGTGATAGGGCGATCATTTCCGACTTCTTCGGGATCAAGATTGTCCTTTTTAATAAGAGGGTGACCCACACCTCCTTAATGTTTTCATGTACCGAAGCTTCTTTGAAGGAACGATTTGCAAACCTTGTTACCCAAGGACCTAAGGTTGAAATTAGTCTTTATACAACGTAGCTGGAAAAATATCACCCCTGCATTTCTCAACCATGACATGAGAGAAAGTTTGATTTTTTGATAAGACCCAATCCAGGGTATTTCCCCCCACATGGTGGGGCACATTAACGTGTTGGACAAAGTCCAAAGTGTGGAAGGTTTCAAGAAGGGATGATGCTTCCAAACCTGAGGGGTCATTTGCCCAAAGGTTGAAATCGCGCAGGATCACAATAGCAGAATGTTGTTTGCAAGTTTACTCAAAAATGCAAATAGTTGTTCCACAAACAAAGGCATTAACATAGGTGGTCTGTATAACAGTAAAATACTTAAAGTTGTTACAGAGGCCCTCATTACGACCCTGGCGGAAATCGCGGTGCAAAATGCACCATGGAGCATGGCGGAAAGCTGCCGATAGCGCCATGGGGGTTGGCGGATTTTCCGCCCCATTCCGACCTTGGCGGGGCGGTAAATCCCCATCCCCCATTTTACCCTTCCCCATTCCCATTTTTGCCCCATAGGGTATAATGGGAGTGGTGAAGGCGTTAATTACGCCACCGTAAAATACGGTGGCGTAATTAACGACAAGGTCCCGTAGCGCCATGGATTTCTCCGCCCGGAAAAACCAGGCGGAAAATGCTCCATGGCGCTACGGAAACTCGTAGTAGGGCGGACGGGTCCGCCGCGAATAACGCTGGCGTAAACCCACTCCGCCAGGGTCGTAATGAGGCCCAGAGTCATTATTGAGTTTCAAGAATAGAGCCTTACAGTGATCCAATAATGGTCTATGGGATATGTGGAATTTAAGGGAAGGTTTAAAAATGAATGCTACACCATCTCCTCTCTTGTTCATGCAATTAAGGTGTAGGTAGGAGTAACCAGGTGGCGTCGCCAGTTGTAGGGAGTACTGAGCGGAATCATGGAGCCATGTCTCTTTGATGGCCAAAAAGTCAATTTTAGTCTGTAAAACAAAATCAGCCACTTCAGAGCTGTGTTTCACTAGGGAACAAGTACTACGTAATGCACATTTGAATGCATGTGTGTTATTAGTTGCCATACACATGTTTTACCAGAGTTACATGAGGAGTTCGTAGGTGTTTGGGGATTGATGTTGGAGATCACAGTCTGATCCAACAATGAAGGAGGTATGGGTGAGACAGGTTTGTTCGGTGCAGAAATGCAATTTCTATTCCAATTGTCTGAGTTGTCGGCTGTGTTACAGGTATCGTCCTCAGTGGTCTGTAATCTGGCACTATGATTTATATGGATGGCAGAAATTAGTTCACGTTGGTCTGGCATGATACGTCAGGTGCGAGAAAGAACAAGAATGTGCGCAATTAAAAGAAACAGATGCCGGGTATGACTAGGTTCACTTACCTCCTCACAAACCGGCACAAACTGGCTTAGACGCAAGGGTGCTGACGCGCCTGACATGTCTTTAAGAACATGAGAAGAACTACATATATCATGGGTAATGTAGTTCTAGGCTGATTCACGTGTATGAAACAAAGTAGGTCTAAAAAAAAAGAATGTGGCGCTTCTAAAACATATTACCACGTAATAACTACTTGAAAAAAGCTTCAAATCAAGCTAAAACATAAATCACAGTATTTTCTAAAATGTTTCTCTAGAGTCCTAACATCAATACATTCTGTTTAGAAGAGCAAGTCCAAGAACAAAAGCACGTGATAACAATCTGCAACAATGTATACAACGAAATAACAGTTGTACCCCGATCTGCTCAGTTTAAATACTTCTCAGAAACCGGCTTAGACACGCCGGTGCTGACGCGCCTGACATGTCCTTAAGAATGTGAGAAGAGCTACAAATATCCTGGGTAATGTAATTCTATGCTGATACACGTGCATGAAACAAAGCAGGTCTAAAAAAAGAATGTGGCACTTCTAAAACATATTAGCACATAATAACCACCTGAAAAAGGCTTCAAATCAAGCTAAAGCAAAAATCACAGTATTTTCTAAAACGTTTTTCTAAAGTTCTAAAATCGCCGAGAGTCCTAAAATCAATGCATTGTGTTTAGAAGAGCAAGTCCAAGAACAAAAGCACTTGAGAACAATCTGCAACAATGTATACAACGAAAAAAAAGGTTATCCCACTTAACATCGAACACCCTTCTTACATCAGAGAGGCCCGCATAAAACACCTTCTCCCTTTTTCTTTCCTGGTTGACAGTGTCTCCAATTGACAATATAGAAAGATTGTCACTGTGTAGTCTTTCTATGATTGAGGAAAGGTAATGAAAAGATTGCACTCTCATTTCTTCATTGCATGAACACTACGGCAGCGTGCCACCCCTTCAATCTCTTTTCTATTTTGATTTAAACAATAACAAAGACAATACAACCTGGCAAACAAAATGTAAGGCTTGTTCACAAGAAAAAATACAAAACTACAAGAACACAAAAGATTGACTCGTCTGTTCCACAAACCCCACCAAAAACTCCTTTTGCGCACATTTGAAACAGAAAAGAACAATAAGAAGACATATTTAATAAGAAGGAATATTCTAAATAATGTTCAGCAACAACATCTAGTAAACAGTATTTTCGTATCGTATAAGCGCCCAACAAGCAAACAATAAATAAAATAAATAAATAAATATCCAAGAAAAAAAGATGAGAGGGCTGGCAGGGATTGTTGTCACTCTGCGCACTGTTGGGTGTACTGGAGGATGGTCCAGTGCTCTCCTGCCACGTGTCTTCCTCCCCGCCTTGGCTTCAAGCTGGTGCAGCACTTCTGGTGATTGATTCAATTGTTTTGGATACAAGCAAGCCAACTGTATTGGACAGGCAGTCCCTTCCAGAGCTGAACACCCATCATTAAGCGGGTATCTACGGGCAACAGAAAGTGGGGGTAAGGAGACAAGTGGCGTGGTCTGTAAGTCTGTGGCCTGGAGCGGGTCTCGTGTCGCCCCCCCCTCCCTTTCCTCCCCAGACAGCCGCCACTCTGGAGCTGAATTTTGCTATGTGATGCCCAACGATATTGTCCACCATTCATTCTGAGCATGTCCATAGGATGCTTCTGGTCCTTCCTCTGGGCCTAACCTCTGGAGGCAGTTGATCCTGTGTGTAGCGCCCTCAATGATACTGGTGTATGAACACTGAGCAGTACCACTCGTCTTCCTGAAAACATTTCGTAGCATCTCAAAACACGACTGGAGGTAACAATAAAAAGCAGAGCAGTATGGACGGTTTCACCTAGGGAAGTGTGGCTGTGGCTCACCATGTTGGGGAGAGTTCCTCAACACATCCATCTTCTTCTCTGATGCTGGCAGATGTTCAGCAAGTATTAATCATCACAGAGGAAGGATTTCAATCTGTGAATACCAAACGTGATGTCACAGCAACGTCCATCAGGGCGAAGCTGAGACATCAGAGCACGAGGATCACAGCAGGGCGGGGCAAATGGAAGACATGCTGCAGAAACTGACATCCAATGTGGGCACTTCCTAGTATCTGGTAGCTTATATATGTTGTGATGTATATTGTTTTTGTAGTATTGTGTAATTTGTGTATAATTCTAATTTATTAAGACATTATTTTTAATGAAGATGCAGTGCTGTAGAAACAACTTATAGTGCTTTCGCTTGACACTTTTGGAAGGTGGCTGGAATATGTGTTCACACTAGGGTCATGCCTTCGCACTGTGCGGAAACTGAAAGAACCTGTTGCAGACCCAACAAAAGATGGGAAACGAGTTAAATCAAAGGGTGACAATTCCAAATCGCGTCCCCAAAATATATGTGTGACGAGCATGCCAAAAAAGGGATCTTGGAACCCTGTGTTGAAGAACTTGTGAAGAAAACCCTAGGAAACAAACCCTGGGCTCTCACATCACCTCACTGTTGAGCAGGCGCATCATTTAATATGTCCACAGCCCAAACCTGGTGATCCACCACGTCCAATCATCACCCGCTTTCTGAATTCTAGCTACAAAGACCCTACACACAAGCATGTAAGAGAAGTTATCTAATTTTGATTTGATTACAGCAGGAATGTTTCTCCACCTTGGCAGTGAAGCATCTACTCTGTGATAGACATACTCCATGCGCGATGCTTTGCTTCCAATTCCATAACAAAACCTATTTTTGTACTCTGCAAGATGAAACCGTTTCCTTTATTGAAGCAATCATTCCGACGCAGAACACTGATCCACGGCCAAATCTCCAGAGTCCGCGCCCCTGCGTCAACACACCTGTTGATTTCGAGGATGAGCGAGGAATGTGAGCATAAGTAATGGGTGCCTATGCTCCTTTAGATCCTACATGTTATGTCTAAGGGTGTAAAAATGCAAATAAATAAATAAATATAGCTTTAGTCGGTGCAATATGTTTGCTCCTTATGCATTGTCTCTAATGGAAGCAGTTGAGCGGACCGCCTGGTGGTAGGCCATATGTCAATGTGCATTAGCTGTGCGGTTTGAGTCACTGCAAAGGCGGGTCACTACAACCTTGGAAGGTGTCATAACCAAATAATACTTGGCTGTTTGTGTGTGTGGTATCAGCGTGCTGTGCCGCCTAGTGCGTACTATGGACTTATTGATATTGGCTTTCCCGCTGTGCAAAAGGTTCCTAGCAGGAAGAAGAACTGCCATGACCTGCCTTCTCAGGAATGTACGGGGCTGGAGGAACCCAACCCAGGCACGCGCATGGGTTGCTGATCTGGAGTGCCATGGGGTCGAGATGGTCTTAGTGTAGGAGATCCATGCTTTGGATGGAGGGAAGGCATTCTGGATGAGCACGGATTCAGCATATCCCATTCATCACAAGTCCGGGGTGTGCTCACTCTTGTACACCGCCCACTTCCATTTCTTTGAATGGAAACAGATATAGATTCACTGCTCAGTAAGGTCAGTAGCCAACTCCTCTATGATGACAGCCCCCTATGGCCTTAGAGAGATTAGCTGGGCTGCTGCAACAATTAAATATTCAGTGATATTCAATCCTTTCGTAATCAAAATATAGGGAATACCTACCCAGACTCCAGGGGAAGTTGGAAAAACCTTCAGACAAGGGGGATACCCGAGTATTCTACATTATGAATTAAATTGGATTTTTATATCAGCTTCATGCCGGAGTGCAGCCTTTGGGTGCGGGAGCGGGATTCGAACCCTTGCCGCTCGGCTTTGTTTTTGTTTTCAAGCACTGCACTGTCTTTGTGGCACTCTTTGGCTTTCGTTTCACTACGCAGCTCGAGACAAGTGTTCCTTTCAGCGGATTCTTGGATGGAACAGCAGGAAGAGGCGTTCTGTGTATAGAAATGGGTGCATAGTGCTACTTTGTACATCTATCACAGTCACCATGAACTCATGTGTTACATTTATGCACGTGCCTATATTAACGGATGATGCCGGAGCCGCACCACAAATCAGCTACAGCCATCAGGAAGACAGGTGTTATTTTTTGTGCACGTTATTGTATGGGGCTACACTGGAAATCTGTCACGGCTAGCAAGCTAGCCGGCAACCAGCTGATGGCGACCATCTACAGCTGCAGTCATCTGGTAGCCAGCAGGAAAACAGCTGATGGCGACCATCTGCAGCTGCAGTCATCTTGTAGCTAGCAGGCAAACAGCTGATGGCGACCATCTGCAGCTGCAGTCATCTGGTAGCCAGCAGGAAAACAGCTGATGGCGACCATCTGCAGCTGCAGTCATCTGGTAGCCAGCAGGAAAACAGCTGATGGCGACCATCTGCAGCTGCACTCATCTGGTAGCCAGCAGGCAAACAGCTGATTGCGACCATCTACAGCTGCAGTCATCTGGTAGCCAGCAGGCAAACAGCTGATGGCGCCCATCTACTGCCGTCATCTGGTAGCCAGCAGGAAAACAGATGTCGGAGGTCATCTACAGTGCAGAAACACTGGTGTCGGTGGACTGTCACATCAGGAGGGCAGGCGCGGGGGCTCATCTATCACACATGTATTAAATCAATAGGAATGCAGATGGTCGTGACCCTTTTTTAGCAAGCACCAGAAAACATACTGCACGTACGCTAATACAGTCCTTCAACATGTACCTCTGGGCGGCGTGGAGGGGCGGAATGAGGTTATGTAATTCACAGAACAATTACATCGCTGCTTGAAGTCACTAGTTGAGCAAATGACCCATTATGGCAGTTTACTCACAATGCACAATAGTGGTATTTACATGAGCAATGGTGAGATTGTCACTAAAAAAGGCTACATTTCTGCAAACATCGAACTAATGCGCCTGTTGCTTTTTGAGCAGTCCTGTGGAGGAAGCAAATGAAAGATAAAATATTATGAATATTTTAAACATGTTCGATAAACAGATGATCAACTTTGATTGATTTGATAGGCCATAAAGCATACGTCTTTTGTAAAAAAATAAACGTTGACTTGGAATCCCACTTTTGTATTTCTGCAGTAAAACCTCCACCAGTGAGGTTTTTTGCTGCGATGCAAATGTGTGCAAGTGTTTCTAAACAAGACAGTGTAGGAGCCGGGATTCCGCAGTCTGCCCTCAGCACTTGGTGTAGTTTTGCAAGAAGTCTTGAAATGTAATGCTGAGGCAAGCTTCAAAGTGCTTTTCCTTCCCAAAGCCAGCATCTGAAATCCATAAAGCAAAGGTGGCTTTCTACATTTACTTATGGAGAAATGTAAAATGTAATTGGAGCAATTGATTCCACAAATGGAAGGCTGGCTCCACAATTTCCAAGATAACAAACTTCCCATAATTGAAAAATGCACTAACCTATAAAGGTACACATTATATCTAAAGCACAGCAAAACACATCATCACAGATTGCAATGTTATGCTTGATGTTGTGAAGCAGTAGCATTTTGCTTTCAAGAAACAATAATGCATATAACGCACGGGCTTACCTTCTTTGTAAATCATGTGCACACAATGTAGGTGTGCACTGCATGTAAGGATGAAAGTGGATTGATGTGCCGCTGGCGGAGGGCCTTTAAAATTGATCAATTTAGCTTGACCTTTTTCCAATGAGTGCCCATCCATGGCCTAACCAGAGTTGAATCCATAGTATGTGTAGATGAGAGGCCCTAGGCTTCTCAGAATTATAGTGCCAAAAAGGCACCCGGTGTACTGCCCGAGTATCCTTGGGTGCTGGGTTTATTTATTTATATAATGTATGTATTTATTACATGTGTTGATAGCGACCAGATGCAGAGATATCTTGGCGCTGGTTTAGTTACAATAGAAATGGTGTTACAAGTTGGTACAGGTAATTAGCATTAGCAGTACAAGTCTGCACAGGTCATAGTCAGTGGTCGCAGGTCAGTTACATTTGCAGCACAAGGCTGCCCAGGTCAATATCAGTGGTTGCAGGTAAGTAACATTAACAGCACAGGGCTGCGCAAGTCATCAGTGGTTGCAAGTAGGTTAGACTTACAGTGCAAGGCTACAAAGGTCATAATCAGTGGCTGCAGGTATGTTACTGAGCGTAGGGCCCTTTAGACATACATATGTAATGGATGGGATCATACAGAATAACTCTGAGTCCAAATAACCAAACCAACTCAGGAAGATTGCAAAATACTGTTTTATTTATAATTATCTAAAACAGGGAGTTTACAACGAAAATCAATGGACGTACGCTCTGTCAGCGATGTTTACACCAATCCCGCTTTTAAATAAAAAATACGCCAGAGGTGACGTCATACTACGTGGCAATAATGAAAAACCTATCAAGGATTCGGGATTGAGTACGGGGAACATCTAAGCATACCTGCTACAGGAACTAGGATTGTGATTGGCTGCCCACTATCAGGTGGACAACATATGCCTACCTCTAAAACATGTAATCTTCAGAAACATTAGATACAAAGTTTTTCATTGGTCTTCAAACTATAAGGTCCTTCATTATGTGGACTACTATAATTGGCTGGCACGCTTGTGCAATGTCTGGAACTTTCGGTTCATTTAGCAGCACATAAGCCCAGACCCAGGTGCAAGGAGATGGGGCATGAAGATATCTCCCCACCCAATTAGCCCAGCATCTCTCATCGCCCATGCCTTCTGTCATGAAGATTGTTTTTGAACTTGGCCTTGCAAAGTATCCTTGTCTTTTAGAATACACAAGAGTGAGAGCACTCACTATCGTGTTCTGGGACTCCAAGTTCAAACTCTATTTTCATCCTTGGCTCATGTGACAGGAGACCACTATTTGGTCCATTTTGCAGCCTTTAAATGCTCTAAATGAATTAAACGTGGCACTCTTGGTGTTATTTCTTTGCAGCTTAACAAGGGATGATTCATCCTCCGCATGCTCCGCACTTTCACTCATTTCCAGAATAGATAGCTGACTTTGGCTGTTTCAGTCTTGACTCAATGCCAGACAGCCTCATCTTGCAGCTCCACTATTCTGCTTATTCTTGCTAGGACACAGTTTTCCCTTCCTGCTACATGGATCCTGGCTTACTAAATTCATGATACCGATGTCCAGTTCTGTACAATGGCGGCTTCACCTGCGTTCTATTCTCTACATATAGCCAGCTTCTATGATGACTTGGTCTACCTTGTGTTTGAGCATGTGTACATTTATTGAACGGTTTATTTTCTGCAGCACTTTGTGTATGTGTAACCTTATTCATTTGATTCTTTACTTCGTCATTAGTTTCTTTGGGATCTATTCATCCTCTTCATTCAGTATCTCGGGACGTCGTACATACTTTTTATGACATCATTGGCTTCTTTTCTTTGCTCTTCCTCATATTCCTTCAGGGAGTTCCTCCCTTGGGTTGTCATCACTTCAGGGATAAATAGGGTGGATTTGTCTCAACAGGTATCTTGTTTCGAACACACGCTGCAGTATTGGAACAACGGCTGGTGTCAAACACGGCACAATCTTATGTCTCCAACCTATGGGAGGAAGGGCACAGCGTTGCCTGCAGAGGTATGCAGTTGCGCCTCTACATTCCGCCCTCTGGTCGAGTCCTCGACCACCTTCTTGTGTGTTTCTACATCCTGGTATTTTCTCTTGAAGAAGTGTTTCTTGTATGTCCATATCTTCATCACCACCCTCTGGGTCCCTGCTGTTTTGACATGTTAATCTACACTCATGTATTTGTATTTGTATTTGTATTTATTTTATTTGTATAGCGCACTAGGCCCAGGGGCAACCGGGCGCATCACTTAGTTACAACGTAAGAAAAACAGACAAAACCATAATTACAAAGTTTACAAGTATAATACAGAATTTACAGGTATAATAATAGCAATGAGAGGACAAGCAGATTGTATATATATGTACAAGTTAATCAGAGAACCCAGAGCTAAATGTCCTGGGCGGCCAGCCAGGTTTTCGTAAGGTGTTTGACTCTCGGGAATGAGGGTTCTGCTCTAAGCTCATTAGGAAGCATGTTCCATAGTTTAGCTACCAAAATAGGGAAGCTAGTTCCACCTGATCTTTGGAGATTGAAACGTGGAACCTCAAGGCAGTTTAAATGAGCCATTCTGCGGGGTCTAATGGAGTTGTGGAGGGCAAATGGGTTGGCCAGGTAACAGGGAGCTTTGTTATGAAGGCATTTATGTGTAAGAGTCAGGGTTTTCAGGGAGATACGGTGTGGGATTGAGAGCCAGCGAATATTGCGTCTGGTGTTGGATATGTTTTGGCACCTGGGAATGTTGAGGGCAGCTATAATCGCATTGTTTTGGACAATTTGTAACTTGTTAAGGTTGCAGCAATTGGCGCCTAGGTACAGTACATTGCAGTAATCAATCTTGGATAATGCAAGAGTCCTAGCCATGATGACACAATTGGTTGTGGAGAGGAAAGGGCGACAGGCTGTAATTAGCTTGCAGGTATATGCCGCTGCGGAAGAGACTGAGTTAGTTTGTCTGGTCAGGGATAGGGTCGAGTCAATGTAGATCCCTAGGGTTTTTGTGTCCTTGGCGGTTGGGATAGTATTCCCATCGATGATGAAGGACTTAAACGCAGGGTCGAGTTTGGTAAATTTTTGTGGTGAACCAAGAATAAAGAGCTCAGTCTTTTCATCATTAGGACAGAGTCTGTGTTGTGCCATCCATGCTTGGATGACCTGGTAGATGACATTGATAGCGAGGGAGTCAGCAGTGTAGTCACCTGAGATAGGGATTAGTATCTGGGTGTCGTCAGCGTAGTTGGTGTAAGTGACATCCAGATAGTCCAAGATATCGAAGAGAGGTTTGGTGAACATGTTATACAACGTGGGTGAAACACAGGATCCTTGTGGCACGCCACAGCAGAAAGGTGCAGGTGGGGCGGCTGCTAGTGGAGAGAACACGCGCATTGATCTATTGTCTAAAAAGGAGCTAATCCATGTTGTAGCTTTATCAGAGAAGTGTGCAGCTGATTTAAGGTGGTGGCAGAGAATTTCATGATTGACGAGATCAAAGGCCGCCGAGAGGTCCAAGAGGAGTAAGAGAGCGAGTTTGCCTTTGTCTTTTAGATCTTCAATCTGTGTTTTTAAATCTATGAGGGCAGTTTCAGTGCCGTGATGTGGCCGAAACCCAGATTGCCTAACTCCCAAAAGTTTGTTAGATTCAAGGTAATCTTGAATTTGTAGATATGCTGCACAGTCGAGGATTATTAGTAAAAATGGGACTGTGGTGATTGGCCTGTAGTTTATTGGTATACTAGCCTCCAAGGTAGGTTTTTTCAATAGGTGGATGACCCACGCGTCCTTTAGATTGTCAGGTACAATCCCAGAGCTAAAGGAAGAGTTGATGAACGTAGTATGAATGGCGCTAGGTCATGAGCTGCTTCCTTAATTATAGGTGCTAAGCAGAGGTCGTCTTGGCAATTGGATGGTTTAAGGCTGGTGATGATCTTTTCCACTTCGGAAATGGAGAGTGGAGAGAAGCTAAAAGGAGTCAGAGAGTCTGGGATGGAGTGGTTTAGGGTGGGGATAGGGTTGGGTTGTGGGTTGGATTGTAGGCTTGATTGTTATTGATTTTAATTTGGAGGGTGGCAATCTTGCCGAGAAGAGCCTCTTGGATTTTGGTACACCAAGTGCTATCTTTGATGCAAGTGTCTGGTGCAGTGACAGGGGTTTCAAGTTCTGGTGTTGGATTTGGCTTGTTCGATACGTTTATTGTAAGTGTCTTTTTTAGCCTGGAATATGGCTTCCTTGTAGTTAAGGGTGGCCAGGAGGAGGCACGATTTGTTGGCTGAGGACTGGTTGCTTTTCCAATGTGATTCCGCAATTCGTTTTTCTTTGCGCAGGGTTCTGAGCTGGGGTGTGAACCAAGAGTTCAGGTGGGCTTGAGGTTTGGGTTTTCTCAGTTTGGATGGGGCGATAATATCTAAGGCTTTTTGCATAGCGGTAGGTTCGGAGCATGAGCGAACCTGGTCATTGAGAGCAGGGAGGAGGAGGGGGAGGAGTCTGTTGCAAGTGATGTCACGTTTCTTGCGGGTGGCAGTAGCCGGTGCGATGGTAGGAGAGAGGCTGGCAGGTCTGGACTGAATGTTAAACGTAATTAAGTTGTGGTCGGTCCATGCATACTGTTGGTTAGAGATGATATGGATAGGACAATTGTGGGAGGCTAGCCAGTCGAGGGTTCTGCCCTTAGCGTGGGTAGGTTGGTTGATAAGCTGTATGAATCCTGCATTCATAAGCATATTATCAATAGTCATGGCAGCAGTGTCATTGGGATCAGTGAGGCCCAGGTTAAAGTCCACAGATATCGAGGCTTGGGATTTGGTTTTGGTGTTATGAGTGATGATGTTAGAGAGGTCCTCAGCGAAGGTGGATAGCGGCCCAGGTGGCCGGTAAAGTAGATGGAAGGTGATGGAGTGGTTACGAGTGACGGCTAGTTTGGCTGTCAGTGCTTCCATAGAGGAAAAGTGATGCACAGAGGAGAGGTGGAAGTTTAGAGCGTTTTTATGGATGATGGCAATGCCACCACCTTTGGACTGGTTAGAGTTACGATCGTGTCTGATAATGTTGTAACCTGGAGGGATGGCAAGGGAGAGTAGTGGGCCAGAGGCTGCGTGAAGCCAAGTTTCGGTGATAGCCATAAAGTCGAGGTTGAGGGTAAGAATAAGGTCAGCCACTTCTAGAGCGTGAGCTGTGAGTGATCTGACATCGATTAATGCACCCTTAAAATTGCTAGTGTTAGGGAGGTTGGGGTGAGGTGATGATGGGTTTTTCAAGTGTGTGGATGCGGTGGAGGTCAGAGGCTGTTTGTTAAGATGCACAGAGTGATGGGAAGCATGCATGAGTCGCGAGCCAAGTCTGGCATTTCTCAGGGTGATGGAACATGGTATGTTTGGTGAAGGTCTGGAAGCAAAGTGTTGGAGCCATAAGGCTGGGTTGTTAAGGTAAGGGTTGGTGTGGTGAGCAATGGACGGCATAGTCATGGTGTTGTGAAGGTTGGGCTAGCGGAGGGAGGCGTTGGTGTAATTGGGTACTGTCCCACCGGTGTGTCATGTGAGGTAGAGTAGGGTGGGCAGTATTCTTGCAAATAGAATAGTGAGGGTGGAGGGCATGTTGGCCTAATACAGTCTAAAAGCAGATGCCTATCAGATCTACAAAAGGGTGGTTGAGGTAGAAGTGCTGTCGTAGGCAATTGCACACAATGTTAAACAACAATAACAATGACCACAGTAGATGCAGTGGCGTGCACAGAAAGTAAGGCAGCAGTAACAGCGGTAGCAGTGTATTAGGGTACAGATACCTAGATACCTAGATTCGATTTTAGCAGAGGGAGCCAAAAAGGCAGTAGATTAAAATGCAGAAAGGCACAAGTTCAAATGCATAATCCAGAGATTCCTAGATTCGATTTTAGCACAGGGAGCCAAAAAGGCAGTAGATTAAAATGCAGAAAGGCACAAATTCAAATGCATTAATAACAAACACATAAATGTGATTTGTCTATGAGGAGAGGGGATTGTAAAGATGTCCACCAGAATGTAGAGTACAGAGGTCCGACTAAAGGTGGCGCACTGTTGCGAATGTTTTAAGCAACCTTAATGTCCAATGCAGTGACTGGAACACATAGCAGGTGCCGGTAAGGTAATACAGGGAGCAGATTGAGTGGATAAGGTAAAGGGCGCAGGTGGAATAGGTAAGACAAATATGGATTACTCACAACCTCATAAGAAACGAGCAGGGGGTATGGCCCTGGGCTCTGGTCAGCTCAGAACAGTCTCTGGACAGTTGTTGGCCTTGCCCTCAGGGCCTTTCCAGGAATGTAGTTACATTGTCAATTCTGGGTACAATAGACCCATTGTCCCATGTACTTCTTATGGTTCTTTCAATGCAGAAACTGTGTTCCCTGAGGTGTGCAATGCTTTCCTTTATGTATTCTTTGACAGCATCATCAGTCAGCTCCTTGGCATTTGGTTCATTGTTGGCATCAATAATGATCTTCATTACTACCACCTTCTTTTCCGTTGTCTTGCATTGGGCAATCACCATCCTGACTATGCAGAATGCAAACATTGCTAGCACCAGTATTACTCCAGGAACCTTGAATACATTCTCCAACAACCAAGGAGTCCATAAGAACAAGGAGGTAAACCAACTGTCATCTTCAATATAATTTGTCTCATCTTCAATCTTAGTGCGCAGTTCTGTCAACATTGATATGGCCTCTGTCAAAGTCCATTTCTGCCCATCCTCAGAAGGTATAAATGGCCTGATTTTGGCACAATCTCCTCCTCCCATCACTGTGATTATATCAAGGACATACCTATTCTGGAGGGTCATCAATCGTCTGGCCCTCAGCTCTTCTTTAATGGCATTGAATCCCTTTATAGTAGCATTAATTGTCTGCAGAATCTCCCATCTGGTGATTGCAAACATTTGGCATTTGCCACTGTTTGAATTCCAGGCATAAATGTAGCTGTCATTATCATAGCAGTCTTGCTGAACAACTTATGGTCCTCAGGAATGGTTTCATATGCTGTTATCGATTTGGCTGAGAAATAATGTACTCTTTTCATCCACCGGTGTCCAGGCCGTTTTTTTCTCAAATGGTCGTCCACTTTTGGAAATTCACCAATGCTTAGATCGCTCTGAGGAATCACTAATGCTGGAACATGGATGAGCACCATGGAACACACTCCGCCCCAATCCTTGGGCAACTTCATATGGGTTCTAGATCCACAAGCCGAATATCAGGAATATCAACTGTGGTTTTGCATCCTTAATTATATCACACATGGTTCTTTCCATGGCTTTGAAAACATATTGTCGCATTAACCAATGGGATTACAACTGTTAGGCCTGAATCGTCTTCCACCCATGTCAGTAACTTGGAGTGCTTGGCTCATGACTTTAAGCATCCATCATTCACTCTCTGCACTTCTTGTACGTTTTCTGTTTTCAGCAGATGGGCTGCACAGGACATCATTCCTTCTTCTCATCCCTTCTTGGTATGCACTCGTCCATAGATCAATAGTTGTGTTTGTTCCCAACATCCAGGCGATCCTCTATTTCCATCACATCTGGACAGTTCATTCTCTTCATTTCTTCAATGACCACCTCATCCTGTTCTGGAGCAGGATACACAAGCATTTTGTCTTTCCATCCAGGCTCATTCCTCATTCGTATGGTCTTATTATAGTCATCCTGGTATGGAAATGACCATCTTGATCTCCATTGCAAAGTTGCCCAACTTCCTTGGAACTGTCCTCGATTAGTACACGCTGGAAGATGGCTGAGGCTTTTTGCATCATATTCTGATACCACCTTCGAATTGAAAGTTCTTACTGTATTCCTGGCAGCGGATGAGAGAGCAGACATAGCAACTCTCATCAAATGACTTTCCCCCCACCTTTTTCATGTGTTTATACCACATGTTATTCCCCAGGTGAGCTGAATTATCTAGATAGGTATGTATCCCTTCATTTTCTTCATCTGCATCTCTCCTATGTCTCCTGACATACCCATAGATATCAAGGAAATTGTCATCACTCATACTCATAGTGGGGAGGATCATAGGAACCCTTTCTTCAGCAGAACTGTTAAGATAATAAAGACTGTAAAAAATAAGGAACAAAAAGATAAAGAGAACAATCATGCAGATATATATTATGCATAGAAATCTGGACAGCCATTTCCCGTGCCATCCCACTGCTTGCTGAACTCATGATCTTTCTATGATCATGTTGTCTTCCTCATTAATAATTTTTAATACAATCATTGAGTTTCCTTTACATTTGTGACTGTACAATTTGTTTTATTATAGCAATGAGTAGTCTTCTCATCACTAGACTATTTTTAGGATCTTGTAAATAAAAGTGTGAATATTAACGTCTCTTCTAAAAAGAGCAGAAAAAGATTGAAGTATGAACACAAAGACAGCTACCACAACCCGGTGATCGTCACTATTGACAGGTATCGTGTATTTGTATCACTTAAAACAGATATTCTACACAAAATGAATCTGGATATTGATCTCTCATGCAATTTCTGATCAAGAATTGAAGTTTAGGCATCATTCTGATGCATTATTCACTGCTTCATTATATTTCTAAAAATTAATTTCAAACTCTGGAATTTGTCTGCAAGTCCTCACACTTCCTGCTAAAATATATATAAGGAGTGTCTATTGAATTCCAGTCCAAATAAAGTATGCGTTAGTCACTCATTGCTTTATCATCCTTCTTCTTAGTCATCGATCAAGTATGCAGATGCGGAAATTCTTCTTCTTGTCTTGTTTCTGGATCAGCAACGGTGGGAGGGAAGATCTCGCCTTTATAAATCTTCACGTCATTCAGATGCAACCAAGTTCGTCTTCCCGAAATCTTAACAGCAGAAGGGGGCACTTCCTCAACAAGGAATGGGCCAGTAAAACGAGGCTCACGCCACTTCCGAGTGAAGTTTTTAATCAGAATCAGGTCCCCAACATATAATTTAGGTGATGGTATTAGTTCACTTGGATTGGTCGCCGAATTATCTTCTTCCGTGTTCCTAGACTGCCCCCTCCAATGCTTGACTTGATCTGAAATGAAATTGATCTGAATATTGGCAGCCATGCATGTCAAATAACCACTAATAAATACCTATATCCATTACATGTCTGCAGCATATCGACATAGTCAATATGTAAATGCTGAAATGGACTCTAATCGGTCTCAGTGTATGCCCAGCAATAAATTGACATACAATGCAATTCACCATAAACAGTGCAACATGCTCCAACAAATTAGGAATAAACCAGTCTTCTCAAATATTGGCAGCAAGACTTTCACTAGTTACATGCATGGGGTAATGCAGCTGTTCAAGCGTGACTTTCAACACAGCTACTGGCATCACTGGCTTTCCAGTGCGCTCCTGTCACTATAAAGCTTCTGTGGGGGATAAAGAATACCCCCTTCACTTCCACAATTCTTGCTCTTCCTGTGGTGGTCTTCCCTGGATCTCTATTAATTGGGTTATCGACAGCATATTAAACCCCTCATGTACTAACATGATTGTAGTAAAATTTTCTTTAATATCATCAGTATCAAAACTTGAAATTTCTGGAGAACATGCAACCCTTTTGGCTTCTATGTCTTCGGCTTCATTTCAGCAAGAGATAAAATCTGTTTGTTTAGTATGCGCTCGACTACTATGGCTACTGGGAGTTGTAGTACCTTAATGAGGCTATCCAATAAGGATGCATGCTGCACTGGAGAGCCGTCTGCGTAGAGATAGCGTGGAGATAGCCCCTCCTCTTCCAACATGACAATGCTGCATGTATGGTTGACGTCACATAGGAGGAGTCACTGTACACCATCACCTCCTACCCTTCATGTTTCTCAAGTGTGACAATAAGCGCTACTAATTCTGTTGCTTGCGCTGAAAATTGAGACGGTAGCCTTGCACTCACCACCATCTCGAATTCTCCATTTAATCTGCGTCTTACTACTGCAGTGCCTGAATGCCTTTCTCCACTAGTTTGGGCAATTTTCGAAGAACCATCAATAAAACTAACCTACGCTCCCACTAAAGCATTCTCTTTCACACAGTGTATATCATCATAGAATTCAACATAATTGACAGAGGGTCATTACATGTTTGCCGGTCTGGAAAAATTGCTGATAAAATTGCCGGTAATTCCAGCATCAGCAATTTTCCCAGACTGGCAAAAGACAAGTTTGCCAGTGGGGGCACTGATTTACCTCAAGCCACGAGCTGGAGATAAATCAGTTCCCCCACTGGCAAAAAAAAGCCAGAATTACCACCAGTCCCCTCCATGGAGTTTTATGGGATTGCATGGAAAGGGGATTTACCACTGTAGCCGGGACCTGGAATATCAGGCGTCGTAAGAGTAGGGTCATTTTCCTGGTATCCTGCTGGAATTACCGGTGGGATACTGGTAAACTCATAAATACAGATACATTTTGAAATCTTAAAAAGTGAATATATCGAGTTTGATTATCCGTTTTTCTTTTTCAGAATTGTTTTAAGGTAGTAGATTGTCATGTAGACTGCACAGCCTATTCACCAATATTTGTCAGAGAACGTGTTTAATTGGGTCCACACCTAAAATGAACATTACTGAATCGGTGGTTGGAGTCAGAGGATGATAGGTTGAGGGAGGACATGAAAAGCAGGAGCAGAAGCAGGTAAAACACACATGTCAAATTTGCTGAAACTTGATGAACATGCTCCTAGGGAATAATAAAGAGTTTAAAAGGTGCCTTTCATATTGGGGTTCTAATACACCCTTCAAAAACATGCTTGTGCGACAAATCTCAGAATGACCTGCTTTCAATTTTGTGATTTTTGTTGGGCCTTAAGTGAAACTAGTTGAAGAACTGTTCCCCTCGCAAAGTCAACAGTGTACACCCTGATGCATCTGTTAACATAAGAAGGCAACTGCAGCACAGGGAATTGGTTGGAATGCTGTAGTGTATTTGTATAATATCTGCAGAGCAATCTAGCAGGCTCTTAAATTAGTGCAGCCTCTATAATTTCACAGCAACACTATAGGTTAGCTGGCAGTGCCCAATCACTTTTCTCACACTAGCCTTAAGGTTGTATCCTCAGCAGGAAGATGGGAGGGCCTTGTTGCCATAAACCTGGATAGTCGACGGCAACGTCGCCATAAAAGGAAGTGAGCAAGGCTTAACTTACCAGGTTGTATGGGAATATTGTAGCATGTGATTGGCAGGTGGTTCTACTTTGTTAAGCAGTGCTCTAACCAATGTGTATGATTGCCTGATTGGTCAAGATGATCTGAATTCCCGTGAAGTATAGTAGATTGCCAGAAGGCGGGGAATTAGATCACTTTCCCATATTTCCTCAGGTGGGCTGCTTGCTACCACGTGAGCTCACTGTGTGAGAAGGAGAATGCAGGGACAAAGGGATGGGGCATTGAAGGACTGTATGATGAAAGGGTGATGATTTGGATAACCAGACCATTTAATCTAGATGATTCTCAAAATTGACAACCATACTCACCTATATATGGGGGGCGGGGGTTCAATCCAGCCAGAATGGAAGAGGATGAGTTGTTTGAGACCATGAATGCTTTATTGACCGACTGGCATTGTAGAAGGTCACTACCAAGGACAGTTGTCACGGGTGATTTGAACTGCGGACCTCGGATAGGAATTGGGACATCGGCCTTCCAGAGCCATTAGTTATTGTCAAAAACCTGGGCAGATCTGACTGGAGGGAATGCACATTCCCAGCCACTTGGGGAACAATCGTCCATTTTAGATCGCACAGTCAGAATCATATAGCGCTTTACACAGCATTAAGCGGCCTTGATATCCTGTGATTTCAGCACAAGCTATTTCACAGAGGCATTTTTTAACAAAACGAAAACACTGTCAAATACCGAATACCGGGACAAAATGGGTTGGGAGGGGCCTGGGGTGGGCTTAAAGTCACAGTGAAACAGAGGGTTTAGGGGGCACCCCCCCAAAGAAAAAAATAAAATTGATACTTTTGTTCGGTGTTTTCGTTTCGTTAAAAAATGCCTCTCTGAAATGTTGTGCCCTGAAATCACATAGAACCTCTTTGAGAATGCAAAGCAACAAATAAGCATGAGTGCATCAAAAGGCCAGTTTTATAGAAAGAATAATTGTGTGACCCTGAGGACACTTTCATGTAAGGGTGGCCTTTTCTTCTAGGTTCCCTTCTGAGAATAGAGCCTTGAGCTGTTGCCAAACAGTCAATGGGCCCTGCCAGCTAACCCATTGAGGCCCTGTAGAATTGCAGAGACTGTGTGCTCTTACATAATGTCTAGACTGCTCTGAAAATAATCTGTAAATATAGCACCCTATTCCATGCACATGCCTGTGGTGCAGTTGACTTGTTGCGTTAGACGGTGCAGCAGGTTGTGACCATAACTTGCGCATTTTATTAGCAACACTGTACTTGTGGAACAAGTTCCACTTAAGGCCTAGCTGTACACATAGATTGAAAAACTGAAAAATTGAAAACAGATTATTTTGCGAATGATCATGCAGGCATGTTTCTGGGGCCTATGGGAACCCCAACACAAATGACACGCTTTTAAACACTTTATTTTTCCCCCATGACATTTTAATCAATTTTCAATAAATTTTACATAGATGTTTGAATGTGGCAAACGTTTCTGTTGGCTAAATTTAGTGAACTTTCTTGGACACGATTTAAAACATCAAGAAACACCATAGTTGAGGTGACAAGATACTTTTACATTTCAACATATTTTCCATGTTACCTTTTGGTTTTGAATTTGGCAAGAACATGATTAGACCACATCCAAAGATGAATTGCTTCCATGTTGAAAATGAAGGTGTAAAAAGGGACATTTGTGCGTTTCCCATAGACCCTGTCCAAAAATTGACTTTGTGACAAATATCTCCAGCTTGGCTTCTTAATACTCAGGATTTTTGGCATACATCTAGCCCTTAAGTGGAACTAGTGCATGACATATGCATTTTTCAAAAATCGGACATGGGAAACATATGTCAATATTCACTTTTTAGATTTTTCGAACATGTATCTATATGCCTGGTGGCTGCATAAGAACCAAGTGTATACAAGCATGAATGACTAGAGATAAGGCATACACACAGCTCAACACACATACAACCAATTTGGACTTAGATATGGATAACATATGTGCAATATACACATGAATAACAAATGATTGTATTTTCTTGAACCTGGCCTTGCATACAGATAATTCATTCGCAAATCTACAAAAACATACGACAAGTGACCAGATTCCTCAATCTCACAGAGACAGAACTACACACTCATTCACAAACTCACAAACTAATTCTCACATATTTACAATATTTGGAAATGGGTGCACCTGCATCAGTTATATTTTCTGTCTATAAAAATGAAACTCTACTAATGACAGAAATGCCAAAGTTAAGGTCGCTACACAAAAATCAGTCTAAACAACATCCATTAGGCTGCAAATTAAACCTTAAGTCACTGTCCATTACTTCATAGTGCCTGCTTTAAGTGTGATGTAGCATGCAACATTACTAGGTAATGGGAGTCTTGTGAAGTAGGAGAGCTCTGGGATTCTGGAAAGCCTGCACATGGGGAAACCATGCCTGAGAGGATAAGTGCAGAATTGTGCTGATACCTCACCATCATTGAAGGACCCTTGAGAAGGCCCTGTCTGGAGGAAACCTGAAGAAGAACTTTGCCTAAATAGGACCAGATGCCTTGAGAACTATTTGTATACAGAGGTCGGGATATGTGAAATTGGACGCCCTTGTTAAGGTTGTGTCAACTTTGCAGCATTGTCTTATTGCTATCTCTTTAGTATGGGGTCTTGGGGTCATCTTCGACTCCACACTCTCTTTCTCTCATCACATATCTGACGTCTCTAAGAAGTCACACTACCAGCTAAACCTCCTCAGAGGGATCCTTCCATTCCTCTCCTTCCCCCAGAAGCTCACTGTCTCCAGAGCCCTGGTTCTCTCGAAGCTGGACTACTGTAACAGCCTCTATCTAAATCTTCCTGCCTCTACTCTTCGCCCTTTGCAACTCATCCAGAACAGGACTGCGAGACTTGTCCTTGGCCTCAAGCCCAAGGACTGTATCTCTCCAGGATTGAAATCACTGCACTGGCTCCCAGTGGCTGCGAGGATTAAGTTCAAAACCCTCTGCATTGTCCACAAGGCCTTCTGAGGCCTTGGGCCAAAATAACTTCAACTCTCTCTTCCTAAATATCTTCCTTCTCGAGCTCTTCGCTCATCCACCTCCAACTACCTCAGGGTCAGCCGCTTCTCCAAGCAACGAGCTGGGGGTAGATCTCTCTCCGCAGCAGGGGCCTCCCTCTGGAACAGCCTTCCTGCCTCCCTGAAAGTTGAGGAGAACCATCTCCGGTTCCGGAAGCACCTCAAAACCTTCCTCTTTGCCTCCGCTTTCTCTCCCTCTCTCCCCTGCTAAAACCACTGAACCTGCACCGAATCTGCTACTGGACCACTCACCGATCTCGGTCCTTGGCCCAGCCACTCTTCCCTTGCACTGCCTACCTGCACCACGGGAATGTCTCTGTATCCCACAACCCCTTCTCCCGGCACTTACCTTGCACTTGCCACCAGCTGGCCCTATTATTTATCTTGTATTCTACTAACCTTTACTGCACTTTCCTTGCACTTGCCAACAGCTGGCCCTATTGTTTATCTTGTATTCTACTAACCATGTACAGCACTTTCCCCCTCTCCCCTTCCCCCTGCACTTTCCCCAGTCCTCTCTCCCCTTGCACTTGCATGGTCTGAATGACACCTGGCCTAGTAGGATCGTTGTCTGTCTCCCTGTGTTGCCCCTCCGCCTCGTCGCGCCTTGAAGCACTTGTGTATAGGCGCGTTACAAATGCCATATCATATCATATCATATCAGTTGCCCATGTAGTGTGACAATGTTGTTAATTAATAGCTACAAGAGTCTGAATGGTTCTAATGGCTAGAAAATAAAGAAATCTGTGTAAAATAACTTCCTTTTTTAAAGTATCAGCACCAGCAGTTAATAACTGCAGTTATCCACACAGGGAATTTAAATCGTGTTAACATAAGGAGAGAGGAAGATGAGGCTTTGGGTATTCCATCTCCTGGAATTACAAAACCTGGCAGGTTTGGCAAGTTTGAATATGATAAAATTGGGCTTTATCATATTCAGACTTGTCAAACCTGCCAGATTTTGTAAACCCAGGAGATTGAATACCCAAAGCCTCATCTTCCTCTCATATTTCTCTCTTTTGTTTTAAAATGGGTTTAAATACCCTGTAATGGTCTGGTAAAATGGGACTTGCCTGTGAAGTCACTTTTAAGATAAGTGACAGATAGACAGTATATTGCACCTAAATGTCCCTAATATCTTGAAACTAATCGGAAACTGTAAAGTATCCATTTCTAAAGAATAGTATAATGCATGTTATGACTTTTTAAAGCTCAATGAAGCATCTGAGCACCTGAAATACATTAAAAAATAATGAAGGTAACAATATGTTGTGTGGCATTAAACGTTCTGTATGTTTATTAACTCGTGACCTGTATGCTTCAAAAAGACACCCTTTGTTTCATTCCTTTGATGCACGAACTGCATATAACAGGTTTTGCCAGTTGGCAAGTGTCTGGTCAGGTCTTGAAGAGCCAAGCCTTCTCTGGATTACATTAATACCAGTTTTTATATGTGCCACCTGGGCAACAATACGCTTGAAAAGGGACCTCGACACATTGGGAATGTGATAACACTGTGCATTCAATGAATCTCAAGCAAATAATACAATTGAACTTAGAAACCCAGAATATAAACCTAGATTTAAATAGTGAGGTTAGTAGTAAAACCCAAAGAATAGTGGAAGATCTTAGTAGTCCAATAAAGAAACAGAGCACTGTCACATCAGAAAATGTTATTGATACAGCGAACCCTGATGGATATTGGCAGTGGTTGGCCGTAGTATTTATGTCTCACTTTGAAAAGCGACCCTGATGAATCTGGCATAATTCTATCTTGGAACACACGAGGGAATTTGCATTACACTAGCGATAATGGTCTGCTAGCGAATATTAATAAGTTCTGAGTAGTAGCTTACCAGGAAACATGGTTAACAGATGCATGTGATATTGATGGACAATGTACTTCTCAAAGCAAAGCAACACAAGGAATAAGAGGGCAACCTAAAGGAGGATTATTGACAACAATTAAACATCCTTTGGTTGGTAAAATAATAAAATGGTCCACCAGTATGGTTCTGGGAATAACTGTTGAGTGTAAACTACCACATGTACCCTCCTTCATAGTAGTGAATGTTTACAATCCGCAGAATGGTACCTTTAATAAACTAATATTACAACAGTAGAGAAAATTCTTGCTGAGAATCATTGTAATACTCTGATCATTATAGTTGGAGACTTAAATGCAAAGATAATTTTCCGGAATGACCAGAGAACTGACATCGCAAAATCTGAGCCAATAACCACCAGTTTTTCTAGAGTTGGGAAGCGTGGGTTACTCTGTTTAATAAATAGCAATTTATTGTGCTTAACGGGAACACAGCAAGGAACTGTGATAAAAGGGCTACCTGTGTAAGTGGTTTAAGCCTGAGTACCTTGGATTATGTGATTCTTAATAGAATTGCCTACCCATTGGTACAAGATATGGCAATTGGTTGCCGAGAAGAAAGTGACCATCTTCCCCTCTATCTTTTATTATCCACTGCGAATGTGAACACCAACAGGATTTCTGTCCAATTGATGTGATTATTATCATGCATATAATTATCATTTATTCCCCCTAGGTATTCATTAAGTATGTACATCATGGAATTTGACCAATTAATTCGGTTCTTTTGGGTGTTTATTTCTAAATTTCCAAGACCCAGACTCAACTCCGTAATATATCCCCCCAGAGAGAGAGAAACCAAGAGGTATGACTGATCACTAACCATGCACTGTGTTTTGTGCATTGTGTTCACCCCCCATAACATTTTCAGAAACATAAATTTAGTCCAAAGTGGACTTATATACCCCTCCTCCATGTCGCTTACCCAATCAAATCACCAGCAGTGTTCCCATTCAACTCGTGCATATTCCAAGAAGACATATACGGCCAGCCCACTTTCTTCCCCTTTCTCTGGAAGTAGCAGAGGTTTTGTTGTTTATATCGAATTTCCTCTTTTTGATCTTTTTATTTATGTAATTCCCCCCATCCTTTGTTCCCTTACAATAGTTGCCCTCAACCATGCAGTTCAAATCACCCGTGACAACTATCCTTGGTAGTGATCTTCTATAATGCCAGTCAGTCAATAAAGCATTCATGGTCTCAAACAACTCATCCTCTTCCATTCTAGCTGGATTCCAATACATGTTCACCAAAAACACTTCCTAGTTCTGCTCACCCTTCATGTTGTTCCAAGATAGTTTAATCCCAGAGGACTTTAAAATCAATAGATATTCTTTCTATCATTGGACAAAAATAATGTTTAATTCCCACAGGAGTCCCCCGCTGTGGCGACCAATAGCCCCTTTGCTGTCTCCCTTAGGACCATTGTGTAACCATACATTTTTGTGATTTCTGTTACCAGACCTCCTGGAGTGGCACTATATCAAAATCAAACAGGCTGGAGGCAAGTGTTACTGCATTTATAAAACGGTTATGTTATGTTATGTTATGTTATGTTATTTAAGCAATATTACCCGAGCGGCGTGGGCATTACATACTCAATTAATGCCCCGGGGCATTACCTGAGTCGGTAATGCCCCCGCCGCGAGGGTCATATTGCTTTTAGTACCCTGGCCCGCATTATATGCGTGACCGGGGCACTAAAAGCATTTTTTTCTATCCCGAAAAGCCGCTAAGAAAATGGCCGCCGGGAAAGGGAAAATGGGAGTCCGTTTCCTCTTTCCATGGTGGCCTTCGGGAGCGGAGGCGCTGGGAACACAAGTGTTCCCAGCGCGCCCGCTCCCGAAAAAAAAGAAGCAGAAGGTAAGTGGGGTTGGGAGGTAAGTGGGGTTGGGAGGGCGGGAGGGAGGGGAAGGGGGAAAAAAAAAAAAAAGTAACTTCGTCCCTGCCAGGGGACGATGGAAGCCTGCAGCTGTGTGGAGGCGCGGAGTCTCCACACTGCTGGAGGCTGCCATCGTCCCCCACCAGGGACGCAGGAGCAAGAAGGTAAGTGGGGTGGGGTAGGGAGGAGGGAGGGAGGGAGGAAAAAAAAAAGCTTGCCCGAGTCCCCAGCGGGGGGCAGAGGCAGCCTCTCAGCCGTGGGCAGGCTCGGGCGGTGATGGCCCCGCTTTGAGCCTCCTAATTGGCTGAGGGGCTGCCACGCCCCCCGCCGAGGACAAGGCAGCTGGAGTACCGGCCGAGAATCGAAGGATTCTCAGCCGGGTAAGGACCCGGCGAGAGCCAATCAGAATGCGTGTTGCATTCTGCTTGACTCTCGCCTGGTACTAAGTTATGTTATGTTATGTTATGTTTTTGTTTATAACGCGCCGATAGCCCGCAGGCATCAGGGCGCGGGAGTGTCCGGGGTAATTCAGTGTGCATAATATTATATGCTGTGGAGGGTGGTCTGCGGAAAGATAATGAGATTATCTTTGGGAGAGGTGGGTTTTCAACGATTTCCTGAAACTCCGGTAGTTCTCTTCTAGTCGTAGAGTTAGTGGCAATTCGTTCCAGCATTTTTCTGCCTTCACTGGGAAAGATTTCCCCCGCCCTTGCACACGTTTAGCTCTAGGAATATTTAGATAAGCCTTATCCTCTGATCTAAGGTGTCTTTGAGGCAGGTACAAAGAAAATTGCTTCTTAAAATATCTCGGGGCTTCTCCATACAGACATCTGTGAACTATGGTCATCACCCTAAAGTGTACTCTCTCTTCCACTCTTAGCCAGTGAAGGGATCTTCTCCCCATAGTCACATGCTCCCTTTTTTTGATTCTCTTGGTAGCTCGAACTGCGTCATTTTCCATGACCTGACACTTTTGTATATCCCTCTTCGTGGGTCCTATCAGTAAGCCGTTACCGTAGTCAAGGCGTGACAGAATGACCGCTCTTGCTATAGTTGCTGCATTCGCTTCATTAATAAATGGCCTTATGGCTCTCATGAGAAGCATGTAGTAGGCATGGTTTTTCTGCAGGTAGTTAACCTGAGCCTCGGATCCTACTGATGCTTCCACAACCATCCCTAGGGTTTTTATGTGGGGCACCACTGAGATTTTAGCCTGTTTGATAGTAAAGGTCTGGTATTCTGTCCCTAACTTGGATCTGGCCTGTTGCGTCCCAAAATTCATCAGTTCAGTTTTCGCATTATTAAGACACATCCAATGACGTTGCATCCAAATGTCAATAATGCGATAAACCTCTGATATTTTTGCGCTGTCAATGCTCTATTCTACCTTGAGTTCAAAAATGAGCTGCGTGTCATCTGCATAGTTAGTAAAGAACACGCCGATTTGTTCCAGGAGCTCGCATAGACTTCTCATATATAAATTATATAGCAGCAGTGACAGGCCTGCACCCTGGGGGACACCAAACAAGATAGGGGCAGCCTCAGAGAATGTGTCAGCCCAGTCGATCTTAGCATTCCTGTCTTTCAAAAATGATGCTAACCACTCCAACGCCTTAGGCATGCAACCAACTGTTTTAGCCAGTGCTTCCTGCAGGAGTTGGTGATATACCAAGTCAAAAGCTGTGCTGAGATCCAACAGCATAAGGATACCAATGCTGCCCTTGTCTATCAGGTCTAACATGGAGGTCTGAAGATCGGGCATAGCTGATTCTGTGCTGTGGGAGGCTCGAAAGTCCGATTGCTGTTCATGCAGTAGGTCCCAGTCTTCTACATGCTTTTGTAGTTGGTTTGTGGTAACTTTATCTAGGACCTTCAGGATAAAATTTGAATTTGTTATGGGCCTCAGATTACTGGGGTCCTTCGGATCCAGCCCTGGTTTCTTCACTAATGGGGTAATAGTCACCTTCTTAATTTACTTTGGTACTACCCCTCCCTAAAGGAGGCATTAACTATCTTTGTCAGTACAGGAACAAAAATGTCTTTATTGTCCAGTATGATTTTGGAAGGCAGATATTCTCTGCGCAGGAGGTGGGTTTAATTTTAGCCAACACTCTACATAGCTCCTCCTTGGATATAGGGAGGAAGCTGAAATTCTCTCTTCCTTTCTGGTTACTTATTTCCTCTAAAATGATAAGGGACTCTCCTTCTCTTCTGGCTGTAATGATGTTATTTCGAGCCTTAGAGATCTTGGCAGCAAAAGCTTCTTGTACCCTATCACATTCTTCCCTAGTGGGAGTATGTGGAGGGGAGAGTGATTTCGGCTTTTCAATCCCTTTAAGTATTTCAAAGATTTGACTTCAAAGTGTTGGTCGCTGCTTCTATTTCTTTGTTGTAATGGTTCTTCTTTGCTTCCCTGATACCTTTCCCATACCTGTAATCAGCCTTTTTCCAATCATCTTTGTTTGCTAAAGTGGGATTTTGGCGCCATTATCTTTCTTTGGCCCTCTTCTCCTGTTTTAGTTTATTCAGTTCTTCTCTATACCAAATCTGGTGATTACTATTTTTTCTCAGCAGTTTGTGTTTAAGTGGGGCTTTCTCCTCTACCAGTTCTTGCATGTGTTTATTATATTTTTCCAACAAGGTCTTGCAGTTGTCCTTTTCTGCGAAGGAGTCGGTGATGCTCTGTAGGCATGGTTTCAGAATCTCGGGACCAATACTCTTAAAATTTCTGCTTCATACTTTAGTATGGGGATTTTCAATGTTAGATGCCGGTTGATTCAATTGCGCTACAAAGGTAAGCAAGTGATGGTCTGACCAACTAACTGGTTACCTTGGGGAGTTGTAGGTTTGTTGTTTAATACAGGCAGATGCAAGTTATTCATTGCTGTTTCCAGCATTATGGCCTCCTTTTCCCCTTTATTCCCTCTCCACCTATTCATGTCGCCAACTACCAAGGTGGATGTTTTATTAGGTATAAGTCGAGAGGCTTGAGATGTAACTTCATTCTCAAAATCACTATTTAAGGAAGGTGGTCTGTATATAACAATAATTTTTAAACTATCGTTTGGGATATATGTGAGTTTTAGTTGAATGGTTTCACAGCCTGTGCATTCAAAATTGGCTCTGAAGAGGTTCAATGTTTCGCGAGCTATAACGGCAATACCTCCTCCCATTCCAGTCTCTCTATTTGTGTTATATATGATGTACCCTTCGGGAACCGCAGCTTTGCATACTGGGCCGATAGGATCTTTTAACCATGTTTCGGATAAACATAAAATATCTACAGCTTTCTCCATTATCAGATCATTTACGTTATGTGTGTGTTTGTTCAAAGATCGTGTGTTAAGTAGTCCCACTTTGAGACTCTTCAACTTGTCAAGGCAATCTGTTTTCTTTACACTGCCTTCCTGTTCTGTTTGTCTTGAAGGGTTGCTGTTCAGTGCTTGGTTCCTCTTCCTTGTTAAGCTACTGGAGGATGCAACCTTCATTTCTTCCCCCTTGCTCTCTCTAGCTTCCATTGGTCTATCTTATCACCCAGTCAAGGTCTACTTTCAGTTTTTTCCCGCCGCCGCTCACTGGCGTGTATTGGGTGGAGGACAAAGTAGTGATATGGAAACTGTACTCACCTCCACCTCATGAGTATTGTTCCCTCATTTTTCAAACATCTTGGGCACCCCAAAGAATTCGTGATAGAAAGGGCAGGATGCTGTATTCTCTTGTCTGGGCAGTATTTTTCTTCTGACGTCTCTTTTCTGAATGTGACATTGTGTTCTTTACTATCTTGGGGTTTCCCTATGAAACCACTATTAGATCAATCATGTCTTCCTGTGATTGGTCCATGTTACTATCTCCAGAGGTATCCACGCTTAACTGCCCTCCTTTTTTATTTGAACTAGTTCCTCTTCCCCTTTCAACAGCTCCACGAGGTAGTATTGTTTTATGCACATCATTTAAATTCAAATGTCTATGGAATTTCCTAGAGTGACACCTTTTATTTGCTTTTGTTGTTACTTTTTTCTTTTTTCCCATGCACCATGTGGGTTAAGCCTTGCTTGTATCGCCTAAGGCCGCTGATTCTCCTGTTTCTCTCGTCCCTTATTATTTCGATACATTCACCCAGGGGTAGAGGGCCGACCGAATCACCTAAGTGAGGCTGTCTCATTTCTGAGTCTACAATCTGGGTTGGCCGCAGATGTCACTGACAGGGGCTGCATTCTCCATATTACACACATTCCTTTTAACAGTGTCCCTTTCCTTGTCCATGGTTTTGTTTTCCATCAGGACTTTTATCTCCGACACTGAGTTCTCTGGAAATGTTACAGCCTCATGTAAGATGTTGTAAAGTCTTCCCAATGTCTGTACGTTGATGTGGATAGCCAGGTTAGAGGTGTTATTCATGGAGGTCCCCATTAGAGAACTGTTAAATAATGGGTCCCTTCATTTGCTGCTTTTGTCGCTGGAGTTTGCCCTTTTACTCTCGCTCCTGCTGGCCCAGATGCTTTAATAGTTTTAATTGTGGAGTCAGCCAGATGATCTACAGAATCAAACACGTTTGGCAAGCCGGAGAGACACTCTGATGACTCCCTACTGGAGGAAATAAAGCCCTCCTTCTCCAGGCCTTGTCAGAGAATGAAAAATGATTTCTCCACTTCCTCCAGTGGATGATTATTCCTAGGGGTTCTCCCAACACTTTTGTCTATGGCAAGTCTCTTCCGGTGCTCCTCAGGGCTTCCCCTGCTCGACACCAGATGAGTGGTGTTCTTTACAGAGCCATTGATCCTCCCGTTCTTCCCAGCTTTTTTTGCCCCCTTCTGTTGATCTCTTTGCATGACGTCACTAGTTTGTTGCTATGAGAAATCATTTGCTGAGACTGCGGAGTGTAGAATATTACTCAGAGTATTCTAAGATACAGTATCAGCACTGCTTCCGTGCTCCTCAGAGCATTTTTTGGGGCTACTACGTAGATGATATCTTGGGGCCAGGGGGGCAGAGTCAGCCAGTTCGAAGGCCCCAATTTTGTTGAAAAACACTCAGGTAACACTGAACGTTACTTCAGGTATAACACGCTATCCAACAGCAACTTGTTGCGTAGCTTCCTGGCAAACATGTCAACAAGCTCTTTGGCCACTTCACACTCCCCAACTGCCACAACTGCACTGTGCAGTCTGCGACACTCCATTTTTACAGAGCTCTGCGCCTATGCTTCCTTCCTATGGCCAAAGACTGTTGTGTTGCAGAAAACACTGTCCCTCCAGCAACACCGGCTCTCGCAGTATCCAAACATAATGGCACTCCGCTATTACCAGAGTCTAATGGCATACATTTTCAAGGGCATACAGCACAGGAATTGTCTGTCATTTCTGCCTCTGTGGACATGCCACCAACTACACACTGCATTCTGACATCCTGTGCCAGAATTGTGCTTCTGTTTATTTCCATAGTCCAAGATCCTTTGGCTTGAGGCACAGATGCACTTTCCAGGGTTTGGCCAATTGACCTTCTTTATGCATGTCTTCCCATTCACCTGAAAGGCAGGGTATTGTTATGATATGATATATGTTGTAGCTTTTAAAACGCCCCTGTACACAAGTGTTTCCAGGTGCAACAAGACAAGGAGGGGGAAACAAAGAGAGGACAACATAAAGATCTACTAGGCCTTGTGTCATTTAGATTGTGCAAGTGCGGGGAAGGGGGAAGGGGAGAAGTGCCAGGAGGGAGGGGAAGGGGAAAGTGCAGTTAACTCACAAGTGCAGCCAGCGGGTGGCTCACAAGTGCAGAGAGAAGGGACTGTAGGGTTGCAGATATAGACCCTTATGTGCTGGGGAGCACAGAAGCAGTGCAAGGGCAACTAGACATGCAAGAGCCTGGGCCAGAGCTCAGAGGGTGACCAGGTGACCAGTCCGGGGAAGAGTCAGGTGCAACAGCAGGGGCGAGGAAGAGAGAAAGCGGAAGCAAAAAGGAAGGTCTTGAGTTGCTTCCAGACCCAGAGGTGGTTCTGCTCAAGTTTGAGAGAGGCAGGGAGGCTGTTCAGGAGGGAGGCCCCACCTGAGGAGATAGATCTGCCCCCATCTCTCTGCTTGGAGAAGCGTTTGACCCTCAGAGAGTTGGAGGTGGATGAGCGGAGAGCTTGAGAAGGAAGGTGTTTTGGAAGAGAAAGTTGGAGTTAGAGCAGTCCCAGGCCCCAGAAAGCCTTGTGGGCGATGCAGAGGGTCTTGAATTTGATCCTTGCAGCCACGGAGAGCCAGTGAAGAGATTTCAGAGCTGGAGAGATATGATTCCTGGGCTTGAGGCCAAGGTCAAGTCTTGCAGTCCTGTTCTGGATAAGTTGTAATGGTTGAAGAGTAGAGGCTGGAAGATTTAGAAAGAGGCTGTTGCAATAGTGCAGCCTAGAGAGGACCAGAGCTCTAGAGAGAGTGAGTCTTACCAACATTAAGGCAGAGATCATTGGTGACACACCATTCCTGAATTGTGACCAGACAGTCTGGTATGAGAGGAGAAGTAGAGGTGGCTGAGGGAAGCCTGAAAGAGAGCTGAGTGTCATCCGCATAACATTGAAAATTGGAGCGAAAAGTAGCGATGCAGTGGGCAAGAGGTGCCAGGTAGCGGTTGAAGAGCCAGGGAGAGAGGTTAGACCCCTGGAGAACACCACAAGTAGAGAGAGAGATAGAAGAGAGGAAAGACACCAGTTAGACCTGAGAGGATTGGTCAGTGAGAAAGGAGGTCAACCAGACCAGGGCCAGATCATTAATACCAAGGTTGTAGCAGAGGTGATTGAGCAGGATAGCATGGTTGACTGTGTCAAAAGCAGAGTACAGATTAAGGAGAATGAAGACAGAAGGGAGATTAGAGTCACGATTGGAGAGCAAGTCTTCATGGGTGTCCACGAGAGCAGTTCCCGTGCTTCTGGCAGCTCTGAATCCAGAATGGTGGTCATGGAGGCAACCAACAGACTCAGTATGTAGATGAAGCTAGGAGATGGCCAGCTTTTCCAAGAGTTTGCCCAGGAAAGAAGTGATGTAGATCAGTGCTAGTTAGCTGAAGAGGAAGGATCAACTGAGGGTTTATTTAGAATGGGGTGCTCAAGGGAGTGCTTAAGAGGGAAGGGGAAAGTTTCAGTGGCAAAGGAGTGATTGCAGAAATCGGCCAAGGCTGGAGCATGGGTGTTGATGTGGTCCTTAATGGTTCATGGGAGAACCTGCTTTGATGAGACTTTCATAGATCAGACTTGTCTAGAAACATCGTCCGGGATGAACAGGGGGAAAGGAGGAGAAAGGCAGAGCAGAGACTGCCTCGAACGGGCCAGGAGTTGTAGAGGAGGGGAAAGAGGAGGTACAGGAAGAGACCGTTGATAGGGATGTCATTTGGGGGTTGCCAGGGATTGCAAGTGCGACCCATGAGGTCTCCCTTACTACCCCTGTGGTCTCCCTGGCTACTCCTAAAAAGAAAAACATCTTTTATTTTTTGTTATTATATTTGTTTTAATGTAAGCTCCTGGTATGTGGCCAGCACAATGTGGCTCTTTGTTTCACGAATGGCAGGCTTTCTTGTTCAATTCTCTTAAATAAAACAAGTATAACATTTTGAGCAGTGACCCTAAATAAGAAAGAATAGGAATAACAAATAACTTGTCTTTCTGGAATTCTATAGAATAATTGCTAGACTCATTAAAAGTTTATTTCAGGCACACTTCTGGGGGTGGTCACTGATTTTGTCTTTTCCTAAACACCTAAACACAAGTTTGGTGATATTGAATCTATTTTTGTTCCATATAAAGCGCAAGCGCTAACGCATCATTATCATTTGGCCTTGGATGTCTGCTTGCATTCACAGTAATTTGATAATATGGGCCTATACACACTGATATTAACGATACATATGGTGATACATTCTTATATGAAATGTACATCACATTATGGTGATATCATAATCATATTTGTCTTAGAAACAATGCTATGTGATGCCACTTTATATTTCGTCAAGGGGTGAAACATCCTGTTCCATCACTTCCTTTAATGTTACTTTGGTGTGGGGTCAAATGACATCACCTCCTGTGATGCCATCACCTCCTGTGATGCCATCAGCGGTCAAGGGTCTTGTGATGTCACTTCCACTACCCCTGGCATTTTGGTGAAATGATGTCCCTGAGGGTGGACAGGATGTCCTGGTTTTAGTGGTGAGATGAGATGCCAAGGCCATGCAGAGGGCCTGGGAGGGAATAGGAAAGGTAGAGACTGCAGCAGGATGGTCAGGCTCCTCACAATTTTTAAAAAGTTTGGCCGAGTTGTTAGATGCCGCAGAGATGCAAGCTTGGATGTAGGCTCTCTCATGTCTTAAAATACTTGTGTATAGGCACGTTATAAATGCCATATCATATCATATCATACAGAGGAAGGAGAATCTCTACTGCCTTTGGATCAGGTGGCAGGTCAGTTTTCAGGGGGTGCGCAAGATGCCCTCCACTTCCTCTCCGCCACCTCTTGCGTTTATGGTTGGAGAGGTCGGAGTCGTACCAAGAGTTGCACTTGGATTTGGGCGTCAAACAGATTCCTCATGATAGGGCCAAGGACATCCAGAGTGTTGGAGATAGACAGATGAAGGTTAGAGAGGGCTGTGTCAGGGTGTGAGTCAGCCAAAGGTGCAGGAGGAGGAGAGAAAGTAGGAGCAAAAGCATCAGCTGACACACGCTTCATGGATCGGATGACCGAGGAGGTAGGTGGCTGCAGGGAAGACAGAGAGAGAGGTGGGAAGAAAGGAGAAAGTGATCACTCCAAAAGTAGGAGTGGTGAGAGGGTTAAAGAAGAGGATGTCTGAGGAGATCAGAACATCCAGTGTGTGCTCTGCAGAGTGAGTCGGGCCAGATGGAAGAATAGAGAGAGAGAGAGAGAGAGAATCGCAGAGGTTGCTAATGAGTCCTAAAGATGGGCTGGTAGCATCCAGGTGGATGTGCAAGTCTCCGAGGAGGATAGGTTGAGAAATAGAGGCAAGGAGCAAGGAGGAGAGGTCAGCCCACTCAGAGAGGAAGAGGGCAACCTGGCCAGGCGACCTGTAGATAGTGGCCATAGTGAGTGAGAGGACGAGAGAGCCTGCAGACCAGGCATTGAAAGGAGGAGTAGTCCTGCATTGGAATGATAGAAGCTGGGATCCACTCTGGGAAAATCAATGCCTCATCCCCACTGGGACGGTTGGTTCTGGGTCAGAGAGGATCTTGTAGTCATTGGGAAGGAGAGTGTTGAAACTCGTGACAGAGATGGCTGTGAACCAAGTCTCGGTGAGACCAAGTACATCCAAATCAAGCTCTTCCAGGAGACGGCAGATGTCCGAGGAGTGTTTGACAGCTGAATGGGAGTTGAGAGTAGCGATGTGGAGAAGGTTGACACATTTGAAGGACTTCCGGGGGGTACAGGCTGGAGGTACACCCTGCGGAGGTGTTGGAGGTGCCTGAGGAGGTGCAGAAGAGGAAGGGAGAGAAAGCAGGGTAGTCAGAGAGGGAGAAGAGAGTGCCAGAGGGGTGGCGGAGGAGTAAAGCAACAGGCTGGCCACAGAAGCAGCAGGGGGTGCCAAAGAAATGGAAGAGGAAGTAGGCGGCAGAGGAGCCACAGAGGGGTAAGAAGGGATAACAAGAGAGGAAAGGAAGTTGATAAGGCCCGGAAGCATCTATCAAAGAGGAGGAGATTGGCCTAAGCGGCGTGGACCAGGACGGTGCCATTTAAGTAGACATTAATGACGGTCTAAGAGGAGTGGAAGGGGGCCAGGAGGGCCTCCCACCAGGTGTCACCATTAATGGGAGAAGAGGAAAAAGGAGCGAGAACAGATACCATATGGGGAGTCCATAGGCCTCGAGAGGAAATGTCAAAGAGTATGTCGGTAAGGGTCTGTCTGGAGAAAGCACTGGTATAGGTATCAGTGATAGTGGGGCCTGGGTTGGAGACCAGGATGTCCCTTTTCAGCTTCTTCCTGCCAGACTTAGCGAGAGGGATAGGATAGGTGATAGAAAAGCAGTTAGAAAAGATAGGTGAGGCAGAGAGCGCAATAGGCGGTGCAGGAAGGAAAGAGGGGGGTAGGAAGAGGAGAGCCCAGGCAAGGGAGGGGACAGGGGAGGTTGCACAGGGGGGGGCAGACAGGAGGGAGTCACGGGGAGGCACAAATGGTAGGGGGCACAACAAAGAACAAGAACAACAGACCTACAAAGCAGATGAGTACAGAACCATCGGCAAAGAACAGAGCACAACAGGGAACCTAGAAGTAGAGAATGCAGATGTAGTACAGAACCAAGACAAAGCACAAAGCACAACAGGGAACCGGGAAGTAGAGAATGCAGGTGCAATACAGGAACAAAAGCAAAACACAAAGGTCAGCAGAGAACCTACAATTGAAGAATGCAGGCAATTGCAATGTGATGCCACAAACCGTAGATAGCAACACAATGGCCCTCATGAGGACTCCGGCGCTAAACCATGGTCCATGCCGGAGTCCGCCATGGAGAAAGGGGGAAGTACCACCCCATTCCAAGGTTGGCGGGGTGGTAATTCCCCCTTTCTCCATGGCCCTTCCCCATTCCCATTTTTGCCCCATAGGGCTCAATGGGAATGGGGAAGGTGGCAATTACGGTACCGCAAGTTGCGGTACTGTAATTGCCATCAAGGTCCCTTTGCGGGTCCCTACTTTAACGGCTGGTCCAGACCAGCCGTTAAGGTCGGGAGCGGCAAAGGGACCTCGTAGTAAGGCATTAAGGGGTTAACAGGAGAGAAGCAAGGGAGCAGCCAAGTTGTGATGGAGTGCACACACACAAACAGAATGAGGGGACGTACGATGCGAGAAGCAAGGGAGGACACACAGCAAGTTGTGAGGAAGCACACACACGCGAACAGGATGAAGGGACCTACCATGGAGGGGAGCGCAGGCAACTAGGGATACAAGGAAGTGCACATGGCCTAAGTTGAAGGGAGCACACAAAGAAGGGAAACACAAGCACGTGGGGTGTGGGAGGATCGGTTGCAGGGCAAGCAGCTTGTATGCAAGAGGGGGAAGGGGCACAAGGTCAGGGGGATGCATGGAGTGAAGCAAAGCTAACACTCCCCGAACCTTCTGACCTTGTGACCGCAGACAGAAGGGTGAGGTCGTCTTTGCTCACAGTCTGCGCTGCTACCCTATCGCCCCCAACCACCTCCGTTGCTCAACAACGCAGCCTTGTCCTTGTTGAATTTTGTATGGAGGAAGCAGACTTAAATGTAAATGTATACATGCCATGTTCAATAAACATTTTGCACAAAAGGACACGCCTTGCTTCTCTGTGGTGATTTGCTGCAGTATCCAAAACTGTGCAACAGAACGTAAAGAAAAGAATTGAAAACTTTGCCAACATGACAACGGGACTTTTTAATCCTTTTTTCTGAGAGTCACGAAAATGGCAAACTCACATTTCAGGCATACAACCACTCCCAGCTGGTGTAATTGAAAAGGGTTCCAGGTGTGCAAGTTGCCCAGATAACTGTTTCTCTTGTCTCTGATTCAGTTTTGTAGCACATTCACTCCACATTTGCTGGCTAAGGGGCCCTTCAGTGCCGACTTTTGGGCGCCCCTGCGTTCACATTGTGGGCTTCAAATCTGAAAGATTCCCTCCCTCCCTTCTCACTCCTGTCTGGTGGCCTTACTGTGGCATAAAGTGCGGCACAAGCAGCGACGCATGTCACATCCTTATGGTAGCAGTCCAAGCATAGCGACATCACGTAAAATAACAGAAGGGGGCCAGACTGTCACTGTATACAGGACGACTGACCTCTGGCCTTTTCCTCTCAACGTACCCTGCTTGTTGCTCATCCACCTCCTCCTTTCATACAGTCTAATGGATTACTTTTGTTATCTGGGGCCGACCTTTGACAGTAATGGGAAGTGGGGGAAAGCATTTGGACTCGGTATGTCTAAAGGCCAGGTCCAGGTTAAATGTGTTAATTAGACTCTGCCACAAATTTGGTGGGCGCATGATGGGTAAGGCGATAGAGGTCTATAAGTCCAAGATGGAGAATATGCTACTGTATGGCATTGAAATCTGGGAGAGTTCGAACTGTGAGAAGTTGGAGGTTGCCCAAAATAAAATTATGAAAAGGCTGACGGGTCACTCCATATGCGCCCTGCATTTGCCGCTGGGGACCACAAGGATAGCCACACAAGCCAAATTGAGAGAACGCGCTTTTTTTTCAAAGGTTGTGCAGGTACCTCAGAAAAATGATAATATTCAGTTCCTGTTATCAAAGATGGCAGGCTCAGGCTTCTCTTTAAAATGTAAGTGGTTTTGGGAGGGTTTTAACACACTGTTGACAGCAGGGATTGAGTCGCTGACCTCAGCAAGTGGCCTGAGCCTGACAGAGTTAAAATCAAGGGTCGAAGAGGGGATACTCAGCAGGGACCTAATTCAGGACTGGAATGCGGTTCAGGCCTTAAGCTCTGTGAATCTGTTTTCGGCTATGAGATTTAATGCTGTGCAGGGGGGCAGTGTGTGTAGTATCCCCTCGCCCAACTGTAAGTCCTCTATTTTATTAGTATGTTTAAACACGTTACCACTAATAGGCCGCACCAATCGGGGGCTGGGAGACCCATCGAAAAATTGTATGTGTGGGGTAAAAGTAAGGGAGGACCTTAAGCATTTTTTGCTAATATGTAGCTGGTATTTGGATTTGCGGATAGATTTTTTAAGGTTCTTCTTCTTGGTAAATCAGATAAGGGACTGTAGAATGGGACTGTATTTTATTTGGAACTGCCCGGACCTTGATTTTATTTTTAACCTGGATACGTACGTGAGCAAGACCCTGTAAAACGCTCAAATAAAGTTTTAGATTGAAACAGAAGTGGGGAGAATTCTCTTTTTAACCTTGTGTTTTAACTGATTTTAAATTTTGTATACATTTTTGTTTCTACAATGATGTTTTTAATGATGTATGTTAATGGAGAAATCTGATCAATAAAGTGTACTTACTTACAGTCTAATGGATACAGCCAGCATAGGAATCTCCGGGTATATTTTCTGACTATAGATGGTGACATATTCCTAAACACTGATAGCCTACTCCCAAGTAAGACCGCACCCAATCTCACTGTGAACTTAAATCAAATCTGGCACATGACATGGAACAAATATCTTTTTTAAATCAAGGTGCCCTTTTCAATTTGACTGCACTAGTTTGACAACTCCATTCCCTTAACTTCTGTTACTAAGGACATTCACATGTATTCATAGCCTATTCTTGCCAGTGGCACTGATGGCTCAGGCTTGGCAGTCACAGAATTAACATTCTGGAGTTTGACCTATAGTCCAACCTATAGAGATGCCCAGACAAATAAGCCATTAAACGTCCGGGATTGCTGGAGCATACTCTGGAGCCACGTATGCATCCAACATTACCCTGTGTCCTAACCTGCCATTCTCCAAATCTGCCTTGGAAACCCAACACTATTATCACAACACTTATGGACATACCCACCGCATCCTTTTTGCATAGCTATGGTCCACCTAACAAGACTGACATGCACCAATGCTATCCCAAAGCATTCATATCTGTTGCATCTCTCCCACCTTCTTCCTGTCGCATCTATCTATTTCCTGCATTCTCCCCAGCCCCCTACGGCACATTTTCTTTCCACCAGCTGAGTTCTGGATACCCCTGGCAACGGCCAAGTGTGCCACTCTACAGATAAGACCAGGTGCTCTGAAACTACTGAATTGGTGATTTGGCACACCATACAACTGTATTAACAGAACATAGCATACAGGTTTTTGGTGGACACAGTGAAAGTATAATGAGCAGCAGCAAAATAATGTCAGCTGCCTTGGATGGTTAGGAGATAATTACCATGCGTCCTCCATTAATGAAAGGCATGTTTTGATAAATCTTCATTCCATTTGTACTGTATTGACCGTGTATTCGAATTCTTCATCTCACAACAGAACTGTTGCTGTGTGGTGTATTATTCCCTGATACATGTTCTACGTTGGACATCCTTGGACTCAAGCAATTGTCGCATTTCTAAATCCTCTGAGCGGGGACGTTTCATCACCTGACGTAATGATTTCCACACACAGAAATAAATAAGCACATTTGCATGCCGCGTAGAGTTGTAGATTATGTACTGGATTCTTGGAAACAAAAAACTGAAAAAGTGCAAAACGAGGCCAATAGACATATGGTTTGATGGAAAAGAAATAGATTTCCAATGCCTGGTTCAATAAGGCTACTAAAACAAGAATCGTTAAAACTGGAGACTTTTTAAAAATCTGAAGCATCTCAGTCTCTCAAAAAAGCTGACGCCATTTTGTTCTGGCTCATAGCCTTCGCTGCTTCGATGTCACATTTTATGTTAAATTACAAGTAACTGGCATGAATCTAACCATGACTCAGATCCTGGCCATGTTTTCCGCTTTGAATACTTCCCAGAGACTGGTCTGATAAACATTGCACTGGCTTTGCTTCTACAGGGACGCATAGAAAGCGACGGAGCTCGTCTAGACATAAAAAGAATGGCCTGGCAGGTTTCCAGACAGTGGCGAATCCTCGTCATGATTGGGCCCTGCCAATTGCCAGGACTTAGCATCCGTTTAACTCACAAGCCGCCATTCCGTCTAGATATGAAATGAATGTCTAGTCTCTCTGGGCATCAGGCAGGATGAATGGATTGGAAGGGGAAACAGAAAAAAGGCACCAGTGCAGAAAATGTTCTAACCTTTTGTTGCTTTTCACACCTGGATCAAGATTATTTAATGTTGGCACCAGTTCAAAAAAAAGAGCAAATGCCCTTTGCACAGGTTTTGCTGCTTGTGTAATACTTTATAGTGCAAACAGGCTTTTCGACCATCTATATAGTACATACAGATTTTTACACTGGGGAAAAATTGAATCAGTCTGATTTGTGTACTATGACTACTGCGTGACATAAAATACAACAGATTTTCCCTCACACAACATCCCACCTTTCAACAATGGACATGTGAGGTGATGTTTAGTGTTCTTCCTTATGCAATGAACATCAAATTTGAAAAATGTGTTTGTGCACGCAGTGGTCTTGCAATACGGACTAAGCACCAGACAAACCTTTGAGCAAGCCCTGTTGTTTTTATTCCATATAAGGCTTGCAGAAGAAATCGGCAAATCAATTTCATACCATAGTCAAAATCTATTCGTAATATAGGCAGGGCGAAACCCTTTTTGCTTCGTTCTATATTACACAAGCAACAAAACTGGGGCTCAGTGTAGCTGTGGAATTTTTAGCAGTGGTGCAAAGGTTCGATAATTTGGCCCAGGTGAACAACGGAGCCAATTTCCAGGGAAACATACACGAGGAAGGCACACATTGCATCATCAAGGGGTAGGGGAGGTGGACTGTGGGCACCGGTGAGTTGTTGCAACATTCCTGCTTATGCAGTGAATGGACACAAAATACGTGCAAGTGGAAACACGGTATCACGTGGGGATGTGGGATCACATATATTTGAAACCAAATTTGTTAAAGTGTACCTGTGGTAAATATTTAGCATTTTCACAGTACATTGAAATGGCAAAATCTCCACGAGATCACCTGACGACACCTGTGGACAAGATCTCAGAGGTGGCCAGATGTATTCTACAGGCCTTGCCCTCCAACCTGGCTTCCGTCTTACAACTCAACACCCTGGCCCTTAACAGAAACAACAGCCTCAAATTCACTAGCCTGCTTGTAAGTAATTACATCTAATTTGGCCTGCAGAGTTCCTTGCAGTTCTGCCTTCTACTTGTGGACACCCAGTCACATATCAGTAAAGGGGATTCAGCCAGATGTTTTTAGTGAAAAGGTCGAATTTATAAAAGTCGAATGTCAAAATCTCGGAAAAAAAATCTCAAAAAAATAAAGTCTAATTTTTGTTTAATGACGTTTTTTATTAGAAATGGGGGGTTCCCTCCCCAACCGCCCCCCTTTTTTTTTTACCCTTTTTTTTTATTCCCGGACACCAAAACAAATATATAATTAAAAAAGAGGGAATTCGACTTTTTTTTTTCGAGATTTATTTTTCGAGATTATTGTCATTCGACTTTTTTTTTCAAGATTTTGTCTGGATACCCTTTGCTACGCTTTATCCTCCCTGCTGTGCCCCCAGAAAGTCACTGGGCCTCATTATGAGTATGCCAGTCCGGTAACAACGGTGCCGGTAAGCTAGCGGCATCATTTTTACCGGACCAGCACACTTCGAGTTCTGCGAGTGGGTGCTGTCCTTCCCGCCAGGTCTGACCTGGCGGGCAGAACGGCACCCGCTCGCAGACTTTGACGGAAGCACCGGCACCATTATGAATGGTGCCGGTGCTTCCATCCTCCCCATTGAGTCCTATGGGACTCAAATGGGAATGGGGAGTCATTTTTTCAGGCGGTTATTCCCCAAAGCCAGGCGCCGGAAAAAAACACAACTCTGCAGGCAGTCGTGCCGTTTTTACTGCTGGGGTCGTAATGATGCCCACTGTGTAACATCTGTAATTTGTTAGGTTCTACTCCCTGGGATGGATTGTTGGGGTGGGAAATGCATTGCACATTTATAGACTGTTGAGGGCAGGAAATGTATCACACCTAGGTGTGGTCTCCACTTCTCCCATGGCATCCTTGACCCACTGTACCACAATGGCCTCCCACTTCTTAACCAAAACTCACGACATCCTGTCCTCACTCTCCTCTACTCCCCTCCTTCCTCCATCCCCAGCTCTCAGGCCTCCCTTGGCCCCCTCTGCCCCCTATCACCCCTCTCCTCTTCCCTCCTACTCTCCTCTTTCTCACCCATAACACCGGATGAGGTCTCTAGACAAGTCTTCTCTATAAAAATCTCCTCCAAACAATTGCTCCTCTGCTCCTCCAGAAGTATCAAGTACAGCATTGCCTCCCATGTGCCAGCCTTGGCCTATTTCTGTAATCACTCTTTTGCCACTAGCTCCTTCCTGCTATGCCACGTGCACTGCCTTGTGCATACTCTCCTCAAAAAGCCCTCTGCCAACCCCTCCTGTCCGGCTAGCTATCGTCTTAACTCCATTACACACTTTCTGGGCAAACTCCAGGAGAAGCTGGTCATCTTCTAACTGATCCAACACTCTGAATCTATTGGTTGTCTCCACGACCAACAGTCTGGCTTCAGAGCAGCCAGATGCATGGAAACTGCTCTACTAAACACCCGTGAAGACTTGCTCTGAAGTCTCGATTGCAACTCTCCATCTGTTCTTATCCTTCTGGATCTTTCCTCTGCCTTTGACATGGTCAATCATGCCACCCTGAGAAATCGGCTCTCTGACACCCTTGACATCACAGGCTGGGCACTTGACTGGTTGACCTCATTTCTCTTCGACCGACCTCCCCAGGTTCAACTATGCCATTTTATCTCCCCTATTACACTCTCCACCTGCAGTGTTCCTAAAGTCTCTATCCTATCCCCATGGCTCTTCATCATCTAACATGTCCCTCGGCCAACCTGATCTCATCCTTCCCTCCGTACTTATAATGTTATGAAGACAACATGCAGCTCTCATGCAAGATTCCCTGTACTGCCTCCTCTTCCTCCTCTCTCATCCCTGACTGTCTGACTGCTTTTCAGGCATGGTGAGCTCCCAATGATCTCTGCCTTAATGCCAGTAAGACTGAGATTCTTCTCATTGGGATCCCAGCTTCCTCCTTCCCTCCTACCCTCTTGCCACCCCTTTTGGGTCCCCTCCCCTCACCGTCTTGTGAGGCAAAAAATCTTGGTGTCATCTTCAACTTCTCTCTCTCCTTCTCTCTTCACATCACAAACATTGCCAAGAAGGCCCCCTATTACCTGCACTGCCTCAGCAGAGGCATTCTCCCTTTGCTTACCTTCCCCCAGAAACTCAAAGACTCCAGAGCTCTGATCCTCTCTAGCCTGGACTACTGCAACAGCCTCTTCCTCAATCTTTCTTTATCCTGCCTTTGCCCCTTTCAACTAATCCAGGACAGGACTGCAAGACTTATCCTTGGCCTCAAGCCCAGGGACCGCATCTCTCCAGCCCTAAAATCTCTCCACTGGCTCCCGGTTGATGCTAGGATCAAGTTCAAGACCCTCTGCATCATCCACAAGGCTTTCTGCGTTTGGGACCCCGCAATATCCAACTCTCTCTCCCTAAAACCTCCCTGCTAGAGCCCTTCAGTCTTCTAGCTCCAACCCTCTGTAGATCAGATGCTTCACTAAGTGGAGAGTAGGGGGTAGATATCGCTCCTCCACAGGAGCCTCCCTCTGTAATGGACTCCCTACCCCTTTCAGGCTTGGGCCGGATCTCCTTAAAGTCCGGAAGCTCCTCAAGATCCTCCTTTACCTTTCTTCCTTCCCACTCCCCTCCTAACTCCCCCGTCTGCCACAGTGACTGTCTGCCTTGTTCCCTCTGAGTTCTTCAGGGCACCAGGATGCCCAGTCCAGTCCACCCCCCTCCTCGCACTTAGCATAGGGACCCCCATGCAATTCCTGACACCTGCCCTCCTGTCCTCCCCTTGGCATTTGCCTAGCCCCTGGGGCCCTCTCCCCACACCCACTCCTCCCTTTCACTTGCACTCTCTCCTCTTTACCCTGCACTTCCCTTCCCACCCTAGCACTTTACATTTTACGCAGATTGGCACTCTCCCCCTCCTTCCCTCGCACTTCTTGTTACTGCACTTGCACGATCCAAATGTCACAAGGCCTAGTAGGACTGTTATAGTTATCTTTGTCCCTTGTTCGCCCCCCTTTTTGTCTTGTGGCGCCTTGGAACACCATTTGTTGTATAGGCACCATACTAATATCCAATAAATAAATAGATAAAAGTGTGTTACACCTGGATGGATTGCTGGGGGTGGGGCATGCGTTGCACTCGATTAGGCTGTCTGGGACGGGGAGTGCATCGCACTTGGATGGAGTGTTGGGGGTTGGAAGTGTGTCAAACTTTGATGGACTGCCGGAGGTGAGAAATACGTCGCACTTATATGGTTTGCTTGGAGGCAGAAATTGTGCCGCACTTGGATGGATAGTTGTGTACAGGGAATGTATCGTACTTGTATGGATTGCTGGGGGTGGGAAATCCATCGCACTTGAATGGACTGTTCGCGCTGGGAAATGTATTGCATTTGGACTTTTTGTTGGGAGTAGGAAATGTATTGCACTAACCGTACTTAAAACTCACCATTATGCATATGCACCCTCAAACTCAGAACTAAACACAACCATACCTCTACTGAACCACAAACCACATGCACTTCACAACACTTGACATGAAAATAAACCATACACTATCATACCTCAACACCACATGACGGCTACCAACTGAAAAAATGCGCCAACGTTCAGTGACCAGTTCCTCCGAACTGAAGCTGCCAACAACACATCAAAGCTCTCTTGAGCTTCTCTCTCTTAATCCAACTAACAATGCCCCAACCCTCCTTCTATTGCAAATCCACCAGAACACCAAGAGACCACACAAGTGGCGACAGAGCGTGGTACAACACACAGGGGTTTAAGATTAATTCTAAACCTTACAGCCATCACCTCTTTGGTTTGGTGTATCTCATTGCTCTACATATAAAAGGAAGGATGTTCAATCGGAGGCTTTATCTACAGACTGAACTTAATGACAGGCCCTGAGGTACGGCAGAAGTGATTCCTGTGGATGATGGCTGGAATGGAGGCATACAGATAGGTTGTGTTCATCAATTTAAGACATAGTCAACCAAGCCCAGGGCCCAAAGCCTAATGCTCAAGTAAAAATGTTTACCCAGGAGAATGGGAGTGATCAGCATTGTCTAATGTCATAGAGACATTTCAAGGAAAGAGGACACCAAAGCATTGTTATCCCCCACTTTCCTGATGGGCTCTATCACTGCAATAATTAATACACCCAATGTTTCATGGAAAACAAAGTTCGGATGAATACAAAAAATTGTAAATTGGCAAGTCACAAATTGCATTTGGTACCATCACATATCATACAAATAGACATATGGTGTACACCTGACAGATAATGAAAATGTATAGAAAAGCAAAAGGCAACATCTGGGCAAACGCCTAGCAGCTGAGACCCACCAAGATGCAGGTGGAGGCAATCACACGCAAGAGAGTATGAAATGCCAGAGCACACAGAGTCCACCATGTCGTAACATACAGGGGTCTACTCTCATCATCAGTTGCATGCAGGAGCTGGCAATGGTCTTTGAGGGAGCTGTGACAGACCAGAGAGAGGATGAGAGGATACAGAGGGCCTGTGGAGAAGCAGGAGAACAACATCCATCCCCTTTCCTAGTGCACAGAACACCTGCTCCCATATATAACCTCAGCAAAATCCACCCTCTCCCATAAGGCACACAACATAGACTCCTCCCATAACTCCGAAGAACACTCAATTCCTCATTTAAGGCCCACAACAACCAATCCCTCACATAACCTTACAAACACCTATTCGAACCAATGATGACAATTAACATGTCCTGACTTCCTCACCTAACACTTCAGTGCACTCTTTCCCAGCCCAGGTGAACTTGTAATGTACTAGACTCCAGTTCCCAAGAAACCCCTGTAGCCTGAAACATACAGAAAGCATCTTGAAAACTGTGTAAATCCCTGTTTTGTAAGGTGAAAGTAGAGAAAATAACAAACAACAGATCTTCTGCATCCTACAAAAAGAAGAACCATAATTGTCCTTAAAAAATACAATTAACTGATTTGCCTAATACAGTTGTTTCATTGCAATAAGGCCTGATCTCAGTACTCTGCATAGCTCTGTACCTCTTGGATATCTTGGAACAAAGCCTGGATGGGTCTTAATTATCTATACTATCTAAGTTTCTTTTGGAGGAGTCTTCTAAACACTCAATGATTTTTCCCACTTGAGGATTGCAATATTTATATTTAATAAGTTCCTTGTGACTTAGAACGTAATGTGAAATCAGAAGCCAAGTCTTAGATTCGTCTCCATAGGACAACAATGGGGCTAATTTTCGTATGAGCCACAACTTTTTACGTCTTCCATTGACGTTACAGCTCATACCAAAATTAGCCCCAATACTCACTTTTAGCTCGATTGAGTCTCCTTCTAAACTAACTGTGCCATCAGACTATTTTCCCCAAAACAGCTGTCTTATGTTCAGCAAGTTGAACAAGATACTGGTAACGTGTTCATAAAAGCAGCACAACGGTAAATATTGTGCTTACGTTGTTTGGGGTAAAAATGGTGGTCATGAGATTTCACAGGCGGTCCGGTGATCTTGCCTGACTTTCCTTTTTTGGGGGGATTTTCAGGAATTACATGTCTCCTTGGACAGGTGTGGATCCTTGAAATACAATGTTGTTACATGCAACACAAGACTAATGACCCTCATAACAACAACAGCACAACTAAAGCCTATATTTGACCACTTTAGTCTTGCCTTGCATGAGTAGGTGACCAGGGTTTCCCAGGTAGAAAGAGGGAGAGAGAGAGAGAGAGAGAGAGAGAGAGAGAGAGAGAGAGAGATATCCCTTTAAATCTGTTAAGTACAGCAACTTTTGCAGATGAATTAAGGAGTTTAGGGTGGCATTCATTTTTTTATTGTAAGAATGTGTCTATCATCACAGGGTAAGGAGCATTGCTTATAAGCCTGGGTGAATATATTCAACAGAGTGCTGAATCACCAACATTTCTGCTATATTTAGAATCTCCCAAACCTTATGGATTTTAAGATATTTTAATAATCATTTCATACAACTTTATTCGATACGACATATCATAAAAGTCACATACAAAATTCAACACTTAAAAGGATCGGTAATAAAAAACATGAATAATGATACAGATAAAAAACGATAGGACATAAAATACACTTGATAAAATGAATGAGGCAATAATATACAGTCAATGAATCGTTCAAGGGTAACACATACTTTGTCGGACAGATAACATGCTTAGATCTCTTCCTCCAAGCCAGATATACATAATGGGTTGCTACTTCATTCCCCACCAGTAAAACATAAGTAGAGTGCCTCGCTGGGGGCGCTGTTGCGCGGTTTGTGAAATGGCCGCAGTCTGAGAGTGCTCCAGCAGAGGCTCGGGGAAATAACATACAATCCTGTGTTTTGGCCGTGTTGCTGGACGTGTGGAGCAAGGAAGCTAAGCTAACGTTGGAGTGCCTGCCGCACATATTATTGCTGAGGATTCGAGACGTGGGGAGTGAGAGGTGATTGTGTTATTGAACATTATTGTGGCAGCTAGTTCCCTCCCCCCACGGCGACCGCCATTCCCACCTGAGACGAGGGCCCGCCGCCTTATCCTGGGCCGATCGTGGAGCCGGAGTGCTTTTCCGAGCTCTGTCTGCTGCTGAGCTCCAGTGCCGCCCGCCTTGCTGCCCCCCGGGGCGGGCGTCTGCCTTGGGGGCTGTGACCGGCGGTGATCCTGCCGAGCGTGCATCGGCGTGCGGGGAGCACGCTTCAATCCGGGCTCCAGGCCAGGTGGCCATGTGGCAGGGGGTGAATTTAGGCCGCCTGGTGGGCTGGACCACACAGAGCCTCAATCTTCTGGATGGCGGCAGCAGGCTCTCGTTGTGGCCTCGGGGGGTGGAGGCGATACGAGGCAGGGCTGCCACTGCATCAACAACCAGCAGTGAGTTGGGGGGCCAGGGGGTGAGACAATAGCACATGCTGACCCCCCAATTGTCTAAGGGTTCCCCACGACATGCTTGGCAGTCTTTGGCACCCTTGCACAGAGCGAGGCGAGGTGCTCCCCCAGTGGCCCTGTGGTGCAGGGGCTGCTCACGGCTCCTTTGGCCCCATTGTGGTACTAGCTGACCCAGGGCTCACAGGGCGCCATTGCAGTGGGGGGGTGCTCGGAACTCGGATCTCCCAACATCTGGCTCAAGGGCGGCATCTGGACAGCAGCTTTACGGCAGATAATCATCTGGCAACGTGAGCAGTGGAACTCCCTATACTTCATTTTGGTTGCTCACTAACAGTGCCGAGATGCCTCCCCGGGGCTGGGCATCTTGTTTCTTCATCGCTCGCCTGACGTTCTGTTGACTCCTGTCCCCTGGCCTACAGACTACACCTGGTCAACTGTCTCGTGACGGTTAGCATAGGGGCGATGTGAGTGGCAGGACACCCCTACATTCCACATAGGCTGTTCAATATCAGTGGCGTGTGACTGTCATGGTCTGGGCATACTATCTGCACACAGCGTGGACGGTTTCCTTCTGAGACGGATGGCCCTCTCCTTGACCCTCGCTCTGCTGTAAGCACCACAGGGTGTGGACGACGCCAACGCCTCGACCGGTCTACTCCTCAACAGCTCGACTGCATCTGGGTTTAACATACTAGGCTCTGTAACCTCCCCTCCTCCTTTTCCTCCTGAGTGCCTCTGGGGTCATCTGCATTTAATACACAAATGCATTGTGGAGGCACTCGAGGTATGGGGAACCAGAAGAAACAGTCAAAGATGGATCAATATGCCTGCTCCGACCCTCCGCAACAAGGCGACGACCCATGCTCCTCTCAGCTGGACATTTCTGCGCTAAATCAAACGCTACTGGTGCTTAAAAGTAGCACGGACAGTCTGGGTGCAAAAATAGATGCACTTACTTGTAAAGTGGATGTCTCCACAATTCAAATTGATAAACTGTGCAGCAGGATTTCTGAGGCAGAGCATCAGATTGGGACTGGTGAGGACAAGATTGCGAAATTACACCGAGAGGTTGCAGCAAACAGTCAAAAAGATGGTGGCCAAGAACGATGACCTGGAGGGGAGGTCGAGAAGAAATAATATTAGGATCACTGGGGTTGCAGAATCCACTCCAATAGACAACATGGAGGTGTTTGTGGAAAAACTACTTAGAGAGATCCTGGACAATCGGACGGTCACTGATTTGTTCATGGTGGAGCGTGCCCACAGATCCTTGGCAGCTAGACCACCCCCTGGTGCCCCTGAGAGGGCTATAATTGCTTGCATCTTTAATTATCATGACCGGGAAACGCTACTTCGAGCTGCACTTGATAAGGGGTCCCTGAGGTGGGGCTCGGCAACTATCAGATTGTTTCCAGATTTCAGTCAACAAGTACAGGAGCTACGGAAACCTTTTCAAGCGGCAAAAAATACCCTGAGAAAGAAAAATGTATGGTATTCAATGATTTACCCTGCTAAACTCGTGGTGGAGCATGAGGGGACAACCATATTCTTCACGTCTCCTGAGTCAGTGGAGAGGTTTGCCCTGGAGATTCCATCCCCAGGGGCTTTGTCCCGCCACTCTCCGTAACCGGACTTGAGGGGCTTGTGCCCTCTTTACACTTGTGGCCACGTCCCAGATCTGCAACTACGGGAACTCCTCATACTCAGATCGATATGGTCCAACTCCTCAGCACAAACAGTTGCATTAATCCAAACAGTACATATGGTAACCAAACCTCTTGCCCTTGGGAGGCACAGCGGCCGCCGGCTCCCCCATCGCCCAGCGGCGCTCTATTGGGTTAAAGTGTTATGTTTGTAGGTTGGAGGCTGGGGGTCGGTCAAGGAGGCCGGTAGGTTGTTGTTTCTGGCGTGGGTGGGGGCGGATGGGGTCAGTTACGATTGTGTTGTTGCATTTAGTTCAAGAGGATGGGGTAGACAGGTTTTTTCTTCTGGGTTTATAATGCTCCATGCGCGTCACGATTTGGTAAAATATCCTTACAGCCTTTCATCAAATGATATCTCTGCGGCACCAGTCCATTCATTAAATGCCAACCCAGCCATAACGTGACTGTCCCCCGGGGCTACATGCCCCCGTTAATTCTGACATTATTCTGTTTACAAGGAACATTCAGAGCTTTACTAATGCAAAAAAGACACGTCTCATTTCCAACTATGTGAGAAACCACCAGGTTAATGTCCTATGTATTCAGGAGACACATTTAGGGAAGGAACACAAGCTCCCTGCCCTGTCAGGCTGGGGTATCCACAAGTACGGGTCCTCCTACTCGACACACTCCTGGGTGTTGCAATTTACATACATCCCTCTCTGGAATTCAAACTACTCAGACAGGTGACGGACAGTGAAGGATGGTTCATTTTGGTGGCTGGGCAGATCGCGGCTTGGTCCGTTCTATTCATAAATGTTTATGGCCCTAATTACGACTCCCCCGATTTCTTTCAAGCTTGTTCAGAAGAACTATGAACTAAGGTGGTTTGAGTGGGGGATTTTAACTTAGCCCTCTCCTCAACATTAGATAGATCTACATCGGCCCAGAAGCCACTCCCCCGTGCAGCACAAAAATGGCAATCCATTGCGTCGGATTATTCCCTGTTTGATATCTGGCTATGGCATCACCCCGATGCTCGGGAATTCACGTTTCACTCTAGTGTGCATGGGAGCTCTTCCAGGATTGATTATATGCACATGTCTCTAAATCTGTCGCGTGTGACGGATAGGGCGCTGATTCTCCCCCGTACCCTTTCAAAGCACTCCCGGTCCTTGTGAAATTTAAGGGCGCTTCATCTCCCCCCAAGCAACTTCGATGGAGGTTTCGGGCTTGGGCTATGGAAGACATGGCATTTCGGGAGGATTTGCGCCAGGCCATTGCAGAATTGTTTGAGATGAATGCGGCATCCGTCCCTAGCCCAGGTGTTGTATAGGAAACTTTTAAGGTGTTTCTGCTGGGTTGGTGCATGTCGCAGGAGGGGGGGTCCTGAAAAGTATCCGCAGTGTGATTGCTCTTAAAGAGAAAGAAATTAAAAATATGGAGCTCCTTCAAGAAAAGGCGAACTCCCCCTCTCTTCAAGCCGACCTGGTGGCGAAAAGATGGGAAATACGTTCTCTAATGGATGGGGAAGAGCGATTTTTAGGCGACCCTGTCGCGGCGGCGAGATACGGGGAGGGAGATTGCCTGAGTAGAACCCTTGCCTGGGCCATTAGACAGGAGAGTCGCTTGGAGCCCATATTAGAAGTGGAACCCTCTGTGGGAGAGCCTAGCAGGGATGCAGTGGAGATAAATGGGATATTTCGCCATATTATGGGAAGTTGTATACTGCCCATAGCATTGCATGCACGATGATAGCACCCAATACCTCAATATGGTTGCCCTGGGCTGGCTCAACTCAGAGATTGGAGTGCTCCTTAATGATCCCCCACAGAAGATGAACTCCGTAATGTGATAAAGTCACTCCCAAATGGTAAGTCCCCGGGAACAGACGGGATAATGGCTGAACTATACAGGGCCTTCCCCGATCTGCTTATCCCCCATCTATGCAATGTGTTTGAGGAGGCGGCGTCCTCTGGAGAACTTCCGGAATCCATCCGGACTGCTCTAGTCACGGTGCTACTCAAGCCTAACGAAGACCCCAAAAAATGTTCATCTTATCGCCCCCTGTCACTGATAAATACTGACAATAAAATGTTTGCGAGGTTACTCGCGGAGCGGCTCCTTCCCCACATGCCCGCTCTGATCCTCCCAGATCAGGCAGGATTTATTCTCGGTTGATCTAGTCAGAATAACCTGCAAAGATTATCCACCCTAATACATAATGTGAACCCGGATGTCCCTAGTGCGGTAGTAGCCTTGGATGCAGAAAAGGCGTTCGATTCGGTTGAATGGCCTTTCCTATTCGAGGTCCTCTGATGCACAGGCATTAGTACCACGTTTCCCCAGTGGATCCGGCATCTTTATTCAGCCTGCGAGCTCTGGTATACACAAATGGAATTCAATCTGCTCCCATTTATCCAACTTTAGGCACTAGGCAGGGTTGCCCCTTTTCCCATCTCTTATTTTCCTTGGCCATTGAGCCGGTGGCTTGTGCACTGAGAGAGTTTCACTCCCACCGCGGTGTAACAATTCGTTCACATGTATCTATTGTCTTCCTCTACGTGGACGACATGTTGTTATATATAAAACACCCTCAGACTAACTTACGGCTCATGATGGAGGAGATATCTACATTTGGGGCTTTGTCTGGTTTACAAATAAACTGGTCTAAATCTGAGGTGCTTCCGCTCACTACAGGGGTCGTCCTGCAAGATGTGGGGGAGGCCTTTGCTTGGTGTCCACAGGGAATTCGCTATCTGGGTATAAGAGTGTCCACTTCCCCTACACTGCTGTATGAGGAGAACTATGTTGCTGCCCTACAACACCTGGAACATACAGTAGACACATGGGCATGGCTTCCTATTTCCCTGGCAGCCAGCATCTCTCTATCCAAAATGGTTATCCTACCGAAACTACTATACATTTTTAATAACGTCCCGGTATGGCCCCCTGCATCCTTTTGGAGTCGCATAAAGTCCCTAATATCCAGGTTGATCTGGGCAGGGAAACAACCCTGCATCTCCTTGTGTACAATGTGCAGCCCATATGCTCATGGGGGTCTGGACGTCCCCAATCTTTTTCTTTTCTATCTAGTTGCTCAGATCCAATATTCAACCTGGTGGTGGTCCCCGACGAATTATCTTCCACATTCGAATCTCGAGAGATCGATCGCCCAGACTGATGATCTCAGGAGCAGCACCTTTGGGCGGAGGACCAACCCTGGGGATTACGCTCAAGGCCTGGGATCAATTAGCGAAGTGGGCTGGGATGGGTCTGTGGTACTCTCCCATGATGGCTATATATAGGGTCCGAGGGATTCCTCTTACATATGAGCACATCTTTATTCGAAATTTTCAGAATCTGCAAATCTACGCTTTAGGAGCACCACAAGGTAAATTTATAACTTGGGAGGAACTCAAGGCCAGGGGCGGCTGGACCCCGGTCACCCTGTTGCTGTATTTTTGCCTCTGGGAGATATTGAAATCGAGGTGGCCCGACTTCCCAAACACTCCTGAGGCTTCCCCAATATTGGAGTACGTTAGAGCCCCAACATCCCCCAAAAAGGTGATTTCATCCTTGTACGGTTTGGCTCGACTGCTTGTGTCCCCTTCCCCATCCTCATATAGGGCCAAATGGGAAGACAGTATGGCACGTTCATTGTCTGAGGCCCAATGGGGCTATAAACTGGCTCAGACCAAATCGATCTCCATAAATAATAGATTCTGCTTGATCCATTTTAAATTTCTACATTAATTGTACTATTATCTTTCTCTGCATAAACTGTTCCCACTCAGGCCCGAACTGCAAGAGATGTCAACAAACCCCAGCAGATTTTTACCATGTGGCCTGGTCCTGTTCTCATATTCAAATCTTCTGGGTGGCCGTTGCAGAATTTATGGAGCAGGTGGTGGAGGCCCTGATTCCCTTTACTCCGGAAACATGGCTGTTGGAATTGGTGGAACTGCAATCATATAGTGATAAACGCCTGGTCGGCATTGCCTCTGTTGTCGCAAGATCATTGGTGGCACAAACATGGTGGGTGGTTACAGCTCCTTCATTACATCAATGGGTGAATTCTATGTTGATGTGTGAACGGAGGGAGACGCAGTACAAACAAACGCTCCCCTTTAACAGCAGACCCAAGGACTATTGGCTAGCCTTTAGGAGCTACATGTTTCGTGAATCGAGCTGTGAGAGCGTTTCATTGTCACAAGACAATGTGGAGGACACTCCTTTGGCATGTCAGGGTTATCGGCCCCAAAGAATGGCTAGAGACTTCACTTTGGTATGGGTTATATTGGTGTTTTATTCTTTATAGAATTAGGGCCTAGAGGCCATGTGCCTTCTGCTGTGTCAGGGGTACTCAGACGTTTCTAAGTAGCATGAATGTATACCCTGGAAGGCATTGGATGGGGGGGGGAGGGGGCTGAGGGCCCAAGGTGGGACATTAAGTGTTTTTCTTGTTCTATTTTTGCGCTTGGCCTGTTGTATGAAGTGCATTGAAAAAGCTAATAAAAAGAGTTTTTTTTTAAAAAAAAGTAGAGTTCCTTGCTTACACTCCACATACATAATTGTTTAAATGTAGTATCAAATATTTCCTTCTAATGTGAAGATACTCCGTGGAAAACAGAATAAAGTGCACTTTGCTTTCGACTACATTGGGGCAGAATAGGCAGTCTGCTGTATTGCTCGGGTCCCAATTATGCTTCTAGCTAGCAAGAGGCAGAATGCGAATACGCAGCTTCGTGCAGAGGGCTCCCCTCAATTTCGGCTGCATCCTATCTAAATACTGTTCGAAGCCTGTGTTTTCCTTCCCTGACACATATGAGGCCAGACTAGTTGAATTTGCTAATCATATACGCCTGTTTCTCTTTCCCACCTTCTTTCATAGGCCTTTTTCAATTGAATTTTAAAATGACTTGCAAGTGATTCGGGATCGAGCCAATAGCTTTCACACCCCATGGTAGTCAGCTAATTTCTTATAGCCACTAACCAAGGTAATTTTCAGTCTCCAGGCTGGGATAAGACATTGTGTACCTCTTTTCTATAGTTGCTCAGATTACAAGTGGACAAAATGCGGACCAAGAGAAACACTGGCCTCACTCCACAGATGAAGCCAATGCTCTGTAGGTCCGTATCCCAAAAGACCAGGACATTGGGAGCATTTACAGCCAAACCCAGAATGGTTTTTAAAAATGTTTGCTCCACTACCTGGAGCATACATGTAATGCACATGCCCCAGAGCTCTGCCCCACGCATGCCCGCTTGACTAGTTTGACTCTTGTAAATCTGCAAGATGGCACTCACCGGGCCCGCCCCATGTCCTCATTAAATATAGACACAGACCCAAAATACCAGTCAGTTTAAGTGCCGTCCGGTTCACCTGATCTCTCGATACATGACAGTTTGATTTAGAAAGACCTCACTGTGCCGTCACAGAGCAGTCTTTCGAAATCATTCTTTTTTCCTTTTGGAAAAAAGAAAAAGGTCTTTTCACCTAGTACCCATTAATTGTGAGACAATTTACATCACAGAAGTTTTCAAAAATAGCCAAATGCCTCCAAACATTCACCGGATTCCTGATACTGGCTTTTTACTCTGGAGACATTGGTCAAAAAGAAATCGGAGTTACACCGCTGTGCACTAGGCATCAGCCTAGTGAAAGAGGGATGAATGTTCTCCTTCTGACCCACCTCCCTTGACAACTCCCTCAGGATTTTCCGGACTAAGGGGAGGTGACACCTGGGGGAACCGCTAAGTGAATAAGCTTGGTCTTCCGGCAATCCTCCCAGAGAGTCATTTTTACCCTTCTTCCAAATTAATAGACCACTACCAGTAAAAGCAACCACTTTATGCTGCAATTCGCCTATTAGCCAATTCAGTACTTTCACCTCCTTTGCCACCAATCCAAGGGCCATATTGACCCGCTCCACACTACGTGTAATTTTTGCAATCTCCTCACAATTGCAAACAGGGCTGGGGGGAATGCTCACACTACTATATGGATACACCCCAGCCTTTGCCGGAGTCATGTCCCAACCCTCACTATCCACCTGAGTTCCTAGGGTCTTTGTGGTCGTCTTTGTATAGGCTTTCCCCCAGATTCACCTGTCTATATAGGGAACTTCCTTCTGGAATTCTTCAGCATTTACTGGGAATCTTTCACAGAGAAAGGAGGGCGCATTTTGGTGCTATTTATTTGAGAGTTTCAGAATGTAACTTTGGTAGGGTTTTTAAGCATTGATTTTAGGGTGCTCTTGTCGTGTAATACAAAGTGTCAATCTTGCCAATTAGGGCTTCAGATGACAGCATTAGCAGCTGTAAGCCAATAGTTTATTCAAAGTATGTGCTAAATTCTGAAAGTAATGTATGGTAGTGCCTCCATTACGCATTAGTGAGCTACAAGGAATATGCAGGCCCAGTAGGGGTGGTAGGTCACATTATGCATTGTGCATAGACAGGCAGGGTGGAGGCCCCAGTGTAGTATCTAATAGAGACTTGTATTGGAGTGTTTGGAGCATTATGGCACCTATATAGTGCTTAGATAGCCAATTGCTGAAGCGCTATGGACACTAAACTATGAGTGCAGGCCTGGTAAGGCTTGCTCACATGGGGTTAATTGATTTCAGCTTCTCTTAGAATATTCTGCCTTTCTAACTGTAGCCCTGCATGGCTTCGTAAACAAATCCTCTTTCCCTGAGAAGGCCTAGTACAGCGTTGCCCACACGCTGATAAGGACATTCCAGTGCTTTCACAGAGAGGGCTCCAAGGGAGGGGTAGGAGCGAGCAGAGAGCATCTCAGAGAGAGTTGGGTTTTTCCATGAGCAAACCTATATTTTGCACAGGGAAAGTTCTGGAACTGTGCGTCATGTTGGTTGACGGTACGAAAGCACAAAAGGTGCACGCACCCAGAACTGGTGGGAGATCGATCCGCAGACTTGCTCCGAGCAAGAGTGAGTGCCCGGAACCTGAGGCTCTTTGCAGCACCTTGCAGCGTTGTTATCTGAGCGGGGCTGGCAGCAGTTAGCTCAAGATGACCAGGGTCTCCAGCGCTGATTAATGATACCATCTGAAGGGGCGTAAGACTGTGTTTCTCTAAGTTCTATGTTTTTCTATATTTTGTGTTTCTCTAAGTTTTGTGATTGCTCTAATGAGCTTTGTAATCTTCTCTAACTTGAATTCCAAAGTGCTGCTAAATTTACTGTTTATGCTTTTTGTCTAATAAATGCTACATTTATTCTGAAGGTGTCATTTTTCACTAGCATGAGTTCATTGCTCAGCACGATAGAACCTGTATTTTGGGCTGAATTGGGTAATTTTTGCTCTCAAGGGCTGTCCCGAGGAAGATTTTCCCCTTTTCAAGACATGTGTTTAGGCAATTCTGACAGAATATAATGTTTTTTTGCTAACATCTTTAAAAAGATAATTTGAATTTCATTTAAACATGCATGCTAGGCAAAACCTACTACGGTGACTTGCTTGCATATTTTGTGCTTGTGTGACTTAAATGAACACATTCTAACGCAGAACTTAGTTGAGCACAGTAACTGACATGTACACTTGAATTTCCTGTGAGGAGGGAGGGAATTGTTCAGGGCGTGCTTGCAAAAAAAGTTTGCAGGGTCTTGCTGATTGCTAACATATTGGCATCAGTGGCAGGGTGATTTGGTATGTGATGCAGTATACCACCTGCCTGGATGCAGGAGGAATTTGCGTTTGGGTTTCTCAATTGAATTCAGGCTAACGCAAGACTTGTTTGAGCACAATATCTGACAGGAGCATTTTAATTTGCTGTTAATTTTATTAGCACACTTTGAGGGAAGGGAAAACATCTTTTGGGAATGCTGGTTGATTGAACATGGGCTTACCATGACTTCGTTGATCACAGTAGATGGCACAAGCTTCTGAGTTTCTTATCAAATACATTAGTACACTACGAAGGAAGGGTAAATGTCTTTGGGACATACTGATTGAATGAACTTAGGTGAACACAAGCACTTTAATTTTTTATCAAATGCATTAGCACACTTTTACAGAATGTCAAGATTATGTGGGGTGCCTGGCTTTATTTACCAGGACCTCACTTGGGATATGGTTGAGTGCAGTAGCTGACATATACAAGCACTTTAATTTCTTGTAAACTTTCTTAGCAAACTGGGCGGGAAGGGAAAACGTCTTTAGTGGTCACTGGTAGATTGAATGCACTCTCATGCACACCTTTGTTGAGTGCAATAGCTACAATGAACATTTGAAAGGCAAGCCCCTGTGCACCATCTGAGGTCCCTCCTCACAAAACAAAGCTCCCTGGGACTATAAAACCCAGGACCCTAACTGAAAGTGGAAAAGCCACCTGGAACACTGTGTCTGGCTCCCAGAGGAACATGAGACTGTCTGGAGATTCGTTTTTCAATAAAGTAATTTTTCCCCCTTGGGAAAATTGTGCTTTGCCAGAGGACCCTGAGCTCCATCTGAGGGTCCTGCATACAAAACGGATCTCCCTGGGCCTACAACACTCAGAACTCTGCTGGCAAGTGTAGAAGTCATCCAGAACACTGTTACTGACTCCCAGCGGAACATGTGACACAGTGCCTCCCTTATTCAGTCTCCCATGGGTGTACAATCCGAGTGTATCCAAGGGCCAAAAGCAGCAGAAGACAGCTCCCTTGGGCTTGTAAAGGGCCTTGTGCCAGAACCCCCACTCAAGCCAGGACTTCACCAAGCTCTCCATATACCTAAGTCTGGCTACCAGGCATAGGGATCCTTCAACCCATTGACTATCCATTCACTGTTAAGCTTCTGTTACCTCACAGGACCAAGGAATATTACTGTCATTTGGTTACCTATAGCCCCATTCTAGCCCAACTCAGAACTTGCACCTAATTCTTCTAAGCCAGCCATCCACCCCTTCCCTTTCTGCATACCCACCAACCTTCCCTCTCTCTCTCTCTGGGGCTGCACCATTTCTTCATTGTCTTCACTTGACTATTTCCTCTACCCTCCATCATGCATTTTGATTTCGATCCATTTCTAGATCTACTCACTTGTCGCCTTCCTTTGTCTCATGGCCTTCAGCCTCAACTTGGTGTAACTTCTGCATCAATCTCCAGCCTCCTCATCATCCTCCTTCCCCTTTGCACCCACACCCATCAAAGAAGTATCACCCATGCTCCCATTATCTCCGGCCATATATATCCCCCTCTCCTACTGCACAACACCTATTCTTCTCCCCATCTTCATTGTTCTGGCTCTCTATTAACTTCTTGGTTCTCTGAATTTCTTCTTCCGTGATCTGACCTTTCGCTTTGAGTCACTTCCTACCAGCAACCCCATAGTCATGCTGGGGACTTCAGCCTTCCCAAACCCTCTGCAGCAACCTGCCTTGAACTTAAATTCAGATCGCTCTCCTGTCTCTTTCCCCTATTCATTCCTGTCCGTTTGACCAACACCATACTGCTTGCACATTCACACCTTCTCATCTCCATCCACAGCCTAGGATCCCCTCTGAAATACAGACTCTCAAAACAAACATGCATTGTGACCGACAACACTGGCACAAATTACAGACACCTTCCCTTATGCCAGGCTAAAAAGATTCCCCTACTGCCCTAACCACTGCCCGGGACTCTGCCAAGTCTTCCTACTTCACTAACCTAATCTCATCCCTCTTCAATTACCCCTGCAAGCTTTCATCTACACTCCAATCTTTCTTTGAACCATTCAAGGCAATTTAAATCACCTCCTCCCTTTCTGCTAATTACATTGTGCACTACTTTTCCACTAAAATATAAAACGTTGGTGACACTCTAACAGTCCTCCTCACTATTCCTCTTCAGTGCTCCTTCTGCCCACCACATGACCACCCTACCTCTTTTACACTTGTCTACTTCTCCCCCACCTCTACTATTAAATTTGTGCACAGTGTTCACAGTGCCAAACTATCTTGTGCACCTGTTACCCTTTTGTTCCGCAAATGGTCAAATGCTTAATCTCAATCACTTTCCTTTATCTCTCTGAGCTCTTTTACATCTCTTTTCTTGCTCTGGGCTCTTCCCTGCCACCTTCAAATCTGCAACTGTTTTACCCCTATTGAAGAAGCCCTCTGCTGACCAAAACGTCAAAGAAAAATATCGCCCAGTTTCTCTCCTTCCACATTATTCAAAAGTTCTTGAGCAGGTGGTTTTCAACCGGATCACCAAATACTTTGAGGATAATGGTGTTGGAGATCCACCTTAATCTGCCTTGCATGGTAAGAACTCCACTGATCGCCTCCTACCTGGAAGATTGATCCTTTAAAATCTTTTGGAACTCGCAAACCTTTTACCCCACCCCGTTCCCTGTCAATGTCCCCCAAGGATCAGCCGATGGACCTCTGCTCTTCACTCTCTATACCTGTGCCCTAGGAAGTCTTATCTCATCCTTTGGATTTCACTGCCCCTTTTTTCTGTTGACACTCAAATATTATTTCGTTCTCCTTCTTCACCCCAGCCCTCTCGGAACAGATTATGCATTGTCTCACTACAATTAGCCACTCGATGTCTCTCTGATGCCTCATGATGAACTCTTCAAAAACAGAAATAATCTTTCTCCCAGCTAAAAATGCCATCCAGTGGCAGATTAACGGCATAGGGCCCTTTGGGCAAAAATAACAAAGGGCGCTCATGGAGGTAGAGCCTAGAGTGGGTGGGGTTGCACAATGATGAACGTTAGGGACAAATGCTATTTTTGTAACGTTGCGTTTTTTTACAGTTTTCTGTTTTGGGGGTTTGACTCTAGATAGAGACAGCTGGGACCCCTCGACAGGTTTTGCTGTCAATGGTGGTAATATTGAAAGATCAAGCCTGAAGCTAATGTTGCAAATGATGGTGTTAAAGGCAATGGGCAATGGGAGGAGCCATTACAGGAGGTGATATCATGGGATAATTCCTATAGCATACTGAACCATTTTGTGCATTTCCTTCAGTGTTCTTACCCCATACACTTGAAATGTCATTGAACATCACAAACTTAAAGGAGTGCAACTTTTAATCTCAAAACATACCAGGCATTACCTTTGAGGGTATTGTTTGCGGCACTTGAAAAACCCCTTAACTCAACCCCACCACCTCCATATCTCCTCCAGATCCACAGGGCCCTGCTTCAGGGCAGTGAATGGAAATGGAGAGGGTATAAGGGCTGGATAGAGAGGGAGAAAAGTAGATCCGGGCAGGTAATATGAACACTGATGGGACAGGAGAGTGAAGAATGAAGGAGAGCAGAAGCGTGAAGGAGAGTTTTGGAGTGGGATTAGGCAGGAGCTAAAGTTATTGAACGGAGTCAGGTGAGGGTAAAAGGGTGAATGGGTACAGAGAATGAAACAGGGTAGGAGAATCAGGCAATAGTTAATAAGACACAAGAGTGAGGGGAACTGCAGGGTGAATATGATTAAAGGGCAGGGAATTAGAGAGCAGCAGGTTCATAAGTGTAAGAAGCATGTGGAATAATGGAGGTCTAAGGAGCGAGGGAGGGCAGGAGTAAGGGAGAGAACGTAGGAAAGTGAGTGAGGAATGGGCAGTGGATGGGAGCAATGTATAGGCAACTGGTGTGATGTGGGTAAACGAGGGATGGAAAAATTGTGTGAAGGAAGGCAGGTGAGAATGCAAATAGCAGCAATATAAGGAATAGAGTGGTATCTTTATAACAAAGAAACTTTGCAAAAATGCAGAAATAAGAGGCAAATGGAGGATTAAGGGAACGAGGCAAGAAAAGAGGATGACATTGTGTTCAAAAATAGCAGGAAAGAGTGGGATAGTAGAGAGAAAACTGTTAGTAAGAAAAAAGGAAGGCAAAAAGACTGCTGTATGGGAGAAAATGGAAGTAGGAGGGAAAGGAGGAAAAGGAGGAAAAAGGCAAGCATATTCGTGATGCGAGATAGGCAGGTGCTTGCCCTAGCTGCTCACCTATACGCAGTCACAGCTGCAATAGATAAATGTACAGATAAACAATTAAAATACAGCCACTTATATACACATGTATGCTCCATCAGCACCAATAGTTTCAGCTTTGCATCAACCTCATTTCAATAAACTGATTAAAAGTTGATGCTCTAGACACTGGGGCACCAGGGTAAGGACTGTTGTCCCTTAAATAGATACGATTTGTGGGTGATAATAAATGTGAAGGGAGTATAACTCTGCATGCTGTGTAAAATAAGGGCTCAAGCAGATTATCTTATACTGAATTCTCCTTCACGGTGAATCACTTTTTTTTAAACCAAATTATATTGTTTTTAGGTTTACAAAGGTAGCGGGCGCCCCTCTCTCGCAAGAACAGACATGATAACCTGTTCAGTGGTTATTAACCACTTGAGAGTTCGCAGCCACTGCTTTTACTCACTGTGCCTTTCACAGATGGGAAATATCCATTTGCATATCAGTCTTTGTCCTGCCCAGGTGTGGAAATCGATATAATATTGTGACCCCAATCGCATTGTTTGAATGTATGTTGGCCTACGCCAAGTTGTCTAAAGAATACCATGTACATAGGTTCCGCGGCAAGGTCTTGACCTTATTGTATTGTGTAAGCCGCCATCTTGGATCTAGCCGCCATTTTAGGTACTCTTGCAGTGTGGAAGTCACCCTGAATCACAAAATGGAGGCCGAATGACATTTTGAGTAAGACTCCGGCCATGGTGACCTCCGCACACGTGAATAAGTAATATGTCCGCAGGCCACTTGTTAGGGTCACGAACTAAGACCTTGTCCTCTCTTTAACCTATGTGTAAATATGTAACTGTATCAGCGGAACTGATCAAATTATGTAAATTGTGTGTTCGACCTGGCTACGAACCCTAGCCACAGTTCAAAGAATGGTTAACTTGCGAGAGGGCTGGCCAATGCAGGACAAAATGTATAAAAACCCAAGCATCCCGATGATCGGTCTCTCCCACTTTCAGTGCGAACCTAACGTAGAAGGTTCGTGTGTTAGTCAGAGGGCCGAATAGCTATTCGTATGTCAATTGACTTTGGTAACTTTGTAACTTTGAAATAAAGCGCTTTGTATGTCCTTTGTAACCTGTGTTGGTGTGTTTCCTCTTGGGCTTCCCGGCCTCATAGCAATTTCTCTGTTTCCACAGTTGGCGCCCGAATAGGGACCCTCAAGATTGATGCCGGATCATTGAAGGTTGACGCAGACTATCGAATCGGGATCGGACGGTGTGATTCTGCGGGCCCGACCGATCGAGACGCGATACCTCGGCAGCGCTGCACGATCCGATCCTTGGGCGATAGTCGTGCGGTCTGACACGGCATCTTGACGAGGGTCCAAATCCGAGGCGGGCAGATTTGCCGAAACCACCGAACGCAGGTAAAATTTGTTAGTTGAAGTCCTTTGTAAACCGTACGGTCCTCCTTAGGTTTGGTCAGGTGCAGTCGTGACCCGGCTCTTAATTTAACCCTGACAATTTGAATTTGGCGTATTGTATCTGCAGACACAATTATTGGACCAGGTAGCATCAATTATTTGAGAAATGCCTGGGAAATTGTCTAGCTGCTTTAGGGCTCTGTTCCGCAGCGATCGACAATCTTTGGAATTTAGCCGTCCGGCACCACAGGAGGGGTCACCGGCGTGTACTTTGTACTGTAAGTATGGCATTGGTAGTATTGTATTTAATGACATTTGGCACAGACAGACCAGAAATGCCTCCGAATTTCAGTGGCCATGGTAGTTTTGAGATCCCCCGTATTGAATACTTAGAATCGATCTTGCTTAAGAAAAATGCTAGGCCAGCAGCCTTTGATGTATTACAAAATTGGAAAAAGGAAGCATTGCAGCAGCTTAAAAGTAGGGATAAACATGCACGTCGTCATAAAACAAATGCCGAAAAAGCATTGTTGTATGACAAGGAACAACGATTAGAAGAAGCCCAGAAAAAGGATAGAGCTTTCTCGCTCGAGGTCCAGAAAATGTACCCCTCTAAAGATTTCCATGTTTCCGAGGAGTTTATTGAGAAAATATTGAACGAACGGAGGCCTGATTCTTCAGCGCCACCTCTGTATGCTCCTGTTGTGGGCACCTTGCCCGTTCCTGCTATTGTTCCCGTTGCTATTCCTACTCCCCCTGCACAGCCTACTGCTCCTAGTCCTTTGGTTGTCGCTCCTTTGTCTATTACTCTGCCTCTCTCCCCTGCACCCTTGTTAAGTCCACCTGCACTTTCGATTCCGGGGAGCCCCGTGTTCGTTAAAACAGATCCCGGTGCAGGGTCAACAATTGTGACTCGTAGTACTGTTCCTGCGGGCAGGAAACAGGAACTATTTGCTTGGGCTAAGCATTGCATGGAAAAAGGTGATCAAACTGATGCATTTTCAACATTATCTAATTTGCTCGATTTTCCCGAGAAAAATGTTTTTATTGAAGGACTGGGGATTCACTTAGGGGTAATGTGGGGTAGATTGCAGACTTCGGATCTCCCACAAGGGGTGAGAGATCTGAATGCTTTGGCACTTTCGAGGGACACAGAGCAGAAAGTATATGGACATGTTGATAGGTTGTTTGAGTTTAGGAGGGATTTTGAAAGATTACAAAACGAGGATGATGAGGACGATAGGATATATGTACAGAAACGGTTCCTTTCGTGCCGGAGATCAGCACCTGAGGAAGTACGAATTTGTACCAAAGACGCGATTCGATGGATCTCGGATTCATCGATACCGCCAGATGAGGTGTATGACACATACAGTCAATACACGGTAGAGATGCAAAGAAAGGTAATCCAAGTGATGGTACAACACTTACAGGAGGAATGTATAAGGAAGAAGGTTGGTTGCCCCATAGAGTTATTAGATATTTGTAAAAGAGCTTTTTCACCCGACACTTCTACAGCTGCTTTAGCGCTCGACTTGGCCCTATTGCTCAGTAAGCGGTCGGAGGTCCCTATATCTCAGTTGCCTATGAGAGAGGTCCCTCCAACCATTGTCCCAAAAGCAGAAATCCCCGCTGACGCGGCGGCTGGTACTCCCGCGGTAGATATCCCTGCACATTACGTATCGCAGTTTGTTCACGTCCCGTTCTCTCGACAGGAAGTGAACACGATTAGACAATCAGTCCCTGATATTAGGAAAAACCCGACAGGGTTTTATAAAGAGATAGAATCCGTCCTACAGTCTTCTGTGTTCACCTTAAGTGACATGGACTTATTGTTTCCAGTGCTTTTACCAGTTGATATATGGAAACAGATACGGACAGTAGATGATGTGCCGGGGCTAGGGGATACATGGGTAAATCTGATTAGAATAGATGGGGAACGGCCAGCTGGTGAGAAACCACCCCAGGTAATACTTACCTTACCCGATAGAATAGTTGCTAAACTAAAAACTATAATCCCAGAAAAAAGGATTATTTGGGACAAGCTTACGGCCTGCGTCCAAGGGAAAACTGAAGGTACTACTGAATTCTTTAATAGATTTGAACAGGTGTTCTCTGACTTCAGTGGACAGGATTTAGGCACAGAGTCGGGGAAGAGGTTGTTTGTGGACAAATTTGTACGTGGATTGTTGCCCGACATCCAGTCACAAATTATGTCCTCAGAGAGCGCTTGGCAGGCAAACTCTCAGTCAGAGGTTTTGCATATGGCTCAGTATTATGAGAATCGGGTCAATAATGAAAAAGAGAAAATCGAAAAAAGAAGGGGCGACTTAAAGACTAAGGTATTGTTGCAGCAAATTGTCAGAAACCCCAGGGGAGGTACGACACAGACTAGAGGTCAGTACATTCCAAGAGGAAATACTCCTCTGAATTCTATAAATATTAATCAGTGTGCTTATTGCCGCCAGGAAGGTCACTGGCGAGCACAGTGCCCTGCCCTTCGTCAGAGGTCAGGAGGCACATTTGGAGGTATGGGTAGGCGACCAAGGGGCCGCTCCGGAGCAGGGGGCCCTGATAGGGGTCAGCTTCTACAAGATCCACAGCAACCTTTTTCACGGGAAAATCAGACTCCGAGTATGGACTCGAGAAATATATTTGATCACCCTTCTGCTGCCTATCTTTCTGAAGAACTTCCCTTTGACGAAGTTCTGCCTTACTAGGATTGCCCGAAGCAGCGTTTGGAACCTTTACCTATTCCCGTTATTCAGAAGGGCCCCTACGTTGAATTATTGGTGGGGAATAGGAAACAGCAGTTCTTGATTGACACTGGAGCACAAAAGTGCTCCATTGACCATTCTAGGGTTCCAAACATCCCACTGTCAGGGCAAACAAACATTTCTATAGGGTTCTCTGGTATACCAACTGTTTGTCCGGTTTCTGCACCGGTATCTGTTTCTTTGGGTCCTTTCACAGACCAGTGCCCTTTTCTTCTTACTTCAAACTGCGGAGAAAATTTGCTAGGGTTGAATTTGTTAAAGAAACTAAATGCAGTGATTCATTGTTCCCCTGACGGAATAAGATTAACAGTTTCACCACAGCAACCCTTTAACTCCCAGTACTTGACCCGACCTCTACCTCCCGAGTTTGACATTGTCCCGGAATGTTTGTGGGCAATAGACGACAATGATGTCGGGATATTACACATCGAGCCTGTTAAGATAGTCTTGAAACATGGGGTTAAGCTACCGCGCATTCCGCAATATAAAATTTCAATTGAAGGTGAGCGTGCTCTGAAATGCATTGTCTCCGATTTTGTACATCGTGGAGTGATCGAAGAGATAACAGGTAGCTTATGTAATAGTCCGATCTTGCCAGTATATAAGAAAGGCGACAATGCAATTCCGTACCGGTTTATAATAGAACTTCGTGCTATTAACCGGGTGGTAGCCCCACAATTTCCAATCGTGCCTGATGTAACAACGATCTTAACAATGATCCCTGCTACGGCTACACACTTTAGTGTAGTAGATTTGAAAAACGCCTTCTTTAGTATTCCGATACATGAGGAGAGCAGGTATTTGTTCGCGTTCACCTTGGGGGGACGCTCGTTTACATTCACAAGAGCACCTCAAGGGTATACTGAAAGTCCTAGTATCTATAGTAGAGCCTTAAAGGAGCAGCTCGACACCCTTGAATTGCCACCTACTTGCACGCTGCTTCAATATGTAGACGATTTGCTCTTGGCTGCAGACTCTGAGAAAGCTTGTAAGGAAGGCACTATATTGTTGCTTGTTCATTTAGCTGAAAATGGTCACAAAGCTTCACTTAAAAAATGTCAATATTGTTGCCAGGAGGTTGCCTATTTAGGCTACCTCCTGTCAAAGGAGGGGAGAAGATTGACACCTGAACGAATAAAACACATTTCTGGCATGTCTGTCCCAAAAACACAGAAGGAAGTCAGAGCCCTGATAGGGATGGCATCCTACTGTAGACTGTGGATCCCGAATTTTGCCCTAGTGGGAAAACCGATGTTGGCTTTGACGAAGAAGGGCATTTCTCTGCCACTGCCATGGGAATCGGAACATCAACGTTCATTTGGCCTTCTCAAAACCGCGCTGTGTTCAGCACCGGTTCTGGGTACACCAAATTACGATAAGGCCTTTGTGTTGTTTGTGCATGAATGTGATGGATGTGCTTTGTCTGTGTTAACACAGGAACATGGAGGGAAGAATAGGCCGTGCGGCTATTATTCCTCCGCCCTCGATCCTGTTGCATGCGCTTTGCCGCGATGTCTGCGCGCTGTTGCTGCTGCCGCTGCGTCTGTAAAACAGAGTGAGGGGATGGTCTTAGGCCACGATTTAATTTTGATGGTACCTCACTCTGTTGATATTCTATTGAATAAAACTCAAACGCAACACCTTACCTCTGCCCGGTTGACAAGGTACGAATTAGTCCTATTTGCTCCTCATATCCAAATTAAAAGGTGTTGTGTTCTCAATCCGGCTGAACTCTTACCTCTCCCGCAAAATATTGTTTGCGGTGATGAAGGATCACATGACTGCCTGTATGCCACCGAACAAGAAACGAAGGGCAGGATAGACCTCTCAGATAATCCTTTGGAGAATGCGGAAGGGGAGCTGTTTTGCGATGGCTCCTGCTTCAAACTTCCGAATGGCACATCTACAGCTGCTTATGCAGTTACTACTTTGAACAAGATTGTTGAAACTAAAAGGATTCCGCATAACTCCGCGCAGGCCGTGGAGATTATAGCGTTGACCCGCGCTTGTGAGCTCTCCCAAGGGCATAGAGTCAATATTTATACGGATAGCCAGTACTCCTTTGGGGTGGCTCACAACTTCGGAAAACTGTGGTCGGAAAGAGGGTTTCTGACCTCACATGGGACCAAGATTCAGCATGGTCCCTTAATAGTACAACTAATTTCAGCGCTCTCACTCCCTGAACAATTAGCGATCATGAAATGTGCAGCACATCGCAAGGTCATAGACAATGTGGGCAGAGGAAATGCTTTTGCAGATTTGATTATTTTATTTTAAAATAAGGTGTTTTACTTTCAATTGCCTAAACTGCTTAATTTGCTTAAACTGTAAACGCTGACTGGGTGTTGCACCTTTCGAACCCAGTACAGTTGTTTCCTGTGATTCGAAATCGTTATTTTCGTTTTTGAACGTCTTTATCCGGATAAACTACAACACCCTGTGTTTTTGTAGTTCTTTCCGCTTCTTTTCCCGCCCCCAGGCGCGCACGCGCCGGCGCGCACGAGACAAGCCGGTCTGTGGCGGTCCGTGGCGAACAGTGCGGGTGCGGTGATCCCCCTAACATCCGTAACTAAAATATAGGATATGAGGATTAAGGAGGCCCTCGCTGCATTTGAAGAAGCGCGAAGTAGGTCATTATGCCGTTCTACAGCACTCGACCGCAAATTGGGTTTAAACCTAACTCGAGTAAGTACACACGCGGAAATACTGCCAAGTTCTACAAAGGCTAATGTCAGCCCACTACCCATGGAGAAACAACACATAGTAAACGTCTCTCCAGTGGTACACACAGTAATACCCCTATGTAAGGAAGATAGTCATGCTGCACCACTCCCTCTTCCTGACATACAAATTTCCCAAATGATGGATAGTAACATAAATTCTCCTGGGCTAGATATCACTAAGGGGATTGATGGGCAAAACATGCCTAATATGCCATTGCATGCACATCTCTTAGTTCAGAATACAGCCACATTAAATCTAGCGCTCCTCAACACCAGATCGCTAGTTAAACACTCAATAGATGTCCGAGATTATATTAAGGACAATAACATCGATATCATGTGCCTGACTGAAACTTGGCTGTCGGAGGCGCACGGACCTACGATAGAACAGGTTACCCCATCAGGTTACACCTTTTTCGGTAAACACCGCAAAGATGGACATGGGGGGGGAGCGGCTGTTATATGTAAAGAGGATTTGAAAATGTATGAATCCAAAATTGATTGTGAAGGATGCGACATCTTACATACTAAATTTATCCCCAATCCTAACTTCAGTATAAACATAATAACTGTGTATAGACCACCCAGATTTAATCACAATTTCAATGAGCAGCTTATTAATGCTTTAAATACCATTCTATCCACAAACTCAGCCACCATATTAGTGGGGGATTTAAATTTGTGGAAAGGGAATGTTAAAGATAAAAAAGCTAAGGAACTGGAAAAAATGCTAAAAAAAAATAACATTCAGGTGCATAACAACGACCCGACACATGTTAAAGGCAACATCCTGGATTGGATGGCGAGTTGCAATATTGTCTTATCAAACATCACCACCACACCTTGTATATGGTCTGATCATCTTTTTGTCTCTAGTCTAATACATCTTCCTCCCCTACAAAAGCATGAACATGAGCTGCCGCGCAAAATAATGCACAGGAATTACAAGGCACTTACTACAGAAATTCTAACAGAATGCCTGTCCTCACTCATGTCCGCCACAACTGATTCCGATCATCCGGACCACCTTGTGGAAAAATATAATTCAAAAATGGCCATCTTATTGGATTCAGTAGCCCCTATGAAATTAAAAAGTATAAGAAAATCTAACCACAAACAAAAATGGTTCTTACCACAGTTAACTATACTGAAGGCCACTAAGCGACGAGCAGAGCGCGCTTGGCGCAAAGACCAAAATTTGGCAAACAGAGTTATCTGGAAAACCCATGCCAAAACATACAAAGACGCCATTGCGGAAGCAAAGCGGACTTATTACAATGATCAAATAGCTTCAGCTGATAATGACACCAAGGAACTTTTTCGCCTTTTTAGGTCCTGGGAAAAACCGGAAGTTTTAAATCACTCAATTATCCCCACTAAAGAGGACTGTGTTAGAACACAGAAAGCCTTCTCTGATAAACTTACATGCGCCCAAGATAAAATTCGGAGGCAATTACCTCAACAAACCCTTGAGATAAACCCTACTTTAACTCAAGAGGTCAATTTTAACCATATGATCAATCACACTGAACCACAAGAAGAGGAGCAAAAATCAATGGATACTGGTTTTAAATTCCCTGAAATCACATTGGCAGAGATTGAAAACATCATGAGAGTTATGAATCCTACCAGTTGTCCAGGAGACTTGATTCCATCGAAAATCATATTAGATCATCAAAACATCTTTGCACCATTTTTGTGCAGATTTGTAAACGCCTCTTTCAGGCATTGTACAGTTCCACAAGCCATTAAATCAGTGGCTGTTACCCCCCTTCTAAAAAAAGCTGGCTTGGATCCTAAAGATGCTGCTAACTATCGTCCAATTACCAACACTCTTTTCTTTCTGAAACTGGTAGATAAGGTTGCTACCTCTCAACTTCAATCATATATTGAAAACACGGGAAGGTTGCACGAGAGGCAATCGGGTTTCCGCCGCTTCCATGGCACAGAGAGCGCCTTGGTCGATCTCCAGACGCAGATGCTATCACTAATTGAGAAAGGCAGATTAGGCCTGTTAATATTACTTGATCTCAGTGCTGCTTTTGATCTTTTAGATCATAAGATTCTACTACATAGACTGCGGGATACCGGCGGCTTGGCCATTGAAACTGTTAACTGGGTGAGATCTTTTTTAGAGAGTAGAAGTTCCAGGGTGCATTGGGGCGAGGCCTTCTCGGAAGTAGAGACTATCCTTTGTGGCGTCCCACAAGGAGCTTGTCTGTCGCCCTTGCTCTTTAACATTTATATTGCCCCTCTATGCAGAGAATTGGAGAAGTTGGGCTATTTCTTCACCAACTATGCAGATGACTTCCAGTTGTCAATGGAACTTTCAGGTGACCATCAAGCAGACCAACTCAAATTAAATAAATTATACAGTGTAATAAAAGACTGGATGACAACAAACTGGCTATGCCTAAATGCAGGAAAGACGGAACTAATGATCTACGGGCCCAATAAACCGAGAGAGGGACTAGCTAAGGCTTTCATTGGCTTTCAGGTTGATGATAGCTTTATTGAAGTTGTTGGCAAGGTAAAAACATTAGGTGTTTATATGGAGGCTTCCTTGGATGCAGGCGTACACGTGGATGCTATAGTAAAAAATACCCAATATGATCTACGAGTATTGAGGCAGGTCGCCCCTCTTATCTCTGAAAACAACCGAGCCAAACTGGTCAGAGCCGTTATCTTGCCACGACTTGACTATTGCAATGCTCTGTTGGGGGGGGCTAGTAGAGAAGACGTACAGCAATTGCAGAAAATCCAAAATGCCTCTGTACGTATAATATACGGTATGAAGAGGCATGAACCCACCTCTAACGCGAGAAGGGAGCTACACTGGCTCCCAGTATCAGCCAGGATTTCCTTTAAATTATTGACGTTAGGTCATAAATGCATCTATGGAACAGTCCCTAATTATTTGAAGGACAAAATCATGATATATCAACCGGCAAGAAATCTGCGTTCTACAACGACTCTAAGTCTGCAGGTGCCAAGGACTAAGAAAGCCCGTGGAAATGGACGTTCTTTCCCGGTGCTCGTGGCTAAGGCCTGGAATAATCTACCGTTAGGGCTCCGTACAGAGAGCAATCACCTGGCTTTCCGGAAACTCTTGAAGACAGAACTTTTCATCTAACCTACATCTTTGGTTGTCCTCACTGACCTCTCTGCTTGTGATGGAGCGCTTGGATGCCTTAGGGCTTGTAGCGCTATAGAAATTTAATAACATAACATAACATAGCTAGACAAACAGCCACAGACCTTAGTACAGACATGTACACCTCGAGGGAAGTGAGAGATGTTTGTATAATAGATGAAGGCATTGGGTCTGTGCGAGACATGCAGACTGATGCCTCAGTTGAAGAGTCTAGGAAGTGGGCTGAAGGCATGGGAAAATTGGATGACGAAGGGTGTTGGGTGGACGCATCCAACGGGAAATGGTTGCTTCCTGATTCTTATGTGTTAGCAATGGTTACAATGGCACAAGGTCCAACGCATGTGTGTGCCCAGCAAATTACGAAGATATTACAGCAGGTTTGGGTGAATGATAAAATTTTGGAAACTGCAAAGAGACATGTTCAGAATTGCATGATTTGCCTGCAGCACAATGTGGGTAAAGGGACAGTGACTCCAAGGGGAAGTTTCGGGCCCCCCTCTGTCCCCTTTGAAACCATTCACCTTGATTTTATTGAAATGGAGCGATGTAATAACTTGAAATATGTTCTTGTCATCATTTGTGCTTTTAGCAAATGGGTCGAGGCCTTCCCTGTCAAAGATGCTACCGCTATGACCACCGCAAAGATCCTGGTGAAAGAGTACTTCCCTCGATTTGGGCTCCCGAGGATAATTTGGTCGGACAACGGCCCCCATTTCATCGCAGCCGTAATGTTGCAAATATGTATTGCCCTAGGGATTGAGAAACGTTTTCATTCAGCTAGGCACCCTCAAAGTGCGGGGTTGGTAGAGAGACACAACGGTATTTTGAAAAACAAACTTGCAAAAACATGTGCCGACACTAAGCTAAAATAGCCCGACGCTTTACCTATTGTGTTGTTAGCTATGCGCACCACACCCCAGACTAGAACTGGGCTCTCTCCGTTCGAGGTGGTAATGGGAAGGCCTGCTAATATTTGGGGTCTCCCTAAACCTAAAGCCCTGAGGGATGTGGATAATGTATTGCTCATAGATTACTGTAATCAATTGACTAAAAATCTGTATTTCATTTACCACCAGGTGAATGCCGCCTTACCTGTACGGTTTACGGGCCCAGGACACGATATACTACCCGGTAGCTGGATCCTGGTGAAGGCCTACGAAAGGTCTTTCTGTCTTGCGCCTCGCTGGCGCGGACCCTACCAGGTATTATTGGTCACCAGGACGGCAGTGCGGGTGGCAGGAAAGAAGAACTGGATACATGCAACACACGTTAAGAAGATCCCTCACCCGACGCCACACGCTACAGAAGAAACAGAACCCTTCGCTGGTGCTACAATCTCTGATCTCGGAGTAGCAGGCAGCATTGTGAGTGCGTCGGAGAAATTCTCTGAGCCTGAGGAGCTCGGGGAGCCGTCCATTTTGTCTCCGCACTTTCTTGATCAATCACTTCCGGAAAATCTTGTTTTGAGCTCTGCGACTTCCGTCGCCACCGACACGACGCTCCCCTCAGGGAGCGACAATACTTTGCTTTTGGATTCAACAAACTTGGGTACCATCAGGTACAACCTTCGACCACAGAAATAGGACTACGGCACGAGTGTCGTGCATCTGGAAGGAAAAGAGTGATTGAAGTACTGTTGTCTTTCCTTTTTTTCGAACAAAGGAAAGGAGGGTTCTGTTGGCTAGGGTTGGGAAGGACTAAGAAATCGCGCGGCCGAAGTGCCGCCAGCAACGAACATTGGGGCCGTCGATCGGGATGACCATGATGCCTGCCGCCTTCACCGCTGCTCCCCGTATTGAACTATTAGATAAGGAGGTGACCAAATCGAACAATGAACAATGTGCCTGGGCCCCGAAAACGTACTGTTGTGTTCTCGTTCTGATTATTGTTACTTTTGCAACTGCTGCCGTGGGGCTTTGGTATTTTGAAGAAATTTATCCTTTGAAGCCTCTGTTACCGACCAAAATTGTACCAACTGTTTTGACTCCCTCTGTACACCTTCACACTCTGTCCCCTAGAGACTCTCGGCATAGACAGAAATATCATAATAACACTTTGATGATAGTGATGAATGCTACGCATGCTATTTTGAATAAGAGTAATTGTTGGATCTGCACCCACTTACCACAACATGGGAACAAGGGACTGGGATGGTATATACATCCCTTACCTTTAACAACTTCTTGCTATGCCTCTCTTAGAGCACTCTTCTTTGGCCGATGGAATGATAGCATCTCAGGGAATTTCGATGGGGCTAATTTGAATGAATTTGAAAAACGTGAATTGACTCCCCTGGGATGCTCGCTTTTCGCAAATAGAAGTAAACCTAACGTCGCTTCTATTAGGCCGTCTGATAAACTATCTTTTCCTTTCCAAAATCTAGTTTCTTTTAAGATGGCTCCGATAGGCAATAAGGATGCCATGCCTCCTTCTTATTCTGTGAATCATAGTCCTGATTCAGTTCCCTTCTGTGTACAAAGAAATGGTACTAGGCCAATGGGAGACTTCGAGCCTTGTGTAAATACTGTAAACTTGACTGGGGAAAATAGGCCTTTGTATGTAGGGGGACCCGTTTGTTTTGTTTGTGGTAGTTTAGCTTTTCCCTGGTTGCCCAAGGATTGGCAGGGGACTTGTTATTTAGGGATATTGTTACCAGGTGTATTTATAGTCAGTACCTTAGAGGTATCTAAGGCTCGCCCGCGACGGGATAGTAATGGAGATACCCCCGGACAAGTGTTCGGGGATATAGCCAAATCAATAGTGCCCTTTTGGGGACAAATAGCAAATTCAGAAAACATTAGGGGATTAGCGAGGGTGTTGGAGAAAACGATCAACCAGACCACGGACATACTTTACAATATGACCTTAGAGCAAAAAGCGATAAGATTGGTAGCACTTCAAAATCGAATGGCATTAGATGTCATTTTAGCTGAACGAGGTGGAGTATGTAAATTAGTGGGGTCCGCTTGTTGTGTTTTCGTACCAGATTCTTCGCCAACAATTTTTAAAAGCAATTCAGAATTTACACACTCTCAGTTCTGAAGTCCATATCCCTGTAGGAGACTGGAACCTTAGTACTTGGTTTTGGGATTCCTTACGATCTTGGGGGTGGAAGGTGCTTTCTGTCAATTTAGGTATTTTAGGGATTCTATTAGTTCTTTGTTGTTGTTTTCAATGCCTCCCGAGTATATGTGGAATGATGGGGGGATGTTGTGCTCAGGTAATGAGCGCAATAGGGCATAAAATATACACCCCGAAGACAGCATCTAAAGAGTTCATGTTGCAAGACGTTCTTATGAACAACTTTATGGCTATTGACATTTCGGACAATGATGCAGAACCTATGGATGATGATGCCTTCAGTTATTTTCGAAAGCATTAGGAAATGATGTATTAGCACTTGGCATAGGCCAAAAAGGAGGGTCTGTGGAAATCAATATAATACTGTGACCCCAATCGCATTGTTTGAATGTATGTTGGCCTACGCCAAGTTGTCTAAAGAATACCATGTACATAGGTTCCGCGGCAAGGTCTTGACCTTATTGTATTGTGTAAGCCGCCATCTTGGATCTAGCCGCCATTTTAGGTACTCTTGCAGTGTGGAAGTCACCCTGAATCACAAAATGGAGGCCGAATGACATTTTGAGTAAGACTCCGGCCATGGTGACCTCCGCACACGTGAATAAGTAATATGTCCGCAGGCCACTTGTTAGGGTCACGAACTAAGACCTTGTCCTCTCTTTAACCTATGTGTAAATATGTAACTGTATCAGCGGAACTGATCAAATTATGTAAATTGTGTGTTCGACCTGGCTACGAACCCTAGCCACAGTTCAAAGAATGGTTAACTTGCGAGAGGGCTGGCCAATGCAGGACAAAACGTATAAAAACCCAAGCATCCCGATGATCGGTCTCTCCCACTTTCAGTGCGAACCTAACGTTGAAGGTTCGTGTGTTAGTCAGAGGGCCGAATAGCTATTCGTATGTCAATTGACTTTGGTAACTTTGTAACTTTGAAATAAAGCGCTTTGTATGTCCTTTGTAACCTGTGTTGGTGTGTTTCCTCTTGGGCTTCCCGGCCTCATATCAATTTCTCTGTTTCCACACAGGGGCAGTCCAGCACCGAAATACAATGGCAATTCCAATCTGAACGAGAGTATCACCAGCAACCCCATACACGTGTTTCACCCTTGTTGGGGATCATCAGTGAGGTGAAGCTGATGCCTCTCTAAGCACAGTGAGAGGGAGACCACGTCTGGTTGCCCCCAGGAGACCTAGGGTTACCAATGCCAGGTTCCTTAAAAAATAGTTTTACAAAGGTAGCGGGCGCCCCTCTCTCGCAAGAACAGACATGATAACCTGTTCAGTGGTTATTAACCACTTGAGAGTTCGCAGCCACTGCTTTTACTCACTGTGCCTTTCACAGATGGGAAATATCCATTTGCATATCAGTCTTTGTCCTGCCCAGGGGCAGTCCAGCACCGAAATACAATGGCAATTCCAATCTGAACGAGAGTACCACCAGCAACCCCATACACGTGTTTCACCCTTGTTGGGGATCATCAGTGAGGTGAAGCTGATGCCTCTCTAAGCACAGTGAGAGGGACACCACGTCTGGTTGCCCCCAGGAGACCTAGGGTTACCAATCCCAGGTTCCTTAAAAAATAGTTTTACAAAGGTAGCGGGCGCCCCTCTCTCGCAAGAACAGACATGATAACCTGTTCAGTCGTTATTAACCACTTGAGAGTTCGCAGCCACTGCTTTTACTCACTGTGCCTTTCACAGATGGGAAATATCCATTTGCATATCAGTCTTTGTCCTGCCCAGGGGCAGTCCAGCACCGAAATACAATGGCAATTCCAATCTGAACGAGAGTACCACCAGCAACCCCATACACGTGTTTCACCCTTGTTGGGGATCATCAGTGAGGTGAAGCTGATGCCTCTCTAAGCACAGTGAGAGGGAGACCACGTCTGGTTGCCCCCAGGAGACCTAGGGTTACCAATCCCAGGTTCCTTGAAAAATAGTTTTACAAAGGTAGCGGGCGCCCCTCTCTCGCAAGAACAGACATGATAACCTGTTCAGTGGTTATTAACCACTTGAGAGTTCGCAGCCACTGCTTTTACTCACTGTGCCTTTCACAGATGGGAAATATCCATTTGCATATCAGTCTTTGTCCTGCCCAGGGGCAGTCCAGCACCGAAATACAATGGCAATTCCAACCTGAACGAGAGTACCACCAGCAACCCCATACACGTGTTTCACCCTTGTTGGGGATCATCAGTGAGGTGAAGCTGATGCCTCTCTAAGCACAGTGAGAGGGAGACCACGTCTGGTTGCCCCCAGGAGACCTAGGGTTACCAATCCCAGGTTCCTTGAAAAATAGTTTTGCAAAGGTAGCGGGCGCCCCTCTCTCGAAAGAACAGACTTGATAACCTGTTCAGTGGTTATTAACCACTTGAGAGTTCGCAGCCACTGCTTTTACTCACTGTGCCTTTCACAGATGGGAAATATCCATTTGCATATCAGTCTTTGTCCTGCCCTGCATTTCGGTGCTGGACTGCCCCTGGGCAGGACAAAGACTGATATGCAAATGGATATTTCCCATCTGTGAAAGGCACAGTGAGTAAAAGCAGTGGCTGCGAACTCTCAAGTGGTTAATAATCACTGAACAGGTTATCAAGTCTGTTCTTTCGAGAGAGGGGCGCCCGCTACCTTTGCAAAACTATTTTTCAAGGAACCTGGGATTGGTAACCCTAGGTCTCCTGGGGGCAACCAGACGTGGTCTCCCTCTCACTGTGCTTAGAGAGGCATCAGCTTCACCTCACTGATGATCCCCAACAAGGGTGAAACACGTGTATGGGATTGCTGGTGGTACGCTCGTTCAGGTTGGCATTGCCATTGCATTTCGGTGCTGGACTGCCCCTGGGCAGGACAAAGACTGATATGCAAATGGATATTTCCCATCTGTGAAAGGCACAGTGAGTAAAAGCAGTGGCTGCGAACTCTCAAGTGGTTAATAACCACTGAACAGGTTATCAAGTCTGTTCTTTCGAGAGAGGGGCGCCCGCTACCTTTGCAAAACTATTTTTCAAGGAACCTGGGATTGGTAACCCTAGGTCTCCTGGGGGCAACCAGACGTGGTCTCCCTCTCACTGTGCTTAGAGAGGCATCAGCTTCACCTCACTGATGATCCCCAACAAGGGTGAAACACGTGTATGGGGTTGCTGGTGGTACTCTCGTTCAGGTTGGAATTGCCATTGCATTTCGGTGCTGGACTGCCCCTGGGCAGGACAAAGACTGATATGCAAATGGATATTTCCCATCTGTGAAAGGCACAGTGAGTAAAAGCAGTGGCTGCGAACTCTCAAGTGGTTAATAATCACTGAACAGGTTATCAAGTCTGTTCTTTCGAGAGAGGGGCGCCCGCTACCTTTGCAAAACTATTTTTCAAGGAACCTGGGATTGGTAACCCTAGGTCTCCTGGGGGCAACCAGACGTGGTCTCCCTCTCACTGTGCTTAGAGAGGCATCAGCTTCACCTCACTGATGATCCCCAACAAGGGTGAAACACGTGTATGGGATTGCTGGTGGTACGCTCGTTCAGGTTGGCATTGCCATTGCATTTCGGTGCTGGACTGCCCCTGGGCAGGACAAAGACTGATATGCAAATGGATATTTCCCATCTGTGAAAGGCACAGTGAGTAAAAGCAGTGGCTGCGAACTCTCAAGTGGTTAATAACCACTGAACAGGTTATCAAGTCTGTTCTTTCGAGAGAGGGGCGCCCGCTACCTTTGCAAAACTATTTTTCAAGGAACCTGGGATTGGTAACCCTAGGTCTCCTGGGGGCAACCAGACGTGGTCTCCCTCTCACTGTGCTTAGAGAGGCATCAGCTTCACCTCACTGATGATCCCCAACAAGGGTGAAACACGTGTATGGGGTTGCTGGTGGTACTCTCGTTCAGGTTGGAATTGCCATTGCATTTCGGTGCTGGACTGCCCCTGGGCAGGACAAAGACTGATATGCAAATGGATATTTCCCATCTGTGAAAGGCACAGTGAGTAAAAGCAGTGGCTGCGAACTCTCAAGTGGTTAATAACCACTGAACAGGTTATCAAGTCTGTTCTTTCGAGAGAGGGGCGCCCGCTACCCTTGCAAAACTATTTTTCAAGGAACCTGGGATTGGTAACCCTAGGTCTCCTGGGGGCAACCAGACGTGGTCTCCCTCTCACTGTGCTTAGAAAGGCATCAGCTTCACCTCACTGATGATCCCCAACAAGGGTGAAACACGTGTATGGGGTTGCTGGTGGTACTCTCGTTCAGGTTGGAATTGCCATTGCATTTCGGTGCTGGACTGCCCCTGGGCAGGACAAAGACTGATATGCAAATGGATATTTCCCATCTGTGAAAGGCACAGTGAGTAAAAGCAGTGGCTGCGAACTCTCAAGTGGTTAATAATCACTGAACAGGTTATCAAGTCTGTTCTTTCGAGAGAGGGGCGCCCGCTACCTTTGCAAAACTATTTTTCAAGGAACCTGGGATTGGTAACCCTAGGTCTCCTGGGGGCAACCAGACGTGGTCTCCCTCTCACTGTGCTTAGAGAGGCATCAGCTTCACCTCACTGATGATCCCCAACAAGGGTGAAACACGTGTATGGGATTGCTGGTGGTACGCTCGTTCAGGTTGGCATTGCCATTGCATTTCGGTGCTGGACTGCCCCTGGGCAGGACAAAGACTGATATGCAAATGGATATTTCCCATCTGTGAAAGGCACAGTGAGTAAAAGCAGTGGCTGCGAACTCTCAAGTGGTTAATAACCACTGAACAGGTTATCAAGTCTGTTCTTTCGAGAGAGGGGCGCCCGCTACCTTTGCAAAACTATTTTTCAAGGAACCTGGGATTGGTAACCCTAGGTCTCCTGGGGGCAACCAGACGTGGTCTCCCTCTCACTGTGCTTAGAGAGGCATCAGCTTCACCTCACTGATGATCCCCAACAAGGGTGAAACACGTGTATGGGGTTGCTGGTGGTACTCTCGTTCAGGTTGGAATTGCCATTGCATTTCGGTGCTGGACTGCCCCTGGGCAGGACAAAGACTGATATGCAAATGGATATTTCCCATCTGTGAAAGGCACAGTGAGTAAAAGCAGTGGCTGCGAACTCTCAAGTGGTTAATAACCACTGAACAGGTTATCAAGTCTGTTCTTTCGAGAGAGGGGCGCCCGCTACCCTTGCAAAACTATTTTTCAAGGAACCTGGGATTGGTAACCCTAGGTCTCCTGGGGGCAACCAGACGTGGTCTCCCTCTCACTGTGCTTAGAAAGGCATCAGCTTCACCTCACTGATGATCCCCAACAAGGGTGAAACACGTGTATGGGGATGCTGGTGGTACTCTCGTTCAGGTTGGAATTGCCAATGCATTTCGGTGCTGGACTGCCCCTGGGCAGGACAAAGACTGATATGCAAATGGATATTTCCCATCTGTGAAAGGCACAGTGAGTAAAAGCAGTGGCTGCGAACTCTCAAGTGGTTAATAACCACTGAACAGGTTATCAAGTCTGTTCTTTCGAGAGAGGGGCGCCCGCTACCTTTGCAAAACTACTTTTCAAGGAACCTGGGATTGGTAACCCTAGGTCTCCTGGGGGCAACCAGACGTGGTCTCCCTCTCACTGTGCTTAGAGAGGCATCATCTTCACCTCACTGATGATCCCCAACAAGGGTGAAACACGTGTATGGGGTTGCTGGTGGTACCCTCGTTCAGGTTGGAATTGCCATTGCATTTCGGTGCTGGACTGCCCCTGGGCAGGACAAAGACTGATATGCAAATGGATATTTCCCATCTGTGAAAGGCACAGTGAGTAAAAGCAGTGGCTGCGAACTCTCAAGTGGTTAATAACCACTGAACAGGTTATCAAGTCTGTTCTTTCGAGAGAGGGGCACCCGCTACCTTTGCAAAACTATTTTTCAAGGAACCTGGGATTGGTAACCCTAGGTCTCCTGGGGGCAACCAGACGTGGTCTCCCTCTCACTGTGCTTAGAGAGGCATCAGCTTCACCTCACTGATGATCCCCAACAAGGGTGAAACACGTGTATGGGGTTGCTGGTGGTACTCTCGTTCAGGTTGGAATTGCCATTGCATTTCGGTGCTGGACTGCCCCTGGGCAGGACAAAGACTGATACGCAAATGGATATTTCCCATCTGTGAAAGGCACAGTGAGTAAAAGCAGTGGCTGCGAACTCTCAAGTGGTTAATAACCACTGAACAGGTTATCAAGTCTGTTCTTTCGAGAGAGGGGCGCCCGCTACCTTTGCAAAACTATTTTTCAAGGAACCTGGGATTGGTAACCCTAGGTCTCCTGGGGGCAACCAGACGTGGTCACACTCTCACTGTGCTTAGAGAGGCATCAGCTTCACCTCACTGATGATCCCCAACAAGGGTGAAACACGTGTATGGGGTTGCTGGTGGTACTCTCGTTCAGGTTGGAATTGCCATTGCATTTCGGTGCTGGACTGCCCCTGGGCAGGACAAAGACTGATATGCAAATGAATATTTCCCATCTGTGAAAGGCACAGTGAGTAAAAGCAGTGGCTGCGAACTCTCAAGTGGTTAATAACCACTGAACAGGTTATCAAGTCTGTTCTTTCGAGAGAGGGGCGCCCGCTACCTTTGCAAAACTATTTTTCAAGGAACCTGGGATTGGTAACCCTAGGTCTCCTGGGGGCAACCAGACGTGGTCTCCCTCTCACTGTGCTTAGAGAGGCATCAACTTCACCTCACTGATGATCCCCAACAAGGGTGAAACACGTGTATGGGGTTGCTGGTGGTACTCTCGTTCAAGTTGGAATTGCCATTTCATTTCGGTGCTGGACTGCCCCTGGGCAGGACAAAGACTGATATGCAAATGGATATTTCCCATCTGTGAAAGGCACAGTGAGTAAAAGCAGTGGCTGCAAACTCTCAAGTGGTTAATAACCACTGAACAGGTTATCAAGTCTGTTCTTTCGAGAGAGGGGCGCCCGCTACCTTTGCAAAACTATTGTTTTTAGGTCCACATTCCTTTGAAGGCTGCTACTGCAATTGTACATTCAAGGTGGTGAGACTTAATATAAAAATGCCTTTATGCTTGACCTATTCCAATAACAATGTATGTAATGTCAGGTTGGTTTCTTATGTGATTTGTATGCTTTTCAAGGAATTGATAAAAAAAAACGATTATTTTGTTTTTGGAAATCCAAACCATAAAAAATATGTATGTGACCTATCAGTGGATAGATATGTAGTCAAGTACTTAAATCACAGCCTTGGTCCAAATACGGATTTCACCACTTTAACAAAATGTGTGATCCAGGGTAAATCATTTAATCTCACTGTGCTTGAGATGCTGACATTGAGTGTCGCTAGAAGTGATTTTGTTTGTAATTTTTGCTTCAAAGAAAAACCCTCATAGTGTACTAAACTATTGAGTTGTATATTTATAATAGTGAATCAATATAACAAAAGTCCAGATGTATGTTTGTCTGATACAGTCATGCACAGTAGAGACTGTCCACTTCACCTGTTATCACTGGTTGAGGAGGTTGTTGCCTTTCACATCCAATAATACGACTTCAGGTTGCGCAGTAGATACTGCCCGCTTCACCTGTTATCACCGCTAGAGGGAGCTGTTGCCTTGTGCATACAATAATAAGACTTCAAATTCATATTCCAGGAGAACAAAATGTGTATTTTAATAATGACAACGTACATTTAGCTGCAGAAAAGGTCCAATACAGGGATACCACTTTAACAGCATAATTCAAGTTGCATGAAAAGAATCATGCTGCACGGGAATTGTATTACTCTGACATCCCTCAACATTATACATTTTATTTCAAAACCTGTAAGTGGAATCCAGGACAAAGAGGAGCAGATGCAACAATTGGTTGTATGTACTATGTTGATCTTTCATCGCATTCTTAGAGATTTTGTTTAAGGTTACTACTCCTACACGTAAAAGGAGCAAGATCCTTCACATATTTCTTTTCTTTCTATTGACATAAATTATGTTAAAATATACCACATAATACATTGACACTCTGGAAAATTCTTCCTTTACACACTTTAGCCCATTTACACTAGTATTTATATAGTACACAGCATATTATGATCATGGCTTACACGTGAAAACTTCTATTAATGTCTTTACCAAAGGTATCCTAGAGTATTGAAGACTGATATCACTGCTTGTAATATTATTTACTACGATATCGCTGATGATCACGTCAATCCATATTGTGCAAAGTAGGGTCCTGCATATCTATTGCTGGACAGGTATAGAAGACCAATTATAACATATCAGTGCCTTCTATGTCTAACATTCCCACTTTGTTGTGAATTTGTTGTGCGGTGTATGTGTTCAACAGCCTCAGGGATGGAGGGGCCACGGAGCTGACCCTATTTTGGCTGTTTTACTACAAAGCAACATATTTCTTTTATGGCATTAAGTGTGCACTTCTCCTTCTGTGCACCCTTTTTTGGCTGTTGTAACCATAACTCAGTGATATTCAAATTGTATACCGAAGCTCCCCCACCAGTAATAAAATGTAGTCTGATCCCCCCTAACTAGCTGTTTTCCCCCCTCAAAGGATGTCCAGTGGGGGGCGAGGCTCTTTAAGAAATAAGCCGATTTTCTACTGGTTATATTTTCCATTAAAAACAGTCACCTTAATCTTTTTTTATATTAAAAACATTCATCTTTATCTAATTTTAAAGAGTTGCAGTATAAATAACAAATAGGGAAACTGGCCTAGTGGTAATGTAATGGTGGAATGTTGTTTCAGCAGTGTTTGGTGGCTTATAGTAGAGGTTGGAAAAGAAGAGTACTTTACATGTAAGGTGAAGTATCGTATATAGATACTTTGGCAGTCTATACATATGTTTAAGCAGGTTGAGAATGGTGGCAATGCAAGGTTTGTAATGAGTGAGGTTGGAAAGTGTGATATACACAATGTGTTTCAAAGCACTTCAAGGCAGGGAGGGAACATGGGAGAATACAGTGACATTCCGACAGTTCTTCATACATACAGAATGTGAAAAATAACTTTCATAATCAGCCTGGCGACATTTCAGATAGTGCAAGAGCTTTTAGACATGATAAGGAGGGAAGGGAGGTGGGAAGGAGAATGAGACAGACAAGCGGCTACATTACTATACCTGACGACAATTGAGGTAGTGCTGGAATTAAACAGTAGGACGGGGGGTTGGAATAAGGGAGAAGAACAAAACAAGCGACTATCATAATGGGCCTGACGACATTTCAGATAATGCTGGATGGGGGGGTGAACAAAAGAGGGAGACGGGGGAGGAGACAAACGAGCTGCTAACAACAGGTCAAGAGATATTAGTGATAGAGTAAGTGCTAGTTGACAATGATAATGAGGGGAGGCGAGGTGGGAAGGAGAATGAGACAGACAAGCGGCTACATTACTATACCTCACGACAATTGAGGTAGTGCTGGAATTAAACAGTAGGACGGGGGGTTGGAATAAGGAAGAAGGAGAAGAACGAAACAAGCGACTGTCATGCTAGGTCTGATGACATTTCAGAATAGTGCTGGATGGGGGGACAAGTCAAGGAAGTGGGAGGAGACATACTTTTTATGCTATCATAATAGGTCATGGACAATTCTGATAGAGTAAGTGCATAGAAAGTAAGGGAGGGAAGGAGAAGGGGCAGGAGGAAAGAGCAGAACGTAAAGTAGGGAGAGAGAGATGAGAAAGCAGAGGGGAGGGCAAAAACAGTTTCAGAGTTCAGGGACCAGAGGGGGGTGAGTAGGAGACATGGAACATGAAAGGGGATCGGAAAGGGAGTGGGGGAGACAAGGGCATCATGGGGACCAGAGAGGGGTGGGGAGACACAGACATGATAGGGGACCAGAGAGGGTTGGAGGAGACACGGACATGATGGGGGACCAGTGTGGGGTGGGGGAAACACGGAACATCATGGGGGACCAGAGGGGAGTGGGAGGGAGACACGGGCATGATAGGGAACCAGAGGGGAGTGAGGGGGGACACGGACGTCATGGGGGACCAGAGGGAGGAGGGGGGAGACATGGACATCATGGGGGATGAGAGGGGGGTGGAGGGAGACACAGACTTCAAGGGGGACCGGAGAGAGGTGGGAGGAGACACAGACATCATGGGGGACCAGAGAGGGTGGGGGGAAAACGGACATCATAGGGGACCAGAGGGGGTGGGGGGAGACACAGACATCATGCACGACCAGAGAGGGGTTGGGGGGAGACACAGACATCCTGGGGGACCAGAGGTGGGTGGCGGAGACACAGACATCATGGGGACCAGAGGGGTTGGGAGGGAGAAACAGACATCATAGGGGACCAGAGGGGAGTGGGGGGATACACAGACATCATGGCGGACAAGAGGGGGGTGGGGGGAGACACAGACATCATGGGGGACCAGAGGGGCATACCTGTAGTGGACAGGGAGCAGACAGGGGCATTCCGTGTGGCCAGAGGGTGGGCCTTGGTGTACTAGGCCGGATCCCGCCTCCCGGTTGCTGTAATTTGTCTATGTAATTTGTCTATGTGGACCAGTGCAATCAATGGGAAGGGGAGACCAGTGGCAAGCCCCAGGCAGTTTGTAACGAGGAGATGTAGAAATCAGCATTCAGAATGTGTTTCACATGATCCGTGCATTGCAGGCATGTGGAAAAACAATATTGCAATAGTCAGTGCCAAACACGCTGCATCAGGCGCAATGTACGCCAAAAATGGAGCGCTCACCCTGGTATAATGCAGGCAGGCTGAAATCATCTTTTGTGGGTCTTTTGTGGATGTCTGGCATGAAAAGGGACTGTGGGGATTAGCCAATCGGGTTTGCTGGGTGTGGTGTACAGGAAGAGAGGATAGTAGGAGTTTTGTTTGCAGGAGTTCTGAGAGCAGTGGTAATGGATAGGGCTATGTGTTTCATAAGGCAGACTGTGTGGTTTCTGGGGCACTCTTCAATTCAGTCATTGAAGGTATATGCTGAGAATCATGGCATCCTCTGAAATATTGGGTTGGCAGAATTGGAAGTTTCCTGGCATGCGGTTTGTGGCTCAAACTGGGCAAGCTTGCTTTCCTTTTGTGAGAGCATGGCTAATTTTAAAAGTCCAGATATTGTGATTACCCATTGTAGAGGGGACAGTTTGGGGTTTGTGACTCCATTCTCTTTGCAAGTTGCACTTAAGGATATTTTTAAAAAAATGCAACTGTTTCCTGCTGCTAAGATTATTTTTTTGGAAAAATAATCACATGGAGATATCCAACAAACTTGTTGAGTCCTCAAATTGAACAATCAAGACAGATTGTCAATAAAAGTGGATCTGCTTTTTTGTATGTCATGGAATGTCATATTTTGAGAATGATAATATCAATTCTCAGGGTGTGCATTTTTTTGTCTGGATGATTTAAATGTACAAATAATGGAAATGCAATTTTCATTTATAATGTAAGGAATGCATTGAAGAGGTTCCTCTTCATAAAGAGGAAAACATAAATGCAAAAAAAGAATTAAAAAAGGTGTTTGTTTACAAACCCCCTTCAAAAAACAAAGAAAAGGTTCTTTTCAGAGCCACCACTAAAGATTAGATAACTTACATTGGGCCTCATTACGACCCTGGCGGTAATCGCCCGTCATTACCGCCATGGCGTAATGAGCGTTTACGCCATGGCACGATGGCGTAAAGAGCGCCACATCACGACCCATCGCGCACGAGCATTACGCCATGGCGGTAATGCAATTAACGCCATGGCGGAAAAGGCCCCTACCGGCATCGCTAAGCGAGCAAGGTGCCCTTCCGCCAGCGTAAGTAGCGGCCACCGTAATTTACGGCCACCGGAATTAGCGGCGGCCGTAAAAGGCCAAACCGGAAATAGCGTCATCGCGCCGGAACGGGAAGCAGCCCGTCGGCCATCTTTAAAAACACAATCCATCGCCATCCTACCAAACAACACCAGACCCAACCCTGACACCTGTCCCAACCAAACACCCACCCACCCAAGTTCCCGAAAATGCCAAAATCCGTGAAAAAGGCATGTGACCGCCAGCGCCAGGAGCGATTCAGCCGGGAGGAACTCTGCATGCTAGCGGAGACCCTGCAGGACAACGCAGGTGTTGTTTTCTCCCCTGAAATGACCAGGACAGCAATCGGGAAGAAGAAGGCCATCTGGGCCCTGGTGGCTGAGCGCGTCAGCGCGGTGGGGACCGTACCCCGCACCCCACAGCAGTGCCGGAAGCGCTGGGATGACCTGCGCATACGGGTCAGAGCCGTCATCTCAGCAAACCGCAACCTTGCCCAGGGAACCAGTGGAGGGTCGGAATCCCCCCTGAAACTCCAACCGTGGGAGGAGATCTGTGCAACCACCATCGGCATGGAATCCATCGAAGGCGTTGGAGGGATGGAAAGGGGAGCCCCGACATCAGGCGATGAAGGTAGGTGCCTCATACAAGACATGCCATAGTCACAGCAGTCCAATCATGTGTAGCACAAGGTTGCCCTAGAGTGTAAATGCAACACAAATCAATACTGCCCATAGCCACATGCGAGCACCACCCTGCATACACTGCTGGCACCCGCATACCTGCATCCACATACCACACTAAAAGGAGACAACCTGCATGGCACTGCCTGAAATCTGCCTCATCCACTGGCCAAAATAATGTCAACCATTGTAATTCCAAAGTCCGTAGACCCATCAATAACGCCCTCCCACCTTTGCTCCACCACAGGCACAGAATCACACCCAGAGGACCAGGACACCCCTGCGCCGAAGAGAGCGAAGTCCGACTACAACGTCCCTGCACCCTCAACCTCAGCTGCAGTGAGGCAGACCCCACGACAGGCAGGTCCCACTGCAGGCATACCGGAGGTCCCACCGGCAAGCAGCCCTGTTGGCAGCAGGCCAGCAGCAGCTGCTCCACCTCCACCGACATTGCCTGCCACAGAAGGCAGGGGGTCAGCGGCCAGCAGCAACATCGGGGAGACAGCTGCAACAGCTGCATGTTCTGACTCGGACATGGAGCAGGAGGTCAGAAGCCCCACTGACCAACTACATTCCCCCTGTTTCTCAGATGCCAGCCCCCATGAGGGTGACACACAGGGGCACACTGAGGCAGAGGAGTGGCCTTCCACCCCATGCCCTGTGCACACTCCACAGGAGGGGGGCAGCCCCTCCATCACTCCACCTGCACTGGCCATGGGCCAGCACGGCCAGCAGTCCCTCGAGGACATCACTCAACGGCGGCATCAACTGTCCGCAATGCTGGATGAGCATGCCGCGGAATGTGTGGGGGCTAGGTTTAGCATGGAACAGGCCACGGAGACACTAAGGGCCGAAGTGGCGCAGAGCACTGCCACCCTGAGGGATGCCATGCAGGCCATGTCCAGGGACATCTGTGCCGAACTTGCGGGCTTGCGTCGTGCGGTCACTGACCTCACCCACACAGTACAGGAGCTGCATGCACAGGGGCAGCCAGGGACATCCTCCACTGCCAGTTCTGCGCAGAGCAGCCCCGTGCGACGTTCTGGACGCAACCTGCGCTCCACAGCCAGGGGTGCTCCGGGGGCCGGGAGAGGGGGCTTGTGACGGCCTGTGGACACTGTCACAGGCATCTGTTGACACCTACATGGGGTGTGTTGGGGTGTGCAGGGGGGAGGTGGGAGGTGGGAGGGGGTGTGTTGGGGTGTGCAGGGGGGAGGTGGGAGGTGGGAGGGGGTGTGTTGGGGTGTGCAGGGGGGAGGTGGGAGGTGGGAGGGGGTGTGTTGGGGTGTGCAGGGGGGAGGTGGGAGGTGGGAGGGGGTGTGTTGGGGTGTGCAGGGGGGAGGTGGGAGGTGGGAGGGGGTGTGTTGGGGTGTGCAGGGGGGAGGTGGGAGGTGGGAGGGGGTGTGTTGGGGTGTGCAGGGGGGAGGTGGGAGGTGGGAGGGGGTGTGTTGGGGTGTGCAGGGGGGAGGTGGAAGGGGGTGTTACACGACAGTTCATAGTTCCAATACACTTTTTTCTTTCAAAAAAAGAATTGTGTGGACATTTTCATTGCGTATGTGTGCTTTATTGGTGTACAGTCCACAGTGTGCATGTCCCAGAGACACACAGTGCCCCAAGTGCAGTCTCCATGCGATGAACACCAGCCGTGTGTGCTAGAAGCAGTGGTCGATGATACTTTGGCGCATGGCACGCCCCTCCTGTGCATCGCCTCCTCCATGTGGTGGCGCCCCATCTGCACCCTCCTCATCCTCATCGTCAGGTGGTTGCAGTTCTGCGTCAGGGGGCAGGGGCACATTCCGTCTGACGCACATATTGTGCAGCATGACACATGCCATGACGATCTTTGCCACCTTCTCATGGCCATACAGGAGTGCCCCACCAGGCTGCTGAGGCTTCGGAACCGTGCCTTCAGGAGGCCGAATGTCTGCTCTATGACCACACGAGTACGTGTATGTGCACGGTTGAAGTCCTCCTCGTGCTGGTTCTGCGGGTTCCGGACTGGTGTGAGGAGCCACCTCTTCAGGGGATAGGCTGCATCACCTGTATGTAGGCGAGAATGTATGTGTCAGTCATGTTGTCTGATCAGGAACATGATGTTCCACCATGGCTGGCATGGAACTGTTACCTTGGCTCACTTCTACATGCACTAATTGATTCACACAATGCAACCAGTATATGCTCATTGCTGCCATGGCCTGTTTTGCATGCCATCACCCTATGTATGCAGAGGGGTTGTGTGCATTGTGAGTGCCCTTCCTCTGTCTCCGTTCTCTGTGTTACTCACAGCCAGGTGGAGTATGCATCATCCCCCCCCCCTTTCTGCCAGGTGGAGTATGCATCATCCCCCCCCCCTTTCTGCCAGGTGGAGTATGCATCATCCCCCCCCCCTTTCTGCCAGGTGGAGTATGCATCATCCCCCCCCCCTTTCTGCCAGGTGGAGTATGCATCATCCCCCCCCCCATTCTGCCAGGTGGAGTATGCACTGGTACGTCATTCCCATGCCCACTTCCATGACATTGCACTCACCGAGTAGCCAGGATCTTGGGCCTGCATGTCGCTCCATGTAGCGTGGTATTGTGGAGTTCCTCAGGACCAGTGAATCATGGGTTGATCCGGGGAATCGGGCACAACAATGTGTGATGATCTTGTTGGAGTCACAGACCATTTGCACGTTGATAGAGTGGAACTGTTTCCGGTTGCGGTACGGTACCTCCATGGCACGTGGAACCACCAATTCCACATGGGTGCAGTCGATGGCACCAATGCAACCGGGTATGCTGGCTAGTGCATGGAATCCCACTTTGGTGTTTGCAATCTCCTGGGCAGTCCGTGGTAATGAGATGTGGTCGTCTGTGTGCTTGAGGAGGGCATCGAGCACTTGGATGAGTGTTCGTGAGAATAATGGTTGTGAAATGCCATGCAGGTGCCCCACTGTGTGCTGGTAGGTGCCTGTGGCCAGGAAGTGGAGTACAGCCACTACCTTCAGTAGGGGGGGATGGCGGTTGGACTTTCTATCATGCTGATGATGTCGTTGTGTGTCATGTCTACGATGGCGGTGATGGTGTCCCGGTCCAAACGGTACAGGGTGTGGATCTGCTCAGCAGTGAGGTTGTTTGGATTGGCTCTGATGCGTGGGATTGGGGGCTGCCTGCGTGGTGGCACTGGCTGTGCTGGTGGGGCTTGCTGGGCCTGCCTTGCCCTCCTTCTCCTCCTGCGTCTCCTCTGTGCTGCCTGTTGTTGTTGTTGTTGCTGTTGTAGTAGCACATGCATTGCTATCAGGTCCTCCAGCCCCAACATTGCTAGTCGTATTGGCATCCTTGTGGAGTTTGACTGGGTGTGGGTAGGGGTGGGGTGTGCTCTTTTTGTACTCCCCTGAGTCTGTATTGCCTTCACCTGTGCTGTTTCTGTGCACCTGTGGCAGCTGCATTCACTTGACATGGCCCTTTACGGTTGGTTCGCGATGGCGTTATTTGCACCATGGCGGTAAGGTACTTAGCGGCCTCGGTGATGGCGTTAGGTGCATGTCCGCTTGGGTCGGCATTTGCGTACCTTTCCGCCATGGCGCTAAGTACGGTGTGGGCGGTCGCGTGCGCGCACCCTTAGCGCAGTTAGCGGCAGCGTTAACTACGATGCCGCTATTGGCATCGTAGTTTACGGTCACGAGTCATGATCGGACCTGGCGGAAAACGATGGCGGTAACCATTTACCGCCATCGTTTTTCACTTAGCGCCAGGGTCGTAATGAGGCCCATTGTGTTTAATTTCCCTGATGTGACACATGCCACATCTTGGTCTTTTGAGGTTGCCTGGCAAGAAAATGGGACTGCGGAGTCCGCAGACAGTCACGGAGTCCGTGGACATCAGACGATCAGCCAATCAGGTTTCCTGGATGTGGTGTACTGGAAGAGAGGGTAGCAGGAGTTTTGTTAGTAGGAGTTGTAAGAGAATTGAAAATGGCCATGTCAATGTCTTTCAGCAGGCAGAGTGTTTGGATTTTGGGGAACTCTTAGGTCCACTGGGTGAAGGTGTATGCTGAGCATTGTGGAATAGCCAAACATCTTGGATTCCCTGAATTGGAAGTGTTATGGTACGGGATGCGCGGCCTGAAGTGGGTGGACTTGCTCCCATTTTGTGCAAATATGGTTGAATTGAAGCATCCAGACTTTATTTTATTTTATTTATTTTATTTTATTTGTATCTGGTTTATTCAAACCTTTACAAAAAAGCATCAAAAAACAATCATTTTAAACAATCATTAAAAGACAATCATTTAAAAGACAATCATTTAAAATAGAACACAGCGAAAGGGAATCTACACACATTATACATAGACAACTCTACCGACAGAGAAAGACAAGATATAAAATGTAATATGTAATATTCGTTGTGCTCAGACATTACAGAAAAACAATTTCATAAACAATTTCATAACCCTGGCATAACACATTTAGCTATATGGAGTTATGACTTTATAGATTCAAGCTTTTTATAAATCCCGATAGGGCCAAGCCCTCATGGGTGGTTTGGATATTTAAACATCTTTTCCAAGCCCACTCATCCTCAAACATAATAAAGTTGAGTTTTAGGGATTCCAGATATTTTACCCTAAGTGGGTGAAGAATCACACATTCCATAACCAAATGTTTTAAAGTCTCCTCCTTGGCCACGCAGAACCTGCAACCAGCCATATCCATGGGGATCACCCCTCTTCTGACCAGGATGTCTCTAGTGGGAAGGACATTCCATCTAGCTCTAAGGACAATGCCTCAATATAATCTATCTGTAAATTGTAAAATAACCTTTGAGGCAGATCCCCTGGCTCTATGTTCATGATTCAAGTGAACAAGTGAAGGATAAGAATGGAATGCATCTACAGTTTCACACCAATCAAAATTGAATAATGCCCGTTTTACATACATAGGATTACAGATCAAAGACTCAGTTGTCAATCCAATCTTTTCTAAAATGGCCTCTGATCTATCCCTTAAGGAGGTCAATGTACACGAGTGATCTAAGTTTCTATCTAGTAGGTGATACAGTGTGTTTGGCACCCCAGTTTTAATTTTTGCATACAAAGATATGCAAGCCCACTGTACCCGAGCCCACATTGATACAACACCCAATTCAAATCTAATTGCAGAGATTGGGATTGCATTTGGCATACATAGCATCCTTCTCCAAATATGGCCCTCAATGCGATTAAAGGGATGGTCTAGTAAAAAATTTTATTTGAAAAATAGATAGGCCACGTAAAAAAAAATATACTAGCATCCTCCGTTTTAAAACTTCCTATGTAAAATTTTGAGCTATTCAAGCTCAAAATTCGAAAAAGAAAGCACAGGGGCGCAGCCATTTTGTGAAATGGAGGCCCTCCTGTGCTGGCTTTTGCTTTTGCGGCACTAATGAAGGAAAAGCCAGCCAGCTGTAGTAAACAAAGTCTACCGCTGGGTGGCTTTCCCTTAATTAGTGCCGGGACTCGGAGGACGCGGACCGGAGACCAGAGCAGGAAAGCTGCAGCTGAATCTCGGTAAGTGCTATTTATTTTTTTTACAAAAAATAAGCACTAGCTGCGGTTTTTTTTCTAGGTTTTCCGGGCTGGAGGAGCCCGGAAAACTTAGAAATAAAACCGCAGCTTTAAAAACGTTGTATTTATGTTTGCGGTCGCTTTTGAAGCGACCGCAAACATAAATACAACGTTATTGTGTTGGAAAACGCTGCGGTTTTAAAACCGCAGCGTTTTCCAACACAACCGCGTTGTGTCTGCCTGAATCTGCTTTACCATTTGGGGTTCTCGGGCTCCCCACGGGGAGCCCGAGAGCCCCAAATGGAAAAGCAGATTCAGGCAGACACAATGCGGCATTGCGGAAAACAACCGCGTTGTGTCTGCCTGAATCTGCTTTCCCATTTGGGGCTCTCGGGCTCCCCGTGGGGAGCCCGAGAGCCCCAAATGGGAAAGCAGATTTAGGCAGACAACGCAGCATCTAGCATTTCACATTTGGGGCTCTTGGGCTCCCCACGGGGAGCCCAAGAGCCCCAAATGGGAAATCAGCTGCAGGTAGAAACACTACGCGGCATGTAAACATAACCGCGTGTGTTTCTGCCTGCTGTGGCTTTCACTTTGGGTCTCCGGTGCTCCCCATAAAAACGTTGTATTTATGTTTGTGGTCGCTTTTGAAGCGACCGCAAACATAAATACAACGTTATTGTGTTGGAAAACGCTGCCTGAGAAACTTGGAAAGAAAAACCGCAGCGTTTTCCAACACAACTGCGTGTGTTTCTGCCTGCTGTGGCTTTCACTCCTAGTGAAAGCCACAGCTTTCAAAAGCGACCGCAAACATAAATACAACGTTTTTAAAGCTGCGGTTTTATTTCTAAGTTTTCAGGGCTCCTCCAGCCCGGAAAACTTAGAAAAAAAAACGCAGCTAGTGCTTATTTTTTGTAAAAAAAATAAATAGCACTTACCGAGATTCAGCTGCAGCTTTCCTGCTCTGGTCTCCGGTCCGCGTCCTCCGAGTCCCGGCACTAATGAAGGGAATGGCACCCATCGGTAGACTTTGTTTACTACAGCTGGCTGGCTTTTCCTTCATTAGTGCCGCAAAAGCAAAAGCCAGCACAGGAGGGCCTCCATTTCACAAAATGGCTGCGCCCCTGTGCTTGCTTTTTCGAATTTTGAGCTTGAATAGCTCAAAATTTTACATAGGAAGTTTTAAAACGGAGGATGCTAGTATTTTTTTTTTATGTGGGCTATTTTTTAAATAAAAATTTTTACTAGACCATCCCTTTAAGTGACTTGCTCACTCTCTCTGGAGCCAGTTCCAGGCCATAGATCAGTTTGGGTATCATTTTCCTCTCATAGAATATCAGAGCAGGCTTCAGAGAAAATGTACCAAACTTTCGGTCAATCCTGACCACCTGTGCTTCCGACAATTTTGCCTTATCTAATATAGATTCAATTAAAGACTTAGAGCCCGGGTAGGCTGAGATGTTGAAACCCAAATATCGCACAGACTCAACCAGTTTCAAACGAGTCTCCCCCAATTTACCAATAAAGCCTGATGTCTTGCCTCTTGCTTTTCTAACGCACAAGATTTGAGTTTTGGAGGGATTAATTAATAAACCATTGGTTTTAGCATATGCTTCAAAATTTCTTAAAGACCGTTGCAACCCCACCTTGGTGTTATCAAATATCAACAGATCATCAGCATATGCTAACCAAATAATGTTGTCCTTGCCAATTTTAGGGGCCAGCAGTCCTTCTTTGGCAAGTGAGAAGGCTACATCTGAAAAGTATTGGTTGAACAGCCAGGATGCCAGAGTGCAACCCGGTCTGACCCCCTGATAGGATCTAATTCTCCTTGATAAATCACCTTCTTGGTTCAAATGAACCCGAACCCTGCAGTTCTCATAGACCCCACTAATTAATCTCAATAGCCCTACAGGTAGGCCCTAACCAGCCAGTTTTAACCACAACCTGCCTCGGTCAACCCGGTCAAACGCGGCAGTCAGATCGATTGAATGTGCAATCACCCGCTGTTGACCATGCCACCTCTTGTATACTCTTCAGGGCCAGACAGTTAACATTGGTCGAATGACCCCTTCTGAAGCCAGTCTGGAATTGGGCCAGCGGGTGGCTCCTACGAGCCCACTCCTCCAAGTGTGACAACAGGAAAGATGAGATCTTACAATCCGCATCAATTAAAGAAATCGGACGATAGTTCACCGGATCAGTCCTGCTGCCACACTTGAAGAGTGGTACAATATGTGCTGTGTTCCAGGATACAGGGGTCGTCCATGAGGACAAAATATCACTAAACTCCAGGCACAACAACTGGGCCCACAAGTTAGGATCATCCTAAAATGTATTATTTGTTAGGCCATTTGTGCCTGGAGCCCTAGAGCGCTTACTTCTGGTGATTAGTTTTGAAATAGTTTCTAACTCAACTTTTGGGTTCCACATAACCTCTCTAGTCAAGTCCAAAACCAATGGTGGGTCCATCGATGATTTCCCAAATCTGCTCTCCAAAAATACAACCCAATCTTTTTCTGAAATTGAATTTGACTGGCAAGTTGTATAGTTTGGGTCCTGCCCATTGACCAAATACCAAAAAGTACTTGCATTTGCAGAGATTAGGGTTCCAAGCATCTTTTCAGAATCATTCTGAAGCATTACAGATTTAATAAACTTACAATAATTCTTGTAAGATTGCTTAACCTTCCCTATAAGCTTTCTGCATACTGCCTCATCTTGATTAGTACTCTGAATCTGCTTTATTGTTCTTCTTAACATTTCTTTTGCAGATGCTAAATCGGAGTTATAACAATGGGCATGCCTAACTTGGCAAAAACCATTTGTTCTCATTCCCAAAGCCATTTTATCAGTAATTTGACCCACAAACGACTGGAACTCAACTGCATTCAGATTTTGGAGCTTCCAATCATAGGTTGAACAACTCAATGCATGATGTATTTCAGGGTTCATGGCACGAATCTTACGGTCAGTCCACCTAACAGCATTCCGCCCTACCTTGGCAACTAAATTTAATTTTTGCCCACGTATTCTGATATTAAGAACCCAATTAAATTGTGCCGTGAGAATGCAGTGGTCACTCCAATCATTTTTAAGTATTTCAAATGACAGGCAAGAGTTCATAAGGGAGGAATCTACAAAAATATAATCAATCAGAGAGGAACTATCCCCTCTGTACCAAGTATGCCATTTACTAGAATTACCTGATTCAGTAATGTTCCCAACCAATGGAAAACGATCCCTCCCTCCCAGATTCATTTACCATTTCTGACCAGCAACTTCTTTAGCTGAAATACCCCCACCAGTCAATTCCAATTCCCCCAATCTGTGAGAATATACACAATTTGAATTTAGATCGCCCATGACTATAACTCTGCAATCTGGGTGGTATTCCATCGACTCGTCCAGCACCCGACAGAGGCCATCTATGAATGGGCCAACTAGTTCAATACCTTTGTGCCAGTAGATATTGAGTAACAGTAAATTAAGCGAACCGTCTATTGACCTAGAGTCAACCCCCAATACACCAAAGGGCAAATTTGCAATTGCCGCCCCACTGAGGCCGAGGGAAATATCACCAGCAGTCAAAAGACCCCTGATGGTCTCCCTCCCGTCCCATCTCTATCCAATTGGATAAAAACACTATATCCATCCAGAGTGGGTGCTGAGGTTAGCCATGTCTCTTGCAGACAAATACAATTCGCCTTTCTCAGAGTTTTCATACATACAGGATTGGCAAATAGGTGGATATTGCCTCAAGTATTCCAAGATTTCACACATAACGTTGTGCTCTTCCAATAATCTCCCCCAGGCGGAGTCTGTTCATGGGACCAATTTTTGCCATAGAGAGGAGATAATGGATGCCCAATGGGCCAACCTATCAGTAATGGCGGCAGCCTTGGGAAAACTAGCAATAGATTGACTCATCCCATTCTTATTAATTCCCTTCTTTGATTCCTGAATCAGAGAGATTTCAAAACCCATCCCCGCTAGTTCTTCTTTTTGGATAAAAATTAGTTCTCTTACTAGCGGTGAGGATAGAGACATGATACTTGTACTCAAATCTTCTCTGGCTGGGAAGGAAACTCTCCCAATATCTGCCGATGACACCAAAGCTAGGCTTGGGATAGATGCAAAAATGGTTAAAATATTTGGCCGATTCAGACAGATCTGATAGTCCGAACCTAGAGTGCAGTGCATCATAACTTGATGAGTTGCAAAGCCCACACCCTTCACCTTCTGTTGTGTGCCTATTTTCCCTTTGAGTACATCAGAGTAAGAATGTTTTATTGGAGGAGGAGTGCCTGCTGGACCGTAACACGGCTCTGCCTTCCCTACAGAAGCACCAGCGGGCCCTCGAACAGTGGCACTTGAGGGGTAGTGAAAGCGCTGCAACAAATTCTTCATACTAGCTGACACACTCGGGTAGTTGGATTCCGGGGGGAGGTCACCCACCTCTTTGAGGAATATTGATTTCCCCATTCCAGATCCTGCCACCACCTTGTCTATAGGGAAGGTAGGATTAGGACATGGGAGGGGCAAATGTGTACTAGGAGTATCCCCTGTATCCAACGTGGGTCTGCCAAGGTCGTTTGTTACACCCCGACTTATCACCGGCACCTCAGTTGCGACTACAGGGGCCTTTACTGTCGAGCTTGCATATACCGTTTTCCCATCCACTTTGTTCCCCAACATAAAGGAGGTAGTTGCCCCCACTGATGGACCCCAGATAGGTGGAAATTGATTAGAAAATAGATTGAATCTGCCAGGACCTCCTCCCTGCTCACCCCAAGACCCAGTTAAATATGGGAATGGGGTTATGGGAGAATCATTCAGTCTCCCGCGCTGATTCATATTGGTAGCTCCCCCTACCTTTGTATTATCTGTACACTTTACCAGTGCTTCTGTGATAGGTTTCCGAAGGGCCGCGACCCCGCCCACCCTATCTGGTATCGTTGAAATATTCTCAGATATGTCCTGAGCTACCAACACTGGTTCCAGTAATGGCAGTACCTTTTCCGGACGGGGGATAGTCTAGCCTGAAACAGAGTCCGGTGGGCCTTTCTTAAAGGTAACAATCTGTTTTTTCTGGCCCCGCACCCTCCGCTTCAAGGCTTTACCTTTCACCACAGTAATAGTTTTTTTTTAGAGACTGAGGGGTTCTCGTGCCCTTTGGCTAGGGATCCTTCACCTTCCATGGGTATATTAGCCACCGCCTCTACTGGGAGTTTATCATTAGTAATATCAATTATGTCCACCGCAGTCACAGCAGTTCCTTGTCCTGGCAAATTATTTAACGGGCCCATTCCACTAGATGATGACCTTGCTCCCAAGTGGGTTGACTGATCGTTTAGACCCTGATAATCAGAGATTTCAATAACAGGCCCCAAGGCATTATCAGAATTTGCTTTATGCTGTGGTGCAGATCTAATTTGATCGTCATCTCTCATGGGCATGTTAGCAAACCAAATCTCAAACTCTAATTCCTCAAGTTTCGAAGTAACATTAGTCAATATAGTGTTGGTGGATTTCAATTCAGCCCATCTGTTGTCATATAGAGCAACAAAAGAACTTAACACCATATTCAGAGCCGATACAGTAGGGTGAGATAGGCGAATACGTTCATCCACCTCCTTTAATGTATGGTGTAACTCTGAGGAGCCTTCGTGGACTCCCAGGTCCTCCCTCGTTGGTAAAGGAATTTGATCGTCTTCTTGGTTATGACCAGGTGATTCCACATTTATGACATCCACCAAGGGAGTTGGTGAATCAAAAGTAGCAGCATTAAGAGGCCTCTGAGACTGTGGGTTAGAATGTTCCATATTCAGGGCCTCCAGTTCGTCTTCTGCTTGATCAGCCAACTCAATGCTGCTAATGTCTGTCAGATCTCTAAGACCCCAAAATTGGGCTGCGTAGCCATCACTGAATGGTCCAACATGGCTGTTCCCTTTAGGGCTGGCAAGGATTTAATCTCAGTGCTTGTGGTAACTGTTTGAACAAATTAGTGGTCCATAACTCTTTGATCTGAAATGGGCTTTAAGAGCTGCATTGCATTAGATGCCCGAAGGGCTGAAACATTTGACATTACTGCTTTACACCTCTTCTGATACCCTAGGGGTGTAAGAGTTGAAACAGGAAGACTATCCAACATTAACTCTGCTGCCTTAGTTGTGTTGCCGACCCCTTTTCGGATAGGCCCTTTTGTTACAAGTACAGAGGCAGGTTTACTAGGCATATGGGCCGTTTTAGCAGCTGTTTTCTGGACTTCACATGCCTGAACCTCATCATCAGTAGTAAACGTAATCCCTGTTTCTGGTGGTAATGGGATATTTGCCATAGTATGAATACTTTGCCTATTCTTAGCAGGTATTAAAGCATCCCCCAGCTGGGTACCACTAACTCCACAGGGTAACATCATAGATTCTTGTAGAGGTGTACGTAAGCCAACTCCACTTCGTAGACCAGATCTCATTGGGATCAATCAGCAAGGAAATTGCTAGACAGAAATCGGGTCAAAGGGTGAAGACAGCTGCCTCACCCCGCAGTCCCCGATACAGAAAATGAATCAGAATGAAGAAACAATAAAGACAACCTCAGACAAAGTTGTAGATGCTACACACATAAAACACTTTGCCTATTTCCCTAATATGTGGGCTATAAACAACACCAAAGTTACGTATAAGAAAGAACAATGGGATCAAAGAGGACTTGCCTCAACAGTCTCCCACTGAAGTGCTCTTGCAAATCCAAGTGGCCTGCTCCTCGCACAGAGCACAGCAAATAGCCAAACAGCACCAGCCCTTCTGCCACCAAGGTTCACGCCGCGAGGGTGGCACTCGCTGCAATTTGAAGGGTCCAGTGAAGTCACGTGATACAGTCACGTGGGTGAGTGTAGCTCCGCCTCCCTACCAGCAAGAGCCGACTGCTCGCAGTGCTGTGAAGGGGCCAAGGAGCTTCCTTTAGGCGCAGCAAAAGTATTTAAAAGCACACCAGGAGCAAGTCCATTCAAGGCTACTTCCAACAAAGGTAAAAAACGGCGGCACTCGGGCGGCGCTGGCTGCAATTTGAAGGGTACAGTGAAGTCACGTGATACAGTCACGTGGGTGAGTGTAGCTCCGCCTCCCTACCAGCAAGAGCCGACTGCTCGCAGTGCTGTGAAGCGGTCAAGGAGCTTCCTTTAAGCGCAGCTAAAGTATTTAAAAGCACACCAGCAGCAAGTCCATTCAAGGCTACTTCCAACAAAGGTACAAAATTATTATTCATTATGGTGGCAACAGTTTTGGGACTGTGGCTGGAATCCCATTGCAGTTTGCAATGAAGGAGACATTGGGAAAGTTGAATGAAATGTTCCCTAATTCCTAAATAATTTGTTCATGAATTGCCCAGAGGAGATGTGGATGTGTTCCAGTTCATTTGGTCTGCAAATGGAAAAAGAGAGTTGCAATGTTAATAAAGCTGTGTGTGCTTTTGTTCCTGATGTTGGGGTGACATCATTCCATAATGAGAACATTACATTTGTTAGGGCCAACATTTTGCGGTGAGATGGTGTCCATTTAACTGATGTTCGTAATCAGATTTTTGTGGAAAACTTTCAAAACGCTTTGAAGCAGTTTTTGTGAAAGTGAAAAGAAATAATGAAAATTAGTGAAATGTTTTTTTTAGTTCAGTTTGTAAAACCAAAATATGTATATATAAGCCAAAAAAACAGTTCTTTTAAGAGCCAACCCTTTTGAGTGCAAAACAATTGCAATCATTCCAACTGTCCCACGCCCTGGTTTTTTGATGTCTGTGGACTACCGCACTGTCCCCAGACTGTGCAGCCTGTGCAGGGGCATATGACATTTGTTCTCACTTCTGTTTTTTAACTGTGATAGGTGACTCCTAAAGGAATCATTTTATGTGTGTGTTTTTTTGGTTTTGTATTTTTGTTTGCCTTTTACAGTTTTTTTGCAGGAGAGGGAAGTTAAGGTGGCAAACAAAGGGACAGGAGGTAAAGGGCACCAACCACAGAGATGAAGGGACAGGTGGACAGGGGAAGATGTTGGGTATGCCTTTCATTTAAGGTGGGGCAGTGTTTCTCATGCTCTTTGACAACTACCTCAAAAGCACTGCAAAACTGTTCCCCCCTGCAGAGCGATGTGTCGCAGTACATGTAGCATACTGTGACCATTGAAAGGTAAGGATCTACAGCATCCCATATGGACTGCGAGGAGGCGGTGGGATCCTCTGCCCCACAGGAGTACCATGTGTGCTGGAAGGAGTTGGAGAAGAAGTTGGCACAGAGGAAGATAGTCTTTCTCAGTGCAATCGGGTGGTTAGAACAGACGTGGTGGCACATTGATGTGGTCCTAAGGAGTAGTGCCCCTATTGTCTGTGACTGAGTTTCATCCCACACACATTGCATTCAACATGGTCAGCCTTTGCCTTCGGGACGCCACCAACGGTCTTAAAGAACCGCCACACCCAAGACTGACTCCGGGTGCTGGAGATAGGCACTTCCACTACCTCATCTTCATCTTCCTCTTGTTCCTCCTCTACGTCATTGCACCTGTTCCCCTTTCCAGGCCCTCCAGATGGTGATGGTGGTGGTGGGGGTGGTTGGGGAGCAGAAGTGGCCATAGCAGATGCCATATTCAGAAAGATTACAGATCTCCCTATTAGCTTTCCAAAACAGGTGCTGTCTCCTGCATAACCAGATTGAGAATGAGGAAAAGTAATGGGTGGGTCCCTTTAGATGAACCGTCCATGGACAGTCATTCTGTCCGCGGACTACTGAGTCGAAAAAAGGCCTTGAAGAGTAGTAAAACGATTGCCAGATCAATGTAGAATGGGTGTGGACGCTGTGCAAGGGTAACGTTTCTGCTTTAAACACCCTAGATTGGTAGGAAATTTACTTTTACACAGTCCGTAGCAAAGGACACCGTTTGCGAACACATCCGTCATGCTGCACGGGTGCAGTCATGTGATCACGGTCCCGGACGTCTGCGACTCCGACGGCTGTCTGCGAACAGCCGCTAGGCGGGAATCACAAGTCGCATGCACAGGGTGTCCGTAGGATTTGCGCAGCATCCTCAGACTAATTAAAAGTGCATCACACGCATGTCCGGACAATCCGCTTTTGTCCAGGGGCACCTCAATTTTGAGTGCGGGCACCCATGGGGAGTGAATACTATCTGCGGACTAATTTAAGTGCATCACACAAAAACTAACATGTCAGGACATTGCGCCTGTCTGGGGGAACCTCCATTTTGAGTGAAGACATCCCGGACATTTGCATAGTCCGCAGACTCATAATGGGAGTTTTTTTCACGCAACAATAAACAAGACATTTGTAGTACAAAAAATACATTTATTCAACAAAGAGATGGGGTATCAGAATGGTAAACAAAAAAGGGAGAATTAGGCATTCGTGTACAATAATCATGAGGGGAGGAAGGGACTGAGGTTTCATCAAATCGTCTTTGAGGAAAATGTTCAGAATTGGCTGGAGATGACTGCTGGGGACAAGGTGTGCAGATGCAAGTAGGACAGTGAAAAAGAACATTTTTAATCAGGTGGTTTTTCACATACTGTACAAGTTCATTGACATTATTAGTTAGTTCATCCAATTTTGTTGACATGTTCTTCATTTGACTATTTACATTTGGGGATCTCACTACTATTTCTGATTGTGGGTACTGAAAATGATGAACCTGGGGCGTGCTTTGTCATGAACACCAGGGGACTCATTACGAGGCAGGCGCTCCTGTAATGAAGGGTACCGGTACGGGAACAGCACCGTTCGTTACGGGATGCCTGATTACGAGGTCTCATAGTGGGACCCGGAACAGATGTCTGGTAAAACCAGACGTCCTTTCCGGGTCCCGCGAGGGGACCAAGGAGCTAATAACGGGCCCGTTATTAACAGGTCCATTATTAGCTCCATCCCCATTCTCATTGAGCCCTATGGGGGCTCAAATGGGAATGGGGAATGGTTTTGTGCATGAGGAATTACCGGGTCCTCCAAGGTCGGAATGATCTGGTAATTCCTCATTCACAGAACCCAGTACTGGAACCCGGTATGGAGGCAGCCATGCCCTATTAAGGGCATGACTGCATCCATACTCGTAATGAGGCCCTATGTATGTACTGTAAGAGAAATAGAAATAATTATTTCATTGTGGTGTGTACAAAGTACATTACTCGTTGACAGTTACTGCATACCATTGGTGATGTTATCGTCGCTCATTTAATCTCTTAGGAAGTTCTCTTCCAACCATTCTAGTATGCTTGCCATTTCTGTGAGAAAGAAAGGGCTTCTGTTTCACAACACGTTCATGTAATGAAAGCTAACAAAAATGAAAAATAAATGCAATGCACTTACTATTTAACAAGAATGTATTGTCCAGTAAGCAGCTGCTGTTTTCAATCTGTATCCAGAGTTGTACAGGGGAGATCATATCAAGTGTACAGTTTTGGTTTGTGATTGGTGCATTCCATTGCAATGTGTTACCTAAGAAAAAAAAGTATACTTACATGTTTGTTTGTTTGTTTATTTATATAGTGCATCAAACCCTTAGGTATCTAGGCGCATTAGCAAGGTTACATAGTATTACAATGAGACAGATACAAGTAATTATTCACCTTACATTAGTGTAGGGAGCACCGGACATTCTAAATTACAGAATTACAATACAATTCAGGTATATACAAGAGTGTTGTGGTGGCGCCAGTTAAATATCCTGTGAGAAGAGCCATGTTTTAGTTTTTTTCTCAAGCTATGGAATGAGGGTTCTGATCTACGTGCAGCAAGCAGGGAGTTCCACAGTTTGACTGCCAGAACTGGAAAGCTGCTGCCCCCTGCTTTCTTAAGCTTGTACCTAGGAAACCTAAGGCAGTGGGAGTGCAGGGTTCTAGTAGGTCGGTCTGATATGTTTTTGGTGAATTTGTCTACTAAGTATTTAGGAGCTGACATGGCGAGGAATTTGTGGGTGATGGTTAATGATTTGAAGTTGATTCTATCCTTCACAGATAACCATTTGTGTAAACATTATTTGTGATTTTAAGTACATCTGTTTGTTGCTGAATGGTTACATTTTTTGGGGTCTCCCCTATGATTTCAAGGCTTGCAAATGCCGTCCATGGACTACCGCGCTGTCTGTGGACTCCAAAGCTGCCACATTGGGGGTGGGGGATTAGAATCTAAGGGACTTGTAGCAGAGTAAAGGCGCACCAGCAAATACCTATGAAATTCACTGAAAAGATTTTGTTAAAGACACGTTATGGTTAAATTGTACCAATCAAAACCTATGAATTCATTGAAGAAACATAGTTAAAGGGACGTTGTGGTTAAGTTGCACTAATAAACACCTATAAAATTCAATGAAAAAACTGTTAAAGGGACATTATGTTTACAAGTAAAACTTAAAAACCTCTGAAATTCACCGGTTATGGTACGCTAAGCAACCATAACTTGCCCCACCACTGTGCACTGCTAAAACTAATACCCATGACATCAAAGATGACATCATAAATGTCATTGATGACATAACTGATGACATCACATATCTGGGCCACTTATTTTTGCTCACTGACATATCTAGGCCAGGTGGTTTTGTTCACTCACAGTCAGAATATTAAAATGTAAAAGGTGCTATATATGTAGACATTAACATTGTCATATGTTCTCAAAGTACTTTCCTTAAGGTTTGGTCTCAGCTCATGTTGCTCATACATGGGACAATAAGCAGGCCTCAAACACACAATTAATTTGTGTACAAGAAGATGAACTTTAATGTTATTAACATTTTCTGGTGGTGCTGTTGATTTCTACCTTACTTTAGTTTCCCTGTATGTGCCTTAGATTTGTATGCATTGTGGGTCTTCATATGTATTGTTTGTAGTGGCACAGGTGTGTAGTAAGTGTTGAATTGTTAGCTAGTTATTACTTTTTTAACATTACTTAAAACTCTGATAACGTAAGATTCATTATTTTACTATTTAAAATTACAAGATTATAAATATTGTACTTCTATGGTACATGCTGCAGCCATTGCCTATTAGGCATGATTAGGTTGCTGTATTGACAACACTTGAACAAAATAATTGAACCTGTGCAAAGTGGAGTCAGACACCCTGGCGAACAAAGAGGGTCTTTTTCGAGATAATATAGTGATCCATGATGGTGGAGGGCCCTCGGATATCCAACACAACCGTAATGTATCCTGGTGGCTATCTTTACTCCAGACCACTTTTTCCTGCATACCCCACATAGTGAGCTGGATACTTTTTTTTAGAGCTGTCTGTCCTGTTTGAGGATCTGGTAATGATTATCCAGTTAGAAGGTAGGGGTGGAATTGCTAGAAAGTACAATTTCTCCAAAAGCTTTTGGGCTGGGGAACCTGAAACACGCTGGTTTTAAATGCTTTGTGGAGAGGCTTGCCTTGTAAATTGGATATGAATAAGTAGACGTTTTAAACACTGAAATAATAAATCAAAGCCTATAATCAAATGCAATACTGAGTGTGTAGCACCTGTGGGTACATATACAAAGCAAAGGTCTGTTCCATACCCAAAGTTGTCAAAAGTAAGATGGTCTGATGTAGTGGCATCCCACAAATAAAAAACAAAATAAGGCAGTGTAAAATCCAATAAACAGCTGCCAACACCAAAAACTGTTAGCTTTGCCAATGTTTGCATTATTTAACTTCAGCACGACACTGAGGGCCCGATTCATAGAATCCAGCGCAGAAGCAGTGCAAGCGCTGCGCGCAGAGAAGGAACGTGCGCCACGTGTGCGCCAGCCGGGGCGCAAAGCAGTGTATTCATGGATTTTTAGAGCCATTATCAGCCGTGGCGCAGTGAACATCCATCTGTGCCAGTAACGCACCAAAACCCACCCTTGCGTAGGAAAAAGGCAGTGAAATGTCCAATACACCGCAAGGCCCCGCGCATCCGTGTTCCAGCACACAGCCCCCCTCCATCGTAATTTCGCAAACAATTGGAGCGTACCCTGCTCCTGCCAGTCAGATCACATGAAAAGGGCTGCACATGCTGCCATCAGCCACGAACACGGGCTGACTGCGGGTATGGTGATGGGTGTTGGGGGGCTCCCATGCGGTGTGGGCTGCCTGTGAGGTATGGTCACGGGTGTTGGGGGGTCCCTTGTGGTGTGGGTTGACTTGGGGGATAGTCACGGGTGTTGGGGGGGTCCCTTGTGGTGTGGGCTGCCTGCGGGGTATGGTCATGGGTGTTGGGGGGTCCCTTGCGGTGTGGGCTCCCTGCGGGTTATGGTCACGGGTGGCGTGGGGGTCCCTTGTGGTGTGGGCTGCCTGTGGGGTATGGACCCATGTGGGCTGGCTGTGGGGTAAGGTCATGGGTGATGGGGGGTTCCCATGTGGTGTGGGGCACCTGCGGGTATGGTCACGGGTGATGGGGGCTCTCTTGTGGTGTGGGCTGCCTGTGAGGTATGGTCACGGGTGTTGGGGGGCCCCTTGTGGTGTGGGCTGACTGCGGGGTATAGTCACAGATGTTGGAGGGGTCCCTTGTGGTGTGGGCTCCCTGCGGGTTATGGTCACGGGTGGCGTGGGGGTCCCTTGTGGTGTGGGCTGCCTGTGGGGTGTGGTCACGGGTGTCGGGGGGTCCCTTGACGTGTGGGCTGCCTGCAGGGTATGGTCACGGGTGTTGGGGGGTCCTTTGTGGTGTGGGCTGCCTGCGGGGTATGGTCATGGGTGATGGGACCATACCCCACAGGCAGCCCACACCACAAAGGCCGCCCCCACACCCGGGACCATACCCCACAGGCAGCCCACAGCACAATAGACCCCCCAACACCCGTGACCATACCCTGTAGGCTGCCCACACCACAAGGGACCCCCCAACACCTGTGACCATACCCCACAAACAGCCCACACCACAACAGACCCCCCCTGACACTTCTGACCATACCCCGCAGGCAGCCCACACCACAAGGGACCCCCCAACACCCTTGACCATACCCCGCAGGCAGCCCACCCGTCAACATACCCTGCAGGCAGGCCCCGACTCATGTCCCCCCACCAGTAACAGCAACCTGCAGGTAGGCCCCGCCTCATGTCCCACCACCAGTGACGGCAACCTGCAGGCAGGCCCAGACTCATGTCTCCCCAGCCCCACCAGTGACGGCAACCTGCGGGCAGGCCCCGACTCCTGCCCTCCCACCAAACACATTGTCCCAACAAGCAACTATGTATCAAATGTCCACCAAAATGCAACCACACGCTGCCCCCCACCACATTGCAACTCAATACCCATCCATTGGTCCTACTCCCCAGTACATGCCCCAATGTCTTTAAACGCACCTTGTTTTGTCTTTCAGATGCGGGATGCAGCGCCGAAGGCCTCCAGAGCGTGCGAAGAGTTGGTAAGCTTTTGTCTTTCAGATGCCGGAATGCAGTGTGAAGACCTCCGGAGCGCACGAAGAGTAGGTAAGCCTTTGTCTTTCAGAATGCAGCGCGAGGCATTGGTGACAGCCGATGGCCCAGGTAAGTGAAGAGCTGTCACTGAAGACCGTAATGCTAACCTGTTCTTTCTTGTCTTTATAGGTGTTGCTGAAGACTGGATTCAGGATGGTAAGCCTTTTTCCTTAGGCTCAGGATCAGATGCAGAAGACACGATGAGCGTTCTGCTGCAGAGGATGCAGAATAACGCAAAGCAAGATTCATCCATCGGGTGTGGTTTAAATAGCCTCCTGTAGTGCTTAGGTGTCTCCTTCCACAGCCACGCCTAGGTAAGAAAAGAGTTCCTGCTTTCCAGAAGAGTTCCAGTGTTCTGAACCTAGGGAGTGGCTCCTGCCCCACCCAACAGGAAAAGTAGTTCCAAACAGAAGAGGATCAGAGGCTCAACTGGCAGGCAAGTAAGCAGCATGGTCTGCTGCAGGTAAGTCCACCCAAGCATTAAGAGCCCGGCGCTTCCAGCGCTGGGACTGGGCATATTTATGAGCCTGGTGCCACTGGCGCCAGGACTGGGTCCAAAAGGTCCCAATTGGGACTGGTTGGCACTCGGAACCTGGGTTATGAATCTGCTTCCAAGGGAGTTGGGAAAACCCTGACCTTTTGGAAGCAGAGATCATGACAGTACCCCCCCTCAAGGCCCCTCCCAAACCGGGCTTCTCCGGGGGTTTTGGCTTGTCAGGAAATGTTCGGTGAAATCTTTTCATTAGGCGAGGAGCGTGGACATATTCAGCAGGTTCCCAGGATCTCTCTTGGGGGCCGTAGCCTTTCCAGTCAATTAGGTAAAATAGTTTAGATTTGGAGATCTTGGAGTCCAGAATGCTTTTGACTTCAAACTCGAGTTCCCCATCAACTAGGATAGGTTTTGGAGATTTAGTTAGTCGGGTTTGAGGTTGCACGGGTTTTAATAGAGAGACGTGGAAGACCGGATGTATCTTCATGTGCGGGGGCAAGTCCAACTTGACCGCTACTGGGTTTACTATGGTAGTGATGGAATAGGGACCAAGGTATCTTGGGTTGAATGTGCGTGGCCCTTTTAGAGGTAGATATTTGGTGGATAACCAGACTTGATCCCCTACTCGATATTGAGGGGCTTCCTTCCGATGTTGATCTGCTCCTTTCTTGTATTGTTCTTTAGCCCTTTGAAGGTGAGAAACAGCTTCCTTAAAGGCTTGGGTGATTGTAGAATGCAGGTAGTCTAATGCTGGTGTTTCAAGATCTTGGAGGGGATCCAACTCCGAGGTTCGAGGGTGACTACCGTATAAAAGAAAAAACGGGGTTTTCCCAGTTCCCGAGTGGACAGAGTTATTGTAGGCATATTCGGCTATCCAAAGGATATCTTTCCAAGTTTTTTCAGTTTGTTGCAGCATGCAGCGTAAATACTGTTCCAGAGTTTGATTGGTCCTCTCGGTTTGTCCGTCGGTCTGAGGGTGGTGACTGGTCGATAGTCTCACATCAATTTGAGCCGACCGACAGCAACTTCGCCAAAAATGAGAAATAAATTGACTACCTCGATCCGAAATTAGAACCGAAGGAAAACCGTGCAGTGGGACGATGTTTTCGAGAAATTCTCGGGCCAGAGTTGCTGCTGTTGGCAAGCCTTTGAGCGGAATGAAATGCGCCATCTTGGAGAATAAGTCCACGATTACTAGAATCGTATTGTATCCGGAGCATGGAGGTAGATCGGTGATGAAGTCCATAGAAAGCGTATGCCAAGGGCGAGGTGGGATGTCAATAGGGCGTAAGAGGCCTGCTGGTCTTTCCTTTTGACTCTTGTTTTGGGCGCATACTCCACAGGACATTATAAAGTCTCTGATTTCCAAGACGGCCACCAGAAGTAGCGCTTGATCTTTTCTGAGGTCTTGGCTATACCGGGATGTCCTTCCATTAAAGAATCGTGATAACAAGAGATTACTTCTTTCTGTAAATCTGTGCTGGGTAGGTATAATCGTTCTTGGAAATACAATAAGTTGTCCTTTACTGCAAAGTCCTTTCCTTGCAGATGCCAATTCTGTATGTCTGCTGGAGTTACAAGTTGCCTGGCTTTATCCTTAACTTCCTCTATGGATTGTGTGGCGATTACACCCAGAATTCTTTGTTCGGGAATGATTGGTACAGGTTTAGGGTTGATCAAGTGTTCTCCCACTCCCATCCGAGAAAGGGCATCAGCTTTACCGTTTTTTGTACCAGGTCGATAGGTAATTATGAATTCAAACTCGGCAAAGAATAATGCCCAACGGAGTTGTCTAGAGGATTGGGCTTTTGCGGTTTTCAAATATTGCAGGTTTCGGTGATCCGTAATCACAGTAACGGTGTGTCGGGCCCCCAGCAGATAATGCCGCCAAGCCTTAAAGGCAGACTTGATAGCCAGAAGTTCCTTGTCAGTAATCGTGTAATTGATTTCAGGAGGCGAGAATTTGCGGGACCAAAATGCCACGGGATGCAACTGATTGGTTACCGGGTCCTTTTGTGATAGAACTGCCCCCATGGCAAGGCTTGAAGCATCAGTTTCCACGATGTAGGGGAGTTCGGGGCGAGGGTGTTTTAAGATTGGTGCAGAGATAAATTTAGTCTTCAAATCCTGGAAAGCTTGTTCCGCCTCGGTAGACCATTCAAAACGTTTGTTTTTCTTTAACAAGGCAGTGATGGGCTGGACTATTCGAGAGAATTCGGGGATAAACCTGCGGTAAAAGTTAGCGAACCCTAACATGCTTTGCACACCTTTTACGGAGGATGGTGATGGCCATTTGAGAACTGCATCGACCTTCTTTGAATCCATACGCACTCCGCCAGGTGATAATATGAATCCCAAGAATTCCACTTCAGTCACGTTGAAAACACATTTTTCCAACTTAGCGAAAAGTTTGTGTTGACGCAATCTTTCGAGGACCATTTTCACGTGTTTCCGATGTTCAGATTCCGATGAAGAATAAACGAGGATGTCGTCAATGTAAACAACAACACACACATCTATGAGCTCTCTGAGGACATCGTTCATAAAATATTGAAAGGCGGCCGGGGCATTGCAAAGTCCGAAGGGCATGACCTGATATTCAAATAGCCCATACTTGGTGCGGAAGGCTGTCTTCCATTCATCGCCCTCTTTTACTCGTACCAAGTGGTAAGCTCCTCTAAGATCCAGCTTTGTATATATGCATGCTTTTCTGACTTGGTCCAGGAGTTCAGGGATCAAAGGTAACGGATATCTATTCTTAACGGTGATCTGGTTCAGGGAGCGATAATCTATACAAGTTCTAAGGTCTCCTTCCTTTTTTGGAACGAAGAACAAAGCTGAAGAAGCAGGGGACTTGGAAGGACGAATAAACCCATTTGCCAGGTATTGATCCAGGTATTGTCGAAGGTGAAGGTTCTCAGGCTCGGTGAGGGCATAAATTCTACTACAAGGAGGAGTAGATCCAGGTATCAGGTCTATCTGGCAGTCATAAGACCTATGAGGAGGTAGAGAGTTAGCCTGATCCTTCCGGAAAACATCTTGGTATTCTAGGTATTCGGGAGGTAACTGGGGAGTCTCTGAAGAAATTGCTGCCAGTGCAACACCAGGTGGAGGGTGACAAGTAGAGACACATTCTGGAAACTGGACCGTTCTTGCTCGCCAATCGATCAGAGGATTGTGTTTCTCTAACCAAGGTATTCCTAGAATAATCTGAAACTGAGGGGCCTTGATCACATCGAACACGATCTTCTCATGGTGTCCATCTTGACTTATTAGCGCCACTTCTTGAGTGGTATGCGTTACTGGCCCGGAGGCTATCTCCGTACCATCCACCGTAGTAATGACGTCCTTTACAGCCTTGGGACAAAGAGTTAGATTCATCCTCAAAACCATTTCATGATCCACATAATTGCCGATGGCACCGCTGTCGACGTAAGCTTCAATTACATGTAATCGATCCGGATTATCAGGGCTAATGAGGACCATAGGTATCACGAAATGCGAGGTCACGGAACTGGTTTTCACGCTCGGCAAGAGGACCTCTATTCTTGTCGGGCGAGGTCGTTTCCCTGCTCAGAGTTTGTAACTTTGGTAACTGCAGCTCCTACTGCCTTCTTAGCAGGTTTCACCGGACAGTCTCGAAGAAAGTGCCCTGAGTTTCCGCAATAGAGGCATAATTGCAACTGTTTTCTCCTTTCCTGCTCCTTTTGTGTTAGAGGACCTTTCAGACCCCCTATTTGCATGGGTTCCCCGGAGTCTACTCGTTTGGAAGGAGTTGGCGGTTTGGAAAATACTCGAGCATCAAACTTGGAACGATCGGCCTTCCTGTTCTGCAGTCTGTGATCTATTTGAACGACTAAGTCTATATAGTCCGAACAATCTTGTGGGGGATTCACTACTTGGGCTAACACATCTTTGAGCTCTCCACGTAGACCTCTATAAAACAGCGTAATCCTTTTGTCCTCAGGCCATTGAGTTTCCACTATCAGTCTGTTGAAAGACGCAATATAAGCCAAAAGGTCTTGATTACCTTGTCGCAACGAAAGAAGCTCATTGTCCAAGGCCTGCCCCTGTGAATGTCTTGCGAACAGTTTTTCCATACTGAGCTGAAAAGCTTGAAAATCATGGAGGACCGGATCATCTTGATTTACTAGAGGGATCGACCAGTCTGCCGCATTGCCACTAAGGTACGAAAGCACGAAAGCTACTTTAGCTTGATCAGTTGGAAAGGCTGCTGGCCGGCATAAGAAATGCAACCGGCACTGATTGATAAATACTGCAAACCTCTTTGGGTCACCAGAAAATCATTCGGGCGGAGCCAGAGGTACATTCCCAGGTAGGTTGATCTGCACTGGATTCATAGAGGATGTAGAAGGAAGATTTCCCCCAGATGCGGGTAACGGGGTCTGTCCGGCTTGTGACTGTAGCAATTGTCTAGCGAGATCATCTGTTCGCTCCTTGGAAATAATCAGTTCCCTTCTTAGAGCGTTCGTTTCCTGACGGGCGGCATGCACTTCTGCCCTTAGTTCCCCAAGTAACTGGGCTAGTTGGTCGGTATCCGAGGTTTCCATAGCGCCTGGACGGGAGTTTTGTGGTAGGCTTGCGTTCTGTAACGCTCACCTGATTCCCGTAGAGGCGCCGGTCTTGACTGGGCGTATACCGTATCTTCAAAGGTGATGTGTAACACACGGCTGGCTCTTTGGGCTGGACCTCTGTGCACTGTATGTTTGACTCGAAGGGTAAGATGTCTTAGGTAAGTGAACGCCGTGCTCTCCATCTGCCTCGGGGCAGGGTGCTGTAACCAGTTTCTTCACTGGATAAGGGGAGCAGGCCTCTTGACTTCAGAAGACTGCTGTCCGTCGTTTACTGCACGAACGGTAAGTTTCGAGTAATTCTAATGTCTTTAAAGTCTTTAGTAATGATGTCTCTTGTTTTGCAGGGTTCCGGCGATGGTGGATGACGGGCTGAAGTGAGTTGAAGATGGAGCCCGTGTGATGAATAGAAGCGCCTGGAAGCACGTAAGTAAGCGCTTGTTGCCTGCTTCACGATGCGCTCTAACTGTCTTTTTATTTTGCAGGTACAAGTTCGGAGCGGCTGCAGGGTGCCGGAATACCCACTGGGTTAGATGTGGAAAGGAGTAATGGCACGTGAGTATTAAAGTTCCCCAATGTCTTTAAACGCACCTTGTTTTGTCTTTCAGATGCGGGATGCAGCGCCGAAGGCCTCCAGAGCGTGCGAAGAGTTGGTAAGCTTTTGTCTTTCAGATGCCGGAATGCAGTGTGAAGACCTCCGGAGCGCACGAAGATAGGTAAGCCTTTGTCTTTCAGAATGCAGCGGGAGGCGTTGGTGACAGCCGATGGCCCAGGTAAGTGAAGAGCTGTCACTGAAGACCGTAATGCTAACCTGTTCTTTCTTGTCTTTATAGGTGTTGCTGAAGACTGGATTCAGGATGGTAAGCCTTTTTCCTTAGGCCCAGGATCAGATGCAGAAGACACGATGAGCGTTCTGCTGCAGAGGATGCAGAATAACGCAAAGCAAGATTCATCCATCGGGTGTGGTTTAAATAGCCTCCTGTAGTGCTTAGGTGTCTCCTTCCACAGCCACGCCTAGGTAAGAAAAGAGTTCCTGCTTTCCAGAAGAGTTCCAGTGTTCTGAACCTAGGGAGTGGCTCCTGCCCCACCCAACAGGAAAAGTAGTTCCAAACAGAAGAGGATCAGAGGCTCAACTGGCAGGCAAGTAAGCAGCATGGTCTGCTGCAGGTAAGTCCACCCAAGCATTATGAGCCCGGCGCTTCCAGCGCTGGGACTGGGCATATTTATGAGCCTGGTGCCACTGGCGCCAGGACTGGGTCCAAAAGGTCCCAATTGGGACTGGTTGGCACTCGGAACCTGGGATATGAATCTGCTTCCAAGGGAGTTGGGAAAACCCTGACCTTTTGGAAGCAGAGATCATGACAGAAGGCTACTTGGATGCGTAACCTCATCCCATGCTTCCTATGCTTTTGGACATATGTCACACACAGGCTTTGAAGCAGTACCTTTGCAACGCAATATAAAACTCAAATACTAATTTGGCTTTTAAGGATTTTGAGTAGGAAAATGTCATGCTCAGTGTCTCCTACTTTAGCACTGCCAACATTACCCTATAGGTGGAGAGCATGATTGCAATATCATTTACTGGGACTGCAAAGGATAATGGGTATGGACTATACCTGGCATTACTCGTACATAGTATTAGAACAACAGATTTTCAGACAGCTAGAATGCTTTTCACACAATCTACATACTTTCCAAGTTTTTTCCGATTTGCATTGAGGATAGACCAGAACAAATATGGTAACTCACTGCTATAGAAAAACGGTTTCACTGAGCACTTGTATAATCCTACAGAACAATATTAGGGCAGGGTATGTTGTAAACAATCTTGCATGCACTGCAAAATAATTGTTCACATGCACAAAATATCCTGGTAAGGCTTTAAATATGTTTTGCCTGCAAAGTATTTTGGTTATGCAAATATCACAGTGAGTGTTTTACTGCTACAATTCCTCAATTTTTACAACGCCCTGTCAACCAGTATTGAAGGCTAGCCCAGGAGCTGAGGAGAGGTACGTGCCGAAGGGGGTTTGGAGGGGAGGGCACAGGAGGATGAAGAAGAAATCAGCAACTTTCAAAAGCCAAGTCGGATGTTTCGACTGTACAGTGAAGGAAATGTGTTTGTTTGCTAAACTAAAGGAAACTCTCGTAAACGCCTACGAAACAGCACCTTCTGTTTCTTTCTGCTCAGCTGTTGAGGGCTTCCCAATGTAATCATGTGTTCTGCCTTTATTGCCCTGAGCATCCCCATGCATCTTGTTTAACTGATAACAGTGAATTGCAGAAGAGGGGTCCCTAGTTACAGAAGAAGGCACTCAATCTGATGTACCGCTGAGCATTGCTACTATTAACTTAAACTGCAAATATATGTAATTTTCTTCAACGGCCCCATAAGAAACCTCAGTAAGGTTCTTATTGAATTTTGTATAGGCGGTGGTGAGGACTAGTGGGCAACACTATAGTCTGTATTATGTGCCCTGTCATTTCACTTCCAATGTCAGGGTTCAAGCAGGGCTCTGAGAAGATTCTACTCCCTATTTGCAATCATTTTATTTTTCAGGTAGTAATAAAGTGACTAGCTTTGCCAGTATGGATAAGTTATGCTTCTTAAACGTTATTTCCCCTTAAAATGCCTCTTGAGAAAGGGAAGTAATATTATTAGAGTTCATGTGCAACTGCTATGCTGGTCCCTGACTAGAAAATATCAATGGAGCTTTGTGGGTAGAAGCAGGTGGTAAACTCCTTTATGTTCATTGTTTAGCATATTTATCAAACACGTTTTACCTGCTTTTATGGAGCAAAAATGGATTGTGTATATCTGCCTCTTAGCTGAAAGGCCGATTTTGAGTAAATGTTGTCACAGCTCTGTTCACAGAACAATATAATGTTGATGGTTAGCAGAGGAACAAGGATTTCTGATCCTAATATTCTGTGGAGCAGTTATTCTGATTCATCCTTACACTAATTTTGAGAGGCACATTCTCCTGGCTCTTGAATGACTTCATTAAAGTGGCACATGAACTCCTATTGACATGTTTCCTGACACGTTACTTTTATTTTTTGTTATTCCTTTTGCAAACATTGTATCCTGACAAGTGATATTTATTTTTTGTAATACATATGAGGATTTTCCAAATGACAAACAAAATTCTGCATTGTCTCGGAGCAGTGTCGACAAATGAATAGCCACAACTAAACCAATTGTTTATACTGATCATACAAAGCTGTTTTGTACACTTATTTTTCTCAGCATAGGAGTACTTTTGCTAGATTCTGTGGCAGACATTCAAGTCTGGGACTGGTTGATGAACACTCTTTATAATCACATATGAATATTTGGTTTTTTTGTACCCTATATGTTTGGGAAAGGTGTTTAGGATGCACCTTTTACAC